>NC_064631.1:219652800-222152800 GCF_023864275.1 Schistocerca cancellata
AGTCATAATATATATAGTATTTAATGACATCCAGTGTTACAAATTTGAAAACTCCGCCATCTCTCTCACCACATCCACCACTGCTGGCGGCTCACCTCCAACTGCACAACGCTATGCGCTGTTCACATTCAGCTGCCCAACACTACAATGGCAGACAACAATGCTAACTAGCCACAGACTGCACACAGCACAGCCAGTGATTTTCATACAGAGCGCTACGTAACGTTGCCGATAAGAAAATATAAACAGCCTACTTACAGCTCTTCCAGGCGGTGACCCACAGCCCACACATGGGCGGGGTGCTGACACGCAGGCTGCAGCGTACGATCTCGTGCTACACCAACTGGGAACTTGATGGGAGTGGCGATTAAGTGGCTAGTGCACGCATAGAGTGCGTTCAACATGGCCGTCTAGCAGCTAATCTACTCAATCATCGCTTACAGGCAAACACAGCTAAGGACGCCCGGTAGTGTGTGAGTGCTATGGGCAGCATTGGAACAACTTACAACCCAGGACAATCCAAGAGCCGTGTAATTGGAATCAGGCCTTTGATGAAAGTGTAAGTAATTATGTCGAACGAGATAAGATGAATGACAGAGTGTTTCGCCTACCTTATAAGGAAAGTGAAACTGTCCAACACATAGAGGACAGGCTATGGTCAACTGACAAAACCAAGGCTGTACATTTTCCGCGACAGCACAAGTTTATCGAACTAGGTCAGCTTATTACGTAGCTTCAAGCCATCACATACACCCAAAAATGCCGCTGGATGAAGTGCAAGGAATAGAGAAGCGGTCATGGGACTGGCAGTTTTGCAATCATAACTAAAGGATAGACCAGGGTCCAACAATCCTTCGTTTGTTGTAAAGTCAACAACGAACCTGTGTGTGTACCGACAGATACCGGCAGTGTAACAACGGTTATGAGTTGAAAAAGATTGATTAGGGGTAGATTTGTAAGTCGATTGGATTGGACCAATGACATAATATGTATAGAGCAGTATGTTATACATCTACACCTACATTCACATGATTACTCCGTAAATGACAATTAAGTATGTGGCAGAGGGTTCATCGAACCACCTTCATGCTATTTCTAAGCCGACCAACACTCGAACCACGCGTGAGAAGAACGAACATTTAAATATTTCCGTGCGGTCTCTAATTTCTCTTTTTCTTATTATGATTATCATTTCTCCCCACGTAGGTGGCCTCAATAACATATTCGGAGGAGAAAGTTTGTAATCGCAACTTTATCAGAAAATCCTGCAGCAACGAAAAACGCCATTGTATTATTGACTGCCAGCCCATTTCGCATGTCACATCCGTAGCACTCTCTCCCCTATTTCCCGATAATACAAAACGTAGTGCCTTTCATTGAACTTTTTCGAGTCCTCCATCACTCCTCTATGACGTGGATCCCACACTGCATGGCAACATTCCAGAAGAGGATGAACACGTATATTGTACACAGTCTCTTTAGTACACCTGTTGCATTTTCTAAGTGTTCTTCCGATAAATCTTGTTCTCCTGATTGGTAGAACTCTTTTGTTGGCTTTTCCCACATCATTATCAACGTGATCGTTCAAATTTAAGTTATTCGTAATTTTGACCACTAAGTATTGAGTTGAATTCACATCATTTCGTTCTGTGTGATTTATCGTGTCACCTAAAATTGAATCGATTTCTTTTAGTATTCATTTGCATGACTTCACACATGTCACTACTTAGAATCACTTACCACATTTCACATCGTACAGATATCTGAAAAGTAAAATGAAGCAGTCAATACTTTGAATGTTATTTACACAACCAGTTTCGGCGTTTCATTGCGCCATCTTCAGGCCGCAGTGTAAAGACGACAAAAAAACGGTGATGTAAAATTTAAAAAATCAGTAATATATATACCTACTGGTCATATGTCTTAAATATTTAACAAAAATCAAACCGTACAGGTTGAGGCATCAAATTCAACGATAAATTAAGGAATAAAACGAGTGAACAGTTATACATTGTATGAATATAAATTAGGAAACAAAATATATCTATGCTATACAACAGTAAAGTGAACCTATTGATCGGAGGTCAAAATTACATGACATAGTTAACTACCTTGTTACATAATGACTAACAACTAGTTCGTAATGCTAATGAAAGTGCCCGTTAATCAGTTGAAACAAAAGAAATCGCAGTTGTCAATTTATGAGTGCAATCGGAAGGTAAAATATTCATTTATTTGTTGTCATAAAATAATAAACTGTAAAACAATTTATTGGAATCAATTCCACGTTAATTAGCTGTATCGTCATGTATCATACACTTAACAAAATCTAATAAAAACCAGAATTTTACATTAGCTCAAAATAATACATCAATAACAGCTTCTTAAGGTAAGACCTATTTAACAATAACATTTTAATGAAACAAACTTTGAAGTAATGTAACACACCGTCATGAATTCCCACTACGTGGGAAGTGTTAAAATATCATATGGAATAGGTCATGACCAACATTATCAAGAAGTGGGAAGTCTGCTGGTAGGCAAGCGTGTGGCTACGTGATACAGTGAACTGTGAAGTATGTAGTACATCTAGAGAAATGCACTGGAATATATACACAGCATATCAGAAAGACATTCAGATCAATCAGTGACCCAATGACACGTACCACTCTATAGCACATAGCTCTTATTCAGCCTAAGACAGTATGAGCTATGACCAGCAAAACAACCTGGCGAAGTTGGCTAAAAATGAAGAACGAATCCACTTATCGCATGGTTGGTTGGGTTAGTTGGATTGTTTTGGGGAAGGAGACAAAACAACGATGTCGTCGGTCTCATCGGATTAGGGAAGGGCGGGGAAAGAAGTCGGCCGTGCCTTTTTCAAAGGAACCATCCCGGCATTTGCCTGAAGAGGTTTAGGGAAATCATGGAAAACCTAAATCAGGATGGCAGGACGCGGTATTGAACCGTCGTCCTCCCTAATGCGAGTCCAGTGTGCTAACCACTGCGCCACCTCGCTCAGTTTATCGCGTGGTAAATACAGGATTAAACAGACAAAAAGGAATACAAACGTCTCAAAAATGAGATCAACAGGAAGTGCAAAACTGCTAAGCAGGGATGGCTAGAGGACAAATGTAAGAATGTAGAGGCTTGTCTCACGAGGGGTAAGATAGATACTGCCTACAGGAAAATTAAAGAGACCTTTGGAGAAAAGAGAGCCACTTGTATGAATATCAAGAGCTCAGATAGAAACCCAGTTCTAAGCAAAGAGGGGAAAGCAGAAAGGTGGAAGGAGTATATAGAGGGTCTATACAAGGGAGATGTACTTGAGGGCAGTATTATGGAAATGGAAGAGGATGTAGATGAAGCTGAAATGGAGATATGATACTGCGTGAAGAGTTTGACAGAGCACTGAGCCGGCCGGTGTGGCCGTGCGTTTCTAGGCGCTTCAGTCTGGAACCGCGTGACCGCTACGGTCGCAGGTTCGAATCCTGCCTCGGGCATGGATGTGTGTGATGTCCTTAAGTTAGTTAGGTGTAAGTACTTCTAGGTTCTATGGGACTGATGACCACAGATGTTAAGTCCCTTAGTGGTGAGAGCCATTTGAACAGAGCACTGAAAGACCTGAGTCGAAACAAGGCCCCGGGAGTAGGCAACATTCCATTAGAACTACTGACGGTGTTGGCAGAGCCAGTCATGACAAAACTCTACCATCTGCTGAGCAAAATGTATGAGACAGGCGAAATACCCTCAGACTTCAAGATGAATATAATAATTCGAATCCCAAAGAAAGCAGATGTTGAAAATTACCGAACTATCAGTTTAATAAGTCACAGCTGCAAAATACTAACGCGAATTCTTTACAGACGAATGGAAAAACTAGTAGAAGTCGACCTCGTGGAAGATCAGTTTGGATTCCGTAGAAATGCTGGAACACGTGTGGCAATACTGATACTACACCTTATCTTAGAAGAAAGATTAAGGAAAGGCAAACCTACGTTTCTAGCATTTGTAGACTTAGAGAAAGCTTTTGACAATGTTAACTGGAATACTCTCTTTCAAATTTTAAAGGTGGCAGGGGTAAAATACATGGAGCGAAAGGCGATTTACAATTTGTACAGAAACCAGATGGTAGTCATAAGAGTCGAGGGGCATGAAAGGGAAGCAGTGGTTGGGAAGGGAGTGAGACAGGGTTGTAACCTATCCCCGATGTTATTCAATCTGTATATTGAGCAAGCAGTAAAGGAAACAAAAGAAAAATTCGGAGTAGGTATTAAAATCCATGGAGAAGAAATAAAAACTTTGAGGTTCGCCGATGACATTGTAATTCTGTCAGAGACAGCAAAGGACTTGGAATAGCAATTGATCAGAAGGGACAGTGTGTTAAAAAAGGATAGAAATGAATCTCAACAAAAGCAAAACGAGGATCGTGAAATGTAGTCGAATTACGTCGGGTGATGCTGAGGGAATTGGATTAGGAAATGAGACACTTAAAGTAGTAAAGCAGTTTTGCTATTTGGGGAGCAAAATAACTGATGGTGGTCGAAGTAGAGAGGATATAAAATGTAGACTGGGAATGGCAAGGAAAGCGTTTATGAAGAAGAAAAATGTTAACATCGAGTATAGATTTAAGTGTCAGGAATTCGTTTCTGAAAGTATTTGTATGGAGTGTAGCCGTGTATGGAAGTGAAACATGGACGATAAATAGTTTGGACAAGAAGAGAATCGAAGCTTTCGAAATGTGGTGCTACAGGAGAATGCTGAAGATTAGATGGGTAGATCACGTAATTAATGAGGAGGTATTGAATAGAATAGGGGAGAAGAGGAGTTTGTGGCACAACTTGACAAGAAGAAGGGACCGGTTTGTAGGGCATGTTCTGAAGCATCAAGGGATCACCAATTTAGCATTCGAGGGCAGCGTGGAGGGTAACAATCGCAGAGGGAGACCAAGAGATGAATGCATTAAGTAGATTCAGAAGGATGTAGGTTGCAGTAAGTACTGGGAGATGAAGAAGCTTGCACAGGATACAGTATCATGGAGAGCTGCATTAAACCAGTCTCAGGACTGAAGACCACAGCAACAACAACAAATACAGGATTATGGTGGGGGAATATCAAGACTCTCATCAAGTTATGACGTGAGTATCTATAGATGTCATACAGAACTGGATATGTGTGATTCTCTATGTCGTACTTTGCCCAAAATATATAAGAAACATCTCAAAAGCCAATGTCAGTAAAGGTGGACAAACTAATTATATAGAAGATGTAAAAGTACGTATAGTGAATACACAGAGGCCGTAAACCTACTTCGTATAAAATCAAGAATTATATAGAAAAAGATATACGTCATGCAGTAAAACAGAATACAAGGGAACGCTCAAGGTGGTAACGAGGACACCCAATGGATCATATATTCCCCAAATATATCAACACGAATTCCTCTCCTACGCCAAACTTTTCATCTCAGAATAGCACTTGCAAACTGCGTCCTCAGTTATTTGCTGGATGTATTCCAGTCTCTGCTTTTGTCTACAGTTTTTACCCTCTTCAGCTCTCTCAAGTACCACGGAAGTTATTCCCTGATGTCTTAACAGATGTCCTACTATCCTGTCCCTTCTTGTTGCCAGTGTTTTCCATGTATTCGTTTCCTGGCACATTATGCGGACTATCTCCTCAATCCTTAACTTATCAGCCCACCTAATTTTCAACATTCACCGCATATCAAATTCCTCTACTCTCTTCTACGGTTTTCCCACAATCCGTATTTTACTACCACATAACGCTGTGCTCCAGACGTACATTCTCAGAAATTTCGGCCTCTAATTAGGGCCTATGTTTGACATTAGTAGACTTTTCCTGGCCAGGAATGTCCTTTTTGTCAGAGCTAGTCTGCCTTTTATGTCCTCCTTGCACCGTCCATCATGAGTTATTTTGCTGCCTAGGTAGCAAAATCCCTTAACTTCATCTCCTTCGTGATCACAAATTCTGATGTTAAGTTTCTTGCTTTTCTCATTTCTGCTACTTCGGATTACTTGCTTCTTTCTTCGGTTTACTCTCAGTCCACATCCATTCAGCAGAGCCTGTAATTCTTCTTCACTTTCACTGAGGATAATAATGTCAGTAGCGAATCTCATCATTGATAATCTTTCGCCGTGACTTTAAATATCACTCTTTTATTCCCGCCATTACTTCTTCGATCTGTAGATTGACCTGTAGAGGCGAAAGTCTACATTCCTGTCTTACACACTTTTTAATCCGAACACTTAGTTATTGGTCTTTTACTTGTTTCCGCTTGGTTCTTGTACATACTGAACCTGTATACCATTCGTCTTTTCCTATATCTTACACCTATTTTCCTTAGAATTTAGATCTTGTACCATTTTACTGTATTGAACGGTTTTTCCAGGCCGACAAATCCTATGAACGTGTCTTGATTCTTTTTTAGTCTTGCTTCAAATGCCAGCCGCAACTTCAGAACTGCCTTTCAGGATCCCTTACCTTCCTTAATGCCAAACTGATCTTCATCTAACATATTCTCAATTTTCTTTTCCTTTCCGTGTATTATTCTTGTCAGCAACTTGGAAGCACGACCTGTTAAGCTGATTGTGCGATTATTCTCGCACTTTTCGGTTTTTACAGTTTTTGGAAACGTGAATGATGATCTTCCGAAGGTCACATTGTATATCGCCAGACTCATACAATCTACACATCAATGTGAACAGCAATTTTGCTGCCAGTTCCCCTCGTGATTTTAGAAGTTCTGATGGAGTGTTAGCTATCTCTTCTGCCTCATCCGATCTTAAATCATTGGAAGTTATTTTAACTTCTACTTCTGGATCCCTTATCTCTTCCACTTCGCCTCCTGTTTCTTCTTCTATCACGTCATCAATCAAGTCTTCCCCCCCATAGAGGCCTTCAGCGTACCCTTTCCACCTAATCGCTCATTCCTCAGCATTTAACACTGTAGCTCCCACTGCACACTTAACGTTACCACCCTTTCTTTTAGTTTCATTGAAGGTTGTTTTGACTTTTCTGTAAGCTGTGCGTTCGTGAGTTGGTGGTTAAACGAGAACGAGGATGTCAAAGAATATACCAGAAATGATACGTCGAGTTTGGGGCATAAGAAGCACTGTTGCGTAATCCGAAACAACATAACCACGTCAACTAATAAAAGTGTAGACGCGTGCAAACAAACACCCGATATGTATTATCAAGACAGCCTAAGGAAGAAAGAACTCACGACATTGATACCGTAAAACCAACAAATGTAGTGTAGCAACCATCATTTACCCGTCGAAGAATAAAAGTAAGCAAGTGAGTAGGTCAAGGTAATGTTAATTTACGTCATACAAGACTTCTCAAAGCCTGAAAGGTACTAAAATAATTAAGCATGAAACTTCTATGCTATACCGTGAATAGTAAACCCGCGAGGTTGTAATGCACCTTAAAAGCTAAGAAACCACCCAATCCCCTTCACAAAGCCCCCATTACCCGTTTAACCGCTTGTTGTGTGTAGTGGACCCCTAATCCATTAAATTGAAACCGAAAACCCACCAGCCTACGGCCCAAGTCGAGGAATCTGCAGCCTACACGGTCGCACAGTAGCCGAGTCCTTGATTCAGACGCTCCACTTGGCATTGTACTAAAGGCCAGTAGTCGGTCTTGTCGACGACGTTACATCTACATCTACATCCATACACCGCAAGTGTGTGGCGGAGGGTACCTCGAATACCTCTATCGGTTCTCCCTTCTATTCTAGTCTCGTATTGTTCGTGGAAAGAAAGATTGTCGGTATACCTCTGTGTGGGCTCTAATCTCTCTGATTTTATCCTCATGGTCTCTTCGCGAGATATACGTACGAGGGAGCAATATACGGCTTGACTCCTCGGTGAAGGTACGTTCTCGGAACTTAAACAAAAGCCCGTACCGAGCTACTAAGCGTCTCTCTTGCAGAGTCTTCCACTGGAGTTTATCTGTCATCTCCGTAACGCTTTCGCGATTACTAAATGATCCTGTAACGAAGCGAGCTGCTCTCCGTTGGATCTTCTCTGTCTCTTCTGTCAACCCTATCTAGTACGGATCCCACACCGGTGAGCAGTATTCAAGCAGTGGACGAAGAAGTGTACTGCAACCTACTTCCTTTGTTTTCGGACAGCATTTCCTTAGGATTCTTTCAATGAATATCAGTCTGGCATCTGCTTTGCCGACGATAAATTTTATATGGTCATTCCATTTTAAATCACTCCTAATGCCTACTCCCAGATAATTTATGGAATTAACTGCTTCCAGTTGCTGACCTGCTATATTTTAGCTAAATGAGAAAGGAAATTTCTTTCTACGTATTCGCAGCGCATTACACTTGTCTACATTGAGATTCAATTGCCATTCCCTGCACCATGCGTCAATTCGTTGCAGATCCTCCTGCATTTCAGTACAATTTTCCATTGTTACAACCTCTCGATGTACTGCAGCATCATCCGCAAAAAGCTTCAGTGAACTTCCGATGTTATCCACAAGGTCATTTATGCATATTATGAATAGCAACGGTCCTATGACACTCCCCTGCGGCACACCTGAAATCACTCTTACTTCGGAAGACTTCTCTCCATTGAGAATGACATGCTGCGTTCTGTTATCTAGGAACTCTTCAATCCAATCACACAATTGGTCTGATAGTCTTGATCTGAGAATTCCTGTAGTCCTTTATATGCTCTTACGTTGTTCATTAAACAACTGTGGGGAACTGTATCAAACGCCTTGCGGAAGTCAAGGGACACGGCATCTACCTGGGAACCCGTGTCTGTGGCCCTCTGTCTCGTGGACGAATAGCGCGAGTTGGGTTTCACACGATCGTCTTTTTCGAGACCCATGCTGATTCCTACAGAGTAGATTTCTAGTCTCCAGAAAATTGATTACAGATGGTAAGCTCCGCCTTAATCTCACAAGCAGTCCTTGCCTCTTCAGCTAGCTGCCCGAAACCAGAGAGAATCTCTTCCCGTCCACAGCGACACGCATCATTAGTATCTACATGAGCCACCACCTAACCAAGCGAGGTGGCGCAGTGGTTGGACACTGGACTCGCATTCGGGAGGACGACGGTTCAATCCCGCGTCCGGCCATCCTGATTTAGGTTTTCCGTGATTTCCCTAAATCACTCCAGGCAAATGCCGGGATGGTTCCTCTGAAAGGGCACGGCCGACTTCCTTCCCCATCCTTCCTTAATCCGATGAGACCGATGACCACGCTGTCTGGTCTCCTTCCCCAAACAACCAACCAACCAACCAACCAACCACCACCTGCTGTGACATCATCTTGTTCTCTTCGTGACATCCTGAAGCACCCGTTCCACATCTGGAATGCCTCCTCCCGGTATGCACACAAATCACAAACCAGATTTCTTCCCCTACTTGGCAGCCATTCATTACACGTCTAACCTGACATTGGAGCTCCCAGCTGCCAGTAATCCCACTCTCCGTGGCTGCCCAGATTTTGCAGGCCGAGAGACCTGAAATATATGCATTGCATGTACCAAATATAAACTTATGAGATCATGGTCACTGTGCTATTTTGACTGGCACTCCCAGCCACAATCCCTTCAAATAGTGTTACATATTCCTAGATGTGCCTTGCGATGATATCTTGACACTTGGATAAACCGTAAATAAAATTTATATAATTAATAGTATTTCATGCAGATCACACAGCTGTTGTTATCTGTAGCTATTTTATTTGACCTCTGCATTATGTTTAGCTCTATATATGTTAACTGATGTATTCTTGAGCTGTATCTATAGCGACCTGATGAACGTAAGGTAGATGATCACGTGTGTTCTTTGTATCGCATAGGTACCTGAAGCCCTGACATTATTGTCTTGAAGTCGGTAGTACTAACACGAGAAGAACATCATAATAAAATACAGAAGATACAACTGCAACGATACTGCCTTTCATTGGAATAAACAGATGACTATTAAACTGTGAACAATATTCTCAATAATTTATTTAAATAGAAAGGTTACCTAGTGTTAATTGACGTAATATCTGTTCCCTGAAACTGACAGATAACTGCAGGTGCAAGACAAAAACCAGTGAGATAGCAGGATAAATAAAAATTTTCTAGCAACTGATCTTATCTGACTGTAACCTGGCTACAGAACAAGGTAATATCAGATTGTCTGAAACACAGACATAGGAGAAAAAATTGGAAGAGTCTCATGTCAGGCGATCTCGTTTCAAGGCTAACGGCGGAGAGTGAAGGAGAGAGAGAGAGAGAGAGAGAGAGAGAGACAGAGACAGAGACAGAGAGAGAAGGTAGTAACTCGGCTGGTCTGGCGGGACTCAGTACGCACAGCAGACAGCTGCGACAACGCAGCTAGACATTAATTGAACGTCGCGGGCGCTGGCCGTCTTTTTCCAATTTACTTGTCACGCCAGTGTTGGGCTGCCCTCCTACTCCTGTGTAATTATGCACGTTTGTAACTGTGTACCGGCAATTTAGATGCGCAGTCCGATCCACGTTGCACCGTGGAGGTGGCGCGTTCAGAGCACGGCCGTGGAGCAGAGGACAGAGATCTAATCTCGTAAGAGCGTTCGCCAGGCGATATTAATATCGACGTCCGAACTCATAAATAGCCTCCCAAGGTCGTTCGCGTTCTTATACTTCCTTGCAGATATGTCAAGCCGATGAACTATTAAAGTGAGATCGCGCCAGGAGACAACGAATGAATCATAGTCCATCAGTGCGGAATTTTAAACCGACTCTACCTGGAAACTACGTTTCTGCGATTTCGAGCGAGAACGAAAACAAGAAATTTCCACTCTGTCCAGTCACATTAACGAGGCCACCTACCAAAGGCCTGAGAAATCGTACTGGCGATCATCAAGCGCCGGCACGTCGGCCCGGAACATTACAGCAGGGAGGGCTGCCAGACGACGTCAGTCAGTAGCACGCTGACTAGGACGACACCAAGACAGGAGCGGCCTCTGTGTTTTAGAGAATATAAGAGCTACTGCAGCGAGCCGCGGCCGCACTAGAAGACGAGCCGTCATCCAAACGCTTTAGCCGTGACTTGTGAACTACATTAATGGCTTGCATGGAAACCGTATATATCGAAGGACATTGATAATTTGCATGTCCCCAATGGCTTGTGTGGTGTGCGTACTGTAAGGCCTTCGGTACACACACCATCAGATTATTTGACTTGTCGCTCTAGCGAAGTAGGCGAGTGTCAGCAATATGTCTCGTGGTCTTATCGCGGCGTGTTTGTCTTCTGCCGTTAGGTCAGACGATAGAAATGCCACTTGCACACTTAGAGTAGCAGATTGACGGCGACCAACTTTAAACAGAACTTGATTAATTTTCACACACATTTATTAAAATAATAACAAGCATAAAAATACACTCCTGGAAATGGAAAAAAGAACACATTGACACCGGTGTGTCAGACCCACCATACTTGCTCCGGACACTGCGAGAGGGCTGTACAAGCAATGATCACACGCACGGCACAGCGGACACACAAGGAACCGAGGTTTTGGCCGTCGAATGGCGCTAGCTGCGCAGCATTTGTGCACCGCCGCCGTCAGTGTCAGCCAGTTTGCCGTGGCATACGGAGCTCCATCGCAGTCTTTAACACTGGTAGCATGCCGCGACAGCGTGGACGTGAACCGTATGTGCAGTTGACGGACTTTGAGCGAGGGCGTATAGTGGGCATGCGGGAGGCCGGGTGGACGTACCGCCGAATTGCTCAACACGTGGAGCGTGAGGTCTCCACAGTACATCGATGTTGTCGCCAGTGGTCGGCGGAAGGTGCACGTGCCCGTCGACCTGGGACCGGACCGCAGCGACGCACGGATGCACGCCAAGACCGTAGGATCCTACGCAGTGCCGTAGGGGACCGCACCGCCACTTCCCAGCAAATTAGGGACACTGTTGCTCCTGGGGTATCGGCGAGGACCATTCGCAACCGTCTCCATGAAGCTGGGCTACGGTCCCGCACACCGTTAGGCCGTCTTCCGACCGAGGCACATAGGGCCAACACCCGGCATCATCGTGTGGGGAGCGATCTCCTACACTGGCCGTACACCACTGGTGATCGTCGAGGGGACACTGAATAGTCCACGGTACATCCAAACCGTCATCGAACCCATCGTTCTACCATTCCTAGACCGGCAAGGGAACTTGCTGTTCCAACAGGACAATGCACGTCCGCATGTATCCCGTGCCACCCAACGTGCTCTAGAAGGTGTAAGTCAACTACCCTGGCCAGCAAGATCTCCGGATCTGTCCCCCATTGAGCATGTTTGGGACTGGATGAAGCGTCGTCTCACGCGGTCTGCACGTCCAGCACGAACGCTGGTCCAACTGAGGCGCCAGGTGGAAATGGCATGGCAAGCCGTTCCACAGGACTACATCCAGCATCTCTACGATCGTCTCCATGGGAGAATAGCAGCCTGCATTGCTGCGAAAGGTGGATATACACTGTACTAGTGCCGACATTGTGCATGCTCTGTTGCCTGTGTCTATGTGCCTGTGGTTCTGTCAGTGTGATCATATGATGTATCTGACCCCAGGAATGTGTCAATAAAGTTTCCCCTTCCTGGGACAATGAATTAATGAATTCACGGTGTTCTTATTTCAATTTCCAGGAGTGTAACTTAACTTGGTTCTGGATTCTATTTACAATTGACAATCTGAAGTTCCTTTGGTCTTGGTATGTTAATCTTATTCTCACATATTTCTGATAATTGACAAAAGTGTCTATACATTTATCTTCATGGCTATGTACAGGAATATGATAATCTTACTAGGCACAGACTGAAACTTGACTATAGACTGGTACAGACAAATGCAGACTAATGCAGACTCACTAATCGGAGTTCTGTACACTCCTTATAATACCTCGCACGTTCAGGTATCACTTCGCGAGTGTGATCCATGAGGATAAAAGGTTCTACGTTAGCAGCAATCTCATTGGCTGCGTCACATAGTAATACGCGGATCGGCGGAAGCAGAATTTGGTCCGTCTCTAAGACAGCTCGATCTCGTAGTGCGGAGGCGGACGAGCGCTGCGCCTGCGCTGCTGCGCTTAGCGGGGCGTGCTCTATTGGGAAAGTTGTGTACGCGCTGACTACGCGGAATCGTTGCCATAATCTAAAAATCACACTTTGGAGGGCCCGTGCTATGACCTGCTGTGTTTGACCAGCCTCCAGTCACTAAATGGCTCTGAGCACTATGGGACTTAACATCTATGGTCATCAGTCCCCTAGAACTTAGAACTACTTAAACCTAACTAACCTAAGGACAGCACACAACACCCAGCCATCACGAGGCAGAGAAAATCCCTGACCCCGCCGGGAATCGAACCCGGGAACCCGGGCGTGGGAAGCGAGAACGCTACCGCACGACGACGAGATGCGGGCTCCTCCAGTCACCCTAGTATTCTACCCCTCATAACGTCATCAATATGTGTTCTTTGAGCCATTTTCAACACACAGTCACCATTAACAAGTCTGAAAATGTTTGCACACTTACTCGCTGCAACATACTCTGACATGCACCAACACACCTCTGCGTATGTGGACTGCTGCCAGCGCCACTGTGCGACAACCGCAGGTCAAATGCACCGCATGGTCATGCTCCGAGGTGATTTAAACCTACAAACCGCCCACCAGAGCGTTGGTTGTTTCACCATGTATCACCATTATTCCTAATTTATGAGCATGAGTGTAGCTACCCAAGAAAACAGCTTCCTAGGCACACTATATTAGACGAGTGGGTTGGACACGACAGAAACCACATTTTTCAGTGTGTCTCGTTGTGAGGTGTGCAGCTGGAAAGTCTGTGAAGTTGTGGAAGGTACCGACATGGGTGTGGTGCCGTGTCGAATCCTGCGCCATGGCCGCCAGCTCTAGATTTCTCTCTTGGGAATCCATGGCGCAAATAATACGATCAACGTTGACCATAGAGTCACGACTGGGCTTAAATCCGGGGAGTTTGGTGGCCTGGGACTACGTTAAACTGATCCTGGTGCTCTTCGAACCAGGCACATACACTGCAAGATTAGTGACACGTTGCTTTGTCCTGTTAGTAGATACTATCGTGCCGAGGAAAGACAAACTGCATCTGGGGAACGAAATGGTCCCCAAGGATAGATGCATACTTCTGTTGATTCACTGTGCCTTCCTGAAACACGATATTATCCATGGAATGACACGAAAACATTTTCCAGATCATAACGCTCGCTCCTCCCACTGCAACCTTTGCTTTCAGACTTCACGCTGTACTCACCTACGGCGATCTGTCTGATTGAGCATTAAACGTGATTCATCTAAAAAGATCACTTGTCAGTATTCAGTGGACGTCCATAGTATTGACATATTAATTCCAGCCTTCGTCGCTGATGAACAGCAGTCAGCCGGGTGACTGAACCAGGTGCCTGTTGTTGAGACCCATATATAGCATAACGTTCACGGAAGGGTCGTTAAGAAGACCCTATTGGTGGCCTCTTGGTTCATCTGGCGATTTAGTTGCTCAACAGTTGCCCTCTATTTGCTTGTGAATATCTCCACAGCCATCGTTAACACTTGTCATTTATGTCCCATGGTGCACAACAGTTTTCATTGTTTTTTCTTTATTGTATTTCAGTTCACGATCGGGGCTGGCTGGCACCAGCATATGTGCTCCTCATCAGCCGAAAGGCATAGATCATACAATAACAGACATTAAAAATAACAAAGGAGACAATACAGAGATATACAGAGATATACAGAGATATAAAAAGGGGGAACATTATGAAGACAATAGACAAAAAGGGGGCGACTGTAAAACAGAGATAACAACCATAAAAAAGTAGCACACACAAAAAAACCACACACTGGGACAATTAAAAGAACACAAGGTGAAGCATGACTAGAGCATAAAAGTATCGACAGATGGCGCAGCACATAACAATCACTGACAGTAACACTATGTACAAGTCCAGCACACAATTAAAGTCACAGCTCTCAACACACAGGAGAACAGCACCGTACACAACAATGACGTTGCACACTGATGATGATGAGTAAACAGAGGATCTGCCAGGCGCATGTAGATGAGGGAGAAGGGAAGAAGGGTGGGAGGGGAGGATAGGGAGGAGACAGGTGGGGGATGCGCTGAAGAGTGCCAGGGAGGGAAGGATGTGAGAGGGAAAGAGTTGAGGATGGGGCACAGGGACTCGAGGGGGGGCGGGGGGAAGGGGGAAGATTCGCTATGGGAGAAGGAGGGAAAAGGAAAAGAGTGACCCTAAAGGGGGGGGGGGGAAGGAAGCAAGGCCGGGTTACAGTTGGAAGGAAGAGTATATGTCATAGCAAAGTTCATCAAACGGGAAGGGAGATGCTGGAAACTGCCCTGATGAAGGAGATGGAGGATGTGGAGGTGGAGACAGGAAGGAATACAACAATAGAGGCAGGGCAATGGGTGGGGGGTGGAGAGAAAAGAGGAAGCCAGGGATGAGGGGATCAAGCCTGCAGGCAGTGCAAAGGATGTGGAGATGTTGGAGGAAATGGAGGAGGTGGGGGAAGGGGATGAGGTCCTACAGGGGCCGTGTGGGGGAAGGAAGGCGGATGCAGAAGGCAAGGCGGAGCCCATGGCATTCGAGGATTTGGAGGGTGCAGAGATCCAGGCAATGCTGGCATAACAGAGAATGCACCACAAGTGCCTCAGCTCCGGTTTTGAATGACGCCATTTTGTCACTTTAACAACAGCAGCATGTGTACAGTTTACAAACTTAGCCGTTTCGGAAATGCTTCCACCCTTGGGCCGAAATCCGAAGATCATGTCCTTTTGTACATCAGATAAATCACTCCGTTTTTGCATTACGACGACTGCACTGTTTTCTGCGTTCGCATGACACGCTTTATGTACTCTTCACTGCTAGTGCTGCCATCTGACGTTGTTTTTGCAAGTTGACGTCTAACATAGAAGCTGCTTGCATTAATGTAGCTTGCATTAATGTGGCTTGGTCAAAACATTCACAGTTACTAAGCACAAATTAAGGAATCTTGAAGTCCACAACGAATTTATTAGGACGTTAAACTAATTATGGTAGAGAGAAATGAGAGTTGGGATCGGCCAAAGCCTGCAACAAAGCTAACTCGTTACGACTTAGGCAAACCACTGCGTATGTCTACACAGCTTCCCGCTTGCAGAAACAACTTTCTGCAGCTTTTACATCATCCAGCGCCATTTGCAATCAAAACGAAGTTGGAGTACTATCTATTATTTCCGCATTAACTTCGTTATGATAGCGGCGGTAATGGATTTTCTGAACGATCAACTGCTAACCACTTCACTTTAGTTTGTTGATTGTCCTTTATTTTTTCTCATCCCCTTAAGGATCATTTTTCTCTTCTGTGTTCATGTCTACTACTGTTGTAGCACATACATCAAACATCGTATTATTCTTATTCTTCTTCTTCTTATTATTATTATTATATTAGGAATTTTCTTTTCAATTTATGCATAGTGTGTGAATTTTCGAAATTTTATTATTACTTAAACAGTAGACTCTATGATCTTACAGTCATTGCCGTGAACGCTTTACTATACATTTTATTATTACTGTTTGTCAGAAGATTACGTATATTAGAAGTGTAGGTTAAAGCTAAATGCGGGAGATCCCCAAGGGCTTAATCAAAAGCTTATTTGGATTTTTTAATTTTTTTTTAGTAAAATGTGAATGTTGGGTCTCCTACATTTATCTGCCCAATATAACATACATCTGTGACTGCGACGCACGTATGTTTTGTAAACTACTGCAGATACACGTCTGGGACATGTTTTATTAGATTTACCAGACCAATAATAACAAAATAAATGGGAATCGTGCTCTACTTTACCCTCGTACAGTTTTGCGATGGCTTCCTACTAGCGAAGTTGCGAAATTTCAGGCAAAATCCTTTATTAATCGTAACTCCGTAACTAAAAATTTGCGGACCTATGTTTATCTGAACTTTTTGCTTTGGTTTTACTTGTGGAATAACGTACAAAAAAATCATTTCCTCATGAATCACCCTGTATAATTAATTACAAGACTTTCAGGCTTCACCCACAACATAACAGGAAAAAATACTTTAAATATTTTTGCTATCAGAAAAAAAACTTTTGCAGAAAAGTTTTCATTAGATATTCACGACAAATGCAAAGATAACACTAGTCAACAGCCATTTTGCATCTGGAACGTGATACATCAACTAGTATGTATTTTGGTGTGTAGAATCCGAATATAACTTTCAAAATGTTTTATCACGTGCAATTTTTGAGATTTTAAAGGTTGTTTATTTTTCGTATTCAGTGTTTCGCTTTTTAATGTTCTGTTTTGATGTTTAATTGCTTGTTTTTGATTTGCAGAGGAGAGCTAGAAGATCCACAAATCGTCAGTAAATGGTTGGTGTGGTAATCCAGTGGTGTGAAAGAGATTCTCAGTGAGTGTTTCCTGTGAAAGATATGCAAACTTTCTCTGTTTAAAACTTACACTAAGAAAAATGGCAACTAGTAAATCTCATTGCTGACCAAACCACCCCGGCAAATTTTGTTATGTGTCTGGGAAATTTTTCCAAAACCCCAAAGAAAACCAATCGTTGACTTGGTTAAGAAGGCATATAAATTTTCTTTTGATTGTCCTGTTGGTGGTCAAGATAAAAATTTTGCACCTCATATTGCCTGCGTAACCTGTACTATAACCTTAACCGAGTGGTTGAAAGGGAAACGCCGAGCCATGCCATTCGCTGTTCCGAGGGTGTGGTGTGAGCCTAATGACCATTATTCAGACTGTTACTCGTCGGTCGTCGGCAAGTTTTATTTCCTCCCCATGGACTTTAATTCCTGTTCCAAATTTTTCCTTTGTTCTCTTTACTGCTTGCTCAATATACAGATTGAATAACATAGGGGATAAGCTACAACCTTGTCTCACACCCTTCCCAACTACTATTTCCCTTTCACGCCCCTCGACTCTTATAACTGACATCTGTTTTCTGTGCAAATTGTAAATAGCCTTTCGCTCCCTGTATTTTGCCCCTGCCACCTGCAGAATTTGAAAGAGAGTATTCCAATAAACATTGTCAAAAGATTTCCCTGAGTCTACAAATGCTAGAAACGTAGGTTTGCCTTTCCTTAAACTATCTTCTAAGATAAGTCGTAGGGTCAGTATTGCATCACGTGTTCCAGCATTTCTGCGGAATCAAAACTGATCTTCCCCGAGGTCGGCTTCTACCAGATTTTACGTTCATCTGTAAGGAACTCGTGTTAGTATTTTGTAGCCTTGATATATTATACTGATAGTTCGGTAATTTTAACAATTGTAAACACCTACTTTCTTTGGGATTGTAATTATTATATTCTTCTTGAAGTCTGAGGGTATTTCTCCTGTCTCATACATCTTGCTCAGCAGATGAAAGAGGTTTCTCATGGCTGATGTCAGTTCACTATCTAAGTAAAATGTTAACAAATGCTTCCCTGCTCTTTCTTGCAGAAATTCTCTCCTTGCCTTTTTCCGTAACCATAGTTGCTATAATGACATCATGTCGCTAATCCCCATATGGACTGATGTATTCACTGAATCTGCTACACAGCAATATCTACACAAGAGTTGCTTGAACTTTTTGAAAAAAAAAGTTGGAAATTTCTGGTAAGGTCTTATGGGACCAAACTGCTGAGGTCATCGGTCTCTAAGCTTACGCTCTACTTCTACATCTACATCTACATCTACATCCATACACCGCAAGCCACCAGAAGGTGTGTGGTGAAGGGTACCTTGAGTACTTCTATCGGTTATCCCTTCTATTCCAGTCTCGTACTGTTCGTAGAAAGAAAGACTGTCAGTATGCCTCTGTGCGGGCTATAATCTCTCTGATTTTATCTTCATGGTCTCTTCGCGCGATATAGGTAAGAGTGAGCAATATATTGCTTGACATCTCAGTGAATGTATGTTCTCGAAACTTCAACAAAAGCCCGTACCAAGTTATTGAGCGTCTCTCTTGTAGAGTCTTCCACTGGAGTTTATCTATCGACTCCGTAACGCTTTCGCGATTACTAAATGATCCTGTAACGAAGCGCGCTGCTCTCCGTTGGATCTTCTCTATCTCTTCTATCAACCCTATCTGGTACGGATCCCATACCGCTGAGCAGTATTCAAGCAGTGGGCGAACGAGTGTACCGTAACCTACTTCCTTTGTTTTCGGATTGCATTTCCTTAGGATTCTTCCAATGAATCTCAGTCTGGCATCTGCTTTACCGACGATTAATTTTACATGGTCATTCCATTTTAAATCACTCCTAATGCCTACTCCCAGATAATTTATGGAATTAACTGCTTCTAGTTGCTGACCTGCTATATTGTAGCTAAATAATAAAAGGATCTTTCTTTCTATGTATTCGCAACACGTTACACTTGTCTACATTGAGATTCAATTGCCATTCCCTGCACCATGCGTCAATTCGTTGCAGATCCTCCTGCATTTCAGTACAATTTTCAATTGTTACAACCTCTCGATATACTACAGCATCATCCGCAAAAAGTTTCAGTGAACTTCCGATGTTATCCACAAGGTCATTTATATATATTGTGAATAGCAACGGTCCTACGACACTCCCCTGCGGCACACCTGAAATCACTCTTATTTCTCTCCATTGAGAATGACATGCTGCGTTCTGTTATCTAGGAACTCTTCAATCCAATCTTAATCTAACTTAAACTAACTTACTCTAATGACAACACACACACACACATGCCCGAGGGAGAACTCGAACCTCCGACGGGAGGAGTGATAAAATATATTTTGCCTTAACACTAAGCTGCGGTTATAGAAGCAGCACCAGGTGTTACAATTACGTGTGTTCGATAAATAGAAAACTGTGGGCTATGAACTAAAACTTAGCCAATCAACACACACTGAAGAGCCAAAGAAACTGTCACGTCTGCCTAATATCATGAAGGGTTCCCGCGAGCTATCGGAAGGACCTCAACACGACGTGCCATGGACTCGACTAATATCTGAAGTAGTTTTGGAGGGAACTGACACCACTAATTCTGCAGGGCTGCCCGTAAATCCATAAGAGTACGAGGGGGTGGATATCTCTTTTAAACAGCACGTTGCAATGCATCCGAGATATGCTCAATAATGTTCATGTCTGGGGAGTTTGGGGGCCAGCGGAAGTGTTTGAACTCAGAAGAGTGTTCCTGGAGCCATTCTGTAGCAGTTCTGGACGTGTGGGGTATCGCATTGTCCTGGAATTGCCCAAGTCCGTCGGAACGCACAATGGATATGAATGGATGCAGGTGATCAGACAGGATGCTTACGTACGTGTCACCTGTCAGAGTAGTATCTATATGTATCAGCTGTCCCACATCACTCCAATTGCACATGTCCCATACCATTACAGAGCCTCCACCAGATTGAACGGTCCCCTGCTGACATGCGGGGTCCACGGATACATGAAGTTGTCTCCATAACTGTATGCGTCCATCTGATCGATATAATTTGACTCGTCCGAACAGGCAACATGTTTGAATTTATCAGTCAGATGTCGGTGTTGATGGCCCAAGCGGGGCTTAAGGTTTTATGTTGTGCAGTCATCAAGGGTACACGAGTGGGACTTCGGCTCCGAAAGCCCATATCGAAGATGTTTCGCTGAATGTTTCGCACGTTGACAATTGTTGATAGCCCAGCATTGAAATCTGGAGCAATTTGCGGAAGGGTTGGACTTCTGTCACGTTGAACGATTCTCTTCAGTCGTCGTTGGTCCTGTTCTTTTTCCGGCCGCAGTGATGTCGGAGATTTGATGTTTTACCGGATTCCTGATATTCACAAAACACGTGTGACATGGTCGTACGGGAAAATCTCCACTCCATCGCTGCCTCGGAGAAGCTTTGCCCCATCGCTCGTGCGCCGACTATAAAGCCACGTTCAAACTCACTAATTCTTGATAACCTGATATTGTAACAGCGGACACAGATCTAACTACTGCGCCAGACACTTGGTGTCTTATATAGGCGTTGCCGACCGCAGCGCCGTATTCTGGCTGTTTACGTATCTCTGTATTTGCATACGCATGCATACACCAGTTTCTTTGGGACTTCAGTGTATTACAGTGTCTAGGCTTGTAAAACCGACTGTAAAAAATAAAACAATTCGTTTATTAAATTCAAATATTTTGTAAGGCACCTCCATCCTGCGGAGGAATCAGCAACTAGCCGCAAGGTAGGTCGTTCGCCGCGCAGGCAGCGGGAGCTCATCCGACCCAACTGATGTGAGGCGAGCATACACAGCTCACACCTCTCTAGTAATTCTCGAAAAATTTCAGGAAACTAGTTAGGGCTAACGTCACTCTGTTCGTCGAAAACTGTTTGTGGAACTCCGTTTTTGTGGATAAATATTTATAGGTCCTCCTGTGAGTTTGAGAGAGATTCTTTTAAGGCTGCGTGCAATGTTTCTATGCTTATTCATAACTTGCGTTACTGCGTTTTACGTGAGTCGTCAACACCGGAACTAACGTTATTGGTGGTTATTTGCCTATCTGACTAGTATGTATGCTGTAGTGAAGTATACCGTTCGCAGTACAGTGATGTGGGGATTGGGTTACAGTGCATTTTTGGTATCAAACCATTTTCACCTAAATGTGGAGTGCTAACTGTGTCATCGGTTCTCACGTGAATTTTTCTGTATCTTGCTGGGCAGCAGGAGTTGTATCGTATAGTATCTCTGTTTCAGATGAGTCTTTGGTGTTGTAACTAGCTGTTATGTGTGTGGGCAGTAAACAGAAATGTGAGTAGAAATGTATCACTCTGGTGACAGAAGATGCAACTGCATGAGCTATTTCGCCGGTGTTTGCAAATTACGTAAATGTTTGTTTTGACTCAATTTATTAATGAATGAATGAAACTGGAGTTTTATTTTAGTAATGCTGTTGTTGGTTTCAGATTTTAGGAATACCATTACTGGTATTAAGCGAAAATTTTCAAATAAAAGTGCAGGGGCCATCTGTAGAAAATTTGAATACAGAGATGTGTGGACATTGAACGACAGAAAATGCATGAAAGTTTCGCACTCAAATCTGTGTTTGAGTATTTCTGAGCTGGGCTCGTTCTGAAGCCATATATGCCCTGTTAGTATTACAGGGTTGTTATCACTGTGAAATGTGGGACAACCTTTACGTCTGGGAATATTTGTAAGGGAACCCACTTGGTGTTGCTTTCGAATTTAGGTGGCGTTGAAGCACTACAGCTTCGTCTTCCTTTAACGGCTTGTTGCGCGTGAATTGGCCCTGCTCCAGATCTTAATGATATTATCTTTTCTATGAAGAAATTTTTTGATGAGCTTGGTAAAGTATCATATAAATGTAATATTAATATTTTAATAAATGTCAGTCTGTACTCATATTCGGAGTTTAATTTGAGTAGCTGAAGCTCCACGGCACTCTTTTTGTTTTTAATTTTATTCTAGTTTTAAGAACTACTACTCTTTTAACTTGTAAATTTAACAGTCTGAGTAAGTTGTAGCACGAGCCAGCCTTGTATCACTGCAGAATATCTGCTTCCAACAGACCAACTACATTTAAAGGAACCTGTCTCACAGCTTTGCAGTTATGCAACCCACTCCCAGTGCACAGTTAAGTCTTTCAGTTCTGCAGTTATGCAACACATTCCCAGTGCACACTTAACTTTAAACCAAGAAATCACTCTCAAAGTGGTTACACCCCATCACCAAAAAATAAAACTTGATACAATCTTGTTCTCCAGTTAAATACTTCTAAAATACTGTTGCATTCGATTCTACAGAAAACCACAAACGAAACCTGATGTCAGTTTGGGCACGATAAGATTCATTTCCATTGGCGCAATTATAAGCTGGTACCCTTCGCAAGACTGTGTCCATGTTTGACTCTGCAATAAATTCAGATGAAACTGCACGCCGAGGTTTGTACCAACTGTGAAGTCTAAATTCAGGCCATAAATGATGCATTGTGCCAACTTTGCATACGGACAAGTGGGCTTCAGAAAATAGTACTACTCACTGATGCAATATTAACACTAAAACCAATGTCTTCGTATGAACTGACATACTACACTGAAGCGCTAAGGAAACTGGTATAGACATACGTTCAAATACGGAGATATGTAAATAGGCAGAATACGACGCTGAGGTCGGCAACGCCTATATAAGACAACAAGTGTCTCACACAGTTGTTAGATCGGTTACCGCTGCTACAATGGCATATTATTAAGATTTAACTGAGTTTCAACGTGATGTTATAGTCGACGCACGAGCGATGGTACACAGCAACCCCGAGGTAGCGATGAAGTGGGGATTTTCCCATACGATCATTACACGAGTGTTCCGTGAATATCAGGAATCCGGTAAAACATCAAATCTCCGATATCGCTACAGCCGGAAAAATATCGACGACTGAAGAGAAACGTTCAACGCTACAGAAGTGCAACCCTTCCGCAAACTGGTGCAGATTTCAGTGCTGGGTCATCAACAAGTGTCAGAGTGCGAACCATTCAACGAAACATCATCGACATGGACTTTCGGAGTCGAGGGCTCACTCATGTACCCTTGATGACTGCACGACACAAAGGCTTACGCCTCGTCTGGGTCCGTCAACACTGACAATGGACTGTTGATGACTGAAAACATATTGCCTGGTCAGACGAGTCTCCTTTCAAATTGTATCGACCGGATGGACGTGTACGAATATAGGGATAACCTCGTGAATCCATGGATGCTGCATGTCAGCAGAGGACTGTTCAAGCTGATGGAGGCTCTGTAATGTTGTGAGGTCGGTGCAGTTGGAGTGATAGGGGACCCCAGATACGTCTAGACACGACTCTGATATGTGACACGTACGCAAGCGTCCTGTCTGATCACCTGCATCCATTCATGTCCATTGTGCATTCCGACGAACTTGGGCAATTCCAGGACAATGCGACACCCCACACGTCCAGAATTGCTACAGAGTGGCTCCAGGAACACTCTTCTGAGTTTAAACACTTCCGCTGGCCACCAAACTCCACAGACATGAACATTATTGAGCATATCTCGGATGCATTGCAACGTGCAGTTTAAAAGAGATATCCACCCCTTCGTGCTCTTATGGATTTATGGACAGCCCTAGTCCGCCCCTGTAGCTGAATGGTCAGCGTGACGGACTGCCGCCCTAACAGGCCTGGGTTCGATTCCCGGCTGGGCCGGGGAAAAAATGGTTCAAATGGCTCTAAGCACTATGGGACTTAACATTGGAGGTCATCAGTCCCCTAGAACTTAGAACTACTTAAAACTAACTAACCTAAGGACATCACACACATCCATGCCCGAGGCAGGATTCGAATCTGCGACCGTAGACCGGGGAATTTTCTCCGCTCAGGGACTGGGTGTTGAGTTCATTTCATCCTCATCCGGCGCACAGATCGCCCAATGTGGCCTCGAATGTAATAAGACCTGCACCAAGTTGGCCGTACCTGCCCCCGAGCGGTCTAAGGCGCTGCAGTCATGGACTGTGCGGCTGGTCCCGGCGGAGGTTCGAGTCCTCCCTCGGGCATGACTGTGTAGTGTTTGTCCTTAGGATAATTTACGATAATCAATGCCAAGCCGAAAAATTGCTTGAATAATGGCCAGAGTTAGACCAACGCGTTACGGACTTGTTCAGTTTGTGAAGCTCGTTCTTTTAAATAAATCATCCAATTTTTTCTAAAATTATAATAATTTTTTTGTCCGTATATGCACATCAAACCTAACGATTTTCGTCCCATTTGAGTAACTCCTTCATGCTGTTTTTTTCTTTTCCGTGGAGTGTACATGAAGAGGCAAATGTTATTTTCCGAGTAACAACATCGAAATAGCGGGGTGGTAGTGCTCAAACGCTCTCCACTGCGCTTCATTCGTTCTGACTATAATCCAGTACCACGGCCCGGCCCGACCGTGCGAAGGCTTCGTGTTTACGACCTTGCAGACGGCCGACCGGCCTGACAGCGAATGTTCGTCGACCCCTCTACCCACGGGTCGCGTCGCCAAAGGATATTTCCTCAGGCTGTTGTGCGAAGCGAGAAAACTTATTGCCCACTTCGTTGCGGCTGGAGACCGTTATGACAGTTGTAAACGGCGGGAACTGCATCGCTATGGGCGAATCGTCCGATGACCAGCTGCCTGTCCAGTAACTGCTCGTCGACCAGGGTGCTTCTGGTGCAGCGGCTTGTAGCTTTAGGACCACTGCAATGTTCAACAAGCGTTGCTCCCAGACACAAATCGCATCTGCTATTTCTCCCCACAGAACGGCGGAGTTCCCGTGTAACGCTGCTCTAGATTTACACGTACCACGACGTGATGTTCAGATGTCTACTGAGGTGACAAAAGTCATGGGATACCTACTAATGTGGGGTCGGACCTCCTTTTGCGCGGCATGGACGCAGCAAGTGGTTGGAAGTCCTGTGCAGAAATATTGAGCCATGTTGCCTCTATAGCCGTTCAGAATCGTGAAAGTGTTACCGGTGCAGGATTTTGTGCACGAACTGACCTCTCGATTATGTTCCATAAATGTCCGATGGGACTCACGCCGAGCGATCTGGATGGCCAAGCCATTCGTTCCCGAATGATCTTCAAACCAAACGCTAACTTTGTGGCCTGGTGACTTGGCGCATTATCATCCATAAAAATCCCATCGTTGTTTCAGAACATGACGTCCATGAATGGCTACAAATGGGCTCCAAATAGCCGAACATCCAGAGGACAAAATTCTTTCCATGTAAACACAGACCACATCATTATGGAGCAACGTCAGCTTGCACAGTGCCTTGCAACAACTTAAGTACATGGCTTTGTGGGGTCTGCGCCACACCCGAACCCTGTCATCTGCTCTTACCAACTGAAATCGGGACTAATCTGATCGAGCCACGCTTTCCAGTGCTCTAGGTTCAAAATGGTTCAAATAGTTCTGAACACTATGGGAAAACATCTGAAATCATCAGTCCACTAGAACTACTTAAACCTAAGTAACCTAAGGACATCATACACATCCATGTCCGAGGCAGGATTCGAACCTGCGACCATAGCAGTCGCCAGTGCTCTAGGGTCCAAACGATATGGTCACGAGCCCAGGTGAGACGCTGCAGGCAATGTCACGCTGTAATCAAAGCCCCAAATTTCACCGCACTATCTTAACGGTTTATTTTGTCATACGTCCCACATTCGTTTCTGCGGTTATATCACACGTTGTTGCTTGTATGTTGGCACTGACAACTTTACCCAAACGCCGATGCTCTCGGTCGCACCTTTGGCCCCTCCATTCTCCGTGGTGAGAGGTAATGCCTGAAATACGGTATCCTCAGCACACGCTTGACAATGTAGATCGCGGAATATTTAATTCCCTAACGATTTGCGAAATGGAATGTTCCAAGCGTGTTGTTTCGACTACCATTTTAATTCCTGTGGTGCGGCCATACTTACATCGGAAACCTTCTCACATAAATCACCTGAGTGCAAGCTATACCTGCACCAACGCACTGATCTTTTACACCTTGTGTATGCGATACTACCGCCGTCTGTATATGTGCGTGTCTCTGTCTCATGCCTTTTGTCACCTCAGTGTATAACAACTCCTATTTCAACGATCAGATTACAAAAATGACGTACCCTTGTGGTATTCAACTTACAAAGTACTAAAAAATGGATAGATAAGACAGTGAGACAAATTTTATAATCGTTATTACATTATCAGTCTCTGCGTGGATGAGAGAGGGTCAATATGTAATTTCTACTGCATTTTTCCTTGACCTTGTACCTTTTCTTAACAGTGGCCTAGTATTTCTGTATACATTTCCTATGTTGTCCCTTCCTCTATTTAATACACTTCTTGACAGTTTTTAGTTTTAGTTTTTCCTAAAAAACAAAGGTGTTCTTGTTGTCCCCACTTCTTGCACTTTTTCTCCTACCGCAGCCCACCTCACCACTTTCTGGTTTAATTGTTAGGAAGTCGCATAACATCCGACTGCTCAACCTTTTCGGATTCATACGGGTAACACGGCCTCCATCGTTTGGTGTCTGCGATCTTTCCTACATGTGTATAGAGTTAGTGTTTTTGTCGCCTAGTGAATTAACAAGTTTCCTGAAGATCTTTTACTCGTATCTAATTGCTCTATCGGACCTTTTCTATTCATAGCAAGGCATTCGGCGGTACATGGAACCTCCGGTCGTATTGCTGAGCGGCAATTTCATGTCTTAACATAAAATAATTCTTTCTTATAGACACCTTTGGTTAGTTGATGTGCTGTGTGTGATGCAAGGGCTTCTTTATCACAAATTTTTGGCTCTGTCCACTCTCCTTCATGTTTAAACTTCTCTGTCCGTTTGAATTACCCTTCGCCTAACTATAGTACTCTAAGTGGTGACTTGATGTTTGCATAAAATTCAGTTTTATCAAAAGAGGTCTGAAGTCCTCCTTTTGCTGACTGGGGTATTGAGTTCATTGACTTGTGCAAATGTGTCTAGCGAATAAGAAAAAAAATATGAGGTCAACTGCAAATTCATGTTTCTATAGCTAACCCTGAGTCAATTTCCAACACCTTTTCACTACTTACGAATCACTGTCTAGAGTATGCATTTGGCAAATAGAGTGGGTCCATTTTCTCACCTGACTACAGACCTGATTTCAAAGCATCTAAAACCTCTCCCGAAAAATCACTGGATCTTATAAGGTAATATAGTTTACTAATATTTGCTCACCAGGGAACTAATGAAAGACTATGTGGTGAACTGGGACAATCGAACTATACTTGTCCTGGACGTAGGCATCTCAATCTACTGCTCGGAGGACGAATTTGAGGTACACTATGTGATCGAAAGTATCCGGACACCCCCAAAAACATAAGTTTTTTTCATATTAGGTGCATTGTGCTGCCACCTACTTCCAGGTACTCCATATCAGCGACATCAATAGTCATTAGTCATCGTGAGAGAGCAGAATGGGGCGTTCCGTGGAACTCACGGACTTCGAACGTGGTCACTTGTGTCATACGTCTGTATGCGAGATTTCCACACTCCTAAACGTCCCTAGGTCCAGTGTTTCCGATGTGTTAGTGAAGTGGAAACGAGAAGGGACACGTACAGCACAAAATCGTACAGGCGGACTTCGTCTGTTGACTGACAGAGACACCCGACAGTTGTGTGAAATCTTATGGGACTTAACTGATAAGGTCATCAGTCCATAAGCTTACACACTACTTAACCTAAATTATCCTAAGGACAAACACACACACCCATGCCCGAGGGAGGACTCGAACCTCCGCCGGGACCAACCGCACAGTCCATGATTGCAGCGCCTGAGACCGCTCGGCTAATCCCGCGCGGCACACCCGACAGTTGAAGAGGGTCGTAATGTGTAATAGGCAGACATCTATCCAGACCATCGCACAGGAATTCCAAAACGCATCAGGATCCACTGCAAGTACTATGACAGTAGGGTGGGAGGTGAGAAAACTTGGAATTCATGGTCGATCGGCTGCTCTTAAGCCACACATCACGCCGATAAATGCCAAACGACGCCTCGCTTGTTGTAAGGAGCGTAAACATAGTACGACTGAACAGTGGAAAAACGTTGTGTGGAGTGGCGAATCACGATACACGATGTGGCGCCCCGACGGCAGGGTGTGGGTAAGGCGAATGCTCAGTGTATGTCATCTGCCAGTGTGTATAGCGCCAACAGTAAAATTCGGAGGCGGTGGTGTTATGGTGTGGTCGTGTTTTTCATGGAGGGGGCTTGCACCCCTTGTTTTGCGTGGCTCTATCACAGCGTAGGCCTACATTGATGTTTTAAGCACCTTCTTGCTCCCCCTCTGTTGAAAAGCAATTCGGGGACCGCGATTGCATCTTTCAACACGATCAAGCACCAGTTCATAATGCACAGCCTGTGGCGGAGTGGTTACACGACAATAACATCCCTGTAATGTACTGGCCTGCACAGAGTTCCGAATTTAACCCTAAAGAACACCTTTGAGATGTTTCGGAACGCCAACTTCGTACCAGACATCACCGACCGACATCGGTACCTCTCCTCAGTGCAGCACTCCGTGAAGAATGGGCAGCAATTCCCCAATAAACCTTCCAGCACCTGATTGAACATATACCAACGATACTGGAAGTTTCATCAAGGTTAATGGTGCCACGAACTTGTAAGTCATTTTCACCCAGGCGTCCGGATACTTTTAATCACATAGTATACATCTACATCTACATCTACATAGAAACTTCTGAAGCCACCGTGCGGTGCGTGGCGGAGGGTACCCTATACCACTACTTGTCACTTCCTTTCCTGTTCCACTCGCAAACAGAGCGAGGGAAAACCGACAGTCTACAAGTCTCCGTATGAGCCCTAGTTTTCGCATCTTATCTTCGTGGTTCTTACGCGCAATGTATGTTGGCGGCAGTAGAATCCTTCGGTAGTCATCTTCAAATGCCGGTTCTCTAAATTTTCTCAATAGTGTAATTCGAAAAGAGCGTCGCCTTCCTCCAGTAGTTCCCCTTTGAGTTCCCGAAGCTCTCCGTGACACCGGTAACAAATCTAGCAGCGCGGCTCTGAATTGCTTCGATATCTTACTTCAATCCGACCTGGTACGGATCCCAAACACTCGAGCAGTATCTGGACTAGGTCGCACCAGCGTCCTACATGCAATCTCCTTTATAAGTGAACCACTCTTTCCTAAAAGTCTCCCAAAAAACCGAAGTCTACCATTCGCCTTTCCTACCGCAGTTCTCACACGCTAGTTCCACCCCATAATGCATTGCAACGTTACGCCCAGATATTTAAACGACTTGACTGTGTCAAGCAGGGCACTAGTAATACATTATCCTAAAATTACAGGTTTGATCTTCCTACCCATCTGCATGAACTTACATTCTTCCACATTTAGGGGTAGCTGCCATGCGCCACACCAACTGTAATTTTTTTCTAAGCCGTCTTGTACGTATCTTCCTACAGTTACACAACCTCAACACCTTATACACCATGACATCTGTGGTGTCACCGCCAGACAACACACTTGCTAGGTGGTAGCTTTAAATCGGCCGCGGTCCATTAGTACATGTCGGACCCACGTGTCGCCACTGTCAGTAATTGCAGACCGAGCGCCACCACACGGCAGGTCTTAAGAGACTTACTAGCACTCGCCCCAGTTGTACGACGACTTTGCTAGCAACTACACTGACGAAGCCTTTCTCTCATTTGCCGAGAGATAGTTAGAATAGCCTTCCGCTAAGTCCATGGCTACGACCTAGCAAGGCGCCATTAACCATTTCTAGAGAGAGTCTCACTTGTATCATCAAGAATGCTGTATACAAATGATGGATTAAAGTTAAGTATTCCAGCAGCTACGTACTTTTCTTATAGCATTCATTACGTATCCTGTTTCAGACATAACGCCAGCCGGCGTGTGTAAACGCGTGCCTTTCGGTTACCCGTCACTGTGGACTGGCTGTCTTGTCAGTCCACAACAGTTTGGCGACGAGTCTTAAAAGCGGCTTTCGCGTTCGTATTGCTCTGATTTATTTGTGTCATGGCTTCGCCACATTCTCCAGAGGTACTGTCCGAATTTTATCGCTTGCAGAATCAGCAGACGCAGGCGTTATTGGATGCCCTTGGACAGCTCGTCCAGGGTCAACGTGCACTGCAAAAAGATGCGGCGGCCGCCGCTTCATCGCTACCGCCGCCACAACATGCTGTTGCACCCCAGTTTCGACCTTACGATCCAGCACTGGAAAGCTGGACGGAGTGGTCGATTTCATCTCGCTGCCTACAGAATTCAAGGTAACAAGCGGCAGCCTCATCTCCTTTCTTGTGTCGGTGCGTCCACCTACCGTGTGATAGTGAAATTGTTTCCCCGACGCGACATAGCAACTCTGTCCTACGAAGAAATTTTGTCTGCATTAGATGCATATTTCAAAGAATCAGTTAATGTCGTTGCAAAAAGGTATACATTCTTTCGTACAAAACGTACGGCCGGTCAAACTAATCGGGAGTGGGTTGCAACATTGCATGGCCTTACTAGGGATTGTGTTTTTGAGTGTGAATGTGAACACCCTTATTCAGATACTATGTAGCGTGATGCAGTAGCACAGAACGTTTCTGATGTTCGCATATGGGAACAGATTTTGAAACTAGTCAATCCCTCCCTTCAAGAAGTGACAGACATATTGGATAGGCAAGACACACTTGACTTTGCTCAGGAATCATTTGAAACTTCGCCAGCTGTGTGTCACATTAACCGGCCCGCCGGGCGAGCTGCACGGAACTGTAAACAGCCTTCGCCCACGTCCGCACAGCCACGTGTCCCGCGAAAGCAGGCAAATGCAGTGCTGAAATCATGCCCGCGGTGTGCAACTAGACATTCGCGTGAGAATTGCCTGTCACGCCAAGCTATTTGCTTTTTCTGTAATAAAAAAGGACATGTTCAAAGTGTTTGCCAGAAAAAGCTTAGATCGGACACTCACAACCATTCCAGGCCCTTTGCTTCGCGCCGGAATCGAACCAAGAATACTCAGACTCGTGAACCTTCAAAAAAAATGGTTCAAATGGCTCTGAGCACTATGGGACTAAACATCTGTGGTCATCAGTCCCCTAGAACTTAGAACTACTTAAACCTAACTAACCTAAGGACATCACACACATCCATGCCCGAGGCAGGATTCGAACCTGCGACCATAGCAGTCGCGCGGTTCCGGACTGAGCGCCTAGAACCGCTAGACCACCGTGGCCAGCTCGTGAACCTTCGCCCATGGACATTCATGAAGTTAATTCCACACCGTCCAGTGCTACTCTTTCTCACAGTGACTGTGTTCATCCCACAAACAGTGTGCGTCGACATCGACGGAAATCCCGTCACATCGCAAGTGCTTCTGTACCAGTGTCGGTTCACGTTGCACGAGACAGTCGTTCTTGTCGTCCGCAGGACAATAAACTTTTTGTAGACTTGGAAATTAATGGCAACGTGATCCTGTTCCAGCTCGATACCGGAGCTGCAGTTTCACTACTCAATCGCGACACGTACAAACAACTGGGCGCACCTCCGTTGCGTGCCGCAAATGTTCAGCTCACTAGTTATTCCGGACAGCATATCCCTGTGTTAGGACAGTGCAGCCTTCTTGCAACATACAAGGTCAAACAAAACTTATGTCATTTTACGTTCTTCATTCTTCTTCTGCAGTGAACTTGTTTGGTTTAGATTTATTTCAGTTGTTTAACTTGTCTATCGTAAATCAGGTCCTATCAGTGAACCAGACTGTGCCTTCCCCCAGTGTTTCTCGTCTATGTGAAGAATTTGCAGACATTTTTGCGCCGGGCCTTGGTTGCGCTAAGAACTATGCAGCACATTTGGAACTGAAAGTAAACGCGCAACCGAAATTTTTCAGAGCGCGCAATGTTCCCCACGCATTGCGTGATGAGGTCGCAAGAACATTAAACGATTTAGAATCACAAGGTGTAATTGAACGTGTGCAGGAATCTCTCTGGGCTTCACCCTTAGTAATTTTGCAAAAACCTTCCGGAAAACTGAGACTTTGTGTGGACTTCAAGGCAACAGTGAATCCACAACTTGTGACTGCAACTTTTCCTTTACCCCGCCCGGAAGATCTTTTTGACAAACTGTGCCCGGGAAAATATTTTTCAAAGTTGGACCTAGCTGATGCGTACTTGCAAATACCGGGAACGAAGAATCCCAGCGCGTCTTGGTGGTTAACATGCATCTTGGTTTGTACCGATTCAAAAGACTACCATTCGGGTGTGCATCCGCATCTGCATTGTTTCAGCAATATTTACAAACTGTTTGTGCGTCGGTCCCTACTGCAGCAAACTATCTGGACGATATTGTGATCTCCGGCAAGACAGCAGAAGACCATTTAATCAATCTACGAACATTATTTCAGGTCTTGCGACAGAATGGTCTTCGCTTGAGGAAGGACAAATGTGTGTTTTTTGCTCGTGACTTACCATATCTGGGACATGTAATCAATGCCCAAGGCTTACATCTGAGTCCAGAGCACCTCCGTGCCATACAGGACTTGCCTTCGCCGCAGAATTTGAAGCAGCTACAGAGTGTGCTGGGAAAAATTAATTATTATACCCGTTATATCGCCCATGCCTCTTCCATTTCAGCTCCGCTTCATCGCTTACGCCATAAGGGTGTTCCGTTCGTCTGGTCGACGGAATGCGAACGCGCCTTTCGCCAGTTGAAATCGGCGTTGCTTTCAAATACTTGCCTTACGCCATACTATCCCCGGAAACCCCTTTTGTTGATGGTAGATGCATCGGATTTCGGGATCGGTGCTGTGCTTGAGCACAAAGATGGTTCGCATGATCGCCCTATTGCCTTTGCGTCCAAATTGCTGTCGTCTGCGCAAAGAAATTATTCACAGATAGAGAAAGAAGCTTTGGCTCTCGTGTTTGGTGTTACCAAGTTTCATGATTTCTTGTGTGGTCGTCACTTTACCATCATAACAGACCACAAACCTTTGACATCGCTTTTTCATCCGAACAAGCCTGTACCTCCACGTACAGCGCAGAAATTCATTCGCTGGTCTATTTTCTTCTCGCAGTACCGCTACGATATCTTGTATCGGTCCACTGCTAAGCACGGAAACGCCGATGCGTTGTCCCGTTTGCCTGTTGCTGAGGATAAAGCATTCAATTCTTCCGAACTTGCTTGCATGTTCATTGATGCGGAAGCTGATGACGTGGTCGAATCGTTTCCGATTGATTTTCGTCGTGTAGCTACAGCCACAGCAGCTGACCCTGTCCTTGCTACAGTTTTGCGTTTTGTTGCTACGCAATGGCCCTTGTCCAAGTCACGGATCGAGGATCCGTTGGTTCACCGATTTTTTGCTCACAAGGAGAGACTTTTTATTCGACATGGTGTTTTGCTGTTGCGTTCTGATAATGATCAGTCTCGGGTCGTGGTCCCACGTTCGTTACAGTCCTCTGTCTTAAAGCTTCTTCACCAAGGACATTGGGGTATAGTGCGAACGAAACAACTTGCTCGTCAGCACTGTACTTGGTTCGGAATCGATGCTGCGATTATGCACATGTGCTCTTCTTGCATGGCGTGTGCCGAACAACAATCCGCGCCACCGCGGAAATTCTTTGCTTGGCCAAATGCCACTTCCCCTTGGCAACGCTTACATATCGATTTTGCTGGTCCATTCTGGAATGCTTGATGGTTGGTTGTTGTCGATTCCTTCAGTAATTTTCCTTTTGTTGTCCGGATGTCTTCCACGACGTCTTCTGCCACCATCCAAGCGTTGTCTGCTATCTTTTGCATTGAAGGTCTTCCACAGACTATTGTTTCCGACAATGGCCCACAATTCATGTCCGCAGAATTTGTCATTCTGCAAGGCCAATCGTATTCAACATCTGACATTCGCGCCGTTTTCGCCTCAGTCAAACGGTGCCACTGAACGATTGGTCCGGATTTTCAAGTCACAGATGTTGAAGTTGAAAGAGTCGCATTCTCGGGAGGACGCGTTGTTGCTCTTTTTGTCCTCGTATCGCTCTCAGCCCCGGGATGGTCGCTCGCCGGCTGAGATGCTCCATGGTCGTCCTCATCGAACCTTGATGTCTTTGCTGCATCCGCCGCATCAGGTTCCTGTGCAGCGGCAGACTCCTGCTTTTGCTCCAGGCGACGTTGTATTCTTTCGCCACTATCGCGGTTCTCGGCGTTGGCTCGCAGGGCGCATTCTTCGCTGCCTCGGCCGCGCGATGTATCTGGTTTTGGGGGCCTCTGGTGAGGTGCGTCGGCATCTCGATCAGCTGCGCCTCTGTCGTCGCACGGGTTCTGCTGCTCCCCGTCTGCATTCAGCGACGGTGCCGTCCGGTCAGCGCCCTGGGGACCCATCTACTGGCTCGCCTCATCCCCAGGTGTTACCGACGATGCATTCCATTTTGCCCCATGGCGACGCGCCTCCGCCGCCGCCGCCGCCGCCGCCTGTTCTCCCGCCGGCGCCGCCCGCAGTGGACGCTTCGCTGCAGCCGCCAAGCGCCTCCCTGGGTCACGCGCCACCGATCGCTTCCCGTGACCAGCTGTCCTCCGCCATGGAACTCTTGCCCGCTCCGGACCACATGGCGTCATCGCGCGTCGGATACCCCGACGCAATGGAGGTCGACCCTTCGGCCCCCCTGTCTCTCTACGGGCGCGTACACCGCATGTTGACGTGCACCCTGGACTAGGTTTTCAGGCGTTTCCTAGCTCCCCTCGGACCGAATGGCCGGGTGCGGGTGGCACAGCCTCGCCTGTTGTTAGGCTCCCCACCTCATCGCATACGTCAGCATGGGGCCCTCCCCACGGCGGGCGGAAGCCTTATCACACGACCGTTCGCCGATTTGCGGGGGAGGAATGTGGTGTCACCGCCAGACACCACACTTGCTAGGTGGTAGCTTTAAATCGGCCGCGGTCCATTAGTACATGTCGGACCCACGTGTCGCCACTGTCAGTAATTGCAGACCGAGCGCCACCACACGGCAGGTCTTAAGAGACTTACTAGCACTCGCCCCAGTTGTACGACGACTTTGCTAGCAACTACACTGACGAAGCCTTTCTCTCATTTGCCGAGAGATAGTTAGAATAGCCTTCCGCTAAGTCCATGGCTACGACCTAGCAAGGCGCCATTAACCATTTCTAGAGAGAGTCTCACTTGTATCATCAAGAATGCTGTATACAAATGATGGATTAAAGTTAAGTATTCCAGCAGCTACGTACTTTTCTTATAGCATTCATTACGTATCCTGTTTCAGACATAACGCCAGCCGGCGTGTGTAAACGCGTGCCTTTCGGTTAGCCGTCACTGTGGACTGGCTGTCTTGTCAGTCCACAACAACATCAGCAAACAACTACAGACTGCCCCTCCTGACCGCGCCGGCCAGTGTGGCCACGCGGTTAAAGGCGCTTCAGTCTGGAACCGCGCGACCGCTACGGTCGCAGGTTCGAATCCTGCCTCGGGCATGGATGTGTGTGATGTCCTTAGGTTAGTTAGGTTTAAGTATTTCTAAGTTCTAGGAGACTGATGACCTCAGAAGTTAAGTCCTATAGTGCTCAGAGCCATTTGAACCATTTGAGCAGGTCCTATCACACTTCCTTAGGGCACTCCTGAGGGTACACTTGTCTCTGATGAACACTCGACGTCGAGGGCAACATACTGGGTTCTATTATTTAAGAAGTATTCGAATCACTCACATATCTGTAAACGTATTCCATGTGCTAGTACCTTTTTTAACAGCCTACAATGTGGCACCGTGTCAAATACTTTACGGAAATCTAGAAATATGGAATCTGGCTGTTGCCCTTCATCCATAGTTCTCAGTATATCATATAAGAAAAAACCAGACTGAGTTTCGCACGAGCGATGCTTTCTAAAACATGCTGATTGGTGGACATAAGCTTCTTAGTCTTAAGAGTTTATTATATTCGGACTGAGAATATGTTCAAGGATTCTATAGCAAACAGAAGTTAGGGACAGTGGTCTGTAATTTTGAGGGTCCGTTCTTTTACCCATCTTATATACTGTAGTCACCTGCGCTTTCTTCCAGTCGCTTGGGACTTTGTGCTGGGTGAGAGATTCACGACAAATGCAAGAAAGGTAAGCGGCCAGTGTCGTAGAGTACTCTTTGTAAAAGCGAAATGGGATTCCATCCAGACTTGGTAATTTATTTGCTTTCAAGTCTTTCAGTTGTTTCTCTACACCAGGGATGCTTATTATTGTGTCGTCCATATGGGAGTCTATCCAGTGGTCAAATGACGGTATGTTTGTACGATTCTCCTGCGTGAACGGTTTCTCCAACGTGAAATTTAAAACTTCGGGTTTCGTTTTGCTATCTTCAACTGCCACACTAGACTGGTCAACGAGGGACTGAGTTACGCCTTAGACCCGCTTACTGACTTTACGTAAGACCAGAATTTTCTCGTGTTTTCTCGTGTTCTCTGCCAGGTCTTTTGGTAAGGTGTGACGATGGTACTTGTTGTATGCTTCGCGCTTAAATCTTTTCACAGACGCACGAATATCTACTAACCACTGCTCGTCGCCATTTGTGCGTTCCATTTTAAAGCGAGAGGGCAACATTCTCTGTTTCCTCGACATCGGCCAAATTTCGTTATTAAACCATGGTGGGCCTTTCCCATCCTTTATCCGCTTACTGGACACATAACTCTCCAGACCACGATTTACAAGCTGCTTAACATTTGCCCTTCATTTCTTTACATCCATCTGACTGGAACTAAGTGATTCCAAAAAATGGATCTGAGCTCTATGGGACTTAACTTCTACGGTCATCATACCCCTAGAACTTAGAACTACTTAAACCTAACTAACCTAAGGACATCACACACATCTATGCCCTGTGCAGCATTCGAACCTGCGACCTAGCGGTCGCGCGGTTCCAGACTGCAGCGCCTAGAACCGCTCGGCCACCACGGCCGACTAAGTGATTCCAACTCGCTGCTTAAGTGAGATGTTAATAAATGCATTTCTGCTCTTTTAACAGAAACACTCTCCCAGCCTTCTTGACTGGTTTATTAACTTTAGTAATCATAGTTGCTATAATGACATCATGATTCCCGTTACTGACATTGTCGATATGTCGATAAGGTCCGCCCTATATGTAGTTACAAGGTGAAAGATATTTCACTTCGTGTGGGCTGCCGAGCTAGCTGCTCTAGACAGTTTTCAGAAAACGTAATCAAAAGTATTTCGCATTACTGTCTGTCTGTAACCCTCGCAATGAATCCATAGACCTCGGGACGTTAAAGTCGCCTGCCACTAGTAATGCGTGATCTGGGTATTCACGATCTATTGACTGTAGACTTCCTTTGATTGACTCCAGAACTGTCATAGCAAACTCGGGTGGCTGATAAAAACATCCAACAATTAACTTGGTTTCACCTACACCTGTCATTAACGACCAGATGCCTTCGCTGTCACACTCCACTTCGACCTCAGTAGAGACAATATTTTTGTCACCTGCAATGTACCCTCCCCCTCCTAGGACCTCTAATCTGTCTTTCCGATATACGTTCCACGACTCGCTAAATATCTCAGAGCTTTCCACTTCGGGTTCCAGCGAGCCAGACACCCAGTATTTAGATTACTGTTTTTCGTTATTTGTGTTTGTTTCCGCTACTATCGCTCTAAAATTTAGATGCTGCATTGGTGAAAGATGTATCGTCCATAGCTTCCTGGGTAATGGACATTGCGACACCCACACGGCCAGAATTGATACAGAGTGGCTCCAGGAACACTCTTCTGAGTTTAAACACTTCCACTGGCCAGCAAACTCCCCAGACATGAACATTATTGAGCATATCTGGGATACCTTGCAACGTGCTGTCCAGAAGAGATCTCCAACCCCACGTACTTTTACGGATTTATGGACAACCCTGCAGGTTTCATGGTGTCATTTCCCCTCAGCAGTACATCAGCCATTAGTGAGTCCATGCTACGTCGTGATGCGGCACTTCTGCGTGGTCGCAGGGGCTGTACACAAAATTAAGCATGTGTACCAGTTTCTTTGGCTCTTCAGAGTAGGAGCGCAGGTGTGTTCGCTGTGAGCAAGAGTAGTTGTACTTGTTAACTACACAGTGTGAGCGCACGAATCTCTACTAACATCCGTTCGCCGTCATTTGTGCGTTCCCTTTTGAAGTGAGAGGGCAACGGTCTGTGCTTCCTCAGCTTCAGCCGAATTTCGTTGTTAAACCATGGTGCTTCTTTCCCATCCTTTATCCGCTTACTAGGCACATAATTCTCCAGACCACGATTTGCAATCTGCTTAACCTTTACTCACAATTTCTTTACATCTTTTCCGGCCGGTGTGGCCGAGTGGTTCTAGGCGCTTCAGTCTGGAACCGCGTGACCTCTACGGTTGCAGGTTCGAATCCTACCTCGGGCTTGGATGTTTGTGATGTCCTTAGATTAATTAGGTTTCAGAAGTTTTAAATTGTAGGGGACCGATGACCTCAGATGTTAAGTCCCAGAGTACTCAGAGCCATTTGAACCATTTCTTTACATCTTTGTTTAATTAGTCCTGTGGGCGTGACTCAGTAGTTGACACAGTTCTGCTGAAAATTCGTCTTGCTACTTGTTCTGTGTGAATAATCAATAGGTTGTGTTATTGCCTAAGAATTTATTAAGATACATGCGTGTGTTGTTTGGGAGAGAGTTGTGTGTGCCTTGTTGTTGTAGCTATCTCGTGATGGTAGTAGTAGTAATAGTAGACCAATGCGTAGTTGTGTGATATGGTCCCAGTTAAGTCTAAAAGCTCTTTTACCATGTTGTGTTTTACGTTGACGTTGTCTCAGGTATCATGACTGGTTACGACCGAGAAACTGGCATAGTAAACCTTACCGTTATTGCCTGATTCTTTTATGTATGGGTGAAGGTAGGATTTTAATGCTGTTATTTAATGGAAGACAATTTTGTATTGATTGTGTGGAGCGCTATTTAAGAATCTTTACTAGCTACAGGAATGTTTTGATTTGTTGAAAGTGTACCTGTATTATTTTGTCACAGGTATTTTGATGTTTAATAAAATAATTGTTAAATTGAGCTCCACGTCCGCCAACGCCCAGTCCAATTCCAACTTCACCTAAATTCTACACTAAAATGTCATCCTCAGTTCCGGCATGCCGCCTACCACAACTGTTTAAACTGGAGTGATACGTAAGTACAAGTTCACCACCGTTTGAGATTGTAAAAATTTGGCACTTATTCAACTGCATGACTGAACAGCTTCAAACAGGTTTGTGTAGCCAGTGCGTCGGCTCTTCAGGGAGAATGATATGCATGATCCAGAGATTTAATACCACAACGGATCGCTTCTATGCCTGTTACATGTTAAATGATTTTGAGTACATGTGCTATCGTAATGTTTTAACTTGTGTAGGGTGACAAAGTATGAAATGTCATATGTGGTAACAGTATCAGCCGCATGTGGTTTGTTACTTAATGTAATGGTTCAATGAAATACAGGTGACCTTCCAGAACCGACGACGCTCTAAAGAAAACTTGGTTGACACGGGCCGCTGTAAAATGCGATATCTATATAGTTCCTAAACACATCGAGTTGGGGATGTACAGTTTTGACATTAAAAATAAAATATTTGGCGCACATGGAGACGCCTTGTTCAGTTTGTATGCCAAACAACACAAGGGGTGACCGGTGCAAACATTTACATGCTGTTGTATGGGATCTGCATATGACCTGGCCATCAAAGTATGCAGTAGCATAGAAAACATCTCCTGATGTTTGAAAACGCTGACTCAACGAACAGATGTCAAAATTCAGCTATTTCATTGGATGTACAACAGTGCTCTTCTCATTGCGGTAAATGTAGTAGTTAGCGAAGTAGTTGAGTGGAGTGTTTTCAGACTTAAAATGACCTTCTCTGTGCCAGTGGAGTGCATGACGGGCAAAATCTGCAGTATTAGAGCAGTAGATCGTGAACGTCTCTATGTGTCCTGCTGCAGGTTTTTCAGAGCCACCAGACAGCGGTACAGATCTCGTAGCCATTCTCGCATCGATTAGATCACTGCTACAGCGAGACCCTGAAACGCTAATGCAAGTGAAGCCCGTCAGATGACGTGCACAACACGTCTGGCTGTGGGTTATAAATACACAGCCTGACAACAACAACAAAAAAGAAGCGCTTAGAACACATGACCGGATGTTATTGTAACTTCGTACACGCTCACACCGTAGTTTCGTGTGTAAATGATTAGAGTCACAATTCTCTGTGGCAAGTAGACCACCACCAAACTGCAATAGCATTGTTCGTTTTTAATGTTGTTTCGAGGACTGTACGGATATAATTGGCGTGAACAGTGTCATATGTTGGGTGATCACTGAAGGGCACACAACTGCCACATAGCCGTGAGAGATAGCATTATCAACACCTAACAGAATGAGGTAGCATTTCGGGCCTCTATTTGCCATATGGAGGAATCGTGCAATATCTAACTTTTTGGGCAGTCGTACGTGACAGTGGCCTGCCGTGGACTGCATGGGCACACGAGGGCAACCGTACTGGTGATCAGGGAGTTTCAGTCAACCACATCTGACCACCACAAGGGAGGGTCGCGTGCTGTACTTGAGCAGCCGCGTGATCCATGTCGATATGATCGTTGGGACGAGATGATCTTTCACCGGTGGTCCTCATCAGAGTAGAGACTCTGGAGATCAAGTTGAAGATCGGGCACAGGAATTGAAGTGAAGGAAGTGAGCTGCTAAGGGCAGTGGTCGCATGGCTGTGTATGTGGCACTTGTCTCGAAGACGGAGAGCGAGTATAGGGAACCGTTTCTGCGACTCGTAGAGAGAGAGAGAGAGAGAGAGAGAGCAGCTGTCCGCGGTTCAGTTAGGAGTGCTGGGTTCACTGGCCGTTTGAAAGCAACTGATTCTGGATCCCTGAAGAAGGCAGAAAGGCACCACGAGGATTCGCTCTGGGAAGTAAGGGGATGCATTGTTTTTGAGTTTGGTGCCTTGATAGGAGTAATTTCCCTTCCTGGGAGAGGAGGGGGGGGGTGGAATGATGAACATCGTGCGAATTTATTTAACTTGGTGATCGCTTATCTGTTATTAGTTAGGAGTGAAGTAGTAAACTTGGTTTGCAAATGTAAAACTGTTACTCGCGCAATACTACTCGTACTTTTCAGCGCAAAATTTTGCATTTGGTTGTTTTACGTCTTATGTTGGCACTATAATCGTGTAGCGTAATCAAAAGCTGACACTCATGTCAGTTAAGATACTGTACAAACTAGCAGCTGCGTTTCTCTTAAAAATATAATTATCTTTGGAAGCTTTTATTAAGGGGCTACGGAACGCCCTATACTTGCAATGTTAAAATAACACTTATAAATTACATCTTTCCTCACAAAGTATTTGAGGTAGGAAGTTGAACTTTTTACAGATTATTTATTGGAATATGGGCTACAACTTAACACAGGGATTTTACAAAATTTTAGTTCAGTTATTAAAGATGATTTTTTTTCAATTGTAATGAAAATTCACAACATTTTTTTGCAATTTTTTATTTATATATTCAAAAATATACAGTTTTTTGGAAAAAGGTTGTGTTAAATTATGCAGAAGGTACTGTGTAACATTTACTGAAAGTTTGAAACAAATATGTTTGGAAGATCCTTAGAAAACATGTAATTAGTATGAGAAAATAAAAGTTTTGGGAATCGAGCGACAAAGATTGGATTAACTTTTTAGTGCATTCCAGGTCCATAGGATGGATTATCTTCATCCTCTGCAAAGTTCCTCCTCCAGCTTCCTCTTGTTCCTCCTCCTGTTTACTCTTGCTTGTATTTCTAGACTCTTTACAGCCCTGTCTGCAGCCCGAAGGCGTTCCTTATCTAAAGCAAGCATCGCTCGTACCATGTTAGGACCTATCTTCATTCCCATATTTCTAAATACCTTGCACCTTACAATGTTGCCATCATTGAAAGTCGCAACAGCATCATACACACCAATGTGAAGTGTTTCTATTCCAACAAATACAGTCTTGGGGATTCTCGACCATAAAACACTATTTACACATTCATTGGGGTTTTGAGTTTTTCCGTGAATACACGTTTTCAACAGTTCAGGTGCTGCTAAGTCTCTGAAAATAGGTTTTATCACCTCCATTATTGCATGAGGCAGACTATGCTTATGAGTGTACACTTCACCAGTTAGCAATCCTTTGTTATATTTACACCAACTGTCTTCTTCTTTGGGACACAAGCTATGTTGGGGATTTTCATCGGTTGAAGAAGTATGAAAAAAAAGAGTCCAAACAGCCTTCTTCATTTCGTCGACACTTTGTGTATTTTGCCTAATAGCCATTCCATAATAGTTCTGTATTTTGTCAATTACACTGTCAGTTAACCTTCCCTTCCCATCCAACCCTTTACCATCACTGAGTTTTTGTTTTTTGTACGAAGCTTTCAGTCGCCGAAGTCTTGTTCCCATTCGCTTCTGTACGTGTCCAATACACTCAAATTTCTGCACTACAACATCATCACCATAGGGCTTCAGTCCTTGAACATGTTTGAAACTTTTAGAATCACCGTTCACCGAGGTAATTAACATATCGCACAGCGCCACAGTGGGTCACGCCCATGTAGAACACATTTCAAAAAAAATTTAAAAATAATTGTAGTCTTCGGAATTGAATAAATTATATATCTATTAAAAGGTAATAGTCTGCAGATTCAGAAAACGCAAAAAAGTAAATATTGAACTTTTCATGATTTTGAGCCTTTCCGGAGCCCCTTAATGGGCTGTGGCCCGTGTAGTGAACTGGTACATTTTAAATTTTCCAACAGGTGTATGGCAGGAAAAAGTTATCACTGGCATTTAGGGTTGGTTGGGTTGTTGTGGAGGGGGGGGGGGGAGGGGGGGAGCCCAGACATCGAGGTCATCGGTCTCATCGGATTAGGGAAGGATGGGGAAGGAAGTCGGCCGAGCCCTTTCAAAGGAACCATCGCGGCATTTGCCTGGTGCGATTTAGGGAAATCACGGAAAACCTAAATCAGGATGGTCTGACGCTGGATTGAACCGTCGTCCTCCCGAATGCGAGTCCAGTGTGCTAACCACTGCGCCACCTCACTCGGGTGGCATTTAGGATACTTTTAAATTATTGTGCCGTTGATCTATTGTGAAATAATGATTATTCAATTCCAGGGTTGCTCTGGTATTGACAGTTTGGGTTGGTGGCATTATGATTAGTCAAATTGTATGTTTTAAATACTAAGGCTGCCTTAAGAGACAATAATTAATCTTGTTGTTCCTCCCCCTTGTTCGTCAACAGTAAAATTTTCCGTGTATTTTTGGATTACAATTTGAAACCAAGCAGGAATCATTTAGTTCATACATTTATTTTATATTTTAGGTCTTGTGGAGTTTTCAAGTATTGCAGAAACCTTGCGTATTTTGTGATTTTTGCTACTGAGTTGATGTTATGTGGAGGATTTGATCATGCAGGGGAGTAGCCAATTGACGATTGTGTTGGATCAAAATTTAACCAGGCCTTCATGAGTTAAATTAGTGCCTGCCCAGGGGTGTGCCGCTGACTTTTAATTACTTGAATTATTTAAAGTGTTGGTCTTTGGTAGGCGTTTGCATAAGATTATATTATTCCATTTATCTTCTGTAACCTTGTACAGAATTTCTCAGAAGGTTTTTTATTGGTAGTCTAATTTTTTTATTTAAAATAAATGTAAAGGTAAACGAGGTTGAAATGAATTATTGTTTGAGTCAGAATATCAGGGAATCTCAAACGGTTTTCCATGGCGTGGGTGTTTAATGTGCAATACGGATTTAATTGAAGGCAGTTACATGTTAATTAATCCCGGCATCTGTCCTACTCCACCGGTCTAGCCCTGCCTACCGTGGTCAGTAAATATATATTTTACGTAACGAAAGATTTGACCGTTTCAGTACACCAAGCACATCGCAACCTATTCAAAAGCTATTCAAATGTGTGTGAAATCTTATGGGACTTAACTGCTAAGGTCATCAGGCCATACGCTTACACACTACTTAACCTAAATTATCCTAAGGACAAACACACACACACCCATGCCCGAGGGAGGACTCGAAACTCCGCCGGGACCAACCGCAAAGTCCATGACTGCAGCGCCTGAGACCACTTGGCTAATACCGCGCGGCTAACCTATTCAAATGTGTGCCTTCCATTCATGAATAAGCAATGGTCTTCTTGCAACAATATGTCATCCTGCACCATTGGTCACAGACTAGTAGCACGCATACTAGGATCTTACCATCCAATGCGTACACTACCGTTAATACTACAAAGCAAACAGCTGCGTCCGGTGTGGTGCCACGACCGAAAAGATCGACTAGATGAAAGGCGCCGCACTGGGCTGAGTGATGGATCATGTCCTGCACTGTATCGGAAGCGATGCCATTCTTCCAATACTTAGAAGAGCCACAGCGATTTTACTCTTGGCATCAAAGTGTGGGGAGCCATCGGGTGTGATTACAGGTCAGGACCGGTAATGATTGAAGGAACTATGACGACACAACGCTCCGTCACGGACAACTTCTGTCCTTATGTGTTACCTTTCGTGCGACAATATCATGGTGGTATTTTTCCGCAATCAGTGCACATCCACACATAGCATGAGTCTCTATGAGCTGTCCGCGTGATGTTGAGGTACTCCCGTGACCAGGAAGAACCCTATATCTATTCGCAGTGGAACAAGCGTGCGACCAGCTCAGACGTTACCTTTCTCCCAGGGCCAGTATCCAGAATATGAAGGGCCAACAATAGACAGGGACCAGCTTGCCTTCCTAACCAAATCAGTGCATGTACCCCCGCCGGAGAGAATTGGAGGCGGTTGTAACATAGGGGTATTCTGTTGTAACATAGGGGTATTCTGCTGCGGAGCTCCATTTCCAAAACGTTCGACGAACGGTGTACTCAGAAATGCTTGTACGTGCACTAGCAATCTGCTCTTTTGGCAGAGATGCCACAAATCACCATCTGTCCTACTTTATACAGCAGACAAGCCTCCGTGCCCCACGTTCTGTGAAGAGTCTAGGGCGTCCAACCATTTAGCGGCTAGTGGTAGTTTCGCGTCCTACTACCTCTTCCCGTAGCTGCTCACGACTGTAGCACGTAAACATTAAACCAGCTTTGCCGTTTCTGAGATACTCGTTCACAGACGCTGCATAATAGTAATCTGGCGTTTGTCAATGTCGCTTATCTCTATGTATTTCCGCAGTTGCAGTCCTTATCTTCCCTAGGGTGATCCCGCGTCCGTGTCTGCTCCGCATAAATACTTTTGCTAGCGCGTCACGTGGCGGCAACGCCACCAGGCGGCATCCAAGGTCGCGGTGGACAGTGGTCATAATGTTTTGGCTTGTCATTGTCTGTCCCATCACCGTATTCATGGTGTTGGGGCTATCAGTTATAACTCGCGATCACGTTTAATGTTTACTAGAGTAAAGTAACCAGTACCTGTTACGTTGTACAGGCAGTTATCCCCGCCGGCCGCTGTGGCCGAAAGGTTCTAGGCGCTTCAGTTCGGAACTGCACTGCTGTTGCGGTCGCAGGTTCGAATCCTGCCCCGGGCGTGGACGTGTGTGATGTTCTTAGGTTAGTTGGGTTTAAGTAGTTCTAAGTCTAGGGGACTGATAACCTCAGATGTTAAGTCCCATAGTGCTCAGAGCCATTTGAACCATTTGCTTTTATCCCCGAGTTACTGCCAGCTCTTCGGCATGAAGGTGATGTGCTTTTTCAGCAGGACATTGCATGTCTACATACGGCTGCTGCCGAGTTTCGTGGTCTAGAACTGCCCTGGCCAACAAGATCAGCAGATGTCTCCCCAGCTGAACACGTATAGGTCATGATGAAGCGGGAACTTACTCGTGTTCCACGGCTCTAAAGAAGGGTTATTGAATTGCAGCTATTGGCTGAATATGCTTGGGACAACCCAGGGTAGGATGCTATTGGGCACCTTCATGATTGTTTGCATGCGAGAATACACCCTTGCGTTGCCTTGAGAGGAAGGTACACAGTGTACTGATACGACTCTTTGGACACCCTCCACGGTGACATGTGACTTTCGTTTGATCTGAATCTCTTATAATAAGATCCTACAATGATGAACTCCCTTCACTTGTCAATAAAACGACCTTCTCCTTGACGGTGTTGAATTTTTTTCCGTATGTGTAATTCGGTTTTCTTTCTTTCATCTCATCTGCTAACTTTAGTCTATTATTTCTCGATTCTTAGACTCATCAACTCCTTCTCCAGATTGGATTCCTTTTGTATTACTACACACATTTCTCTCGGATGTCATCACTCACGTTTGATAAAAAGAGCTACGCGGAAATTTATTTTAATTAGTCCAACATTTTAAAATAATCAATATTTGTTACTACATTTATTAGTATTATTATCATTTTACTGTCTTCTAATGATCGTTTACTACGTATATTGTAATATGAAATCACTAAAAATGTCTGGTTAGATGAAGACGAGAGCTAGCCACGCGAAACAACACAGCAATCTTCCAGCGAAACAAATAGAGTCAATGTAATCTTCCGTCACTTTTTGGTACTACAGTTTTATTTTCCAGTGTGAAAGTAAACGAAAGTGTGTTTATATACGTTTATTACGAACTGGGTTTTGCTTTCTTAAGACATCATTAGGTAACAACCGTCCGGCGTCCACAAAATCCGTGCGCAAAGTGTCACACCTCCGAAATTTGTGTTTTTTACTAGCGCATAAAATCTTTTGTCTTACCATTAAACACTAAGTATCCCCCCCAGTCCTCATTATACATGATATGTATCAAATATAGTTGCTTACGCCACTTGTTTAAAAAATATGAACATCTGCCGGCCGTAGTGGCCGTGCGGTTCTAGGTGCTACAGTCTGGCACCGAGCGACCGCTACGGTCGCAGGTTCGAATCCTGCCTCGGGCATGGATGTGTGTGATGTCCTTAGGTTAGTTAGGTTTAATTAGTTCTAGGCGACTGATGACCTCAGAAGTTACGTCGCATAGTGCTCAGAGCCATTTGAACCATTTGTGAACATCTGCCGTGTTGAGCTCTAATTAAGCTTAGCGTTGACCATGTTGTCCGTGGCATTTCCTATCCCTGTGGTTTTTAGGTCATACACAGCATATTATTATTTTGTTGTCCAGTCCATTTTTAAGTTCATGCATTAGTAGGGTTGAACTCATCTTCCATAACGCCCCCTGATGTTATTGTTCGTGGCCGTCTGGAGTTGCGACAATTACGGTTTGTATATCTTGATGCTCTGGTAAATTTTTATTATCCATGATCTTTTAGTACTCGTTCATGTGAGCATTAACGCGTCGTGGTTGACGGGGTGGAATGTGGGTTAGTACTGGCAGCCATTCCGTGGGTATTGATTTGAGAACACTAGCAGTCATTCTCACGATGTTATTTAAGTGGACATCTATTTTTTGTGCATACGGGCTGTTTAGACAAACTGGGGCACAGTATTTAACGGTTGAGAAGACAAGACCTAGAGAAGAAGAACTTAGGATTGATGCAGATGCTCCCCAGATTGTACCATAATCCAATTGTTTCCAATTTTTCAGCTGTTTTTTATTAGGTGCTTTCTGTATGGTAGATGTCTATCAAGAGCTACCTTCAGGTACTTTGATATTTCACTGTGAGCAAATGAAATGTGTTGTGGTTGACAGGAGAGCCAACACCTTGTTACTAGAGGAGGCCGAAAGGCACGCGTATTAGCTCACGCAGGCTGGCGTGAGGTCTGGAACAGGACAAGGAAATTAGAATTTAGAAAAACGGACGTAGCTGGTGGAATACTAAACTTTAATCCATTAATGATGAACGTCGCTCTTGACGGTACTTGATTTACAATATCAATATCAATAGTAACTGAATATGGCGCGTTGCTAGGTCGTACCAAATGACGTAGCTGAAGGCTATGCTAACTATCGTCTCGGCAAATGAGAGCGTATTTTGTCAGTGAACCATCGCTAGCAAAGTCGGTTGTACAACTGGGGCGAGTGCTAGGAAGTCTCTCTAGACCTGCCGTGTGGCAGCGCTTGGTCTGCAATCACTGATAGTGGCGACACGCGGATCCGACGTATACTAACGGACCGCGGCCTATTTAAAGGCTACCACCAGGCAAGTGTGGTGTCTGGCGGTGACACCACACAATGTTTTACAACTGTGTATTGAGTGTTCCACGGGCGAATATATTATTTAGATGTAAGAGGAAACCCCTGTCTTGGTGGCGATTAGTTGGAGTCCGTATCTGTGACAGTACTATTCCACTACTTACAGGTCCTCAGAATTTTTTCTGACTGTTCAATTGTGGTACACTTTGTTTCAAGTCCCCATTTATTCTGTGTAATCAAACTCCTTTGATTCTGTTTTTGGCATATCTGCAAGGTACAAGCTAAAGAGAAGTGGAGCAAGGTTTCATCCCTGTCATGGACCTTTCTTTTTATTTTCTTGGGGAGCTGTCACTACACTATATTCCACGAGTAGTCGGTCCTTTAGCATATAGTCGTGTAGGTGACAACTGATTTTCAAGGAAATGTGTGAAGAACCTTCTATATCATGCCTTCTCATCATAGTGTATCTCAGGCCGCTGATAAGTCAATGAAAGTAGCTGCGGGTTGAAGTTGTCTTTTAAATCCTACCTCGATTTGAGTGGTGAGTGAAAGAACTTGAACGTGCAGCTTTACATTAGCCGGAAGTCTGCTTGTGCGACGGTATTGCTTCAAGTAATCTTGGTACTGTCTCTGTTGTAGTTAAGCCATTCTGCCGTTCTTGTAGCTTGCGAGTCACAGACAGCAGGGCTATGGGTCTACTGTTCTTAGGACTGTCAGCTGGTTTGCCAGATTTTAAAGCATCGACTATCTTCGAGAGTTTAAATTCTTGCATAATGGCTGAAGAAATGAGCCATCCATACTTTTTTGTATTTGACACAGTTTATTATAAATGCATGGTGGATGTTGCAGATCCAGGAGCTCTTCTTGGCTTCAATATGTTTAAGCGCTGTTGAGATCTCTTCACAAGAGACTAGATGGAACTGTTCGGTTTTTATGGCTTCTGCTTTTAGAGTTCTGAGCTCTTGTTTCACCTTAATTATATGCACTTCGTCTTCTGGTGTCCTGAATGTCGCTATTAGATGTGAAACATTGGCATTTGGATTAACTGTTGTCTTATTGCCGGCCGCGGTGGTCTAGCGGTTCTAGGCGCGCAGTCCGGAACCGCGTGACTGCTACGGTCGCAGGTTCGAATCCTGCCTCGTGCATGGGTGTGTGTGATGTTCTTAGGTTAGTTAGGTTTACGTAGTTCTAAGTTCTAGGGGACTGATGACCACGGATGTTAAGTCCCATAGTGCTCAGAGCCATTTGAACCATTTTGTTGTCTTATTCCTATGCGTGGGATTCCCACTAAGTAATTGCCTTAAGGTCATGCTTGTCAATCCTTACACTGTAAGTACTTAGATCATGTCCATGCTTGTCTATTCCAACACTGCAAGTAGTGGCCACAGGCGTTGCTTTTACGGGCTCGACATTTTCAAGCCACGTACATGGTTCAAATGGCTCTGAGCACTATGCGACTTAACTTCTGAGGTCATCAGTCGCCTAGAATTTAGAGCTACTTAAACCTGACTAACCTAAGGACATCACACACATCCATGCCCGAGGCAGGACTCGAACCTGCGACCGTAGCGGTCGCTCGGCTCCAGACTGTAGCGCCTAGAACCGCAAGGCCACTCCGGCCGGCCCAAATACATGGTATTTATCTCATCTACAACACAGTGCTTTGAACGCTAAGTCTGTTGCCTTTCTGCCTGAGGTCTTTCGGCCTGCGTCTCACCGACACTTCGTCTTTAGAGATGTTAATTTTCCTTCCTACTAGTCTGCAGAGTGAAGAGCTACTTAGAAATAAATTCTATAAGACTCTGATATCTGGCTTCAATTATTTCAGCTGTAGTGATATCTTTTTGTTGAAACAGTTCGTGTTAAATTTTAGCTGTGAATGATTGTTTTGATTCCATTACTTACGTTCCCCTTGAATTTTTAAAACTATTTCCATTTTTAAAATCTTTTGACAAACGTGTTTCAACAGTTATTTGCTGTTTCACTGGGTATCATTTTGTTTCTGAAACTGCATTAATTTTGAAGACAGGGACCGATGACCTCAGCAGTTTGGTACCTTAGGAATTCACACACATTTGAACATTTTTTTAATTTAGAAGAAGGGACTGTATATTCCTATTTAATAGCTTGACAGCACATAACATTTTCCGTAGTATTATACACCTTAGATGTGTTTCTTTGTCACTCTAACAATGAAAGGTGATTACATATACGCGAATAAAGTTTATTACACTGCTTTTCTGCTTCAGCAGACGGAATGTTTGTTGAAGCAGACGTATACTGATACTGTCGATACATCAGATTCAGAAAACCAAAAACGTGCGTACATTACTTCACATCTTTGGTGAAGTTGGTCAGGGAACTTCACGTCACCTTCCACTGTGGAAGAACGGGTAAAAATTGTATGTTTGAATATGCACCATTTGCCTGATGACCGTCGGACAAAGGAGACCCATTTTGGAGACATTAAACAGACCGCTTTGTGAGCGGTGGAATCATTGATGTTGTGATGACCTCAAGCTTACCTCTCATTTAATAGGAGCATGCGCTGATTAAAGTCTGACCCCAGTCTCCTTGTGTGTTCTGTATATGATGAACTATTCCTATTCCTTGCATTAATTATCACCGGCCGGGTTGGCCAAGCGGTTCTAGGCGCTACAGTCTGGAACCGTGCGACCGCTACGGTCGCACGTTCGAATCCTGCCTCGGGCATGGATGTGTGTGATTCCCTTAGGTTAGATAGGTTTAAGTTGTTCTAAGTTCTAGGGGATTGATGGCCTCAGTTCCATAGTGCTCAGAGCCATTTGAACCATTATTAATTATCGATTATAACTATAGCCACGATTTGCCTTTATTCTGGTTACTGAACTGCAATGAGCTGGCCTTCGCAAGCCCTGTACTAGAATCACAACTCGTTTAACGACTGAGTGTGTGAAGAGGCGGTAGAGCTGTTTAGCATATCCTTAGGATACTACAGGTCCGACTCTGGTGACCTGCAGGGAAGAGATGCTCCCATAAAATAATACAGTTTTAAAAGAAATAATATCCTTTTACGTAAAAATTACTAGGGGAGGTCAATTATGCCTGAATGTTCGGTACCACACTGCACACAGATATTTTAATGAAGGTACAATCAGACCAAGAAAAGAAAAAAACTGTCACTATAACAATCTAGTTTATTGTCAAAATACATGAAAAACATTATTTACCCAATGAACCAAGACTATAATCATTTAATAAGCTGACAAGGGATTGCAAACACGAACTGTAGCCTTGGCACAGGTGGGTGGATTCATAAAAGCGTAATATGAAACCGTTCCGTGAATACGGCCAATGATTTTGAAAATGGATAGTGAATTAAGAAAAGTTCATACTCTTACTTAAGCCATGATTGGTGTAAATAGCTGTCTGTGAAAATTAGATCTGCAAAATGATACACTTACGCAAATTAACTAATATGGCGCTCCCTTCGTCTCGGTGGCTACAACTGCGAGTGCTTAGTGCTTGCCACTTTCAAGCTGAGCCAGTATACCAGACAGCTGTAGTAGCGGCTGAAAATTCTAAGCTCAGTTTGGCCTCTTCAATGTGCTCTAAGTCGCAGACATCTCGTTCTGCAACACTCAATCCCTGATCAAGCCTTGGGATACGTGTCGTGTGCGGCGCCCTTGAAGCAAGTGTGTCTCCTCACTTTACCTCGCGGGACTTAGCTGGCTCTGCCATCAACGGAATCTGACTAGCCAACTGCAGCACACCCCGCTATTTCCGACCAATGATAATTTTATAAAAAAGCTTTAACAATTGCTAGTCGTTGCCGATTTTGTGATGGTTAATCAATAAGATGTGGCACAGGGAAGAAGGCAGAAAATCGCTCTCACTGCATAACAAGTTTTCACTCATGGTCAACCGAACAACCAGCACATAAGCACTCACGGGAACTCACCCCTTCTTTCAAACAAGAGAACCACTTACTAGGATTCAAACAAACATTCCAGCAGGCCGTGACAGGGTTCAATGGCTGCTTCCACGTGAACTTAAGTTCAGCTTTTTCTGCTCTTAGTATAAGTACTAGCCTTGGAAACAAACGAATCGACCTCTGGTCATATTTTTTATACTCCCGTTCGATAGTGTCTTATTTAATACTTTTCTGGGGAAACTCATCACTTAGAAAACAAGTATGCATTGGACGAAAGGGAGCAGTAAGAATAACATGTGGTGTTAACCCATGGAGGTCATGTAGGTATCTCTCCAACGTCTTAGGCATTTAAACAGTGCCGTCATAATACATACGCTAATTAAATTTATCATAAATAATCCATCACAATATGAGAACAATGATGCCCATACCTACAACACTAGAGGGAAAAATGACCCTTATTAAAGGTGTCAATAGCTCTGAAAAGAGTTCAGTATCCAGCAACAAAAAATTTTGATCATTTGCACAATAACATAAAATGTGTCACTGCAGGGAAGCGGGTTTTAAATCTAACTCAAAATCATTCTCTTGGCAGTTGCTTCTGTTGCACTGGCGAATTTATGCTTAAAAACTGGGTGCCAGTAAAAATAAAAAACACTTGTTTTAAGTGTAGATGCGCGAGTAAAACTAAAAAAATAATGTGTTCATTAATGTTAACACTAATAATGTGTGCATATTCTGTAGGCTGACTCGTTGCACATATTCGATAAAAGAATTATTCATATCATCTGTGGAATTCGTAAATTAACTAAGTAACCGATGTATCCATCACTACACGGCCGTTGACAAGGAGATAAGTGAGCAACGCACTCCTATTTGGAAAGGAACGGGTTTACATTACCGTCTGATGACCCTGATTTCGTTTTCCCGTGATTTATCCAAGTCTGTTGAGGAAAATATGGAGAAGGTTATTTCAGTGAGGCTTCGACTTACCTTTATCCTATTCGCCGTAGTGCTCCGACTCTGACGACCACAACATCGACGAAGCGTTATTCTGTAACATAAGTGTGTATAATACCCAGACAGATAAAGTACAGTAAGCGATTTCCCCTCCAACCTGTGGCGAAAGTCGCATTTTTACATAACTAAATGCATCTAGGTACAGAAAAGTGACAGTCCGAAGTTCAGAATGAATGTGTACGACACGATGACAAGGAAACACCGGAAACAGTGCCAATGGAAAGAGGGAGGGGCAGGGGAGGGGGTGGACTTTCTCGCTTTCGGACGGAACGACGTCACTGGAAGCGTCATCGGAAAAATATCCATTATATGAGAACAATTTAACCTATTTATCTCACATGGGCCATTAACCAGGATGTCTCCAATGAGTAAAATCCAATATGGTACCACCCCACTGCTATCCCGAACGACCTAGTCTGCGTGTATGCGACCATTAAGAGGAGACTTGGAAACGTTTACTGACGTAATTTAGACAGAATTTAACGCGCTGTAAACTGCCGGTACTGTTAACGGCGGCTCCCCAGACGCCTGCGCAGACGGCCTTCTTTACTGCAGTCGTAAGTGATGTGTACCACGGCGCACTGAGACGTTGCAGGTCATTGCACGGGTCGTATACCCCTCGCTGTTAATAGCAATGCCCCCGCAGACACTTCGGCCCTCCACTCACTGCACAGGCAACTAAGTCCTTCATAACTCCGAAAAAATCACACATAACCTGTACTAGCAGGTGTTAGGCAAGGCTGTAAGTCCATCTATGTTACCTCTTCCTATATTGTCACCCATAGAAGGTGAATCACCGAAAACTTGCACCACAAATATTGCGAACTGTTAAGTGCTACTGATGTGCGATTTTCACAGAATGGGTTGGTAGTACTATTAGCCAACCAACAGATTGTAATAATACTTAGAAAGTCTATCTTTTGTGCAAACATGCTCTTTTTTAACCCTATGATGCATATATAGGGCCTCCGAGGCCTTTGTATGTCTTCATTTTTAAAAAAAATTCTGTAATTTTTTGTTTGATTTCAAACTGCTTTCCAGTACTCTTTCACTAACACTGTGACATTCCCCCTATCAAGTCCGAACGAGATAACTTTTTAAGTTTTTTGTATAATTCAATACGTTTACCCATACACCGTGAATGCATATGCAGAGCTTCAGAAGCCCTCACACATTTATAAATGTTCTTTAGCCTATATTGGCTTCAACATTTGTTTGGGAGCAGTTATTAATTCAACAATAACTGTAGTCGTATTTCCAGAAACAGGAGTGCCAACAGCAGCAGTAGCTGTAGTAGTAACAGTATAACTAAAAAATAATACACACTACTTTCACATATTGGCGATGTCGGTGTATTATTGATCTTTTTGCTATCAAATGTTTTATTATTGCATAGCATTGTTATCCTGTGCTGCTCTTGCCAGCTTCATTGTTACTGTAGTTTGTTTGTTGCTGCAAGGCCCATACTGTTACGGGTATGACTCGTTTAGTGCTGCACAAGCTGCTGTTCTGTTGACACGCCTTTTGCTATGGCTTCGACACGTGAAGCAAGAGGGTCAGTACATGCAAATGCAGCTAATTTTGAAAGTGTTGTGGCTCAGTGGTTTGAAGAAGATGATTCTTGTGAGGAAGGAAATATTTTTGGACATGCTAGTAGTAAAGAATCAGCCAATGAACCTGCAGATGTGAATATTGACGCAGATGACGGTCCTTTCGATAATATTACTTCATCAGAGTTTTAGCACAATGCATCATGACAGAAACATATTACACTTGCAAGAGACAAACAAGAAGATTGCCATTTGCATTAGGGATGAATATGATGGACGTCGCAGCAATGAACAGTGAAATTTTGTTTTCCGCCCAACATCTGACATACCATAGTGGAAGAAGTAATAAAAGGCGTTTGTTCCTAAGAGATTTAGCAGAGGAAATGGTAAGACCACTAATGGAACTTCGTATTCAGATCCCTAATCTTCCAAAGAAAATCGTTGATGCCATGCAAAGATGTGGTGTTCAAAAAGATGTCGTATTGCCGAACCAACTACCTGTTTCAGGAAAAAGAAGAAGATGCAATTATTGTACATATAATAAACACAGGAAAAGTGCTATGACATGCATTAAGTGTAAAACCAACATTTGTAAGGAAAATAGTGGCGTTCTTTGTGCTTCTTGTTTGTCACATGTTGAAAACTAAGAAAAATGCAATTTTATGTGCACAATGAATAATAACTTTTTGTCAAAATATTGCCTATATACATAATATTGTGAATAATGAGTATGTTTTAATTGAAGAAATTGGTTGTAATAAATGTTATAAAATGTAAACTGCAACAAATAATAAAATTATTTTTTTATGTTGTATGTAAATAGATGTAATTAATAAAAATTCACTCTTAGAGCTTTTTTAAAAAATTAATAAAATGTTAATCAGGCCCATCAAATCCTGTTACTGTATCTTAGGAATCTTTCAATATGACAATAAATTTGACAGAAATAAATTTAACTCCAAAGAATGATTACATCAAAAGAGGAAAATTTTAAATTAGGGCAGGTCCTTGGAGGCCCTGCATATGCATTCATGTGTGTTTTCTGCACCATGCATCCTAGGGGTCAGTTGGTGCTTGTTGCAGGATTTCAGAGCGAGTCGCTCATGAGATATCGTATTTTGAAAAGTTCTTTCACTGACAATTGTCCAACACCTGTGGTAGCATACACTAAAGAACAGCACAAGTGCGTACACTAGTTATATGGACACTGCCCAGTAAGGAGACAATTGACCACCACGGATTGTATTCAAAATGGCCGCCGGCAGCAACATAAACGCTTCCAGTCTGGTGTGGAACGACTGCTACACACGTGCTAGCATTTCTGCGGACATTTCCGAGCAGGCTGCAGCAATACGTCGTTGCATATCTTCAGATGTAATTGGTATGGCCTTGTAGGCACGTCTTTCAGCTTTCTCCACAGAAAAAGATCTACGGGCGTCAAATGTGTGGAATGTGCCATCCAAGGAACAGGTTCTCTGCGCCCAGTCCAACGATTTGAAAGATTTCGTGAAGACATGCTGTAGTGATTCGCAGATTGTGGACGGGATATCCATCATTATTGTACCACAGGTTCCTGTTATTCTGCTTAGCAACGTCTTCTATAATACACAACGCCTCCAGGAAAGTGCGTTTAAATTATCGTTTCCTCCCTCCAGCGAGTGAAATCTATCTAGTATCTGAATATTATCAAAGATCCATTAATGCATCCAGGTGACAGTATCATAGTATATACTCATCCCCGCCCCCACTCTCCTCCAGTTGCTGGTATCGATCTGGTGTTAGAATACTATTTAAGACTCATTAATGCCTGAGACTTCACGTCTAATACATAACGCATAATGTCTCCAGGAAACAATATTATAACACAAAGTTACCCCCTCTAGCACCTAACATCAGTCTGGTGTTAGAATGCTGTGTAAGTCCCAGTAACACCTAATGCTAATGATGGTGAACACATTACGCAATAGGCCTCCAGGCAAGAACATTATAATACACAGTTTTTCCACCTCCAGTAAATGATATCCATCTGGTGTCAAGACACAATTAACCTTCACGTGCTCGCGCGGGCGGTGAAGTGACCCCCTTTTTGCAATTTCGCGCCATACTTACTCCACAAAGGTAACGAGGCGGCGGGAGGGACATGTATTCTCTAGTTGCACCTTTTTCCGACAGATGCTGCTCAAAGTTCGTCCAAGTCGCACCTCTCTGCCTCTCAGGACAAGTTCAAATAGGTCCGAACACGTTCGGCGATCAGTTTACCGCCTTGCGAGCGCTTACGCCACTTACAAACACGGACAGTTTACCGCCTTGCAAGCGCTTACGGCACTTGCAAAAACGGTCAGTTACCGCCTTTCGAGCGTTTACGAGAATTTGTTCTACTTGTCTACTTCGGAATGTAAGTATTTCTTTTTGTAATTCCCCTATAATTCCTCAATTTTATGGACTATTCCAATTGTCTAGTGAATGTGCATTACATAAATTTTGCCATTCACAAACTCTGTTTTTCTTTCAACTTTAGCACTTCGTCATTCTAAGAAATTTCTGTTGGCAAAAGTAACAATAATTTTTATTTTTTACAGGGAACGACGAAACCTTACATCTGATGACATACATAGAATCTTGGCTGAATTGGAGAGAGAGGAAGCAGAGGGGAAAGGCAATGAGGAATCCCTAGAAGATGACGTTTCCGATGACCCAGATTATGAACAAGAAGGGATTGAAGATGATATACATCAAAGTGAGTCGGAAATTGATTTGGAAAACGGGGGAGAAAATGACATAGATCAACAGGAGCTACCAACAAATGACATCAGATAGGTAAGGACATGGAAACTATTTGGGCTAGTAGTGCCAATATTACCAGCACAAAATCAAAGTCAAAGAAAATGATCAAAACTCTACCAGGTCCTAGAGGACAAGGCAGACAATGTGAAACTCGACTGGAAAGCTTTCAGTGTATAATAACTCCCGAAATGGTAGAAGGGATCGTAAGGTACACGAATATTTATTTATATTGAAAGGAAAAAATTGGCACGTCAAACACTGGCAGAAATAAGCAGTAACTCTGAAGTACGTGAAAGGGATTATAAGCCGACAACGACGGCTGAAATACTAGCATTGTTTGGCGCTCTGTTTTTGATTGCGGTCAAAAGAGGAAAACGTGCAAATTTCTCTGAATATTTCAATAGCAATGGAACAGGTCTGACAATATTGCGAGCCAATTTCAGGGTAAATAGATTTAGATTTTGGCTACGAGCTATAAGATTTGATGACCTAAACACGAGATTGGAACGTCAAGCAACGGACAAACTTGCTCCTATACGATAAATTTTGTCTTCTTTCATTGCTAACAGCCAAAAATCATTCAGTTTAGGGGAATTTGTCACCGTTGATGAGATGTTGGTTGCGTTTAGAGGACGATGTTCATTCATCCAGTACATGTCTCAAAAACCAGCCAAATACGGGTTAAAAATGTATGCACTGTGTGATACACGCACTTTTTACACATATAATTTAGAAGTGTACTGCGGAAAACAAGTGCCAGGCCCTAACGTACTCTCCAACAAACCATACGACTTGGTCGCTAGATTGGTTGAATGCATAGAAGGAACAAATAGAAATGTAACAACTGACAATTATTTTACAAGTTACCCGTTGGCTGAATTCCTCCTTAGCAAAGGCCTCACTTTTTTAGGTACAATGATAAAAAATAAAAAATAAATTCCCCCAGAATTCGTGACAGTAAATGGAAATGCAGTGGCAGGAGACTACATGTTCGGTTGTCAAGATGACAAAACTTAGATTTCTATGATTGCAAAAAAAAGGAAAGATGTAGTAGTGCTCTCCACAATGCATGATACCGACATCATTGATGAAGATACCAAATAACCTGTACAAATCGCAGACTATAATTCAGCCAAAGGTGGAGTTGATACTGTAGACCTTATGTGCTCCAGAATTTCAACACCAAGAAGAACACTAAGGTGGCCTGCATGTATATTTTTCCGCTTACTTGACAGGAATAAATTCGTTACGCATTTTTCAATTCAACACAGGTAATATGAAAGAAAAAACGACAAGACAGTTCTTACATGCGTTATCTTTGGAACTGATGAGCGAAAACCTGAAATAAAGAGCTAAATTAAAGTATTTACCAAAAGATTTGTAAGTATTTTCGGAAAATTACAGAGAGAGTGACGTAGTTTATCAAGCTGTATCAACCCCCATAAGGAGAGGAATATGTTATTTGTGTGGCTCAAAAGAGAATATAAAAACAAAGCGACAATGCGGTAAGTGTGGAAGAAACGTCTGTCTACGACATTCAACCACGACAGTTACGTGCAATAATTGTTGTCAGCCTCAAAACGAAAATGAAATGGATACAGACTGATCAGCATTTTTCATCTGACAGAAATGTTTGTGGCGTTTAGCTTTTCTTGTGACGAGTTAAGACAGTGAATAATTCTAGTCTTAAGTATTACATTCTATAGTCACAAAACATTACAATTAAAAATTTGTTCTTATATTTCATTTGGGTATTTGGCTTCTTTTTGTATTCCATTGTATATTTTATAGTTAAATAAATAATTTTGATTACAAATGTGTTTGCAATATTGTGTGAGATATCCTACGTCGATATTTTTTGGAAATATGACATTTAAAAACGGAAAACTTCAAGAGATTGATGAAAACTCTCGGGCGGTCGGCCGACCGCCCGCGCGAGCGCTCGCGTGACTACTTCTAGCGCGAGCGCGTGAAGGTTAAAGATCCAGTAATACTTGATACCTAACAGCTAATGCACAATGCATGATACATAACGCCCAATATCTAATATACGTAGTTGTGTTCACATTCATGCCCCTAGCGTAATATTAAAAAAAAAAAAAAAAAAAAAAACGAGTTAAAGGTCGAAGATATGTTCTATTCATTCCATCAGAAAGGTGTTATTCACAAAAAACATGCTTGACATAAAGCGCGTTGATAACATTTAATTTGTAAGTAGACTGTTTGGGTTTTTATGTTGGTAAACCCACGTAGTGCTCTGTATGAAAATCGCTGACTGCGCTGTGTGCAGTCTGTGGCTGGTTGGACTCATTGCTGGAGTATTCGCTAGTGTAGTGTTGGCCAGTTGGATGTGAACAGCGTTGTGCAGTTGGAGGTGAGCCGTCAGCAGTGGTGGATGTGGGGAGAGAGATGCCAGAGTTTTTAGAGCGGACGATCTGGACGCGTGCCCGCGAGAAAAAGGAAATTTGTAAAGACGGATGTCATAGATATATAGATGATGACTTCTGAACACTACTAAGGTAAATATATTGTCTGTTCTCTATCAAAATCTTTCATTTGCTAACTATGCTTATCAGTAGTTAGTGCTTTTAGTAGTTAGAATCTTTCATTTAGCTGGCAGTATTGGCGCTCACTGTATTGCAGTAGTTCGAGTAATGAAGATTTTTCTGATGTAAGTGATTCATGAAAGTTATAGGTTATTTTTAGTCAGGGCCATTCTTTTGTGGGTATTATTGAAAGTCAGATTGCGTTGCGCTAAAAATATTGTGTGCCAGTTAAGTGATGATCAGAATAAGTAAAGAGAGATATGTCTGAGTACGTTCAGTTTTGCTCAGCTGTTTCAAAAACAAATAACGTAAGATGTTTACCTGCACAGTAATACATAACTTTCCAAAGGGGACGTTTCAAATTCTTGCAAGAGAGACCACAGACTCCTGTGTCATTCTCCGCTAATGATGCAACTGAGAGGATGTTTCCTGGAGACGATTACATATAAATATGCTACAATACCATGCCGTCCAAAAAAAAAAAAAAAAAAAAAAAAAAAAAAACGACAGGCAGTCTCGAGTGCAAAATGGTTTTTTATTTATTTAATTTTTGACGCGTTTCACTTAGACAGGAGCACCATCAGATATCTGGGGGGGGGGGGGAACAAGTTTCTTTAGTACAAATTAATGAGCCAGGAATCAGCTATAAATCTACATTGTCAGTTAAATAAAGCAACTGTGAAACCACAAACTGAGTTGTGAAAAGAGCGTAAGCAAAGACAAACTCGTAGCGTAGAAACATTCGAGGAATACCGGCAAGAGTACAAAACGTCCCGCAGTGACCAAAAATGGCACGTCGTCCAATAACACATACAGGACACGTCCACCTACGGAAATAAAAGAGAATATGTTTCGAGTCATGGAGCGGCAAGCAGAACAACCATACGAAACCACGTAAATAAGCTTGGAGATAAAGCAACAAATATTGACAGAGTGGGTGAGTAATATAAAAAATAAAATCGTAGAAGTGTCACACGTTACCTGCGTTACGCGTATTCTCTCTTAACACAACGCAGAGCATGTTTACGACAAAGAGCAGGCGTATAAACCGTCATTATGGGACACGTTTACGGCTCCCACTGCAGAGCTATGACTCAAAGTGACCGACAGCTTAGTAGGTGGCACCGCCAGGCGGGAAGGCAGAGAACGTGTTTGCAGAGTAACGATATACTTAGATCCATTAAATAAGATAAAACAAGGAAGCAAAACTAAATCATATCTATGTAAAAACCAAAGCCACGTGTGCGCAGACATTTATTTAAAAAAGTAACATTATAGCCTCGAAGTAGCCCTGGTTATGAAAGGACAGTTGTTCGCTGAGCAGGGCTGGGCTCTTAAAATAAACTTTTCGAAACTTCAAATTCTTCGAGGATGTCCATCTTCCTGTCTTTTTGTACAATACGCAAAATATGGAAATCATTTATAGGTGGTGTGCGTTGGCGAGAAGTTTTCAAATGTCGCGCAAAGGAAGAGTGTGTTTTGAGTTGTCCTTTTTTTTTTTTGTTAAATGATGCTTATTGAAACGTGCTATAGAGGACCTCCCCGTTTGGCCGATATAGTGTGCGTCACAATCAAGACACTCTATTTTATATACTCCCGACCTCGAGACGAGGAAAGACTTAGGTTTCTTATTGTGAGGAAGCAGGAACTGTGTTCCCACATTTCTAGAGAACACAATTTGTACCGTAGTATTCCTAAACAGTCTGGCCAAGTCATAACAAAAGGGGATAGCCAAACGCACATCAGCGTCAGCCGTTTGTGGCCTCAAGTTCCACTCCTTCCTGGTATTCGTTGTATAGACGATGGACCAAAGACACTCTTAAACTACACTCCTGGAAATTGAAATAAGAACACCGTGAATTCATTGTCCCAGGAAGGGGAAACTTTATTGACACATTCCTGGGGTCAGATACTTCACATGATCACACTGACAGAACCACAGGCACATAGACACAGGCAACAGAGCATGCACAATATCGGCACTAGTACAGTGTATATCCACCTTTCGCAGCAATGCAGGCTGCTATTCTCCCATGGAGACGATCGTACAGATGCTGGATGTAGTCCTGTGGAACGGCTTGCCATGCCATTTCCACCTGGCGCCTCAGTTGGACCAGCGTTCGTGCTGGACGTGCAGACCGCGTGAGACGACGCTTCATCCAGTCCCAAACATGCTCAATGGGGGACAGATCTGGAGATCTTGCTGGCCAGGGTAGTTGACTTACACCTTCTAGAGCACGTTGGGTGGCACGGGATACATGCGGACGTGCATTGTCCTGTTGGAACAGCAAGTTCCCTTGCCGGTCTAGGAATTGTAGAACGATGGGTTCGATGACGGTTTGGATGTACCGTTCACTATTCAGTGTCCCCTCGACGATCACCAGTGGTGTACGGCCAGTGTAGGAGATCGCTCCCCACACCATGCTCCGGGTGTTGGCCCTGTGTGCCTCGGTCGTATGCAGTCCTGATTGTGGCGCTCACCTGCACGGCGCCAAACACGCATACGACCATCATTGGCACCAAGGCAGAAGCGACTCTCATCGCTGAAGACGACACGTCTCCATTCGTCCCTCCATTCACGCCTGTCGCGACACCACTGGAGGCGGGCTGCACGATGTTGGGGCGTGAGCGGAAGACGGCCTAACGGTGTGCGGGACCGTAGCCCAGCTTCATGGAGACGGTTGCGAATGGTCCTCGCCGATACCCCAGGAGCAACAGTGTCCCTAATTTGCTGGGAAGTGGCGGTGCGGTCCCCTACGGCACTGCGTAGGATCCTACGGTCTTGGCGTGCATCCGTGCGTCGCTGCGGTCCGGTCCCAGGTCGACGGGCACGTGCACCTTCCGCCGACCACTGGCGACAACATCGATGTACTGTGGAGACCTCACGCCCCACGTGTTGAGCAATTCGGCGGTATGTCCACCCGGCCTCCCGCATGCCCACTATACGCCCTCGCTCAAAGTCCGTCAACTGCACATACGGTTCACGTCCACGCTGTCGCAGCATGCTACCAGTGTTAAAGACTGCGATGGAGCTCCGTATGCCACGGCAAACTGGCTGACACTGACGGCGGCGGTGCACAAATGCTGCGCAGCTAGCGCCATTCGACGGCCAACACCGCGGTTCCTGGTGTGTCCGCTGTGCCGTGCGTGTGATCATTGCTTGTACAGCCCTCTCGCAGTGTCCGGAGCAAGTATGGTGGGTCTGACACACCGGTGTCAATGTGTTCTTTTTTCCATTTCCAGGAGTGTATTTTCGTGTGCTATAAACAAAATGTTGCTAATTTCTTTTTCGAAAGATTCCAAGGACAGGAGAACTTCAAACATTCGAGCAAGTGTCGATCTAAAAAAGCTTACCTTACACGGTCTTGGGGGCTGATGTAACTTTATCTCCAACCTTATTTACGTTGTTTCTTATGTTTGTTCCTCTTACCGTCCTTCGCCTTGAAACATATTCTTATTTATTTCCATAGTCGGATGTGTTCTCTATGTTTTATTGGACGAGGTGCCATTTTTGGTGACTGCTAGACGTTCTGTACTCTTGCTAGTAGTCCTCGAGTGTTTGTACCCGGTGGATGTGTCTTGTAAATTGTAATGGATAACGTACCATTTTTGGTGACTGCTGGACTTTCTGTAGACTTGCCAGTGGTCTTCGAGTGTTTTTACCCGGGAAGTTTGTCTGTAATTACCCTCTTTTCACAACTCAGGTCACGGTTTCCCAGTTGCTTTATTAAACTGACAATGTAGCTTTATAGTTTATTTCCGACTCATTGATTTGTACAGAGGGAACTTGTTTTTCCCCCGGATGTCTGATGATGCTCCTCTCTAAGTGAAACGCGTCACAAAGTCAATAAATAAAAAATCATTTTGCAACCGAGTCTGCCTCTTCTTTCTTGAACATCTCAAGAGTTTGCTGTATCATGGGCCGAAAGATGGAGTGGTGTGATTTCATCTCCTCTTGTGATGATACTAGAACAATTGCACAGCCTTTCCAAAAGAAAAATAATGTTCAAATACTCTCTAGCAAATCAGACCTTCACAGCCTTTGTAAAGAAATTACTAGGAGTACAGAATCTATCTATTATTTTGAAAGATATGGTAAATGAAAAACGCGATTAGTGTGTGAAACTCATATTCCAAATGCATAAATCATTATTATACTGGAGACCATACAAGTATTTGTATTAACTCCTTCCCTCAGAGAGAGGTATTCTTACTGTTGCTCATTGCGCATTAGATTCATTCAAGCAGTGAATAAAGTTGAAAAGACCCTCTCCATCCAGCAGAGTCTGGTTCTTTGTGTATGCCTGCCCTTGTGTGTGTGTTTGTGTGTGTGTGTGTGTGTGTGTGTGTGTGTGTGTGTGTGTCTGTGTGTGTGTATATCTGTGTGTGTGTGTGTGTGTGTGTGTGTGTATAAAGTCCCCTCTAAACTGCACCAAAAATTATTATCAATGTCAGTGTTACACAGTGGAAAAGCTATAATTTATTGACTCTCTGCAGCCGTTCATTCATGTTGTAAAGAAGTTCTGTGATTAAAGTAAACGTATTTTTTACATACACAATAAGCCGAAAAGCTCGTTTCTCGACCAGCCTGAAGCTAACCGCTCTACTAAAAAAAAAAAAAAGGAAAAAAGTTTGCGTTACTGTCTTTGGTACAGAAGGGTTCGAATCCAAATGCCTCCTGAATTCGACGAATACATTGTAGGTTTCGAGAGGAACATAGATACAGATGCCGATGTGCAGGTCACGGGATTGCCATAAACAGCGGCCCGTAATTTGTTGTCGTAATGTCTATATCGTCCCGGATGTGTCCCATCGGCAGAATATAGGAGATATCTCAAACGACCATCATTGACTTTCTTAGTTGCGTATTGTGTTGTTTGCTGCTTTACGGCAATTGTACGTCAGTACTTCGCAGAACCATGACTTTTCAGCACACTGATAGAGGTAAAGGTTGTCTAGCAGGTCTCCTTGTAAACCTTTGTGTCTTGTCGATTCAAGAATGCGCCATTACAGTCTCAAAACAGCGAAAGTATCAGTTTTCTAGCAGAATAAGTTGTATTCCACTAGTCTCCAGTTGAACATAGTGGACCCATCGCTAGTAGATACCGTGAAGTTATGGCTGATGTGCACTAACCGAGACGAGAAGTTCTTTCAAATCAGGGAGTAAGCCATTTTGCTGCAAACCTTGCAGAAACTCTGCGGTGTAACATGATACTGTGAATGAATGGTATGGTGTAGGCAACCATGCGTAACGTACAGCTCTTTACTAACTGTGGCACATGTTATTCATTGATTGTAGCGTCCAGACATGTTATAAATGTTAAACCTATTTATAAAAGACGTGACAAGACAGATTTCAATATTTGCCATTCATTTTCCATTTTTGTAAATATCTAGAAAAGTAATGTACTAAAGAATAACCTCACAATGAAGTTCGTAGAAAAATTTACTAGAATATCACAATCTGTATTTCAGAAGATTTGCTCGACTGAGAATGATATTTTTACAGTCACTCATCAGAGAGTATGAGCCTTAAATAATAAAAATCAACAGTCGGTTTTCCTACATGTTCGGCTGAGTAGATCGTGTAATCGAAAAAAGAAATAAACAGATAAACGTTCTTGAAATATTGAAAATCGCCATTCTAGCTACGATTAGTCTGCTGGGTTCAATGACGAAAAGAAGGCGAGAGAGGGTGAAATAGAAAATTTTTTGACAATGCATTTGTTTTCTCAGTAGCGGATTTTTTGCAGCAGAAATATTTAGACGAATGTGAAGAAGCTTCCGACCAAGGTTTTCGGAATGTTTCCCTTGGTTGTAAACCCAATGGTTATTAATGGAAGAAAGGATAAAGAAAATGAAAAAAATAGATTCGTTGCGTTTGTGACACTGAAAAATGCCTTTCACTGTTTCAGATACTCGGAACTCCGAAGTGAATTGATGCAAAAAATATGGAAACACGAGAACGAGCCGCAGGAATCCAACGTGTGTGCTATGATTGGAAGATTTATGAACAAAAGCTCTCCATAACATTTGAATTACTCGTGGTTTTAGAAACTGGTATTATCATTTAACTCATATGTCGAAGAATCAATGCAGGAAGCAAAGGGAAATTGAAGACGAGGTTTGCAACTAGAGGAATGCAAATACCAACGATAAAACTTCTAGCTGAATGCCGTGAGTAACGAAGTATCAGAAGACTAATTGAAGGGAATGGGATGCACATGGAGTACAGATTAAGGGTTGAGGATCGAAAAAGTGATGGACAGTAGTAACGGGGATAATAGCGAGTTGTTTAACGTCATAATTGGGAAAGAATCTGCAATAGAATAAATGAAAGATTTGCCTTCTTGTTAGCTCTTCACTTGTTCACTTCGTTACCAACTGCTCTTCTCCTTTTCCGTTACTGATTGTCCCTAAATTACCAATCTACATTCAAGGACAAAAAAACACACCACGAAGAATTTATTCGAATGTGACGGTAATCGGTAGTCGTGACATACACCCAAAGACAAATTCTTACAATTTCAGCGAAAGAGAAAGAATAGTCACAAACTGAGCAAGTCAATAAGGCCTTGGTTCACCTCAGGCTTTTATGCACGCAGTTACTCGGATTTGCATTGATAGTGTTCTGAAGGATATCTTGCCAAATTTTGTCCAATTAGTGGGTCGCATCGACAAAATTATGAGCTTCATAGATGACCCTGCCCACAATGGTCCAAATAATCTCAACTGGGGAGAGATCCGGCGACCTTGTCTTCCAAGGTATGGTTTATTAAGCACGAACAAGCAGTACAGATTCTCATCTTATGCGGATGGACATTATCGTGCTGAAATGTAAATTCAGAATAGCTTGCCATGAAGGACAATGAAAAGGGGCGTAGAATATCGTCGACTGTGCTGTGCACGTACGATAACTAAAGAGTCCTACTATGAAATGAAACTCCACAGAGACCCTCACTGCTCGTTGTCGGGCTGTATGGGGGCGACAGTCAGGTTGGTTCCCAACCGCTGTCAGGACAACTACAGACATGTTCGGTGGTCATCGGGGCTCAGTTCGAAGCGGGATTCATCACTGAAAACAATTTTACTACATTCGTCGAGATGCAAGGCTGGAGAAGTGTCTGGAGACGCTCTGGAGACTTCGAGAGTATGATGATCGACTGGGTGGAGTCCATTAAGTACAAATGACGGGAATGTCCCTGTTAACTTATTACAGCCTTTGTTGGAACAGTATATTGAATTACAGTATCAACATAAAGCCACGAGATTCGAATAAAACTTCAATTTCCATGAATGCTACAATCTTGGACGACATTCTCTACTTGCAAATTAGTGTTCCCTGTGATTACTACAAATCGCCTGTTGGCTTTTGTCGCAGGATGTCTGACTCACATTTGTTTGACGATTTTCCTGACATTTCGTCAGCACAAGTGGATGGTATTCTCAAAGGGTGTCCCCCACTGCTGAAGCATACCAGACACCGTCAGCTTTGACAACCCGCTTCAGTTGGGCGGTAGTCTGGTTGGTATCCAAGTGCTATCTGGGGCGTCTCCAGACACGGCTTCGCTAGTCATCGGGGCTCAGTTCGAAGCGGGACTCATCACAGAGGATAATTGTTTTCCACTCAATGAGATTCCAGGCCGAAGACTTGTCTTCAGACGCCGCAGACAGCGGAGGGATGCCAAACTGATTGTCGCCCGCCATACAGCCTGATAACCAGAAGTGACGGTCTGGGGTGCCACTCATTTAAATAGTGGGACCCCCTTGGTTGTCATCCGCTGCACCTTTACAGCACAGCGGTACGTCGGTGATATTCTACGTCGAGTTTTGTACCTCTTCACGGAAGTCGTCCTGGGCTCACATTTCAGCAAGATAACGCCCGAACGCCCACGACAAGGGTTTAAAATGGTTCAAATGGCTCTGAGCACTATGGGACTTAACGTCTGAGGTCATCAGTCCCCTAGGACATCACACACATCCACTGCGACAGTAGCAGCAGCGCGGTTCCGCACTGAAGCGCCTAGAACCGCTCGACCCCAGCGGCCGGCGACAAGGGTTTCTAGTGCTTGTCTTCGTGCTTGCCGAACGCTACCTCGGCCAGCAAGGTTGCCAGGTATGTCAAAAATTGAGAACGTTTAGAGCCTTATGAGCAGGTTCCTCCGACCAGCTCACGATTTTCACGATCTAACGCACCAATTGGAGAAACTTCGGCACAACATCTCTCAGGGGGACATCCAACAACTTTATCAATTAACTCAAAGTCGAATAACCAGAAGTGGATCAACACATTATTGCCTTGCTCCGCTTGTTATGCTCATTCTCTTGAATGAATCATCCAATTTTTCTGAAATATTAAAGATTTGTTTTCCTGTACATGTGCATCACATCTACCGATTTCCGATTTTTTTTATCTTTACAGTGTTTTACAAACTTTCAGTGTTGCCAATAATAGCGTTCTACTTTTATATACCACTTAACAGAGCCGTTTTACTGCCACACCCTGTGTACAGCTTACTGTCACTGCTGAGTAAGTTTGTTTCCCCTCGTACAGTTAGTTTATCTTGACAATCGTCACAGTTTCCTGGAAAAACTTGTTCTGATGCTTATTCTGGAGAAGCTGCACATAATTGTCGCTAAAAGCCGAAACTGCATGAATCCTAAGGGATCAAACTGCTGAGGTCATCGGCCCCCAGACTTACACACTACTTAAACTAATTTATGCTAAGAACAACACATACACCCATGCCCGAGGGAGGACTCGAATGTCCGGCCAAAGAGACCGCGCAGTCCGTGAGATGGCGCCTCAAACCGCGCGGCCAATCCGCACGGCAGAAATCTGCCTATCTTTTGCAGAGTGGACTCAATTTTGGTGGATGTACAACAGATAGGTCAGAAGAAGAATTCAATACTGTATTCAGTTCCTGCATGAGAACATTCGTCCTTTCGTTGTGAGCTCAAAATGGCTCTAAGCACTATGGGACTTAACATCTGAGGTCATCAGTCCCCTAGACTTAGAACTACTTAAACCTAACTAACCTAAGGACATCACACACATCCATGCTCGAGGCAGGATTCGAACCTGCGACTGTAGAAGCAGCTCGATTCCGGACTGAAGCGCCTAGAACCTTCGTTGTGAGTTCTAGGAAAATGACGCTATCTTGTAAGTTTCATGCGTATTCCCGGTATGAGGTTGTCGTGGGCGGTCGATGCTACCACTGTTATACATGCACTGCTACTGCAATAAATGACTACAAATGGCGGATAAGTACACGCTGTGAGACATCTGCGGCTTTCCTCTGTCGAAAACACGGATGAAGAAGATCCGAATACACTAGCGAAGGGGACCTGACTTCCTAAGAATTCGTGACCGCTGCAGCGTAAGTAGAATTAAGGGCAATAAGAGATGAGTGCACTATTGTGCTCCTAGTGACCGTAGATCATGGGAACAATGCGATTCGTACGGCACTTCCACTTCAGCAGCGCCAGACGTGCTTATTTTGGTGTTAGTAACGGCACGGGCAGCGTTCATTTATCGCCTGCACTAATTGCTACGTAGCTGCGCTAGATTAATGTTGCGTTCTGCCAGTGCGCTTGGAGGCCTTCTACGCCGGGCGCTCACTTTTCCCTGTCAGAGCAGAGAGACTGACACAGCTGGAAACGTCTGTAACGAGCTCAATAAATTTTATGAGCGTTGAATTCAACACCCAGGTAGTATGTTATGAAGTAAATCATTAAAAAAAGAAGGATACGAATGAGGAGACAGACGGAAGCTAGAAGGGACTATCAAACAGTTTCTGTTTGAGGCCGCTGCTGCATGTGGGCGAGGGGTTAGTGTAGCATTCGTGTATTTCCGACGCGCGTGCGGTAAAAGCGGACGCGTGAACTGTGGCGACGTGTTTGTCAAAACCGTCCAGATAGGACCAACATGCTGCTCTTCTTTCATTGGCTGCCTAAGGACAGACACAAGTCTAGACATCCATCGCGCAATAAGGGATATGTATGGGGCAGCAGAGACAATAGGTGCTGCTGCTTCTAGATAATGCACGTCACCATAAACCAACTGCTGCAACGTAGAAGTTACGCCGAGTGCGGCACACTCGAGCACCCGCCCTATATTCCTGATCTGTCCCCATGCGATTACTGAACTGAATGCGCTCGCCATTATTAGCAATTCTCTGTGTCGAAAATGGCTATCCTAAGTGCTTATAATTATAGCAGTCAGCCTATAGTATTCTGTAATATTTCCGTCGGAGACAGGCATCTAAAAACGTAACGTTATAAAATATTTGTCTCCAGTCAAATGCACTGAGTAAAAAGGAGAGAGAGGAGAGAGAGAAGAGAGTGTGGACGGGCGAGGGTGAGGGGGGGGGGGGGCGGAAATCGTGCATCTTCGGTGAGAGTAGTAATTGTTCTTTCAGTATCTGTGCAATTGGAGTCCAGAGTTACACTACTCGCCATTAAAATTGCTACACCAAGAAGAAATGCAGATGATAAACGCGTATTCATTGGACAAATATATTATACTAGAACTAACATTTGATTACATATTCTCGCAATTTGTGTGCATAGATCCTGAGAAATCAGTACTCAGAAAAACCAACTCTGGCCGTAATAACGGCCTTGATACGTCTGGGCATTGAGTCAAACAGAGCTTGGATGGCGTGTACAGGTACAGCTGCCCATGCAGCTTCAACACGATACCACAGTTCATCAAGAGTAGTGACCAGACGTTTTCAGTTGGTGAGAGATCTGGAGAATGTGCTGGCCAGGGCAGCAGTCGAACATTTTCTGTATCCAGAAAGGCCCGTACAGGACCTGTAACATGCAGTCGTGCATTATCCTGCTGAAATGTAGGATCGTAACACATCTGAAACGTAACGTCCACTGTTCAAAGTGCCGTCAATGCGAACAAGAGGTGACCGAGACGTGTAACCAATGGTACCCAATTCCATCACGCCGGGTGATACGCCAGTATGGCGATGACGAATACACGCTTCCAATGTGCGTTCACCGCGATGTCGCCAAACACGGATGCGACCATCATGATGCTGTAAATAGAACCTGGATTCATCCGAAAAAATGACGTTTTGCCATTCGTGCACCCAGGTTCGTCGTTGAGTACACCATCGCAGGCGCTCCTGTCTGTGATGCGGCGTCAAGGGTAACCGCAGCCACGGTCTCCGAGCTGATAGTGCATGCTACTGGAAACGTCGTCGAACTGTTCGTGCAGATGGTTATTGCCTTGCAAACGTCCCCATCTGTTGACTCGGGGATCGAGACGTGGCTGTACGATCCGTTACAGCCATGCGGATAAGATCCCTGTCATCTCGACAGCTAGTGATACGAGGCCGATGGGATTGCCTTACAATCATGTTCATATGGATGCTACAACTCCTACTGCAAGTGTCAGTAACAGGAAAATTCGTCTCACGTTGCGGCTGTTTCGGACACACCACTTAATATCACACCAAACTGCTTTCGACACTGAAACCGGATCAGGTTATCATTGCTATATAAACCCGTTCCTACAGACTTTGAAATGATGTATTACAGTTCTTTAAATATTTCCTGCACTAAGAACAGCTTTGGGACATGATGCTCTAGGTTTGAACATTAATGCTTTTTCTGGAACTGCGTTCACGAATTTCATTTATAGCGAGTCAGGTGTTTCAGTCTTGTAGTACATGTGGTAACATTCGACATTTTTAAGTATCCTTGATTCTTCTGCTTTTTTAATTTGATTTGCAGGAACCAGATAATAAGACATGAAGTTGGTCACGTTTCATAGCATATGTAATCATATAATAAATAGGCCTATAGTATTTGCTGAACCATGATTAATGTTAAAATTTTCAATCGTGACTCATGCGAGAACTCATTGAATTGCAACTCTCAGTATAATGAAAAATCTTCTAGATTCTAGTACCTTACAAATAAAGTGAGACAAAGTTAAAAATTGAATCGAACCTCTCACACTGTTGCACAACTCGTCATTGACGTTGACATGTCACTGTTCGAAATTGGTAGCTTCCTACCAGTGGCTTTGTTCGTGTGTTCATGTCACACACAAAAAAACACTGGTGTGCAAAACTTGGGGACGAAAGTAACTTTCGCACGATGTGTAACTGTATGTGACTCACTCGCATGCCTCTGTTTCTGTATTATTACACTTATCTTATAATAGCACGGGACGACTCATTGGCCTCCCGTTATTTCCACACTGGCCGAGCGGTTCCAGGCGCTTCAGTCTGGAACCGCGCTACCGCTACGGTCGCAGGTTCGAATCCTGCCTCGGCCATGGATGTGTGTGATATCCTTAGGTTAGTTAGGTTCAAGTTCTAGAGGACTGATGACCTCAGATGTTAAGTCCCATAGTGCTCAGAGCCATTTTTATTCCCACACAATCGTCGATATAAAAATATATTTATTCTCGTAATACTTTATAACTTGTACGGGTCTGTTCGCTGCTATACTTGACTGGCCGTGACATACACGATGGTTATAATTAATGTTTCGCTATTTGAGAGGGCCCCCATGACTAACTAGTGAACGTAGGACACGAACGTGATGGAAACATTACTAACAGCATGTGGAAGACAAATAACAAATAAACCGTTGAAAGGAACACGATTCAACGCGAGAGGGTAAAATTTCTTTAATTTTCATGTTCCGATTCCAGCTTACAAACTTTGCTCGATGTGACGACCATCTGCATCAACGACAGACTGGATGCTCTACTGCTGCCCCAAACAACAGTGAACCATTGAAAGTTCAGCTGTCGTGAGATAGCTCGTGAACTACTTGAAGATCATCAACTGATCAGCCAGAACATTATGGCCACCGGCTTATTGTCGATATGAACCCGTCCAGGCGATAGCAGCGTCACCTGGCGAAGAATGACTGCTAGTCAGACACACGCACAATGCATGTACGCTGAAGCGGTAAAGAAACTGGTATAGGCATGCATATCCAAATACAGAGATATGTAAATGGGCAGAATACGGCGCTGCGGTCGGCAACGCGTATATAACACAACAAGTATCTGGCGCAGTTGTTACATCGGTTACTACTGCTACAATCGTAGGTTATCAAGATTTAAATAAGTTTGAGCGTGGTGTCATATTCAGCGCATGAGCGATGGGACACAGTGTATCAGAGGTAGCGATAAAGTGGGGATTTTTCCGTACGACTATGTCACTAGTGTACTATGAATATCAGGAATCCGGTAAAACATCAAATTTCCGTCATCCCTGCAGCCGGAAAATGATCCTACAAGAACAGGACCAACGACGACTAATCGTTAAACGTGACAGAAGTGCAATCCTCCCGCAAATTTCTGCAGATTAAAATGCCGGGCCATCAAAAAGTGTCAGCGTGTGAACCATTCAACGAAACATCATCGATATGAGCTTTCGGAGCCGAAGGCCCACTCGTGTACCCTTGATGACTGCACGACATAAAGCTTTACGCGTCGCCTGGGCCCATCATCACCGACATTGGACTGTTGATGACTGGAAAGATGTTGGCTAGTCGGACGAGTTCTTTCCAGATTATATCGAGCAGACGGACGTGTACGGGTATGGAGACAACCTCATGAATCCAGGGACCCTACAAGTCAGCAGGGGTCTGTTCAAGCAGGTGGAGGCTCTGTAATGGTGTAGGGCGTATGCAGTTGTAGTGATATGGGACCCCTGCCCTGATACTTGCAGATATTGCTGACTGGTGACACGTATGTAAGCATCCTGTCTGATCACCTGCATCCATTCATGTCCATTGTGGATTCCGACGGACTTGGGCGATTCCAGCCGTACAATGCGACACTCCACAGGTTCAGAATTGCTACAGAGTGGCTCCAGGAACACTCTCTTGACTTTAAACATTTCCGATGGCCGCCAAATTCCCCAATCATGAACATTATTGAGCATATCAACGATGTCTTACTACGTGCTGTTCAGAAGAGATCTCCACCCCCCTCGTACTCTTACCGATTTATATACAGTACTGGAAGATTCATGGCGTCAATTCCCTCCTAGCACTACTTCAGACATTAGTCAAGTCCACGCCACGTCGTGTTGCGGCATTTCTGCGTGTTCGCAGATGCCCTACACGATATCAGGCAAGTGTACCAGTTTCTTTGGCTCTTCGGTGTTCTATCAGTGAGCGTGCGGTCCGTGTATAGAAGGGGAAAGGCGCGTCATATATCTGAATTTGACCAAGGGCAAACTGTGATGGCCCGGAGGTTCATTTCGAAAACTGCACGAATTGTTGGGTGTTCACAGAGTGCTGGTAGTGTTTTCAACACTTGGCGAAACCAAGGTGAAACCACATCTGGGTTGGAAGGCCACATCGTAAGCTAGGCAGACTGATAAAAGAGGACACGCGGCGAACTGTGGCGGAACTAACATCACACTTTAATGCTTGCCAGTGAAAAGTGTATCTGAACACACAATGCACCGAACACTCCTAATGATGGGTCTCTGTAACCGATGACCCATGCATGTGCCGATGTTAACTCCACGATATCGGCAACTACGCTGTAGTGGGCAGGTGATCATGGCCACTGCACGTTGGCGCAGTGGCAGAGCGTTGCGTGATCTGCTGAGTCCCGAGACCTTCTTCACCATGCCAATGGGAGCGCGCGAATCCGTCGATTTCCAGGAGAACAGCTCCGTGAGACCTATACTGTGGGGCAGAGACAAGATGGTGGTGGCTCCATTACGCTCCAGGGAACATTCACATGGGCATGGGTTCGTTGGAGAGGACCATGACAACCAAGGAATATTGTACGCTGGTTGCTGACCACGTAAAGCACTTTATGACGATCATGTTTCCTGACGGCACTGGCATTTTTCAGCAAGATAATGCGCCATGTCACAAGGCTAGGAGTGTGATGGAAATCTTCGAGGAACACAGTGTAGAGTTCCAGTTGATGTACTGGCCGCCCATCTCGCCAGATCTGAACCCGATCGAACCCATCTGGTATGTAACTGAACGTGGCGTCAGAGCTCATCGCCCACTCCCTGGAATTGATAGGAGTTTACGACGATCATGTTTCCCGATGACAATGGCATTTTTCAGCAGATAATGTGCCGTGTCACAGGGCTAGGAGCGTGATGGAGTTCGTCGAGGAACACAGTGGAGTTCCCATTAATATGCTGGCCTCCCAGTTCGCCAAATCTGAACCCGATCGAACCGATCGAACCCAACCGATATGTAACTGAACGTGGCGTCAGAGTTCATCGCCCATTCCCTGGAGTTTATACGAATTAGGTGACTTGTGTGTGCATATGTTGTGGCAACTCCATCGACCGACCTATCAAGGCCTCATCGCTTCCATGCCACTATGCGTCGCCGCTGTTATCCGTGCCGAATGTGGACATACTGGCAATTAGGTAGGTGGTCATAATGTTCTGGCTGATCAGTGTATATTGCATCCGCTATTCTCAGCCACGGCAACTGCTGTTTGTCACTGACTGCTGTTTGTCCATCGCCGCCTGCTGTTCACCCATCACTGTTCATCACCACCCACTATCTGTCTGTCACCTCCACTGTCCATCTGTCGCTGCCTACTGTCCGTCTGCCACTGACTGCTGTCACTATCATCGTCCCCTTTCCTTGTCCTCATTCCTTGGCTCAGTTTTCATTTTATCTTTATGCCTTGGCGACACCTGCTGCTGGTAGGCCCCATACTTCACCATGTGCCCTCCAACCACAACTGTAATCTGCACTTCCCCCTCCTCCATGTCAAGTATCACATCCTACTGTGCCGCCTCTGGCCTCCCCTCTTATACCTCACAACTCCCTTCACTCACCCTTTCCCTCATCTCCTCCCCACCCATCTACCCACACCTACACACCCTGCTCCCGAGCCTACACACCAGCAATGGCTCCTGCTCCTGCCCCTGTCCTTATGTATACCTCTGGTGCCACCTCTGCTGCAACCACTCAGCTGGTCAACCAGCCTTCCCCCCCCCCTCTCACCTCCTGTCACTTCATCTTCTGACCCCCCCCCCTGCCCAATCACATCATGCTGGGCCATGACTGCCACCACAGAACTCTCAGCATCTCCCAGCATCTCCGCCATGTCTGAATGATTTGTCACCTGTCACCTGCCTCTCGTTCCCATCCCTGTCCTCCCCTCCCAGGCTATCCTCACCAAAAAATCTCAGAAGTGCACAAATGCTGACTCTAATCCTACCACATCCAGCAAAAGATCACTGCCCCCTCCTCCTCCCACCATCGTTTTCATGGATATCATTCCTCCTTTTGTCACCCACACTGCTGCCCGCGCCCTCCACACCTTCGTCCTTTCAACCCTGGACCCGAAGTTCCTAGACACCCTTATCATCACCATGGAGATACGAATGTATATCCCAGCTGTTCTTATCCCCCTACTCAATCCCTGCAGAGACTCAGTCCTTATCAAATCCTCCTCCTTCTCCTTTCATATGGACCTTCTTTGTAAACTCCTGAGTATCGTGTTTGGCACCTGCGAGTCCCTCACACCCTTCCCCACCTTTTCCTCTGCTAGCCAACCCCAGCCTCCCCATCACCCACTCAGCTACCCCATCATGATCACCAAGCTCAGCGGAATGATCACAAAGAATGAGGTCCTGGCTGAACTCTGACCTTGAAATCTGCTCTGTCCACTGTTTCCACAATTCCACCAGTCCTACTTACCTCATGTGGGTATTTTCGGAGTCTGCCCCCTCCACTAACCACCTTCTCACACAGGGCACCTTGATTTTTGGTTCAAAATGGTTCAAATGGCTCTGAGCACTATGGGACTTAACATCTCAGGTCATCAGTCCCCTAGAACTTAGAACTACTTAAACCTGACTAACCTAAGGACATCACACACATCCATGCCTGAGGCAGGATTCGAACCTGCGACCGTAGTGGTCACGCGGTTCCAGACTGAAGCGCCTAGAACCGCTCGGCCACACTGGCCGGCCCTTGATTTTTCACTGACTCCAAATCCCCTCTCCTATCCTACCACTGTTTAATATGTAATAACCACCTGGCCCATAACTGTTAAAGCTCCCTGACCTGTCCCCATTATGAGGCCTCCCATTTCCTCAAAAACTGTCCCAACTTCAACACTCCTTCCTCCTGTAACATCTGCAATGGACCACATCCCATCCATTCCTACAAATGCAAGGTTAAAACCCCTCCTGCCACCCCTGAGCTTACCATCCCCATCAGGCCCATCGACCCTCATTCACCACAACAATTCCCTCCATTTTCCCTGATGGCTGAAGTCATCGTCTGTTTCTTGACCATAGTCCTAAAAACATCTGCCTTCCATTGCGTTACTGGTTCTTATTATGAACCCCATTACCCCCTTCTTCATAACGACCACCCCTTTTCCCCTCAATCACTTCACTTGCTCCCAGTCTCCAGCAGTTGAGGCAGTTGCCCCCCTCCAACATCAACACTCCCATCACAGCACAAGACATTACACTTATCTGCCAGTCAAACCGCAACATGGCCCCTGGTCATGACAGTGTCACCAACCACCACCTCAAAGACTGCCCCTTCTCCTTCCCGACTGTCCCTGCCACAGTATATAAAGTCACCCTCTCCACTGGCTTTTACCCTACCCTGTGGAAGACTTCCCACCTATCATCTCATCTGCCTCACCTCCATCTTCAATAAGATCTTCGAATCCATCCTCTCCTGTCATATCCATCACCACCTTAATCAACACCACCTCCTCCCCCTTACCCAGTGTGGTTTCCAACCCTCCTTCTCCACTGAAGAACTCCTTAACCTCATCCACCTTCTCTCCATCCAACTGAACTTCCGTCTCCCTGCCATTTTTGTTTTCCTCGACCTCCAAAATGCTTACAGCTGTGTATGGTAGCCTGGTTTCCTCTTTAAACTCCAAACCTATGCCCTGCCTATCAAGTTTGTCCATCTGGTCGCATCCTTCCCTCTCACTAACCGTTATGTCACTCTCCACAATGCCATCCCCCATATCTTTTGTCCCACTGCTGGTGTCCCCCTAGGCTCTGTCCTCTCCCCTCCTCTATCTCCTCATATGGATATACGCCCAGCACCTCCTCCAATAAGCTAATGACACCGCCTTCCTGGCAATGCTATCCTATCTTTCAATGGTCCCAACGAATGCTCCAGATCCAACTCTTGACCAGTTCACCACCGGCTGGAGTGGCCGAGCGGTTAAAGGCGCTACAGTCTGGAACCGCACGACCGCTACGGTCGCAGGTTCGAATCCTGCCTCGGGCATGGATGTGTGTGATGTCCTTAGGTTATTTAGGTTTATGTAGTTCTAAGTTCTAGGGGACTTATGACCACAGCAGTTGAGTCCCTTAGTGCTCAGAGCCATTTGAACCATTTTTTTTGACCAGTTCACCACTTGGTGCAACCAAAGCAATCATCATAGGGAACACCATCCACTCCTTCTGTCTCCATGATTTCTACCTCAGCATTTATAGTCATCCCACCCAGCTCACCCCTACCCCAACATACCTTGGCCCCACCCCCGACTATCACCTCACCTGGACCCCTCATCTCCTGACCATCCACCAGAGAGCCCGTACTTGGCTCCACCTCCTGAAACTCCTGTCTGGTCAGACATGAGGATTGCATCCTTCCACCACCCTTCACACCTAGAAATTCTTTATCTGTCCTATCCTTTGTTATGCCAGCGTTGCCTGGATCTCTGCCCCCCCCCTCCCACTTTTATCAGGCCATCCAAATCCTTGAATGCCATGCACTCTGCCTCATCTTCTGTATCTGCCTTCCGTCCCCCACAAGGATTCTATATAAACTCATCTCCTCCCCCCACCTCCTCCTTTACCCCCAACCTATCCGAATCCTTTACAGTGTCCACAGGCTTGATCCCCCACCCCCTGGTGGCCCCCTTTCTCTCCACCCTCTGCCCATTGGTGCATCTCTCTCCATCTCCACATCCTCCATATCTTTCATCAGGGTAATTTCCGGCACCTTTCACTCCCGATGTTAAACTTCACCGTAATGTCTACCCCTCTTTCCAACTGTAGGTCAGCCCCTTCCTCAGGGCCCTCCCTTTCCCATCCCCTCCTTCGCCCTGAGCAATTTTTCCTCCCTCCTCAGCTGTTTTCCTCTCCTGTCCTTTCCCTCCCCAGCCCCTTCAGTGCACTCCCATCCCATCTCCCTTCCCCGATCCCCCTCCTCTCCCCCCTTCTAGCACCGCTCCTTCCCCTCCCTTTTCCCTCTTCTCATGTATCCCCGCCCTTAACAAATCTTCCCAGTTTGTATTCATTGTCGAGTGTACTGCATCAATGTTCTGTTCTGTGCAGTTCTCAAGTGTTGTCGAGTGGTGTGGTTTTTTAATCGTGTGCTCGACTTGCATATAGTTTTGACGTCTGTGGTTTTTCAGTGCTGTGCCGGCCTTCACGTGGCTGCTTTCATCGTTCTGAGACTTTTTGTGCTCCTGCCATACTTGGACTTGTGTCTTTTAATTCCCAGAGTGTGTGGTTTTTATGTGAAATATTTTACAGTCACCCCTTTTTCTGTATACTTCTTCCATTACGTATTTTCCCCCTTCTTTATATCCATGTTCAACCTTGTTTCTCCTTTTTATTGTTTTAAATGTCTTCCTGTACCATTGTAACATCTCTAGGCTCGAGATCAGCGCCTAGGCTGCTGTCAGCCCACCCCAGATGGAGCGTTAAAATTATAATAAAGGAAAAAAAAAACCTCCGTCAATCTTCGATGGGTCACCTGAAGGTGAGTGACAGGTGTCTAGTCATAATATAGTGGAATGGAGTTTACGACGACCGGGTGCAATTCCGAAATGTCTTCGAACAGGGCATTAGTTGACTGTTGACAGTTGAAAGCATTCTGAAGTATAATATTCCAGTTCATTAAATTCGAGTCGTATAGCAAAACAATTAAAATTACCATTTGTCATTTACGCAGACATCGAATGCTTGCTGGAACCCGGTGTTCGTAACGAAATTCATGCACGTAAATCATATAGCACATCTTTGTACGTGCAGTGCAATTATATAAATTATAAACCTTCACTGATGTCATTAGAAGACGATAAAGGCATGTTCTTCGTGTTCATATACATTCCCCGAATCCAACATGTCTATAGGAAAAAGAGCTTACAGAGAAATGACCGACACAACTTCAGCATTTTGTTGGTGAAAACCAGGAAACATGCAGCAATAAATTGTTTGTTATCTTTGAACCCATCATGTTTGACTATTACTTCAGTACGTAATCGATTTTTGAAAGCTGAATTCTCACAAACACACTTTAGACTATTATCACTGATTTTGACACGCTTTTTTGATGGTCAACCAATCACAGTTACATAATGAAGCATTAATTTTCTTGGTCTTAAGCTGACAACAATGATGATGACGAAGACGTTGTCCACAACGTTCAGCTGGTCTTCTTCTCCTTCTTCCGGTGATCTATCATATCGCTGCACCTTTAGGAGAACTACAGATTCTGTAACATTAAATGAAAAATTTTGTATTCGTAGATATGACAAACAAAATGATTGAACGAAATAATGGATAATCAAAAGTATACTTAACATTTACTTATATGTGAATTTACGACTCTGCTCACTGAACTCGCAACTGATCCCACGATGTTGACTGTCTCCAATGGTTCAGCAACAATCGAAGGCTTCTTAGTGAGTTTTTCCCTACTTTTACAGCCTCACCTCACTGCTGAGATTTCCTGTCTCATGGGCTGAATAAGAGCTTGCAAAGCATATTCCCAGGAAACGCTGGTTTCCCACAAGCACCAAGGATGAGAAAACAGACAGAAGAACAGACAGAAGTAAGCAGCTTGAGAAACAACATGACAAACTTGTTTTCTCCGAGAGACAAGAAAAATTGGAATTGAGACTCGTTCCCATAGGAGTCCGCTAATGCTTGCTTGTCTCCAGACGGCAAAAGCCTCATTCTCTCTCTCTCTCTCTCTCTCTCTCTCTCTCTCTCTCTCTCTTCTCTCTCTCTAAATACAAAGGATGTGTTGTGCATCAAATCAAAAAAATAACCATTGCAAACTAGTTTTTTACAACATTAGCATATATTTGTTTATACAAACCGTAATAAAATCCAACGCCCACACAAAGACTTCCAGAGAGAGAATTACTGCATCAAGATGATGTATCTCTTGTGTTGTGTGACTTCATGAGCATCAAGAAATTTTCTGTTCCTTGTTGTTGTTTCTTCCCTCTTGTGTTAAAAAAATCCACTCATCCACTCTTTTAACGCACATTTTAATACTTCCTCAAAGCCTCAAGTTTAGGCAAGCTGATGAGTTCTTGCGAGGTGAGAAGGTAATTACGTGCCACCTTTACAATATCTGGCCTCTGTAGTATGCACACATGAGGAATCAGTGGTTTTTGCGAGATAACTTTATAGTTAATAGGTATTATTGTTTATCGCTTTTGATTGGTTCACGTCAGAGCAATATCGTAACATTAGATTGCACGGAAATTTCTGCTCCACAATTTGCAGGTATAAAAAAAAGTACTTCGTCTCGCGAAAAGTAATTTGTCTTTCAACTTCAGAGCTGTAAAAACATCGTTGGAAGGTCGATTCGTGGCAACTGCATTAACTGCCAAATTTTCAAAGGAAAATTATTGTTTTATTTTTACTCTCTCATAAAAACCAACGGATTAATGCAGCTGATGGCTTTGGAACTGGTTTGATCGCATTTAACGGACAAAATGCAAAATGTTGTGTTTAATAATTCAAACAATTGGAAGGACAGAAAATTTTAGTGACAGGGGAGAAATCAGGAAGCCTAGCCGACAGGGTTCAATAGTGTCTCCTCTCATAAGCCCTATTGTATGAATGCTCTGCCACTTCACATTCATCAAGCACAATTTCCTTATGATACTAGTGTTATAATAAATCGCATTGAAGAAAAAGTAACACAAAGAAATGATAATGATGTTTTTCATAGTTTTATTGAGTGGTTCTCTGGAAATAGGCTCTGCCTTGAATCTTAGAAGACATACAACATTCAATTTTGTAAAACAAATATAGTACAGCAATTGACGTAGCACATGACTGCGAGTCACTGAGCGGGGTAGACTGCTCTAATCTCTCGGGTGTACATACTGATAAAAATTTGAACTGGAACGAATATATTACTGGGATGCTCAAAGTTCGCCCACTTTGCGCTAGACATACGAGGGTGAGTCAAAAGAAAACCTTAAATATTTTTTAAAATATTATTTATTGTGCAGAAGTGGTACAAAACTGTACCACTTTTCAACATAATCTCCACCACGCTCAATGCAAGTCCTCCAGCGCTTACAAAGTGCATAAATTCCTTTAGAAAAAAATTCTTTTAGTAGTCCGCGCAACCACTAATGCACCGCGTGGCGTACCTCTTCATCAGAACGGAACTTCTTTCCTCCCATTGCGTCTTTGAGTGGTCCAAACATACGGAAATCACTTGGGGCAAGGTCTGGTGAGTATGGCGGATAAGAAAGACACTCAAAATGCAGGTCTGTGATTGTTTGCAACTGTTATACGGGCAGTGTGGGGCCTTACATTGTCGTGTTGCAAAAGGACACCTGCAGACAGCAATCCACGTCGCATTGATTTGATTGCAGGCCGCAGATGATTTTTTGGGAGATCTGTGTATGATGCACTGGTGACAGTGGTCCCTCTAGGCATGTAATGCTCCAAAATGACGCCTTTTTCGTCCTAAAAGAGAATCAGCATAACCTTCCCTGTTGATGCTTCTGTTCGAAACTTCTTTGGTTTTGGCGATGAGAAATGGCGCCATTCCTTGCTCGCTCTCTTCGTTTCCGGTTGATGGAAGGGAACCCAGGTTTCGTCCCCAGTAACGATTCTTGCAAGGAAGCCATTACCTTCTCGTTCAAAGCGCCGAAGAAGTTCTTCACAAGCATTAACACGTCGTTCTCTCATTTCAGGAGTCAGCTGCCGTGGCACCCATCTTGTAGACACTTTGTGAAACTGGAGCACATCATGCACAATGTGGTGTGCTGACCCATGACTAATCTGTAAACATGCTGCAGTGTCATTCAGTGTCACTCGGCTTCACTATGGCTTCAGCTGCTGCAATGTTCTGTGGAGTCACAACTAGTTGTGCCTGAACTGGACGAGGAGCATCTGCCACTGAAGTCACACCATTTGCGAACGTCCTACTCCATTCGTAGACTTGCTCTGTGACAAACATGCATCATCATACTGAACCTTCATTCGTCGATGAGCTTCAATAGGTTTCACACCTTCACTACGCAAAAACCTATTAACAGAACGCTGTTCTTCCCTGGTGCAAGTCGCTAGTGGGGCAGCCATCTTTATACTGATACTGCGAAGGTCTGTGTGGATCTGCACTATGCTGCCACCTACAGGCCATTCTGCATGCTGTTTGTAACACGCTTACCAACTTACAGGATAACGGCGCGAAATTTCTATTTGTTATTACAAATTTAAGGTTTTCATTTGACTCACCATCGTACTTACCAGACTCAGAAAGAAGACTAGCGTACTCTGCAGGTCTTCGCTTATTAATGTCTCTTGGAGTAATTAAATGGGATAACACATCACTTGAAAAGAAAATATTATTACAGAAAAATGAGTAGTAAGAAAATGTGGGGATTACCTGTACACATCCTGTAGATACGCCTTCAAGCTGATAGGCATTTTAATTCAACCTTCACAATATATACACTTCCTCAAAAAACAAATAAGCATCCAGAAAGGGACGAGGAAACGACATGAAACTTCGTGACTAGAGAGGGAATGTGATGTTATTAAAACGATTACACATTCGCGTCATATTTACGAAGAATTTGACAGCAGGAGCTCATTTATCAGTATGACACTGCACCCGCTTTGGCATGGATGCATGCACTGATTCTGCTGTCACGAAACCGTTGCATTCTCTCCTGGGGCAAGCTGACCCACAACTGTCGTAACTGGTCCTTGATAACCTGGACGCTGGTACTGGGATGATGTCCGAGCTAGTCCCACACATGCTCTCCTGGAGACAGATCTGGAGATCTTGTTGATCACGGAAATACCTCTACATTATGCAGAGACATGTGCCGTGTGAGGACAACGATTATCCTGATGAAAAATCTACCAAGATAATATCACATAAGAGGTAACACACACGATTCAGTGTGTCCTTTACTTGTTCTCGGGTAGCAGGGGCATATGTGGAGAGGCTATTATGTGCCTGATGCATAGTACAGAGATCTTCCCTTGTGTGGGTCAGAATTGGACGATCGGAATCTTGACAACGAATATACTTGCTCTCACATTTCCATACAGCTCAACATCGGGTAACTGTCACATCCAAATCCAATACAAGTCTTGATTTTGCACAATTCGACTAAGTGGCCAAATGGAGACCCACAAAGAAACGTCTTCCATTATCTGGCAGGTGCTGGCAACATTGTCTCGTACAAGTCATGGCATACCCGTGTCCTTCACAGTGGCCACTAACATCTAACACAGTTCCCGCCCCTTATATACCCTACCAGGCCTGGTATCGACACTAAACACGAGCAACACTAATGCACACGGTTGACCACTCAATCTGTCACAGGAAATTTGCACTTGTAATCATTTACTTACCCGCCGACAATGCGTAAGTGTACGAAATTACATTGATAACCGACCATGTCTTTTGGGCCCTTCACCATTATCACCCAGTGTATATTCGCTTAAGAAATTATTCATAAATAATCAATTATAATTTGAAAAGAAAGGTGTTGTCCAAACTTACGACTCTAGAAGGGAAAACAGGAAACAATTTCAAAGCAAACAATGTCTGGTGCGTCGCCAACTGTGGTGGATGAAACTTTAAGAACACCATCCACTTGTGCCGGCGAAAAACCATGAAAATCGTCAAACAAACGTCAGCCGAAGATCCCGTGACAAAAACCGACAGGTGATACGTAAAAATCACAGTGAACATTGATTTGTAAGTAGAGAATGCCGACCAAGATTTCTGCATACATGAAAATTGAAGTTTTATCCAATCTTGTGGCGTTATGTTGCTACTATAATTGAATAATCTGTTCCAGTAGAGGATATAATAAATTAACAATGATATTCCAGTCATTTGTGCTTAATGGGCTCCACCCAACCAAGCATCATACACTCTAAGACTCCATGGCGTCTCCAGACACATCTTCGGCCTTGAACCTCATTGGCTGTAGTAAAATTGTCTTCTGTGATGAATCCTGCTTCGAATTGAGCCCCAGTGATCAGGGAAGACGTGTTCAAATGTTCAAATGTGTGTGAAATCTTATGGGTCTTAACTGCTAAGGTCATCAGTTCCTAAGCTTACACACTACTTAACCTAAATTATTCTAAGGACAAAGACACACATCCATGCCCGAGGGAGGACTCGGACCTCCGCCGGGGTCAGTCGCATAGTCCATGACTTCAGCCCCTAAGACCGCTCGGCTAATCCCGTGCGGTGGAAGACGTGTCTGGAGACATCCTGGACACCGGTTGGAAACCAAACCAACTGTCACCCCTCATACGGCCTGACAACCAGGAATGAACTGGGACGTCATTTGCACTTATAGCAGGACGCCCTGGTTGTCATCCGAGCACCCTTAAAGCACAGCCATACGTCGACGATATTCTACCTCTCTCCCCCTCCCCCCCCCCCTTTGTTGTCCTTCAAGGCAAGCTATTCTGGACTTGCATTTCAGCGAGATAATGTCCGTCCCCACACTGCGAGAGAATCTACTACTTATATTCGTTGTTGCCAAACCCCACCTTGGCCGGCACGGCTGCCGGATCTCTCCACAGTTGAGAGCGTTTGCAATGTTATGGACAGGGCCCTCTAACTAGCTCGCGATTTTGTTGATGTAACACTCCAATTGGACAGAATTTGGCATGATATCCCTCTCTCTGAAATTGTAATAATTTGTTTGTCTAGACATTTACGTCCCATTTGCACATTTTTTTTAGTGTAGAATGGTAGTGTAGGAACAATCAGGAAAGAGAGAAGAGTAATTATTAACGAAAAATCTGTTCCTTGGCCCAATAAATTCCCCGCAATATATCTTCAGTAGATGGAAAAAACAGTGTAAAATTCCGTACAGTGAGTAGATAGTAGTGTAACTGTAATTCAGCAACACTGACACTTGCAAATCAAATACACTATTCCACTTACACTGTCTGTCAAACTGCTTTCCCTGTTAATTTCGTCAGCACACAGAAATCATTAACTTCCTTCATTATGGTAGCAAGAACGTGCGAACAGATTGCTTATTTCCATGAGCACATGTCACATCCATGTTTGTCAGTCATGTATTAAGTTTCTCACAATACCTGCATTCGCTGCAGATATATTTACCTTCCTCTCTCTCTCTCTCTCACTCTCTCTCTCTCTCTCTCTCTCTGTTCCTTTCTCCATCTTTATTTTCCTTCATGTATATTTATTTAACATAAAAACTTTCGTGTTTACAGATGACCTGAAAATTGTTTCAGGTAGTATGTAGCACATAATGTAGTGACGTTTAATTCACAGTACAATCATTCAAAATTTTGACTTTCTTATAAACAACAGAGTGTGATCACAAAGCAGTGTAGATGATGTGAACTTACGGTTTGACTCAGTTTAACATGCTACTCTTAAGTGGTGAATGCAATAAGTACAAAAACTGGCGTCATGGACACCGTCCTTATTACATGAATTAATAGGGGTTTTTATCAATGATGCAATTTAAAACCGGTCCTCCCTGCAATATTCTGTGGGCAAACTGATATTTTCCAACACAAATTCCTTAGTTTCTGACCACAATAAACACATTAGGCTATCATTATCCCTACACAAACACCGCAGCAATGATACTGTTATGTGTTGACGGAGTTCTCACACCAAATTCTCCAGTGTTGTTACGAAGCCGTTAATGGTACCAATTTGCATCAATCAAGTGAGCATTGTTAGTTAAAATTCGAATAATAGGCATCGTCAATATGAAAAATTAAATCAACTAAAATCTTACAGTTTTGACTGACCTTCCAGCTATTTTCTTCAGCGCGAATGAGAGATTAGCCATTATCAGTTACTAGCAGACCTGGCAGTGCTTCGCAATCGTTAAAGATGTACGGAAGTTGAATATAAGTCATAGTCTCTTTCTTCCCCTCTGCCTAACCATCTCCTCCTCTGCGCACTTTCTGTCCATTTCTTCTTCCTCTCCTTCTTTCCATCACCTCCTCCCCTCTGTCTCTCTCCACCTCATCCTCCATCCTCCCTCTGTCCGTCTTCTCCTGCCCCCCTCTGTACCTCCAATTCGTTCCCCCCTCTTCCGTTCATCTCCCCTTACCCCCTCTCACTGACCTCTAGCCTGTATTGTTACTGTTATCGCCAACGAAATCTTCACTGGGAATTAAAATCGCTTAAAATTAACAGCTAAATCTGTCGCGATCATTAGTATATGGGGTATGAGAGATCTCTCCCGCTGCTGGATGTGTGGGGTTAGTAGTGTCGAAGAGAGAGTTTCCCATAGATTTAGTCTGCAAATGGGTAGGATTACATAGTTTCGGACAACCCACATTCCACTGCAGTGTTCTGATCCAAAGTAGACAAACGATAAATCCAACTTCCCTCTTTTCAGCTAAAATCGACTGCGTGGGAAATAAAACAAAAATCACATAGTCTAGAACACAATTTTTGTTTAAAATTATGTATAAGGAGAAAGAACGTGTATGGGAGAAACAATATTGTGAAAAAGTGTCACGAAATTTTAACCGTGGATAGCTGATGCCAGTAGGAACCAAAATTGGCAATGCTGTGTAAGTCGAAGACGCAACATTTTTTATCTACGAAACTTGGTTTCACGTTCCCCGATTGGCAGCGGTATTGCCCAGTTGCCGGATGCTTTGGACAACGCATGACCGCGAATTTTTTGTCTGCCGGAGATCGCGATACATCCAAGGTTCAAAAATGGGACTTAAAATCTGAGGTCATCAGTCCCCTAGAACATAGAACTACTTAAACCTAACTAACCTAAGGACATCACATACATCCATGCCCGAGGCAGGATTCGAACCTGCGACCGTAGCAGTCTCGCGGTTCCGGACTGAAGCAACTAGAACCGCTTCGGCACCGCGGCCGGCTGCATCCAAGGCGGCCCGCACTCTCGGTGGTAGCGCGCCAGCCTTCCACTCTGGGGACCGGGAGGCGAATCCGCCGGGGTCCCGACACATCCATTGTAGTTTCATGATAAGCCGTACCGGGAACAAATCCGTCAACAACTGTTAGTTCTCGTTCAGAAAGTCTTTTACAAATTGTGTCGACCCTGAAAAGGGCCTTTTTTGTACCTGGAACATATGTTTACTTATAGCAGGTACTCAAACTGGCGACCCTCTGACGCGACACAAGCTTGGTAACGTCGAACGATGTTTTGCCGAACTCTTTCGAAGATTCCTGGCATTACCCTGCCGCGCGGAGTAGCCGATTGGTCTAGGGCAGGGGCGGGCAAACGTTGCACGCGGCTCATGAGCGCACAGCGCTGCACGTGTGCTGCTCGCGTGCAGGCGTCGACCGGGGCTGTGGCGACAGCCGGCAGGTTGCGGCAGTGTAGTGCCAGGCTAAGCTGCGGACGTTGATGCGAAGCGAGCGCTATGTAGTGAACGTTGTATTTCAAGAAACGGAGAAGTGGAGATTTGCTATCTTTTAAAAAGTAATGGGAGAATCATTTTTTCTTTGTGCAAAAACGTGAATATTCGAAATGTTTAATATGTGGCAGCATTCTCGCTGGTCAACGGAAGTTTAGTATTAAAGGCCATTATAATAAATTTTACAAGGACGAGTACAATTTATTGTCGGATTCTGAGCGGATGGGGAATTGACTGAGCTTAAGAAGAGCGATCTGACGATACCAGATGAATCTGTCGTAGTTGGCCGGCCGGAGTGGCCGAGCGGTTCTAGGCACTACAGTCTGGAACCGCGCGACCGCTATGGTCGCAGGTTCGAATCCTGCCTCGGGCATGGATGTGTGTGATGTCCTTAGGTTAGTTAGGTTTAAGTAGTTCTAAGTTCTAGGGGACTGATGACCACAGCAGTTAAGCCCCATAGTGCTCAGAGCCATTTGAATTTGTCGTAGTTGCTGTTATCACGAGAGATATGCGACTTTCTCTCGTCATGTCTCTAATCTAACTGATTTAAAATTTTATGGAGCACTGTTTTCAAGTTTTCAGGACGACAACAATAATAGCCCAGCGGAATGTGCAAGTTATAAGACTGCGCTTAATATAGCGAGAACTGGAAAAACATTTGCTGAATTAATAAGTCTCGGTTAAGAGCAAACATCAGTGATGAAAATTTACGTAACTGTTTGTGTTTGTCTGTATGTAGAAATTTTGTTCCAGATATTAAACGTATTGTAAACTCCACCTGTGATAATTAAATAAAACATATCGTAGGTAATAGGTACTCTTTCAAACCATGATTTCCTTCAAGCACTCCTACTAACCTTATTCATTCACTCAATAAAGCAAGCTAGGAAACAAAACGCATTACAGAGGAAGGAGCGGACAGAAGGTATGGTGGGGATGGGTAGATAAGCGGGTGGCCAGCTTGCCCCTGTGTGCACGCGGAACACCTGTTAACTGCACGCGTGCAAGTGCACCGCACATGTGCAGGATTCCTGCCCGCCCCTGGTCTAGGGGGTCGTGTCGCGGTCCGCGCCGCTCCCCCCGTCGAAGGTTCGAGTCCTCCCTCTAGCATGGGTGTGTGTATCATCCTTAGCTTAAGTTAGTTTCAGTTAGATTAAATAGTGTGCAAGCTTAGCGACCGATGATCTCAACAGTTTGGTCTCATAAGACCTTACCAGAAACTTCCAAATTTCCATTACCCTGATGTGATTGGCGGCATGTTGAATGCGATCCATTAATTCCTCTTCGTTTCTAGGTGGTTCGAGTCCGGGTGGGTGAACTAGAACGTTGAGGAATCCTCAAAGGAAAAAGTCCGGTGGCGTGAGGTCTAAAAACTGGTTCAAATGGCTCTAGGCACTATGGGACTTAACATCTGATGTCATCAGACCCCTAGATTTAGATCTAGTTAAACCTAACTAACCTAAGGACATCACACACATCCATGCCCGAGGTAGGATCCGAACCTGCGACCGTAGCAGTAGCGCGGTTCCGGACTGAAACGCCTGGAACCGATCTGCCACAGTGGCCGGCCAGGCGTGACGTCTGGTGATAGCGGAGTCCATGTCGTACGAGCTCCTCTGCCAATAACCCGGCCATCGAAGAGATAATCGAAATATCCACGCACAGCACGACTGTTACGTGCGTGCTCCCCATCATGCTGCAACTGCCTGTCCAGGGGAACATCTTCCAGCAGGCCGGGTAGAGTTTCTTGCAAAAAGTGAAGGTAATTTTCCCCGATAAGTGGAAGAGGTAGAAGGAGCGGCCCAATCAGATGGTCACCCACAGTGGCTGGCCAAACGTTGAGCAAAATTCGTTTCTGGTCTCCGTGGACGTACGTGACGTGGGGATTTCCCCTTGTCCAGTAATGAACGTTTCGAGTGTTGTAAAGGCCATCCCGATGGAAGATGCACTCGTCGGTAAAAACACAATAGCGGGGAAGTCGGGATCTCGTGCAACACGTCGCAGAAACCACAGGCAAAACCCTAACCTGTGTTCATAGTCCGCCATAGGATTTAGCTCTTGGACAGGGTGGAAACTAAATTTATGCTGACCGTCATCCCTCAAAACCTCTAACACTAACCGATGAGTGATCCCAATGTCGTGTCGAACCGCTCGAGTACTTGTAGGTGCTTTCTCGAATCGCTCGAGAACAGTCTCTTCAAATGCAGCATCCTGTCGTGTTCCAGGTCTACCAGCATCACCGTGCGAGCCTGTTTCCCCAAGTCGCCGGTAAAATGCTGTAAACATTTGTTGGTGTGGATGGAGTCTTGCTGGCTACCGCTCCTCAAACAACCGTCGAGCTTCATGAGCATTACCGTCGGCTAGTACAGAATCAAAAACCATATCTCGTTGCTCTTCAAACGAATACTGTGCCGCCATGACTAAATCGCTGTTTGTGTATGCTCCGAAGCGAAGCTTACGTGTGAATGCCTCTGACGTGAGGTGGAGACAAACAGCAAGACCTATTCGACGTGTGCGTATCACGTTGGGTCAGTGACGGGGTGAGGGATGTTTGTATGTGTGAACCGAAAACCATACCGCTGCCCGTCAACCGACAAATGGCAACAGGACAATCCCACGGCCAATGGGAGTTCGTGGTGCCAAGTTCCCGTAGTTTAAACATGATGCGTTCTCGACATACACAACATCAGTAATTTTGGTTCCTACTGGTATCAGCTATCCAGGGTTAAAATTTCGTGTTCCCCGCCATATATATATAAACTTTGAAGGAAAGTGTTAAAGAACTTTTCGTGATTTTTCCTAAAACCTCACCCCTTTCGGTTCGTTAGAGTCTTGCGCAAAAATAAGAAGTAAATCGGGCATGAACTTTTCAAAATTTTTGCTAACAGAAGTTCCTCTTTGTATGTTATTACATAAATACTTTTTCACCATATATATTTTATAAATGTGCAGCACTTGTCTGTTCAAGCGTTTATTGCAGTACCGTATAAAAATCTGCACTAAACTGGTCAAGAATTGTTCTATTAAGTTTCGGGTGTGCAGCCGCAGGAATTTTTCGTGATTTTTTTTAACATTATTAAAGAACGATTTACCTTTATACAGCAGTACATATATAGACCAAATACACTTAAGACTACTTTCTCTCTATTGATAACAGAACAGTTGCCGAATGGAAACTGTAAGTTAACATTACTTGCACTTTACTTTTACAAAACATGGAATAGTTATTTACACATATCAATTTAAAAAATTTATCTGTGGAAGCCATTGATCTTAATACGTTAGTAGCGGATAAAATTTTTTCTGCCTGGTGAATGCTAGTGTCAGTCAGCTACAGAACTACTCTAAATGGTTTGCAGGTGGTTCTGGCGCATCCAGTTGGGCTCCTCGCCTCATCACATGCACTCCACATAAGCAATCATTCAGTGACACTATGACATATAGCTTTGACCTGTACTTGAGGCCACTACATCACAATTTGTGCTGGCATCTCCATTTATTACAATACATAATGTTTAGTCACATTAGTATATTTCGATGACTTCTGTATTTGGCCACGTATAATAATGTAGATCTTACCACACACAGATGGAATTCTAAATATCCCACATGCAGAAAGATAACGGCGTTCATCCTTTACAGACCTAAGTGCTTGACATATTTTCTTCGCTGGCCTAAAAATTGATCTGATGTTACGTTTGTATTAAAATCTTAAGGATCTGATCAGTTACATTTTTTTTAATAAAAAGGAAAGAAAATATGTTTTCATTCGCCGTTTTTTATCCTTGTCGTTCGGCCTTCCGTTATTGGCCACAGGACTCTATTTACCTCTTTTCCTGATTAGCCATTTTTATGAAAAACCTGCTTCAGATATTTTAGTTCGGTGTGCAGATAGTACGGTGTGCAAATTCCTTTGTCTCCGTCTAAAAAATTAGTAATGGCACACCTCTTTCGCTGTGGATGATGGTTGGGATTGTTATGTAAATATGACTGACTTCGCAGAAAACTTTATGTTCCACACTTCCGTCAGTCTTCTTATAGCCAAAACATCCCAGAAGAATATTTTTTCATCTCACAAGTAGAACGTTTCTGTTGTTATAAATAAAGAGGACTATTGAAGAGAAAATTTTAAATCTTTTAACATCAGGACAGCACAAAAAACATAAAGTCGCTACAGACGATATACTGAAGAAAACAATTACACTCCTGGAAATGGAAAAAAGAACACATTGACACCGGTGTGTCAGACCCACCATACTTGCTCCGGACACTGCGAGAGGGCTGTACAAGCAATGATCACACGCACGGCACAGCGGACACACCAGGAACCGCGGTGTTGGCCGTCGAATGGCGCTAGCTGCGCAGCATTTGGGCACCGCCGCCGTCAGTGTCAGCCAGTTTGCCGTGGCATACGGAGCTCCATCGCAGTCTTTAACACTGGTAGCATGCCGCGACAGCGTGGACGTGAACCGTATGTGCAAATGACGGACTTTGAGCGAGGGCGTATAGTGGGCATGCGGGAGGCCGGGTGGACGTACTGCCGAATTGCTCAACACGTGTGGCGTGAGGTTTCCACAGTACATCGATGTTGTCGCCAGTGGTCGGCGGAAGGTGCACGTGCCCGTCGACCTGGGACCGGACCGCAGCGACGCACGGATGCACGCCAAGACCGTAGGATCCTACGCAGTGCCGTAGGGGACCGCACCGCCACTTCCCAGCAAATTAGGGACACTGTTACTCCTGGGGTATCGGCGAGGACCATTCGCAACCGTCTCCATGAAGCTGGGCTACGGTCCCGCACACCGTTAGGCCGTCTTCCGCTCACGCCCCAACAACGTGCAGCCCGCCTCCAGTGGTGTCGCGACAGGCGTGAATGGAGGGACGAATGGAGACGTGTCGTCTTCAGCGATGAGAGTCGCTTCTGCCTTGGTGCCAATGATGGTCGTATGCGTGTTTGGCGCCGTGCAGGTGAGCGCCACAATCAGGACTGCATACGACCGAGGCACACAGGGCCAACACCCGGCATCATGGTGTGGGGAGCGATCTCCTACACTGGCCGTACACCACTGGTGATCGTCGAGGGGACACTGAATAGTGCACGGTACATCCAAACCGTCATCGAACCCATCGTTCTACCATTCCTACACCGGCAAGGGAACTTGCTGTTCCAACAGGACAATGCACGTCCGCATGTATCCCGTGCCTCCCAACGTGCTCTAGAATGTGTAAGTCAACTACCCTGGCCAGCAAAATCTCCGGCTCTGTCCCCCATTGAGCATGTTTGGGACTGGATGAAGCGTCGTCTCACGCGGTCTGCACGTCCAGCACGAACGCTCGTCCAACTGAGGCGCCAGGTGGAAATGGCATGGCAAGCCGTTCCACAGGACTACATCCAGCATCTCTACGATCGTCTCCATGGGAGAATAGCAGCCTGCATTGCTGCGAAAGGTGGATATACACTGTACTAGTGTCGACATTGTGCATGCTCTGTTGCCTGTGTCTATGTGCCTGTGGTTTTGTCAGTGTGATCATGTGATGTATCTGACCCCAAGAATGTGTCAATAAAGTTTCCCCTTCCTGGGACAATGAATTCACGGTGTTCTTATTTCAATTTCCAGGAGTGTATGATAAAATCGCCTACTTCAATTAACTAAGAAATAGAAAATGACTCATTGAAGACTGGAGTTTTCTGGCTCATGCATTATAACGTACCAGAAATTTATGCTATTGGTATGTTCCTGAGATCCATAGTCAGTGTTATCAGTTCCCTCACCTGTTAGCGAGCAAGATACTTGACAACTCATTTACTACGAATAACAAAGAGATGTCTACTAACGAGATTGAAAATAGCTGTCGAAACGTCAGAGAAAAACAAACTAACGACTCTCAGGCGAGACACATAACATACAAAGTGAGTCACATATAAATTGCACCACTTACATTTCGTGAACGGTGAAAGGTTTATATATCGTGAGAAATGACAGTTTTGCTTGAAAGCTTTGACATTATGATTATCTTTGGGTGCCTCAACGCATGAGTGATATGTCACTCTTTGGCTGTCATAGGATGTGTTGAGAAGAGATGACAGGTATCAGTTGTTTCACAATTTCCGGAAACGTGACGTCGTTTTGGAGTCACACATAATATCGATGACCGCATGATCGGTTATCGACTTACGTTAGTATTCGATACGAGCCTCTCACAAGATTTCACGCTCGCGTACCTGAGGTTTATAAAAGCACGTAATTCTTGGAATGATTTGTTATAATTATTACTGTAGTAAAATGTCACGTAATGATTTATCGACGGTTAATGCCCTCATTTCAGAGTTCTCTCTTAGAAGTGAGTTAATATAATCAGTTATTTACACATTAAGAATGAAACACCCTTGTTTTATGATTTGCAGTAAGCCGTTTCAATGTAATGGGGCATTGAAAATTTGTCACAAACACATCACCATTATCATTAAATGTCACTTAGTAACGCATCAACAATAAAATCCTTCAAGATAGAATATGATGAACGCCGGAGTTAAACATCACATGGTTAAGTGTTACCACAATGAATAACGTCGTGCTTTTGGCATTCGAAAGTTGTTGGTTCGTATCCTGTTACATGCAGTTTTTTTTTCATCTTAGCGTTTTTACCACGTTATGTTACTTTCTTAAGACTGTAATACAAGTATGTTCTGCAATATTGGATGTTACGTACATGCAGTCTGATCTGAGAACGAAGGATCAAATAAGTATTTAGCGATTTCCGAGTACATGGCAAGGTAGGAATCTAAGACAACAGCTTTAATTTCTGCGACTGAAACGAACAACAATAAAATACATATTCTTCCTTCTCACAAATATGTGGCTCTTTATTACAGAATATATGTCACCTTTCGAGTGTGTGGTTAGACAGGAACCTAAGAGGACTGTGTAAATTGCTGTGAGTGAAACGAGGAGCATAAACATTCATATTCTCCGTTGGCTCACATATTTCGCTGTTTATTTACGAATGTGCGGTGTTTTCCTAGGGTGTGGTTAGGCAGGCACCTAAGAGTACAATTTCAAATGCTGCGACTAAAACGAGCTGCAAAAAACTTTTTTTTTTTCTTCTCACAAATATTTGACTTTTATTTCCGTGTGTGTAGCGACTTCCCAGTGTGTGGTTAGGCTAGGCAGGAGCCTAAGATGACAGCTTCAATTGCTGCGAGCGAATCGAGAAACAATATATTCATATTCTTTTTCGTCTCAAAGTCGATATCCGATCATGCGGTCGTCGATATTAAGTGTGACGTCAAAATGACGTCACGTAGCGGGAATTGTAGTGAAACGAACATTATCCTAAGACAACAGAGACAGTCGGCTGCTGAGAGAGCGTGTTGAATCTTGGTGAGTGAGGATCTTCGATGGCGGACGTGTTGAATAGAGAATGAATTTGGTGTTCGATATTCCCTGGTGTGACTGAAGATAAGAGTATGATTCTGAGATGATTTCATGGAAAGACGACACATTTGGAGAAAGGTAACATGAACAGAGCTCTCATTTGCCGCAAGTACTAGCCGAATAATTATTTTAGTGTAAAGATTACATTTTGGTCAATAATATTTACATTTTAGATTCAAGGTAAATTTTCGGTCATGTGCCCTGAATTCTAATTATTCTTCACCAACCCCTTTTTAGTTAAAAGTATGTTAGAAAGAAAGTAAAGAAGAAATTTGATACTGAAATACTATTTGTCTGAATCAGTTTCCATTTTATACGACAATTCCAACTAAAAATCATAGTTTCACGTTAATGTGGTACACTTCTGTTTTGTTTAAGAGATCCACATATCACAGGAGATTAAAATAACTTCTTAATTCATTTGCAAACATTTCGCTAACCTTATACTCACAGTTTGATTGTAAATCGTAACATTACTGTACTCTCACTCCTTCCACTATTGCGCGGATAGTTACTTGCTTTTTTGGAAAGATAACAAAATTCTCCTCCCCATGAACCACGGACCTGGCAGTTGGTGGGGAGGCTTGCCTGCCTCAGCGATACATATAGCCGTACTGTAGGTACAACCACAGCTAGGGGTGTCTGTTGATAGGCCAGAAAAACGTGCGGTTCCAGAAGAGTGGCAGCAGCCTTTTCAGTAGTTGCACGGGCAACAGTCTGGATCATTGACTGACCCAGCCTTGTAACATTACCCAAAACGGCCTTGCTGTGCTGGTACTACGAACGGCTGAAAGCAAGGGCAAACTACAGCCATAATTTTTCCCGAGGGCATGCAGCTTTACTGCGTGGTTAAAATGATGATGGTGTAAATATTCCGGAGATACAATAGTCTCCCATTCGAATCTACGGGAGGAGACTACTCAGGAGGACGTCGTTATCATGAGAAAGAAAACGGGCGTTCTATGCATCGGAGCGTGGAATATCAGATCCTTTAATCGGGCAGATAGGTTAGAAAGTAGTAGATGAGTTTTGATATTTTGGATGCAAAATAATTGATGATGGTCGAAGTATAGAGGATATCAAATGTAGACTGGCAATGACAAGGAAAGCGTTTCTGAAGAAGAGAAATTTGTTAATATCGAGTGTAGATTTAAGTGTCAGGTAGCCTTTTATGAAAGTATTAGTGTGGCGTGTAGCCTTGTATGGAAGTCAAACTTGGACGATACATAGTTTAGACAAGAAGAGAATAGAAGCTTTCGAAATGTGGTGCTACAGAAGAATGCTGAAAATTAGATGGGTAGATCACGTAACAAATGAATGGGTACTGAATAGAATTGGGGAGAAGAGGAATTTGTGGCACAACTTGACTAGAAGAAGGGATCGATTGGTAGGACATGTTCTGAGGCGTCAAAGGATCACCAGTTTAGTATTGGAGGAGGGCAGCATGGAGGGTAAAAATCGTAGAGGGAGACCAAGAGATGAATACACTAAGCAGATTCAGAACAATGTAGGTTGCAGTAGGTACTTGGAGATGAAGGAGCTTGCACAGGATAGAGTAGCATGGAGAGCTGCATCAAACAAGTCTCTAGACTGAAGACCACAACAGCAACAAAATTCTAGTTTGCCAAAGTAGACTAAAGCAGTTTGCGACGAAGTGATTTATTTCAGGTTCATGCAGTTTGGCACTTTAAATTCTAATGATTCATCAAGACACAGCAGAGGTACGTTATTCATTATAGATAGGAATCACTTGCAGGGCCTAAATGAACGTTCTACTATGGGATTAGGAACTGTATTCGGTTGTAAAGTTTTCACAAAACTCATGTGGTGTATTTCCCTAAAAGGGGACAGTTCCAGCACCTGATAATTATCCAGGGAGCTGTGAATTTTTTAAGAGGATGCCAGTCTGTGTATTATTATAGCCATTCTTTGTATATAATTTCATTTAAAGATGGTAAGAATTATTTTAAAGTAATTGGAACCACATACATTGAAACCAATTTGCACAGTTAATGTTCATTTTCAAAGTAAAGCAGAAAAGGCTGTTCTACGCTGGAACACATGGAACATACTGTAATCGGAATTTGGATGTTGCGCAGTTTTAACCTCATTAGTTTCAATTTGTTCAAGACGTCGAAATAATGCTTCTGGCAAATGATAGTAGGCAATGGAAGATGTAGTTTTATTGCACAGGTAATACTGTTAAGTTACTGTGGAATCAGTAGACATATTGAGGAAAGTACTTTTTTCATTTGAAACGATGTTATATTTTTAAAGACATTTGAAAAATCTGGAAATAGCGAGTACAGTTACATAACGCCTGTCAGTGTTGGTCTTGCAAAAATATCCAAAAATATGTTTTGCATTCACAATGTTTGTCCCAGCTTGTACAACAGGTAGAGATCAGGGACTGTCAGTAGGGCGACTTAACCTATAACTTTAATTCGATAAACATTTTCCACTACAGTAAACACATCAGGTCAAAGCAACAGGTAAATCACAATTTAAGGCGACGATGACAAATGCATTTATCGTTTCGGAAAATAAATTCGTTTAGAAAAGTCAACCTACACATGGAATAATGGACTATAGCTATAGTCACATTTATTATCTATGACATCGTTGTGTAAAAATTATCTAGTTGATTAGTAATACGAACCAAAAAAATGGTATTTTAAGTAAGACAATATGAAAAAGGATTAATAAGCTCTCTGCATAAAATATAGGTATGAAGCTGGGCATCCATGATGATCTTTTGCCCATGATAGCTAAAAGTCTCTTTTATGTTAAAATTTTCCCCAAATAGAAAGTCTTCGCGAAAAATCGGTATGAAATTTTAGAAGCTAGTTAAAAAACCATCCCATTCTGTCGTGCTATGTGTCAGCAAATAGCTCCATGAAGAACAACAGTAACTGAAATTGCATCTACACTGCATACAGTACTCGAAGCGAAGTTATCTGGAGCTAGGTGCTGGAGTGGTAAGGTGCTGGCTTCAGTAAAAATAATAATAATTTGAAAAAAAATTATCTGAATATTCAAATACCCAGAGTGTGGAAACAGGTTTAATGTTTCCTTTTTCAGTGCAATGCGTCCAATGGACTACAGGAAATAATAGTTTTGATCAGAATGAATTTAGTTAAAAAGAACTACAACCACAACTAATAATTAAACTCAGTGTTAAAAACTTTAAGCTATTTAGATCAGTTCTTCAGCCAATTAAAACTCGTAAAACTCAATGGTGATTCGTGAACTTTAAGACAGTAAGCCTTCAATCCTCTTAAAGGAAACTTAAAGGAAACCATATACAACGTTTAGAACAGTAATTTTTAGGAACCGCCACCATGCAAACTCTGGCGTACAAGGTGAAGACCCCAGTTGCAATGGGGCCAGAGCGCACCACCTTTGTTTACTGCAACATACGCCATGGCCTCCACGTAATAATAAGTAAGCTAACCTGCAGCAGAGTGAATAAATAAAACATGATTTTGCGACTGTTTTCTGCATATATGGTAATTTTAGAAAAAAATAATACAGATGTTTTTCACCTCCTTTGTTACATTAATCTTTAGTTCCACAAGCATATTCAGAATGTTTTCATACGCCGTTCATGGTAACCCCACAGGAAGGAGTCCAGAAACCAAACCGAGAAACCGCGGGGGCCAATATTCTTTAAATCAAGAAGTTCATTGTTTCATCAGATGTGTGACAATTGGCACTGTGCTGCTACATCCAACGATTATGTTCTTCCGCTTAAGTCCAAATTCGTGGTTTCGTGCGTGGCATCACTGTTTCTAGATGGTGAGGTCCAATGTTCTATTACCGGCCAGATACTAAATTTTCTACCCTCGGGGACTGCGTGTTTGCGTTGCCCTAATCATTTCAACTCACCTTCATCGATGCGTTAAGTCGCCGAACTGGCTTCAAATACAAGGACTTGTATCACGCGGCTGAATAACCACAGACTGGGTCTTCATAGGATCATTGCGTCTGCCTCGAGAAATGAAATAAACTTTGTAATCGTTTCTTGGCACACAACAATGTTCACGGTCAGTTTAAAAAAATTATTCTACGACGCGATACGACCCATGACACTCCAGTTGTCTGGCAAAGCAACGTGTTTTCAAGAAAGACGTAAATTTTCGGTTGACCAAACTCATGTGTTTCGACAATTCATGTATCCACCATGTTGAAACCACGCCTCATCATCGAAGAAAACACTGTCAAGTTGTGGAATTCCATGTTCAGTACACCAGATACTTTTCTTTAAGTGGCGCTTTCAGTTCCTGATCACTACGATTATGGTCGGTACGGTATTTTAACTTCTCCACAGTTTTCTGAATACTACCATACGAAACCTGCGACTGGATAAACAGCCTCCTCAAACCTTGCGAAGGTGAACGCTGCGTCATAGTCCACACCACAGGTGCTTTAGCGTCCACCAAAATGGCCGGTCTCCTAGTTCCTTTCTTGGCTGCAACTGATTTGCATTCCTGCGAAGAGACAATTAATCCCGTTATTGTTGAATTGCTAAGTACTGTACCATATCGATACATCTTAGTAATTGCGTCTACAGCATGTGCTTGCGTTGATCTTGTAGAAACGAGCCGTACCAAGGTGATACTTAACTTCCAGTAATTACCTATATGGGTTTAGCAAATCAGTTGGCAGAAATAAGAGGAAAATTGGAGGCCTTCGGACGAGTAACATATACGCTTCGGCACCTGCACTTACCTTTGAAAGGCCAAAATAGCGAAGTAGCAGTAGTGTCGAAAATGAGCGAGATATTAATCGGCAGTTGCATGAAACAAGTGCAACGTTGCTAAAACATTTCTTTTGTTTATCTTACTTGCGAGGATATCTGAAAAGAATTGATCCTGGCGTGGTCACCCTAACTGAAAGGTATTTGATGGTCATCTGCTATAATCGACCCTAGGGAGGGGGCGTGGGGGAGGGGGGCGGGTACCTATAGAAAGTGTGCTTTCAGTTGGTTATTGTTGGGGGATAAATTCAATATCCCTGGCCATTAATCAAGCTTAATCAACACAAAAATTTAATTTAGGCAATGGGAACGCAATATTTTCTATTTAAATTTAGGCCAAGTACTTCACATAGACATCGATAGAATCTATGGATCAGGATGTGATGTGGTTTATAAAGTAGAAGACCAACTGTTTGTTTAAGATTTCATGAATTAAATGTATTTTTCAATCCATTGGAAATCAAAATCGACATGGGGTATTCATAACATTACATACGGCAATAATCTACATTCATATTAAGAATAACAATAAACATTCAACTATGGGGAATAATATTAATGTCATGTGACTAGGGCCTCCCGTCGGGTACACCGTTCACCGGGTGCAAGTCTTTCGATTTGACGCCACTTCGGCGACTTCCTCGTCGATGGGGATGAAATGATGATGATTAGGACAACACAACACCCAGTCCCTGAGCGCAGAAAATCTCCGACCCAGCCGGGAATCGAACCCGGGCCTGCCGGCCGCGGTGGTCTAGCGGTTCTAGGCGCTCAGTCCGGAGCCGCGCGACTGCTACGGTCGCAGGTTCGAATCCTGCCTCGGGCATGGATGTGTGTGATGTCCTTAGGTTAGTTAGGTTTAAGTAGTTTTAAGTTCTAGGGGACTGATGACCATAGCTGTTAAGTCCCATAGTGCTCAGAGCCATTTGAACCATTCGAACCCGGGCCCTCAGGATTGACATTCTGTCGCGCTGATCACTCAACTACCGGGGACGGACATTATGGGGAATGAGCTCCCGTTTATTTCGTGCAACGTAACACTCGTATTAGTGCCGGGAAGGAAACACGTAGTTCATAAGGAAAACGATGAAATACAGAACCAAACATTCGATCACTCACACAAAAATAGATTTCGCGAGACAGAAACCACCGCAGACTGGGCCGAAAACCATCTCATCACAATGAATAGGTTCGAATATCGCTAAAATTCGTTAAACTGAGAAAAACAAAAAAATATAAAGAATTGACTTTACATGTATATAAAGTCAGTTCTGCCTCTAGTACAGTACATCGCCCAGGCAGCACCAGGATAAAGCGTTCATATATATACACTCCTTATCGATCAGCTAAAGAACAATCTATTACAGAAAGCCATAGTGTGCCCTAGCATAGCCTGATGAGCACATGGGTGGTCGGAAAATCGTGAAACACATTAAATCTGAATCAGAAAAACAGACACACTTTAAATACAAGAACAGTTATTCATTTTACGAAAAAATTTACCACAATTGAATGATGAATACGAATAGGCACGTCAACATGGTCTAGTCAACATATGGTGGAAAACTGACGAGCACGCAAAGTAGAAAACCCGACTTATGGCAACAAAAACGGCATCGAAACTAAAAAACACCCATGTACCAGACAAACATAGAACGTACGAAAAGTTATGAAAGACTAAAAAGGCAGATGATATCAATACTATTACTATATCACATAATAACGTGGCTGAAACAATGACCCGTTAATAGTCGTGAAGCGTAAAATTCCAAAACTGTGTTAAGCGTAAGTAAACCCCTTTCATTTATCTAAAGCACTGAGGATGAAACAAGTTGATAAAATATCCAACTAAGTATGGTCCCTTTGTCTGACCACCCCAAGTGGTAGTTAAACGATCTATAGATAAAGTACTACGCTTGTAAATATCAATCATTAGTGCACGTATGAGGTTGTACTCAAAAAAATAACGAAAATTTTCTCCTAACCAACTAAGAGTGAAACATTGCTATAAAAAGGAGTTAAAGTAAGGCAAAACCACTCCAGTACCTGTACGCACGTCTCGGAGTGCCTACGAGTGTCCACTCTTCTTTGTGTCATACCTTTTCACTTTAGATTTTGGTAACGCACCCACAAAAGTAGTCAGAAAACACAGTATGTATGCGAAAGGGTGTAAATGTCCATTTCTCCAACAGTAGTAATGCATTCCTCAGAATAGCCATACGCTTCTTTCTTTTCATTTTGAAATTTACAGTTTGTTACTCTATTCCTTTGAATCGTTCCTACACACTTAATTCCTATCTTGAATAGATATGGAACTAGACGTATAAAGGTTTAATACCTTTCAAAAAAAATCCAGTACTTCTGCTCCCTTGTAATTTCCCGTAAGAGCTGAATTACAACGTTTCCAGATTGAACAAAATCTAGTTCATAATCACATGAAGCAATTTTTTTTCCAGATGATTCGATTTTTCTGTATCTTCTTGTGATTTCACAAGCACATACTACCAGCATATCAGCAACAGGTTCCTTATTATCGTATTCCAAAAAATTGTTTGAACTGTGCGTAGTCCCAAGTGGTTCATAATGACATGAAGCAATTTTTTTCCAGATGATTCGATTTTTCTATATCTTCTTGTGTTTTTTACAAGCATGTAGCAACAGCATATCAGCGACAGGTTCGTTATTATCATATTCCAAAAAAATGTTTGACGTGGGTGTAGTTCCAATGGTAATCTAAGGCTCTGTAACACTATTTGTAGATGGTTCATTTACAGTTTTAGGAGATCTTCATCCGAATAGTCAAAATCTAAGCCATCTTCAGTGTCATACGAATATTCTAGGCCCATGAATTCTCCGTAAATCATCACTATACTTCGTCCATTTTCAAAAGAGGAGAACGGCTCCGTTATAACAATAGAACTAGCTTGTGAAACTAGGAGATGTAAGAATGAAAGAAGCACTAAACTGTTATCGTTCGAGTGCAGGTAGGATCATTACTACGCACTACTGCACGTATGCAAGCAAAATTGTGTCATGCAGTTCCTACGTATTTATTAGCAGAAATAAAATCTGGTCTGAACAGTATACTCTCCAATGGTTATAGCAGCATTATATATGACCGTGGTTTGATAAGTCCGGTAAACTTCAGTGAAAGAAACGAAAATTTTTGTTTCTCCTTCATGGCTCGTAAGCTTGACTGTTGCAAGGGTCGTATAAAGAATTTTAACAATGTACAGAGTGTAGTTCATTGCTGACAGCCGTCTGAACTGGTCAGAGTATCGACAGAGATTACAAATGGGGAAAACAGAGTTTTCATTTGAACAGCTAGACTACCGCACGAATCAAAATAGAATTTGATGAAGCTCACGCAGACTGTGCACCACCATCGAAGACCATTTATTTGAATTAATGAATTTAAACGTGGTCGGACAAAGACCGAAGATAAAATGCGCTCCGGCCATCCAGTTGCGTTCACAACGAAATAAAACCATTGACAAAATCCGTGATATGGTAATGCAACACTGCCGAATAAAACGTCGTGAGATTACTGAGACAGTAGTCATCTCATCTGCGCGAGTGCATAATATCCTGCGTGGAGAATTGTCTATGAAGAAGCTGTATGCGACGTGGCTGTCGAGATTACTTACAATCGACCAAAAGCGTATCTGGCACACCATTTCAACACATTGTCTGACGATGCTTAATCGCAATTTTTTGAGACTGCTTGCGGCTACTTGCGGAACAGAAAGAAGTCACTTGCGGCTAAGTCTGGTGAACATGGTCAATGATGAACCAGTTAAGACTCTAATTCATGCATTTTCGCCATCGTCGTCCTGTCTTGGTGAAAGAGCACCTAGATCGATTATTATACAACAGAGTCAAGACTGCAGCCAACACATGCAAAAAGGCTGGTGAAAGAGCACCACAGAGTGCAAAGACCATTTTGTCAGTTCGTAAGGTGATGACCACTATTTTTTGGAGATCCCAAGGAGTAATCCTCATAGATTACTTGGAGAAAGACAGAACCAAGACTGCTTCCTATTATGCTTCATTGTTGGATCATTTGAAACTTAAGTAGGCTGAAAAAACACCAAGGCTGGCACGCAAAAAATTGCTCTTTCACCAACATAATTCACTATCCCACACAGCAGCGATAACAATGGCGAAAGTGCATGAACTGGGCTTTCAATTGGTTGCTAGTCCAACTTATTCACCAGACTCAGCCGCAAGTGACTTCTTACGGTTCCCTTACTTGAAACTATGGCTTACTGAAAAAAAAAATCATCCAATGAGGACATTAAAGCAGCAGTCAACGAGTATTTTTCCGTTGGGATAAAAAAAAAAAGATTGGAGGATCGCTGGACCAACAGTACGAGGTGCGACAGTACAGTAATGAGACTGATGTGAAAAAAAATGTTACTTACCGTTTTAGTCAAGTTTAGTGTTGTCTGCTTCAAAGTAGTTCCCTTCTGATTGAACACCCTTTTCCAGGGCTTCTGATATTGATGGTAGCATTTCTGGAACTCATCTTCTGTAACATCCTCCAAGACCCTCGTCACAGCTTTATGGACATCTTGTGTTGTTTCAAAATTGTGTCCCTTGCCCGCTGTTTTGACTCTTGGAAATAGAAAAAAGTCGCACGGAGCGATACTTGGTGAATAAGGTGAATATGGTATTATTGAAATTTGTTTTGAGGTAAAAAATTGCTGTACTGACAGAGCAGTATGGGATGGCGCATTATCGTGATGCAGAATCCAATTATCAGCATTGTTTGCACGGACACGAAGAACTCTTTTACGAAGACTCTCTAAAATTTCTTTGTAGTAATATCGCTTAATTGTTTGTCAAGGTGGAACGCACTCTTTATGAACAATTCCCTTTGAATCAAAGAAGCGCACATGCATGCATTTCACTTTTGACTTTGACATGCGAGCTTCCTTGGTCTGGGCGATCCCTTGCGAACTTTGGCGTTTTGTCTCTGGATCATACTGAAAAAACCAACTTTCATCACCAGTGATAACACAACTCAACAATTCTGGATTGATTTCCGTTTGCTCTAACAGCTCGGCTGCCACATTTTTCCGTGTTTCTCGCTGTTGTGGTGTGATATTTTGGGGGCCATTTTTCCACAAATCTTTCCATACCAAGATCTTCAGTTATTACAAGAAGAACCGTTTCTCGATTGATGTTCAGTTCTTCTGCAATCATTTTCACGAATAATCTTCGATCAGATCGTACGAGTTCACGCACCCTGGCCAAGTTGACATCCGTCCGTGAAGTTGATGGTCGTCCACTGCGATGTTTATCTTCAACATTAGTTCTGCCTTCACTATACGTTTTATGCCAACGAAAAACTTGAACTCTTGACATAACCTTCTTTCCAAAACCCTTCTGAAGCTTACTGTAAGTTGTCGCCGAGTTTTCGCCCAATTTTACGCAAAAAGAAACGGCATACCGTTGCGCAATATTATGCGCTTCCATTTGCGTGACGAGAGACACAAACACGTGTTAACTTATTACAGCACAACTCACGACTGAGCATTTGCATCGATGTGCCACTTGGACTAGAAGCAGCTTATAGACCAAGGTCAACGGTTTTGTTCCTACGCAAGCCTGCAGGGTTGCCACACCTTGCAAAGAAAATCAATCTCATTACTTTATTGTCGCACCTCGTATATTCCTCAAAGGAGACAATATTGAGAAATAAACAAAGCTGTTGGCGAAACAAACAATTTTATTGATTTTCTACCAGACTTCACATTTTTTACATTCACATGCTCTTGCTTGTAGCTTCCAATAATCACCATCAAAGGAGAGAAATGCGAGGACAACGATGAAAAGAGAACATAAACTTGGTTTGCTCATCTGCAAAGCAGTGCAGCGTATGTTTAAGCCACCTTCCTATGTTGGATTACTTTCCGCACAGTTTTACACCCTCTCTTCACTTATGCCCCTGTTGGGGTCTATCTCGCCGTGCCTACGGTACTGACATGTCTCTGGTGCTATCTTTCAGTGGCTAATCGAATAAATACGTTGTCACAGTTGTTAACGACACATAAACATTGCCTCGATTTCGATCCGATTACGACATATGCTACCGAGGGGGTAATTGATGTACTGACAGTGGGCTGAACATCGCCCGTTAACAAATAGCATAGTAGCTTAACTACCAGAGCTGTATCTATGTCTACTTTCAAAAGGAAATAATCACAGCCAGAAGGCTCAGGCATGTGAAGGAAGCCTGCAACGATGTCATGGAGATGCACTCGTACTGCTTACAGCCAACTGAGCGAGCATTAAAGGGGTAAAATTATGGCGTTCACCATTGCGGGATGATCCTTTGAGAGAACTGTCAATACATGTTGGACGTACTGCGTCAGTTGTGTAACGATGCTGATATCAGTGATAACGTGAACATTCTCACACCCACATAGACTAGGTTTTGGACGTCCACACAACACAGATGTCCTCCAGGATCGGGCAGCTGTGGCAGATTGTATAGCTACCACAGCACGGATAAGAGTACTTGTGATCCCGACGTGTCAACACGAACTGTTGTGGACCGGTTATTAGTTGTGGGAGTACAGGCACGCTCACCTCGAGCTCGTCTTCCTTCCTGCCCCAGCATCGACGTCCACGGCTCGACTGATGCCGTCATAGGACCACTTGGAAGATGGAATGGCCGCGCCGTCGTCTTCAGTAATGGAAGCAGATTCTGCCTGCAGGCTAGTGATAATCGTTTGTGCATAGAACGTGGACATGGCGAGCACTGTCTCGTAGAGAACAATCATCCAAGACACATTGGCTCCGCGCCACACCTCTGGTGTTTCTAGAGGGGACGCCGACTGGTTCTCGATGGACCAGTTCTTTCACCGTTAATGCAACAGGAATGTGAGGTGTTGTTCACACACTGCCCTCGAAACTCAATGTGCTCTGCAAGACGTTCAGAAACTTCCCTGATCAGCACGATATCCGGATTTATCTCCAGTCGAGGACGTGTGGGAATTGATGGGACGAAATTTCACTCGTGCGACTTGTCAACCTACAACTCTTACAGAACTACGTGAACAGGTCGAGCAGTTGTGACACATCGTGTCCCAGGACAGTATTGGCCATGTCTAAGATCAAGTGAATGCCAGAGTCAGTGCTTGCATTCCCTCCTTTGGAAGCTACACCATATACTAATATGGGTGTTTCGGCAAGGGTCGGAATCTGGTACCTCAGAACCGCTTGTGTTATTGTTCTGTAAATGTAATCATTGCATGTATTTCATAGGCACAACTGCACCAATTTACGAGGGTTGGAACTTTAATAGTGGCAACTATTTATTTACAGCTCGTACAATATAGATACGTGTTTCAAAGTTTTACTGACCTTCAAAATAGTCACCAGTACTGTGATTAACCCGTTGCCAGCGATGTGGAAGTCGTAGGATACTACTAGCAGTGCCAGTTGTGCTGACAATTCGAGCAGCTTGGTCTATTGCCCGACGAATTTGTAGCAGTTCTGAAGCGAATTCCGTGAAGCTGGTCGTAGGTTGTGTTCCAAAAATGGACAACATAGAGACAGAAGTGATGACACTTTCTGCAGGACCTGGCCCTCATTTTGCAGGACAATGCTCAAGCACGTACAGTGCAAGCTGTTACTGATTTGTTTGACTGATGGGGCTGCTAAGTGCTATACCACCTACTGCACTCCCCTGACTTACACTCTCGTAAGTTCAACTCGATTTCTAAACTTCACGGCATTCGCTTCAGAACTGCTACTAATTCGTCAAGCAATAGACCAAGCCCCTCGAACTGTCAACACAACTGGCACAGCTAAGAGTATACTACGACTTCCACATATATGGCAACGGATTATACACAAACACATATCGATTTGTTTCGAGCTCTAAATAAATAGAGTACAGACCATTAAAATTCCTACACCACGAAGATGACACGCTACAGACGCGAAATTTAATCGACACAAATTTGTTTGACTGATGGGGCTGTTAAGTGCTATACCACCTACTGCGCTCCCCTGACTTAAACTCTCGTAAGTTCAACTCGATTTCTAAACTTCACGGCATTCGCTTCAGAACTGCTACTAATTCGTCGGGCAATAGACCGCGCCCCTCGAACTGTCAACACAACTGGCACAGCTAAGAATATACTACGACTTCCACATATATGGCAACGGATTATACACAAACACATATCGATTTGTTTCGAGCTCTAAATAAATAGAGTACAGACCATTAAAATTCCTACACCACGAAGATGACACGCTACAGACGCGAAATTTAATCGACAGGAAGAAGATCCAGTGATATGCAAATGATTAGCTTTTCAGAACATTCACACAAGGTTGGCACCTGTGACGACACCTACAACGTGCTGACATGAGGAAAGTTTCCAACCGATTTCTTATACACAAACAGCAGTTGACCGGCGTTGCCTGGTGAAATGTTGTTGTGATGCCTCGTGTAAGGAGGATAAAACGTACCATCACGTTTCCGACTTTGAAAAGGCTCGTCACAATACACCAGTCACTACTCTTGATAAACTGTGGTATCGTGTGGAAGCTGCATGGGCAGCTGTACCTCTACACGTCATTCAAGCTCTGTTTGACCCAATATCCAGACCGTTATTACGGCCAGAGGTGGTTGTTCTGGGCACTGATTTGTCAGGATCTATGCACCCAAATTGCGTGAAAAAGTAATCACGTGTCAGTTCTAGTATAATATACTTGTTCAATAAATACCCGTTTATCATCTGCATTTCTTCTTGGTGTAGCAATTTTAATGGCCAGTAATGTACTTGCCACTATTAAAGTTCCAACCATCGTATCTTGATTGAATTGAAAACGTCTAAAAGGGTGCACTATATTTCTCCCCCGGCAGTGTATCTTCGTGAGGGCGACTTTTCGGTCGTACTGCAGCTATCAGTCACTTTATGCCTCTGGTGCGGGTATAAATACCCCGCACACAGTACTACTCGGGCCCTGTGACGCAACTGAGTTGTGACAGCGCGCGGTGGGAAAGCCCCCTCTGGAAGGCGGGTGGCTGCAGCCGCCGTCTGGCGCATTGTGAACGGCAGACGCGACCCAGACGGCCCCCACCCACGCCGCCGCCGCCGCCGCCGCCGCCCTCGCCGCCTCCGCGCCCGCCGCCCCCACCGCTTGTGAAAGCGAACACCTGCAGCGGCCCGCGTCGCGGCCCTAATGCCGCTTTAAGCCCGCCCGCCTGCGCGTCTCCCGTCCCGCCTGTCTGCCAAACTTTGCAGACGGCGAGGGGCCGCTCCGCCGCCCACTGAATCAACTTCGCCGCCGCCGCCGCCGCCGCCGCCGCAGCCGATATCGGAATTACCGTCCTCGTCCTCGCCGCCCCCGCCCGCCGGCTTTGTCTGCCTCAAAGATTTACTGCGCCGCTGCCGTCCCTTCTTTTGTCCGTGGGGTGTCTGGCGAGGGTGGTTTCTGACAGCCTTCGCGAGGCACGGCCGTCCCTCAGGGGGACTGCCGTAAACTACCGCCAGATTTACGTTATTGTTTCTGTTTTACTACAGCTTCTTCGACGTTATCAACGAGTGACAGGTCACTAAAAAAATAAAAATAAAAACGATCAGCTCGTACGTTCACCACGAGGAGACACTGTAGGATAATATTTTCAGTGTGCGTGATTATTACACTACTGGCCATTAAAATTGCTACACCAAGAAGAAATGCAGATGATAAACGGGTATTCATTGGACAAATATATTATACTAGAACTGACATTTGATTACATTTTCACGCAATTTGGGTGCATAGATCCTGAGAAATCAGTACCCAGAACAACCACCTCTGGTCGCAATAACGTCCTTGATACGCCTGGGCATTGAGTCAAACAGAGCTTGGCTGGCGTGTACAGGTACAGCTGCTCATGCAGCTTCAACACGATACCACAGTTCATCGAGAGTAATGACTGGCGTATTGTGACGAGCCAGTTGCTCGGCCACCATTGACCAGACGTTTTCAGTTGGTGAGACATCTGGAGATTGTGCTGGCCAGGGCAGCATTCGAATATTTTCTGTATCCAGAAAGACCCGTACAGGACCTGCAACATGTAATCGTGCATTATCCTGCCGAAGTATAGGGTTTCGCAGGGATCGAATCAAGGGTAGAGCCACGGGTCGTAACACATCTGAAATGTAACGTCCACTTTTCAAAGTGCCGTCAGTGCGAACAAGAGGTGACCGAGACGTGTAACCAATGGCACCCCATACCATCACGCCGGGTGATACGCCAGTATGGCGATGACGAATACACGCTTCCAGTGTGCGTTCACCGCGATGTCGCCAAACACGGATGCGACGATCATGGTGCTGTAAACAGAACCTGGATTCATCCGAAAAAATGACGTTTTGCCATTCGTGCACCCAGGTTCGTCGTTGAGTACACCATCGCCGGCGCTCCTGTCTGTGATGCAGCGTCAAGGGTAACCGCAGTCGTGGTCTCCGAGCTGATAGTCCGTGCTGCTGCAAACGTCGTCGAACTGTTCGTGCAGATGGTTGTTGTCTTGCAAACGTCCCTATCTGTTGACTCAGGGGTCGAGACGTGGGTGCACGATCCGTTGCAGCCATGCGGATAAGATGCCTGTCATCTCGACTGCTAGTGATACGAGACCGTTGGGATCCAGCAAGGCGTTCCGTATTACCCTCCTGAACCCACCGATTCCATTGGATCTCGACAACGCGAGCAGCAACGTCGTGATACGGTAAACCGCAATCGCGATAGGCTACAATCCGACCTTTATCAGAGTCGGAAACGTGATGGTGCGCATTTCTCCTCCTTACACGAGGCATCACAACAACGTTTCACCAGGTAACGCCGGTGAACTGCTGTTTGTGTATGAGAAATCGGTTGGAAACTTTCCTCATGTCAGCACGTTGTAGGTGTCGCCACCGGCACCAACCTTGTGTGAATGCTCTGAAAAGCTAATCATTTGCATATCACAGCATCTTCTCCCTATCGGTTAAATTTCGCGTCTGTAGCACGTCAACTTCGTGGCGTAGCCATTTTAATGGCCAGTAGTATATTATGACTTACTGTCAGTGACTACAGTATCTTCCAGTAGATCTACGTAGAACCAGGGATCAGGCTCACATTCTCCTTCCTATATTGTAGATCCACACTAGGATCACAAAAGTGATGGAATACCTCCCAATATTGTGTCGGGTCTCCTTTTGCGCGACGTAGTGCTTCAACTCTACGTGGCATAGACTCGATATGTCGTTGGAAGTCCCCTCCAGAAATATTGAGCCTTGCTGCCTTTATAGCTGCCCATATTTGCGAAAGTGTTGCCGGTGCACGATTTTATGCACGAAGTGACTTCTAGAATATCTTCCGTAAATATTCGACGGGATTCATCTCGAATGATCTGGGTGGTCAAATCATTCGCTCGTATTATCCAGAATATCCATCAGACCAATCGCGAACAATTGTGACCCGGTGACAGTTCAGTCATTGTTTGGGAAAATTAGGTCCACGAATGGCTGCAAATGGTCTCCAATAAGCCGAACATAACCGTTTCTAGTCCATTCCATGCAAACACAACCCACACCATTATGAACCCACCACCAGTTTGCATGGTGCCTTGTTGACAACTTGGACCCATGTCCGTGTTACCAACTGAAACTGGGACTAATACGACTAGGAGAAAGGCACTGCAGGCGATGTTGTGCTGTTAGCAAAGCCACTCGCTTCTGTTGTCAGCTGCTATAGCCCATTGACGCCAAATTTCGCCCCCTATCCTAACTGTTATGTTCGTCCCACACTGATATCTGCGGTTATTTTACGCAGTGTTGCTTGTCTGTTAACACTGACAACTCTACACAAACACTGCTGCTCTCTGTTGTTAAGTGATGGCCGTCGGCCACAGCGTTGTCCATGATGAGAGTGAGAGGTAATGCCTGAAACTTGGTATTCTCGGCACACTGTTGACATTGTGGAGCTTGGAATATTGAATTCCCTAGCGATTTCCGAAATAAAATGTCCCATGCTTCTAGCTCTAACTGCCATTCCGTTTTCAAAGTCTGTTAATTCCCGTCGTCCGGCCATAATCACGTCGAAACATGTTCACTTTATCACCTGAGTACAAATGAGAGCTCCGCCAATGCACTGCCCTTCTGTGGCTAATATACGCGACATTTGGTCCATCTTCAAATCGGCATATCGCTATACCCTGACTTTAGTTGACTATGTGTATAGCACAGAGGCAAAGAAGGAAGCAGAATCACGATTTGTCTCTTCTGTGACAACATCGTAAAATTATTTCAGGGCGGTGCAAAGGTTGGCCACCTCGTTTATATGTTCAGAATTTTGCACTTAACTAAATGCAAAGACATTGTATCCTATAATCGTTGTGTCACGATATTGGATTCAACTCGAGTAAATAGCTGGGTTTGACATTATGTAGGGGTTCAAAGTGGACTGATAGAATAGGTTTACTCGTAGGTATAGTTGGTGATTGACTTCGCTTTATTGGTGGGATACTGCGAAAATGCGATGTGTCAACAAAGAAGACTACTTAGAAATTACCTGTGCGGCACGTTGTAGATTGTGGTTTAAGTGTGTGAAACACACACCAAACAGGAATAACACCGGATATCGAATATACACAAAGAAGTAAAGCTCGAATGGTGACTCATTTGCTTAAGCCACGGGAGAGCGTCACTGAGACGATGAAAAACCCAAAATGGCTGTCCATCGTGCAAAAGCCTACTTACAAAGTTTGAATGTAGGCTGGTACATTGCAACTTTCATATTTCAATTTTCTATTTTCTAATTTCAATTATTGGGCATACTAGTCGTTGCAGACTGCCATTCTGTACTTATTGATGATTACAATGTCTGAATTACATCGTAATGTGAAGATACATACACCATAACCATCAATAATCATGCCTCGACGTGTTAAAATGGCTATAAAATATTTGTCTCTCCCTGTGCGAGAAATGCTAAATGTGTGAGCGTAAGGGTTGTCGACTCCGTGACATATCGAAGTCTGGATCGGTGCTAGAGGCTTGCTCGGACAGCCAAAGTAATTACGAAAGCTGCTCTTGATAAGCAGGAAATCCGAGTTCGAGTCCCGGTAGCGAACAAATATTCTTGTATCGCAAACAGCTCACGTCAATCTGGATTCGCAAAATGGGAATCCATTTCGTACAATTTACCACAGCTGTATGCATGTCTGGAGGTTATAGTACTTTGAAAATACAGACATTCTATAAAAACAGATATTGTAACGACCAATAATGCATCAGTGCCTCGATGGGATTATCTGATTGTTCTAAGTTGGCAGCGAAGACAATCACCGTAACATTTACACCTCGAATTCCAGACACGTCTAATGATTCAGTATTTGGGTAACGAAAAGCCTAGAGAACCGGTCATCGTTAAACTGGATTTCAGGATACGAGCTGCACTGGCACAAAGACGATAAAGCCTTATTTAACTATACGAAAGTAGAAACAAAGACTTCAAATCATAATTTACTTCTGTGATTTAAGAAACAAATTAGCTTTCTGACAAGAATAGGGTTTAATACTTAAAATTCGACTATAGTGGGTTAGAAATTCTTTCAAAATCAGTTATTTCTTACCATATGTGCAGGTATAACGTGTATTTCAAGATGCCAAGGTGATACACTAGACTTGTCAAACATTTCCTATACGAGAAGATTAATTTTCTGACAAAAACACTGCTTAATGCTTGAAATTCGTCTATAATGGTTTAGAAAGTCTTACAAAAATGAGTTACTTCTTATCACATATGCGTGGATAACATGAGTTTCAATATAACATGGTATTTCGTGTTTTTACTGAATTTCACGGGCTTCTTGAAATTGTTACAATGGGATGGACACATTAATTTTGCTCGCCAGTCACTTCGCCTCCAGTTGTTGCTAAGCTACGGCGTGGGTCTCTGCAGTGACACACCTGTTTTTGAGAACCGAGGCACATCGCGATATTTTGTTTTCTGGGAGAGGATATGCGGAAAATAACCACTGCACAGCGAAGAAAACTATCCAGCGATAACAGCAGGGGAATAACTAGGCTGGAAAGATAGGGACATTGTCCCTGATAAAGTATATCTGGAACGATGGAAATTCTAGAAAAGAAGAAAAATTAAAATGGGAAAGCGACGTGGAAAATTTAGTAAAATCCATCAGTCAAGAGAAGTCTTCCGTTATGTTAAAATAATGAAAGTCTGTTCTGAAAACAATTCTGCGGCAAAGATATGCGAATCATTTACCTCCTTTGCCAGCTCAAAGATCAATCTCTCTTAGAGTACGAACATCAATCAACTGAGTATATAGATCGAAAGGGACTAGATATGATCACTTGTGAGGCTTTGACGCAGCATCTTTCATGAGTGGCGTACGCAACTGTGAGTTATCGACCTTGCGGCAATGGTAACAGCGGTTCCCGTCGGATTACCGACGTTAAACCCTGTCGGGCTGGGCTACCACTTGGAGGGGTAACCATCCGGTCTGCCGAGCGCTGTTGGGTGCACTCAGCCCTTGTGAGGCAAACTGAGGAGCTACTTGATTGAGAAGTACCGGCTCCGGTCTCGAAGACTGACATACGGCCGGGAGAGCGGTGGTCTCACCACTTGCCCCTCCATATCCGCATACAGTGACCCCTGTGGGGCCGGATGACACGGCGGCCGGTCGGTACCTCTGGGCTTTCAGGGCACATTCAAGCGGAGTTTATTCTTTTTTTTAGTATACAACGCTGTGCAAAAAAAATGAATCGCGTTACAATTCAATTTACTCCTTAAAGATTCTATAGGAGTCAGGACGCTGACTGAGAAGCAGCCCTGTATTTCGAAACAGTTGACAATATCTGCGAATGTTTTGGTCAAGCATGCTGAGGTGGTACAATTTAAAAACTTGTTCCGTAAGTATTCCCCGTGTAACGCTAAATACACGAAGTCCAACGCATTGGGCTGGCAAGTAAGAAATTATCTCTACACTGAAAAAGATATCCACTCATGCTCTGACAAATATAATTCGTAAGAGTAGCAAAAGTAACGATCGAAGTGCAGCAATAGGTCTTAACAATAATCTTACACTCAGACATAGTATAAACCACAAAGGGTTATTTAATGCGGCAGCTAAGACTTTGGAGTGTGAGAATATTTACGTTGGAGCCGCATATGACTTGTTGGGAACGACTCTTTCAGAAACAAATACGGAAAATGAGGGTTTAGCGTCCCGTCGAAAGAGTTGTCATTAGAAGCAGAGTCCAAACTCGGCCAGGGAAAGAGTGAGCAAGGAAATTAGGCTATCTTTTTCAAAGAAACCATCCCGGCATTTGTCTCAAGCGATTTGGGGGGACATCACAGAGAACTTCAGTCTGGGTGAGCGGAAGGGGATCTGAATGACCGTCCACCCGAATACGAGTCAAGTGACTTAAACATATCGCTCGGTTTCTTTCAGGACTAGCTAGAATCACAGGACAATACGAAAAAGTACTTGACGAAACTTTCAACATCTGTGAAAGATAGGTCACTGCGTGTAAATTGCCAAATAAACGAATTAAAATACTTATGCGAGGATGAAAAACTGCCAGAGACCTCTATTGCACCCAAAATAATTCCTATACATCCAATTATTGACATTCATTCGAAGCTTAATACTTAGTAATGAGGAAAGTTGTTCCTGATCTACATAAACAATTTAGGAGTAATCTGAGAAGCCCTCTTAAATTCTTTGCAGATAATACCGTCAATCACCGCCTTGTTAAGTCGCCAGATGATCAAAATCAATTCCTAAATTATTTAGACAAGATATCTGTATGGTTCTAAAACTGGAAATTGATTCTAAGTAATGAAAAGTGTGCTGTCATCCACCTGAGTACTAAAAGTAATTTGCTAAATCTCCGTTACACGATAAATCAAGCAAACCTGAACGCTGAGATTTCAACTAAATACTTGGGGACTATAATTACGAATAACTTAAGCTGGAATGATCACATAGATAATACTATGAGGAAAAAGCGCCAAAGACTGCAATTTATTGGCAGAAAATGCAACAGTTTTACTAAACAGACTGCCTACACTACGGTTGTTCGTCCTCTTCTGGAGTACTGCAGCGTAGTATGGGATCCACATCAAATAGACCGATGACCACGCTGTCTGGTCTCCTTCCTCAAACCAACCAACCAACCAACCACATCAAATAAGATTTACGGAGGACACTGAAAAAGTTCAAAGAAGGAGAGCTCGTTTCGTATTATCGCGAAATAGGGAAGAGAATGTCTCGGATGTGATACGCGAATTGGAGTGTCAGTCATTAAAACAAAGGCGGTTTCGTTGCGGCAGGATCTTCTGATGAAATTTCTATCACCAACTTTCCCCTCTGAATGTGAAAATATTTTGTTGGCGCCCAGATACATAGGGACGAATGATCATCATAAAAAAAAGTAAGAGCAATCAGAGCTCGCAAGGAAAGATTTAAGTGTTCGTTTTTCCCGCGCGCTTTCCAGAGTTTAACGGTACAGGAAAAGCTTAAAGATTGTTGGATGAACCCTGTGCAGTTACTTAATTGTGACCTGCAAAGCAATTACGTAGATGTAGATGTAGATGGAGCTATAGGATGTAGGCAGGGTGAACTCCACAAAATGCAAAGCATTACCATGCCTAATATGGTGCACAAAAATCGTTGGCATCCAAAACAATTTCCAGTCCTCTTGGAATAGAAAAATACAAATCTTGTACGATTATGTAGGGAATCTGATACCATTCTTCCTGCAAAATAGTGGCAAGTTCAGGTAACACTGATGAGATGGATATCGGTCACTTCTCTGCAAAGCAGATCACAAACGCTCAATAATACTGAGATCTGGTGACCGCGGTGGCCAGGGGAGATGTGACAACGGATCCTCGTGCCCACAAAACCAGTCCTGGACGATGCGAGCTGTGTGAAAACGGGCCCTGTCATCTTGGGATACAGCATTAATAGTATGAAACGAACATTGGGTTTTGGAATAGATCTGATCAGCCAAAATGGTAACAAAATCCTTGGCAATAGTTTGACCTTGCAGAGCAACCAAGGTGGACATGAAACACAACGATATGGCTGCCCAAAAGCTCACCGCATCTTGCAACCTTGGGACATGAACTCGGATATAAACTGAAAACAATGCAAAACAATACTCTTCCGACAAAATTACTTTCTTCCATCACCACAGCTCAACTTTTATGGCTTCGACACTAAGTTTTCCTGTTACGGGCATTTCCATCAACGGTCAGTGGTTTCGAAGCTCCACCTAGTCCTGCAATTCCCTGCTTAAGGAGCTTCCTTCGTGTTGTTTTGGTGCTGACGGGGTTTGCGAGTGGGACGTTCAGTTCTGCAGTGACTTCAGCAGCTGCCGTCCTCTAACTTTTCGTAACAATTCTCGTCAATGATCGTCTGTTACGACCACTCAACACCTGCTTTCGTCAGCGTTGTGTCTCAGTGGATTATGTTTTATTGCTTTCCCTGTATGTCGTATAAATCTTCCATACAGTGTCTCTTAAAGCACCAAACACTTCGGCTATGTTGGTTACGGGAACATCCATCATACGAGCACCAACAATTTGCTCATGTTCGAAATCACTTTGCACTCCGTCTTCAGGCCACAAGTGACCCAATCGGGACCATCCGACCGCCGTGTCATCCTCAGATGAGGATGCGGATAGGAGGGGCGTGTGGTCAGGACACCGCTCTCCCGGTTCGAAATCACTTAGCTGCGACATAATACATTCAAGACTACACAGAAAAATGCGCTTACCACGTCTCTCACTTGTAGCATTCTGAGGACATCGCAAACGTGCCATTCGTGGTCAAATACCAAAGCACAATCTGCAAACTCGGTTAGCATCTGCATTTATGTTCCAGCATGCATTTCTAGCTGTGATTCCCTATTTTTGTCTAAACCCTACCTGTTACAGGCATATACTTAGTAATACAATCTTCGTTCGAATCTACTGCCTATGACGAAGCCTTAAAGAAGAAGCACTTACGTTTTTCAATGACATTTTCTCACGACATTTCTCTTCTGTGTCCAGCATAGCCAATATTGATAAGAACTGTTTTTAAAGCACAACTACAAAAATATGTCTGTCCTATGAGCCTGTCGTATGCACAGCCGTCCTGAAGTATCTAAGAAAAGCTACGGCTACTGCAAAACTTGAACGTCCGCGTTGCGAGCTAATTTTTTTTGTTGTAAAACTTGCGCTCTACACTGAGACTGGCATGGTTATCGGGTTTGGCAGTACTGCCAGTAGGAAAAAAGTGGCCCGAATGGCCAAGGCTTGTTTGGCCGGTGAAAGAGTGTAACGGAAATGTTGAAAAATCTCAATTGGTGTAACTCGAAGCAACAAGCCATACGTCACTGTACAACGTGACATCTTTAGTGTATAAGCGACGCTTGTTCTTCAGCCATCTGTTACTGACCCACAGAGGTGTGCAGGTGACATTAGGCTCGTTTCTACAATGCGCAACACAATTAAAGGATCATTTTTTTGGAACCTCATAATGGTTTCCCATTCCGACGCCTAAGTTTGAAATTTCGCTCCCAGGTGCCTACAATCTTCCTCTGCAACCGTGCAAATGTATAGCGCCCTGGGATGTCACCCTCGGGATCGGCGAAGCTTCAAACTGCAAGGTCCTCGTGTGTCATGTAAGGTCTGTTAGTAATACCACATCGGCACCAAGTTTCACCAGAATTCTGCCCAGTGCCACCGTGGACCTGTCACACGATGGGAAGATTGTCACACCCCCTCTCACTCCTTCTTTTGACGCCTCTCCTATGGAGTCAGAAATATGGCGCCCTGACGCGTTGAAATCACGATGTTCTCTTTGGGGAGGAAAAAATTTCAGACACACCGCCGCTCAGAATCGACATGAAAAGGCCTCAAGGGGTGGCACAAAGGGCGTCAATGAAACCACCCCTTCCCTTGAGGCGTTGATCCCAACATATTTCGCGATCGAAATAAACAGAGCGCATTCTGATGAGCAACAGGGCGAGGTTCTTGACCGCTTTTAACACTGCTGAAACCCCCTGATGTTTCAGTCTTTCTCTAAGGACATTGTGGGACTATATCCCCACCAGATCTGATCGCACCCTCTCGGGAGTGCACCTTGACTAGTTTTTGCCTACAGGCAGACAGCTGGCATCATAGGGGTATCAGGTTGTTGACTACTGCATGGGCGTAGAACTAGTTCGAAAGTTTTCTCTGTAAAGCCACATTTTTAAAATTCTCATTAAATATTGGTGGGTGCCACTCAGGGTGTTGCCGAACTGGTGGGTAGCGCGAGGAGGGGGGGGGGGACCTTAGAGGAACCCCCCCCCCCACCCACCCCACGTGTTGCGCCACAACAGAGCTCGAAACACGAGGGTTGAAAATACGTATGCACCCTTTGCTGCTTTAGATCATGTTCAACTTTCGTCGAATAGTTTTGAACGGTCTCAAGTGGTTCCATCCTGTACATGAGAGCAAAAACTGCCGTCATGTTGTATTCCAAAACGGTGCGGTAACGTTCAGTCGGCTTACAGCCCCACAAAGTACTTAGAGAAGGGTTGAAACAACCGGGCGGCGTCAGCAATGTCAACGATGGTTTTTGAGAACGTCGTCGTGCTGCTCATCACAATGTGAACTGTTGTTTCCGTCCGCGAAAAGTTTGCTCCCAATGCAAGGAGGGGTTCCAGTGACGCTCATTATGCCACCCTCTGAGGCTTTTTCTTGTCGATTGTGAGCGGCAGTGCTGTCTGAAATGTCTTCCTCGGCGTGATTTCAACGAAGGGCGTCGCGATCATGACCTCCGTCTCAAGGGCGTAAAGCAAGGGTTGAATTGTGGGTAAGATGACGTTGAGGACCTTCCCAGCGAGTGACATTCTCATGGTGGTGTTGGGCAGAATGTGATTGAATGTGGCATCATTAACTCACTTTACACTTCATGTGAACTTTTGAGATCTGGCCTTTTCTTCGCATGTGTCGACAGCTTGCTGTTTGAAGCACTGTAGAGCCCAAAGATGATGCCGCAGTACGCCACACTTTTGTGCCGTAACAGAGAAAGGTTGTTTGAGTGAAATTTCAAACTTATGCGTCGCTATGGGAGACAGTTACGGGGTTTCGAAAAATTGATCCTTTAACTGTGCCACGCAGTGTGTGTGTACAAGCCATCACTATTCACGCTCTCCATTCGCAAATTGATCAGGTACACGTATAAGAACAAGGTAAAACTACTTTGCGTAACTTTTGTTTTATGGGCATCAGACCGTGATCAAACATATGCTTATCTGCCTAACGTTTCGTCTCCCGATTGTGGGAATGTCATCAGACGTTGTAAAGGCTCATAAAGCAGTATAAAATTTAAAAAACTCAGCAAGCAGAGCTGTTTAAGGTCGCTGAGTGTTACGGAGCTTGTAGCTGAAAACAGTTAGCGCTATTTGCTTTATTTAGCACTAATGAGACGCAACGTTAGGCCCAGAAATGTGTCTGCACCTCGGTCTAATGCCCTTAAAAAACAAGGTTCGCCAAAAACGCAAATATCGGGCATGACAGTAAGACAAAAATTTTGTTAGTTAATTAGTTATTCAGTTTCACGTTCCATGGATTATTTGCACGATAAATCTTAATAATGTGGAACGACTGCTTTTAAATTCCCATCACAAATTGTTTAATAAAAAAAAGACATGTAGATGCAAGTTAGTAACTCATACCCACCATCTTCCATACATAACACTAACAGAAATTCTTCTACGGAACAGAAGAATTTATAAAGGCGAAACTTTTTCAGTTTCTTTCAGATTTTACTTTGCTGTTTGTCAGACATTTTATATGACTGGGTAAGTGGTCAAAGATTTTGGTTGCAGCTTTGTGCACCTCTTTTTGTGCTAAAGATAGCCTTAATGTAGTGTAAAGAATGTCATTTTTTCTTGTGTACATCATTGTACCTTTTGAACTCCTGCGCATTGTTCACAACGAACTTCATGAAGGAATAAACAGGCCGTGAAGCAGTAGTCAAAATATCTAACTCCCTAAACAGATGTCCGCCGCTCGTGGTCTCGCGGTAGCGTTCTCGCTTCCCGAGCACGGGGTCCCGGGTTCGATTCCCGGCGGGGTCAGGGATTTTCACCTGCCTCGAGATGACTGGGTGTTTGTGTTGTCCTCATCATTTCATCATCATCCAGGAAAGTGGCGAAATTGGACTGAGCAAAGACTGGGTAATTGTACGGGCGCTGATAACCACGCAGTTGAGCGCCCCACAAACCAAACATCATCATCATCATCACCTAAACAGACGTCTACAACGTGGTCGTGAGCGAGCACCACGTATTATTCTTACAGCACGTTTTCGAACAATGAAGACTGCCTTTCTTAATAAAGATCATTATTCCATATGACGTTATTAAATGAAAATATGCAAAATATTTCATCTCACTGACTTGTCGCCGCTACGGTCGCAGGTTCGAATCCTGCCTCGGGCACGGATGTATGTGATGTCCTTAGGTTAGTTAGGTTTAAGTAGTTCTAAGTTCTATGGGACTGATGACCTCAGAAGGTAAGTCCCATAGTGCTCAGAGCCATTTGAACCATTTGAACTGACTTGCCACCCCCCAAGATTTTCTATCATTTGAAGTGCATATGTGGCTGAACTAGTTTTTGGATTTCCAGAATTTATTTTGACCAGTTTAAAATCTCATCAGTACAGGACACCTAAGAGTTCGGTAGTTCCCGTCCTGTTTGTTATTTCCTCACCATGTGTTACACTTATAAATGGTGTAGTACCACTACATGTGAAGAACTGAATATCTTTTTAAAATTGAGAATGAGACTATTTACAGGAAACCGATCAATAATACTTTTAAGAATATTGTTTACCATTTTATCTTCTGCTGTGTGTATTGATTACAACAATAGTGTCACCTGCAAAAAGAACTAATTCTGCTTGTTATATATTAGACGGAAGACCGTTTACATAATTTACATATATGAGGAACAATAGCAGATCTAAGGTTAAACCTTGGGGAACCCCATATGTGATTTCTCCCCAGTCAGAATAATGTCCCCAAACTGCATTCGTTGAATTACTTAGAACAACTTACCGCATTCTTTAGTTAGATTTGACGTTATCCATTGGTTGGCTATACCACCAATTCCCAAAAATCTCAGTTTATCTACAAGAATATTGCGATCCATGCAGTTGAATGCCTTACACATGTCGTAGTGAATACCAGCTGGTGATATTTTGTTGTTTAATACTGGTAAAATTCGGTGAGTGAACATGTAAATCTTATTCTCAGTAGAGAAATCGAAACTGTGGTTTACTGAGGATGTTATTGTTGCTTATATGAGGTATTTATTTCTTCAACCTCCTTTCTGAAAGAGGGGTTTAACAATGTCATATATCAGTCTCTCTGGAAAAATGAGAGTTTGTGATGGTTTCCATGTTTCACATAGGCCAAGCCTTATTATAAGGGACAAATATTTAGTAGACTATTGGAAACACCATTAAATTCATAAAGCTTTTATTTGTGAGAGAATATAGAATTTTCTTAGTTTCAGAAGGAGAAGCAGGTGATACACTCATATGACTGAACTTTATGACAACTGCTTTTGCAACATACTGGTATGATTCTTCTCTTGAACAATTTGCCACTTTTCTTTCTGCTATATAGATTTCAGAGATGATTATTAAATATTTTTGCTACCTTAGACTCATCATATAGTTCAATAGGGATGTTATCCTCTTCATCAGCTGGTTGTCCTGCCCTCGTTTCACTACATTCCGTATAGCCTTTAGTTTGCCGCCGGAATGACTGATTTCTGATATTATATGCGTGTTCCTCGATTTTTAATAACTTTTCATATTAATTTTGAGTATTTGTTGTAGTGTGCAACCACAGCAGGATCTCTACTTACTCTTGCCAACAGACACATTTCCGTTTTCCTTTCACAAGGTACTTTAATCCCTCTAGTGATCCCCGGTTATTTGCATTGCTGTTTAATGTCCTTTCTGACTACTTTATGCGATAAGCTGTTTTCAGACAACGATAGAAATAAATCATGAAATACAGGGTGTCCACAATGAGACTCCAACATTTTAATATCCTATATCTTTCTCATTTCAGATGGTGGACCTGCGAATCCTGAAGGGGCAGACAGTGCAACTCAACAAGTTTGTGGTGTGCAAATTTGATACGTCAAGTGGCCGTAGTGGAGCTGCAATCAATTGTTTTAGCAAAATGGAGGATATGAAGGAGCGTGCACAAGTGGTCTGGTGGTATGCAGAGACAAAATCGGCGACCCAAGTGCAAAGAAACTTTCGTCGAGTTTACAACAAAGCGACCCCGTCGTTCAAGACTATAAAGAAGTAGTATGATCAGTTTTTGGCTACTGGGAGTGTTGCGAAAGGGCATGGTGGTGGTAAGCCTGGAATCAGCGAACATCGTGTGGAACAAGTGCGGCGGTCATTCCAACAAAGTCCACAGAAGTCAGTGCGACAGGCAGCACGAGAACTTCGTATGAAACGTTCAACAGTGCACAAAGTGCTTCATCAGCTATTACGTTTGTACGCATAGTGCAAGTTGTGCAAGAAATCAAGCCTGATGATCGACAAAAGCGATAAGAATTTGCATGTGTCATGTTAGATCGCACTGCCGCGGACGAGACATTTTTATCAAGCGTGATGTTTACTGAGGAGGCAACCTTTCACGTATCACGTGTCAACCGTCACAATGTGCGCATCTGGGGGTCCGAAAATCCACATGCATCTAGGGAACACATGCGCGACAGTCTGAAAGTTAATGTATGGTGTGGTGTGATTTGTTGGGCCGTTTTTCTTTCAGGAGCCGACTGTGGATGGAGCAATCTACCTCGACAGTCATACATTCGTCAGACAAATTCGAATTCATTTCAGATTGTTAGGTTTCTGTACTTGTTGTCAATTTCTGAGCAAACAGTTCCGTTCCAGTGAGCTGTCGCCGCCTGGGAGAAAGTTTATAACCCTTCTTTAGGCGTGAGGGATATGTATATATTTTTGCCATCCGTGATCCGTGCTGATGGCAGGACCTCGCGCCGCTCTACGTCTACATCTGCATTGCTACATCTATACTATGTGAACCAGTATGAAGTGCAAAGCAGAGGATACATCCCACTGTACTAGTTATTAGAGCTCTTTCCCGTTCCCTTCACGAACGGAGAGCAGGAAATACTATTGTTTAAATACCTGTGTGCGTCCTGTAAATAATTTAATCTTATCCCCACAGTCCCTAAGAAAGCGCATTGTAGCAGGTTGTAGTAGATTCTTAGAGTCATCATTTGAAGTCGGTTCTTCAACTTTAGTTAGTAGCAGACTTTCTCTGAATAGTTTCCATCTATCTTCAAGAATCTACCTGCTCAGTTTTTCAACATCTCAGTGACACTCTCCCGTGGGTCAGACGAGTCTGTTACCATTCGTGCTGCCCTCTCTCTATACGTTCAACATCCCTTGCTAGTCCTATTTGGTGTGGGGCGCATGCACTTGAAAAATATTCTAGGATGGTTCGCACGAGTGCTTTGTTAGCAATCTCCTTTGTAGACTGATTTCATTTCCTTAGCATTCTACCGATAAACCGATTTCTGCTAACCGTTTTACCCATGACTGAGCCTATGTGATCGTTCCCTACTAAGTTTTGCACCAGGTATTCGTATGAGTTTTCCGATTCCATCTGCGACTCACTGTTATTGTATTCATAGGATACTATGTTTTTTTTCGTTTCGTGGAGTACAAAATTTTACGTTTTTAAATATTTTAAGTGATCTGGCAGAATATTGGTACAGCTTCCTTCAGATTGTACTTCGTTGTAGATAACTGCATTACCTGAGTTTACTATTACTCTTGTCCATAACATCATTAATATAAAACATAAAGAGCAAGGGATCCATCACATAACTCTGCAGGACACTCAAAGTTACTTCTGCCTCTGCCAATGACTCACTATTGAAGATAACATGCTGCTCCCCCAAGGCCAAGAAATTCTCAGTCCAGTCACATATTTCATCTGATGCTTCCGTCGTACTTTTTATAATAAGCGTATGTGTGGTACTTAGTCAAATACTTCTCGGGAATCGAGAAATACTCCATATCTGTCAATGACACAACAAAACCTGTCACTAATTCGATAGTTAATTTAACAATTGCGACAATGTGAACGATATTATGTGACCTCTAGCGAAATAAAATCAAACGAAAAAGAAGTTCGATATAAAAATTAATATTACCAGGAACCGGTTAACCTGACGTAATGGTAAACAGTGACCTGCAGGTGGTCGCTTGACAGAAAACTGGTTGTTTGCAAATGAATACATGTTGCAGCACTTGTGGTGTCGTTCTTCGTTGCAATTGGCTCGTGGTAAAACAGTTCTGTGGTACTGCATCCTAGCCAGAGGGATATTGTAGTCTTACTAAATCTGAAAAGTTTTAAAACAAATTTAACTTTCCGGTTGCATACGAGTTCTAATGAAATGAACAGCAATAGTCTCAACAAAGAATAGTAGTATAAAGTTTACTGGTCTAAATAATAGCAGCGTTTAATGGAAGATATCTGAGACTGTAACCAGCAGAAAGAAATCTAAATGTACATATACATAGGTTCTTCCAAGATTTATTTCGCACATCGTGTAATTTACCCAATAAATTGGAAAAACGATTCGTAGATTTTTCGTAACGGATGTACACAATACTTACATCGAAGATTAAATTATAGCTTCCTGTGATGACTTCCTGACGAGATAAAATTTATCTGTTTATCAAAGGAAAGCATATTATGATATGTGGATTAGCACTATGGTTGAGTAAATGAGCTAGTAGCATTTGTTAAAAGATATCTTCCTGCGCATCATGAACAGCATAAACAATATTATAGTATGAAGAATATATTTTTCATAATGAGTGATCGCTCTCCTGCTGACTATGCCTTGGTAATTATAAAAATGTTTAACTGTCTGACTGATATACGGGTATATATAGCCCATTACTGTGGCATTTGATACAAGAACAAACAAATAAATCGGTGCCTGTAACATAAAAACACCTTGCCTGAATTACAGTGGAAAAATAAGGTCTTACACGTTGTGTACGTCTGTATCAAATTATGTGGAAGTCAAGTACGAAATATTTATTACGTTAAAATTGATGTTGATCTAGATAGCGTGGAATCCAGTTGCTATTTAAAATCTACTTACAATCATGTCTGTGTGATGACGGTAGGGTCCATTATCTGTCTTATCTCTGTGGTACACAGGCTGGTGTGTGTACATGTAATAGCTATGAAATGCTTCTTGCTCATGTTAGTCAATACTGTCAAGGAATGAAAACGTACAACTGGTGGTCACGACATAGAGTTTTTATACACAGGTATCTTGTTATCACTTAGATCATATCTGGATACATCAATGACATACACTTTCTGATACACTGCCTGATCAAGACAATCTGGACACCAATTAGTGCCCGTTAATGTGAGACGTCTTCACTCTTCCCTTTAACGACGGCTTTATCTCTGCAGAAAACACTTTGAATGAAGTGTGTGAATGTCTATTGGGGAATGGCAGCTCATTCTTCCTCAAGAGTCGAAGCCAGGGAAAGAAGCGACGTTGGACCCTGGGATCGGAAGAGAACTTGGTGTTCTAACTCATTCCAAAGGTGTTAAGTGGGTTCAGGCCTGGTCTATTTCAAGAACTTAACTGTCCAAAAACCTTTCCCCCACAGATACTGCATTAGAACGGAGAGCATAATCATGCCGATAAAAAGAAAATCTGCGTCTCCGAACTGTTCCTCAACGTAGTACAGAATGCTGTAAAAAGTGTTCAAATTTTTTCTGGACTAGGAGACCACAACCTAACCTCAAAAAATATTACTACGCAGTAACATCAACTTCACTGTTGGAACTACTCATGATGGCACATAAAATTCTCCAGGCATTTGAAACACACAAATCCTTCCATCGGACTGCCACAGGGTATATCGTGATTCATCACCCCACTCGTTTCCAGTCATCCACTGACCAGTGGCGTCTTCCTTTACACCACATCAAGCGCCTACAGAAATGTAGGCTTATGTAGAGCTGCAGGACCATTTCACCCCATTATTTTTAACACTCTCGCACAGTCATTTTGCTAGCTAAACGGCTTTTAGTAATTTGTAACTCACAACTGTTTCCTTCCACAGATTTCATGCGATCCTTTTACAACCGCCCCTTCGCAATGCTCGACGGTCCCTCTGCGTCAGTTCATGAGGTTTACTTGGACTTTGTTTAGCTATGGTTGTTCCTTGGTGTTTCCGCTTCACCGTCACATCTCCAACAGCCCACCTGGGCAGCTTGAGACTGGTTGAAATGCCTCCGACGAATCTGTTACTAAGTATATAGACTGAGTGCGTTCTTGTGCAGAGAGATTTAGCAAAAACATCATCGATGGCGTCAGAGATGACGTCATCGATGAGCCAACGGATTTTCCCAACCCTCTCCCCTCCTCCAAGCCTCTGACAAAGACCAATTACCCTACGAATGAAATGCAGGAAATTCAAAAATTGGCAGGATATTCAAAATAACCGGGATTACTCCCACTCCTATCTTGTCTCTGTGGAATTATGACTGTTAACCTAAGTGTAATTTGAAGGGAAGTTAAAGAAATTCAAGAGGGTGCATTGCCAAGCTGATGGTGGTAGGTCTCTTGTAACTGCAGAGCCCAATATGGCTGGCATAGGATACTGGTACAGTCTCCATGATGTCAGAATCTGAAATGCTAGGACAACGAGAAGTAACTTACTTACTAAAAGGTGCCCACTCCTGTAGAGCCATTACGATTATTTATAGCAGTCAGGTCACTTGTCCTACGTGTGGAATTCCATACTGCCTGTCGCGAGATAAGCAATTCACCCGTGACATCACCAATTAAACACCAATAAGCTGACGATTGACAGGATATACGAAATAGCCAACACATACGTCATGTAACATAATCACCGACGTCCCCACAGCTGTTCTCACTGTAATCGACCCTCAGCCACCACCTGCCTCGTCACACTGGAAAGAAGCAGACAACACATACTGCCTATTTCACTGCCTAATGCAAAGTGCAGAATAGTGGTTCCGATTTCCTACACTAGTATGTTGTTTGTGATGTTGCTACATTCACTACCTACAGCATCCGAATTGAAATGTAGGGTAAATTTGAAAATGAAAGCATCACACGTAAGTTTTAAACCATACTGAAAAATCGTGCCGGCCGGAGTGGCCGAGCGGTTCTAGGCGCTACAGTCTAGAACCGCGCGATCGCTACGGTCGCACGTTTGAATCCTGCCTCGGGCATGGATGTGTGTGATGTCCTTAGGTTAGTTACGTTTAAGTAGTTCTAAGTTCTAGGGGACTGATGACCTCAGAAGTCAAGTCCCATAGTGCTCAGAGCCATTTGAACCATTTTTTTTTTCAAAAATCGTGGGAAAATTCAAAATTCACCTAGGTTTAAACCGGGCAGTAGCCCATACAGATATACATTCTGCAAGAAAATTCAAAAAATCAGGTGATGTTAATTTGTCCTTTCAGAGAACTAGTGCAAACGGTGAAATCAGTTCAGGTACTATGGTTGTAAAATTCATCAAAAATAATTTGTGCGCTGTAAGGGAGAGAGCTATGATGGAATCTATGGTCATAGACCGCCACTTCAGTTCTTATACACAACAGCTATGTACCAAGCACATTTGAGAATCATACACATTTATACTTACACTCCTGGAAATGGAAAAAAGAACACATTGACACCGGTGTGTCAGACCCACCATACTTGCTCCGGACACTGCGAGAGGACTGTACAAGCAATGATCACACGCACGGCACAGCGGACACACCAGGCACCGCGGTGTTGGCCGTCGAATGGCGCTAGCTGCGCAGCATTTGTGCACCGCCGCCGTCAGTGTCAGCCAGTTTGCCGTGGCATACGGAGCTCCATCGCAGTCTTTAACACTGGTAGCATGCTGCGACAGCGTGGACGTGAACCGTATGTGCAGTTGACGGACTTTGAGCGAGGGCGTATAGTGGGCATGCGGGAGGCCGGGTGGACGTACCGCCGAATTGCTCAACACGTGGGGCGTGAGGTGTCCACAGTACATCGATGTTGTCGCCAGTGGTCGGCGGAAGGTGCACGTGCCCATCGACCATGGACCGGACCGCAGCGACGCACGGATGCACGCCAAGACCGTAGGATCCTACGCAGTGCCGTAGGGGACCTCACCGCCACTTCCCAGCAAATTAGGGACACTGTTGCTCCTGGGGTATCGGCGAGGACCATTCGCAACCGTCTCCATGAAGCTGGGCTACGGTCCCGCACACCGTTAGGTCGTCTTCCGCTCACGCCCCAACATCGTGCAGCCCGCCTCCAGTGGTGTCGCGACAGGCGTGAATGGAGGGACGAATGGAGACGTGTCGTCTTCAGCGATGAGAGTCGCTTCTGCCTTGGTGCCAATGATGGTCGTATGCGTGTTTGGCGCCGTGCAGGTGAGCGCCACAATCAAGACTGCATACGACCGAGGCACACAGGGCCAACACCCGGCATCATGGTGTGGGGAGCGATCTCCTACACTGGCCGTACACCACTAGTGATCGTCGAGGGGACACTGAATAGTGCACGGTCCATCCAAACCGTCATCGAACCCATCGTTCTACCATTCCTAGACCGGCAAAGGAACTTGCTGTTCCAACAGGACAATGCACGTCCGCATGTATCCCGTGCCACCCAACGTGCTCTAGAAGGTGTAAGTCAACTACCCTGGCCAGCAAGATCTCCGGATCTGTCCCCCATTGAGCATGTTTGGGACTGGATGAAGCGTCGTCTCACGCGGTCTGCACGTCCAGCACGAACGCTGGTCCAACTGAGGCGCCAGGTGTAAATGGCATGGCAAGCCGTTCCACAGGACTACATCCAGCATCTCTACGATCGTCTCCATGGGAGAATAGCAGCCTGCATTGCTGCGAAAGGTGTATATACACTGAACTAGTGCCGACATTGTGCATGCTCTGTTACCTGTGTCTATGTGCCTGTGGTTCTGTCAGTGTGATCATGTGATGTATCTGACCCCAGGAATGTGTCAATAAAGTTTCCCCTTCCTGGGACAATGAATTCACGGTGTTCTTATTTCAATTTCCAGGAGTGTATTTACAAACTGAACCACAACCGTCAGAAACATGGTAAATATGTAGATATAGAAACAACCACATCTTCAGAGAGTAATATCTTGTACCCTTCTTATACTCGCATTCGGGAGGACGACGGTTCAATCCCGCGTCCGGCCATCCTGATTTAGGTTTTCCGTGATTTCCCTAAATCGCTCCAGGCAAATGCCGGGATGGTTCCTTTCAAAGGGCACGGCCGACTTCCTTCGCCGTCCTTACCTAATCCGATGAGACCGATGACCTCGCTGTCTGGTCTCCTTCCCCAAACCAACCAACCAACCAACCAACCTTCTTATAGTTGACATTTCAGTAAGGAGAAAACTGTCCGCAGGACCATTTGTTAGACCACAGTGCATCTTGTAGACATGGTCCTGAGACTGCTGGGGATTAGAGCTTCTAAGTATCCGTGTAATGGAGGATGAGAAGGATGGCGCTGTCAGCGTAGTGAAGCTATGAACCATACGCTTTGGCCCAGAGCGCTAGCTGCCAGCCGCCGGCGACTGTCTAGCAACTGTCTAGAGTGGCGCCCAACGCCAAGTCTGCCAGCCGGTGGTGGTAAGTGGTACGTCACGCCAGTGAGGTGCACCGCTATTCCCGTAGCGAAATATTAATGCAGAAGTTTACAAATTATACGAAAAGACTCGCATCGAATTGAAAACTTTCCTCTGTATGCATGCAAGGCGAGAGCACAGAACCCACAACCGGTATGATATGATAATTTAGCACCATCCATTAGTCCTTCGGTCATTATTTTACAGCAAAACCAGCAGGACAGTACTCCACAGACCTGTTGGGGACAGCCAAAGAAACTTGCCTAATATCGTGTGGGGCAGAAGTGCCGCAACACGACATGGCGAGGACTCGACTAACGTCTGAAGTAGTGCTCGAGAGAACTGACACCATGAATCCTGCATGGCTGACCATAAATTTATAAGAGTACGAGGGGATGAAGATTTCTTATGAACAGCACGTTGAAAGGCACCCCAGATTTGCTCAATAACGTTAATGTCTGGAGAATTTGGTGGCCAGCGGACGTATTTAAACTCAGATGAGTGTTCACTCTGTAGCAATTCTGGACGTGTGGGGTGTTGCATTTTTCCTGCTGGAATTTCCCAAATCCGTCGGAATGCACAATGGACATGAATGGATGCAGATGACCAGACAGAATGCATAAGTACGTGTCACCAGTCAGAGTCGTACCCAGAATTATCAGGGATCTCATATCACTCCACCTGCACACGCCTCACACCATTACAGAGCCTCCACCAGCTTGAACAGTCCCATGCTGACATGAAGGGTCCGTGGGTACTTGAGGTTCTCTCCATACCGGTACATGTCCATCCTCTCGATAGAATTTGAAACGAGGCTCTTCCGACCAGGCAACATGTTTCCAGTCATCAACAGTCCAATGTCAGTGTTGATGGTCTCGGGCGTGGCGTAAAACTTTGTTTCGTGCAGTCATCAAGTGACAAGAGCTCCGAAATGTTTCGATGAACGGTTTGCTCGCTGACACTTGTTGATGGCCCAGCATTGAAATCTGCAGCAATTTGAAGAAAGGTTGCACTTTCAGACATATACACACAAGGTGGGAACGCAGAACACACAGTTCGAACGTGCTACTGATTTTAACACCATTCAGCAGTGGCGGAGGAGATTAGTGTTTAACGTCCGGTCCTCAACGAGCTCATTAGGGACGGAGCATAAGCGAGGAATAGGGAAAGATGAAGAAGGAAAGCGGATGTGCCCTTTGGAAGGAACAATCCCGGGACTTACCTTAAGAGATTTAGGGAAATCATGGAAAAGCTAATCCGGATGGCCGGACGGAGGTTTGAACCGTCGCCTTTCCGAATGGGAAACCAGTATGCTAACCACTGCGCCACCGCGCTCGGTCCACCGACCTGTCCTTGGGTCATTAAGATAAATTGGCTCAAATGGCTCTGAGCACTATGGGACTTAACATCTGAGGTCATCAGTCCCCTAGAACTTAGAACTACTTAAACCTAAATAACCTAAGGACACCACACACATCCATGACCGAGGCAGGATTCGAACCTGCGACCGTAGCAGTTGCGCGTTTCCGGACTGCAGCGCCTAGAACCGCTCGGCCACAACGGCCGGACAATATTATAATGTAAAGTCAGTAGAGCAGTAATGTATTCGTCCGCAGTACACACAAAACTCCTGTCATCCCTCCTCCTGTACCCAGAGGCGATTTAGTATTTAGGTCATTTTTAACGATTCTTTACATTAGTCATAAGTGATTTAAGTACGTTGTACATAGGGCAACCAACATGTACAGTGGACTTCTTATGGTACTGTCTTCTGCGATACAAATGTGCTGATGGCTACTTAACGCCATTCAGCAGTCCTTAATTCGAAACTTCCTGGCAGATCAAAACTGTGTGCCCGACCGAGACTCGAACTCGGGACCTTTGCCTTTCGCCGGCAAGTGCTCTACCATCTAGCTACCGAAGCACGCCTCACGCCCGGTCCTCACAGCTTTACTTCTACCAGTATCTCGCCTCCTATCTTCCAAACTTTACAGAAGCTCTCCTGCGAACCTTGCAGAACTAGCACTCCTGAAAGAAAGGATATTGCGGAGACATGGCTTAGCCACAGCCTCGGGGATGTTTCCAGAATGAGATTTTCACTCTGCAGCGGAGTGTGCGCTGATATGAAACTTCCTGGCAGATCAAAACTGTGTGCCCGACCGAGACTCGAACTCGGGATCTTTGCCTTTCGCGGGCAAGTGCTCTACCATCTGAGCTACCGAAGCACGCCTCACATCCGCTCCTCACAGCTTTACTTCTGCCAGTATCTCGTCTCCTACCTTCCAAACTTTAGAGAAGCTCTCCTGCGAACCTTGCAGAACTAACACTGCTGAAAGAAAGGATATTTCGGAGACATGGCTTAGCCACAGCCTGGGGGAGCACTTGCCCGCGAAAGGCAAAGGTCCCGAGTTCGAGTCTCGGTCGGGAACACAGTTTTGATCTGCCAGGAAGTTTCATATCGGCGCACACTCCGCTGCAGAGTGAAAATCTCATTCTGGAGACGTTAATTCCTTATGTTAAAGTAAAATTTATAAGAACAGTAGTTTATTGCTCTGCAGGACAGTCAACACTCCGGTCATCCCTCCTACATAGGCGTTTGATACAGCTTTTCACATGGGGCAATCCCTTTAATTCATAGATCACAGCTCGTTATACAGGACTGAGAATGTCCCAGGGCATCAAACGTTTCTGAGGGATTTCTCAATAATTTCTGACGAATACCATTTAAGATCACAGTTTTGTAACTTGTAAGAAAAGCGTGAAAGTCTTATAAACAACAAGCACTGGAAAAAGCATTAGATTCGTTGATGATATACCTCACAGATCGAAGTCACGAGGTCGGCGCTTCCTCTCAACTACATACACTATGTGATCAAAAGTACCCGGACCCCTGGCTCAAAATGACTTACAATTTCGTGGCGCCCTCCATTGGTAATGCTGGAATTCAATATGGTGTTGGCTACCCTTGGCCTTGATGGCAGCTTCCACTCTCGCAGGCATACGTTGAATCAGGCGCTGGAAGGTTTCTTTGGGAATGGCAGCCCATTCTTCACGGAAAGCTACTCTGAGAAGAGGTATCGATGTCCGTCGGCGAGGCCTGGCACGAAGTCGGCGTTCCAAAACATCCCAAAGGTGTTCTATAACATTCAGGCCAGGACGCTGTGAAGGCCAGCCCATTATGAACTGGTGCTCGATCGTGTTGAAAGATGCAAACGCCATCCCCGAATTACTCTTCAACAGTGGGAAGCAAGAAGGTGCTTGAAACATCAATGTAGGCCTGTGCTGTGACAGCGCCGCTCAAAACAACAAGGGGTGCAAACACTCTCCAAGAAAAACACGACCACACCATAACACCACCGCCTCCGAGTTTTTCTATACACGATAGCAGATGACGTTCACTGGGCATTCGCCATACCCACACCCTGACATCGGATCGCCACGTTGTGTACCGTGATTCGTCACACCACATAACGTTTTTCCACTGTTCAGTCGTCCTATGTTCATGCGCCTTACACCAGGCGAGACGTCGTTTGGCATTTACCGGCGTTATGTGTGGCTTATGAACAGCCGCTCGACCATAAAATCCGAGTTTTCTCACCTCCTGCCTAACCGTCATAGTACTTGCAGTGGATCCTGATGCAGTTTGGAAATTCCTGTGTGATGGTCTGGATAGATGTCTGCCTATTACACATCACGACCCTCTTCAACTGTCGGCGGTCTCTGTTAGTCAACAGACGAGGTCGGTCTGTACGCTTTTGTGCTGCACGTGTCCCTTCGCGTTTCCACTTCACTATCGCATCTGAAACAGTGGACCTAGGTATGTTTAGGAGTGTGGAAATCTCGCGTACAGATGTATGGCACAAGTGATACCCAATCACCTGACCAAGTTCAAAATCCATGAGTTCGCGGAGCGCGCCATTCCTCTCTCTCACTGCGTCTAATGACTACTGAGGTCACTGACATGGAGTACCTGGCAGTATGTGACAGCACAATGCACCTAATATGAAAAACGTATGTTTTTGGGGGTGTCCGTATACTTTTGATCACATTGTGTAGTTCTTTCACAGTTTATTACCATTATACTTACCACAAACAGGCTATTATCAATAAACAAGCCATCTTATAAACGAAATATGGTCTATTGTCCAGACTAGCACTACAATTTAAGAGATTGCTCACAGAAATGGTTTTTTATGTTGTACATAAGACGTCTAACATTTCCAGTGGATCCCTAAATGGTGACAGATGGGGGATCTGAAAATGTGAGTGATATTTCAGACATGTTCGTAATCGATTGATGTTGTAATGTGACTTTGTTAACGAGTATACATGTTCCCATAGGATTTATAAGTCATTTTCCAATGAATATCTGTATGATTCCTAAAATAAAGCTGCTTGTGCAGGAGGTCTTTCTGCTTGTCACGATAGCAGGTGTCAGGAGATGTGATATGAAACTATCATATTTGTGGTCATGGGGCATTCTACGAGCCATTTAGGTTGTGGGACAATAAAAAATGTTGGACTGTAGTGAAATAGCTCCAACAGTCGTCTAACTTTGAGTTATTTACGGTCATGAGGAGTTAGATTTTATGGAGGCTACTCTGCATAACTGAATGAAATGTGGACCTAGTATCCAACATGAAATGAGGATGTGTTGTGGAAACTGAATAACTTGTGCACTGCACAGTGGAGGCTGCGTAACACTTCATACCATACATCTAAAACAAGATGATTAAACACAATTCAGTCCACATGATGAACAGTCGGAAACAGCAATCATGAAAGATCTGGCACAGTATGCATGATTTTAAGTTTGCAATTCAAGGTGGAAATCATAGACTGCGACCTATGACATCATCAATGATGTTACAAACCAAAATGACGATCCGAGATTGTGGACCTGTGGATAAGAGCATACCCCTGCAAAATAGTTCTTCCATTCGCTGTATCATTGCAGTTGTCTACGCGCACTTCTCATCCTCAGCGTCAAGGCTTGCTACCAATCGAGCCGGAACCACCACTTGTGCTCTGTACTTCATTGGTGAAAGGCTTATCACTTGATCATCAATATGAAGCATAACCGTAGATATACCACCTAGAACAAAAAAAAAATTACTCTCTCTTAATGTTTATTACTTGTTATGTGCGTTTGTGTATGTGTGTATTTTACTTGGTTTTCTCGTATTTCTCTCTCAGCACAACAGGTCCCTGACAGTAAAAATCAAGTCAGCAGTCAGGCCGTCTCCATGATGAAGAGCAGGACACAGAATTGTTTCCAGGATTCCAGTTTCCAATATATACAACATATACACTGATCATAAAGCTACCAGCATTGCATAACACATGCGGATTCTGTGTAACGCATTTCATAGTGTGCGTGTTCAGAAACAGTCTTCGCCACATCCAGTTTCATGTTCGGGTATTGTCTTTCATTTATTGCACCACATCTTGCATTGATCAGTGACAGTATTCAGAGAACTGCACCTCACACGACCTAATCAGGACAGTGTGCTGGATAACGCATCATACTATCCAGTGTTTTAGTACAGGCATTGCATGTGTCTGTAGCATTGTGTCGAACTATCCCAACCAGGTATCGTGCGGTACCATCCCATCCATAAAGGTGGCACTTGTGAGCGGGGCGGCCTCCGTGCCTCTCTCCCACAGATGTCTTGCATAGTTCTCCTATATATACTTTAGTATTTTAGAAACTACATCCTACATATATTTTGTCTCTTCCAATAACGAGCTGCTAAGTCCAACAACAGCTGAAAATCAATGAACTGCTAAGTTTCTGAGATACTGATAACAACTGAAATTGCATGAACTGTTCAGTCTCTTTGACCTTACAAAAGTTGATTTGTTAGGTTTCATATGATGTAAATTGTGCTGAGTCTCACCATTATAGCGACAACTTGGACTGTTAAGTCCCTCTCTAACTGTGATCATATGCTTTTACCATATCAAGAACTGTTTGCTAGAGTTCATCTGCATGCTCCTATCCATAGGTAAATGTTTCAAGCTCAATCTTGTGAGAAATGTGTTGACTGCTTCTTTATCTAGATTATTGAACAAGTAAAACTGTAACTGTATAGTTTACGCAACATGCTTGAGGTTTTCGATGAAATGTAGCACATTTTAGCGAGTTAAGTACTCACAGATTTTCGCTTTTTTAAAATTTGGTTTAACATAGTAGGAAAAACAAATAAATGTAAATATGCACGTAATTCTCTAGCAAGTCAGGTAGTGATGACATAGGTGCATTGTACATTCCGCATCGAAATTTGTAACAAAGTGTTCCTCTGAAGTGTTCTGATGTGTAAGCTTTGTAAGCTCATACCACGCATTTCCAAAAGATCCGTGGACAAATAGGCACCATTCGACTTGCTCATACACTGTACTCTGGACGGCTGAACCATCACCCATCAAGTTTCTGAACGTAGATTCCTGAAAGTGAGTGGACTGTGTGGTATTCTCCATGCTGTATATTTTTAGTATTCTTCGATAGTGTGCCTCACATGATTGTATGACAATATAGTAACATTGCATGCATTTGAACGATAAATATTTCATGTTGAAGTCTAACGTGAATGAAACCATTCGTAGTCTGAAACATCACTTTCATAGTTGCATTAAACCGTGGCAGCGGCACGATAAGTGACGCAGACAACGGTGATAGTGGAAACTCAAAGTCTGGAAACAATTCAGCATCCTGAATTGATTTCTACTCCGACATATTAGGTGCGCTACGCACTGCATCACATATGCCAAGGAGCTGCTGTGCTGAGAGAAAAATAAAGAAAAAATCAAGAAAAACGCACGCACACACACATACACACATTTCTTTTTGGAGCCATCAGTCATCTGGTATGATGTGGCCCAGCACGAATTCCTCTCCTGACCCAACCTCATCAACTTAGAGTAGCACCTGCCTCGACCTCTTGTTATTTCCTGGATGTATTCCAATCCCAATCTGTCTCTACAGGTTTTACCCTCTACAGCTCCCTCTAGTACCATGGAAGTATTGCCCTGATGTCTTAACGTCCTATCACCTGTCTGTCCTTTTCGTCAGTCTTTCCCACATATTCATTTCCTCACCGAGTCTGCTAAGAACCTCTTCATTCCTAATCTTATCAGTCCACCTAATTTTCAACGTACTTCTGTAGCACCACGTGTCAAATGTTTCGATTTTCTACTGATTTTGAAACAGTCCATGTTTCACTACCATACTCGTACAGTGTTTTACTCCATACATACATTCTCAAAAAACTTCTTCCCCAAACTAAGGCCTATGTTTTATATTAGTAGACTTCTCTGGGCCGTGACGCGTCCGTAATGGATTATTTTATCGTCTACGTAGAAGAATACCTTAATAACATCTTTTCGTTACTATCAATTTTGATATTAAGTTTCTCGCTGGCCTTATTTCTGCTGCTTCTGATTACTTTCATCTGTCTTCGGTTTACTCTCAATCCATATTCTGTACTCATTAGACTGTTCATTCCATTGAACACACCCGATAATTCTTTTTCACTTTCACTGAGGACAGCAATTTCATCAGCGAATCTTATCTTTGTTGTACTTTTATTGTGAATTTCAGTCCTATTCTCGAAACTTCTTTTTTATTTCCATCGTTAGTTCTTCGATGAAGAGATTGAACAGTAGCGGCAAAAGACTATATACCTGTCTTACACTCTTTCTAATCCAAGTTTTTCGTTCTGGATCTTCCAGTCTTATTGTTGCCTCATGGTTCTTGTACATATTGCGTGTCACCCGTATTTCCCTACAGGTTACTCCTATTTTTTAAGAATTTCGAACACCTTACATTATTCGAACGTTACATTATCGACCGCTTTTTCCAGGTCTACAAATCCTATGAACGTGCCTTTATTTATATTCAGTCTTGCCTGTATTATCAGCTTCAACATCAAAACTGACTCTCTGGTGCCTTTACATTTCCTGAAGCCAAACTCATCGTCATCTAACAGATCCTTAATATTATTTTGCGTTCTTCTGTTTATTATCCTTGTCAGCAGCTTGGATGGATGAGCTGTTAAACCGATTCAGCGGTAATTTTCGCACTTGTCGGCTCTTGCAAACTTTGAAATTAATTGGACGACGTTTCTCCAAAAGTCTTGTGGTATATCCCCACTCTCATAATTCTATACACGAACGTGAATAATCATTTTGTTGCCACTTACCCCAATGATTTTAGAAATTTCGATGGAATGTTATCCATCGCTTCTCTCCGTTATTTGGTCTTAAATCTTACAAAGCTCTTTATAATACTGATTCTAATACTGGATCCCCTATATCTCCCCTATCGATCTCTATGTTTTCTTCATTTACGTCATCTGACTTCTCCCCCGTCCCGTCCACCCATAGAGGCCACAATCTTGAATCGTCATTGCGAATTCTAACGTCATTTATGATATGAACTGCCGTCTTGGATCACCACCTTGATTCTAAACCTGAAACCATACGGTCTGCTCCAGTTCCCGTGATTGCTATCTTCAATTGGTCGTCATGAGGATTGCATTATTGTCAGTCATCTGGTTTATAGTTCTGTAGGGCGTTTTGTTACAGTTCTTTTGCTGAAACATACAAATGTATGGGATGAATTGTTACATAGCCACCACTTTGCAGTGCACAAATTATTCTATTTTCACCGTGCACCCATTTCATGTGCAATACTCAAAGTCCCAAATTCATCCGAAATATTGCATAGTAGCCTTCATAAAATCTAACTCCTCATGACCTTAGAATAATTCTAAGTTAGGCGATTGTTGGAACTATTTCACTACAATTGAACTTATTTTAATATCCTGCAAACTTAGCTGATTTGTAGAACGTCCCCAAGATCTCACAGACACAGTCGTTTCACATCACACCTCGTGCCACCGGATATTGTGAAAGCAGAAAAACCTCCTGCACAAGCAGCCTTGTTGGAGAAATCATCAGGGTATTCATTTGAAAATGATTTATAAATCCTATAGGGGCATACATGTTTCCTAATAAAAGTATCACTACCCTACTAGTCTATTACAAGCTTGTTTCACATATCGCTCACATCTTCAGAGCCCCCATCTGTCACCATTTAGAAATCAATTTCAAATATTAGATGTCATGTACAATGTAAAACACAATCCGTGTGAGGAATCACTTAAACCGCAGTGCTAATCTGGACAATACACCGCATTCTGTTTATAGGGAGGGTGACAGATTTATGATTGTCAATTGAAAGATGATACTGTCACCATCAAAAGAGATTGTGGTTGCTGTGGTACGACTTAGAGATGGCTTTTATCGCAAAAACAACCGATTTTCGGTTATATTGTTTTTTTTAAAAAAACAGCTGTTTAATCGTACTGTTAAAACCGCTCAAAACAACCAGATCCTCAAATCATTTTTTACTGTTATTTACTGTAAAAAACGCAAAAACCGAAAAAAGATTGAAAAACTTCCGAGTCCCTCAGCTTCAAGACACATAGAATCAAAATATTAAATTAAACAGGTAAATAAAAGAAAACCTCGTGCGTCCACCATTTGCTGCTTTTCTCGAAAAAAATCGGCGGTATTCAACTATTGATTCTAGTTTTTTGAAACGCTGTTCAAAGGTCATGTTGTATTCGGGGATCACACTTCTGTCTGGACATTATGAACAGTCATTGCTAAAAGTTGAGAACTGGTGTTGAAGAACTCTATTTTTCTTGTTAATTTGGCCGTTTTCAAGGGGTAAAAGCAGATAAACAAATAATGTATAGACACAGGCAACTGACTGACAGCTTTCTGTTTTCATTGTAAACTGTGAATGAGCTGTTAAGTTTTAAGTTTTTTCCTCATATTATGTAGCAAGTCTGTTGTGGCTCCTCCCGTTTTTAATCTTTTAAAGCACTGAGTGTTGTACTCCACTGACAACTCAGTTCATAAGTTACTTCCAGACTGGTGATGGTGCCATTCTTTAATACAACTGACTGCCGACGAAGACAGTGAGAAACTACCATATAGACCAGAATGGCCAAGTCTTGCACACTACGTGTATATACGCGTACCATCTAATAGGCCACGCCACGTGGTAAGAGGTATGAATGTCTCAGCAGTGCTGTATCAATTCTTGTGCCATGTGTTTGTTGATCGTTTCTTCGGCGTTGTTAATAAAATAACACTCATCTCATTTCCCCATTTTCTGTAACAAAGCGATGTATTAAAACAACGCAAATTTTAGGAATAAAAATTAGTCATTCTTTAAAAAAAGTTTACTTAAAAACGTAAACTTTTACTGCGGTTGCTATGCCTAATTGATACTACTGTATTTTTGCCCGGTTATTAGAAAGAAAATACCTGTTATAACTGAGACCAAACAAATACCGAAAAATACCGGTTATTCTGAAATAAAATACTGGTATCAGTTTTAACTGGTTGATTTTTCCCCATCCCTAGTACAACTGACTGAGAGCCACGGATATGAATCCGCTACTACAGCTAGTTGGGACGCTATTGGCTCTGAGCACTATGGGACTTAATTTCTGAGGTCATCACTCCCCTAGAACTTAGTCAGTGACGGCAAACAGTGAGGTTCTGTCAGCTCTGTGGATGCGTTTCTATAGTCATTTGCTTGACAGTTATTGTGTGTGAGAGAGAGATTGTGATGATCAAGGGTTCTGTGCAGTTCTTGTTCTCAGCATAAGTGCTGCATACTGATTAAGTCTAGGCGTCAAACGCTGATGCTTTGTCTATTTTTACCAAGGAGCTCGCTTTAAAACTGTGTATTGAAAATAGTCAGTTTGTAGTAAGTAGAACGTAACAAACTGTGATAAAAGCAACGAATCTAAAGCTTTTTGCAGCGCTTGTTTGTTTGTTTGTTTGTTTGTGTATGTGTGTGTAAAACACTTCCAAGCTTTTTCTTCCATCCTACAAAACTGTGATTTTGGATAGTGTTCGTCAGAAATTACTTCCAAATCCGTCGGAAACAGGTGATGTCTATGTTTGCCGTTTGCATATACTGAGACGCTGAACATTCTCGGTCCTGTATAACGAGCTGTGATAACTGAAAGAAACTTCACAAGCCAAGATCGCTAAAAAAGGGATTCTCTCGGATGACCACTTTGGACAGAGCTATTCTGTCAGCCGAACTTATTCTTTAAAATTATTACAAAATATGATCCATCAGTGTTGCAAGTCGCTCCACGTGTCATGTGCACCTTCCATTACCTTGAAGATCACTGCACATCGGCATGCCAAACGTGCAAGTATTATGTACAAACAAAATATAACTACACTGCGCTGATTAGGAATGTTCATGTTCACAATCAGCTGGCAACTCACAAAAGTGGTGTAAACAGAAGACCACCAGGTACGTCCGCACGTGTCACCTGTTGGACGTACGTGGTGGCCGTTGCGTTTGCACCACTTTTGTCAGAACCACGATTCTGCACTTCGTGGTTCTCTCCAGTGTGCCAAGTCGACTGTTGGTGGTGGGACGACTTCGGCGAGTGGGGCTCCAGTGACAGTGGTTACGATGCTGTATGACATATGTGTTGTCCACTTTGAATTTCCCATAAGACCTAAATTTAAGGAGACAACTGTTTAAATGGTTGCGACAGGTAACATGGAATTCCACACTTAGAACACGTGATCTGACTGCTCTTAATAGGCCTACAGGACGCTACAGGATTGGGCGCTTTCTAACAGGCAACTTAGTTCATTTTGTTCTGGTATCTGGGATTCTGATGTCATAGAGACAGAGCCAGTATCCCAGGCCAGACATTTTGAACCTACTCCTGCCTGTTTGATAATACACCATCTTGGATTTTTAAATCTCCCATCAAATTAGGCTCAGAAACCCCCCCCCCCCCTCCCTACTTCCACGATAATGTCACTGTACAGGGGGTGGAAACCCTGGCAATTTTGAATTTCCTGATAGTTTTTCAATTTCCCAGCATTTAACACATATGGCAGCTGACCATTGTCAGAGGCGTAGAAGGGAGGAAGAATCTGATGACTCATCAAAGACGTCATCAATGATGTCATCGGTAACCTTCTCTGCACCAAACGGCACTCTCTCTGACTACTTGACTAGTCCACCTTACGAATTACTGAGCTCTCCTTATCAACCTGTTCTGCTGTTACTGATTCTGTACTCACAACTCAATATTCCCCACCTCCCTTTACACTGATATCAAGTGGTAAATTCCGTATTACGATGGGGTGTCTGGGCACTTTTTAACAGACAGTGTTTCCTCAGTACTGCACCTCGTTATAAGAATATGTAAGGATAGAATATACACTCCTGGAAATGGAAAAAAGAACACATTGACACCGGTGTGTCAGACCCACCATATTTGCTCCGGACACTGCGAGAGGGCTGTACAAGCAATGATCACACGCACGGCACAGCGGACACACCAGGAACCGCGGTGTTGGCCGTCGAACTGCGCTAGCTGCGCAGCATTTGTGCACCGCCGCCGTCAGTGTCAGCCAGTTTGCCGTGGCATACGGAGCTCCATCGCAGTCTTTAACACTGGTAGCATGCCGCGACAGCGTGGACGTGAACCGTATGTGCAGTTGACGGACTTTGAGCGAGGGCGTATAGTGGGCATGCGGGAGGCCGGGTGGACGTACCGCCGAATTGCTCAACACGTGGGGCGTGAGGTCTCCACAGTACATCGATGTTGTCGCCAGTGGTCGGCGGAAGGTGCACGTGCCCGTCGACCTGGGACCAGACCGCAGCGACGCACGGATGCACGCCAAGACCGTAGGATCCTACGCAGTGCCGTAGGGGACCGCACCGCCACTTCCCAGCAAATTAGGGATACTGTTGCTCCTGAGGTATCGGCGAGGACCATTCGCAACCGTCTCCATGAAGCTGGGCTACGGTCCCGCACACCGTTAGGCCGTCTTCCGCTCACGCCCCAACATCGTGCAGCCCGCCTCCAGTGGTGTCGCGACAGGCGTGAATGGAGGGACGAATGGAGACGTGTCGTCTTCAGCGATGAGAGTCGCTTCTGCCTTGGTGCCAATGATGGTCGTATGCGTGTTTGGCGCCGTGCAGGTGAGCGCCACAATCAGGACTGCATACGACCGAGGCACACAGGGCCAACACCCGGCATCATGGTGTGGGGAGCGATCTCCTACACTGGCCGTACGCCACTGGTGATCGTCGAGGGGACACTGAATAGTGCACGGTACATCCAAACCGTCATCGAACCCATCGTTCTACCATTCCTAGACCGGCAAGGGAACTTGCTGTTCCAACAGGACAATGCACGTCCGCATGTATCCCGTGCCACCCAACGTGCTCTAGAAGGTGTAAGTCAACTACCCTGGCCAGCAAGATCTCCGGATCTGTCCCCATTGAGCATGTTTGGGACTGGATGAAGCGTCGTCTCACGCGGTCTGCACGTCCAGCACGAACGCTGGACCAACTGAGGCGCCAGGTGTAAATGGCATGGCAAGCCGTTCCACAGGACTACATCCAGCATCTCTACGATCGTCTCCATGGGAGAATAGCAGCCTGCATTGCTGCGAAAGGTGGATATACACTGTACTAGTGCCGACATTGTGCATGCTCTGTTGCCTATGTCTATGTGCCTGTGGTTCTGTCAGTGTGATCATGTGATGTATCTGACCCCAGGAATGTGTCAATAAAGTTTCCCCTTCCTGGGACAATGAATTCACGGTGTTCTTATTTCAATTTCCCGGAGTGTATAAAAAGTATATAAAGATAGAATATATAAAAGGATAAAACTGATGCTAATTCTCAAAAACAACACACCGCAAGAAGGCTGAACAGAGTTTGTTGGATTAGTCCAGCTTGATCAGTGTAACTGAATTTTGAAATGTGAGACCTGCGTTTATTACATGGCATTTATAATTATTGTTTAATATCTGAGCTGTTCTTCAGTGGTTGGGAAAATAATTATGTTCCTACCTAACTCTTCTAAAATTACCAATGACCCTTTGAAAGGATTTTCGTAGTCCTGCATGGCAGTTATTTTTACAGCGAAGAAAATTTATCTATTGTGGTATCTTCGTAACACAATAATTTTTGGAAATTACATCCTGTTAGTGCTTGCTGAAAACGAGTGAAGAGGTTACAATAAAAGGCTCGACCTTAAGAGTAATGAATAACGAAAAGCATAACATCTTCAAGCAGTCTCAGCTAGACTCCTCAAATAACCTAGCAAGGTCGCTCAGTGGTAAAATGCTGGACTCGCATTTGGATGGATGGCAGGTCAAATCTCTGACGTTGAACCCTAGTCTTCCTAGGATCTCAAGTACGGTAGTGGTTAAGACAGTGGATTCGCTTTTTCAAGGGGAGGGACTCATTTCCCTACGGTTTTCGTAAAGTAATTAAGACAAGTGACGGATTAGTTCCTCTGGAAATGATGAAAGTAGACTACTACTGAAGAACATGAGCCTAGGTGCTAAGTAGCCTGGTAGGATCGTCAAAAGCAACCTGTCTGTGCTACTAATATGTGAGTAAACACTAAGTAACCTGGCAGGATGAGCTAAATGAATCATATCTATTACTATGTGGATAAGGACTAACATCCTAGCAGGGTGAGCTAACGAAATCTATTTACTGTTATGTGGGGAGGGTCTCAGTAAGCTCTTGCTGCTAGTTTCTACTCATGAGTCAATACAAGAGTCGTCATATATCGGAGCATCAATGATTAATACAAAATAAAGAAATATATCCTACTGCTTTTAGGCTATCAGTTATTTAAAATTAATTTTGCATCGACTTTCGGAGAATTGAACATTACATCGAGTCATTGACACAACCACTCTCTTCGGTCGTGTCGTCTTTCCTGCCTTGTTTTATATGTGACGAACTCGTCCTTTCAATTTGATCGTTAACGTGCGTCTGGTATTCCACATAAGCATGTTGCTTTCCCGTGGAGTCATCTGTGTTCTCGTCTAGTGAACTACTGCCACCTGGTACACTAGGTACTCTTTCGCCTTGCTCGTCCTGACCTACTGTCGTCTTTGTCAAGTTTTGTATTAATTATTTTGCCTGATCTATTGCAAGTTCGCGCCGCTAGACAATCAATACTCATCTTACAGTTGTATTACGCCCAATATTTACGTTCCAAAGTGTATTTTTGTGAGTAAAACTTAATAACGTACTGTCACGCGGCGCCAAGTATAACTCTTGCATGCTGTCACACAAACCAATGTTACCCTGTGGGAGAATTCTTAATTTTGACCATGCGTGTGTCTAATCTGAAGGTATCTGACAGCAATTTTGAATATATTGTAATTAAGAGAAAAAATAAACAGGCTTTCACTTTGGGAATAATGATAATAGTAAAGTTCGTATACGAATGAAAAATCTAACGGTCGCCAGCCAAATTAGGCACTTTAATTTGAAATATTATGTTCAAGAAAAATGAATATTAGTTGCTGTACTGACTTCCATTAAGGTTCCCTTTGTGTGGCACACTGGCTACACACGAATACAGGCTTTCTAAGTTTTGGGTAGCAGTAGTTATCATTAATGCACAAACCAGTAATTACAGAAATCAAAATTGTACCTCACTCATGATAATAACAGTTACAATCACGATCATTACGTGACTCAGTACTGAGATGTTTCTGCAGGAAGCACTGAACTAAAGTTGGACATGGAAAGGTTTCTGACTGAACTGACATAAAATTACCACAAATATAATTAGATGATATCACAATTACATTGGTTATACTCCCATTTATACAACTGTATCAGATTTATTTAGTAGCAATAATTTTCTAATTATCTTTCTAATATGAGAAAATTATGGTGGGGACCCATAAACTGACACTATCACTAGTCAAACTCTATTATTATTTCAGTAGTAAGATTCAATTCAACTAAATTTAATTTTTAAAACCCTTTTGGAATTGTTTATGTGTTCATCCTTCAAAGCAAATTTCTCAACACTGCGCTCGATTAACCTCAAATCACTCACACAAATTAACTGCTCCATGCTCTGATACATATCTGTGTGCATGAAGGCGGTGGAGCAGTGGCGAAGTAGTGGTGGCAAGCAACGTGGCGGCTAACTGTACGCACGGCTCTTGATGTTTGAATGCTCTTTACCATTTATTCTTGGCGACGGATTTTTAGCGTGTTATAGCCATTCCTTATTTCAGAAAGTACCATGCTACAGCCAGACTCTCATGCGTGGCAAAATTCCTTGCAAAACGGGTTTCAAATGCCTCCCTTGTCACCCTCGATGTGTATCGTGCAACGGCTAGCCACTGACTACGTACCGTTCCCACCAAGGAGCCGCCCAGTTCGACCGCCAAAGCCTCGTTTTACCTCGCTCCAAACCACTTCCTTTGCGGAGGGACTGCCCTACATCTTTTACGTTATACAAGTGTCCTGAGTAAGAACCAGCTTCCAATATGCAATGTTTTCTTTTTAAACACACACAGACAGACACACACACACACACACACACACACTTATATATATATATATATATATATATATATATATATATATATATATATATATATATATTATTTAGTATTTTGTATACACACATTACAAACTTTAAATTTCCTGTCAAAAATCAATGACTTAAAGTAACAAAGAACAAACACTTCATTGTCACATAAACACAGTTACATAGTATAAAACTACTTCTAATCTATACAGGTGTTACACGACGTCGGTATTTTAGGGTTGTATAGCGACCCATGTCTTCATTTCTAGGAAGAGGTGGTGGCTGCGAAAGCTGTTCACTAATGAAACGACGATTTTCATGAATTTTGTCGTTGATTTTCATCACCAGTTTGTCGATTGCAAGACTAGACCTCATTGTGAACGTTGGTACAGCCATTTGTAAAGTCAATGCACCATTGCCCCATTCGGCTTTCAATAATTAATCCTTTTGCATACACATCATAAAGGTCGCTATAATAATCAAATTGTATGTAGTGTCCTCCCAGCAAAAACCTAATTACAGAACACACATCACTAATGGCGGGATTTTCTACTGCAGCACACATTATAGTACGACACAGAAAGCAAAGTAATAGACACAAGCCATACGCTACCAGCTCTGGTTGCCTACTGAGCGTAGAAACGTTATGACACCAAGATGGCGGCTGTAGCCCCTAACATCGCCGCGATAACCCAATTCGTCTGTTCATTTCTGGAAAACCGTCGTAAAATTGCAGACTGGCAATGGCAAGGAAATTGTTTCTGAAGAAGAGACATTTGTTAATATTGAAAATAAATTTAAATGTTAGGAAGTCCTTTCTGAAGATATTTGTGTAGAGTGTTGCCTTGATCGGTAGTGAATAGTGCACGCAACCAATTCAGACAAGAGTAAAATCTTTTGAAATGTAGTTTAGATTGGTAGTTCGTGTATCTAATGAGGAGGTATCGAATAGAACTGTGGAGTAAAGAAATTTGTGGCACTGCATGACTGAAAGAAGAGATCTGTTAATAGGGCACATCCTGAGGAATGAAGGAGGGAGACCGAGAGATGAATACAGTAAGCAGATTCAAATGGATGTAGTTAATAAGAGATGATGAGGCTTGCACAGGATAGAGTAGTGTGGACAGCTGCACCAAATCAAACATCGGAGAGAAGACTGCGACAACAACATCGATTACCTCAACCAAGTCTTGTGAAATGTACCTGTTACTTTACGAGTATTTATTAAACTTACATACTCATGCACTACAGTGACCCGGCACATAGTTGGGATTGGTGATCAGAAAGGGCACTTAAAAATAAAACTCAGGTTACGCGGTCACCTCCTCAGTGTATCAGTATTGTTCCACAGGACTGAAAATAGGAAGAAATATTTTGTTATAAGAAAGTTAAATTAATTGATTGTAGAGGTACGAAGACAAAGTGCGTCTTACACTTTTTTCGCGCATCTAAATAGACATTCACACTCTTTTGTGTAGCAGTAGCAGCACAGTACTCTCTCCTTTATCCCCCATTTCAATTATTTATTTTTCACTATACCGCGGTGTCCGAAAACTATGATATAATGAAGCCATCATCTAACTTAGGATCATGGCATCAATGTCGGAGGTTTTCCGCACAAGTATAATCCGGAAGATTCTGTAAGTACAACCACCGACAATGTACTGCTAGCTGGCGCGCTCAGATAAAACCGGTTGTATAATCTATTTCCACTCCCTAGAACGCAGTGGAACATTACATACACATAAAAAGAAATAAGCACGAGTGACGTAAAATGCATCGGATGTGACTAGCGACCCGGCACTAGTGCGCTCGTACGAAAGCCTGATACGGACGCAATCGCATTTGGGAATTCGCGTGGTCGCAAGCACATCCCCTAAATCGGAAATACCGGCGCATTGGCGCAGAAGACAATGGCGACTGTTGGTAGAGCCATGCAGACGTGACAGAGATTGGATTCCAGACTACGGGATGCGACCCTGCAGCTACTGCAGATTCACAGAGCTATCGTAAAACCGCGCTGTCCTCCTCCCCTTCCGATTCTTTGCTCGCAGAAATGCAATTCCAAATAATGAAGCCAATACTCGGCGATGAGCACCGCGGGTTCCGTCAGACGGATTATTAGTTTTCTGTGTGTGTGTGTGTGTGTGTGTGTGTGTGTGTGTGTGTTTGTGTGTCTGCGGCAAATCAAGTGCGCGAGTGTTTGCGAGGGTGTCGAGCCCCTGCAGACTCGGAGCGGGCGGCGGATGCAACGACTGGAGTCGCTGCCGCCGTCGCCACCGCTACCGCTGTCCCCACCTCCCCCGCCGCCCCCCTACCCCAACCCTGCTACCCCCCCGACGACGCTACTGACTGGTCGTCCACCCGTGGCACAAACAACCCCGACCTCGCCTGTGCTCTAACTTTAGCCTGTTTATCGCTGCCCCGCATTCCTAATATGCAATCAGCAGGCGGTCGCCGCCGCATTACGTCACAGACAGTTCGCCGTCTTAAAATCCGATTTTCATTGGCGACACTGAGTGGGTGTGTCGCCTGTCACAACCGGGAATGTAATTCAGTACTAGTGCTACTCAGCTGCTACTAAAATCTAGTTCTGTGCTGTTGTCCCCATTTTCCAGTAACTATCCACCTCCCCTCCCCCCCCCCTTTCCGAATACTGTCGCAGTGAATCTACTGCAGTATTTCTCTCAGGTGTCCAGTCGGAACACGATATTTTGGCAGTGTGTAAGTAGGCTGCTTAGGTTTTTATGTTGGTAACGCCGCGTAGCGCTCTGTATGAAAATCACTGACTGTGCTGTGTGCAGTCTGTGCCTGGTTTACATTCTTGGAAAAACGGCTCTGAGTACTATGGGACTTAACATCTGAGGTTATCAGTCCCCTAGAACTTAGAACTACTTAAACCTAACTAACCTATGGGCATCACACACATCCATGCCCGAGGCAGGATTCGAACCTGCGACCGTAGCGGACGAGGGGTTCCAGACTGAAGCGCCTAGAACCGCTCGGCCACAACCGCCGGCAAACATTGCAATTTTTGCTTTTGTAGTGTTGGGCAGTTTGATGTGAACAGCGCGTAGCGTTGCGGTGTTGGAGGTGAGCCGCCAGCTGTGTTGGATGTGGGTAGAGGGATGGCAGAATTTTCAGAGCGGACCATCTGGACGTGTGTCCACCAGAAAGAGTAAATTTGTAATACTGGCTACATGAATTGATATATATATGATGACTTTTGAATGTTATTAAGGTAAATACATTGTTTGTTCTCTATCAAAATCTTTCATTTGCTAACTATGCCTATGAGAAGTTAGTGCCTTCAGTAGTTAGAATCTTTTATTTAGCTGGCAGTATTGGCGCTCGCTGTATTACAGTAGTTCGAGCATCGAAGATTTTTGTGAGGTAAGTGATTCATAAAGGTATAGTTTATTGTTCGTCAGGGCCATTCTTTTGTAGGGATTTTTGAAAATCAGATTGCGTTGCGCTAAAAATATTGTGTGTCAGTTAAAGCATAGTCACGTATAATTTTTCTAAGGGGACGTTTCATATTTCGACACTTAGCCGAGAATACCTCACTGGAATCTTCTGATTTTTTCTTGTAGTTTGTGTAATTAGTGTAGATTTTGTTTATTGCTAGCGCGTAATTGTAGAGAGAATCTCCTTTGTAGTTGCAGTCTTTCATTGTTGTACATTAAAACAGGTGTGGCACACATGTAAATTTGCACCAAGTATTTCGCAGCTGCGCTTGCAATTAACTAGATATTATTTTCAGTGCTATGTTAATGTGTTCCCCTATTTTTGCTCTTCAAATTGTGCTTTTCTGTGTTGTCGTGTGAAATATTGTGACAATAATGGCGTGTGAAAAACGTAATACTAGGCTCCAAAGTAAACTGAGAAATAACAGTGTAGACGAAAGCAGTGTGTTAACGCCACCATGTAATGAATTAACAAATATTCAAAGTAGTAATTTGGTAATTGTGCATAGGGAAATGGAGTGGGCTGCAAATAATGGTGTAGACAGTGAAACAATTAGTGAACAGCGAAGCATTATCGATCGATCGGTCGGCAACAGCTCGCCTCAGGATTCCGAAATGACAGAACACAATCTTGCAAATACTGTAGATTCAGGTTTTGGGTCCTCACCGTTTTCTCAAATGAGCCAAGACACATTTTCCGTTTGTCAAAATGTGAATGTTGCCGGTGAAAATGCACTGCCAAAAAGCATAGAGATACAGATTCCAGACACTAATGCATTATTATTGCAATTAATGCAACAAATTGAACAAAATCAGAAACAAATGGGACAAAATCTTCAAAAGTTAGACACAATGGAACAAAATCTTCAAAAGTTAGACACAATGGTACAACACCAGAGACAAACACAGCAACAGTTACACACAATGGAACAAAATCAGAGACAAACACAGCAAAAGCTTCAAAAGTTAGACTCATTGGAACAAACTCTCGAACAAAAACGTGAAGACTTAACAGCTGAGTTACATAACATTGAATCGAAATGTCAAAAAGTCTGTAATGACGTAAAAACACAAATTTGTGAGCATTTTCAACCTATTTTTTCGCGGCATGAAAATGCATTACAGAATCACGAAGCAGCCATAAAAGAACTGCAAACCATTGTTCATGAAAATCATGAGACCTTGTGGGCTAAAATTGACTCAGTTGCATCTACCGATTCAGTTACGCAACTTGCAAAAACTCAGGAAAACTTAAAGGACACAGTAGATTCGATTTCAACACAAATGGACACTCTGAAACTTGGTTCAGAAAAACACACTGAAGAAATGTGTTCACTATCGGAGAAAGTAGCCGAACTTTCGGATCAGGTCACTAACTTATCTACAAAGGTAGATGATGATCTGAATGACACAAAACCGGTAGTCTTTAATAACACAGGAGAGTGCGAACAAATTAGAAAATTCAAACAAAATCAGAATCAAATTAATACGCAACACCAAAGAGAAATCCGGGAAGTACAAGATCAGCTGATACAGGTAATACAAGAATTACGTATTTCAGAGGACACTCGCGCTCCAATACGGGAAGAGGGACATAGAAATACTGAACAGCCACAAAATAATAACACAGGACACTTCGGAAATTACGAAAGAAATTGGCAAGGTACACCGAATTTTGAGATGGAACCGCCGAAACGTCGTAACAATGACCGACATGTGACTCGCCGACATGATAATTTTGACTAAAAGCTGTTCATTACTACACGTAAATTCAAAACATTTAAGAATTCTGACAACGACATTCATCCACAAGCATGGCTTCATCAATTCTCTCATTGTTTTCCTCCCAACTGGTCATTAGAACACAGATTAGAATTTATGTGTGGCTACTTGGAGAATGAACCAGCTGTAAGAATGCGATCGGTCATTCACGATTGTCACAGTGAAGGAGATTTTTATCATAGCTTCCTCTCAGCATATTGGTCTCAAGCTACACAAGACCGAGTAAAACATAGCATCATAATGATGAAACATTTCGAACAATCTGAATTTTCCAGTCTTGTGAAATATTTTGAAGACATGTTGCACAAGAATCAGTATCTTTCAAACCCATACAGCCCTTCAGAACTCATCCGCATTTGCTTAATCAAACTGCCTGAACATTTACGACATATTATTTTAGCAGGACGTTGCAAAGACGACATTGAAGCTTTTCAGGGACTGTTACAAGAAATGGAAATTGACACTGACAATCGCGGAACGCGAAAACAGGAGCACAACAATTACAGGTCACATCTGTCACAATTCCGCGATGGCAGAAATAATACACGACAAGGCTATTCTTATAACGTAAATCGTGACCATAACAGACACCACCCGTATGACAACCGTTGGCAGAGTAGTAATAATTACAGGGAAAGATCACCCCTCCGCGATAATGACTATCACAGAGACAATCAGAGAAACAGACAATATGGGAACCAAAATAATTATTATTACGAGAGACAGAATAACTTTAGACGCAACGGTTCAGCGCGCAGTTACGATTCAGGGAGAAATTCTCCACCACTTAACCGACAAGAAAGAAACTACAGCAACTACCGACATGACGACAGACGATGTGATCGTAACGACAGACCTGAATTGCATCAGAACTGGCGGGATTTAAACAGGGCAGGGCCCTCTTGTCACCGTGAATTTGTAGAAGTTAGGTCCCCAAATCCCAATAACGACGCGCGCCAACAAAGAGACAATAGGCAATGACTCACACCGCTGGCAGCCACAAAACGTGCTTATGAAACTGACGATGCAGCTGCCGTAGCTAGTAATTACGTAAAAATGGAAGACATTAGGGACATCTTACTCCAGGAACACGACGTAAAACTTAACAACATTGCATATCCTGTGATTCACATTACTGTAAATGACGTAAAATTTACGGCAGTACTTGACTCTGGCAGTCCCATTTCAGTAATTAGTGAAACAGCTTTTAGCAAATGCAACAAATCGAACGATTGCCCCACACTTCCGTTACGTAAGATTAAATTACAAGGTGCAATCTTTGCAAAAAGTGTAGATGTACACCAACAAACCAATTTAGAATTCTTTTGCCAAAGCCACAGCTTCTCTATGAACTTTCTTATTGTTCCATTATTGTCGACGGAAATTATACTGGGAGTAGACTTTTTGAATGAATACAAAGCAATCTTAAGCTTTCACGATGCTGAAATAAGTTTAGAGAAAGAGGGTAAGTCAATAGCTTTGAAATTTGAAGACTGGCTCTCAAACCATGATGAGGAAATTAATCGGCTTTACCTTCTGTTAGACAACAGTTCGGAATTTTCTACGGAACTAGACACTAACAATCACTCTGCAAGTACTGACAGGGATGATATCGACGATATATTTGAAACTAATGAGTTAATTCAGAATAAAATTCAAACAATTCAGAATTGTAATGACACTGATAGGCAGGACCTTTTTGAGATTTTACAAGCACATTCCACAGTTTTTACTCACAAAACAGGAACAATCAAGGGATTTCAATACCAATTTCGTGTTCGTGAGCATACTAAATTTTGTGTTAGACCATACGTAATTCCAGCACATTATAGGGACCGTGTTAGAACGGAAATACAATCTATGCCTGATGAGGGCATTATTGAGCCTGCAGTAAGCTCATACAACAATCCGTTACATGTTGTTGAGAAGAAAAATGGATCGATCAGGCTTGTCTTAGATTCGAGACAAATCAATACTATCATTATTCCTGAAACAGACAGGCCACAGACGATGGAAGAACTTCTTCAAAATTTTAATGGTGTAAAAGTGTTGTCTTCCATTGATCTCAGATCCAGCTTTAATCAGATCGAACTTCATCCAGAATGTAGAAAATACACAGCTTTTCTTTGTTTCGGCGTTTGTTATCAGTTTCGGAAACTTCCTTTTGGTTTGAACATTTGTTCGGCAGCATTCATTCGCGGGCTAAATTCCATATTACCTGAGTTCTTAAAACGTCACATCACCTTATATGTGGACGATATTCTGATAGCAGAAGCCTCATGGGAACAACACAATCGCATCCTCAACAGTTTGTTACGTATTTTTGCAGAACCTGGAATTACAGTTAACTTGGAAAAGTCTGAATTCGGTAGGTCAAAGGTGAGGTTTTTGGGACATATTATTTCTTCTGAAGGCATTCAGCCGGATCCTGAAAAGTTAGAAGCAATCAGAGCCATTCCAGTTCCATCCACAAAAAGACAAGTCCGCAGTTTTCTAGGTCTCGTAAATTTTTACCGTCGTTTTCTGAATATGCAAATTCTAGTTACACCAAAACTTTGTTCTCTCACTGGAAAAAATACTACTTGGAACTGGGACGAACAAGCACAGTTGGAATTCAATTCTTTGAAAGAAGCGTTACTTCACGCGTCAATACTAGCTCATCCAGATCTGTCACAAGATTTCTGCCTTAGCACGGATTCTTCTAAAGTCGGTCTTGGTGCTCATTTATTTCAAGAAGCCATAGAAAATGACATTACTGTTCAGAAAACCATTGCTTTTGCTAGCCGAGTGCTAACAAAATCTGAAAAAAATTATTCCGTTACTGAATTAGAAGCTTTAGCTATCGTTTGGGCATTTAACAAATTCCGTTTCTTTCTTTCTGGTAAGCACGTAAAAGTATACAGTGATCATCGTGCATTACAATTTCTTATGTCTTCAAAACTAAATCATGACAGGTTGAAACGTTGGGCATTGTTTCTGCAAGAATTCCACTTCACAATAGTCTACATTCCCGGCAAGGAAAACATTGTTGCGGACGCACTGTCACGCGCACCGGCTGGGCTTGAGAAAAGTAACACAGAAGGCAACCTCGAGAAAAATTTCAGTATTCTTTACATTCAGAAAGTCGCCTTTGAAAACTTCATCACCACATCTTTAAAGGACATTGCTCATGAACAAGATAAAGATCCGATTTGGAAAGACATTAAGAGCAAATGGTATGAAAAGACACACACACAGATTCGGCATTATTATCTGGTTAGAAACAACATACTGTTCAAACGCTGCACTGTTGATGACAAGCTATGGGTACTTTGCATTCCTGACGATTTTGTTAATAAGCTCATTTGGTACATTCATTTCAGTTACGCACATTTTGGCCCACGAAAATGTTATCATATTCTTCGAACGACTTGTTATTTTAACAATATGGAAAAGAGAATTCGAAGAGTCTTGTCTATTTGTAAACTTTGTCAAAAGGCAAAACCATCTACTATCTCCCATCGTGCTCCGCTGTTTCCTATCATTCCTTCTAAATTAAAAGAATTTGCTGCTGTTGATCTCTTGGGACCCCTTGTCAGAACGTGGAATGGATTTTCGTACATTCTAGTCGCTGTTGAACTTACTTCAAAATTTGTTTCTTTCATTCCGTTACGTAAAGAAAGCCACTGGACGGTCTGTATCCAACGCCTTTGTTAAAAATTTCTTACGTGAAGTTGGCCACGTTGCTAAAGTCATTTCAGATAACGGACCGCAATTCAGATCTGCTGTTTGGTCACGCATGCTTCGGAATCATAAAATCAAACCTGTTTTTATTTCATTGTATTCACCACATTGTAACCCCTCCGAACGGATTATGAAAGAAATCAATAAGCTTTGCAGACTTTATTGTCACAGAAAGCATCAGCATTGGGACAGATATTTACACTTATTTCAAAACGTGCTGAATGAAATGCCTCATGACTCCACTGCTTTACCACCTACTCTTGTACTGAAGAATGAAGAACCACCGAACAGAATCAGAGAGATTGTACCTTTCCCGAATACACGTAAACTTCGACACAAAGACATAATTGATTTGGCTCTTAAAAATATAAAAGCTGCAGCAGACAAAAGGAGAAAACTACACGGTAAAGCAAATGCAAAGAAATTATATATTGGTCAGAAAGTTCTCATTAAAGCTCATTCATTGTCACATAAGAAGAAACACTTGAGTCACAAATTCTTTCTAGTTTACAAAAAATGGTTCAAATGGCTCTGAGCACTATGGAACTCAACATCTGAGGTCATAAGTCCCCTAGAACTTAGAACTACTTAAACCTAACTAACCTAAGGACATCACACACACCCATGCCCGAGGCAGGATTCGAACCTGCGACCGCAGCAGTCCCGCGTTTCCGGACTGCAGCGCCAGAACTGCTAGACCACCGCGGCCGGCTTTCTAGTTTACAATGGACCTTACAGAATCCGACGTATACCACATAATTGCGATGAAGTTGAAACTCTGCGTACTAGGAAGACTAAAGGTTTACACCACATTTCACATGTAAAACCGTTTATTGAAAGATAATCTGCTTTTTAACTTTGTCTTTGCCATAAAACGTTTCACTTCACGTTACTAGTATGCTTTAGAAACTGTTACCATGCAACAATGTTTGAAGTTAAATATCCAGTCAAGAACCAAGAGGACTTATTTAAACAGAAATTACGAATGCATTGTTATTGCGAACAGACGACACACTGTTATTGTGTGTGTACATTCTTGCTTGTTAGTTGCACGATTACGTAACGACTATAAGGCTCACATACTTAGAACATATACTGGTACTGCTAATGAGATTCTAATGCAACATTTTGGTTTACTTGAAAATACATTCTGGATTTAAGGTACTTTCTGTGAGATACCAGATGAGACAGTGGTTAGTTTATGTGACAGCTACACGATTTTATCACGAAGCTACTAATGAGTGATAATTTACAATGTTGCTTTTGCGGTGTTTCTGTTTCATATCTGCACAGTTTTTCTGTATTATTCTGGAAAGTAAAACATGTTTTAGTAGTAACTTTTGTGGTATAGCTACAATGAGACAGCCTTTTCCGTAGCACAACAATACGTTACAGCACAGTAATTTCTTCATCACAACAATAAGCGTAATAACTAAGATATCCATACGCAAAGCATTTCACTTTTGTTTATCATGAGGTAAGTACATTGACTTCTGCAGAACTTAGCTTTCGGAGGACAATAACTACGACACTTCCACAGTGATTATCTTACAGCAAGACGCACATTTAGCGCTACAGGACACGTATTTGAGTGATTAATTTTGTACTTAAATCATTTATTTTTAAAGATATTTGAAGTACAATGATACAAAGGTTTTCCGTAATACATTTCATTCCATTGTTGTAATCTGTAACACCTGAGGGTATAATTACATTAATCCTCAGGGGGGTACACGCTTACTTTGTGTATCATGTGTTTGGCAAGCACAAGGAGCCCTAGCTAATATGGTATTTGCTTACACAACTTTACACATCGGTACCATATTTCTCTAACACATAATTACACAGCTATCTGATCATTTAACTGAGAGAGACAAACTTTTTTATTACGTCAGTGACACATGTTTACGCAATTACACCTTTGGATAACTTCACTCTTACGAAATTGTATTTTGTCTGTACTTTGTGAACTGTTTATATTTTTTTGGACCATTGTGATACTATGAGAGCTTTGAATGATATATTTGGTATGGGATCAAGATTTTTAAAGTACATTTGAGGTAGATGACACTATTGAAATGAGCAGAGAATTTTCTTTAGGTTTTGAAATTATTGAAGGAAGCTACGACGATTTTGAGAGTTGACTGAGGTGTTATGATGTTATTATTACGATGACTATGTGAATTATGCTGTTGCGGTATGTTTATGATCAATAAGCTGATGCTGTATGAGGAATTTGATTATGCTATGTATTTATTATGATGAAATATTGAAGTGTCGTTGCAAGATTGACGTGTCGACGAATATGTGTAATAAGGTAAGGAGTAATGAATAGTGGTTAGGGACTCTGACTTGTGAAAAAGGATGTTGGAAACCAAGAATCGTACTTTAAGAGTTATGAAATGTGTGTAAATACGTGAATGTATCACAATGCCGGCGAAAAATTTTTGGACACTGCTATATTCATAAGATTTTGCTTCTACACATTTGCAACGCAAATTCTCAACTCGTGAAATTTTGTATAGGAGACTGTCACTGTAGCGGAAACTGCTCTCGTAAATATTTCCGTAAGAAAGTTAAGTGACCACCTGCACGTAACGCGTCGTGGGCACCCAGCTGTGTCAGACGGTTGGAGAAAAAGCCATTAGTGTGTGCGTTTTCAGAGGCACAGGTAGAAAAATAAAAGGGAGGCCATTATCCTCGCTATTGACATTCCTTTGTAGAAAGCATCGCAAATACGACACGCTCATTACTTGGAAACATTCATACATCTGCACACCTGATTATGACAAGTATCTTTCTACGAGAGATGAGAGATTTTTTACTACTTTATGAAATTCCATATGGCTAATGAATGATGTTTCATGCCTTCCTTTGTACATATTTTCATTTTTTTAATATCTAGTTTCTAGCTGCACTGCAGCATTGGTTAAAATAGAATTTTATAGATGTACTAATATAAATATTTTCTGTCTACAGATCCAGTAAATACTAATTTTGTAATACATTTCCCAAAAATGGGGGAGCACAAAGACATTTCCCTTCACAGGAACTGCATACATAATTTTCTTTTCAACTACTTGGTAATTTTTTTGGTAGAGTAAGTTTTTGTGCTGCATCACTCTAGTGTTAAGATGTGACATAGGTATTAAACATGGCCATTTTTACAGTAATATTTTTTCTCCTTGAGCTCTCTCATGGTTAGATATAAGTTATTGCATTTGCTGCGGCTGTTTGCCAGGCATAGTGCTACTAAATTTCACTTTGTATTACTCTGCTAAGCTAGTTTTACTACTGATTTATTTTTCTTGTTGCTGCACATTGGCTCATATTAGTTGTAATGTTGCATTGCTTGGTAATTTAGATTTACTGTAGCTTGCTTTGCAATTTTCCATTTTTTTTGTCATTGCTGTTTGTGTTAATTGTTTTGTGCTGCTGCATTGCCACGTCCCTTAGTTTAGCATCTGAGCTCAGTAGATTTAAGTTAGCTTAAGAGGGGGTAGCCTATAAGAGAATGAGTTGCAATGAATTTGAAGAAATGCACTGAGAGGTTATACGAGAAAAATACAGAAAGCATGTTTGGATAGGATTTTTTTGGCTGGAGCAAATATCGCAATAAGACGAAAGATCTATGGAATGAAGTTTTGGGTTGGACTGCAGTACCAAAATGAAAATGAACCACTGAAAATGAACCTTGTCCTTTCCTTTTGTGTTATCCCACTATGTGTTTGTGTACCCTTGTGTATTTGTTTTCTTCCTGTCTCTGTGTAGTTTCATAGAATTTTTTCTTCTTCTAATACTAAGCTACATTCACTATGATGAGGAATACTGTTATCCTCAAATATAATTGGCATTAATAATATGTTATTTACCTTGTAAATATGCTTAGACATTATTTATTCTGTTTTGTTTTAATGCTCATGTGTGAAGTTGATGTTTCAATAATTATTCTGATCTTTTATCTATTTACTTATGTCATAATTCCTGTAACACTGATGTACACTCCTGGAAATGGAAAAAAGAACACATTGACACCGGTGTGTCAGACCCACCATACTTGCTCCGGACACTGCGAGAGGGCTGTACAAGCAATGATCACACGCACGGCACAGCGGACACACCAGGAACCGCGGTGTTGGCCGTCGAATGGCGCTAGCTGCGCAGCATTTGTGCACCGCCGCCGTCAGTGTCAGCCAGTTTGCCGTGGCATACGGAGCTCCATCGCAGTCTTTAACACTGGTAGCATGCCGCGACAGCGTGGACGTGAACCGTATGTGCAGTTGACGGACTTTGAGCGAGGGCGTATAGTGGGCATGCGGGAGGCCGGGTGGACATACCGCCGAATTGCTCAACACGTGGCGCGTGAGGTCTCCACAGTGCATTGATGTTGTCGCCAGTGGTCGGCGGAAGGTGCACGTGCCCGTCGACCTGGGACCGGACTGCAGCGACGCACGGACTCACGCCAAGACCGTAGGATCCTACGCAGTGCCGTAGGGGACCGCACCGCCACTTCCCAGCAAATTAAGGACACTGTTGCTCCTGGGGTATCGGCGAGGACCATTCGCAACCGTCTCCATGAAGCTGGGCTACGGTCCCGCACACCGTTAGGCCGTCTTCCGCTCACGCCCCAACATCGTGCAGCCCGCCTCCAGTGGTGAATGGAGGGACGAATGGAGACGTGTCGTCTTCAGCGATGAGAGTCGCTTCTGCCTTGGTGCCAATGATGGTCGTATGCGTGTTTGGCGCCGTGCAGGTGAGCGCCACAATCAGGACTGCATACGACCGAGGCACACAGGGCCAACACCCGGCCTCATGGTGTGGGGAGCGATCTCCTACACTGGCCGTACACCACTGGTGATCGTCGAGGGGACACTGAATAGTGCACGGTACATCCAAACCGTCATCGAACCCATCGTTCTACCATTCCTAGACCGGCAAGGGAACTTGCTGTTCCAACAGGACAATGCACGTCCGCATGTATCCCGTGCCACCCAACGTGCTCTAGAAGGTGTAAGTCAACTACCCTGGCCAGCAAGATCTCCGGATCTGTCCCCCATTGAGCATGTTTGGGACTGGATGAAGCGTCGTCTCACGCGGTCTGCACGTCCAGCACGAACGCTGGTCCAACTGAGGCGCCAGGTGGAAATGGCATGGCAAGCCGTTCCACAGGACTACATCCAGCATCTCTACGATCGTCTCCATGGGAGAATAGCAGCCTGCATTGCTGCGAAAGGTGGATAACACTGTACTAGTGCCGACATTGTGCATGCTCTTTTGCCTGTGTCTATGTGCCTGTGGTTCTGTCAGTGTGATCATGTGATGTATCTGACCCCAGGAATGTGTCAATAAAGTTTCCCCTTCCTGGGACAATGAATTCACGGTGTTCTTATTTCAATTTCCAGGAGTGAATATGTTATTTCTATTCTTTTGTAAAGCCTGTATTACTACAAATGTTATCTGTATTGTTATGCTTTTAATGATGTATTTTGTACCTTTGTTATTGTATTCTTATGTTATAAAATTGTAATTGACAGCAGTTCATCAAATTATGTAACTTGTAAGTTACATTTCACTGCATACGTTTCTGTTGGTCATAGTATATGGACAATATGTGAGAAGTAGGGACTGATAGTGTTTGCACATGTGTTAATAATTCAGCAAGGGACTGGATAACAGCGTTGCTGGACAATTCCAAAAACTTTGTGTGTGCACAAGTGGTGGTTTATGGACTTGCTATATTCTCTGCAAGACTCTTCGATGGTGATTGTGCACCTGCACTGTCGCAACAGATGGCTGCTGGCCGTCTCTACAAGGACTACAGTGGGTCTACACCTTTGATGACCCACCAATACCATTATTTCTACATGGACTACAGTGGGTCTGCATCTTTGATGGCCCACCAATACCATTATTTCTACAAGGACTGCAGTGGGTCTGCGCCTCTGGTGGCCCACCAATACCATATTCTCTACCAGGACTACAGTGGGTCTGCTCTGTGATGACCTACCTACCAATATTCTTCAAAACGTCGAATGACTCTGCTGTGGGTTTGCTCTGTTGTGGCCCATTACCTGTCAGCATGTCAAGAGTCAGCACTGTCTTTCCGTTGGAAGGACTACACTACTTCTTCAAGACTGCATGGAAATCCACTACTTCCTTGTGCATTGTCTTTTACTGCACAGACTTTGAGAAAAGAAACGGCAGTTTTACTGTGATGAATGATCAGGACTGTCTTTATGGACTGTGAGAAAATTTTAGCGTTTGACCAACATTGTATCAATAAGTGTGTGCATTTGATTTCTTTGTTATTGTAATTACGATTATGAAAAATTTTAACAAATATGTATTGCCCAGTGCCCAAAACAATTTGTGATGCGCAGTTGGAGGTGAGCCGCCAGCAGTGGTGGATGTGGGGAGAGAGATGGCGGAGTTTTGAAATTTGTAAGACTGGTTGTCATGAACTACTATATATGTTATGACTGTTAAGGTAAATACATTGTTTTTTCTCTATCAAAATCTTTCATTTGCTAACTATGCCTATCAGTAGTTAGTGCCTTCAGTAGTTTGAATCTTTTATTTAGCTGGCAGTAGTGGCGCTCGCTGTATTGCAGTAGTTCGAGTAATGAAGATTTTTGTGAGGTAAGTGATTTGTGAAAGGTATAGGTTAATGTTAGTCAGGGCCATTCTTTTGTAGGGATTTTTGAAAGTCAGATTGCGTTGCGCTAAAAATATTGTGTGTCAGTTAGAGCACAGTCACGTATAATTTTTCTAAGGGGACGTTTCAAAGTGTAACTTGCCACTACCTTCAGTCTGGTGCCAGCCCCTGTTCGCGAACCAGCAGAAGAACAGTTCGTTTCTGTATCATATTATTTAGTTCTAAGTAAACGAAAGTTACTTGTTTAGCTTTTTCTGTGGATTTTTGTAGCTAATTATTAAATTCCTTCCATTTTTATGTATTTAAGGGGCGTAGCCTCTCGTTTTAGTAACTATGTGTGGAAGATTTACGATGCTCATACTTCTGCTCTCATTTCTTTTGGTTTGAACGTACAGAAAACGTAGAAATCTCAGTCAGCGATGCAGGGAGAGTTGTACAATTCCCACTGATAGGTCGGGGGTGCACTATGCAGTGGAAGCAACAACTCGGGTATCAGAAAAAAATTGTTCAAATGGCTCTGAGAACTATGGGACGTAACTTCTGAGGTCATCAGTCCCCTAGAACTTAGAACTACTTAAACCTAACTAACCTAAGGACATCAGACACATCCATGCCCGAGGCAGGATTCGAACCTGCGACCGTAGCGGTCGCGCGGTTCCAGACTGTAGCGCCTAGAACCGCTCGGCCACTGCGGCCGGCCAAGCGTATCAGAGAACTTGTGGAGTTCAGATAAGACTTTTTTAGGCTAGACAATAGTTTGAAGTCCGCTGATGGACGCTTGCCAATCGATACGCGGAGAGTGGAATAAGATAGCGTACAAACCACGGAAATAACGAATGTCAAAAATTTTAGCGCTAAATTATCGAAGCATTCGAAACAAAGTTACAGAATTTAGCGCCCTCCAACGTTGTTGCGACCAAATTATACTCGTAAGTGAGACCTAGGCGAAACCCGAAGTAGAAAACTCGGAAATACTTAACGAGATACTGAATATGTATCGGAAAGATCAGTTAGAAACCTTAAAAGGGAGAATGTTCATTGAAGTCGACAACAGCATTATTTCTATAGATGAATATAGAAGAACTGAGTCTGACTGCGAAGTTACCTCGACTCGAGTAACAGGCCTAGGTGAATTCAGGTTAAACATCGATTGTTTTTACTAGTTACCCGATTTCGCCGTAACAGTTGTAAAATCATTCAAAGAAGGTATATGCCCAGTAGCGCAGAAAAAAAAACGATCATCCCATGTCAGGGGCGACTTTCACCTAACGAGTATAGACAGGACTTTTATCAATCCTTTGCAGGTGGTAAGGACAGATAGTCTTGTGAAATAACTCTGAACACATTTTCCGCAGACTGTCTTGCGTAGCTAGTTCAGTAACCCACACTCAATGAAAATAAGTAAACTACAAACAGGTCTGAACGTATCAGCAGTATCAGTACATAGACATGGATTAGTCATCTTGACGACATCACAGTGGCCCAGATTCCCAAAACTAATAAATCCATCAAGAAGCCTAAGAGAGATGTTATGCTGGAATTTGTCAGCCTTTTCCATAGACAATGAATGACGATCATTTGGCTCCGATACTGTGAACTTAGGGAACTATGTACAATAAATTGATTGTACATCGAGCTCTTGAGGAATATGGGCCGAGTATGAGGGTTAATAACAAAATACGAAAAATGTGGGAAAGCAGAAATTGTGGCTTTCTAGTTCAAAAAGATTATGTAAATGTATGGAGGAAAAAGTTAAGAGAAATTCGTGCATCTATAAGAAGATCTCTGTGGGAAACCTATAACTTCCATCGACATATCTTAGTGAGAGATCTTGCCGAGAACCCGAGAAAATTCTGACCCTACGTGAAATCAGTTAGTAGGTCGAAGGATTATATTATGCCTGGCCTACACCGGTATGGTGTGACAATAAAAGACAGTAAAAAGAAAGCTAAGGTTTTAAGTGTCACGTTTAAAACTCATTAACGTAGGAGGACCCTGGAAACAATAACATCGTTGACCGTCGCACAGTCTCTCGTATGGAGGTCAAAGAAACAGGCAACCCCGCCGCTGAGAAGCAGCTGAAAAATCTGAACACAAGTAAGTCGCGAGGTCCGGATACAATGCCAGTTTGGTTTCACAGAGAGTACTCTTCGTCATACAGCCTTTACTTAGCTTGCATTTATTGCGAATCCTTCGCCCCCAAGCACAAACTGCTGAGCGATTGGAAAAAAGACCAGGTGACTCCTCTACATAGGAAGGGTAACAGAACAAATCTGCAAAATTACGGGTCAATATCCTTAATGTCGGATATCTACAGAATTCATCAGCATATTCTAAGTTCGAATATAATAAATTTCCTTGAGACAGAAGGCCTTCTGGACACAGGTCATCGCGGATTTTGAAAATGTAGGTCGTGCGAAACTCAGCTCACTCTTATCACGCATTATATCCTGCGTCCCATGGAAGCAAGGCAATAGGCTGATTGCTCTGAGGTGACGAAAGTCATGGGTTACCTCCTTATATCGTGAAGACCTCATTTTACACGACGTAGTGCAGCAACTAAGTCCCCTGCAGAAATATTGAGCCATGCTGCCTCTGTAGGCGTCCATAACTACGAAATTGTTGCCGGTGCAGGGTTTTGAGAACGAACTGACCTCTAGATTACGTCCCATAAACGTTCTATGAGATTCACGTCGCGCAATCCGGGTGACCAAACCATTCGCTCAAATTGTCCAGAATGTTCTCCAAAGCAAACACAAACAATTGTGGTCCGGTGACATTTCTCATTGTCTTCCATCGTTGTTTGCGAACAAATGGTCTCCAAGTACCCCAACACAACCACTTCCAGGCAAAGACCAGTTCATTTGGACCAGAGGACCCAGTCCATTCCATGTAAACACAGCCCACACCATTATGGAGCCACCACCAGGATGCACAGTGCCGTGTTGGCAACCTGTGTCCACGGTTTCGTGGGATCTGCACCACGCTCGAACCGTACCGTCAGCTCTTACCAACTGAAATCGGGACTCATCTGGCCAGCGCACGATTTTCCAGTCGTCTAGCGTCCAGTCGATATTGACACGAGCTAAAGAGAGGCGCTGCAGGCGATGTCGTGCTTTCAGCAAAGGCACTATGCTGCCGTAGCCCATTAACACTAGATTTTGCTATCCTAACTGATAACTTCATCGTAATGACATTGATTTCTGCGCTTATTTGACGCAATGTTGCTCGTGCATTAGCACTGACAACTCTACTCAAACGGCACTGGTCTTCGTCGGTAAGTGAAGGCCGTCGGTTACTACATTGTCCGTGGTGAGAGGTAATGCCTGAAATTTGGTATTCTCGGCACACTATCTCGCGCTGTACATTTCGGAATAATGAATTTCGTAACGATTTCCGAAATGGAATGTCCCACACCTCCAACTGCAACTAACAAATCGCATTCAAAGTCTGTTAATTCCTGTCGTAAACTTCTTCACGTGAATCACAAATGGCAGCTCAGCCAATGCACTGCCCTTTTGTACCTTAGGTACGCGATACCACGGTCGTCTGTATATGTGTTTATCGCTATCAAATGGTTCAAATGGCTCTGAGCACTATGGGACTTAACAGCTGCGGTCATCAGTCCCCTAGAACTTAGAACTACTTAAACCTAACGAACCTAAGAACATCACACACATCCATGCCCGAGGCAGGATTCGAACCTGCGACCGTAGAAGCTGCGCGGTTCCGGACTAAAGCGCCTAGAACCGCTCGGCCCCACTGGTCGGCTTATCGCTGTCCTAACGCTTTTGTCACCTCAATGTACATATTCCTACACATCAGGAAATTGATCGACAGAATGCCACCCGCAAACTCCTAACGGCAACCAAAATGAGTTAGAAGTAATATTCTCAGTGTAGAGGAACAACTTAGATCATGTAATAAACGCTTGTCTTTCAGAGCAGACTGTATACCAATTAGGTTCATTTCAGAGTATTCTGATAAAACAGCTCCATACTTAGCAAGCATATATGATCGCTCTACGTAATATCTGTGTCTAAGGAGTTCAGCCGGCCGTAGTGGCCGAGCGGCTCTGGCGCTGCAGTCGGGAACCGCGCAACCGCCACGGTCGCAGGTTCGAATCCTGCCTCGGGCATGGATGTGTGTGATGTCCTTAGGTTAGTTAGGTTTAAGTAGTTCTAAGTTCTAGGGGACTAATGACCTCAGAAGTTAAATCCCATAGTGCTCAGAGCCATTTGAACCATTTTTAAGGAGTTCAAAGCTGTGCAGGTCACACCAACACTCAAGAAAGGAAATAGGAGCAATTCGATGACTTACAGCCCCAACCGCTGGTGTCGACTTGCTATTGTATTTTGGAATATATACTATGCTCTAACATTATGAATTACCTCGGAGCACTGATTCAGAACATATCATTCTTTTCAAACACAACTAGCTCTTTATGCACACGAAGTAATAGGTGCCCTCGATAGGTGATCTCAAATTGATTTCATATTTATAGATTTCCAGAAGACTTTCGACACCGATCCTCAGAAACGACTTCTAATCAGATTGTATGCCTATGGATAATCGTCTCAGTTGTGCGTCTGGATTCGTTATTTCCTGTGAGAAAAGTGACAGTTCGCAGTAATCGACGGAAAGTGACAGAACTGATACCTGGCGTTCCCCAACGAGGTGTTATAGGCCACCTACTGTTCTTAATCTATATAAACGATTTAGGAGGTAATCTGATTAATTCTCTCAGATTTTTTGCCGATGATGTTGTCATTTTCCTGTGTAGTAAAGTCATCAGATGATCAAAACCAACTGAAAATGATTTCGACAAGATATTCGTATGGTTCGAAAAGTGGATATTGATTCTAAATAATGAAGAGTATGAAGACAACCACATGAGTACTAAAAGGAGTCCGTCAAATTTCTGTTACACGATAAATCATACAAATCTAAAGGATGTGAATTTAAGTAAACGCCTAGAGATTCAAATCTAGATAATGTTGGGGGAAGTCGAACCAAAGACTGCATTTTACTGGCAGGACACATAGAAGATGCAACAGGTCTACTAAAGAGACTGCCTGCACTACGGTTGTCTGTCATCTTGCGAGTATTGTTGCGCGAAGTGGGATCCTTACCAGATACGGCTGACAGGGAACAAAGAAGGGAAGCTCACTTTGAGTTTTCGCGAAACAGGGGAGATAGTGTTGCGGACTCGATACGCTACTTGGGATGGCAATCATTAAAACACAGGCGTTATTCGTCGCTGCGGGATTACTTCATGAAATTTGATCCACCAATTTTCTCTTCCGAAAGCAAAAACATTTCGTTTACATTCAACTACGTAGGACTGACGAATATCGTAATAAGAAAAGAGAAATCAGAACTCACACGGAATCTGTTTGTTTTTCACGCCCTCTGTTCGAGAGTGGAACGGCGGAGAAATAGTCTCAAGGTGGTTCCATGAACGCACTGCAAGGTACTTAAGTGTGAATTGGAGAATCGAGAAGCCCAAGTCACAATAGGTGAAAAGTAATAACGAACGCTCATTTTAAGGCTTATTCTTCAAACGCACCGGAAGTTTTGTTTTCAAAAACCTATGCAGTTTGCCAGAAACACTGTAGGCCGTGCCCACGAGGTCTTTCGCGACAGAGGGTGCCATCTGTGAATGCGCTGTCTCCGTGACGGCATCACGACGTAACCTAGCCATGTAGACGCCGTCCTCTGTGAATAAAAGAGGGAGCTTCGGCAGTTTCACGATAACCAGTCTTAGCATGAGACGACGATTATGGTGACAAATGGTTCAAGTGGCTGTGAACACTATGGGACCTAACTTCTGAGGTCATCAGTCCCCTAGAACTTAGAACTACTTAAACCTAACTAACCTAAGGACATCACACACATCCTTGCCCGAGGCAGGATTCGAACCTGCGACCGTAGCGGTCGCGCGGTTCCTGACTGTAGCGCCAGAACCGCTCGGCCACCCCGGCCGGCGATTATGGTGACAGTCGCAGAAACATTGGCGTTTTATTCGAATTTGACGCGGCAAGTTAACCGAGACCGTTTCATTCGTTCCATGACACGTTTACTCTTTTGATTAATTTTTTTTCCGTCCAGCCATTTATTGTCCTCATCTACCTGAATTACGCAAACTCATCTACCGTTCCTATCGAGTCATCTTTAGTTTGTACTTCACAATGTGTCATTATACTTTATTTCAGCCTTATTATAATTAATATTGAAGTTACTTTTACACTCTTTCTATTAATTTCTGTCATTAGATGTTGAAGTTTTCCTGCAATAGAGGCAAACAGTACATTGTTGCCAGGAAAACGAAATTATTCAGATATGTTCCTTTGTAAGAATTTTTTCTTCGTTTTCCCATATTAACGGAATGTCCTCGTCTGAAAATTCTTTCAGTTTCGATTTTTCCACTGCCGTGGTGAAGTGAATTGTGATATTTGGGATTTGTTACTGTCAAAACACTGGCAACTCAAAAATTGTCTGAGTAGCTTGCTCACAGTTAGCGTCTACAGAAACAGAGTTGCAAAAAATGAAAATTACATCGAGGTTTTCGTTGGATGAGGCGTCTCAATTTCTGTTGGAATGGGAGCCCATTTTTCCTCAAGAGCCGAAACTAGATGAGGAAGTGATTCAGACAATCATGTATGAAACGAAGCTGTCGTTGTAACTTACCCCCAATCTGTTCCATTGGGTTCAGGTAGAGGCTCTCAGCGGGCTAGTCAATCTCAAGAATGTTGTCCACAAAATACTGCCTTGCAGGTACTGCTTCATGACAAGGTGCATTGTCATGCTGAAAAAAACAGTCATTGTCCCCGAACTGTTCAATCCTCTAAAATGTGTTCATATCATCCGGAATTTAGCGTTTCTTAAGCACAATACGGGGAATACATCCTAACCAAGAAAAATACCTTCCATAACACCATCTCCTTCAGATTTCACTATTGGCACCACACATGGGGGCACGGAATGTTCTCCATGCATTTTCCAAATGCAAATCTTTCCATCAGGGCCACAGGGTACTGCGTGATACGTCGCTCCAAATCACTTGTTTCCAGACATCCACTTTACTGTGGCGTCGCGCTTTACTCCCATTCGAGCGCGGCTCAGCGTTCACTACAGAAATGTGTGGCTTATTGGAAGCTGCTCGACCGTTGCACACCATTCATTTTAACCCTCTATGCACAGTCATTTTGCTAGATATCCCACGAGTTATTGCTTGCGCCGATTTGACGCGCTTTTTTACAACCATCTTCTGCAATGTTAGAGCGTCCCTGTTTGTCAGTATATTAGGTCTGATTGGTCTTCGTTTACCTGCAATTATTCCTTCGCATTTGCACTTCACAGTCGACTGGGGAGCTTTAGCAGGGCGAAAATGTCCTTGATGGATTTGTTACTATGGTGACTCCATACTCGGAGTTAGTGAGCTCTCCTGTGCAACCGTTTCTGCTGTTACCGAATCTCTACTGACTAAACAAATCAAATGTATTGCCCGCTTAGCTGTGTGTCATTGTACAGCCAGCAAACTGACTTGCTTGCAATGAGACGTGCATTCACACGGACCGTACGGCGACATAAGAGGAATCACATACTACGATTGGTGGACCTTCACCGACACGGCGGCAGATTTCTCAGCGAGACCAGTGGACACAGGAGTGGCATCACGTCGTCTGTTCAGATGTATCCCGGTTCTGCAAGTAGCATCACGAGGGACGTATCAGTGTTCGGACGCTCTGAGGAGAACAGACGCGGTCAGATTGCATTCGACATCGTCATACAGGCTTAATGCAACATGCTTGGTTAGTCTGCCTTATAATGAGACATGCCAAATCTGAAACATGGTATTGGTTTCTTGGCAGACAGTTATTCCAGAGAAATGATGCGGTATATGACAACTGCAACGTTGTGCAACATGGGGTAAACTCAACTAACCGACAACTATGGAATCGTCATTATCCACTGTAAACGATACGTACCTCTTTTTCCACTGGCTGACCAAGGCACAACCTTATAAGGAACTACTTTGTTTTTTTTGGTCTGCGACTGGCTATCAATCGAGAATACAGACTGCAGAAATGCCTGTATTTAATAATTTTATTGCAGTTATTATTCAGTAATAGTACTCTTGGAAACAAAAGAAAAAGTACTGGCATGGTATTAACTATTTATAGCTATCATTATTGCATTCAAGGTGAGATATACCAGTGATAGGTTCTATGGTGTCCTGTTATATGGCGCCTAAAGGATGCTGCGTTCTCGGAATGGTATACAATTCAAGCAAATCACATTAATAGATTTTATTACCATAAAGAAGACTGACAATACTTAAATTTGAATTTACAACGGTGTCGCAAGCGATGGGCGACATGCAAATAAGTCAGAGTCTTTTGCTTTACACGCTGTTTGGGGAGGAAAAACCAATATTTTAAACAGTGCGGATCGGTTAGCTGTGTAGTGTATGGTGTTAACTGTGTTCATACAAGCATTGCTAACAATGGCACACGTCTACAGTAATGAGAAATACGCAGATATGGTGTATGTTTATGGCTTCTGCGACGGTAGTGCTACCGCTGCAAGAGAAGAATACCACAGGCCCTTTCCGACTAGATGATTATCTGATAGCAGTGTGTTTACCTAAGTGTTTATCGCTTTTCGTGCAACAGGCTCTCTACCAAGTAGACATTTTTTCGTCCGAGCGTGTACATCAACAAACTTTGTAAGAACAGGAAGAAAGTATCGCAACTGTTGAGCGAAGTTCCAGTAAATGTTTGGTGCGGCATGATCGGTAACCTTTTGATAGGTCCATTTATTATCAATCAGCAATTGACTGGAGAGAGGTATCTGCATTTCTTGGAAAATTCATTTGTTGAACTGTTGGAAGACATTCCTTTAACCAAGCGAACTGGAATGTACTTTCAACATGGCGGTGCCCCTCTACATGTTACCTTACGTGTGGGGGACCATCTCAACCGCAGCTACCCTAATCGCTGGATTGTCAGTGGTGGTGCTATTAACTGGCTTCAAGATCACCTGACCTTACGGCTTTAGATTTCTATTTATGGGATTGGGTGAAATCAGAGGTGCACAAAGTGAAGGTAAAAACACGAGATGAACTGCTTCGTCGCATCATGGACGCTGCTGAATTGATTAGGAACTAACCACAGGCAACTGAACAAGCAACACAACATGTTATCGCTAGAGCGCAAAAGGACATTGACGTTCATTGTGGGATATTCGAACCTGTTCTGTGAACTGTACAACGTCTGCACAATAGTGTTTAAGCAGTTTGTAAAAGACGTAGCACGTCTTTTTCAACTGAATACATGTAACATGCATGTTGTAATGCATTATGTGCTAAATTCAAAATAAATAAACATTATGTAAAAATGTGTAACATAAATTTACTTCTCTGTAACATTGATTTCAAGAAAATCACGATACGGTCCAGTTGTATTGCATATACGTTCACGTTTTGCATATCAGTTTTGCAGAATTAAAGTTCCTTTCAATACCCATACCTCCCTAACGAAGCATTGGCGGACGAATGTTCATATAACATTTTTTGTTCGGAATTACTTATACTATCACTAGAATGAGATTTTCACTAGGCCGCGGAGTCTGCGCTGATATGAAACTTCCTGGCAGATCAAAACTGTGTGCAGGACCGAGACTCGAACTCAGGACCTTTGCCTTTCGCGGGCAAGTGCTCTACTATCTGAGCTACCCAAGCACGACTCACGCTCCCTCCTCACAGCTTTACTTCTGTCAGTACCTCGTCTCATACTTTCCAAACTTCACAGAAACTCTCCTGCGAACCTTGCAGAACTAGCACTCCTGGGAGAAAGGATATTGCGAAGACATCAGCGCACACTCCGCTGCAGAGTGAGAATTTCTGGAAACATCCCCCTGGCTGTGGCTAAGCCATGACCCCGCAATATCCTATGTTCCAGGAGAGCTAGTTCTGCAAGCTTCTGTGAAGTTCGGAAAGTAGGAGACGAGGTACTGGTGGAAGTAAAGCTGTGTGGAGGGGGCGCGAGTCATGCTTAGGTAGCTCAGATGGTAGAGCACTTGTCCGCGAAAGGCAAAGGTCCCGAGTTCGAGTCTCGGTCTGGCACACAGTTTTGATCTGCCAGGAAGTTTTATACTATCACTGTTTATCACTGTTTGACCTTTCCTCCCCAAACACCCCATATACAATGTTCATGCAAGTTTGACACATACTTTGTGGATCACTAATAATGGCTATCGTAGTCCTCTTTTCTATGGCCCGGCTAGTACTATGATAATGCTGTGCTGGTCTTCGAGCCCTGGTCTGGTACTGTCCTAATACTGTGGGGCCGAGGCTGGCAGGAGTGGCGCTTATGTTCTCTTCTTGTAGAGACCGCTCCTGTCGCGGTGGGGTCCTAGTCAGTGGACTATTGGCTGACGTCGTCTGACAGCCTTCTCTACTCTTGCAGTCTTCATCTTCGCTTGTTGATACATCGAAACATGTTCTGCATAAGTGACCCTTCAGTTGAAGACGCAAAATGTGTGGAAAGAACATTCGCAAAGTGTACCTGAAGAATACGAGTCCACCTGCATCAAGTTATGCAGCAGCACCTTGACAGATGATCTGGGGTGCTACTGGGAACTTAACGGTATCAACTCTGATTCGCATAAAACGTAATTTGGAGTGAAGCAATCATATTTTTGACTTGTTACGGTCAATAGTTGCGCCGTATCTTCGAGGTCACCGTGACTGCAAGCTTCAGCAGGATAAGGTCAAGACTGAAAGTTGACCGAGCAGCTCTGACCTAACTCAGTACAGAGGATGATGCGCTGTTGCTCTGGCCAGAACGTTCAGTAGATCTGTTACACACTGGAAATATCTGATCGTGGGTTGCCAAGAGACTCCATCACTTCCCAGCCACTATGTCTGATGAACTCTCGTACTGAGTTGAAGCAGCTTGGAATGACGTATCCGTATCGGGCATCCAAGCTCAGTTTTACAGATGCCCAGCCCGGTTAGAGCCTTGTTGTTGGCAGAGGTGTCAGGTCTGAGTGTGAAATGCCGCACTCTGTACACGCCCAAAACGCTTGAAAATTTTATCAAGTTTTTTTGCTGTCGTACTGTATGCGCACTGCTATACTTTCTGGTATTGCAGGTTTAAGCCGGTATAACACGATATCCATAACGTGTACAAGTCAGTTGTAGATAACGTGTCACCTAGCGCCAGAAAGGATGAAGCTGCCATTTCAATAGACGGTTTATCCACCGGGGGGGGGGATTAGGAACCGATCTATTCTGCCAAGGATCCGCGCATGTGCAGACGAGAAATACTTAACCAGAATGAGATTTTCACTGTGCAGAAGCTCTCCTGCGAACCTTGCAGGACTAGCACTGCTGAAAAAAAGGATATTGCGGAGACATGGCTTAGCGGAGAGGAGAGCTTCTGTAAAGTTTTGAAGGTAGGACACGAGGTACTGACAGAAGCAAAGCTGTGAGGAGGGAGCGTAAGTCGTGCTTGGGTAGCTCAGATGGTAGAGCACTTGCCCGCGAAGGGAAAGGTCCCGAGTTGGAGTCTCGGTCCGGCACACAGTTTTAATCTGCAGGAAGTTTCGAGAAATACGTAAGCTCGTGAAGACTAGTTTGGTTACTGTGAGAGATACGCTCCATGTTTTTCAGTGAGTAATTTTTTATAATTACGGTAATAAAACAAAAGAAAATTCTCTTCTTTGTATTGTCGGTGAGAAAGCTGTATATCTAATGATATCTTCTTGTTGTAGAAAAGAAATAAAATAATGAAAGTGTAAGCGTCCTTGTTGAGTTATACGGCATGGAGATGTGTCTTTATGAACCTGTAGATACGATGTACCGTAACAATGTGAAACTACAACTGTTTAATTCTGAGATTATATGTTTTACGTAAATCTGTCTATAGTTTTACTTTCGATATGTGTGCGTTTCACCTTAACTGGCGAAAGTACCGCACGTATTTGATTTGACTGCATCTTTTTTACTATTTCAGGGTGCCAGGAAAGACAGTGGTGAGAGAATAGCGACAAGAGTCAGAACAGTTGCACCGGCTGCGACCAGCGTCGACTGTAAAAGCCGTTTTGCGTCTTTGCGGTCGCACTAATGTGAGACAGCGTCCTTCCTCACTGTGTCACCTGCGCGACGCCCGTCATGTACGATCGACATGGCACATCCATTATGATGAAATTTCTAATTTTATGGGGATCTTCGGGCTTCAACCCCTTCATTAACAGGGATTACATGTCCGTGCCTTCACCCCCTTCTTCCCAGCCGGGCCGAACCCAATTCCTACTCTTGTCATTACCTCATCGTTGTGCCCTTCTCCTAACGACTAAGGTGGACTGTCAGCGCAAATCCTGCATAGTTTGCATCATCCATCTCTAAAATATTGTGTAACGTAAACATAGATAATCATTTGCTTGTACGAGTAATTTCATTATTGCTGCACAAGATAACAATAACTCTTAATCAGCCAAGCTAGACCTCTTAGAAGCTTCAGTATGAGTAAATAGCAGATTTACAAAAATATCAGCCGTCCCACATACGCTTAGGGTGTTGCACTGACTTGTACAGTGAGGTGACAAAAGTCATGGGTTACCTCCTGATATCGTGTCGGACCTCCTTTTGCCCGGAGTAGTGCGGTTTCTCGACGGGGCATGGACTCGACAAGTCGTTGGAATGCAGAAAGACTGAGGCATGCTGCCTATATAGCCGTCCACAAGTGTGACGATGTTGCCAGTGCAGGATTTTGTGCACAAAATGACCTCTAGATTATGCCCCACAAATGTTCGATGCGATCTAGGTGGCCAAACCTTTCACTCGAACTGTCTAGAACGTTCTTCAAACCAATCGCGAAAAATTGTGGCCTAGTGACATGGCGCTTTGTCATCCATAAAAATTCCATCGTTGTTTGGGAGCATGACTCCCGTGAATGACTGCAAATGGTCTCCAAGCAGCCCAGTATCCAGAGGATCCAGCCCATTCCATATAAACAAGCCCACACCGTTACGGAGCCACCGCCAGCTTGCACAGTGCCTTGTTGACAACTTGGGTCCAACTCTTCGTGGGGCCTGTGCTACGCTCGAACCATACCACCAGCTCCCAGCATTTGAAATCGGGAATCAACTGACCAGGTCACGGTTTTTCAGTCGTCAAGTGTCTGAATGATGTGGTCACGAGTCCAGGAGACGAGTTGCAGGCGAAAGTCACTCGCGTCACGCGTCTGCTGCCACAGCCCATTAACGCCAAAGATCGACGACTGGCATTGTTAACTGTGTGATTCGTTCCAATAAAATAATGAGGAACATTGAGTTCCAGATAGATCACATAGCCATCACACACTATAATCAAAAAGAAATAATGAATGTGAGAGTTCGGAAAGGGGCAAACATTGCAACTGACCACTACTTATCGACAATCAAATTAAATTTCATACCACAAAGAAAGAAACAAATACAAAACAGGAAAACTCAAAAGATACACGCGAACATCTTGAAAGAGAAAAGAGAAGAATTCTGTCAAAACATAGTTATATGTTCGGATAAATGGGAAGATATAAAAGAAGGAATGATAATATCTGCTCAAGAAGTAGCAAAAATGAAAAAGAGAAAGAAACACGAATGGTGGGATGAGATATGTGAGGAAGCAATAGAACAAAGGATGAAGGCATGGATGAAATGGCACTCAACCAAAAATGATAAGGACCACCTGGAGTTCAAACAGCAAAGATCTTCTACAGCAAAACTCATTAGATCAGTAAAAAGACTATTTGAAAAGAACCAACTTATACAAATGGATAAAGATTTTAAGAGAAACAATAACAGATCCTTTTACAGCACATTCAGACAGAAACTACAAAAATATGTAGCACCAAATCTGTGTTTTAAAGATACCAGTGGAAAACTGGCAATGAATAATGAAGAAAATTGTAAAATATTAGCAAAATATTTTGAACAACTCCTCAACTGTCAGGAACCTATTGAAAAATTACCAGCCAACACCCCAAACACAGTAAACAATAATTCTGAACCCCCATGCCTCATAGAAATCAGAGAAATCATTAAAAACCTTAAGAACAATAAAGCACCAGGGGAGAACATGATAATTGCAGAAATGTGGAAAAGTGTGGATAATACAACTCAAGAAAAACTACTGGGAATAATCAATGGGATTTGGAGAATGGAACGTATACCGGAAGAATGGAAAACTGCATTAATCCACCCCATCTTCAAGAAAGGGGATAAAACCGATGCAAATAACTACAGAGGGATATCTTTACTTCCGGTAACGTATAAAATTCTATCTAAGGCCCTACAAAACAGATTGGAGAAACAACTTGATCAAGAAATTGGTGAATACCAAGCAGGCTTTAGGAAGGGAAGATCTTGTGTGGAGCAAATTTTAAACTTGAAGTTAATTATTAAATATAGACGATTAAGAGTAAAAGACATTTTTATCACGTTTGTTGACTTCAAGAAGGCGTACGACTCCGTTGACAGAACAACCTTGGTTAACATCCTTAGGGAGTTTGGAGCAGACAAGAAAACAGTCGCAATCGTCAAAGAAACACTTACGGATACCTATGCAAAAGTAAAGTTCCGTGGCGAGGTATCCAGACCATTCAAAATCAGAACAGGACTAAGACAAGGAGATGGGTTGTCACCTACCCTATTCAACTGTGTGTTAGAAAAAGTTATTAGAGAGTGGAGGAAGAAAACGACTGAAGAAGGATTACAAAAAATCAGATTAGGAAGAATAAGGGATGGATTAGAAGTAGATTGCCTCGCTTTTGCTGATGACTTAGCGATTCTGGCAAAAAGTTTGGAAGAAGCAGTCAAACAGATCAATATTCTGAATGAAACAGCAGAAAAAGCAGGACTGAAAATCTCCTTTGAAAAGACAGAGTACCTAACCAATGTAAAAGAGGCACCGAACAATATGATTACAAAGTATGGTCAGATAAAGAAGGTTTCTAATTTCAAATATTTAGGGGAAATCATCCAGCCCAATGCTTCAGATAAAGAAGGAAATAAAACAAGAACAAGAAAAATGGAAATGGCATTCCAGCTAACAAAGAATGTGTACAACAAGAAGTCAGTATCAATTAACGCAAAAATAAGGCACTACAACACTGTGACTAAGCCAGAGTGTCTGTATGCATCTGAATGTTTAGCAATGAACACTAACAAGGAAATGGAAGCTATAGCAAAAAAGGAGCGAAAAATCATTAGAAGAGTACTTGGGCCGAGGTTTGAGAATGGGACTTGGACGCTTCGAAGTAATAGAGAAGTGTATGACAAAATTGCGAAAGTGGGAGATACTATGAGGAAGAGAAGAGTAAGCTTTTACGCTCATGTGAAAAGAATGAATGATGAAAGGCTGACAAAGAGAATATTCATGTTTTTTGACAAGAGCCCCAGAACCCAAATTACCTGGTTCAAAGAAGTCAAAGCAGACTTAGAGGAGATGGATATAGGAGAAGATGATATAACCAACAGAGACTTAATGAGAGACAAATTTCAACATTTTGAAGGATTTGAAGTGAAGAAGAGAAGAACTGGAGGAACGGTGTGGACAGAAGACCGAAGGGAGCAGCGCAGAGAGAGGATGAAGACATATTGGCAGAAGAGAAAAGAGGAGGAGCGCAATAGGAGAAATGTACATTGAAAAATAGTTGTTTAACGCGGTCCCTAGACGGCCAAAATCGGAATTAAAATATATATATATATATATAAAAGAGAATTTAAATAACAAGAAATAAATCAGTTTATATTTCGAAATTTATTTTAACATTGATCATTGAAATTTCAGCATATTAAACGTGAGTCATAACTAAGCTGGTGCCTTATTTAGGACTGTGAAAATGTGAGTTTGTAATCTTGCGGAACACATCAAATATGCAGCCAAGATTGGGAGACTGCATACAACACTGCATTCATAAAATAACACACGAAGAACGTTGAAACATATGCAAGAGGAAATTAACCACAACCAACCGATTCAGTTTTCACCCAAAGAAGTTACGTTCGTAGCGCAATCCTGTCCGTCATGAAATTATCACACACTGGTATACTAAATGCATACTAACTCCCTGTGAAGTCTTCCCAAAAAGAGTAGCTGAAGGCTACTTTGATGATTACACCACCTGCTTCACGTGGTCAACTTGGTTTACACAAAGAGTATAACTCCACAATAATTTTGATAATTAAAATAAATTAGATCGAAAAGCAATTTACATAAGAAAAACCTCAAACTGGTTACCATCGTCTTACTATTAACCTGATGGGTCAAACCATTGTATGAGCACGTGGTACTGGTCTCACAAAGTACACCCCACGTGGGTTGAACATTCGTTCCTTTTAATGTGTGTCAGGGCGCTGATGACCTCGATGTTGAGCGCCCATAAGCCCCAACACACCACCACACCACACCACACTATATTGAAAAATATTGTCAAGACGAGACGTTATAATCTCACGCACATTCGCATTGAAGATTGATGATGCTAGTTAGAGTTACTGATCAACACATGGTTCCACTTTACTCATAAAGTAGTGACAAAGCAACTACCAGAATATATTCTGAACTCCACACTCGAATTACACTGCGCTGCAATTTAAGATAACATTAGATATTTTAGAGATAAACCTGATTAAATTTTCAGTTAGGCTGAACTTAATAAATCCATTGTCCTACAGACTTAGCAGACACGCGCTTAGCCGGAGATCTTACCACTTCAGACGCTCGCCATGGACAGACTGCCGTGATCCCTTCCTGAGGGTGGCTCACAAATACAAACGGAAGTGGCCAGAGGGGCAGCTTCCTATACCAACATGACAAGGGACGGACAGGACCGTACTAAGAATAGAAACCTCTCTGCTTTTAGAAAGCGTAGCTACCTGTTCCGACGTTGGTCCTACTGTTCTCTAGCAGACAGGCTTGTCTGCTACCCTCAAGCATGCAACTAGAAATACATTTGCTCATTCATCTTCTCACACAGAAGGGAAGACACATATACAGTATATAAAAGAAAGCGGATGTAGGTTCCGTATCAGACTGTGTGACATAAATTACATATAAACTGTGTTTTAAAGTGTAGTAGTGTGACAGATCGTTCTTGTTTATGTGTAAAAGTAACACGTTCCACTACTCAGTCTCGTCCCAGATAGTCAGAAACGCCACAGTAAATTTAGAAGAGGAATTTATGCCGTAAATGACAACAGTTTTAAGAAATTAACATGAAAGGAATCCAACAGAGACCTTTCATAACCCCAACGCTCCGGGAAAAGACTGTGCAGGGAATTTTCTGGCCATGCTAGGACATTCCCAAGCAGGCTTCTCACACCCTACTTAAACCAAAAATGTAAAGAAAAGGCAAAAGGTCACCAGCTACTTGCTAAAACACAATAATTTCAACGCATCTTTAGAATCTACCAATTTCAAAGAAAAAAAAAATCTGTGACACCTATTTAAAAGATAGTGTAGACCTAATTCGGTCAGCAAGTAAAAACAATGGTTCCTGTGTCATTAATATGAAAACAATTTCTGGTTGTTACCCTTATGGAGTTCACCAGTATTTGCTCATTGCGAGAGCCAACTGATCACAGGAAAATTTATGACTGTTTATTAACAAGTAAAATTTATGAAAATAGCAAAGGTGGCACAGCAATTAAAAAGAACATGAAAATAAAATCAGTATTATAAAGCAGAACATTACAATGCACAATCCGAAAAAGCAAAAAAAAAAAAAATGATAGAAGAAAAAAAACATGTTTTACAAAGTCGTTATCACAAAAAAATTCTATATCTTATAAAACCAATAATTTGTAGACTTAAAATAATTTTGTGGCACTAATTTAATCACTCTACTATATTTCAGTTAGTTAGCAAACAATGATCACTGTGTCATTATACTGAAACTACAATTAATTATGTGATTGTTACCCTCAAGGGGTTTCTCACAATAAATATGCCCCATGCAAAGGCTAATCGATCACAGTCCAGTGAGACTGAATAGCTATCTGACTGATAAACGAAGCAATGCCACTTGAATGAATTTACGAAACAAAATATCACAAATCTAATACATCCCACAAGAACAAACATTGATCAATAAAACAGCTCTGAAAGTACAATAGTCAACATCTAAAAAAAACACCAATAAATAAAACACCTGCAAAATACAAGAGTCAAAGTCTAAAAAAACAATAAATAGAACACCTGCAAAATACAAGAGTCAGTCTAATAAACACCAATAAATCGAACCCCTGCAAAACACACGAGTCAAAGTTTCTCTGACAGAAACACACGTATATGTATTGGACTAAGAACCGTATAATCACTGTTCACTGACACACTCAGTAGTTCCACTGTTCTGAGGCACAATTTAAGGAGAGGTTGGGGGTTCGTCGCCGCAGCTGTCAGTAGGGATTTTTTTGTCCATCTGTTGCGTGCAATCCCACCGTCTCTGCCCTCTCATGAAGTTTCTCTTGGTGGCCCATGTCACGTGCATCTCGATTTGCCGGCCGCGGTGGTCTAGCGGTTCTGGCGCTGCAGTCCGGAACCGCGGGACTGCTACGGTCGCAGGTTCGAATCCTGCCTCGGGCATGGGTGTGTGTGATGTCCTTAGGTTAGTTAGGTTTAAGTAGTTCTAAGTTCTACGGGACTTATGACCTAAGATGTTGAGTCCCATAGTGCTCAGAGCCAGAGAGAGCCATCTCGATTTGGTTCCATTCTTGTGTTGTAAAATTCGTGTGGTATCCTCGTTTGACACGCCAGGTTGATAATCTTGGGCAAGGATGACACTTAATGGCTCTTCTTTGTGCCACCCATAGCTACCAGCGAACATCGAACTATGATTTACTGTCACTTGACAGTGGGCATCCGCCAGGAAATGTTGATAGGCGTCGTTGAAGTCTGCCAGTTTCTCTGGACAGTATGTGTCAAAAGGCTCCACGCCCCTTGTGTTGTTACATTCTTAAGTTATCCTCAATTTTGATATTCCTGGGCAAGGATGACACTTAATGGCTCTTCTTTGTGCCACCCTCAGCGACCAGAGAACATCGAACCATGATTTACTGTCGCTTGACAGTAGGCATCCGTCAGGAAACGCTGATAGGCGTCGTTGAAGTCTGCCAATTTCTCTGGACAGTACGTGTCAAAAGGCTCCACGCCCCTTTATCCCCTGTCTTCTGTCGTTTCACCGCGGCCGTCTCGTCACGGTCGCGTGCATGTGGTGCGTTGCCAGCAGATGGATTTCCGCGCGGTGGACTGCTCGGCCATCTCAGGTCATCGCCTCCACGAAGGATCGCACTGGTGCGGCCGGCCATTAGCTACGGGCGCAAGGGAAAGTGTTTGTCCCGTACCCTTCTTTTGTTGTGACCGCGCTCCCGAAGTGGCCCGGTTGACAGTGTGTCCTGCTGGGAAACCCGCCAGTTTACAACTAGCCCTCCTCCTCGCTGCTCCCTCTGTCTCGTGAGAGTTTAGCCGGTTCGCTTTGACGTTCTCAACTGCATTCACAGAAATTGTTCATCATAGTTATGTGATTACAAAATGTCATACATAATACCACTTAGTATTGTCTTTCACAATTTTTAAGAACAAAAGTGAGACTTAATTTCTTTTTTAAATAAAAAAGTTAGATGAATCGACAATATGAAAATAAAAGTTAAATGACTTGACAATATAAAAAATAAAAGTGAAATGACTTGACAGTACAAAAATAAAAATTAAATGAACTGACAATATAATACCTAAATCCACATCACTAATGTGGTTCACTTGCATTTTAATAAATCAAATGCTACTAATTAATTCACTAAAATGAATAGGATTATGCCTTGTGCAAGTATAGGTCAGGGCAGCATAGCGTTCACATGTTATTTACACACACACACACACACACACATGCACACCTGTTGTCTATACTACAAACTAACTAACCATAAACATGTATTACTCAAAATTCTACTTCAATCCATTACTAGTTAAGCCAAAAAGCTAATTCAATGCCACTTCAACACCGTGTTTATACCACTACAACATTGTTCTAATTCGTCCTCTTCTTGACGCTCGCGGCATACGTCTTGTCACATGATAAACATGGAGAAACGTTTCTTAAACATACATAGTAGAAAGAACAATGGTTATTTGCAAATCAAACAATTTATACCAGTTCACACACCTGATAAGAGACTCGCAATTATATATTAATCATACTCATATGTTTATACATAAAACAGTAAGACAATTTCATCTAAAATTACGTTATCACAAGAATTAATCACGCAGATGACTCTGAGAAGGGTAATTTTTTTTTATCCTACAGGTTAGATTACATTTTCTTACCCATTTCGTTCCTTCTTTAAGTTACCTTTCGCTTCCAAATCAGTTATTTCGCCTGTGGTGGTCATTCTGGATTCTTTTCTCATGAATGGCAAAATTGTGGTCACCTCTATTCTGTAAAACAGTATCATCTTAACATATTGAACTTACAACAGACACAAAAGATCCGATTCCTCCTGTAGTTTAAATGACAAATGTTTTGCTTCATCCTTATTACCTTAAACCAAGCTTTCCTTCGGTCCCATAATCAAAATTATTTAATCTTCCTCTACCTTCAAGAGGGAAATTTCCTCAGTACAAATCATATAGGCTGCAGTGCATCCCGCACCAGCGAAACAGTAAGTTGTAATGCTCACAGAATCAGCAAAACACATAAACGTCGCTTTTCTAGGACAAGTATTAACGCAGAATAATTTTTCAGGGTCTGGCTCAACATCAATCAAGAGTACAGAAAGGATCCATATTTCTGTTCCATTCTCCATTTGCTGAAAAACTGCTCGTATTTGACTACCACAATAATATTTCAGGGCCACGTAAATTACACAAACCACAATTCTTCTTTCACCTTGAAGGGAATCAATATACTGACGAAATCCACAGACAGCACTTTACATACTCAGCTATAAAGAACAAAAAAGACATATATCATCAATATTAACATATCATCGCATATTGGGAAGCCAATGGTTAAACAATCGTATTATTGCATCCTGTTTTCAAGATTCTAAACTTACTCATTCCTTTCTCAGAGTTCCCCTATCTTAAAATATTCATACAGCACGCATACTATAGTAAGAGATCCTCATTTATATTGACAGATATAGAATAGTAATAGATAGATAGTAGCACTGAAAGCAGAAAATCGGAAACACGGCTACTAACAGCTGGGGACCTGGGTTTGCCAGACCCATAATACCCACAGATCGGATATTCCCCTGAGTTTTGCATTAATTCAACACAGATCTTGCTTCTCTCAGGAGTGACTATTTTCAATTTACACAAAAAAACCATAAACATCACTTCAATCAATCACATAGAAACGTCTTTATCATTATTTTTACCAACATGTTATTCAAAATACATATGTCACAAATGTAAACTAATCTATTCATTCTCCTCTCTATACACCCTATGTACTCATTTGCCATGCCACACATTATTTCCGATTGGGCGCCTTCTGCGCTGATCATTTGTCATTGCCGGTTTTGTCCATTTCCATTTGCTGGTTTATGTCTAGGGTTAGCCGGCCGAATTTCAACATCATGTGGGGCTCCGCCTACAGTCCTATTCCCACCGTGTTCATCGTAGTATCGATTCTGGTTGCCGTACCTGTTGCGTTCACGATCTTGTCCACGTCCACGATCATTTCCGTTGTTCCACCTGTGTTCGCGACTGTTACCCCAGTTTCTATACGGCCGGTCCCGATTACTGTTCCGTCCGCGTCGTGACGACCAGTCACGCCGTTGATTAGTACTACGGCCACGACTGCGGTCGCACTGCTGTGCCCCATAATAACTTTGTGCCTGATAAGGCGGGCATTCTCCTGTATTATATTCCAACTCTTGGAGAAGTGTCTTAAACGTTTCCACGTCCTCTTTGCATCGTCCCGCAAGAGTGACGTGGCGCAAGTGCATCGGCAATTTGGTGATGCATATCCTAATTTGTTCCGCAGGCCCGTATGGGTCGTATAGAAATTGATTTTCCTGCAGCATGTGGTCGAATAGGCGTGCTGGGCTGCCGAAACCAGACTAGTTCAAATTTTGCAGCATAATTATGCCATGCTTGACCCTATCTTGTGCCGCTTCCGACCAATAGGCGGACAGAAAGGCTTGTCGAAACTCCCGAGTGGAGTTGCAGTGACGCGCTGCCGACCTCATGCGAATCGCCGGTTCGCCTTCCAAATAGCCACACATATATTCTATCTTATGTGAACTTGCCCAGTCGGGGGGGAAGACAGAACTCAAATTGCTCGAGCCATGCGAAATTCGCAAATTCGATATTGCGAATTTCGAAATATCTCAAACTTTCTCACCGTAAGGAAATGTTTGAAATCAAATCCCCGCATTTCCTCCCGGCGAGGCCCTTGTATGTTTCTATTTTTCTCCTGTCTGCCCCTCAATATACATTCTTCCCTGTCGTCAAAATTTCCCTCGTGGCCGGAGTCCCTCTCTGCACTGTTCGTACAGCTATTTTTAGTGCTATTGGCGAGTTCGGAATCACACCCCATGCGGCTTTCCAGATGCGCCAGGCGTTCTTGTAATTCGCCTGTTACAGCTTTGTGCCGCCTGTGCACTTCGAACTGTCCCTTCTGAAATCTCTACGACCGCTACCGGTGTAGTATTGTTATCGCCCTCCGTCACCTTCATCGTGCCTACGATGTCCGCTAATGCCGCAATCTTATCATGTATTTGTCTGTTGTCCTCCGACCCAGTCTGCTTCAATTGTTCTGCTTGCAGTTCGAGTGCGTGAATCGCTTGACTGTTGTCCGCTACTGTGTTGCTAGTAGACGCGGGACAATGTGTTTCCGCCTCCTGGACCCTGGAAAGTACCTGCTGGTGTTCTCTTTGGCATTCTTCTCTCAGCGCCTGGAAATTCCTAAGTAGCTGTTCTTGGCTCTCTTTCGATTCTGCATCGCGACTCCGCTTGCCCTGTTCTAAGGCTTGCAGACGATCATCGATTTGTTCAAATGTACGGCCTAATTCTTTCATAATATCACTTTTTATTTCACTTGCCAGATTGTTTATTCTTTGTGAGATATCATCGGACACTCTCTGCATTGACTTGTCGACTTTATTTGTCTGCTGAATTAGTTTCTCGTCTATTTGTTCGCCTAGCTCGCGGATCGATTTTCCAGATTTCCGCGTCATTTGTTCACCTAGCTCTCGGATCGATTTTTCAGATTTCTGCGTCATTTGTTCGCCTAGCTCTCGGATCGATTTATCAGATTTCTCTGCGTTTTCTTTATTTTGTTGCAATAAGGCTTTCATGAGTTCTGCCAAATCAATTTGGTTAGTAGGAGGCAAATTAATTTCTGGCTCTGCTGTGAGCCCGTTCGTCCTGTTTTGCATTTCGTCTGAAGTATTCCCCATTGCATTTTCGGAACCGTCCGACGCGTTAATATTCGAAATCAAATTATCCCCTTGGTCCATGTTGCTTAAGTTGTTGGACCACCTACTTTTAGCTTGGTTCCGTGTCTGCATTCGTGCAATTTATACCCGGTACGCAACACACTAATCGCAATAAATGTATCCCCCAAAAATCACGACAGTCACACGAAAGGCACCCAACCTACTACGCACTTTTTCACACGCAAAAAAAATTTATGTCTTTGATCGAAGTCAGTGTAATTTACAAGCGAAAAAAAATACACACACACAAATACACAAAACAAAACAAGACAAACAACACAACGCCGCTCAACAACGCAGTGAATCTTTTGAAAGTCTGCTCAGAAACAACGCAGAAGTTGTTTGAGCGCTGCAGGGAAAAAAAATTAAGATTATACAACGCTCGCAATCTAACGTTTCAGAGATTCCAGAGTCTAGCGGAATCACAGAACAGGGTCGCCATGTGTAACGTTGTAGCTTTAATTTGATCTGAAAGCGGTGCTGATAAACAATAAAAGCGGGTTAAAAGCTGTGAGCTGTCTGGGGAAGTTAACCTTGCATTATGCGCAACTGTTTCACCAGGTATCCACTCTAGCTTACCAAATTCCCAACCAGACTAACATTAATTATAATCTTTTCATAGTCATACGATAACCGGTGATATATATATATATATATATATATATATATATATATATATATATATATATATTATTGGTGTTTTGCCCTTAAAGAGCGCATTTGGACTAAACTACATGGCCAGTTCCTTTTGCTGCCTTCCTTGCTGCCCAAACTTCCCTCATTCGCTCGCTGTGTTTCTGTTTCCGGTCCTCTGTCCATGCTTCTTGTCGGCTTCGTGTCTTCGGCTTCATCTTGATTGCCTTTTTGGTTGCCCATATTTCTTTCATCTTCTGGCTGTGATCTTGCTTTCGTTCTTCGGTCCATTTTATGCCTGTTCGTTTGTCGCATTGTATCTCATGTAGTTTACTTTTCTTAATGATGTTTCTGAACTTTATTCTGTCGTTTATTGTGTCTGCTGTTATGTTGAGCTGGTTCAGGTCGTTTTCTACCTCTGCCACCCATTTGTTGTTTCTAGTGGTTACCCAGTCAAAGATCTGTTTGGTCAGCCTGTGTGATGGCATTCTGTATAGGTGTCCATAGAATTGTAGTCTGCGTTTTCTAATCTTTTCTGTGATTGTCTCCGTATGTTTGTACAGTTCCTCTGTAGGTTTCTTGATCCATATTCCATTGTTGTTAGTTGCGCCAAATATTTTCCTAAGTATTTTCCGTTCTACTTTTTCTAATTGTCTGATACGTGTATGCCCTCGGATTAGTGTGGTCTCTGCTGCATATAGTGCCTCGGGGAGCACCACCGTGTCGTAATGGCGTAATTTGGCTTTTTGTGAGATAGACTTCTTGTTGTAATGATTCCACACTACTTTGTATGCCTTGTCCAGTTTAGTCTTTCTTTCTTCATTTGAGTCTCTGTTATGTCCACTCATTTGTAGTGTTTCACCGAGGTATTTGAAGTTTGCTGTTTTGTAAATCGTGCCATACTTTGTGTTCAGAGATGAGAGTTTCTTTGTGCTCATAAACTGTGTCTTTTCGTAAGAGATCTGTAGTCCAGTTTTGGAAGCGATTTCGTGCAGTTTTTCAATAGCGTCTTTTGTTTCCTTTATACCTTTCGTGACAATCGCCAAATCATCTGCAAAAGCCAGGCATTTAATAAGTAGGTTTCCTAATGTTATCCCCTGTTGTGATGTTTCCCATTGTTTTATGACCTTATCTAACACCAGATTGAAAAGGAGAGGTGAGAGGCCATCGCCTTGTCGGACACCTGTGCGAATTTCAAAGGGCTCTGATAGTTCCCCACAGAACTTTACTGTTGGTTAAAGTTTGCTCTATGATAGCTCGTGTTTTGTTGTCTACTTTGTATTCTGCTAGAATTTTGAAGAGAGTTTTCCGGTCGATAGAGTCGTACGCCTTTTTGAAGTCAACAAAGGTAATGATCAGGTTCTGTTTGTGTTGTAAAATCATTTTCAGGTTCCAGATTTGTTCCGCACAAGACCGCCCTTTACGGAAGCCTGCTTGGTATTCCCCAATCAAGTGGTCGGTTTGGCATTCTAGTCTGTTCAGTAAAGCTTTAGAGAGGATCTTGTATGTGACCGGTAGTAGGGATATTCCTCTGTAGTTGTTCGGGTTAGTCTTGTCACCTTTTTTGTGTAGTAGGTGTATCAGGGCAGTTTTCCAGTCGTCAGGAATTTTCATGGTTTTCCAGATGTCTTCCAAGATCCTGTGGATGTCTTTGGTGAGTTCTGGGTCTTGTAACTTCCAGATTTCCGCGATGATGCCATCTTCTCCTGGTGCTCTACGATTCTTGAGTGACTTTATTATTTCTTTAACTTCTTCTAGAGTTGGAGGTTCACTATCTGGATTGTATGTGCTCGTTTCTGTCATCATTTCTTCCATGGGGGGGTCCGTGTTGAGCAGTTTTTCAAAGTACTTTGCCAGAATGTCACAATTGTTTTTGGTATTGGTTTCTAGGGTTCCATCCGGTCTTCTGAAGCACAAGTTGGGTGGCTGATATCCAGTCATATTTTCTCTGAACGCTCTGTAGAAGTTTCTTGTATTGTTCTTCATGAAGTCCAATTCGATCTCTGTCAGTCGCCGTTTGTCATACTGTCGTTTTTCACTGCGAATGATTTTGCTTGATTGCTTCTGTGTTTTCAAGAAGTTCATCCAATTCTCTTGGGATTTATGGCAACTAAATTTTTTCCATGCACTGATTCGTTGGTCAATAGCTTGGTCACATGTGTGGTTCCACCAACGGTGTTTCCGTGTTCGTGGTGCTTGTGCTAGTTTCATGGCCTCTCGGATTCTTCGTGAAAGTTGTGTCCAGTCTGTCGTTTTCTCCATTTTAATTTTGTGTAATATTTGTGTCTGGTTTAAAGTAACGTATTCTGGATCTGGTCTAACAATTTTGTTCTTCTGGAGCTTTTTCTTGGGCAAAAGACGAATCCTGATCTGTAGTAGGTGGTGGTCTGAGTCGAAGTAGCCTTTACGGGTGTCTATGTTCAAAATTTCTTTTTGTGAGTCTTTCTGCACTATTACGTGGTCGATTTGTAGTTCTTGCTTTCCGCTGGGGAATTTCCATGTGGTAAGTTTTCGTGTTGGTTTCTTGAATTTTTTTGACATAATGGCGAGGTCGTGGCTTTTGCAAAAGTCTATCAGATGTTTTCCGTTTTTGTTGGTGTCCTTGTGTGGAGTATGTTTTCCTGTGATATGTCTGTATATCTTTTCTTTTCCGAGTTTGGCGTTGAAGTCTCCCAGTATTATTTTGACTCTATGTGCAGGAATTTTTCTGATAGTTTCTTCCATTGTCGTCCAGAAGTCATCAATTTCGTCCGGGTTTTTCCTGTTGTAGTCATTAGTTGGTGCATGTGCATTGATTATTGTGTAGGATTTATTGGCTGATTTCACTGTGATGGTGCTGATTCTTTCGTTTGGTGACGAAAAGTCGATTATGCTGTCCGTGATGGACCTGTGTACTGCAAATCCTGTGCCAAAAAGCCTTAGGTTTTTCAGTTGTCTCGATGGTTTTCCTTTGTATATTCTGAAATTCTCCGTGTTGAAATGGTCTTCGTCTGTGAATCGTGTTTCTTGCAGTGCACATATTTTGATTTGAAATTTTTCGAGAGTGTCTGTCAGTTGTTTCATCTTTCCTGTCTTCATCAGTGTGCTCACGTTGAGTGTGCCGATGTAGTGTTTGCGTTTGGTCTTGAGGGAGTTTGAGAAGCTCCGATTCTTCTCATGATGTCCGTGAGCCCCCGGAATCCGATGCTCACGACAATCCCAGTCTATTGACTGGGGCCCGGGGTAATGAGATTTTTCTCGTTGTACCATCATGATGTTTAGTAGTTGGATGTATGGCATGCTGCCGAGTACAACCTGACTTTCCAGATCAGGAGGTTGGTTGAGGCCGCCACTGACATGTGGAGCAGACGCCTTTTGTAGCCGCCCACTGTGGGAACAGACGCTACTAGTAGTTTTGGTCCGCCCCGAGTATTCCATTTCCTCGGTACCACCTATATCTAGGAGGCATTCCCCTATCCGCCACCTGGGGAGGCGCTCGGTTGCGGGTCTACTAACCGCCCCGATATATATATATATATATATATATATATATATATATATATATATATATATATATATATATATATATATATATAAGAGAATTTAAATAACAAGAAATAAATCAGTTTATATTTCGAAATTTATTTTAACATTGATCATTGAAATTTCAGCATATTAAACGTGAGTCATAACTAAGCTGGTGCCTTATTTAGGACTGTGAAAATGTGAGTTTGTAATCTTACGGAACACATCAAATATGGAGCCAAGATTGGGAGACTGCATACAACACTGCATTCATAAAATAACACACGAAGAACGTTGAAACATATGCAAGAGGAAATTAACCACAACCAACTGATTCAATTTTCACCCAAAGAAGTTACGTTCGTAGCGCAATCCTGTCTGTCATGAAATTACCACACACTGGTATACTAAATTCATACTAACTCCATGTGAAATCTTCCCGAAAGGAGTATCTGAGGGCTACTTTGATGATTACACCACATGCTTCACGTGGTCAACTAGGTTTACACAAAGAGTGTAACTCCACAATAATTTTGATAATTAAAATAAATTAGATCGAAAAGCAATTTACAAAAGAAAAACCTCAAACTGGTTACTATCGTCTTACTATTAACCTGATGGGTCAAACCATTGTATGAGCACGTGGTACTGGTCTCACAAAGTACACCCCACGTGGGTTGAACATAAAGGAAAGTTGCTATATTGAAAAATACTGTCAAGACGAGACGTTATAATCTCACGCACATTCGCATTGAAGATTGATGATGCTAGTTAGAGTTACTGATCAACACGTGGTTCCACTTTACTCATAAAGTAGTGACAAAGCAACTACCGGAATATATTCTGAACTCCACACTCGAATTACACTGCGCTGCAATTTAAGATAACATTAGATATTTTAGAGATAAACCTGATTAAATTTTCAGTTAGGCTGAACTTAATAAATCCATTGTCCTACGGACTTAGCAGACACGCGCTTAGCTGGAGATCTTACCACTTCAGACGCTCGCCACGGACAGACTGCCGTGATCCCTTCCTGAGGGTGGCTCACAAATACAGACAGAAGTGGCCAGAGGGGCAGCTTCCTATATCAACATGACAAAGGACGGACAGGACCATACTAAGAATAGAAACCTCTCTGCTTTTAGAAAGTGTAGCTACCTGTTCCGACGTTGGTCCTACTGTTCTCTAGCAGACAGGCTTGTCTGCTACCCCCAAGCATGCAACTAGAAATACATTTGCTCATTCATCCTCTCACACAGAAGGGATGGGGGATGACAGTATCTTATCATATACAGTATATAAAAGAAAGCGGATGTAGGTTCCGTATCAGACTGTGTGACATAAATTACATATAAACTGTGTTTTAAAGTGTAGTAGTGTGACAGATCGTTCTTGTTTATGTGTAAAAGTAACACGTTCCACTACTCAGTCTCGTCCCAGATAGTCAGAAACGCCACAGTAAATTTAGAAGAGGAATTTATGCCGTAAATGACAACAGATTTAAGAAATTAACATGAAAGGAATCCAACAGAGACCTTTCAATGGATCAACCACGAACTGAATCGGGTGTCTTCCGACGTCCGCCCCGAGCAGATACAACGGACAAAAACGAACAAAATGAGATTACAAAAAGAAAAAGGTGTGTCTGTCCTCCGTTGAGTTGTTGGTTGGGGCGGTAGTTCGCGTATTGACACTTCTAAATTTTTTTGCTAACATTCGCGTTATTATTAGGTTCTGATACTTTATTGTTAGTTTAATATAAATATATACTATAATATTTGATCTTACGTAAATATGTTTACCTTTTTTTGAGCGGTGACTTTGTTCGATTGGCTACTTGTATAAAGATATTTTGCTCCTTTTTCTTTACGCTTCGTAATTCACTTGTTGCAAAGACTCTGCTACTGGGTAGGAACAGTGATCAATTAAGACTGACCTTGGGGTTTTACTGAAATTTGGGAATGATGAAATAATGTTTATCTTATTATTCCAAGTTTGTAACGCCTGTTAGTAATGGAACTTTTATAAGTCTGTTTCCTTATTGATTGGACATGGTACTTCCCTTTTCGTTGACGATGGAGGAAAAGTGTTTTTTAATAGAGCTAGCGTGGGAATTTACACCCACCCGTTGACTAAACAGTGTGATTTACGAACTAGAAACATCCCTCAACTGCCGCTGGAGTGCGTTGCGATCGCGTATACCACGTCGGGGCCCACGTACCGTATGCACAAGTCGCATCGTTCCTGAGCGTTCAGCAGCTCGTTGAACTTAGCACACTCAACGTTAACGTTCGACAGCACGGTCCGTGTGCCGACGGCTTAACGGACATGTTCGTCGCACGTCCTACATTGGATTTCGCGGCTATTCACACAGTTTGCTTGTCTGTTAGCATGGGGAGCACCATGCAGACGCCGCTGGGTTCAAATGGTTCAAATGGCTCTGAGCACTATGGGACTTAACATCTGAGGTCATCAGTCCCCTAGAACTTAGAACTACTTAAACCTAACTAACCAAAGGACATCACACACATCCATGCCCGAGGCAGGATTCGAACCTGCGACCGTAGCGGTCGCGCGGAGCCAGACTGAAGCGCCTAGAACCGCTCGGCCACACCGGCCGGCACGCCGCTGGGCCGTCGGCCACTGCGTTGTTCGCGGTGAGAGGTAATACCCGAAATTTTGTATTCTCGACACACTCTTCACTCTGTGGATCTCGGAACATTGAATTCCCTAACGACTTCCTAAAAGCCTTTAGCTCCAACTGCCATTCCGCATTCAAGGTATGTTTTTCGCGTCGTGTGGCTATAATCACGTCGGAAACCTTATCACATGTTCACATGAGTACAAATGATAGCTCCACCAATACACTGCCCTTTTGTAGCTTGTATACGCGATACTACCGGCACCTGTATATGTGCTTATCGCTATCCCACGACCTGTGTCACATCAGTATAGAGGGTGGTCCACCGATCGTGACCGTGCCAAATATCTCATGAAATAAGCGTCGAACGAAAAAACTACAAAGAACGAAACTTGTCTAGCTTGAAGGGTGAAACCAGATGGCGCGGTGGTTAGCCCGCTAGATGGCGCTGCCATAGGTCAAACGGATGTCAACTGCGTTTTTTTTAAAGTAGGAACCCCCATTTTTTATTAAATATTCGTGTAGTACGTAAAGAAGTATGAATGTTTTAGTTGGACCACTTTTTTCGCTTTGTGATAGATGGTGCTGTAACAGTCACAAACATATGGCTCACAATTTTAGACGAACAGTTGATAACAGGTAGGTTTTTTAAATTAAAATACAGAACGTAGGTACGTTTGAACATTTTATTTCGGTTCTTCCAATGTGATACACGTACCTTTGTGAACTTATCATTTCTGAGAACGCATGCTGTTACAGCGTGATTACCTGTAAATACCACATTAATGCGATAAATGCTCAAAATGATGTCCGTCAACCTCAATGCATTTGGTAATACGTGTAACGACATTCCTCTCAATAACGAGTAGTTCGCGTTCCATAATGTTCGCACCTGCACTGAAAATGCACTGACGCATGTTGTCAGGCGTTGTCGGTGGACCCAGATAGCAAATATCCTTCAACTTTCCCCGCAGAAAGAAATCCGGGGACGTCAGATCCGGTGAACATGCGGGCCATGGTATGGTGCTTCGATGACCAATCCACCTGTCATGAAATATGCTATTCAATACCGCTTCAACCGCACGCGAGTTATGTGCCGGACATCGATCATGTTGGAAGTACATCGCCATTCTGTCATGCAGTGAAACATCTTGTAGTAACATCGGTAGAACATTAGGTAGGACATCAGCACAGATTGCACCATTTAGATTGCCATCGATAAAATGGGGGCCAATTATCCTTCTTCCCATAATGCCTCACCATACATTAACCCGCCAAAGTCGCTAATGTTCCACGCCGGCCGCGGTGGCCGTGCGATTCTAGGCGCTTCAGTTCTGAACCCCGCGACTGCTACGGTCGCAGGTCCGAATTCTGCCTCGTGCATGGATGTGTAATGTCCTTAGGTTAGTTAGGTTTAAGTAGTTCTAAGTTCTAGGGGACTGATGACCTCAGATTTTAAGTCCCATAGTGCTCAGAGCCATTTGAAACACGTTTTGATGTTCCACTTGTCGCAGCCATCGTGGATTTCCCGTTGCCCAATAGTGCATATTATGCCGGTTTACGTTACCGCTGTTGGTGAATGACACTTCATCTCTAAATAGAACGCGTGCAAAAAATCGGTCATCGTCCCGTAATTTCTCTTGTGCTCAGTGGCAGAACTGCACACGACGTTCAAAGTCGTCGCCGTGCAATTCCTGGTGCATAGATATTTGGTACGGGTGCAACCGACTTTTTGAGATTCCCGAGTCTCGCCCAATGTGTCTGCTATTGATGTGCTGATTAGCCGCGACAGCAGCTAAAACACCTACTTGGGCATCAGTATTTGTTGCAGGTCGTTGACGTTTCACATGTGGCTGAACACTTCCTGTTTCCTTAAATAGCGTAACTATCCGACGAACGGTCCGGACACTTGCATGATGTCGTCCAGGATACCGAGCAGCATACATAGCAGACGCCCGTTGGGCATTTTGATCACAAAAGCCATACAGCAACACGATATCGACCTTTTCCGCAATTGGTAAACGGTCCATTTTAACATGGGTAATGTATCACGCCTACCCCCATGAACCATGGACCTTGCCGTTGGTGGGGAGGCTTGCGTGCCTCAGAGATACAGATGGCCGAACCGTAGGTGCAACCACAACGGAGGGGTATCTGTTGAGAGGCCAGACAAACGTGTGGTTCCTGAAGAGGGGCAGCAGCCTTTTCAGTAGTTGCAGGGGCAACAGTCTGGATGATTGACTGATCTGGCCTTGCAACACTAACCAAAACGGCCTTGCTGTGCTGGTACTGCGAACGGCTGAAAGCAGGGGGAAACTACAGCCGTAATTTTTCCCGAGTGCATGCAGCTTTACTGTATGGTTAAATGATGATGTCGTCCTCTTGGGTAAAATATTCCGGATGTAAAATAGTCCGCCATTCGCCATTCGGATCTCCGGATGAGGACTACTCAAGAGAACGTCGTTATCAGGAGAAAGAAAACTGGCGTTCTACGGATCGGAGTGTGGAATGTCAGATCCCTTAATCGGGCAGGTAGGTTAGAAAGTTTAAAAAGGGAAATGGATAGGTTAAGGTTAGATATAGTGGGAGTTAGTGAAGTTCGGTGGCAGGAGGACCAAGACTTTTGGTGAGGTGATACAGGGTTATAAATACAAAATCAAATAGGGGTAATGCAGGAGTAGGTTTAATAATGAATAAAAAATAGGAGTGCGGGTAAGCTACTACCAACAGCGTAGTGAACGCATTATTGTGGCTAAGATAGACACGAAGCCCATGCCTACTACAGAAGTACAAGTTTGTATGCCAAGTAGCTCTGCAGATGATGAAGAAATTGATGAAATGTATGATGAGATAAAAGAAATTATTCAGGTAGTGAAGTGAGATGAAAATTTAATAGTCATGGGTGACTGGAATTCGAGAGTAGGAAAAGGGAGAGAAGGAAACATAGTTGGTGAACATGGGTTGATGGGAGAGAAATGAAAGAGGAAGCCGTCGGGTGTAATTTTGCACAGAGCATAACTTAATCACAGCTAACACTTGGTTCAAGAATCATCAATGTATCACGAAGCAAATACCGTCCGCACTGGCGGAATGTTACGTGATACCACGTGCTTATACGTTTTCGAGTGTTACAGCGCCATCTATCACAAAGCGAAAAAAGTGGTCCAACTAACTAGAACATTCATATTTCTTTACGTACTACACGAATATGTAATAAAAAAGGGGGGTTCCTATTTTTAAAAAAAACGCGGTTGATATCCGTTTGACCTATGGCAGCGCCATCTGGAGGACCAACCATAGCTCCATCTGGTTTCCCCCTTCAAGCTAGACGAGTTTCGTTCCTTTTAGTTTTTTCGTTTGATGTTTATTTCGTGAAATATTTGACCCGGTCACTAACAATGGACCACCCTGTATACGACAGATGTGTTGTGTAATATCGCCTTTAACCCTAGGATGCATGGTGGAGAAAATACGCATGAACCATATCCAGGGACTCCAAGGCCCTGCCCTAATTTAAAATTTTCCTCTTTTCATATAATCATTCTTTGGAGTTAAATTTATTTCTGTCAAATTTATTGTCATATTGAAAGATTCCTAAGATACAGTAACGGGATCTGGTGTGCCTGATAAACATTTTATTAATGTTTTTAAAAAAACTCTAAGAGCGAATTTTTATTAGTTATATCCATTTACATAAAACATAAACAAATAATTTTATTAATTCACTTATAAGTTGCAGTTTACATTTTATAACATTCATTACAACCAATTTCTTCAATTAAAACATACCCATTATTCACAATGTTATGTATATAGGCAATATTTTGACAAAAAGTTATTATTCATTGTTCACATAAAATTGCATTTTTCTTAGTTTTCAACATGTGACGTCCATCATATTCATCCATAATGCAAATGGCCATCTTCTTGTTTGTATCTTGCAAGTCTAATAACGAATTTTCTGGTCCATTCGATCTACTCCACCCTTCGTAGAGTTATAATAGTTATTATTGTTGAATTAATAACTGCTCCCAAACAAATGTTGAAGACAATATAGGCTAAAGAAAATTTATAAATGTGTGAGGGCTTCTGAAGCCCTGCTTATGCATTCACGGTGTATGGGTAAACGTATTCAATTATAGAAAAAACTTAAAAAGGTATCTCGTTGTGACATGATAGGAGCAATGTCACAATGGTAGTGAAAGAGTACTGGAAAGCAGTTTGAAATCAAACAAAAAAATTACAGAATTTTTTTAAAAATGAAGACGTACAAGGGCCTCGGACGCCCTGTATATGCATCTTACAGTTAATGGCCAGCGGCGTATCTCTGCTGTTAACTGGTGTGGTAAGCCACCTAAAATCACACTCGCTCTCATCGACGTACCAGTCCGTCTATCGTCGATCAGTCAGGCATTTTCGAACAGGTTTCAGTGCGCCTCAGTGCTTCGGAAAGCGAGAGCCCCGCTGCACTGCTGTATCTCCGGAGGTAATCTCGGAGTTATTACTGGAAAATTATTGTGGCCGGTGCGCACTGGCAGCGGCATCGGAGCTGGAACGCTACAATGTAGCAGCGGCAGGTAGCCGCCTTCGCGAGTGCTGTGGCGGACGCTATTACTGGTAAAATATTGTGGCACTGGCAGCGTGGCTGGGATGCAACAATGTAGCCGGCAGGTAGCAGCGCCGGCGAGTGGTGAGGCGGGCGCGTCGTGACGGCCCGCAGCGGCGCACCGCCTGTCTGGCTGCGGCTGCGGCGCAGCAAGGTCGCCGCCGCGGCCGCAGACGCGGGCGCAGCGAGTCAGCCCCAGGCTGCAGGCCGGCCGGCGATTAATTCCCGTCAGCAGGCGGCGGCGGCGCGCGTGGGGTGTGGCGCGGGGGCAAGGACTCCTTCCCCCGCCGCCTCCGGTTCGCAACCTACACCAAACCGCGCGGCTCGACCGCTGCTCGAAACTACTGCGCTCTGATTACAGTTCAATGCAATTTTGTCATATGATGGCTGTTGTTTGAAGACAAATGTTGATGTTGTTCGGACAGGAACCAGCCACAAAATTACTTTCAGTTCCTTTATTCAAAGGGTACCGTTACCGGTTTCGTATCGTTGTGATTCATCCTCAAACGGTTTACACGCTTTGTTTATGACATGTGGTGTGTTTTTTACAGATTAATTGTCCTAAAATATAAATAATACATAATTATAAACATGCCACACACAGATGGTTGCGGTCCAGATTTTCGTTGGATGTGACTTACGTGAAATGTCCGTTTGGAGTGTTTTCATAACATTCATCCAACTGATGTGAATACATTGCCACTGCATTCTTATTGTTGCACACGTAAATTTTTCTCGCTAAACACTTTAGATTTGTCACTGAGAAGATTTCTATCACGCACCTCATGTTTTGATACATACAAAGAGCTTACAAACATATGAGTACTATTTTATATATATATATATATATATATATATATATATATATATATAATGTAACAATATCACTCAAAAAATCAATGTCTCTGTACTAGTGTAAAAGGCATTACAGTTGCGTAAATGAATATATGATCCTTTCCAAACACTGGACATCATCGTCAAATGTTACGATATATCATAGCATCTTTGATACTCGTATGTTTGTAAGCTCTTTGTATGTATCAAAATATGTGGTGCGTGATAGAAATCTTCTCAGTGACAAATCTAAAGTGTTCAGTGAGAAAAATTTACGAGTGCAACAATAAGAATGCAATGGGAATGTATTCACATCTGTTCCATGAATGTTATGAAAACAAACACTCCACATTTCACGTAAGTCACATGCAACGAAAATCTGTAACGCAACCATCTGTGTGTGGCATGTTAATAATTATGTATTATTTATATTTTAGGACAATCTGTAAAAAACACACCACATGTCATAAAGAAAGCGTGTAAACCGTCTGAGGATGATCATAACGATTCGAAACCGGTAACGGTACCCTTTGAATAAAGGAACTGAAAGTAAATTTGTGGCTGGTTCCTGTCCCAGCACCATCAATATTTATCTGATTAAAATTGCTCGACACTCTATGTCTGTCTCTCGCCGCTACAAAACTGTCACAACGGCTGCCGGCTGCTGTTCGGTTACAGGTGACACCAAACAGACAGAATACCATAGAGAGGGAACACCGCGTCCAGAATGAAGTAAATTGTATCACCGTCAGCCGCCTTTGTGTAAGTCGAAAGAGAAAAGCGTGGTAGGTATGTATAAGGTTCAGATGGCTCTGATCACTATGCGACTTAACTTCTGAGGTCATCAGTCGCCTAGAACGTAGAACTAATTTAACCTAACTAACCTAAGGACATCACACACATCCATGCACGAGGCAGGATTCGAACCTGCGACCGTAGCGGTCGCTCGGCTCCAGACTGTAGCGCCTCGAACCGCACGGCCACTCCGGCCGGTTATGTATAAGGAAGTTAAGAAACTGCAACTATAGCGTTTAGCAGCTACAGGTCAGTCACCACAACCAAGATTTTAAGGGGGGGGGTCCAATTAAAACAAAAACTTTGTTACTGAGCAAGGAAAACGGACTTCCCGCAGTGGATACATGGGTTCCTCTGAAATCACCGAAGTTAAGCTCTGTCGGGCGTGGTCGGCACTTGGATGGGTGACCATCCAGGCCACCCTGCGCTGTTGCCATTTTTCGGGGCGCACTCAGCCTCGTGATGCCAACTGAGTAGCTACTTGACCAAATAGTAACAGCTTCGGTCAAGAATACCATCATAACGCTGGGAGAGCGGTGTGCTGACTCCATGCCCCTCCTATCCGCATCCTCCACTGAGGATGACACGGCGGTCGGATGGTCCCAAAAAAAACTGAGCAAGGAAACATCACCCACCACACAACAGGTATATTACGATCAAAGCCATTCAGGCAGTCGGATATGCAATGACGTTGCAGGTTTATTAAAATAAAAGCCAATTCACTGCCTTGTCTTTCTCACGAATCAGATTACTCTGCTTAAATGAAGAGTCAGTTTTTGCAGAATTACGTTAAAGAACCGCCCCCTGCATTTTTGGTGGTTTATTTATGATATATGTACATAATATGTTCAAAACACTTTGAGACTTATCCGTTATCAAATACACATTTCATGAACCTACCACGCAGAATTAGCCTTTGTGACTAAAAGTGCGTTACTCGAGACAAAATGCGGTTAAATAAGGGGCGGACGTTAACGTTTCGCTTAGCTACAGGCGACTGTCACCACAAACAAGATTTCAAGGGGGAGGGGCTCCCAGCTAATTTATACTTTCCAAATGGTTCAAATGGCTCTGAGCACTATGGGACTTGACACCTGAGATCATCAGTCCCCTAGACTTACAACTACTTAAACGTAACTAACCTAAGGACATCACACACATCCATGCCCGCGGCAGGATTCGAACCTGCGACCGTAGCAGCAACGCGGTTCCGGACTGAATCGCCTAGAACTGCTCGGCCACAACGGCCGGCTATACTTTCCACATTTTGCTTTATTCACACGATTATCTTCAGTTATGATTGAAATATGTAACTAACTGTTGCAGATCCAGAATTTGGAAAATGGCTGTCCATGTATAAAAGGATACCAAGATTGCTTGACAGAGTAAACTCCACTTTATAGTTTGTACTTACAGGGCTCTTACTATAATTTGAAGTTATTTTTTGGAAATAAGTAACTACCTGTTCGCAGGACATTATGGGCCTTTCTGCCTGTAATCCCTACTTTCTAATGTGAAAGCGTACTTCATTTAAAGTTCCCAAAAAGTAACAAGAATAATAATTGCAGTAATGGCTATTGGAACCATCGAAACCTGAATCATACAAAAAATATGTTTGTCACCATAAATTTCATGCAACGACTGAGTTTCCAGTCACAAAAAAACTTACGATCTTACGCTCCTGGCGTTCCAGAAGTGTTAACGAAGAATGATGGAAGCCTTTATTCGTTCAAATGGCTCTGAGCACTACGGGACTTAACATCTGAGGTTATCAGTCTCCTAGAACTTAGAACTACTTAAACCTAACTAACCTAAGGACATCACACACATCCATGCCCGAGACAGCATTCTAACCTGCGACCGTGGCAGCAGCGCGGTTCCGAACTGAAGCGCCTAGAACCACTCGGTCACGGCGGCCAGCTCACATACCGTGTGTCCCAAATCTCCACATTGGCGACAATGCCCATCGACTTCAATTCTGTCACTGGGTAATTGAGAATAGTCATTTGCTTCCATTTATACTACCCACTGACGAAGCCCAGTTTTCACGACATGGAATAAACAACACACGCAATAATCATCGATGGTCACGGGAAAATACACACGCTTCAGTGGATAGCAGTTTACAAGTTCGTTTTGCCATAAATGTTTGGTGAGACATGATCGGTAACCTTTTGATAGGCCCATTTATTATCAATCAGCGATTGACGGGAGAGAGGTACCTGCATTTCTTGGAAAATTCATTTGTGGAACTGTTGGAAGACATTCGTTTAACCAAGCGAACTGGAATGTACCTTCAACATGATGGTGCCCCTCCACAAGTTACCTAACGTGTGAGGGACCATCTCAACGCCAACTACCCTAATCGCTGGATTGGCCGTGGTGGTGCTGTTAATTGGCCTCCAAGATCACCTGACCTTACATCTTCAGATTTCTGTTTATGGGGTTGGATGAAATCAGAAACTTAGAACTACTTAAACCTAACTAACCTAAGGACATCACCGACATCCATGCTCGAGGCAGGATTCTAACCTGCGACCGTGGCAGCGACTGAAGCACCTAGAACCGCTCGGCCACAACGGCAGGCAAGCCTTTATTACGCTTCTCCATCGTCACAGAATTGTCGGGATGTCGCATGGCTTAAAGTATTTGCCATGCAGGACCTGTTTCATCCAAGTTTTGTTTCACAATTAAACAAACACACCACTGTACAGACAAAATACAGTAGAGTTACGGAACGTATTTAAAAATATTTACACCAGTTTTCAAGCTTTCTTTCGGAATTAAGAGCACGCGTTTATACTCTGAGCACACGACAGGCACGATTCTCAAAGAAATTCAGTAACCGTGTAGCTTACAAACCATACACGAACGCTGTAACTTTCAAAACAACCACAGAATGACTTCCCGAAACGTGGCGGCTGTTAGTACGGCATGCACTACAGGGAGCGCTGAACAACTCCCACAGCCTCTACATGTATTCTCCATCTCTTTGGGTGACGCACAAACACGGCGGGCCACTTTACAAAAGACATTAATGGTGTAAAACGGGACAGAGTTGGTAGCGGCTGCCGCGAGCTATTAAGGACATTCGAGATGCTTTATCGACTGCTGATTGTAAGTGACAAATGACTGAACTACGGCAAGCGACGCGTTTTGTACCCCTGACCTAGCCAGAACCTCGTGATGTGCAGTATATCCGAGAAAACGGCTCTCAAAATCAGCGGCAGCAGTAAGATCACAGTCGCTTTGTTCACGGCGATTAAAACTGACCTCTACGAGCAAACTCAAGACAGAAAAAAGAATTATAGGAAGAAAAATAAGACAAAACACAAAAGTCAATACGATAATGAAAATGATGCGGCAAAGTATTAGAAATAAAAAAATTCTTTTGGTTAGATTTAGAAATTAAAATTAAATCTTTTATTTCACGAGATGTGAACCTACGTTAACCACTGTGCTACTACAGCACGTTGCACGAGCTGTTATATTTGTAACTCTCGACCCCAGTAGCAATATCTAACGTAATCTCTGTGATTACAATAACTCTATAGGTGACGCTGAATCGCGTCTGGTGTGGAAGGATCCAGTAGTGTTTGGTTAGTGCTGTGTATGATACGAGTGTATATGGTTAGCTACGGTGTGTGTGTGTGTGTGTGTGTGTGTGTGTGTGTGTGGTTGTTGTTGTTGTTTGTGGTGTGATAATCAAGTGTGATGAAATACAAAATAAAAGGCCCAGATCCAGGTTTCAGAATCCAAACACAAGAAAGGAAGCCGGATAATGTGAACCTACCAACCAGTTTGACAACGGCGAACGGTTCAGGCGTGATGTTGAGCTCATTGATGGGAGAAAACCAGCTCCAGCTCATGAAGTGCCAACTATCAAGTAATTTTAATCGTACTATAGCGCCAATAACCCTGGCTGGTTGCAATTAAAGTGTAGCTGCTCACAGAGGACCAGTGTGAGTTGTAATTATGTATGGCAGCGGAACTTGACAGATATGCTAATTTGTTAATGGGGAACCGATTCCCGCTGTCAAATAAATTAGTTCTAATTGTTGCCACCAAGTGCAAATCTGGCGCTGTGCACTGTTTGTACGACGGTATGACATCCATACTGTCGTTTGACAAGCCATGGCAAGAGTGATCAGTATGGCTACCGAGAAGAGAGAACGTGTTAGTGAAACTGTTTTGCATTCACGGCAGCAATTACAGTGCTGGACTGAGAGACTATCACGAACTTAACTGGCTGTGGAGAAGCCCGTTTGCATTGAATGGTTTAAAGATGATGATAATGAAAGTAGAAAACGAAGGTCAACTTGGTGTGGCACCTGGAGGAGAAAGGCGTCGTATCCTGGTGGAAGTCGTTAACGAGGCTCCTATTGCTGTGCCCTGGATAGTGCTAGTGCTAGTGCAGTGTTACGAGAATCGTCTACTCATTGGCCAATAGTAAGGAGAGTTTCGCGGTCTAATTCAAGCTGGTACCTGCATTAAAAAGCGCAAATGGCTCATATGGCTCTGAGCACTATGGGACTTAACATCTGAGGTCATCAGTCCCCTAGAACTTAGAACTACTTAAACCTAGCTAACCTAAGGACATCACACACATCCATGACCGAGGCAGGATTCGAACCTGCGACCGTAGCGGTTGCGCGGTTCCAGACTGTAGCGCGTAGAACCGCTTGACCCCGGCTGGCTATAAAAAAGCACCTGTATTCTAGATCTGTTCTTCTTTGAAGAGAATGTACCCAGAGGACTGTCAGGTGTACAGTGAAGTCTGTACTTTATCGAGCTTTCTTGTACAGCACGTACTTCCTACTTTGTAAGAACGCAACTTCGTGGAAACCACTGTTAGGAACACGTTTACCATGTTCTGCCTGATCTGAATGCCACTATACAGGAACACATTGGTCAGAATGTACCGGACCTGCTGCGAGCATCTGTTGATCAAGTCATTTTACGGATGCAGCATCTCATCAACATCTCAAGTGTTAGTATTGAACAAATTATGAAAGCGGCGTTTTTTATAACAAAATCTACACTATGTCTTTCTCATTTGTTTGTCCTTTCCTGCCCACGTCTCGTTCCTAACCCATTACACATGGAAACATTTCTATACGCCTTTCTTGAATTCACAGAGCCAGATTTGTACTTTTAGGCTAAAACTGGAACTTATATTTTCCACTGTAAATAGCTTCCGCAATAGCGGATTAGAATATCAATCAAGTTTCTCTGGCACACGTTAATTGCAACCCGCACTGGACCTCTGTGAGTACCTGCACTTTAAATATGATCACCCGGTAATTCACTCACAAAATGTTATACAACGTTTCTTAAGACATCTTTTTTCTTCTTCAAGATCATGAAGGAAAATGAAACAAAAATACAGGATATCCCAGGAGGAATGGTCAATACTCAGGGGCATGGCATAAACGATCATACGAAGCAAAAATTCTAATAAACACGGGCTCTAAATGCCGTAACGTAAGAGCTATGAGCACGTCATATTCGATACTGTGAGGAACATCTCTTCAACCGCAAGCTTTCTTCTTTCCACATTTTGGGAGGAGGTAGCATGGACCAGAACAACAAGAAATCGTCTACCAAACATGGTCTCTAAAATGCAGCCCTTAAGGGGGCTTTGAGCTCTTGGTGAGTAGAAAAGATGTGTTTCACAGCAGCGGAGATGAACAAGTGCACATAGCTTTTGAGGTATGTACTTTATAGCCCGTGTTTGGCGACCTTCTTTTCTTGTTTTATTCCATACTACCATCCCTCAATACAATAAGGAACTTACAGTACAAAAGATTTATTTCACAATATCTAAGATGGAAAGTGCTCATATCTTTTAAGGTGTGCATTTTAGAGTCCGTATAACCTTGCTAATTTATCACACATGATAACAAGAAACAAATAGTAAATTTAACACTCAACAACAAACTAACTCCCAACTAAGAGCATCCCAGCAGCTAAGTACCGTAATGAGAAGTGAACAGAAACAATGGGGTGGATAGAACAGAAACTTCCAAAAATGCTCGTGCTACTATGTCGGATGACAGATGGAAATTTCATTCGAAGATTTGTTTGGCTAGGTTGGTAGTGAACAAATCTAACAGGGAAATATGAACATCAAAGTTGACTGGCGCAATTGCTTAGTGCGAACTTTATTCTTTACTACCAATCTTAATTACTAGTATATAGTTTTAATTTAATTACACAGAAAGCAAATTTGCAATCTCATTCCACTAATCAAAAGTTCAGTTTTAAAATTCACTTTAATCTGACCGGCGTTTCGGCAAATTGAAAATGTGGGGTTGTGTTTTGGGAATTTGTAGAATGAATAGCACCAGCAATCATCAGTGTTTCTTCAGAAAAAAAACAAGAATTTGACGAAAACGAAGAACCGCTTGACGCTGTTCTCAATCCAAGAGCTTATGCTGCGCTTAAAGTAAACTGAAGAAATAAGCAGTCATTTGTAAACTCATTTATTTTGTCAAATGAGAAGCCATATTTCAGCCAAGACGATATTGCTCGAAAGCTCTTCATTATGAATCTAAAGTGTCAGTGACTTAATGTATTAACGAACAAATCAAGTTAATCACTTTCATGTTACACTAAAGTAATTAGACATATAACATTTTTTATTTGGGAAACAATAAAAACCACAACTCATGCTATAGTTTTAGTTTTGATATTGAATAAAACATTTTTGACCAAGATAAATTTTGTTTCTTATTCTTCGAGGTCTAAAACAGATTGTTAGTGTCCCTGTTCACCCCAAAGACCAATAAACAGAAAAAATAATAGGATTAACATTGCAGTTTCTATTAAACTTTGTGGGGTCAATAGAAAGACCAAGTATTTATTTTTTTACGTTATAATAGTGCGAGCAAGGTCCCAAATCTAATTCTAAAAACAGGTAAAAGGCCTATCATCCCACATAAGTTTGATTTACATACTTCTCTTTAAAATTACTATTTTTTTCTTTTAATGATGAAAACTGTTTCTGGCCATCACCTGTATGTCAAAACGCAGTACCTTCAGATAATGTCTGATAAATTGGTTAAGTTATTCAAAAACACAGATGGAAAAATCAACTTCATAACCAGCGACAAACTAGATTGGAACCTTACTCGCAATATAAAAATAGTTAAAACCAACGTCTAGCGCAACAAATATTAGAAAGGCTAGACTGGCAGAAGTTTCATAGCTCGATTTAAATACCACTTAGACTGCTGCAACCTAGAGATATGTAGCAAATCAGCAGTACTAACACTTTGATAAGAGAAGATCTGTCTGTGGAAATCGAAGACACCCTTAAAATTTTGCACAAAATCGGAAAATTTAAAAGAATGGATATCATGAGAAAAATGGAAACATTCACACAGAGTAAAACAATTGAGATAATATTCTGAACGGCATAACTGAATTTAAACACACAAAAAATTTTATTAGACTTAAACCACTTGTAATGCAATAGATGTAAGATGTGTCAGTGTGAAACAAATGACCATCAAACTATCACTATCGAGTTTATCACTGTAAAGACGCGATAGCGATAGACACGTTTTGCGCAGTGAAATATTTTCATGATGTCAGACTTAGCAGTGCAAAGGTGCAGTGTTAACCAACCGCTTCACCAGCGTCCGATGATTCGAAGGAAGCTTTGGGTCGTGAAAATCATAAGTGAACAAATGACATATTAAAAAAGGTTTTCATACAGTTATCGTCATATAACAACTCATGTAAAAGTATCTGAATCATATACAGGCTGTGATGGCAATCACAACGAACAAAGAGACAACTCCTCAAAACAGTATTCCATGTTAATTTAGATTAAGACATCTTATCTTTAAGTAAAATATATCTGTACGTATAAGCCAGATGATCAGCAAAATATGCTTGAAAGCTGTTGCAGTATTTTGGATTAGACAAAATAAATAAATGTCAGCCTCGCGGGGCAGCCGCTCGATCTTAGGCGTCTTGCCACTGTTCGTGCGGCTCCCCCCCGTCTTAGGTTCGAGTCCTTCCTCGGGCATGGGTGTGTGTGTTGTCCTTAGCGTAAGTTAGTTTAAGTTAGAATAAGTAGTGCGTGAACTTAGGGAACGGTGACCTCAGCAGTTTGGTCCCATAAGACCTTACCACAAATTTCCAAAATAAATGTGACTATTAGCAAAAAATACAAATAATCATTCTACACAGCCACGATTCCTAAATTTAGCCAGTATGACCATATTTAAAAAGAAACGGCGCTGAAAAGTAATACGTACGAACCTTTTACGTGAAAACTCTTACAGCTTTTTAAATGAAAGAAACGTTATTAACATTCTACATCTTTATTCTTCATATCTACATGTTTATTTCTGTGTAGTCACCCTGGCGATGAACAGGTATCTGCCAACGAGAGACCAGTTTGTTGATATTGTCACTGTAGAATGTTTGACATTGCTGACTGAACCACAACCATACTTCTGCTTGCACCGTTTCATCACTATCAAAGTGAAGTCTTCGAAGGAGTTCTTTAAGTTTTGTAAACATATGACAATCGGATGGGGCGTAGCAAATAAACATTATCGACCTGTAATGCTTATTTCACAGCCATTACATTTCTGAGATCAGCATTCCTCACGTCCACGAACAATTTAAGCCATATTATATGTCTCTGAGACATGTACTCATATAAGACCTGATAAAAATTATTTCGAAAAAGACAAGTCATTTAGGCAGGTCAGGCAGTTTCTGAGATTTCAGATTGCACTTGACAATGGCTACAAAGCCGAAAACATAAATGCGTGAAATGAATGAAAACAAATCTGCAGTCAAATGGTGGAAACTTCTTTGAAAAAGTTCTACGCGACTTTAGTGCACCACGAAGGAAACGTCACCGTCGACACTTGTCCCTGGACATATAAATCAAGTCCACAGAATTCCTACTAGCATATGTGATGCGTATGTTTGCGTCTGCCCTGGGGATCAATGTGAAAAAGTTCTCCTAAGAGACATTCCATGAAATGACTGTTGACTGCGATTCAGTTATCAATAACGTAATACGTAAGTTGAATATCGTAGTTCCCGGACTTCAAACCCATCAATAGTTATCAATAAAGGTAAAACAATTTATATATTAGATCTTTACCTTAAAGTTGTTACAGTCGCTGCAACTTTTCTTCGTACGTTCGATCATGAAGCTGGAATATGATAGGACTTTTGACACTCATGAAGCTGTTTTGCGTTAAATAAACCAGAAAAAAATCTTGTATTCTTTGTAAATTTTTCCTAATTAATACTTAGGAGACTGCATTGTACTTCACCTGTCCTGATAACAGACGACACGTCAATGCGACCAAACGTAAAAAAGTGCATCAGATTTGAGTTTGCTTGAACCGCTATATTAAAACAAAGCTCAGTACTTTATTACACATACATTATGAATACGAGAGATTTAAAAATACATTATTCTTCTTTCGTAAAGAAAAACTCTACACACGTAAATTCTCTGTTTCAGATTAAACTTTAGTCGTACTGGCATATAGGATTCATTAATATATTAGCATTACCAATTCTTTTTTTCTTGTCCGTAATTATTTCTAAACGTCCATCAGAAGCCGAACACAGAAAAAATAGTCAAAGCACACTTAATATTACCATAATATATTTATTTTCCAAAATCACTTCACTTTAACTGCCGTGGGTAGTAGGCTACTCTGTGCCAAGTATGATATTTCCACTTACAGATCGTAATGTACGCTGTCTCCAATGCTGCGCCCTGTTGGCGCTGTCCATGATTTCGGTTGTTTTATGACGTTCCTCACACACTAAACAGCCAAAGAAATTGATACACCTGCCTGATATCTCTTAAGGCCCCCTCAACCATGCAGAAGTGCCGCAAAATGACATGTAATGGACTCAACTAAAGTGTGAAGTATTGCTGGAGGGAACTGAAACCATGAATCCTGCAGGGCTGTCCATAAATCCGTAAGAGTACGACGGTGTGGAGATCTCTTCTGAACAGCGCGTTGCAACGCATCCCAGATGTGCTCAATAATGTTCATGTCTGAGTAGTTAGGTGGCCAGCGGAAGTGTTTAAACTGGGAAGAGTGTTCCTGGAGCCACTCTGTAGTAATTCTGGACGTATGGGTTTTGCATTGTCCTGCTGGAATGCCCACGTCCGTCGGAATGCACAATGGACATGAATGGATGCAGGTGATACACACTGAATGCTTACGTACTTGTCACCTGCCACACTCGTATCTAGGCGTATCACGGGTTCCATATCACTCCAACTGCACACGCCCCACGGCATTACAGAGCCTCCACCACCTTGAACATTCCCCTGCTGACATGCAGGGTCTATGGATTCATAAGGTTGTCTGCATACCCGTACACGTCGATCCACTCGATAAAATTTGAAACGAGACTCGCCAACCAGGCAACATGTTTCCATCCAATGTCGGTGTCGACGGGCTCAGGCGAGGCATAAGGCTTTGTGTCATGCAGTCATCAAGGAGACACCAGAGGTCCTTCGGCTCCGAAAACCCATGGTTCAAATGGCTCTGAGCACTAAGGAGCTTAACATCTGTGGTCATCAGTCCCCTAGAACTTAGAACCACTTAAACCTAACTAACCTAAGGGCATCACACACATCCATGCACGAGGCAGGATTCGAACCTGCGACCGTAGCGGTCACGCGGTTCCAGACTGAAGCGCCTAGAACCGCTCGGCCACACCGGCCGGCAACTTGATAAGGATGATGCAGGTACTCTGCCGTGGCCTTATAGTAAAACCATCCCAGAGTTTGCCTGAAGGACTGTAGAAAAACTACGGCAAATCTAAATCAGGATGGAAAGATGAAGACCAAAACCTCCGTTCTCCCAGTTACAAGGCCAGTCTGTTTAAAACAGTGCTACTTCATTCGGTTTGCACTATTGTACAATGATATTTACCAAAGAAGTTTTTGATCATGTACGAGGGCTTGCTGAATAGCACTACCTTCGAATGTTCTAAATAATTCAAATCGATTTTCGAATTCGAAGAGTTCGTCCACAAACGGTGCACCCTATCCTTCAGTACGACAAAGGCAGACCACACACGGGCCTGCGACATCTGTAGCTACCCGACACCTTGGGTTTACAGTCATAGATCATCCTCCGTACAGTCTCTACTTGATCCCATCCGATTTTTATGTTTCTAAAACTTAAAGAATACCTTTGTCGATTTCACTTCGATAGTGACGAAGCGGTACAAGCAGAGATGAGATTGTGGCTCAACAAATCTTCCACAGTGACGGTATCAACTACCTGGTCTCTCATAGGAAATAATGTGTTCGTCACCAGGTAGTCTATATTGAGAAACAAATATCTATACATGAAAGACGTAGAATGTTAATAACGTTAGTTTAATTTCAAAAGCTTTAAGACTTTTCACATAAAATGTTAGGAGGCATCGCTTTTCAGCACGTCCTCATACAAAAGAAGTGCTACATTGGTCATTCATTCCTCAACACCAATCAGCACACGCACTATACACACATTACTTCATAGTGCAACTCTGAACATACCATCAGCTGATATCAGGACCATGGCGACGATGTTTGGTTTCCATTTTGTGTTCCGCTACTTCCTATTTACTATGTTGAGCTCAGAAGGTGAACAAGATATTACAACGATACACTGCGTAGCTTTGCAATTAAAGTTCCCATAACCGAAAAGAAAAATAAAAGAAAAAATAGTGTGCAAGTGTTTCGTGAAATGTAGATGTTGTATTATTATCATCATTTACTTTTGTTACATGGGTCTACCAAACTACTGTCCTTCGTTATCTAACCGTACGTTCTTTCTGCAAGTTTTGAGCGATAAGTATAGTCGGAAACGCCATGTGCTCGGTCTTGGTGTGCGAATGAAAGGCCGGGAGCGATGCTAGCGCCAAATATTGGGAACGATGCATTTCACGTTCTTTATATCCAGAAATTAAAGAAGGAACAAAGAAGTCCACCACACACCGTAAGTACGCGAAGACCAGCAAGGAAGAAATGTCCGTGAGTTACAGATGGCTAATTCGGAATGCGGAAGGGCAGTGCTTTGCATATAGCACGGGAATGGTACCCCAGGGTACGGTCGAGCAACGACGCTCAATGGTTAAGACACTGGACTTGAATCCGTATGGAGCGAGATCCGACATCCCGCTGAGCCATCATAATTAATATATTTCATGATTCCTGTAAATCGCTCAAGGCGATTTTCTTCTTATGGTCCAGCTCGACTTTCCGCTTCCTTCCTAACGACAAAAATGTGAACACCCAATGAACAAGAACCTTGTGGTACCCTAATCTGTTAGTTAACACGTCGTGGAAATCTGTTCGTAAAACGTAGGGAAAATGACCTGATAATTTCGTTATTGGATGTCGTCGACCTTTATTCCTTTTATACAACTTTTTCTCTTTTTTTTAGAATTTCACCAGTGGCAACCGCCGGCCATGTACTCCTAGCCTTCCTATAAGTGACGCCATCAGGAAGGCTAGCACGTAAACTGTCATAAGAGAGGTTGTCTCTGTTAGGTGACTAAGGCAAGTACGTCTGTAGTGGAATGTCGTATCAGTGTTTTATGACGCTGATAGAGGGGGGAGGCTGGAAACCGATGCTGCCACATAACGTGCTCCTCTCAAATAGTATTAAATGCGCCGACCCCTCCGACGGAGCTATCTCCGTCAACAGTGCCACATGTCATCACTGTGCGAGGCATTGATAACAGGTTTCGAAGTTAAACACAATCAAATTAGAGAACGTCCTGAGGCCAGGAACTACACTAATGAGCCAAAGCACTAATTCCATCAGGAAGCCGAAACTTAATGATAGGTTCGTGGAAGTATGTGGCATATGATGTCTACGCAAAGGTCATGTAATTTGCGTAAATACCGTGCTGCTGATTTGCGTACGCGGAGATGACGCCCGATAGCGACCCAGATGGATTCCATAGGATTTATACCAGGTGAATTTGATCGTCGAGACATCAACGTGAGTTCAATATAATGCTCCTCAAGCCACTATAGCACGGTTCTGGCTCCGAGGCACGGACAATCATACTGCTGAAAGACGACATCGCCGTCGGGGATGACATCAAGCATGATGGGATGCAGGTGGTTCGCTGCTGTCAGCGTGTCTTAGACTACTTCTAGAGCTCCCATGTAAGCGGAGAAGAATGTGTCCTACCAGCGTGCGTGGCGTGCCGAACGTTTACAGTCGCCATTCACCTCGATGAAGGAGTTAGTGGAGACGAACATCGACATAGTATAGCAAAAATGTGTTTCACTCGAAAAGCCGATACGTTTCAATTGATCGGCGATCGAATCCCGATGGTCCTGTGCCTACTGTAGTCGTAATTGACGATATCGTTGGGTCAACATGTGAACACGTAGGGCTGGTGTGATGCAGAATACCATGTTCAACGACGTCCGATGAACGGTGTGTTCCGAAATACTTGTGTGTGAAGTAGCATTCTGCCCTTTCGGCAGAGACGCCACAGATGTCCCTGTAATCAACTTTACCGGGCAGATAAGCCTCCAAACCCAACTTCTCTAAAGAGTCGTGAACGTCAAACCATTTAGTGCATGGTGATAGTTTCACTGTCCTCCTACCTCTTCCCTTATATGGTCACGATAGTAGAACGTGAACATTCGACCATCTTATCCGTTTGCGAGATACTCCTTCACAGGCTCTGCGTAATAATAGTCTGTTCTTCGTCAAAGTCTATTATCTCAGTGGATTTCCCCATTTGCAGCCTATATCTTCCATAAGGTGATCTCCCGTCCGTGTCTACTCCACTTACATACTTTTATTACCTCGCAACGTGCCCGCAACGCCACCATGCATTATCCACTGTCGATGTGGGCAGTGGTCATAATGTTTTGGCTTATCAGTGTATGTCACCCTGTGTCATCCCATTGCCAGCCATATATTGGTGAAGAAAACCTCTACCACCATGGGGAATAGAGCCAGCTACTGCCTAGTCGTGCGTCACTGTGAGAGTAGACCCGCGCTTCAGTGAACCCGATTGCGAAGTCTGATTCATAATTATTTCGAAACGTTGATATGTGATACAGTTCTGTATATAAAGTGCACATATTTAACCATGCACACATTTTTTTTTCTTTTCACGTCACAGAAAAAAAATCTACATCTGCAATTACATACACGCTCCGAAAGACACTCTACAGTGCGTGGGGGAGAGTACTTCGCAGCACAGCTAGTGATTTGCTTTACCGCGACTCACGAACACGGAGTTTAGGGAAAATCGATTTCCTAATGTCCCTTAGTTTGTTACTACGCATGATCTACGTGAAAATCAATAGATGTCAGGGCATTCTTCGTCCTGATATGGTGTCAAGTCTTATAATTAACGCAATGCAATGTTTTTTTTTTCTTTACTCCAACGCATTTCGTCACAAATGGGAACGAGATTGGAATGGACATCTGAGAACATTATAAATAAGATACAAAAATGGAAACAAAAAAGGAAGTTAAGTTAACTAAGGGTGAGGGAGCGGATGAGAAGTCAATTAAAATTTTCGTTTTCGGTGTAATTTGGCACGGAATGCTGAGAAAAGCTTTTCGCCGGTCGATGGAAACGCTTTTTTACACTGAAGCGTGAAAGAAACTGGTGTAAGATGCGTATTCTAATACAGACATTTGTAAACAGGCAGAATACAGCGTTGCAGTCGGCAATGCCTATATAAGACAAAAAGCGTCGTGCGCAGTTGTTAGATTACATACTGCCGCTACAATGGCAAGTTATCAAGATTTAAGTGAGTTTGAACGTGGTTTTATAGTCGCTGCACGAGCTACGGGATACAGCACCTGAGAGATAGCGATGGACTGGAGAATTTCCCGTACGTCCGTTTCATAAGTGTACCGTGAACATCAAGGATCCGATAAAACATGAAATCTCCGACATCGCTGCGGCCGGAAAAAAAATCCTGCAATAACGGGACCAACGACGAAAACGTGACAGAAGTGCAACTCTTCCGTAATTTGCTGCAGCTTTCGATTCAGGCCCATCAACAAGTATCAGCGTGCGAACCATTCAACGAAACTTCATTAAGCTAGACCAGTATATATATGCTGTGTAGATAAATTATGTTATTCTTGTTTTTCTTAAATTGTAATACCATGAAATATCCAATATCCTTGTTATTGATGAATTACTGATACTACTACAATACAATGTTTGTGTATTTAAAAAAAATGGAAGATTTGACTTTTTTGCTTTTTGTCCAAGCCACTGTTTCCTATATTGCCTGCATCGCACATTACTTTTGTAGGATGCGAAGGCCGCCAATTTCTGTTCCTGCTCAGTTCAAAAATGATTCAAATGGCTCTGAGCACTATGGGACTTAACATCTGTCGTCATCAGTCCCCTAGAACGTAGAACTACTTAAACCTAACTAACCTAAGGACATCACACACAGCCATGCCCGAGGCAGGATTCGAACGTGCGACCGTAGCGGTCAAGCAGTTCCAAACTGAAGCGCCTAGAACCGCACGGGCACGCCGGCCGGCTCCTGCTCAGTGAGGAGAGGGATTTTTTCCTGTGCGTGAAAGGGAAAACAGGAATCTTAGCTCTTATCCACTTAGTTTTTGTTCTGTGGCGAAAATGTTATGAAAAAACTGGAGGAGGCATATAGGTGGCTCGTAATGGTAATTAAATACCCATAAATATTAAATAAGACGGCCCGGGACCGAAATGTAGAACTTTTTTCTGAGGAGTCCTGTTCAGAAAAAGTCCTTACGACTACTCAGAGTAATGCCGAGAGTAGACGCCGGTGAAGATTTTACTCGCAACTGTACGTGTTCTCCTCCCAAGACCCACCCAAGCTGTAGCAGTCTTTGAGGTAGCAATCTTTGAAGAATTCATCGTACTGGCTTGATTTTGTACCCGTTGATATGTTTTCAAGAAATAATGGCATTCAAAACGTTTCAGAGACAGTGAGATCAGAGAATTGTTTTGAGAGGGAAAACGAAATACTTTTATGTGTTAACTCAATTTGACGAAATTTGTGAACATCGTACTTTGTTAACAAACAGCTGAAGGTTTGCTCTAAACTAATTTCAGATACTTTAATTGTGGAGTGTTTCATAAATGCTTCCAGTGCTCAATTTCTAAATGTTTACGATATCTCGCCACGACATGTAAATGTCAACTCATTTACGGAAATGAAGCATCTTCTCAATGACAGTTATCAGAAATTACATCAATTTTACCCAGTACCGATTTCAGGTTTTTAATCCCTCTTATTTTCTTTCATAAGATTCAATACAGTATATAGAAGGTGGATTATTCTTACGGCGGGTTAATGTTTCGCAGTATCTGCCAGAATAAGACTGTCGTCAGTAGTGGAAGGCATTTTTGCTCTTTGTATTATATTTATGAAAGTTACCATTGTATACAAATTATGAACGATTGGCAACAACACAATTCATATTAAAAGTAGTTTGTTATAAAACTACGGGCAGTATTTGCAGTTTTTATTGATGCTTCGTATATCGAATTATGTCTCGCTGTAGAACTGCTGCAGTATAATATTTTATACAACATTAAGGAACGTAAATTCCGGATACCTAACTTTCTTAAATTTTTGCAAAAGCAGCATACAGAGCGAAAACTGTTAAACCAAATCTTTAAGAATATACACAGTAAATGATTCTAATTCAACTTTTTGCGGTTAGACACATCCAGTAACTTCTACTATGCTGTTTCACTTATCGTTTCCAGCAAACTCTGCTGTTGTCGAGGTCCATTCTACCCCAATAAAATGTGTGAACTTTTCCCCCTTCTTTCCCATCGTAATGATCGGTTCTCTTAGAGGAAACCAATCATTTATTTTACCGAAATTTTTACTATTGTCCTTGTTGATACTCCCGTAATGTCATTTCTGGCTAAGAGACTTATTTCTCATTCTCAGCATTAAATGGAATGTCTGGGATGTCATTTAAGCGTGATAATAATAACCTACCTAATATCCAACGTGATGGCATACCTGTAATGATTTCTTAGTAACAAGAAAATAGGTGTCCGACATATTTTTCTATTCATTAGTGACTATAAACTGCATTGAATATCTATAAATTGGGCTTGGAATCGAACTCGGATCCAATCCAGCAATACGGCAAGAGAGCAACAAGTAGCAGTTCGAAACTATGAATCGGATCGCTATACAGTTTTCAGCATTGTCTTTGTGAAATACAATACCCCACGTACGTTTCCCGTTCCGCCAGACACCTTTAACTTTGTAGGAAACATTCATTAAATGGGCGTCTCCTGTTGCAGAACGATGCTTCCCAGCTCAAGAACTGGAGAAACGTAGTTTACTAATACCGTCTAAGAGACAAGCGGGACCGTGGCGGCAGGCTCGACGTGGGCCGTCAACAATAAGCGAACCCAGTGCACGCCGCGCTCGTGGGCTTATGCACGCTGCTGAATATTGATCAGACCGCTAATGGCGAAGCTCGTTTTGCTAATTCATCCTCTGAATGATGCATAGCTGCGTTTCTAAGCTGCAGCGGCTTACAGATTTATAGACTGCAGGCGGCCACGGGCGCAGGCAGCCTCAGCTACTGACTGCCTTCCGCAGGCCGTGCATTATTCACTCGCCCCCGGCGCCTGTGTGCTCGGCAACCCGCCGTGCGCGCCTGTTGCTAAACGAGAGCGTTTAGGGGCAACGATGCACGAACAGACCTCGGTTCGCCGCATGAAATTATCGCACGTATACGTTCTTAAGGAGCTGGAAAGGTTGGCCAGTGGGTTAAAATTCAGGGTGGAAAGATATCAAGATTCGCTGATGACATTGTTATTCCCAGTGCAAGTAAATAGAATGTCGTGTGACTAGGGCCTCCCGTCGGGTAAACCGTTCGCCGGGTGCAAGTCTTTCGATTTGACGCCACTTCGGCGACTGGCACGTCAATTCAGAGCAAGTGATGCAGCATTACAGGACATCCTGAATGGAAATGCACTGACTACCGACCACAGAATATGGATTTAGAATAAACCGAAGAGAGTAAAGTAATACCGTACAATAGAAATGAGATCAATGAGAAATTTACCATGAAAATTGGGGAACGCGGATGAAGTGAAAGAATTCTGCTAGTCCGGAAGCAAGACAACAGGTGACGGTTGTACGAGGGACGTTCGATAAGTAAAGCAATACACTTTCTTCTGAAAAGAGGCTGGTTTATTCAAGATTCCAATACACCCTACTATTCCCCACTCCTCTGGCTACAAAAACCTATTTCTCAACACAATCTCTGCTCAATCCGACAGCCATACACCACCTTGCTGGTAGAGCCTGTATCCGCAAGGTACCACTCTACTGGTCGACGCCGGAACCAACGTCTTGCCTCCTCATCGTCACGGAGGGCGTCATTCATTGGGCCAAAAAGGTGGAAGTCGAAAAGTGTGCCAACCGGGCTGTAGTGTGGATAAAGAACAATAGTTCAATTAAGTTTTGTCACCTCCTCTCGGTTGCACAGTATTGTGTGAGGCTTTGCATTGTCATGGAGAAGGAGAAGATCTTTTCAGGAAGAGTCAGACAACATATTACTTCCCTCCACATACATCTCGCGTATTAACCACGAGGAGAAAATTCGAGAAATTAAAGCCAATACAGAGGCGTACAGAAAATCATTCTTTCCACACACTATTCGTAAGTGGAACATGGTTGGAGAAATCAGATAGGGGTACCGAAAGTACCCTCCGCCATACACCAGTAGGTGGTTTGCAGAGTATGATGTGGATGTAGATCTTTTGTATTTTTGTGGTAATGAATACAATGAAGTCGTTTCTTCAGTATCCTAAGGGTAGTACACTCAACCTCAGAGTTGATGATGCACCAGGAGGGAGAATAACAAACAGAAGACAGCAGTCATGACTTTACCGGCTGAGTGTGCGGCTTTGAATTTTTTCTTCGGGGGTGTGGTGGGTGTGGCGTCACTCGATTGATTGCCGTTTTGATTCTGGTTTCAAGTGGTGAAGCCATGTTCCATTGCCTGTGACCATGTTTGACAAAAAACTGTCACGATCAACATCGTAATGGGAAAGCAGTACCGCAAAAATGGTCCTTCGTTCGATTACATAGTCTTCTGTTACGCAGCCAGGAACTCAGCACGCACGCACCTTTGTGTGCCCCAACTGGTGGACAAGTATGTCAGCACTACCAACAAAGACGTCCAGTTGAGCAGCGAGATGTTTGCTTGTGATCCTTCGATAACCCCTAACGACAGTACTCGCACTTCAGTTGTGGTCCGCATCATGACATCGTTATTTGAAAACACGAAGTCCACGAATTGCTGAACATGGCTCCAAAAAACAGAACATAACCGTGATCGGTTAAGTTGCACCAGAGGACGCAGTCTATTCCATGTCAGCACAGCCGCACTACTATGGTGCCACCACTAGCTTGCTCAGTGCCTTGTTAACAACTTAGGTCCGTAGCTTCAACGAACTCACACGGCCAGCTCACGATTTTCCAGTCGTCCAGGGTCCAACCTACATCGCCACAAGCCCAGGAGATACGCTGCAGCCGATGTGCTTTTAGCAAAATCGTCTGCTGTTGTAGCCCATCAACGCCAAATTTTACCGCACTTTCCTAACAGATACGTTTGTCGTACGTCCTACAACGCCGCTACTCTCAGTCGTTAAGTGTATCCGTCGGCCACTGTGTAGTCTACGATGATAGGTAATGCCTGAAATTTGGTATTCTTGGCACACTCTTGATATTGAATTCCCTAATGCTTCCCAAAATGGAATGCCCCTTGCGTCTAGCACCAGCATTCCGCGTTCGAAGTGCGTTAATTCTCGTCGAACGGACATAATCATCCGAGTACGAATGACCGCTCCGCCAATGCCCAGCCCTTCTATACCAGGCGTACATTATTATACCACCATCTGTACTTCTGCATATCGCTGTCCCATGACTTACCTCGGTGTACCTTAATATTAGATGCAACTACTGTATCTAAAATCAATCTATGTCGTGGGGCACCATCAGTAATTACATAAATATTATCGTTTGGCGAAGTGAGTTCAAAAAGCCAAGACGTTGAAGAAAGAGGTGTCTTGAAAGCGGACATGACAAGTACGAGGAAGGTCACCCTTGCCTCAGGGGCCCTGTTGACACTACTTGGCGATGGTGGTGACCGCAAATGTTCGGCAAACTCTGCAGACCACAAATGTCCTCGAAGCGGACATGACAAGTACGAGGAAGGTCACCCTTGCCTCAGGGGCCCTGTTGACGCTACTTGGCGATGGTGGTGACCGCAAATGTCCTCGATCGCAACTGACCGGCGAGTCGCTGACTTTTGGGTCGGCTACTCGTGCTGAGCGACTGAAGCACCGGCAGCCTGCCTGTGGTCTGCGGCCATTTGCAGACTGCTGATACGGACAAAAGCACGACGCATGCGCGTCTAAGAAGTGCGTGACACACACTAAAGCACCAGTGTTATGCTGTCTTCTCCACATATAGTTCAATGTGCTGTTATTATTTGGCAAAAAAATCTAGATATCGATGAAATACAATCACACCAAATACAGAATAAACTGCCAAGAGCAATTTATCAACAGCTCCTCTGCGATTTTCTACATAGTTACGGAACTTTCAGATGAGCACCGAACACAAATTTCTAAAAGTAGTATGATGTACTTCTCAGATCACTCGGAAAAATCGCGTTTGAAGGTTAGAAGATTTCCAAGCGTCGTTACAGTGTCTGCAGTGAAGGAGTCCCTGATTTCATACCTAAAAATCTCGAAAACGAAGATCGAAAGATGAGAGTAACAAACGTAAGTTTATTGTGTAAGCTGTAAGAATTTCATTCAGAAGCTATACAGAAGTTTCGAAATAGTTCAAATAGTTGCTAACATATGGCACTGTAATCGTAATACGAAGTGCCTGTAAGTACTGCGCCGCTGCTCAGACCGATCAGCTCCATCGCTGAAACGTGAAAGGAGGTCAGCGTGCCCAAAGAAGAGATTGAAATCATGCATCCATTTGAACAACGTGTTTTCCTGGCGCTGGAATATTGCGGCTTAGAATACAGTCCTAAGGCACATTTTTCAGTCACGACTTAATGTTCCAAAGGACCCATTGTGAAAACCATTCGCAACCTCTTCGCCAAATTCCAACGGACAGACAGCGCGCCGGCCGCGGTGGTCTAGCGGTTCTAGGCGCTCAGTCCGGAACCGCGGGACTACTACGGTCGCAGGTTCGAATCCTGCCTCGGGCATGGATGTGTGTGATGTCCTTAGGTTAGTTAGGTTTAAGTAGTTCTAAGTTCTATGGGACTGATGACCACAGATGTTAAGTCCCATAGTGCTCAGAGCCAGCCCACAGACAGCGTGGCTAATGATGTAGTGGGGAATGTTGACACCATGCAAACTGTAGTTACTCCTGAAAATGTCGCCACGGTTTCTGAAATTATTTCGCAAAATTTAAAGGAAACTGCCCGAAGTTTGAAGTATTCAGAAAATACTACGCAGAGCCTACACGTGTTTCCATTAAACATCAAAAGCCAGCAGATCACAACCGTGCGAGCTGTGTGACGGAGGCCTGAATATACGAACCAGATTTTCACAATGATTGATAACGCATAATTTGATGTTGGCTGCATCTGATTCACAGATGAAGCACGCTTCCATCTTAATGGAGTGGTGAATAAACAAAACTGACGATTTTTGGATTCCGAAAATCGCCATTTATCTCTGTATTGTCTCCAAGTTACTGTTTCGGATGCAGTACGCACACAGACATTATTGACCCCTTTTGATGCGAGGAATGATCGCTAATGCAGTTTTGGAACAATTTCTTTCCACATAACTAGTGTTGGACGATCGACCAGGTACCGAATACTTCACGCAACATGGGGCTAGACCACAGAGTCATTGCGATGGATTATTGCAGATTTATTGGTGTAGGGATGGACTGGCCCTATGTTCGCCCTATTGGACTTCTTGTGAGTACTTTTTCAGCTTTTTGAAACCCCTGTATAACTTCTGCATAAAATTCTTACAGCTTTCACAATAGACACACCTTCTACTGTACTCGTCTATCGATTTTGATTTTCGAGGTGTTTAATTTTGAAATTAGGGACTCCTTCGCTGAACATCCTGCAAGAACAAAACCTTTACAGCAACATAACAGAGTTGTAGTAGTAGAGTGAAATGCAAAATTTACACAAATGTCTACATTTGCTAAACAGAAGAAGCTACATAGCAGAGGACACATCGAGGCCATCCTCAGCAAGAGGGTATCAATGATTAGTCAAACCTTTTCCAAAGTATTCTATGGCATTCAAATATCCTCTCACAAACTGATTGCAACTTTGGAGGAATGTACGGGATTTTACCCACCAAGAGTCATTTCGCTAGACGTCATTACTGAAACTTACCCAACTCTTGCTAAGGAGTCTAAAACCAAAGGTAAACCGTCAGCTTTAAGCGAAATTGCTTGTGCGGAAGCACATATTGCACACATATATCTATGCAAGATAACGATTACCATTTGCAACTCGTTGAGAAAAATCACAGTATGTATAAGAACGGCTATAAGGGCTATGAACGTCGATTACGGAATGAAAGCTTTCCCTTGACGTTAAACACATTGTCTTTGCCTCTGTTGCCTGTAATTTGGCGTTTTTTTTTTTTTTGCCAAACGTAAGGACACTGATGCACAGGAATTTATCAACGTTTTCTAATTGCAACACTGGAGTCTCAAATCGCATATGGGCCGTCAAGGCACCACTATGTGCGTGAGACTCTCGAGACAGTTTAATAACTAAATATGATACAAAATTATAAAGAAAACAGCATAAAAATGCAGATTGTTATGAGATTGAAGGAGTCCGGAGCAAATAAGTCTTTTAACAGAGAAGTCTTTGGTTTCGTCTTCCCTAGTAGCAAATTCTTTTCTTGTTTTTATTTAAATTCTATATTTAGTATCAGATGAAAAAGTTACGTAAATATATATAATCACAATGTACTAATAAAATTAAAAACATTTAAATTTTAGTTAATAATGGAGTGAAAATAAATTAAAATTTGATGCAGAGATATGTAAAAAAAACTTATGTCAATCACACTTTTCAGTCCGTATAACTAAAAACAGCTTTTTATTTACTTTTTGAGTTTCACATTTTCATATAAAAATTTTATTTGTTGTGCCACCATACCAGTTAACTACTAATAATTAAAGGAAGACATTTATGTAATTTAATTTTTGATATGGAAATTAGTTAAGGTTTATTAAAATTATGTGGGTGAATTTTATATGTTCATTTTTGTTGAAAAGAGCTAAGAGAGGTATGAATAACTTCTCCACGTACACTAATAATTGTACCCAAAGTTCAGCTAAATAGTATTAGTCGCTTATTATTTACTTAAAACCCGCAAGGTAGTGGGAAATAAGGAGTGACCGTTGTGTAGTTCGAAAGCTGCTAGTTCCTTAGAAGGTACCCTCCAACACATGCCATGATTGAACGTGCTCAGTTCGTTGAAGATTCTCCCCTCCATTTCACGCTGGGATTGCCTACTGAATGTCCCCTCCAACGGGCCCCCCTGTGCCTAGTGAACTGGAGGCAGGCACTACAGTCTAAGTTACGACAAAGTTGGTAACATGCACGTTTAGGCAGTCTCATTATTTTTCTCAAACCGAGCTGATAAAATTCTCAACGCTTCTTACCTCATTACCACTCGCTGGTTTCGTCTAGTATGGATCATATCGTGGTACCAGTCGTACTGTATGGGACAAATGACAGCGGGACTTTATACCGTCAGCCTTAGGATAGCGCGTTCATCTCTACTTGTTTTACATAGACATAATTAGCAAGTATTGATGAACTGAGAAAATGAAATACTCCTCGGTGCATTAAGCCATGTCGTACATAATATTAATTTTAAACAACCGCCCCACGAGTTTACTCGTAATCCAACGCCGCCGACGATACCACAAATCCGTGTTCCACTTCTTATTGTCCATAACTCGCGGCGAGGCCAGGTGAGAACGTACGTTGGATGATCAGTTTTTCACTATTCTCATCCACGCAAAGCGCCGTTGCATTTTCCAACGTTTTCTCTGTCCTTCCGCCTGGATGCTAATTTCTAAGTTCATTCACGTACAATGAGGTGACAAAATTCATGGGATGCCTCCTGATATCGTGTCGGAGCTCCTTTTCCCTGACGTAGTGCACCAACACGACTCAAACTAGTCGGTGGAAGTCCACCGCAGAAATATTGACTCATGCGGCCTCTGTGCCCGTCCATAATTGAGAAAGTATTGCCAATCAGGGTACTGTGCATAAACTGACCTTTCCATTATGTCCCATAAATGTTCTATGGGATTCATGTCGGGCGATTTGCGTGACTCAATCATTCGCCCGAATTGTCAAGGCTGTTATTCAAACCAAACGCAAACAACTGTGGCCTGGTGACGTGACATCGTTGTTTGATAACATGAAGTCTCCGAATGGCTGCAAATATTCTCCAACTTGCCGAACATAATCATTCCACCCAATGATCGGTTCATTTCGGCCAGCAGACCCAGTCCATTCCTTGTAAACACAGACCACATCATTATGGAGCCACCAACAGCATGCTAAGCGCCTTGTTGACAACTTGGATCCGAGGCTTCGTGGGGTCTGCGCCATACTAGAACCACAGCATCAGAACTTACCATCTGAAATCGGAACTCATCTGACCAGGCTACTGTTTTCCGTTAGTCTAGGGTCCAACGGGTATCATCACAAGCCCAGGAGAGGAGCTGCAGACGATGTCGTCCTGCTAGCAAAGGCACTCGCGTAGGTAGCCTGCTGACATAACCCATTAACGCCAAATTTCGCCGCACTATCCTGACAGATATGTTCTTCGTATGAGCCACATTGATTCCCGCGGTTATTTTGCCCAGTGTTGCTTTTCTGTTAGAAATGACAAACGCCGTTGATCTCGACAGTGGCCACCTGAGAGATAATGCCTGAAATTTGGCATTCTCAGCATACTCTTGACACGGTGGATCTTGCAATATTGAATTCTCTAACGATTTCCGAAATGGATTAACTCATGTGTCTAGCTCCAATTACCAATACGCGTTCAAACTGCGTTAATTCCTGTCATGCTGTCATAATCGGTTCGGAAATCTTTTCGCGTGAATCACGCGAGTGCAAATGACAGCTCCACCAATGCACTGCCCTTTTGTACCTTGTGTGCGGGATACTACGGCTATTTTTATGTGCGCATATCGCTATCCCATGACTTCTTTCACCTCAGTGTATGTTCCTTCATGTTAGTAGCAGGTTGGTGTCGGAATCCATGATTTGGACGATTTCCTACCTGGGTCACGGACGGACCCTATACTGAATGACTGATTAAATTTTCTGTAGAACGTTCGCAAGAAGTACATGAGAGAATACCACTTCTGTACAGCGGACAGTGCTAATATATCGACAATGATTTATTTTATAACTAATTTATCGATCTTAAACAATGCAACTGCGTGGTTTTTCCATATGTCTGTTATCTTCTTATACACTACTGGACATTAAAATTGCTACACCACGAAGATGACGTGCTACAGACGCGAAATTTAACCGACAAGGAGAAGATGCTGTGATATGCAAATGATTAGCTTTTCACAGCATTCACACAAGGCTGGCGCCGGTGACGACACCTACAACGTGCTGACATGAGGAACGTTTCCAACCGATTTCTCATACACAAACAGCAGTTGACCGGCGTTGCCTGGGGAAACGTTGTTGTGATGCCTCGTGTAAGGAGGACAAAAGCTTACCATCACGTTTCCGACTTTGATAAAGGTCGGATCGTAGCCTATCGCGATTGCGCTTCATCGTATCGCGACATTGCTGCTCGCGTTGGTCGTGATCCAATGACTGTTAGCAAAATATGGAATCGGTGGGTTCAAGAAAGTGGGTTCAGGAGGCCATGCTGGATCCCAACGGCCACGTATCACTAGTAGTTGAGACGACAGGCATCTGCACGAACAGTTCGACAACGTTTGCAGCAGCATGGTCTATCATCTCGGAGACCACGGCTGCGATTACCCTTGACGCTGCATCACAGGAGCGCCGGCGATGGTGTACTCAACGACGAACCTGGGTGCACGTCATTTTTTCGGATGAATCCAGGTTCTGTTTACGGCATCATGATGGTCACATCCGTGTTTCGTGACATCGCGGTGAACGCACATTGGAAGCGTGTATTAGTCATCGCCATACTGGCGTGTCACCCGGCGTGATGGTATGGGGTGCCATTGGTTACACGTCTCTATCACCTCTTGTTTGCATTCACGGCACTTTGAACAGTGGACGTTACATTTCAGATGTGTTACGACCCGTTGCTCTACCCTTCATTAGATCCCAGCGAAACCCTACATTTCAGCAGGATAATGCACGACCGCATGTTGCAGGTCCTATACGGGTCTTTCTGGATACAGAAAATGTTCGACTGCTGCCCTGGCCAGCACATTCTCCACATCTCTCACCAATTGAAAACGTCTGGTCAATGGTGGCCGAGCAACTGGCTCGTCACAATACGCCAGTCACTACTCTTGATGAACTGTGGGCAGCTGTACCTGTGCACGCCATCCAATCTCTGTTTGACTCAATGCCCATGCATATCAAGGCCGTTATTACGGCCAGAGGTGGTTGTTCTGGGTACTGATTTTTCAGGATCTATGCACCCAAATTGCGTGAAACTGTAATCACATGTCAGTTCCAGTATAATATATTTGTCCAATGAATAACCGTTTATCATCTGCATTTCTTCTTGGTGTAGCAATTTTAATGGCCAGTAATGTATTTGCTGATCTCGCTGTCCTGATGCTTGCCGGCCGGAGTGGCCGTGCGGTTCTAGGCGCTACAGTCTGGAACCGCGTGACCGCTACGGTCGTAGATTCGAATCCTGCCTGGGGCATGTATGTGTGTGATGTCCTTAGGTTAGTTAGGTTTAAGTAGTTCTAAGTTCTAGGGGACTGATGACCATAGCAGTTAAGTCCCATAGTGCTCAGAGCCATTTGAACCATTTGTCCTGATGCTTCCTTATTTTCTGGTGTAACTAATCCGGCTACGGTCATATACTGGAACGAAACCCCATTCCTGGAAGTGGAATACGTAACCGATTGCCAAATGCCAACAGTCTAGCTGCCATCTTATCGAGTACATGGGGAATCACAGCTTCAGTCATTCAACCCGAGAATTCTCATATTTTCCTGCGGTAATTGGCTGAAAATGAAAACACGTTATTTTAATAAAAATTATCCATTAAATAACATTTTTATTCGATAATTTTATATGATGATACACAAATACCGACGTTAGCGGCATGAGAGCACTGAAATAATTCAGAGGTGACAAGTTAAAATTTGTACCGGACGGGGACTCGATCCCTGAATTCCAACTTTATAGGAGCACACGCCTCAACCGTTTTGCTTATCCGAGCACTCTTCACGGCCTGCCCAAATTCTCAACTTGGCGCACACTATTTCTGTAGCGCCCACCTGTTCATCCCCTCTCGTCGCAGCATGCATGATTTCCGTAGGTCAGACCTATGGTGCATCCTCATTGAAGGCACATCATGGAATGCCGTCAAGGCGTGTATATTACTATTGCACGTGTGGTGTCTGTTCTTTCGGACAGGCTCGAATATCCAGAAATCTCCAAAGACGATTTAATTGCGTTATTTATTGAAAATTTGTATATGGGCCTGATCGTCAAATTACACAGTGATGAAAAGAATAGAAGCGGTTCGGACCGTAAGGTAGCCTTGTGAGCGGCTAAAAGTCAAGGAAGGTGTTGGATGTGATAGTAGCGAGTCACTCATCCGCGAACCCTCAAATCTGCAATAATAGGTCGAGGAACGCATTCTAAGAAGTGGTGGAATTGTTCTAGACTCTAGAGGGAGATATTTCTCCATGCATTCTCCGTTGATACCCACAACTTTCCTTGCACAACTGGTTCTGGAGCGATCAAGCATACGCGGGGATCGACACATCGCACGGGTCTTCGATTAATATCTTGTGATCTGGAGGTGAAACTATGGCCGTGAACTCACAGGAGAGTTGATCGAGCATCTGTGTGCAACCGAAGAGCGCTTTGTCAAATCTAAACTACTGCTATAGAGAGAAGCGAGAACGTTCACAAAACATGCCACTGTTATTGGTCCCTGAAAACTAATAAGCCATAATACCGACGATGCGCACACTGCCGGCCACCTCGTGATTCGTAGGTTTACTCAGCATACGCCATAGTAAAAAAAATGGTTCAAGTGGCTCTAAGCACTATGGGACTTAAATTCTGAGGTCATCTGTCCCCTAGAACTTAGAAGTACTTAAACCTAACTAACCTAAGGACATCACACACATCCATGCCCGAGGCAGGATTTGAACCTGCGACCGTAGCGATCGCGCGGTTCCAGACTGTAGCGCCTAGAACCGCTCGGCCACCCCGGCCGGCTACGCCGTAGTCTCACGCACCCAACAATTCCATGAAATGGTGATCGGGATTCATCGGGCCGAGCCAAGCAGCGCCGTTGTAGCGAGGGCGTTCAATAAGTAACGCAACTTTTTTTCTGAAAGCAGGTTGTGTTTATTCCCCTCACTATAGGGTAAAAACACTATTTTTCAACATAATCTCCCTTCCGTGCGACTGTCTCAAAAATGGTTCAAATGGTTCTAAGCACTATGGGACTTAACATCTGAGGTCATCAGTGCCCTAGACTTAGAACTACTTAAACCTAACTAACCTAAGGACATCACAGACATCGATGCTCGAGGCAGGATTCGAATCTGCGACCGTCTGAAGCGCCTAGAACCGCTCGGTCACAGCGGCCAGCGTACGACTCTCTCACGCCACCTTGCTGGGAGGGCCTATATGCCCGAGTGGTACCACTCTGCCCCGCCGGATCAGCCGAGCGGTCTAAGGCGCTGCAGTCATGGACAGTGCGGCTGATCCCGGCGGAGGTTCGAGTCCTCCCTCGGGCATGGGTGTGTGTGTTTGTCCTTAGGAAAATTTAGGTTAAGTAGTGTGTAAGCTTAGGGACTGATGCCCTTAGAAGTTAAGTTCCATAACATTTCACACACATTTGAACATTTTTGGTGCCACTCTACTGGCGACGTTAGATCTATCGTCTTGCCTCTGAAGATGTTCGACAAAAAATTGTCGTCATCAGTCTCGTAAGGCGCAAGCAATTCCGCTCTTTATGGTCTTCTGTTATGCGGCGAGGAACCGAGTGGGCACACAACTTTCAGAACCCGAACTGATGCCGTAGCACTACCAGAAGAGACGTCCAGTTGTGCAGCGATGTCTTCGATTGTGATCTGTCGATCATCTCGAATGAGAGTGTCCGCACGTTCCAAAATTGCAGGAGCCACAGCCGTGTGTGGTCGGCCGGTACGCCGGGTACCGTAAAGGTTTGTGCTGCCTTGTTGCGATGATGGCAGACGCCTCGCTCAACGATTCACTGTGCTTTTGCTCACGGCAGGTCTCCGTAGACATTCTGGAAGTGCCTATGAACATCTACGATGCTCTTAGTTTTCCACCGAAAGAAAGACAATGGCAGCTCTCTGCTCGGAACGTACCTCTGTTACAGACACCACTTTAAAGGCTACGCATAGTGCCGCCGCCTATCGGATCTTCATGAAATTATAGGAGCTCAAGCAGGACATAACAAATTTTTCAACCGAGAGTGGACGACAAAAAAATATTGTTCCATTACTTATTGCACGCCTCTCGAACATAATCCAGAGACGATGTTAGAGGGTGTATACCAGTCGATGAGCTCTATGTCGACGTGTAAGCAAAGGAATACGAGTCAGTCAACCGCCAAATGTAAAAAAAAGTGCAGGTCGTTCCCGTTTTCAAAAAGACTTATCGGGAAAATCAACGTAGTTAAATCCTTTTATCGCTGATGTCAGTCTATTGTAAAATTATGGAGCGTGTTGTATGGTCAAAGATTAACATGTTTTTCGAGAACAAAAAATTCCTAAATTAATTTAATTTCGAAAAATATAAAACTCGTAATGTAATGTATTAGGACCAGAGGACGATAGACAACAGCAGGCGAGTTGGTACCATGTTCCTTGACTGCCAACAGGCATACCATACAATTATCCACTGTCATTTTGTAAGCAAAGTAAGAGCCTACCGAGCATCGACTGAGATTAGTGACTAGATTAAGGACTTCCTAATAGAAAGAACTCAACATTTAGTTCTTAACGGAAGGAGATCAACAGCTGTAACAGTATCTCGGAATTAGGTACGGAGTGTTGTAGGGCTGTTACTGTTTAGAATATACATAAAGGATGCAGCACATAACGTCAGAAGCTCCATGACGTTGATTACATATGATACTTAGACTGAAACGCCAACAAAATGCAGGGCCGGCAGCTGTGGTCGAGCGGTTCTAGTCGCTTCAGTCCGGAACCGCGCTGCTGCTACGGTCGCAGGTTCGAATCCTGCCTCGGGCATGGATGTGTGTGATGTCCTTAGGTTAGTTAGGTTTAAGTAGTTCTAAGTCTAGGGGACTGATGACCTCAGAAGTTAAGTCCCATAGTGCTCAGAGCCTTTTGAACCATTTGAAATGCAGGAAAACCTGCAGAGGGTCGACAAAGGTTAGTACAGAGACTGAGAATCACCCACGAACGTAAATGAATGTAACATATCGCACAATAACAGGAAAAGAGATAACACTATTTCATTAGACTGTTGTCGATGTATCACTGGAAAAAGAAACAGTAGTAAAATAACTTTCCGTAATGACCTGAAATAGTATGGCCATATAAAACTAATTGTAACGAAGGCAGGTTCGAGATGGAGAGTTACTGAAAGTTTATTTTAGCCACGAAAGAACTGGCTTGAAAACCTCTCATAAGATCGATTCTTGTGGATTGCATATCATTCTGGAGCGCTCATTAGGTTGAATGAAGAGATGGGATGTAAAAGACCCAGTGAACTGCGGTGCATTTCGTTGTTGGGTTCTTTAGTTCAAGAGCGAGAGTGTTACAGAGATGGTCAACGAAACTCCAGTGTCAGACGCTGGAAGATGGGCGTTACATAGCAGAAAGATTTTACGGTTGAAATTTGGATAGCACGAGAAGTCGACCATCCAAATGCTTCCTCAAACATTCGTTTCGCGTAATAACCACGATAAGAAAGTAAGAGCAATCAGAGTTCATACTGAGGTGTTCCGAAATTCGTTGTTCCAGTGTGCCACTTGTAAAAGGAGAACAAATTGCGAAAAATTCTAGTGGTTCCCTCGACCACACATCGTAAGACGGCTTGTGGAATACAGATGTGGGTGCAGAACAGTTGCAAGTGGGGTCAAGGTTTCGCAACAGAAATGACCTTTCTTTAGTGGCTTTGATGAAACGCAGAAACCCTTCTTTTTTATGCAATACTGTCAGTACCTTGTCTGTTTTGTTTCATATCTTAACAGCCAAAACGATGGGTTACTTCTCTCTTCGAAATATAGTAAGGAAAGGCAATGGGAGTGTAAATTTCCTTGCAAATTAGAATAGGAATACTCATATGTAAGAAAGGACAGAAAACAGTGGAGCTAATACTTACATTACGGAAGATTTATTTTACTTAATTTATATTCCCTATACCCGTTATAGATGGTTCAAAATGTAGGCCAATACAAGTAACTTTTCCAATGAAAAAGTAAAATGTCAAACATTTTCTAAAATCAGGCATTTGTAAAGCTATATTCTACATTTTAAAATTTCTAGATGGCAGTTCCATTCCAAGATTATTTACAGCAGACACTGCTCAATGAAGTGTCTATTTGCACATTTTCGAATTAATTCCTCTTTCTCTCTTACATTTTATTTTATTAAAATACATCTTTAAGAAAAATGATTACCCATTACATTTCATTAGCATTCTATGTCTTCATTATCTTTCCTCTCAAAATGTTTTCTTGAACAGTTTGTCAGAAACAGTTGTAGAATTTTGGAACACGTATTATATTCGAGTATAATGACTTTTCTGGAGACTAATCTACTCTGTAGGAATCAGCACGGGTTTCGAAAAAGACGATCGTGTGAAACCCAGCTCGCGCTATTCGTCCACGAGACTCAGAGGGCCATAGACACGGGTTCCCAGGTAGATGCTGTGTTTCTTGACTTCCGCAAGGCGTTCGATACAGTTCCCCACAGACGTTTAATGAACAAAGTAAGAGCACATAGACTATGAGACCAATTGTGTGATTGGATTGAAGAGTTCCTAGATAGCAGAACGCAACATGTCATTCTCAATGGAGAGAAGTCTTCCGAAGTAAGAGTGATTTCAGGTGTGCCACAGGCGAGAGTCGTAGGACCGTTGCTATTCACAATATACATAAATGACCTTGTGGATAACATCGGAAGTTCACTGAGGCTTTTTGCGGATGATGCTGTGGTATATCGAGAGCTTGTAACAAAGGAAAATTGTACTGAAATGCAAGAGGATCTGCAACGAATTGACGCATGGTGCAGGGAATGGCAATTGAATCTCAATGTAGACAAGTGTAATGTGCTGCGAATACATAGAAAGAAACATCCCTTATCATTTAGCTAAAATATAGCAGGTCAGCAACTGGAAGCAGTTAAATCCATAAATTATCTGGGAGTAGGCATAAGGAGTGATTTAAAATGGAATGATCATATAAAGTTGATCGTCGGTAAAGCAGATGCCAGACAGATTCATTGGAAGAATCCTAAGGAAATGCAATCTGAAAACAAAGGAAGTAGGTTACAGTACACTTGTTCGCCCACTGCTTAAATATTGCTCACCAGTGTGGGATCCGTACCAGATAGGGTTGATAGAAGAGATAGAGAAGATCCAACGGAGAGCTGCGCGCTTCGTTACAGGATCATTTAGTAATCGCGAAAGCGTTACGGAGATGACAGATAAACTCCAGTGGAAGACTCTGCAGGAGAGACGCTCAGTAGCTCGGTACGGGCTTTTGTTGAAGTTTCGAGAACATACCTTCATCGAGGAAACAAGCAGTATATTGCTCCCTCCTACGTATATCTCGCGAAGAGACCATGAGGATAAAATCAGAGAGATTAGAGCCCACGCAGAGGCATACCGACAATCTTTCCTTCCACGAACAATACGAGACTGGAATAGAAGGAAGAACAGATAGAGGTACTCAAAGTGCCCTCCGCCACACACCGTCGGGTGGCTTGCGAAGTATGGATGTAGATGTAGATTCATTGTATAATTCCCAAGAAGCACGCTGAAAGAGCAGTTAAGTGAAATGTGGGATATTTATGGGAATTTAAAATTCTGAAAATTGAAAATGATTCCATGTCGTTGATGTATTTTTTATTCTTTCATTGGATGTTGAGTGATTGCCTTCATCGGTTTTCCGTTTCCGTGCAGCTACGGCTAGGAACACGTGCCTGCTACTCGGCCACTGGTCGTGGCAGTCCGCCGTCACGTGCTGCCGCAAAACACAGCGCTGCCAGTATTACACCATCTGCAGCTCTCATTCAGCGTCTCCTCTGTGTTGCTTAACTCAGTCTGCCGCCGCTCCAGCGTACTTGAGATACGTTTCGAAGAACTTCTTGCAACACCAGGTCACAGTAGTGCTTCCTCGTTAGCCGTTGCTCGTGTACATGTTTTCCATCTTATTTATCTGCTTCTGTATCTATACTCCGCAAGACATCTTATGGGGTAACTGAGGGGGCTGCTGGTACCATTAACTTCCCCCCCTTTTTTTAAATTCTTTATTTCCATAATAATAATAATTATACAAAGTAACCCGCCACCTTAATGATTAGTGGGTCTTAATTTTCTTAGTGTTATAATAATAGCAGCTACTACATATTTACTTTACTACAGACAGTACTACATTTTTATTTAATGGGCAGACTACTTCTAGCGTTAGCAAAATTTCTATATTCTACGAGTAATTAGTGTTGAGTGCCTGCAGTGTTACATATGTGCCAGTGTTAATATAAACCTACTTGGGTGCCTGGCTCGTAGAGCTAATCCCTATGAGCATGCCCCTGGCACAGGGCAGGCAAGGAGTTAATTATAGCTGCAGGTTCCTAATTTACTATCCTATTCTATTTAACTAAAATCTACTACCTATTCTACGTCATAGTCGGTGCGTTGTCTAGTTCGTGAAGAAGATCACCCCAGTCCCCCTAGTCCTGCACGTGGCGGATTCCAACTGTTAAGTCGACCTATCCACGAACAGGCGGTACGGGATTGGAGTGCTGGGCGCGATCGGTTATTACTGTCCTAACTAGTCACGAAGGTCTGTCAGGAAAGTTGTTAATACTTTTTGTGATACCTCGTTAGCTAGCGTGTTCAGTCTCTGAAAGGTCTCTTCTTGTCTGAGTAGGTCATAGGTGTTGTTGCTTGGTAGTTGTTGTCTTAGTGCGTCTGCTACATCATCGAAAAGGGGGCACTCATAAACCACATGGTCAGGAGTACCCTCTGATGCGCCACAGTCACACGCGGGCGTCGCCCTTTCCCCAAACCGACATAGATATGTCGGATAGGGGCCATGACCAGTGAGGAAGTGGAACAGTCGCCGAGTTGGCTCAAAGTATCTCATTCTCATTCTTTCCTTTACATTTGGTAGGAACTGAAAAGTTCTTCTACCAGTTTCATCTGTCTCCCACAACTCCTGCCATAGATCCTCACCCCTCCCCCTTATCTCCCCCTTATCCCTAACAGGTGCTCCCATAATTTCCTCTACTTTTGTAATATTATCTTTCTTGGCCCAGTACCACGCGGCCTGCTCTCTTATCTTTATATCCAGAGGACAGAGCCCCATTATGATTAACAGGGCTCCCCCCGGGGATGTTCTATAGGCCCCTACAGATCTTAGTAGCATGTTTCTTTGTACTCTTCTCACCGTCATGGCGGGCACCACCCTCGTGAGCCTGTGAGCCCAGACTCCCGAGCCGTAACCCACTATTGACGTCAATATACTGTTATCATATAGTTTAATTAGATGAGGCGGAAGGCGAAATCTTTTATGTCCGATGGGAATGAGGTTATTTAATAGTTGTAATGCTTTCTGGGTTTCCCTTTCCGTTCACGAATGACGCGCGGGAAGAACGTCTTTCCGTAAAGCTCCGTGTGAACTCTGAATTTCTCGAATCTTTTCGTTGCGGCCATTTCACGAGATGAACATGGGAGAAAGTAATGTGTTGCCCGACTCTTCGCGAGACGTAAGTTCTTCAAATTTCAACAGTAAACCTCTCCGTGATGCACACCGCCTCTGCGGTAGCGACTGCCACCGCAGTTGGTTGAGCACTACCGTAAAGCTATCGCTCGTAATACTCGTACGTCCCCGAGTCGAAACGCGGCTCTCATCGTTGGATCTTCTCTGACTGTTCTATTTCGCTTATTAGGTAAGGTTGCAAGACTGACGAGTAGTACTCAAGAATCTGAAAAACGAGTTTTTTGCGATCCATTAGGTACATAAAAACACGCACGTATTTAAATGCAACATTGTGTGAAAACTCCAAATGAATGAGTGAAGAACTTTCGGAGACTTAAGATTTTGAACAAACGAACATGTGGCTTTTGATAAAAGAGTATCCGCTATAGATAAACCTCGAAAAGTTCGTGACCTCTTTACTTCAAATTTATACACAATACTACAATGAACATTCGGACAGGTAATACATAAATATATATACACAAAATAAATAATAGTGAAACGTTGGCCATATTTTTTTAATAAGGAGTTTACAATTTTTGTAACGATTTCGAGAAAGAAAATGCTATACTGTGACAGCTGTGGAAATGTGCAGTTTTGTTTTCTTTCTCGCTGTCACTTTTAACTACGACAGAAGGATATTTGAACTATTAGACAAATTGTTTCTGCCATACATGTTCTTTCACATTAACATTATATACGCAACGATGTGCTGTCTTGTTTTCTTCGTCGGAATAGTTTTTCATAGAAAACAGAGAAGTTGTACACTGAAGAGTCGAAACATTATGACCACCTGCGTGATAGTTTGTTTGTCCGTCGTTGGAACGAAATACATCACTGCGTATCAGGGGTCACACAGTTTGTCGGTAGGTGTGCGGAGGTATGTGACATAATACACTGAAGCGCCAAAGAAACTGCTATGGGCATGCGAATTAAAATACAAAGGTATGTAAACTGGCAAAATACGACTCTGGGGTCGGCAATACCCATATAAGACAACAAGTGGCTGGCGCAGTTGTTAGATCGGTTACTGCTGCTACAACGGCAGGTTATCGAGATTTAAGTGAGCAGTTCTCCAGCATCGTAGGAGAGCTTCTGTGGAGTTTGGAAGGTAGGAGATGAAGTGCTGGCGGAAGTAAAGCTGTGAGGACGGGACGTGATTCGGTAGAGCACTTGCCCGCGAAAGGCAAAGGACACGACTTCGAGTCTCGGTCCGGCTAACAGTTTAAATCTGCCAGGAAATTTCAAGATTTAAGTGAGTCTGAACGTGGTGTTATAGTCGGCGCCAGAGCAATGGGACACGGCATCTGCAAGGCAGCGATGAAGTTGGTATTTTCCCGTACGATCATTTCACGATTGTACCGTGAATATTAGGAATCCGGTAAAATATCAAATCTCCGATATCGCTGCGGCCGGGAAAGATCCTGCAAGAACGACACCGACGACGACTGAAGAGAATCGTTCATCGTGACAAAGTGCAACCCTTCTGTAAATTGCTGCAGATTTCAATGCTGGGTCATAAACAAGTGTCAGCGTGCGAACCATTCAACGAAATATCACCGATATGGGCTTTCGGAGTCGAAGACCCACTCGTGTAACCTTGATTGACTGCACGACACAAAGCTTTACACCTCCCCTGGACAACACCGACTTTGGACTGTTGATGACTGGAAACATGTTGCCTGGTCTGCGAGTCTCGTTTCAAATTGTATCCAGTGGATTGACGAGTACGGCTACGCAGACAACCTCATGAATCCATGGACCCTGCATATTAGGGGATCTCCAGCCCCTTGTACTCTTACGCTTTTGTGGACAGCCCTGCAGGATTCATGGATCAATTCCCTCCAACACTACTTCAGACATTAGTTGCATCTATGCCACGTCGTGTTACGGCACTTCTGCCTGCTAGCGGAGACCTTACACGTTACTAAGAAGGTGTACCAGTTTCTTTGGCTCTTCAGAGTATTATGTCTCGCACAGGTGATGAACTGTAATTCGCGTAAATAATGGGCCGCTGATTTGAGTACGGGGTGATGGCGCCAGAAAGTGACCCAGATTGGTTCCATAGGATTTATATGAGGCGAATTTGGTCGCCGAGACATCAATGTGAGTACACTACAATGTTCCTCAAACCATTGTAGTACCGTTCTGGCTCCGAGACACAGACAATTATACTGCTGAAAGATGACATCGATTTCGGAGAACACGTCTAGCATGAAGCGAAGCAAGTGGTTCGCAGCTGTCGGCGGGTCTTCGATTACTACCACAGGTCACATGCAAGCGCAGGAGAACTGTCTCCCATAACATGATACTGCTGCCACCAGCCTGCGTCCGTGGCGAGCTGCACGTTTCGAGACGCCGTTCACCTCTTTGACGGCATTTGTGGAGACGACCATCGACCTAGTGTATCAAAAATGTAATTCAACCGAAGAGCCGACATGTGTCCATTGATCAACGGTCGAATCCCGACAGTTCCGTGCTCAGTGCAATCGTAATTGTCGATGTCTTTGGCTCAACATGATCACGTAGAAGTGGTCTGCTGCGGAACTCCATGTTCGACAACGTACTATGAACGGTGTGCTTCGAAACACATGTGCGTGAAGTAGCATTGTGCTCCCTTGGAAGAGATGCCATAAATCATCATCCACCATACTTTGCCAAGCAGACATGCCTCCGAACCCCACGTTCTGCGAAGAGTCGTGGAAGTGCTACCATTTAGTGCCTAGTGGTAGTTTCACTGTCCTCCCACCTGTTTTAAGGTGGCGTGGTCTCCTGACCTTCATTTCTTACATATTCCGTCCTCACAATCGTAATCTGCACATCTAGACGCTTCATTCGAACCCAAACTCGATAAGGTAAGCGACATGCAAATCTTTTAAATAAATCACAAGTGCGCACTGAGGTTGAAAAAGTGAGGCTGGCGTACACAACATGACAGCCACGGGAATTTTCGTTCTAAAGAGGCAACCAGCCCGCTGGGAGGCCCATCCCTTCAGAGGGGTGAGTCAACACACACCTACTTTGGTCAGAGCGACCGGCCAGAGAGAGGACAGCTTTTGCCAGAGCGAAGGGATAACGACTCCATGTTCGACGTAAAAGCAAATTCCGCTACATTGTGTGGGAGTGCCCAGAATACGCATTTTTTGACAGACCGACTGCATAGTTACAGAGTTCTCACATGAGGACAGTATATGCCTAACGGAGATGCCATATATTTCCGCACTGGTCGACTTAAACGAAACGTCATTCTCCTGTTTAAATGAACAACGCTGATTGGCGAAATATTTCCGACGCATAGAGCCAGAGGAGTGAGGGAAGACAGCGAATGACACGCCCTTGCAATTTTTCCAGAAAAAAAGGGCCGTTCCGTTGTCGCTCTTGGAGCAGGAACACGTAACGAGAGCGAGCGCGCTCGTACGTGTACGCAAAGAGCGAGGAACAAAGTCTCTCCTCAGTACTTCACTAGGAGAGCACCTATGTCGTTAGCGAATTGGAGTGATACTCTATATTGAGTCGCTCGCGTTTAAGAGTTGTTCACTGTGTCGGCCGCCACACTTATTGTGTGGTGCGACCACGGACATAGTACTAGTTAAACGCCTGCGAGCGAATACTGAGTGGCATCGCAGTGGACTGGTTATCTCACCAGTGTACCATGCCAATAGTTAGACTTGGGGCGGATAGGAGTCCTTGATTTTATCAAGGTGTAGGGAGTGTTTGATTGGCGAAGGTCAATCCAGATAGAGAGAGATAGCTGCATTATTTGTGAGCAGCAAGCGACGCAGGCAGCAGTCATCGCAGCTCACGGTATTGTGTGCTACAGCGTATGCGACCCCCTCTTTCCTCCCTAACAGTACACTCCATTACATTTCTCACGCGACAGCCTTGACCGTACCTAGAAAAGTTATTCAAGTTGTGTAGGCGCAGCTCTCAGCCATTCTGCCGAGTAAACAACATTCTTAAAGAAAAGGGAGAAAAGAACCTTTCCATACTTTGTAAAATAATAGCATTCCTATCCATAAGAGGCAATCTACTGTTCCGAAAAGAACCCAGAAATTTATTAATTTATAAGAAAAAGTTTCACTTGATTTCTCAGAATTTTTTTGCAATAAATAATATTTTTCGTTCGTTTAATGTTTTTCTTACACTAACTAGCAATACTCCAGTACCCAAGTATTCCACTACTTACGTAAGAATATAGAATATTTTTGTGTCTTTACCTAACAGCGGACGACTCCAGAAGATATTTGCTGCTGAATGTTTTTCAAGCAGCTCTTGTTGGTACATTAGGAGCATCTGTCTGACTTCTGAAGTAGTGTGAGGTGGAAATTGTTTCTTGCCGGAGCCAAAGGGTACTTGTTGGATCAATCCATTGCGCAATTTGACAAAATAAAACCCACACACTCACACTGTTTCTGTAGATGTTCACGACAGTAGCATATGAACATTCGACCAGCTATGCCTTTTTCGAGTTACTCGTTTACTGGCTCTGAGTAATAATAATCTGACCTTTGTCATAGTCGCTTATTTCAAAGGCTTTCTCAATTTGCAACCCATATCTTAGCTAATGGAGGAGCAGGTGTTGGACAGGTAGTGGGCAGAGGGGGGGGGGGGCAGGGGGCAAGAGAATTTAGAGAGAGAGGGGAAAGGAGAAAATGGAAAGAGAGATGGGGGTGGAGGTGATGGACAGAATGAAGGGAAAGGAGGAGCACATGGGCAGAGACCCGGGGGGCGGGAGGGGGGGGGAACGGGGTGGAGGTGATGGACAGAATGAAGGGAAAGGAGGAGCAGACGGGCAGAGACCCGGGGGGGAAACGAAATTAGGACGTATATCCAAGCGCCAGACATGTTAGAATCGTATGCTTTCTCTTTTCTTTCTTTTCTATTTAACCACACTGAGCCAAATCAACGCATGGCTGGGAACAGTTAGTTCGTGGATCAATTACATTTCCTTAAGATTCCCCCAATGATTCTGTATCTGAATTTACTTTTTCTACGATTCGTTTTGTGAGGTCATTCCACTTTATGATGCTCCAGGTGGTTACTCCTTGGAATTTCACAGTAGTTACTGTTTTTAGTGTCTTTTCGTCAATACCGTCATCGAACAGTAATGGAAGTTTCGTCTATTTACGCCCAATACGTTATATTTATTTATGTTTGGGATCAATTCCCAGTCCGTCCAACGAATGGGAGCCCCTGCAGATCTTCCTGCATTTCGCAATAGACGAGAGCATCATTCGCGAATAAACTCACGGAGCCTCCAACCGTATCCAATATATCTTTAACATGACTTGTAAATAATGGCGATCCTATAACACTCCCTTGACTTACGCTAGAAATACACTTTACAATTGTCCATTTTGTTGCGTTGAGAACGACGTGTTGAATTATGTCTGCTTGGAAGTCCTGAATCCAGTAACAAATCTGGTCCGATATGAGATAAGCTCGTATTTTAGCACCAAAGGACAGTGCGAAACGGTATCTAATGGTCAAGGAACAATGCATCATCCTGAGCAACTTTTTCTACGGCGCTCTGTATCATGTACGAACAGAGCGAGTTCCCCAAAATCTTTGTTTGCGGAATCAATGCTGATATTTATAGAGGAGACAGTCGTTCTCCAAAGAGGTCGTAATGCCTGAGCTTAACACATGTTCTATAATTCTATAACATTCAACGTAACCTTACTACCAGTGGTACTGGTAAACTTCGACCTGGTAGGAAGGTTACCGTCGCTTACCACGTCGTACAGCTTCTGCAAGTTACCCTCTGTAGTACTGGTTTACAAATTCATGTGATACACGAAATTACAGGCCCCTGCGAGTTACTGCTGGGGTATTAATAATTTCTAGCGGGTGGGTTTAACCAACCGGTAAAAATTTGGAGGCAAAGGATAACGCAGTCTTTTAGAACCACTACAGAACACACCTATGCAGGGCTTAATAAGCGGCATAGAACTTATATTTACTTTCATTTGTCGACCCAGCAAGCGACTGAGGTAGTGACTAACTTTCACCTATTCTTTATGATGAAGGGAGGAAACAATCAGTGGAGGATATAGATAAATTGATATTTATTTAATACCTATGGCATTGCAACAACTAGGCGTGTATCTGTTGGAATATACATAATCACAACTGGTCTCTCTAGTAAACATAATTTACTTTCGCCACATAATTATGGAAAGGGAGAGGGGAGCTCAGACCTGGCTTCATTCGAATTTTATGCAGGCACACAGTTATACTTAAGCCCATGCCTTCTATTGATATTACGTTCAGTTTCTACAGGTCACACGGAACAAGTTCAGCAAAGACACTACAAGCGAACTCGGTAAGGGCGGAAGAGTATCGGCGTAAATATTTCAATTTTCATTAAAACGAACGCTGAAGAGGGGGTAGCAAGTGGTGCATTTGACTATGATTGCCAATATGAGTTTAATCCTGCGTTCCGAAACAACATCACGTTACTGAGCTGGGGGGGGAAGAACATTTCCTATCATATGGTGGGGAAAATTTTGCAAGCATTAAAATCTGAACTTTTCCTAGATGCAAGAGTTTAAACCGTATATTTTATGTTACGCACTTTATTGTAAGCAAATAAAATAGTTACGGGGGGCACAAGAAATATTTACCAATTATCCCCTTGATACTATTCCACACACGTGGCCAAGTTGCGGTAGCCAACAGAAATGCAAACATAACGACACACCAGATTATTCCTTCCCTATCTTACACTCACCCACTACCGTATAGTTATTCACTCGTCTACTGTACGTTTTCTGACCGAAATTGCACTTTACCAATGTGACAGTTGCTCGAACCGACGACGTGACTGGAAACCAAGTACACAAGGAAAACATATGAGAAATTAAAAAAACGTCGATTAAAACGGAAGTGATATCTGGCATCCACCAAGGAAGTATTATGGCGGCTCATAATCTATATAAACGATTTAATCTATATAAACGATCTATATGAACGATTCTTACATTGTTTGCAGATGATCGGTAATTTACTGTTTTTATTCCAGTCATCAGAAGATCAAAACCAATTTCAAAATGACAGATATGATATATGTGTTGTGCGAAAAGTGGCAGTTGTCTCTGAATGAGGAAAAATGTGCGGTCATGCACATGAGTACGAAAAGGAATTTACTAATTTCGGTTACATGAGGAACCACACAAATTTAAGGGCCATCACTTCAGCTAGATACCCAGGACAACTTAAATTGGAACAATCACATAGATAATGTTGTGAGAAAGGCAAGCGAAGGACTGCGTTTTATTAGCAGAACATTTAGGAGACTGCCTACACTTCGGTTGTTCGTTCTCTTCACAGCTGATCGTTGCACCCTGAAAGAAGACATCAAACAGAATAACCCTTTCTGAGTCCCAAGAGAACGTCACCTTGATTTCATCGGCTGAGTGTGCGGCTTTAAACTTTTTCGCCGGTAGTGGATTGCCGTTTTGTTTAAGATTGGAAGTGATGAACGCACATTTCATCGCCTTTTGACGATGTTCAACAAAAAAATTTCACGGTTAGTCTCGTAACGAGCAAGCAGTTCCGCACAGATTATTTTCCGGCGCTCTGTGCGGTCTTCAGTTAGGCGGTGAGGGCCCTAGCGGGCACATCTATGAGTACGCCGACTAGTGGACGAGTGTCAGCACTACTAAGAAAGACGTCCAGTTGAGCAGCGAGCTGTTTGATTGTAATCCGTCCATCACCTCGAATGAGAGTGTCCGCACGTTTCAACATTACAGGAGTCACAGCTGTATGAGGTTGGCCGGCACGACGAAGATCGGACAGGTTTTTCCGACCTCGTTGCGATGATTACAGACGCCTCGCCCAACAACTCACCATGTTTCTTATCAGTGCCAAGTCTCCGAGGACATTCTGCAGGCGCCTACGAATATCTGCGATGCTCCGTTTTCCGCCAAAAGAAACAGCTCTGTGCTTGGTACGCACCTCTGTAATAGATGTCATATTATAGGCTACGTATAACGCCGCGGTCTATCGGAACTTCATGAAACTATACGGGCTGATGCGGGAATATCGCAAGATGTCCCACAACAAATTCCGCTTGTTTTCAGCCGAGACTGGCAGAGAAAAAAAATTTCTAGCATTGCTTACTGAACGACCCTCGTAGCTGTGATTTTCCCCGCTTATTTTATTCTCTCTACTGCACGGCTTACAAATCTATCGGCCTCTGCAATCCTTTCAGGCACACTTTTAATGATAGAGGTTCCTCGTTTCTCTCTTATGACATAAATTTAATGGCGTTGTGTATAATCGCACGTTACTGATTACGAAGAACTTTCCCTGCACCTACGGTGCATGAAGAGCGGAGTGAATGAACATCGATGAAGAGAGCGGGTCGGGAGTCGACAGTTGACTCAGGCAGCAGTTCCTTCGCTCACCACTACAACGTGTTACTGCCAGTGTCACATTATTTTGCGCTATTTCTGACAGCAGACTACTTTACTAGTGAATCCTCACATATGTGGTGAAGTTCAACATCATGACGGCATACTTAGGAGAAACTTGCAAGATATTTTATTTTTAATATACGTGCTATCAGTCAAACGAAGTAAACAGACGTCCTAACGTAAGCAACGTTCTTCCTGAAAGGCAGAAAGGTGTAGCGAATGTTTGGTAGCAGCATTTACTATCGCCTGCAAGTTTTCCCATAATCTGTGGATCGAGCTACGTCCTCTCCACGATGTGCTGGAGTTGAACTACCTAACATCTCTTTACGGCTGCACGTCGCGTCAAACCAAAATGAACTTCGCTGTAAAGTACTTGGCAGCGAAGTCTGGCCTCAGAAACCATAACAGTTGTACAGTCAGTACGAAAATAATTTTATATTTCGTGAAGCATGTTGTCCGTGTGCTTTTTTTCCCAATTTCTAGAATTCATTTGTTTAAATAGCAACAATACAGGTATGAGCATTCCAGGCAACTATTTAATATACAAGGTGACCATTAACAACACCGAAAAACTGCAGGGATGAATTCCTGGCTGGAAATGGCGGGAAAAAAGGTCCTGTGAACATGCATCGTTGGCACACTAGATGGCATTGACGAAAGAAAGTTCCTCTGAACACATGATGTGTTTTTCTTGTTTACTGTTGGCTGTATGATTGATGCAGAGTACTGTAAGCAGCAGAACTGTCCGGTATTCATGTCAGAGCAAGGCGGTATGGTTCAAATGGATCTGAGCACTATGAGACTTAACATCTGAGGTCATCAGTCCCCTAGAACTTAGAACTACTTAAACCCAACTAACCTAAGGACATCACACACACCCATGCCCGAGGTAGGATTCGAACCTGCGACCGTAGCAGTCCCGCGGTTCCGGACTGCAGCGCCAGAACCGCTAGACCACCGCGGCCGGCCAACATGAGGGGAGTCGGCGTACTGTGAGTACACCTGATTTGGAGAACCGGCTTCTAAAGGATATTGAGACGAAACCTAGTACAAGCTCCAGACAAGTGGGCCGCCAACATGGTATCATGCATGACAACCGCTACTATCCCTACCACTTGCATCGAGTCCAAGGATTATCAGCAGCAGATTTCCATTTACGGGAACAATTTTGCGGTGGTGGTTGCATGAGACTGTCTCAATTGCGGGATTTCCGTCATCAGTCATCTTTACCGACGAAGCAGCCTTTACCAGAACCAGGCCGGCCATGTGGCCGAGCGGTTCTAGGCGCTTCAGTACGGAACCGCGCTGCTGCTACGGTCGCAGGTTCGAATCCTGGCTCGGTCATGGATGTGTGTGATGTCCTTAGGTTAGTTAGGTTTAAGTAGTTCTAAGTCTACGGGACTGATGACCTCAGATGTTAAGTCCCATAGTGCTCAGAGCCATTTGAACCATTTGAACCACAACTAGCATCATCAGTTTGCATAATCGTCATGTGTGGTCTACAGACAATCCTCGGGGAATAGTTGAGGCGTCTTATTAACATCGGTTCAGCATCAATGTGTGGGGGCGCTATACGTAGCCTTCAAAACGGAATATGTAACGGCGGTGTGTTCCAAGCAGAAAGCTGTCTTTCAGTTTCTTTTAGCGGAAAACCAGACCATCGCATATACTCATAGGCTGTGGCATGAATGTCTACTGAGACCTAGCAATGAAGGAAACCGCGATGTGTCATTGGTCGAGGTGTCCGTCATAATTGCAGCAAGGTCGCACAAACCTGTCCGATATTCCCCATGCCGGCCGGCCGCATACAGCTGCGTCTCCTGCAATGTGGAAATACGGGGACAGTCGCATTTCCAATTAGAATTATATATTAATACCTTCAGCTGCTGACGGGCGTTGATATATGTCAACGGGGACAGGTGAAAATTTGCGCTCCGGCGAGGACTCTAACCTGGGACCTCCTGCTTACATGGCAGACGCTCTATGCATCTGAGCCACCGAGGGGACAGAGAATAGTGCGACTGCAGGGACTATCTCACGCACGCCTCCCGCGAGACTCACATTCTCACCTTATATGTTCGAAAGAAGAGACAACATAACCATATAAGTATTTAGTTCTGGCAATACCGGCCGTGACCTTCCTCTTCTGTGCGGATGCCCATATATTACCCGAACTCCTACGGGACTTGGTAAGAATGTCTTCCACGAGTAATGAGTGTGTTGCGGTGGGACACCACGAATGTAGTGTGTGGACATACAAGGTGCGATTGTGGGTCTCGCGGGAGGCGTGCGCGTGATAGTCCCTGTAGTCGCACTATCCTCTCTGTCCTCGGTGGCTCAGATGCATAGGGCGTCCGTCATGTACGTAGGCGATCCCAAGTTGAATCCCGGTCGGGGCACACATGTTCACCTGTCCCCACTGATATATATCAACGCCTGTCAGCTGCTGAAGGTATTACTATATAATTCTAATTCCGTTCCAGACGGCTGCGGGTCATGTATGGTGTCTGTTCTTTCGGACATGTGCGAAAGAATAGACACCATATCCATTTAAGTATATAGTCCAATTTGAGGTGATCGACGGATCACAGTCAAACACCTCGCTGTTCTACACGCAGTCTCTGTTGGTAGTGCTGACCCACCTGTCCACTGGTTGGGGCATTCGAAGGCGCGTGTCTGCAGGGTTCCCCGCCGCCTAACAGAAGACCACGAAGAGCAACTAAGGACCGTCTGTGCAGAATTGCCTGCGCGTTACCCGACTGGTCGTGACAATTTTTGTCGGACTTCGTCACAGGCCATGAGACGTTGGTTCATCAGAGCGAACTGGAAACAAAACGGCAGTGCAAGGAGTGGCGCCATTCCACCTCTGCTCCGAAAAAAAATTTCACAGCCGCACCGTCAGCCAGTAAAGTCGTGGCGCCGGTGTTCTGGAACTGTGAAGTGGTTATTCTGTGTGATGTCTTCACTTATGGCGCAATGATCAACTCTAGAGTGTATTGTACTACCTTTAGAAAATTGGAGAAACAACTTCAGGGAGTTCTTCGTCACAAAAATGCAAACGAACTTCTGTTTCTCCATAACAACGGGAGGCCTCACACAATTCTGCATACCCGAAAGCAGCTCACACAACTTCACTAGACAGCCCTTTCTCATCCACGCTACAGCCCGGGCCTCGCACCTTCCGACTTCCACTTGTTTCGCGGAAAGGAGGTTGCACTTCGCGGGATATTCATAGTGATCCTGGTCAATATTAGTGTACAAATTAGTTAAATTATTTGTAAACTGTAATAGCACGTTATCTTTCAGCCTTTTTCGGATTTAGTATTACTCATATTCCACTTGCGGAATCGCACCTAAAATTTTGACGCGACAGTCTGTGATGTAACAACGAGATAAAGATAATCAATTGACAAAACCACCTTTGAATACAGCGTATCTTAGAAGTCTGCAAATTGAGGGTCTCTGTCGCTCTTGCTCGAGCGCGCCGCGGACAGGCTGCGGTCGAGCGCTGGAGGGGAGGGCAGAGGAGCCCGGCCTGGCGCGCTCGCCGCTGTGCTGCTGTGAACGGTGTGGTGGCTGGCGTTACTTCTCCCAGCTGGTGGAACTACCCTGATATCAATTTAGTTACGCTGTAGGCGTATATTCCTGCATGGCGACATCATTATCACCATAAGAGAGAAGAAAGCTTAATTTAGACCAAAAAAACTGGATACAATCAAATATTTCAAAGAAAACCTAAGGAACTACCTACATTTGTAATGATGGTCGGTCGCGGAATGAAAAAAACACATTGCTGTTTTTTGTAACATCATCTGCTTAATTGGGTCAAATTTACACGTGTCTCGTACTACCTAAAAATCAGAAATCTAAAAAAATAAAAAAGTTTCCTAACTATTCCTTGTCAGCATTGTAACTGACCTGAACTGTTAGAATGTCATCGACACGTTTCCGATCAAGTCTGCTTCGTCTGTCCAAGACAAGATTCCCTGAAGCGCTGAAATTTCTCTCACTAGCTACATTTGTTGCAGGTTAACAAAATACTCTTTTCGCTAGAATAGCTAGCTTGGGATAGAGACTGTTGTCACGTTTCCACCACTGAAACGGATCGTCGTCGTCACCACCATCCATTCTCGTGAAATACAGATCAACGTCATCGGTGGGTTGAGAATCGATCGAGTGGTACACAGTTCAGCCAAAAACGTGGACTTTGAAATCCACTGCTATACCCGCTGGACAGGACAGATATTTTAATTTGTGGAAAGGGGCAAAAATAAGTGGCTGTCAGCTGCACTCGAACAAACTATTTTATTCATTTGACAAACATTACAAGAGTAAAGAAAACAATTAAAAAAAGAGCAAGCCAATCATTAATTTTAGAACTCATCTTAAAATGTTTCTCTAAATTAGGCTGAAGGCCCAAACAATCTCACGCCTTAAGGACAAAACAACCTTAACTTAAAATCAGCTACAAGCCATACACAAACAAACAACAACGACAAATAAGAAAAGGCAGCACAACAAACGGCGCTCAGAAGTTTCCATGCATCGGTCTGGAATTCAAACACTAACGCTCCCTTAGGTGAGACAGGCAGTCGGCCCAACAATTCTCAATCCGACGCCAACCCAACCGACAGACAGTCAACGGACCAAGCGACAGGATAACTTCCGCTCCACCCGACCAGCACACTACATGGAGTTCAATGGAACAACGCAGAAGGTATCGGCGCCCACAACGAATGCCACATTCAGCTGTCAAACTACACGTCGTGCTGAACAGCCACAACATGACGAGGAAAACACACTGCCTTAATTTACGTCAACGGCCCGGGCAGGTAACCGGAACGTTAACGGCTACAAGGCAGAAGATTCCGCTAGTGCACTTCAATTCAAAAATAATCAAGTTAAACTCCACAGGAGGGCGGCTAGAATTTCGCCAACTTGAAAACACACGTTGTTGCTCGCGGGAATGTCCCGACAGCTGGCTGGCAGATTAAGTAAAGACTCAACTTTCGCGTCTGGGATCAGTGAGCCACGGACCTCGTAGCAATGGGAAAAGCCCCTCACACACCGGCCGCGCGTGGACGCCGCCAGCGGTCTCGGCCAGGCACGCGCCACCGAGACTTCATCGCTGCTACACACCAACCGACCAACTGCCAGACCCGGAAACGGTGAAAGGACCAAATATACGTCGGTCGATGAGATGACCAACCGAACGACGAACCAACGGTCGTCCCGCTCCAACCTCCCTCCGTCGGACAGTTCATGTGTGTCACCAACGGTGGGTGAGCACTGGCTGTCGGCGCCTCACCGGCGCTCCGTCCCCGACTTCACTGCTGCTGCGTCCCGACTGCACTGCTGGTCCGTCCCGAACTGACTGCCAGACACAGGACGACACGGAAATATTATCGGTCGCTCCAGAAATGGTACGTCAGTGCTCTTATGGATACGCGCTGCTGCTGCCGCTCACGGGCAAATAAGGCAGGAAGTTAGTGACGCCAGTAAATGGAATAAGAAAACGAGGCGGCCGTACCGTAATAGATGATGACAAACAATAAATTTCATGACCACGAGTCGCGCATGGCTCAGACTTTTTCTTTTTCATAATGCGTGCTGCTGACTTTCTCTGGACGTCCCTAAAAAAATACATAGCGAATATCACAAAATCAGAAGGAGCAGGATCATATTTTAATGTTACGTAAATGAAAGAACTGTATCGCGCAGACTTATAACAGATAGAGGATATATAAGCATTATGTCTGTATACGCCCCGGAAAAAGGAAGAAAGGGTGCGTCCGATAAATTTTACAAGGGCTTGCGAAATGTCCTTGATTCTATAAATAAGAAAGCCTACATTGTCACAGGAGATATGAATCCCAAAGTAGGAAAACAGCCCAGTAAGTACGTAATCGAAATTAATGGAGAATCAGCTGTTAATCAGAATGGATACACGTTACGAGACTTAGTGAAAGACCGATGACCATCGCAGTCTGGTCCCTTTAACCCCTATAAACCAACCCCCCCCCCCCACTTAGTGAAAATAAATTTATTGCGAATAAAAAATAACATTTTAAACCATGGAGATGTTTGCAAAATTACATGGCGTCCGCGCTTGTAGATCATTAACAGATTATTTAATACTGAATGAAAAACTGTTCTGTAAAAGTCAGTTGTCTCTCCCAGACATTTCTGCGACCGCCTGCTTCCGCACTGAGGATGTATTCTTTCAAATTCAGCTTTCTTCTCACAGTCCCCTTTTATCTCACATTCACGCGACATGATCCTGCAGCGAGTGACCGAGTGGCGATCGAGTAAGAGTACGAGTTTCGGACATTCCAGCGTGACAAGCTCGAACGAGCGTGAAGAAAGTCGAACGCAGTTTCCCCCAGTATCTAAAGCAGCTACATTGACATCTGCCGGACTTCCCTGTAACTACGCGCACCAAGCACGTCGAGTGAGCACAAGCGCCAGATGCAGACTACATCTGCATGGACTACATGGAATACATCTGCAATAAGCAACGCAGCCGTGGCAAAGCGAGCCGATGGAGCTTTGCTGCGGTTGCACGGTCACTAAAGCGTCATTAAAATCTCATTCAAAGCATTACAGAATAGGTTAGTTTTTAAAATTTATGAGCAGCGCTTTCTGCTAAAAATTCGCGATGTTGAAGATAATTTGAGCTCTGAGCTTAGTCATTTATCTGGTCATGATAACCTTGTTTAGAATACTGTTTTTGCTGTAACGTGACACAAACTTCGAGAGGTTGTATAGAGTGTCTTGAACAGCAAAGTGAGGATGGGAAAGCACCTTCATGAACGTCATCCGACGACGCTATAGTGCGCCGTAGTTACATGGGATCAACGCCCAGGTCGCTCTTCAACAGCAACGTGAGTTTGTATGCCGGGGAATTCCTTGTAATACGCGGGCACCTTATCAGTTTCAGCTTTACGTGTTTTGAACTATGGTTCCGTCAGACATCGCTGGAGGTCGGGTCTGACCTACCACATTTACGACTCTGCCAACCTAAACTTGCAACAGTCCGGCAGCCGTTACCGAATGCTTTGTGTACTCCACTCTGCTTTGGGTTGCGGGTTGCTCATTCTTTTCTTTTTTGTCTCGCAGTGAGTAAAGAGACTTCTTCTGGCCCATTATGGGTTTCAGTATGAGTCTTGCATCACCAAAAGGGGACGGTTTTCCCTACGACAAAGATCTGCTTTCGCAGCAGCACTGAACACTGACGGCCAAACTCCTCTCTGCTTGGGGGTGTGTTTACGATCGCGACCGACTCCCACGTCAAGTTATACAGTGAGATGACGAAAGTCATGGTATACCTCCTAATACCGCGTCGTGCCTCCATTTGCTCAGGGTAGTACAGCATCTCGACGCTGCATGGACTCAACAAGTCACTGTAAGTCCCCTGCATAAATTTTAGGCCATCATGTCTCTACGGCAGTAGATAATTGCCAAAGTGTTGCTGGTGCAGGATGTTGCACAAGAACTGAACTCTCGAATATGTCGCATAAACGTTCGATGGGATTCATGTTGGGTGATCTTTGTGGCCAAATCAATTGCTCGAATTCTCCAGAATGTTTTTCAAACCAATATCGAACAACTGTAGCAAGATGACGTGGCTCACTGTCATCCCTAAAGATTCCAGCATTGTTTGGGAACATGAAATCCATAAACGGCAGCAAACGGTCTCCAAGTAGCTCAGTATAGCCAATTCCAATCAATGATCGGTTCAATTGGACCTGAGGTCCCAGTTCATTTCATATAAACACAGACCACACCATTATGTTGCCACCACCATACTGCACAGCGTCTTGTTGACTATTTGGGCCCATAGATTCATGGAGTCTGCTTCACACTCGAACACTACCATCAGCTCAGCGGTTTTCCAGTCGTCTAGAATTCAACAGATATGGTCACGAACCCAGGAGAAGCGCTGCAGGCGCTGCCGTGTTCTTAGGAAAGGCATTCGCGTCGGTCGTCTGCTCCCATAGCCCATTATCGCCAAATTTCGCCGCTCTGTCCTAACAGGTACGCTCGTCTTACATTCCACATTGGTTTCTGCAATTATTTCACTCAGAGTTGCTTTATATTAGCACTGACTACGTAAACGCCACTACTCTCGGTCGTTAAGTAAAGGCTGCATGCCACTGTGTTGTCTGTAGTGAGAGGTAAGGTCTGAAATTTGGTGTTCTCGGCACTCTATTGACACAACGGATCTCGGAATATTGAGTTACCTAACGATTTCTGCAATTAAATGTCTCATGCGTTCGCATTCAAAGTCTGTTAATTCCCATAGTGTGGCCATAATCACGTCGGAACTCTTCTGGCATGAATCAAATGGTTCAAATGGCTCTGAGCACTATGGGACAACTTGTGAGGTCATCAGTCCCCTAGAACGTAGAACTACTGAAACCTAACTAACCTAAGGACATCACACACATCCATGCCCAGGCAGGATTTGGCATGAATCATCGGAGTACAAATGACAGTTCCACCACTGTACTGCCCTTTTATACCTTGTGTACGCGATACTACGGCCATCTGTATATGTGCATACTGCTGTCCCATGACTTTAGTCACCCCAGTGTAATGGCCGCTCTGAGATGGGACTGACAACATTCAGAACGTTATTTGGCTTCGGCCGCGGTCAGGAGAACCTCTGTAGACGGTACCAAACAACGTTTGCTGCTAATGGGGGTGGTCTTGTGTCAGGCGATTTCCCCTGTGACTAGGACGCTCCGTGGCACTGTTAAGCCCCTTTTACAAGAGCGATCTTTTGTGTCCATCGACTACTAGCGCCAAGTAAGTTTACTAAAGCATCCCTGACGTTTCATTCCTGTACTGGGTCTCATGTGTCACGAATTGTTTTCTTTTACATGGAAGTGCCAGAAATGCGTGTGTTGTTTGAGCTATCTCCTGTGTAGTTTGGCACCTGAAAGGTAAAAGGAATGTTAAAAGGGCACATCCCTTTTACGAAAAAATCTAAATATAGTAGAGAATGTAGGAGAAACAACGATAATAGAGTTTACTTACGGCAAAAGCAAATTTCATAGTGGATGTTTCTGACAAAGGCCGCATGGTAAAGACTCCGAGTTCCAGAGAACTAAAATAATAGAAAAATTCTCGTTCAAACTTTCGAAAACATTTAAATTCATTTTCTCGAAATAACATGTAGGCCTACTTACAAGTACATTGAGCAGTATTTAGAAGGTAGAAAATAGCGCTTTTTTACTTTATCTTTTGTACTTTGTTTCCTTTCTGAACGCTAAATAAGTTCGAAAATACTCTTCCGCGTTAAATAGATCTGACAGCTATGTCACGACTGACTTGCTTTTTGCAGATGTATTTCACACTTTATATTCAAAGGAGATTTTGTACATTAACTAACAATAGATCGTTGTTCCATTATGGACTGTCATGCCAAAATTATGAGTGTGTTTCCATAAAAGGAATTAATGTGATTTTTTATTAAAATTTTTATCTATTTTATATTCTTATTTTGTCATATACATACTGTTGGTTTCTGTGAGAGTAGTGTGTTCAGTGAGAATAGGTTAACTTCCTACAGACCAAACGACAGCAAACAAAATTTTAGACCTCCACACTCCTCCGACTGCGTTGGCCACGCGGTTCTAGGCGCTGCAGTCCGGAGCCGCGCGACTGCTACGGTCGCAGGTTCGAATCCTGCCTCGGGCATGGATGTATGTGATGTCCTTAGGTTAGTTAGGTTTAAGTAGTTCTAAGTTCTAGGGGCCTGATGACCTCAGATGTTAACTCCCATAGTGCTAAGAGCCATTTGAACCTCCACACTCCCCACAGTCAATTGATCACCGAAATTAAGCGCTTTCGGGTTAGGCTAGCACTTGGATGGGTGACCATCCAGTCTACCGAGCGCTAATGGCAAGCGGGGTGCACTTAGCCCTCGTGAGACGAACTGAGGAGGTACTTAACTGAGAAGTAGCGCCTCCGGTCTCGTAAACTGGCACACGGCAGGGAGAGCGTTGTGCTGACCAAATACCCCTCCATATCCGCATCCAGTGACACCTGAGGGCTGAGGATGACACGGCGGCCGGTTGGTACCGTTGGGCCTTCGTGGCCTGTTCGTGCAGAGTTAAGTTTTTAGTTTATTTTTAACTTAATCTACGAATCCTGCAGTAAAATAAATACTCAGGTACTGACTATCACACTGTTACAATTATTTACAGAACAGTTAATTAAATACTTGAAATGAACCTGGGAGTTTTCACTGTAATATTGTACACAATATATTCTCTGGGACACTAAGAGGTCACAGTGTTAACCCAGTCACTACTATCTTGCAGTCAAATATGTTACGACACAACACAAAACGGCACACTCAATAATCTTAATCATGGTGTAAGCCAGATACGGATCATAAGGTTATCACAGTGTACAGAAGACAGCTGCCATAAGCAAGAACGAATCGTCAGAAAAAATATTCAGAAACAAATGTAACTCCTGTGTAGTACAGTAACTGTGTGACAGTATTTGGAAAATATTCGACACAAACATACCGTCTACACTTTAACAGTTATGTAGTATAACAACTGAGAGAAGTATGACATTAGTGTTGACTCACCGCCTTTACCAGGAGCTGAATTAATTTCATTTCATAAGTTGGTTGTTTTTGTTGCAGTGTAGATGTAGCTTCATTATATCTTAGAATACTCGCCTTTAGCGTTTGGTATTCCGCAGACAGTTATTGGTGTTTTGGTATAAGATAAACTGTAGTTAAATTAATCTTTGTCGGATTCTTCAACATTAGGGCGCGATGGCGTAGCTTTAGTGATATCTAAAATTTTCGTTAGAGTTCTAAACCATTAAAATGTAATATTTCTTGTATTTAATATTACCGGTCTTGTACATACAGGGTTTTCGGAAACTCGTTACGGACTTCTAAGACTTTCGGTGGAGAATACGTTCATAATATTTTGAATAGGACCCTAGGTCCGGTAACGTACCGTTTCCGTTCTATGACGCTTTCAACTCATCCACTTCTGCTTAAGATATTCAGTTAACATGATGCAGTACAATTATCAGGTAACAATACGAAAGGAAACATAACGAAACACCCATTTATCACTTAAGCACATTTGTTTCTTTAACAGTTAAACATTAAGTGTTTATATTATTCCAAAATAGAAAAGAACCCAGCATATTGTACGCATAGAACAGTAGTGATGCATTACAATAGTGGCTCGATGTGTCGACCACCAATGCTGTTACAGACTTTGTACCTACGACCCTTGTTCAGGTACACACTCTGCATCCTTGTATACCTACAGGGTGATCATTTTAGCTGAAAGCTTTGAAGTATCTCGGAAACTACACATGGATCAAAAACAGTTATAATTCCAATTTGTTTGTCTCGGATGGCGACACCACACTCGATCCCTCACCCAACCCCTCGCGTGAGTAGCCGGGGGCAACTTTGAAATCTTCAACGGGAACCCTCGGTCTTTACTGCAGATTACTGTTCTGCGGCTGTATCTACATACGTTTTTTTTTTCTTCGTTTCGCCACAGACGACGCTGTAATCTGAGGAACAGAAATGGGTACACAATTTACGACATACTACTCAATGGCCCTTGAATATCCAACGGCACGTAGGATCCCACCTCTATCTTTGAGGATAGATCAGACCACTATTTCATAACATCAAATTGGAAACCCCATTCGAAACGTTGTATTCCTCAGACATATCAAATAGGGGACTACTCGACGCGCCACCATGGCCGTGTAGCGAACTACGCCGTGTTGTAACAGGCAGCCACCTGTGACCGCAAGTTACGTATGGTGCACACACAGAACAGAGAGTGGTTCTAAAAATTACAATACTTTCGTAGTGTTTACTGCCAGCACAGCTACCTAACATTTCGAGAACAGTCGTACAGCGGACGATGAATGTTGCAACCACGGAATTTGAAATGATCCTGATTTACGGAGCATGTAGGAGAAATGTCTTTGCATAGGTCTTTGATTAGAAGCCAAAAACGTCCTGGGTCCGGAGTTCGACACGGCCATCGCTTGAGTTTTGAATAATAATCAGCACTGGCGACTGAAAACTTCCGGTATAATAAGTCACCCTCATTCCACCAACGAACTTGTCAAAGAGAGCAAAGGAGTGGACAGAGTTTCAGCGCACACTCTTGCCCTTGGGGTGGGAAACTGACGCTAAAGGCGGAAGATCAGCAATAGTCAACGGCATGAGGATGCAGCAGTCAATCGAAACCACTGCATTAAAAACATATAGCGTGTATTCACAGGACATGTGGCCTGTAATTGAAGAACGTCATGATGATCTTTCCGTTGGCAAAAGATTCCGCAATAGTCCGTCATTCTGATCTGCGGGATGGGACTGCCAAGGGGGAGCTAATCATGGGGAAAAGACTGAATAACCAACGAAAGGATAACGTTCTATGAGTCGGGGTGTGGATATCAGAAACTTGAACGTGGTAGGGAAGCTAGAAAATCTGAAAAGGGAAACGCTAATGCTCACTCTAGATACAGTGGGAGTCAGTGACGTTGAATGGAAAGAAGACGAGGATTTATGATCAGATGAGTATAGAGTAATATCAACAGCAGCAGATAATGATAAAACTGGAGTAGGAATCGTTATGGATAGCAAGGTAGGGCAGAGAGTGAGATACTGTGAACAGTTCAGTAACAGCGTTGTTCTGATCAAAATGAACAGCAGACCAGCAGAGCAGGTACACATGCCGACGTCGCAAGCCGAAGATGAAGAGACGAATGTTAAAATTAGGTGGACTGATAAGGTAAGGAATGAGGAGGTTCTGCGTAGAATCGGAGAGGAAAGGAGTATGTGGCAAAGACTGAAAATAAAGAGACAGGATGATAGGACATCTACTAAGACTTCAGGGAATAACTTCCATGGTACTAAAGGAAGACAGAGATTGGAATACACCCAACAAATTTTGAGGCCACTGTTGCCTTGTGTGCGGAGTGTACTCCAGAGAAAGCTCGCTCTCGTTCGCCCTTTTACAATACTGCGAACGCCTTTATGTCGGATGACAGCTTGCAGCCTGGCAAAAGGAAACGAAGCAAACGTGTAACAGGACAAGCTAATGGAATAGCTGTACTAGAGGCAGTGCACCACGACTCGCGGGTAAGCGCCCGGCAATTACACGGCGATTCCTATATGTCAGTAAGTAGTATTGTCACAATACTGCATCGTCATAAATATCTTCCATACCACGTGTCACTGCATCAAGAGCTTCATGGTGCCGACTACCATAACCGGATAGTGTTTCTTGTATGAGCACGTCAAGGAATGCGAACAACCCTCACGCTCTTTGACGAGGTACTATTTCTCGATGAGCCATGGTAGTGTTAACCAGCATAGCGTGCATTGCTGGAGTGTAGGCAATACCCACTTGTTACTGCAAATTGACCATCAACTTCCTTGGTCGGTTAACGTATGGTGTGGTGCCATGGGGAACAAACTCATTGGTCCGTATTTTATCGACGGAACGTTGAATAGAGCCAATATCGAACATTTTTGGAACAGGAACTACCGGTACTATCGCAGGATGTGTACAACCAAGTGGCAATAGGTCGTGAAGACATAGTCGACCACATCAGAAACGCATGTGCTGACATTCTCGCAGATTTTCTTGCGTCCTGTGTACGGCCATTAGAAAAGCGGATCACCGAGTGTATTGAAGTTGACGGTGCTACGGTTGAACAGTTACTGAAATCAGAAAAGTTGAGTAGCGTTCGCCTTGACCTATGGCCACAGTGGCGCATCGAGTAATTAACTGTTCGATATATCGGAGGAATACAACGTTGCGAATGGGGTTTTCAACTAGAAATTATGAAAGATTGGCCTGTCCTACACTTGCATCATGGAGATTGGGTCCCACGTGCCACTGGATATTCAAGGGCCATTGATAGCATATCATGAATTAGGATTGTGTACCCATTTCTCAGTGACCACACGGTTTGAGGCACCTTGTCACGGACTGCGTGGACCCTCCCGCCGGAGGTTCGGGTTCTCCCTCGGACATGGGTGTGTGTGTTGTTCTTAGCACAAGTTAGATTAAGTTAGTTTAAGTAGTGTGTAAGTCTAGGGACCGATGACCTCAGCAGTTTGGTCGCTTAAGAATTCACACACATTTGAACATTTTTACCCATTTCTCTTCCTTCGATTACAGCGCCATTTTTGGCGAAACGAAGAAAATGCTTCAGACAAAACGTATGTAGATTTTGCAGTAGAATCGTAATCTGCAGTACAAAACGGGGTTTCCCATTGAAGATTTCAAAGTTGCTACACACGCAAGAGGTGAGCTGGATGGTCGAGCGTGGTACCATTGGACATCCCCCTCCGAGACAAACAAATTGGAACTTTTTTTGACCCGATGTGTAGTTTTTGAGGTATTTCAAGTCTTCAGATAAGCAACCCTTTGTGCGCCGCTAAGAGTCTAGGCACACAACATGCCATAGGACCTGTTATGGTAGCAGGTCTTCAGGACAGTGTTTTCCATGTATTTGTGGCATCAAGGTGTATGAGAAGTCGGGGTGAAGTTTTATTACTTTTATTTGAAAACTTACAATAAGTGCTTCAAATTACGATCTCTTGCTTGAGTGCACGCCATGCAACGACGCTGGAGTGACTGTCGCACATTTTCAAACAGTCCTGGCAAAGTGGAAATTGCATAGGAGGCTGCCATAACGCGAGCTATCACCTCTTCGTCAGACTCAATGGATGTTCCATTGACAACAGATTTCAGGTGGCACCAGAAGAAAAGAACAATGGGGGTCAAGTTGGAGGAATGTGCAGGCCCCAGCCCACTGCGCCCCGCCCCGTTTCATCCAAATGCATTCGCACTGCATGTGCGAAGTGTACAAGTGACCATCGTGTTGGTACACGTTCGCTGTCGCACGTTGAGTAGAACATGTTCCAATAGCTCTGTCAGAATTTCTCGTAAAAAGTTTAAGTATCTGTTAGTGTTCAGTCGCCGGGGGACCATGTATGGACTGACAGATTATTGTCTACCAAACCGGCCCAAATACTGACAGCGAAGCGATCTTGGTGACCACATGTGTTTCTTGTGCCTGTTGAACATACCCTCTCGTGTAAAGTGTGTCTCGTAAATAAAAACTACACTGTTCAGAATGTTCGGTTGAATGGCACAGTTTTGTAATAAGGACTGGCAGAATTCAGTTCAACGTAGAAAATCGTCTGAGTTAAGGGCGTGAACCTTCTGAAGGCGGCAAGGGTCCAAATAATCTCCTTGCCACACGCGCCACAGTTTGGGATGGATTACACCTGTTTTCCGTGCAACACACCGCGAGCTTGTTAAGGGTGTTTTTCCAGCAGCGCTAACTCCTTCTCTTCAGACCTTGGTATATGCATTGTGCCTTGACGACGGCGTCCGTCAGGCCTTCGCACCTGTAACACAAAATGAATACATAGGGCTTCGAAGTAGGCCTTAAATGCTCATGTGCCATTACGAGAATGTGCTGGTGGAAAACGTACCTAAATTTATATGTCTCTCTGTGATCGGCAGTAAATGTGATTGAATCTAACGCTCGACGATTCGGAAACGGCCGAACGTACAAACGTTGGGCAGCGTGAGCAATTCCATCCGCCGTCCCGTAAACACAGTGCATGTCTGCCTATGCTCCCAAGAATAGCGGTCAATTTTCCCTTCACTCCACGCAGTGACAAAGACAAGAGAGTTCCCGTTTGTTGACAAAATGACACAGGGCGAACGAGATTCCGCAGTGTGCACAGGTGCTGCCCTCTATGCAACACCAATGAAACAGGAATTTGCACAGCCAAAAGCAACGCGTTCACGGCTGAGTAATGGGCGGATAACTCGTAGTTTTTTCCCGCCTGTAATATCCGTAACTATTTCAACTACATTGTTTGCAAACAAAGGTCATAAAACTTCAGCCCGACCTCATTTTTTCCTTGATGTCACAGATACACTGAAACCGCTACCCTGCAGATCTGCTACCATGACGGCTCGGATGCCATATTGTGTGCCTATATATATATATATATATATATATATAGAGAGAGAGAGAGAGAGAGAGAGAGAGAGAATGTAATAGGTATAAGTGTAGATATTTCTATTTGTGACTGAGAACGGAATGCTTTGCAGTCTAATAATTACAGTTATTTCAAGTCGTAACTTTTTAGGTTCGATAGTACCACCGAGTCCATGCGTCAAGAGTAAGCTTATTTCACCATGGGCAGCAGGTTAGGTGTGGGCATGTGGACGCAAAATGGTTAGTCTAAACTGCGAGGAGTACTCCTCCTTTTATTGTGGTAACTTTGCTCGTCAGGTAGAGTCTTACTGACTGAGGTCAGCTCCTGATTGCATTTTGCCAGCTTTAATTCACTCTGCATTAATTTTCTGTTGTCAATTCGACACCTGAGTCCCGCATTGCTTTATAGTTAAGCCTCACAGCTATAGGTTTATGTAACTTTTAATGTTTTTATATGCAGTAATAACTCTTCACTGACGAGTGCAAGATTTTTTGGACTGCTGATGATCGTCGTAGTAGAGCGTGTTTGTGGTCATGTACGAATGGAGTTCATCTCCTAAGCATGTAGTCCCACAGATTCCACAGGCAATCAGTACGCTTTAAGATGGTATTACATACGGATGCCGAACGCCTCTCGTCACTATTAAGGTTACTGTGAGGTCTGTGCAGCATCAGATCAGGTTCCTCCAACCTGCTGTACAGCCATACACTCTACATTTCTCCGATGGATTTGTCTTTAAAGATGGAAGTCCACACCGCCTCTAGTATCTTCCATTTAAGAGGCAGGAATCAACGGAAAGGAATGAACCCGGAAGAGCATGCTTGGGACCAGCTGGAATTAGCTGTGCTTCGCTGGAGAAATCTTCCTCACAGATTGGATGACCTATGCAGGGCCGCCGTCCAAGAGTGGCACAGGCTTGAATGGCAACGTCGTGGAACCTAGTGGACAGCGTTCCAAGAGAGACCCAAGTACGTTATAGTGTACAGGACGCGGCATCGCAGTTTTGAATGTTAGAGCCCTGTTGACAGATTCAAACATTACATTGCTGTAACATATAGCACAGAAACTTTCACTGGTTCGTTAAGTACATACGAGTATAGGAGAAAGTTTTATATTGTAGAAAAGAGAACGCAACTACAAGGCTATAGTTCGACTGCAGTTACTGATATGAAGTAGTCACAGAAAGCAACGTATAAAACAGAGTGTTCCAACCACTCTTTGATAATCAACATTAATGGAACAAAATGACATACAGTTACAGTTCCCGCCTTGGGGGGAAGAGCTCGTTCATTGTAGCTTTTTTCTGTTGATAAACTTCATTTTTGAAGGTAGGTAGAAGTCAAGAGGCACAAGGTCTGGAAACCCATGTGGGTACTCAACAACTCCTCTTCGACCTATTCTTCATCCAGGTAGATTTTCATCCAAGTAGGCTCTGACATCTCTTTGGTAGTAAAGCTGAGCGCCATCTTTTTGTATGTAAAATCTTTCATTTCCAAACCCCTCTTGAATGACAGGTAAAACTGATGTTTGCAGATACACCTCACCAGCTACGGTACCTTCAAAGAAGAATGGGCCCATCACACCGCGCGATGTCAGACCACACCACACATTAACACCCGGTAGATTAAAAGACGTTTGTCCACGTGAACGTGAGGATTTTCAGGAGACGCAGTTGTGGGTGTTTATAGTACCATTCAGTTTGAAATGGGCCTTGTCAGAGCAGATAACCATCCCAAAAAAACGTCCATCTTCGGGAAGCATGCCTTGAAACTACTTGCAGTAAGGCATCTTTCGATCTGGTTCGTTCTCGTTCACATCGTGCAGCGATCTTGAAATGTACACGTTCCGCAATGCAGCCTTCGGAATTTGTCGTACGCTTGATCGGCTGACGCCGCTTTCACGTGCAGCCTGCTGCACCTAGAAAAATTTCACAACGCAGCAGCGCTGGTAGATGAACTTCTTGATGTTTTTGATAGGTCAGACCTTTTCTTATGGACATCCTGAAGAGTACCGTCGTCTTCAGGTTTAACCCGAATACGCTAAATTGTCGTAAAAGTTGGTGGTTGAGTTCCGCACACATTACGCCCTGCCACTCTACCTCCATCTTGATTTCGGATTTCCAATACCACTTGTGTTTCTCGAACGACATTATAACTTCATTCATTGCTGCACCGTGATCTGATGGAAATGCGAGCCAAGGTCTGTCGAGAAAAGAATGGACTACACTACCGCGCAAAATTGCAACTATATGTCACTTTGTTGAAAGATATTAACTGCCAAACAGTGTCTACACTTTTTTGGACCCCTCCGTAGTACTGAAATAAAATTGTTGGTTTCATGTTGTTGTTGTGGTCTTCAGTCCTGAGACTGGTTTCATGCAGCTCTCCATGCTACTCTATCCTGTGCAAGCTTCTTCATTTCCCAATACGTACTGCAGCCTACATCCTTCTGAATCTCTTTAGTGTATTCATCTCTTGGTCTCCCTCTACGATTTTTACCCTCCACGCTGCCCTCCAATACTAAATTAGTGATCCCTTGATGCCTCAGAACATGTCCTACCAACCGATCCCTTCTTCTTGTCAAGTTGTGCCACAAACTCCTCTTCTCCCCAATCCTATTCAATACTTCCTCATTAGTTATGTGATCTACCCATCTAATCTTCAGCGTTGGTTTCATACTGGCAGCGAAAACCAAACATAAATTAGCTGTACTGCTGCTGAACAATTAATTATGTAGTGTAAGACTGTTCTCTTTATATTTTATAGCCATATAACTGGTATATAAGCCTCTGTTGTGCAACGTCGTTTTTTCTTCTTTTTGGTCTGACTGTGCATTATTAGTAAAAAGTCAGTGACGCGCAAATCTATTCCTCAGTACTGAATCCGACTGTTCTTATGTTGAAAGTATGTCTTAATCCGTCCTCTGGAACCAGGAGCATTCCAATAATGTGCTCTCTTTTACCTTCATCATGGCCGCAAGGCACACAGGACTCGCATTCGGGAGGACGACGGTTCAAATCCCTATCCGGCCATTCAGATTAGGTTTTCCGTGAATTTTGAAAACCACTTCAGACAAATACCGTGATGGTTCCTTCGAAAACGGCACGACCGATTTCCCCCTCCATCGTTGCTTAATCCGAGCTTGTGCTCCGTAACTAATGACCTCGTTGTCAACGGGACGTTAATCTGTAATCTCCTCCTGCTCCTCATGGCAGCAAAGCATGGCTGAGTCCGTCGCTCTCACAATGGTGACGTTACTGTAAATGTTTGACGTGGCATTTGTGGGAAGATGGTAATGTTAAATCAGAGATGTAAATTCAGGTATTAATTTATATATTAATGATTAATAACATGTTTGTTAAAAAAAGTGAGGTGACGTCTGAGGTGTCCGAGCGACCTCACAAGGTCTTTACGAGTTAAGAACAAGATGAGCTAGCTGTCGTAGTTGGAAACAAGCAAAGATGATATGGCCTTGGTCAATAAAATTCTTCTGGGTTTGGAGCCGCATTGTCAACTGTAAAATTCCGACGTTTCGGCGACTGTTGCAAGATGCCTTTATCAGGGTGTACTCTTACCTGCTGTAAGAAAAATTTTATTGACTGTGATAACGGCCGCGGAAGCCTAAGTTTACCTCATATGGCCTTGTTCAAGAAAGGCGAAGTAAAGAACAACTACACTTCGTTACTGCTTTCTTCTACGAAAAAATAAAAGGCTATACGACATGTAGCAGCCAGGGAACGCGAAAAAAAACGAAAAATGTTTTTTATTAGACGCCATCCTTCGCGCCATTTTTAAATGTGTCTTATGCTGAAATATAAGCAACAAATTATCTTGAGCGCAACGGGAACATTATTTAGTTCAAAACACAGGATAATAGCAATCCCATACGACAGCATGTGGGCTAATAGAGTGCTTTGGGAGTAAAATAATAATATTGCAGATCGTAACAGCGGTAAAATAAATCGGAAAATATTTTGTGGGGGATATTAATAATCAATGAGGGTAATAGCCGATTACTGCTTACATTTATTTAAGGATTTCAGTTAATACGGAAGTCATCACAAAAAATTACGTGAAGTTATTTATTAATCAAAATGGATCGGTTGGTTGGTTGATTGATTTAAAAGGGGGGCAAAGGGAAATCAATATGGGATGCAATAGTTTATTGAATTTGCCGCCAGAACCAACCTTAATTAGTAGAGGTGTAGAAGAATGATCACTATCCAACAACAATCAACGCAGACCTCAGAATTAACTGGGCCGATCTGAATTTGTCTTTCTGGTGGTGGTTGACAGTCTGGGGTTCAAATTTTCGCTACAGTGGAGAGGCAGCGTTTTTGCCGTAGTGCGACTGCACCACAGCGACTCACGTACTGGCACTGACGTTAAGCAGTGCATCTCCCACAAAACAGTATCTCTGTGGACAGTGCTGCCACAAAGTCTGGCGGCGTATCTTCAGTGGGTATCAGGAACCATTTCTATACAGTCATGTGAGACATTCTGTAGGATTAGCAGATACTCTTGCGTTGGAGATAAAAATATTCGCAGAAACCTGTTTAACGAAATTTGAGGCTTAACGTCTGGATGTGAAGGAGAATGCTCAAAATAATCGAATTACAGGCTCCGTTATGATAGTTCAGTAATTCACAGCATCGAGTCACATTCATTACATAGCGTCTGAAAAGCAGGTTCACAGTGACTTAATGAATTCATGGAGAAAGAATTGCACAAGGAAAACTACTGAATTTGTAGTATGATTTCTGTCGAAGTGATGTAGAACGATGGCGTTTATTGGTTATGTATACATAAATGTTTTGTGTTTATAGATAAATGCTGGCCGTTTACAGAGTAGTAACGCTTAAATTTTCTAACAATTTACGTATTGGACAGTGACGTGACTCGAGCTGCCGGTGAAGCGTATTACAATTTAAACAACAAAAGTAAATATTATTGTATTCTACGCTAAACATGACAGTAATTTTCAGTTACACATCTGTCATTAGAATAGACTGAGCTCTCGAGGAAATATGATTTCAGTTTAGATGTAAAGCATTCTTTGCTACCTGTTGACAATTTGTGTTATATCCAAGATCTGTTGCATAGGGATTTGATTCACAGATCCAGTTATGTGGCTCCTCCCATGTATAGCGATTTTACGACTATGACGTGTGGGGCCTGAAGATGGCATCAATGTAATGCCGAAACTCGTTGCATATAAGAAGTTCATAACATAAATATCTACAATACATACGGCTGTTGGTAAATTATTGTATCAATAAATTTGTATTACATTTTAACTGATAATAGATCACAACTAAAACTTTGAAAAATTGTGTTCTATCAGTGACACCTGTTCGTGTGTTATATCAAATGTTAATGTTAATCTGTCAGTTTCTATGGACATAACATGTCGTGTTCTTTCGAAATTAAGGGATCGTTTGAACAGAGCCAATTAATAATTCTCTGAAAAAAGATCGCTAACAACTATCCCTGTTGCTATCTCTTTAAAAGTGTTAATTATAGCACTTGTGTCGTCTCCAAAAAAAAATCTTGTGGTGTGCTGAGTAGGTCATCGACAAACCAAAGAAATAGGAGTGGACCCAAAATTTAAATTTCTTGAACCCAATTTGTGGAATGCCTCGGGTCATTACAATTTTATCTCCTTCCAGAATTTTTTACATTAAGCACCACGTATTGTGTCGTTTTTGTTAAATGTTAGTCAAATTATTTATTTATAATGCGGCTAATCCCACAAAATTTAAGTTTTTCTATGAGGCTGTCACGCTCTACAGAATAAAATAAAACTAAACTAAATTCTGTTCTAACAGATCACGAAGGCCCAACTGTACCAACCGTCCGCCATGTCAACCTCAGCCCTCAGGCGTCAGTGGATGCGGATATGGAGGGGCACGTGGTCAGCCCATCGGTCTCCCTGTCGTGTGTCAGTTTACGAGACCGGAGTTGCTACTTGTTAATTAAGTAGCTCCTAAGTTCGCATCACAAGGGCTGAGTGCACCCCGCTTGCCAAAAGCCTTCGGCACAGTGGATGGCCACCATCCAAGTGCTAGACCAGCCCGCAGCGCTTAACTTTGGTGCTCTGACGGAAAACGGTGCTACCACTGCGGCAAGGCCGTTGCACCTACGGAATAAAATGGTTTGAATAAGTCACAGAAAGTAACAACTGATGATATTTTGTTGTTTAATATTTGCAAATAAAAGTGGTCGGGAAATGTGTGAATTCCTAAGGGACCAAACTGCTGAGGTCATCGGCACATTCTGCTGCAGTTTTTTGAAGACTTTGGGCGATGTTGTGATACACCTTAGGCTTGAGGACTCCCAACAGAAAGTAATCGGACACTGACAGATGAGGTGACTTGGGAGACCAGTTACGACCGTGACTAGACTGATCTCTGCTAAACAATCCTGTCAGGCGTGAAGATTGTGCAAAGGTGCTCCAAGGATTGTGAATCGCGTGGCGAGCGTACGCGTGGTGTGAGCGTCACAGGGTATTATTATAAGCACACATTCACGTCCAATTGTATCCACTCGCCCGGGCCACTTTTCTTTGCGTTCTCAGACAAGCAGCTTTAGTATAAGCCAAATTGTGGTGTACTAAAATACTGTTTCTGCCGAAAACTGATTCTGTTCTTGAGTATATCAGTTAAGGAAAGATGCCAATAAGAAAAGAAGGTGACAATCTTTCTCCCAACTTTCTTATGAACAGGTCTGATGATGATTATTTTAATCTATCGGAGAGAGTTCTCTATGTTAGGGTTATATTGCATATGCACTAAAATTACTTATTAGGTTAAAATACTTCCTTAGACTTTGAGTTCAAAATTCACTCAAGACCATAAAAACGTTTATTTTTCTTCTAATTGATCAATATTTTGTGTAACGACTGTTTTAGTATGTCTCCTACTTCTTCAAATCATCTTTTTGAATATTTCTACTGCAATGTCCAAAAATATTATTAAAAATTCTTTCTGTTCCTGAATTATCTATGACCGACTGTTGCTCAATTTGTTTAAGACAGCCTTTTCTGCGCTGTCTAGTAGACCTTCTCTCGTTTCACCGAACATTATATAGACTTAATTCCATTACCATCAATATTAATTTCGGTCATAGTTATATATATCTGAATTTTTAGTAATTTCTCTTCATATAAATATATAATACTTCTAGAATGCAAGTAATTATTTGTTGCGGCTCTTATGTAAATTTCTCCCTAACAGCTCTAATTGCTTTCACGGAATTTGCGACCATTTTTAGAGAAGATACTTTGAAATATTAAAACAAACATAAAACGTAATGTATTGAATTTCATATTAATGTATCTTTCCCTGTGCACCTGCTCTCAGTATATCTGCTATATGTTATTCTTAAAACATTTTATTTATTTATTTGTTTATTTAAACTGATCTTCAGTGTTTTAATAAATGTCACAGGTTGGCAAAGGTATGTCTCAAAGCAGTAGGGTACTACATTGTTGCTTTCACTAGTGATCCATCATGATTTGATACTGCACTAACAATACGGTACACGTTAAATTTTTTAGCCTAAACATTGTTATCAATTGTGGTCCCATGTTCTGTGCACGAGTTCGACAATTGAGTATTTAATCAGACCGTAACAGCTCACAATGACAGATTTCTAGGCTCTGGTCGATACAAAAACTACATTTTTCGTATTTTTGAGTATGTTAAAATTTTTCATGTGCGTCAACTCCTCCCTATAGCAGCATATTGGCTTCATATGAATATACTGCTGATCCTTAAAAATTGTGTTTATTTCTTCTGTCCGCTTGTTGTTAAGATAGACACTTAAAATCATTTTCTCTAAAATTCTGAACCTCTTATATTCAGTATTCTGAACCTCTTTTAAACACACAGGAAGCTCAACTAACTTGTTCTCACTTCCTTGCTGCTCTGATGAAACAAGGACACTCCACTTTTTTGATTCATGTTTTATTATGTTGTGAGCCTCTTCTTTTATGATTTCATTCCAAACTGCCTGTCTCCAACTTAGACACTAGGCATGTAGCCCCTGCTCCTTTCTGCAAAAAAAAAAAAAAATAATAATAATAAAAAATAAAGTAAAATAAAAAATAAAAATAAATAAATAAATCCGACTCCAGTAACCCCAGGATTATTGCTTTGTCAGCTTCAACGAGCAACAGCTTCTCTGTTCCTTTAAGAAGTGTAACATGGTCCGTCCCAATTGCATCACGGTTATAAAATAAAATATGGCTGCTGTTAATACATTCAACACTTCGTTTCTCTGGCCGATAGCTTTCTCAACCTAGCAGCGGGTCTGGCGCTGCAAAGCCTCTGTAAAACTGACACTGTGTCAACTATTGCTACACCTAGTTTATCCAGATCATGTTCCCAGTTGTAATCTAACTTGTTGGGTGTTTTCTAGTTCCTCGTGTATTCCCATTAACCGCAGCATCTGCAATACAGGAAGGCCTTCTTTGTTATACTTAGAAACGAAGCACCGACGACATCCGGGCCGAGCGCGTTGTTCCTGCTGAGAGCATACCGCAGAGGAAGATGCCCTAGCGTCCCTGCAAGAGCAATGTGTCGACATTCAAGCTCAATTCTTCCTTCATGGAGGCTACCGCCTCTATTGCAACACATCTGAGTTCCTTTACTAACGGGAGATAACGTGAAAAAGATTGTAATAGATACTCACATTGTTGTACTGAGACTGTTTTATCACACTCTCCCAGAAATTTTCATTACCTCCTTCCCTGGTTGACTTCGTTTCTCTTCTCTTGCGAAACTTGTTTGGTCTAACTCTAGTTTCCAGGATACTGGCCACATACCGAGCTAAAATATGATAACAGCCAGTTTAATAGCGTGTTGCTTCACCACTCCATCGCAGCGATGTAATATGGTATGGGTTCGACAAGTGCTTGGTCTCTTTACGAAGGTATATGGCACCCGATGTCTACGTACAGATCACGTAAAGCCTGTAGATTGACGAGTCGGTTGTTCCAGAGGGTTCAGATCAGGTATATTTGGTGGACGACACATCAACATTAATTCACGATCATGATCCTCAAACAACTGTATGACGAGTCTGGACTTGTTCAAAAATGGTTCAAATGGCTCTGAGCACTATGGGACTTAACTGCTGAGGTCATCAGTCCCCTAGAACTTAGAACTATTTAAACCTAACTAACCTAAGGACATCACACACATCCATGCCCGAGGCAGGATTCGAACCTGCGACCGTAGCGGTCGTGCGGCTCCAGACTGTAGCCCCCAGAACCGCTCAGCCACTCTGGCCGGCTGGATATTTATGATAGTAACTTTAGTTCTACCACACAATAGACAGCTTTTAGCCTGCAAACAGCAAAACGTTGTTTTATTTATCTATTTATTATGCTTTTCCTATAGACACTCACCATGTATCGTGTTGTTTGGCGTGCTGTCTTTTTTACACGCTTGTTTCTTTCGTTTTTGTCGTTAAACGTTCATTTTATACGATTTCTTGCCATGCACAGAGTTTTCGCCGCCATTACATGTTGGTGCAATTGTGTAGTGTTCATTTGTTTCGTGGCACGTTTGTTTGGGATGTGGCGCGCGGAGCGGATTTGTAGTGTTGTTGACGTTGTGGTGTTCAGTTCTTGTGTGTGTGTGTGTGTGTGTGTGTGTGTGTGTGTGTTGTTCTTAGCGTAAGTTAGTTTAAGTAGTGCGTAAGTCTAGGGACCGATGACCTTAGCAGTTTGGTCCCTTCGGAATTCACACCCATCTGAACATTAATTTTTCTCATAGGATATACTCATAATTTTGCAATCTGACTTACTGGTTTGAAGCGTCACGCCAACCTCCTCGTCTACGTGTAACAAGTGCACCCACCGTTCTCATTTACTAGCTGCACATGAATTCCAGTCCTGCCGTCCCCTCCGATTTTTACCCCCTACAACACCCTCCATTAAAAGAATAGCACCATGGAAGCTGTTCCCTTGGTGTCCTAACATGCCCAATGACCCTTTCCCTTCAACATCCTGTTATATTACCACATATCAAACGCTTTCCGATTTTCCCAAAAAATGGTTCAAATGGCTCTGAGCACTATGGTACTTAACATCGGAGGTCATCAGTCCCCTAGACTTAGTACTACTTAAACCTAACTAACCTAAGGACATCACACACATCCGTGAACGAGGCAGGATTCGAACCTGCGACCGTAGCAGTCGCGCGGTTCCGGACTGAAGACCCTAGAACCGCTCGATCATTTTCCCACCGTCCGTGATTCACTCCCGTACAATGCTTTGCAGACGTACATCAAGAGAAATTTCTTCCTCTAATTAAGCCGGCCGGTGTGGCCAAGCGGTTCTAGGCGCTTCACTCTGGAACCGCGCGACCGCTGCGGTCGCAGGTTCGAACTCCGCCTCGGGCATGGATGTGTGAGCTGTCCTTAGGTTAGTTAGATTTAAGTAGTTCTAAGCTCTAGGGGACTGATGACCACCGATGTTAAGTCCCATAGTGCTTAGAGCCATTTGAACCATTTTTCCTCTAATTAAGATACAAGTATCAAGCATAATAATAGTTCTTTCACCCGATCTGGATGCCCAGTCGATTTCATTCGCCTGTCTTAAGGGGGGTAGGGCGTCAAAGGGGCCAACTTCGAGAAGGAGAGGCAGCACAGGACATTTTAATTTGCACTGTCTATACTTTTACAAATAAATTCATAAAACCTTGTCAGCATGACCAGGAAGGATTCACACTCATAGCAGTGGAAGTTCAAAAACACGAAAAAATAATATTTTTTAAATGTGAAAACTCATGATTTTTTTCACTTACTGTTGGCTGCATTTGTTGCTATAGGTACACTTTTCTTCATAAGTAAGAGAGATTCTTCGATGAATTTTGCACAGCTTACAAACCATACTTACAGGTGTATGAAACTCTAGAATTTATTTAATCTATGAAAAAATGAATGGGCTGATACGTTTTAAACTTCGTGTTTAGAGAAAACTTGAATTTTATAGTTGATTTTCTCAATTTTTACCACAGTTTTTAACAGATTTGGGAAATTCTAGAGTTTGATACACCTGTAAGTATGGTTTGTACGCTGTGCAAAATTCATCGAAGAATCTCTCTTACTTATGAAGAAAAGTGTACCTACAGCAACAAATGCAGCTAATACCAAGTGAAAAAATGATGAAATTTCACATGTAAAAAAATTAGTTTTATTATGTTTTTGAACTTCCTCTGCTATGACTGTGAATCCTGAATCCTTCCTGGTCATGCTAACAAAGTTTTATGAGTTTATTTGTAAAAGTATAGAAAGTGTAAATTAAAATGTCCTGTGATGCCTCTCCTGCTCCAATTCGGCCTGTTTCACGTCCTACGCCCCCCCCCCCCTCCCCCTTAAGCGTGTCATATTTTTTAATAACCAGTATCAAACTTCTCTTGCGTTCTGGAGTTGAAAATATAAATATCCTCAGTGCGTCACGTCACGTCTTACAGCACTGACATACTGAAGAAAGACATTCTTAAAAGTTTAACAGCAAAGTTGTTATTTATTTACTAACTGACTAGTTTCGGATTTTGCCCTTTTCACAAGCCAAGCATTTTTTTATTTGTATTGGACCCTTCCGTTTATCTCATCACGCATAAATATGTCCCAGATCTTTATTACCTTGCATGATGTTATCCACGTGATAGTGAAATTTTATTTACAGTGGACAATTTGTTCTCATTAGAATACACTGTTTAATCCAATAAGAACAAATTCTCGCTTTCTCAATATCGCTGGCAGTGGAGTATTTTACTCGTTTATACCTGTAGCAAGACATACGTTTATGCACATCATTCTCAGTCCAAAATGATACCTAACTGTTCTCCTTTACAAGCCGTCGAAATATCTATAATTTTGTGGATATAATTTTTCTGGAAATTTTTCCTTCTCGCAGCCGAAAATCCTTAATCTTCCTACTTTGTTGTTTCAGTAAGCATATCGTTTAATTACTTTTTGTCAATTATACCACGTGTAACTAATCTTCTGTAATGTGTAGTTCTGATGGTGCTCATATATTTAAATTCAGCTGACGTAATCATCGTTTTGGTATTGGAAGTTTCAGGAATTTACAAGTGAAGTTAGTGAATATGAACCATAAATAACCCTGATAGGGTTGATGAATATACAAAAATGTTTACGCTGTTTCATAACGTCACTCTTACGATAGAAGTTGGATACTACGAACGAGGAAATCTGACCAGGAGATGACTTTTAATAGAGAATGTCAGAGCCTGAATGATCTTCTCCGTTTTACCTATAACAGTAACAGAGTTAGACAATAACATTTTTCCTGCTTGATTACTGCGAGATACTGTCTCCTAGGAACGGAACTTTCTCCATGTGATTATATCCCGCTCTGTGCATTTTTACTGTCTTCTAAATGAAACTACTTCTTGTCAATCGTTTGATCACATTAGAAATACCTTGACGACACTTTTTAATTTTTATAAATATAAAACTGTCATGGTAAAAGCTGATTATTGACTGTCTAACAACTCTACCACAACAAAGGTCAGCATTTTAACAACGATTGTGGTGTTGCTCACGCTGCTAAATACTGCATTTTCGGGCAACAACAGTCATATTATGTGGCAGGTGTCATTAGACCACAGTTAATAGTCATTTCATGTAATAATGAAAAAACTAGGCACTCATCTTTCTGTGTTTCCCACGCTGGTCTCGTATTATCATGGCTCAATCGTTGAAAATCTAGGTGATTATGATTCCAAGTTCGGATGCAAAGAGGCCTAGGTTTTATTCTGCTATATTCAAAAGTTTTGTAGATGCGCTTCACAAACCATTCTTGGAGATTACACTTTTGCTGGACAATGGTGATGTAAAAAGATAATCAGCACTCCGAAATTAAGTTGCACTTCCTTTTAATTGCTTTTATTGCAATATCACGTAAACACAAAACATTACTTGACAATACAAAACATACTTGAAAACATCTCTCTCACAGTCACTGTTAAAGTTCACTTTTTATAAGCTGTCTACGTTATGCGTCTTTCCAACATGACGTCCAACACTTGACTTTCTCAAGGTCCGACTCTCTAACAAGTTTACAACCAACTAATAATCACTTACGCGCCCAAAAATCAGAGTTGTAAGTACGTCATAGATCATAGTGACTTTCTGAAGGTCCGACTTTCTGAAGGTCCGACTCTCTAACAAGTTAACAACCAACTAACTATCGCTTACGCCCCCAAAAATGAGAGTTGCAAGTACGTCATACATCATAGTGACAAAAGAAAGAATACACATAAGAATAATATCATTGCAATATAAACATATCGATGTATCAAAAATGAAATCAAATCTGGATGTTGTCTCAGAAATATGTAAACTACTTTGCAGAAACACAGTAGAATATTACTGGTACCGAGAGGTTCAGGTGAGGTACCATAATGGTTACATAATTCAAGTACCATTACGACTGGGACGAGCTATGTATCTCTACTTCCCATGTGCACCTTCTGTCCCTTCAGTGGTGAGGAAAGCGACTTCACATGTAAATCTGTTTGTTGCAATTCTAGATTTTTGTTTCTTAAACATCGCAGCCTATTTGCAATATAGAAAGAAACTCTCACAAAATACACGGTCCTGTTACATTAATGTGACCATCGCCCATGTTCGACCTCAATGTACAATAACCACTCATAGATGGCAGGTGAAAGCACCAACAGTCGAGGGTACAAAATGCGTATCGGGGGGGGGGGGGGGGGGGAGTGTAGTATTGCAGATACGGATCGATGTATCTAACGCACTAAAGGTCATAATCATAGGCCTTCGGGCATACTGGAGACGGCTTAGATTGTAACTGTTTGCGTGTCGCCGTGGTTAAAGTATACCGAGAGTGGAAAAATGGTGCTACCCAAACCCGGCGCCAAGGCAACTGTTGTTCACCAGGGGCGATAGATGGCAGGGATGAACGACGCCTGCGGAGATGTGTACGGAAGAAAAGACGTGCAACTGTTGAACTACAGACAGCCATGATGAACCAGGGGGTCATCAACAATATATCTTCAACGAGGGCCTCCGCAGTAGACGCCTGGTTCATGCACCCTTGCTGACTGATGTTCACCGCCGACCAAGTCTGGAATTTGCATGTAAGTACAATTAGACATCGACTGGGTTGCGACAGATGGCCTTTTTAGATATATCAGGTTTTATGCTCGACACGACAGATGGCCGTTAGCAAGCACAGCGTAAAAAGTCTGAAAGCGAACACCCTCAAAAAATCGTCAGAAGCTTCCAGTCCGCAGAAAGGAGCGTTATGGTCTCAGAAATAATTTTGTGGGATTCCTTAAGTGATCTCGTCATTACGGAAGGCGCAACGGATCAACACAAGTATTCACCTACCCTTGAGAATCATGTATACCGCAACGTGCAGTTTGTGTTTCTTCGGCACGAACAATGCAGGGTGTCACACAGCTCACAGTGTACGTGCCTCGTTCGAAGAACGCCTGGATGCATTTAACATACTCCTCAGCCACCAAACTCAGTGGATTTAAACCCAATCAAGCATTTGCGGGATCGCCTCGAAAGGGCTGTTCGTGCCATAAACGAGAAACGAAGCGCATCTGACCACAGCACCGGTGACGGCATGGCTCCACGTCCTTGTTGGTACATAACAGTCTCGCAGCCGTCCAAATTGCAAAAGATGATTATTCAGACGTATGACATGTGGCCATATGTGGTCACATTAATGTGAGTCGACACTATACACTGAAGTCATGCGTACCCCGTACTCGTACCATGGCGGACCTCCTTTTTCCCGGCGTATTCCAGCCTATCAACGTGGTATGGACTCAAAAAGTCGTTGGACTCCCCCTACAGAATTATTGAGCCATACTGTCTCTATAGCCTCCATAATGGCGAAAGTGTTGCCGGCACAAGATTTTGTGAACGAACTGACCTATGGGATTTATGTCGGCCGATCTCGGTGGCCAAATCATTCGCTCGAATTGTCTACAATTTTCTTCAAACCAATCGCGAAAAATTGTGGGCTGGGACATGCCTCACTGTCATTCATAATAATTCCATCGTCGCTTGGGAATATGAAGTCCTTGAATGGCTGTAAATGGTCTGTATCTAGTCGGACCTAACCATTTCCAGTTAATTAGCGGTTCAGTCGGACCAATGGACACGGTCCATTCCTCGTAAACACAGCCCACACCATAATGGAGTCACCATCAGCTTGCACAGTGCCTTGTTGACAACTTGAGTCCAAGGCTTCGTGGGGTCTGCACCACTCTCAAATCCTACTATCACCTCTTACCAACTGAAAGCGGGACTCATCTGATCAGGCCACGGTTACCCAAAGTCTATAAGCGATATAGTTACGAGCCCAGGAGAAGCGCCGAAGGCAATGTGCTGTTAACGTCGGTCGCCTGCTGCAGGAGTCCATTTATACCAAATTTCGCGGCATTGTACGTTCGTCGCACGACCAACGTGGATTTCTGCTGTTATTTCACGTAGCAACTACTCGACTACGCAAAACCTCGCTGCTCTTGGCCATTAAGTGAAGGCGGTCAGCCACTGCGTTGTCTGTGGTGAGAGGTACCGCATGAAATTTGGTATTCTCGGCACACTCTTGACACTGTGGATCTTGGAATATTAATTCCTAACGATTTCCGAAATAGAATGTCCTAATCGTCTAGCTCTAACTATCATTCCGCGTTCAAAGTGCGATGATGATGTTTGGTTTGCAGGGCGCTCAACTGCGCGGTCATCAGCGTAGAATTTTGTCACAATCCAATCTAGCCACTGTCACGAATGATGATGACGAAGAAGAAAACACAAACACCCAGTCCCCGGACAGAGAAAATCTCCAACCCGGCCAGGAATCGAACCCGGGAGCCCTTGATCCAGAGGAAGCAACGCTAACCACTAGACCACGTGCTGCGGACCCCGTCGTGCGGCCATAATTATATCGGAAACCTTTTCACATGAATCACCTCTTAATAAATGACAGCTCCGCCAATGCACTGCCCTTTTATAACTTGTGCACGCGATACTACTGCCATCTGTATATATGCTTATCACTATCCCGTGATTTCTGTCACCTCAATGTATATCGTAATGTCCAGGAATATAGTAGTGAATGTGAAGCAAATATAAAGCACTATAATCTGATCCTTCCCCCATGAACCATGGACCTTGCCGTTGGTGGGGAGGCTTGCCTGCCTCAGCGATACAGTTGGTCGTACCGTAGGTGCAACCACAAAGGAGGGGTATCTGTTGAGAGGCCAGACAAACGTGCGGTTCCTGAAGAGGGGCAGCAGCCTTTTCAGTAGTTGCAGGGGCAACAGTCTGGATGATTGACTGATCTGGCCTTGTAACACTAACCAAAACGCTCTTGCTGTGCTGGTACTGCGAACGGCTGAAAGCAAGGGGAAACTACAGCCGTAATTTTTCCCGAGGGCGTGCAGCTTTACTGTATATTTAAATGATGATGGCGTCCTCTTGGGTAAAATATTCCGGAGGTAAAATAGTCCCCCATTCGGATCTCCGGGCGGGGACTACTCAAGAGGACGTCGTTATCAGGAGAAAGAAAACTGGCGTTCTACGGATCGGAGCGTGGAATGTCAGAGACCTTAATCGGGCAGGTAGGTTAGAAAATTTAAAAAGGGAAACGGATAGGTTAAAGTTAGATATAGTGGGAGTTAGTGAAGTTCGGTTGCAGGAGGAACAATACTTTTGGTCAGGTGAATACAGGTTTATAAATACAAAATCAAATAGGGGTAATGCAGGAGTAGGTTTAATAATGAATAAAAAATATAGGAGTGCGGGTAAGTTACTACAAACAGCATAGTGAACGCATTATTGTGGCCACGATAGACACGAAGACCACGCCTACTACAGTAGTACAAGTTTATATGCCAACTAGCTCTGCAAGATTATGAAGAAATTGATGAAATGTATGATGAGATAAAAGAAATTATTCATGTAGTAAAGGGAGACGAAAATTTAATAGTCATGGGTGACTGGAATTCGAGAGTAGGAAAAGGGAGTGAAGGAAACATAGTAGGTGAATATGGATTGGGGGTAAGAAATGAAAGAGGAAGCTGTCTGGTAGAATTTTGCACAGAGCATAACTTAATCATAGCTAACACTTGCTTCAAGAATCATAAAAGAAGGTTGTATACATGGAAGAATCCTGGAGATACTAGAAGGTATCACATAGATTATATAATGGTAATACAGAGATTTAGGAACCAGGTTTTAAATTGTAAGACATTTCCAGGGGCAGATGTAGACTCTGACCACAATCTATTGGTTATGAAGTGTAGATTAAAACTGAAGAAACTGCAATAGGTGGGAATTTGCGGAGATGGAACCTGGATAAACTGACTAAACCAGAGGTTGTACAGAGTTTCAGGGAGCGCATAAGGGAACAATTGACAGGAATGGGGGAAAGAAATACAGTAGAAGAAGAATGGGTAGCTCTGAGGGATGAAATAGTGAAGGCAGCAGAGGATCATGTAGGTAAAAAGACGAGGGCTAGTAGAAATCCTCGGGTAACAGAAGAAATATTGAATTTAATTGATGAAAGGAGAAAATATAAAAATACAGAAAATGAAGTAGGCAAAAATGAATACAAACGTCTCAGAAATGAGATCGACAGGAAGTGCAAAATGGCTAAGCAGGGGTGGCTAGAGGACAAATGTAACGATGTAGAGGCTTATCTCACTAGGGGTAGATAGATACTGCCTACAGGAAAATTAAAGAGAACTCAGATGGAAACCCAGTTCTAAGCAAAGAAGGGAAAGGTGGAAGGAGTATATAGAGGGTCTATACAACGGTGATGTACTTGAGGACTATATTATGGAAATGGAAGAGGATGTAGATGAAGATGAAATGGGAGATACGATACTGCGTGAAGAGTTTGACAGAGCACTGAAAGACCTGAGTCGAAACAAGGCCCTGGGAGTAGACAACATTCCATTAGAACTACTGACGGCCTTGAGAGAGCCAGTCCTGACAAAACTCTACCATCTGGTGAGCAAGATGTATGAGACTTCAAGAAGAATATAATAATTCCAATACCAAAGAAAGCAGGTGTTGACAGATGTGAAAATTACCGAACCATCAGTTTAATAAATCGCAGCTGCAAAATACTAACACGAATTCTTTATAGACGAATGGAAAAACTGGTAGAAGCCGACCTCGGGGAAGATCAGTTTGGATTCTGTAGAAGTATGCAATACTTACCTTACTGACCTTACGACTTATCTCAGAAGAAAGATTAAGGAAAGGCAAACCTACATTTCTAGCATTTGTAGACATAGAGAAAGCTTTTGACAATATTGACTGGAATACTCTCTTTCAAATTCTAAAGGTGGCAGGGGTAAAATACAGGGAGCGAAAGGCTATTTACAATTTGTACAGAAACCAGATGGCAGTTATAAGAGTCGAGGGGCATGAAAGGGAAGCAGTGGTTGGGAAGGGAGTCAGACACGGTTGTAGCCTCTCCCCAATATTATTCAATCTGTATATTGAACAAGCAGTAAAGGAAACAAAAGAAAAATTAGGAGTAGGTATTAAAATCCATGGAGAAGAAATAAAAACTTTGAGGTTCGCCGATGACATTGTAATTCTGTCAGAGACAGCAAAGGATTTGGAAGAGCAGTTGAACGGAATGAACAGTGTCTTGAAAGGAGGATATAAGATGAACATCAACATAAGCAATACGTGGATAATGGAATGCAGTCGAATTAAGTCGTGTGATGCTGAGGGAATTAGATTGGGAAATGAGACACTTAAAGTAGTAAAGGAGTTTTGCTATTTGGGGAGCAAAATAACTGATGATGGTCAAAGTTGAGAGGATATAAAATGTAGACTGGCAATGGCAAGGAAAGCGTTTCTGAAGAAGTGAAATTTGTTAACATCGAATATTGATTTAAGTGTCAGGAAGTCGTTTCTGAAATAATTTTTATGCAGTGTAGCAATGTATGAAAGTGAAACATGGACGATAAATAGTTTGGACAACAATAGAATAGAAGCTTTCGAAATGTCGTGCTACAGAAGAATGCTGAAGATTTGACGGGAAGATCACATAACTAATGAGGAGGTATTGAATAGAATTGGGGAGAAGAGGAGTTTGTGGCACAACTTGACAAAAAGAAGGGACCGGTTAGTAGGACATGTTCTGAGCATCAACGTATCACAAATTTAGCATTGGAGGGCAGCGTGGAGGGTAAAAATTGTAGAGGGAGACCAAGAGATGAATACACTAAGCAGATTCAGAAGTATGTAGGATGCAGTAAGTATTGGGAGATGAAAAAAAAAATGGTTCAAATGGCTCTGAGCACTATGGGACTCAACTGCTGAGGTCATTAGTCCCCTAGAACTTTGAACTAGTTAAACCTAACTAACCTAAGGACATCACAAACATCCATGCCCGAGGCAGGATTCGAACCTGCGACCGTAGCGGTCTTGCGGTTCCAGACTGCAGCGCCTTTAGCCGCACGGCCACTTCGGCCGGCGGAGATGAAGAAGCTTACACAGGATAGGGTAGTATGGAGAACTGCATCAAACCAGTATCAGGACTGAAGACCACAGCAACAACAACAACAATAATTTGATATTGGCCGTCTTCAGCGCAAACAGTGCATGTTACCGCAAGGAGACTGTAACTCACTGGACTGATGTTGCTAGCCACCTCTCTCTGTACTTTGCTAAATTTTTCATCATTCCATGTCTCCTACATCCAAAGTCGTGCATAATGTGTTTTACGTAGTCTATCATTCACTGCCCCAATAGACTTTTCCCTCTTGTGGGGCGGCTGGTAAAATTTTGTCTATTATTGTACTCCGTCTTTCTCACGCGAGCCTGGAAACTATTTTTGTGGTCAGCTAGAAAGCGATGGAGAACATACTGACCATAGATTTCAGTCTCCACATCCACATTCTGGTCCAGCCCACTGAAAGAAATGTTTCTATTGTCTTTCTACTTCGCGGGTTAGGACTATGACTATAAATGTAGGTATAAAGTTCTAGTTCATCGATATATTTAGTAATGTATCTCACTCACAGTAATTTGAAAGTCACTATGTTCAATTGACAGTAAATCTTTCTATCCTCAACAGCACCATTATTGGTTCAGAGGCGACCTCTACGGCACGTTCCTACCAAATTGTCTTTCGTCCTGGCTATTATAACTAAATTAAATTTTCGAATTAAATGTTCGTCACAAAAGTGGAAACAATAGTCACCACTTGCCACGCGGAATTGAAGAATTCATGGATAGCACACTAACAGATACTTTAGCAAAATTTAAGCGATCCAGGACGGTGTACATTCCTCGCAATTTCAATATCAGTTACTACAGAAAACACAGATTTTGTTACAGTCCGTCTCTGACGTCATCCGAGGCAGAGCGCAATCTGGCATTTAACAGACGCGGATCTTACAGGAGCTGAGTGCAAAGCGAATCTTTTTCCTGCCCCTCGGGCTGTTTTTATATATGTGCCGCAGCTGACGGCCAATAGAACACCAGCTGTCATCTGCGGCAGCAGTCCATGAACGACCGCTTTCTCGAACACATAATCTTTGATAACAAAGTTATGAATTAATTTAGAATTAATTTTTTACCTGCATTCATGTAAGTTGGTTGAAACCACAGAAAAAGTTTCAGCTCGCTTGTATTAAAGCTTTGCCTTCTAGAATTTTTATGGTGAAACGAATGGTAGATCGTTACCTCTGACCTACAACTTTAGTAGACCTTGTCTTGTTTTTTCCCTGTGGGTCCGGGAGTTAGAATAGACCCGAAGTATTCCTGCCTGTCGTAAGAGGCGACTAAAAGGAAACTCACATGTTTTGGCCTTATGTGAAGGTCCCCTGTAGGGTTCGACCTCCGCTTTTCCAAAGTTTGCTGAAGAGCAAGCCAATTGGGGAAAGACGCCTTACATGGTGCATCATGTCCATCGTGCACTGAGACTTTCAGCATCCTTCATCATCGTGGCTTTGCAGTCCCACTCATTCTCCATCTCTTAGGCGAGGACACCTTCCTGGGTGCGTTTTCCTTCATCCACTATGCAGTGTCGTTTTCTGCGCCGACGATGACCATGGACTTCTTTGCACCTCATATCCAGCACGGTAGCCAATCTGTTGTGGTGGGGCTGCCATGCCCCCCCCCCCCCCCCATGTACCTCCCTAACTACACAGGGATCGCTCTGCTGATGCCTGCGCCGTTAATTCCCCATGTATGCCAAAAAGGAGTGGATGCCCGCAACCCTGGGGCATCAAGACTCCCAGCAATGGCCATCCTGCCAGCTGACCTTTGCTACGGTTGGGTGGCGCCCATGTGGAGGGCCCCTGGTCGGAGTGGGTGGCATCAGGGCGGATGACACGCCATGGAGCGTACTACGTCATCTCTTGCTGGTGGCCCAATGCCAGCAGTCTCTAAGCGGTCGGGGTCTAACTACAATGCGAAGAAGTATGATCCCAAATCGTTCCCTTCCCTGGCCACGCCATCGGAAGTAGGTCAGACTAAGGATGGCAGCGAATCTATGGTACCTCGTATGCACAGGAGCAGATGGGGCATCCTTCATGCGCACCAACTTAGAGTGAGGAGGTGTTCACTTCGTCTGGCGCATACAAAGGAGTCTGAAGGATAATCAGATAGCCACAGTGCTTCATCTTGGGCTTCGAGGGTGATGCATTACCCGAGAAGGTCAAGGTGATGGTATACTGCTGTTATGTCAAGGCATATATTTCTCCCCCAATGGGCTGCTTTAAATGCCAGAAGTTCAGGCATATGTCTTCTCACTGTACTTCCAGTGTCATATGTCGCGACTGTGAACATCCATCACATCCCAATAAAATGCGCCCTGCCTCTCATCTGTGTCAACTGAGGAGAGCACCATTCCCCTTGCTCACTGGATTGCAGTATTTTCCAGATAGAACGGAAAATCATGGAATACAAGACCCTGCACCGACTGATCTACACTGAGGCTAAGAGGAAATTACACCTACATCCTGTGCCTATGATATATTCTTAAACTGCCACTATGAAAACAGTTATAGGCCCAACAGTTCCACCAATTCCAGTTGGCTCTCACAGCCATAAGAGTACACCTGTCCCCTTGATGGTGGGGGGCACATCCCTCGCTGTTGCTCCTGCACCAGCTACCTTGGGAGCACTGCCCCCCCCCCCCAACCACCAGGGACATAAGTCCCCACTTCTCAGCCAGAGAAGCGAAAGTCTTCTTCGGCTCCTCTCGCTAGGATGGGGTCTCTTGGGTCCCTCCCTTCCCAGGTTTCTACTAGTGGGAAGATGACGCCCACCTGTGGCTGAAGTGCCCAAAAGCAGCTAGTTGTAGGGTTCATGATCCTCCTCAGTCCTGGAGACTGAATCAGTGAAGCCCTACCAGCCAGAGAAACCCAAGGAGCAGCAAGAGAAATTCAGAAAGAAGACCCAAAAGAACAAGAAAACTGTGGTGGCACCAAAACCACCGCTACTTACAAGGTCTGCATCTGAGGATGAAGTGGAGCTTCTAGTGTCTGCTGAGGACCCAGATCTCGCCAGTCCTTCATACACAATGGTTATAAACTCTTCAGGTACTAAGTCGGTTTACAGGGTGGGAGTTCCTCAGCGCCCTTGCACATTGCCCTGACACAGCTCCTGGGCCAGATCAGATCCACAGTCAGCTGATTAAATATCTCTTGTCCGACTACAAGCGACATCTCCTTGTCGTCTTCAAACGGATCAGCTGCGATGGTGTCTTTCCATGGCAATGGTGGGAGAGCATAATCATTCCTGTGCTCAGACACGGTAAAAACTGGCTTGATGTGGATAGCTATCGGCCCATTAGCCTCACCAACGTTCTTTGAAAGCTGCTAGAACGAATGGTAAGTCGGCGGTTGTGTTGGGTTCTGGAGTCACGTGGCCTACTGTCTCCATCCCAGGGCAGTTTCCACCCGGGTCACCCTACCACTGATAATCTTGTGTCCCTCGAGTCTACCATCCAAACAACCTTTTCCAGACGCCAACATCTGGTTACCATCTTCTTTGATTTACGGAAAGCTTACGACAAGACCTGGCGACATCGTATCCTTGCCACATTATATGAGTGGGGTATCTAGGCCCACTCCCGATTTTTATCCAAAATTTCGTTTCGCTCTGTATTTTCCGTGTCCAAGTTGGTGCCTCCCATAGTTTCCCGCATATCCCAGAGAATGGAGTCCTGCAAGGCTCTGTATTGAGTGTATCTCTATTTTTATTGGCCATTAACGGTCTAGCAGCAGCTGTAGGGCCGCCCATCTCACCTTTTCTGACGACTCCTGCATTTCGTGCTGCTCCTCCAGTACTGTTGTTGCTGAGCGGCGCCTGCAGCGAGCCATCCACAAGGAGTAGCCCACGGCTTCCAGTTTTCAGACGCGAAATAGTGCGTCATGCACTTCTGCCGACATTGTACCGTTCATCTGGAACCAGTACTTTACTTTAATGACGATTCACTCACTGTAGTGGAGCCATATCGATTCTTAGGACTGGTTTCCGACACCCGATTGACTCGGCTTCCTCACCTTCGTCAGCTTAAGCAGAACCGATGGCTGCACCTCAATGCCCTCCACTGCCTGAGCAACACCAACTGGGGTGCAGATCGCTCTACGCTGCTGCTGCTCTACAGAATCCTTGTTCAATCCCGCCTTGACTACGGGAGTCCGGTTTATGGTTCGGCGGCGCCCTCAGTGTTGCGTTTACTCGACCCAGTGCACCACTGTGCCGTTCGACTGGCGACGGAAGCTTTTAGGACGAGTCTGGTGACGCCAGTTATGTTGCACACATTTGTAGTTCTCCTGAGCATCGGAATTACCGTCTCGTTTTCGCAACCACTACGGTTCATCTCCCACATCGCCGGCCCAGATCAGGACTCATGATTGCGGTTCGCGTCCGATCCCTTCTGTCCGAACTGGAGTCCTATCCTTTACCACCTCTACTCGAGGTCCATTCACGTACACCCCCATCGTGTAAACCTAGACCGAAGCTTCGCCTGGACCTTTAGCATGGCCCTAAGGACTCACTTAACCCCGTGGATCCCCACTGTCTCTTCCTCTCGATTCTTGACGTGTTTCGGAGCTCTGAAGTAGTTTACACCGACGGCTCGATGGTCGATGGTCATGTTGGCTTCGCCTACGCCCACAAAGGCCATATTGAACAGCATTCCTTGCCCGATGGCTACACTGTATTCACTGCAGAGCTGGTGGCCAAATCTTTTGCACTTGAGTACATCCGTTCATGCTTTGACGAGACGTTTCTTCTCTGTACCGACTCCCTGAGCTGCATACAAGCTATCGACCAGTGCTACCCTCGCCACCATTTCGTAGCGACCATCCAGGAGTCCCTCTATGACCTGGAACGGTCCAATCGTTCAGTAGTGTTTGTCTGGACCCCAGGACAAGTCGGCATCCCAGGCAACGAACTTGCTGACAGGCTGGCCGAACAGGCTGCACGGAAACCGCTTCTGGAGATAGGCATCCAGGTAACTGACCTGCGCCGGCCAGAGTGGCCGAGCGGTTCTAGGCGTTACAGTCTGCAACCGCGCGACCGCTACGGTTGCAGGTTCGAATCCTGCCTCGGGCATGGATGTGTGTGATGTCTTTAGGTTGGTTAGGTTTAAGTAGTTCTACGTTCTAGGGGACTGATGACCTCAGAAGTTAAGTCCCATAGCGCTCAGAACCATTCGAACCATTTTTGTAACTGACCTGCGCTCGTTATTACGCCGCATGGTTTTTCGGCTTTGGGAGATCGAATGTCATAACCTCAGTACGCCCAACAGTTGCGTGCCATTAAGGAGACTACTCTCACAGGGACTCTGTGGTTCTCTGCCTGCTCCGCATTGGCCACGCTTGGGCGACACACGGCTATCTCCTGCACCGTGAAGACCCACCTCAGAAGTGGGCCCGGTTGACAGTGGCCTGTATTCTGTTGCGCTGTCCTATTTTGGCTGCCCTGCGACATCATCTTCGGTTACCGGACTCGTTACCGTTAATTTTAGCAGACGACGCCCCATCGGCTGATTTGGTTTTACGTTTTACGCGTGAGGGTTAGTTTTATCATTCGATCTAAGTTTTAGCGCTTGTCCTTTGTCCGTCTGTATCCTCCACCCTAGTGCTTTTAGGCTGGAGGTGTTAATGTGTTGCAGAGTGGCTGACTTATCCTTCTTATTCACGTGGTCAGCCAGCCATTGTAATCTGCTCTCATGTTTTACTCTCTTCTCCCTGTTTCGTGGGTCTCTGTAATTTTCTTGTCCTATTTTGTCCATTTTAGTGTTTGTTGCCCTTCTGTCGCTCTTGAGGTTTTTCTTTTCTTCCAGCTTTGTGTTGTATGTCTCGTTTGTTTTACTCTCACCCTTGTGGAATTATTTTAATCTGAACAAGGGACCGATGACCTAGCAGTTTGTTCCCTACCCCCCCCCCTCCACTCTTTAAACCAACCAACCAACTTGTATTGTTTGTTATTAATACTATGATTCAAAAATTTGTTATAGCTCTACTATTTAGTAGATTTTATCATGTGTTGTAACCAAAATTTTCTACATCTACATCCATACTCCGCAAGCCACTTGACGGTGTGTGGCGGAGGGTACCTTGAGTACCTCTATCGGTTCTCCCTTCTATTCCAGTCTCGTATTGTTCGTGGAAAGAAGTATTGTGGGTATGCTTCTGTGTGGGCTCTAATCTCTCTGATTTTATCCTCATGGTCTCTTCGCGAGATATACGTAGGAGGGAGCAATATACTATTTGACTCTTCGGTGAAGGTACAGGGTGTTTCAAAAATGACCGGTATATTTGAAACGGCAATAAAAACTAAACGAGCAGTGATAGAAATACACCGTTTGTTGCAATATGCTTGGGACAACAGTACATTTTCAGGCAGACAAACTTTCGAAATTACAGTAGTTACAATTTTCAACAACAGATGGCGCTGCGGTCTGGGAAACTCTATAGTACGATATTTTCCACATATCCACCATGCGTAGCAATAATATGGCGTAGTCTCTGAATGAAATTACCCGAAACCTTTGACAACGTGTCTGGCGGAATGGCTTCACATGCAGATGAGATGTACTGCTTCAGCTGTTCAATTGTTTCTGGATTCTGGCGGTACACCTGGTCTTTCAAGTGTCCCCACAGAAAGAAGTCACAGGGGTTTATGTCTGGCGAATAGGGAGGCCAATCCACGCCGCCTCCTGTATGTTTCGGATAGCCCAAAGCAATCACACGATCATAGAAATATTCATTCAGGAAATTGAAGACGTCAGCCGTGCGATGTGGCCGGGCACCATCTTGCATAAACCACGAGGTGTTCGCAGTGTCGTCTAAGGCAGTTTGTACCGCCACAAATTCACGAAGAATGTCCAGATAGCGTGATGCAGTAATCGTTTCGGATCTGAAAAATGGGCCAATGATTCCTTTGGAAGAAATGGCGGCCCAGACCAGTACTTTTTGAGGATGCAGGGACGATGGGACTGCAACATGGGGCTTTTCGGTTCCCCATATGCGCCAGTTCTGTTTATTGACGAAGCCGTCCAGGTAAAAATAAGCTTCGCCAGTAAACCAAATGCTGCCCACATGCATATCGCCGTCATCAGTCCTGTGCACTATATCGTTAGCGAATGTCTCTCGTGCAGCAATGGTAGCGGCGCTGAGGGGTTGCCGCATTTGAATTTTGTATGGATGGAGGTGTAAACTCTGGCGCATGAGACGATACGTGGACGTTGGCGTCATTTGGACCGCAGCTGCAACACGGCGAACGGAAACCCGAGGCCGCTGTTGGATCACCTGCTGCACTAGCTGCGCGTTGCCCTCTGTGGTTGCCGTACGCGGTCGCCCTACCTTTTCAGCACGTTCATCCATCACGTTCCCACTCCGTTGAAATTTTTCAAACAGATCCTTTATTGTATCGCTTTTCGGTCCTTTGGTTACATTAAACCTCCGTTGAAAACTTCGTCTTGTTGCAACAACACTGTGTTCTAGGCGGTAGAATTCCAATAACAGAAAAATCCTCTGTTCTAAGGAATAAACCATGTTGTCTACAGCACTCTTGCACGTTGTGAACAGCACACGCTTACAGCAGAAAGACGACGTACAGAATGGCGCACCCACAGACTGCGTTGTCTTCCATATCTTTCACATCACTTGCAGCGCCATCTGTTATTGAAAATTGTAACTACTGTAATTTCGAAAGTTTGTCCGCCTGAAAATGTACTGTCGTCCCAAGCATATTGCAACAAACGGTGTATTTCTATCGCTGCTCGTTTAGTTTTTATTGCCGTCTCAAATATACCGGTCATTTTTGAAACACCCTGTATGTTCTCGAAACTTCAACAAAAGGCCGTACCGAGCTACTGAGCATCTCTCCTGCAGAGTCTTCCACTGGAGTTCATCTATCATCTCCGTAACGCTTTCGCGATTACTAAATGATCCTGTAACGAAGCGCGCTGCTCTCCGTTGGATCTTCTCTATCTCTTCTATCAACCCTATCTGGTACGGATCCCACACTGCTGAGCAGTATTCGAGCAGTGGGGGAACAAGCGTACTGTAACCTACTTCCTTTGTTTTCGAACTGCATTTCCTTAGGATTCTTCCAATGAATCTCAGTCTGGCATCTGCTTTACCAACGATCAACTTTATATGATCATTCCATTTTAAATCACTCCTAATGCGTACTCCCAGATAATTTATGGAATTAACAGCTTCCAGTTGCTGACCTATTTAGTAGCTAAATGATAAACGATCTAACTTTCTGTGTATTCTCAGCACATTACACTTGTCTACATTGAGATTCAATTGCCATTCTCTGCACCATGTGTCAATTCGCTGTAGATCCTCCTGCATTTCAGTACAATTTTCCATTGTTACAACCTCTCGATACACCACAGCATCATCCGCAAAAAGCCTCAGTGAACTTCCGATGTCATCCACAAGGTCATTTATGTATATTGTGAATAGCAACGGTCCTACGACACTCCCCTGCGGCACACCTGAAAGCACTCTTACTTCGGAAGACTTCTCTCGATTGAGAATGACATGCTGCGTTCTGTTATCTAGGAACTCTTCAATCCAATCACACAATTGGTCTGATAGTCCATATTCTCTTACTTTGTTCATTAAACGACTGTGGGGAACTGTATCGAACGCCTTGCGGAAGTCAAGAAACATGGCATCTACCTGGGAACCCGTGTCTATGGCCCTCTGAGTCTCGTGGACGAATAGCGCGAGCTGGGTTTCACACGACCGTCTTTTTCGAAACCCATGCTGATTCCTACAGAGTAGATTTCTAGTCTCCAGAAATGTCATTATACTCGAACATAATACGTGTTCCAAAATTCTACAACTGATCGACGTTAGAGATGTAGGTCTATAGTTCTGCACATCTGTTCGACGTCCCTTCTTGAAAACGGGGATGACCTGTGCCATTTTCCAATCCTTTGGAACGCTACGCTCTTCTAGAGACCTACGGTACACCGCTACAAGAAGGGGGGCAAGCTCCTTGGCGTACTCTGTGTAAAATCGAACTGGTATCCCATCAGGTCCAGCGGCCTTTCCTCTTTTGAGCGATTTTAATTGTTTCTCTATCCCTCTGTCGTCTATTTCGATATCTACCATTTTGTCATCTGTGCGACAATCTAGAGAAGGAACTACAGTGCAGTCTTCCTCTGTGAAACAGCTTTGGAAAAAGGCATTTAGTATTTCGGCCTTTAGTCTGTCATCCTCTGTTTCAGTACCGTTTTGGTCACAGAGTGTCTGGACATTTTGTTTTGATCCACCTACCGCTTTCACATAAGACCAGAATTTCTTAGGATTTTTTGCCAAGTCAGTACATAGAACTTTGCTTTCGAATTCATTGAACGCCTCTCGCATAGCCCTCCTCACACTACATTTCGCTTCGCGTAATTTTTGTTTGTCTGAAGGCTTTGGCTATGTTTATGTTTGCTGTGAAGTTCCCTTTGCTTCCGCAGCAGTTTTCTAACTCGGTTGTTGTATCACGGTGGCTCTTTTCCATCTCTTACGATCTTGCTTGGCACATACTCATCTAACGCATATTGTACGATGGTTTTGAACTTTGTCCACTGATCCTCAACACTATCTGTACTTGAGACAAAACTTTTGTGTTGAGCCGTCAGGTACTCTGTAATCTGCTTTTTGTCACTTTTGCTAAACAGAAAAATCTTCCTACCTTTTTTAATATTTCTATTTACGGCTGAAATCATCGATGCAGTAACCGCTTTATGATCGCTGATTCCCTGTTATGCGTTAACTGTTTCAAATAGTTCAGGTCTGTTTGTCACCAGAAGGTCTAATATGTTATCGCCACGAGTCGGTTCTCTGTTTAACTGCTCAAGGTAGTTTTCAGATAAAGCACTTAAAAAAATTTCACTGGATTCTTTGTCCCTGCCACCCGTTATGAACGTTTGAGTCTCCCAGTCTATATCCGGCAAATTAAAATCTCCACCCAGAACTATAACATGTTGGGGAAATCTACTCGAAATATTTTCCAAATTATCCTTCAGGTGCTCAGCCACAATAGCTGCTGAGCCAGGAGGCCTATAGAGACATCCAATTACCATGTCTGAGCCTGCTTTAACCGTGACCTTCACCCAAATTATTTCACATTTCGGATCTCCGTCAATTTCCTTCGATACTATCGCACTTCTTATCGCTATAAACACGCCTCCCCCTTCACTGTCCAGCCTGTCTCTGCGGTATACATTCCTATCTTTTCTACCATTAAAACTGCAGTTACTTAATCTACTACATATAGGTGTGTTTTAGTTAAAAATTTAGTTTTCATTAAATTACTCGAAAACTATCAGAGGTAGCTAACGTGGTCAATTAGTTATTGTTTTTAGGTTGAACTGAAGCATCATACAAATTTTTACATTTCTAAGTCTAATTTGTAGCCCATTCAAATTTTCTTAAAAACGTGGATTCTAACTACAATTTTTATTCTATCCTGTTGAAACGTGCATCACTTATTTTTGTCATGCATTGGCACACTATGACCAAATACTGTCTTACTAGCTTTATTACTTAGCACCACTTTTTTTTATTAAAACGGAATTTTTATGAAAACTCTTGATTTAATTACTTTAAGACTTCAAATTTAAACTGTTATTACATTAAAGTATATGTTAACAATGTTTGAAAAAGAAAGTTTCACTTTTAATTTTATACTTAATTATGGTGCAATACTTGTGCGCTACGCTCAGACACGTTACTACCAGTGAACTGGGGTAAGTCGCGGCCCACTCTCACAAACGATATAGCGCTTGTTTCTCTTCACTCTGTGTTTCTCCAGTATAAAGTCTGCCTGATTAGCTGGATGGTAAGGTGCTCGCCTCCCGTGCAAATGGACCCTGGTTCGATTCCCGGCCACATTGGAGATTTTCTCCGCTCGGGAACTGGGTGTTGTGTTGTCCTCATCATCATTTCGTACTCATCACCGGCGCCCAAGTCACCCAGTGTGGCGTCGACTGAAATAAGACTTGCACTTAGCGGCCGAACTTCCCTGGATGGAGCCTCCCGGCCAACGATGCCATACGCTCATTTCATTTCCAGTATCAAGTAGCTATGTCTAGCATTACTGCACGTCTCACTAAATTACGCACCTTCTGGTAGGGACACCCGTTTTGTTCTGTTTTACTTCTGATTTTTGCATTTCGTACTTTGTCAATGTGCATGATTTATAGCATGTTTGGTTGACTGGTTGGTGGAGGGTGCCAAACAGTGCGGTCATTAGTTCCATCAGATTATGGAAGGATGGGGAAGGAAATCGGCAGTGCCCTTTCAAAGGAACATCCCGGCATATGCCTGAAGAGCTTTAGGGAAATCACGGAAAATCTAAATCAGGAGATTTTTAGTATACGAACATTCCCTATAAGATATTATGTTATCGCCAGCATCTTCGGATCATGGCAGGAGTAATGCACATTTCAGTGAATCTACCGTCAGATACTCTTTTATCGGGAAAGGACAATTCCACCTGCCTACTCGAGTAGGACAATGTTCCATGTAACATGTTTCTTGTTTATGCACTCGTATTTATGGCACTAATACAATAATGTTATTTTAAGGCGTTGGTGGACATACAATGTTATCGCCACTCGTGTTTGCTACGAGAGTGGTATCGCATTGAAATGACAGATGTACATTTTTACACACCCACAAAGGGGAACGTATAGTTTTATAAATATTGTTGTTGTTGTTGTTGTTGTTGTGGTCTTCAGTCCTGAGACTGGTTTGATGCAGCTCTCCATGCTACTCTATCCTGTGCAAGCTTCTTCATCTCCCAGTACCTACTGCAACCTACATCCTTCTGAATCTGCTTAGTGTATTCATCTCTTGGTCTCCCCCTACGATTTTTACCCTCCACGCTGCCCTCCAATACTAAATTGGTGATCCCTTGATGCCTCAGAACATGTCCTACCAACCGATCCCTTCTTCTGGTCAAGTTGTGCCACAAACTTCTCTTCTCCCCAATCCTATTCAATACTTCTTCATTAGTTATGTGATCTACCCATCTAATCTTCAGCATTCTTCTGTAGCACCACATTTCGAAAGCTTCTATTCTCTTCTTGTCCAAACTATTTACCGTCCATGTTTCACTTCCATACATGGCTACACTCCATACAAATACTTTCAGAAATGGCTTCCTGACACTTAAATATATACTCGATGTTAACAAATTTCTCTTCTTCAGAAACGCTTTCCTTGCCATTGCCAGTCTACATTTTATATCCTCTCTACTTCGACCATCATCAGTTATTTTGCTCCCCAAATAGCAAAACTCCTTTACTACTTTAAGTGTCTCATTTCCTAATCTAATTCCCGTAGCATCACCCGACTTAATTCGACTACATTCCAATATCCTCGTTTTGCTTTTTTTTATGTTCATCTTATATCCTCTTTTCAAGACACTGTCCATTCCGTTCAACTGCTCTTCGAGATCCTTTTCTGTCTCTGACATAATTACAATGTCATCGGCAAACCTCAAGGTTTTTATTTCTTCTCCATGGATTTTAATACATACTCTGAATTTTTCTTTTGTTTCCTTTACTCCTTGCTGAATATACAGATTGAATAACATCGGGGAGAGGCTACAACCCTGTCTTACTCCCTTCCCAACCACTGCTTCCCTTTCATGTCCCTCAACTCTTATAACTGCCATCTGGTTTCTGTACAAATTGTAAATAGCCTTTCGCTCCCTGTATTTTACCCCTGCCACCTTATAAATATAGGAGTACGCATTTGAAAATGGCTAACAATGGCAATTCGCTGATCGTGGCATAAATAACAGTGATTTTGTAACAGCCAGGTTGAACATGGAATTGCCCTTCAACAAATTTCTGGCTAAGAGTTTATGGCTGTACCAACTCTTGCCCACTTTGCACAGGAATGCGGTATTGAGCCTTACAATACAACTGACATCACAATCCAAGTTGGCAGTGACTTTGAACTTGAATGCAGCACTGAACCGTGCAAAACCACTGATGCTGCCAACCGTTATCGTTGATACTTAAGCCGTGACGTCACAGGCCACACCCTTTTTTTTAGGGTTCCATATCTCAGTCGCTAAAACCGGAACCTTATATTTCACTTTGTAAGCCGTCTGATTGACTGATAAAAACCATTTTTCTCAGGAATGGGTAGACATATGAAGCCGAAAGTTACGTCACATACTAAGATTTACGGTCCCTTGAAGATGCAAAAAATTGAAGCTTCTAAATCAATGAACTTAAAATATACGGCTTGCTGACTTAGAATCATGGAATTTTAAAATACGCAAGGTTTCACAATACAAGTAAAAGAGAAATTCTGAAACCTGTGTATTTGAAAAATCATGGAATTTTAAAATAAGCAAGGTTTCACAATACAAGTAAAGGAGAAACTCTGAAACCTATGTATTTGAAATTACATCACATAAGGAATATATATGTTTTCTCATTTGTTATCCGACTTCAAAGTTAAACTGAAAACGTTCTCGGAAGTTTTGGAATTCCCAGGATCGACATCTTGCCAATGTCAATGTCAATAACAGGCAAAAGTCGTCGAGGCGTCTATTTCTGACATGGATAAACCTTCTATATACAGAATTAAATTTAATACTGTACTATCTTTTTGTTAATTTTTATCTCACATACACATAGCACCTAACAGTTACGTTGTGGGTGTAACCTATTGCATTCCACGCCCGTATTATTTTCTAAAAATATGTTGGCATCAAAAATGCTGTCATATCATTAAATTTCGTCTGTCTCTTTTTGCCTCTGTTTCACACTCCAACTTATTTTAGTCTTTCATTACTTTCAGTCCTGTAAGCAAGAGAAGATTTGTGTGCAGAAGGAACTCTCACATGGAATAAATAAAAATAAAGTATTACGTGTGTTTAGTTTCACACTGTAAAACAGTTAAAAATCATACTTAATGATTTTACATTTTTCAGGCAGCAGTGCCTTCAACCTAAGGTATATTAATAATGCAGTGTTTCTCTGTCAACGAATACATAAATCTCACCTCAACTATTATAATGGCTCCATGTTCAAAACGAAGTGTAGACAGTACTTCAGTGTTTCCTAAATTTATGTATTGAACTGTGTAAATTTCCACCACTCTTCTGACACATATTCAATGTTTATGCCATGAACATTGACGAGCAGCACCTGTGAATATCCATAGTTCCAACTCCGTACCTCAGTTGGTATAAGTACAATGGCCTCGCAAATGCTTCCCCATCTGGATTGTTCCATGAAGTACATGATGCTTGTCAAGCGTCAGTGTTGTTACCAGATGTAAAACGTCTGCAAAAATACAACACAAAAATGCAAGCTTTATATCAAGCATCACAGTTTCATTTTCACAGACGCTTGCGCGCATACACACACACACATACACACACACACACACACACACACACACACACACACATACAATGTATATACATGATAAAATTGATGCCTAAAATAGTACTATGGACTCTCAGTGCAATTATCACAATGCTAATCCAAACATAAATTGTTCTATAAGTGGACAAAACACATGTAACATGCTAAGCAAGCAGTTGAATTTTCATTCTAGATCTAACAGAGAGTATGAACAAAACCAAATCTCTACAAGTGCCATTTAACCCTCAATCGAGCGCACCACTTTTCATAACACCAGCGGACGCGTGGCGTACTTTGTATACATGTAAAGAATAGCCGTCTTTATGTTACCACGATAAACATGTGTGAGCAAAATCATAGTTTAATCTTTGTTTACCTAAACAATGATAAAATAAACTTCCATTCTATCATTCTGTTGCAGGGTACAAATGTTAGTTCACAGTAATGACCCATTCCAAGCATTAACAACGCAGCTGCATCAAATCCCTGCCAACTGCTTATTTAATTACTAATTATATCGGAGACAACTGCCTCATTGTTGGATTATGCTGCTAGTTCGGAATCTTTTTCATTTTCTTGTGTGAATCATAAAGTTTTTCTCACCTAGCTCGCAGTTTATTTTATATTACTGCTGGTCACTTGGATGTATGAAACACAATTTATCACCGTGTTAGCTGAAGCAATAATATATAGGGACTGGCAAAACAACAATGGAATGGTATAAGGACATGTTATTTTTGACTGGTGCACTTTATACATAGGTATGCCGAGTAATTGGTTAAGAGGTAACAAAAAACAGCATTCACAATGTTTAAGTCAAGTGGTAAAATGTTATTTTCATATTTAAAATGTTCATCAAAATACATAAAATGTATGACTTACAGTACTGCCATTTCGATCTGAGCCTTTGTTTCTTTTGGTACAAAGATTGAACTATGACAGTTTAGAAGTGTTTCAGTAATGCATGGCCTCACCAAGCACCATTTTAGGAGAGCAGAAGATTATGAATTATGTTATATACCAGAAAAACATAATAGAAAATACTGACTGATTAACATTGCTTTTTATTACATTTAATCTATACCTATTAGCTGACAGTGTATGTTCATAACCTGGTAGTGTCTATCGATACTGGATCTAAAATAGTACTGTAACACCAGAAGCTAATGGTATATATGCCATAATTTGGCAATGAGTGTCAGATATTGGATCTCTCTCATTTTATATTCAGTGATGGATAAGAATCAAACAAAATAGTAACAAACTGCTCCATACATAATCATATTACAGCAAAATTGTAAAAAAATTTCCCATAAGTCATCATGTTACAATAAAATAGTAACAGCTGTCCCACACATTATCACTGATAGGTGGAACTGTAATAAATTGCCCTGTTACAGCAAAAATTGTAACTGATTACCACCATAGATGGCTATGTTACAGCAAAGTTATTCCATACATTACCAGTATTGCACAGAATTACAACAAATTGTTCCATATGTCAATGACTAAGCAAGCTGAGACTTTGTACTGCAATTTGTTATTTGTTCCAACAAACAAAAGCACTTAGTCGGCTAGTTGAGGCTTCTCGATGGCAGCAACTCAAAGACATGTTGCAACAAGCAAAATGCTTACTCATATTCATGATGTCACATGTGCAGGTGCAGGACCCTATCCTTGACATCGCACTCTACATCCCCTTTACTGTGATGTCATCATGACATCATGTACATGACAGTGTGATGTCACAATCCAGAAAGGTGGAATCCATGATGTCATGGTGCATTCTTTTTAATAGCTGGTAAATCGATTCTGCCATTTTGAATTATGAATGCATGCAGTAAAGGTCAGTGACCTGCATAAGAGATAGTGATGTCATAACAAGGTGGTATGTCTTGTGATATCATGGTACAAATCTGCACAGTGGTGTCATGAATCTGACTAAGTTTTTATGTTGTTGAAACAAGTCTTGACTTGCTGACTGATCACTTTTGATTAGTGAAACAAGCTACAACTTGCCAGAACAAGGCTCAGCTTGCGTAGTTGGTTACCTATAGTCAATCTGTTTAAATTTTGTGTAACAACAGTGACGTAAATGGCAGTTTTGATGTAACATAGTAACGTATGGAAGTAAGTAATTGTATTTTATTATAACAGAGACCAGTTGTTAAAATTTCGTTTAATGCTTATCTATTACTGAACATAAAATGAGAGGGACCCAGTAGAGGACAGCCACTTCCAGGTTATGCCATATATACTGTCAATTTCTGGTGTTGCAAGACAATTGTAAGACCCAGTGAACAACATCAATAGTCAAGTTAAGGTATACATACTTTTACCCTGCATTCAGTGGAACTGTAGTGACCATGTAAACCAACCTTCCAATAGTATGGGGGTAATGGCAGACAGCCAATCACTTGACCATAGCACATGAGTTAATACCAGTCACCATAACTGCCCTATAATAACAAGTGCTGCATACACACACTGTCACCTTCTGGTGTTACAATTTAGTTTTAAGATCTAGTATCTGACACTGATTGCATGTACATATCAGCTACTGATATTACATCATCACTTCAATGCTGAATGCTTGTTTCCTTGTTTCAACTATCATTGGCATTCCTGTTTAATGTACTTTTTTTAATTTTTGCAACTGTAACTTGATACAGAGAAATAGAAGGAAAGAAAATTCAGAAGTATGACGAACATCAAATGCTTCAAGCTTTGGGATCTGTAAAAAATGGGATGATCATAGTAAGTGCCATTAATTGTACGAAATTTACAGAACAACAGTGATGCATACAAAATTTTGAAAAATATACGGTTCATGGACTCATGGTTCCCTTGTGTATACTGGGTGACGAATGTGAAGGTCAGTTAGCAGATCATGGATGGGGCAGGGCGCTTTGGCTCCGATCGACTTCTGAGTTTTACTAAACGGTCTTGTGAGAGCCAGCGTCGCAACAACCTTCGTCAGTGCTCCAAACGGCCGCCACCGGAGACAGGCATGCCTTTTGCAGATCACGGTTGACAAACCGGACGGCACGCGGTTTCGAGCGACACTGCAAGATTCCATCCCAGAGGAACGTACTTCTCTTCAGCACATTCTCAGAGAACGGAGACATCGTAATAGGCGATTCATCGCGGCGATTATTGCAGCAGGGGCAACGCGGAGGGACACACACACCGCTATCTCCCGTGTCATAACAGATAATTACCGCACTCTCTATCTGGTAGGACAACGGCCTGACAGTGACGCTGAGGACGTCCTGCACGACTTGGCACAAGGAGACGATACATTCTTAGAGGCCGTCATGCTGAATGAAATGCGCACGGCCCTGTAGCGGGGTGTGACGAACAATTCCTCTGGGCCTGATGATCTTCCAGTTGAATTTTATGGCACTTTTACTGACCTGATGAGAGAAATTTGGTGGCAGATGTGCTGCGAACTCCTGCATCCAGACTTTTGCTTCCCCACCCCCTCCGATTTTTTGGAGGAAATGGTAATTCCTGTACCAAAATCTAAAGGGTGGTGCAGACCGCAATATTTCCGGCCGTTGACACTAGTAAATTCGGGTTACAAGCTGTTGGCCCGCATACTTCGTGCTCGCCTCCTCGCTACTGTCAAAGATGCCATTCATGACCCCGGGTTCCCTGGTTCGATTCCCGGCGGGGTCAGGGATTTTCTCTGCCTCGTGATGACTGGGTGTTGTATGATGTCCTTAGGTTAGTTAGGTTTAAGTAGTTCTAAGTTCTAGGGGACTGATGACCATATATGTTGAGTTCCATAGTGCTCAGAGCCATTTGAGCCATTTTTGAGCCATTCATGCCAGGCAAACATGTCTTAGAGATGGCAGTAATATACAAACGGCGTTAAGCTCATAAAGAGATGTGGTGGCGCTCATGTCGGCAGGTTGTTTAGAAGTCGCCCTCGTGGCAGCTGACCTATTGTAGTTGCAGGGTGCCGCCACAATGTCTGCCGCCACAAGTTCAAAGGGTGGTTCGAAAATGCGTATAGTATATGTAGTCCCAAACCAGTATAGGCAACCTCGACGTTTCTAACATTTCCGTCCGCCTGGCATAAGTGGAGTGCTTGCTTCACCTGTCGAAGAACATCGTCACACGTAGTGTCATTAATAAACTTCACATAGACTACACTACTATGATAAAAAAATCGAAGCAAATGATGTCGGCTGGATTTTTCACGTCCTCGTTTCATAAGCCCTCGATATCGAATGCTTCTGGTCTGAAAAAGTCGTTTCGAAACACGAATTTCAATGCTGATTTTCGATTTTGATTCGCTATGATCTTGTCGCGCTTCGGCGCAAGTTAGTGTTGGCCTGAGGAAGAAAACAAAGTGAGTGTGCTCGTGCTGCAGACGAAAACACACAGCACACACACTCCGTTTGGCTGCTAAAGCCGGACTGTCCCCTAGACCACAGGTGTTTTTTTTTTTTTTTTTTTTTTTTGTGGTTTTGGGGCGCAAAACTGCAATGGTCATTAGCGCCCATTCTGTGACTTAGGAAAAGGTAAAAAACGAAATTGGAAACCAGCAGCAATGGGAGCGAAACTCAAAAAAGTGGGGAAACTAAAAACAGAATGAAAGCTTAAAAAACCACTATAGAAGAGGGCTTGTTTGTCCCCAAAAAGAGCTTCAAATGACTGACGTCATCTCACTGGCACTAATAAATTCGAGAACGCGATCGGCTGAGCGCGTGTCATCTGCTAAAATGGAAGATATATCAGGCGATAGCTGTAGACGGGCGCGTAACAGAGTAAAATAGGGGCACTCAAGTAAAAGGTGTCTCACCATCCACAGTTGAGAGCAGTGGGGACAGAGAGAGGGAGGATCGCCACTTAAAATATGTCGATGGCTAAAAAGACAGTGCCCTATCCGGAGTCTAGTTAAAATTACCTCCCCCCGACGACGATTTCGGGAGGAAGAGGTCTAAGCACAGGGAAGAGCTTTCACGTCCCGCAATTTATTATTGGGAAGTGTCGACCAATGTGCGTGCCATAAAAGAGCAACACGACGACATAAAACACTCCGTAGATCGGCGAAGGGAATCATGCGAATAGCAGGCTGAAGAAGAGAGACTGCAGCCTTGGCCGCTATATCAGCCGCCTCATTTCCACAGATGCCAACATGTCCTGGGATCCAGAGGAACGCCACAGAGACGCCCCCCAAGTGGAGTAAGTGGAGGCAGTCCTGAAGCCGGTGGACCAGAGGGTGGACAGGGTAGAGAGCTTGAAAACTGTGGAAAGAGCTGAGCGAATCTGGGCAGATAACATACTGTATCCGCTGATGGCTATGGATGAATTGGAGAACCTGGAGAACAGCGTAAAGCTCCACAGTAAAAACCGAACACTGGTCGGGAAGCCGAAATCGATTTGGGGTGTCACCAACAATATAGGCACTCCAAACGATGTTTTTGAGCCATCAGTGTAAATAAAAGTATCATGCTTCATTTGTGCGCATAGAGCTCAAATGGTTCAAATGGCTCTGAGCACTATGGGACTCAACATCTTAGGTCATAAGTCCCCTAGAACTTAGAACTACTTAAACCTAACTAACCTAAGGACATCACACACACCCATGCCCGAGGCAGGATTCGAACCTGCGACCGTAGCAGTCCCGCGGTTCCGGACTGCAGCGCCAGAACCGCTAGACCACCGCGGCCGGCGCATAGAGCAGCAAATGGTCAATGATGAACAAGAGACGGGGTACCATCCTTGGGAAACTGACAAAAGTCATGGGGCAGGCTGGTCCGGGGCCGGAGCCAAGGCGGGTTTTTTTTTTTTTTTTTTTTTTTGTGGGTTGAGGGTGGACAACTACAATGGCCATTAGTGCCCAGACTAAATTATGAATGCACTACGAGACACAATGTTAAAACAGCAATTAAAAAGGACAATACTATAAAATGCACATTGACAGACAAGGGATTAAAAGAAAACAGCATAATCAAATGTCCTTATACAGGTTTGTCAAGTGGATAAAACGAAGAACGCGAGCAGCTGCACCTGGATCATCTACAAAAATTTCATCCAGAGTACATGGCAGGCCAAGATCAATGCGCAGTGTAGTAAAATTCGGACAGGACGTTAAAATGTGGTGTACCGTCAGCAATTGCCCACATGGACAGAACGGCGCCGCAACCGGCGCAGCCGTCAGCAGATGGCGTTGGCTGAACCGGCAGTGTCCAATACGTAACCGGGCCAAAACGACCTCCTCCCGCCAAGAAGGGCGTGAAGAGGTCGTCCAAGCCGTGGGAAGAGGTTTCAAGGCCCGAAGCTTATTGTCCGTAAGTGTAGCCCAATCGGCATGCCACAGCGATAAAATGCGCTGACAAATGACCTTGATAAAATCAGATGAAGGCACACAACAAGAAGCTGTCCGATGCTGGAGGACCGCAGCCTTCCCAGGGATACCGACATGGTCAGGAACCCACACAAAGGTAACCGGAGAACCGTCGTCCGCCAGCTACTGAAGAGAGCGTTGGATCTACATCTACATCTACATTTATACTCCGCAAGCCACCCAACGGTGTGTGGCGGAGGGCACTTTACGTGCCACTGTCATTACCTCCCTTTCCTGTTCCAGTCGCGTATGGTTCGCGGGAAGAACGACTGTCTGAAAGCCTCCGTGCGCGCTCTAATCTCTCTAATTTTACATTCGTGATCTCCTCGGGAGGTATAAGTAGGGGGAAGCAATATATTCGATACCTCATCCAGAAACGCACCCTCTCAAAACCTGGACAGCAAGCTACACCGCGATGCAGAGCGCCTCTCTTGCAGAGTCTGCCACTTGAGTTTGTTAAACATCTCCGTAACGCTATCACGGTTACCAAATAACCCCTGTGACGAAACGCGCCGCTCTCCTTTGGATCTTCACTATCTCCTCCGTCAACCCGATCTGGTACGGATCCCACACTGATGAGCAATACTCAAGTATAGGTCGAACGAGTGTTTTGTAAGCCACCGCCTTTGTTGATTGACTACATTTTCTAAGGACTCTCCCAATGAATCTCAACCTGGTACCCGCCTTACCAACAATTAATTTTATATGATCATTCCACTTCAAATCGTTCCGCACGCATACTCCCAGATATTTTACAGAAGTAACTGCTACCAGTGTTTGTTCCTCTATCATATAATCATACAATAAAGGATCCTTCTTTCTATGTATTCGCAATACATTACATTTGTCTATGTTAAGGGTCAGTTGCCACTCTCTGCACCAAGTGCCTATCCGCTGCAGATCTTCCTGCATTTCGCTACAATTTTCTAATGCTGCAACTTCGCTGTATACTAGAGCAGCATCCGCGAAAAGCCGCATGGAACTTCCGACACTATCTACTAGGTCATTTATATATATTGTGAAAAGCAATGGTCACATAAGACCCCATGTGGCACGCCAGAGGTTACTTTAACGTCTGTAGACGTCTCTCCGCTGATAACAACATGCTGTGTTCTGTTTGCTAAAAACTCTTCAATCCAGCCACACAGCTGGTCTGATATTCCGTAGGCTCTTACTTTGTTTATCAGGCGACAGTGCGGAACTGTATGGAACGCCTTCCGGAAGTCAAGGAAAATAGCATCTACCTGGGAGCCTGTATCTAATATTTTCTGGGTCTCATGAACAAATAAAGCGAGTTGGGTCTCACACGATCGCTGTTTCCGGAATCCATGTTGATTCCTACATAGTAGATTCTGGGTTTCCAAAAACGACATGATACTCGAGCAAAAAACATGTTCTACAATTCTACAACAGATCGACGTCAGAGATATTGGTCTAAAGTTTTGCGCATCTGCTCGACGACCCTTCTTGAAGACTGGGACCACCTGTGCTCTTTTCCAATCCTTTGGAACCTTCCGTTCCTTTAGAGACTTGCGGTACACTGCTGTTAGAAGGGGGGCAAGTTCTTTCGCGTACTCTGTGTAGAATCGAATTGGTATCCCGTCAGGTCCAGTGGAATTTCCTCTGTTGAGTGATTCCAGTTGCTTTTCTATTCCTTGCACACTTATTTCGATGTCAGCCATTTTTTCGTTTGTGCGAGGATTTAGAGAAGGAACTGCAGTGCGGTCTTCCTCTGTGAAACAGCTTTGGAAAAAGATGTTTAGTATTTCAGCTTTACGCGTGTCATCCTCTGTTTCCATGCCTTCATCAACCCGGAGTGTCTGGATATGCTGTTTCGAGCCACTTACTGATTTAATGTAAGACCAGAACTTCCTAGGATTTTCTGTCAAGTCGGTACAAAGAATTTTACTTTCGAATTCACTGAACGCTTCACGCATAGCCCTCCTTACGCTGACAACGTTTAGCTTCTGTTTGTCTGAGAGGTTTTGGCTGCGTTTAAACTTGGAGTGAAGCTCTCTTTGTTTTCGCAGTAGTTTCCTAACTTTGTTGTTGTACCAAGGTGGCTTTTCCCGTCTCTCACAGTTGTACTCGGCACGTACCTGTCTAAAACGCATTTTTCGATTGCCTTGAACTTTTTCCATAAACACTCAACATTGTCAGTGTCGGAACAGAAATTTTCGTTTTGAACTGTTAGGTAGTCTGAAATCTGCCTTCTATTACTCTTGCTAAACAGATAAACCTTCCTCCCTTTTTTTATATTCCTATTAACTTCCATATTCAGGGATGCTGCAACGGCCTTATGATCACTGATTCCCTGTTCTGCACATACAGAGTCGAAAAGTTCGGGTCTGTTTGTTATCAGTAGGTCCAAGACGTTATCTCCACGAGTCGGTTCTCTGTTTAATCGCTCGAGGTAATTTTCGGATAGTGCACTCAGTATAATGTCACTCGATGCTCTGTCCCTACCACCCGTCCTAAACATCTGAGTGTCCCAGTCTATATCTGGTAAATTGAAATCTCCACCTAAGACTATAACATATTGAGGAAATTTATGTGAAATGTATTCCAAATTTTCTCTCAGTTGTTCTGCCACTAATGCTGCTGAGTCGGGAGGTCGGTAAAAGGAGCCAATTATTAACCTAGCTCGGTTGTTGAGTGTAGCCTCCACCCATAATAATTCACAGGAACTATCCACTTCTACTTCACTACAGGATAAACTACTACTAACAGCGACGAACACTCCACCACCGATTGCATGCAATCTATCCTTTCTAAACACCGTCTGTACCTTTGTAAAAATTTCGGCAGAATTTATCTCTGGCTTCAGCCAGCTTTCTGTACCTATAACGATTTCAGCTTCGGTGCTTTCTATCAGCGCTTGAAGTTCCGGTACTTTACCAACGCAGCTTCGACAGTTTACAATTACAATACCGATTGCTGCTTGGGCCCCGCATGTCCTCACTTTGCCCTGCACCTATTGAGGCTGTTGCCCTTTCTGTACTTGCCCAAGGCCATCTAACCTAAAAAACCGCCCAGCCCACGCCACACAACCCCTGCTACCCGTGTAGCCGCTTGTTGCGTGTAGTGGACTCCTGACCTATCCAGCGGAACCCGAAACCCCACCACCCTATGGCGCAACTCGAGGAATCTGCAGCCCACACGGTTGCAGAACCGTCTCAGCCTCTGATTCAGGCCCTCCACTCGGCTCTTTACCAAAGGTCCACAGTCAGTCCTGTCGATGATGCTGCAGATGGTGAGCTCTGCTTTCATCCCGCTAGCGAGACTGGCAGTCTTCACCAAATCATATAGCCGCCGGAAGCCAGAGAGGATTTCCTCCGATCCATAGCGACACACATCATTGGTGCCGACATGAGCGACCACCTGCAGATGGGCGCACCCTGTACCCTTCATGGCATCCGGAAGGACCCTTTCCACATCTGGAATGACTCCCCCCGGTATGCACACGGAGTGCACATTGGTTTTCTTCCCCTCTCTTGCTGCCATATCCCTAAGGGGCCCCATTACGCGCCTGACGTTGGAGCTCCCAAATACCAGTAAGCCCACCCTCTGCGACCGCCCGGATCTTGCAGACTGAGGGGCACCCTCTGGAACAGGACAAGCAGCTATGTCAGGCCGAAGATCAGTATCAGCCTGAGACAGAGCCTGAAACCGGTTCGTCAGACAAACTGGAGAGGTCTTCCGTTCAGCCCTCCAAAATGTCTTTCGCCCCCTGCCACACCTTGAGACGACCTCCCACTCTACCACAGGTGAGGGATCAGCCTCAATGCGGGCAGTATCCCGCACGAAAGGTGCGGGATACCGGGAGTGGTATACCAAAGCTGGGGTAACCGCCTTTGTGAGCGAGCTGAGGTCAAGGTGAACGCGAACCTGAGCCTGGAGCCAAGGTGGTGTTTGGCTCTCGCCCGCTCGAAAGGTTGCAGGGAGTGATAAATCAAGGTGCTGAAGGAGGCGCGAAAGGGTGAACTGGATACGGATCACTGAGGCTTTGGATGGCACTCAGGGAATCAGAGCAGATGTCACAAGCAGAATGTCGGCGACGGCGGATGTAAAGAACAGCCTGGTAGAGGGCAAATAGCTCAGCTGTGAAGACCGAACAATGGCCATGGAGCCGGTATTTGAAACTGTGTGCCCAGACAATAAAAGAACACCGGACACCGTCATTGGGCATAGAGCCATTTGTATAAGTAAGATTGCATTAATGAACTTCGAACGAAGTCCAACAAACCGGGAGTGGTATACCGAAGCTGGGGTAACCGCCTTTGGGAGCGAGCTGTGCTCAAGGTGAACGCGAACCTGAGCCTGGAGCCAAGGTGGCGTTTGGCTCTCGCCCGCTCGAAAGGTTGCAGGGAGTGATAAATCAAGGTGCTGAAGGAGGCGACGAAAGCGAATTCCAGGGGGTAGCAGGGCAGATACATACAACCCGTATTGACGGTCGAGAGAGTCGTCAAAAAAGGAACGATAAAACGGGTGGTCGGGCATTGACAAGCCATTGGCGACACTCTAGGAGTAAAGACGGTCAAGACAACGCTGAAGACAGTGCTCCAGGAAACATGTATGCTGCGCGCTGCAATAGATGGTAAAATCGTCCACAAAAGGGGAGCCTGATACATCAGCTGGGAGGCAATCCATTATTGGATTGATCGCTATGGCGAAGAGAGCGACGCTCAAAAGTGAGCCCTGTGGCACCCCATTCTCTTTGCGAAAGGCATCGGACAGGACAGAACCCACACGTACCCTGAACTGTCGATCCATTAAAAAGCCACGAATAAAAAGAGGGAGGCGACCGCGTAGGCCCCATGTATGCATGGTGCGGAGAATGCCCGCCCTCCAACAGGTGTCGTAAGCCTTCTCCAAGTCAAAGAACACAGCCACGGTCGGGCGCTTCCGCAAGAAGTTATTCGTAATGAAGGTCGACAACGTAACCAGATGGTCAACAGCAGAGCGGCGCCTACGAAATCCACATTGTACATTGGTAAGCAGGCGTCGAGATTCGAGCAGCCAAACCAAACGAGAGTTAACCATTCGTTCCATCACCTTACAGATACATCTGGTAAGGGAGATCGGTCGATAACTGGAAGGCAAGTGCTTGTCCTTTCCCGGCTTAGGAATCGGGACAACAGTAGATTAGCGCCAGCATGTGGGAACATGACCCTCAATCCAGATGCGATTATAAGTACGAAGAAGAAAACCTTTACTCGCAGGAGAAAGGTTCTTCAGCATCTGAATATGAATAGAATCAGGCCCTGGAGTGGAGGACCGTGACCGGGCAAGTGCACTTTCGAGTTCCCGCATGGTGAATGGGGCATTACAGGGTGATTCAAAAAGAATACCACAACTTTAGGAATTTAAAACTCTGCAACGACAAAAGGCAGAGCTAAGCACTATCTGTCGGCGAATTAAGGGAGCTATAAAGTTTCATTTAGTTGTACATTTGTTCGCTTGAGGCGCTGTTGACTAGGCGTCTGCGTCAGTTGATGCTAAGATGGCGACCGCTCAACAGAAAGCTTTTTGTGTTATTGAGTACGGCAGAAGTGAATCGACGACAGTTGTTCAGCGTGCATTTCGAACGAGGTATGGTGTTAAACCTCCTGATAGGTGGTGAATTAAACGTTGGTATAAACAGTTTACAGAGAATGGGTGTTTGTGCAAAGGGAAAAGTTCTGGACGGCCGAGAACGAGTGATGAAAATGTAGCACGCATCCAGCAAGCATTTGTTCGCAGCCCAGGAAAATCGACTCGCAGAGCTAGCAGAGAGCTGCAAATTCCACAATCAACTGTATGGAGTGTTATGTGTCGACAGAAGTGCCGACACAGTTTTATTTTGAAGGGGCCGAATAGGCACGCTATAAGCTCACCCAGAATATCGTGAAGTCTGAAACAGGATGCTCAATGAATGCTAATAAGAAAAGTACGTTGCTTTGGGAATACTTAACATTAATCCATCCGTTTGGTATACATCGTTTATGGTGAATACAAGTAAGACTCTCTCCAGATATGGTTAACTGCGCCTTGCTAGGTCGTAGCTATGGACTTAGCTGAAGGCTATTCTAACTGTCTCTCGGCAAATGAGAGGAAGGCTTCGTACGTCTAGTCGCTAGCAATGTCGTCCGTACAACTGGGGCGAGTGCTAGTCCGTCTTTCTAGACCTGCCATGTGGTGGCGCTAGGTCTGCAAGTACTGACAGTGGCGACACGCGGGTCCGACATGTACTAATGGACCGCGGCCGATTTAAGCTACCACCTAGCAAGTGTGGTGTCTGGCAGTGACACCACATGGAGAGTCCTACGAAAAAGGTTAGTTATGAAACCTGAACGTCAACTACCCGAGGCGATGGATCGGCCGCCAGGCAGCCCGTGACAGAGCACTTCATCACTGGCCTCCAAGAAGCCCTGATCTTACCCCCTGCGATTTTTTCTTATGGGGGTATGTTAAGGATATGGTGTTTCGGCCACCTCTCCCAGCCACCATTGATGATTTGAAACGAGAAATAACAGCAGCTATCCAAACTGTTATGCCTGATATGCTACAGAGAGTGTGGAACGAGTTGGAGTATCGGGTTGATATTGCTCAAGTGTCTGGAGGGGGCCATATTGAACATCTCTGAACTTGTTTTTGAGTGAAAAAAAACCTTTTTAAATACTCTTTGTAATGATGTATAACAGAAGGTTATATTATGTTTCTTTCATTAAATACATATTTTTAAAGTTGTGGTATTCTTTTTGAATCACCCTGTATAACTTTCACGATTCGAGGAGCGGAAGTTAGGTAGCCTTGCCTCCTCTGCCTATTTTCGGGGGAGGAAGGCAGGGTGGTAATGAGCGGAGCTCGAAACCTCTGCGAAAAAGCGGCCGAAGGCACTGGAGACATCCTCAGGGGCCACAAGGACGTCGTCATTCGCGACCGTCAAGCCAGAAACTGTTGAGTGGACCTTAGTGCCAGATAGCCGGCGCAGGCTACCCCAGACAACAGAAGAAGGAGTAAAACTGTTGAAGGTGCTTGTGAAAGCAGCCCAGCTGTCTTTCTTGCTTTCTTTAATAACACGACGACACTGCGCACGTAATCGTTTATAACTGATACAATTAGCCATCGTAGGGTGGCGTTTAAAGGTGCGTAAAGTACGTCCACGAGCACATAAAGCGTCTATACATGCTGCGGTCCACCAGGGGACCGGTACGCGACGTGGAGAGGAAGTAGTGTGAGGGATGGAATGTTCAGCAGCAGTGAGAATGACTTCCGTGAGGTGTGTGACCTGACTATCGCAGCTTGCGAAGGTTTGATGCTGAAAGGTCACCCTGGAAGAGAAGAGCCCCCAGTCTGCTTTGGAGATGTTCCAACTAGTTGAGCATGGAGAGGTGGTATGATGCAGGAGATGGATAACACAAGGGAAGTGGTCGCTCGAATACGTATCAGAAAGTGCGTACCACTCAAACCGGCGTACAAGTTGGGTAGTACATATAGAGAGGTCTAAATGGGAATAGGTGTGAGTTCTATCCGAAAGAAAAGCAGAGGCAGACAAGATTGAGGTGGTTGAAAAGGTCTGCTAACAGGGAGCCTCTCGGGCAGGATGCTGGAGAGCTCCAAAGGGGATGGTGGGCATTGAAGTCTCCAGTCAACAAAAATGGTGCAGGTAGCTGAGCAATAATTTGCATCATGTCTGCCCTAGTAACAGCAGACGACGATGGAGTGTAAACGGTACAAATGGAAAATGTAAAAGTGGGGAGAGTAATTCGGACGGCAACTGCCTGCAGGTCGGTGTGCAATGTGATGGGTTTGCAACATAACCCCTCCATGAGCCGGGATACATGCCACAGGGGGTAGGTCAAAACGCACAGAGGCATAGTGTGCCAAGTCAATTTGATCGCATGAGCGTAGCTTCGTTTCCTGGAGAGCTACTACGAGCGGACAGTGCAAGCGTAGCAGCAACTTTTAAGTCCTCTCGGTTGGAGCGAATGCCGCGAATATTCCAATGAAGAAGTGCCCTCGTGAGAAGAAAAAGGAGAAACAAGAAGGGCCTGGCTTCGAGCGAGCACTGCCGCTGCAATTAATAGGCGGAGAGTCATCGTCCATTTGTTCAATAGGTTCGTCGGCCATCTTGTTAAGATGGCCGAGAGGGGGAGCTTCCTCCACCGGTGAACGGCCAGATGTTTGGCTACCAGCGGTGCGGCCAGGCGAAACGGATGACGGAATGGGGCGCAACCGCTGTGTGGCGCAGGAGAAGAAACGCGCCGTGGCGGAGAAGGAGAACTTTGCTTCCTGTGAGCCTTCTTGGAAGGTCGTTTAGTCGAAGTACTGGTCGATGGCTGGAAGTTCGAGGTACGTAGGAAGTCTTCACGGGACGGTTCCTTCTTGAAGGCCCGTGCAACTGATTTCTGGGTCGTAGACTTGGCAGAAGCTGATGAAGGTGCTTGTGTCTTAGGGGTGACGGAAGGAAGAGGAGACGTTGACCGCGCGATCTTAGCACTGGCCGAACGGATGACCGTAGTGCTAAAGGTCAGATTGCATGTCTGCGTCGACACCTCCCGGGTAGTCCGAGGAGAGGCGAGGACAGTACTGTATTTCCCCGCTGGGAGCAGCGTGGGCTTCCTACTAGCAAATAGCTTGCGAGCAGCCGAGGTGGACACTTCCCTTTGACCCGAATTTCCTGTATACAGCGTTCATCCTTGTAGATGGGACAGTCGCGGGAGGACGCTGCATGGTCACCCTGACAGTTCACGCAACGAGGAGACGGAGGTGGACAGTCAGCCTCATGGGCGTCCCTGCCACAAGTGACGCATTTAGCCGCATTAGAACAAGGCTGGCGAGTGTGATTAAAACGCTGACACTGGTAGGAGCGCGTAGGTGTCGGGACATAGGGGCGAACAGAAATAACCTCATAGCCCGCTTTGATGCGCGGCGGCAGCTGAACACTATCAAAGCTCAAGAGAAGTGTCCGGGTCAGTACAAGGTCATTGTTGACCTTTTTCATGACCCTATGGACAGCCGTCACGCCCTACTCAGCGAGGAAAGACTGAATCTCCTCGTCAGTCAGTCCGTCGAGTGATCTAGTACATACCACACCACGCAACGAATTCAAAGTGCGGTGAGCCTCCATCCAGACAGGGAACGTGTACAGGAGTGTGGCCCGAAGCAGTTTTTGTGCCTGAAAGGCGCTCTCAGTTTCTAACAACAAGGTACCACTACGCATCCTGGTACAAGACTTGACAGATCCGGCTATGGCATCTAAGCCCTTCTGAATAACGAAAGCGTTGACAGATGAAAAATCCTTTCCGTCCTCAGATCTAGAAACTACGAGGAACTTTGGGGCAGGCGGTAGTACTTTTGTCACGGGTGGCTGGTCAAGTTTCCGTTTTTGGGCAGAAGTCGAGGGAGAAGAAGAAGAGAAATCCATTGCGGAGGAATACCCCATATTTGCCAGCGTCTCCGATGGCGCGCTCCTTCCTTGTGGGGACCCTCTCAGAGGGCGCTCCCGCCTTAGGTGAATGTTTACACCTCAGGTCACACCTCCCGAGAAACAAACGGAGGGACCAATCGGCATGGTCGGAAGGTGTCAGCTCAGGCAATCACCCCTCCCTGGGCGTGGCCTTTACCAGGGGGTACGTGCGTGCCTTACTTGTCTACCCAGGGCGGGGAATTACGCGTTACCCCGTCACCGGCTACGCGTGCAAACGCGTGGGTCGGCCTTCAAGCACGCGCAGGGAGGAAAGAAAAAGAGGAAAAAAAAGAGGAGAGAGGGAGAGAAAGGACAGACTGTCTCAAACGCCGAGGCGGAGACAAGAGGGTGGACAAGAAGGCAAGGAGAAGAAGGCAAGGAGAAGAAGGCAAGGAGAAAAAGGCAAGAAGAAGAAGGAAAGGGAGAAAGTAAGGATGACAGTGAGAGGGAGAAGGACAAAGAAAGGAACCAAACCAAGGAAGGAAGAAACCAAAATAAGCGAAAAACCAAAATGACCACAAATAGAAGTCGTGGAACCGTTCGTCTCCGGACGCAGGCGCAAACTACCCCCTTGAGGGGGAGGGACTCCTTTTAGTCGCCTCTTACGACAGGCAGGAATACCTCGGGCCTATTCTAACCCCGGACCCGCAGGGGTGGAATTAATTTTGAAAACTGCATTTGGATCTACTATTATTTGTACGTTACAAACTAGTTTTCTACTTAATAGGCAACCATCAGGTGACAACTGAATAGCGTCCACATGAAATGAAATCATTGCCATTGTATCATAACAGTTGTTTAGGAAAGTCAGATCGACATTCTAGTGAATGTATCAGATTTGCTACAGTAGCTAGTGGGTTATTGGTGTGAAACTGTATCGGAAGGAGGTTCAGAGTGGATAAAATTGCAACTCTAATAGTTTGCTAATGAACGTGAGACACACTCCCACGCAAATATCACGTGGGTTCTTATTGCTATAGTTTATGCACACAGAATTGTTGCTGCGTATGCTGCAAAAACAACAACCGTTAACGAGGCTAACTTCCGTTAGTCTTTTAGTACTTCGTCAGCCTTCAGCAGACTAAATATTGCTGAAGCAAAGAAACTGTGTCAGTATTGACATCCCAGATGCAGGATACTACGTGGTATCAGAAACTTGTGCGTGTGTGTAAGAATCGACCAAATATCGCCGACAGCAGAACAAGATGAATCATTCCCTGCCAAGGCAGCGACGACCAATGAAGGGAGGGGTAGGCAGGGTACAACCCGACCTTCCTGCGTCCTGCGTGCAGTGCGAAATAGTCTGCAGTACAGCTGTTATGTGTAAAACTGTACGTGCGGTTCTAGGTGCTTCTGTCTGGAACCGCGTGACCCCCACGGTCGCAGGTTCGAATCCTGCCTCGGGCATGGATGTGTGTGATGTCCTTAGGTTAGTTTGGTTTAAGTAGTTCTAAGTTCTAGGGGACTGATGAGCACAGATGTTAAGTCCCATAGTGCTCAGAGCCATTTGAACCATTTGTAAAACTGTACAGGTGCTAAGTTTATGAGTTTGCTCCCTATCACTTAACATAAAAAACAAAGTAACGTTGGAGAATATCAGTAGGTGTTCTGCGTCTAGCAGAATGCAGGCAGCCGTTGACGTGGAGTAGCATCACATCACGCAGCATTCCTGGTCTTGTTCCTAGATTGCGCTGGATGACGCTTCTGTTGTTGACAATAAGTGTCAGCAATGTTAGTTACACCTCGGCGATGCAGTTCGTAGTACACCACGCCGCCGCTATTCCACCGGATTTATAACATTATCTTTTGTGCATCCACGCACGTCTTTGTACGTTAAGTAGCTTCTTTTTTCGTGCTCAACCACTCCTTTCTCTTCCTTATGTTAGCCTAAAAACAGAATTTATCGCCACCAGGATAGGAATGGAAGGTGTTGGTCACGAGCCAGTTGATGGCGATCGAGCAGATATGTGCAAATCGCCACCCGCTGACTTCTGCGATTGTGTTAGAGCATGAGGTACCCATGTGCCCGATCTTCGAACCATCCTCATTGCATGCAAATGTGGCACGATTGTGGAATAATCACAGTTCATCACATCTGCCAATTCTTGTTAGAACTACTTAAACCTAACTAACCTAAGGACATCACACACATCCATGCCCGAGGCACGATTCGAACCTGCGACCGTAGCGGTCACGCGGTTCCGGACTGAAGCGCCTAGAACCGCTCGGCCACAACGGCCGGCGTGCTCTGTCAAATGGCATCATCCCCATACATGATGCATATGGTTCAGGCTTCCTTCGCTGCCGTCACCCCTCTATTGAACGCGAGAATATGTCGGAAATGTTCAGGTTCCTCCAGGTGGCATTCCATTTTCTAGCGTCCATAGCTGAACTCACTCTCTCCAAATCACAAAATGACAGTACGTAAAGACAAATACCACGCCCGGGTTCCCGGGTTGGATTCCCGGCGGGGTCAGGGATTTTCTCTGCCTCGTGATGACTGGGTGTTGTGTGATGTCCTTAGGTTAGTTAGGTTTAAGTAGTTCTAAGTTCTAGGGGACTGATGACCATAGATGTTAAGTCCCATAGTGCTCAGAGCCATTTGAACCATTTGAACCAAAGACAAATAGCAGCAGTGAATTACAAATAAAATAACAATCGATAAATAAGCCCATAGCAACCGATATACTAAGATGCAAAACCGAAATACTACGAACCAATCTAATGAAAGAATAACCCTCGCAAACCTGATTTCACAACTGATTTACTCTGCCCCACGTAACGAAACAAGCGATGCACAAGATAGCGGATCTCTTGCGCGGATTATCCGCTGCAGCGCCTCAAGCCGAACCGTGCACGGATCTCTCTTCATTTCCGGTCGCCTTCGAAGTGCATTCAGCGGTGCCGAGCGGCGCCGCTGCGACCCATTTTCGGTGGGCGGCCCGCCTGCCTGTTCCTGCCATCGAAGTCTGGCTCTCCGGGCGGCGCACCGCTGACAGTGATGTATGACCCGGCGCGGAGCGGCCTCGAGGCTGGCCCGCCTGATTGTGGGTGGAGCGGGCGGCGAGGAACTGGGTCGCCAGCTGTCGCCGCGAGCAGCGGCCGCCTCGCCGCCAGACATCCAGAGAGGCAGCAGCCAGACACCAGCCAGCGGCCGACCGGCAGACAGACCGTCCGGAGGAGGCGGCGGTCTTGCCGGCCGGCCGCGCGCTCTGCAGTCTGCAACGCCAGCGCTGCCCGTAATGACTGCCCATCCATCAGCTGCGCGCCGCACCTCCGCCCCGCACCGGCGCCGACAGCCGCCATTAATCTCGCCCCCGCGAGAAATTTCTGGAAAAAGCGATCCCCCTGCCTCCCCCAGCCTCACGTAGCGCGCGGCCGGTGGAGAGTAATCACCGCGAGCCAGCGACGCCGCGCCGCGCCGCGCCGTGCTGCAATTATAATGCTGATGTCATAATTATACGGCAGTGAACAGCGAGTAGACAAAGCCCTCGCCCTCCGACGAGGCTAACCGGGGCTCATTAGAAAGCAAGCGTGAGGGCCGCGAGATGCGATGGGAAGCGATGCCGTATTGCAGCTTGTAGTGCAGCAAGGCTGTTCTTCGCTGTCGAGGTTGCTTACAAAAGGTACAGTGAGGTATCGCTATTCCTGATGGACGAAGTAGCCGTGGCAGTTCGGCAAGGGGACGTCACCGGCGGGAGATACACAGATGATCCAGAACATTACGGCTACTGCCCTCAGCGAAAACGAATGCCAGTTGGCGGCGTTCCGGTCACTTTACGCGGTAAGGAAATTATTACGTGGAGCAGAGACGAGTAGGAAAACATTCTGCCGACACAACCGGCCGGAAATGGGTTCTGATAGATGGCACTGCTATATGTATCCTCCAGAAACTGTTTGTTTTGGCGGTAAACCAGACATTCACCATCGCTTACAGAATCTCTACGGAGACCAGGCAGTGAACAAAAGCACCGTGAGTCGTTGGGCAGTGCGTCTGTCATCACCGCAACAAGTTGGCAAAATGCTGTCCGACTGCCGCCCGGTGTGGCCGAGCGGTTCTAGGCGCTTCAGTCTGGAACCGCGCGACAGCTACGGTCGCAGGTTCGAATCCTGCCTCGGGCATGGATGTGTGTGATGTCCTTAAGTTAGTTAGGTTTAAGCAGTTCTAAGTTCTAGGGGACTTATGACCTGAGATGTTAAGTACCATAGTTCTCAGAGTCATTTGAACCATTTTTGAACCTGTGCGACTCCCGCGTGCCGGCCGGCCGCACAGAGCTGTGACCCCTGCAATGTTAGAACGTGCGGACACTCTCATTCGAGACGATCGACGGATCACAATCTAACACATCGCTGTTCAAATGGAGGTCTCTGTCGGTGGTGCTGACACACTCCTCCTCCAGTTGGGGTACGGCAAGGTGAGTGCAACGATCAGCTCTGACGTTCTTTGTCGTACCATCAGGAAATTTAAGAACCGACTACAATGTGTTCGTCGTCACAACAATGCAAAATAACTTCTTCTTCTCCATGGAAACGTTTCACACATGTCTGCTCACCCGAGAGGAGCTCACAAAGCTTAACTGCTCAGTTCCTCATCCATCCTACAGCCTCGATATCGCACCTTATGAAGCAGTACGAAGTTGTTGGGGAGGTAATTGATGCAGCAATTTGTTGCCTTCGATGTCGACCAGTAGAGTGGTACAATGCTGACATACAGGTCAGGTGTAAGGCTATCGCATTGAACAGAGATTTTGTTGGAAAAAAAAAGATTTTATTACCAAAAGAATGGGGAATAATATGGTATATTGGAATCCTGAATAAATCCAACTCGTTTTCAGAAAAAAACTGTGTTGAATTACCAATGAACGCCCCATGTAAGCGACTCTGACAAAGGTCACATTTGTGGCCCAGCGTCCACGAATGAGCATATCGAAAAAGGTGAATCTCGTCGCATGCTGCTGTGGTGGACATCGACGGAAAGTGAATGAAGGACGGTGAAACCGCGAATAGGCGAAACGATGTCGGACGTCCACGCCTCATGAAGGTGGAGGTCAGAGACTAGCCAGACAGACAGCGGGATAGGCGGTGAGCTATGGCAGCTCTGACGACAGAGTTCAGTGCTGGCGCAGGCACAAGTGTTTAGAGGCACACCATTCAGTGCTATTTTTGGACACGGGGCGTTGCAGCAGACGACTCTTACTTGTATCTGTGAAGACACAAGACATCATCAGTTTCGATTGCAATGGCCACCAAGTCATCGGAATTGGATCGAGCATCAATGGAAACGTGTCGTCTGGTCGGATGAATCACGTTCCTCATTACACGAGGTCACTAGGGGTGTCCAGAAACACTATCGTCCAGCCGATCGGCTGGTCTAAATAAACACTGCACCATGCTCGCAGACCTGTGAGTAGTGTTATGCTATGGGAGACAATCATCTGTACTTCCACGGCACCTGTGGTAGAAATCGAAGGCACCACCATAGTGTGGATTAAAACTAAAACTAAACTCCTCTCGCGCAGGCCATGAAGTCCCAAAGGTACCGACAGGCCGCCGTGTCATCCTCAGACCACAGGCGTCACTGGATGCAGATATGGAGGGGCATGTATTCAGCACACCGCTTTCCCGGCCGTAGGTCAGTTTCAGACACCAGAGCCACTCCTTCTCAATTAAGTAGCGCCTCAGTTTTGCCTCACAAGGGCTGAGTACACCCCTCTTACCAACAGCGCTCGGCAGACCGGATGGTGACCCATCCAAGTGCTAGCCCATCCCGACAACGCTTAAATTCGGTGATCTGACGCGAACTGGTGTTACCACTGCGGCAAGGTCGTTGGCATAACTGTGGACTACGTGAACATACACTCCTGGCCATTAATATTGCTACACCACGAATATGACGTGCTACAGACGCGAAATTTAACCGACAGGAAGAAGATGCTGTGAATGATTAGCTTTTCAGAGCATTCACACAAGGTTGGCGCCGGTGGCGACACCTACAACGGGCTGATATGAGGAAAGTTTCCAACCGATTTCTCACACACAAACAGCAATTGACCGGCGTTGCCTGGTGAAACGTTGTTGTGATGCCTCGTGTAAGGAGGAGAAATACGTACCATCACGTTTCCGACTCTGATAAAGGTCGGATTGTAGCCCATCGTGATTGCGGTTTATCGTATCGCGACATTGCTGCTCGCGTTGGTCGAGATCCAATGACTGCTAGCAGAATATGGAATCGGTGGGTTCAGGAGGGTAATACGGAACGACGTGCTGGATCCCAACGGCCTCGTATCACTAGCAGTCGAGATGACAGGCATCTTATCCGCATGGCTGTAACGGATCGTACAGCCACGTCTCGATCCCTGAGTCAACAGATGGGGACGTTTGCAAGACAACAACCATCTGCACTAACAGTTTTACAACGTTTGCAGCAGCATGGACTCTCAGCTCGGAGACTATGACTGTGGTTACCCTTGACGGTGCATCACAGCCAGGAGCGCGTGCGATGGTGTACTCAACGACGAACGTGGATGCACGAATGGCAAAACGTCATTTTTTCGGATGAATCCACTTTCTGTTTACAGCATCATGATGGTCGCATCCGTGTTTGGCGACATCGCGGTGAACGCACATTGGAAGCATGTATTCGTCTCACCATACTGTCGTATCACCCGGCGTGATGGTATGGGGTGCCATTGGTTACACGTCTCGGTCACCTCTTGTTCGCATTGACTGCACTTTGAACAGTTGACGTTACATTTCAGATATGTTACGACCCGTGGCTCTACCCTTCATTCGATCCCTGCGAAACCCTACATTTCAGCAGGATAATGCACGACCGCATTTTGCAGGTACTGTACGGGACTTTCTAGATACAGAAAATGTTAGACTGCTGCCCTGTCCAGCACATTCTCTGTTAACCCACATCCCACCTGCGCGTTGCACCGCGCCGGGCATAGCTCCATTATGACTGCTATGGTCTGCCATCTTATTACTTATGCAGGCCGTAATGCTCCACACAGACCACTTAGCCAGTACCCATGGCCACCACCACGCAAGCAAAATTGTGTTGCGCAGTTGATCCCACAAGCTCTGTTGCCCACTCAGAACCACGTGGAGGTGGGGCTGTGTGGAGTTCTTTTGTCTGCACTTTGGTGTTACCTTTTATTTACTTACAGCAGTTACACAATTTTTTTAAAAGAAACATACAGGAGGAAATAGAAAAATATACATTTATGGTATACGTTAAGAGAATACAAAAAGTCAGAGCAGATATAGATATCCCTTCACCAACACCATCTGGAGAAGGGGACTTGGAACTGAACTTCAAGTTCAGCGTCCACATTGAGCCGTGGCGGCTCGATCTAGCGATTGCGCTAGATCGCAGTAGTGGGAGGATAATCTTTGGTGGATCTCCACGCAAGGAGCATTGACTGGCACGAAGATTGACAGTGTGTTACGACTTTAGCACCACTTGTTAGCAGCAGACACAGTGGCTGCGCCAAAGACTGAGACGACGTGGTGTTTTACAATTATTTATTGAACTTTCTTTACAATTTCTCCCTCTTCGTCGCTGCTCAGCCCTTCGGATCCCTCCGCCTGGCTGCTGCTGTGTAGATTCTCCGACAACGCGCGCAACGCGCGCCGCTGATAGCACTCGGCAGCCTCAGGCCACCAGTGCTCCGCTGAAGCCAGGATGCCCTGTGGTTGAGATGAACTCGTCGCCGCTCGGCGCCCCAGTACGGCAGGCCCACGGAGCTGCGTCGCCGTGAGGTCAGCTGCCGACGCCTGCTGCACTGGCGGCTGGGAAGCCGTCAGTCGCGATGTCTGCGAGATCCCGTCATGGACGGACCACACGTCGTGGGGCTGGGTTGCCGTGAAGTCCAGGCATCAGTCCCCGGCGGCGACTGTGACCACTACCGCGCTGCGGCCGGTCCTGCTGGAAGTCCTCGCTGTAGTTAGTGAGCCATGGTGCCGACCGGACTCAGGCAAACCTCCAGAACTGAATTGACATCTGGCGGCGAACGGATGACTCCTGCAAGCTGAAGCAGACTTCCGTCACCTACAAAGATTGAACATTCGGACACGGACCACGTCTGTCCTCAGATCCGAACTGCTTCTTAATGGCTTCTATCTGTTGCTGCCTGCGCTCCACTGTTTATATCTGGCAAGAGGACGTTTTTTACCCTCAGTGGTAGCTTTTTGTTATTACTCCCGCAGTATATTGCAGCGTAACTTAGCGTGCTGGCTTCTCTTCCCCTTAGTCAGCACTCTCAAGGCTTCGCTCGTCGATTGGTGTGTGTGCGTCCTTGCATCAGTCTGTTGGTAGACTGCTGCTGTCAGCAAGGCTATCTGTGCCTGCCTACTTCGCAACGCCTTGGTCGCCGGTGTGCCTCTGTTTTGCCATTCTCCACTGCGTGAAGCAACGCTTACTACATGTGGCCGCAAGAGTTGGAACTGGCGGGCCGAAATGAAGGGAGAACTTGCGGGGTGCGAGGCCAGTTTACTACCGCTGTCTGGAGCTGATAGTAACAGCTTTTACAGATCACAGATCACATATTGCGAAAACGGTGTTTTTGGTTCTCTGTGAAGGCGATGGGAATCTGGAAATTTGCCTGTGTCCAGTCTGTGGAGATTTTGAGTGCCACTTCATTACCGATTCATCAAATATGTCGGTGAGACTTTCTGTGGCTTCTAAGCCTTGTTTTGTTAAAGTCGTAGTGCAGCGACTAGTTCCTTCTTCCCGGAAGGTCTGCTGTGTTTGATGTTGGTGCGGGTTCGCTCTGAAAGAACTGAAGTTCACCTTAATGGAACCAACCCTGCTGCATTACAGGCTTTCGTCGCAACTGTTTGTGAAATGTGTGTAAGTTATGTGGTCTGTTTTACAGAGCTAGTAGAGGTACATTAATCAGAACTGCCTGTTTAAATTGGTCATATTTCGAGAGGCTTATTGTCGACTATGTTCAGCGCTGAATTGTGTGTTGTTCATCCTTTTAAATACAGTGAAGTCTAACTTAATCAGAGTGCCTTTTACTGTTATCATTTTAGTCAATCATTTGCAAGACATTTTAGTGATGTTAGTCTGATTTAATGAGAATACATTTTCATTGTAATCATTCCTGTTAGTTATTTGCAAAAAATTATAGTGGGGTCAGACTACTTTAATCTGAGTGCCTCTTCACTGTAATCATTTTAGTTATGTGTTTGTAAAAGATTTTGGTGGAGCTATTACTTGACCCGCCCTGTGATTTTCTATAGTAAATGATACCTCACAACAAGGGTTTAAATAATTTTAAGGAAAAAAACATGAAAGGGGGACCACATATTTCGTCATTTGTTGTTTCAAGAAATACACTTTATTCGTTAACAACAATACAATAATCACAGTTTTAAAAACCTTGTTAAGGAAATTAAAACGCTCACAATAATGTAATGAACTTGAACAGTCCCAATTCATTAATAACAAAAGTAACAATTTATACCATTAAGAACACTGATTGAAACCAGGAGTATACAAACCCTAACTACTAGTAACAAGTCACACCAACTGGCTGTGGCAGCGACTGGGTTCAACAAACTGATTTTTATCAGTAAAACGAATTACAAATGACTGCCACTAAATGCACTAACAATTTCCAAGCATGGATAACACGTTAAACAAGTCGATAACGCCCATCCAAAATATAGAAAAGATAACAAGTCACGCCATTGATTGTGACTCTTGGAAAGCCCTTGACAATACACAAGCCTTAATAAAATCCGTTAAGCAATAAAATATACAATCGCTCAAAATACAAGCAAAGCTGGAAAGACATTCAATTTAAATGTGACTCCCACCTGGTACACACCAGAAAGAAACATTGAGAATTACGCTTAAATAAATATACAATTGCCCAAAATGCAAGGGAACCTGGGAGGACATGCAATTTAAATGTGTCTCGCAAATGGTACACACCAGCAGAAACATTAATAATGACCCTTAAATAAATAGACAATTGCCCAAAATACAAGATCAACTGGGAGTACATGCAATTTCAATTTATCTCCGAACTGATACACACCAGCAGAAACATTGATAATCACCCTTAAATAAATATACAATTACCCAAAATACAAGATAAGCTAAGAGTACAGCAGGCGGCTATCACATCCAACAGGGAAGACGCCGGCAAGTTTGACAATGAGTGGAGTTAGCTAATGACTGTGGATAAAAGGAAAAGCTCAACAGTTCATATTCATAAGTAAAAGCCCTTAAAACTTAACACACTCCAGAAGTAGCAGTAAGAGTGCAAGGTTTAATCGAGTAGTTAACGAGCTGGTATAGTGAGGAGGAACTTGGGGCATGCAGAACGTGCTTCAGATGTCATGAGCTTATTGAATTCACCAAACAGCATAGATTAATAGTTTCCGATTAATTGGCAACACTTCACTGTGGTACGAATCAAACAATCAACTTTACTTAACGTGAGCCAACATGTTGCGGCTGGTAGAGGCAACGGACTGCGGACGAACTCAGACGTCGTGCGATGAGGGAGGTACTGCCTCAGCAGAAAGAAAACAAGTCTCTGGTCCGAGCCCACGGAACAGGAACGCGTCGTCCACTGCCAAAGCTACCCTGCCAACGCACATCAGAAAGGAAACGTAATGTGCCCAAATAAGGCTACAGACGAGAATACCTAAAATGTATTAATTTTTAACGATTGCGGCAGTTTAACACTCCTTAAAATTGCTTGTAATTTACAGGACGAAATATCAGCTCCTGCTAATTGGGCTAGAGAATACTCATCCACAAAGAGAACCTTACCTATGACATAGATTACGTTACGAATTTAATTTCATCAAGTGAATTTATAATAGAACATACTAGCACACATGCATGGAATGTAGCCTGGAACGACATTACCATCAGTTTCAATGACCGACGATCATACAGAAAATCACTCAGAGGCGCATTAATATAACAGATCCAATTCCACGTTAACACAGACGTGACCTTACAATAAGAAGTACCCAAAAAACAAAGAACAGCACTTAACTCCACTTAGGTGTGAAGTATCCGTGACTTACATGATTCCAAGCGGGGTTGTCAGTGCTTCCAATCCATACGAGCGGTCTTCGAGGTGCCGAGAAATTGAAGCTTACACAGGCTGAAACTTTCCCACCAGCCTGCAGGCGATGTTCACTGTTCTTCCGGCAACTCGGCGCTATCAATCCTTAAGCGAGATGGCAAGGCTTGTCTCCAACCAATTTAACCACTCGAGACCGGTATAGGACAGTCAGAGTCATCCAAAAGCAACGACTTGTTAGACACTTGCCCTACCAGTAACTGCCTGTACCAGGGCCCGCCAAACCAACAACACGCCTCGACCAACGAGCCAAGCTCGCCACATATGATCAAATACACTCCTGGAAATGGAAAAAAGAACACATTGACACCGGTGTGTCAGACCCACCATACTTGCTCCGGACACTGCGAGAGGGCTGTACAAGCAATGATCACACGCACGGCACAGCGGACACACCAGGAACCGCGGTGTTGGCCGTCGAATGGCGCTAGCTGCGCAGCATTTGTGCACCGCCGCCGTCAGTGTCAGCCAGTTTGCCGTGGCATACGGAGCTCCATCGCAGTCTTTAACACTGGTAGCATGCCGCGACAGCGTGGGCGTGAACCGTATGTGCAGTTGACGGACTTTGAGCGAGGGCGTATAGTGGGCATGCGGGAGGCCGGGTGGACGTACCGCCGAATTGCTCAACACGTGGGGCGTGAGGTCTCCACAGTACATCGATGTTGTCGCTAGTGGTCGGCGGAAGGTGCACGTGCCCGTCGACCTGGGACCGGACCGCAGCGGCGCACGGATGCACGCCAAGACCGTAGGATCCTACGCAGTGCTGTAGGGGACCGCACCACCACTTCCCAGCAAATTAGGGACATTGTTGCTCCTGGGGTATCGGCGAGGACCATTCGCAACCGTCTCCATGAAGCTGGGCTACGGTCCCGCACACCGTTAGGCCGTCTTCCGCTCACGCCCCAACATCGTTCAGCCCGCCTCCATTGGTGTCGCGACAGGCGTGAATGGAGGGACGAATGGAGACGTGTCGTCTTCAGCGATGAGAGTCGCTTCTGCCTTGGTGCCAATGATGGTCGTATGCGTGTTTGGCGCCGTGCAGGTGAGCGCCACAATCAGGACTGCATACGACCGAGGCACACAGGGCCAACACCCGGCATCATGGTGTGGGGAGCGATCTCCTACACTGGTCGTACACCACTGGTGATCGTCGAGGGGACACTGAATAGCGCACGGTACATTCAAACCGTCATCGAACCCATCGTTCTACCATTCCTAGACCGGCAAGGGAACTTGCTGTTCCAACAGGACAATGCACGTCCGCATGTATCCCGTGCCACCCAACGTGCTCTAGAAGGTGTAAGTCAACTACCCTGGCCAGCAAGATCTCCGGATCTGTCCCCCATTGAGCATGTTTGGGACTGGATGAAGCGTCGTCTCACGCGGTCTGCACGTCCAGCACGAACGCTGGTCCAACTGAGGCGCCAGGTGGAAATGGCATGGCAAGCCGTTCCACAGGACTACATCCAGCATCTCTACGATCGTCTCCATGGGAGAATAGCATCCTGCATTGCTGCGAAAGGTGGATATACACTGTACTAGTGCCGACATTGTGCATGCTCTGTTGCCTGTGTCTATGTGCCTGTGGTTCTGTCAGTGTGATCATGTGATGTATCTGACCCCAGGAATGTGTCAATAAAGTTTCCCCTTCCTGGGAGAATGAATTCACGGTGTTCTTATTTCAATTTCCAGGAGTGTAGATATCGGCAACCCAAATAGTTAGTGGCGCCAGTGGAATTCCATCCCGCCGAAACTAAATCCGCCACATTAGCTGCTCCTCCCGCAACTCGCCGCTATCAATCCTTAAGCAAGACGGCAAGGCTTCCCTCCGACCGATTTAAACGCTCGAGGCTTCTCGAAGCCGGTACTGGACAGCCGGAGTCCCCCAAAAGCAATCACTTGGCAGCCACGGGTATACAATACAATATGTACAAGAGCCAAGAGTGGACGACTAAGAATGAAGTGTTCTGATTTAAAAGGGTGTAAGACAGGGGTGTAGCCTTTCACCTCTACTCTTAAATCTGTACTTCGAAGAGGCAATGACGGAAATAAAGAAAAAGGTTCAAGGAATTAAAACTCACGGTGAAAGGACATCAATGATAATATTCGCTGATGACATTGCTATCTTCAGTGAAAGTGAGGAAGAATTAAGGATTTTCTGAATGGAATGAACAGTTTAATGAGTACAGAATATGGATTAAGAGTAAATCAAAAAAAGACGAAAGCAATGAGAAGTAGCAGAAGTGAGAACAGGGAGAATTTTATCAGGATTTATGCTCACGAAGTAGATGAAGTCAAGCAATTTTACTACCTAGGCAGCAAAATAACCAATGACGAACGGAGCAAGGAGAACATCAAAAGCAGACTAGCACTGGAAATAGGGCATTCCTCGCCAAGAGAAGTCTACTAGTATCAAAAATAGACCTTTTCATGAGGAAGAAAATTCTGAGAATGTGTCTTTGGGAGCACAGTATTGTTATGACAGTGAAACATGGACTGTGGGAAACCGAAATAGAAGAGAATCGAAACGTTTGAGATGTGATGCTACAGACGAATGTTAAAATTATATTAACTGATAAGGAATGAGGAGGTTCTGCTCCAGAATCGGAGAGGAAAGGAATATGTGGAAAATACAAAGAAGGAGAAGGAACAGGACGATAGGACATCTGTTAAGACATCAGGGAATGACTTCCATGGTACTAGAGGGAGCTATAGAGAGCAAAAAGTGTAGAGGAAGACATAGACTGGAATACATCCAGCAAACAACTGAAGACGTAGATTGCAAGTGCTTCTGTGAGATAATGAGGTTGGCACAGGAGAGGAATTCGTGGCGGGCCGCATCAGACCGGTCCGAAGACTGATGACAAAAAAAAATTGTAGTCAATTGAAAAATTTTGTAAATGTTAAGGTTTTGGTTACTAATATGCAGCATGGTTGATTTCAGGTACTTCTGAATGTTTGAGAAATTGCTTAGATTCTTAATTGTTTAAAAGCTCCTTTCCTGACGTCAATTGCTGATCTCATTTCCTCATTAATATTCGACAAGTTGTTTAATTTCTTACATGTTTTTAAAAGCTGTTTTACTGACGTCATAAATTGTTGACTTTATTTAAATAAAAGGTGTTTTCAACTGTGAACGCTGTTTGCTTGCCTCCTGGCCCATCCCTACCACTCAACAGTGTATTAAGCTTCTTAAGGATAACTACACCCGTTTCACACATGTGGTGTTACCTACATGTGGTGCGTCACGCAAAACGAATAAATTGATTTGGCGTAGCGTGACGCGGCCTGTGTGGACGTCAATCCGCGCCTCTCTGCGCAACAACCAAAAAATTTCGCGTGTTGTCCGTGCACCGAGGGAAACGGATTGTTCATTCTTGGCTCCCTTCGGACGTTTCGTTTCTCTTTTTCCTTTCTTATTCAAGCGTGCACCTCCACACCGAACAACTGCTGTGCACCTACGAACACTCAGCTCTATTCTGTGCAGCTCCGTGCTGGGAATGCGAGAGGCAAGCTGCGCGGTGCGACGCGTCTGATGTGGCCGCAGCTTTACGTTGAACGGCGTATGGTGGTACGAAGAAAGCTGGCGTCTGGAACCGGAGTGTTCGTATTACAAAGTGCACATGCCCCCCACCCCTCCCTTCTACCCCACCACAGCGTTTGTTAAAAAGAGAACTCTCTGTAGTAGTACGCCCAGATTTCTAAAAATTCAAGTGGTATGCACTGATAAGAAGTCTGTAAACCCCTGCCGTACAGAGTGAATCTGAAAGGACTTAGCGACATAGCTTACGTAAAAAATTTTATTGAGAAGACTTATACAGGTAGTAGAGGTGTGGTCTTGTTGCGAAATACTGCTAGTTTCGTCCCATCCGCTGAGTTTCACTTTAACATCCACTTTACCTTTCATTCTGGCTGAATGTGACTGCCATTTGTCGTACAGAAAACGTCCCATCTGAAGTCAGTTTATTGCCAATCTTCATTCAGCATATCTGGTATCATTTCGGCGGCTGTGGCGATAATTCGATCTCTTAGATCTCGAAGATTCACTCGTAATGGTGTTACAAACAGACGCTCTTTAATGAAACACCAAAGAAAGCACTTGGCCAGGCGTCGGTAAGACTCGCGCATTGATAGTTCTATACAAACTTATTACAAGACTTTCGAGAATGTTTTAATTTTGAAATTAGGTAACAAATGACAGTTTTCGTGAGATGTAATTACAAAATCATTATCTGATTTTTTCCTTTACTTCTACAGTGAAAGCTTGCTTCTTGCGAAATTTCGTGATTTTAGGTCAAAGGGAAGAACCCTGCAGATAGTAGTGAGTCAGTTTGCGAGTGTCAAAATATGTGACATAAATGACCGTATCTGTTGAAGCTTACATTCATTGCACCACCAATGGACCATAGATCTTAGCATGTAATATAAATTTCAACTTGATATGCGTACCCTTGTCTGAGAAAAAGTGGTCTTAGCAGACAAGCGGACAGACAGTTGGATCATAAATGACATTTTTTCGTGTGATATAATTACAGATTTCCAGTTTTCGGATTTTTTCCTTTGGTTGTACTGTGAAGTCCTGCTTCCTGCCAAATCTCATGATTATAGTCCAACGAGAGGTACCCTGTACATGTTGAGCGAGTGGGCGAGTAACAAAATACGTGAAATAAAAGATCGTATCTCTTGAAGTTTATATTTATTACACCGCCAATGGACCATAAATCTTTGCATGTGACATAAATTTTAATTTGATACATTTAGCCGTTTCTGAGGAAATGCGATTTTTGTAGTCTGACAGGCAGACAGACACACAAACGGACGATAATGTGATCCTTCAAGGTTTTCGTTTTACCGACGGAGGTACGGAACCTTAAATATGGAAGGGAGTCAAGCCTGTAGAATGGAGCCACTATGCAGTCCGTCCCCCTCGACCAGTCCAACGACCTCTAAAGTCATTATCGAGAGCAATTCGCATTTCCCTGTGTTTGTGTGTTGGTGCTCCGTCTAGCTGGAAATAAATGTGGTCATCTTGTTCATCGACAGGTACCTGTGCGAACAGAAGATTTTCGTGCGTATTCAGATACATAAAACCGTTTGCGGTTATCTCACGAGAAAAGAAGGCTCCGTACACCTTAATTCTATTTACGGCACAAAAAGTTCACTTTGTGACTATCACATAAGAATCCCATGTACTGGTTTGGCTTTTCACTGCCCCATATCCTGCAGCTGTGCTTGTCCAGAATTGATGCACCAATAAGACAAAACTGCCGTGAGCACTGAGTGAACCATCCCACCGACACAGCAGATTGGAGACACCTGTCTGTTAAAGCACCTTCTCCTGCTCTGTGAAGAAGCCCTTTATTGCCTTCCCTAAATTCTTGTCTGACGAGAATCGTTGATCCTCCAAGGCTTTTTTTAAGCAACCAAAGGCGTGATAATCGTCTGGGAAGAGAACAGGACTACAGGACGGGTGCTCGTGTGTCATCCACTTGAGTTGGAGTAACTTCTGGTCCCTCCCAGACAGACCGCCGTATTCTATCGAATCGTGATCACCACGGAACTTGGTGCACCACTCCACAATGGAGGCTTTCCACAAACATGCTGCTTCAAACATATTCTTCATTCTGAGATGGATGTCTACCGATGTTAACACTTTGGCACAAGGAAAGGAATAACAGGACGTCGGTTCTGCTTGGACGCATTTCGTAAAAGCGTCCCTATAGTTCCATTTTCCTGTATTACAGTGCGCAATCAGAAAGACGCGAATGCCACACACATCTACATCTACATTTATACTCCGCAAGCCACCCATTGGTGTGTGGTGGAGGGCACTTAACGTGCCACTCTCATTACCTCACTTTCCGGTTCCAGTCGCGTATAGCTCGCGGGAAGAACGACTGCCGGAAAGCCTCTGTGCGCGCTCGAATCTCTCTAATTTTACATTCGTGATCTCCTCGGGAGGTATAAGTAGGGGGAAGCAATATATTCGATACCTCATCCAGAAACGCACCCTCTCGAAACCTGGATAGCAAGCTACACCGCGATGCAGAGCGCCTCTCTTGCAGAGTCTGCCACTTGAGTTTGCTAAACATTTCCGTAACGCTACCACGCATACCAAATAACCCTGCGACGAAACGCGCCGCTCTTCTTTGGATCTTTTCTATCTCCTCCGTCAACCTGACCTGGTACGGATCTCACACTGATGAGCAATACTCAAGTATAGGTCGAACGAGTGTTTTGTATGCCACCTCCTTTGTTGACAGACTACGTTTTCTAAGGATTCTCCCAATGAATCTCAACCTGGTACCCGCCTTACCAACAATTAATTTTATATGATCATTCCACTTCAAATCGTTCCGCACGCATACTCCCAGATATTTTACAGAAGTAACTGCTACCAGTGTTTGTTCCGCTATCATATAACCATACAATAAAGGATCCTACTTTCTATGTATTCTCAATACGTTAGATTTGTCTATGTTAAGGGTCAGTTGCCACTCCCTACACCAAGTGCCTATCCGCTGCAGATCTTCCTGCATTTCGTTACAATTTTCTAATGGTGCAACTTCTCTGTCTACTACAGCATCATGCGCGAAACGCCGCATGGAACTTGCGACACTATCTACTAGGTCATTTATATACACTCCTGGAAATGGAAAAAAGAACACATTGACACCGGTGTGTCAGACCCACCATACTTGCTCCGGACACTGCGAGAGGGCTGTACAAGCAATGATCACACGCACGGCACAGCGGACACACCAGGAACCGCGGTGTTGGCCGTCGAATGGCGCTAGCTGCGCAGCATTTGTGCACCGCCGCCGTCAGTGTCAGCCAGTTTGCCGTGGCATACGGAGCTCCATCGCAGTCTTTAACACTGGTAGCATGCCGCGACAGCGTGGACGTGAACCGTATGTGCAGTTGACGGACTTTGAGCGAGGGCGTATAGTGGGCATGCGGGAGGCCGGGTGGACGTACCGCCGAATTGCTCAACACGTGGGGCGTGAGGTCTCCACAGTACATCGATGTTGTCGCCAGTGGTCGGCGGAAGGTGCACGTGCCCGTCGACCTGGGACCGGACCACAGCGACGCACGGATGCACGCCAAGACCGTAGGATCCTACGCAGTGCTGTAGGGGACCGCACCGCCACTTCCCAGCAAATTAGGGACACTGTTGCTCCTGGGGTATCGGCGAGGACCATTCGCAACCGTCTCCATGAAGCTGGGCTACGGTCCCGCACACCGTTAGGCCGTCTTCCGCTCACGCCCCAACATCTTGCAGCCCGCCTCCAGTGGTGTCGCGACAGGCGTGAATGGAGGGACGAATGGAGACGTGTCGTCTTCAGCGATGAGAGTCGTTTCTGCCTTGGTGCCAATGATGGTCGTATGCGTGTTTGGCGCCGTGCAGGTGAGCGCCACAATCAGGACTGCACACGACCGAGGCACACAGGGCCAACACCCGGCATCATGGTGTGGGGAGCGATCTCCTACACTGGCCGTACACCACTGGTGATCGTCGAGGGGACACTGAATAGTACACGGTACATCCAAACCGTCATCGAACCCATCGTTCTACCATTCCTAGACCGGCAAGGGAACTTGCTGTTCCAACAGGACAATGCACGTTCGCATGTATCCCGTGCCACCCAACGTGCTCTAGAAGGTATAAGTCAACTACCCTGGCCAGCAAGATCTCCGGATCTGTCCCCCATTGAGCATGTTTGGGACTGGATGAAGCGTCGTCTCACGCGGTCTGCACGTCCAGCACGAACGCTGGTCCAACTGAGGCACGAGGTGGAAATGGCATGGCAAGCCGTTCCACAGGACTACATCCAGCATCTCTACGATCGTCTCCATGGGAGAATAGCAGCCTGCATTGCTGCGAAAGATGGATATACACTGTACTAGTGCCGACATTGTGCATGCTCTGTTGCCTGTGTCTATGTGCCTGTGGTTCTGCCAGTGTGATCATGTGATGTATCTGACCCCAGGAATGTGTCAATAAAGTTTCCCCTTCCTGGGACAATGAATTCACGGTGTTCTTATTTCAATTTCCAGGAAGCAATGGTCCCATGACACACCCCTGTGGCACGCCAGAGGTTGCTTTAACGTCTGTAGACGTCTCTCCATTGAGAACAACATGCTGTGTTCTGTTTGCTAAAAACTCTTCAATCCAGCCACACAGCTGGTCTGATATTCCGAAGGCTCTTACTTTGTTTATCAGGCGACAGTGAGGAACTGTATGGAACGCCTTCCGGAAGTCAAGGAAAATAGCATCTACCTGGGAGCCTGTATCTAATATTTTCTGGGTCTCATGAACAAATAAAGCGAGTTGGGTCTCACACGATCGCTGTTTCCGGAATCCATGTTGATTCCTACAGATTAGATTCTGGGTTTCCAGAAACGTCATGAAACGTGAGCAAAAAACATGTTCTAAACTTCTACAACAGATCGACGTCAGAGACATAGGTCTATAGTTTTGCGCATCTGCTCGACGACCCTTCTTGAAGACTGGGACTATCTGTGCTCTTTTCCAATCATTTGGAACCTTCCGTTCCTTTAGAGACTTGCGGTACACGGCTGTTAGAAGGGGGGCAAGTTCTTTCGCGTACTCTGTGTAGAATCGAACTGGTATCCCGTCAGGTCCAGTGGACTTTCCTCTGTTGAGTGATTCCAGTTGCTTTTCTATTCCTTGGACACTTATTTCGATGTCAGCCATTTTTTCGTTTGTGCGACGATTTAGAGAAGGAACTTCAGTGCGGTCTTCCTCTGTGAAACAGCTTTGGAAAAAGGTGTTTAGTATTTCAGCTTTACGCGTGTCATCCTCTGTTTCAATGCCATCATCATCCCGCAGTGTCTGGATATGCTGTTTCGAGCCACTTACTGATTTAACGTAAAACCAGAACTTCCTAGGATTTTCTGTCATGTCGGTACATAGAATTTTACTTTCGAATTCACTGAACGCTTCACGCATAGCCCTCCTTACGCTGACAACGTTTAGCTTCTGTTTGTCTGAGAGGTTTTGGCTGCGTTTAAACTTGCAGTGAAGCTCTCTTTGCTTTCGCAGTAGTTTCCTAACTTTGTTGTTGAATCACGGTGGGTTTTTTCCGTCTCTCACAGTTTTACTCGGCACGTACGTGTCTAAAACGTATTTTACGATTGCCTTGAACTTTTCCATAAACACTCAACATTGTCAGTGTCGGAACAGAAATTTTCGTTTTGGTCTGTTAGGTAGTCTGAAATCTGCCTTCTATTGCTCTTGCTAAACAGATAAACCTTCCTCCCTTTTTTATATTCCTATTTACTTCCATATTCAGGGATGCTGCAACGTCCTTATGATCACTGATTCCCTGTTCTGCGCTTACGGAGTCAACAAGTTCTGGTCTGTTTGTTATCAGTAGGTCCAAGATGTTATCTCCACGAGTCGATTCTCTGTTTAATAGGTCGAGGTAATTTTCGGATAGTGCACTCAGTATAATATCAATCGATGCTCTGTCCCTACCACCCGTCCTAAACATCTGAGTGTCCCAGTCTATATCTGGTAAATTGAAATCTCCACTTAAGATTATAACATGCTGAGAACATTTATGTGAAATGTATTCCAAATTTTCTCTCAGTTGTTCTGCCACTAATGCTGCTGAGTCGGGAGGTCGGTAAAAGGAGCCAATTATTAACCTAGCTCGGTTGTTGAGTGTAACCTCCACCCATAATAATTCACAGGAACTATCCACTTCTACTTCACTACAGGATAAACTACTACTAACAGCGACAAACACGCCACCACCGTTTGCATGCATTTTATCCTTTCTAAACACCGTCTGTGCCTTTGTAAAAATTTCGGCAGAATTTATCTCTGGCTTCAGCCAGCTTTCCGTACCTATAACGATTTCAGCTTCGGTGCTTTCTATCAGCGCTTGAAGTTCCGGTACTTTACCAATGCAGCTTCGACAGTTTACACTTACATCATATCCACTGCAGCAACGCCCTCTAATAGAAACTTTTTGATCGTCCGTTACATTACATCCTTGCACACTAAAGGGATTAATACTGCAAAATCTGAATCTATCTGCATCGTTTTTTCGGCTATTGACCCCCATTTCGTAAAAAAGCAGTTTCAGCTGGGTCACAATTCATCTATACATTTTCCCATGCTTGGAATACTTTTGTCGCAGCAAAATGATCAGAATGCCTACCCCAAGCAGATGCTTTTGTTATGATGATCACCCCTACTAGTGGCAAAAACTATTGGAAAGCTGGAGCTGTTGCCAAACATAGTTGCTAGTCAAATGGTTCAAATGGTTCTAAGCACTATAGGACTTAACATCTGAGCTCATGAGTCCGCTAGACTTAGAATTACTTAAACCTAACGACATCACACACGTCCATGCCCGAGGCAGGGTTCAAACCTGCGACCGTAGCAGCAGCACGGTTCCGGATTGAAGCGCCTAGAACCGCTCGGCCACAACGGCCGGCACTTGCTAGTCCAAAAGCATGTTTCCCAGTATTATCATTTTACTCAGTCGGCCACATAGCTAGAAGCTGATCACAGTAAGTTGGTTGTTCATCAGTGTTAGAGTATGTGTTCACAAAGGTAGCCGTTTAGTGCTGTCTCCTGCCATTAAGAAACGTTCCATTAAAAAAAAACTATGGTCTTCTACGGCATATACACCTGATATGGATTTTGAGATGTAATTTGCTTACAAGGCATCGCCAGTACTCCATCATATCAATTGCATTAGATATGTGACGTTGATTTCACTATAGTTTACTATATAACCGTTTCCCCAGCTATAATACAAAACCTACCTTGTCAGTGTTGGAGTATATACTAACAAACACCATCTACAATACGTCCGCCAGGCTCTTTTTTTTTAAGTAGCTTACTGCTATGTGTGGTACTGCCTCCTTCCATTAATAAATTTTCCATTACAAAACTACAGTCTTCTACAGCACATATATCCCATGCTAATTTTGAAATGCAATTTGCTTATGACAGAAAGCCGCTTCTCCAGCGGAGTAATGGGATCAGATATGTACCATAGTTTACAATATGTCAGCCAGTCCTATTTTCGATGCACAGTAATGCGATGTGTTGAACTACCTCGCACCATTAACAACAACAAAATAAGATCTTCTGCACATATGACCTAAGACTGACTTTAAAATGCAATTTGCTTACAATGAATAGCCAGTCCTTCAGTAGTGCAACGGAATCAGACGTAAACATGACTCCGCTACCATACAACCCCTCCGTAACATGACAATTATAATTCATTGTGAATTCCAACACGTCAGAATAATTTTACAATTTCTGCTTTAGTACCATGGTAATGAACCTAGTAGTTTATTACCTTTTGTATGAGTACATGCTTAAGATTGTAGTACTGGACTGCTTTACGCTTATGAGTTGGCCATGTGATCATGACGTCACTTCAGGTTCTTACATCTAAAAATTAGAACACACATTGAGACTATTGATTACATCACCATTCTTGATTGGTTGGTTCGTGGTGTCACCTTCACCTCTGTTTCAGAGCCCTTGGTCTACTAATTATAGAAAAACGATACATAAGACACAGGAAGAAAGATTCTAGATAAACCCTTGACACCCAACACTTTAAACCAAATCATTTTATTCCAATAGAGCGAAAGCATAAGAATCATGAAGACGAGCATGACTGCATATCAAGACAGTTCACCAGTTGTTACGAATTGGCTACCTGATACAAAGACGTAACAGTATGTTTTGCAGTCTCATTACACTAGTGCTTATATTATCGTTGTGGCCTTCAGTCCAAAGACTGGTTTGATGCAGCTCTCCATGCCACTCTATCCTGTAGAAGCCTCTTCATCGCTGAGTAACTACTGCAACTTACATCCCTCTGAATCTGCTTATTGTATTCATCCCTTGGTCTCCATCTACGATTTTTACCCCCAGAGCTTCCCTCCAGTACTTAATTGGTGATCCCTTGATGCCTCAGAATGTGTCCTATCAACCGATCCCTTCTTTTAGTCAGCTTGTACCACAAATTTCTCTTCTTCCCAATTCTATTCAGTAACTCCTCATTAGTTACGTGATCCACCCGTCTAATCTTCAGCATTCTTGTGTAGCACTACATTTCGAAAGTTTCTTGTCTAAACTGTTTATCGTCCATGTTTCACTTTAATGCATGGCTACGCTCCATACAAATAGTTTCAGAAAGGACTTCCTGATGCTTAAATCTATACTCGATGTTAACAAATTTCTCTTCCTCAGAAACGCTTTTCTTGCCATTGCCTGTCTACATTTTATATCCTTCCTACTTTGACCATCATCAGTTATTTTGCTTCCCAAATAGCAAAACTCATTTACTACTTTAAGTGTCTCATTGCCTAATCTAATCTCCTCAGCATCACCTGGTTTAATTCGACTACGTTCCATTATCCTCATTTTGCTTGTGTTGATTTTCATCTTATATCCTTCTTTCAAGAGACTCTCGATTCCATTCAACTGCTCTTCCAAGTCTTTTGCTGTCCCTGACAGAATTACAATGTCATCGGCAAACATCACAGTTTTTATTTCTTCTCCCTGGACTTTAATTCCTACTCATTTTTCTTTCTTTTTTTCTCTTTACTGCTTGCTCAGTATACAGACTGAATAACAGCGTGGCTAGGTTACACCAGTGTCTCATTCCCTTCTCAACCACTACTTTCGCGCCCCTCGGCTCGTAACTGCGATGGTTTCTGGACGAATTGTAAATAGCCTTTCGCTCCCTGTATTTTACCCCTGCCACATTTAGAATTTGAAAGAATATTCCAGTCAACATGGTCAAAAGCTTTCTCTAAATCTACAAATGCTATAAACATAGGTTTACCTTCCCTTAACGTATCTTCTATGAGAAGTCGTAGCGTCAGTATTGCCACGCGTGTTCCTAAATTTCTCCGGAATCGAAACGGATCTTCAGTTTTTCAATTCGTCTGTAAAGAAATCGTGTATTTTGCAGCCATGACTTATTAAAACGATAGTACGGTAATTTTCAAATCTATCAGCACCGCTTTCTTTGTAATTGGGATTATTTGATTCTTTTTGAAGTCAAAGGGTATTTGCCTGTCTCATACATCTTTCTCGCCAGATGGAAGATTTTCGTCATGGCTGGCTCTCCCAAGGCTATCAGTAGCTCTAGCGGAATGTTGTCTACTCCCAGGGCCTTGGTTCGACTTAAGTCTTTCAGTGGTTTATCAGATTCTCCACGCAGTATCATATCTCCCTTCTCATCTTCCTCTACGTCATCTTCAATTTCCATAACATTTCCCGCAAGTACATCTCCTTTGCATAGACCCTCTATATACTCCTTCCACCTTTCTGCTTTTCCTTTTTTGCTTAGGACTGGTTTTCCATCTTGCCTGTTGATATTCACACAGGTAGTTATTTTTTATGTGTATATAGTGAAGACAGCCCACTGGTTGCAATGGATTTGAATTGACCATGGTTTCGACTCCTAAACTAAGGGAGTCTTCATCAGAATTTATATTACATACGTAAGAAGTTGAGCATAACAGCTCTCGTCATACAATTTTAACGCCAAAAAGGCCACGTCACATAATAAAACATCCTACGTAAAAGTTTTACTGTCATTTCTAGTTAAAAATTAAAGACTGCCGCTAAGGACTGCTTGTGTATACTGAAACAGGTGGCATCCATTGCAACCAGTGGTCTGTCTTTACTATAAAAAATATTTTCACGGTTGCTGCACACAGGTAGTTCTCTTTTTGCCAAAGGTCTCCTTAATTTTCCTGTAGGCTGTATCTATCTTACCCCTAGTGATATATGCTTCTACATCCCTACATCCCTACATTTGTCACTTAGTGCTAATAAGTCGCTAGAAACAGTAGAAACCGTAAAATACCCAAACTAGGATTACTTATCGCAAGCATGATGTGTTTCGCTTTTTAAAGTATGTTTTTTCCAAATGTTAGCGCTGCCGACATCATATGTCAGAGTTCTTCATAATATTGCACTAATTAGTAGATGCATTTGCAAAAGTAATCATTCTTTCGTATTGTTTGAGTACTTTGGATAAAAATTTATTTTTCTTGTTACGTATGAATACTGTAGGTTAGTATAATTTATTAGAAACTAAGCACAGACATGTTGATTGACAAATAATACCAGGCAACTGGAGTTCAAGGCTTACAAATATACATATGCATCACTTTTCTTTTTTCACTCCCAGTTGGAAAGCACCTTTGCCTCAATTGTCGAGACTTGTCGGTAATGAGGAAGTTTCACTGTAGATAAACCTATCGACGTGCACAGGAAATGAAAATGGTAAAAAGTAACACAATCATTTTTGGTATTATTAAGGAGCTATTACAAATTTTATAAATTACTTAAACTTTCATAGGTAACAGAGCACTCTCATGTCCCTGGGGTGTGCAACTGCCCCAAAGGCGCAAGAATGAGCAATGATCAAGGGCAAGAGGATGCAGAAGGCAATGGAAATCACTGCATTAAAGACACGTTATGTGGCCTGTAACAGAAAAAGTGTCATGATGATCTCTCCATTCGCAAAAGATTCCAGAATAGCCCCCATTCGGGTCTCCACGAGGGGACTGTCAATGGGGAGACGATCTTGAGAAAAAGATTGAATAACCAACGAAAGGATGAAATACTACGAGTCAGGGCGTGGAATGTCAAAGTTTGAACGTGGTAGGGAAACTACAAAATCTCAAAAGGGGAATGCAAAGGCTCAATCTAGATACAGTAGGAGTCAGTGAAGTTAAATGGAAAGAAGGCAAGGATTTCTGGTCAGATGAGTACAGAGCAATATCAACAGCTGCATAAAATGCTAAAATGGGAACAGGACTCATCGTGAATAGGAAGGTACGGCAGAAAGTGTGTTAACAGTTCAGTAACGCGGTTGTTCTCATGAGAATGGACAGAAAACTAAAACGGGCAACGATAGTTCATGTGTATATGCCAAGGTCGCAAGCTGAAGAGGAAGAGATAGAGAAAGTGTATGAGGAAAATGAACGGTAATTTCTGTGCGTAAAAAGAGATGAAAATGTAATAGTCATGGGGGATTGAAATGCGGTTGTAGGAGAAGAAGTAGAAGAAAGATTTACGGGAGAATATGGGCTTGCTACTAGGAATCAGAGTGAAGAAAGACTAATTTGCTGTAACAAATTTCAGTCAGTAATAGCGAATATTCTGCTCAAGAGGAGGAGGTATACTTGGAAAAGATCGACAGATAAGGGAAGATTTCAGTCAGGTTACATCATGGTTAGGCATAGACTCCGAAATCAAGTATTGGATTCTAAGGGAGCAGATATAAACTCAGATCACAATTTACACTCCTGGAAATGGAAAAAAGAACACATTGACACCGGTGTGTCAGACCCACCATACTTGCTCCGGACACTGCGAGAGGGCTGTACAAGCAATGATTACACGCACGGCACAGCGGACACACCAGGAACCGCGTTGTTGGCCGTCGAATGGCGCTAGCTGCGCAGCATTTGTGCACCGCCGCCGTCAGTGTCAGCCAGTTTGCCGTGGCATACGGAGCTCCATCGCAGTCTTTAACACTGGTAGCATGCCGCGACAGCGTGGACGTGAACTGTATGTGCAGTTGACGGACTTTGAGCGAGGGCGTATAGTGGGCATGCGGGAGGCCGGGTGGACGTACCGCCGAATTGCTCAACACGTGGGGCGTGAGGTCTCCACAGTACATCGATGTTGTCGCCAGTGGTCGGCGGAAGGTGCACGTGCCCGTCGACCTGGGACCGGACCGCAGCGACGCACGGATGCACGCCAAGACCGTAGGATCCTACGCAGTGCCGTATGGGACCGCACCGCCACTTCCCAGCAAATTAGGGACACTGTTGCTCCTGGGGTATCGGCGAGGACCATTCTCAACCGTATCCATGAAGCTGGGCTGCGGTCCCGCACACCGTTAGGCCGTCTTCCGCTCACGCCCCAACATCGTGCAGCCCGCCTCCAGTGGTGTCGCGACAGGCGTGAATGGAGGGACGAATGGAGACGTGTCGTCTTCAGCGATGAGAGTCGCTTCTGCCTTGGTGCCAATGATGGTCGTATGCGTGTTTGGCGCCGTGCAGGTGAGCGCCACAATCAGGACTGCATACGACCGAGGCACACAGGGCCAACACCCGGCATCATGGTGTGAGGAGCGATCTCCTACACTGGCCGTACACCACTGGTGATCGTCGAGGGGACACTGAATAGTGCACGGTACATCCAAACCGTCATCGAACCCATCGTTCTACCATTCCTAGACCGGCAAGGGAACTTACTGTTCCAACAGGACAATGCACGTTCGCATGTATCCCGTGCCACCCAACGTGCTCTAGAAGGTGTAAGTCAACTACCCTGGCCAGCAAGATCTCCGGATCTGTCCCCCATTGAGCATGTTTGGGACTGGATGAAGCGTCGTCCCACTCGGTCTGCACGTCCAGCACGAACGCTGGTCTAACTGAGGCGCCAGGTGGAAATGGCATGGCAAGCCGTTCCACAGGACTACATCCAGCATCTCTACGATCGTCTCCATGGGAGAATAGCAGCCTGCATTGCTGCGAAAGGTGGATATACACTGTACTAGTGCCGACATTGTGCATGCTCTGTTGCCTGTGTCTATGTGCCTGTGGTTCTGTCAGTGTGATCATGTGATGTATCTGACCCCAGGAATGTGTCAATAAAGTTTCCCCTTCCTGGGACAATGAATTCACGGTGTTCTTATTTCAATTTCCAGGAGTGTAGTACTGATAAAGAGTACACTGAAGTTTAAGAGATTAGTTAGGAAGAATTAATACGCAAAGAAATGAAATACGTAAGTACTAAGCAATGAAGATATACGCTTGAAGTTCTCTACGGCTATCCGTACTGCAATAATGGATAGCTCAGTAGGCAGTTCAATTGAAGAGGAGTGGACGCCTTTAAAACGGGCAAGCACAGAAGTTGGAAAAAAACATATGTAGAAAGAAGGTAACTGCGAAAAAAACAATGGGTAACAGAAGAAATGGCGATCGTTGAAACAAGGAAGTACAATAATGTTCGGAAAAATTCAGGAATACAGAAATTCAAGTCGCTGAGGAATGAAATAAATAGGAAGTGCAGGGAAGCTAAGACGTAATAGCTGCATTAAAAATGTGAAGAAATCGAAAAAGAGATGATTGTCGGAAAGACTGACTCAGCATATAGGAAAATCAAGGCAACTACTGGTGAAATTAAAAGCAAGGGTGGTAACATTAAGAGTGCAGTGGAAACCCCACTATTAAATGCAGAGGAGAGAGCGCCTAGATGGAAAGAGTATACTGAAGGCCTCTATGAGGAGGAAGACATGTCTGATGTGATAGAAGACGGGACAGAAGTCGATATAGAAGAGGTAGAGGATCCATTATAAGAGTCAGAATTTAAAAGAGCTTTGGAAGATTTCATTAAAATCAAATAAGGCGGAAGGGTAGATAACATTCTATCAGAATTTCTAAAATCATGGGAAGGAAGGGGCAACAAACCGTTGGCGAATATGAGACTAGCGATTACCATCAGACTTTCGGAAAACATCATCCGCACAAGAGCCGACAAGAGCGGAAATTATCGCACAATGCATCCCAATTGCTGGCAAGGACAATATACAGACGAATGGGAAAGAATATTAAGGATCTGTTAGATGACGATCAGTTTGACTTTAGGAAAGATAAAGGCACCAGAGAGGCAGTTCTGAACGTTGCGACTGATAAAGGGAGAAAGACTAAAAAAAAATCAAGACACATTCATAGGATTTTTCTACTTGGAAAAAGCGTTCGACAATGTCAAATGGTGGAAGATATTCGACATTCTGAAGAAAACAGGGGTAAGCTATAGGGAGAGACGGGTAATACACCGCATGTACAACAGACAAGAGGAAATAATAAGAGTGGGAGACGAGGAACGACGTACTCGGATTAAAAGGGGTGTAAGACAGATGTAGTAGATCACCCCTACTGTTCAGTCTATATACCGAAGAAGCAATGACGGAAATAAAAGCAAGGCTCATGAGTGGAATTCAAACTCAAGGTGAAAGGATATCAATGATAAGATTCACTTATGACTAGCATAAACTAAAAAGGCGTTCCTGGCCAAGAGAAGTCTAACAGTATCAAACATAGGCCTTAATTTGGGGAAGACATTTCTGAGAATGTAGCTCTGTGAGCACAGTATTGTATGACAGTTAAACATGGACTGTGGGAAGCCAGAACAGAAGAGAATCGAAACATTTGAGATGTTGTGCTACAGAGGAATGTTAACATTAGATGGATGGATAAGGTAAGGAATGAGGATGTTCTTCGCAGAATGGCACACGAAAGGAATATGTGGAAATAACTGACAAAAAGAAGGGACAAGATGATAGGGCACCTGTTCAGGCATCAGGGAATTTCTTTCATGGTACTAGGTGGAGCTGTAGGGTGTAAAAACTGTAGAGGTACACAGAGATTGGAATACATCCAGCAAATCATTGAGGACGTTGGTTGCAAGTGCTACTCTGAGATGAAAAGGTAGCCACAGGAGAGGAATTGGTGACGTGCTGCATCAAACCAGTCAGAAGACTGATGACGCATAAAAGGTAGCATGATATAACAATACGTCTAGCAATTAATTTGGGGTCCAGGAGACTTGCACATCCTGCACGAACGAAACAACGACCATAGTTTACTGCCACATGCATATACAACGTACACTTTTCTTTCATGTTGTAGGGAAAATTGCCTAAAGTGTGAGCTTAGCAATGTATTGTGGATGTGCATAACTGAAGTTTTTTCTTTTGTTGTTATTTACAAATATGCTATATTCCTATAGAAACTGACGCCTCTGAGGCATCCTTATAACGACGTCAGAGTAATAATACAGGGATAATCTAATTTCTCATGTATTTGTAGCAGTGTACCACAGCACATTATTTTTAATTTGTTTCAGATGAAGTGCTTGTCTATCCTACTCCCATCCAATGCTAGTGGTGCTGCTGCTGCTGGTAGTGGTGGTTATTCTTTAGCGGTCTATTGCGAGTGTGTGTATGTACTTCAGATTTTCAGTCGTTAGTTACAAGTCTGCAACTGTCAGTCTTACAGTGGCATTATTGCTTTAGCTTACTATACGTCATTTTTATATTAGTATTGGTAACCGCTCACAGTATACATTTAACAATCTGCTGTGAGTGAATATATTAGAATTTTTCTGTACTTATTTACGAGGCTACTGTGGATAGTCTTATAACGATGTCACACTTTACTAATATAGGGATAATGTAGACTTGGTAATTAGCAAGACGGTATTTGTTGGTAAATAGTGCATTGCAGAAATTTTTTAACTTCACGCATCTTACATTTACGGATGTGTGGTTTTGGAGTACTGGGTCTTTGTCATGCTTTGGAGAGCTAACAGAAAACGCCAAGATTTTATTCTAGTGTAGTTTTTCTACTGAAAGTACAACTCATCTGTCTTAACAACACACACTATGATGTCACGCACACTAGTAGCATAGGACACACACAGATTTGTTATGTAGCTAGAATTTATTTGTCTACATGTCATTTAGTTTCTGGAAATTTCCTTGAGGATTAGAGAGATATATAATTTAAAAAATCAGAGTCTTTACTATCAACTGCTCTCGCTTCTGCTCAATGTTTCAACAATTAACGACCAGTTAGTCTTATAGCAGCCAGAGGTGGACTTGTTATCTCGACCAATACGTATCAGATATGTGTGTGACTTTCACAATTTGCTGTGTGACAGCCAGGACCAGTGGCAGTTGGTTCTGAGCAGCCCATGTGGATAGTCGTGTGGAGACTATTACATGCAAGTTTCCACATCGCAATTTTTAGTGTATTTAATGAAGTGTATTTCTGTATCATTTCTAGCCACTAGTGGATAATTGTTTACAGTGCAATTTACCAATGCGTAGAAACATTACTTCTCGAATTTTCTATCGTTTATTTGCAAGTATACTATAGTCTTTCCTTGTTCAGCTTCTCTATGTCGTCCTATTAGTGGTGCCCTATTTTTAACATATTATGATAACATTTCATGCTGATGGTGATGGTAAGTTTGTTTTTTCTTACATTATGAATTGAGCGACATTGTGCGTGTAGATTTTTTTATTGTTTTTAAGTCTGCTGTGGACACTCGATAGTAGCACAATATGCTGATAATATAGGTATAATATAGACTTTGTGCTTATCAGGTCTATATTTGTTGTCAAATAATGCACTGTGGTAATTTTTAAACTTTGAAGCATCTAGTATTTACGTAAGTGTTTTGGAATACTGGGGTCGTTCATGATATGTAGTGTTTACAGAAAATGCCATGGCGCAATTGCGTTATGGTATTTCTGCCAATAGAACAAATCATCCATTTTAACGCATACAACATGATGTCACACACTAGTGATGTGGGGGCGACGTGTATTTGATATGAAGCAAGGGTTTATTTGTTTAAATATCATGGTATGATTTTTGTTTAACATTGAAAGTATCAGCAAGTGTGTATTTGCTGTTAATAATGTGTTGTAGAAATTGTTTAACCAGGGATATTAGAATAAGTTGATAAATAATGTTCTGCGGTCGTTAATTATCATCATATTTACGTATATATTAGGATGGAGATGCGGTTATTTGGAAAATCGGTAAGACTACAGCAGGCTACTTAAAAATCGTAAATATAAATTAACTTTGAGAGCAAGAGGTTAAATGTATTTACATATCGTATTATTTTTACATCTTGCCTTCTTATTTTGCTTGGGGGGGGGGGGGCGTGATTGGCCTATGGTAGCGTTACATGATGACCCTCCCACAACAGTGGACAGAACAAGAATGACTAAGGCCACGCAGTTGGTCTAGTAATAAAAGGAGGATGGGGAATGGAGAACTTGATTCCTGTTGGTCCAGAGAGAAAAGGAGGAGAGCAGGTCGGAAGGGGATAGGAACCTTACATGGCACACACACAGTTGCCTCAAGATGGTGGACAGGGCTGGTATTCCTTCAGGGTGTAGGCGACCTTGAAATTAACTATCACAATTGCCTTAGGTGTAAAATAACACCAGAAGTGATCTTAAGATAAAATTGTTATTGGTACCAGAACTCTAGATAACTACTTTTGCCTACCCCGTACTTCGGTAGATCAGAAGTTACTTCAGATGGAACGGTTTGAGTGAGTAGTTCAATATCTTTGCACAAGCATGCAACATACAAAATAGTCGAGATACTACCCCCGAACGAAGGAGAAATTATTGTAACAGGCTACATGAAACGGGCAAACAAGTGCGTGTGGAGAATGTCAGAATGTAGTACATTGAGAATTCTAGTCAATCATTTGCTGGAAATGGCCACTGAGAAGATCTGGTGAATGAAGAATTACCAAGGAACGAACCTCCACAAATTATTTTTCGTGTGATGATGTTTCACAAAAATCAAGTACGGATAAGGATGAAATTGCTTGGAAATACAAGTATCTGTTTGATGGCAAATCTGCTTTCCCTAATACCAGAATGCACTTTTTTCTCCATGTGAGTGTGTTTTGATATATCCCAAGATGTGCAATACGTTAATTTATTGCTGGTGCGTGATTGAAAAACTAAGAAGCTGTAATATTTTTCCTGGCTGCAATGTAGTGGAAGAGAACAGTTTCTTCTGAAGAACTGGTGCGGCGTCTATGTACCTTTGCAGCCTGCGTTTTAATGATTTTTCGACACGCTATCTCTAATTTTAAGCAAGTTCCCTGAAATAAATTTTAATTCATCAGGCAATGTCAGATAAAAAAATTTGAATGCTTTGATTTGTAACTACAGAATGAGTATCTAATGTAAACAATGTGAATGCTTATAACAAGCGATCACTGCGTCATCAAACCGACCACTCCCAACTAATTTAACGAGGTAAAAAATATATAAGAGTTTTCATTATTAGGGAAGAATACTAATGTTTATACTATTACCAAATAAAGAAGTAAATAAGTTAATATTGGTTATTATTTCATAGCATCATTTGAAGTACAGAAATGGGATAACCATCTAGCTGGTGTAAGAAAGAGGAAGAAAGACTACTACTATCAGTTTTTCTTATTTTTCAAATGCAGAAAAACGAAATGTCGCCAACAGCTAAAATATTAACAGAAAGGTAGCATTATGCTGTACAATGATGTCTCTAATATTCTTGAATTACAATGTTTGCTTCAATAGCTGTATTGTACGGTAAATGGAGTTAAGAAACTTATACTATGACTACGATTTGTTTTTTTTTAACGGGACGTTGGACACAACGCGGCCCATAACTGGGCAGTTCTCATGGCAGAATGGTCAGAGCAGCGAGTGCGAATGTCCGCAGCGGGAACTAGGAGCGCCAAGTGCCGTTTGTTTACAACTTTCCGTCATCACAAGAGGCGTCGCCGTGTCGCGTCATCCAAGAAAACATCCCATTCAAGAAATCTGCGTGTGACTAAGTGAAGTGGCTTTAGCAAAGCAAAAAGCGGAGTATGATCTAAAGCAGTGTGGGTGTGGTACTAAAAGGCGAAAATGCCCTACTTCGCTAAGCTCTAAGGTATTCGATATCTACGGCAACTTACGATTTGCCTTTCATGTTTCCTGCATATACATTTTTTCTTTTGTTGATATGTTTTTCTGTGGTTTCCAGTACAGATATGTGTAGAAGTATCAGTGGCATAAAGAACAATGGAAAAAAATTATTTTCTTCTTGTTACAGCTATTCTTTCTGTCTTGAGTTTTTTATTGTTATACAACCTGCATCCACTTTGTCGATGGCTTCTTCCGCTCTATTATAAGCGGAAATATTTTTGTATTGATAATGACCACTGAAATAAAACTACCTTTCTTACGACTTTTTGCATCTTAGCGGAAACGCTTACATTTTTTTTCCCGAAGAGTGTACATGTTGTGTGAACAATGCAGTGTTGAGTATTGTTCTTCTGTCCCCTTTTCTTTGACAATTTATTGAATGAAACACACTAAGTGCATTGGTTCCAAATGAATGACTGTATTATAAAGTTTGCCTTTCTCCGATTTCTTGCTCGTATGACAACTTTTCATTAATATCTATACATAACTGTTGTATACCACCTTCCTCCTTTTTTACTTACATATAATCCTTCATACAGATATTGAGATAAATTTCGCCAGCCAGTCCTAACTTTTGAATTCTGTATAAGCTAAGAGAAATTATTTCACATACTGAAATAACGTAGCCGATACTATTAGTTTATACTGCGCAAGCGTAAGTTTATTTCTGTTAGTTCAAATGGCTCTAAGCACTATGAGACTTAACATCTGACGTCATCAGTCCCCTAGACTTAGAACTACGTAAACCTAACGAACCTAAACACATCACACACATCCATGCCCTAGGCAGGATTCGAACCTGCGACCGTAGCAGCAGCGCGGTTCAGGACTGAAGCGCCTAGAACCGCTCGGCCACCGCGGCCGGCTTTCTGTTAGTCATACCTATGTTAATATGTAATATTGTTCTGACAACAAAGTGGTGTACATGCACCAACGAGAAAAACCACTTTGAACATCAGCTTTTCAAGTGCAGTAACTGGAGTGTCCTGTCTGTCTTCATTGATAATCTTATTCCTCCTTCAGCGTGACAGCTATAAGTGGAGATAGCGAAAAGGTAACGTAATCAAATAAGAAGGATGATAATCACATGAGCTGAATGGAAAAATGTCTGTAACCAGGAGCAATGGTAAACCATTACGTACTTCTGATTGAAATGAGTATGGTGTGATAGTGCTTTCAGATGACACTTTAATGTAATCTAATATGTGTGTCTGAGTGGAAGCCACAAGTGTGGTTAACAATCCAGTTTTATTGCTTTGCAGTGGACCACATGAGAATCAGATTTTAAATTTTTTTTTTAAATTTATGATACTTGAAATTCAGAAGTCAAATGTTAGTCGACTAAAACAGCTCGATATAACTCTCAAAATTTCTCGAGAAAATCGGCTTTGAAGTTTTCCGTCTGTCTTTAATATGTTAATGGGAGGTCTATTTTTCTCGACAGGCCGTGTGCCTGTGTGGTAGAATGCTCGCCTGCCACGAAGGGTTTTTAGGTTTGATTCCAGGCTGATGCAAATTTTTGAACAGATGTGAACGTTCTACCAGCAATTGTGTGAAGTTTCAAATATGTAAAGATGGGAAGAAATCAGTAGCACTCGATCCGAGTCATCGCTGGTTCGAGTCTTGTTTCAGTCATTTTTTCGTTTTTCTTTTTAGTCCATTTTGGATACGTACGTCATTTAAATTCATCAAATATACCCTAATTAACAGACGTTTACTTACCAGTTTATGACAAATGCACGCCTTATTATTTCTAATTACATCTTGCACATAAAAATCCAATTTTCTTTGCACTATAAATTCTTGATTACTGATCGTTTAAAAAAGATTATTTAAATTACAAAAACATTAGAAATTAAATTCTTTTTTTTCCTTATGTATTGTACTTTTCAGGGAAATGTTCATGTAACAAGCACCTCGTTTAAAATTTTAACAGAGCAGGGAGTCGACACCGCTCCTCACACGTGCCAGGCGAGCAGTCTACCACAAAGCCACAGTCTACGACAAAGCCACACTACCTATCGGCAAATATTGACATTGATTTGGCATGTTAAAGACCGTCAGAAAACTACAAAGGCGATTTTCTCGAGAAATTCTGATAACTGCATTGAACTACTTTTGCTGATTGATATATAAGTTCTGAACTTCATGTAACATAAATATTAAAAAGAAAAACATTCTACCGTGATGTGGCCACCTTGTTAGTTGATTTCGCTTCAGCTCATCAATAGAATAGCGTTAGGTTTTTTTTTTTCTGCCGAGGGAAGATATGTTTTATTTGTTTTGCTCTTTCTCTTTTGTGTAACTTCTCTTACATATTAGCGGGGGAACGTAAAGACACCGTTTATGCGTTTAAGTCATTCCAGAGCTGCCATTTTATAATAGCTACTCTGGGATCCTGGAACTCAGGCGAGTGAATGCTCAGCACGTACGCCGGATCATTAGGCTTTCTCATCAGGGACACACCGAGCAGCAAGAAGGCTGGAGGGTGGAGGTGGGGGTGGGGGTACGCAATTCTTACGAGCTCTGGGAAGCATAAGATTCGCTTACAAATCACAGTATATGGTGCCACCACACTATGTACTTTAACAAAGTCACATCAACCTTCCGAGCTGTCTACTGTGATTGAAAAAAAAGCACTTTTTGTTTTGCTTAATGGATTACGGCAGGAAGAAACCGCAAGAAATCAACAAACACATACGGCTTAAATCTCAGAAAATTATTCTACGAATGATACATTCTCTGAATTAAAACTATGTACCAGACACCTATTCGAACCGGAAACCTTTCCCCTAAGTGGCCAAATGCCCCACCGAGGACAGCTCAGCTGGTAGAGCTTTTGTGAGCGAAAGGCAAAGGATCCACACTAGAGTCCCAGTTCGGCAGTCATTTGACCTGCTGGGAAGCTTAAAATCAGGACACACTCCGTTGCAGAGCGAAAATTCACCCGGGGTGCAGTCTCTGTTTGCAAATGGTAAAGGTACATTGATACAGTTGTACATATGTGTTAGATGTTAAACCAGAACATTCGATGTGAAAGTCTTTAACCATGCTGAAAACCAAGTTTTAATGTGAATAGCACGTTTTTACCAAGAAACAATTCAAAAACATTTTCAAGTTTCAAACAGAATATAGTAACAACTACAAAAATAGCTACTGATGTCACATTGAAACCCAACATATCGTCCCCATCTGCGGAGTACATTTTAAAACGAATCGTAGTTTCTTCGAGCGACCGATTCACAAGCTGGCTCGCTACTGATTGCGGCAACATTCCGTTAACACGTACTCCCGTGCAGTGGCGTAACGTCACATGCTTTGAATACCCGAGTGCAATTAGCCATAGATAAAACATCTCCGCAGTGCATTGCTCAAGTGTAGTTATTCATCCGCTGAGGTAAAAAGAGCGTTAAGACCGCCGCTGAAAAATCGTAACGATGCACAGGCGCCTGTGAAATCGAAAGTTTTCCTGCATTTCATTAAGGACGTTACTGACCGCATAGGAAAAATCTCGAAAAAAAAAAGAAAAAAGGAATATCGCGATAATCTACAAACCCACTCTGAAGAGACAGCATCAGCTAAAATTGGCCGACGGTGCTCTCAAACCGCTGGAAAAAGCAGGGATTACAGGATTGCGTGCAGTTGCGGGGAGGTGTACTTGGGTACTATAAAAATAACGGTAAAAAGGAATAGAAGAGCACAAGAGCAGTAGGAAAAGGGGGGAGACTGACAGATTAGCTGTTGCGTAATATATTAAATAGGGATGCGCAATAACTTCCTTCCTTTTACTAGACGGCAGGGATTTTTGCTTTCGGTTTCTCCAAGGCTGTTCCTTGACCTGGTGCTACTTCCCAGAAACGCCGAGCGTGGTGGGACAGTGGTTGGCAATCCGGATTTGTATACGGGAGGACTACGGTTAAAATTGCCGTACGGCTCTCCAAATGCGAGATTTCTGTAGTTTCCCTGACTCACTCAAAGTAAATACCTGAAAGATTCTTTTTGAGGATGCTTCCGATCTCATCTTCTAAATCTGAGGTTGAGCTCTGTCTGCTACAGCACATCGTCGTCACCTAAGGAAGGTTTAATTTTGCTTAGTCTAATCTAGTCGGTTTAGTTATTTGCGTATTCCCTGGAAAGTAACTGCAACCTCTCGCTACACTCTATTACAAATCCAGAAGTTCTTCTGTGGAGTACAATGAAAAATCCTTGGGATGCCTCCTAATATCGTGTCGGACATCCTTTTGCTCGGCGCAGTGCAGCAACTTCACGTGACATGGAGTCAACAAGTCAGTGAAAGTCCGCTGCATAATTATCGAGCCACGCGGCCTCTATAGACGTCCATAATAGGGAAACTACTGCCGGTGCAAGATTTTGTGCACGAACTGATCTCTCGATTATGTCCCAGAAATGTTCAGTGGTATTCACGTACGGTGATCTAGGTGGCCAAATCATTCTCTCCGAAGTAAGAGTAATTTCAGGTGTGCCGCAGGGGAGTGTCATAGGACCGTTGCTATTCACAATATACATAAATGACCTGGTGGATGACATCGGAAGTTCACTGAGGCTTTTTGCAGATGATGCTGTGGTGTATCGAGAGGTTGTAACAATGGAAAATTGTACTGAAATGCAGGAGGATCTGCAGCGAATTGACGCATGGTGCAGGGAATGGCAACTGAATCTCAATGTAGACAAGTGTAATGTGCTGCGAATACACAGAAAGATAGATCCTTTATCATTTAGCTACAAAATAGCAGGTCAGCAACTGGAAGCAGTTAATACCATAAACTATCTGGGAGTACGCATTAGGTGTGATTTAAAATGGAATGATCATATAATGTTGATTGTCGGTAAAGCAGATGCCAGACTGAGATTCATTGGAAGAATCCTAAGGAAATGCAATCCGAAAACAAAGGAAGTAGGTTACAGTACGCTTGTTCGGCCACTGCTTGAATACTGCTCAGCAGTGTGGGATCCGTACCAGATAGGGTTGATACAAGACATAGAGAAGATCCAACGGAGAGCAGCGCGCTTCGTTACAGGATCATTTAGTAATCGCGAAAGCGTTACGGAGATGATAGATAAACTCCAGAGGAAGACTCTGCAGGAGAGACGCTCAGTAGCTCGGTACGGGCTTTTGTCAAAGTTTCGAGAACATACCTTCACCGAAGAGTCAAGCAGTATATTGCTCCCTCCTACGTATATCTCGCGAAGAGACCATGAGGATAAAATCAGAGAGATTAGAGCCCACACAGAGGCATACCGACAATCCTTCTTTCCACGAACAATACGAGACTGGAATAGAAGGGAGAACCGATAGAGGTACTGAAGGTACCCTCCGCCACACACCGTCAGGTGGCTTGCGGAGTATGGATGTAGATGTAGATGTAGAATTGTCCAGAATGTACTTCAACCAATAGAGCACTATTTGTGGCCCAGTGACATGGCACATTGTCATCCATAAAAATCCATCGTTTTTTATGAACGCGTAGTCCACGAATGGCTGTAAATCGTCTCTCCAGTCAACTACCGGTTCAGGTGGACCAGAGGACACAGTCTATCACATATAAACACAGCTCGCACAGTTATGGAGCCACCACCAGCTTGCAAAATGCCTTTTTGACCACTTGGATCCTAGGCTCCGTGGGGACTGCGCCACATTGGAACCTGTGATCACGTCTTACAACTGTAATTGGGACTCATCTGACCAGGCCACGGTTTTCCAGTCGTGTAGGGTCCAACCGATATGGTCACGAGCCCAGGAGAGGCGCTGCAGGGGACGTCGTGCTCCAAAGCAAAGGCACTCGCGTCCGTCGTTTACTGCCATAGCAGATTAACGCCTTATTTCATAGCACTGTCCTAACCGATACGTTCGTTGTACGTCCCACATTGATTTCTGCGATTATTTCACGAAGTATTGCTTGTCTGTTAGCAAACGCCTCTTCTCTAGGTTGTCAGGTGAAGTAAATTGGCCATTGCCCATGGTGAGAGGTAAACCTGAAATCTGGTATTCTCGGCACACTCTTCACACTGTAGGTCTCGGAATATTGAATTCCCTAACAGTTTCCGAAATGGCGTGTCCCATGCGTCTAGCTCTATTCCGCGTTCAAAGCCTGTTAATTCACTTCCTGCGGCCGTAACAACGTCGTAGGCCTACTCACATGAATCATCTCAGTACAAATGACGGCTCCGCCAATGCTCTGTCCTTTTATACCTCGTGTACGCGATATTACCGCCATCTGTATACGTGCATATCGCTATCCCATGACTTTTGTTACCTCAGTGTACACTCCACATATTATACTTATTATAGCCTTTTCTGCACAAACGATTTTTTCTTCAGTGACGAGTTACCCAGAATATAATGCCATAAGACACCGAACAATCAGTTTAATAAGACACAGCTGCAAAATACTAACGCGAATTCTTTACAGACGAATGGAAAAACTGGTAGAAGCCGACCTCGGGGAAGATCAGTTTGGATTCCGTAGAAATGTTGGAACACGTGAGGCAATACTGACCTTACGACTTATCTTGGAAGAAAGATTAAGAAAAGGCAAACCTACGTTTCTAGCATTTGTAGACTTAGAGAAAGCTTTTGACAATGTTGACTGGAATACTCTCTTTCAAATTCTGAAGGTGGCAGGGGTAAAATACAGGGAGCGAAAGGCTACTTACAATTTGTACAGAAACCAGATGGCAGTTATAAGAGTCGAGGGGCATGAAAGGGAAGCAGTGGTTGGGAAAGGAGTGAGACAGGGTTGTAGCCTCTCCCCGATGTTATTCAATCTGTATATTGAGCAAGCAGTAATGGAAACAAAAGAAAAATTCGGAGTAGGTATTAAAATTCATGGAGAAGAAGTAAAAACTTTCAGGTTCGCCGATGACATTGTAATTCTGTCAGAGACAGCAAAGGACTTGGAAGAGCAGTTGAACGGAATGGACAGTGTCTTGAAAGGAGGATATAAGATGAACATCAACAAAAGCAAAACGAGGATAATGGAATGTAGTCAAATTAAGTCAGGTGATGCTGAGGGAATTAGATTAGGAAATGAGACACTTAAAGTAGTAAAGGAGTTTTGCTATTTAGGGAGTAAAATAACCGATGATGGTCGAAGTAGAGAGGATATAAAATGTAGACTGGCAATGGCAAGGAAAGCGTTTCTCAAGAAGAGAAATTTGTTAACATCGAATATAGATTTAGGTGTCAGGAAGTCGTTTCTGAAAGTATTTGTATGGAGTGTAGCCATGTATGGAAGTGAGACATGGACGATAACTAGTTTGGACAAGAAGAGAATAGAAGCTTTCGAAATGTGGTGCTACAGAAGAATGCTGAAGATAAGGTGGGTAGATCACGTAACTAATGAGGAGGTATTGAATAGGATTGGGGAGAAGAGAAGTTTGTGGCACAACTTGACTAGAAGAAGGGATCGGTTGGTAGGACATGTTCTGAGGCATCGAGGGATCACAATTTTAGCATTGGAGGGCAGCGTGGAGGGTAAAAATCGTAGAGGGAGACCAAGAGATCAATACACTAAGCAGATTCAGAAGGATGTAGGTTGCAGTAGGTACTGGGAGATGAAGAAGCTTGCACAGGATAGAGTAGCATGGAGAGCTGCATCAAACCAGTCTCAGGACTGAAGACCACAACACAACAAAGACACCAGTAAATGAAAATTGGCAATTAAGTCAATTTTTTTTACATTTTTATTTCTAAAGTTTTGGATCAACTGTAACGTACAAATGCAGAGCTTTAAGAAGATCTGTAGCATGTGAGTTTCAGGACAGGGCAGGAATTTAGAACATTCTGTTTCATTTCTTGATTTGCGTAGTGCATAATTTCTAGTGGTGTCGTCAGCCTTTGTGCAACACAAAAATTCATGTTTTTTTGTGTACAGGTTTGTCCAATGGTTTTCATAATAATACTTCCGTTTTCTTCCCCAAAAGAAACCCGAACACAGTATGGTGGAGACAGTTTTTTTTATTTTTTTTTTTATTTTTACTTCGATCCACCGCTGCCGGCCGGTGTGGCCGTGCGGTTAAAGGCGCTTAAGTCTGGAACCGCGTGACCGCTACGGTTGCAGGTTCGAATCCTGCCTCGGGCATGGATGTGTGTGATGTCCTTAGGTTAGTTAGGTTTAATTAGTTCTAAGTTCTAAGCGACTGATGACCTCAGAAGTTAAGTCGCATAGTGCTCAGAGCCATTTGAACCATTTTTTTGATCCACCGCTGGGAGTGTACAGAGCTACATTCCCGAATTAGTAAGACAAACCTCGTCGCTAAAGAATGTTTCGTTCGGCTTGTGTGAATTTTTAAGTGACAGCAGTTTTGTTCGTTCGTCGTATTTATAATGGCTGAGCCTCGTGAACAGCGCGAAGCTGTAAGGTTTTGCTCCTTGCTCGGAAAAACCGGTGCACAAATTTTTGAAATGCTAAAAGCGATGGGTGCTGAAATAAGAAAAACTCAATTTTTTTAGTGGTTTTCTCGTTTCAAAACAGGCGAAATGTCAGTTCATGACAAATCTCGCTCTGGTCTTTCTTCTACGGCCCGGAGCTATGAAAACGTTGAAAAAATTCGTAAAATCATTCTGTAAGACTGACGACGGACTATTTCAGATATTCTGAAGCTGTCTGAACTGACTTAGAGTGGAATCTAGCGAATTTTAACAAGAGATTTTGGGATGAAAAGGGCGATTGCCTAATTCGTGCCTTAAATGTTGACTGCTGAACAAAAAAAACGTCGTGATGAAGTATGCTGAAATGATCCTAACCTTTTTCCAAGGTGATCAGGGATGACGAATCACGGAGCTTTGACTACGACCCTTGAACGAAGCAAACGTCAAGTCAGTGGAAGACTTTAAGTTCGCCTCGCTTGAAAAGCGGCCGTCAAATGAAGACAATCGTCAAAACATTGCTGATAACTTTTACCAGAGTTTGTTCCACAGGACCACATACCACGCTATCGAGCTGCCTGATTTCAGGCAGTCGGGCAATAGGTTTCTACACATCGATAACGTCCCGGCTAACACAGCCTTGTCCATGCGCCAGTTGTCGACCAAATATTGCACGACTCCTATACCTCATTCCCTCCTTCCCCCCCCCCCCCCTTCCCTACCAACCTGTTGCCTTAGCGACTTTTTTTTATTTCTCCGAATGATAAGAGAAATGATACGAAAGCGTTTTGTCGACTTTCCTGAGAAAAAAGCCATACGGCTCCGCTTTCGAACATACCGGAGGACGAATTTTAAAAAAAAATTCTAAGAGCGGAATGAAAGATTAGACAAGTGTGTTAATGCCAGTGGACAGTAACTTGAATGGGACCGAAACTTTTTTCCTTTGAAAGCTAAATATTTTTTATATAAAATTTGGTCTCTTTCAAGGCACCCCCTCGAATGCCTTTATATCTGCTAGAAATGTATTTAAAAGATTTTCTGATTTCTACATCGTCAGTACAGACCCAGTAGATCAAATGAGAATACTCCAGTAGTACATCCCTGGTAAAATATTACTGTGCTTGCAAAAACATGTTTGTTCCAACATTTCGCTTAGCTTAACTAAGTCGTGTGTGTTGTTCCCGTCAGTGTGTCTAGGTCTCGGTTACCATAGCCGGTAGGCACGTCCCGCCGTCTGGAGGAACAAAACACAATTCACCGCAAATTGCACCAGGCGGTCGCTGCTTCCTGGAAGCCGTTGACGCATCCGATAGCTCTGCCAGGCGTCACGTAAGCACATCAAGACTTCTTTGGAAGCCTTACGCAATTTCCTCCTTTCAATGGCAGGGCTCCGCACGGGAAGAAGGTTCGGTTGGTGTTTCCTGTACGAATATCGGGTACCTCTTATGAGCTTGTCAAAACACAGATAACATGCTTCCATAATTCGTTATAAACTGCAACCCGAATGCTGCATAATATTTTTCTGGCAGTATCCCGTCAATGAAGATATTTTCAGGTAATAAAAAGGTTGGACAGAAATATAGGAACACCGCGAGGAGGGGATGATTGGACATAAATGCAGATGCTAGCCGAACGTACAGGTTGCACTGTTTTATTTTACTACGAACGTCACCTGTGCAGTGTCCTCAATACTTAGCATTTTTCAGTCGTGGTCAGAACAGCGTTCTGTGTAGTTTTGAGTGCATTATGTCTGAGTTAAGTGAATTCGAACATCGGCAAATTGCTGGGGCTCGTTTGGTGGTTGCGTCCGTCACCAAGACAGTCGAAGTGTTAAGTGCTTCAAGAGGTACCGTGTCGCAGATATATAACGCATATAGAAAAGCGGAGAAAGATCATTTACTAAGTCACAAAGCGGACGAAAGTGTGACTGATTGTGACACTCGTTCATCGAGGAGAATTGTGACGTAAAATAAGAAGCCGACAGGTCCAAAAGTCACTCCAGAACTGAAATTCGTACTCGTGGGCCCTGTCAGCACCGAAACTACATGAGATGGAAATTTTAGGGCGAGCTGGAATTCCAAAACCACTCATCAGTGACGGAAATATCCCTAACAGGAAAACGTGGTGTCAAAGCCATAAGACATGGACTGTGGAGCGGTGAAAGAAAGTCATTTGGTCGGATGAGTCTTGTTTCACACTATTTCCATCTTCTGCACTAGTTTGCTTCCCGAGAGTGAAACATGGCGGGGGTTCGGTGATGATTTGTGCAACCATTTCATGGTATTCCAGGAGCTCCTTGATTACTCCACAGTATTGGATTACTGCCAAAGATTTTGTGGTCCTTTTGGCGAAATCAGATCCGTCCTATTGTACAATGTTTGTTCTCCTTCTTGCTGCTGCGTTCCACAACAAGGCCCCTGTTCACATAGCTCGCATCGTCCAGGACTGGTTCTACATCTACATCTACATTTATACTCGGCAAGCCACCCAACGGTGTGTGGCGGAGGGCACGTTACGAGCCACTGTCATTACCTCCCTTTCCGGTTCCAGTCGCGTAAGGTTCGCGGGAAGAACGACTGCCGGAAAACCTCCGTGCGCGCTCGAATCTCTCTAATTTTACATTCGTGATCTCCTCTGGAGGTATAAGTAGGGGGAAGCAATATATTCGATACCTCATCCAGAAACGCACCCTCTCGAAACCTGGACAGCAAGCTACACCGCGATGCAGAGCGCCTCTCTTGCAGAGTCTGCCACTTGAGTTTGCTAAACATCTCCGTAACGCTACGAGGCTTACCAAATAACCCTGTGACGAAACGCGCCGCTCTTCTTTGGATCTTCTCTATATCCTCCGTCAACCCGACCTGGTACGGATCCCACACTAATGAGCAATACTCAAGTATAGGTCGAACGAGTGTTTTGTAAGCCACCTCCTTTGTTGATGGGCTACATTTTCTAAGGATTCTCCCAATGAATCTCAACCTGGCACCCGCCTCACCAACAATTAATTTTATATGATCATTCCACTTCAAATCGTTCCGTACGCATACTCCCAGATATTTTACAGAAGTAACTGCTACCAGTGTTTGTTCCGCTATCATATAATCATACAATAAAGGATCCTTCTTTCTACGTATTCGCAATACATTACATTTGTCTTTGTTAAGGGTCAGTTGCCACTCCCTGCACCAAGTGCATATCCGCTGCAGATCTTCCTGCATTTCGCTGCAATTTTCTAATGCTGCAACTTCTCTGTACACTACAGCATCATCCGCGAAAAGCAGCATGAAACTTCCGACACTATCTACTTTGTTCATTTATACATATCGTGAAAAGCGATGGCCCCATAACACTCCCCTGTGGCACGCCAGAGGTTACTTTAACGTCTATAGACGTCTCTTCATTGAGAACAACATGCTGTGTTCTGTTTCTAAAAACTCTTCAATCCAGCCACACAGCTGGTCTGATATTCCGTAGGCTCTTACTTTGTTTATCAGGCGAGCGTGCGGACCTGTATCGAAAGCCTTCCGGAAGTCAAGGAAAATGGCATCTACCTGGAAGCCTGTAAGTAATATTTTCTGGGTCTCATGAACAAATAAAGCGAGTTGGGCCTCACACGATCGCTGTTTCCGGAATCCATGTTGATTCCTACCGAGTAGATTCTGGGTTTCCAGAAATGACATGTTACGCGAGCAAAAAGCGTATTCTAAAATTCTACAACAGATCGACGTCAGAGATACAGGCCTATAGTTTTCATCTGCTCGAGGGCCCTTCCTGAAAACTGGAACTACCTGTGCTCTTTTCCAATCATTTGGAACCCTCCGTTCCTCCAGAGACCTGCGGTACACAGCTGTTAGAAGAGGGGAAAGTTCTTTAGCATACTCTGTGTAGAATCGAACTGGTATCCCGTCAGGTCCAGTGGACTTTCCTCTGATGAGTGATTTCAGTTGCTTTTCTATTCGTTGGACACTTATTTCGATGTCATCCATTTTTTCGTTCGTGCGAGGATTTAGAGAAGGAACAGCAGTGCAGTCTTCCTCTGTAAAACAGCTTTGGAAAAAGGTTTTGTGAGAACGAGAACGAATTGATGCGTCCTTCTGGCCACCAGTCTGCAGATCTCAACATTATTAACCCTTTTTGGTCTACTTTAGATAGATGGGTACTTGATCGTTATCCACTTGCATCTTAGTCACCCACTAATTTGGAGGAATAATGGTATAAGCTTCCATGTGAAAACCATGCAGGCAATGTATTTATCATTCCGAGACGACTGGGAGCTGTTTCGTATCCCAACGAGTTCCCTACATCGCAATGAGCATGGTAATGTGTTATGTTTTTGGTGTTTCCATATTTGTGTCCAACCACTGTATCGCTGACCAATGAACATGACTTCGAAGGAGAACTCTCTCTTTCTCTCTCTCTCTCTCTATCCGTTTAGTCGGTTCCGACTCTTCGTGACCCCATGAACCAAATCACGCCACTTTTTCCTGTCTTGCACTTTCTCCCGTAGACCTTCCAGGTTGGAACACATTGCTTCTGTGATGCGATCGATCCATCTCATCCTCTCACGTCCTCTTCTTCTAGTTCCTTCAATCTTCCCCAGCATTAATGTTTTTTCCAGCGAGGCACGTCTTCGCATTGTGTGTCCAAAGTAGGTCAGTTTTTGTTTTAACATTAGACCTTCCAGGGAGAAATCTGGTTTAATTTGCTCCAATATTGATCTGTTGGTTCTCTTTGCAGTCCATGGAACTCTAAGAAGTTTCCTCCAACACCACAATTCGAAGGAGTCAATTCTTCGCCTTTCAGCCTTTCTAATGGTCCAGGTCTCACATCCATACATCACAACTGGAAAGACCATAGCCCTCACAATACGGATCTTTGTTGCTAGTGTTATATCTCTGGACCTTATAACCTTGTCAAGGTTTGACATCGCCTGTCTACCGAGCAACAGGCGTCTCCGGATTTCATGGCTGCAGTCACCGTCAGCAGAGATCTGGGAACCGAGATAACTGAATGTGGTCACTACCTCCATGGTTTCTCCTGCTATATCCCACGAATTGGTAGGTGTAGTTGCCATAATTTTCGTTTTCTTCACATTCAGCATAAGACCGGCCTTTTCACTTTCGTCTTTCACCTTCAGTAAGAGTGTTCTCAATTCTTCTTCACTTTCTGCCAACAGGATCGTATCATCCGCGTACCTGAGGTTGTTTACATTTATTCCAGCTATTTTAATTCCTGTTTCTCCTTCATCTAGCCTCGCATTCCTCATAACATGTTCTGCATACAGATTGAATAAGTACGGTGACAGTATGCAGCCTTGCCGGACCCCTTTCTGAATCTTTATCCATTTCGTTGTTCCATACATAGTTCTCACCGTGGCTTCTTGGTCAAGGTATAAACTCCGTATCAGATGAATGAGATTATCTGGTACACCCATGTTTTTCAGTACGTTCCATAATTTGTTGTGATCGACGCAGTCAAAGGCTTTGGCGTAGTCAATAAAGCAGAGGTACACATCTTTCTGGAATTCTCTCGCTTTTTCCATAATCCACCGAATGTTAGCAATTTGATCTCTAGTTCCTCTTCCTTTCCTAAATCCAGCTTGTTCTTCTGGTTGCTCTCGATCTAGATATTGGCGAAGTCTATTTTGTAAGATTTTCAACATAACTTTGCTAGCATGTGAAATAAGTGCGATTGTTCGGTAATCTGAGCATTCTTTAGAACTTTTCTTCTTTGGAATGGGGATGAATACTGATCTTTTCTAGTCTTCTGGCCACTGCTGCGTGATCCATATTTTTTGACATATTGAGTGCAGCACTTTCACTGCATCCTTTCCAGTGACTTTAAACAATTCTACTGGTATTTCATCATGGCCACTAGTTTTGTTATCAGCCATATTTTCAAGGGCCCACTGGATTTCGCTCTCCAATATATCTGGCTCTAGTTCTAAATTAACATTAACATCAGCAGTAGGAGCCCTGTCATGATGCAGTTCTTTCTTGTATAGGTCTTCTACATATTCTGCCCATCTTTCCTTAACATCCTCTGCTTCACTCAGATCTTTCCCGTTTCTATCTTTTATTATTCCAATTTTTGCCTGGAATTTTCTTTTACTTTCTCTAATTTTCTTGTAAAGGTCTCTTGTCTTCCCCATTCCGTTACATCTTCAACTTCCTTGCACTGTTCATTAAAGAATATATTTTTATCTCTTCTAGCTAATTTTTGAAAATCTTTATTTAATTCAAACATAGCTCTCATCTATCTCCCTTGATTTTTGCTTTCCTTCGTTCTTCTGCAACTTGCAGTGTCTCAACTGATAGCCATCTAGCCTTCTTACTGTTCTTTTTCTTGGGAGTGTGTTTCTCTGCAGCCTCCTTGACAGTATTAACTACTTCTGTCCACATCTCGTGCGAGCTTTTGTCCTCCAGGTGTAATACATTAAATCTGTTTTGTACCTCTACAGCATAGTCGGAGGGTATAGAGTTAAGGTCGTATCTGCAAGTTGGGATACTTTTTGCTACATTCTGAAGTTTCAGCCGAAATTTTGCAATCAGGGGCTCATGATCTGATCCGCAGTCAGCCCCAGGTCTTGTTGTAGCTGACTGAACCGCGCTCTTCCACCTCTGATTACAAAGTATGTAATCAATTTGGTTCCGGTGTTGGCCATCTGGCGAAGTCCAGGTATATAGACGTCGTTTTGGTAGTTGAAACAGTGTATTAGTAATTATCAATGAATTTTCTTGACAGAATTCTAGGAGTCTCTGTCCAGCTTCATTTGTTGTATCAAGACCATATTTCCCTGTTATACCTTCTACAGCTTCATTTCCCACTTTTGCATTCCAATCTCCAACTATGAAGACGATATCCTTTTTTGGTGTTGACAGTAGTAATTCTTGTAAATCTCCATAGAACTGATCAATAATTTCCTTTTCAGCATCGGTTGTTGGTGCATAAACTTGAATTACTGTGATGTTGAGGAGCTGACCTTGAAGTCTGATGGACATCATTCTATCATTTTTATATTTGCATCCCATTACAGCTTTTCTCACTTTATCACTAACTATGAAGGCTACTCCATTACTTCTGTTGTTATCGTGCCCAGAATAATATGGCCATCCGAAGCAAATTCTCCCATGCCAGTCCACCTCATTTCACTTATTCCCAATATGTCGATTTTAATTTTCTCCATTTCTCTTTTCACTATGTCTAGTTTTCCTTGATAAATGGATCTTACATTCCATATTCCTATGCAGTGCTTCTCTTTGCACCATCTTACTCTTCGTGAAGCTCCTCTCAACCTGGTTCCCCCCGGAGATCCGATCGGGGAACTTGAAAGTCCGGAACATTTTGAGCTGAGCGAAGCCATGGGGTTTTCTTGGGATAGTTCAGTGGTGGTTTCCCGTTGTCTTCCACTGTCCTCCAACTCCTATCTGCTCACCGACTCAGTTTCCCGCTAGGGTTGGTTACCCAACCTTCCGCTGAGTTGCTCGGCTTAACAGGGGCACCACGTGTAGGTAGGAAGTTGGAGAATTGAGGTGACAGAGGCTGTGAGAACTCTCTTGCTGAGTTCTTGCAATCGCGTATCACCCCCATTTTATGCCAGAGTCTCATGTTGTCTGCAGAGACCCCCCCCAGGTCATTTCCTGGGCCCGAAGGAGAACTAGCTGTCAATTAAATGGGCCCTTGTTATAACAGTGTAGCTGGAAAACCAACCTGCCAGCTCCTGTATATTTGTGAAGGAGCAGTTTCGTAATAAGCGGAAGACGAATTGATACAGTACGTGAAATATGCTTGTAAGATGTATACATTGCCAGCGATGGGCGAGGCATGACAGAATCTCTGACCAGAGAGTAGTAGTAGTCACTCCGTGCTAGTACGCTGAGTCGGCAGTAGTCTTCAGTCCGGGTTAGTAGTCTGGTGGAGTCGGTATGTGTCGGCTGTGTGCTCTGCTCGCGACTCTGGTCAGGACTCTGGAGGATGAGTTTTGTTGTAGAAGGTAAAGAAGCAGCCTTGCGCATATTTAATAATGTATGTTAATTGTAATTTAATTTGTTACAAAAAAATGCCCCAATAATAATTTTCATCATATAAAGCAACTCTTTTAAAGAAAAGCATTCATTTCAATTTCAAGAACATTTCAAATGCATGATCATTCCTTCCAATAATCAAAAACAAAATATACGACAGCATTGCACGAAGCTGTGTCGAAAAATTCCAACTTAAGAGCAGATAAAATTGCGGTTTTTATTGTGGTAAGAATTTTTGCTTTTTTATTCAGAATACAGGGCCGAAGGGCAGCGCTGCTGTCCTCATAAAATTTATCAGGTAACTAAACTTTTTTATTATTTTGCTGTTTAGGAATTTTTCTGTTTCGAACTTGATATTAAATGAGAAAAGAATTTTGTGGGAACATTAAATGTGAATGCATTTCTGCACACAGACTATAAACGGGAGCCAATTTTGATCAGAGGTTACATTAAGATTAATTTTGTTCAGAGGTTACAATGTTTAAAAAATCATTTAATTGAATAATTGTATGGGGAGGTTACACTTGGCTCATTTTCATTTTTAATATTTTGTGGGGAGGTTATACAATATTTAAAAATTCATTTAATTTAATAATTGTATGAGGAGGTTACACTTGGCTCATTTTCAATATTTTGTGGGGAGGTTACACTTGACGACATCCGGCCAGGATCGTATTTGTTTGTAAATCTTCTGAGAAGTAGTCATATATCTGCTCTTATTTACTTAAACATAGTTTATATCTGGCACAACGCATTTACTAATTTGTCACACTTGCTTTCACAGATTATCGGCAATTTGTTGCTCTCTGTTGTAATTGTGTTTCTTGCATTTTTGCATTTTCCTTGTTTCATTAGTGCTTAAATTTGTTTTGTGAAAAATGCCGCGAAAAACTGTTAACAGTACATCGCGATGTGCAATGAGCAAATAGTATATTCTAATAATTTGACCGATAATACTTGCGACACTCAGTGTAATGATGATAATCCCCTAATTGTAGACAATCAGTGCGTACCGACCACTAGTAATGATTTTGATCCTAATGATGAACAAATAAATTCAATTGTGTCCTCTGTTAATTTCACGACAATTGATGACGCGGTACCTTCTGTAACAATGAACGCTGCCCAGCTTGACACACCAAGCTTGCAAAATCTGCGTAATGAACAGATAAATTTTTCTAACGAAAATGAACAGTGTACTCAAAGTACGACAGATTTATTTGATTCCGGTGTAGCGACCAACAGTGCACATTCAATTGGCAAACCTTTTCAAGAATTACCGAATGACCAAATGGTTATAGAAAACGTGACAAATGTAGATACACCAACATACAGGATAGAAAATAGAGTCGCTAATTTTGGCTTGGATCAAATTATGGCAGTATTAGTACAACTCGATAAAAATATGACCATCTTAATGAGTCGAACAAGCAAATTAATGAAAGTCTTAAACAGTCGAATGATAAGCAAGACAACAATCATAAACAACTTAGTGAAAGTCTCAAACAACAACTTAATGAAAATAATGAAAAACTCAAACAACAACTCAATGAAAAACTAGGCAACAATTCCAACAGCTTAGTGAACAGATTACAGCCGATGCCGCGCAATGTCATGATACTGAAGAACAATTACGTGAAGAAATTAAGGCTTGTGCTAGGAAAAGTTGTGAAGAAATTAGATCTGTTGCTCATGAATTAAATAATAGACATGCAGCTACAACAGAATCACTTAGAGCCGAAATTAGTGCAGTCGGTAAACAATGCTGTGAAAACGCAACACAGTTACGCGACGAGTTTAAATTAATGTCAGCAGAACTTTCGCGCACACTGGATGCAAAAGTAGACGCGAAATTCGACCAACAAAACAGCCAATTTGCGAACGTTTTAATCACCACCTACAAAACAGTGAAACGCGTTTCCGTAAATTTATACAGGAACAAAATAAAGTAAAACGACAAGTCATGGAAACAATTACCGCACAGAGACAGGAAGATAAACGTAAATTGTTTATGAAAGCAAAAACATACGTAGACAACAATATTGCTACAGTATCAGACGAAATTAACACTATCAAACAGTTGAACACCGAACTGCATGGTGAAATCTTCGATCTTAAAACAAAAACAGACACACACACAGTAGATTTTCAGACAGTGACCGACAGACTTGAACAATTAGAACTAATACAGGATTCCGATGCCATCAAAGCAGACGTTAAAAAATTGAACGAAACCACGCGTAAGATACAAAAACAAATTAATGCTTGTGATAATAAAAACGATGATCAGGTAAAAATACTGACTGAAAAATATGACGAATTGGCCAGTCGTATTGACGTTATTGAAAGTAATAATGACAGCAAATCAGACGATACTTCACCGATTTCGTTTAATCAAAGACCTGAATTTCAAAATTTACAGCAGACGATCAGTGAGATAGATTCGTCCAATAATACATTACTTAGAAAATTGTCAACTCTACAGCAAGAAGTGACAGAGTTGAAAAATGTTTCAGTCACTAACACGTCACAGCATACGCCACATTCTGAACATTTGTCAGACTCACACAGCGTGTATAATTTAGGTAATTTACAGAGAGTACATGAGTTAGATTCCGAACAGTCACAGAAAAATAGATTCTCATACAATCGTGAACCTGTTCAGACATACAGAGACGATAATTTTGATTACAAACATTTTCTATCAGTAAAAAAATCTAAGGTATTTAATAATGACAGAACACAGAGTCACTCTTTGGACTGGATACGACAATTTGCTTTTGTATTTTCATCAGCATTGCCTATAATGCAGAAACTAGAATTGGATTTGATACAACAACTTGCTTTTGAATTTTCATCGGCATTGCCTGTAATGCAGAAGTTAAAATTTATTTGTAGCGCGTAATTGACCTCAGGGGATTCATTACGCTTTAATGTGCCGTAGCATGCACAGGGCCCCGAGCCGTAGTAGTGCTATTTCATCTTTAGTTTTCTGCACTGCTGCCTTCTCTTCTACTATTCTTTATATCTATTAAAACAGCTCTTCAACTATCGATCTATCTAGAATTACGAATGAGTAAAGAAAACCTGATATGACGAGTTTTACCTGAAAGTGACAGTTCTTATTAGACACTCCCGAAATGACAAGAACTATCAGCGTAATTTTAATAACAGGCAAAATTTTAATCATCAGTATGTACAAAATTTTCAGCAGTCGCAAACACATTTTGGTAACAATAGAGGTTTTTCCCAACAATAGTAACAAAATCAGCCGGTTAGCATACCTAACCAACAATGTACCATACAAGGTCAACCAAGCTTTAATGTTTCGCCGCGTGCACGTATAGCATCAGCTCCAACAAATTGTAACGCACACCAACAAGGAAATCAGTACGTACAGAAACACACTATTTCAATTCCTATCGCAATGCGCCGTATAGAAATGACTATCATGACAGACGTAAAAATAATGAGCACAATTTTCAGCGTACATTTAATAACAGTCGATCTTATGAGCAGCAAGAAGATCAGCAACAACATATTATCATGAATGAACCAGACAGTAGGTATCATCCCGAACGTAATACGTCAGGAAGAAATAATAGAACAGTACAAATAGTGGAAATGCCACAGCATCCTCCTGAAAATAATAACACGTCAGATAGAATTTGACTAGATACAGTACAGGTTGCATGTTCCAGTAACGCAAGCAATAATTTTGACACGCAGAATCTCGTTCACGAGAATGTTATTTGAAACATGCTTTGTTGAATGCACCACTTTTATCGCACCCAGATATTACCAGAAATTTTTCCATTGCCACCGACAGTTCTAACACCGCTTTAGGCGTACATATTATTCAGGATATTGAAGAAGATGGTTCTACAGTAATTAAAAACATCGCCTTTGCGAGTCGCATTCTGTCACCTGGTGAACGTAATTATTCTGTTACAGAAATTGAAACTTTATGTGTTGTATGGGCTTTTACCAGATTTAGGTATTTTCTTTATGGAAGACACACTACCGTTTACACAGATCATAGAGCGATACAATTTTTACTTTCGGCTAAATTTACACACGACAGATTAAGCAGATGGAAACTTTATTTACAGGAATTTAATTTTACAATTGTTCACATTCCCGGCACACAAAATATTGTAGCAGACGCACTATCCCGTTCTCTTAGCAACAATCAGCAAGACATCGTGACCAACTTCTGCAAAGCAAATTTCAGCGTCATGTACATTCAACAAGTTGCATTTGAAAATTTCATTTCGTCGTCATTACAAGACATAGCACAAGAGCAGAGTAAAGACAACGTGTGGAAAGAGATTAAACACCGTTGGCAAGATAGGAATAATGTTACCATTAGAAACCATTACACTGTACGCAATAATATTCTGTTTTGCCGCTCTCATCCTGACAGCAACAATTGGTTATTATGCATTCCTGACGAACTTGTTAACAAATTAATCTGGTATACTCATTTAAGTTACGCACATTACGGAGCCAGAAAATGTTTTCTTGTACTGAGACAAAACTGTTATTTTACCAACATGGATAAATGTATTCGACGAGCGTCATGTAAAATCTACCAGAAAGCTAAGTCAGATACGACTTCACATATTCCTCCATTACATCCCATTGTACCTGTTAAATTGAGACACATGGCCGCTGTAGACATTTTTGGTCCGATTCCCAGAACTAATAGAGGTTTTTGCTACATCTTTGTCGCTGTTGAACTCACTTCAAAATTTGTTACCTTCACTCCGTTACTCAAAGCTACTGCTAAAACTGTTTCAAAAGCATTTGTAAAACATTTTCTGTTTCATGTAGGGCATGTGTTGAAAGTAATTTTCGACAATGGATCACAGTTTCGATCTGCTATATGGACACGTATGTTACGAGCTAGAAACATTTCTCCGATATATATATCCAGGTACCATGCTTCTTCGAACCCTTGTGAACGATTAATGAAAGAAATTGGTAAACTGTGTAGAATATACTGCCACAAAAAACATACTGATTGGGACACATACATACTCTCATTCCAGGATGTAATTAATTCCATACCAAATGAATCTACTATGCTATCTCCGTCTGTTATACTGAAAAATGCTGAACCACCTAACAAAATTAAAGAATTAGTAACCTTTCCTACATCTCGTCGACTACGCCACCATGAAATAATTGACATTGCGCTGAACAACATCAAACGTGCCGCAGAGCGCCGGAGAAGACAGCAAAAACAGGTTTGTACACGCCCTGACTTTCACATTGGACAGAAGATATTAGTACGTACTCACTATGTTTCCAACAGAGGAAAGAATAGATGCAGTAAATTTGAGCTTCTATATGCAGGTCCATATCGAATTCGCAGCATTCCTCACCCCAGTGTAGTACACGTCGAAACTTTGAGAACCAAAAAAACCAAAGGCAATCACCATGTCTCCAACATCAAACCCTTTCTTGAATGAACATACTTTATGATTTATCACACTGTAATGTCATTTCCTAATTTTTTTTATGACCACTTATGCAATTATATTTATGTGATTAGTTATTGATGATTATCGTATCTCTTCTTGGCAAGTGCCCGGCAAGGTAAGGTTAGCAGGTCGCTCTTCTTCACATTTTCTACACATTTTCCATTTTTTATGTATATATGATTGTTTTCCTGTTTTGTTTGTATACACATCTTAGTTTTAGTGATGAAATATGCTATAAATAAGGAATAGTTGTATAATGAATACTGAAGTGACTCTTTTGCAGATGATGATGAATGGTGATGAATAATGATGAAAAATATGCTACTATGGATAATGAAGTTTTTCTTTACAGGTGATGATAATAATAGAGTTATAATGATATGGATAATGAAGTTTTTCTTTGCAGATGAGGATAATGTTGAAGTTTATGTATTTATGCTATGTAGTTATTTAAGTATTTGTTGCAGTTCGTTTTGACAGTATGTCTTATGTCGCATGGTATGATGACTGAAGGTTTTGAAAAGGACAGCTAGAGAACATATATATTTTATACACATTACCTGTTAGTTCGATGTTCACTACTTTTCAGCATAATATGCGTTTCTTCTTTCAGCTTAACAATCCATTTTGTATTTTTCTAGGAGAAGCTATTCACGAAATTAATACGCTATAAGCAGTTAATCATTAAACGTGTGTCATTCATAAATGTGATCACATATACTCTGCTTGTTTCATAACCTTGCTACAGCTGACTCATGACGAATGACGTTACACATCTTCATTTGCAGCAATAAGTCAAACGCAAATATTGTTATGCCCCTGTAATCAATTATCGATCCCAACGCAATGCATTGCTAGCACAAAAAAAATGTATTACCTGTCCCAAATAATGCTACCAGTTTAAGAGAGTTCTGAGTAATACTGAATAATGTTTTCTAGTCACAGATCTTGAATAATAGTTACAGTATGTTACATTTTCAATACGTCCTATGTCACTGGAATGATCAGTTCTGAGTAATACTGAGTAAAGTTTTCTAACCACAGACCTTGAGTAATAGTTACAGTATGTTACATTTTCACTATGTCATATGTCACTTGAATGATGGAAAATGTTTTGTACTATTCAATACTTGCTATATGTTTTGTAACTGACCAATGAGTGCAAATAATTATTTTTAAATATGTTGTGTGTCACTTGAATGATGAAAAATGTTTTGTACTATTCAATACTTGCTGACCAATGAGTGCCAATAATTATTTTAAATATGTTGTATGTCACTTGAATGATGGAAAATGTTTTGTACTATTCAATACTTGCTGTATGTTTTGTAACTGATCAATGAGTGCCAATGATTACGATAACTAAGTGAATTGAGTTAATAGTATAGCATTCATTAGCTCCTGTTTTCAATGATGACTTCTGATGGTTTGTAACTGGCCAATGAGCGCCAATGTTCACTGTAATCAGATGATTTATGAACATTATTCTGTAATACTACATACATGGTACAGAAATGTTCAGTAACTGGGCGATGAGTGCCACCAATTACTCAAATCAGTTGTTAGACTAATGTAATTCTCAATGAAGACTAGTATGTGACTTAATGTCCTTCACCTTCTGACCTAATTACCAGAAATTACTGCAATATCCGTTTATCCTGTGTATCCTCATGATCATGGAGCACTATATTTGGTTTTTGCACTAATTCTACGTTGGTGTACCTTACAAGAACGCGGTGTTGACATGACATGCTGTCCACCACCCTGAGCGATGGAGATGTTATTATGGTCCCACTGTTTGGTGTACCTAATGTACTACCAAAATGATAACATGGAATATTACTACGACATTTCAGTGACTTGGCTACACTGATTAATACTTCAAGGAAAAGAACTTCAGATTGTCTCACTTGGTGTTGTGCTTCTGTAGAAAGATATGGACTTTCAGTGCAGCTGCGTGCAACCTACAGTGCTACAACCATGATGCAATCCTTCCCTTTCCTATCCTAGTTCTTGTAAAATAGTAAAGAAAAGTATATACAGTGGGTGTGCACTTATGTCATTTTGTTAACATGATTTGCACTCATTGCCTATACATTTGTGATTTCCTGATATGTTCAGTACTACAGTGCGTGTGCACTTTTTGTCATTTTGTTAACATAATTTGTATTCATTGCATATACATTTTGTGATTTGCTGATATGTTCTGAACTACAGTGCGTGTGCACTTTTTGTCATTTATTAATAGGATTTGTACTCATTGCCAATACATTTTGTGATTTCCTGATATGTTCTGTACTACAGTGCGTGTGCACTTTTGTCATTTTTTAATATGATTTGTACTCACTGCCTATACATTTTGTGATTTCCTGATATGTTCTGTACTACAGTGCGTGTGCACTTTATGCCATTTGTACTCATTGCATATACATTTGTGATTTCCTGATATGTTCTGTACTACAGTGCGTGTGCACTTTATGTCATTTTGTTAATATGATTTGTACTCATTGTGTATACATTTTGTCTTTGCTTGATATGTTCTATACTCAGTGCATGTGCACTATATTTTATTTCATGTTCTGCACTTATATATATGTATATATTCTGTGATTGTAAACTTAGTCAATTAAGAAAAATTTGTTGCTCATGGCAAGTCCAATTGACTCACCATCGCTGCCAAATTTCCCCCCCCCCCCCCCTCCCCTAGTGGAGGGTTATGTAAGATGTATACATTGCCAGCGATGGGCGAGGCATGACAGAATCTCTGACCAGAGAGTAGTAGTAGTCAGTCCGTGCTAGTACGCTGAGTCGGCAGTAGTCTTCAGTCCGGGTTAGTAGTCTGGTGGAGTCGGTATGTGTCGGCTGTGTGCTCTGCTCGCGACTCTGGTCAGGACTCTGGAGGATGAGTATTGTTGTAGAAGGTAAAGAAGCAGCCTTGCGCATATTTAATAATGTATGTTAATTGTAATTTAATTTGTTCCAAAAAAATGCCCCAATAATAATTTTCATCATATAAAGCAACTCTTTTAAAGAAAAGCATTCATTTCAATTTAAAGAACATTTCAAATGCATGATCATTCCTTCCAATAATCAAAAACAAAATATACGACAGCATTGCACGAAGCTGTGTCGAAAAATTCCAACTTAAGAGTAGATATAATTTCGGTTTTTATTGAGGTAAGAATTTTTGCTTTTTTATTCAGAATACAGGGCCGAAGGGCAGCGCTGCTGTCCTCATAAAATTTATCAGGTTACTAAACTTTTTTTTTATTTTGCTGTTTAGGAATTTTTCTGCTTCGAACTTGATATTAAATGAGAAAAGAATTTTGTGGGAACATTCAAAGGCGAATGCATTTCTGCACACAGACTATAAATGTGAGCCAATTTTGTTCGGAGGTTACATTAAGATTAATTTTGTTCAGAGGTTACAATGTTTAAAAATTCACATAATTGAATAATTGTATGGGGAGGTTACACTTGGCTCATTTTCATTTTTAATATTTTGTGCGGAGGTTATACAATATTTAAAAAATTCATTTAATTTAATAATTGTATGGGGAGGTTACACTGCCTCGTTTTCATTTTTAATATTTTGTGGGGAGGTTACATGCTTAAAGAGAAAATCGGGCAGAATTACTCGCCGTTCATTACAAACGGAAATGTCTGCTCCGAAATTTCGTAAGTAACTTACACGCAAGAAGTGGCTTATAAGGCTGATTCTTGAATATTGTTCATACGAGGCGTGTTCTTTTAAGTAAACACCGTTTTGAAATTTAAAAAATACGTGCTAAGATTTCTCAATAATTTTATTTTTACATAAAAGCCTGTACCTTTATCTACTTTTCCACATGATTTTCTTCAATATTGAGGCAACTGTCATAACGTTGTACCAGTTTTTGAATACCCTCCTCATAGAAGTCTGCCGCCTGACTTGTTAACCACTGCATCACCACTGTTTTGACTTCATCATCGTCTTGAAGACGCTGACAGCCCAGGTGTTTCTTCAAGTGCAGGAACAGATGGTAGTCACTGGGCGCAAGATCGGGACTGTACGGAGGATGATCTAAAGTTTCTCATCGAAGAGATGTGATGAGATCTTTGGTCTGATTCGCCACAAGTGGACGAACATTGTCTTGCAGCAAAACGATGCCCTTGCTCAACTTCCATGGACCGTTGCTTTGATTCTGGTGTGACGTAGGCCACCCGTTTCATCGCCCGTAACAATTTCGCTTAAGAAATCATCACCGTCGTTGTGGTACCGTTCAAGGAAAGTCAATGCACTGTGTAAACATTTGGTTTTGTGCACATCCGTCAACATTTTCAGTACCCAACGAGCGCACAATTCTCAGTAATTCAAGCTCTCGGTCACAATGCCATACAAAACAGTACGAGAAACATTAGGAAAGTCATCCCGCAAGGAGGAAATCGTAAAGCGTCTGTTTTCTCTCACCTTAATGTCCATTTCCTGCACCAAACTTTCATTAACGACCGAAGGACGCCCACTCCGTTGTTCATCATGCACATTTGAGGGGCCATCTTTAAATGCTCTCACCCACTTTCTTCCCATTCCATCACTCACAAAGTTTTCTCCGGAAACTGCACAGATCTCACGATGAATATCGATCGCTTTTAGGCCTTTAGCACTAAGAAATCTTATAACAGCCCGCACTTCACAGTCGGCGGGACTCACGATTATCGGAGGCACTTAAACACTCAGTACACAACGTAAACAAGAAAGAATAGACTGTAATGGCGTCAGTTCCTATATTAAGATACAGGCTTCCATGTAAAAATAAAATTATTGACATATCTTAGCACGTCTTTTTTAAATTTCAAAACGGTACTTACTTAAAAACACGCCTCGTATATCTGGGATCTCTATCAGGTAGGACTGATCGAGGAGATAGAGAAGATCCAACGAAGAGCGGCGCGTTTCGTCACGGGATCGTTCACCTGGCGAGAGAGCGTTACGGAGATACGAAACAAACTCAACTAGCAGACGTAACGAGAGAGGCGATGTGCATCCCAGAGAGATTTAGTATTTAAATTTCGGGACAGCACTTTTCAGGAATAAGTCGGACAACATGTTACTTCCCTCCACATACATCTCGCGTATTGACCACGAGGGAAAATTCGAGAAATTAGAGCCAATACAGAGGCTTACTGACAATCATTCGCCCCCCGCACTATTCGCGAGTGGAACAGGCTTGGAGGGGTCAGATAGTGGTACCGAAAGTACCCTCCACCACACACCTTTAAGTGGCCTGCGGAGTATGATGTAGATTAGACATAACGTAAACTCTTTAGATGGAGCACGTTTTAATGCGGAAACGTCTTGTAATACTGACCTAGTCACCAAATTCAGTACTGTTCTATGCGAAAGTAAATAACGGCTATATTGCGGGTGTGCAATTAGCATGTACGAAATATGGCTAAATCCAAGTCTAACTTTCCTTATGTGTTAATAGCTACCAATCTCCAAAACGAGCAGTGTGACGAAATGATCGAGAAACTGCCTTTATATTAAAAAATAGGGGATTTCAAATACCCGTTCTGTCATTTTATACGTTCAGTTGTATCTCTACACCACAACACATGCTTCCGTAAATTGGACACGACCCCTAAATTCCTCCACATCTCCCCCAACTGGTCATGACTCCAACCTTCCTATCCCTCCTTCTCATTATTTTACTCATTGAGCCTCAGAGAAAAGATGACGGCACTGTAAGTGAGTATCATTGTTCTAGACCCGAATCGAAGTTTATCTGAATCGCCAAAAGACAACATGAACGCTGAACTACATCTATCCGCCTGTTAGCAGCCGTCTTCAGAGTCGATAATTTTTTTTATTTTAATGAAAAAATATATACGCCCCTGTACTGCAGCTATCGTACTACCCACAAAAGAAAGCCTCAAAATTGCTGGGCCATAATTCTCTCTCATTTAAAGTGTGGTAATAAAAAATTCTAATTTTGCCTCATTTTTATCAGTATGGTAATGTACGGATTAAGAATTTTTTATACAAGACTTCCTTGTATAAAACAAAATCCTCGGTTTTTATGCTAATTATGGAATAGTTATCATTGGTAAAATTTTATCAGCTTTTGTTATGTCAGTTCTAAAAATTTATTAAGGGGCTGACAATACGCTATTGGCATGCAAAGTATCGTAATGTAGCAATCAGGAAATAACAAAGGAGCTGTTAGTAACAACGAAGGTATCAGTCTGCCGTCTTCACATGTGCAAAGAGTAATCAAACATTTCGACAAATGTTTTGTTTACTTCCAGAATGAGATTTTCACTCTGCAGCGGAGTGTGCGCTGATATGAAACTTCCTGGCAGATTAAAACTGTGTGCCCGACTTTGTTTACTTGTTGTACAAAGTAATCAGACCCTACCTGCGACGAACATTATCTGATGAGAAGTATCCGTACACGTGGTACTGGACATTAATATGTGGTGAACCCACTCTTCGTCTTTATGGCGACTTGTACTCTGCTTGGGGACACTTTCAATGAGGTGTCTCAATCGGTGTGGGAATGACAGCCCATTGTTACTCAAGAACGGAAACCAGAGAAGGTACAGATGTTGGACGTTGGGGTACGGAGCGAAATCGACTTTGTAACTCATCCAAAAGATGTTCCGCTGGGCTCAAGTTGGGATTCTGAGCAAGGACACTCCGTTTGAGAAGCGTTATTGTCCGCGAACCACTGCCTCACAGATGCTGTTTCGTGACACTGAGCACTGTCTTGGTGACGCAAGGAATTGTCTCCAAACTGTTCCCCGACTGGACGCATTCACAATGCAGTACGCACGGCCTTTCGAATTTAGCGTCTTGTTAAGCGCAATACGAGACCTACACCCTAGCCACGAAGAACAAATACAACACCTCCTCCGCACTTCGCTGATAGCATTCAGACATTCAGCAAACTCAAACCCTTCCATCGGACTGTCACATTGTATAGCTGATTATCAACTCAAATCACCCGTTTCCAGTCATCCAGTGACTAGTGCCGTCGCTCATTACACCACCTCACAGACTACTAAAATGTGGGGCTTACGAGGAACTACACGCTCCTATGGTTCTTTCAAACTCCCTACACTCAGTTATTGTCTTAGCTGGTCTGCTAATGGCACTTTGGTACTCATGGCTTATTCCTTCCGTTGATTTGATGCAATTTTTCAAGCGTCTTCCACAATACTGTGCGGTATTTCTCTGTCAGTACATGCTGTCAGCCTGGTATTGGTTTCTTATGATTGTACCTTTGTGTTTCCACTTTGCAGCCACATCACCAACTGTCGACTTGGGCAAGTTTAGAACGTTTGAAGTATCGCAGATGAAGTTGATACCAGGAGACGTTCAAGAGTAACCGACGTTCCAGGTCAGTGAGCTCTCATGACCGAACCTTCTGCTATCACTAGTTCTCTGCTGCCAACGCAATACTCCCCGCCTCCTCTTATACTGGAGCGTCCGTATAGTTCTCTAGTGCACTAGTGCTCTGGTGCCCAACTCCACATTATATAGGATGGTTCGGATACTTCCTTTTAGTTCTTTTCTTGTGGGGTATTCATCACCAACATGAAACATTTAACATTTTTGGGAGAGAACTTTTTCTAACGTGTTCGTCCTTGAATAATGTGCGGGTGGTTCATTACACATGTCACTGTAAGTCTCACTGTTGCTCACGATCTACAGAATGCCTCAAAGCCCAAGGTACAAAATTATACACACTCTACGGGATCATAAACTGTCGTTAGGCGAGTACCGTACGGTTGGAAATGAGCAAGAGTTGGTGAATGTGTAATACGTGTTTGTAAGCGACTCGTATTCCACAATAAACAACTGACTGCCAAGTTGTCATTAATGCCATTTCCTTGAAAAACAATACGCAATCGTCTGTGAAGTTTGCTTTGTGGAATTTTCCACTGTTTACAGTTCACGACTGTTTGTCGAAAGACGGATCGTTACGTATTCCTCTTGTGGTTGAAGCTCACTTTATATCCGCGTTTGCTTCCTAATGAACAATTACGGAAATACCATTCGGCCCTGATCAAACACAAATTGTTCTTGTTAAATCACCAGACATCTTTCGATTCATTTATTTTTTTAGAAGCATATGCTGACATTTATGTGGCTGTCTTAAATTTACAGTATAGCTGACATTTTGCTGCAGTTTGTCAATTGTTTTATTCACCTCCCTTCTTGCCATCACAGGTCATGTAAACTATCCTTTCTAACACGGAATGTTTCACTATTTAAAAGGATATTTAATAGATACATATCTGATAAACACTGGTACACTGCGTTTTGGAAAGCATAGTTTATATACCTGAAGAGAGAAGAAAAAGGCGGAATCTACTAAAAATGACAAACTGGAGCAAAAATCGCCTGTACTACAAATGTCAGGAAGCCACATAGTATGTAAAATGAAGAAAACAAAGATTCCGATGATAACTGTGAAAGTTCACAGAAGCAGACTTAAGTGATAAACAAGAAGAATTTGTTATAAGAACGTAGGCTTCCGCGGGCGGTGTCATAGTGATTAAAGTTCTTCTGGGTGTTATGCAGCGTCATTGCTATAAAAACTAACTACAATAATAAAAAAAAACGACGTTTCGGCCGAATTGCAACGGCCTTCCTCAGGGCACGACTGATTTTGCATGGGGATAGGTGCTTCTATTTATTACAGACTATCGATGTCTGACGTCGCTGTTGTAAAACTTTTAATTGGCCCTCTAATATGATTGGCTAGTCATGACGTAAGGGACGATGGAAGGAAAGAGGCTATTCGTGGATGTCCATGTCGTCAATGATTGGTAGCTGTTCACCAATGAGCGTTCGGCTTCTGGTCTGCAAGTTCTCCTCCTGGTGCGCGCGGAAGTGTACTGACAGTTGCTCTACAGCTGTTTGTGCAGATACGTCCGCGTAGCTTCTGCCCTGCGACGGCTCGCGGCCCGTTGGACTGGGATGGCCGGCAGCCAGGACGCCGGGAGTTTGTCGCCTCCCGTATTTTGCGTTCTCGCATCCACGATTCTTTCGCCAGTACTCGGGCTTCCTGGAACCTAACAGGTTGTCTACATTCACGGTGGTGACTAGCCAATCATATTAGAGGGCCAATTAAAAGTTTTACAACAGTGACGTCAGACATCGTTAGTCTGTAATAAATAGAAGCACCTATCACCATGCAAAACCAGTCGTGCCCTGAGGAAGGCCGTTGCAATTCGGCCGAAACGTCGGTTTTTTTTATTATTGTAGTTAGTTTTTTTAGCAATGACGCGGCATAATACCCAGAAGAACTTTAATCACTAAGAAAAATTTGTGTTTGCTCAAGATAGAACAGTATTTCTATAATTATATATGAAATTACTTTTTACGTCGTCCTCTGTATCTGAGTGCCATGCGGAGGTCCTAGATTCAATTCGCAGTGCTGCCGGGTATTTTTAGCTTGGTGGGAGGACTGGAATGTGTGCACTCGGCCTTCTGATGCCAAATGAGGAGCCACTTGACCGAGTAGTAACGGCTCCATGTCACAAAAACAGACAACGGCAGTAACAGCGCTGCACTGACCCCCTCCATACCGTTTACAATGACGCCATTGTCCAAGAATGACACGGCTTTCGGTCGCTACCTGTCGACTCGATTGGGCCTGTGGACAGAGTTTACGTTACGTTACTTTTTTCCAGTACCTGCAGAGAAGCATTTAATGTATGGTGCATTAGGATATAATGTCCGGAAAGTCAAGTGAAAAGTTTCGACATAGGCGTCATTCGAATCCGAGAAATGTATCGCCGTTGGCAGAAATTCACGACTGCGTGGGTCGTTGAAGCCACAAAGAGATGACCAAACTACTCGACAAATAATTGATTGCACTGTAGAATTTGAACAGAAGGTTTCATATAATGTGGAAGAAGCACCCATGAACTTTCCCGTGAAATCCACTCTCAGAGAAACACAGTGTGGAGAATACTGCCAGAGCAGCAATTACACCAATGTAGTGAACATTTTTTGCTAGCAAATGTGTCCGAATAATTTAGAACACAATTTTAGACCTAGCAATGGACTATCTAATGCAGTACTGCAGTTACAATCTTGCCACAGTGTGTATTGGTCACGGAATACCCTTTATGGTGGTTCACCTCACCTGTCCGCCGCTTCATCTATCATAAGGGATCCAAAGAAGGTGATGCCTCACCGTGTGGTCCTGGAAACGTCTGACTTGACCGGCACTCAGTTCTAACATCGATTGATCAAAGCTTATCATGATAATGTAGGTGAGTAGAAAGGACCGTAACACCATCATAACAACGGGAAGAGTCATTAATTGCAATCTATTCTGCATTTAAGATTTACAAACAAACACTGCGAAAAACGAATATTAAACAAATGAGATGAAATTGAGAGAGAAAAGACTGCACTAGTGTTCAGTATCAGGTTCCACATGTGATCAAGCGTCGATGAAAAGTAAGAGATACGAAACCAAAACAATGAAGCCGTAATAGTTAAGACGAGCGAAAGAGAGAGAAATACTGTGAGCAGGAACAGTAGAACATGATGGCATGTTACCTGCCCAACAGGTCGTAGTATTTAACCGTGTGACGCAGTCGGCGGTCGACGGCTGTCTTTCGATCAAAATGGTTCAAATGGCTCTGAACACTATCAGACTCAACATCTGGGGTCATCAGTCCCCTACAACTTAGAACTACTTAAACCTAACTAACCTAAGGACATCACACACATCCATGCCTGAAGCAGGATTCGAACCTGTTCGAATCCTGATCATTATTTTTATTTTTGTTTTGTCCACAGAAGATAACTACACAAATGTTTTTAAATGTATATTGAAATAACGTTGACCTTATTCGTTTACTCATTGTATGTCTAGCAAATTCATTAAAAAACAATAAATGTGTGAGAAAATTATTTCAAACTGTTTTGCGGTGAAATGCCTATAGTGTATCTTGATCCATAATCAACTGCAAGCGCCAGTTTTCGGTGAAGTGATCCGTTATACGTGGTTTGCAGCAAAATCATTGCCAGCGCGTGAAATCTTCAGAAATGTTAACGACATTTCTTTACCGAGTGATATTCATACGAAGAAATCTGTTGTCTTGTGACAGCCAGAGCGAGAGCACCAGCAGCAGCGAGTACTGTTTGTATAAAGCGTTTATTTTGCATTTTGTTTACGACCTTCTACTAAGGAAGGGATTCTATTTGTGTTTATCTGCTCTGCATAGTAACTAACAGTTCTTGATAAAACTTTACGTAGTTTTCGTGTTAGATTTCTTAGTGTTTTCTTGATCGTTTAGAACAGAAAGCGCCCTAAAACCGTCTTTTGTTTGTTTCGCGGCCGTTAGCCACTAGTCACTTGAATCAGCAGTTGTCTTGTGACAGCCAGAGCGAGAGCACCAGCAGCAGCGAGTACTGTTTGTATAAAGCGTTTTTGTACTTATTTGCTGCGCTTAGCTTTTAAATAGTTTTTCTGGGAAAACCTAGCGTAGTTTTCGCGTCTCGTATTTCAGTGAGTGTTTCTCGATTATCAGAGTAGCTCATCAGAAGATTATCTTGGGAATTTGTCACCGTATAGGGTAGGGTAAACATAGTCATGTGTAGGGACTGTGGTTGTTGTGAGCGGACGCAAGGAGAATTGGCCACTCTTCGGGGGCAGGTGGAGGCTTTGTCTGTTAGGCTCATCGAGCTCGAGGCGCAGGCGTCGGCTCGTAGTGGCGTTGGGGCAACTGTGGTGAGACCTATGCCTACTTCGGTGGCCTTGGAATCACATGGAACCCCTGATGTCGCTGCGTCTTCCGGCAGTGAGCATCTTACCGGTCAGCCATCACTCCAGGGTGAATGGCGGACAGTGGTGGGCTCGCGCGTGCCTGGCCGAAAGGCGAAGGTGGGATCTGGCCGCGTGGCAGCTGCCTTACCCCTTTCCAACAGGTACGGGGTGCTTCCTAGTGGTGATGACATCGTTTCCGAGCCACCACAGGATGCCTCGCCTGTTGGGCCAGTGGCCGATTCTCCGGCAAGGTCCCGACAGTCACAGAGGGCGGGCCTATTAGTTATAGGGAGCTCCAACGTTAGGCGGGTTATGGAGCCCCTCAGGAAAATAGCGGGTAGGTCGGGGAAGAATGCCAGTGTGCACTCGGTGTGCTTGCCGGGGGGTCTCGTCCGTAATGTGGAGGAGGCCCTTCCGGCAGCTATTGAACGCACTGGGTGTGACCGGCTGCAGATAGTAGCACATGTCGGAACGAATGACGCCTGCCGCTAGGGTTCTGAGGCCATCCTTGGTTCCTTCCGGCGGCTGGCTGATTTGGTGAAGACAACCAGCATCGCACGCGGAGTGCAAGCTGAGCTTAATATCTGCAGCATAGTGCCCAGAGTCGATCGCGGTCCTCTGGTTTGGAGCCGTGTGGAGGGTCTAAACCAGAGGCTCAGACGACTCTGCGACTATAATGGTTGCAAATTCATCGACCTCCGTTATTGGGTGGAGAACTGTAGGGCCCCCCTAGACAGGTCAGGCGTGCACTACACACCGGAAGCAGCTACTAGGGTAGCAGAGTACGTGTGGCGTGCACACGGGGGTTTTTTAGGTTAGAGGGACCCCCCCTTGGGCGAAACGATAAAATACCTGACGGCTTACCAGAGAGGACATTATCATCGTTGATAAAGAACGTCCGTCCTCAGAGACCAAAAACAGGAAAAGTTAACGTAATATTGGTAAACTGCAGGAGTATCCAGGGCAAGGTTCCTGAATTAGTATCTCTTATTGAAGGAAATAGTGCGCATATAGTATTAGGAACGGAAAGTTGGTTAAAACCGGAAGTGAACAGTAACGAAATCCTAGACACAGAATGGAATATATACCGCAAGGATAGGATAAACGCCAATGGTGGAGGAGTATTTATAGCAGTAAAGAATTCAATAATATCCAGTGAAGTTATTAGCGAATGCGAATGTGAAATAATCTGGGTTAAGCTGAGTATCAAAGGTGGGTCAGATATGATAGTCGGATGCTTCTATAGACCACCTGCATCAGCTACCGTAGTAGTTGAGCGCCTCAGAGAGAACCTGCAGAACGTCGTGAAGAAGTTTCGTGATCATACTATTGTAATAGGGGGAGACTTCAATCTACCAGGTATAGAATGGGATAGTCACACAATCAGAACTGGAGCCAGGGACAGAGACTCTTGTGACATTATCCTGACTGCCTTGTCCGAGAATTACTTCGAGCAGATAGTTAGAGAACCAACTCGTGAAGCTAACGTTTTAGACCTCATAGCAACAAATAGACCGGAACTTTTCGACTCCGTGAATGTAGAAGAGGGTATCAGTGATCATAAGTCAGTGGTTGCATCAATGACTACAAGTGTAATAAGAAATGCCAAGAAAGGAAGGAAAATATATTTGCTTAACAAGAGTGATAGGGCACAAATCGCAGAATATCTGAGTGACCACCATCAAACGTTCATTTCTGAGGAAGAGGATGTGGAACAAAAATGGAAAAAATTCAGAAACATCGTCCAGTACGCCTTAGATAAGTTCGTACCGACTAAGGTCCAAAGCGAGGGGAAAGATCCACCGTGGTATAACAATCATGTACGAAAGGTACTACGGAAACAAAGAAAGCTTCATCATAGGTTTAAGAGTAGTCGAATCATAGCTGATAAGGAAAAGCTGAACGAAGCGAAAAAGAGCGTAAAGAGAGCAATGAGAGAAGCATTCAACGAATTCGAACATAAAACATTGGCAAACAATCTAAACAAGAACCCTAAAAAGTTTTGGTCATATGTAAAATCGGTAAGCGGATCTAAATCCCCTATTCAGTCACTCGTTGACCACGATGGCACCGAAACAGAGGACGACCGAAGAAAGGCAGAAATACTGAATTCAGTGTTCCGAAACTGTTTCACTGCGGAAAATCGTAACATGGTCCCTGACTTCAGCCGTCGCACGGACGCCAAAATGGAAAATACTGAAATAAACGATATCGGAATTGAAAAACAACTGCTATCACTTAGTAGCGGAAAAGCATCCGGACCAGACGAGATACCCTTAAGATTCTACAGTGATTATGCTAAAGAACTTGCCCCCTTTCTATCAGCAATTTATCGTAGATCGCTGGAAGAACGTAAAGTACCCAGCGACTGGAAGAAAGCGCAGGTCGTTCCCATTTTCAAGAAGGGTCATAAATCAGATGCGAATAATTATAGGCCTATTTCGCTTACGTCAATCTGTTGTAGAATAATGGAACATGTTTTGTGTTCTCGTATTATGACGTTCTTAGATAATACAAATCTCCTTCATCATAACCAACATGGATTCCGCAAACAGAGATCATGTGAAACTCAGCTCGCCCTATTTGCCCAAGAAATTCACAGTGCCGTAGACACTGGCGAGCAGATTGATGCCGTATTCCTGGACTTCAGGAAGGCATTTGATGCGGTTCCGCACTTACGTTTAGTGAAAAAAATACGAGCTTACGGAATATCGGACCAGGTTTGTGATTGGATTCAGGATTTCCTAGAAGAAAGAACACAACATGTCATTCTTAACGGTTCAAAATCTGCAGATGTAGAGGTAATTTCGGGAGTACCGCAAGGAAGCGTGATAGGACCTTTATTGTTTACAATATACATAAATGACTTAGTTGACAACATCGGTAGCTTCGTGAGGCTATTTGCAGATGACACGGTTGTCTACAAGAAAGTAGCAACATCATAAGACTCGTACGTACTCCAGGAAGACCTGCAGAGGATTAATGCATGGTGCGACAGCTGGCAGCTTTCCCTAAACGTAGATAAATGTAATATAATGCGCATACATAGGGGCAGAAATCCATTCCAGTACGATTATGCCATAGGTGGTAAATCATTGGAAGCGGTAACGACCGTAAAATACTTAGGAGTTACTATCCGGAGCGATCTGAAGTGGAATGATCACATAAAACAAATAGTGGGAAAAGCAGGCGCCAGGTTGAGATTCATAGGAAGAATTCTAAGAAAATGTGACTCATCGACGAAAGAAGTAGCTTACAAAACGCTTGTTCGTCCGATTCTTGAGTATTGCTCATCAGTATGGGACCCTTACCAGGTTGGATTAATAGAAGAGATAGACATGATCCAGCGAAAAGCAGCGCGATTCGTCATGGGGACATTTAGTCAGCGCGAGAGCGTTACGGAGATGCTGAACAAACTCCAGTGGCGCACACTTCAAGAAAGGCGTTACGCAATACGGAGAGGTTTATTATCGAAATTACGAGAGAGCACATTCCGGGAAGAGATGGGCTACATATTACTACCGCCCACATATATCTCGCGTAATGATCACAACGAAAAGATCCGAGAAATTAGAGCAAATACGGAGACTTACAAGCAGTCGTTCTTCCCACGCACAATTCGTGAATGGAACAGGGAAGGGGGGATCAGATAGTGGTACAATAAGTACCCTCCGCCACACACCGTAAGGTGGCTCGCGGAGTATAGATGTAGATGTAGATGTAGAAATGTCACTGTGGCAAACCTGCACATGATGGTGTTCGGAATATCTGTGTTTCGAGTGTTTCTACGGTCGTCATCATCCAAGGGAATGCAACAAATATTCCTGAAAAATAAAGCTAAGATCAAAATATGATAAATAATACAAGAACTGATATGAGTATATGAGAATTTAAGAGATTGTAGCCCTTGAAACTAACATACATATATTGTTCAATATAATAATAATGTCTTCTGACGAGGGCCTCCCGTCGGGTAGACCGTTCGCCGGGTGCAAGTCTTTTGATTTGACGCCACTTCGGCGACTTGCGCGTCGATGGGGATGAAATGATGATGATGATGAGGAGGAGGACAACACAACACTCCGTCCCTGAGCGGAGAAAATCTCCGACGCAGCCGGGAATCGAACCCGGGCCCTTAGGATTGACAGTTTGTGACGCTGACCACTCAGCTACCGGGAGCGGACTTATGGCTCGCTAAAAATATGACACTTATTGCGGAACACAGTTGTAATTTTACGGTTAATATAACGCCCTTGTATACCCTAACACGATAAGAAATATTCGTGTAATACCCCTCTACGGATATGGTAAATAAAAAAATGAAGTAAAAACAGTAATTGGGTTTCGAACATGGGGCGCAAAAAGGGAGAGACCTAGACACATGCAACTGTGCCACTATGTTGGCTGATATTATCGCGCTGTAAAAGACATCAAAATTACATCGAAAACTTCGATCGTTGTTTTCTCAGAAACGGTCGAGTATCTACGAGTAATCTGAGAAACGTTTTCGCTAATTTTCACTTATCTTCCACTAAGCTAAGTTTCTGAGGAGCCACATTGTGACACTTGCCGCGTAAGAGTGAGTGGCTACTACGTAGAGAAGTAACTGCAAGGTGCAGTCTAATGTTGCAAATAAAACTGGGATCTGTATTTCGCGACCGATCGGAGCAAACAATAAACAAAGTAACAGCCTACGGAATATCAGACCAGCTGTGTGGCTGGATTGAAGAGTTTTTAGCAAACAGAACACAGCATGTTGTTCTCAATGGAGAGACGTCTACGGACGTTAAAGTAACCTCTGGCGTGCCACAGGGGAGTGTTATGAGACCATTGCTTTTCACAATATATATAAATGACCTAGTAGATCGGGTCGGAAGTTCCATGCGGCTTTTCGCGGATGATGCTGTAGTATACAGAGAAGTTGCAGCATTAGAAAATTGTAGCGAAATGCAGGAAGATCTGCAGCGGATAGGCACTTGGTGCAGGGAGTGGCAACTGACCCTTAACATAGACAAATGTAATGTATTGCGAATACATAGAAAGAAGGATCCTTTATTGTATGATTATATGATAGCGGAACAAACACTGGTAGCAGTTTCTTCTGTAAAATATCAGGGAGTATGCGTGCGGAACGATTTGAAGTGGAATGATCATATAAAATTAATTGTTGGTAAGGCGGGGTTGAGATTCATTGGGAGAGTCCATCAAGAAAGGAGGTGGCTTACAAAACACTCGTTAGACCTTTACTTGTGTATTGCTCATCAGTGTGGGATCCGTACCAGATCGGTTTGACGGGGGAGATAGAGAAGATCCAAAGAAGAGCGGCGCGTTTCGTTACAGGGTCATTTGGTAAGCGTGATAGCGTTACGGTGATGTTTAGCAAACTCAAGTGGCAGACTCTGCAAGAGAGGCGCTCTGCATCGCGGTGTAGCTTGCTGTCCAGGTTTCGAGAGGGTGCGTTTCTGGATGAGGTATCGAATATATTGCTTCCCCCTACTTATAACTCCCGAGGAGATCACGAATGTAAAATTAGAGAGATTCGAGCACGCACTGAGGTTTTCCGGCAGTCGTTCTAGTCTTTCTTCCCGCGTACCATACACGACTGGAACAGGACAGGGAGGTAATGACAGTAGCACGTAAAGTGCCCTCCGCCACACACCGTTGGGTGGCTTGCGGAGTATAAATATAGATGTAGATGTAGAACTTGAAAAAAAGTAGTCCTCGTTGTTCAGTCAGTCTTGAATTATCTACAGGACAGAGGGAATGCCAAAATATCCTTTCCGCCAAGGAGACTTTCCACACTCTCAGATATCTTCGCGGGTGTGAGGCAATATTGCCACTTTTGGGCAACGACGACTTCCCGACTGTCGAGCTACACTACACTAGCATGAGGCGATATTGCAACTGTGAGGTAACGATGAACTTCAGTCAGGGCGTGATCCAAAGTCGTTACCGATGCCACGACTGCGACGGAGGAAGAGGAGTGCCGCACGTAGGCTTCGGTAATGGCTGTTGGTAATCAACGCTAGACAGTGATCCCTTGGCCTGGACGTGACGTCGGAGCCGGTGGGTGGGCGACCTCGTCTGGCTGCGCGCGCCGGCCTCCAGACGGAGAGAGCCCACGGTCGCGTATTGCGCCGCCCGCTGCAGACAGGATGCAAATGCACCGCGAGCGCATAATAAATCACACACCTTCATGCATTTATTTATGGTGAGAACAGGCTCGCAACTACGTGGCTTTTTTCCCTCCGCACTCTTCCACTCTAGCAATCGGTAACTGCCTGACAGATTAATAAGCAATACATTTCACTGCGCACTCGCGGGGCGTTCCATTAGATACAAAGTGTCTTTTCCAGATAATCTTCCATTAGCTCGCAGAGCGCGGGGTCCCTTGTCGAGATGCGCTGCCCGGCTGCGGTGAAAATAAAAGGGAAGGGTGCGAAAACATTTTTGCGTTCTCGATAATAAATTTGAACTGCGCGGAGCCGGCCTCGTGTGGTAATTTTCCCGACGCCATTAACGATATCGCGGACTGTGATTACAGCAGCTACGTGGAAAAAAAGGGCTAAGTCTTTCCTCCCGTGTGTAGTTTCCAGCATATAGAAATATTCCAAAAGGAGAAGAACGAATTGCATCGCCGTCCGGCTGGCCACGGGAATTAACAGAGTAAACAAGATATCTCGGCTGGGATCAATTCTCTTCTGCAGGGATTTCTTCTCTCCGGTCGGGAGACTGGGTGATTTAATTTACCACAGGGCAGGAAAACAGCGTGTGCTGCCGTCGTCTTGCTGCACGGCTGAAAAATGAACTGCAATCCAGACACGGAGCACTCCGGGAAATAAACAACCTTTGATCTCTGTTCACTTGAAATGAGAAGTGGAGAATGCAAGCGCAACGTTGCACAGTTGTGTATGTACACTGATGACCAACAATTTTGTTTACTGTACCCTTACAGTGAGGCTAGAGGACAGATGAATTTCGAAACACATAGTGTTTCTAAATTTCCATTGCACTCTTTGTGAGACTGGAGTGAAAGCCGATTATGTATTCCAATTGGAACTCATGTGCGTAAATGGGCCGAACTATAAAAACGGACATGTAATGTGTTCTTTGCTGCCGTGCCTACTGGCAATTACTGCATGTCTAGCAAGGTGGCTGATGGTGTAAATACATATGTCGCATAAGAAAACGAATTAAAACCGCTGAGAACGGATTCCTCAAAAGAAAACATGAAAAATTAGTCCCGGTCACATATGTTCAAAAATCTTTGAGTTCCTGATAAAAATTCCTGTTGATCTGAGTGCATGGTAAAAAAATATTTTACAGTGTCAGAAACTCATAATATGTGTACGTACGCGCAGAATCTCACACTGCCGCACTCTTTCACATGCTCCCGGGCATGTCAAAAGATTTCGCAAGCGTTCATGCCACGCTGACAAAACATCTCTGCAATCAGAATGTCTGCTGTATGTATATCAATTGTGGCCGGTAACGCCACCGACAATGATACATTGGACTGAAGTCGCTAAAAGCGCAGCCTTCCTCTACATGCCCATCTGCCACCGTTGGTGTCATTCGTTGAAACTTGAAAAATGTGACTAAAATGTACTTGACCCCTCCCTCCCCCTCCCCCTCCCGAACTCCCCAGATCGAGCATAAACCGTATCCTTCCTCTTATTTCCTGGAGAACGTCTTGTATTAAATTATGAACAATTTTATTAAAATTGTCCTTGTGCACGGCATCTATAAGGCTTACTTGAAGGACATTCGGACCTACAATTCTAGCTCATACATTAATCTTAAACTGCTGCTGGTTCCTTGCATGATTTATACCGTGAGGGTTTTCATCCGCTCACAAATGTTACGGCAATGCATTTTCGGACATTTTGAACCTTTGTGACAAGTTTAGGACTTGGAAACTTCGTTCTTTCATTAATAACTTTAAAAAGAAGTTTTTCAAAGTTGGGATTACGTGGTCCTTTTGATTTGACGCCACTTTGACAGCCCGCATCTTTATTCCGTTTTCTTTATAGTGTTTATTACTATTAATCAGCTATTCAATGACTTGTGAAGCCCGTTAAACTCAGAAAGATCCGAGTTCGTTACCCGCTCTGAATGCAGAACTTCTACAGCATTACACACATACGCTGCCCAGCTTACTCTGTACTAAGTGAGAAATGAAATGTTTTCTACTCTCGTGCCGCATTACACACTCAATGTATCTTCATAAATTTATGTATCTGGTCCTGTTAGTCTGTACGGGTTGATTAAATATATGGCAATCATCACAACTTTTGTAAATAAATATGAGCCAGCACACATTAGATAGTTCGGTTTAGTGAGAAACCGGCATAATTCTGGTCATGAGTTTCTATTCGAAGCGATATTTTCTCAGTCTTTTCTAAGTTTGTCTTGGGAATTTAGAAACGTCCTCTAAACTACAACGGTTATGTATTCAATAGCTCTTACAGAAAGAGGCACAGATAAGCAAGTAAATTAACATAAGAAGTAAATAGTCAATGTGAATCGGCGAAATGCATTAAAAATACATATTATTTCCGCTGCTACAACGATACACAGCAACCTTTGCTTCCAGTATCACAATTACCATCAAATTAGTCTAAGAAGGAGAACAGAGAAACTTTGCCGCAAGCTAACGTTACTGTAGTACTTGTTGGGGTGCTTTTCCTCTAATCACCCACAAGGAGGATAGTCAACTTCCCAAAGTGTACTACCTCGCTAGGTTATTCGACATAAAGTGTGATCCTTTGCAGTATCCCGGGAACAAAAGGAAGCTATTGGATACTGGTTACTGCACATTGTTTCACAGACATCCCGAAGACCACTGTATATCGCTTACGAAGCAAGGAAACGAGGATCTATTGACGATTACCTAGGATAATATCCACTGTCAGTTCCTGCCAAATAATCTACAATTGACTCGTGGCTTTCTGTAACAACAGCTGTGTAGTAGCTGACTGAAGGTTGAGCTAATATGTAAGATACTTGACTTGAACCGAAGGAGCGGTCTCCAGCTTTCTGCCCGGCCATAGATTAGATTAGATTAGATTCAGTTTTCGTTCCATACACCCAAAGAATTAGATGATTCTCGTGGGTGTGGAACATGTCAGAAAGTATAACATAAAAACGTAATACATTTTAATATAATACTTATTACCCGATCATTTGTCAGGAGATAGTCGAAATAGGTTAATACAATGCAGTAAACAGGAACAGATAATATTTACAAAATTAACACACTGTCAGAACGAAACACTGTTATGAACTATTAATAAATTCATCATAGACAAAATACCTAATCTAGACTGTTGTGATCAAGTGTTATGAAAATCTAAGAGATATTTTTTAACTTCAGCTGGCTTAGCAGCCTCTGTTAAGATATTCATCTATGGAGTAGGAGGAGTTACCTATCAAAAAGTCAAAATCTGTTTAAACCGTGCTTTATCTGAAACCAAGTTTTTGACGGTTGCTGGAAATTTATTGAAAATATGTGTTCCTGAATACTGTACCCCTTTTTGGAGCAAGGTAAATGGTTTTAGGTCTTTATGTAAATTGTTCTTATTCCTAGTATTGATACTATGTATTGAGCTATTGGTTGGAAATAAAGATGTATTACTTACAACAAATTTCATTAAGGAATAAATATACTGAGAAGCAGTGGTTAGGATAAAAAGATCCTTGAACAGGTTTCTACAAGTCGTTCTTGAATTTACACCATAAATGATTCTTATCACACGCTTTTGCACCCTAAAAACTCGGTTTGATGAGTTGCCCCAGAATATGATCCCATATGACGTAATGGAATGAAAGTAAGCAAAGTATGCAAGTTTTTTATTTTACATTTATATCTCCTAATCTGACATCATTCTCACGGCAAATACAGACTTGTTTAGACGCTAAAGCAATTTTGTTGTATGCCCTTCCCAACTGAATTTATTATCGAGTCGTAATCCGAGAAATTTAACACTGTCAGCCTCTTAGATCTACATGTCTTCATACGTTCTACTCATCTCTTACAGGTTCTGAACTGCATATAGTGGGTCTTCTCAAAGTTTAACGACTGTGAATTAACTTTAAACCACTTATTAATGTCAGTGAAAATTTGATCAGCAGCTATTTCTAAATCTGTACTTGACTTGGTACTTATTGCAATGTTTGTATCATCTGCAAACAAAACAAACTTAGCATCTATAAATGTAACAGAAAAAAGGTCATTAATGTAAACAAGAAAAAGCAATGGACCTATATTTAGATTCCTTAAATCACTTTTGGTGAATTCTTTTGAAAGTGTTATGGTCTGATTTGTACTGGCTGTATTTTGCTGTGTTCGTATTTTAAATATAAACAAGTGTAAGTATCTTGCTGAAGCTTTTACTTGGAATAAGGCTTGTAAGTTACTGCCCAATAAATTGAAAAACTCTCGTATTAAATTTGTGGCCATGAGCAATGGATTTAGTGTTTGCTCTTTCTGCCCTATATCTCGCAGACTTGCACAACGACAAACTTACCTCATGCGCTATGAGAGAAACACATTCATGTATATGCGTGTGCCAGGTTCACAGCTTTCACAGCTCATTTTTATTGAAAAAGGGACACTATGACAACAAGAAAGGTAGTAGAAAGTATTGGGTTGGGATATAAAAACTGCTAAATATACTACCGTAATTCAGTACATATTGTAAGTCAAATTATAAAAGGCAATGGGTTGTTCCAACTACGAACAGTGTAAGTATACACGTGGCCAAATATCGAAGGTATACAACGAGTGATCATGTGTCTGAAGGTGCAAGCCTCACAAAGTCATACATCAATTATAATTACAAAAGGCACTGGAAAACACACAGAGAATTAGCATAAGAGACTACAAAGAAAGAAAATGGGAAGCAAGAACGTCCATGTGGGCAGGAACGCGTTTCGAATTACCGATTGGTCGTTATACCCGTTAAGATTCAAGAGTAGAACCTGCACTTGAAAGTACCTAGAATATGACTTTGAATTCGATTGCTATTCAGCACAAATAATAACAATCATCAAAGAAGACGTTGAACTCACGAAACGTCCCGCAACATAACCCCACGTGTTTGCCGTAAAGTTGCTCACGACATTGCGATAATAACGTCATGTCGTCAAAAAACTCGACGTTCACTCGATCTTATTAAATAACCGCAGGTTGAAAGCCTCCCGAAACGTGTACAAAAATTATGAAGATTTTAATTACTAACTCAACAGCCTACAGCGCTTTCTTTCGACAGTAAGTCTTCCCTTCTCCACTGTTATCATGCAAGTGTGCGCTCATGCAAAGAGTTATACTTGCGTTTCGGGCAAAGGAAATTGACGTCACGTTTCCTGATCAACTTCACCGAAGAAAACACATTGTGCCTTTTACCCAAAGACGTTCCCACTTCAGTTATATTGATAGTATAAGACATCTTTGCTTCAACGAACATAACTTAGAAACTGTAGCGTCATGAAAGTCAGTGTGATGAATGCTTATTACCTTACATACAAGTAACTCAACGTACTTTCATTTGATGTTGCAACTTCGCTTACTCTCCTCATCTTCGTCCAACGCTACGAGGTTCTAAACTCTAAATAATACTTCATTCCTTTTTGTGGGCAGTGGCTTGACAGGTGCGTTAAGCAGATCTAAATTTGAGTACATTGTCTTTAAAAGGGCAGTTTCCTCAGAATCTGGGCTGTTTCAACTGATGGTTAAATCTGCAAGATGCTCTACGACTCCCTAAATGAAGTATGATAAAGCCACTGTCACTCCTTAATGTCATCTGCGCTTTAGCATCGGATCCACGTACATGCCTGCGTGGTACTTCGAAAATTTTTCCATTAGCTGAATATCGAAAGAACGATAACGGAAAACAAAAACGCAGCCTGGGTCTACTGCAACATGAGAGCCGTCACAGTGATCAATACAGCGTGCTTGGGTGTCTTATCTGAGACACGGTTTTTAAAATGTAGGTTGTGGTTCGCATAATTGGAATTATTTCTAATTGGTCTACCAATATTTTGCTAGGAACCTCAAAAGTTGCTTAGCTCGTAACCCGACGGAAAAAATATGTGTGAAATCTTATGAGACTCAACTGCTAAGGTCATCAGTCCCTATGCTTACACACTACTTAAGCTAAATTATCCTACGGACGAACACAAACACCCATGCCCGATGGAGGACTCGAACCTCCGCCGGGACTAGCTGCACAGTCCATGACTGCAGCGCCCTTAGACCGCCCGACGAAAAGTGGCAATTGAGAAGGCTGCATTACCTGCTGTTGAGGTTTTATCGAAATCAAGATATTGGCGACGTACCAGAGACACGTAACGCTGAACGAGTTTATTGCGCTGACAAAGCCTCTGAAGGGATGAATGATTGTGCTGCTCCGTCGTAACCTTGAGCAACTCATGTAACTCTTATTAGTTCTACAAATTACTGGAGAATGTATTTAGAAATGGAGTCAGTATTATACCCGTGTAAATTAAATTTTAAATTCTGAATAAGGGCTTCCGGTTTATTGTATAGGCTTAGAGTGAGTAGCTCGGTCTAGCTACAAACAGTAATTGTTGGGTCTACAATTATCACTGTGTGGTCTGCTCCTTAAATCTTTTGAAGAACACCAAGTTAAGGTCCACTGTTAAGTGTATCACGTGGAAAATAAAAAAAATCGGCTTTTTAGGCAATGTTTCGTTTTATCCTAACCAAATATGTTTCACCTGTTCACGCCAGACATCGCCACTGGTCTATAAAAGTAGATATTTAGTAATTCTGGCAACTCATTTAAACTGTCTATTTACACATATATGGTAGTGATTGGTCACTTACTTTCATTTGTATATCCTTATCACATGTCTCTTGTAGGAATAAACGCAGACAGCACACTTTTCCATGTGATAAATCACATTTATACACTTCACTGAAACTAAATCGTCCTCTTGTGCACTGCACATGGTGTTGCTCACTTGCTTCAGGGCTGAGTCTGCGGTCATGTGTGCTGTAGAAGTTAAGAGTGGAGTGGGGTGTGGATGGGGGGATGTTTGGTGGACAGAGCAATCTTTCCGTGTCTTTGAATTTTTTTTTTCTATTCTTTCTTTTTCTTTTTTTTCTTTTCTTTTCTTTCCTTTTCTCTTCCTCACACTCACTCTCATATCCCACTCAGATACTGCTACAAATTTCCCCACATTGTTTGAACAAGCCGTTTCCCACATGAAAAGCAGTGTTTACCCTGATAGCCTCTAGAACGGCAAACGCCAACTATTGCCAAAAAACAGCAAAAGCTAACTATTGCCAAGATCGACCATTTCACTCTCTCTGCATCACTGGCAACAGCTCCTGAAGAAAGTAGACTCTCGTCTGTCGTGAGCCTCCCAAACCGCAGTTCGTGGCATGGACTTGACTTGTGACTAAATCGAGAACCTTCTACCTGTCGTAGGCAAGAAATTCGCTTGGAGATAGCACATAACCAGTGGCCTGTTTTATCAATTGTACTTACTCTTCAAGAGTGACGCACTATCAGACAACGCAAAGCTGACAATATGGTGCGTTCTCATACTTCCCGACGTCCTTTATGGTTCGGAAGTGTGGTCAATGGTTGCCGGCACACACGTAGAACGACCAACAATTCTTCAAAGTGTTCCACGTCATAACGAATGCTCCCCACTGTATTCTCAACACTCAGATTAGACGAACTATCCATCTACCGAATCATCCAGAGGAAATCCATTATACTCTACACGAAAACCACTTTTCACCTCTTTGCTGTTGTGGTCTTCAGTCCTAAGACTGGTGTGATGGAAATCTCCATGCTGCTCTACCCTTTGCGATGTTCTTCACTCTGAATAGCTGCTGCAAACCACTTCCATTTTCAAAAGTTATATATCTCCGAGTTCGAGTCCCAGTCCAGCATAAATTTTCAACTGTTACCATTGATTCATTTCAATCCCCAATTGCAGCTAACATTATTTAGAACCTTTAAACGAATAGACTATCTCAGATAATAATATAAAAATTACTACTTTCGATCAGTTAGGAGAATATTTACCAAGCTCAATAAAACTAGGGAACAGCATGTTTTCTGTGTGAAGTACGTCTATTACAGTTACTTCAATCAACAATGGAACTCTAAACAATACATACTCTATTGCATTGTGATGCAAGCAACCATTTCTAGAAGACAATTATGGTTGCAATTTTAGAGCCTGCTGTAGTGGAACGTTGACACTGCCTTATATGAGATTAAGTACTTTCTATCAGACATTAAGACTGCTAAGAAAGCTCTCCTCTCCAAATCTGTTTGTAAAAATAGTTAATGTACTATTCGATCACTGAATTTACACGGGCAAGTTCTCGTTTTTGTTACTTGTTTCACACAACTTTGGACCAGATCTTTAACTCACATTAAGCAATTTCGGAAGTTTTACACTTACTACTCGTAGAATTAATTCTTACTATAAATGTTTTTCCATAGTGTTATAAAATCTATGTACGACCGCTTCCTTTGACATTGAAAAAGGGTAAACGTTCTTAGAACTCATGGAATATTGCATCCACTTAAAATAAACCAATAATTAGTATTCATCATAAAAGATAAACAAGTCCCCACATTAGCTTTCGAACACTGCACATGAGAACTGATTTCAGTTTTACAGCGTTTTTACGTGTTACACATGGTGGAAAAGTTCTGCAGTAATATGTTTGTTTGCGTTTAATTTTCTTTTATTTTACTTTTACGACTTGTGAATGTATATTTACACCGTTGTGTGCGTTGTTCCTTTATTTCTGTATCTTTACAAAAATCACGTTGGTGTTTGTGGTATTTTGTGTTTACTGGTGATGAAAAACTCGATTCATATAGGATCCACCTTGAAGTTACTTGGCTTCGATTTATCAGGAAGGGTTAGGTGGATTTTTATTCGTGAAATGTTTGTACTGCGAGAAAACTTTATATTTGACAGATACGTCCAAGCAATTCTCGTGTGCAGCATTCGAAAGGTATGTGGGGACTTGTTCATTTTTTATGGTGAATACTAATTATTGGTTCATTTCGAGTGGCTGCAATATTCCGTGAATTCTGAGAACGTTTACTCTTTTTCTTTTGTAATTCATATTTTGTTTATTCCAAGATTCCTGCCAGCGTATCTTATGTTCATTCCTTTCATGTGAGCACAGTAATTTCTGTCGGCAGTAATATAAGAGAAGATGCTGTTTCTCGAGGTTACAACAAGTTCCACCACTTCTAAACACACACTTGTGTAGAACTGGGCCACTTCCTCCGTTCCATGCTATTTATTTTTGTTAATATGGTATGTATTGTGATGGACGTGATGTAATGCTGTAACTAGTTTTAGGACATCGTGACACTTAGTGGAGTGCATCAGACATCCCGCCTCAGCATCCATTCACCTCCATGCGTTGTTCACCTTGAAGTTGAGTTCTTTTTTTAATAGAGGTCTACACCTTCTTCGCAACCAAGGCGGCATAGCTAAGATCCCCACTCACTGATACACGTTACTCCGTCACGCCCAACGTAGGTCGCTAAAGCGTCTGCAGTGGTTGCGACGCAAGGGACTGGCGGCGCTAACGAACTTCCAGTTCAGGGTGCCTGAGTTCGCAACTTTTGGGTTAAGTCTCTATTTCCCATTTATCTCACATTCGAACATTTCCAGTACGACACTCGATTTCACACTTAAAATACTTAAACGGAATTCGTCTTTATATCACATTCCTCTTGCGCTGATTCAGTTTACCCCGCCTTTATTTAATAATAACCAGTCTTCTCTCAAATTATTTGTACATTTGAGATCGAATACAGTTATAGGCTTTCTTTGCTGTCTTCGTGGAGGTGTTCCTTTAATCGCAAAATCGTGTGGCAAAATTAGAACTAAGTCCCATATGCCAACTCGGATAAATGAAGTCTTCAGAGTTTCTATTATAGACATTATGCGGTTATAGTGCATTCGAAACGATCGATTTCAAATGACCTTCCAGACTCCCTGTATTAAGTCTTCTGCAGTTTCCCTGTAATATTTCAGGAAAATGCCAGTATGTGTCTGTAGAGAGATGACAGGTGTAATGCTTTCCTGCCTTTCTCCAATTTAGTAAGGACGTGGTGCCTAATGACAGCAGTTTCAAAAAAATGGTTCAAATGGCTCCGAGCACTATGGGACTTAACATCTGTGGTCATCAGTCCCCTAGAACTTAGAACTACTTAAACCTAACCAACCTAAGGACATCACACACATCCATGCCCGAGGCAGGATTCGAACCTGCGACCGTAGCAGTCGCGCGGTTCCGGACTGAGCGCCTAGAACCGCTGGACCACCGCGGCCGGCGACAGCAGTTTCGATTCGATAGCAACCTATAACGTTCAGAAAAAATACCAGAAAAGCGTTTGTGACTTAAAATTTAGTCATGGAAAGCAGAATGAGGAAAAATCACGATGTCATCTTAGCTTTTGCGGCCCTAGAGAAATCTCTCGACAATCTACGGTACAACAGAATGTTCACCATCCCGAGACAAGTGGAATAAAAGTTCGAGGTAATGAACAACAGTCACGAAAACCAAATGAGGATAATAAAATAGGAAGTAGGATCAAGACAGGTTAGTGTTAAGAAAGGTCAGTGGCAGGGTTAGAATCTGTCTAAACAGTAGTTTAAAGTGTACACTGAAAACCAACGAAGAAATTTTGGAAGAGGACTGAAACTGCAAACGGAGGACACAGCAATGCTCAAGTTGGCCTTTCTGGATGCTCCTCAGGAGGTAAACGAGTAGAAGGCCTGCTGAAAGTAATGGACAGCATGCTTTACACAGGGTATGGATTAAGGGTAAAGAATTCTAATAACAAAGTGCAGTGGAGGATGGAGAACTTTGGTTTGTTCAATGTAAAAATTGCAAGTGAAACAGTACCTAAGAAAGAAGTGTACACGAAGTGCACGAATGAATGACATCAGAAGCAAATTGACCAGGTGAAGAAAACATTATTTAACGGAACAGCACCAATATTTTTATCAAATGCTAACATGGAACTGAAGAACAACCTCCTGAAAATGTACATCTGGAGTCCACCCTTGTATGGAAGTTGAGTTTGTGGCAGTTATACAGAGACGGAGCCCAAGACGTTTGAAATAGTCGACCTTGGAATAGGTTGTTCCAGAAGCAGGATTCACTGGCCTGTCCGCCGCTAACTGTGACCCAATACTGCTCGAACAGCAGTGGAAGGCGCCATTGCACTAACAAAAATAAAGCCCAAGACTAAATACATTAATATCAAAAGTTCATCTACATGTTTACTAATTAGTAAAAAAAACTTAGAGAGGACGCAGAGTACAAAGGCCATTAATTTCAAATTTCGGTGAGAAAAGAAGAAGGAATTCAGCAGCGAAAACTGGCGTGACCATTGCAAAGGCTTTAAAAAGACTGCAAACTAACGGATACTTAAGGTTTACATCTACGTGATTACTCTGCATTTCACAAGCAAGTGCCTGATAGAGGGTTCATCTTATCTGGTGCAGATCCCAGACCGCGCAGCAATACTCCAGAAGAGGACCGACAAGGGTAGTGTAGGCAGTCTCTTTAGTGGGCCTGCTGCATTTTCTAAGTGTTCTGCCAGTAAACCTCGGTTTACTTTCCCCACAACATTATGTGATCGTTCCAGTGTAAGTTATTCGTAACTGTAATCGCTAACTACTTAACTGAATTCACAGCCTTTAATTTGGTGTGATGCATCGTGTAACCGAAATTTAACAGGTTTCTTTTAGTGGTCAAGTGGATGACTTCACACTTTTCGTTATATAGGGCCTATTGCCTCTTTTCGCACGATACACATATCTTGTCTAAACCATTTTGCAATTGGTTTTTATCGTCTGATGACTATAAGACGGTAAATCACGGCTTAGTGCGCAAACAGTCTAAGAGGGCTGCTCAGATTTTCTCCTAAAACGCTTATATAAATCAGGAACAGCAGGGGACCTACAAAACTTCTCTGGGGAACGCCTGATACCACATCTGATTTAGTCGATGACGTTCCGTTAGTCAATACAAACTGTGACCTTTCTGACAAGAAACCACGACTGCTGACCCACAACTGAGACTACACTCCGGAGGCACGCACTTTGGTTAGAAGACGCTTGTGATAAATGGTGTCAAAAGGATTCTGGAAATGTAGAAATACAGAATCAATTTGACTCCCCTGTCGACGGTACTCTTTTGTAACTTGTGTGGTCTACACCTGAAAATTACAGTGAAGAAGGGACTGTCACAACTCTTCCGACATAACATCAAGCGCCGGCACGTCGGCATGGAACGTTACAGCAGAGAGGGTTGTGAGACAACGTCAGCCAGTTGTAAGCTAACTAGGACGACATGAAGACAGGAGCGGCATCTATACGAAGAGAATATAAGCGCCGCGCTGCCCAGCCGCGGCCGCAGGGGAAGACGAGCCGTCATACGTACAATGCTACAGCAGTGACTTGTGAACTGAATTGTTTTGCTTGCACTGAAATTGTATATACCGATGGACATTGATAATTTGCCTGTCGCCATTTGCTTGCGATACTCCTTTGTGAATACGGAAAGTTAAGTATTGTCAATTTAACTTGCTGTAATAAACTCAATTAATACGATTGCTTGAATTGTTGTCTAGCGATCCGAGAAAACAGCTTCCTAGGCACAATTCATTAGACGAGTGGGCAGGATACTAAAACTCTTAGAAATCATGTAAATATTGAAAAGAAGTACACGTCAAACACATTGGCTATCTTGTAAATATTGTAAATAAGTTTGATGAGAGACGAAAAGAGAGTACTGCCTCAAGACGTTCTCTGGAAACGACACGTCCGCAGCTCGTGGTCCATTTGCTAGCGTTGCTGCCTGAGGATCACGGGGTCCCGGGTTCGATTCCCGCCCGGGTTTGGGAGTTTCTCTGAACTGAGACTAGGTGTTTGTGTTGTCCTCATCATTTGATCATCATCATCGTCATCATCATCATTCGTGACAGTGGCTAGGCTAGACTGTGTCCAAAACAGCACTGAAGAAAAAATTGGGAATTTGCACGGGCGCTGATGACCGCGCAGTTGAGCGCCCCACATATCAAACATCATCTGGAAACGACACAAAGTCGTATAGATCTTCCTTACAGTTTATAAAATATTTGCTAATGAAGACGTAGAAGATTGTTTCAAAGGCCGTATATTTTCTGGGGAACCATCGCGGTATTCCGCTTGACGGATTCTTAGAATCAAAATCTGTATGCATGGACACCGAAATCAAAATCGTTACAGTGAAAACGCAAGCTAATAACATGGAACTACATCCATTCATTCTCCTTTCATTAATACACCTTGTTTCAAAAATAAAACACCTATAAATATTATTTTATCTGTGTTGGATGTTAGAACTCTGCGATTGTTGATATGATGAAAGATGAATGACTGCGACCAGTCACTTTTTTAAATTTATTTTGTCATTAACCTTATGAACGTCGTTGCTACGTCATGGAGAAAACATTTTAAAAAATCTGGTCTCCTTATAAATGTACTCACGTAACCGCCATCTGAAGATGGGAAAACCAGCCTGAAACTGGAAAAGGCAAAATAACCTACAAGGAAAAGCGACTGGTCGCATTTTGTTCAGCCCTTCGATACATATTAAAGATTAGAGACACTTGCCGGAGAATACAGCTCGCTGTCCAACATTGCTAGACAGGAAAATAATTCTTAGTATGCCCGTATGCTGTCTGCGAAAATATGCTTATCCCAGCAGGATCCCCAGAAACGGCTGAAGTGTCGATATGCACAAGTGTCCCAACACCCACAAGTGACATGTGCATCGTTATAAATCCGGAGAAGAACGAACTGTAAACGTTTGAAAAGTGCAGCTATTAAAAAAATATTAAATACTGTGTGGTTTGTTCAACTGTCCAGTCACATATTTGTTTTTATTCGTCTTAAAGCGTTAAACTTCCAAAACATTTTCTATTCTACCTGTGGTGTCACCGCCAGACACCACACTTGCTAGGTGGTAGCTTTAAATCGGCCGCGGTCCATTAGTACATGTCGGACCCGCGTGTCGCCACTGTCAGTAATTGCAGACCGAGCGCCACCACACGGCAGGTCTAGAGGCGGACTAACACTCGCCCCAGTTGTACGACGACTTTGCTAGCGACTACACTGACGAAGCCTTTCTCTCATTTGCCGAGAGATAGTTAGAATAGCCTTCAGCTAAGTCCATGGCTACGACCTAGCAAGGCGCCATTAGCCTTTCAGTGCTTGTATTTAAAGACTGTCAATTGCATCGTCAAGAGCGATGTACCACAATGATGGAATAAAGTTAAGTATTCGAGGAGTACGTACTTTTCTCTATAGCATTCATAAAGTGTCCTGTTTCAGACCTCACGCCAGCCGGCGTGTGTGTACGCGTGCATTTCGGTTACCCGTCACTGTGGACTGGCTGTCTTGTCAGTCCACAACACTACCCGCTTTGTGTTTTGTGATAATTAAATACTGTCAGAAGGCAGTATTATTAATAGAGCCAATGTGCTCCCTACATCGAGTCAGAAGCCTTCGGGAAGTCTGGTTTACGTAATAATTATCACATGCTCCACGTTTTAATTTATGTACCCCAGACGCTTAAAATTTTGATTAACTGTTCCTGACTTTATCTACAGTTTTGTCTCTTAGCCTGTGTTGCAGCGGTTCAGAGGTTCGGAACATGATTCTGTATTTCTTAGGAAACGCATCTGTCAGTTTCGGAGGTAAGGGCCATAATACTGTAAGGCGATAAATTTCTTATCTTTATCCTTCCGTGACCTACAGCGTTTATGCTTGTTTAATACGTGATTGATTATACTGATTTTAAGCCCAATTGACAACGCTAAATGCTTTAAGTATTTAACTCACACTGTACTTCATCCTCCTCCAAGAGTAGCATCAACGATACCACGGCGTTAAAGTAGGGTTTTCTATGTTGTTGAGATGGCTAGAAGTTTCGTTAGTTGTTGCGTCAGTTTGTGTGGGTTTACGGTAGAGAACTTTTGGCTCCGGTAGAGAACAGTGGCTCCTTTGAATCAACCCTTCCAAAACTCAGGCAATTATCTTAGAAATGAAATGATAATTAAATGAACACCCTAGCTGCAAGCAGGCGTTGATATACTTCATTGGGGACTACCGTCATATATAGTCAATTACCTTAGGTCGTACCACCTGCTCCTTCTAGCTCCACTATTTTTACTCACCATTTCTGGTCGTCCTATCCACCTCACCCTTACCCTGAAATACCTTGGCCTCGCCCTGGACTCCTCATCTCCTTACAATCCAACACAAAACCCACAATAGACTGCCTCCTGAAACTCCTGTCCAGCTGGACATGGGGAGTGCATTCTTCCACCATCCTTCACACCTACAAATGTTTGATCCTTCCCATACTTTGTTATGCCAGCGTCAGTTGGATATCTGCCCCTCCCAGATTCTATAAAGCCCTCCAAATCCTAGAACGCCATGCAATCCACCTCACTTTCTGTATCCGCCTTCTGTCTACCACGCAAATCATCTACGACTTCACCCCGTTCCCCAAACTTCTTCTTTTGCTCAAACAGATCCGAACCCTGTACATCATCCATCGACTCGATTCCTCCCCCCCCCCCACCCCCTGGTGTCTTGACTCTTCTCCACCCCCAGCCAATTACCGCGCCTTTACCGTTGTGCCCTGCCCTCTTTCCATCTCCACACCCTCCATTTTCTTTCCCAAAGCAACTTCCAGCACATATCCCTCCCAGATGATGACCTTCACCCTGATCTCTACCCCTCCTACCAACTCTAATCCCACCGTGCCCCTCCTACTCCTCAGGGCTCCCTCCCCCCTCCCCTTCCCTTCCCCTGGGTGGTTGTGTCTCTCGCTCAGTGTGTTTTCATATTGTGGCCGACTTTTAACTTGTGTGTTTGACTCCAATGTATTTTAAGTACCCCATAAATCGCCAAATGCCTTATTTTAACTTGATGTCGACTTTTTTAACTGTCTTCCAATGAATTTCCCCGTATTAGTGTCTATTTTAAGTTCCCTTGCCTTCATTTACCGTGTTTTTATATCCCACTTTTACCACCCCTTTCCCTGTCCATGTGGGACAGGGGAATGAAATTACAATAAAGAAGAAAAAAACCGGAGCAGTGATTTGTATTCGGGTGATTCATGTGAAATGTTGTCCAACATGATTATGGGCGCATTATGGGCATTAACAGACTTTGAACGCGAAATGGTAGTTGGAGCTAGACACATGGGACATTTTATTTCATAAATCGTTGGAGAATTCAGTATTCCGTGATCCACAGTATCAAGAATGTGCCGAGATTATCAAATTTCAGGCATTACCTCTCACCACTGTCCAAGCAGTGGTCGATGGCCCCGTCACATTTCGTGGTAAGAGGGCCCAGTGAACATCCCGCAAAACCTGAACACTTGTTAAGCATGAAAACAGGAAGAAGGTGTACTGAGCTGTCAAAAAAAAGCAATATAGAAACGGTGAGTGGTCTGAGGACAAGAAGTACAACTTAGAGCAGTGTGTAAGTGGATTTTCGTCATGGTTAAGTGGTCACAGTGTTGGGCTGCCAAGCGGACGAGACGTGTGCAAAGTTCCATCGTGTCAATTTTTTCCCCTTTTTTTTCGCTGCATCCGAATTTGTGTCTGTGTACTGGTGTAACGTCCGTTTGCAACAGCGAGGTGTTAAGAAGGACCTATAACGAAAGTTGATTCTGCACCACTAGTCTATTAGCAGTCGAAAGGAAAAGGCTTTCAACTGGTTACCACAAACGTTTGATGACAAGGCGACAAGTCAGACAAATCCTCCACCGGAAAACACGTCTGCTTTGTCATACATGACATTACTGATAGTAAATGAGTCACAGGATAGTAATCTCTTATCGACGCACCCAATTTGTACGCATGGTGAGTGAGTGACATACACCTCCTTGCCCAGTTTAGGTGTTCGTATGAATGTGAATGTTATCACTCAAAAGGAAAAGATAAAAACATAAAGTTTGTAGCATAAGGTGCAACAAATGGTCGCAACAGTTTCACAATCAGACAGTTTCTCTGTGCTCTGCCAAAACATAAGTTTTTAACGTTTTTGAAGTTGTGTTCCGTTTTGGAAGATCTGACTCTTGAATCCTTTGTTGTAACGTAGTTCTCACCTATCTAGTTGTCGCTTTCATTTCTGTGAGACGTCTATGTGGTATGTCACCTGCTCCCATTATTCGTCACATTTACTTGCAACGATACTGTATTCTTACCACATGGCCCACATTCTACAAACCAACGTATAATATGACAACTGCCAAGAGTGCATAAAGAGAATAAAAGTTTCAATGACCGGACGGTCAGTTAATAATGCTGTGAAGAAAGAAAGAAATAAAAATAATTGGCACGAAAAAGTTGCGAACACGGCTCGTGCACATAGCAGTCCAACACTATGACCACTTTTTTTGTTTAAGGAACCTTCCTCGCCCCCAAAAGGGGAGCTGGGGGCAAATTGGGCAGGGATCGCAACCCGAGGTCGGCCATCATGTCCCGTTCCCACCCTCCAGGAATCATGGAAAGCGTAGGGAACGTAGAGTAGAGGTACAATGAACAACAATGCTTATTTATGTTCCTTTTGTAAAGAATTAACATTAATAACACCGAGAATAGCAGGAAACCGCCGTCGCAGGGAGGACGCAAGGACACAGCACACACTGAGACTATCGATGTATAGTTTTTCCGAGAAGTACATTCTGACAACCAGAGAATACATCAGTTCTAAGTGTTTAAGAGGCCGGGATCAACTCTTTATGACTGAAACATCGGTTTAAGAAAGACTCTGCAAAGAAAATTGGAGAAAAATTGTCTGTATTTTGGGTTGTGGATAACTGCACAATGGCGTTCATTAAGGAACTGCCAAAAATCAAGGATACTTTCCTCGCCTTCAGAAAACAAATAGTGAGCTGCGTGTCCACAAATCCACAGTACACTCGTCTTCGCTTGCGGGGAGCAGTTGAGTAGGTATCTGGTGAGGAGTCGTACGGGTAATTAGGGACAACATCTGTTGCAGTCCACGATGCCGTTGCTTGTCTTCTTCGCACGATGTTACACTTGTTGAGCTTGGACCGTTCATTGTTTCTATTTTCTTTTCTTTTCTTTTCGCAGTTCAGTACACTGTCTTTCTGTTTTCATTCACGGTCTGTGTTCCGCTTTTGCCGGACTATCCATTGGGCTAGCTTACCAATAAATCTGAGAGGGGGTGCGATGGGGAGTTTCCCTTGTGAAATCTGCAGCGTTTGCGTAGAGTTATCAGCGCTAACAGACAAGCAACATTGCGTGAAATAACCGCAAAAATCAATGTGGTAAGTACGACGAACGTATCCCTTGGGGCAATACAGCGAAATTTGCCATTAATGAGCGAGGGCAGCAGACGACCGACGTGAGTGCCTTAACTAACAGGACATCACCTGCAGTGCCTCTCTTGGGATCGTGACCATATTGACCACATCGCCTCGACCCTAGACTACTGAAAAACTGCGGCGTTGTCAGATTTGTCGCGATTTCAGTTGGTAAGAGCTGATGGTAGCGTTTGAGTGTGACGCAGAACCACAGAAGCCATGGGCCCAGGTTCTCAACAAGGCACTGTGCAACCTGGTGGTGGTTCAATAATCGTGTGGGTTATGTTTGCATGGAATGGGCTGATCATAGACTGTAAATGGTAGTGCTCGACAACTTACAGCCAGTTTGCAGCCATTCATGGACCTCATGTTCTCAAACAACGGTGGAATTTTTTGGATGAAAATTTGCCCTATCATCCGTGCCATAATTGTTCGTGACCGCAAAAATCAATGTGGTAAGTACGACGAACGTATCCCTTGGGGCAATACAGCGAAATTTGCCATTAATGAGCGAGGGCAGCAGACGACCGACGTGAGTGCCTTAACTAACAGGACATCACCTGCAGTGCCTCTCTTGGGATCGTGACCATATTGACCACATCGCCTCGACCCTAGACTACTGAAAAACTGCGGCGTTGTCAGATTTGTCGCGATTTCAGTTGGTAAGAGCTGATGGTAGCGTTTGAGTGTGACGCAGAACCACAGAAGCCATGGGCCCAGGTTCTCAACAAGGCACTGTGCAACCTGGTGGTGGTTCAATAATCGTGTGGGTTATGTTTGCATGGAATGGGCTGATCATAGACTGTAAATGGTAGTGCTCGACAACTTACAGCCAGTTTGCAGCCATTCGTGGACCTCATGTTCTCAAACAACGGTGGAATTTTTTGGATGAAAATTTGCCCTATCATCCGTGCCATAATTGTTCGTGACTTGTTTGAAGAAGGTTCTGAACAATTAGAGCGAATGACTTCGCCACCGAGACCAGCCGACATGAGTCCCAACGAACATCGATGGGTCATGACCAAGACGTAAGTTCGTGCACAAAATCTTGCACTGGTAACACTTTCGCAGTTGCGAACCGCTAAAAGGAAGCATGGCTCAATATTTCTTCAAGGGGCATCTAACGATTTGTTGAGTTCATGCCACATCGAATTGCTGCATTAGCCCGGAAAATGGAGGTTCGATGCGATATTAGGAGGTATCTCATGACTTCTAACACCTTAGTGTATATCTACAGACTAGGCCATTTTGTTTTGGGTTTTCTAGCGGTGCTTTAAGGCTACTGTGGCGAGAGTGTTTCTGAGTGTAGACACGTACCTGTAAAACAAATAAGAAATCATGTCAGTTGAGAAAAAAATCCTCCTAGGAGTTCTATGCCGTATTGGCAGTAAGTGGTCTAATACTTATCCTCATCACGACGAAAAATTTTATTTGTCTCTACATGACGCATTTCTGGTGAAACCCATCATCAGATCTGTAGTACAAAACATACAACTAACGTCACCTACAGGAGAAACAAGCTATACGTTGTGCCACGTCGAACTGCCTATATCATTTGGGCACTGGTGGCGTTACGGAATGGAGTAGGTGGTGACAATATACTATACATTTATTCTAACAGGTACGTTTCTCAGTCTCACTGCGTTGTCGCAGTGTTTAATATCTTGTCCTGTATTGTATGTTTCATGGCACAGGTCTGATGTTCTAGCGAAACGAGTCATGAGACAACAAATAAAATTACACTGACGCAGAAAACTGCAAAACCAAAGAATATTATGTAGAGAAATGAAATTTCGGGAATACGTTTGTTAGGCAACATATGTAAGTTGCAAGCTCACAGGTTAGTGCACAGTAACAGCTGCTGTAACAGCCAGAATGTTGAATGCAAGCATCAAACGTGCATAGCTTGTGTTGTACAGGTGCTGGATGTTGGTTTGTGGAATGGAGTTCCACGCCTGTTGTATTTGCTCGGTCAATACAGAGACGGTAATGCTGACTGCGGATGTTGTTGTTCCATAATGTCCAATAATTTCTCAACAGAAGACAGACCTGGTGATCGAGCAGGCGAAGGCAATATGCCGACAGTCTGTGGAGCATGTTGGGTTACAACAGCTGTATGTGGACGAGCATTATCTGTTGGACAACACCCCCTGGAACGCTGTTCATGAATGGCAGCACAGCAGGTTGAATTACCAGATTGACGTACAAATTTGCAATCAGGGTGCGTGGGATATAATCACGAGAGTGCTTCTGATGTTATATGAAATTGCTGGGCAGACGATATCTACTGGTGTAGGTCCAGTGTGTCTAGCACGAACACAGGTTGGTCACCGGCTACAACTAGCCTCCTAACCAACACACGGCCATCACCGGCACCGAGGCAAAGCCAGTTGTCATCAGAAGACACAACTGACCTCCATCCTGCCCTCACTCCAGTGGGCTCCCACTTGATACCACGGAAGTTACAAATAGCGGTGTTTTGGGGTCAGTGGAATGCCCACTAAAGAGCGTCTGGCACGAAGTTTTCTTTGTAGTAACCGACTTGTAACTCGTTGTGTCACTGTGATGCTAACTGCTGCTCAAATTGCTGCTGCAGATGCAGCACGATGTGCCAGTGCAATACAGCGAGCACGGTGGTCATCCGGAGCTCGGTCTTCTTGTGATCGTACATTCTCGTGACCACCGATGTCAGCAATCATGTACAGTGGCTACATACCTGGTAGGTTTATGGGGAGGGGACCAAACAGCGTGGTCATCGGTTCCATCGGATTAGGAAAGGATGGGGAAGGAAGTCGGCCATGCCATTTCAAGGGAACCATCCCAGAATTCGCCTGAAGCGATTTAGGGAAATCACGTTACATTCCTGTCGAGTCTTTCTGCACTGTAGCAGAAGGAACATGCTGCTTCTCGTAGCCCTATGACACGGTCACGTTCAAACTCTGTGGGGTGTTAATAATGGCATGCTTGTCGCTTTAAGGGCATTCTTGGCTGACATCAAATCACCACATCCAATTTCAAAGGTAACAAACGCTCACGACGGTTATAGCGTGTATTTAAAGAAAACCTGATCTGCATCAACCTAGTGGCGGTAATAGCGCCACTCTTATGTGACTGGCGCGAAATTTTAATAGACATCATCTTTCAGATGCAGGAACACGCCTATCAACTTTTTTCCGTCAGTGTATGTTGGCGAACAGGACAAATATTTTACCACTTATAGATAAGAAATTAATTGTTTAACTTCATTTTTTGAAGTGACGATTATAACTTTATGACTATCTTTCATACAAGGTCCTAAATGGTAATTTCGTTCGGCAGATAGAAGCCTCACGAAATGTCCAACAATAGTTAATACTTCTAGCTGAACCCTTTGTATAGCTGTTCGTGTGCGTGTGCGCGCGCGCGCGCGCGCGTGTGTGTGTGTGTGTGTGTGTGTGTGTGTGTGTGTGTGCGTGCGTGTGATGTTTGTGCTTTGAAGGGGCCTCCACGATGTCCTCTCCTGTACCATCTTTTCGTCCCACATTTGCACTTGCACAGAACGCCGTCAGTTATTTGTAGATTTCACCCTGTAGAGCTCCATCAAGTACCATGGAAGTTATTCCTTTATGTCTTAACATATTTAGGTCTACGCCCTTTCTTTCGCCGTTTTTCAATACATGGCAGTAGCGGCAAGTGGTGGTGCAGGTGGTACTCCGTAAGTGTCATAGAATAAATGTATGCATTTGTAAACATAGTCCATATGAATATTAGTCGATTTGTGATTGCATCGTAAAGTTATTCTCAACTGAATTCGTCAACTAACGAGACCAATTCTCGTTACTCGCGGGAAGTTTTAATTTTCTCCTTTAAAGTGAAGAAACCTACGGCTGAGGCTCGTAAAATGCTGGGTAAGACCTATTGTGAGACACCTATTAGTGAAAGAACGTGCAGGGAATGCTTTCAATGAATCAAGAACAGAGATTTTGACGTAAAAGATTGCAATGGCGGGGGAAGAAGGTTTTCGAAGCTACTAAAACCGACAGAAACAGTCACAGGAGATCGTTATCGAAAGCCGATCATCCGTCTGAGCCAAGCAATGAGTTAAACGGCTACAATGCAGTGATATATTTATTTATTTATTTATTTTTTTGAGTCATCAGTCTTCTGACAAGTTTGATGCGGCTCGCCACGAATTTCTCTCCTGTGTCTACATTTTCATCTCAGAGTAACACTTGCAACCTACGTCCTCAATTACTTGCTGGATGTGTTCTAATCATTGTCTTCGTCTACACCTAGCTCTAATACCATGGAAGTTATTCCCCGATGTCTCAGCAGAAGTCCTACCACCCTGTCCCTTCTCCATGTCTGTGTTTTCCATATATTCCTTTCCTCTCCTATTCTGTGCAGAACACCCTTATTTCTTACCTTAGCAGTCAACCTAATTTTCAACATTCGTCTGTAGCACCACATTTCAAATGCTTATATTCTCTTGTGGTTTGGTTTTTCAACAGTCCATATTACGACAGACATGAAAAGGTGATTTTGTAGCAAGACAATGCTCGATCCCATGTCGCAAAACCTGTCAAAAGATACTGAAAATGGGAAGTCCTACCCTACCCGCCATATTATCTGACTACTAGCTTTTTCGATCAACGGCACACAGCCTGGCTGACCAGCACTTTCGGTCATATGAACAATGGAAAAATTGGATCGAGGTAATCAGAAACCAGTTTCATAAAAGAAATTTAATTTCTTAACCGGTTTCGGGCACTTAGTGCGCATCTTCAGAAGGTTACACCTATCTCATTATTCGCGAGTGTCAACAGTAGGATGCATACAAAATATAGTCGTAGTCATGTGGTTTGTAGTGCTACATGACCACAGCAATATGCTGTATGCATCCTATTGTTGATACTCGCAAGTAATGCGATAGGTATAATCTTCTGTAGAAGACAATATTCTGTATGCATCCTGTTGTTGACACTCGCAAATAATGCGATAGATATAACCTTCTGAAGAAGGACACCAAATGCCCGTAACGGTTAATAAATTAAAGTTCTTTTATGCTGCTGGCAGCTCATTATTTCGATATGTGGATGGCAAGGGGTATCGTCTTTGATTACTAATCAAAACTACTCGGTCCCGTGTTCGAAAACCGCCACCGCATAAATTTTGATTAATAATCAACATTGGCGGCCGAGGACTTCCAGTGTAAGAAATCACCCTCATTCTGCCAACGGCCTTGTCAAAGAGGACGCAGAAGCTGACAGAGGTTCAGGGCACTCTCTTGTGTTCTGGGTGGGAAGCTGCCCCTAAAGGCAATGATCAACGGCATGAGGATGCGGAAGGCAATGGAAACCAGCGCATTAAAGACACCTAAAGTGTATCAACAGGACATGTGGCCTGTAACTGAAAAAAGTGTCATGATGATCTCTCCATTGGCAAAAAATTCCAGAATAGTACTCCCATTCGAATCTCCGGGAGATGACCGCCAAGGTGGAGGTGACCATGAGAAAGAGCATGAATAACCAACGAAAGCATAACGTTCTACAAGTCAGGGCGTGGTTGTCAAAAGCTGGAACGTGATAGGGAACCTATAAAATCTCAAAAGGGAAATGCTAAGGCTCAAGCTAGATATTGTGGAGGTCAGTGAAGTGAAATGGAAAGAAGACAAGGATTTCTGGTCAGATGAGTATAGGGTTGTATCAACAGCAGTGAAAATGGTATAACGGGACTAGGATTCGTTATGAATAGAAGGTAGGGCAGAGAGTTTGTTGCTGTGAGGAGTTCAGTGATAGAGTTGTTCCTATCAGAATCGACAGCAATCCAACATCGACAACTATAGTTCAGGTATACATCTCGACCTTGCAAGCTGAAGATGAAGAGATAGAAAAAGTGTATGATGATATTGAAAGGATAATACAGTATGTAAAGGGAGATGAAAGTCTAATAGTAATGGGGGACTGGATGCAATTGTAGGGGAAGGAGTAGAAGAAAAGGTTACAGGAGAATATGGGCTTGGGGCAAGGAATAAAAGAGGAGATTAAGTTCTGTAATAAATTTTAGCTTGTATAGCGAACACTCTGTTCAAGAATCACAAGAGGAGGAGGTATTTTTGGAAAAGGCATGGTGATATGGGAAGATTTCAGTTATATTTCATCATGCTCAGACAGACATTCCGAAATCTGATACTGGATTGTTAGGCGCACCCAGGATCAGATACAGACTCAAATCACAAAGTAGTAGTGATGAAGAGTAGGCTGAAGTTTAAGAGATTAGTCACGAAGAATCAATACGCAAAGAAGTGGGATACGGTAGTACTAAAGAATGACGAGATATGCTTTAAGATCTCTATCACTCTAGATACAGCAATAAAGAATAGGCCAGTGGACAGTACGGTTAAAGAAGAATGGATATCTCTAAAAACGGCAATCACAGAAGTTGGAAAAGAAGAACATAGGTACAAAGAAGCAAATTGCGAAGAAGCCATGGGTAACAGAATAAATATTTCATTGGATCGGTGAAAGAAGAAAGTACAAATATGTTCAGGAAATTGAGGAATACAAGCCGCTGAGAAATGAAATATATAGGAAGCGCAGGGAAGCTAAGATTAAGCGGCTGCATGAAAAGTGTGAAGAAATCAAAAAAGAAATGACTGTCGGAAGGACTGATTCAGCATATAGGAAACTCAAAACAACCTTCGGTGAAATTAAAAGCAAGGGTGGTACCATCAAGAATGCAAAGAAAATCCACTGTTAAATATAGAGGAGAGAGCGGATAGGTGGAAAGAGTACATTGAAGAACTCTATGAGAGGGAAGATCTGTGTAATGTGATAGAAGAAGAAGCAGGAGCCCATATAGAACAGATAGGGGATCCAGTATTAGATTCGGAATTTAAGAGAGCTTTGCAGGACTGAAGATCAAATAAGGCACAAAGGATAGATAACACTCCACCAGAATTTCTAAAATCATTGGGGGAAGTGGCAACAAAACGACTATTCATGTTAGGGTGTAGAATATATGAGTCTGGCGATATACCATCCGACTTTCTGAAAAATATTATCCACACTATTCCGAAGACTGCAAGAGCTGACAAGTGCGAGAATTATCGCAGAATCAGTATAACAGCACATGCATCCAAGATCTTTACAAGAATAATATACAGAAGAATGGGAAAAGAAAATTTATGATGTGTTAAATGAAGATCAGTTGGCTTTAGGACAGTCGAAGGCACCAGAGAGGCAATTTTGACGTTGCGGTTAATAATAGTATCGAGACTAAAGAAAAATCAAGAAAAGTTCACAGGATTTGTCGACCTGGAAAATGGTACAAGATGTTCGAAACTCTAAGAAAAATAGTGGTGAGCTATAGGGAGAGACGGATAATATGCAATATGTACAACAACCAAGCGGGAATAATGAGAGTGGACGACAAAGAGCGAAGTGCTCGGATTAAAAACGGTGTAAGACAGGGATGTAGTCTTTCGCCCCTACTGTTCAATTTGTACATCGAAGAAGCAATGATGGAAATAAAAGAAAGGTTCAAAGGAGTGGAATTAAAATTCAAGGTGAAATGATATCAATGATACAATTCGCTGATGACATTGCTATCCTGAGTGAAAGTGGAGAACAGTTACATGATCTGCCAAATAGAATTATCATTCTAATGAGAACAGAAAATAGTTTGAGAGTAAATCGAAGAAAGAGGCAAGTAATGAGAAGCAGCAGAAATGAGATCAGCGAGAAACTTACCATTATGATTTGTGGTCACGAAATAGATGAAGTTAACTAATTCTGCTACCTAGTCAGCAATACAACCAATGACGGATGGTGCAAGGAGGACATCAAAAGCAGCCTAGCACTGGCGAGAAGGGTATTCCTGGACAAGAGAATCTACTAGCTTCAAACATAGGCCTTATTTTGAGGAAGAAATTTCTGAAAAATGGTTCAAATGGCTCTGAGCACTATGGGACTTAACTTCTGAGGTCATCAGTCCCCTAGAACTTAGAACTACTTAAACCTAACTAACCTAAGGACATCACACACACCCATGCCCGAGGCAGGATTCGAACCTGCGACCGTAGAGGTCGCGCGGTTTCAGACTGTAGCACCTAGAACCGCTCGGCCACCCTGGCCGGCGAAACTTCTGAGAATGTACGCTTTTAGCACAGGATTGTATGGTAGTGAAACGTGGACTGTGAGTAAACCAGAACTGAAGACAGTCGCAGCATTTGAGATGTGGTGCTATAAACGAATGTTGAAAATTAGGTTGACTGATAATGTAAGGAATGAGGAGGTTCTGCGCAGAATCGGGAAGGAAAAGAATACGTGGAAAACACTGACAATAAGAAGGGAAAATATGATAGGACATGTGTTAAGACATCAAGAAATGACTTCCATGGTGCTAGAAGAACTTGAGAAGGCAAGAACTGTCAAGGAAGACAGAGACTGGAATACATCCAACAAATAATTGAGGACGTAGGTTGCAAGTGCTACTCTGGGATGAATAGGTTGGCACGTGAGAGGAATCGTGGCTGGCCGTATCAAACCAGTCCGAAGACTGATGACTCAAAAAGAAACAAGGGCCACAGTTGTTGATGTGGCTAAAATACTAAAATAGGGTCGATTCATGGATCTTCAAAAGACACTCAGTTATTCCTCGCAAGATTCGTATGGTACTCGAAAGACGGAAGAAAGAAGTAGCCAGCTATGCCCAATACTTTGAATCGTACTTTTTTTTTTATTTTTTCACACTAATGCCTCGTACTTTAAGAAAAAACGGTGGAAGCAAAGTTGTAAGTATGACCTATCACCCCGTCCCTTCTTCTTCAGAATTTTTGCCATATGTACCTCTTGTCGACGATTCCTTGGAGAACCCCTCATTTCTTACCTTATCACCCTTCCTAATTTTGTGCATCCTTCTGCAGCAACACATCTCAAACATTTCGAGTGTCCTCTTTACCGATTTTCTCACAGTCCGTGATCGACTTCCAGACAACGCTATGGTGCAAACGGACATTCCCATAAATGTGTCGAATTAAAGTCAATGTTTGACACTACTAGAACAGGAATAGCAAAGAGGGCTTCAGGAAAGCCCTCTTTGCAATTACTTCTCTGTTTTTTATGTCCTCACTACGTCTGTCATCTGTTGCTTTGCTGCCAACTTAGCAGAATTCCTTCACTTCATCTAATTCGTAGTTCCCAGTTTCGTTGTTACATTAACGCTGATCCCATTTCTGCTGCTCGTCATCACTCTCCATTTTTAATAGAGCTCCAGAAGTAATGTCGCCTGACACCGCCCCTAACTATAACTTCTCGGTATTGTTTCACCTTCAGCATTCCTCATATCGACCTCGTAACTGCGTCATTTAGCAAGCAGGCGTGCCACGTGCAACGAGTAGCGTGACAGAAACACTTAACACCGCCACGTGGATGGGAAAAAAGACAAAGAGCCGGTTGTGCAGAGGCGGTGCGCTATGACACGGACCTCGGTGGCGGCTGCGGCGCTGACTGACACTTGTTTGCGCAGGGCGTCCATTATGTCACGGAGGCGAAAAGCGTTCCCAGGAAAGGTGACGCAACGCGGCCGGCATTACGCAGCGTCTAGACGCTGGAATGCAGCGGCGCAGCGGCGCGCTGCGGGCGTACACAGGCGCGCGAGGCCTCTGGCGCTAGCCCGCTGTGACGCCGCCAAGGCCGGCGGGCGCATGTCAAACAAACAGGCCGCGACCTTCCCAGCTCCTCCCAGTCACCAGCGCCGCGCCATAACCTAGGTTAATCCGGGACACGTACGTCACGTCGGGTGAAACGCGTTGCGCCCATAATTTGGGCAGTGCTCCCCTGTCCGCTGGTCAGTAGTGGCTGGGCTGACCCGGACGTGCTCCGTGCTGCTATGCAATCGTGTTATCTCGACCCCTAAAAGCTGACAGGTTGAACAGTGAGAGGGACAGGGTGTGGGAGCCGAGGGCGGAGGGGTAGTGAGATAACGCCGCTCCAGTGCCGGTAGCATCTATTCGTGCGCAAGAAGTTGATTTGGCTGCAAATAAATTTATAGAAAAAGTAAAGTCGTATGGCACTGTTCCTGTGGAGACCCGGAGATTCAGCTGCCTGGTTCTAAAAGGTTTAACCATCGTACGCTCACAATCTGACCTTTCCTTCGCTATGTTTGAGGAGCGTTCAATAAGTAAATCAGTACAATTTTTTCTCGAACAACTTCGATAAAAAAATGTATAGTTAGTTGTGGGACATCGTGGAATATTCAACTCCTGTACTTTCATGAAATTCCAATAGCTGGCGGCGCTAAGCTTAGTCTTCAAATGGCGTGTATAACGGAGATGCGTTCCAAACAGAGAGCTGTCGCTGAGTTTCTTTTGGAGGATAACCAGACCATCACAGAGACTCATAGCCCCTTGCAGAATATCTACGAAGATCTGACTGTGACAAAAGCAAGGTGAGTCGTTGGGCGTGGCGTCTGTCATCATCGCAATAAGGTCGTGCAAGCCGGTCCGATCTCTCGTGTGCCTGCTGGCTGCAGACAGCTGTCACTCATGGAACGTGCTTTCACTCTCATTCGAGGTGATCCACGGGTCAGCTGGACGTCTCTGTTCGGAGTGTTGACACACTCGTCCACCAGTTGGGGTACTCAGAGGTGTGTGTCCGGTGGGTTCCTAATATGAATACCAGAAAGCAACGAAGAACAATCTGTGCGGAATTGTTTGCACGTTGCGAGGCTGATCCCGACAGTTTTTTATCGAACATCCTCATACTCATCATTTCGAACTGAAAACAAAATGGTATATCGTGGAGTGGTGTCACACCACCTCTCCTCCGAAAAAAATGTTCATATATGCCCCCTTAACCGGTAAAGTCATGATGATGTTCTTCTAAGATTCTTTTTCTTCCTCCAAAGAAAAAGGTTGAAGCCGCGCTCTCAGCCGGTAAAGTCACGGCGACGGTCTTCTGGGATTCCGAAGAGATAATTCTGTTTGCATCCTCCCTGAGTGGGCAACGGTCAACTCTGAAGTGTACTGTGCAGGAAATTGAAGAAACGACTTCAGCGTGTTCTTCGCCACAAAAATGCAAACGTATTTCTCCTTCTCCATGACAGCTCAAGGCTTCACAAAAGTCTGCGCACCCGAGAGGAGCTCACAAAATTTCATTGGACCGTTCTTCCTCATCCATCCTACAGCTCGGATCTGGCACCTTCCATCTGTTTCGTCGAATGAAGGGTGGACTCTGCGGCAAGCAGTACGTGAATAATGGGGAAGTTAATTGCAGCAAGACATTGGTTCCGACGTCGACCATTAGAGTGGTATACCATGTGCACATACAGGCACTCCCAGTAAGGTATCGTAAGGAAGTCGCATTGGAAAGAGAGTATGTTAAAAAATAGGTTTTGTAATCAAAAGAGTTGGGAATAACACGGTATATAGGAATCCTGCAAAAAACCAACCTGTTTTCAGAAAAGAAAACATGTGTTGAATTACTTACTGAACACCTGAAGCTGTCTCTTTTGCTTTTAATTTCTTTGCACAACCAGTCTCGGTGTGCCAATCTTTAGTCGTCGTCAGTTGATGAACGAAGAGATAGTGTCGTGTAAATCAGAGGACTACGGACACCTGTTATTTGACGTTGGCTCCTGTTATGATTGCACACGAGACTAGATTCCTCCCACTTTACTGTGGTCAAGGGACCCGAAGATGGTGTATTGCAAAACAGAAACTGATTGTGTAAATAAATTAAATGGGTAAGAGGTGGCTGGAGGTGTTTTAATTTTCATGTCATATTGAAGAGCCAAAGTCCTAGTAAGCATCTATTGCAAGGATAGACATAAAGACTAAACGCATCTGGTAAGTAATGAGTATGTGTGTAGTGTGGTGTCTGCGTCGTATCTTATACAGAGAGGGGAGATTGTGATACCTGGTGGTGGAACATATCCTACTCCTCTCGAACAGTACAAGTGGAGCCACCGAGCATAAAGTTTGCATCCGACGGACGGATCACCATAAACAGTGTGACGTGCCCTCGCTTCGTAAGATACTGCCGAGAGTTTTGCAATTTAATATCGGACATTGGCGCAAAGACTTGTGATCGGGGACCACCCCTCATCCCTTTTGCCAGAAAAGGCCACGGCCGGTGTAGCATAACTAGGGTGATCTGACGAGAACCGCTGTATTCAAGGAGGCAAGGTCGTTGGCATAATAAATTTATGGGAATCATTATGTCATATACTGTCCCTACACCTACCTTCGCAGACAGGTTGAAGAAAGGCAAACTTTCGTTAAGGGAGTTGTAGAGTTAGAAAAAGCTTTTGGTCGCCTTGACTGGAATACATTCTTTGAAATTCTAATTCACCTGACCTTGCGCCCATTAGAATTTCACTTTTTCCGCACGGCATCGAACAATCTTCAAGGAACTTCGTCTCCGGATGAAAACGCGCTTCGAACATGGCTCGACGACTTATTCGCCTCAAAACCAATTGACTCTACAGTCGCGGAATAGAAAAGTTACCCCAGCGTTAGCAGACTGTTGTAATATTGAAGGAAAATATATTATTACTTTATTATTACCATATTGTAACCAAAGTCTCAGTTATGTGTATCTCTTGCGTTTATTAAATTTATGGAAAAATACTATGAGCTTATGCACCAACCCAAAAATAGGGATAAAATATAGAGAGCAAAATGTTACGTACAACCTATACCGAAATCAGACTGCAGTTTCAGTAGTCAAAGGGCAAGAAAGAGAAGAAGAGAAGGAGGTGAGGCAGTTTGGTAGCTACTCCTAGCTGTTACGTAATGTGTACTTTGAGCAAGTAGTATAGGATCCAGTAAGAGAATGGAAAAGGAAATTAAAGGTCAGAGAGAATAAACAATAGCCGGCCGTTGTGGCCGAGCGATTCTAGGCGCTTCAGCCTGGAACCGCGCGACCGCTACGCTCGCAGGTTCGAATCCTGCCTCGGGCATGGATGTGTGTGATGTCCTTAGGTTAGTTAGGTTTACGTAGTTCTAAGTTCTAGGGGAGTGATGACCTCAGATGTTAAGTCCCATAGTGCTCAGAACCATCTGAACCATTTCTTTAGAATAAACAGTAACTGTTGAAGTTTGCCGATGACCACTTCTGCCAGAGATGGCACAAGACTTTGAAGAACAGTTGAATGAAATGGGTAATCTCTTAAAAAGTCATGTAACGTGAACATCGCCGAAAGTAAAACGAAGATAATCGAATGCAGTCGAATTAAATCAGACGAAACTGATAGTTAGATAAGGAAATGAGACACTGAAAGTAGCTGATGAGATTAGCTATCTGGCGAGCAAAATTACTGACGATAACCGAAATGGAGAGGATTTAAAATGCAAACTGGTTCTGAAAAGCAGAAATTTATTAACATTGAACATAAATTTAAATATTAGGAAGTCTTTTCTGAAGGTATTTGCATGGATGGTAGCCTTGTACAGCGAGCGAAACGTAGACGATAAACAACACACACAAAAAGATAATAGAAGCTTTGGAAATGTGGTGCTGTAGAAGAATGCTGAAGATTAGATGGGTAGATCGAATAATTAATGAGGAGATACTGAATCTAATAGGGGGAAAAAGAAATTTGTGACACAGTTTGACTGTAAGAAGAATTCAGTTGAAAGGACACTTCCTGTGGCGCCAGAGTATCGTCAGTTTGGTAAGAGCGGGAAGTGTGTGTGTTTGTGTGGGAAGGGGGGGGGGGATAATAAATGTAGAAGGGACCAGGTCTTGAGTACAGTAAGAATATTCAAATGGATGTGGGTCACAGTAATTGTTTAGAGATGAAAAGGCTTGCACAAACCGCTATTAGGAATGAAGACTACAAGAGCAGCAACAATAACACCGAGTGTGGCGTCAGCCGAAGAGCCGGGTGTTAAAGCGGCGTTGGCACCTCGCAACGAAACCACACAAGAATACAGTCGTCGCTGTATGCCGCACCGACGAATGAGCAACGCCGGCCTATTTTTTTTTTTTTAATTTGTGGTAAGTCCCTATGGGACCAAACTGCTGAGGTCATCGGTACCTAGGCTTACACACTACTTAATCTAGCTTAAACTAACTGATGCTAAGGACAACACACACACCCATGCCCGACAGAGGACTCGAACTTCCGACGCCGCTGCGTGAATCGTGGCAAGGCACCATCAGACCACGCTGCCACACCACGCGCAGTGCCGGCTTTGAAGAGTCTTGTAAATATGTCTGTATTAAGTGGCACTTTAATATTCAGAGCCAATTGTAAATACTCGGAACATTGAATAGAATGGATTTTGCAGTAATGTAATAAAGTGAACTAAAATTTTACGTGTAATAGTCCCTCTCACTCTCCTCCCAGAGAATACCAAAGAACGCACCGTTGTGCCAACATGTGTATTTCCGTACGGCACAACATCAAGCATCAGACGTCAGCTAGTAGCAAGAAGCTGAGAAAGAAACAACTGGCGAACTTGTCACCTACTACACACGTCAAAAAAAGTTTTGCATCACCTCGGTTTCGAGAGTTTCGGAACCACAGAAAACTGGAATAGAGATCAACATAAACATCATTCCGCCCTTTTTATTGCTCATGAAAACCAAACATTGCGTGTCGTACCACCATACAGCGAGCCCATCAGAGGTGGTGGTCCAGACTGCTGCATACACCGGTACCTCTAATACCCAGTAGCACGTCCTGTTGCATTGATGCATGCCTGTATTCGTCGTGGCATACTATCCACAAGTTCATCAAGGCGCCATTGGTCCAGATTATCCCATTCCTCAGCGGCGATTCGGCATAGATCCTTCAGAGTGGTTGGTGCGTCACCTCGTCCATAAATAGCTCTGTTCAATCTATCCCAGGCATGATCGTCAGGGTTCATGTCTAGTCAAGCGATGTTGTTATCCTGAAGGAAGTCATTCACAAGATGTGCACGATGGGTGCGCGAATTGTCGTCCATGAATAAAGCCTCGCCAATATGCTGCCGATGTGGTTGCACTATCGGTCGGAGGATGGCATTCACGTATCGTACAGCCGTTACGGCGCCTTCCATGACCACCAGCGGCGTACGTCGGCCCCACATAATGCCACCCCAAAACAGCAGGGAACCTCCACCTTGCTGCATTCGCTGGACAGTGTGTCTTAGGCGTTCATCCTGCCCGGGTTGCCACCAAACACATCTCCGATGATTGTCTAAGCGACACTCATCGGTGAAGAGAACGTGATGCCAGTCCTGAGCGGCCGGTTCGGCATGTTGTTGGGCCCATCTGTAACGCGCTGTATGGTATCGTGGTTGCAAAGACGGACCTCGCCATGGACGTCGGGAGTGAAGTTGTGCATCATGCAGTCTATTGCGCACAGTTTGAGACTTAACACGATGTCCTGTGGCTGCACGAAAAGCATTATTCAACATGGTAGCGTTGCTGTCAGTGTTCCTGGCACAAAGCAACAATGCGGACGCGATTGAACTGCGGTATTGACCGTCTAGACATGGTTGAACTACAGACAACACGAGTCGTGTACCTCCTTCCTGGTGGAATGACTAGAACTGATCGGCTGACGGACCCCATGCGCCTAAAGGCGCTGCTCATGCACGGTTGTCTACATCCTTGGACGGGTTTAGTGACATCTCTGAAAAGTAAAAGGGACTGTGTATGTGATACAATATCCACAGTCAACGTCTATCTTCAGGAGTTCTGGGAATCAGGGTGATACTAAACTATTTTTGACGTGTGTATTTATAGCTTCAAGGCCCCAGCCCCACGTCTGAGGTCGAAACGTCGCTTCGAAAAATACGCTACTTCCCTTCGTAGCGATCTTGAACATACCCACGTCCGTCTATGGAAGAAATCAACAGGCAAGCATGTATTCAATTAACAGCTGGCTGTAGCCCAAAGTCTTCTGACGTTCGATGCGACCCGCACCAGCTTCTTCTCTGATGATATTCTCTTTATGTAGGAATAGCACTTACACCCAACGTTCTAATGTTATATATATTCCGAACTCTGACTTTTCCTTCAATTTACCCAAACTGCTTTACCCAGAAAAAGATTAGTACTAAGCAAGTTATTACCTATTGCCTGAACACATATTCTATGATCCTTTACCTTCTTTTTGTTACTGTTCTCCACACAGTCCTTTCATAGCCTATTCTGCAGATAAACTCATTTTTTATCTTGCCAGTCCATTTTATTATCAGCATGCTTCTGTAACACAACATCCCAAACGCTTCGATTGTCTTCCTTTCCGGTTATCGTACAACCCATGATTCACTGCCATGCAATCCTGTGTTGCAGACGATCTTTCTCAGGAATTTCATACTAAGTTTAATAACTGCATATGTTGCTAGCAGATTTATTTTAGCGAAGAGTGTTATGCAGCTCCCTTCGTTTCGGCCGTAATACTTATATATTTAGACTTAGGAGACATACACTGAAGCGCCAAAGAAACTGGTACAGGGATGCGTATTCAAATACAGATGTATATAAACAGGCAGAATGCGTTCCTGCGGTCGGTAACGCCTGTATCAGCAACAAGTGTCTGGCGAGTTGTTAGATCGGTTACTGCAGCTACAATTGTAAGTTATCAAGATTTATGTGAGTTTGAACGTGGTGTTATAGTCGGTGCACGAGCGATGGAGCACAGCATCTCCGAGTGACCGATGAAGTGGGGATTTTTCCATATGGCCATTTCACGAGTGTACCATGAATATCAGGAATCCGGTAAAACATCAAATCTCCGACATTGCTGCGGCTGGGATAAGATCTTGCAGGAACCGGACCAACGACAACTGAAGAGAACCGTTCAACATGCCAGGAGTGCAACCGTTCCGCAATTGTTGCAGATTTCAATGCTGGGCCATCAACAAGTGTCAGCGTGCGAACCGTTCAACGAAACATCACCAAAATGGACTTTCGGAGCCGAAGGCCCATTCGTGTACACTTGATGACTGCACGACACAAGGCCTTACGCCTCGTCTGGGATCGTCAACACCGACACTGGACTGTTGATCTCTGGAGATATGATGTCTGGTCGGACGAGTCTCGTTTCAAATTTTATCGAGCGGATGAATGTGTACGGATACGAAGACAACCTCATGAACCCATGGATCCTGCATGTTAGCAGGGGAGTGTTCAAGCTGTTGGAGGCTCTGTAATGGTGTGGGGCGTGTGCAGTCGCAGTGGTATGGGACGCCTGATACATCTACGCTCCTGGAAATTGAAATAAAAACACCGTGAATTCATTGTCCCAGGAAGGGGAAACTTTATTGACACATTCCTGGGGTCAGATACATCACATGATCACACTGACAGAACCACAGGCACATAGACACAGGCAACAGAGCATGCACAATGTCGGCACTAGTACAGTGTATATCCACCTTTCGCAGCAATGCAGGCTGCTATTCTCCCATGGAGACGATCGTAGAGATGCTGGATGTAGTCCTGTGGAACGGCTTGCCATGCCATTTCCACCTGGCGCCTCAGTTGGACCAGCGTTCGTGCTGGACGTGCAGACCGCGTGAGACGACGCTTCATCCAGTCCCAAACATGCTAAATGGGGGACAGATCCGGAGATCTTGCTGGCCAGGATAGTTGACTTACACCTTCTAGAGCACGTTGGGTGGCACGGGATACATGCGGACGTGCATTGTCCTGTTGGAACAGCTAGTTCCCTTGCCGGTCTAGGAATGGTAGAACGATGGGTTCGATGACGGTTTGGATGTACCGTGCACTATTCAGTGTCCCCTCGACGATCACCAGTGGTGTACGGCCAGTGTAGGAGATCGCTCCCCACACCATGATGGCGGGTGTTGGCCCTGTGTGCCTCGGTCGTATGCAGTCCTGATTGTGGCGCTCACCTGCACGGCGCCAAACACGCATACGACCATCATTGGCACCAAGGCAGAAGCGACTCTCATCGCTGAAGACGACACGTCTCCATTCGTCCCTCCATTCACGCCTGTCGCGACACCACTGGAGGCGGGCTGCACGATGTTGGGGCGTGAGCGGAAGACGGCCTAACGGTGTGCGGGACCGTAGCCCAGCTTCATGGAGACGGTTGCGAATGGTCCTCGCCGATACCCCAGCAGCAACAGTGTCCCTAATTTGCTGGGAAGTGGCGGTGCGGTCCCCTACGGCACTGCGTAGGATCCTACGGTCTTGGCGTGCATCCGTGCGTCGCTGCGGTCCGGTCCCAGGTCGACGGGCACGTGCACCTTCCGCTGACCACTGGCGACAACATCGATGTACTGTGGAGACCTCACGCCCCACGTGTTGAGCAATTCGGCGGTACGTCCACCCGGCCTCCCGCATGCCCACTATACGCCCTCGCTCAAAGTCCGTCAACTGCACATACGGTTCACGTCCACGCTGTCGCGGCATGTTACCAGTGTTAAAGACTGCGATGGAGCTCCGTACGCCACGGCAAACTAGCTGACACTGACGGCGGCGGTGCACAAATGCTGCGCAGCTAGCGCCATTCGACGGCCAACACCGCGGTTCCTGGTGTGTCCGCTGTGCCGTGCGTGTGATCATTGCTTGTACAGCCCTGTCGCAGTGTCCGGAGCAAGTATGGTGGGTCTGACACACCGGTGTCAATGTGTTCTTTTTTCCATTTCCAGGAGTGTAGATACGACTCTGACAGGTGACACGTACGTAAGCATTCTGTGTCATCACCTCCATCCATTCAGGTCCATTGTGCATTCCTACGGACGAGGGCAATTCCAGCAGGACAATGCGACACCCCACACGTCCAGATTTGCTACAGAGGGCTCCAGAAACACTCTGTATGTTTAAACACTTCCGCTGGCCACCAAACTCCCCAGACATGAACATTATTGAGTTTATCTGGGATGCCTTGCAAAGTGCGGTTCAGAAGAGATCTCCACCCGCTGATATTCACACGGATTTACGGACAGCCCTGCAGAATTCATGGTCCATTCCCTCCAGCACTACCTCAGACGTTAGTCGAGACCATGTCACATCGTGTTTCGGCACTCCTGCGTGATCGCGGGGGCCCTATACGATATTAGGCAGATGTACCCATTTCTTTGGCTCTTCAGTGTATAAATCCCTAAATAGGCAATGCACACAAGAGTCGATATCTAGGCAGCATGCCAGTAAAACAAGAGTACGAACCTGGTAACAGGTTTGAACGTTAAAGGCAATGGAAGAGCACCGTCTTACCAAGATGAAAGTTTTGTGTACACCTCCAGAAACCCCTGTAAGCGACGGTGACGCGGCAGTCACGGAACATTTCAGTAACATTACCTACTACGGTGCTTTGGACTAAATATCTAAACTGGTACGTTTTGATAAAGCAAATCCGTCGAAATGTGTCGTAATTGAAGAATTACAGTTTAGTGTTTGTGTTTATATTTTAAAAATACAGTCACGAAATGGACTAACACATGTTGACGTCTAAAGATGAGCAATTTCTGGTGCACGACTGTCAGAATAGTACACAGTTCAGTATCAGTGTACTAAACCTATTGGAAAGAGAAGTCCGCCATTGCTGATGATTTTAACCGAGCTTTTCGCGCCACAGACAGAACGCCAAGCCTAACATATGCCTGAAACTGAAAGACTTAGTGAAAGAACTGCATCTCATCGAGACCTGGCTCACTCAGCCAAGAGGGAATTCAGGGTTCAACTAATTAGTAACCATTCCATGAGTAAGAAAGACAGAATCTGCGCCTCTAGTTGCCTGAGAAACAGTGTACTAACTGCTGAAAATTGTCCAGCCAGTTTTCCCGGTCATGTAGCAGAAACAAAGAAATTTTGATTGCTGGTGACTTTAATACAGATTTTCTAATGCAGTCTTCCAGTAAACATTTACTGCAGTTAGTAATGTTGTCTTTCAATCTAACTCACACTGTAACTTTCCAACTAGGATCGCTAAATCCTCAAGTACAGCCATTGATAACATTTTTATAGACATATCAAAGGAACAAAATCATATCATAAAACCTGTAATAAATGAACTATCAGATCATGACATGCAGCTCCCTGTTTTGGATGTAAATTCTAAGCAGATTATCAAGACTGCTAAATCTGAGTACAGGAGAGTAGTCAATCAACCAAAAATTGTTTTAGAAAACTGTTCAAAGACATGAACTGGAAAGATGTTTATAGTGCTCATGACATGTATGAAAAATATAACACATTCATAATCAATGTCAGTACCATGTTTCAAAACTGTTTTCCTCTAAAAGTTAATCAAATTAAACAGAAGTCTATAATAAAACCATGGATTTCCTGTAAGACAAAAAGGGAAATGTATCTGTCGACCAAGAATAGCTCCAATGCTGATGCTTTAGCTAAATACAAGGAATACTGTAAAATATTTAAAAAAATAATTCATATATCTAAACAAATGCACTATGAGAAGAAGATAGCAATGTGAGGGAACAAAATAAAAACAATATGGGATATAGTGAAAGAGGAGACTGGTAGAAACAGAAAGGAAGAGGAGCAAATAACATTAAGGGTAGATGACACATTAGTAACCAATGGGCATAGTGTGGTAAATCTATTTAACAAGCACTTTATATCCGTTACTGGTAGAATGGGATTGTCATGATCAGTAAATAATGCCTTTGAATATCTGAAACTAGCCTTTACAAATAGCTTCAGGTACATGAATATGTCACTCACTTCACCAAAAGAAATAACTTCCATACTAAAATCCTTAAAAACAAAGCATTCTAGTGGTTCCGATGAAATATCAACAAAGTTAATTAAGGCATGATCTTGTGAGTTTAGTACAATTCTAAGTTACTTGTGTAACCAGTCTTTCACTTTTGCCAGCATTCTCAAAAATTTTAGAAAAAGTAATGTACAGTCAGCTTCTCAACCATCTGACCACAAATAAGATATTATCAAGACAGATTGGACTTCTGGAGGGTTCTGATATCGAGAAGGCTATTTACACCTACAGTGAAAATGTACTTAATTCATTAGATAACAAATTACAAGCAGCAGGTATTTTCCGTGATTTGTCAAAGGCATTTGATTGTGTGAACCACAACATCCTTTTAAATAAATTAGAATTCTATGGTGTCATGGGCAGTGCTGCAAAATGGTTCAAGTCATACCTCGCTAACAGGAAACAAAGGGTGTCAGTGCAAGGGACTAGTGAATTAAGTCATCAGTCATCATCAGAATGGGAAGAAATTACATGTGGTGTCCCACAAGGATCCATCTTAGGGCCATTGCTTTTTCTTGTGTACATCAATGATCTCTCATCAGTTACTCTGCCAGAAGCAGAGTTCGTTTTGTTTGCAGATGATACAAGTATTGCAATAAGTAGTATGTCAAGTGTAGTTCTAGAAAGATCTGCTAATGATATTTTCATGGATATTAATAAATGGTTTAAAGCCAACTCACTGACATTAAACTTCGAAAAGACTCACTATACGCAATCCAGAACCTGTAAGAGGTTTCCACCCAGCATATGCATAAAGTATGAAGACGAGCAGATAGAAGAGGCTGACAGTCTTAAATTCCTGGGATTACAACTTGATAATAAATTCATTTCGGAGGAGCACACCACAGAACTGCAGAAACGCCTTAACAAATTTGTATTTGCAATTCGAGTGTTAGCTGACATAGGCGACATAAAAATGAAAAAGCTTGCATACTTTGCCTACTTTCATTCCATAATGTCAAATGGTATAATATTTTGGGGTAACTCTTCAAGTCAAACGAAAGTTTTCAGAGTCCAAAAGTGTGTAATACATATTATTTGTGGAGTAAATTCACGGACGTCCTGTAGAAACCTCTTCAAAGAACTGCTGCCTCTCAGTATATTTACTCCTTAATGAAATTTGTCCTAAATAATATATCTCTTTTTACAACAAACAGCTCAGTTCATACATACAACACCAGGAACAAAAATGATCTGCACAAGGACTTAAAAGCACTTACTTTAGTTCAAAAAGGGGTCCACTACTCAGGAACACTCATCTTCAATAATTTGTCAGCAAACATAAAAAATTTAGTTACAAATAAAGATCAGTTTAAAAGGAGCCTGAAAGACTTATAGTGGCCAATTCCTTCTACTCCATTGATGAATTTTTTAATAGAAACAAATGATGTATTGTATATATTCATACTATTAGTATTGTTATTTCAGCTTAAAAAAAAGTATTGACATGTTCCACATCCACGAGGATCTCCTCAGCACGGATCTATGAAACGGAAAACTAATTTAATCTAATCTTGTAGCTAATATTAACATTCATCTACATCTACATGAGTACTCTGCAAATCACACATCAGTGCCTGGCAGAGGGTTCATCCAACCACCTTCACAGTAATTCTCTATTATTCCACTCTCGAAGAGCGCAAAAAAAAAACCAACGAACTTGTTCCTCTCTATGCAGTTCGACATCAACAAAATATTTTTACATTCCGAGGAGAAAGTTGGTGATTGAAATTTCGTGAGGAGATCCCGCCGCAATGAGAAACGCCTTTCTTTTAATGATGTCCACCCCAAGTCCTGTACTAAGTCTGTGGCACTCTCTCCTCAATTTCTCGAAACTGCAAAACGTGGTATTCTTCTTTGAACTTTCTCAGTGTACTCGTTATCCTCTCTAGGAAGGATACCACACTGCGCAGCAGTACTCCAAAAGAAGAGGGATAAGCGTAGCAGGCAGTCTCTTTAGTAGATCCGTTGCATTTTCTAGTATTCTGCCAAAAAAAAAAAAGCGCAGTTTTTGGTTCGCCTTCCCCGCAACACTTTCTATGTGTCCTTTCTAATGTAAGTTGTTAGTAATTCTAGTTCCTAGGAAGTTAGTTGAATTCACAGACTTTATGTTTGATTGATTTATCGTGTAACCGAGGCTTAGAGGATTTTTTTTTCTTAGCACTCGTATGGATGACATCACACTTCTCATTATTTAGGGTCAATTGCCAATTTTCACCCAACACAGATATATTTTCTAAATTATTTTGCAATTTGTTTTGATCTTCTGTTGACATTACTAGACGATAAACAACAGCATCATCTGCAAACAACCTAAGACGGATGCTCAGATTGTCTCCTAAACGCTTTATAGAGATGAGGAACAGCAAAGGGCCTATAACACTACCTTGGGGATCGTCAGAAATCACTTCTCTTTTACTCGATGGCTTTCCGTCTAGCACTACGAACTGACATCTCTGACAGGAAATCACGAATCCAGTCGCATAACTGAGACGGTATTCCATAAATACGCAATTTGATTACAAGCCACTTGTAAGGTATAGTGTCAAAAGCCTTCTGGAAATCTAGAAATACGGAATGAATTTAAACTCCCTTGTCAATAGCACTCAACACTTCGTGTAAGTAGAGGCTAGTTGTGTTTCACAAGAACGATGTTTTCTAAATCCGTTTTGGCTGTGTGTCAATAGACCTCTTCTACCTAATTTATAACGTTCGAACACAATATATGTCCCAAAATCCTGCTGCTTAACGATGTTAATGATATGGGTCTGTAATTTATTGGATTACTCATGTTGCCGTTCTTGAATATTCGTGTGAGCTGTGCAATGAATCCTTCGTCGAGCGAGCGGTTGTATACGACTGTATGGAGCTACTGAGCTGCATAATTTGAAAGGAACCTTACATACTGTCCCGGAATTTTTTTCTTTTATGAAGTGATTTAAGTTGCTTCACTGCTCCGTGGATATTTACTTCTAAGTTACTCATGTTGGCATCTGTTCTTGATTCGAATTCTGGAATATTTATTTCGTCTTCTTTGGTGAAGGAATTTCGGAAGTGACTCTACTTTAGAAGCACTGTCATCGATAGTATAGACGGACGAAGAAAGGCGCGCCGATCTCCCGTCTGACGGCGTCGCACCTCGTACCGGCCAGCCCGATGTCGTGGTTTGACTACTGTTGCTCTCGCGTCGACCGCGAAGCCACTACCCCTTTCTATACGGCGCGGCCCTCTGGACTCATGTGGGGACGGCATTGATTGTATGTTGCCGGTAGCACACTTTACATACGACCATAAGATCTTTGGAATTTTTCCCAGGATACAAGGTTTCATTGTGGAAACTATTATATGCATCTCGCACTGCAGTCCGCGATAAATTTCGAGCGTGTGTAAAATATCGCCAATCCTGGGAAATTTGCGTTCTTTTAAATTTGGCAAGCTTTTTTCGTCATTCTGGAACAAAGTTCTGACCCGTTTCGTTTACGAAATGGGATAAGTCCGTCGCTTGTTAATGTATTTGATATAAATGTCTCAGTTGCTGTCGATACCATTTCATTGCATTCAAGCAGCATCTGGTCTACACTTACATTGTTAATTTGGAAAGAGTAGAGATTGTCTCTCAGGAAGGCTTCCAGGGAATCTTTATCCGCTACTCTGAATAGGCACATTGCCGTTTATTTTTGGAGGATTTGGCAGTTACGGTATCCAGTTTCGCTATAACGACCCTGTGTTTACAAATCCCTGTATCCGGTTTGATGCCAGTTATTAGCTTAGAATTATTTGTTGCTAAGAGGTCAAGTTTGTTTTCACAACCGTTTTCTATTCGTGTGGACTCGAAATAATTTTTAGATAATGCGTTTAGCATAATTTTGTGTACCTCCGGATTTAAGCATGTATTTTCGCCAGCATATCGAGGGTAAATTAAAGTCACCACCACCTTTAATCGTTGAGTCGGGTACGTGTTTGAAATAAAGTTTTCTTTGAACATTTGAGCAACTGTATCATCTGAATTGTGAGGTCGCTAAAATTATCCAATTATTACCTTATTCCGGTTGCCATCAATGACCTCTGCCCATACTAACTAACGGGAAGTATCTACTTCAATTTCGCTGCTAGATAAACTACTTCTAACAGGAAAAAACACGCCACCGCCAACTTTGTTTGGTCTATCCATTCCGAACACCGTTAGGTCCTTCGCAAAAATTTCGGCTGAACTTATCTCCGGCTTTAGCCAGCTTTCAGTGCCTTCTATTAGCGCTTGGAGCTCTGGTACTTTCCCAACACAGCTACGACAGTTTGCAACTTCCTGTGTTCGACTTGCACCCTTTGAGACTGAAGCCCTTTTGTGTTTCCCCGAGACCCTTAACCTAAAAAACCTCCCAGCCCACGCCACACAGCCTCGGCTACCCGTTTAGCCGCCTCCTGCGTGTAATGTACTACTGACCTATTTAGCAGAACCCGAAACCCCACCACCCTATGGCGCAAGTCGAGGAATCTACAGCCTACTGAGCCGTGGTAAATTTGCTGTTTTGAAGAGAGTGCCGCAACGTGTAGTGTGAAGCAGTCGCCTTCCGTTTCTGGCGGTGGCACCGCTGTGGCAATCGCAGCTTTGGTGTCTCCCTCTGGTGGGAGAGGGGAAAAGTTGCCTGTTCACGTGCATTTAAGGTGCGCTATGAGCTCGGCAAGTGATTGTCAGTCAGTCGGGGTCATTCTGTCAGTCGCGGCGAGTCTGGTCAGTTGGTCAGCCGGCTCAGTGTGAGGCAGTCAGTGTCTGTCTGTCGGCCGGAGTGCTAGTATGTGTTAGGCCGCCAGTCTGCTCGAGTTCGTTCAGGCAACGGGCATTGGCGGTTGCATCGATCGGTTGGTCGGTCGCGCACTGGGACACAAGATAATTTGACTGCCCTGAGCGTCAGCGCATGTGAGGTCCCCACGTGAGTCCAGTGGGCCGCGCCGTATAGAAAGGGGTAGCGGCTTCGCGGTCGACGCGAGAGCAACAGGAGTCAAACCACGACATCAGGCTGGCCGGCGCGAGCTGCGACGCCGTGAGACGGGAGATCGGCGCGCCTTTCTTCGTCCGTTGAAGCGGCTGCCAGCGGACGGCTCGGGAGAGCGTTTTGGGGGTGCTGCGCCCGGTCTTCGCCAGACATCGCAGTTTATTAGAAGTTAAGTGATTCGTGATATGTTGTTTCGTTTACTTGTTAAATTCTACTGGTTTTCTCCGTCAGTCTCTCGTCCCCAGCTTGCTCGTCTGTCTCCCTGTCTGTCTGTCGGTCGGTCTGCCATACGTTAATAGCTGCCTCTGTCAAGTTTGTCGGATTCGGTGTTCACGAATTTATTGCTTAAGGTGTAAAGGCCGAATTCCTGAAATATGTTTTTGTCTTGCCTAACATCTTGCGAGGTGGTATATATGTGATGTAGAGCATGTGTGTATATTTTATGTAATACTACATTTTGTGGGTTTTTACTTAAATGGTCATTTTAGTATATAAAGTTCCCACCCTTCCACCGTAAGTGTTCTTTAAAAACAAGTTGCGCTTTCAAAATGCTTTTATATTCCAGTAACTGATCGCAATATGAATTCTTTAGACGATGAACGGTTTCAGTCTGTAATGACCATCCTCATATCTAAAATAAATAAATACATACATCTAGTGAGCAGTGTGTCTTTTAACATAAAACAGCAATATGTATCACAATGTACTGTCATGCAACCAGGGAAATGTACAGATAAAATATGGTATAACGTACCTTTTTTTCACCATGTCCTAAAGTGATACGGCCATAATGGCATCGTCAAAACATATAAATATAATCAGCATAGCATCGTCACATAGATTTAAGAATATGGTGTAGAATAGGCCACATCGTACACACAGTGATTATTGCCAACTAGCTACTGAAGCACAGTAGCATCCAGAAACCTATTTTGCCTACACCCTCCCTATATGTCGCTACTGTGGGCTTGCTTATATGTAGTCATCATTTACGCAAAAACATAATCTGATAAAAGCATGTAGCAGACTTATTAAAATTAATGACTCTCATAGAAACCAATTGTGATACATTAAAAGATGAATGCAGTTACCCATGTAAAATCATTAAAAGGAAATATATGAAGAGTATAGGTCCGACCCTTTTTTTATAGTGATTAATTAAGGGGCTCCGGAAAGGCTCAAAATCATGAAAAGTTCAATTTTTACTTTTTTGCGTTTTCTGAATCTGCAGACTATTACCTTTTAATAGATACATAATTTATTCAATTCCGAAGACTACAACAATTTTTAAATTTTTTTTGAAATGTGTTCTACATGGGCGTGACCCACTGTGGCGCTGTTAAACTGCTGTCAAATGGTGTTATTATTAACGTCCGTGTTCATCAGGTACATTTTAGTGATGTGAGATAAAGTACGTGTTGTGGCTAACCTGTGATGGTTCAATATATATCGCTGGTGTGATTGTCGATTGTTTCATGTTTATTTACTCTGTCGTTATCTCGAAAATATTCGCAATTAATTCTGTTTCTTGAGTCTCTGTTTTGTTGAAGTATAATAATGAGTAAAAGTAAAGTTATTAGAAATCCTCTGAAGGCTTTTAAGAAAAGGAGAAATGTTGGAAAGCCAAAGGTATGTGTTATTACTGTAAATAATAACATTCTAACATGGTACGAGCGATGCTTGCTTTAGACAAGGAACGCCTTCGGGCTGCAGACAGGGCTGTAAAGAGTCTAGAAATACAAGCAAGAGTAAACAGGAGGAGGAACAAGAGGAAGCTGGAGGAGGAGTTTGCAGAGGATGAAGATAATCCATCCTATGGACCTGGAATGCACTAAAAACTTAATCCAATCTTTGTCGCTCGATTCCCAAAACTTTTATTTTCTCATACTAATTACATGTTTTCTAAGGATCTTCCAAACATATTTGTTTCAAACTTTCAGTAAATGTTACACAGTACCTTATGCATAATTTAACACAGCCTTTTTCCAAAAAACTGTATATTTTTGAATATATAAATAAAAAATTGCAAAAAAATGTTGTGAATTTTCATTACAATTGAAAAAAAAATCATCTTTAATAACTGAACTAAAATTTTGTAAAATCCCTGTGTTAAGTTGTAGCCCATATTCCAATAAATAATCTGTAAAAAGTTCAACTTCCTATCTAAAACACTTTGTGAGGAGAGATGTAATTTATAAGCGTTATTTTAACATTGCAAGTATAGAGCGTTCCGGAGCCCCTTAATATAGCGTAATACATTGCCTGTGGCAACCTATAAATTGCTTATGAAAGATAAAATGTCTATATGACAACTGAAAAAGAGACAGATCAATGAACAGCGCACCCTGTTGGGTCGGCCGCTAGGATCTTATGTAGGCGCGCACCGATCTTAAGAACTTAACCAATATAGGGTTTTACATACGTCGTGACATGTCTCCCACAGAAGACGTTTAAACAACATATAAGCATTCAACAAATAAAATTATATAGTTTGGCTATACATTCCATGAGTAGGTAGGAGATAATCAGTTACAGGATTAGAGCGACTACTATGCGGAAGTAAGGCATATGCCTTCTGTTCTCAACATAACACATCAAGTAAGGCTAGGTATATATATGCGAGGCATTGTTTGGTTATCGTAGTATGTTATCAAATAAAGCAAAGTAGGCATTGGGTATAAAATAACTTTGTCCATTGAGAACCCTAGTGGGCTCATGCCTTTTGGCTTTGTAAATATCCAACTCCTCCAACAAGTCCTTGGCAGTCATGTCGCTAACGGGCCCCATAACGTGCCTAACATTGGAGTTCCCAACTACCGATAATCCTTATCAATAATCCTACCATCTGTGATTGTCCAGATCTCCCAGACTCAGAGGTTTCCTGTGATACAGAACAAGCGACTGCTTACGGCTGAAGGGCAGTATCAGACACAGACAGCAACTAGAACCCGTTTGTCAGACTAATCGGAGATGCCTTACCTTCAGCACCCTGGGATGTCTTCCGCTGCCTGCCACGCCTTGAGGCAACCTTCCATTCGACCACAGTGAGGGGTCAACTTCAGTGCGAGCAGTAACTGGGCTGGCCACCAGTGCAGACCGATCGCCAGACTCGTGAATCGTGCTGGACGTCCGTTGGATACCCACGGCCGGCCCACAACAGTAACGCCCATCTACTGCAGCCTCAAGCCATGTAACCGAAGCCATCACAGCCTGGAGCTGACAGCGAAGTGTCACCAACACAGCTCGCATCTGCACACAGCAGTCACAGTTCCTATCCACACCAAAGACCGTGGAAATTACACTAAGCAGACAAAGAACTATCGACACGCGCTATGGAACTCTATTGCAGACGAAAACGTAAGAATTCTGTCTAATAAATTAGATTAATACGCAGAGATTCAAAAACTAAACTACCAAAGCACTCAGGTGAGACTAGATAATTCGTTCCTGATTTGGAACTTGTAATGTCACAAAATCAGTATATTTTCTGACAGAAATGTAAACGCGAGAACTGTGTCTGTTAAATATTAAATTAACACGGAGGTATTCAATAAACTAAACTATCAAAGCACACCAATGAAACTATACAGGGTGTAAACGGTATAAGGTGCCAAAATTATACAGATGGAACATCTCGCAATGCTTGACAAAAAAGTCTAGTTACATGTTTTCGAATTTCCTATTTGTCCCAGAAAAAACAGTTCGTCTCGGGATAATGGTTTTGGAAAAATAGATACTTGGCCGTGCACGTACGTAAGCAATCGGTTCCGGTTATTGCCCGCTACGCGTATTGACATCGCGAACGTAAATCGTAAACACATAGGCAACTGCGGCCTGAGTGACTGCGTCATTGTAATACACCGAGCGACGACAGTAGGCGAGTAACCTGTGCAGATGTTATTGCAACTCTGTTAACTGTTAGGATGGAAAGGAGATTTACTATAGCTGAACTGTGCGATATGCATTTAATTTATGGCGAGGCAAAAGGTGTTGCGTGGGAAGCTGTACGAATTTATCGAGAACGCTTTCCACAACGACGACTTCCTGCACGAAAGACATTTGCTGCTGTGCACCAAAGGTTTGTGTCATTGTAATTCTCTACTTGTATGCGATTATTATGCATTTACATGTTAATAAAGTACAGTAGTTATCTGCACCTTTGTAAATTTTCGTCCGTATGCGAAACGTATCTTCTGTTCTGATATGCTTTCCGTTTTTGTTACGTCATGACAGAATACAACTGACGAGTACGTATTTAATTTCCTTAGATTGAGAGATACTGGCTCTTTACTGCCCCACGCAGAAGGCAGAGGCCCACAACGCGTCGATCGTACATCGGAAGCTGAGGAAAGAATTCTGGACCGCATCCAGGAGAATCCTTCTCAGAGTACAAGAAGCATCGCCCGCCAAGTGGATATATCGCACACTGTCGTTCTTCGCACTTTGCAAGAGGAGCGTCTGCGGCCTTACCACATTCAATGCGTACAAGCATTGGAAAAACAGGATTTCCCTCAAAGACGTGAATTCTCAGAGCGGTTTTTGTTACACAGTGCGCAGCATGATTTTTTCAACAAAATACTCGTCACAGATGAAGCGTGTTTCACTCGCGACAGAATAACTAATTTCCATAACATGCACACGTGGAGTGTACACAATCCTCGCCACGTAGTGGCAACACATTTTCAGCGACCATTTTCCGTAAATGTGTGGGCGGGTATGCTCGATAATTACATTATTGGGCCCTATGTTTTACCTGCACGTTTGACAGGTAACTATTACCGAACGTTTCTAGAGGAAACATTGTTACCAACGTTACTAGAAGGCATTCCGTTAGGCATACGTCAAAACATGTGGTTCCTCCACGATGTTGCTGCACCCCACATTGGTCACAGAGAACGCAGATTTTTAGGTAGTCCATTTCCAGGACGATTGACCGGGCGTTCGGCTCCACGTCGATGGCCAGCACGCAGCCCTGATTTAAATCCACTGGATTTTTACTTTTGGGGCCATATCAAGGAACTTGTTTATGCTGAACCAGTAAATAATGTGGACGAATAGACGCAGAAGATTTTAGATGCTGCCAATACCATAAAGGCCAATGTGCATGTGTGTGAACGAGTGCGACGAAACTGGGTTCGCCGTAATGAAGCATGTGTAGAAGCGAATGGTGGTCATTTCGAACATTTATTGTAGTATTGGTGTAAGAGGAAACGATGTAAAGGGTTTTCTTTTCGTTAAGTTGATGTTGTACAGAAGGAAAATAATGTGAATTTAGTATTCGTTATGGCGTTGCCGAAAAAAGGTGAAACAGTTGATTGTAATTAATGCACAACTATCTACTTGGTGACTGATTGAATTTGTACTAATGGAAATACATTGTGTTTGATATTAGCTTGTCATTACTACTATGACCTTCGTTATCGACTTGTTGAGAAACAGACTGGTTGTATTCAATTCACGTAAAGCGAATTACACATTCTTGACAACCCAAAAACGGTTTACATTCCTTTTTTCGGTACCACCTAATTATCACACCACGTCGTTGTACACATCTAATGATTTCAATCATCTGGTCGGCTCGTTGCCTTTCTCTGGCCGCCCCGTCATTGTAGGCAATAAGCTCGGTACGCCGTGTACTGTCGGTTGACTACGTAAACAGAAATGCGTATACTATCTATCCTACGAACATTAGATTTTAATAATACAAAAATAAAGTACATATACAAGAAAATGTCATTAGACTTTTTTGTCAAGCACACCGAGATGTTCCATCTGTATAATTTTGGCGCGTTATACTGTTTGCACCCTGTATAATTCGCTCCTGGTTAGGAACTCGGAAAATGTCACAAAATCGGTTACTTCGCTGTTACTGTGTCTCGGACGGATGTTGCTGCCAGATATTCCAAGGAAAAGGACTTTTAGCGGTAGGGATGTGTGAAAATTCAACATATCATATGTAATGGACAGTGAGCTTGAACACGAGTTAAAGCGAGTTTCGGAAATGGGCATAAGGAGTATATGGTGCCAGAGAACTGAGCTGGAATTGTGGGTCAAGACGCAAAAACCAAAACACGGTTCTTTCTTTTGAAAAGAAACGGCGGAAAAGATACAGTGGAATTTTACATTCAGTGTCTGCGATAACTAGATGCTGGTGCTGCCAATATGCCACGTCATATAGTGAAAGACAGCGTATAGAGTGCGTTAAAATAAGATCAAGAGACAACAGCCGCATCGAGGAAGATAAAATGAGCTTCTCGTTCTTCTGGCCGAAATCAAAAGAGGACACCGCTTGCACGTAAGTTCCCAGCAAAATGATGATGGACGACAGATTATCGGATTATCCACCAATACGACATCATAGAATTTGCACCTGATTATTTCACGAGACTGTATGCTGAAGGGGACACTGACGACGACGACACACGTAAGGCATTTTTGAATTGCGTTGAAACGACTGTGACGGACGAAGAAAACGCAGAAACTGAAATTCAAATTACCAAAGAGGAACTGTTCGAAGCATTGAACGGTATCCCGAGTAACAAAACGCTGGACACGATGGGTAGCCAGTAGAATTTTAGTTAAAATATTGGAATTTAATCGGCAGTAGGTCGACAGCAGCACAAGGAGAAGTACGTACGTCTGCCACTATCCTGTGTGAGTTATTTTTTAGTAGAGCTCATAGTGCTGGTTTCGAAAAAAGCTTATAGTAACGACTTGCAAAACATGCGTCCTATATCGGTTCAAAATGGTTCAAATGGCTCTGAGCGCTATGGGACTTAACTACTGAGGTCATCAGTCCCTATATCGGTACCAATACCTATTACAAGTTAGTTGTTAGGCTATTACTTCAGCGGTTGAACACCATAGCTGATCGCCTCATCGACCAATATCAGACGCGTGCCCTCCCTACGAGGACAATAAAGCGAGCGTTGTAGATGTTGGATATCGGGATGTTCCGGTTTCACTTCGGCATGCAACTGCAGAGCTGCCATCATGTCATTAGGAATGGACGAACCATTTGACAGGTCAGTCATAAGTAGCTACTACGTGTCATGTCAAATATGGGAATGAAGCCTTTTTTTTATAAATACAAAGGGCGTTTAAAAAGTTTTGCACAGTCGTCTCTATTTTTTTTATTTTTTGCTGGAGGAGAATGAAATTTTCCGTGAACATACTTGGAACATTTAGCTATACATTGAGCCTACTCAATGTAGCCTTCATCAGCTGTGACGCATCTGGCCCAACGTTCTTTCCATGATGCAAATGCTCTTTGGTAAAATTCTCGGGAGTGACTTTTACACCATCGTTTGACACAGGAAATAAGGGTTTTCTCACTATCAAATGTTTTACCACGCAGGTGGGCTTTCAGATGACCAAAGCGGTAAAATCTGGACGGAGCCAATACCGGTTTGTAGGGAGGATGAGGAATAATTTTCGTGATTTTTTTCCTGCGTCGTAAAGCCTGTATGTTGATGGGATTCTCACGGTGTAGTCTGATAAGCTGAAACTGAAGCTGTGGTCTGTGGGTCTTGATGGCACGTCGCAGCTTGTTCAATGACAAACAGTAACGGTCCCGCTTAATTGTGGAGCCAGGTTCCAAAAAGTCAATGAAAACGACACCACACAGATCCCAGAAGAAGGAGACCATCACCTTTCGGCCTGCTGTTCGTGAAAGTCTTAGTTTCTTCTTCCGAGAGGAACCCGGATGACGCCACTCCATGGATTGGGTTTTTCTCTCAGGTTCGGACAAAAGCAACCATGTTTCATCATGGTTAATGACGCCGTCAAAACACTGTTTCCACTCTTCTGTAAAGGTCTTCATGAGACCCTCGCACACATTCTTCCTCATCGTTTCCATTTCTCTAGTCAATAATCTAGGCACCCAACGTGCACAATATTTTCTGTACTCTAGTGACTGTACTAGTAATACCACATTACCCAATGACAAACGAGTCATTTCAGCAAGCTGTCGTGTCGTCACACATATGTCATTTTGGATGATTTGATCAATGGTCTCCTTATTCACATCACTCACTGCCGTCGATGGTCTACCTCTTCTTGGATTGTCAAATAGAGAGAAATCACCTTCTTTAAACCTCTGCAACCACCGCTGGATATTGCTGCGGTCCACTGTGTCCTCCCCATAAACAGGGAGCAACTTCCTGTGAATCGATGTGGCAGAGTCATCGCCGGTCTTGAAGAGCAACTCCATCACCGACAGTTGTCGCAATCTGATATCTACTTCACGGCCTATTAGGGCTCACCAGTTAATAAAAGAAAATAGTTTTCTACACCGACTTATAGCTAAATGTTCCAAGTATATTCACAACAACTTTCATTCTCCTCCAGCAGAAAATAAAAAAATTAGAGACGACTGTGCAAAACTTTTTGAACGCTCTTTGTATTACCAGGAGATTATATAGCGATGAAATTGGAGGTAACAAATACGTATGTAGAGGATACGCTGATGACCTGGCCGTGTATATGACCAGTCCAGCAGGTTTCATGAATATACGGGACGTGATTCAAACATATAGCTACTGTTCTGGAGCCACAAACATATTAGGTACATCTAGCATTTTGCGGTTAGGTAAAGGGATAGGATTTGTTGAAACCGGACCAGTAGAACAACCAGATCACATGAAACTCCAGGTGATACTGTATAGTAGATATCCTGTCAAGAGAGCAGCCTGGAACTGGAAAATGAAGCACCTCCTCGTAGTTTTAAGAGAGAATTCCACTCGTTCTCTAAATATAATTCAAAAAATTTACTCTGATAAAGCTTCTTGTACTTCCTAATGAGTACTACTTCGCAGTAGTTTCCCCTTGCCTCAAACAACAGGGAAACGCATTGAATCTGCTATTGCTTGGTTCAAATGGAGAGAGCGTGTCCTCAGAGTTAACTACCAAGCCGAGATCCTAACTGAAACAAACGTTAAAGAAAAAAGTAGAACACTATTGATACCTAGGATGGCAAAGGCCCTATCAGCAGGAGAATGAAATCTCACAGCGCGCATTGTAAACGTAGTGACACCACCAGACGACAAGACTCCAGTTATGGTCGACCAAATGAGTTATAAGTTGTTAACACATTAAAACACACAGCACTGAGAAGAGCTACATCAAACAAAGGGCGAGGAACTACACAAGCAAGAAAGTCTATAAAGTGCTGTCAAAGCATAAGTGTACAAGGAAATTAGAGAAAAATTCTCCACAATCACTTGGTGCAGGGTTTGGCACAGTCATATCACGAACTTACCATCAATCGAAAAAGATACATGCTACTGCGCTTTCAGCAACACACCAAGTGTGTCAAACTATTTGTTAATAGGGAAGTTTGCTGATTTCTGTTTGGGCAGTAAGAGCAAGCCTCTATGGAATTTCAGTGCGACATCGTGCAAGAATGTGGGGAAATCTCTCAACATAATAAATCGAAAGCAATAACGGGTGGCTATACTGGCAGTTCGTAAATTAGAATTACAACAAAAAGAGCACCGTTCATGTATATAGTAACATTTTTATTGCCTCTTGCACAACAGAAGAACTTTGGGAAATTTGGTTTTATGCAAGTATCACGAACTTACCGTCAATCGAAAAAGATACATGCTACTGCGCTTTCAGCAACACACCAAGTACAAATGAGCCTCGGTTCAAGATCGGCTTGTCAAATGCTGAGAAATGCTTGGACTGTCAGAGGACTGATATTGTACTTAACCGTTTCATTTGCGGCGCAGATAAACAGATATGGCAATGGACAAGTCGTAAGCTCGCCATCATGAACCAAACGTCTGAAAAGAATATAAACTTGGAGCACTGTTAGCGCCGACGAGATGGCCTTTCCGAAATCAAAAACGGCTGTCAAACTATTTGTTAATAGGGAAGTTTGCTGATTTCTGTTTGGGCAGTAAGAGCAAGCCTCTATGGAATTTCAGTGCGACATCGTGCAAGAATGTGGGGAAATCTCTCAACATAACAAATCGAAAGCAATAACGGGTGGCTATACTGGCAGTTCATAACTTAGAATTACAACAAAAAGAGCACCGTTCATGTATATAGTAACATTTTTATTGCCTCTTGCACAACAGAAGAACTTTGGGAAATTTGGTTTTATGCAAGTATCACGAACTTACCGTCAATCGAAAAAGATACATGCTACTGCGCTTTCAGCAACACACCAAGTACAAATGAGCCTCGGTTCAAGATCGGCTTGTCAAATGCTGAGAAATGCTTGGACTGTCAGAGGACTGATATTGTACTTAACCGTTTCATTTGCGGCGCAGATAAACAGATATGGCAATGGACAAGTCGTAAGCTCGCCATCATGAACCAAACGTCTGAAAAGAATATAAACTTGGAGCACTGTTAGCGCCGACGAGATGGCCTTTCCGAAATCAAAAACGGCTGTCAAACTATTTGTTAATAGGGAAGTTTGCTGATTTCTGTTTGGGCAGTAAGAGCAAGCCTCTATGGAATTTCAGTGCGACATCATGCAAGAATGTGGGGAAATCTCTCAACATAACAAATCGAAAGCAATAACGGGTGGCTATACTGGCAGTTCATAACTTAGAATTACAACAAAAAGAGCACCGTTCATGTATATAGTAACATTTTTATTGCCTCTTGCACAACAGAAGAACTTTGGGAAATTTGGTTATATACAAGTATTCGTAAGAGAAAGGTATATATCCTGAATATTATTTTATATCTGCGTAAGCACAGTATTTAAATTATCCTAATGTCTGTTTATATATGGGTGTACGATACACTTTTGCTGCCCCGGGGTCTAGGGGTAACGACTTCGGCTAATAAACAAATGTCCTGAGCCCCGGCTTAGAACCTCGCCACGGCTTAAATTTTGAATAAAAATAATCAGCAATGGCGGTCGATGACGTCGATCGTAAGAAGTCAAGCTCGTTCTGTCAACGGCCTTGTTAATGAGGGAGAAGAAGCGGACTGAGGTCCAGGGCACTCTCTTGCCTTGGGGTGGGAATCTGCCCCGAAAAGGCGGAAGAACCAGCAGTGATCAACGGCATGAGAACGCCGAAGGCAGTGTAAATCACTGCATTAAAGACACATTATGGGCATCCACATGACATCAAAAGTGTTATGATGATCTCACCACTGGAAAAGGTTACGAAATAGTCCTCCATTCGGATCACCGGGAGTGGACTGCCAAGGGGGAGATGACCATGAGAAAGATGTTGAATAGCCAACTAAAGGGTTATATACTACGAGTCGGGGAGTGGAATGTCAAAAGTTTAGACGTGGTAGGGAAACTAGAAAATCTGAAAAGTGAAATGCTAAGGCTCAATCTACATATTAGCCGGCCTGGGTGACCGAGCGGTTCTAGGCGCTACAGTCTGCAACCGCGCGACCGCTACGATCGCAGGTTCGAATCCTACCTCGGGCATGGATGTGTGTGATGTCCTTAGGTTAGTTAGGCTTAAGTAGTTCTAAGTTCTAAGGGACTGATGACCTCACAAGTTAAGTCCCATAGTCCCATAGTGCTCAGAGCCATTGGAACCAATCTAGATATTGTGGAGATCAGAGAAGTGAAGTGGAAAGAAGACAAGGATTTCTGGCCAGACGAGTACAGGACAATAACAACTGCATCAGTAAATGGTGTAACGGCAGTAGGATTCGTTATGAATGGGAGGGTAGGGCAGAGAGTGAGTTACTGTGAACAGTTCAGTGATAGGGTTGTTCTCATCAAAATCGACAGCAAAAATCACCAGAGACGAAAACAGTTCACGTATTCTTGCCGTTGTCGCAAGCAGAAGATTATATATATGAGGATATCGAACAGTTATTTCAGTACGCAAGGGGAGATGGAAATCTAATATTCATGGGGGATTGGAACGTGGCTATGGTGAAAGGAGTAAAAGAAAGGGTTACGGGGTAATAGGACTTGGTAGTGGGAATGAGAGAAGTGAAAGACTAATTGAGCTCTGCATAAATTCAGCTTATGACAGTGAATACTATGTACGAGGATCACAAGAAGAGAAGGTATACTTGGAAAACGTCGAAAGTTACGGGAATATATCGGTCCTATTACATCTTGGTCAGGCATAAATTCCAAAATCAGATATTGGATTGTAAGGCATACCCAGGAGCTGGTATAAACTCAGATCACTGTTTAATAATGATGAATTTTATGCTGAAGTTTAAGAGATTAGACGGGATACGGAGGTACTAAGTAATGAAGGGATACTGTTGAAGTTCTCTACGGCTATAGATACTGTGATAAGAATAAAGAAATACAAATCGTTTAGGAGTGAAATATTTAGGAAAAGGAGGGAAGCTAAGGCGAGATTGATGGATGAAAAATGAGAAGAAATCGAAAAAGAAATGACTGCCGGTAGGACTGAGTCGGAATATAGAAAGTCAAAACAGCCTTTGGAGGAACATTAAGAGTACAATGGAAATGCCATTGTTAAATGCAGAGGAGAGAGCGGATAAACGGAAAGAGTACACTTAAGGCCTCTATGAGAGGCAGGACTTGTGTCACGACGTGACGGAATAAGAAACAGGAGTCGACAGGGAAACCATAAAACACCCAGTATTAGAATCAGAATTTAAAAGCTCTTTTGACGACTTAAGGTCAAACGAGGCAGAGGGGAATTTCTAAAATCAATGGGAGAAGTGGCAACAAAACGTAGGTATGTGAAATGTATAAGCCCAACGACATACCATGACTTTCGAAAAAACGCCATCCGCACAATTCCTAAGATGACAACCGTCGACAAGTGAGACAATTATCGCACAATCAACTTAACAGCTCTGCAACAAAGTTGCTGACAAGAATAATATACAGAAAAATGAAACAGTAAATTGAGGATCTGTTATATGACGATCAGTTTGGATTTAGGAAAAGTAAAGACACCAAGAGGCAGTTGTGGCCTTGTGGTTGATTATGAAAGCAATGCTAAAGAAAAATCAAGACACGTTCATAGGATTTGTCGGCCTCGAAAAAGCATCCGGAGTGGAACACCAAGAACGGAGTGCTCGGATTAAAAAGAGTGTAAGGTAGCGATGTAATGGAAATGGAAATGCTGTGAGGCTAGGGTTGGTTGGTTTGTTGGGGGAAGGAGACCAGACAGCGAGGTCATCGGTCTCATCAAATTAGGGAAGGATGTCGGCCGCGCCCTTTGAAAGGAACCATCCCGGCATTGCCTGGAGCGATTGAGGGAAATCACGGAAAACCTAAATCACGATGGCCGGACGCGGGATTGAACCGTCGTCCTCCCGAATGCGAGTCCAGTGTCTAACCACTGCGCCACCTCGCTCGGTGTGAGGCTAGGGCCTCCCATCGGGTAGACCGTTCGCCTGGTGCAAGTCTTTCGAGCTGACGCCACTTCGGCGACTTGAGTGTCGATGGGGATGAAATGCTGATGATAAGGACAACACAACATCCAGTCCCTGAGAGGAGAAAATCTCCGATCCAGCCGGGAACCGAATCCAGGTCATTAGGGATGACATTCCGTCGCACTGACCACTCAGCTATCAGTGCAGCAGCAGTACAGTAGCGAGTCGCATATTTAGCTTTCATATTTGTTTTGTAGTTTGATTCTTAAATTCTTTCCGAGTGTTTGTGCGCTTGCATATTTAATTACATAAAATCCTTGCGTATTCTCGTATTTGAGAGGAGTAATATTGCTTATTGATAGCTGTAGAGTATAAAATTCGCGGAGTCGTTAGATATTATCAGTAGGATGGATAGGGTGTGTGCATGCTGTGTGCGGGCGCAGGAGGAACTGGCCGCGGTTCGCGAGCAGCTGAGCGTGCTGTTGGGCCACAGTCAACCGCCTTCAGGCTGCTGCCTCGAGGTGCAGCGACGGCGGAGGGTCTGGCGCGTCGCTTGAGACACCCCAGGTGTCGCTTGCTGCGTCCGCTGACTCAGCCGCCGAGGCACCTTCTAGTGTACCCGGCGCGTTGGGGCCGCCCTCACCTCAGGGTGAGTGGCGGACTGCAACGCGTTCGCGTCGCTCGAGGCGGAGGGCCAATGTGGAGGCTGGCCGGCTGGCCTCGCCCGTTCATCGTGTCAGTGGGCAGGAGGCCGCTCCTTCAGCAGGGCCCGAGCAGGCACTCGGGGGCAGTCTTGCTGGTTATTGGGAGCACCGATGTTAGGCGGGTGATGGAGCCCCATAGGGAAACAGCGTACAGGGCTAGAAAGAAGTCCAACGTGCACTCGGTTTGTCTGCTGGGGGGCCTCAGCCAAGATGTGGAGGCGGCCTTGCCTGCGGCTATCGAGCGTACGGGGTGCAGTCGTCTGCAAGTAGTTGCTCACGTCGGCACCAATGATGCCTGTCGCTTGGGTTCTGAGGCGATCCTCAGTGCGTACAGGCGACTGGCGGATTTGGTGAAGACCGCTGGCCTCGCACGCGGGGTGCAAGTAGAGCTCTCTATTTGCAGCATCGTTCCCAGAGTGGATCGGCGTCCTTTGGTCTGGAGCCGAGTGGAGGGTCTCAACCAGTGGCTTCGTGGACTCTGCGACGGTCTTGGCTGCAGATTTCTAGACTTGCGCTATTGGGTGGGGAATTGTAGGACGCCACTAGATAGGTCAGGGGTGCACTACACAAAGGAAGCGGGTACTCGGGTAGCAGAGTACTTGTGGCGTGCACATGGGGGTTTTTTAGGCTAGGCGGGAGTGCGAGGTGTCCTGATGAACACTCACCAGTCTATGTGCAGGCAGGGAAATCAGGACGCGCTCTGTGTAAAGACACTTCAGATGTGGTTCATCTGTAAAGGAGACCGCTTATAAAACACTAATACGACCTATTCTTGAGTACTACTCGAGCGTTTGGGATCCCTATCAGATCGGATTGAGGGAGGACATACAACCAATTCAGAGGCGGGCTGCTAGATTTGTTACTGGTAGGTTCGATCATCACGCGAGTGTTACGGAAATGCTTCAGGAACTCAGGTGGGAGTCTCTAGAGGAAAGGAGGCGTTCTTTTCGTGAATCGCTACTGAGGAAATTTAGAGAACCAGCATTTGAGGCTGACTGCAGTACAATTTTACTGCCGCCAACTTATATTTCGCGGAAAGACCACAAAGATAAGATAAGAGAGATCAGGGCTCGTACGGAGGCATATGGGCAGTCATTTTTCCCTCGTTCTGTTTGGGAGTGGAACATAGAGGTAAGATGCTAGTTGTGGTACGGGGTACCCTCCGCCACGCTCCGTATGGTGGATTGCGGGGTATGTATGTAGATGTAGATGTAGGGGCGGACAGCGATGTAATCTTTCGCCCCTGCTGTTAAATCTAACACCGAGAAGAAGAAGGGGCAGGATGATAGGACATGTGATAGGTCATCAGGGAAGAACCTTCATTGTACTAGAGGGGGCTGAAGAGGGTAACGTCTTTCACTATTTAATTTCCCATCCGACTCATCAAATTCAGTTCGTTTCTCTATCAGAAATACTAACAGGTAATCTAGAAGCCGTTGCTACGTTACTATTATCTGTGTAATGATCAGTGTCTTACTCGTGTTCATTGTCAGATAAAAACTGACTTTCGTAGTCATCAAAGTCATTTGTTAATTTCTTTAATGAGATAGCTAAAAGTCGGCAAATGATACATTTACATACATTTTCTCAATGTTCTACAAATTAGCCATTGTAACGTAAAATAATTTAAAATGTGGGATTAGAATATACAATTATGTTTGAAACGTCCCCTTTGAACAATTTATACAAGACTGTGCTTAAACTGACACACAATATTTTTTAGCGCAACGCAATCTGACTTTCAGAAATCCCTACAAAGGAATGGCCCTGACTAACATTAACCTGTACCTTTCACAAATAACTTACCTCACAAAAATCTTCATTACTCGAACTACTGCAATACAGCGAGCGCCACTACTGCCAGCTAAATAAAAGATTCAAACTACGGAAGTCACTAACTACTGATAGGGATAGTTAGTAAATGAAAGATTTTAATAGAGAACAAACAATGTATTTACCTTAATAGTCATAATATATATATCAGTTCATGACATCAATTTTTACAAATTTCAAACTCCGCCATCTCTCTCCTCACATCCACCACTGCTGGCGGCTCACCTCCAACTGCGCAACGCTACGCGCTGTTCACATCCAGCTGCCGCTGCCCAACACTACAATGACAGACAACAATGCAAACTAGCCACAGACTGCACACAGCACAGCCAGCGATTTTCATACAGAGAGCGCTACGTGGCGGCGGCGTTACCAATATAAGAACCTAAACAGCCTACTTACATAAAGAAAACATAAAGAGCCTACTTACATAGCCCCCATGCTCCCCACAAAAAAATTTACAAAATATTTTTGGGCAGTGGCCAATAATGATTTGAAAAAATTTTTCATAATTACAATAACAAAAATATCAAATGCACACACTTATTTATACAATGTTGGTCAAAAGCTAAAATTTTCTCACAGTCCATAAAGACAGTCCAGATTGTTCATCACCGTAAAATTTCAGTGTTTTTTTTTTTCAAAGTCTGAGCAGTAAAAGACAATGCACACGGAAGTACTGGATTTCCATGCAGTCTTGAAGAAGTAGTGTTGTCCTTCCAACTGAAAGACAGTGCTGGCTCTTGACATACTGACAGGTAATGGGCCACAACAGAGCAAACCCACAGCAGAGTCATTCGACGTTTTGAAGAAGATTGGTAGGTAGGTCATCACAGAGCAGACCCACTGTAGTCCTGGTAGAGAGTTATGTAAGTAGGCTGTTTATGTTTTCTTTATGTAAGTAGGCTGTTTAGGTTTTTATATTGGTAACGCCGCCGCCACGTAGCGCTCTGTATGAAAATCGCTGGCTGTGCTGTGTGCAGTCTGTGGCTATTTTGCATTGTTGTCTGTCATTGTAGTGTTGGGCAGCGGCAGCTGGATGTGAACAGCGCGTAGTGTTGCGCAGTTGGAGGTGAGCCGCCAGCAGTGGTGGATGTGAGGAGAGAGATGGCGGGGTTTGAAATTTGTAAAAATTGATGTCATGAACTGATATATATATATTATGACTATTAAGGTAAATACATTGTTTGTTCTCTATTAAAATCTTTCATTTGCTAACTATCCCTATCAGTAGTTAGTGACTTCCGTAGTTTGAATCTTTTATTTAGCTGGCAGTAGTGGCGCTCGCTGTATTGCAGTAGTTCGAGTAATGAAGATTTTTGTGAGGTAAGTTATTTGTGAAAGGTACAGTTTAATGTTAGTCAGGGCCATTCCTTTGTAGGGATTTCTGAAAGTCAGATTGCGTTGCGCTAAAAAATATTGTGTGTCAGTTTAAGCACAGTCTTGTATAAATTGTTCAAAGGGGACGTTCCATGTTGTTTAAAAATGAAATCTTCTTAAATAAATGATAAGAACAAATGACCATATTATTAGCAACCCATACTCATGAAAAATATGAAAACGGAAACCTTGTTTAGTTGTAGCAGCTGGGTCCATGGGTACCTTTCCACAAACTGACAGTGATGTAGTAATCTTCAATGAACAACCTACTCGTCTCATCGGTGAACTAAAATGATGAACCTGCTTATAAATACGTTGTGCTAGAACTACAGATAAGGAATACATTATTTATAAATTGATTTTTGGGTCCCCTTGACCTCTACTGCTTCACTTAAGGCCTATCCCTAAACAGCATTCTCAGCACACAGTACAAACTGCACATGGGACTTAATATCTGAGGTCATCAGTCCCCTAGACTTAGAACTACTCAAACCTAACTAACCTAAGGACATCACACACATCCAAGCCCGAGGCAGGATTCGAACCTGCAACCGTAGTAGCCGCGTGGTTTCGGACTGAAGCGCCTAGAACCGCTCGGCCACCGCGGCCGGCCTCATAAGCTATGTTCGTGTGTGTGTGTGTGTGTGTGTGTGTGTGTGTGTGTGTGTGTTTCTGTGTTGTGTGTATCATCGAGAGATTTCAAATTAAAATGTATGACCTACATTTCCACATACGATTACTACTTATATTTTGTCTATCAATTATTTGTTGTAATTCAAGGGAAAAGGGATTCTTCTGCTTCTCTGTTGCAGAATTTGAATTATCTGGGTAGAGCTGGCAGCGGAAGATTTACCAAATGGCTAGCAACATTAGAGAACAGAGCAAAGTGCCCATCCTTGAGCACGAGAGGTACCAACACGAAATTTCCAACAGCACTGCTAGTTTATTTGAAAAGCTGTAAAATTTGTCTACCAATCAGATTCACAGCTATTAATGATGAGGAACTTGACTTACGCAACACAGGCAAAGTAGGCATGACTTACTGTGGTAAAGGAAATAACATGAGCACAATCGATTTCGACAGCAGTCATTAGAACGAACGGTATAGACATACAATTTCTTTGTACACAAATGTCTGATAATAACTGTGTAGAGGCTAGTGCATGTAAAATAAACAATGTCAGTTCCTCTTCATAAGGGATCACCTAGTGAAACTACAATAGAAATAAGTATTCACTTCCTAAAGAGAGACCATTGTGGCTCTGTGTTGAATTTGCAAGACAGTTTAGTTTTCAAATACAAAATCATAGATTCTGGTTATGGTGTAAATGCCTTTTGAGAAGTAAGTGTAAAATAGCACAGTCGCCCAAGAAACTCTGTTTTGCTGCATCTGAACACTTTGTTAACTTTGAAGTGTACGATAAATATCATTGTATTCATTTCACTGAACTGTTTCTGATTCAGTACAACAAATGTGTTGATAGTTACGTTAAGGAGATGATATTCATATTGTATTCTATTTATATACAAAACTCAGTTCAGTGTCAGTTCCATTTTATGAATATAGATACACCTGTCAAAATATGGTTAGCTGCTAGCTATACTTCACTGTTTTACACAAATTGTAATAACCTACTGTTGGCAGCAGATGATATACTAGCAAATTTTGAAGATGAATAAGAATATGTAGTAAATTCGTATGTAAAAACTACTGTTCAGTATATTATTTCGTATCATTTCTGACAGCATAACTTTGCATTATTAGCAGAAGACGACAAAAGACTTGCACGACCAGACAAAGCTAGTACCCTAGTCTCGGGTTGAATCAATAAAACATTTTTACAACATAGCTCGTTTTCTTATTCGCTGCCCCCCCCCCCCCACACACACACACACATGAGAGAAGGTAGCTGAAAGCACAGCAACCCAGATTTCTTACCTGTATGTATGTGTAATAAATAAAAATGTTATAACTACTGTTCATTGTGTTGTTACGTGGAAATGTCATGTAGTTTCCACTGTGCAACAGCATAAGTCAGTTACTGTCAGTTTCACCATAACCTGTACGTTACAACAGTAGTGTCACATTATAATACCATAACACAGACAATTTATATGTGGAAATAACATTGTGATATCATATTTGAGGGTCCGTTGTCCTTTCACCAAGTGGGCACAAAGATCGAACTATACTCTCCACCAAGTGCACCTGAATCTGTAAATTACAACAGTGTTGCCAATAAGCAAGGCAGATGTTTATTGTACTAGTAAAAATGATATTTACTGTTTCTATAAAAAATAGAGACAATTTTAAGTGCTAATTTATTTTGGTGCAAAACAGAATTTTCACCAATGATCAAAGCTCGAACCTTCTTCCGTGTGGAACCTTATCAATTACTACATGAAATGTATTCATAGTTGCGAATACAGAGAACGTACTGCGTCATCCTTTACATACCGCTAACTCGCAGGAGATATGCTGTATGAACAGGCTCTAGCAGCACTGCAATACTTACAATACGCACAATGTAGCTCATTCTCGTAATACTATCAGCTGAACTGACAAGACCTTGCGTACACTCAAAGATGTAATCTATGTGACTTGAAATAATCGTCTGCACTAACACAACGACTTCATATAAGTCTTGATCTGTCGCTATAAATCACACTACAGCTCGCTGCGACATCACTATGTACAAAAGGATGGACACGATAACACTTTTCGTGGCATAATGGGGTCAGTGGTAGCTATCTGGATATTAATTACAACAACGCATCTGAATATCAGGCTTCGCTAGGTGCGAAAGATAAACTACAACCAAAGCTAGTATCAATCACCATAAAAATACTAAATGCGAGCGTCTACGGAAGAGGAAAGGATATATTTACTTTATCAATAACAGCAACCTGTAGCGAAGCTTACACTGTGTAGCCTGCTAACACAACTAAACACTTACGTACCGGAAATGACAGCTTTCGTACATAACTGATGAATGTCTCTTATAGATCCGTTGCCTCTTGTAGCTGCTCCTGTTTTAAAGCTTCAACAATAATCGTATATACTAGCAATCAGTGTGAACGTCACAAAATTTTTACTTAAATTGGAGAATGTGTTCACAAGGCAAAGATATAATTTAATATTGTTTACCTTTTGTTGTCAATCAACGATAACCTCTATAAGTAGAGACTTGCTTCAACAATATTGTTGGCTCTATCCATAGAGTAAATATCTCTGGAGTGAGCATTCACATGCGCAGAACAGATTTCGTGTTGTCAACATACATTGCCGGCCTGGTCACGTGTTCTCGGGATGTCGTGTGTTTGTCCGTATAGCGCCCTGTATATTTAGAATGTCACTACATCCATAACACAGACGGATTCTTTTCGTACGTGTGGTCGGCCGCGGTGGTCTCGCGGTTCTAGGCGCTCAGTCCGGAGCCGCGCGACTGCTACGGTCACAGGTTCGAATCCTACCTCGGGCATGGATGTGTGTGATGTCCTTAGGTTAGTTAGGTTTAAGCAGTTCTAAGTTCTAGGGGACTGATGACCACAGATGTTAAGTCCCATAGTGCTCAGAGCCATTTGAACGATTTTTTTTTTTTTTAGTACGTGTCGTGGATTATTTATATATGTTGCGCAGACATTTGAACAGTATCCATTTGATACAGGGAATAGACTAGCTACGTAACTTTTAAGGGCAAGTGATATTACATCCTGCTTCTTTGGCTGAGGTGTCAGAGTTCAGATGCACTCAATTTTTGGTAGTTTTCGGTATGATACGGCACTTTTTAGTATTACAGAGCCTGACGTACATTTTTGCAGTGATAGTCTTGCAAAACGACTTGACAGTACGCTAGTACTTATGCAAGTGTCCGAAAAACACCGAATTTGCTACACATTAGCGATTATATCCCTGCTAATTCTTCCTTTTTCCTGCTATTTCTGCGTATTTATTTCCTCATTTTTGCGAAATATAGCACAATTTTTCTTACTGGTGACACTTTGAAGTACTTATTTAACGCATTTTACGTACATGCTCCCAGTTTATTAAATAAATAGTAGACTGAGTAATCTATATACATAATCGACAAGTCACTGATAAATGCATGAAGGATAGTATTTGTTGAAACAACTAATCATTTCCTTTCCTGTTCCACTAGGAAATTTACGAGAGGAAGCGATTGTTCGTAAGCTTTTGTACGAGCCGTAATATCTATTATATAGTCATAAAATCGTAGAAAATAGGTCTACAGAATCAAGCCTTAATTATAATGCGTCTCAAAATGTTTAAACATATACAGTGTCTCTTACTAATATAATAACTATAATTAGAGTAACTATCCCTCCTTTTAAATATTTTTCTGTGCATCCGTAGCAACAACAGTAATTCACCATCGCTATTACACTATCAACAAACGGTGAAACACAACAAAAACTCTTGATATTATAAACTTCAAACGTTGAAGAAAGCACACACGCACAGCGAAGTCCCGAAAACACGTGACAGTCCTGGTTTAATGTTGACAACATGCGCAGAACGCAATGCTCACTCCAGAGATATTTACTCTATAGCTCTATCGTAACAAAGTATTTCGTCAATCTCAACCTTCCAGAATTAAATGGAATAACTTTTCATTCATAAATAATCACTTTTTTATAAAATATAAACTTGCTTTCCCTGTCTAAGTATGGATTAATTATCTTTCCTTTCACTGCAAGTTATTCACTGCAAAATACTATTCCTTCTCTTTTGGGTTTTAATTTCTTTGAGCTTTGCTTTTACCAAGCTCAGCCATTTCAAACGTTGACTTCCGCGACCCACTAATATTTAAAACTCAAAACATAGCATTCGATACACTGTTTTAGAGAGAGTTAGATTCCCTAATAAATGGTTCTTCACTTGTCGTTTAGGGACAAAGGGAAAACTTACCATATTCTCAATAACTAAATATTACATAGGACGACCGTTCTCTTTAATATAGACTACACATAAAGTGCATTCAACGAGATTTCCGGAATTTACTGTATTATGACGCCCACGCTGAAGTCGCACAAAAAATCCTGACCAAATATCGCTAAGTCATTATTCCTCAGTGCTTGCGTACACCTATACAATCACAATAATGCAATGCAACGCTACTATCCCTTCGTGCGTGCTTTAATCCTCAAGCACAAAATAACTAAACGGCTTCACATAAACACGTCTCTTCGCATACGCAAAATCTCCCAAAAATATTGAAATACGGTTCCCTACACGTGACTATCAAACAGCACAACGCACCATTAATCACAACAGAAGAAACTCATCCTACGCTTTAATAAATCGGAGCTTTTCCTGTACCTGGCGAGTCTACACTCTACCAAAATCGGTGAAATAATCACTTTCTAAAAAAGCTGTTTTTCTAAACGACATAGGACTGCTTTGAATACACTTGATTCACGTATCGTACGTGTGAGCCGATCTCATCACACAAATCTTTTAAGGCTCACTAGTCGATCAATACTCGGATACTGAATTAAAATTCTAAAAGGGCAAGAAAAGAATCAGTCTCTGCGAACAAACATATCACGCCAATTCTCTCTTTAACAATAAGTGTTTCTTCCTAGCAATAACCCACAAAAGTTTCTAATAGACAGCTGCTCCGTAGATGTCATCTTTGTCGCACGCCGCGATTTAGCAGTCGGCTGGGCTAGCAATCTCTCTGACTTAACAGGACAGAACTTTTCTCTGCCATCAAGTGCCACATATCTACGTTTTAACACAAAAATGTAAGAAAACTATACAAACAACTTAACAAACTCTTCATTCTCCTAGAACATAAGTTGAGGCGACACAAACATCTGACGCGCTTTTTCGAGCTGAAGGCGTTTGGCACAACAACCATCAGCTGTATGATGGAATGACGATAATGAAAATTTGTGCTGCACTGGGACTCGAAACCGGATTTCCCAATTGTTATTAGCGTGCATCTCCGAAGGATTATTACATCGTAATTCGGAATAACACAGGCACTGCGAAATCATATTCTCAATAATTGTTTTTGACAGAAAGAAGGCAAGCAGCCTTTGTGTTTTTCAAAGTGTTAAACAAGTTAACATATCGTGTTTTGTGTCTTTTGCACTTATACTCGCTTATTACGAAAATATGCAGTTAAAGATGTTTCCAAAACTTGTCTTTTTTAGTATGATTTACTGCGCTAAAGTTTCGTAAAATGTGACTTCTGTAGCTAAATATGGTATAGATTTTGGTGTTATTTACTAGACGACATACTGCTCTTAAACTTTTATAGAGAGCTCTAATACCATTGTCCCAAATGGTGGACGCAGCACCCTTTCTCAAAAGTGTGTTTTCGTACCACCTGTGGAACAAGTAGGCATAATACTGAAAGTAATAAATAAGCTATATTAACCAGTCAATAATGTCAGTTATATTCTTCTGGTATAGAATATGTTATATTACTTTCTTTCCCTCTAATATGGCGCTTGGTGAGGCAAAGTATTACTGAAAAGATTCTAAAATTGTCAGGTGGTAAACGTTCGATCTTTGAACCAACAGTAACGTAATTTCAAATACTTGTAAGATAGAAATTATGATATCTTTAGGTATTTCAACAAATATTACAGACAAATTAGATATTCAAGTAATATTTTGGGTCTTAATTTGAGAGTATGCAATCATGTTTTAGGCATCAAGTGTACATTAACTTTTAAGTTACAACAGTAGTGTCAATAAGTGAGCCACAAGTATTTTGTATTATTATAGAACAGCAATACAGACAACTGGGAAATAGAATTAATATTGTGATATTTAATTTGAGGGCCAATTGTGATTTGGAACAAGCGGGGTAAAAATATTCAACTTTAGTTGTCACCGAGTGTGTCTCAAATCTTTAAGTTTGGCCAGTAATGCCTGTATCTTTACATATTTTGACAAATAATACACTGTTTAGATGTGGATATAATATTGTGATATTTCATTTGTGTCTTGCACCAAGTGGGATGCAATTATCGATCTTCATTCGTAGTCAAGTGAAGAGCAGAGATCAAGATGCTCAACTCTGGAACTACACAATTGGCTGTTTCGTTTTATTGGCCACTAAAATACTGAGCTATGATGGGGAGAGCAAAGGATATGTGTTATAGCTTCAAGAAGTTCAAAAATGTGTCTGGATATTAAATGCCGGGCTGTGATTGGGAGATCTAAATACATTTGTGTTGACATAGAAGCTCTCTTGTTATCTTATTTTCAAGAAAGGTGCCTGGCTTAGAAGAGGGGAAGATGATGAGTGGAATGGGTAGAGGGGAGATGGACTAAGTGTGATGACATTATGCATTTACCCTTGCTCCTGCGTGTAGGAAATCTACAGGGCAAAGGTCATGCTTGTCCCTGAATGTCTGTTGCTCGCCTACTGAGGTAAATTTGGGCCTAACAAGGGAATTACAACAAGAAAGAACACAGGAGACCTGATAGAAACCGTACAAAACATAGACATACCACACACAGCATCAGTGGTATTATTTTTACTGTTTAGAGACCTAACCTACAAGTCATCGTCGTCATCATCATCAGCATCATCCGGTATAATTTGACATTAAATACATGCACAGATCCATTACAACCATGGAAACAGCAGAAATAGCAGAAAAACACATTAGTCTGACTACAGGAACAATAACTGAAATAATCAGCATTATCAAACTGGTAGCACAACATAATTACCTCAAGTTTCATAAGTAATATTACCTGAAAGGTGGTGGTCACTCAATAGGACCCTCTTTATCAAGAACATTGCCCAATATCTCCACAAACCATTGAGACAATCAAGTCTTTGATAAAATAGCCATCCACGAAAAAATACCAAAACATTATACTGGTGCACATACGTTAATGACATAATTGGTATACAAAACGAAACATAAGAAATACTAGATATATTCGAGATGGAAATTAACTCAGCATACCGCAACATAAAATTCAAAATAGAATAGAAAACGGATAAAGAGATACTTTCTTGACTTAGTAACTTTAAGAAAATAGTAAGCACTCACCCATCTTACACAGAAAGCCTACAGCCACAGGCATAACTTTCTACCATTTCCATAAACAATACAATTACAAACAATAAAACAAATAGCAATGCAAAATCGATACAAACACACAGAACAGTAGACAAACTGAACTACCAAATTAAAAGTAAATACGTCAAGCCTCAGCAGGTACGAGAAAGTAAGTGGAAGAACTGGATGGATTGGGGTTCACATCATTCACCATTGTTTATTAAAACACATTTATGTAAGAAAAATAACAAAAACCAGATAGAGCCAATTAACAGGATTACTGACAACAAATTGAACTTTTCAGATTTAAGAAATTACACACCTTAGTTTAGTAACAATTTAAATAATTGTTAAAGACGAAAAGCTGTGTCTGAGAGCCATTCTTAGATCTCAGACTAAACATTTCTATCTTTAGGAACCACAACTTAAAAAAAGGTTTCTACAAATGAACAGATAATTAATATTTGGAAACGGATGGCTCTTTAAGACAACATAGAAACATAGCTCATTTCAACAGGTTAAAAATTTAATAGCTGTACAGGAAGACAGAATATCTTACAGTTGCTTCGAGACAACTAGGAAAAAATTCTTAAAATACACATCTATGGGCATCTAGACAATTTAATAAAGTAAACAGGTGCAGGAATTTATAGAGCTACCTTCACGCAGACAGCACAATTTTTCTTAAATCTCGCCCCAATGAGTAGTTAAGAAATTAATAGGAGAACGAATGTGCACAGATTGATATAACTGCTTTCAGACAGACTGAAATTCTCTTAAGACATACCCTACAAAACACTTCAGTGGTTCAGTAAGTGAACGTCTCTGCATAGCGGCTCAAGAACGGCACTTAAAAAGGAAGAGAACCAATAAATAGTGCTCAGAACCAACTTGCAGCAAAAGGTAAATAATAAATAAAAGGTTAGAAAGGTCAACTCAGGAAAACATTTAAATAACGCATAGTTGTACACTTAAATCTAGTAAGCTGTAACTAGCCCTGAGACAGGGAATACATTCCTTTTACTCTTCAGCTCACAAATGGCTAGCGAACGAAGACGTAAGTAACCTTCAGATCATAGTAGCACTTAAAAGTTTTATACTCTTTTGTCTTTTACACCCTGTGAACCTCAAATGTGCCAATTAGTTATTATGAACGAATTATATTTTCACAAACCCAGGCGACATCTCAATATGATACGTGCGATTCAAATAGAGCCAACCAACATGTGGCCAACCTAGCGGGGATCGACCCTATGTCCAACAAGTCAACAGAGCCCTAAACATCGAACTGTACACAATTTTAACACAAAATTTCAAACAGTAATTTGCGTAATTTGAGTGAAGGCAGCCGAAGGGTAGCGGCGGCAGTGCATTCCACGAAGCCTATGTACAGAGGCGACGTTAACAGCCATAATACGATGAGCACGCACTGTGTCCAGGTCCAACACTTGTCACAGCGTGCCACAACAGTAGAAAACTGAAACAGACAAAAGGAGCTTCTAAATTACTCTGTCATTCTCATTTAAGGAGGGTAGGACGTCAAACGGGCCGACTTGGAGCACGAGAGGCACCACAGGACATTTTAATTTCCACTGTCTATGCTTACACAAATAAATTCATAAAACTTTGTCAGCATGACCAGGAAGTATTCAGAATTCACACTCATAGCAGTGGAAGTTCAAAACCATAACAAAATACTTTTTTTTTAAATGTGAAATTTCATCATTTTTTTTTCACTTACTGTTGCCTGCATTTGTTGCTATATGTACACTTTTCTTCACAAATAAGAGAGATTCTACGATGAATTTTGCACGGCATACAAACCATACTTACAGCACTGAAATCTGCAGCAACTTGCCGAAGAGTTACACTATTGTCGCGTTGAACGATTCTCTTCATTCGTCGTTGGTCCCGTTCTTGCATGATCATTTACCGGCCGTAGCGATGTCGGAGATTTGATGTTTTACCGGATTGTTGATAGTCACGGTTCACTCGTGAAACGCTCGAACGGGAAAGTCCCTACTTCATCGCTGCCTCGGAGATGGTGTGTCCCATCGCTCGTGCGCCGACTATAACAACACGTTCGAACGCACTTAAATCTTGGTAATCTGCCATTGTGGCAGCAGTACCTGATCTAACAACTGCACCAGACCCTTGTTCTCTTATACATGTGTTGCCGACCGCAACGCCGTATTCTACCTGTTTACATATCTCTGTATTTGAATACGCATGCTATACCTGTTTCTGTGGCACTTCAGTGTAGTTTCTGTGTTTCAGAACACCATCTTTAGGCCTTAATTGTCGTAAGAGGATTCATTCCAATCATATACATGATTCCATTAGTGATCAACACCTATGAACTAGTTTTCGCAGCCCAATGGTAACAATTATGCTGAGTCTCCATGCCATCAACTATCAACTCAAAAAATGAAATGAAATGAGTTCAATTGATCGTGTGAGACACAACATCGTTATTACAGCTAGTCTGCGAAAAACGGTTGATAGATATCGACCACTGATGGAATCGTTTATACAATTGGAGTTAACTCTCTCAACGTCAGTTATGGCCTGAAGACGGTGTACTGAAGCACTGATTCTGAAGCACCGAGAGTGCCAGCCATGTAATAAATAACATCGTAAGAACGGCTGCAGGTGTTCCATTTTGTAGCTTAAGTGAACGTCCAAAGTCCCTCAAACCTCCAATGAAAATGGGCATACAAAAAAATTTATTAGTGACTGATGCATTTCAGTTACAGGATCACATAAAGGAACCGTTTGCAGGTCACCATGAAAGTTGATTTTGTAGAAGACGATATGACGACAGACACTCACACACTCGCAAAGAAAAGGAGAAAAGTCCTAGATTGTTGGCATCATTGTTTCGTGTATTTAGGAAACTACTGATGTTGTCTATGGAAAATAAAGGAATTATTACTACAACATGCGTTTAATTGTAGAACTTATTGATGAAAAACTCCACTTCAGAACCGCTGTACTCACCTCAAGGAACATTTGACACCCACACTAGCAATGGAAATGTTAGTTGGGAATCACGGATGTCCCAGAATGACATTGGCATGGAGAAGTACGGGATGAATTTATGAGGTGCTACGTATCACATGAAGGACGTGTGTCTTGCCAAAATCACTACTGGCGTGTGCACAGCAAGAGGAAATATGAATTTTTTTATGCAAGGAAACTGAAACTCTAAATTGAACTACAAACATTTTTTGTATGTAATCTGTGATCAAAAAACATCCTTTTGCGTTGGTCACTGAGACTGCCATTCCTTTTTTTGTGGCTCACTGAGATTGCCAATAGCAGGCTATTACAAAAAATGCGAAAAATCTGATTTACTGTTAATGTCCTACAACTCATTTGAAATACGAAAATCTACAATAAAAGAATTTCTTTAGTCATTCATTCAACCCAAGCCGCATGCAACATGCCATATAGGTCGGCAGACTGACGGATTGTGGCAGCACGTCGTTCCTTGTCCACAGGCGGTGCGCGCGGATCGCAGCGATTTGCCTAGAGCGGCGTTGTACAGTGCCGCATGCAGCTTGTTGCCCTGTGTCGCCCTGATCGAATTCCTCCTTGTTGCATGCTTCATAGCCGCATCTCACACGTTGCCCAATTGTTGCCTGTGTGGATTTGCCTTTTTAGAGGCAGTTTTGAGCCTGTGCAGGTGCCGAGAAAATTAAATTTCAGGCATTACCTCTCACCACGCACAACGCAGTGGCCGACGGCCTTCACTTAACGACCGAAAGCAGCGGCCTTTGCATAGAATTGTCAGTGCTAATAGACAAGCAATGCTGCGTGAAATACCCGCATAAATCAGTGTGGGACCTACGACGAACATATACGTTAGGACAGTGCGATGAAATTTGGCGTTAATGGAGTATGGCAGCAGACGACCGACGAGAGTGGCTTTTGTTATCATGATGACATCGCCTGCAGCGCCTCGCCTAGGGTCGTGAACGTATCAATTCGACCCTAGACAAATGGAAAACCGTGACCTAGTCAGATGAATTCTGATTTGTTTGGCAAGAGCTAATGGTAAGTTTCGACTGTGGCGCTGACCCCGCAAAGTCATAGACCCAAGTTGTCAGCAAGGTTACTGTGCTAGCTGGTGGGGGCTTCACAATTATATGGGCTGTGTTCACGTGGGACGGACCGGGCCATTGACTGGTAATGGTTATGTTCGACTACTTGAGGCCATTTGCAGCCATTCTTGGACTTCACATTCCCAAATAATGATGGACGTTTTATGGATGACAATGCCCCATGTCACCGGGCCACAATTGTTTGCGATTGGCTTGAAAAACATGCTGGACAATTTAAGCGAATGATGTTGTCACCCAGATCGCTCGACATCAGTCCCATAGAACATTTATGGGACATATAAAATCCTGCATCGGCAATACTTTCTCAATTATGGATGGCTGTAGAGGCAGCATGGTTCAATATTTCGGCAGGGGACTTCTAACGTCTTGTTGAGTGCATGTCACGTCGAGTTGGTGAACAGCTCCGGACAAAAGGAGGTCCGACACGATATTAGGGGGTATTACTTGACTTTTGTCACCTCACTGTACATGGAGAATGTCTATTTTTTGGGCAATAAAGGGTGTATGAGTGACTGAAATAGCATTGTGCAATAAGGGATTGATTCGCATACACTGAGTAAAATAAAATATGTGAAATAACCAGTAAATATATCATAGAAGAAATTTCTTGTAACGGTTCGCATATGTCGACAGTTAGTACATCAGTTTTGCTCCTGTAGTAAATAATAAAGACAGCAGTATTGTATAGGAAAACATTACTGAGTAACCGGACAAAGTAAGAAGTAAGGCTTTAACTATGTGCAAATTTATATCGAAAATTGTTTTAGAAAAGGCGCTGCAACGACACCACGTTGTAGCCGGAATTGCTAGGGATGGGACGGAGCACTGGCCGGGACTCCGTGTGCAGTAACAGCTGAGCGACAGTACTCCGGTCACCATGGAATGTCAGGCGCCACGACTGCTGTCAGGACCTTTCGAAAAGAAATTATTTACCAGCCAGTCGTTGCATTTATATCATTTGAGAACTGACTCTATGTTGACCCAGGCCAAGCTTCTATTGCACTGATTCTAATATTAATACCCACTGACTATTTCAACTGATAGTTAGCGAAAATGTAAGGCGCTGTGCGTGTAATATTTTTCCGAGAATATACTTAATGTGTTACAGAAGATTACTCATGTTGATTAGTAGTTTGCAGTTATTTGTGTGTTAGTAATCAGCTGGGAATTTGAATGTTGATTAATACTCAATGCATCATTTAATTCAGTTTGAAAATAATTTCATGAAATAGTGCAAAACGTTTATTCTTTGAAAGTTAAATAATCCCTGAGGAAAGTGGAATTTTAGATTCGCATAGGGGAGAACTGATTTTAATGCAGTCAGACACTAACCCAAGCCACAAGTGGTAACATTTCGCTTTAATAACCCATTGCGCATATTCTAAAGATCTACATGTTAGACCCCTGATGTGGGTTTCCCTGGATCGAAATTTGATTTTCTTTAAACGTTCAGAATGGAGAGTGTGTGATCAGATAGAAGGTTTAAAATATTCTTATACACACCTCCTGAAAGAAGATACGCCACAATACTTACGTCAGTTCACGATGTGCTTTAAGATAAAGATAAAATTTTGTAAATATAATTTGACAGTTAACATCAATTCCTTTTAAGAGTGTCGATTGATCTGTTACAGATATTTCTTAGTTATATGAAAGCAGATAAAACTCTTACTGTCCGTCACTGAAATCAGCCTTTCAGTGACGTGAGCGTTTCCACATTCGTTTACCTTCCTCCACCTGGATCCTCTACCATCTCATCAATTTCCCACCCCTCCTCACCTATTGCGAACACCTCCGTATTTCCTGTACTGTCCGCAAACTATTTCCCAATTACCCCATCGCCTCTCCTCCGACCGGCAACGTTGGTATGCCACCGCACCCTCACCAACACAATCTTCTTGATGCAATAATTGTACAAATTTATTTTATTTTATGAACTTCTATGTGCTACCAGTTTCGGAATTACATTGATGCCATTTTCAGGCCCCACTCGCCATAGTCGTAAAATCACTATACATGGAAGGAGCCATATAACTGGATCCTTGAATCAAATTGTCCTGCAACAGCTCTTGGAGGCCAGGCGACACAGACTGAGTCGGTTTGCAAACATCGATGTGAGCCACAGGGCCAGTTGGTTACAGTCTGCACTGCGAGTCGTGGCGGTGATACTGTCTGTTATGTTGCTCTCTCTATTTTTAAATGTTTTTGCTTTCTGTCTGTACGCTGGTGTCGTTATGGAGATGGAATTAGGCGTGACTACGTGATAGATGCTTGTCCTGTTTCATACATGCTGAGGGGCAATTGTTTACTCACCGCAGTAAATTTATCTACATTTATCGATATGTTACTGCCCAAGTTATTAGTTAGCGTGAACTTTCAGTCCCTTGGTGTGATTATTAGACACTTTGATACTAGTCCTAGACTGTGAAATACGCTAATTACTTTTTTATAAATTGCCACAGGTACTCGTAACTAATACTGAACGTTTCTGTGATATAATGAAAAGAAATGTAAATTCAGGATGTCATTTTTGCTGCTCCGAAAACTCCACTACAGACTCCATTGACCTCTTATTTGGACATCCTGTTTTGCTTTTAACGTCATTATTTCACACGTGGTTCACACAGCATTAGCAGCACAAACTAAAATAGTTTATAGCACAGTACCGTCATTGTGCCAACATAGGTAGCAGAAAAAAGTTTTCGAGTAAGTGTCTTGCTCCGTTGTGCTGATATTCTTGCAAACTCAAGATGACCATCTAAATCACAGGCGCCTTGATTTTAAAATGTTTGAGTGTAATCAGTCCGAATCAGTGATGAGTGTTAGTCAAAATCACAATTATCTTGTACATGATCGAAAGCGCATAAACGGAGAACCACTTTCAGCCAGAGCGAGCTGTAGCTAAAAGACCTCAACCGTTCGACGACTTCAAAGAGTTACCCTGAACTCATGAAATCGGGCAGTTGATCGTGCACCCTCCTGGGGGGAAGAAGACGGGTTCGGCGGGATTAGGACGCTGAGTATTTACTGAAAGTTGTCATTTCCTTGATATCGAGGGGCTTACAGTAGTTGGAAGAGGTGCTACTCGAAGAAACGGACTTGGCTAAGTCCATTAAAGTGAGCATAAACTCAATAGTTTCCACGGGAACTGAAGAGATCGAACTTTCTGACCTTCATAAAAGTGGACTGGTACCCCAGTTTAATGGACAACATCATGGTATTGACTGTAGAATATTATACTGGTAGATACTAGACCAAAAATGTTGCTTCGCGTCTCATGTTACCAAGAAGATTAAATCTTCAAAACAAGATAGCAACATTAACAAAGATACCGTACTACGAATGTAAGTTTCATCTATCGTTGACAAAGCCTGATGTTACCCGACAATATATCAACACATCAGACCACGTAAATTGAGTTTTACAATACTTGTCAGAGAAAGTTTCAGATTGAATAACACAGTATACACAGTGTTCCATTACTAATTAATTATTAACTTAGAGCGGATTCCTTAGGGGAAGTATACAACGCGTCCCCCCACCCCCATCCCCACCCCCCACCCCTCACCATCTCCACCACCACCACTAAAAAAAAAAGAAAAAAAACGACAAAGCTTTGATGCTGGAGAGCGTCGAAGTCTGAAATGGGTGTACGTTCCACATTACGTCAATAAACCCAACATGAGCAGCACGTCACGCGGTGTACATTACAAACGGGCTTCGAACTGCATACCACCTACGTCGATGAAGAGCCTACATCGGCGGTGCTGAGCCTCACGCATATGAGTCAATCCGCAGCACACAGATGGTTAAAGGATTTTGTACCTTCCGTATTCAAATACCAAAACGAATCGGACCAAATTGCCACAATCGTTCGCTCTCAGGTTTCTACGCTCTCCAGCGCCCACGCCGTGCGTTGTCGGATATGAGTTCCTTCTTGGGAATCGATCAGTTGGCCTTCCCTCACTACGTACTAAGCGTCGTTGTCGTTTTATTGGAACACCCTGTATATAGGATGAATCAGCTGCCCCTACCGCTGTCATTTTATGCAACCCGCAACGTTATAGTTGACCTTCGTAAACTACGCGTGAGATTTTCCTACAGCAAAAATTAACATGACTTTCTTGTAAGAAATTTAATTTAGTTAAATTCTGGACTTCGATACGTTTTCGCTAGAGAAAGTTGTTTTTGAGTGATTCAAGTAAAACTACAAAAATTACCTTCAAAACACACCCACTCCCGCACTCAGCCCCCACCGTCAGAATTATTAGTAAACTGTTCATGGCATCCCCTTCTAGCACTGTACAAATATTTGTGACTGCACGAACTATTTCGCACATTCGACATGTTTTGCTCTTCATTGAGTGGCACTATTACGCTACCGGCTTAGTAGAGCACTTACAAATTGTAAACTTGACGTTTGTGTAAATTTTACACAGCAATTTTGTGAATTTTAGAAGCATGAAATGAAAAATAGCACGGTTGTATTCCTACAAAAATGACCCGCACATTTTTTTTCTGTAATGCCAATGGTTTGCCCTTAGCGAGCGAGAGAACCTAAAAATCTCGCACGTAGTTTATGATAGCCAGCTAGAGCATTGTGGGTTGCGTAAAACGACAGCGTGTAAGTAGGCTGTTCACGTTTTTATGTTGGTAACGCCACGTAGCGCTCTGTATGAAAATCACTGGCTGTGCTTCGTGGAGTCTGTGGCTGGTTGACATCGTTGGAATATTCGCTATTGTAGTGTTGGGCAGTTGAATATGAACAGCGCGTAGTGTTGTGCAGTTGGAGGTGAGCCGCCAGCAGTGGTGTATGTGGAGAGAGAGATGCCAGAATTTTGAGCGGACCATCTGGGAGTGTGTCCGTCGGAAAAGGGAAATTTGTTTAATTAGATGTCACAAAATTATATATGGCTTTTGGACGCTATTGAGGTAAATATATTGTTTGTTCTCTATCAAAATCTTTCATTTGCTAACGATGCCTATCGGTAGTTAGTGCCTTCAGTAGTTAGAATTTTTTATTTAGCTGGCAGTATTGGCGCTCGCTGTATTGCAGTAGTTCGAGTAACGAAGATTTTTCTGAGGTAAGTGATACATGAAAGGTATAGGTTATTGTTAGTCAGGGCCATTTTTTGTAGGGATTATTGAAAGTCAGATTGCGTCGCGCTAAAAAAAAATATTGTGTCAGTTCAGTGATGATCAGAATAAGTAAAGAGAGAACTGTCTGAGTACGGTCAGTTTTGCTCAGCTGTTTGAAAATCAAATAACGTAAGAGTTTTTACAGCACTGTCATTCAAAATTTTACTAAGGGGACGTTACAAGCGGTAACCCATCACCCGGTGCGTACGTCCCGCGCATAGTCTGCCATTAATATCACAATATAAACTGCAGCATGTAGAGTGGTGCTGTGACTGGGAAGCATGGAGTGCTGATGAATGGCGTCGAATTTGCGTTCAGCCATGAATTACTGTTGTGCACAACCCCGGACGACCATCGTCGGCGAGTATGTTGAGAAGTCCCATTGTTCCAATGATCTGGGGAAAACACAATTATGTTACTCCTGGCGTCATGTTTAGGGGAGCCTTCGGGTATGATTTCAAGTCACGACTGGTAGTGACTGAAGAAAATGTCAGACTCAACAGCACATCACGTTCTCATGTCTCACTTCTCATACGACAATATCCTGGTGGCATTTTTCAAAGACGATGTTCGTCCATTCTCTAGGAACTGTATCTGTTCCCGACAGTAGATGTGTGGACCAGCACAGTTCGGTCTCAATTCCGTGTCAATGACAGTATCAAGGGTACCAACGACCATTTACAACAGTTGTGAACCAACGTGCATCAGAAGAAGGTACAACGGATTTATAACACCCTTCCCAGTCGAATCAGTGCATGCATCCATGCTGTAGGTGGTAGTTCAACGACATACTGATTAGTAGGTCTGGGATTTTTATGGTAGAGAACACATTTTTCGGTAAAATTGACATGTTCCTTAATTACATATACGCGAGGCATTGAATAAGAAATGCAACACTTTTTTCCGAAAGCAGATGCTTTTATTCGCGATTCCAATATACCATATCATTCCCCACTCTTTTGGCTACGAAAAAAAAATATTTTTCAATATAGTCACCGTTCAGTGCAGCGGCCTTACGCCACCTTACTGGGTGAGCCTGTATGGCCGCATGGTGCCATTCTACAAGTCGACGCCGGAGCCAACGTCTTGTTGGATAATAACCTCCCCATTATCCACATACTGCTTCCCGCCGAGTGCCTCCTTCATTGGGCCAAACATATGCAAGTAGGAAGGTGAGAGGTTCGAGCTGTAGAGTGGATAAGGAAGAACAGTCCAATGAAGTTTTGTGATCCTCTAGGGTGCGCAGACTTTTGCCAGGCCTTGCGCAGTCATGGTGAAGGGCACGCTCGCTTGCATTGTTGTGCCGACGAACGCCCTGAAGTCGTTTCTTCAATTTCCTGAGGATAGCATTGCAGAATTCACAGCTGTGTGCGGCCGGCTGAGACGCGGGAGATCGGTCAGGTCTGCGCGACCTTGTGGAGACGATGACAAGCGCCTGTTCGCTGCAAGATCTCCGTAGGCATTCTACAAGCGCCTACGAATATCTGCGATGCTCTAGTTTTCTGCCAAAATAAAATCAATGACAGCTCTCTGCTTGGAACGCATCTCCGCTACAGACGTTATTTTGAACCCTACATATAGCACTCACTCTGTCTCATCGGAACTTCATGAACCTATAGGAGCTGAAGCGGAAATAGTCCACAACAAATTCCGCATTTTTTTAACAGATACTGGACGAGAAAAAACTGTGTTGGTTTACTTATTGAACGCATTGAACGCCCCTCGTAAATGCTTGTTATGAAGAGACTACGTCAATTACTGCAATTTCTTAAGTCATGCAATTTCTCTCTGACAGAGAGTGTCTTTTGAAATTCCATGAATAAACCCAATTTTAGTATTTTAGCCACATCAACAGCTGTAACTCTTCTTTTTTTTTCTTTTGAGTCGTCAGTCTTCGGACTGGTTTGATGCGGCCCGCCACGAATTCCTCTCTGGTGTCACCCTCTTCACTCTTCACCTCAGAGTAGCACAGTAGCACTTGCAACCTACGTCCTCAACTATTTGCTGTATGTATTCCAATCTCCATCTTCCTCTACAGTTTTTGCCTTCTACAGCTCCCTCTGGTACCATTTCCTGATGTCTTAACAGATGTCCTACCGTCCTGTCCCTTCTCCTTGTTAGTGTTTTCCACATATTCCTTTCCTCTCCGATTCTGCGCAGAACTTCTCACTCCTTACCTTATTAGTCCACCTAATTTTCAACATTCGCCTGTAGCACCACATCTCAAATGTTTCGATCCTCTTCTGTTCCGGTTTTCCCACGGTCCATGTTTCACTAGCATACAATTCTGTGCTCCAGACGTACATTCTCAAAAATTTCTTCCTCAAATTAAGGCATATCTTTGATACTAAAAGTTTTCTGTTGACCAGAAATGACCTTTTTGCTAGGGCTAGTTTGCTTTTGATGTCATCCTTGCTCCGTCCGTCATTGGCTCTTTTGCTGCGCAAGTAGCAGAATTCCTTAACTTCATCTACTACGTGACCGTCAATCCTGATGCTAAATTTTTCGCTGTTCTCATTTCTGCTACTTCTCATTACTTTCGTCTTTCTTAAATTTACGCTCAGTCCATATGCTGTACTCTTTAGACTTCATTCCATTCAGCATATCATGTAATTCTTCTTCACTTTCACTTAGGATAGCAATGTCATCAGGGAATCGTATTATTTAAATCCTTTCACCTTGAATTTTAATTCTACTCCTGAAGCTTTCCTTTATACCCATCACAATGTGTTCGATGTTCAGATTGAACAGTAGTGGGGAAAAACTACATTCCTGTCCCTTTTTAATTCGATCACTTCGTTCTTGATCGTCCACTCTCATTACTATCTCTTGGCTGTTGTACGTATTGTATATTACCAGTCTCTCCCTATAACTTACCCCTGTTTTTCTCAGAATTTCGAATATCTTGAACCCATTTTACATAGTCGAAAGCTTTTTCCAGGTCGACAAATCCTATGAACGTGTCTTGATTTTTCTTTAGTTTTGCTTCCATCACCAACCGCAACGTCAGAATTGCCTCTCTGGTGCCTTTACCTTTTCTAAAGCCAAATTGATCCTCATCTAACACATGTGGCCCGAAACATTACTCCTGTCAATGTAATACTCTTCATAATGGGTGCTGTACCTTATAAGGTGAAAGTTGCCGATTCACTAAAAGCATTATTCAGGAAAACGGTTCTTGTGATCTGCTTATCCCAAGACATACACAGAGTTGTAGAAGACATTCGTAGTAAATTCCCCGATATTGACCAATTTATTGGTGGTACCAAAAAAGTATTTTTGAAAACCCCTTCACGAGGTTCAGCATTTGAGTTGTTAACTCCCAACACTTCCTGCCACCATCTCACGTTTTGCCAAGATAGGGATCCTGAAGTAATGCCTGCAACTATTATTACCAGAAATTTAGCGATGTGAGAAGCATAATTGATTCATTCGATAGCAGCAAGACTGCTTCAATTGGACTAGACAAAGAATTAATATCTAATGCAGAAATAAAATCAAATTTTGGATATATTCCTGCTGCCCTGATTCCTTTTGAGCTATCGGGAGCGCCGCTAGTGGAGCAGACAGAACGAGTGAAACGAAATGTGAATAAATTAGGACCTGTTTTTGCTAAAATAGGAAAAGAAGTCAAAGAAAATGAAAAATGTGTTAGAAAACAATCAACGTTACCACATACTACGCTCCATTTCAATGACTTCGTCGGGTGGAATGTTGTCTCTTAATTACTTATTTTAGATTCAAATAATGTTGTCCATTTTAAATATGCTTCTCTTGTATCAGCTGAAGTAGAAAGAAGTTTTCCGAAGTACGAGGCTCTGTTGACTGACAATAATATACTTTTCTTTTTGATTTTCACAAGTCATTCACTGTATATTACAACATAGTGTTCGTAAATTGTATAAAAATGAGGATGGAAAAAAATTACGTCATAGGCTAACCATGTTCTGACAATCATAGTAAAAACATACTACATCGTCAAATTCCATAGTTTAGCTTGCTTGTTATGTGCATTTTATTCTTAAACAAATAGTTAACTGACTAGATAATTTGTTTTACAACGGAAATTTTATCTCAGGTTAATTACGTTGGTTCATATGTTTTACATTATTATGCATACCTTTGTAGATAGTAGCACTATAGATAAGTGAGCCCATATTGCCATGTTCTTTGCAAGTTTGATTCGATATTGAAATCACAGAAATGATTTCACATATCCTCTCAACCCATGAAGTTTCATTCCATTTCCCGTCACCCTTCTGGCTGCTTCAGTATTTTTGTCAGGCGGTAGGGGAAGGTGTTGTATCTTTGTACAATTTTCAGGCTTTCGTCTGTAAACCGCCTTGTAAAAGAATTTTAATAGACCTTCTCATTTCATTTTTAAGTGATGGCGTTCATTTCTGATGTGGTGCTGTTGAGACGTGGGACTTAGGGAAAACAGGAAAGGTGTGGACGGGGTCTAATCAGTTACCGTTGGTTGCCCAGAAAACACATACACTTTATTTTTAAAAAAGAACCAAACAATCAACAATCATTTTTAAAAGATTTACTACACTGGCGGCTGAAAGCCTTATTACCAGAATTACAAGTTATTGTCGGCTGAAGGCCACAAACAATGTTACACACAATCAACGGCTCAAGGCCTGGTTAAGAAGGTTCAAAATTATTCGTCTACTGAAGGCCAGAAGCAATTTCAAAAACACACAACGGCTAAAGGCCTGAATTACCAATAAGGTGGACTGTTTCACGTTAAAAATACCCAAAACCCTTCTAACAATCTCAATAACTGTAACAAGTTATAGTGACGGCTGAAGGCCTTATCAAGACAGAATTGAAACTATTTGTCAGCTGAAAGCGACAAGCAATGTTACAAACAATTAATGGCTGAAGGCCAGCAGCCATTTCAGAATACACAGCGGCTGAAGGCCTGAATTACAAGTGAGGAAGGCAGTTACACATTAACAAATACTAAGATATTTTCTTCTTAACAATCAAAACCGTAACAAGCTGTAGCAACGGCTGAAGGCCTTATTAAGAAAAAATTGCAAATTATTGGTTGGCTGAAGGTCACAAACAGTGTTACACACAATCAACGGCTGCAGGCCTGATTAAGAAAGGATTCCAAATTATTGGGGCTGAAGGCCACAAGCAATTTTAAAATACACAAGGGCTGAAGGCCTGAATTACCAATAAAGTGGACAATTACACCTTAAAAATACTAAACCCTTTCTAATAATCTTAATAACTTGTAACAGGCTATTGTGACGGCTGAAGGCTTCACTAAAACACAACTGAAAATTATTTGTCGGCTGAAGGCGACAAGCAATGTTACAAACAATTAGAGGCTGAAGGAATGATTAAAAAAGGATTCAAAATTATTGGGGCTGAAGGCCACAAGCAGTTTTCAAAATACTGAACGTATGAAGGCCTGAATTACAAGTAAGGAAGGCAGCTGCATGTTAAAATACTAAAATCTTTTTAAACAATCTTAACGAACTGTAACAGGCTATAGTGACGGCTGCACACCTTATTAAGAGAAAATTGAAAATAATTTGTTGGATGAAGGCCACAAGCAGTGTTACAAACAATCAATGGCTGAAGGCCGGAATTACAAGTGGAGAAGGCAATAACATGTTAAAAGATTTGGGTAAATTTTGAACAGTTATGACAACTTGCCCAAATAAGACGGAGTGAGCCACAGACAGTGCTCCCTGGACCGACCTGAGGAAGGACACTACAGCTGTGTAAGCGTTGAGACAGGCAGCCAAGAGTTGTAGTCACGTAACAGGATGGCAACTCACACTAGGGGTAGCTTGAGCGCCGACCGACCGACTAACCAATCCGCCTAACGTCTGATCATCGGTACAACGATGGAATATTTTTGGGCGAGGGCGAAAAGATGGACCGCACTACGTCTTCAGAAAAACACCCAAGGCCGAGGGAAACAATAGGACCAAGACAGACCTCCTAAATATGCACAGTACAATTCAAGAGGCTTTCGAACTGTACGCCTTGTCGGACAGCATCAACACGACGAGGAAAGATACACTGCGAGAAAGGTATACTGCCGGAAAAGTACGCTAACCTCCAGGGCAGGTAACTGGGGCGTTAGCGGCCATAAGGCAGAAAATACCGCTAGTTGCACTTCAGTAATAAGAGTAATACAAAATCCAAACTAACATCAAGGAGAAGAAGGCGGCTAATAGCTTCCACCAACCTGACAGACTCCACATGTTTCAGTTGGTCTCACCGACCCTGTTAGCAGCAACACGCAAACAACAGCGAGATCTCAAAAAGAGGAGGTTTCAGTACTGGATATGGTTCACTCAACTTCAAATGTCCTGGGTTCGGTCGTCGGCTACAGCCCCTTGGTCCGACAGTTCCTGCACACCACCAGCAGTCCCGGCCTGCCCTTGTGCTGCGGACCTCCTCGCTGCTCTCTCCAAAGGCCCCGAACTGCCTGAAACATACGACGACCCGGAAATATTAGATGTGGCACCAAAGATAGTACCACAGCACTGTCTATCGATAACCGCTGCTCCTGCCACTCACGAACAAACAATACTAGTAACAAAAATGAATCGAGACGCCGTTACCGCTATTACACGACGTTATTTATGAACGGCAAGAATGCAACCCACACACAGCTCAGCTGTCTTTTTCTAAAACTACAAAAAGGGCTCCAGAAAATTAGGGTTCTTCTAAATGTGAAAAAATATTCCAAGACACGACATAGTCATGTTTCTCAGGATGAATGCTAAGGGACCTGTGTGGCGTCACCAGATGCGGGAAGACAGGAAAGAATATTACTTGAATAATTTCTCCGATTCCATCTCGTTGCTATATTTTCGACGGTAGCTGGTGGCTTTGCAAGCTGTCGAGGAGTCGGCTGAAACCAGTGGCTTCCTCAGGCTGCCATATCTCGCTGCATCAGCCCTATCCCCAGATCAGTGACTTCTGTTAAGTGGCGTGCCACTGTGCTGTGGAATAGGCGCCCTGTTGGAAACTCCGCTCAGGGTTGGCGGTAGTCACAGTAAGAGTGGGTTGTGTTTCACACGCTGTTATGGGGGCACTCGGTCCCTCCCAGGCCTCTGCCAGTGTTGTCCCATTAGATGGACCACGATGTCACATGCCGTGAGGTCGTGTTGAATGCTGATCCTAGTCCAGCAGTCCATAGACCATGTGATCCAAACAATGCTAGAGTTTAGAGCAGGTTGTTCCCCATTATGGAATAGTGTTGGTACGCCGTTTGGCTAGCTAACCACCAGCGATGGCTGGAACTATAGGCTGGCTTCTGACTTCAGTGGCAACTCGTAAGGCAGCAGGAGTATGACCAGTACTGGAAAAATCTCAGGCACAAGATGTTACTATATAATCATCAGAGAATCGAATGCAAACGACACGAACGCTATCGATACTACCGATCAACTGATTCTAGCCAACAGGGTGGAGTATTTATGAATTCGAGGGAGGCTCTCCTTCTTGACATCGTTCGTCGTGACCGGATCGGTTCTGCTCCTTAAGAGCTTTCAGCGATCTTTCGTTCTGATACATTTGTTTCGGGGTCTTAACTGCTTTGTCAAACCCGTGATGGGTGTTGTTGCGTCCTACCTAGTCCTTGTTACGTAATGTTGTGAGAGTGATAGTAGTAGGTTGATGTGCATGCCTCATGTGACGGATTGCGCGGCCCCTTCCGCTGGAGGTTTGAGCCCTCCCTCGGGCATGGGTGTGTGTGTGTGTTGTTTTTAGCATAAATCAGTTTAAGTAGCGTGTAAGCATAAGTTAGTTTAAGTAGTGTGTAAGCCTAGGGACCGATGACCTCAGCAGTTTGGTCCCTTAAGAATTCACACACATTTGAACATTTGAACATCTGAATTCGTCCAACCCTTTCACTCTGAGCTCTCTTGCACTCACGCACAAAAGTGTTGACGCCACCCTCTTGGTGATCGACTGTGTCGTAACGTCTATGCCTAGCGGCTGGCTCTTGTTGATACTTCCATGTGCTTGAGCATTGCCGTTCTGTTCAGGCGGAATATTTCACTTTCCCTTTCCTTCTCGACATATTACAAAACATTCGATTGAAATTTAAAAGCGTTACAATCGAGAAAATCTTGTCAGTACTGTGTTTTATAGTCTGTATGTTACACTAGTATTACGCTACACACCAATAATCAGTAAGTGAAGCCATATTAAGTGAAAGTATTAATAAAAACCAGTTACAAGTTAAACAGATTTTGAAATACTAGCTACTGAAAACTAACACAAATTTATTTATCAGATCGGGTAAAATTGTTAGGACATTAAATAAACTCAGTTGACTTGCAAATATCACATATTGCGTGGTAAAATACCTTTTTCTGCTTCAAGGTGCAGGCTGGAATAGGACCGACGAACAATGACTTAACTGTCCACATATTATATAAATAATTATCAATTATATACAGTTACTCACCTTAAAGTTATGTATCTGAATATTTAACAATATATTCCAAATAGCTTTAATATGTTGTGCAGAACTTAAACATATAGAACGCGAAATATTTGCAAATGTTGCACAAAACGCTAGCTTCTGTCTAACAACAAACAGAAACTACAGAAAATGGCGGAAACTGCTTGTGGCGGTCTGTAGTGCACTTTCCCCCATGTAATTCTAAAATCAGTCACTAGATTGAAGCAACGACCAAAGAATATCGTTTGTTCGTGGATACACTATTCTCTAAGTAAAGGGTGTCCCACTCAAACCTCCCTGATTTCAAGGACCCAGGAGAGAAAAATCACAGTAGGTACGACAGTAAAAAGTGCACCACATTGTAGAGCATCTCAAAGAATTTATATTCCCGCGTCAGAAGAGCCAAGTACAGTCGCCAGAGTGCAGCATAGTCGCATGAAGTGAAAATGGCGACTCCATAGCAGCGTGCGCAAGCAGTGGTGTGATGATGATGATGTTTGGTTTGTGGGGCGCTCAACTGCGTGGTTATCAGCGCCCGTACAATTACCCAACCTTTGCTCAGTCCAATTTCGCCACTTTCCTGGATGATGATGAAATGATGAGGACAACACAAACACCCAGTCATCTCGAGGCAGGTTAAAATCCCTGACCCCGCCGGGAATCGAACCCGGGACCCCGTGCTCGGGAAGCGAGAACGCTACCGCGAGACCACGAGCGGCGGACAGGCAGTGGTGTGGTTCGCAAAAATGAAATAGCCGATTAGTGTGCAAAGAAATTATCGTCATGTGTATGAATGTGATCCACCTGATGTGGAAACAGTTAAGGAATGTCGTAGGAAGTTCTGGCAACAGGAAGTGTTCTGAAACATTATGGCGGTGTACGTTAAGGAGTTTCAGAAGAGACAGTGGAGGAAGTCAGGCAAACGTTTCTCAGAAGCCCACGTAAGTCAATTCGTCAAGCATCTATGCAACTTGATGCACCTCGATCAACATTGTATCATTTAGTTCACCAGCGTCTTTGTATATGTGCTTACAAAGTGCAAATTCTGCAACATCTGACGCCAAACGACACACCCCACCGACAACAATTTGCTGCAGACTGTTGCAGCGTATTGATATGGATGCCATCTTCCTGCAATGATGTTTATTCTCAGATGAGGCAACATTTCATCTATCGGGAAAGGTTAATAGGCATAATGTTCGGATTTGGGGTTCGCAAAATCCGCACATTGTCATTGTTCGTGGTAGTCCTAAACTAAACGTCTGGTGTGGGTTAATGCACGAGAGGATTGTTGGACCGTTCTTCTTTGCAGAACAAACAGTGAATGGGTCAGTGTATCTGGACATGTTAGAGCATTTGTGTACCCTCAAATACATGACTTTCTACCCAACATAATTTTTCAACAAGATGGAGCTCCATCGCATTGGTCAACAGCTGTTCTCAAGTTCCTCGACAGCAAATTTCCCAATCGTTGGATCAGACGCGGAGAACCCATTACCTGGCCACCAAGTTCACCCAAAATTATGCCACTTGATTTCTTCATGTGGGGATTGGTGAAGGACCGCATGTATGCAACCAAAGTGGACGATATTCCTACGTTGCGACATCGTATCACTAATGCGATTGCAACAATAACAGAGGAAATGTTACAAAGAACTTGGCAAGAAATTGAATATAGACTCGATATTCTTAGTGCTACAAATGGTTCACATGTAGAGGTGTATTGATGATAAATGAATAAATTCTTTGAGATGCTGTACAATGTGGTGCATTTTTCATTGTCTTATCTACTGTGGTTCCTTTCCTGGGTCTTTGAAATCATGGAGATTTCAGTGGGACACCCTTTATAACACTCTGTCCTTTGTGTTATTTTTCCCAAGGAATATGTCTTTCGTTAATACATAATAATGAAATATCGTGTATGTAACGGATCAAATGACGCCACGGGTAATGGCAGTGTACCCATAGAGTCCATCTTGGGAAACAGGGGCGATATAAATTGCGACCAGAAATGTCTGTTATAACAGCAGAATTAATGGCAACCTTGGTGGTGCTGAAATAGGCGTCCCAAAACATTGACCTCAAGACTGTTATAGCATCAGACTCTCAAGTAGCTCTAAAAATAAAGATATCTCTATGTAAAAAATACCATTCAATGCCCTGATGTACAATATAATCCATCTTGTGGAGTATCTGCAGAAGACAAACAAAGAAGTTAGTTTCGTACGGGTAATAGGCCATGGAGTCTATTACGGGGGTTTAAATAGCCAACGAGTTAGTGAAAGAAGAGATTATCATAGCCAGGTAGGAGTACGATAAGATATCGTACTCAGACTTGTACATTTCAAGAGAGCGTTAAGAAACAAATGGGATTGTGAATGGAAAAGATCTAGCACTACCAGGGGACATCGCTATAGTGAAATACATCATATGCACCCAAGTCGGAGGGTGACCTCATCATACTGTGAGTGCAAGGAGCAAAAGGAAAGTATCACACTGTGCTCGCCTGCCATCAATGAAAAAAGGCAACAGACGTTCTACTTCGTCATTTGCTGACTTCGAAATACAGGTGGTCTCACGCCATGACAACGCTTCTGTTTACCGCCGACGTCAGGGTCTTCAAAATACGATGGAATTTCCTTGCTACAGAGAGTGCAGAGATCTGAAATTCATGCTTATTAAAAAAGTAAAACTCTGTGATGATCTAGACATGAGAGGTCCAACGCTGAGAATTTTTCCATGTGTTAAGTTTTTGGTTTATTTATTTCCAACATGATCCATTACAATATTTATAATAATACATGCATGTATTATGTGCGCGCGTGTGGATTGTAGTGTAATGTGTGACTTGTATGATGATGATTAGAGAAGGGAGAATGTGAAACCCAGGGCCAGCACATAGTCTATTCCTCGCGAATAGCACCAAGGGGGCCGCCAAGCCATATGTCCCCATCCGACGTACGGATCATCATCAGCAGTGTCAAATGCCCTCACTTTATAAGACACTGTAGGGAGGTTGGTATTTAAAACAGGACACTGGCGCAGAGTCTGGTGATCAGGAAATTAACGCCACCACCTGTCCTCCCATTGCTGGTCAAACAGTGGTAATGAAAACTTTTCCACCATCAAGATTCGAACCAGCTTATCTCAGCGTCGAGCGCCACCGCACAACCATGCGTATATGTATGCTGGGAGGGGAGAGGCTCTATTAAAATTACGTAAATATACACTCCTGGAAATGGAAAAAAGAACACATTGACACCGGTGTGTCAGACCCATCATACTTGCTCCGGACACTGCGAGAGGGCTGTACAAGCAATGATCACACGCACGGCACAGCGGACACACCAGGAACCGCGGTGTTGGCCGTCGAATGGCGCTAGCTGCGCAGCATTTGTGCACCGCCGCCGTCAGTGTCAGCCAGTTTGCCGTGGCATACGGAGCTCCATCGCAGTCTTTAACACTGGTAGCATGCCGCGACAGCGTGGACGTGAACCGTATGTGCAGTTGACGGACTTTGAGCCAGGGCGTATAGTGGGCATGCGGGAGGCCGGGTGGACGTACCGCCGAATTGCTCAACACGTGGGGCGTGAGGTCTCCACAGTACATCGATGTTGTCGCCAGTGGTCGGCGGAAGGTGCACGTGCCCGTCGACCTGGGACCGGACCGCAGCGACGCACGGATGCACGCCAAGACCGTGGGATCCTACGCAGTGCCGTAGGGGACCGCACCGCCACTTCCCAGCAAATTAGGGACACTGTTGCTCCTGGGGTATCGGCGAGGACCATTCGCAACCGTCTCCATGAAGCTGGGCTACGGTCCCGCACACCGTTAGGCCGTCTTCCGCTCACGCCCCAACATCGTGCAGCCCGCCTCCAGTGGTGTCGCGACAGGCGTGAATGGAGGGACGAATGGAGACGTGTCGTCTTCAGCGATGAGAGTCGCTTCTGCCTTGGTGCCAATGATGGTCGTATGCGTGTTTGGCGCCGTGCAGGTGAGCGCTACAATCAGGACTGCATACGACCGGGGCACACAGGGCCAACACCCGCCATCATGGTGTGGGGAGCGATCTCCTACACTGGCCGTACACCACTGGTGATCGTCGAGGGGACACTGAATAGTGCACGGTACATCCAAACCGTCATCGAACCCATCGTTCTACCATTCCTAGACCGGCAAGGGAACTTGCTGTTCCAACAGGACAATGCACGTCCGCATGTATCCCGTGCCACCCAACGTGCTCTAGAAGGTGTAAGTCAACTACCCTGGCCAGCAAGATCTCCGGATCTGTCCCCCATTGAGCATGTTTGGGACTGGATGAAGCGTCGTCTCACGCGGTCTGCACGTCCAGCACGAACGCTGGTCCAACTGAGGCGCCAGGTGGAAATGGCATGGCAAGCCGTTCCACAGGACTACATCCAGCATCTCTACGATCGTCTCAATGGGAGAATAGCAGCCTGCATTGCTGCGAAAGGTGGATATACACTGTACTAGTGCCGACATTGTGCATGCTCTGTTGCCTGTGACTATGTGCCTGTGGCTCTGTCAGTGTGATCATGTGCTGCATCTGACCCCAGGAATGTGTCAATAAAGTTTCCCCTTCCTGGGACAATGAATTCACGGTGTTCTTATTTCCATTTCCAGGAGTGTATGTTGTAAACAGTAGTGGTCATCGTATAATATGTCCGATTTCTTTACTGAGATTGTCGAAAGGATTGTTATGAGTAAGGTGTAGGTAGAAGGGAGATTGTTAATGTTGTTAAGTTTCCAGTCCAATGATATGACTCTAGAATTTCTTTGTGTGCAACCGGACTGCTACAGGGTGACGATTAGTAACAACCGAGATCTCAGTTTTTAGCCTTGACTCAGAGATCATAGGGGGTCCAGCAGTCCATATTAAAAAATATAATATTACAGTATTAATGAGGGTTAACCCAAGCCCAGCGTGTAACAGATTCTTCGCCAACAGTTTCACAAAAACGTCGCTTGTTGGTATTGCCTGTGTCGTAGAAACGCGGTTCGCGTTGCTGCGGCTCGTAGGCGCTTTGGAGACGACATGAAGCTAAGAAGAACAGATTAAACCCTCTATCATTTCTCTAAATAAATGAGTCTGACTGCATCGTTACACACAACTCTGTGGTAACCATTCCGACACATTCTAGGAGCAGTCTGCCGCAATCTAACCTCAGTTTTCCTTCTGTGGAACAATTACCTGCAGCGCAAATATTTTGAGCAGTCATTGGAAAAACACTCATCTATGTCAATAAATGACGACTCCTTTCATACTCAAAATGTCTTACATGCGCCAAAATTGTTATTTGACTACCAGACACTAATTTTCATTACTCCAGACCCGTTTACCTAAAACTGTCAAAAATGGCTCTGAGCACTATGGGACTCAACTGCTGAGGCCATTAGTCCCCTAGAACTTAGAACTAGTTAAACCTAACTAACCTAAGGACATCACAAACACCCATGCCCGAGGCAGGATTCGAACCTGCGACCGTAGCGGTCTTGCGGTTCCAGACTGCAGCACCTTTAACCGCACGGCCACTTCGGCCGGCCCTAAAAGTGTCATCAAAATTAATTACTGATTATGCTTCGGCGTTTAGTAACATATTACATGTGTAACCAGTCATTTATCAACGGGATGTGTTATGATTGGTTAAAATATGTTGAAGTTAAGCCTTTGTTAAGAAATGAGACAAAGAAATACCGTGGAATTACCGTCAAATTTCATTTTTACCAGCAACCTCGAAAATTTTAGAAAAGGTAACCGTCCGACACCAAATAATATATCGTCAAAGGCACAGTTCGGATTTCTAAAGGTTCCGTTACTGAGAAAGATATCTACATACGCAGTCCAACGAGAATGTTCTGAATTCATCAGACAGTAAATTAAAGGATAGTGATATATTTTTTGACTTGCCAAAGGCATTGTAAATCACATCTTTTCGAGTAAATTAGACTATTACGGTCTTAAAGGAACCGCTGCCAAATATTTCACATCGTATCCCTGTGACAGGAAACAAAAGTTGTCATTAGGAAACATTCATGAACTCAACTATCAGGCATCACCCATTGAGAGCTAATTACATGTAGTGTCCCACAAGGTCTCAACTTAGGGCCCTCACCTTTTCTTGAGTATACAGAGCGTCTCTCCCAAGAGTTGTCAGGCGCATTTTCTCTGGTGTTTCAGTAGATATTTTCAATGCGCCTGACGACTGTTAGCAAAGACCCCCTATATAAGCGACCTTTCATCTCTAACATTACCAGATGCAAAGTTTGTTTTGTATGCACTTGATATAAACATTGCAATGAATATCATATCAAGTCTAAGCTTAGAAAGATTGGTTAGCGTAATTTTCATGGGCACCAATAAATATTTCCTAGCCAATTCTCTGCGACTAAACTCTGAAAAACATACACACACACATATACACTACATGCTGTTTAGAACTTGTAAGAGGTTTCCTGCCTGCATATATCTAAAATATGATGACGAACAGATAGAAGAAGCTTGATAACAGACTGGCAAGCAACATACCACAGAACTGCCAAAGGGTCTAAACAAATCTCTGTTTGCGATGTGACTGTTATCTGACATAGGTGAAATAAAAATAAAAGTGGTTACTTTCATTCCATAATGTCATACGGAATTATTTTTTGGGATAACTCATCAAGCCAAGATAAAGTTTTCTGCGTCCATAAATGTGTACTAAGATCACTAAGAACTGGTGTGCACTCAGGAACATCCAGCAGAGGAAACAGCTCTCTGCAGGATGTCCATTACTGAGGAACTCACTTTTTCAATAACTTGCCAGTAGCTGCAAAAAGTTTAACCACTAAGAGAAACCTAAAGAATTTAATGGTCAATAACTCATTCTGCTCCATTGACGAATTTCTAAGTTGAAGCAAATTATGTGAATACCTTATAAACACATCAAATAATGCAAGTATTGTGTAGAAATTCGGTGCAGTAATGCGATCATTGTAAATAAGTGTTGCAAAATGATATTTCAGTTCAATGACGCTTGCCTACATGTAACCTAAGAATTATCATATGACATAAAAGAAATCATTCAGATAGTGAAGGGAGACGAAAATTTAATAGTCATGGGTGACTGGAATTCGAGAGTAGGAAAAGGGAGAGAAGGAAACATAGTAGGTGAATATGGATAGGGGGTAAGAAATGAAAGAGGAAGCCGCCTGGTAGAATTTTGCACAGAGCATAACTTAATCATAGCTAACACTTGGTTCAAGAATCATAAAAGAAGGTTGTATACATGGAAGAATCCTGGAGATACTAGAAGGTATCTGATAGATTATATAATGGTAAGACAGAGATTTAGGAACCAGGTTTTAAATTGTAAGACATTTCCAGAGGCTGATGTGGACTATGACCACAATCTGTTGGTTATGAACTGTAGATTAAAACTGAAGAAACTGCAAAAAGGCAGGAATTTAAGGAGTTGAGACCTGGATATACTGACTAAACCAGAGGTTGTACAGAGTTTCAGGGAGAGCATAAGGGAACAATTCACAGGAATGGGGGAAAGAAATACAATAGAAGAAGAATGGGTAGCTATGAGGGATGAAGTAGTGAAGGCAGCAGAGGATAAAGTAGGTAAAAAGACAAGGGCTAGTAGAAATCCTTGGGTAACAGAAGAAATATTGAATTTAATTGATGAAAGGAGAAAATATAAAAATGCAGTCAATGAAGCAGGCAAAAAGGAATACAAACGTCTCAAAAATGAGATCGACAGGAAGTGCAAAATGGCTAAGCAGGGATGGCTAGAGGATAAATGTAACGATGTAGAGGCTTATCTCATAGGGGTAAGATAGATACTGCCTACAGGAAAATTAAAGAGACCTTTGGAGAAAAGAGAACCACCTGTATGAATATCAAGAGCTCAGATAGAAACCCAGTTCTAAGCAAAGAAACGAAAGCAGAAAGGTGGAAGGAGTATATAGAGGGCTATACAAGGGCGATGTACTTGAGGACAATATTATGGAAATGGAAGAGGATGTAGATGATGATGAACAATTCACAGGAATGAGTGAAGAGTTTGACAGAGCACTGAAAGACCGGAGTCGAAACAAGGCCCGTGGAGTAAACAATATTCCATTAGAACTACTGACGGCTTTGGGAGAGCCAGTCCTGACAAAACTCTACCATCCGGTGAGCAAGATGTATGAGACAGGCGAAATACCGTCAGACTTCAAGAAGAATATAATAATTCCAATCCCAAAGAAAGCAGGTGTTGACACATGTGAAAATTACCGAACTATCAGTTTAATAAGTCACAGCTGCAAAATACTAACGCGAATTCTTTACAGACGAATGGAAAAACTGGTAGAAGCCGACCTCGGGGAAGATCAGTTTGGATTCCGTAGAAATGTTGGCACACGTGAAGCAATACTGAGCCTACGACTTAATCTTAGAAGCTAGATTAAGAAAAGGCAAACCAACGTTTCTAGCATTTGTAGACTTAGAGAAAGCTTTTGACAATGTTGATTGGAATATCCTCTTTCAGATTCTAAAGGTGACAGGGGTAAAATACAGGGAGCGAAAGACTATTTACAACTTGTACAGAAACCAGATGGCAGTTATAAGAGTCGAGGGTCTTGAAAGGGTAGCAGTGGTTGGGAAGGGAGTGAGACGGGTTGTAGCCTCTCCCCGATGTTATTCAATCTGTATATTAAGGTGTTCGAAGTGATGACCATTAGTATTAATGCAGTGCTACTATCTTCTTATCATGGATTGAGTGGTATTCCTTATCACATTGGCATTTATCGAAGCACATTCTCTGACAGTTTTCTCTCACATATATTCAGGTGTAGCTGTAACGTCTTTATAAACAATGTCTTTTACGAATCCCCACAAGAAAAAATCCAGAGGCGTCAAGTCTGGCGAATGAGCCGGCCACGACACATCTCCTCCGCGTCCTGTCCAACGATTTGGGAATTGTCTCTGCAACTTATTTCTAGCCATCAGTGAAAACTGTGTCGGACACGCATCGTGTTGATACCACATTCTGTTCCTTGTTCCTAAAGATATTTCTGCCCAATAACAGACCTAATGTCTCTTGCAGGAATGTGGTGTACTTCCTACCATTAAGATTTCCTTCGATGAAATTGGGGTCTATAATTCTGTCCTCCATAATCCCACACCATACATTCGCCGACCACGTTTTTTGGTGTGCAACTTTCCACAGCCAACATGAATTTTCAGTTGCCCAATAACGCATGTTATGCAAATTAACATTTCCATGGTTCGTGAATATAGCCTCGTCAGTAAATTAAATAAAATTAATAAATGTGTCATTCCACTTAATTTGAAGCTGAGACCATCAGCAGAATTCAGTGCGACGCACATGATACGTACCAGTAAATTCTTGGTAGAGACTGATGTGGTATGGATAATATTTATGGCGATGCAGAACACGAACAACACTACCCTGGCACATACCAGATCCCCATTGCGATTTGACGCAAACTAACACAAGGATCTCGAACCACAGTCTCAAGAGTAACAATTTCCGTTTCGTTAGTAACTTTCCTTAGCCGGATGTGTTGGGTTAAATATCCAGCTGTTCTCAGTTTATCACACACGTATTTCAATGTATGACGTGTAGGGTGAATACGTTGAGGATATCTTTCAGCGTATAAGTCTCTAACTCTCACTGAATTTCGTTGGCATTCTCTGTAAACGAGAAGCATATCGACTTGTTCTTCGAAGGAAGACATCATTCACATTCGCTTGATTCAACGATACTAGTCTTACCGTTTCTATTCGTGTTGTATTGCGAAACCGTAGAATGGTGTTTACATGTCAATGGCACGTTAGATGGATACACCATATTCGGCGAATATTTACTATTTGCACGATATACGAGAGAGAATTGTCAGAGCATGTGCTTCGAAAAGTGCCGATGTGATAAGGAATACCAATCAATCCATGATAAGAAGACTGCGGCACTGCACTGATACCAATTGTCATCACTTCGAACACCTACTGTAAATGGACGTTCGTGCCACCTTTTTGACCTTCGTTGACCTTCAAAGATCTTACTGTAACACATCATTGGATTCGTCTCAATAGCCGCTATCAGAAAATAAATACCAAACTGTAGCATCCCATTTAAAAAAACAAAGATGACTTCGTATCTCCGACGCGACACCACCTAGCAACAAAAAACCGTCATATTACGGCCCCCGTTGTGCCATGTAACATTTGTCCCACAAACTTTTCAGCTACTATCATACTTTCCAAGTTATTCTAGGTGGCAATAGTTAGTGACTCACCCCGTATATTACGGTTGAAAGGAGGACTATCTCGGCTAAATTTCTGAACAGGCTCTGACAGGGATTCCACCGTGTCCTAGAGCTTTCTTCAATTATAAATACACTCCTGGAAATGGAAAAAAGAACACATTGACACCGGTGTGTCAGACCCACCATACTTGCTCCGGACACTGCGAGAGGGCTGTACAAGCAATGATCACACGCACGGCACAGCGGACACACCAGGAACCGCGGTGTTGGCCGTCGAATGGCGCTAGCTGCGCAGCATTTGTGCACCGCCGCCGTCAGTGTCAGCCAGTTTGCCGTGGCATACGGAGCTCCATCGCAGTCTTTAACACTGGTAGCATGCCGTGACAGCGTGGACGTGAACCGTATGTGCAGTTGACGGACTTTGAGCGAGGGCGTATAGTGGGCATGCGGGAGGCCGGGTGGACGTACCGCCGAATTGCTCAACACGTGGGGCGTGAGGTCTCCACAGTACATCGATGTTGTCGCCAGTGGTCGGCGGAAGGTGCACGTGCCCGTCGACCTGGGACCGGACCGCAGCGACGCACGGATGCACGCCAAGACCGTAGGATCCTACGCAGTGCCGTAGGGGACCGCACCGCCACTTCCCAGCAAATTAGGGACACTGTTGCTCCTGGGGTATCGGCGAGGACCATTCGCAACCGTCTCCATGAAGCTGGGCTACGGTCCCGCACACCGTTAGGCCGTCTTCCGCTCACGCCCCAACATCGTGCAGCCCGCCTCCAGTGGTGTCGCGACAGGCGTGAATGGAGGGACGAATGGAGACGTGTCGTCTTCAACGATGAGAGTCGCTTCTGCCTTGGTGCCAATGATGGTCGTATGCGTGTTTGGCGCCGTGCAGGTGAGCGCCACAATCAGGACTGCATACGACCGAGGCACACAGGGCCAACACCCGGCATCATGGTGTGGGGAGCGATCTCCTACACTGGCCGTACACCACTGGTGATCGTCGAGGGGACACTGAATAGTGCACGGTACATCCAAACCGTCATCGAACCCATCGTTCTACCATTCCTAGACCGGCAAGGAAACTTGCTGTTCCAACAGGACAATGCACGTCCGCATGTATCCCGTGCCACCCAACGTGCTCTAGAAGGTGTAAGTCAACTACCCTGACCAGCAAGATCTCCGGATCTGTCCCCCATTGAGCATGTTTGGGACTGGATGAAGCGTCGTCTCACGCGGTCTGCACGTCCAGCACGAACGCTGGTCCAACTGAGGCGCCAGGTGGAAATGGCATGGCAAGCCGTTCCACAGGACTACATCCAGCATCTCTACGATCGTCTCCATGGGAGAATAGCAGCCTGCATTGCTGCGAAAGGTGGATATACACTGTACTAGTGCCGACATTGTGCATGCTCTGTTGCCTGTGTCTATGTGCCTGTGGTTCTGTCAGTGTGATCATGTGATGTATCTGACCCCAGGAATGTGTCAATAAAGTTTCCCCTTCCTGGGACAATGAATTCACGGTGTTCTTATTTCAATTTCCAGGAGTGTATTTCAGCACTTTCGCAATCGCGTTGGCAGTACTACCCACTTCACTTATCTTTGCAGTGGTGCGGGAATTAAATCGGAGCAGTAAAATGTAAAGTTCGACTCCGTCCACAGCCCCGGCGGGCCCATCAGCACCGACTGACCGCCGTGTCATCCTCTGCCAGTGATGTCAATGGATGCAGTACTGAGGGGCGTGGGACCAGTACAGCACTCTCGCAGCCGTTGTCAGTTTTCGTGACCTGGAACCGCTATCGGGACCTCAGTTGGCATCACAAGGCTGAGTGCACCTCGTTTCAGTCCTCCCAACATGGAAAGTTCTCTGGCAGGACCAGAAATCGAGCCCGGGTCCTCTGCTTGACACTCATCCATGCTGACCACCCAGCTGCAGAGGAGGACAAGTTGGGGTAGTACTGCTTAATTTTCCTATGTGAAGATATGTATCGGTTCCTATGCTGTCCCTGATAGTCTGTATCCATACTGTAGTGCCACTGATAGGTTTCACATATAGTCACAATTTCTTTGACTTGTGTGGGCAGTCTTTTGATATGAGTCTACTGTAGTACCCTTTGAAAGCTTCAAGCACTGTGATTTTGACAACCAAACACTTTTCGCTTAGTACGTAGTATCTAACTAGATCCTTCCCGTGCAGTGCTTCGTCAACTATTCTTCTGACTTTGAGCAACAATTGCTCTACATGCTTCTGCTCAGACCTAAATGTTTGAGACTTCTCTTTCAGATAACATGATCGTAATTGTCCACAATCAAGAACCTACTGATATTCTTTTGTTAACAAAAATTAACTACTTGCTTGAACGTTGTTAACCTTCAAACCGACGATGTGCTTCATAGTTAAAGTTACCTTTTGTGCCACTGCTGCTTGCAAAAATTGTGGAACTTTTTAACCCTTGCATAATCAACTACCATTAGCATTCCTTACCTCGGGGTGCTACGAAATCTGTGCTTTTGTGAAATGAAAAAAATATTCAAATGTCAAAAATTGAATAAATTCAAAATAAAATCTAAACCATGACCGTATTCCGTCAGTATATGTGATTGTAATTTATGCCTTTAATACTTGTAGTTCTTTTAGAATTTTCTCTTTTCTTTGTTTTCTTTTTCTTTTTCTTCGTCTTCATCGTTTCCTCGGTCTAGACTCCTTCGTTGTAGTTACTGATTTTGGAAAACACCTTTTCGTTCTTCACTCTTGTTGTATGGTCATTTCAATTTCATCAGTTCTCCTTTAGTTTAGTACGAAGGTAGTTCACAACATCATTTTACAATCCCTTCTTTCTTTTTAAAACTTACAGTATTAGTCAGTTCACTGGTCTTGTCATGAATAAATCTGTGCTTATCAGACGATTCGTTCACATTAATGGAGTTTATTTGTGCTCTAGTCGATAGACAGATAACAGAAACTTGAGATAAACTTTAATGAAGAGCTATCACCAATCGTTTCTGAATATAACTTCATAGGTTCTGCATAATTCTGACTACTTGGACAGAGCTGTGTAGTGGAAATAATTTGCAAACCCACGTAGACTTCGCACAGACACTTGGATGCAACACACTAGTACTTATTATCCAACTTTGTAAGACACGTTTTTATTACAGACTAGGCGCCCTACAGGCCGGTAATTTAGCTGATCGCAGAGAGCGCGCTATCCATCAAGTGTGCACTGATTGTCGGCTACTGTTAGGCGTGGGACTCGTGTCCCTGCATTTATGATAATTGCCGCGTGTTTCATGGAGATGAGGCGCGGCACACCTCTAGGGCTAGTGAACCGCATCCAGCATTTCTTTAAACTGCCAACGTATTCAATGCAAATGAGCTGCAATATGCGAATCGTTATGCACCCCGGAGAATACCTGCAGTCTAATCATTTAATGACGGGAAGTGTCAAATTGTACATGTTTATTAACATGTTTGTAAAACTAGAAAGTGTACGAACGCATTATCGCGGCAGAACTATAGTTATGCTCGAATATTCGATTCAGCAAAATTACTAGTTCATGGATATTAGTGCAAGTAATAGTCGTTACTGTTGCCAAGAGGAAAATCTGGAACTAGACAGTAGCTGACTGTTTAACTTCTTATGTTTGATTTATTACCATCACACGTTATTTTTTCTGCGCAAGAGAATGCAGTCGCTGCAATTTAAGAACGATGATGTTTAAATAATGTCTACCAACAGCAACTAAAATCCCTACAGCTTTAATAAGAGTAGAAATACATTCCTCTCTTCAGTAATTATGATGAAAAAGGAGTGGGCCGTGGAAGGGGGAAATGCAAAGCTTCGTCGAATACTTGGGGCTGGTTACGTATTCGACCGCACACAAATAGCAGTGCAGCATTTATTCACCTACAGAGACCGTACAGGTCGGTCATTTCAAGATGGCCATCATGACGATGTATCCGGTTTCTCCCTCCTGAGTCCTCTCAAGCAAAAGGACGTTACGCACTCACCACAAGTAAGTATGGGTGTGAGCGAGTTTGTGTTCCAGTTCCAATTTTGAAAAATTCGGGACTTACGAAATTGTGGCTTAAAAAATCACCGGGACTAGGACCTAAAAGCGGCGTGCGAGAAAAGTAAATAAATTATCATAATTAGATAATGTTTCGTTTAATATATTACGAACAAGTCTAGTACGCTGGTACAACTTTACTCAAAAGTGCTGTTCAGTTCATCAAAAATTTTAGACTGCTAATAAAAAATATTTTGCAAAAACTAAAATTGGCTTTCTCGTCAGTCTTCTTAATATCTATTACTCTTAAGTTAGGTCAAACAAATCCTCAAAACAAAAAAGCGCGTTGAAGGGGTAATATGAAGAAAGACACGTAAAAACTAAAATTGGACTTCTTAAGATTTGTGCTCATAAATTAGATCAAAAGAATCCTCAATACAAAAAATCGCACCGAGGGGTACTTCAAGGAAGACACGCATAATAAAAAAAATGTTTTAAATGCGAACATTTTAGGTTAGACTTTACAGTAACTGTTACTGTATCGAATGAAATAACAAGTTTACTGTTACCAGTCACTGTCTATTTATATCCTCAACGCATTTAGAAAGTTTAAACCCCCGTCATCAGGTTGATTTTTATGTGTTGACATGATATGTGTGTGTTGTGTTACGACTTCAGGGTAACTTGTGACATTGCCTCTTCGACAGCTCTTTTATTTTCACCTTTACATTACGTTCAGTTTTTAGCCAAAGATCTCCGCAGAGCCATGTCATGAAACAGTGTTTCGTTTCTTCACAAGACAAGCCACAGGTTCTCCCAATGTCGTAACACAACACACATATTAACACATATAAATAGCCGGCCGAGGTGGCCGAGCGGTTCTAGGTGCTACAGTCTGAAACCGCGTGACCGCTACGGTCGCAGGTTCGAATCCTGCTTCGGGCATGGATGTGTGTGATGTCCTTAGGTTACTTAGGTTTAAGTAGTTCTAAGTTCTAGGGGACTGATGACCTCAGTAGTTAAGTCCCATACTGCTCAGACCCATTTTTTGAACATATAAATCCACCTGATAATGGAAATTTAAGCCTTTTAAATGCGTTGTGGATATAAATAAACAGTGACTGGTAACAGTAAAATTGTTATTTTGATCGAAAAAGTTATTGCCTCGCGTTTCTTAAGAATACTAATGAAACTTCAAAACGTAAGGGGAGTCGCTGTTTAGCCTTGCTAGTGCACATATTTAATGTACCTAATTAGCACATAACTTCATATAAATTGCTTGTATTTACTATGTTTCAAAACAGATACATGTTCTACCAGTTACTTACAAGTCATATTTGACTGAATGAACTGAGAACATCGACGGGCTTTGCGCACACACCTACAAGTCACCCCGGCTTTCGTGGTTTCTTTCTCATTATAAACAAAAGTAAGCAACGAACAAGTAGGTGGGCGCGAGAGCCATTCACCTATAAGGAATGAAAGTATTAATTGGCACCCCAAAAGAAGTCGCGACCATTCAATGGGCGAGAAGAGGGCGGCAGTTGAAATACTTCAGAAAACCGGCGGCGTGGCGATAATAACAAAAGAATGTAAGCCACGCGGCTGAATATTTTCGAAGTGTATCGCGCCGCCTTGCGCTGAGGTGTCTCTTTAGTACATCGTCTGTTCCCGACCTCCTGGCGCATCGTATTCTTTCTTTATTGCAGCCATCGGCGAGTTCACAAACCCATTTCGGAACTTCAATGTACTTGATCATTTTTCAACTGAATGCGCTTTATATTTAGAATTCTAGGAAGAAATTTTCACTCTACAGCAGAGTGTGCGCTGATATGAAACTTCCTGGCAGATTAAAACTGTGTGCCGGACCGAGACTCGATCTCAGGACCTTTCCCTTTCGCGGGCAAGTGCTCTACCAACGGAGCTACCCAAGCACGACTCACGCGCTGTCCTCACAGCGTTAATTCCGCCAGTACCTCGTCTCCTGCCTTCCAAACTTCACAGAAGCTCTCCTGCGAAACTTGCAGAACTAGCACTCCTGGAAGAAAGGATATTGCGGAGACATGGCTTAGCCACAGTCTGGGGGTTGTTTCTAGAATGAAATTTTCACTCTGCAGCGGAGTGTGCGCTGATATGAAACTTCCTGGAAGATTAAAACTGTGTGCCGGAGACTGGGCGTGAGTCGTGCTTGGGTAGCTCAGTTGGTAGAGCACTTGCCCGCGAAAGGCAAAGGTCCCGAGTTCGAGTCTCCGTCCGGCACACAATTTTAATCTGCCAGGAAGTTTCATATTTAGAATTGTTAGCAGTGCTCAGAAGTCGGGAATTTTGGGGTCCCACGCAAGGCTTACGAAGGAAGGGTCATAACAAACCTAAAAAAAGTGACATCCCGAGAAGATTGGATTGTCTGGCAACATTAGAGAGAGTGCATCTACAAGCCCACGTGGTTCGTGGAAGTAGGAAACGGATGTTCTGGTTAAGAACATAGTTGTGTGACATGTTTCTACTAATTAGAATTCATGCGAGTTGAAATGCATGTAAGGGTGGACATGGTCCCCAAGGATATATGCGTACTTGCGTTGACTTGTTATGCCTTCCAGAATGACGGGATCAGCCAGGGAGTGACCCCCAGTGACGACCCTTCCGACGATTGTTAGAGAGTGTTGGCTTCCATACGTTTCACGTCGTACACACCAATAGCAACCTGTTCGATGGAGCATAAAATGTGATTCATCTGAAAAGGCCACCTATCGCCACTCATGGACGTCCAGTTGCGGAATTGGCGTGCAGATTCCAGCCTTCGTCGCCGATGAGCAGCAGTCATAATGAGTGCATGAACCAGGCGCCTGGTGCAAAAGGTCATACGCAGCAACGTTCTTTGAACACTCGTTGAGTAGGCACTGTTCGTAGCCTCTTGGTTCATCTGAACGGTCAGTTGCTCAACAGTTGCACATCTCTTCACCCGTACACATCTCCACAACTATCGTTCATCCCAGCGCCTTTTTGCCAAATACGGTATACTTTAATCACGGCGGCTCGTGAACAGTTTACAAACTTAGCCGTTTCGGAAATACTTTCACACCTGACCCGAAATCCAATGATCGAGCCTTTTGGACGTCAGATAAATCGCTCTGTTTCCGCATTACGACACGACTGCACTGTTTGCCGCGTCCCCCCGACACGTTTTACGTACCCTCCACTGGTAGTGCTGCCACAGGCCCTTCCCGATTGGTGATTGCACGTTGTCTTCGAACGCAAGTGGTGTTCACACTAATATGAGTGGACCGTGCATATCGTATGCTGCTGCGGCCCGCCACGAATTCGTCTCTTACGCCGGTCTCTTCATCCCAGAGTAACATTGGCACCATACATTTTCAGTTATTGTTGGATTTATTCCAGTCTCTTTCTTCCCCTACATCTTTGACAATCTACAGCTCCCTCCAATACCATGGACGTTATTCTATAATGCCTTAACCCACTTCCTCTCATCCTTTTGTTTTCTACATGTATCTTTCTTCTACGATTCTTAGGAACATAATCTTTCCTTGTATTTTGGACGTCCTTCTACAGAACCACGTCCAACACCCGTCGATTCTCTTCTTTTCCCGTTTCACTACCATACAATGTCGTGCTCCAACGGCCATCTGGGAGATTTCCTTAGATTAAGGCCGATATTTCATACTAGAAGTCTTCTTTTGGCTGGGAATGCCCTCTTTGCCTAAGACAAACTGCATTTTATGTCCTCCTTGTTTCGTCCGTCATGGATTATTATGCTTCCAGGATAGCCGAATTTCTTAATCCCGTCAACTTACTGGTCTCCAGTTTTCATAAGTTTATCGCTAATAGCAGTTTTGCTGCGCAACATTATTTCCATATTTCTCCAGTTCACCGTCAGTCCATATTCAGTATTCATTAGACTGTTTATTCCATTCAACATGTCCTGCAATTCTTCTTCACTTTCACTGAGGATAGCGATGTCATTAGCGAATCTTTCACCCTGAATCGTAATCTCACTTTTGAACGTTCCTGTTATTTCCGACATTGCTGTTCGATGATTATATTGAACAAGTGAGGGTAAATAATGCAACCATCTCTTAAACCCTTTTCAATCGGAGCACTTCGTGGTCTTCGATTCTTATTGTTCCGTCTTGGTTCTTATACGTACTGTGTATTATCCGTATTTCTCTATAGCTTACTCTTATTTTTCTAAGAATTTCGAAGATCTTGCACTGTTTTACAGTCGAGCGCTTTTTCTATGTCGACAGATCCTAGAACGTGTCTTGACTTTTCTTAAGTCCTGTTTGCATTATCAGTCGCAACGTTAGAAGCGTCTCTCTGCTGCTCATATCTTTCTGGAGTGCAAACTGATCCTCCACGTTCTGTTCAATCTTATTCCGTGGTCGCAATTGCGAGTATGAAAAGCCATCAGCTGTATCGTTCTTGTGAAACACAACTAGCTCTTTATACTCATGATGTAATAAGTACTATCGACAGGGGATGTCAAATTGAATCCATATTTTTAGATTTCCAGAAGGCTTTCGACACCGTTCCTCACAAGCGTCTTCTAACCAAACTGCGTGCCTCCGGATTATCGCCTGCCGGCCGGAGTGGCCGAGCGGTTAAAGGCGCTACAGTCTGGAACCGCACGACCGCTACGGTTGCAGGTTCGAATCCTGCCTCGGGCATGGATGTGTGTGATGTCCTTAGGTTAGTTAGGTTTAAGTAGTTCTAAGTTCTAGGGGACTTATGACCACAGCAGTTGAGTCCCATAGTGCTCAGAGACATTTGAACCATTTTTTTGATTATCGCCTCAGTTGTACGACTGGTTTCGTCACATTTAGATAGACGGAAAGTCATAGAGTAAAACAGAAGTAATATCTGGCGTTCCCCAAGAAAGTGTTATAGGCGTCATCTCTCCGAATTGCTGTTTGGAGGTGACACAAAACCGCTACCAACCGGAAATAGGAAAATACGAAATGTGCGCGTATCTTGGAGCACAGGTACGGAGTTTGATACAGAGCTGACTTTCCTGTTCCATTAGACATTTCGTTGGAAGGACCAGCAGCATGTAGCAGGTTAATTACATGAACTGTGTGTGTCGGTGGCGCCCTGGTAAGTCTACGAGACGTTTACTGTACTCGTACTCCGACTGAACCAAGTTTGTGGTTGACGTTTTAACCAGACAAGTGGTAGGCGCTAACCGCAAGGGAATCGTACTTGTTTCTCGACTACCATGAGCAGAAAGTGCTGCCTGTTTTGTAGATCCATGAAGGGCATTCTCAAGCGTGGCTAGCAGCACTAACCCCTGCCCCTTCCCCCGTCCATATAGTCTGCCAATGGCAGAGTTGTTTCACAAGAAACTGTCAATCAGTATGGTGCTCAAAACAGCAGACCACATGACCAGTAAGATAACTATAGTTTTTTAAGGACAAAGCATTTTAGTGACTAGTACTCGCCTCGTACTCCGTCCACTGATTGTGAGCTGTGTTACCAGAGTCAAGGGACTTCACTGCTCTCCACCTTGGAAAATGCAGACATGGTGTTTCTACGTCACATATTAAAATGTGATCGTTTTTCATTTTCGAATAGTGCATACTGACTTTGATGGACAGAGAACCAGAGCCAAATTTTGCTTGTTTAGACTGTACCGGTGTTTCAGTCTGTCTCTGGAGCAACCGAAACCCACTGGAAGTTGCATCCAGATCTTCGATGTCCATGCTATTGGGGACAGCGTAATAGAAAATATGCATGAAGCTAGAAACAACAGTGAATTTTTTTAAGACTGTGTGAGTAGTAAAAGTCATGTTACATTATAAAAATACAAAAAAAGCTATCTTAAAGAGGCTCAGGTTGTCTCGGTCAGCCTACGATAGACTACATTGTACATAGGGCGAGCTAGTATGAATCTAAAGTTTCTAAGTTTTAAAGATACTGCTGTCCAAGTACTAGAAGCCCAAAAGTATACCGACGACTTCCGTTGTACTGACTGGAATCTGAATACCAAGTTTACTTATATTTATACTTTTTGTGGTGACTTTATGGCCATAAATCAAACTTTAAACTACTGTGACGCTTTTGTTATTTCTAAACTGAACTGTTAACAAGCTGTGTCATAAATTATTGCAACGATGATAACCGCACACATAAACAGGCGCGAGTAAGTGATAACACCATTGTTCTTATAGTATCATTGCTACATAATGTACGGCGGGCGACGGCGTTTGAAGGAATAGAATGCGTCATAAACGAGGAATCGTAAAATAAATTATTTTTAAAAGACGAGCAATGACTTCATGCTTGATAACCTTCGCACCTACAACTGAGAGCACCATAAACTCATGTGATCGTTAACCTGCATGATTTTAAAGTTTCACCTTTGTAGCCTTAATGCTGAACGTGGCTACTCTTCCAGGAATATTTCTACAATCGTGACATAGAGGACGATAGAAGTACTCATCCTCAGTACAGTGTTTTGTAGAGTTGGTGAGCTTGGACGAAACATATCATATTCTGGACAAAGATATAGTTAACAGAGTATGACCACCATGAGACAGGCATGTGCTCAGAAACTATGGAAATTTACGACTATGAGAGAAATGTTTGGAATAGTGATGAAAGTAAATTTAATTCTGAAGTGTGTTCACAACTGATATTGTCACGTAGAAAAGACAATGTCACAGCTTGTGTGTTGCAGCGCGCACATAACTTTAAAGAGAGGTGTACAACTAGTGAGGCTTTATCACCTACAGACAATTGAATAAAGCGCTCTGTATCGAGCTTCAAGATGTGTAAAGTTTCAAAGGGACTGTAATCAGTATGTAAACGGAGCATTAAGCATATGTCAGCCAACTGCTGAAGTTGTGAATCGCATTTGTTGTTATTGTTGTTGATGCTGCTGCTGCCTTCCATCTTTTCCAGTCTTGTGGCACTCTTTTCACCTCTACGGAGCTAATACATACAACACTAATCTGTTTTCCATACTCTAATCTTGATATTTCTCTACAATTTTTCCGTCCTCTGCTGCTCCTTCCAGCGGCAGGTTAACTATTCCTGGATTGCACAGCAGGTGACCCGCTAAAGTATTCCTTCTTTTGGTATCTTTTCATAGACTTCTGTCGTCGTCTATTCTTCCCAGTACTTCTTTATTCCTCACCTTATCCGTTCATTTAATTTCTAAGATATTTCGGCACAGCATGAAGAGCGTTATCCATTGTCAGTCTTTAGTGTCCAAACAAATGAAAGACGCCTGCTGTAGTGTGGCTCCAGTGCAGTCCATTAATACTTTCTGATCGTCCTAAGAGGAATATTAGATTAATCTACATGTGATTTTTCTTTAGGATACTTATCAATTCTTATGGGGTTTACCTGAACAATAAATGTGTAATGAACATTCCGCATTGAGCAAAATACGTTTCTCTCCTGCTCTACAGCCACAGAGATTTCTGTCATGTTACACCATCATCAGTTGTCTTCCTTTTATTTCACTGAACAGTATATTTTGTGTTCTTGTCGCTTTATGTGTTCTCTAATACACCTGATGTGATGTCGTGATGTTCTAACAATGTGGAAGTTAGTCCGACCAGCAACAAAATTGCTTAACCACACTGACTGACAAAAAAAGTGAAGCGCCCAGATCGAGTGGAAGAAACTAAATGAGATTTCTTGGGTTGAAAGGGTATGTTCCACTACCGCGTGCACCGAACGTGCTTGGATGCCCCTTGATATGTTGTCTACACGGGTAATTGAGACATTGATACTCAAGACTGGTGCATTCTCCGACGGTGACACTCCTGAGGTCATCGAGTGTGTGAGAAGGGATCTTGTGACGACGCACAGGAAGTTTCATCTTGCTCAAGCATGCTGAACCAGGTTCATGTCAGTAGATACCGCAGGCCATTCCTTCCTCTCAATGAAAGGCGATCAGTTGGTGGGTCCGGTGTCATCGTCTTGAAAGACGAAGTCATTGTTGAAATTTTAAATGTAGAGCTGAAAAGTAGAGTGAGGTCCTGGTCTCATATCGCACGGCCCTCAGATTACCTTCTGTAGTGCTGAGAATCGTCCGACATGCGTACACGATTTCGGTCCAAACACATTAGTCTGCACAAGTCTATGAACGGAAGCCGACACCATCGATCCTAGTTGCATTCCAGGGTTTCCCTCATCCACCTTCTTCATGCACCACGTTTCTGCGTCTTAATGGAGTTCTAAAGGTTAAATTTGTCGTGTAGAGACATTCGTATTGTGTGGATCATCACAGCCCATGTTGACAGTTCGTGGAATGTCAGCGTGGATAATTGTCTTGCTCCAAACAAACCCTTTCTCGGCCTCAAGGAACGATTCTGTGCGGCTGCGGGAACAATATTGCAAGAAATCTTTTCTGGGCAGCCCCTGTGTGCTCTTGCTGTGGTTAATGTCTACGACAGGGTTGATTTCTGAAAAGAGAGGGTTTTCTCCTGCCTAAAGGTAATGCGCCAGCATTTCCCTAACCCTCCTAGATGGGTAGCGGTCTTGGCATGCGAGACTAGCTCAAGATGGAGTGATTTTCTCATGATGGTCAGCGTTTTCCAACAAGTATTACAGACAGTTTTCTTCCCGACAGGAAGCAGCACCCGCAGCACCCAACAGAAGCGCTATAAGTGAGCCCACGCAATGGCCAATGACAACGCCTACGTTATGCTCGTAATTCGGATTGGTTGGAACGCCTAAATGTAAAAAAAAATTCGTGATGCGGTTTGTAGCTCGAGAAATTGAGCAAGCAGCGCTCGTGGGATATAGAGTGCCGTCTGAAGTGGAGTTGGGGTTTACGTAGTGTATTTCATACGTCGGAAGGAAGCGGGTAGTTCGTGATCAACCGAATTATTTCTTATAGCGAATAAAATTGAGGGATTTCGAATGTGCGTCGTGAATTCTGCGTTGAAGCGTTTCTGGAGGAGTATTGCGTTGTAGCGAGTGTACAGACACTGAATAGGCAGTGATGTCAAATTAAATCGTGTAGCCAAGTAGTAAGCTGGATGGTGGTGCTTAGTGAACGAGACAGCCTTGGCGATGGTTTCATAAAAGTCAACAAATCATATTCGTTTCCGTGGGAATTTGAGTGTGGTGTTTTTCTGAGACTCTTTCCTTTTTGAACTGTTCCTGTTTTGTTGTTGTGGAGATTATCAGCCGAATTTGTTAGGAGCCGTTTGGAGGCAGCATACCAACTACATTGTCCAGCCACATTGATTTGATCTCCTGTCAAAAAGTCTGAATAACCATCTTTCGCAGAGCAGAGTACTACGAGACGTGGAGGAAGATTGTGAATGAGATTCTGTAATGTACCAGCAGGGACGTAGAGCCGTGCTGATTCCAATGCTGCGGCCGGTTGTGCTAGATTTCTCGGTTGAGAATTCAAGGCGCGAACCCAATTGAGGTGGTCCAGCACCAGAAGATTCTCGATTGGGTTTAAACCCGGGAGTACGGAAACTCATCCTGCTGCTTTTGAACACGCACGTGCACTGCGGGCTGTCTGGCACGTTGCGTTGTCCTACTGGCAGATGTCAACACGCCGAGGAAAAACAAACTGCATATAGGGCTGTACACGGTCCCCAAGAATAGATGCATATTTGTGTTGATCCATCGGGCATTCCAGACTGACGAAATCATCCAGAGAATGCCCTCTGGCTTGGATTCGTCCGACGATTGTTTCAGGATATTTGCTTCCAGACGTTTCACGCCATACCCGCCAATGGGCAGCTGTCCGATGAACCGTGAAACGTGATTCATCTGAAGAGGCTACCTGTCGCCACTCAGTGGACGTGCAGTTGCGTTATTGGTGTGCAAATTCCAGCCTTCGTTGTTGGTGACTAGCAGTCAGCATGGCTGCATGAACTAGGCGCCTGCTGTGTAGGCCTGCACACAGCTACGTTCGCTGAACAGTCGTTCAGGAGTCATTGTTGGTAGCCCCTCGGTTCATCTGGGTGCTCAGTTTGTCAACACTTGAACGTCTGTTCACCCGTACATACCTCCGCAGCCGTCGTTCACCCCTGTAATCCATGGCCCGTGGTGCACCAGAGTTGCCTTGGCGTCGGTTTTGGGTTGCACCATTTTGCCATATGCAGTATACTTTAACCACGGTGATACGTGGACAGCTTAACACTTCCAATCTTGGCCTAAAAGCCAGTAATCATGCCCTTTTGGACGTCAGATAAATCGCACTGTTTCCGCATTACGACAACGACTGCACTGTTTTCCGTGTCTCCACGACACGCATTTTATACCATCTACTGCTGGTGCTGCCACCAGCCCTCTGTGATTGGTTATTGCAAGTTGACGTCGAACAGAGGCGGTGGTCACATTTTATGACTGCACCGTTTACAACTGGTGTACATATCCCAGTACAATATTCGGATCTCAGAATGTTTTTACTTATTGACATTGGATTAGTGAAATCGAGGCTAATTTTATAGCGTAACAGAGCTCAGAATTAATGCGGGTCCGCCAATAAACGTTTCCGATTAAATTCGGGGAGCGGTACGACACGTGACGTAATTTGTCACATACGCCGCACGTTGCCAAAAGTGCGTGGATTCAGGTCGTGGCAGCGTGTTTGATTTCGCGCGACACCACGGAATCGCCGATAACGAACAAAAGGAACTTACCAGTGGGTCTGTCCTCTCGTGCGCTTGTCAAGTGGGGCTGTTGAGATCCTGGATTGGGTTATGTATGATTCTCCTGATTCCATCGACTCCATACTCTCATGCCGGCCGAAGTGGCCGAGCGGTTCTAAGCGCTTCAGTCTGGAACCGCGCGACCGCTACGGTCGCAGGTTCGAATCCTGCCTCGGGCATGGATGTATGTGATGTCCTTAGGTTGGTTAGGATTAAGTAGTTCTAAGTTCTAGGGGACTAATAACCTCAGAAGTTAAGTCCCATAGTGCTCAGAGCCATTCTGAACCATACTCTCATGACAGCCGTGGGATCTTTGTCACACGTGACAGAAAGTGGCCACAAACGAACGACGTTCAAGTGCGATTTCTGAATGAGAAATCCGTCATCTAATCTTCCCTTGAATATGCAATGTAGGTGGCATTACTCCTATATCCAAGAACGTGGTATATTACTTGCCACTCTGACTTTTTAGCATGTAGCTACAATGGTCTATAATTTTTGTGGCCAGCAGTAAACTTTAAATTTCGTGCCTTTTAATTGTTTGTTTTCTCCTTCTGATTAACGAATATCAACTACTGACTTCTCTCCTCCTGTAGCTACTACATCATTATAGTCATAGTTTCTGAAGAAGAGAAATTTGTTAACATCGAGTATAGATTTAAGTGTCAGTAAGTCGTTTCTGAAAGTATTTGTATGGAGTGTAGCCATGTATGGAAATGAAACGTGGACGATAAATAGTTTAGACAAGAAGAGAAATGTGGTGCTGCAGAAGAATGCTGAAGATTAGATGGGTAGATCACATAACTAATGAGGAGATATTGAATAGAACTGGGGAGAAGAGGAGGTTGTGGTACAACTTGACAAGAAGAAGGGATCGGTTGGTAGGACATGTTCTGAGGCATCAAGGGATCACCAATTTGGTATTGGAGGCCAGCGCGGAGGGTAAAAATTGTAGAGGGAGACCAAGAGATGAATACACAAACAGATTCAGAAGGATGTAGGTTGCAGTAAGTACTGGGAGATGAAGAAGCTCGCACAGGATAGAGTAGCATGGAGAGCTGCATCAAACCAGTTCCTGGACTGAAGACCACAACAACAACAACAGCCATAGTTATTTCTAAATGTTGACTTCTATACTGGAATTAACATGTAATGTAAAATACATAGAACGACTGATTGGATGTAAGAGAGATCCAGATGGTCCTTGTGGAATAAATACAGTAAATAAATACACTTAATTTGTAAATGTTGTACCAAGAGGTAATTCGTCATGGACGACGCCTCAAACGTCACGAACAGCACGTCGATGACTCATGTAAGTCATCCAAACAGATACAGGGCACCATGGGCTTCAGAAATGACCAGAGAGAGAGAGTGTCTCTCCAATTAAAAGGGAAAATATTGAACTCATTTTGTAGATTTTATTACTAACATAAGTTTTTCAAATGTGGCGATTTTTGAGAGGTCTGTATGGCTCTCATGAACACTGACGACACGTGTGTGATAAGCATGGCGAGGACATTGTGTAGCTAGTTAAATTGTGAATCCATCTGGTGTAAATCGTTATCACCTTCAGAACATCGACTTCGGGAAAATATTTTAGACGCTTTAGCTAAGGTTTACATTTATCAGTCTGTTGTGCAGCTGATCCAGGTGACAGGCTCTGAATAAATAGTTACCTTACCATAAGACAAGATGTATGAAATGGTCGTATGATAGTTGTAGATTAACGACAGAGTCACTGGAAAGCATCTTGTAGCAGTTTCTAATTTGGAAAAAGCGTATTTGTGCCATCAACTGTACAATGTTACGTTTATTTTCTACTGGTTCCGATTTTTACAATCATCTTCGTGTAGAGAAACATCGTACGTCAATGGATCAGCCATACATTGCATTGACATATGAGCCATACAAATGTGTAACATATAATTGTCATGATAGTCTGCGTTAACACAGTCCATATAAACGCTACGCTTTGCCTTGGCACACTTAAAGTAGTGCACATGTAGTGATAACTCCATACTTGATTAAATGTGGAGTTATCACCAGCTGTGCAGTACTTTAAGTGTGCCAAGGCACAGCGTAGCATTTATATGGACTGTGATAACTCCACATTTAATCAAGTATGGAGTTATCACTAGATGTGCACTACTTTAAGTGTGCCAAGGCACAGCGTAGCGTTTATATGGACTGTGTTAAGATTGACTATTATGACAGTCATATGTTATACGTTTGTACGGCTCCTATCACGGGAATGTATTGTTGATCATTGACGTACAATGTTTTTCCCCACGAAGACGATTGTAACAATCTAAACCAGTCGAGAATAAACACAAAATTGTACAGCTGATGGCGCAAATACGCTTTTTCCAAATTATTTAACAGCCGTAGACAATCACCTACGGAAAGTTTCTAGTTTGTTTTGCTGATTGTCACTAGCTCATTTCACTAGAAACAACTTGTTAATGGTAATAACAAATAGTTTCTGAAAGCCACCATCAGGGAGACAATGAAATTTCTCATTTGCAACAGCAAGAAATACACTACTCATAAGTCGCTGTGCGTGCATGAAAGGTTCTCAGGTTAGGCAAAAAACACGTCTCGTGCAGTAAGATACTTTCTGCGAACGGAAACACAGTTGCCGATATTTTTTTGCCAGCGATTGAGACATCTCGTGGTGGTCGTTCAAGGAAAACGGGCAGGAAATTTGCACGTACCAAAGACACGCTACGCTAGTGTGATGAAAGTAGCTATGTAAAAGACTTTTGCTGGGAACCTCATTACAGTTACTTAGGTTTTTGTCTTCCGCTCTACAGCCAGACACCATGTTTGCAATTCGTAACTAGCACTTTTTATGCACTACAGGGCATTAAAATTCCTACATCACGAAGATGACGTCTACAGACGTGAAATATAACCGACAGGAAGAAGATGCTGTGATATACAAATGATTAGCTTTTCAGAGCATTCACACAAGGTTGGCGCCAGTGGCGACAACTACAACGTGCTTACATGAGGAAAGTTTCCAACCGATTTCTCATACACAAACAGCGGTTGACCGGCGTTGCCTGGTGAAACGTTGTTGTGATGCCTCGTGTAAGGAGGATAAATGCGTACCATCACGTTTCCGACTTTGAGAAAGGTCGGATTGTAGCCTATCGCGATTGCGGTTTATCGTATGGCGACATTGCTCCTCGCGTTGGTCGAGATCCAATGACTGTTAGCAGAAAATGGAACCGGTGGGTTCAGGAGGGTAATGCGGAACGACGTGCTGGATATCAACGGCCTTGTATCACTAGCAGTCGAGATGACAGACATCTTATCCGCATGGCTGTTAACGGATCGTGCAGCCACGTCTCGATCCCTGAGTCAACAGATAGGGACGTTTGCAAGACAATAACCATCTGCACGAACAGTTCAACGACGTTTGCAGCAGCATGGACTATCAGCTCGGAGACCATGGCTGCGGTTACCCTTGACGCTGCATCACAGACAGAAGCGCCTGTGATGGTGTGCTCAACGACGAACCTGCGTGCACGAATGGCAAAACGTCATTTTTTCGGATGAATCCAGGTTCTGTTTACAGCATCATGATGGTCGCATCCGTGTTTGGCGACATCGTGGTGAACACACATTGGAAACGTGTATTCGTCATCGCCATACTTGTGTATCACATGGCGTGATGGTATGGGGTGCCATTGGTTACACGTCTCGGTCACCTCTTGTTCGCACTGACGGCACTTTGAACAATGGACGTTACGTTTCAGATGTGTTACAACCCGTGGCTCTACCCTTCATTCGATCCCTGCGAAACCCTACATTTTAGCAGGATAATGCACGACCGCATGTTGCAGGTCTTGTACGGGTCTTTCTGGATACAGAAAATGTTCGACTGCTGCCCTGGCCAGCACATGCTCCAGATCTCTCACCAATTGTAAACGTCTGGTCAATGATGGCCGAACAACTGGCTCGTCACAATACGCCAGTCTTTTCTCTTGGTGAGCTGTGGTATAGCGTTGAAGCTGCATGGGTAGCTGTACCTGTACACGCCATCCAAGCTCTGTTTGACTCAATGCCCAAGCGTATCAAGGCCGCTATTACGGCCAGAGGTGGTTCTTCTGGGTACTGATTTCTCAGGATCTATGCACCCAAATTGCGTGAAAATATAATCACATATCAGTTCTAGTATAATATATCCGTCCAATGAATACCCGTTTATCATCTGCATTTCTTCTTAGTGTTGCAATTTTAATGGCCAGTAGGGTAATTTACAGTCAATTGCCACTGTGCGTGTCATACATACATATTGTCTAAAACATTTTAGAATTCGTATTGATCTGCTGGTGACGGAAAACAACAGCGTCATCTCCAAACAACCTAAGAGGTCTCCACTTACTACGAACTGTATCCTTTCTGACAGGAAATCACACATGCAGCCGCGCAACTGAGAGGATATTCCATAGGCACATAGTCATTACTTCGTGAGAATAAAGAGCTAGTTATGTTTCGCAAGAACGATATTTTCTGAATCCGTTCGTTGTGTCAATAGATCATTACCTTTGTGGTATTTCATAATGTTCGAACATATATGTTCCAAAATTTTATTGCGAATTGCTGTCAATAATATGGATCTATAATTCAGCAGATCACTTCTGTTTCCTTTTTTGTTTATTGGTACGATCTGTAAAACTTGAAAAGTGAATATATCGTGATAAATCGCAGTTTGTTTCAAATGCTTGCCACCACGAACGTCTTTGGATGCCTGAACGTGTGAGTGGTATGATTTCTTTGGCACCAGAGTTTGCATTATTAGTAGAGCACGAGTGAGTGAGTGAGTGAGTGAGTGAGTCGGCTGCAGAGAGAATGAGTGTCGAGTCTCCACTGAGTGAGGGGCTTTGCTGGCGAACAGAGAATGAACTTTATTTGAGATGCTCCCCGATGCGTAACTGTGGATAAAGCGCTATTTCGAGGTGTAGAAAGACAACACTTCGGAAAAAGAGAATATGCATTGAGTTTTATTTGCCACACGTGCTAGCCGAGTAATTATTGTACAGTAAATATCACAATGTGTTTAGGTTTAGTAATATCTACGTTTTGGTATCCAGGGCGAATTATCAGTCATATCTTCGTAATCTTGATTACTATTCTTCACTCCTCACCTTCAGTTAAAAGAGTTTCATTAGAAACGCAAAGAGTACATTTCACGTAATTTAAATATTATTTGTAAGAGTTAATTTCTAAAGTGTCTGACGGTATTGAAATGGTAGGTATGGGAGAAGAGTTGTTTACAAACATACCTTAAAAACATATTTATTGTCAGTTCCTTCAAAACTTTTAAATACTTGAACACAGATGGTCAGTTCAAAAAACTTTAAACAATCTCTTATAACCAACATTAAAAAATATTTTTACAAATCATACTGCTGACAGCAAAATGATATTGACAATATATAATATGGCCAAAGAATTCCAAGAATTTTCGAGTATGACTTTATCTCCTTAAAAAGAAATAGTTGCAACTCGGTTTAAAAACGGCTGACTAGAGAAATCACTCAAGACAATCAATTAAAAACACATACAATCCTTGCAAATCCATTGACAACAAAGACTTAACTTGGGCGGAATATTAGTTTTACAAATGGTAAGCCCGTCAGTGCAATTACTGGGCTTTCTCTTTACAATAATCCGTTTTTGGCGCTTCTGCTTAGAATAACTTACAGTACCTGTAACAAAGGCTTATCTGCACAGGGCATAGATTAGAAATCACAGATTTGTTGTAAGATGTTTAATAATGGCAACTAACATACGTAAACCCCTCGTACACAAAAAGAAAATATGCAATGAAAAGCAACTACAAATATTAAAACTATCACTTGGCATTAAACGGCACAAACCCATTTAATTTTAACCTTTTAACTTAGCCGTCTGTGAATTAAGCCAATAGATAATTGCTCCCTCTCATACTAACTGAACAAACCAACAATTTGAATGACTTCCAGACACTTCAAGTAAAAAGTAATTATTTGACCAATGCAAACAAGAGCACTTTATGAAACAATTCCTGATTAACAGCAGTACAAACAGTTTTAGCCAATTACTCATACTCCACACGTTCTCAGCAAGTCAACAGATAATTTACAAACACCTCTTTGATTTACGAAAAGCAGCAGCCTCAGCCCACTTTACCGTACTAGAATTATAAACAATTCAGTGATCATCGTCCCAGCTAATCTTCACGTAAGGATTGAGTAAACCGAAATCCCTTGAAAGTATAAAATATCCGAAGTTCGGTAAAACAACAACAGCAGCACATGTTAGTCCTTCAAATATGAACATCGTACTAAATTATAGCTAACTGAAGTTAAGACATTTTTTAACACGCGAAAGAAACTTGAACAGTACAACGTGGGTAAATTACTAGCATCAAATCAATTAGACCAACAAGTTGTTTAATAGCAGATACGCTCAATAGTGCAATCTGGTCACAGAACAGTGTATAATAGCGTAACTTTACTCGTACACCTAGTGTAACCAGGCTATGGGACACACTAATGCTTTAAACAGCCTTTTAGCCACCAAAGTAACAAACGGTCACCGCTGTTTGTGAACACCAGCGCAAATTGGCTCCTGAGACCCGAATACAGTATACTCTTGTCAGAATCGTACTCAGCGACCACGCCGGTTTCACACAGTCACAACGGACAACACGCCCCTCATTGCACCGCCCATTCGCTTTCTCTCTCTCTCTCTCTCTCTCTCTCTCTCTCTCGCTCTCTAAGAGCAGCCGCTTGACCCGCCACCTCGCGGATTATCCTTGCACCACCGCGAAACCAAACTTGAAGGACTACAAAGTCACCGAATTCTCGCACGCACTTAAATAATCTTCCAGTCAAAGACCCTTTGACTAGTTAGACTAGCGTCTCTGATCAGAAGACTAACGACGGACGACCATCGATAACCAGAGAGGCGCGAAAAAAATGGTTCAAATGGCTCTGAGCACTATGGGACTCAACATCTGTGGTCATAAGTCCCCTAGAACTTAGAACTACTTAAACTTAACTAACCTAAGGACATCACACACATCCATGCCCGAGGCAGGATTCGAACCTGCGACCGTAGCAGTCGCGAGAGGTGCGAAGCCAGCGCGCAGTGCTCAAATACTAGGAGAAACTACATAGGTCACGTTAGTATGAGTCACTTCTATGTTATTAAAAGGACTTTAATATAATTTCAAAATACCTTTCATGCCTTGCGTTACTGGGCAGACAGGTAGCTGCATTTCTGGAAAGATTATCTGGAAAAGCAGAATACAGTACGGTAAAGCAATCAGCCGCGCAATGACTTATTTTAGATATATGTAGTGCAGCACTTCACATTCTTACAACTAAAGAAGACAGAGCAGTGCCGAGTTACCCATTGCAGGTAAGAAACAATTGTAGGGCGTAAACGAACCTCCCGAGATAAAAGTTGGAACTGATTTCATCTGCAAAATTTTTATAATTCAGTAGACGACAAGGATTTCTGGTCAGATGAGTATACGGCAATATCAACAGCAGCTGAAAATGGCATAACGGGAGTAGGATTCGTTATGAATAGGAAGGTAGGGTAGAGAGTGTGTTACTGTGAGCAGATCAGTGATACGATTGTTTTATTCAGGTTCGACAGCTAACCAATACCGACAACGATAGTTCAGGTATACATGCAGACGTCACAAGCTGAAGATGAAAAGATAGAGTAAGTATATGAAGATATTGAACGGATAATGCAGTACGTGAAGGGAGATGAAAATCTAATAGTCCTGGGGAACTGGTATGCGGTTGTAGGGGAAGGAGTAGAGCAAAAGGTTACAGGAGAATATGGGCTTGGGACAAGAAATGAGAGAGGAGAAAGAGTAATTGAATTCTGTAATAAACTTCAGATACAAATAGCGAATACTCTGTTCAAGAATCACAAGAGGTGGAGGTATTCTTGGAGAAGGCAGGGTGATGCGGGAAGATTTCAGTTAGATTATATCTTGGTCTGACAGAAACTTCGAAATCAGATCCTGGTTTGTAAGGCGTAGATAGGAGCAGATATAGACTCCGATTACAATGTAGTAGCGATGAAGAGTAGGCTGAAATTTAAGAGATTAATCAGTAAGAATCAATACGCAAAAAACTGGGATACGGAAGTGCTAAAGAATGGCGAGATACGCGTGAAGTTCTCTAAGACGGCAGATACATCAAGAAGGAGTAGCTCAGTAGGCAATACAGTTGAAGAGGAATGGACATCTCTAAAAATAGCCATCACAGAATTTGGAAAGAAAAACATTAGTACAAAAAAATAACCGCGAAGAGACCTTCGGTAACAGAAGAAATACTCAAGTGATAGTGCAAAATATTCAGGGAAAGTCAGGAATACAGAAATACAAGTCGCTGAGGAATGAATTAAACAGGAAGTGCAGGGAAGCAAAGACGAAATGGCTGCATGAAAAATGTGAAGAAATCGAAATAGAAATCTTGGTCGGCTGGACTGACTCAGCTTATAGGAAAGTCAAAACAACCTTCGGTGAAATTAAAATCAAGGACGGTAACGTTAAGAGTGCAGCGGGAAAACCACTCATAAATGGAGAAGAGAGAGCGGATAGTTGTAAAGAGAACATTGGAAGCCTCTAAGAGAGAAAAGGTATGTTTTATGTAACAGAAGAAGAAATAGGTGTCGATTTAGAAGAGATAGCGGATCCAGTATTAGACTCAGAAGTCAAGAGAGCTTTCGAGGACTTGAGATCAAATAAGGCGGAAGGAATAGGTAACATTTCAGGAGAATTTCTAAAACTGTTTGGTAAGTGTCAACAAAACGATTATTCACGTTTGTGTGTAAAATTTATGAATCTGGTGACATACTATCTGACTTTCGGAAAATATCATTCACTCTATTCCAAAGACTGCAAGAGTTGACAAGCGCAATTATTATCGCACAGTCAGCTTAACAGCTGATGCATCCAAGTTGCTGACAAGAATAATATACAGAAGAATGAAAAAGAAAATAGAGGAGGTCTTACATGACGATCAGTTTGGCTTTAGAAAAGGTAAAGGCACCAGAGAGGCAATTCAGACGTTGCGGTTGATAATGGAAGCAAGACTAAAGAAAAATCGAGACTCTTTCATTGGATTTGTCGACCTGGAAAAAGCGTTTGATCATGTAAAATGGTGCAAGATGTTGGAAATTCAGAGAAAAAAAGGGGTAAGCTATAGGGAGAGACCGGTCATACACAATATGTTCAAGAGCCAAAGGGGAATAATAAGAGTGGACGACCAAGAAGTGCTCGGATTAAAAAGGGTGTAAGACAGGGATATCGTCTTTCGCCCCTACTATTCAATCTGTACATCGAAGAAGCAATGATGGAAATAAAAGAATAGTTCAACAGGGAGACTAAAATTGAAGGTGGAAGGATATCAACGATACGATTCGCTGATGACATTGCTATCCTGAGTGTTAGTGAAGAAGAATTACATGATCTGCTGAGTGGAATGAACAGTCTAATGAGTACAGAATGTGGGTGGAGAGTAAATCGAAGAAAGATGGAGGTTATTAGAAGTTGAGAAGTAGCTGAAATGAGAACAGCAAGAAAACTTAAGATCAGCATTAACGGTCACGAACTAGATGAAGTAATTCTGCTACCTAGGCAGCAAAATAACCAATGACGGACGGACCAAGGAGGATATCAAAAGCAAACTAGCACTGGCATAAAAGGCGTTCCTGGCCAAGAGAAGTCTGCTAGTATCAAACATAGGCCTTCACTTGAGGAAGAAATTTCTGAGCGTGAACGTCTGGAGCACAGTATTGTATGGTAGTGAAACATGGATTATGGGAAAACTGGAACAGAAGAGAATCGAAGCATTAGAGACGTGGTGCGACAGACGAATGTTAAAAATTAGGTGGACTGAGAAGATAAGAATTGAGGAGGTTCGGCACAGAATCGGAGAGGAAAGGAATATGTGGGAAACACTGATAAGGAGAAGGGACAGGATGATAGGACATCTGCTAAGACATGAGGGAATGACTTCCATGGTACTAGAGGGAGCTGTAGAGGGCAAAAACTGTAGAGGAAGACAGAGATTGGAACACAGTTAGCAAATACTTGAGGACTTAGGTTGCAAGTGCTTCTCTGAGATCAAGCAGTCGGAAGCAGAGGACTGACGAAAAAAAACGCAACAGTTAATCATTGCGTGTGATTGTCTGATGAAGAAGCCATTCTGTGCGTTGTGATAATTAACCATTATATGTATTTAATTTTATTTGCAGATAGTCACATTCGGTTTAGATTTATTGCTATCACGAATATTGAAAGTAATTTACATAATTAATGTTCGTGTTCGTAAGGAGTTATGCTGAGGCTGTCTATATCACAGTACGTAGGGAACACTGTAATCGGAAAGTTGCTAGCGAGAGATCCTGGCATATACAGTTTCCAATTAACAAGTATGTAAGCTTTAAAAGTGTCACCTGTCGGCCTTTCTGCTCAGGGTACGATCTTATGGGTAGCTTTTGATATAACAGTCAGACGAAAATCTCTGCTCTGCAGCTTCACTTACAACAAAAAACTACTGATGCGTTTTCATCATTTTGCCTGTACCTCACGTATTAATAACAACATAAGTGTTTGTGCACTGCATAATATCGCAAGTGAGAAAGTAAATTTTGTTTTACGACACAGTTTTTTAGCTTACTTCATGTTTTCGAGTCGGTGTTGACTTTTAAGCTTTGTTGGTTTCCATTGAATATTTCTTTTGTGGAATAGTGCTGCATAGTTAGTCAGTGAATTTGATGTCCACTTCTGCTTTATCCAATGGAGTACGAGAGACACGTGGCCGGGCACCATGTCAAGTGCCCTATTATGCCAACGTTACCACAGTGTGGACTCACCACTCTATCTCACTGCCTGGTCTTTCATCAAAGAATAGGCTAGATTCAATACAGCTGACGATAGATGATGAAAGAACCAATACGGCTATTATTCTGCCCACTGTGGATTATTGGGCTGACAGTGGAGGAACTCACTTACCTCTTGTTCCCCTTGAGTCTGCCGTTATCTATGCTACTGTTATTTCGTCGGAATCTTCGGGTTGTCAAAGAGAGTGCTGTGCGGGTGCATCTTGGCACGATTCGATACCGATAGACACCTCTGGCTTGGCAGCACCACTGGCGGTGATAGAGGCAGAGCGATTTTCCGCCGCCAGACGGAGACGCAGTGACGAAGAGGTCGACTTAAGTGCGACCGCTGGGACGATTGCTCTCTGAGTGATCGGGTGTCTAGAGGTCTGTGTGGCGACGGCGGGTAGTAAGCGCCGTGTCATCGTGGCCAATAAGATCCTTGGCTCTCTGCTGATTTTGGAATGTTAGTCATAACGGGTTACGTGAGGTCCTGTGTCGGCCGATCAGTGGAGATCGCCCGATGTGGAAGTTATTTCGGTGTGTTGCTAGGGCCCCTACTTGTGCTTCGATTTGGATTATTCTGAATGGACCTGTGTCCACTGTGGTGACGTGTTGGTTTCCTGTCAGCCACTTTCAAAGGACTGAACACGAGAGCGATTGGTGGATTGCCCAACCTAGTGCAGCTATTGATTGGGCAGTTGTTGACCAATGCTTCAACTCCCTGAATATTACCCTGAGCATTCAGTTACGGTCCCAACCACTGTAGTTGACATGTGAAAAAGCTATTCTCTTAATTGCGATTCTGGTTATCCATCGTCGACTCTGAAGCAGTTTTTGAACTTTTGAACTGATCTTTTTGAAGTGATTTTACTGTGTGTTTTCCACTATTAAAGTGGCGTTGTGGAAGCTTCTTGCTGGGTTTGGAAGCACTAACTGACGTTATCTGAATTAAGTAGTATACAACGTGCTTTTTCCAATTTTCTTACAGTGCCATTTGATGTTGTATTTTTCTCTCAAATTTTTAACTATTAACTTATATGGTACAGGATAGCTGGAGTGCACATGTGGTTTATATTGTGAGTTCCGCTGAAAGGGTCTTGAGTAAAATAATTGGTTAATCATAAAATGGTAGCTCCTCTATTAACTGTGCTAAAGTGGGAGCCTAAAAACTCAGTTGGCCAACCATGTTGGTGTTGTTTTGGCCCCATATGGACACCTTGTCTGCATGACCAACTGATTATAATCTATGTAAACTTGTCATCAGCCTGTTTACTTAGATTACTTGTTTTTCCTAATTACATGCGATCTGTTTTACTTCACTGTTAATAATTTTTGGATGTTTGTAAAGCTTAAATTTGGAACGTATTGTTAAACGCCACATTGTTTATCTTATTTAACATCTGTGTTAAGGCTTGGAGCTAATGTCAAGATTTAGAAAATTTTCTTAAGATTCTTCCCCCAAAATTTTTTCTTAAATGTTATTTTAAAGGTTTTGTAAATTCTACAGCCAGTTACCCTGCTACCAAAAAGAAAGTCGCTAGTAAATTCAATTCTGGAGGTAGCTGCTAAGATTTTCTAGTTCTTTTTGATATGGCAATAAAGTGGTTTATTTTTGTTAAATTTGTTAGTAAAATTATGGTCCAGTATCCTACCACTCAGCACCAGCTCCCTACCACATATCAAAAAGTAGCACTGCTTGCAGCAGAAGAGGGTGTGATCAAATTCTTTTCTGGTGCATCGGCCTAGTAGTTGCGACCAGTCTCAGCCATATTGCGTGTCAGGTATTAAAAAAAGATAAACAGAGAGGGGACAGAGGAGTTGGACAGAGAGAGGATGGAAGGAGGTAGACAGAGAGGAAACAAGGTGGACAGAATGAAGTGAAACAGACATGGACAGAGAGGGGGCAGAGGAGATAGAGAGAGAGATGAGAGAGTAACAGATGGACAGAGAGAAAGCGTGACTGAGATGGGCAAAGAGGGGCAGGGAGATGGATTGAAAGTGGGGGAAGAAGAGGACAGAGACATGCGAGAGTAGCAGATGGATGGAGAGTGGGGGGAGGGCAGAGATGGACAGAGAAGGGGCAGAGGAGATGGACTGAGAGTGGGGAAAGGAGGGGTGGACACAGAGAGGGGAGAGTTATCAGATGGACACAGAGAGGAAAGATAGAGATGGACAGAGAGGAGGCAGAGGAGATGGACATAAAGATGGGAAAAGGATGGACAGAAAGAGGGGAGAGTAGCAGACAGGCAGAGGGAGGGGCAGGAGGAGGTAGACAGAGAGTGGTGTGTAGGAGGTGGACAGACAGAGAGGGGAAAAAAATGGAAAGAGGGGTACATAGGAGATGGACAAAAAGAGGGAAGGAGAAAATGAACAAAGAAAGGGCAGAGCAGCAGAGGGACAGAGATAGGGACAGGACAAGGAGTGCAGAGAGTAGGGGAGAAGAAGATGGACAGAGAGGGGGCAGAGGAAGCTGATTGAGAGGAAGGAAGAAGATGGAGAGGTGGCATAGTAGTTGGACAGAGAGAGGCGCAGAGGATATCGACAGAATGAGGGGGAGGAGGAGATGGACAGAGAGAGGGGGAGACACAGGTGGATGAGGGGCAGGAGAGATGGACAGAAAGTGGTGGAGGAAGAAATGAACAAAAAGAGGAGAGAGTATGAGATGGACAGAGAGAGGGGGCACAGATGGGATAGAGGAGGTGACTGAAGGACTGGAGGAGGAGGCGGATCTGGAGAGGGGAGACAGAGATGCACAGAGAGGGGAAAGAGGGGGAAGAGGTGATGGGTAGAAAATGGGAAAAGAAGATGGACAGAAAGAGGGGGGATGGAGATGGTCATAGAGGGAGACAGAAGAGATGGACAGAGAAATGGAGTGGAAGAGGTGGACAGAGAGTGGGGGTGAAGGGGGTGAACAGAGAGAGGGGCAGATGGACCGAGGGGAGGGGGGCAGGGGAAACGGACGGAGAGAGGGGAATGAGCAGATGGAGTAAGAACTGGATTAAAACATATCCAGGAAACGTCAGGAATTTAGCTAGTTATAATTATAAAAGTGTGTTTTTCTGTGATAGGGGACAGAATGAATAAGCTGAATAAGTCTGTACTTGAAACGCTCCATCAGTCAGTGTCTCGGAGCTTTCGTGGTGCCGCATGAAATCACACTCACTGCCGCGGCCAGAATCCACGCACTTTTGGCGAGGCACACGAAATGCACTACACAGCGTACTCCTCCCCAGACATAATGGGAAACTTTGTGGCGGACCCGAATTAATTACTTACACTGCTACACATGTAAAATCGGATCGCCAGGGTCATTTTGACCCGCGACACGGGGTTCAACTGCTCATAACTCAAAAATGAATACTTAAAAGCCTTATAGCTGTCTGACTACAGTTAGGAAACATTAAAAGATCCGACCTCTGGGTAGGAATATGTTCTCCGCTATGAGTTCAATATACCACCTCCAACTTGCTACTAGCAACTTCCCCTGATTGTAACCACCACAGGAAAAAAAAGAAGAATACAGTCCAAAGTCAATAGGGAAAGAGTATACAAAAACGACACTCTCCGATTAATACGGAAAGAAACATAGTTCACTGACTTATAATGAAGTTCACCAAGTGAGCCCCGTCACTAAAACACTACCACCCTGCTAGCTGTTGTGGTTGTTGTTGTTGTGGTGGTGGTCTTCAGTTCAAAGACCAGCCGGCCGCAGTGGCCAAGCAGTTCCAGACGCTTCAGTCCGGAACCACACGGCTGCTATGGTCGCAGGTTCAAATCCTGCCTCAGGCATGGATGTGTGTGATGTCCTTAAGTTAGTTAGGTTTAAGTAGTTCTAAGTTTAGGGGACTGATGAACTTAGCTGTTAAGTCCCATAGTGCTTAGAGCCATTTGAACCATGTTTAGTTCAAAGACCGGTCTGATGGGCCTCTCCATGGTACTTTATCCTGTGGAAGCCTCGTTATCTCAGAATACTATAGCGCCCTATATACTTGTGAACCTGATTATTGTATTCATCTCTTGGCCCGCCTGGCTAGCCGTGCGGCCTAACGCACTGCTTCCCGAGTGGGAAGGCGGGCCGGTCCACGGCGCAAATCCATCCGGCGGATTAGTTCAAAATGTTTCAAATGGCTCTGAGTACTATGGGAGGTCATCAGTCCCCTAGAACTTAGAACTACTTAAAACTAACTAACCTAAGGACATCACACATATCCATGCCCGAGGCAGGATTCGAACCTGCGACCGTAGCGGTCGCGCGGTTCCATTCTGTAGCGCCTAGAACCGCTTGGCCACTTCGGCCGGCGGCAGATTAGTATCGAGGTCCGGTGTGTCGGCCAACCTGTGGATGGTTTTTAAGGCGGTTTTCCATCTGCCTCGGCGAATGCGGGCTGGTTCCCCTTATTCCGTCTCAGTTACACAATGTCAGCGATTGCTGTCCAAACACTGTCTCCACGTACGCGTACACCATAATTAATGTACCACGCAAACATTGGGGGCTAGACTCGTCTGGAACGAGACGTTCCTGGGGGAGTGGGGGGGGGGGGGGTTTGAGGCGGGGGCCACTGGGGGCCGAACCGAACAATAACCCTGGATTCGGTGTGGTGGGGCGGTGGTGTGAGTGGACTCCTGTAGCGTCGTTTCTAGGTCCCTAGTTCAATGCATACATACATACATTCATCTCTTGGTCTCCCCACAATTTTTGCCCTGCACACTTCCCTCCAACGCTAAACTGGTGATCACTTGATGTCTCAGACTGTGTCATATCAGCTGATCCCTCCTTGCTCTCCAATTCTATTCAGTACCTCCTGACTGGTTATATGAACCACCCACCTAATCTTCATCACTGTTCTGTAGCACCACGTTTCAAGAGATTCTATTCTCTTCTTGCCTGAACTGTCTATCATACACGTTTCACTTCAATGCAAGGTTACACTGCAGACAAATACCTTCAGCAAAGTCTTCCTAACACTTGATTGTACCTTCAGTGTTAATAGATTTCTCTTCCCCAGAAACGCCTTTTTTGCCATTGCCGGTCTATATTTTATATCCTCTCCACTTCGGCCATCGTTAGTTATTTTGCTGCGCAAATACTAAAACTCATGTGCTACTCTCAGTCTCTCGTTTCCTAAGCTAATTCCTTCAGCTTTGGCTGGTTTAATTCGACTACCTTCCATTACCCTTGTTTTGCTTTTGTTAATGTTCATCTGGCATCCTCCTTTCAAGGCACTATCCATTCCGTTCAATTAGTCATCCAAGTCATGGTGTCTACTGGCAACGAAATCTGATGTAAAGCTTCTGCCTGCCTACAACATGCAACTAGCCCAGCTCATTGTAAAGTTCAAACCGAAATCCAGGGCTGTGCACCAAAACGTACTTTCGGAATTTCTCAAGAAATATCACGAAAGGTCTTCCTCTCCAGACATGTAAAACACACAACGAAAACCCACCACTTTCCCAGACGACACATGACTTCTACATCCAATGAAGTCTGCTGGCTGGCTGCAAGACTTCGGGAGCTCCAAATCAATCCACGAAATTATTTACCACGTAGCTAGTAAAAATCAGGAGCAAAACGTAGGCATTGTCATTCGCCATTTACTGCCCCCACTTACAGTGCTCCTGTAAAATGCTACTTCCTGTGTGAACTTCTAGAACTTTTTTGTACTATAGGTGTCGTGAACATACCGGCCATCACAAGGACATTACTCCTCCTTTAAATCAGTTTAGTCTGCTCAGACCTCCCCCCAGTTACGAGAATCTTCAGGCCGAATGAAACCTCCTTCCCCTTTAGCAGGAAACCAGTCATGGTTACTACAACAGTGAAGAGGGCTAGCAGGCAAGGAAACCAGGAACTCCACTACTGGCCATTAAAATTACTACAGCAAGAAGAAATGCAGATGATAAACGGGTATTCATTGGGCTAATATATTGTACTAGAACTGACATGTGATTACATTTTCACACAATTTGGGTGCATAGAACCCGAGAAATCAGTTCCCAAAACAACCACCTCTGGCCGTAATAACGGCCTTGATACGCCTGGGGATTCAGTCGAACAGAGCTTGGATGGCATGTACAGGTACAGCTGCCCATTAACTTTCAACACGTTACCACAATTCATCAAGAGTAGTGACTAGCGTATTGTACGAGCCAGTTGCTCGGCCACCATTGACCAGACGTTTTCAGTTGTTGGTAGATCTGGAGAATGTGCTGGCCAGGGCAGCAGTCGAACATTTTCTGAATCCAGAAAGGCCCGTACAGAACCTGCAACATGCGGTCGTGCATTATCTTGCTGAAATGTAGGGTTTCGCAGAGATCAAATGAAGAGTAGAGCAACGGGTCGTAACAAATCTGAAATTTAACGTCCACTGTTCCAAGTGCCGTCAATGCGAACAAGAGGTGACCGCGACGTGTAGCCAGTGGCACCCCATGCCATCACACCGGGTGATACGCTAGTATGGCGATGACGAATACACGCTTCCAATGTGCGTTCACCGCGATGTCGCCAAACACGGATGCGACCATCATGATGCTGTAAACAGAACCTGGATTCATTCGAAAAAATGAAGTTTTGCCATTCGTGCACGCAGGTTCGTCGTTGAGTACACCATCGCAGGCTCTCCTGTCTGTAATGCAGTATCAAGAGTAACCGCAGCCATGGTCTCCCAGCTGATAATCCGTGCTGCTGCAAACGTCGTCGAACTATTCGTGCAGATGGTTGTTCTCTTGCAAACGTCCGCATATGTTGACTCAGGGATCGAGACGTGGCTGCACGATCCGTTACAGCCATGCGGATAAGATACCTGTCATCCCGACTGCTAGTGATATGAGGCCGTTGGGATCCAGCACGGGGTTCCGTATTACCTTCCTGAACCCTCCGATTCCATATTCTGCTAACAGTCATTGGATCTCGACCAACGTGAGCAGCAAAGTTGCGATACGATAAACCGCAATCGCGATAGGCTACAATCCGACCTTTATCAAAGTCGGAAACGTGATGGTACGCAGTTTCTCTCCTTACACGAGGCATCACAACAACGTTTCACCAGGCAACGCCGGTCAACCGCTGTTTGTATATGAGAAATCGGTTGGAACCTTTCCTCATGTCAGCACGTTGTAGGTGTCGCCACCGGCGTCAACCTTGTGTGAATGCTCTAATAAACTAATCATTTGCATATCACAGCATCTTCTTCCTGTCGGTTAAATTTCGCATCTGTATCACGTCGTCTTCGTGGTGTAGATATTTAATGGCCAATAGTGTACTCACCACGTAGCCAGTCAAAATCAGGAACAAAACGTAGGCATTTTCATTCGCCATTTACTGCCCCCACTTACAGCGCTTCTGTAAAATGCTTCTTCCTACGAGATTTTCGAGAACATTATTCTACTATGGGTGTCGAGAACATACCAGCCATCACAGGGACATTACTCCTCCTTTAAATCCATCTAGTCTGCTCACATCTCCCCCCATTTAAGAGAATAAGGAAGACCGACCCCTCATCTTCAGGCCGAGCGAAATCTCCTTCCCCTGCAGCCGGAAACCACTAAAGGTTACTACAATAATGAAGAGGGCTAGCAGGCAAGGAAACCAGGAACTGATATGTCACATCCAGTACTGTCAAATCACTGACACTATTATTTCTGTGTAAATCCAGAGAATTCTGATCTACCATCGCAAGGAGTCACATCGAGCAACAGCGATCAGCGGCTGGAGAGAAAACGCATACTTTAGTGACATCCAAAGAAGCAGCGGGTGCAGCGGTAGCTGGTGCTGGGTTTCCCCGAGCCGCGGCCGGCAGCGAGCGTGACGGCCGGATTTGGGCCGTGGCCTCGGCCCCTGGAAAGTCCCCCGCGGCTGTGCGAGGCGCAGCGCGGCGCGGCGCGGCGCGGAGGCGTGGGCGTCCGCCGTGGCCGCGGCCGCCGTGGGCTAGGTCAGTGCCCCGCGCCAGTGCGGTAGGTCAGTCAGCGGCGCGGCCGAGCTGCGCACGCCCGGCGCCCGGGCCTACGCACAGTGGCAGCCGGACGCGTCGGCTCCCGCCCACCACTGCTCTGCTCCACTGTGCCCGTAAATGACGAAAATGAAAGCATCGAAGCAAGGGGAGAAGAGTGCTGAAGCGGGACTACCGTTTACGCCGCTGACTAATAAAAATGGGATACAAGAAAGGACAGCAAATAACGAAATTTATTGTGCGTATATACGAAGGATTGCTGGAAACTGATACCTCCAACTTTTTATGTGAAAAATCTTAAATATTTTTAAATAAAATAAACGCTATCAAAGTTCTACATATTTATTATTCATATCAACATATTTAATGAAATGAAACTGGGTGGTTCCAGAGCAATTTTCAAGCCTCAAACATCTATTATGTACACTACTGGTCATTAAAATTGCTACACCACGAAACGTGCTACAGAGGCGAAATTTAATCGACAGGAAGAAGATGCTGTGATATGCTAATGATTAGCTTTTCAGAGCATTCACACAAGGTTGGCGCCGGTGGCGACACCTACAACATGCTGACATGAGGAACGTTTCCAAACGATTTCTCATACACAAACAGCAGTTGACCGGCGTTACCTGGTGAAACGTTGTTGTGATGCTTCGTATAAGGAGGAGAAATGCGTACCATCACGTTTCCGACTTTGCTAAAGGTTGGATTGCAGCCTATCGCGATTGCGGTTTATCGTATTGCGACATTGCTGCTCGCGTTGGTCGAGATCCAATGACTTTTAGCAGTATATGGAATCGTTGGGTTCAGGAAGATAATACGGTACGCCGTGCTGGATCCCAACGGCTTCGTATCACTAGCAGTCGAGATGGCAGGTATCTTATCCGCATGGCAGTAACGGATCGTGCAGCCACGTCTCGATCCCTGAGTCAACAGATGGGGACGTTTGCAACACAACAACCATCTGCACGAAAAGTCGACGTCCTTTGCAGCGGCATGGACTATCAGCTCGGAGACCATGGCTGCGGTTACCCTTGACGCTGCATCACAGACAGGAGCGCCTGCGATGGTGTACTCAACGACGAACCTGCGTGCACGAATGGCAAAACTTCATTTTTTCGGATGAATCCAGGTTCTGTTTACAGCATCATGATGGTCGCATCCGTGTTTGGCGACATCACGGTGAACGCACATTGGAAGCGTGTATTCGTCATTGCCATACTAGCGTATCACCCGGCGTGATGGTATGGGGTGCCATTGGTTACACGTCTCAGTCACCTCTTATTCACATTGGCGGCACTTGGAACAGTGAACGTTACATTTCAGATGTGTTACGACCGTGGATCTACCCTTCCTTCGATCCCTACGAAACCCTACGTTTCAGCAGGATAATGCACGACCGCATGTTGCAGGTCCTGTATGGGCCTTTGTGGATACAGAAAATGTTCGACCGCTGCCCTGGCCAGCACATTCTCCAGATCTCTCACCAATTGTAAACGTCTGGTCAGTGGTGGCCGAGCAACTGGCTCGTCACAATACGGCAGTCACTACTCTTGATGAATTGTGGTATCGTGTTGAAGCTGCATGGGCAGCTGTACCTGTACACGCCACCCAAGCCCTGTTTGACTCAATGCCCAGGCGTAACAAGGCCGTTATTACGGCCAGAGGTGGTTGTTCTGGGTACTGATTTCTCATTATCTATGCACCCAAATGTAATCACATGTCAGTTCTAGTATAATATATTTGTCCAATGAATACCCGTTTATCATTTGCATTTCTTCTTAGTGTAGCAATTTTAATGGCCAATGCAGACTGAAGTGACGAATAAAAGTTAGCGGGAGACCCAGGTTCCATTCCCGGTCTAGGCACAAATTTTCATTCGTCGCTCCAGTAGCTATATATACATCATAGATGTGTACTTGAAAACGGGTCTGGAACCATACAGGGCGTCTCAAAAGCGCTATAAGTGGGAGCGGTAAATGGCGAATGAAAACGCCTACGTTTTGCTTCTGAATCTGATTGTCTCCGTGGTAACTAATCTCGGGAGCGATTTGGAGTTCGCGAAGTCCTGCAGTCAGCCAGGAGCCTTCGTTGGATGTAGAAGTCATGTGTCTTCTGGGGAGGAGGTGGTGTCTTAGTCGTGTGTTTTAGAAGTCTTGAGGTGGTAGTGTAGACGAACTGCAATAAAAATGCCGTATAACATGTGTCCGATTTTTATTGAATACAGAGATACATCTGTTAGTATGAAACCTAATCAAACTGAAAGCAAAGGCAAATGAGGACGATTACAGTTTATTTTCAAAAGTTCCACCGCCATCTTCGATGAGCTTTTCTCCATAACATCACGTGTAGCTCTTCTGAAGTCGTCTTTGAATTTTTTTATGAGAGCTGCACTGCTTATAATTCGAACACTCAAATCGACTCTTGTGGTTACTTTTTCTTTGTAGACCTCGCCTTTCGACCACAGTCATAGGCAAAAATCCAAAGCGGTAAGCTCCAGGGACCTTGGTGGCCAAGAAACATGCCCGTATCTACCTATCCATCTTCCGGAAAATGTTAAGTTTAGGTGATGTACCACCTGACGATGCAATGTGCAGGAGCCCCGTCATGCTGGCTGACCATACGCATTCTTGTAGCCAAAGGAATCTCTCCCAATAATGTTGGAAACTCATTTTCAAGAAAGTGTAGATAACTGGGTCCTGTAAGACGATGCGGTAAAAGGCCCGGTCAACTGTTCATCTATCAAACCACACCATGCACTTACAGAGAAGCGTTCTGGAAAATGTTTCTCCACAATGGCACGTGGGTTCTTCAGAATTAAGAGTGTTATTTATGCCGTCACGAGTGCAAGTGGCTTCATCAGTGCAGAGCAAAAATGGGATTACCAGGCGATTTTCAAGTATCTAACGACAAAATTCCAATCGTCTATCTTCATCTCCTCCTCGAATGTGTTGAATGAGTTGTAAATGATACGGATGGAACCCATGCATCCGTAACGCCCGCCATAGTCTTGTATGTGGAACACCGATACGTGCAGAAATTCTCCGTGTGCTTGTTGAAGAACTACGTTCTACCGACTGAATAATGTCTTGATCCACCTTCTGTTCACTTACACGTCCAGATGCATTACGATTGCTGGGGACTGTACCAGTGTCACGCAGTGTATTGACCGCACGAGTAAACACTTTTGAATCTGGTAGTCTGCCATTAGGAAATCGTGTGCCGCATTCTCTACAAGCAGCAGCAGCGTTCCCATTACGAAACCCATTCACAGATACCATATCAGCATACTCAGCTTGTGTAAATACGTGCGGCATGTTTACACGCAACAGTACAGTAGACTTGGCCAACAAATCACAATCAAAACTTCAATGTAAACTAAAGCACAACTTCGCAACGTGAACATCATACTCTACTGTTGACATTCGATAAATACGCCCTTAGCAGCTCTTCACAACCGGTGTACCAACACACAAAACGAAAATGCATTGAACTCTGCTGTATCTTTGCACTCAATAAAAATTTGACATATGTTATATGGAATTTTTATTGCAATTCGTCTATACTACCACCTCCTAAAATATTTAACATTCCTCAAGAAACACTCTGTCTAGTTTCCATTGAAAAAGCGCTTATGCCTGAATTTCAGGTAGGATCCACAGGTTTCTGTGCTGATGTGCTATTCCAATACAGCTGAAGAGCTAGGGGGAATACCAAATGGGCTAAGACGCGAATGGGAATTTGGGCTCAGGAGGGAGGTGTGCTGGGATAGTCCATGCAGTTGGGCAGGATTGAATAGTTGTTAGCACACCTGTCTAGCGAACAGGAGACCCGCGTTCGAATCTCGGCCTTAATACAGATTTTCATTAGTGACTTCAAGCTCCATTTATGCAACTCTACATATTTATTTTTTGACACAGTCACCCTGACGACGAACACATTTCTACCAACGAGGAGCCAGTTTGTTGACATCACCACTGTAGCATGTTAGAGTTCGTTGACGGAGCCACAACCTCACCTCTGCTTAAACCGCTTCATCACTGTCAAAGTGAAGTCCTCGAAGGTGTTCTTTACATTTTGGAAACAGTTGAAAATCGGATGGAGGGTGATCGATGACGTTGAACTCAAGGCGTCGAATTTTTGCAAACGACGCAGCGCTGGTGTGTTGCCTCACATTGTCATGCTGAAGGAGACGCTGCTTCATGTGTGGATGAGCTCACTCACTCACGAACTCGATTATAACCCACTGTTTCTCACTCAGCGACATAGCTACGTTACACATCGCCATGTTACACGCTACAAGTCGGGGTCCTCTAGCGGCAGAAGGATGCAACTGGCATCAGCGAAGCAGGAAAGTCGACGGAGTAAAATGCATGACATGTAATTCCTCAAATGTTACTGAGAACAGAATAAAAAAGTTTCCGGCGTTAGTTTTAGTACAATTTCATAGTGTAGTAGGAGGAACACGTGATTAAATTTTTAGGTGATTTGGGGACATAAAAAATGCGCAATTCACTGCACACTGCTGCTACCACTGGCTGAAAAAAGCATTCTAACCAGCTTGGGCTTCAAGTCGATCTCGGTTTGGATAGCAGTTACTGATACGTCTTGCTGATTCAATTCTTTTTGTACAAACTCATAAATCTCAGTGGCCGGTGTGCGCTAGTGTGGCAGTCTCCCGGCAACACAGTCCAGATGTCTTCATTTGGTGAGAGATCTGACCAGTACAACACTTCAATACCTTCGTTATCTAGGTATCATGGACAACAAGTAGTGCCGGCCGGTGTGGCCGTGCGGTTCTAAGCGCTTCAGTTTGGAACCGTGTGACCGCTACGGTCGCAGGTTCGAATCCTGCCTCTGACATGGATGTGTGTGATGTCCTTAGGTTAGTTAGGTTTAAGTAGTTCTAAATTCTAGGGGACCGATACCCTCAGTAGTTAAGTCCCATAGTGCTCAGAGCCATTTATTTGAACAACAAGTAGTCTTATGTTATTTTGTTGAAATGTAATATCACGGAGAACACGAAGGTAGGTCATAAACATGCAGCTTAGCACGCAGAAATGTAACAACTGTTGTTAGTATTATAGACTATGAAAATCCAGAAGTGATTCGGTTCTGCACCCAATGACACCCCATGCCATCAGGCCATGTCCTGGGCATCTATGAAGACAAAGGCAGCATTCTGGCAACTTTCTCCTCGGAAACTCCACACACAGATATTCGATTTTAATATTGTAAGCGAAAAAGGGAATAGTCTGAGAAGGCTACGTGGTTCCAGTCCTATGTTCGGTGTTGTCGCTGGACGCCCCACAGTCGGTGCGTCTATCTCCACCGTCTTTTCAGAGGAAGCAGCAACAATTTCTGACAGTGCTTTTCCAGACCTCGCCATTTCATCCATCTGCCTACTTCTCTCGCAGTGAAGAAGCCCATTTTATGATTGAAGATACGAGACATGGCTGTACGATGCTGTATGGCCAAGTGAATAACATAACTGTACTCTCAGGCGCCAATCGTGTGCGGCCATTGAGATCCTGCATGACGCTGTGTACGGCGCTCCTGAACCCAACGCCTCTATTTTTCCATGACGGTTGTGGGGTCCCAAGCAATGCGAGCAACAGTATTGGGGAACGATAAACGTCTATACCCATAAGCCGCGGTTCTGCTGCTAGCGAACGCCAACATATGCTGACAGATGTTTGTCACCACCATATTTCCACGAATAAGTCCGTTTTTGTGTCAACACCCCAGTGCCTAATCTTTCCTTATACACAGAATACTCCTACAAAACTGGTGCAGTTGCGTTAAGATACTCATCAACTGCATGTTGTAACATGTAGTGCACTTGCTACCAAATTGACGCTTGTTGCATGCTGCTGTGATGGTGTTGCAATGTTAATGGACAGCAGTTCTTAGGCTTCCAGTGGCGCCATGTGGTTAAAATGCCACGAGCTTTCAACTAAGTACTCCTTGGCCATCGTTAAGCTGAATGACTCATGATGGGCTGATAGTACATGCTTATACAGGGAGTCCCAGAAATTTTGGGACAAACTTCGAGGGACTGTACAGGATGTCTTAGGGACCAAATTGAGCATAGGATCCCGTGTCCGGAAACGTCATCCAACGACACTACAGAGCGCCGAAGTTACGCGTGTCAGCGTCTACCAGTTGGCCACCCCTTCGGCAACAAACGTGGCTTTGTGAGCTGACGAACCGTTAGCGCAAGATCACTGAATAACAAACAGAACTTGAGGTTTCGCCTACGGTCCGTCAGCGCACAAAGCCACATTTGCTGTCGAAAAGGTGGCCTAGTGGCAAGGGCTGGCCGCTATACCATCGATGCTATGTAACGTCGATGGATAACGTTCTGGACACGGGCTCATTGGTTCCTCCAGACACCTTCCACAACTCCTCGAAGTTTAACTCAACATTTCAGGGACAGCTTTTATACTTTAGCTGCCGACTGTGAAGTCACCAGGCTCCTCAATATCGCTGTACATCGGCATATGATGTTGCCCCACCTCCAATCTTGCGATCACTAAATCCCACTGCAACTAAGCTGAGGGCTCTATCTCTAGTAACATTTTTCTTTCCGTTTAAAAAAAAAACACACACACACATAACTTATTTGCTTACAATATCTCAAAAGCCATTAGCGCGAACAATAACAGTCGTCAAACTTTATATGGCGACCGTTTTCCAGAGTATGCTCAGTTTTAGCACTTTTTCGAGGAGCGTAGGCAACAGCACTTCTCGTGCTTCTTTCTGAATTGTTCCACTGCGACCATTGTTTGCTCGACTTCAGATTATCCGGACTCACTAAGATTTTAGTAAATTTTGGGCGTTCTGAGGTCCGTCGCATCTTTTACTTGTCTCATTAGCTTGCGGATTTTTGTCGTAAATCTGAATATCGATTAAATTTTGTCCCCTTTCACAAGGCGGCTTGTCTTGCCCGACAAGGAGCCACAGAGCAGCAGAAACGTAAACTTATTTTTTGTTCCTTGTCGGGTTTTGCGTTTCTTATTTGAGATCACGTCTTAAGAGACACAAAATTAAATCGATATGCAGGCAGCCGGAAAAATTCCCAAATTATTCAGACTAGTAAAAGATTCGACAGGTCTCAGAACGCTTGGCGTTTACAAAATACGCTATGAGTGTGGATAATATTACGCCGGAGAAACAGTGTGCACTAGTTAAAAAGGAAAGAGCATAGATATGTTGTTTCCTAAGACACCCAGGAAAATCTGCTATACCTGAGCGTGCTCTGGAAATTGGTCACCGTAACAAACCTTGTTCCTTTGCTGTTTTTCATATTAGCGATGCGAGGTCCCGATGATCTTCCATGACTGGCATCGGTACAACGTTGCAAAGCTAGACTGCCAGCTGCCACCTTGCTGACGGACTTTATGACGCGCATATATCTGCAAAGAGACTTCAAAATGAATGAGAAAGTTCCTCTAGTTCGAAGAAGGCCAAATTAATACCTTGATCAGTGAAATAATTGGTAGCATTTGTCGTTCACATGGACATGAGTAAGATAACCACTAAACCAGCAATCTAAATACGAGTAAGTTAGTTGTTATTTACTTTACGTGTTTCTCTTTCCTCATAGTTCCTCTTTTGTCTCTTACTTTTCTCTAAAATTGTTCTGGTTACGTGGTACCGATATGGAAAAAAAGTCAGTGGTTAATAATGGAGCTGCCCTTGGATGGGCTGGCGCAGCTGCAAACCCAGAAGATCTTCAGTCACAGTTTCTCTGGCCGTGAGAACTTGTTTTCATAAGTTCTTTCCTCTTTAGAAACGTCACGTTTGTACATCCCATTCCTAAATGCGCCTGGTTAGTTATCAGCTATCAGACTTTCTTTTTCTAGTTAGACGTGAATTATAAAACTTCTTGAAAGTCGTGCTTCCACTCATTAATTACTTGGAAACGAAGCAAAATCTTCTGCACATTACTCTTCTCAGGCACACTGATTTAATTCGCTGCACGTAGACTCTACATAATTCTTGGCTCACAGTGTTTGCTGTCACTGACTTGCGAATAATAAATTCACTGCTTCGTTCTGTTGCTAGAGGCCAATATCAACTAGAAATAGACTTTGACAGAATAAAAAATAACACGTGAAACGCCTCTACATCAAATTCACTGCTTCGTTCTGTTGCTAGAGGCCAATATCAACTAGAAATAGACTTTGACAGAATAAAAAATAACACGTGAAACGCCTCTACATCAAAGTGTTGAGGAAAACTGACTGTCTTGAATCATGTCTTATTACTGGGATCATAAAATGTGTTTCTTAGTTTTTTGGTTTCTTTATCAGTTACATTTGATCGTATAAAGAGGAAGAGCACGAAATGTCAAACCAACTACCGAAAGTTCAGGTTAAAGTCGAAAACCAAATTATATCTGACTATTCATCATTTTGATTTGCAGCTCCTTGTGTTGGTCGTGTTTACAGTTAAAATTGTTGGATGTGAGGTCCGCCAGTTATGCAAAACATCGTTTTTTCTTAGTACCTAAACATGTTTCGGCACCACTGTGCCATCATCAGAGGGTTTTCGTTTTTATTTATTCCGTAATGTGAACATTTTTGTTAAATGATTATAAAATTATGTGGATGTTTAGTTTAAACAATAGATCGTTTCTTTTTGTAAATACCTTTACATTTGGTGTGCATGAATTTTCCGGATCATTTGTGTGTTAATTACTATAGGTAGCTTGTCACCTACAACCAAACGATGTTGATGAGAAAGTTTTTTGCTGGGAGTTAACCATCTTCTAGAATGTAATTTAGTTTGTCGCGATGTTTTCGCGGCTATATTCATTTTTACTTACGTTTTCGTGTGGCAAGCACTTTCATTCTCCGCATCATGGTGAGGTGTTGTGATGCACACGTAGCTATGACAAGTATTTTCCACAAATAATGTAGTAAAACACTTTTCACTTCACCAAAACACAGTGTGATTGTGATTTGTTGTTTGTCCAAGCCCAGTTAGTGTTCATTTATTCACCAGACAGTTCGCCGCCAAATTTGAATTTTGTTTGCATTTTATCTTCGTGTGTGTGTGTGTGTGTGTGTGTAGACTTAATCTTGTTGCTGTTTTTATTTGTAAAGTTCCGTTAATGTGTTAAAGATTGTGCTCTTGCAGAATGTAGTGTATTCGTTTAAGACCTGTTTTCCTTCTGCTATTGCCTTCTGTATATGGAAGTTTTCCTCAATGGTCAGTTTGCTGTATAGGCAGTGGCTGGATTTTAGTATTCATAAGTCTGTTTCTCTTGTGATTGGGTGATGATTGTGGGCTACAAGGTGGTCAGCAAATGTGCAATGGGAGCTGTTGCGTTTTAAAGCTCTGAGATGTCCTGAATATCTGGTTTTGAAGTTTCTGCATGTTTTTCCTACGTACACTGACTGGCAAGTGTTGCATGTGAGTTCATATATTCCTGATCTGTTAAATTTATCCATGGGTGTTTCTTGTGTCCTGATCGTCTTCTGTGTTGTGTTCTCCGTCCTGTATCCTATATGGAGTCCCTGTTTCTTTAATATGTTACCTATTCTGTGAACAATGTTGTTATTGTAGGTGAGTATGCGCAATTTCGTTTTGTGTGTGTGTTGTTGCTCTGTTGTGTCTTGTGTGTGGTCATTGTTTGTGTTTTATGTTGTTATGTGCTGGGTGAGGATTTGTGTTTATGTGTGGTATGTTCATTTTTGTTCTGTTTGCATATATTTTTATTTAACTTGTCTACCATATGGGTAGTATAACCTTTTCTACTGCTATTTGTTTTATTGTGTTTAGTTCTTGTGTGTAGTTCTGTTTGTTCATGGGTGTTCTGTTTAATCTGTGGAGCATGAATCTGAGTTTGCTTGCTTTTCTGTTAATGGGTGGTTTGATAGGTTCTGAATGGTGGTGCTTGTGGTTGTCGGTTTCCTGAATATTGTGAAGTTATGTGTGTTGTTTGTTTTATGTATGACGAGATCTAGAAAATTTAGTATGTTGTTAGTTTCTGTTTTTAATGTGAAGTTAATTTTTGGGTGTAAGTTGTTTATTTCATTGTGTAGCTTTTCTATGTATGTATGTGGTTCATAAATCAGACATATTATGTCATCGACATAACGGTACCAATATATAACTTTGTAGTTTTTTGGCTTTATTATGTGTCTGAAGATCATGTTCTTCAGGTTGTTCATGAATATGTTAGCTAGGAGGCCACTGATTGGTGATCCCATTGCCAGTCCTTCATGTTGAGAATAAAATTCTTTGTTGAAGACAAAATAATTTTGTGATGTTATGGTCCTCAGTATGGCTGCTATTACATTGATGTGTATGTCTGGTGTGTTTCCTTGTTGTTTTAATCTTTGTGTGATGATTTTGATTGTTTCATTTATTGTTTTTAGTGGGTGTGTTTGTGCAGTTGATTATTCTTTTGAGTTTTCTGTTTTATTTCTCTCGTTTTTCTCGCATTACTTTCTGTATATATGCTTTTTCTCTCTGTGTTATTTCCTGAAAGTGAGCTGGTATCGTAAATTTGTTGGCCAATTCTAACTGTGTTTGGTAAATTTCAGTGTTCAGTGAGTGCTTTTTAGCATATAATTCCCTAATTTCCTGCTTTAGCCACAAAATCTCCACTTTCTTTTTCACTTTCTTCGGTGCAGATGACATGCTATTCACAGAGTTTTTGATATAAACTGAAATTACATTATTAGCTAGCCAATTTTTATTAAACTGTATATTGAGAGTTGTCTTCTGAAGCTTCATTAAGGTGTTCCTGTATTTGTTGTAGAGCTTGTTGGGGAATGCCTGGCTGGGCGACGAAATATTCATGAATTTCAGGGTTATTCGTATGAAGTTAATCAGAAGGAGCACAATAATTTTAACTTACATGACCTATCAAAAATCCTATCTCCCAATAGGTATCCACATATTCCGTCTATCAAGAGACTTTAGTAACCCACAGGTGAAGCCCCCTAAGAAGGAGAGTCATCCCTCTACCAATTCAGACATACAAGGTGAAGATCCCCTGTACAATGTTAAGTGCAATGCAATGCGTGTTTGAAAATTTCATAATATTTTAAAGGAAGACAACAGCGACTATGTGTATTATTAGTGATGAAAAAAATTAAGGCAGCTTCATAATAATTTCAGCCTTATTAAATTTTCATACGATGTTTTTTTGTTTCAAATTGGTTGGCTAAAGATCATATATATTAAACGACAGAGAGCCCACCTTAGCCCATTAGGAATAGTAGGGGAAAAATGGGATTTACATGAGTACTTGCACTTAAAAAGATTCATATCTACAGTAATTTTCCTTATTTGTTCTACTAACCCCTGTTGTTGTTGTTGTTGTTGTCTTCAGTCCTCAGACTGGTTTGATGCAGCTCTCCATGCTACTCTATCCTGTGCAAGCTTCTTCATCTCCCAGTACTTACTGCAACCTACATCCTTCTGAATCTGCTTAGTGTATTCATCTCTTGGTCTCCCTCTGCGATTTTTACCCTCCACGCTACCCTCCAATGCTAAATTTGTGATCCCTTGATGCCTCAGAACATGTCCTACCAACCGGTCCCTTCTTCTCGTCAAGTTGTGCCACAAAATCCTCTTCTCCCCAATTCTGTTCAATACCTCCTCATTAGTTATGTGATCTACCCATCTAATCTTCAGCATTCTTCTGTAGCACCACATTACGAAAGCTTCTATTCCCTTCTTGTCCGGTGGTCTAGCGGTTCTGGCGCTGCAGTCCGGAACCGCGGGACTGCTACGGTCGCAGGTTCGAATCCTGCCTCGGGCATGGGTGTGTGTGATGTCCTTAGGTTACTTAGGTTTAAGTAGTTCTAAGTTCTAGGGGACTTATGACCTAAGATGTTGAGTCCCATAGTGCTCAGAGCCAGCCCTTCTTGTCCAAACTATTTATCGTCCATGTTTCACTTCCATACATGGCTACACTCCATACAAATACTTTCAGAAACGATTTCCTGACACTTAAATCTATACTCGATGTTAACAAATTTCTCTTCTTCAGAAACGCTTTCCTTACCATTGCCAGTCTACATTTGATATCATCTCTACTTCGACCATCATCAGTTATTTTGCTTCCCAAATAACAAAACTCATTTACTACTTTAAGCGTCTCATTTCCTAATCTAATTCCCTAAGCATCACCCGACTTAATTCGACTACATTCCATTATCCTCGTTTTGCTTTTGTTGATGTTCATCTTATATCCTCCTTTCAAGACACTGTCCATTCCGTTCAACTGCTCTCCCAAGTCCTTTGCTGTCTCTGACAGAATTACAATGTCATCGGCGAACCTCAAAGTTTTTATTTCTTCTCCATGGACTTTAATACCCACTCCGAATTTTTCTTTTGTTTCCTTTACTGCTTGCTCAATATACACATTGAATAACATCGGGGACAGGCTACAACCCTGTCTCACTCCCTTCCCAACCGCTGCTTCCCTTTCATGCCCCTCGACTCTTATAACTGCCATTTGGTTTCTGTACAAATTGTAAACAGCCTTTCGTTCCCTGTATTTTACCCCTGCCACTTTCAGAATTTGAAAGAGAGTATTCCAGTCAACATTGTCAAAAGCTATCTCTAAGTCTACAAATGCTAGAAACGTAGGTTTGCCCTTCCTTAATCTATTTTCTAACATAAGTCGTAGGGTCAGTATTGCCTCACGTGTTCCAACATTTCTGCGGAATCCAAACTGATCTTCGTCGAGGTCGGCTTCTACCAGTTTTTCCATTCGTCTGTAAAGAATTCGCGTTAGTATTTTGCAGCTGTGACTCATTAAACTGATAGTTCGGTAATTTTCACATCTGTCAACACCTCCTTTCTTTGGGATTGGAATTATTATATTCTTCTTGAAGTCTGAGGGTATTTCGTCTGTCTCATACATCTTGCTTACCAGATGGTAGAGTTTTGTCAGGACTGGCTCTCCCAAGGCCGTCAGTAGTTCTAATGGAATGTTGTCTACTCCCGGGGCCTTGTTTCGACTCAGGTCTTTCAGTGCTCTGTCAAACTCTTCACGCAGTATCGAATCTCCCATTTCATCTTCTTCTACATCCTCTTCCATTTCCATAATACTGTCCTCAAGTACATCGCCCTTGTATGGACTCTCTATATACTCCTTCCACCTTTCTGCTTTCCCTTCTTTGCTTAGAACTGGGTTTCCATCTGAGCTCTTGATATTCATGCAAGTGGTTCTCTTCTCTCCAAAGGTCTCTTTAATTTTCCTGTAGGCAGTATCTATCTTACCCCTTGTGAGATAAGCCTCGACATCCTTACATTTGTCCTCTAGCCATCCCTGCTTAGACATTTTGCACTTCCTGTCGATCACATTTTTGAGACGTTTGTATTCCCTTTTGCCTGCTTCATTTACTGCGTTTTTATATTTTCTCCTCTCATCAATTAAATTCAACATTTCTTCTGTTACCCTGGGATCTCTACTAGCCCTCGTCTTTTTACCTACTTGATCCTCTGCTGTCTTCACTACTTCATCCATCAGAGCTACCCATTCTTCTTCTACTGTATTTCTTTCCACCATTCCTGTCAATTGTTCCCTTATGCTCTCCCTGAAACTGTGTACAACCTCTGTTTTAGTCAGTTTATCCAGGTCCCATCTCCTTAAATTCCCAGTTTTTTGCAGTTTCTTCAGTTTTAATCTACAGTTCATAACCAATAGATTGTGGTCAGAGTTCAAATCTGCCCCTGGAAATGTCTTACAATTTAAAACCTGGTTCCTAAATCTGTGTCTTACCATTACAAAATCTATCTGATACCTCCTAGTATCTCCAGGATTCTTCCACGTATACAACCTTCTTTTATGATTCTTGAACCAAGTGTTAGCTATAATTAAGTTATGCTCTGTGCAAAATTCGACCAGTCGGCTTCCTCTTTCATTTCTCTCCCCCAATCCATATTCACCCACTCCTTCTCTCCCTTTTCCTACTCTCGAATTCCAGTCACCCATGACTATAAATTTTCGTCTCCCTTGACTACCTGAATAATTCCTTTTATCTCATCATACATTTCATCAATTTCTTCGTCATCTGCAGAGCTAGTTGGCATATAAACTTGTACTACTGTAGTAGACATGGGCTTCGTGTCTATCTTGGCCACAATAATGCGTTCACTATGCTGTTCGTAGTAGCTTACCTGCGTTCCTATTTTTTTATTCATTATTAAACCTACTCCTGCATTACCCCTATTTGATTTTGTATTTATAACCCTGTATTCACCTGACCAAAAGTCTTGTTCCTCCTGCCATCGAACTTCACTAATTCCCACTATATCTAACTTCAACCTATCCATTTCCATTTTTAAATTTTCTAATCTACCTGCCCGATAAATGGATCTGACATTCCACGCTCCGATCCGTAGAACGCCAGTTTTCTTTCTCCTGATAACGACGTCCTCTTGAGTAGTCCCCGCCCGGAGATCCGACTGGGGGACTATTTTACCTCCGGAATATTTTACCCAAGAGGACGCCATCATCATTTAACCATACAGTAAAGCTGCATGCCCTCGGGAAAAATTACGGCCGTAGTTTCCCCTTGCTTTCAGCCGTTCGCAGTACCAGCACAGCAAGGCCGTTTTGGTTAGTGCTGCAAGGCCAGATCAGTCAATCATCCAGACTGTTGCCCCTGCAACTACTGAAAAGGCTATTGCCCCTCTTCAGGAACCACACGTTTGTCTGGCCTCTCCACAGATACCCCTCCGTTGTGGTTGCACCTACAGTACGGCCATCTGTATCGCTGAGGCACGCAAGCGTTCACACCAAAGGCAAGGTCAATGGTTCATGGGGGTAGGACTAACCCCTACTGCTAATATAGCCGCGGTTGAGGGCAAGAAGTTTCCTACTGACGTGCACTTCAATTGTATCATAAATTGTGTACAGGGTCTGACAGCTGGTACGTGAGACTAATGTCGCAAATCTTTGCCTCTATCAATATATGTTCAGTTATCGTAGGCAGCTTTCGAAGGAGTACCTTTCTGAATCCACACATTCGACTACATCTGTTCCTCTTACTGCTCAAAATATCTCCACACATCCTTTCCCACGTGCCTACAACGACGCTACAGCGGTTTAATTTCATAGCAGGAAATTCTTCCCCGAAAAATTTTTCAATTGTCTCCAAGGCACTGACTTCATTTTTATTGAGACTGCGGTCTGTGTCGGAAACGCAATAGGATCTTAACGCGTCACAAAGGATCACAGAATTTTGTATGTTCTACTAACCTGACATTTTCACTTCAGGTAGTTTTGTTCCTGCGCAGTGATAGCCGAGGTATCGGTTATCCATCAGTTACTGCTGTCTGAAATATACTGCTACTATACATGACTCGGATATTCAGGCCTAGGTAGACTATTTAGCAACATACTCGAAATTCCATACGGCATGTCAGTTATTTTATTTACGGTGTTGCCACTGGTAAAAATAATAAAACTATATTTATGAAATCGTCTGCTCACAGCGATCGGTTATCTGTAATCCATACGCAATATAACCCAAATATTTTACAAGACTACTTTTTATGCACAGTGAGCAACAAAAAACTTTCCTAATACGTAAATGTTCTGCAGCACTCACAGACTCGTCTCAACATGCAACCACATTGCTGCTGGCCGCGTGCCCACCCCATGACTAACTGCCAGTCCAGATTACTTCCTGGGGTAGCATTCATGACACTGTAATAACACATGAAGTAATTCGGGCTTTTCGTATTTTTCCTTATTTTGCAAATGTTATGGTCAGATTATTTTAATGTGTATGAAAATTAAGTATGTATCAAACTCAGAAAGAAGTTACGTAGCAATGTTTTTCTATGGACAGTGTGCAGTCAAGTCCACTCAAAATGCGAAGTCTGCAATACATTCTGGTCACCTTAGAAAACAATTACACACAAGGGCAGATTATCTCAGACTTTTTATCACCAATCAAGAGCAGAATTTAATAATTACGCATACCAGTAATCATACAGAAGACAGTAAAATTCTATATCCATACCTTGAAGGTTGGACTGAATTTTACAGAATTACAGAGATTCTTCGGACATATGAGCACGGCTTACTTATTTTTCGAGCCAGAATGAGGTTTACAAGATGATGTATTCTGATGTGCCTCTAGTTCGAAGATAAACTTACAAGAGAAGAAAGAAAATCTGAGCCTATATGGGCTGTGTCTGAAATTTTCGTTGATGCATGCATTTTGTTTTATATCCCTATTGCCTTATATTGCACTTGATGATCACCTGTGTGCTTTTAGGGGACGGTGTACATTCAAGGCGCACATTCCTTCAAAACCAGTAAAGTACAGGATAAATATGTGGGTTGCTACAGGCTGTGTCACAGCTCATAAATGCACAACTGCACAGAGGGAAACCTGCTGAAGGAACAGAAATAAATCAGTGGAAAGTGATACACAATTTAGTTGATCACCTGAGGGGGGAGTGGTAGGAACAGTACTCCTGATAATTTTTTTACAAGTTTTGATTCGGGACAGGAACTTTTGGCTAAAAAATTAACACTTATGGGAATTCTTCTGGCCAATCGAAATGATATACCAAATGTTGCAATCGAAGCAAAAGCCTCCATTATCGACCACTTTTGGGTACACAGAGAATACTGTTTTAGCTTCCTGTGCTTCCACAAAAGAAATCAGTTACTTTGTTGTCTACTCTAGGCGAAACATATGACGTAAGCGAGCGTGTACATTTAAGACTTGAAATAATAATAGCCTGCAACTTAACAACGTCAGGAGTTGATGTAGTTGATAAGACGGCTGGACATCATTCAGTTAAACGTGGACCAAGGAGGTGCCCGCGTCCTGTATTTTTTGATATACTTGATTTTGAATGTCTTAGTGCTGATGTTCTCTTACACCATATAGAGATAAAAATGCAATTCCTCGCAGAACTTAGAAAAGAAGAACCTCGCATTGAATGACTAAGTCTATCCCCCCCCCCCCCTCAGTGCAGACCCAAGGTATCCGTTCAGCAATAATATCCTCAGGTTTCAAAGATCTTCTAAAGGGCAAGCAACATAATAATAGGATGCAAATGTTCCAAATCTGGAAAGAAAACACTCGTTCATCACGAACACCAACATACACTCCTGGAAATTGAAATGAGAACACCGTGAATTCATTGTCCCAGGAAGGGGAAACTTTATTGACACATTCCTGGGGTCAGATACATCACATGATCACACTGACAGAACCACAGGCACATAGACACAGGCAACAGAGCATGCACAATGTCGACACTAGTACAGTGTATATCCACCTTTCGCAGCAATGCAGGCTGCTATTCTCCCATGCAGACGATCGTAGAGATGCTGGATGTAGTCCTGTGGAACGGCTTGCCATGCCATTTCCACCTGGCGTCTCAGTTGGACCAGCGTTCGTGCTGGACGTGCAGACCGCGTGAGACGACGCTTCATCCAGTCCCAAACATGCTCAATGGGGGACAGATCCGGAGATCTTGCTGGCCAGGGTAGTTGACTTACACCTTCTAGAGCACGTTGGGTGGCACGGGATACATGCGGACGTGCATTGTCCTGTTGGAACAGCAAGTTCCCTTGCCGGTCTAGGAATGGTAGAACGATGGGTTCGATGACGGTTTGGATGTACCGTGCACTATTCAGTGTCCCCTCGACGATCACCAGTGGTGTACGGCCAGTGTAGGAGATCGCTCCCCACACCATGATGCCGGGTGTTGGCCCTGTGTGCCTCGGTCGTATGCAGTCCTGATTGTGGCGCTCACCTGCACGGCGCCAAACACGCATACGACCATCATTGGCACCAAGGCAGAAGCGACTCTCATCGCTGAAGACGACACGTCTCCATTCGTCCCTCCATTCACGCCTGTCGCGACACCACTGGAGGCGGGCTGCATGATGTTGGGGCGTGAGCGGAAGACGGCTTAACGGTGTGCGGGACCGTAGCCCAGCTTCATGGAGACGGTTGCGAATGGTCCTCGCCGATACCCCAGGAGCAACAGTGTACCTAATTTGCTGGGAAGTGGCGGTGCGGTCCCCTACGGCACTACGTAGGATCCTACGGTCTTGGCGTGCATCCGTGCGTCGCTGCGGTCCGGTCCCAGGTCGACGGGCACGTGCACCTTCCGCCGACCACTGGCGACAACATCGATGTACTGTGGAGACCTCACGCCCCACGTGTTGAGCAATTCGGCGGTACGTCCACCCGGCCTCCCGCATGCCCACTATACGCCCTCGCTCAAAGTCCGTCAACTGCACATACGGTTCACGCCCACGCTGTCGCGGCATGCTACCAGTGTTAAAGACTGCAATGGAGCTCCGTATGCCACGGCAAACTGGCTGACACTGACGGCGGCGGTGCACAAATGCTGCGCAGCTAGCGCCATTCGACGGCCAATACCGCGGTTCCTGGTGTGTCCGCTGTGCCGTGCGTGTGATCATTGCTTGTACAGCCCTCTCGCAGTGTCCGGAGCAAGTATGGTGGGTCTGACACACCGGTGTCAATGTGTTCTTTTCTCCATTTCCAGGAGTGTACAACCAGAACAGAACTGATGTCCTCGACGGAAAGTCCTGCTATTTGTACAAGAATCGAATATTCCAGTATTGACAAACATAAGAAAGTTCGAGAACCTTCCGGAAATGATAAATACTAAATGACAAGTTTTGAACCGGCAACGCACAGTACACCAGCCTGCCGAGTGCTATGCCACAATGCGTGCAGCACACCTCGCGGTGTTGCTCCTTTCCTGGAGAAGCAGGAAGTTCTCCTTAGAACTGACTGCAGAGCCATAGACGCAGATCTTGTCAGTGGTCCTCTGTATGGCAACGCTGTCAGATTCTCGCATTCTGGTCGTGTTGTGGCCTCCTGTTCATTAAGAGGGGACCCTCCCATTGATGCTTCGCAATCGCCGAGTGGGTCTTCAGTTTCCTGCACCAGGACTTCCCTCGTCGATCTGCGCCTCAGGACTGTGGCAGACCAGATGCACACCCCATGACTAACTGCCAGTGCACATTACTTCCTGGATAGCGTTCATGACAGTGCAACAACAAATTAAGTGATTCCGGCTTTTCGTACCTTTTCGTACTTTGCAAATGTCATAGTCAGATTATTTTAATGTGTATATGCTAATGTTTTCAATCAAGAGAGACTTTTTACCTTTTTGCAAATTGTTATTTGACTTCTTGTGAAATTAATAAATGATACTGAAATTAGAGGTTTTGATGTCAAAGTCGTAATCAAGTAACCAGCGAGGGTGTCGCAGCTGGTTCCACACCAGCTAAACGCAAGAGCACACCGAAACATAGTGTCGTGTGCAACCCGAAAGATGGCAGCTTCCTTTGTTGCAAACAAAGATCTACACTTTTTGTGGTATCAGTTGCCTGCAATAACCTATAAGATGCTTTGGATGAGAAGAAAGTAATCGTGACTGCAAGAGTCAGAAATGTTACAGCGCTGCTGTCACTGCTTTCGCGCAGAACGCAAGAACATGTACATAGTAAGCTGCTTGCCAAGTGTCACTGAATTGATTGTGCAGGTTGAAATTTGTTACATCTTAAGACCTGAATTCGAAGTTGAAAAACACTCATCCACAAATATGCTATGACAAATAGTTCCTTATCAGTGCAAACAATCTCAATTCCTCTCTTTTTAATATTATTAAAGAATACCATTGTATGCCGTATTGCACCTTCTCTGTTAGTTGATGCCAATGACATTCCACAACTGTATATGAATTCTGTTGCAAATAAGTAGTTACTGTGTGCATTTACAATTTCGTTAGTTGAAAAATGCTCTTTCATTTTTAATGTATACTCTATTACCTTCCATTGGCAAAAAAACCCATTCACAAATTACTGAGGCCTCAGGAATCCGGTTGGCTTCGTTTACTCTTGATGTGCTGAAGGGGTGCTTATATGTAGGTCCCGTTCTCGATGTCACACGCAGCTTCAACACAAGTTTTGGGGTTCTCATTGCTTTCATATTTTTACGTTTGGACTTTTCATCGTATCTTTCAGCAATAGAACATCAGACACCTTTCTGAGTACCGCATACAATGTTGAAAATGTAGATCAATACATGCACATTCAGTGTTCAGATAACACACTTTCTTGTAAAGGCAACTTGCTACACGTTGGCAAAGGGTCTAACTTCTCGAAAACAGAGTAAATGCGGAAAATTTCAGCACTCACCATAAGAGAACTTTACGTATCTCACAGCAGACTCACGTTAATCAATGTTGGCATTGAGCTGTGTCGTTTCATATGGATAATCTTTCTCTAGACATTGTTTATGCTGGTTGCCGAGCAACAGGTTCGGGGAAATCTCTGGAAAGAAGCGGCTTGTCCACCTGTGATACTTGACGGTGTGTGCTGTTCCGGTTGGATTCTGTCTGATTTCGGTCTCACGTTGGAGCGCTTGGAAGAGTCAACCCTGGATGAGTGCTGTCCATGTACAGCATACTGTGGTGATGCCGAACTACAAGAGTAATGGGCGTGCTGGCTGGAGGCTCTACAGCGGTAATATGCAGAGAGCTAAGTGGCACGACTGTTCGCAAACAGTTCTTGATTGCCGTAGTGCACAGGCTGTGGACATGCTCAAGATCCACCTTGTTTAACCCTGACCAACAGAAGGAGTAAGTGAATATGGTGAACATCCTTCTGAGCATCTGCCCACAACGTTTGTGTGTTCTGGGAATCACGTCTGTAGATGCACGAGTTTGTTTGGCTCCTTCTTTCAGCAAGTGTAGGCGAGAATCGTATCAAATATTTTTTGGCGTCCTTGTGTCACAGCACAAAGCCGAAAGCTGTAATTTTTTGTCGCTTTCTTTGCTGTTTAAAGTTTTATGAACTGAATTATTTATATTTATATTTGAAGACTCCTTCCTATTTATTCTACCTTTTAATGAGAATTCTTGTGACTAAGTTTGTCGGTTACCTACCCAAGACCTTAAGATTGTCGTTGTTATTGAAATTCTGAATTCTAAAGATCCTTGTTAGCCAGACAGCTTTAATTCAACTTTAACTTCTTTCCACCTTTCACAAAGTTCTTTCCCCATTTAAACTGTAGATTACTATTTTATTCTTTTTACTAACCTGTTCTAAGCTCAACTGTTTCTTTTTATTGATGTGATTATCACATTCGAAAATTCTTTGTACAGACAGTGTTTCTGTCTATTTATATATGTTAATCATTGGGGCTTAAACCACCAGAGAAATTTCTGTGATTCTCACGTAAACTCGTTGTATGTAATCTAATTAGCACCTTTCTGGATACTGTAGTACAGTAAGTGGCTGTGTGAACTTTGATGGGAGTTGTGTGTAGCGGCATCTCCACCTCTGGTGGCGTTCTCCAACTTCTTGCTGAGTCCGTTATCAGCTTATAATAAAGAACATGGCAGCTTCATTCAGAACCTTTGTTTTGCTGTATACTAGCCTTTTGCCCATGGCTTCACGCACATACTTGTTTGACACATATATGGAACACACCTCCTCCTCCTCCTCCTCTTCCTCCTCCTCTGTGTGTCCACCACTTCCTCCCTCTGTCTGTTCACCTCATACTCCCAACTCTAACTCCTCTCCATCTCTCCCTTTGTCTCTTCATCTCCTCTTTCCCCTCTCTTTGTCCATTTCCTCCATTCCATCTCTCTAACTGTATCCCCCCCCCCTCTCTCTCTCTTTCCATCTCCTTCTTTTTCCCCCTGCGCATTACCTCTCTACACCATCCGCCTATCTCATGCACACCCCGCCCATCCTCCCCTCTCTCAGTTCATTTCCTCATCCTTTCCCTCTGTCCATACCTTCCTCTTTCCATCTCAGTTGATGCAGCCATATTCATTGCACATATAGCTCCTGCAATACACTTCAATAAAACAGGACGATACTACTCCCATAATGCACCTATCATACAGTTCAGGCTACACTTCAGGGGCTTGAATATCATTTATTTGCCCCTGATGTACAAGTTACCATCCAAAGCTGGTCGCTAGGGCAGGCCAAAACTAGTCCAACACAAAATGAATATCATGCAGGGCACCCTACATTTTGGTCTCTGGAAAACAGTTTCTTGCCCCTGATGTGTAGGCTGCCCTGCAGAGCAGGTTCATGTGGCAAGCCAATACTGTTCCTACACAACATGACTGTCATGCAGGGTAGCTTATACACAAGGGGCTGGAAAAAATTCGTGTTTACTTGTATCTCTGCTCCTGTTGGCGCTAGGAGGTTATAAACCTCACAGTGCTGATATTCGTAAGGCCTGCAGTTTCTGTGCCAAATCTGTTCGATGAGCAGTGTAGAGTGACAGCAGGAAAGAGTCTGCTATGTGACAGTGGGACAACTATAATCTGAAGACACCGCTAGAGCTGTGGGTCACAGTTGATAGACATCACTTCATGGTGGTACTGGATACATCATGGGTGCACCATCGAGTGTTTTTTTTTTTTTTTCGTCCCAGAGTGACTGGTCGCTGGGTTGGTCAGTGAGCAGCAGTAGTGTTTGGTATTGGGGCGCCCCTTATAGAAGGAGTATTGGCCAGGCGGTATTGTCTTGTGGTCTGGCAGTTGGTTGGACAGCAGTGGAGCTGCAGAGTCTGGTAGCAAGCATCAGGGGAGGCGACCGGCAGTTAGCTTTCTGGCAACCAGTGGTCCAGCCCATATGTATGGAGAATGGACCAGCTGCTAATGTCATGGTGACTGAAGAAATGTTGTACAAAAACAGAACAGAATTGAATGGAAGAGGTTCCTGAGCGGCTGAGTCATATTTGGCTGCTGATAATGGCAACACACAGTCCTGAATGCCGGAAGTACAGGTTGTCCAGTGATGTGTTGACACATAAAAGTTGGGGTCTTGCTATTTCTGTAGAGCATGGACTGGGGCAATATCTTGCACTGCATGCATGCCTGGCATACAGCACTACCCAGGGCCAATGCGAGATGTCTGCCTGCTAAACAGTGGACCTTGTACGTACTGGAAACAGAGCAGTCAGTCGTACTACTTTGCGTTCATGGGCAGTGGTTCCATGCAAGGGTGACGAAGTTTTTACACTGCTGTTTACTGAGTTTGTGTGTGGCTATTAAGCTTATTCATGATTCTATTGGATAAGTATTTCTTGCATTTCTTGCAACAGTACTGAGTAAACCAAATTTCATATTTGTAATATACTGATGCGTTGCCATCTGAGAGATAATATTGTTCTGGGGCTAATTGGTATTTAGTGATTCCTATTTCTTCTTGTCATTTTGTGGGTGATGTGAGCACGATAAACTGAGCCCAATTCTTGCGTGTATTTTGTGGCTAAGTTCTAGCATTAATTTATAACGTGCGCTCTGGTATCATTGCACTGAGCACTGCTATAAAATTTTGCATATCCACGTGCATTTTAACTCTGTGGAGTGCCCGAGTATAAAATACTTATGTTGTTTTGGCAGCTATTGGTATTGTCCTTTTATTCTTTAGACCTAGTTCTCTCATTCTTTTGATTGTAATTATTGTAGAAATGGGTTTTGTTATTCTGCTTGAACTATGCAATCTTTTAATGGTGTTATGGAAAGAGAACTTGTAATTGATGTTCTTGTGTAACTTACTTAAGATCCATATTTATTGTAAACTATGTTACTAATTGCAGATTGTTTTTGCTGAATGTGTTCTAAATAAATTATGTTTTCTGGTAAAACGGTAAACGCCCCTACAATTCCAGTCATTCCCAATCCTCAGTGTGGGCTGCTACTGAATCCTGAACGTATGAACATTTATGAAACATTAGGAGAATTCTGTTAAAATCTTATCTTAAAACACACCAGCTTACGCAAAAGTGAGGCCAGGAGATAAAAAGTTTCTTGAGAACTGTGCTTAACGCTAAATACACGTTTACAATGGAATGTAACACAGGTTGTCACGAAACGGCAACTTAATGCTTACTGGTAACTCTACCTCCCACACACTGTAAATAAATTTATGTCCAGTGAGATAAAAAGAGCGACTAGTGACATTTAAGGCTAGTCATTCGTCCCAGCTATATGTCGAAACGGACAAACGACGAATAATGACAACCAGCACGCGTGAAAAACGAAACTGCATCGTAGATAGACATCGTCAGTCATGAAAACTGCATCATTTCGGCTGTTCCCTGCTTTACGAGTAAAATAACCCCATCTATCGATATATGAATATGTTCATCAAAACCTTTGTTGGAATCTTCTAGATTGAATGATATTTGGTAAAGTGTTGCTTGGTGTCTAGAGTCTTCATAGACCCTAAGGCTATTTTAACTACAGTTAAACAGTTCCAATGTGAACGTAGGCTTCTCGTCACCTAGATATGCTTTTTATGGACTTTTTCTTTGATTCGGCAAAATATGTACGATTATGTCGTGGTTAATAGTACAACAGTTTCAAATTTTTGCATTGGGTTCAGAAAAATTCCCTAGGTAGAAAATATGTGATTTTCAATGTTGTGTTTCAACTTTATTATGGAAATAAAAACTTGGCAGCAATGCACCTTCTCAACCGACATTTATATGTCCTTTGCTGTAACAAGTTTGCAGAGAATACATACACTTGCAACGTATCAAATTAGTAGTTAGGAACTGCATTCTTTTTAATTAAGACGTGGTATTACGTTTTATTGGGCAACGGGCTTGCCGCAGTGGATACACCGGTTCCCGTGAGATCACCGAAGTTAAGCGCTGTCGGGCGTTGCCGGCACTTGGATGGGTGACCATACAGCCGCCATGCGCTGTTGCCATTTTTCGGGGTGCACTCAGCCTCGTGATGCCAATTGAGGAGCTACTCGACCGAATAGTAGCGGCTCCGGCGAAAGAAAACCATCATAACGACCGGGAGAGCGGTGTGCTGACCACACGCCCCTCCTATCCGCATCCTCACCTGAGGATGACACGGCGGTCAGATGGTCCCGATGGGCCACTTGTGGCCTGACGACGGAGTCCCTGAGTGCCATTACGTTTTATTCATAATGTATGATGATATACTCTTTGAAAGGGGTTACAGCAGGGGCAGCCAAGACCTCAGCACACGGGCCATGCCTGGGCATGAGAACCAAAACGCTCTGCCTCAGTGCACATTTCATGATCAGCCACACCACACTACCTGAGCGCGATAGGGTGGGGGAGGGGGAGTAGAAAACTACTAATCCGACGCATTTAAATGGCAGTGAAATTGCACTGCTTACGACTTGGTTTCATAATTCACATTTCTCAGAAACACAGATCACAAACAAAAGAGATTCTCAGTGTTACTTAATTAGTTTGCCGTGCTGAAGATATAATTTTTCTCAGGCACACTTTATCGGCATACAGACAGATACAGAAGATAATTTCACATAGTTTCGCACTCGAGTTGTCATTTAATCGCGACTTATTTAGTTTCTTAATCGAAAAAAGGTCTTCCACACAAATATATCGACTGAAATACTGTGGCACTTTTGCAACCACATTATGGAGACATGGAAACTCTACCCGAGGAAAACAATGTAGACATCCTGGACAATTTTAACGAAAGGAGGGTTGTCATTAAAACTGGATTTTTCCTTGTAGATCACTCAGTTATATCTGCAAATGCACAGGGGCACTTTCAACTAAAATAGCAAATGGTCTCGAAAACGGCTGGAAAAAAGATGAAAGATTGACAGTATGAATTCTTCAAACATCACATTTTCGTTAATGCCAGTGAGCTTATGGAACTGGACTGTCTTTGTCAGATAGTGTCCCTTCTACAACGCAATATTCTTTTTAAATACATCCCCATCAAATCAGAAAGAAGTTACCTTGCAATTTCTTATGTGGACAGTGTGCAGTCCAGCCCACTTAAAATGCGAAGTATGTAATCCATTCCTGATTTTCCAATTTTCTTTGGTGCTCTCCTTTTTCCTTCATAAGTTCAACAATAGCGAGTTTTAAATCGAAAAATCGCATGCCCTTTCACTTGACCAACGTACTTTGCAGTATTATATGAAGTCTCCATACTTTTAGTTCAGTTCCACTGCATGCGACTTCAGAATTTCTTCACGTACTCATTGCCAGTAAATTCAGCACATAGTACTTCTTGATGTATAGAACAATGAATCCCATCTGTCGATTACCGAGCGAAGTGGCGCAGTGGCTAGCACATTGCATTCGCATTCGGGAGGACGACAGTTCAAAACCAAGTCCGGCCATCTTGATTTAGGTTTTCCGCGATTTCCCTAAATCGCTCCAGGCAAATGCCGAGATGGTTCTTTGTAAGGGCACGGCCGACTTCCTTCCCTGTCCTTCCCTAATCCAATGAGACCGATGACCTCGTTGTCTGGTCTCCTCCCCCAAACAACCCAACCCATCTGTCGATTGTTGTAATTTTTTGCTCTTTGGTTCGACAGTTAAATCTTTAATTCTTTCCGTATGGTATTCAAATGTCATTTCATAGAAAATGTGCAGTACCCATCACTTATACGAATTGAGAATTCTCGTCCCTCTCTTCTGTCATTCCTATCCTTTTTAAAGGATGGCGACGATAGATTCCTACACTGCCTCTTTTTGTGTAAACAGCTACTGGTGAAAGGTGGCAAGCCACTCTCTCACTTTCACTACTTTGTCGGTCAGGTTAATATTCATTTTTTAGGCCATGATCTCTGTGTTCCCCAATACTACATTTGGTATGTGTGGCTTATGACTTTTTTTACATGTGAAAATTGTGAACAGAATGTTCTTATATCTGCATGTGTAGCCTGTGGAGAACTCCTACCCAAGGAGCTGTAGTGGAAGCAACGTAGAAGAGAGAGAAAGATGCATTTTGGACCATAAATGTTGTCTCCAACGAGCTGGCTGTGCGTGTGACTCGGGGAAGCAGCGCTCTGTGAATTGTACCTGCAGAGGGACCTCGGACCATGACACTGCACCCTTCCCACTTAGGGTAAGAGAGTACCTGCCCGCAAAACATTTTACCTGGGTCAGGCGGCAGTCCGTCGCGAAGGCGGCCAGATGGCAGAAAGAGGGTGCAGGACGCCATTTGAGAGAAATTGCTGTGATCTGAGCTTTTGTGCAAATGGTGGGACGATCATAAAACTATAAGGATTCTCATGTCAGAAGCTGTGACAATACGATCAGAGCAGCTGGTGCACGTCTTTAGTGGAGGCTAGATTGTAGCTCCCCTGACGCCAGGAAGTCGCCAGGTTCTGTTAGCGAGCAGAAAAGAAACGTATATTTCACAGGCACAACTGTCTGGGAAGCTTAACAGTCTGCTTTCGGAAAATGGAAATGGTTGGCCTGGAAAGATCAGATCCCTCCATAAATAAAGGACTGTGGTCCCATCTAGGTAGACGTTTTTTGCCAAAACATGGCCATGCTTACCGTGAGAATGACCCCTCCCTAGTCTAAAACCTTCTTTTTTCAGGCGAGAGAAATTAGGAGCCGCTGATTGGGTCCCCTCAGAACACATAAAGCAGAGGCTTAGTTCCCCAGCGTGGGAACCCTGGTGCTGTGCCTGGATTGCCTGTCAGCCCAGCAGAACAGTGAAGAGGGGAAATTCAATGAGTGGAGGATAGTTCGGTTGGTTTGTACAACATGGAGGTGGGTTTTTTTCTCCTAATTCGGCTTCTGTACAAGGCCTGGTGGAAAGTGATTGTGATTCTTTGCCTTCTTCGTCTTCCGGTCCTCCCCTGATGGAGAACATCAGGTCTTTCCCTAGTGGGTGAGTACTGTGTAATGCAACTTTTGGTGGACAAAGAACCAGTGGCAGTTTCCAACTATACCGACAGTGAAATTGTATACCATCTCGGAGACATCTTGTGTCACGAGGGTGAACTTATTCGTCCTGAGTCGACCGTCTTACGTTTGACAACTCCAGCATGCACCGTTGTACCTGTGAGTCAAATTGATTAAGCAGACCAGCGAACGGGTGCACCTCGCACTGAAATCTGCCAGAATTTCAAGGTTCTGATAGGGAAGTATCCCGCATTCTAAAAATCAGAACGCCAGTCCGCTTAATTTACAAGTTTTCGTGAACGCGTCGGAACATTACACCTGCCGCTGCGCTCCGCCCCTCGCCCATAGCGTGCCTTTTCTGCTGCCGCCTGAATCAAGGTGAATGGGTAAAGTATCTCTGCACCTGTGTAGGATCGTTAAATGATTTTCACAGCTCCCTGTTCTCCGTGAATCATAGTTTGTGATGTACCTGGTCGTAGTTGATTCCATTTGAATAGAAATTGGTCTCATAATGGATTCATGTTAACGAAGTCTGAAGCATTGTAAAAGGGATTAATTCGGGGGAGGACTTGTATAGTTTCCACCCCAATGAACGCTTGCCAATTAAGTACCATTTCTTTCCTGATTTATGTTTGTCTTTTTTTATTTGTAATATTTATCAACTCCATTGTAGTTATAAGAGGATGAATAAAAACTTGTACTTATTTTTGTGAACTTAAATACGCCACTATTCTCATACATACTCCTCCAGGCATTCACTGTTTTTATTTGGTTGTGGTGATACATGGATACACCAGCAATTCAGATTGCAATCGTACTAAATTAATTTAATGATTGAGTTCTGAAAGTGACTGCAGACAAAGGCAACAGAAGTGCTATGAGGAAATTCACTAATTTCTTGTATAAAAATGAAGGGTGTAGCTCATGATTTTGAAGATTGTTGAGAAAATACTTTTCCTTATGATAAAGCAAGCCATCACTTGCACTGGACGTGTAACGTCCTTCATACCATGAACATACAGGTAAGGGTAAACAGCGCTAACACCACGATTTTGCCGAATTAGAGAGTTTGGTCGACCGAAAAATGCCACACCACTATGCTAAACGAAATTCATGGTGTTCAGGTGTATTGTGTATTGTTTGTATTAAACCGGGAACCTAGAAACGACGGAGAGGCTTCGTCACAACTCCACAACAGGGCACAGCAGTCCACCCACCCCACCACCGCCCCTCACCAAACCCAAGACTATTGTTGTGCGGCTCGGCCCCCGTGGATCCCCCCCCCCTCCCCCCGGGAACGTCTCATACCAGATGAGTGTAACACCACATCTTTGCGTGATAGAGTGTTTATGGTGTACGCGTATGTGGAGACAGTGTTTGCGCAGCAACCACCAACATAGTGTAACTGAGGCGGAATAAGGGAAACTATCCCTCATTCGCCAAGGCAGATGAAAAACCACCAAAAAAAAAAAAAACTATTCACAGGCTGGCCGACACACCGGACCTCGACACTAATGCGCCAGGTGGATTCGTGCTGGGGAATGGCATGCCTTCCCGCTTGGGAAGTCGGCCCGTGTGGCCGTGCGGTTCTAGACGCTACAGTCTGGAACCGCGTGACAGCTACGGTCGCAGGTTCGAATCCTGCCTCGAGCATGGATGTGTGTGATGTCCTTAGGTTAGTTAGGTTTAAGTAGTTCTAAGTTCTAGGGGACTGATGATTTCAGATGTTAAGTCCCATAGTGCTCAGAGCCATTTGAACCGCTCGGGAAGCAGCGAGTCACACCGCGTGGCTAGTCAGTAGGCCGATGGACCGAGCAAAGGTGAGTGACAGGCCAGGGCTTGGTCCGCACACGGCCCGCACACGAGGCATGCATGAAGTTTGGCACGCTGTGGCTGGCTCTGGGCTACAGTCTCGATCACGGTTTAGCAGATATACGTAAGAGTGATAGTGATAATGAATCAGTTTTTGAAAATGGAAATAGGAGTGATGAGAGTGGCGGTGATAGATGTGTCAGAGGGAGATATACAGATCAGAGATGAAGTGGGTGTGAATGAATGTGACAAAGACGATAATGGTATTCAGAAAACAACTGTGCCCTCTCTTATATCTAGAAGTGGACAGATAATGTAGGACATAGTATCAACTGATGTGTGCAAGCAGGCTTGCAGGAATATAATACACGTAACTGCATGTATTCTAAGACACCTTAAACAACAATTACAGACAAGGGCAGATTGGTTCAATGGCTTTGAGCGCTATGGGACTCAACTGCTGTGGTCGTAAGTCCCCTAGAACTTAGAATACTTAAACCTAACTAACCTAAGGACAGCACACAACATCCAGCCATCATGAGGCAGAGAAAATCCCTGACCCCGCCGGGAATCGAACCCGGGAACCCGGGCGTGGGAAGCGAGAACGCTACCGCACAAGGGCAGATTGTCTTGGTCCTTTTATGACCAATCACATGCCGAGTGTAATATTAATGCATACCAATAATCGTTTAGTAGACAGTAAAATTCTATATCCATACCTTGAACGCTGGATTGAACTTGACTCTACAGAACTACAAGCATTATTCGGTCATATGATCCACAATGAGCTTTTCAAGATGTTGTGGTATTCTGATATGCCTCTTGTTCGGAGATAGACTCACAAGAGAAGAAAGGAAAGCTGTTTCTGTATCAAAAGCTGAACTCATACGGGCTGTGCTCGAAATTTTTGTTGTTGCATGCATTTCGTTTTATATCCCTGTTCCTTATGATGATCACTTGTGTATTTTCAGGGTAATGTGTCCATTCAAGGCGTACATTCCTTCAAGACCCTGAAAGTACAGGATAAATTTGTGGGCTGCTACAGATCGTGTGACAGCTCATAAATGCACAACTGTATACAGGGAAATCTACCGAAAGAACAGAAATAAGTCAATGGAAATGAATGATACACCACTTAGCTTATCGCCTGATTTTTTTTTTTTTTTTTACAATTTTTGATGTGAGACAGGAACTTCTGGCTGAAAAACTGGCTCCTGTGGAACTTTTTCGGGCCAGCCGGAAAGATATACCAAATGTTGCAGTCAAAACAAAGGCTTCACTATCGACCGCTTTTGGGTACAAACAGAATACTGTTTTAGCTTCCTGTGCTTACACAAAGGAAATCAGTTATTTCGTTGTCCACTCTACGCTAAAAGCTTGACGTAAGCGAGCTTGGACTTTTAAGACTTGAAATAATAATATTCTACAACTTAACAACGTCAGGAGTTGATTCGGTTGATAAGATGGCTAGACATAATTCAGTGAAACGCGGACCAAGATGATGTCCACTTCCTGTATTTAGCACGTCTTAGTGCCTAAGTCCTTTTACATCATCTGAGAAGTAAAAATGTAAGCAGAGGATTCATCGCAGTGAAAATTCTTCTCCCCCCATCCCCTCCTCAGTGCAGAAAATAAGGCATTCATTCAGCAATAATGTATTCAGGTTTTAGAGATCTTCTAAAGGGGAAGAAACATGATAAACAGGATGCAGATGTTCCAAATCTGAAAAGAAGAAGCATGTTTATCACGAACATCAACGTACAGTCAGAGCAGAACTGATCTCCTCTACGGAAAGTGCAGATATCTGTACAAAAAATCAAATATTCCAGTATTTATAAACATAAGAAATTTCGATGACCTTCCGGAAATGACAAATACTAAATGAGAACTAACTGGAGGTGTTCGATTTTGAACTGGCAATGCACAGTACACCAGCCAACTGACTGCTGTGCTACACTGCATGCAGTGTTACTCCTTCTCCTGGAGAAGCAGGAAGTTTTCTTTCAAGCCGACTACGGATCCCTAGACGCAGATCTTGTCAGTAGTCCTCTGTATGCCAACGCTGGCAGATTCTCGCATTCTGGTCGTGTTGTCGCCTCCTATTCACTAAGAGGAGCCCCTCCCCACGATGCTTCGCAGTCGCCGAGCGGGTCTTCAGTTTCCTGCACCAGGTCCTCCCCCGTCGATCTCCACCTCAGGACTGTAGTAGGGTTTCACACACTGAGGTGACAAAAGTCACGAGATAGCGATATGCACATATGCATTTGGTGGTAGTATCGCTTACACAAGGTATAAAAGAGCAGTGCATTAGCGGAGCTGTCCGTCCCCAGTATCTGGGTCGGGCCGGCACGGTAGTTCAGCGTGTTCAGTCAGAGGATTAGCTACCCTCTGTAACAAAAAAACTGAGTGAACAGATTAACGGAGAACCTAAATGGGTGTCATCGGACGTCTGCCTTGAACAAATACAACGAACAATACAGAACAAAATGAAAAAAAAAAGTCGTCAGCGCGACAGAATGTCAATCCTAAGGGCCCGGGTTCGATTCCTGGCTGGGTCGGAGATTTTCTCCGCTCAGGGACTGGGTGTTGTGTTGTCCTCATCACCATCATTTCATCCCCATCGAAGCGCAAGTCGCCGAAGTGGCGTCAAATCGAAAGATGGCATCCGGCGAACGGTCTACCCGATGGGAGGCCCTAGTCACACGACATTTACTTATTTATTAGCAAAGCTGTAATTTGTACTCAGATGATTCATGTGAAAAGGTGTCCGACGTGATTATGACCATACGATGGGAATTAAGAGACTTTGAACGCGGAATGGTAGTTGGAACTACATGCGTGCGACATTCCATTTTATTAATCGTTAGGGAATTCAATATTCCAAGATCCACATTGTCAAGAGAGTGCTGAGAATACTAAATTTCAGCTATTACCTTTCACCACGGACAGCGCAGGAGTCGATGGCATTCACTTAACGACCGAGATCATCCGCGTTTGTGTGAGGTCGTCACTGGTAACAGACAAGTAACACTGTTACGGCGTTAAGTCAAGCGCTGCCACGCCAGTCGGGAACGATATAGCAGAGAGCGCTGTGAAGAAGACGTCAGCCAATTGCACGATGACCAACACCTCTCCAGCACGACAACGCCACAGCAGCGCCCTCTATGCAAAGAGAACACAAGCGCCGCGCCCAATTGGCCGCGGCCCAGTTCTACAGGAGCTTCACGACTAGTAACCTGAATAGAAGAGTCAACTGTACGTAATGAGAGATTTCTTATTTGCATTTCGCCCTTTGCTTGTGACACTTCTGTGATATTGTCGAAGTTAAGTATTGTGATTGTTCATTTCCTATTAAAACACATTAATACTATTTCTTTGAATGGCGTCTAGCGATCGGAGAAGGTAGGCTTGCTAGACCCCTCATGTTTCACGTCAAGGCGGTATTCAACAAACACTGCTTGAAATAACCGCATAAATCAATGTGGGTCACACGATGACCGTAGAGGGGCAGTGCGGCAAAATCTGGCGTTAATGGGCTACAGCAACAGACAACCTACGTGAGTGCCTTTGCTAACAGCGTGACATCGCCTGCAGCGCCTCTCCTGGGCTCGTGACCATATGGATTGGACCCTAGACGAATGAAAAACCATGACCTAGTCAGACGAATCCTGATTTCAGTTGGTTAGAGCTGATGGTAGGGTCCGTGTGCGGCGCAAACCCTGCGGAGCCCTGGAACCAAATTGTCAAGGTGGTTGCTCCGTAATGGTCTGGGCTGTGTTCACATGGAACGGACTGGGTCCTCTGCTCAGACTGAACCGATCATTGACTGAAAATGACTGAAGTAGTACATGTTTATATGCCGACTAGCTGTGCAGATGATGAAGAAATTGATGAAATGTATGATGAGATAAAAGAAATTATTCAGGTAGTCAAGGGAGACGAAAATTTATAGTCATGGGTGACTGGAATTCGAGAGTAGGAAAAGGGAGAGAAGGAAACATGGTGAATATGGATTGGGGGAGAGAAATGAAAGAGGAAGCCGACTGGTCGAATTTTGCACAGAGCATAACTTAATTATAGCTAACACTTGGTTCAAGAATCATAAAAGAAGGTTGTAAACATGGAAGAATCCTGGAAATACTAGAAGGTGTCAGATAGATTATATAATGGTAAGACAGACATTTAGGAACCAGGTATTAAATTGTAAGACATTTCCAGGGGCAGATTTGAACTCTGACCACAATCTATTGGTTACGAACTGTACATTAAAACTGAAGAAACTGCAAAAAACTGGGAATTTAAGGAGGTGGGACCTGGATAAACTGACTAAAACAGAGGTGGTACACAGTTTCAGAGAGTGCATAAGGGAACAATTGACAGGAATGGGGGAAAGAAATACAGTAGAAGAAGAATGGGTAGCTCTGAGGGATGAAGTAATGAAGGCAGCAGAGGATCAAGTAGGTAAAAAGACGAGGACTAGTAGAGATCCCTGGGTAACAGAAGAAATATTGAATTTAATTGATGAGAGGAGAAAACATAAAAATGCAGTAAATGAAGCAGGCAAAAAGGAATACAAACGTCTCAAAAATGAGATCGACAGGAAGTGCAAAATGGCTAAGCAGGGATGGCTAGAGGACAAATGTAAGGATGTAGAGGCTTATCTCACTAGGGGTAAAATAGATACTGCCTACAGGAAAATTAAAGAGACCTTTGGAGAAAAGAGAACCACTTGTATGAACATCAAGAGCTCAGATGGAAACCCAGTTCTAAGCAAAGAAGGGATAGCAGAAAGGTGGAAGGAGTATATAGAGGGTCTATACAAGGGCGATGTACTTGAGGACAATATAATAGAAATGGAAGAGGATGTAGATGAAGATGAAATGGGAGATACGATACTGCGTGAAGAGTTTGACAGAGCACTGAAAGATCTGAGTCGAAACAAGGCCCTCGGAGTAGACAACATTCCATTAGAACTACTGACGGCCTTGGGAGAGCCAGTCCTGACAAAACTCTACCATCTGGTGAGCAAGATGTATGAAACAGGCGAAATACCCTGAGACTTCAAGAAGAATACAATAATTCCAATCCCAAAGAAAGCAGGTATTGACAGATGTGAAAATTACCGAACTATCAGTTTAATAAGTCACAGTTGCAAAATACTAACGCGAATTCTTTATAGACGAATGGAAAAACTAGTAGAAGCCGACCTCGGGGAAGATCAGTTTGGATTCCGTAGAAATGTTGGAACACGTGAGGCAATACTGACCCTACGACTTATCTTAGAAGAAAGATTAAGGAAAGGATAACCTACGTTTCTAGCACTTGTAGACTTAGAGAAAGCTTTTGACAATGCTGACTGGAATACTCTCTTTCAAATTCTAAAGGTGGCAAGGGTAAAATACAGGGAGCGAAAGGCTATTTACAGTTTGTACAGAAAGCAGATGGCAGTTATAAGAGTCGAGGGGCATGAAATGGAAGCAGTAGTTGGGAAGGGAGTCAAAAAGGGTTGTAGCCTCTCCCCAATATTATTCAATCTGTTTATCGAACAAGCAGTAAAGGAAACACAGGAAAATTCGGAGTAGGTATTAAAATCTATGGAGAAGAAATAAAAACTTTGAGGTTCGCCGATGACATTGTAATTCTGTCAGAGACAGCAAAGGACTTGGAAGAGCAGTTCAACGGAATGGATAGTGTCTTGAAAGGAGGATATAAGACGAACATCAACAAAAGCAAAATGAGGATAATGGAATGTAGTCTAATTAAGTCGGGTGATGCTGAGGGAATTAGATTAGGAAATGAGACACTTAAAGTAGTAAAGGAGTTTTGCTATTTGGGGAGCGAAGTAACTGATGATAGTCGAAGTAGAGAGGATATAAAATGTAGACTGGTAATGGCAAGGAAAGCGTTTCTGAAGAAGAGAAATTTGTTAACATCGAGTATAGATTTAAGTATCAGGAACTCATTTCTGAAAGTATTTGTATGGAGTGTAGCCATGTATGGAAGTGAAACACGGACGATAAATAGTTTGGACAAGAAGAGAATAGAAGCTTTCGAAATGTGGTGCTACAGAAGAATGCTGAAGATTAGATGGGTAGATCACATAACTAATGAGGAAGTATTGAATAGGATTGGGGAGAAGAGAAGTTTATGGCACAACTTGACCAGAAGAAGGGATCGGTTGGTAGGACATGTTATGAGGCATCAAGGGATTACCAATTTAGTATTGGAGGGCAGCGTGGAGGGTAAAAATCGTAGAGGGAGACCAAGAGATGAATACACTAAGCAGATTCAGAAGGATGTAGGTTGCAGTAGGTACTGGGAGATGAAGAAGCTTGCACAGGATAGAGTAGTATGGAGAGCTGCATCAAACCAGTCTCAAGACTGAAGACCAAAACAACAACAACATGTTTATATTCGGCTACTTGGACACCATGTGCAGCTATTCATTGACTTCATGTTTTCAAACAGCGATAGAATGTTTATGGATGACAATGCGCCATGGTGCCGAGCCACAGATGTTCACGACTGATTTAAAGAACATTCCGGACAATTTCAATGAATGATTTGGCCAACCAAATCGCCTGACATGAATCCCATCGAACATTTATGGCACATAAGCGAAAGGCCAGTTCGTGCACAAGCAACACTTTCGCATGGCTCAATATTTCTGCAGCGAACATCCAACGGCTTGTTGACTCCATGCCACGTCGATGTGCTGCACTATGCCGGGAAAAAGGATGTCCGACACGATATTATGAGGAATCCCATGACTTTTGTCGCCTCATTATATATAGTTCATGGAAGACGTCTCTACGCTTTTGTCTTCTTGTTGAAGAAGCATTTTCTTAGACTTCGTATGAGACGTTCAACAAGTACGGCCCAAACTAGCGCCGATGGGCCCACTGTCACCACAGGCTTAAAAATCCATACCAAAACTCCTGGGTTGCATCTCACTGGCCTGTACTTGCCGTAATAACGCTTTCAGTCTTTCTCCTGGTTATCCAGGGTCCATATGCGTACCAGCTGATTCTCTACTTCAGTCCCATTGATGAGGTGATTCACGTAGACATCCTGCCGTCCAGCTGAAACAAGACGTGTGTATTCATTCTCGTTTCAACTTTGTGACCGTGAAGCCTATAGTGTGGTACTCGATCGTCTCTATAGGTAGAATTATATCCCAATCTCTCTATTCGACATCAGCGTACATCGACTGTATATGTGCCAACGTCTTATCAAGGCTTCTGTGAGACCATTTGTCTGTGAGTGGTAGGCAGTTGTCACCTTGCGAGTGATGTCGCAATGCGAAATTACTGCTGATACTAAGCACGACTGGAGAACTTTTCAAGGATCATAGATCATCACAAAGGGTGCTCTGTTCTCCAAACTAACCTTGCAATTTCCAGAGCTTAGGTAGTTGTCACAGTTTTGGGGACAGTGCAGAGGGCAGGGTAGTCACCACAAACTATTTATCCATGATTTGCGATTTGTCGACTTCGAGAACCTGCCCAACAGGTCCGTTCGATTTCAGTGGAACGGGATGCTGCAAGCGGTATTGGTACCAGGTGTCCCAGAGGGGCCAGCAGTCTAGGGTCTCATCAATGCACGGTAAGGGTAGACATCTTTCTTCGTGATTTTGTTCAGTTGTCAGTAGTCGATGCAGAAATGCCAGGTACCATCCTTCTCCTTCACGCCGGCCGGAGTGGCCGACCGGTTCTAGTTGCTACAGTCTGAAACTGCGCGACCGCTACTGTCGCAGGTTCGAATCCTGCCTAGAGCATAGATGTGTGTGATGTCCTTAAGTTAGTTAGGTTTAGGTAGTTCTAAGTTCTAGGGGACTGATGACCACAGCAGTTAAGTCCCATAGTGCTGAGAGCCATTTTTTTCTTCTTCATAAGTACCACACGAGAAGACTAAGCTCTCTCTGAAGGTTCAATGATTGTCACTTGCAGCAAATGCTCCATTACCTCCTGGATTATTTGTCATCCAGCCAGTAACGCCCTATACGAGTGCTGGCTAATTGGGGGACGATCCCCAGTGATTATACAGCGTTTTATCCTGGACTATTTGGCCTATCTTTTCTCCTCTAGAGATTTCAAATCATCTGAAAATTGGTGCAGAACGATATTGTTCCCCATCAGGCCGGATTCTATTGTCTCTTCGACAGTAGCTTCCTGCTCTGTGTTGTCTGTGGTGGTACAGGAGCATGAGTCTTCGTCGATGGCACTAACCTGCCCTTACTGTATTGCATCAGCTTCCATACGCACATACCTTTAAGGAAGAGCTGTGGCTGCTCGTGACAATTAGTGATCGAAAGTTCTCCCTAGCACCTACAATGCTTTTGATTGTCACTGGTATATAGGTTTCTTTTATAACCAGAATAGCTGTTTGCAATCGACAAAAGCTTACAGTTTAACTGAGCATCTAATCTGACGATTAGAACTCATATCGTTAAAGACGGCAGAATAACAACAACTTCAATGGCAAACAACTGCCATACCAAGCTTTGTTACGTGTGCTTCCTGAAATAACTTCAAAAATCTGGAGTTTTGATCTTCCGTAGTCTATGACCGTTAATGATGCCTCGGAGAAGTAGTCTTGTTCAGGTGGCGACAATAAGCATTCGACTTCACAAAAAGGTAGCCCTGAGTCGACTAAGGTCCAAACAGGTTCGCCGTCAATGATTCCTGACATTTGTTTAATTGTCGTCCATGGAGGCTTTTCGTCTCTGGCGGGTTCACTTCGATAGATGCTCGCCTCACTCACTTTTCCAGGATTAGGCGGCTAGGCGAGCGGCTATTACCTCTGTTCGTCTACAGGGAGAGGTTTCGGTGTATTGGGGAGCGAAAGCGACCGCGTCTAGGGTACGGCGATGGACTTCGTCTCATACGTTGTAACATTATGTGATTGTCTTATCATTTTAAATCATTCACTAATCGAGCAGTCGCTCGGCAACAGCTACAGTTAGCAAATAATGTTGCGAGAATGTAAAAGGTGAACGACCTGTGACGTAACTTGTTTATTGTCGAAGCGCCGTCAGAGATGCAGTGAGTTATTGACTTTGAAAACCGCGGCGCGAAAAACGGACAGAAGAAGAACACTTTTATTCCATTTTTTTTGGAGGTACGAGATACTCTCGATGAACACTTACTCATTCTTCTCTTGTCTCTTGTGTCGGACGCGCATGTCTTGCCGCCGTATTATTATTGTTAAAAATAATATTGTTTTTGTGAAAAGTGGATGTGTAATACTAAAAGTGCCTAGCAGTAGATTTATTGTGCGACGTGTATGTGAAAACGTCGAAGGAATTGTTTTCATTAAGAGAAGTGCCAGTCAAAACGGCATCCATGTTAAATCCTTCATTGCAGTGTAAGTTCGTCTATTACTTGCCATAAATTCAGAGTTAAATGGAACTTGTGTATGGACTATTCATTTACTATAGAATCTATGTCGCACTTCTTCATGAAATTATTTAATTTTCTATATGTTTCTGCCAAATAGAGAGTTCACAGTCACGAATTCTTTCGTCGAGTTCGGACGGAAGTTGCATGCGGCGAAATATTTCCTCCGCGCCATATTCTACTGGTAAATGCATGATAAACTACGGTCCCTTAGCAAATTCATGTTGAGCTATCCAAAATAATTATATTTTGAATAGGCATTTACTCTCCTATGCAATGCAACTTCCGACTGATCAGACGTTCCAACAAGAAATAGCCGCACACGGTCGGTGTTCGCAAATATGTTTCCACCGCTGATTATAGCTATATGTTACAGCACAAAAGTAACATATTGTTATAATTAGAGACTACGAACGGGGACATTTATAACTGTATGTTTATGTATACACATTACGTAAACATATCGTTATAACGTCTACAGTATCGTCTGCAGGTGACTGGCGTGAATAGGACTGTCGTCATGGTTGACATCCGGCGGCGCAGTAGTCATCGGACACTCGTTTTCTTTCTCTATAGTAGTATACAATGTTTCCTGGGTATCCACAGTGAAAGTAAACTGGCGTGTTGTCCACCGCTCTCAAACTGTCTGTTCTTGTAGCAAGTAATCATACTTCGCGGAAGAGTTGGTGGTACCAACGTTGGTCGGATTCTGGGTTGTCATTGGATCGTAACACCTGGCCGAGGCCATTGTTCATGGCACGTTCGACTGGTATGCTCGAACCAACATTTCTGGCTGATATAAGATACTGTAGCTTTTCTCTTACAACTTGGCATATGAGAGACGTGAGGTCATTGTGGTTTTCGATAACTGCCACAGGGACCACATTCGGAAGGCAGTCATTCGTTGTTCGTCCGACTCTGTTGCATTTCGTCGATTCACTGGCACCACCTGACGAGTTCCTCTGCTGTTGTAATATCCTTCATCAGAAGAGCTCGGTATGAGTCTTCTGTGTCTCGTTTCATCGTGAGATTTTGTCAGCTTCTGTCATATTCGGATACACAATATTGTATAGGGCCAGAAAATTCCTTATGTAGGATTGTGTCGTTTCACCATACATTTGGGCCCTTTCCTTAAATCATCCTGTCGCCAAGTGCACATTTTGCTGATTTTCGCTAAATGTTTTCTTCAGTTCGGTCTTGAATTTATCCCAGGATTTGAACTTCTCTTTGTTGTTCTCGAACCCCTGCTCGGCTGTGCCGCCCAAGTAAAGTAAACATTACCAAACATGTCTTGTAGTCCCATATAATATATTTAGTGACTCAGTCGAATTCCTTCAGCCATTTCATCGGGTCCCGACAGCGTCTGGAAAACACTGATAAATGCCTGACGTGCAGCTGAGTTATTACAGTTTTGAATACATTGAGCTCCTCCAATATATGGACAGTGGGAACTATGTACTGCTCGTATTCCGGTCTGTCAATGAACGCAATGTATTTCACGTTGCCTAATTGGAGCCACAGTAATGTAGATGTTTTGAAGGTACCTGGCACCTCCACCAAACTATGTCACGCCGTGACGAGAATCCAATCCAAATGCGAAAGCAGGGTCATCAATGAAGTGCAACACTTAGCACTGAAAGCAAGTATATAACCAACATCAACATGCAGCCAGAACAGAACATAACTGGCTTCCTGACAGAGAGTGCTGCTGTTTATACAAAAACCGAAGATTCCTCAATATACAAACAACGTAAACATAAAACCTTCGAGGACCTTCCATAAATGATAAACACAATGCAACAATAATTGCTGGTGGTCAAGTTTGAACTTAGCACCCACGAACTCATCAACCAGTTTTAGTTTCAGGTAACGCAGCAGACTACGAAAGTTTTAAGCCAATATCATTACGGAAGGTGATTGACATAGTGCAGTGTAGTTGACTTATAAGCAAGATGCGATTATAAGGAGTTTCTGCACAAATACGGGTCGTAGAATTTTGATCAATATGTTGCAGTAATTTGCACTAGATGGCGAATGTCAGGAAGAGGCCAAAATAACATTGGTGTGCCCCACACGAAGCGCAATGTTTTCATATGGAGTCAGCAGTACTCTCGAAATGTTCGCTAGAGAAAATGTTGTCTTGAAGGAATTATCACAGTTGAATGAGAGTAAGGAAATGCCGAATATGGAAGCGATGTGCTCCAGAGGGTTACTCGGTGAAGCTTTGCAGAAAAGGAAAACACCATCGAAGCTGACCAGGCTTTCGTTTATCCAAGTTTTAGTTTCTCCATCTACTTTTTATGGTTCCTGTAAAATTGGAACCCTTATAGGACACTTTGTTACCTGTCTGTCTGTCTGTCCGATTGCTGAGACAACTTTTTTCAGGAACAGGTATCAAGTTGAAATTTGCATCACATGCTAAGGGCTACGATCCTTTGGTGACGTCAAAAATTAAAACTTTTAAGTCAATTTTATCAAAAGATACGGTCAGCTGTGTCTCAAATTTCGATAGTCACAAACTCACTAATCAAAATGCATAGGGTATTTTCCGTTGACGTGGAGTAATAAAATTTATCAAGAAGTAAGATTTCACATTACAGGCAAAGGAAACATCTGAAAATTCTGTGTTGTTCTACTTGTGTAGACAGGTGTGTTCATCTCTTCCAGATGCTCAGACCGAGTTTCAGCTCCGTGCACCATACGTGACTTTTGAGAGCACCAACAATGAAGTTGTGTTTTTGTTGTGCGTTAGGAAAATGGGACAGTGGAATTTAGAGCAACGTTATGCCATTAAGTTTTATGTTAAACTTGGGAAATCCGCGAGAGTGACCTTTGAAAAGTTGAAACAGGCCTATGGGGAACATTCCTTGTCAAGTGCACAAGTTTTTCGCTTGCAAAAATCATTTTTGAAAGGCCGAGGACCACACTGAAGACGAATCTCTCTCTGAGGGAGACCTTTAACTCCAAAAACCAACGAACTCGGCAAACGTGTGCTTGCTCTTGCGAGTTTGTTCCTCCAGGACGAACTGTCAACCAAGTCTTTTACTAAGATGTCCTTGAAAGGCTCAAGTAAATGGTGAATCGTGTGTGACCGAACATTGCAGATAAGTAGATGCTGCATCATGAAAATGCCCCATGTCACACGCCCACTTCCATCACGGAATTTTTAACCTCAAAAGCCATTGCTGTTGTTCCAGAGCTCACCTGCACACCTGATCTGCGTCCTCGTGACTCTTTTCCAGAAGCTGAAAAATAAATTAAAAGGATGTTATTTCGAGACTTTGGAGAACATTCAAAAAATGTGACCGACATGTTGAAGCACTGCTACGACGACTGGGAACAATGACTCCACTGGGTTAAGACTCTCTCTCTCTCTCTCTCTCTCTCTCTCTCTCTCTCTCTCTCTCTCAGGAATGGGTAGTGGTATGAACTAGGAAATTTATGTCAAATAGTGGGGTCTACAGTCTCCCGACAGCATGAATAGTTTAAGCTTCTAAGTCAATGCAGTCGAAAGATACGGCTGTAGCGTCGTTCGAAGAGCAAGGAGCGAAAATAGGCTTGCTACCTCGTAATGCCACCACAAGAAGAACTGCAAACCGTATCGACAAATGAGCGGCACCGGTACAGTCACGCCCACCAACTTTTCGGTCTCTTTATTGCTCTTTGTCAGACCGGAGACGATATGCGTTGCTTATTGTGTCATTGTTTTGAGTCCGTATGTTGTTATTGGATGAAAAGTCTCATAAAACTTCTATTTTAAATTTATGGTTACAGTCGATTTGCGGAGAATGTAACTAGGTTTTACGAATACAGCTGAGATGCGGACAGTTCTTCGTGTTATCTCTGATGACAGGTTATGTTTTCCTAGTTAGATTTTTATGTCCCACATTTATTTAAAACTTCCAGAACATGGTTTTCGATGGAAACCATAATATTGACAGGGCTTATGTTTGGTCTTCTGATTTCGAATCCTGCGGCTTGGGAAGCATCTCTGAGTTTTCAGATCAATGTTGACAGTTTGAGTCTTGACTTCTCCCAACTCGTTTAACTCATCTTATCTGGAGAGGTAATCTTCCTCCATTCATTCTTTCAAGTTGTTCGTTCCAGTTTCTCCTATTTTCTTGTATTTTATTGGGGATATTAAATATATTCAGTTCTTCTCTAATTTCCATACTTCAATATCTGGAAACTTTTGTGCATCTCTCTGCAGCTCATACAAATCTTTACTCTGTTGCTTGTGTGCGACTTTCTTGACATTTATTTATAATCCGCATTTCACTCCCGTATCAAAAAAGACTGAAACTCCTATTGTCTTAGGAAATGTGAATTTTGTTTCTTACGTCGTTGTATTTTTTAGGTACATATATACTATAACATTATCAATTTCTTCTCTATGTGATCGTGATACTCATGTGTGTCGTCGAAACCTAAATAGTTAAAATGTTTGACCTGTTCTATTATTCTGCCGTTAACCTCAATTGTTGTCCGTACGCGATGCTTTCCTTTAAAAGCCATAGATTTTGTCTTCTTTTCTGAAATCCTCCAATGGTACTCACCACAAACCTTACCTAATAAATGTATTCCACTTTGTAGATCATCTTCATTCTCCGCCAGCACTGTGGCACCGTCTCCACATAAAGGCAATTCAAGTGGAAAATTCTGTTAATCTTGATTCCCCCCGTTAAAAATCCCATTCTCTTTGCGGACTGCGTCATCTAGATAAACGAGTGGGTGAAATGCTGCACCGCTTTCTAACTCCTTTTTTGTGGCAATACGCTGCGGTACAGTATCATTTATATTCAAAATTACAGTCTTGAGTTTGCACGGGCTCTTTAAAACGTTTATTAGGTGTTGTGAGCATCCTCTTTTCCTCATAATTTCCCGCAGTTTCTCTCTATGAACATCGTCGAATGCCTTAATGAAATAGATGAATGCTAAATGTATTTCGGTATTTTTTTTTATTTTACGCTCATAGTTCCGCAGGACCAAACTGAGGAGCAAATCTCCGTGGTCATGGAACGAAATTAACGTCCGAAAAAAATAATAAATGTACACGAATCCTATGCAGACCACAAGCAGCGAGTATATATTGGCATAATCACCAATATAATGTAGAAGTAGCTTAATTTTTTTCTAGTAACTCCCCAACACAACAGAATGAGTGACCCATGATGAAATTCTTGTAAATTCCTCTATAGTTCTTGCGGTAACTGTGCTCCCCTTTTTTTAAGCAGTGATATTACCTTTACTTGTGACAATGCTTCTGGAATAGCTCCATTTTTCCATTACATATTAAATAAATAAGTTTCTTTTGTAGTAGGTTGCCTGCAATTTTAGCAGTTCAGCGTTTATGTGGTCCTTACCAGTAACTTTTCGATTTTTCGTGGAGTTGGGAGCGTCTCTTAGTTCAATCACACATGCTACTTTAACTTCATCCTCCTTACTCTCAGTGGAGCATGTTTATTCATACCACAAGTTCTCGTAGTGTTCTATCGATTACAATTGTGGTAGCAACTTCTTTTTTCCTTTGATTACACATTTTCATTTTCCCTGCTACGGTCGCAGGTTCGAATCCTGCCTCGGGCATGGATGTGTGTGATGTCCTTAGGTTAGTTAGGTTTAAGTAGTTCTAAGTTCTAGGGGACTGATGACCGCAGATGTTAAGTCCCATAGTGCTTAGAGCCATTTGAACCATTTTTTTCATTTTCCTGTAAACTATAATTTTCTTTCCATGAATATCGTATTGTCTTACGGTTATAAACTTCTCCCAAGGCGCATGACGAACTCCTGTTTCTTCTTTTCCCCTGAGGTTTCTTCAGCTGCTTTCTTAGCTGCAGTTTCTATATTTTTTCCATTTCTTCTCCATTTCTTCCACTTGTTCTTTCTGCTCTGGTTCTTGATTAGGACTGGCCTGGTACAGACCTCGTATGCTACGATCATTTAGTAGATATACTTCGTAAATATCTTTCTTCATCTTTACTTTTGTCAGGTGTTTGATCTCTCTCCATGTGGCGTACATATCTGTTAAAAATAGTACCAAAAATTGTCAGAAACTAAGCCATATCCCCCGAACACTCTTGTGTCTCTTACCTTGCCTTCCAATTTTTCGTTAATGACAAGTAGCCAATAAGAGACTTACATTCTCGAGCTGATGTGTGTTTATAGACATCTGTTTTGCGAAAAAAAGTGTTGGTTATCTTAAGTTTGTTAAAAGAAGCAAAATCTTTACGCGATCTTCTATTGTATTTATGATATTTTCTTTGGTATTAGTTTATTCCCAACCTTTGCATTTACATCTCCTCTCAATATTATTTGATGCTTATTGTTATTCTTTTGAAAAATTGATTGCAGGTTGTCAGAGAAATTCACAGACTCCTCATTTTTTCGTTCATCAGTTGCGTACACTGCAATCACAATCCAATTTTATCTCTCCCCTTTGACAGTAAAAATCACAATTCCTTCATTTACATACCTGTATCACACATTTCACTTTACCCATTTCGACTTCCTCTCTCCTGTTCGCGTGTTACACTATCGAACATCAAATATTCTCCTACGTACTTGTTACATGGCAGCTTCTTATTTGTTTCTGTTATGGAGCTATATCTACGTTGGCCTTCATAAATATTTATAACAACTCTTCTTCTTTATTTGATAACCCTCTGATTTTCTATGTCACTACCTCAATTAAACCAGCCATCCATTTATGCTAAAGCTTTCTCATTCCCCGTTCGTCATTTTCTATGTCACTACCTTAATTAAACCAGCCATCCATTTATGCTAAAGCTTTCTCATTCCCCGTTCGTCATTGGTATATCCGACCTTAATCCGAGGTTCTTTCGTGTTCCTAGTGGTAGTTGGGGAAATTAACCTGGCCAACTTACGAGGACTGTACAAGCACAGTTGGGAAGTGGGGCTGACACTTTGCGGCCTTTCAACCTCCCCGATTTTTTTTTAAGGATTTATGTCCATATGGAGGCTGGCTACCCTAAGCCTAGAGACCTTCTTACCCTTTATTCATAAATGTAGATGACAGGAAAAAGGACATGGTAAGTACAGGGTTAGTACAGGAGAAAAGGACCAACAGGCCATTGTGGGAGACACTTCGTCTAGTTCCTGCCCTTCGGCCTGTCCGACTTGTAGCTAAGATTGCGCCGGCATAGCCCTAGGGATTCAGAGAACACAAACTTCCTCGCCCGCACGGACTGCGTGCTACGTTATACGTTAAGGCATTGTCCTTGAGAGCGATGTAGAATGACATCTTTGTAAAGATAGAAGATTACGTTGTTATATCTGTAGTAAAGGCTGACCCTGTTCATCTCCCTCATTACTACCCAGTTTTTGATCGCGTTGAACATTTTCTGGTAGTCTATGAAGGCCATGTGATATTATACTCTGTACGTTCCACTTTTAGTGTGCATACTGCTTGGATATACTCAGTTGTACTGAAATCTTTTCTGAATATCACCTGTTCGACTGGATGGTAAAAGTCAAATCTCTGATTCAGGCTGTTTGTATTAATTTTTGTTAGCAGCTTGTAAAAGGTAAAAGATTAATGGGCCTTTAGTTCTCGATGTTCGTCTAGTAATATTTTCCGAAGAGAAGAATAACTTTGCATTGTTCTATGACTGTGAAATTTGCTTTGGCACGAGAGGTTTATTTAACAGAGTACGAGCGGGTGCTGCAAAATAATGCCTCCGAATTTTTATATGAAAAGTCTTAAAGCTTTTTAAATAAAACAAACGTTATCAATATTCTAAAATTTTATTCTTCGTGTATACGAATTTTCAGCCCTCTGCCGCTAAAGGGCTCAGAACTATAACGCGTAATACGATGGTGTGTAACGTAACTATGTCGGTTTGTGAGAAACAGAGTGCTGTATCGAGTTTCGAATTCGAAAATTTCGTGCACACATGGAACACCCTCTCCTTCGTCACGATAGTCCCAGTCTACACACGAGCGCTGCGACATCTGCAACAATCTCGCGGCTTGGTTTCCCTGTCATCGATCATCCTCCTTCAGTCCCGAGCTAATTCCATTCTGTTTTCATCTGTTTCAAAAACTGAAAGAACACCTTCGAAGACTTCACTTTGATAATGATGAAGCAGTGTAAGCGGAGGTGAGGTATTGTCTCCATCAAGAAAGTAAAACATTTTACAGTGACGGAATCAACAAATTGGTCTCTCGTTGTGAGAAATACTGTCGTCGTCAGAGTGACTATGTTGAGAAATAAATGTTGAGAAATAAAGAATAAAGATGTAGAATGTTAAAAACGTTTTTTTATTTAAAAAGCTTCAAGAGTTTTCACATAAAAAATTCAGAGGCATTACTATTCCGTGCGACTTCGAATCTCTTCTCCAGTTTTAAGCAACTCGATCGTGATCTGATTTTCTCCTGACGCCTTACGTCTTGAGTTGTTTCAGAGCTGTTTCCATTTCATGTTTATCAATAGTTTCCATTACTTTCGATCCAACATTCATAACAAACTTTCGTGCTACATCATGCCGGCTTTGGCTCGTCACTCATCGATTGTATAGCTTCCGATGAAAACCCTCTGCGGTTTTTATAATTTTGTCTCTTTCAGTAACAACTTCTCCTCGACCAGGTCCAATTTTGTGGATGTACAGCTTTCCTTTTGATTGACTTGAACAAACATACGACTATGGCAGTTATTGTGAATTTTGCGTATAGGATGGACGATTCACAATTTGCTTACATTCTCTTTTGTTTCAGCACACAGATGGGTCTTCTCGTTTTTTACTACCTTGCTTGGTACGTATTGATCTGATTTGTTCGGTGTTGGTTACACCTCATCTGCGCTTAACTATTTGCAACTAAATGATGGCCAATCATCTTTTATATAATTTGTTTTTCAGTACTACTCTACTAGCCTTCTTGATGGACTTTTTACCTGTGAAGATAAACATCGCTCTAATAGCATCACGGTCGGTTATTCATCTCTTTGACGACTCTCCTGAAACCCCTGGGTCTGTTGTTAGCCTTGGAGAATTAGGGTAAGTCTCCCACGTCTGGGCTACCAGAGTAATTAGTTTTTCAAGGCTGTTTTGTAATAATGCATTCAGTTGTACTTCGCAAGAATGATCGTTCTTCCCGCCAGTAATAAACGTATAGTTATAGCAGTCAGTACTCAAAAACTGAAGACACCCCTTGTCTTTGCGATTTGATCGGAGTATTTCCGTACTGTTGAATTTCAGCTACCTTCGAATGACTCTAAGATTCTAAAATCTTAAACATCGTTTCGATTCAGCAATTGTATAAATTTGAAGACGTTGAAAATATCAGCCAGCCAGTTGCAAACCAAACGTTTATTTAGCCCTTGACCTAGGTTTTGTTATTTATAAAAATATCTTCTTCAGAAGGAGTGGGCCGTGTTTCATTACATGGTGGTAAATTACATTAGTTGCAGCCGAACGGCTCTTGTCATATGTAAAATTGATATAAAAACCAGAAACACCATATGCCATGTCTTAAGACAGCAGATGGATCACACCCACCTTACGTCAGAATAAGTACACAAATGTATTCGTCCACTGGTAAAGGCTCTTGTCTACATAAAAGAGTCCAAAGAATTAAATATTGTCGTAACGTAAGTATTCACCATGCCAGAGACAAACGCCAAGCCGGCCGGAGTGGCCGTGCGGTTCTAGGCGCTACAGTCTGGAGCCGAGCGACCGCTCCGGTCGCAGGTTCGAATCCTGCCTCGGGCATGGATATGTGTGATGTCCTTAGGTTAGTTAGGTTTAATTAGTTCTAAGTTCTAGGCGACTGATGACCTCAGAAGTTAAGTCGCATAGTGCTCAGAGCCATTTGAACAAACGCCATCCTAGTTACAATAAACACCCTATCGTCTTGAGATTCTAATATACATCACATTACCCAACCATATCCACCAGTTATATATTGCCTTAGTGCTTGTTGGTATAAAAACAAATAAAGAAATCAGAAAATACTTACAGTACTGTTGCTGTTCACATACATACAGAGTGAGAGGTGGCGTTGTTATCAAAGAAATTTAATTTCTGTTGCGTACGTACATGTTGAACACTACCATGAGCATATCGTCGACATGATTATCAGAAGATTTTTGTTTTCGTTTAATTCACTGTTCGTACACTTACTTGTGTGAGATTCGTTCAAATGGATAAACCGGAATCATAAAACAGATCATTTTGCATGGTTCTACGTCAGGAAAAATTCATCCAAAAGATGAAGATACATACAAAATCTGCTCCTTCATTTTCAATATGATTCTCTTTACAAGAACTATCAGGTCTAAGGATGCTATGTGCAGAATAGGTGTCAAATTTGTTAAAAGTTAACAAAAAGAAAATACGGAAAGACTTCTTCAACAATTTTGGGAACGTTTTAGTAAAATGCAACTGCTGCTGAGATATGGGTCGATAGCTTCATGCCAAAATAACAGCAGTGTTCAAGGCAGTAACAGGATGAAGTCGGTTTCATCGTTCAATAAGATTTTGGCTAGCGCTCACTGAAAAGCCTACGGATTTACATTCTTTGCCTCACGAAGTATAAAACAATAATTTATTGGTTAATATTATGCAAGTCATTTGGAGTAAGTAGATTAAAAATACTACACCTGAACTGAGGCCTGGGTTGGAAAAGAAAAATAGAATCTTTAAAAGATATTCACCTGCAAACAAAGATGTTTTAGCAATAGTAAAAATCTGAGACAAGTACGAATGGTTTCTGTTGTGGGTTGGCAGGACAGCCAACACGGGGTACTAGAGGAAGCCGAAAGGCACGCGTTTTAGCTCACGCAGGCTGGCGTGAGGTCTGGAACAGGACAAGGAATTTAGACGTTAGAAAAACGGACGTAGCTGGTGGAATACTTAACTTTAATCCATTAATGATGAGCGTCGCTCTTGACGGTACATGATTACAGTATCAATAGTAACTGGTAATGGCGCCTTGCTAGGTCGTAGCAAATGACGTAGCTGAAGGCTATGCTAACTATCGTCTCGGCAAATGAGAGCGTATTTTGTCAGTGAACCATCGCTAGCAAAGTCGGTTGTACAACTGGGGCGAGTGCTAGGAAGTCTCTCTAGACCTGCCGTGTGGCGGCTCTCTGTCTGCAATCACTGATAGTCGCGACACGCGGGTCCGACGTATACTAACGGACCGCGGCCGATTTAAAGGCTACCACCTAGAAAGTGTGGTGTCTGGCGGCGACACCACAGTTTCAACATCGCCAGTATTCTTAATATTTGGTACCCTCTTAATTATCTCTGTTTCCATATCTCAAAACAAAAATGGCTGGACTATCTACATCTACATGGATACTCTGCAAATCACATTTAAGTGCGTGGCAGAGGGTTCATCGAACCACCATCACAATTCTCTATTATTCCAATCTCGTACAGCGAGCGGAAAAAACGAACACATATATCTTTCGGTACGAGCTCTGATTTCCCTTATTTTATCGTGGTGGTCGTTTCTCCCTATGAAGGCCGGTGTCAACAAAATATTTTCGCATTCGGAGGAGAAAGGTGGTGATTGGAATTCCGTCGCAACGAAAAACGCCTTTCTTTTAATGATGGCCAGCCCAAATCCTGTATCATTTCAGTGACACTCTCTCCCATATCTCGCGATAATGCAAAACATGCTCCTCTCCTTTGAACTTTTTCGATGTACTCCGTCAGTCGTATCTGGTAAGGATCCCACACCGCGCAGCAGTATTCTAAAAGAGGACCGACAAGCGTAGTGTAAGCAGTCTTCTTAGTAGATCTGTTACATTAGATTCTAAGTGTCCTGCCAATAAAACGCAGTCTTTGGTTAGCCTTCCCCACAACATTTTCTATATGTTCTTTCCAATTTAAGAGCCCGCATCTCGTGGTCGTGCGGTAGCGTTCTCGCTTCCCACTCCCGGGTTCCCGGGTTCGATTCCCGGCGGGGTCAGGGATTTTCTCTGCCTCGTGATGGCTGGGTGTTGTGTGCTGTCCTTAGGTTAGTTAGGTTTAAGTAGTTCTAAGTTCTAGGGGACTGATGACCATAGCTGTTAAGTCCCATAGTGCTCAGAGCCATTTTCCAATTTAAGTTGTTCGTAATTGTAATTCTTAGGTATTTAATTGGATTTACGGCCTTTATATTTGACTGATTTATCGTGTAACCTAAGGTTAACGGATTTCTTTTAGCACTCATGTGGATCACTTCACACTTTTCGTTATTTAAGGTCAACTACCAATTTTTGCACCATTCAGCTGTGTTTTATAAATCATTTTGCAGTTTGTTTTGATCTTCTGATGACTTTATTAGTCGATAAAACGACAGCGTCATCTGCAAATAACTTGAGACGCCTGCTCAGATTGTCTCCCAAATCGTTTATATGGATAAGGAACAGGAAAGCGCCTATAACACTATCTTGGGAAACGCCAGAAATCACTTCCGTTTTACTCGATGACTTTCCGTCAATTACGAGGAACTGTGACCTCTCTGACAGGAAATCACAAATCCAGTCACATTACTGAGACGATATTCCATAAGCACGCAATTTCACTATAAGCCACTTGTGTAGTACAGTATCAAAAGCCTTCTGGAAATCCAGAAATACGGAATCGATCTGAAATCACTTGTCAATAGCACTCAGCACTTCTTGCGAATAAAGAGCTAGTTGTGTTTTATAAGAACAACGTCTTCTAAACCCATGTTGACTGTGTGTCAATACACTGTTTTCTTCGAGGTAATTCATACAGTTTGAACACAATACATATTCAAGTATCCTGCTGCATATCGAAGTTAATGATACAGGCCTGTAATTAAGTGGATTACTCCTACTAGGCTTCTTAAATATTGGTGTGACCTGTACAACTTTCCAGTCTTTGGGTACGGATCTTTCGTCGAGCGAACGGTTTTATAGGATTGTCAAGTATAGAGCTAATGCATCAGCACACTCTGAAAGGAATCTAATTGGTATACGGTCTGGACCAGAAAACGCTTTTATTAAGTAATTTAAGTTGCTTCACTGCTCCAAGGACATTTACTTATACGTTACTCATGTTGGCAGCTGTTCTTGATTCGAGTTCTGGAATATTTACTTCGTCTTCTTTTGTAAACTTGAGAAGGCTGTGTTTAGTAACTCTTTTTGGCAGCACTGTCTTCGATAGTAACTCCACTGCTATCGCGCAGAGAAGGAATTGATTGTTTCTTGCCGCTAACATACATCACATACGACCAGAATCTCTTTGGATTTTCTGCCAGATTTCGACAATGTCTTCAGTCTAATATAGACGTTAGTTATGGTAGTGGTAGACAAACATCAACCTGATCTGTCACACCCTCACTTCAGAGACTAACTCTACCAAACGGAAATACATTCGACATTGGGCATTTCATGAGGAACGCTTCTATTATGTATGACAAAGAGAAAACTTTTGGGCACCCTGCTACCCTCTTTCTAGCTTCCACAGATACCTTAAGTCTTAAGGAGGAGTATTCAATTTTCTCTTTTTTGGCCGGGGGGTCATCAACCTTCTGACTCTTTTGATGCGTTCCGTCGTGACTGCTTCCTCTTCTGAGACAGCCTCTTTATTTCAAACTACAATCAGCGTCCTCAATTATTTGTTGGATGTACTTCATCTATGTCTTTCCCTGCAGTTTTTACCCTCTTCCTCTCCCTCCAGTACCCTGGAAGTTATTCCCTGGTGTCTTAACACATAACCTGTCGGTCTCTCCCTTTCAGTGTGTTCCACGTATTGCGTTCCTTACCGATTCTAGGCGCTAGAACATCTACAGCATCAGAGTGGGAGCAATAAAACTGGAACGTCAAGTAAGACAAGTTCGTGTTAAGAAGGGCGTAAAGCAGGGCCGCAACTTATTATCGTTGTTATTCAACTTGTACGTCGAAGAAGCAAAGGAAGAAGCGGGAGATAATTTTGTAAGAGAAATAAAAGTGCAGAGGATACAGAACCTAATGCTAACGTTAGCAGATGACACGGCACTCAAGACCGATAAACGCGTGACTTTTAAGGCATATCGAAAGGAATGGACAGTATACTTGGCACAGATTATGGCTTGAGGGTAGACTGATCGAAGATGATGAAGAATAACAAAAAAAAGAATAACAACATGCCCAACATCAAGATTGAGAATGGTACTGTACTGTGTGTAGATTAGCAGGGCAAAGAAATCTTTCTTTTAATGAAGGGGCTTTCCGGAATCAGATACTGATATGGAACTGAGGAACAACTTCCGGGAGTTGTAAGATGTGTTTTGTGTAATAAAAATAAGCTGTTACCGTGACCAGTTAAGTAAAGCCCTGACCTATTAAGCCATGCTTAATATATGAACATTTATGCAACAGAAAGCAAATTAGAAACGAAATCTGTAGAAACTCCGAACTAGTTCACGCGACACCAAACAAAGCCAGAATCAGAATAGACGAGAACGAAAAGTGAGAACAGAATCCAGCCAAAGAATGGCGAAAACTCTCATTCGTAGCTATGTTGCCCCCTGGTTCCACATCCACGAACGGTTTGTTTGGTTGATAGCCAAAAAGACCTCCAAAGATATGAAATTCATCAGTGGAGATATACCGAAATCGCTCAAAGAGCTTCTTTCGACTAATCGAATTTGATCATAACGCTAACATGCAAAGTATTGCAAACTCGCGGTTTAAGACAAGAAAAAATATAGTGGGGGCAAAAATGTAAGTGCAAATGAACAGGCAGATTTCAAAGTATATGTATGGAGCACAGCAGTATATGAAAATAGCAAAACTGGAGAAAGACAACTCTGGAAGCGTTTGAAACGTGGTAAATTCGAAGAATGTCATTAGTTACTTGGACAGACTTGAAAAAGTAATAAAAAGTGTGTGAGTATATAAGTCTATGGAATGCCCTTACCAGAAGGACAGATCAGTTGGTCACGTGTGCTACGGCACCCAGGTTTGCTAACATGGTTATGGAACGGCAAAAGAGGGGAAAACAGCGGAAGTAGACCAAGATTAACATATGCGGACCAGATGATAGATGATGTTAGGTATAACATACACGCAGGTAGGAAAAGAGTGTCACAAAATAGTTGAACAGGGAAAGCATCTAACTGACGCAAAGTCTCCCTCTCTCCTTGCGTTTAATCTACTGCATGTAGTCCGCTGTTTTCAAGATTTGACAGATTAATTACTTTTTTTTATTTTAACTGTTCGGCCAGACGCACTTCCTGTCGGCGTAGTGTCTTCAGTTAACATAAGGGAAGGAACTCTTGTGCACCATCTGTCTGCGTATCGTGTAAGTTTCGTTGTTGTTTCGTATTTTATGAGGCGGAGATAGGCGACCAGGCCTGCATTTCCCTGAACGAACACGTAAAAATGCCTAAAATCTTCACTCAGGCTGACCAGTGTACCAGTAAACGGACGTTAGTCTCTCGCACAGATTCGACCCAAGTTTGGTCCGCCTCACTGACTAGCAAGCCAGCGCCCTGAACATTAAGCTATCCGAGAAATTCATGAGCCCACTCGAAAGAGCGAAGATTTAAAAAAAGAAAAGGAGCGAATGCCGACGATGCCGTGTAAACCCAACAAACCCACCCTTTCACACCTCTTTCTATCGACCGATCTGCCTCACCCCTGTGTTCAGTAACGTCTTCGAGTCCATCCTCTCAAGCCGTATTCATCACCACCTTAACCAGCAACACCTCCTTCCCCTCACCCAGTGTGGCTTCTAGCCCTTCTTCTCAGCTGACGACTAGTTCCTTAACCTTACCGACCTTCTTTCCCTCCAACTTCCGTCACTCCGCTGTTTTTGTTTCTCTCGACCTCCATAACGCCTATGGCCATATCTGGCATCCCAGACTCCTCTTTAAACACCAGACCTATGCTCTTCCCAAGAATTTAGTCCACCTCGTTGCTTCCTTCCTCTCCCATAGTCCCTCCTATCTCACTATCCACAAACCAAATCCCGTACTTTCTATCCCACCATCAGCGTGCCCCAAGGGTCTGTTCTTTCCCCTCTCCTCTATCTCCTGTATACTGCAGATATTCCCAAACCTCCCCCACCAGCCGACCTCCAGCAATTTGCTGATGACACCGCCTTCCTGGCCCTTTCTCCTACCATTCAACAGTCCCAACAGTCCCAATGTACCCTTAAAACCCAGATCGACCAGTTCACTACCTGGTGAACCAGTGGCTTCTTTGCATCACCCTTCTAATACTGAGGCAATACCACCTGTTCCTTCTGGATCCACGATTTTTACCTCACCACTTATGGTCGTCCTATCCACCTCAGTCCTACCTTGGCTTCACCCTCGACTGTCAACTCACCTGGACTTCTCATCTCCTAACGATCCAGCACAAAGCCCACAGTAGACTCCACCTCCTGAAACTCCTTTCCAGCCAGACATGGGGACTGCATCCTTCCACCATCCTTCACACTTACAAATCCTTGATCCATCCCATCCTTTCTTATGCCAGCGTCACCTGGATTTTCACCCAGCCCAGATTCTATAAAGCCCAGCCAGCCAGAGTGGCCGAGCGGTTCTAGGAGCTTCAGTCTGGAACTGCGCGACCGCTGCGGTCGCAGGTTCGAATCCAACCTCAGGCATGGATGTGGTGATGTCCTTAGGTTAGTTATATTTAAGTAGTTCTAAGTTCTAGGGAACTGATGACTTCAGAAGTTAAGTCCCACAGTGCTCAGAGCCATTGGAACCATCTACAAAGCCCTCCAAATCCTTGAGTGCCATGCACTCCGCCTCACCTTCTGTAACCACCTCCTATCCCCCACACAAATCCTCTACGACCTCATCCCCTTCCCACATCTTTACCTTTTCCTTGACCCTGTAGGTCATCTGCAGACTCGATCCCCCCCACCTCCTGGTGTCTTCTGTCCTCTCTACCTCCAGCCTGTTGCCGCACATTTACCATGGTGTCCTGCCCTCTATCCAATTCCACACACTCCACCTCCTTTCCCAATGCAGCTTCCAGCGCCTACCCCTCCCAAGTGAGGAGCTATGCCCTGATATCAGTCCCTCCTACCAACTCTAACTCCACCACTCCCTCCCCCTCCTCAGGGCTCCCTCTCCCTTCCTCTTCCCTTTTTCTGTGCAGTTTTTTCCTCCCTCCTCCACCCCTTCCCTTTCCAGTGCACACTTCTTCACTGCTCCCTCATGACTTGCCTTCCCTCTCCATTTCCCACCCTGTCCAACTGCTGGCCCTTGGTTTTCCCACTGACCCCCTTGTTTTTCCTCCCACCCTCTCCAACCCCCTCCCCTCTACCCCCACTTGTCCCCTCTCTTGGCAGGTCCCTCCTGGCAGGTTTTACTCTTCAATCTCTGTGCTGCATCCTGTACAGTGTTTTTTAAGTGTCGTCACTCTGGTGTATTTTAATACTGTGGCCAACCTTTAACTTGTATGTTTGTCTTCAGTGTTTTTTATGTGCTACGCAAATCGCCAACTGTGCTTTTTAACTTTATGTGGGCTTCTTTAACTGTCCCACATGAACGTCTCTGTGTACATGTATATTTTAACCCCCACTGTCTCCCCTTACTATCTTCTTATATCTCCCTTTATCGCCTTTTATATGTCTTGTTTTCATATTTTTATTAAATGTATCACTCTGTTGAAGAACGGCGGATTGTGCCGCTGCCAGCCCTCCACTGCCGATATGGGGCAGGTGAATGAAATCCCCCAAGAACAAAGGGTGAATCAGTGCAGTTTCTGTTTAGTCCAGGACCTGTAAGTCACCATCTTTTTCATCCCAATGCCCAAATACTGGTGATGCCTTCCACCATAAAGAATTGGGACGAGCTTCCTGCAGATGCAGCGACTGCTAGCGTGCACTACCCAACTAACCTACAAAGGCGGAATTACATGAAGCAACAAAACGAGTGCGATTTTAACATATTGACTGATAAGACGTTATCGCACAAACATTGGTCTTCGAAACTGTACTCACTAAAATATTTATAGTTCGAAGTAGTAAAACATTACTTCCAAATAAGGCGAGAAAGTGAAGAACGTAAATTATTTTAACGACTACGAGGAACAATACGATATAAGAGTTCTACTACAAGGCCGGTGCTGATAGTCTGTGGAAAGTACAGCTGCGTCCTCAATTGCCTTTTCACCACTGTTTAAGTCCCCCTTGACCGTCAAGGGAATGGGTTCGCGATAAGGAAGTCGCGCTCTCTTAAAGTGAAGCGCTGTCAGCGAAGTGTTGAAGTCTCAACCAAGAGACGCTTGTGACTGATCCTAAGACAGAAGTAAAAAGCACAAGGTAAGTGCAAATAATTTTAAAAATCGCTCCCGGTACATCTCCCGTCTTAGATAAGTATGCACATAGACTAGAATAAGGCACGCATCAAGTATATTAATGCTTGATGTCTCCCAAGCCATACATTAGACTGATGCGTAGCACGACCGTCGAGAAATCGCATCAACTTACATCACGAGACAGGCCCTGTCCACGAATCTACAAGGCGCGTGACAATCCTATTTTTGTTCTTAATATTTCAGTGTTCGACCCAGTCGTCCTTAAAACACGAAGCAGACGACAGTTGTGCTTGCAGTCTGCTCATCACAACACTTAGGAGAAATTTCCTCCGTAACTGGCTGGTATTGAACCACAAAAGTTAAGGAAAACCAGTTTCTCTTCTTATCCCACGTCTCCCCCTCCCGCCCTCTCCCCTGCCAAAACCACTGTCCTCTTTTCTAACGGAGAGCTCAACAGTTCCAAGTCTTTTTTGGGCGATGGGTCCCCATCCTGCAGTTATGAAAACCCTGAATATCAAATGTGGAGTGAACTTACGGGTAGGCACAGTCAACGATCCGTTAAAAGGCTTGTATGACTTAGCTGTTCGCTTAATTGCTCCGGTGTACGTTCTGTTTCCAAGAGACGTACGGCTCAAGCTGTTGGAAGATATCCTTCGTGATCCATACGCTTCCGACATGATGGAGCCCCAGCAAATTTACATATCTTCCTCGTGGACGCCATTCCACGAACGTGCGGGTCCTTTTCCGTTGCCAACTCATTTACCTGATCTGATTGTTATTAATTTCTTCTAGTGCGGTCCTTGTAAAAGTCTTGAATATATGACATCTGTCACTATATAGGGAGCTTCACAATGTTTTAACAATTTCATATTTTAGCAGCGCGCGCTGAAAATAATATACAGCGGCTGTGGTGCCGTCTATTAGCAGTACAGAGTATCGAGTTTCATCCCACACACAGGTCAGTAATCATGACGTACTGGTCGAAGCAATATCGTGTGTTCGCAGTGCAGTGCTATTTTCGCTACAGTGAATTTGTCGTGCGCTTGCAAAGTGCCTTAAGTAAGCATTTCCATATTCATCCGCGACGCCCACTCCGTGCCCGTGGGACAATACTGAACTCAATGAGAAATTTCCGTGCAACTGCCAGAGCATTAAATCGCAAGTCAACCAGCCCTCGGAAAACCGCCAGCTCTCCAAGGAACATGGAATGTTTGTGCAGTAGTTTACAGGCGAGCCCTCGACGTTCGTTAAGAAAACGTTACGAAAATGTTCCAACATGACGGCGCGACATGCCACCTATCCAACAAGTCGTGAAAATTGTCCGTGAAACGTTTGGTAATCGCATAATTTCCAAAAGTGCCAGTGTCGAACGGCCGCCTTGCTCGCTGAGTTAACCACGCCAGACTTTTACCTATGGGGATATTTGACGGCCAGAGTGTATTCCGAGCGTCCGAGAAGCTTGCAAGAGTGAGAAGATCGAATTCACGATGAAATTTCCAGAATTCCTCCAGCAGTTACGGAAGATGTGTCCAAAAGCCCTGGGAAACACATCGAGTAAAGTGTAGGCGTGAATGGTCGTCATTTGTCCGATGTAGTATTTCATAAAGAATCGTGAATAAATGTTGTACGTTGTGTAATATGTCCAACTTTGTCTCTCGGTTACTTTGTGTGTTATTCAAATTTTAAATCGTCAAAACATTGTGAAAGAACCCGTGGAAGAGGATCTTCTGGTGAATTCTCGTTGCCTGTGATATTGTTCCAATAACACAGAGGTCGTTCGAAAAGGTTTGATATAACTTTTTGCGAGAATGTCGTGCCTGCGTACAATCTGGGAGTCGAATTGTCGAGCATCTGAGGTCCATGAAGAACATTGTGCAGGTATACAACGTTATTACAAAAATGTATCTAAACTGGTGGCCATTAAAACTGCAATGCCGGAAAGGATACCAAATAACGAAATTTCAGCTATTGTGCGTCTACAATACAGTAAGAAGAATACATGTTAAATTTGTAGGTAATTTTGATGTATGAGGTGTGATCAACAAGTAACGGGAATTTTATTTTTCTTCAATAATCTTTATTTATTCATCAACGTGAGCATTGTCCCCTTCAAATTAATTCCCGTCAGATGCAATACACTTGTACCAGCGCTTTCTCCTGTCTTGGAAGCGCTTCTGGAAGTCACTTCTCGTTGTGGTGTTCATCTCCTTCAGCGATTCTGTTTTTATCTCATCAGTGGCGGCAGAACGACGTCCTTTCGTAGGTCTCTTCAGCCTCGTGAATAAAAAGGAGTCGGAGGGGGCCATTTCCGGCGAATACGGTGGCTGACGCAACGTAACAGGTTTCTTTTTCGCTAAAAAATCACGAACAGAAGTTGTGGGGTGAGCGGGGGAATTACCGTTTTGCAATGTTCACGAGTGGTTTTGCCAGAGTTCTGGTCGTTTTCTTCTAAGTGCTTCACACAAAAGCCAAATAACTTTCAGGTGGTATTCCTTATTGACCGCACAACCATAAGGCAGGATCTCATGACGCACTGTCCGATTGTAATACAAGGAAACCGTGAGAAGAACCTTATCGTATAATCGAACGTCGATTTTTTCAGTCTTGGCTCTTCAGACAGCTTGGGCCTTGATTTCGACGTCGTACCCGTATATGCATGTTTTGTCAACTTCTATAACCTTCTTTAGAAATTCTGGGTCATTGTCGGCTTCACTTAACAATTCCTGAGCTACGTTGTTTTTGGTCGAAATTCAACAGTTTCCGAACAAACTTTGCTGCTACACGTTTCATGCCCAAAACATCCGAAAAAAATTCTTGGCATAAGCTAAAGGATATGCTGCCATCATGAGCAACCTCTCTGATGATGATTCGGAGATTTTACAGAACCATTTTCTTTACTTCTTCTGTATCGTCGTCACTAATTGATGTGTCACGGCGTCCAGCCCAGTCGTCGTCATACACGTCTCCTCGACCGTCTTTCAAAAATTTATACCACGTGTAAACTCTTCTCTTACTCATAACGGATTCACCAAAAGCCATAGTCAATATCTCGAATACAGTGCTGCTCTTTATTCCATTTTTAGAACAAAATTTAGTGGAAATCCTTCGATCCATCTTTTTCGAAGGTAAAAATTCGCCAAGCACTCGAAAACACATGTTATCTTTCCGACTGTCTACAATAAACTAAATATTCAAAACAACTGAAATTCAAAGATACATCACGAACATGTGTGCCATCAGGGTCAAAAAATTTTGAAAATCGAATGTATAAGTATAAAGTTCGCGAAATTAAAAAATTCCTGATCGCATCTCATTCACAGGGTGCAAAATTGAGTACACGGGGCTGCCACCTATGGCACAGTTGCACTCAGTCAGGTTGGCTTCGAGTCGAACTGGTCTTGTATGACAGATGTGGGCATACCATTCCACTCTAAAGCACAGTTTATCAATCCTAATGGCTGGCGAGTGGTGGCTTGGCAGTCTCTCGGCAAACCATGACCACACGCTTTCGGTGGGTGAGAGATCTAGAGACCATGCTGGCGTGGGCAAATGTCGAACACCTTGTGCATTGAGGTAATTTGGGACATCATGGATAACATGTGGTCTTGGATTATCTTGCTGAAAGACAACCTCACAGAGATCTCGAAGAAACAGCCATCAGCCGTAACACGTCAGAGACGTAACAGCTGTTGTTCAAGTCATCGACTATGCGCAACAGAGGTGATTGTCTTATGTACCCAATGGCAGGCTATACCGTACGTCAGATGCTGGCTGGTAAGGCGATTACACATGCTTTCTAGCAATGCTGGTTCTCTTCGGAGCTTTCTTACACTGATATGCCCATTGTCATGCTGTATACAGTACCGCGACTCATCTGAAATGATAACGTGGAAGCGCTTCTGTAGTCACTGTTGTCGTTGGAAGTACCACTTGCTGCACGCTGCTCTCTTGCTGCACGCCCCTCTCTTCTCCCACTTCAAGGAGGAAAGCCGCAACAATAGTCGCCATGCTGGTATTTGTAATGCCTACCATCCCCAACACATTTTTTTACAAAAAGATACTTGTCTGGAAACACACTGCTCGATAATTGCTAAGAAACAGAGACGTTGTTGGGCAGCATTAATGACGGTCGATGTTGGATGACATGAAACACAGTTCATCCTAATAGAGAAGGAGTGGTAGATTTATAACGAAAAATCGTGTAGTTTTCGGCAATGGGAAATCAGGATAACGGACATAAATAAGTTCATGCCAGATACAAGTCAGGTTCCCAACAGGAATATCGATATCGGACTCTCAGTAAGGAATATGTCCTCCTCAGGCACTTACATACATTTTGCTCCTGTTATTCGAGATCGCTACCGAATTTCTGAGGAGTCCTTGCAGTGGTTTTCATTGCCTTCTGCTTCCTCTTGCTGTTGATCATTACTGATTCTTCCGCCATTTAGGATCAGTTTTATACTCGAAGGTCAAGAGGGTGACCTGAAACATTGTTCACTTCTCCACTGTCTTTGAGAAGGCCGTTCTGTAGAACTACATTTACGAAAAGTTTTCGATCGAAATTTCTGATGATTTTTATTCAAAATTTAAGCAGCGTTGAGGATATCGTCCGACTCGTCTCTCAAGTCGGTTTTCAGTTCTTCTGCGGTTCGGGGATGGCGTGTTCATCGAGAAACACGTTTGCGAAGAGCATCGCAGGCATGCTCTGTAGAGTTTAGGTCCGGGGAATAGGCAGACCATTCCATACGTGGAATATCTTCGCTTTCCAGTGTTTCCGACACCTCACCGGTACTGTGTGGGCAGGCACTGTCGTGCATTAACAGAAAGTATGAACCTACCGCACCTCTAAATAGACGCTCACGATCCAGTATAATCTACCTGCAATACCGCTGTGTTGAATAGGTACCTTAAGCAGAGATACGCAGCGGTGTTCGCCCATTGTGCATAATGCCTGCCCACTTCATGATGCCCAGCTCATACCGATGGCGTTCGTGAGCATTCTATGGTGTGTAATGTGTTCTCCTTTCTCCACACAAACTGGTGGCCAGAATCACTTGCCACAGTGAAGCGGAATTCATCGGAGAACATCACTCTCGACCACTCCCGCTGACCCCAACCACCTTGCTGCCTACATCAACGAACTCTTTCTCTACGGTGAAGTGGTTGAAGTGGGATGCATATGACAGGCTTCGGAGCTACAAACCAACCTGATTTTATCCCCGCGAAATGGTCCCGGCACAGAGATGTGTACCGGTACAGTTTGCAAGGTGTGCAGCGACCTGCCTAGGAGTGAAATTTCTGTTCCTTTACGCCACTAGGATTACATATCGATCCTCTTGCGGTGTGGTGTTCCGTCTACGACCATCGCCATGGTTTCGCGAGCGAGGTGGCGCAGTGGTTAGCACACTGGACTAGCATTCGGGAGGACGACGGTTCAGACCCGCGTCCGGCCATACTGATTTAGGTTTTCCGTGGTTCCCCTAAATAGCTTCAGGCAAATGCCGGGATGGTCCCTTTGAGAGGGCACGGCCGAATTCCCTCCCCATCATTCCCTGTTTCGATGGGACCAATTACCTCGCTGTTTGGACCCTCCCCAGGATCAACCAACCAACCAAGCTTTGGCATAGCACTTCCACCTTCAACGACTTATCGTGAGATGACACATATTTTACTGTTGCCACAACTGTGACACTCTGATCGGCTTCGAGCGGTCCAAGAGCTCGTCCACGATCGTAAGCACTCAAATGATGTCTTGCAGACATGTTGTCGTACCACGCGGAATTTCGTGCTAATTAGTCGCACAACAACCTTAGTCAAACACAGTACTGCATAAACTGACGAATGCATACAGAACTTTCGTGCACAGGTTTCGCTGCAGTTAACACGCCATGCCCTCTACATTTTCTTTTACTGTCATTGGTAGGGTGTTCCGTAGCAATTGAAGGTTGTTTCTTAGCAAGGGCCAGTTGTTCCTTAGCAGCTGTCAAGCATAGTAGCAGTAGTCCACGTTTTTCCTTCCTGCGATTTGTGTCTTATAACAGTGTGTGATGGCCCTCTTGTAGATCAAATATAAAAGCAATAAATATTTGTCTGAGGTTCAGACTTAGATGTGCCTTATACTAACTGAATTTATTTTCTGCTTACCTGCATATCCCCCGTCCCCCCATGCAACATGACTTTGTCGGTGGGGTGGTTCGCGTGCTCCAGCGACACAGACAACCGTACCGTAGGTGCAACCACAACGCGAGGGTATCCGTTGAGAGGCCAGACAAACGTGTGCTTCCTGAAGAGGGACAGCAACCTTTTCAGAAGTTGCAAAGGCAACAGTCTGGATGATTGACTGAACTGACCTTGTAACATCAACCAAAACGACCTGTCTGTGCTGGCACTGCGAACGGCTGAAAACAAGGAGAACTACAGCTGTAATTTTTCCTGGGGGCATGCAGCTCTATGTGTGGCTAAAAGATGATGGCTTCCTCTTGGGTAAAATATTGCAGAGGTAATACAGTCCCCCATTGGGATCTCCGGGTGGGGACTACACAGGAGACTGTCATCATTAGGAGAAAACCAAGCTGCCGGTCTACAGGTCGGAGCGTGGAACGTCAGAACCGTTCCTTAATCGGGAAGGTAGATCAGAAACTTTAAAAAGGAAAATGGATAAGTTGAAGTTGGATGTAGTGGAAATTAATGTAGTTCGGAAAGAGGAGCAGGACTTCTGGACAGGTGAATGGAGGGTTATAAATATAAAATCAAGTATAGGTAATGCAGGGGTGGATTTAATAATGAATAAAAAAAACAGGAATGCGGGTAAGCTTCTATGAACAGCATAGTTGAAAGATAGACACGAAGCCCACGCGCTCCACAGTAGTACAAGATTACATGCCAACTACCCCAGCAGATGATGAAGAGATTGAAGAAACGTATAATGAGGTAAAAGAAATTATTGAAATAGTTAAAGTAGACAAAAATTTAATTGTGATGAGGGACTGGAACGCGATAGTCGGCAAAGGAAGGAAAAATAGTCGGTGAATATGGACCTGGAGAAAGGAATGAAAGAGGGAGGCGCCTAGTAGAATATTGCACAGAACGGTATTTAATTATCGGTAACACTTGGTTTAGAATCATGAAAAAAGCTTGTATCCGTGGAAGAGGCCTGGAGACACCGGTAGGTTTCAGGTTGATTATATAATGTGTAAGACGGTGATTTAGGAAACAGAGTTTAAATTATAAGAGATTTCCAGAGGCAGACGTGGACTCTGACCACAATTTACTGGTTGTGAACTATAGATTAAAGTTGAAGAAATTGCAAAATGGTAGGAAAATAAAGAGATGGTATTTGGTTAAGTTGAAAGAACAAGAGGTTGTTGGAAGTTTCAGAAGGAACATTGGGCAACGGATGACTGGAACAGGCGAAAAGAATGCACTAGAAAACGAATGGGTAGCTTTAAGAGATGAAAGAGTGACGACAGCAGAGGATCAAATAGGTAACAAGGCCAGGTCTAATAGAAAACCTTGTGTAACACAGGAGATATTGAATTAGATGAGAAAATTAAAAAATGCAGCATATGAAGCAGGTGAAAGGGTATATAAACATATAAAAATGAGACTGACAACAAGTGCAAAATGGCTAAGCAGGAATTGCTAGAGAAAAATGTAAGGATTTAGAAGGATATTTCACCAGGGGAAAGAGAGATAACGCATGAAGATAAATTAAAAAGGCCTTTGGAGAAAAGACAGGCAGCTACGACGTACTTTAGAGGATAGGTTCGGGAAGGGCAAACCTACGTTTATAGCAATTGTATACTAAGAGAAAGCTTTCGAAAATGTTGACTGGAAAACTCACTTTGAATTTCTGAAGGTATCAGGGTAAAATACAGGGAGCGAAAAGCTATTTAGAGCTATTTATAACTTGTACAGAAACCAGGTGACAGCTATAAGAGTCGATGGGCATGAAGGGGAAGCAGTGATTGAGAAGGGGGTGAGCCACGATTGTAGCCTATTCGCGATGTCATTCAGTCTGTACACTGAGTAAGCAGCACAGGAAGCTAAAGAAAAATTTGGAGTAGGAATCAGAGTCCAGTGAGGAAATAAAACGTTTAAGGTTCGCTGATGACATTGTAATTCTGTCAGAGACATCAAAGGACTTGGAAGAGCAGTTAAACGAAATGGACATTGTCTTGAAAGGACGATATAAGATGAAAATAAACGGAAGGAAAACTGAGGTAATGGAATGTAGTGAGCCGGTCAGTGTGGCCGAGTGGTTCTAGGCGCTTCAGTCTGGAACCACGAGACCGCTACGGCCGCAGGTTCGAATCCTGCCCCGGGCATGGATGTGTGTGATGTCCTTAGGTTAGCTAGGTTTGAGTAGTTCTAAGTTCTAGGGGAAGTCCCATAGTGCTCAGAGCCATTTGAACCATTTGGAATGTAGTGTAATCAAATGAGGTGATGCTGAGGGAATTAGATTAGGAAGTAAGAGACTTAAAGAATTAGATGAGTTTTGCTATTTGGACAGCAAAATTACTGATTATGGCGAAGCAGGGAGCATATAAAATGTAGACTGGTAATGGTAAGGAAAGCGTTTCTGAAGAAGAGAAATTTGCTAACATCGAGTATAGATTGAAGTGTTAGGAAGTCGAACGTATTTGTCTGGAGTGCAGCCATCTACGGAAGTGAAACATGAATGTAAGTAGCGTGAGTAAAAGGTCGCTATGTGTAAGAAGCGTGAAGCGCACTTTGAATGTATCCTGACGGGTAAAAGAGTTACGAGCACTTTGAATAAGTAAATGCTATCTGACATTGAAATCAACGTAAAAGATTGGGTCGCCACTAACTCTAGCCACACGACAAATAAGAGGTTGCGCTGAGCCAGAAAATTACTTAGTTTATTCATAAGAGAAAGTCACTGATAAAGAATGGGATGTAATTATTAATATGATCCAGGCATTGTTCACTTGAATCAAATATTGAATAAAGTAAAGAGTGCGTGAACACTGCATAAGTGCAGCTTGCAGCATCATTCTTGAAAACAACATCAATTTCAAAGCCTTTGTTTTAAATAAAAAGAAACACTAATTATTGGACCTGTATACATGGACGGGCTCACAAGGAAAACTACAAGGTAAATGGCGAAGGTAACGGAGACGTAACATCGGTACACTGGATAGGATTGGAGGCAAAATTATTTATTCCTTAAAACATTGATGTAATGCATCTATGGAACTGCTGTTGCCTAGTAACTAAGTACAATTGCTTGTGAAACGCTATACGTTTCACAACAGACTCGTGTGCTCACGTGCTTCGCTGAGACACAATTTGTACGTACCGTTGCCAAATTTTAGTAACATCAAACCACGCAGTCCCGAACAATTAACATTTTACAGAGGGCACGTTTGAATAGACAAATGATAATGGCAGAGGACCAACAAACTCTAATATTAGGCCATGTGGATGGTTTCCACTGGACATAAAGTAATGAGACAAAGAAAATTAACAAAGAAGCAAAAATTACCACGCTTAGGAAAAGATTATAATGCACACACACGCAGTTGCAGGCACACAAACATACACAGTGAACCGAGGGCGCTTCAACATACACAACACCTTTGTGCTACGTTGTTCTTACGGAACAAAGTCAAGTCTGCATTAAGAATTAAACTGAAAGTCTGCAAAAACCTTACATTCCTTGCTGCGACCCAGCAAATCAATCTTTATAAGATGAAACGCGAGACGAAGAGCTAAAAGCTCCCCTCTTGCTATGAGACAACGCGCCACGCGGTTAAGTCAACTCACCCTTCTTCGAAGAGACTTCGTCTGCAGACCCTCGGCGAGTTGGAAGCAGACTGACTGTCTCACACACTCGAACGTCTCCCACGCGACCCCGTGGCCAGGAAAACCCAGAGATGAGGCTTCCGCCATCAACCTAACACCGGTAACTTTCACACAAGGGGAGCAAACCTCTTTGCCTACCTGAAAACTACAAGGGATGGCCATTCTGTACGACTACCGCTGATTCCCTGCAGCAGACTAAACCACTGTATAGCAAAATGAAACACGCCCACAGGCATTCACTCACTCATGCCAGAGAGTTTCGTAACATTAGAAAGCAAATAAAATGATAAAGAAAGGGGAGTACAGGACCCTTTCATGGATGATAAACAGTTTACACAAGACGAGAATAGAAGCTTTTGAAATGTGGTGCTACAGAAGAATACTGAAGATTAGATGGGTAGATCACGTAAGTAATAAAGAGGTGCTGAATAGGACTGGGGAGACAAGAAATTTCAGGCACAACTTGATCAAAAGAAGGGATCGGTTAATGGGACACATTCTGAGAAATCAAGAAATCACCAGTCTAGCATTCGAAGGAAGTGTGGGGGATAAAAATGGTTGAGCGAGGCCAGAAGGTGAACAGCATAAGCAGATTCAGAAGGATGTAGGTTTCAGAAGTTACTTGGATATGATGAGGCTCACACAGGATGGAGTACCATCGAGAGCTGCATCAAACCACTCTTAGCACTGAAGGCCACAGCAACAATAACAACAACAACAGTCTGCATATGTTAAACATCATTAAAGGACTGTGCTACTTGCTTCTAACCACTGTGTAAAAACTGCGTGAGTCATAAACGGCGATAAGCATGAGGAGGCTAAAAAAATAGTTGGTGTAATTAAGATTCATCCACAAGTTGTGATAAGTAGTTGCATATTGCAGAACTTATCAGTACGTGAAGGATATGTATGAAGTCTGTAATCTACTTCAAGAACAGTGCTGCTGATTGACAGTTACATTACTAACACACGTTTTGCAGGCTATTATTGTCTTTCTACTCCAAGCGTAAATTATGAGCAATTTAGTATGCAACTGATTAGATTGTGAACGAACGTGTTTTTTTGTATTAGTCATATTTATGTCAAATGCTAAGGCATCTAAGTGTGTAGAATGTAAATGATTAGGTTCGTTTTTGGGCTACGTTGTTGGGCCTAGTGATGTTCATTTGATTCTCTGAAACATTTAAAACGCGGTATGTAATACTGATCTCAAAATGAAACAATATTCTTTACGTTTAGTAGGGGAGGAGGATGTCATCATAAGGATGGAGGACTGATGGGTGGTTTCGAGGGAGTAGGAGTGGAGTCAGGATACAGGAAGGGAGGAGTAGTTGGCGGAGGTGTGAAGCTCATAATGTGAAGAGAGCAGGGGGGAAAGGGGTGGATGGGGATGGAGGAGAAAGAAGCTTAGATGTGATAGAATGGTCGGTTAGGTTTACAGTTAGTAGGATAGGTACATGTTGGGGTGGATTTCGTAGTCTGTGACAGAGAGACGTTTAAAATTTCGTTGGGAGAGGATGTGGACGGACTGCAGGAAAGTGGAAAGTGTCGATAGAGGCGTTGCAGCGTACTAGGACTGGAAACTGGAGGGGAGACAATAGGATTACTTGAGTCGAATTTGCAGATTTGGAAGCTTGATGAGATGATAAAGGATTCATGTGAGAGAACGTAAACGGATGTGAAAAACGAGACAGAGTGGATGGCGTTTAAGGTTTAGGAGGGACTTATACAATAGTTGCGGAGCATATCCATCCATCTTTTGCCTAGGACAGGATAGGTCCGATCAAGGTTCTGTAGGAGTGGAGGGGTGTAAGTCCCAAGTTCGACCAGTTAGTAGTTTTAATCTATTGTGAGGCTCCAGTTGGATAGTTATCAGGTAACGTTTTCATGTTAGCTGGCGGTCGAGGGTTGTCCAAGGTATGTTAGGGTATTAGTTAAATGCGTAGGATGGGATGGTAAATTAAAGTCATGAAGGTGAAAGGTGCGGATAGTTTCTCCCATAAATACTGCCTGGCTTTGGAGGGGCTAATCTTGAACAGTCATTAGTTGCAACAGGAAAATTAATTGAGGTGGATTCGGTAGGATCCTTGGAATTTCTGTAGTGTCGAATGTAAAGCGCCTGACGTTGTTCAGGCGTCATGTGGAGGTGAACTCCATAAAGTCCTTTTCTGTGGCAGCCGTTACTTATCTGTGTTAACTGTCTGACTGAACAATGTTTCTATATCTTGAAGCAGCAGACTCCTTTCCCAAAGATATTAAGTCTATGCCATGTGGAGATCTCAAACAACAGTCAGTACAAAATAAATTCATAAGCTGCTTCTTTATCGCGCTTGTATTTCACCTACGTTATAGACTTTCCATGTTACAGCATACTACTTTGATAACGTTGGCATGACATATTAGCCTCGTCATTTACATTCTGTACGTCCTCTCTGGGTTTCCTCTGACAAAAGGGGGTTATGACCATTGTCATGTGCCGGCGAGGTTCCGTGGCCGCAGTGAATCTCTCACTTAGGGCGGCATTTTCATGGAGTAACTGTCCCGACCAACAGGTGCCTGTACGCGCTAGAATCCAGGTGGCCATCACCCCTGCCTTGCAGATACGCTGGGTCTACTTTCGTTCTCATGACAAGCGCAAAAGGAACAGAACATTTCTCGCACGAGATGTGGTCCCAAAACAAACACTTACCAAACTAACAAAATGTGTGCGAAAAGCAGCGACTATCCTTCGTCGGTTAGAGAGACAGAGAGAATAACACATCACTTCCTTCAGAGTGATACAGTACCCCTCAAGTGTAGGGTAGAGGTTGAGGAAAGTGGTGTGATAAGCATAAAGAAAGAGGTGGACTGGTGGAGATAGTTTGGCCATATAAGCAGTGTAGAGGAGATATAGTATAGGAAGCAGGACGGAGTCTTGGGGCACATCTGCACATTACGCACTGGACGCCTTACCCTATGATCTTTAGCCCGAAGACTGGGTTGATGAAGCTCTCCATGCTACTCTATACTGTGCAACGCTCTTCATCTCCGAGTAACTACTGCAACCTACACCGTTCTGGACATGCTTACTATATTCGTCACTTCGTCTTCCTCTATGATTTTTACCCCTCACATTTCCCCCCAGTGCAAAAGTGATAATCCCTTGATGTCACAGAATGTGTCACAAATTTCTTTTCTCATCAGTTCTGTTCAGAACTTCCTCATTAGTTACGTGTTCTACCCGTCTAATCTTCAGTATTCCTCTGTAGCACGACATTTCAAAAGCTTCTATTCTCGTCTTGTCTAAACTGTTTATCGTTCACGTTTCACTTCCATAGATGGCTGCACTCCAGACAAACACTTTCAGAAAATACTTCCTAAAACATAAACCTATACTCGATGCTAACAATTTTCTCTTCGTCATAAATGCTTGTCTTCCCATTGCCAGTCTTCATCATTTCATAGCTCCCTGCTTCGGCCATAATCAGTAATTTTGCTGCTCAGATACCAAAACTCATTTAGTCCTTTAAGTCTCTTACTTCCTAATCCAATTCCCTCGGTATCACCTGATTTATTTCCACTACATTCCATTACCTCAGTTTTCCTTCTGTTTATTTTCATCTTATATCGTCCTTTAAAGATATAACTGTTCTTCAAGTCCTTTGCTGTCTCTGACAGAATTACAATGTCATCAGCAAACCTTGTTGGTTTTATTTTCTTTCCGTGGACTTTGATTCGTACTCCATATTTTTGTTTGGTTTCCTGCGCAGCTTGCTCAGTGTGCAGACTGAATAACATCGCGAATAGGCTACAGTCCTGTCCCGACGCTTCTCAACAATGCTTCCCTTTCATACCCGTCGACTCTTATAACTACCATATGGTTTCTGTACAAGTTGTAAATAGCTGTAAATAGCCTTTCGCTCCCTGTATTTTACCTGCTACCTTCAGAATTTCAAACAGCGTATTCCAGTCAACATTGTCAAAAGCTTTCTCTTAGTCTAAAAATGCTATAAACATAGGTGTGCCTTTCCTTAACCTATCCTCTAAAGTACGTCATAGCGTCAACAGCGCTTCGTGTGTTCCTACATTTCTCTGAAATCCTAACTGATTTCCCCCGAGATGGGCTTCCAGCACATTGTTCCATTCTTCTGCAAAGATTCGTGTTAATATTTTGCAACCGTGTCTTATTAAACTGATAGTTCGGTAATTTTCATACCTCTCAGCAACTGCTTTCTTTGGAATTGCAATTATTACTTTCTTCTTAGAGTCTGAGGATATTTCGCCTTCCTCATACATCTTGCACACCAGATAGACTAATTTTGTCGTGTCTGGCTCTCCCCACGCTGTCAGCAGCTCTGCAGGAATGCCGTCTACTCCCAGAGTCTTGCTTCGGCTCAGATCTTTCAGTGCTCTGTCAGATTCTTCTCGCAGTATCATGTCTCCCATCTCATCTTCATCTACGTCCATTTCCTTTCTGTAATACTGGATACTGGTATCATCTCCCTTGTTCAGTCCCTCTATATACTCCGCCCACCTTTGAGCTTTCCTTTCTTTGCTTTGGACTGGTTTTCCATCTGAGCTCTTGATATTCCTACAGCTGCTTCTCTTTTCTCCAAAGGCCTCTTTAATTCCCTCTGTGACTTCAACCTATGCATTTCCATTTTCTTCTAACCTACCTGCGCGCTTTTCTTTTCTTTGTAGATTTCTTCTACGAAGCAAATAGTTTGTTGTTGTAATATGCAATAATCACCACGAAAACCGAATGTTAATATGTTAATATAAGAGGCGTTCAATTAGGAATGGAACACTTTTTTCTTGGCCAAATTCGGACGAAAAAATGCCGAATTTGTTGTGGAATGTTGTGTAATTTTCCTGCTTCAGCCTCCTATAGTTTCTTACAGTTCCGATTGGTGGCGGTGACATATATACCCAACAAAATAACGTCTTTATCGGTGGTGCGTTCCACGCAGAGAGCTGTCCGGCCACAAACAGCTGTAATTCCTGCAGAGCTGGAACGTGAGGACACTCTCAGTCGAGGTGATCGACAGGTCACAATCAACCACGTCGCTGCGCAACTACGTGCCTCCGTGGGTAGTGCTGATACACTCGCCCATCAGCTGGGCTACTCAAAGCTGTGTGCGCGCTGGGATCCTCACCGCCTAAGAGAAAAGAGCAACGAAGGACCATCTGTGCGGAATTGCTTGCGCATTGCGAGGCTATAGTGACATTTTTCTTGTCACAGTCAGTGAAAAATGGGTGCATCACCGAACTCTAGAAACAAAACGGCAATCCATGGAATGGTACTACACCACCTCTCCTCCGAAGAAAATATTCAAAGCCGCACCTTCAGCCGGTGAAGCCACGGCGATGGGCGTCTGAGACTCTGAAATGGTTATTCTGTTGGATGTCCTCCATACGACGCAACGATCAACTCTGGAACGTATTTTGTTACCCTCAAGAAATTGAAAAAAGAACTTCAGAGTGTTAGTCTGATATCGATACAAACAAACTTCTCCTTTTCCCTGACAATGCAATTCCTCACACACGTCTGCGCGCTCGAGAGAAGCTCACAAAACTTCATTGAACTGCTCTTCCTCATTCACCCTACGCCTCGGATCTCGTACCTTCCGATTTCCATACGTCTGGTCCAATGAAGGATGCACTCTTTGAGAAGCAGTACGTGGATGACGGGGAGGTTATTCATACAGCAAGACGTTGGCACCGACGTCGACCAGTACAGGTACCACGTGGTCATACACGCCCTCCCAGTACGGTGGCGTAAGGCCGTCACGTTGAAACGAAATTACGAGAAACGTTCAGAAAGTAATGACTCCTATGTTTTTGTGATGTCTTTGGATGTCCGCGTCAGATGTCGTTGGTGTAGTGCTAACGCTTGAACCTTCCTCTTTCATTAGCGGTGGTTCCGTCGTTCTGCGGTAGTTGACGCCAGCAGAGAAGTGTTTCAGAATGGAGTCTGATATGGACGTGCGTATTAAACACCGATGTGTGATTAAATTCCTCACTAGTGAAGAAATTGCGCCGATTGAAATCCATCGACGTTTGCTAAAGGTGTATGGAAACAATTGATACAATAGACTGAGCAATGTGAGGCGATGGGGACAGCATTTTCAAGGTGACAAGTGATGGACCGGTCGACCCAGCAAAGCTGTCATCCCTCGCAATGAAGAGCGTTTTGATCGGCGGATAACGACAAGAGAATTGTGTCTAAAGCTGAAGGTCGGCTCTAACGCGTTGGAAACAATGCTGGAAGATCTTGGTTATCGCAAAGTCTGTACGAGATGGGTGCTGCTGATGCTTACAGAAGAACAAGAAACTCATCGAATGGAAATCTGTCGGGACTTACTCTACCAATATGAAGCTGAAGTTGACAATTTTCAGAGTAGCATCGTCACTGAAGATGAGATGTGGTGTCACCACTACGAGACGGAATTCAAAAGACAGTCCATGGAATGCCGACATGCGAATTCTCCGTCAAAGAAGAAATTCAAGACCCAGCCGTCTGTAAGCAAAGTGATGTGCACAGTCTTCTGGGATAGCCAGGATGTGGTTCTTTTGGATGTCCGGGAGCCTGGGGAATCTGTCAATTCAGCACCCTACAAGACGGCACTGATTAAGATGAAAGCCCGAATTTCCAGGGTAAGGCCAGAGAAGAAGACCAGTTTTAGTCTGCAACGTGATAACACCAGGCCCCACACCGATTTTGCGATCACGCAACTCAGTGCAAAATTCAGCTGTACTGTCTTACCACATCCACCATACAGTCCCGATTTAGCGTCTTCAGACTTTCACATTTTTGGACACCCGAAAGATCGACTACGTGGCGATCATTTTCAAGACTCGGATACTGTATTCAAAGCTTCACATGGTGCAAATTTTTACAAGCGCGGCATGCAGGCTCTGTTTCATCGTTGGCGAAAGTGCATAACGAACAGTGGTGATTACGTGCAAAAATGGCAGCATGTAGATGAAATATTGCTGTATTTAGCTGTACTGTTGTGATTTATGTATCTCCTGTAGTTTTCATGAAGAGGCATTACTTTCGGAACAACCCTTGTACGTTGTAAAATAGGATTTTGTAGCCAGAAGAGTGGGGAATAATGTGGTTTATTGAAATCTGTATTTTTTTCGTTGATGAATGTTCGTAGGAGGACCTGCATGAGATATTCTAAGATTTTTCCCATGTGCTGAAGAAGGAGATAGGAAATACTGACGGATTATATTGTAGTGGACATAGTTTGACTGTTTATCCTAGTACTCGGTTCAACTGAAACTTCTATCCATGATTATTAGATTTTCTGAAATCCTTGCTTGCACACAGTCCTCAGTTCCCTGTTCTCGAGTCTGCCTCAATTCCCTGTTTTCGAGTCTGAGTTACGACAGCATGGACAGAAACTAGATGGTCAGACCGTTTGGAAAGTCCAAAATATACCTTCCGGCAATCACCGAGGAAAAACTTCAGTGATGAGAACTACGAACTTGCCTGATTATTTGTCATATGAATTCAGTGCCTCAACAAAACAAGTCTTCCAGTTTGAATCTCGTGTTTACCGATTGTCTTCTGGTAACGAAAGTAAACAGATATTACATGGTGAGTCGTGAATCTAATCAATATTCGCATTGAATTGTAAAATGTAGCTTGATAAGCTAACTCCAACCTGCCTGACCGAATGAAGTTGTGTAAAGTGTCAGTAATCTAATACACGTCTTTATTTCATGGGAAACGCTTCATCGTTGGACCATTTATAACACATCTCGCAGCGAGTGGACATTTTTATTCTAGCGGAGCAGAACCAAAATCTAGAATGGTGGCTCTGAGCACTATGGGACTTAACATCTATGGTCATCAGTCCCCCAGAACTTAGAACTACTTAAACCTAACTAACCTAAGGACATCACACAACACCCAGTCATCACGAGGCAGAGAAAATCCCTCACCTCGCCGGGAATCGAACCCGGGAACCCAGGTGTGAAAAATCTAGAAATCACGCCCGTTCTGCAAGTCATAGCCGTACTGTACTGGTTTATCGTGATCATATAGTCAGCCAGTGCCTCAAGTTTACCTTTTTTTCATTTTTATTTTCATGATTGATGCAGGGCCAACAGCATTATCTTAGTGTCAATCATCACCAATGCATCTCTAAAACGAGTTTCATCTGTGAGAACACGTTCAGCTGTCTTCATCTTGTTTATTTGGGTTCCTTTATGTTCCAGATGATCACACTGGCATATTCACTGTTAGCGTTGGCCGTCGCTTCCTTGAGTGAAGGAAGAACGTTTCAGTTCCAAAATAAACGTGGAGAAACTATATGGGTGGGCAGCCTGGGCAATCCAGGACATCAGAGCATCAACGGTGGCGGATGGGAGATGGCTGCTGGTACCACGGTCAGTATTGCATTTGTGGAACATCACTGGATGCACGGATACCTAAGATGTTACCTCAGCGTATGTTCCTAATCCGAGTAACACAAATATCCTTCTAGTATAACAAGTACGGCACCAATTAACTGAGGTTGGGTAAAGGATAGATTGACTCTTCACTTCTTACAAAAGAAGAAAGTAATCAGTCCAGAAGGGTCCATAAAAGGATGAACCTATGAAGCGTCTTCGACGCTAGTAAAACATTACTAGATTTCAAACAGTTATTCATAATGTTTATATACCGTCTTTCTTCACGACCACCTCAGCTGTAGCTGATTCAGCTGTGTGTTGGATTCCAGCTGACGTCTGTCCAGTCAACTCGATGGTTTCACGCCCAGGAGAACACGTAAACGACCCTGGTGCCGCAGCGGATTGCTGGCGGACATAAGCAGCCGTTGCCCTGCACAAAGCGATCTCGCGCTGGCTCCTGGGGTGACATGTAATTGTTGATCTATAAATTCGTCTCCTAATGGGAGTAGGAGTTTGGCTATTCCGTATGGTTTCCTATAGACTGGTAGATTATCGCCTGCTGGTATGCGGTGCTGTGTGATAAAAGTTGCTGGTAGTGGACCGTCTGAACTGAATAAATTTGAATATCCTAACAATAAAGCTTCCATGGTTTCCCATTCAATGTCTTTTAAGTGCCAAACCTTGGCACATAGTGCAGATATGTTGATTGTTTGTTTGATGCTTCGATTACCTCGTTCTCGAAATACATATCCTCATCCTCGAGTATCTCTAAACTTGCTATTACAAATCCTTCGGTGAGATTCACTTCATCTGTCCCAACTTAGCAAAGCTTATCCCGGTCATCAGTTTCGCATGACGGCGGCTATGCTTGCAACGCTTCTTCGTGTATAACAATTTATTTCTTCTAATGCTTCGTGCAGAGGCTCAACCACTCATAACATCGGCGTCTGCAGACACCCAAACCAACTTCCCTGTACCAGCGACGTACTTTTTTATGCGTAATTATCGTTAATGTACGTGTATGCAGTTCAGTTGGTGACATCTTAGCAATCAGTGTACCGTGAAACATTGAAATATTTATAGCTGTCGCACTCACGGGAAACACGTTCCCCCCACGTTCAACTGTGCGTCGTGCAATATTAACTTTTGCATGATGCGTTTCCAGAAAGTCAGGTCCCAGACTTGTGGAACACCCTTGCTCCACAGTTCGCAACAATTCCATAGGCTCACGAATGTCCATAGTTCCAAATCTACATTACTGGCCATTAAAATTGCTACACCAAGAAGAAATGCAGATGATAAAGGGGTATTCATTGGACAAATATATTATACTATAACTGACATGTGATTACATTTTCACGCAATTTGGGTGCATAGATCCTGAGAAACCAGTACCCAGAACAGACACCTCTAGCCGTAATAACGGCCTTGATACGCCTGGGCATTGAGTCAAACAGAGCTTGGATGGCGTGTACAGGTACAGGTGCCCTTGCAGCTTCAACACGATACCACAGTTCATCAAGAGTAGTGACTGGCGTATTGTGACAAGCCTGTTGCTCGGCCACCATTGACCAGACGTTTTCAATTGGTGAGAGATCTGGAGAATGTGCTGGCCAGGGCAGCAGTCGAACATTTTCTGTATCCACAAAGGCCCTTACAGGACCTGCAACATGCGGTCGTGCATTACCTTGCTGAAATGTAGGGTTTCGCAGGGATCGAATTTAGGGTAGAGCCACGTGTCGTAACACATCTGAAATGTAACGTCCACTGTTCAAAGTGCTGTCAATGCGAACAAGAGGTGACCGAGACGTGTAACCAATGGGACCCCATACCATCACGCCGGGTGATACGCCAGTATGTCGATGACGAATACACGCTTCCAATTTGCGTTCACCGCGATGTCTCCAAACACGGATGCGACCATCATGATGCTGTAAACAGAACATGGATCATCCGAAAAAACGACGTTTTGCCATTTGTGCATCCAGGTTCGTCGTTGAGTACACCATCGCAGGCGCTCCTGTCTGTGATGCAGTGTCAAGGGTAACCGCAGCCATGGTCTCCGAGCTGATAGTCCATGCTGCTGCAAACGTCGTCGAACTGTTCGTGCAGATGGTTGTTGTCTTGCAAATGTCTCCATCTGTTGACTCAGGGATCGAGACGTGGCTGCACGATACGTTACAGCCATGCGGATAAGATGCCTGTCATCTTGACTGCTACTGATACGAGGCAGTTGGGATCCAGCACGGCGTTCCATATTACCCTCCTGAACCCACAGATTCGATAGTCTGCTAACAGTCATTGAATCTCGACCAACGCGAGCAGCAATGTCGCGATACGATAAAGCGCAATCGCGATAGGCTACAATCCGACCTTTATCAAACTCGGAAACGTGATGGTACGCATTTCTCCTCCTTGCACGAGGCATCACAACAACGTTTCACCAGGCAACGCCGGTCAATTGCTGTTTGTGTATGAGAAATCGGTTGGAAACTTTCCTCATGTCAGCACGTTGTAGGTGTCGCCACCAACGCCAACCTTGTGTGAATGCTCTGAAAATGTAATCATTTGCATATCACAGCATCTTCTTCCTGTCGGTTAAATTTCGCGTCTGTAGCACGTCATCTTCGTGGTGTAGTAATTTTAATGGACAGTTGTGTGAAACTGAGCTGTGTTGTACACAATGACATCAAATCATTAGTTTCCACTCCATCTAATTTATACCTTGTAGTCCCTAGCCTTCTCCTACCCACAGGGTCTACACCAGTCACAGATACATGTGCGCCTTTATCGACTAAAAGTTTACTTTTTTTACCATTTACAACGCCCATCAAACAGCAGTCTGTCTCTGCGTTAGTGTCTGGAGTATTCCGACTCCCTGGGCGTGTTTTCCGATGGACGACACATTGCCATTTATGTTTAACGTTTTACTTTGCTTAATTCCGTTATCCTGCGTTCAATTCCCACACTCGTTTGACTCGTGGCCAAAACTCTCACATCTGTAACATTGCGGATGATTATACTGCACCTTCCCACAACAATAACAATTCTTTTCGGAAGCAAAAATTCCCTTATCATTACGTACTCGTGTAGCAACATTTACACTCCTGGAAATGGAAAAAAGAACACATTGACACCGGTGTGTCAGACCCACCATACTTGCTCCGGACACTGCGAGAGGGCTGTACAAGCAATGATCACACGCACGGCACAGCGGACACACCAAGAACCGCGGTGTTGGCCGTCGAATGGCGCTAGCTGCGCAGCATTTGTGCACCGCCGCCGTCAGTGTCAGCCAGTTTGCCGTGGCATACGGAGCTCCATCGCAGTCTTTAACACTGGTAGCATGCCGCGACAGCGTGGACGTGAACCGTATGTGCAGTTGACGGACTTTGAGCGAGGGCGTAGAGTGGGCATGCGGGAGGCCGGGTGGACGTACCGCCGAATTGCTCAACACGTGGGGCGTGAGGTCTCCACAGTACATCGATGTTGTCGCCAGTGGTCGGCGGAAGGTGCACGTGCCCGTCGACCTGGGACCGGACCGCAGCGACGTATGGATGCACGCCAAGACCGTAGGATCCTACGCAGTGCCGTAGGGGACCGCACCGCCACTTCCCAGCAAATTAGGGACACTGTTGCTCCTGGGGTATCAGCGAGGACCATTCGCAACCGTCTCCATGAAGCTGGGCTACGGTCCCGCACACCGTTAGGCCGTCTTCCGCTCACGCCCCAACATCGTGCAGCCCGCCTCCAGTGGTGTCGCGACAGGCGTGAATGGAGGGACGAATGGAGACGTGTCGTCTTCAGCGATGAGAGTCGCTTCTGCCTTGGTGCCAATGATGGTCGTATGCGTGTTTGGCGTTGTGCAGGTGAGCGCCACAATCAGGACTGCATACGACCGAGGCACACAGGGCCAACACCCGGCATCATGGTGTGGGGAGCGATCTCCTACACTGGCCGTACACCACTGGTGATAGTCGAGGGGACACTGAATAGTGCACGGTACATCCAAACCGTCATCGAACCCATCGTTCTACCATTCCTAGACCGGCAAGGGAACTTGCTGTTCCAACAGGACATTGCACGTCCGCATGTATCCCGTGCCACCCAACGTGCTCTAGAAGGTGTAAGTCAACTACCCTGGCCAGCAAGATCTCCGGATCTGTCCCCCATTGAGCATGTTTGGGACTGGATGAAGCGTCGTCTCACGCGGTCTGCACGTCCAGCACGAACGCTGGTCCAACTGAGGCGCCAGGTGGAAATGGCATGGCAAGCCGTTCCACAGGACTACATCCAGCATCTCTACGATCGTCTCCATGGGAGAATAGCAGCCTGCATTGCTGCGAAAGGTGGATATACACTGTACTAGTGCCGACATTGTGCATGCTCTGTTGCCTGTGTCTATGTGCCTGTGGTTCTGTCAGTGTGATCATGTGATGTATCTGACCCCAGGAATGTGTCAATAAAGTTTCCCCTTCCTGGGACAATGAATTCACGGTGTTCTTATTTCAATTTCCAGGAGTGTATTTCCAACAAATGTGTGGCAACACGTAGTGCTATAGCCAAATCCGCAGATTTTCCATTCGTACTCTTCGCGGAAACTTCGCAGGACTTCGTAGCAAAAACACATGGAGAGCTCTGTTTCCCGCCTCCCTTAGTACGACATGCTCTATTTCTGGATCCCGTGTCAGTTCATATGTCTGAACGTTTACATTCCGGATTCTGTGGAGAAAAAATCTCCACAGTCTGATTTGCCTTCTGTATCAACCCATACAGCTTCTCTCTAAAAAGATCCAGCGCTATCCTGCCTACGGTATCTCTGACGCAAATCTGCTAATTGTTCAAATTTACTTTCCTTCCTCGGCGTTTCGTGTTGCATCGCGTGTGTCTTGGCTTCACCCGTAAGACGTAAACTGTCCATACGAAGGTAGTTTCATTTGACCAGTTGCTATTAAGGAATACCGTTACGTCCTCTGTTGTTTTGCAGGAGAAGGGTGTGATTAGATTAGCAACTAAGGAATTTGCCGAAAATTTGGCATTACTACTGACGACTTAAATTCATTCAAACCCGACTGTGGCTCTCACTCAGCCTTCAAAGGTTCTAACTGAGCCATCAGTTCATCATAGTATAACTTCTGTTGAGTGTTTTCCTCTAATAATTGTGACACTTGCTCCATCAGAGCGATTATACTATCATTAGTAGTAGCTGACCTTCTGGCTAGAATTTTTGTGGAATTTACTTATTTATACTGTAAATACGTGTTCCACACAGAGCAACACATGCCAGGTAAGGAAAATACAACATACGAAGTAGGGTAGACTCAGATACTTCTTTTGCCTGATCATCGCCCATCGACATTCACTGCACTCACGTGCTGCGTGACCATACCGCCTACAAGTAGAAAAATCTACTGGTATGACATTAGTGCACGGTTCCCCATGATCTGCTGAAGTACGAGTAGTACATTCCACCGGTACCAAATATAGTATCATCTGAATTCTGATAAATCTACATGTTCTGTAGGTTTCACAAAAGATACTTTGGACGTAGCATACCCATCAATATCACAACCAAAGAAAGAGAAAAATGTCTTTTGTACTTACTGCATTGTGGTTACGCTGTGACGTGTCAACATCGTAGGTGCAGAGCACTGACTCCGACTTCGAGGCGTTGGAGTCGATCACTCCTGATGCCAAATCCTCTGATATTAGCGTTGAAGTGCGCACTTCTAGCACCAATTTACAGATGGGCCGAGAAAAGACACGTCTGTGTGAAGTCACCATAGCTGTAGGGAACCTGTGAAGCGTCTTCGACGCTAGTAAAACATTATTAGAGTTCTTCTGCACCAGTCTCAGCTATTGCTCATACAGCTACCTGTTGGACTCCATTCAGCTCTGCACGCCCAGGAGATACCAGCGACCCAGGCACCATGGCGGGTTGCCAGCGAACAGGAGCACTTCTTGCCCGATACAAAGTGATCTCGCGCTGGCTGCTGGAGTGTCCTCAGTTCCACTCTCAATCCTACGATGACCCTTGATGACCCATCCATCATGTGCCTGTAACAGTAGTCGTGCGGTCTGTCGATCTCCTCCCTACCGCCTGGTAGGTTTCAGCATCCCGCGACACCCCAGTTTTGAACAGTAGCGTGGACCCAAAAAGGTCCTGTTGTTGGCTTCTGCATTGACGCCCAGTGCTGGCACCACATTTTATATAATGATGGGAACTAAACATCATTCAATACAGTGCAACCTTCAGCACTTAATACTTCTTTTGCTGCCTGTAGCTTTGAAATTTCAATAAGAAAACCCACTGCTTCAACGAAAACGTAAATTACTAATACTTGTTCCTTCTACTGTGTCTATATCATAATAGTTATTTCAATACCATTATCTGCCCTGAAGAGAAGGGGGAAAGTGCAACGTTATTACCCAAGCAACAGCAGCCTCATCAGATCATCAGAATCCTCTTCGCCGAAACTATTCGCCACGTAACAAGCAAAGTACCGTGTAACCGCAAAAATATAGAAACGTAAGATTATTGTGGTAATACTGTCCTATCGTGAGGATAGTGTCGTAAGAGTCGTGACCTCATGAAGGGACCAGAAAGCCTCTCTATTCTTCCCGTACTCCCTCTACCACTAACAGGAATGAAAAAAGAATGTCCGAAGCGAAAATGGTGTCCGTAATTCAGTGGAGCGGTTGTGAACAAGTTGGAAATCCTAACATAGGAAGGACTAGTATTCATGTATTTCATTTTAGAGCTATAGACACAATTGAAGTTCCGTCTTTCTTTTTCAAAAAACGCGTTTTCAGTGCTGTTCTCTATTCGGTACTCTGTCACATGTCCCTAGACTTGATCCAGGGGCGAAAGCACGGAGAAAGTCTTTGAAACACGCGTCATGAGATGGCGCATAGTCCTCATGCCAAGCTGTGCTTTCCTCTGGATTTTCAAAATTTAAAATATACGAGAAGTGGTTTTTGTTCACTACAGTTCTACTTGTTAAAAACCTAATGTATTTTTGTACCTGTCTTATCTATAATAATAATAAAAATGTAAAATCGCTGTTTCCGTCTATCTGAACACGCTAATATCCGAAACTACTAGGCGAATTTTAATGGGCTTTTCACAGGTAATAACTTGAGCGTTTGTTGCTATAGGTTATCCGTCTTGTGCTGACTGCAATGTAATTACAAAGAATTACACCAGACAAGTTTCGTTTTTATTTATAATGCATCTTTAGTGGTTATTCTGTAAATTGCATACATACATTTGTACATTTTTCATTGTTTTAGGTTCAAAACAGCGTTTTCTTTACAAAGTTGGTCGGCGACTTACTTTGCTCCCTCCCTTCTCGCTAGCAGCGGTTGGTGTCGAAAGGCTTCATTTCACGTCTGCACTTGGCACTTTTTGGCATTCTGCACTATTTAAAATTCACTTTCTTAAACTGTTTTTTTCATTTTGCACTGCCACAGTGTTTATGTCTGTTCGTTTGTTTCCGTTCACGTTGTGAGTGTTGCTAATTTGTGAAACGATTCTGAGTGTGTGTGTGTGTGTGTGTGTGTGTGTGTGTGTGTGTGTGTGTGTGTGTGAGAGAGAGAGAGAGAGGGGGAGGGGCGGGGGCGTTAGGGAGAGAGTGGGAGTTAGAGAAGTTGCCTTGTATGTAGGTAGAGACGAGAGTGGAGTGGAGGTGGTCTCTTTCTTTTGCAGGGGTTGGGGGAGGAGGGGATATAGGGATAGGCTTGGACAGTGATTATAGGACAGAATCTGGGAGAAGATGGTAGTGGTAAATGGAGCTTGTGGTTATATGTGTACATTTAATGTTATATTAAGAGGTCAGTCGGTTTAAAGAACGTGCGGTTTGCCAAGTTGATCTGATCATTTATGAGCTGTTTCTTTTCTATTATGGTTTTTTGAATGTGATAGTTTTCTTGTAAGGTGAGGAGGTATTTTTTGTTGTTGGTTCTTATGATTCACATGTCTGTGCCTCTGGTTGTAATTTTATGCTGGTGTTGGTGTAAGTGTTCTGCAAAGTTGAATGATTTGTCCTATACTTGCAAGCTCTTACATGTTCTTTGTATCTGATTTCAAATGGCCTCCTGGTTTGACCTATGTATCTTGCATCACATGTATTGCATTTAGTTGATATATTCCTGATTTCTGATACAGATCAGTTATTCCTATCGTTCTTGGAAAGTATTTCTGAATTAAGTTGTTGGTTTGCTGTGCTATTTGTATGCCTTGTTTTTTCAAAATGTTGGATATTCTCTGTGTGTATTTGTGATGGTATGGCATTGTGCACCATCTTTTATTTTCTGTTTCTTTCACACTTCGTGTTGTTCGTATTCTTGTATTTAGTGTATTTGTTTGTGTGTGATTTTTTTCCTTGTGTTTGTGACAGCTGGTTGTTTGTTCTTTTCTGTTTGTTGATTTTCTTGTTCAGCTTTGTTACTAAGTTCTCTTTGATCCATTGCTTGTGGCTATTTCTATTACTGTATTCATTTCTTTTTTGTAATTGCTTGTATCTAACAGAGAACCGACTCGTGGAGATAACATCTTGGACCTACTGATAACAAACAGACCCGAACTTTTCGACTCTGTAAGTGCAGAACATGGAATCAGTGATCATAAGGCCGTTGCAGCATCCCTGAATATGGAAGTTAATAGGAATATAAAAAAAGGGAGGAAGGTTTATCTGTTTAGCAAGAGTAATAGAAGGCAGATTTCAGACCACCTAACAGATCAAAACGAAAATTTCTGTTCCGACACTGACAATGTTGAGTGTTTATGGGAAAAGTTCAAGGCAATCGTAAAATGCGTTTTAGACAGGTACGTGCCGAGTAAAACTGTCAGGGACGGGAAAAACCCACCGTGGTACAACAACAAAGTTAGAAAACTACTGCGAAAGCAAAGAGAGCTTCACTCCAAGTTTAAACGCAGCCAAAACCTCTCAGATAAACAGAAGCTACATGATGTCAAAGTTAGCGTAAGCAGGGCTATGCGTGAAGCGTTCAGTGAATTCGAAAGTAAAATTCTATGTACCGACTTGACAGAAAACCCTAGGAAGTTCTGGTCTTACGTTAAATCAGTGAGTGGGTCGAAACAGCATATCCAGACACTCTGGGAAGATGATGGCACTGAAACAGAGGACGATACGCGTAAAGCTGAAATACTAAACACCTTTTTCCAAAGCTGTTTCACAGAGGAAGACTGCACTGCAGTTCCTTCTCTAAATCCTCGCACAAACGAAAAAATGGCTGACATCGAAATAAGTGTCCAAGGAATAGAAAAGCAACTGGAATCACTCAACAGAGGAAAGTCCACTGGACCTGACGGGATACCAATTCGATTCTACACAGAGTACGCGAAAGAACTTGCCCCCCCTAATAACAGCCGTGTACCCCAAGTCTCTAGAGGAACGGAAGGTTCCAAATGATTGGAAAAGAGCACAGGTAGTCGTCTTCAAGAAGGGTCGTCGAGCAGATGCGCAAAACTATAGACCTATATCTCTGACGTCGATCTGTTGTAGAATTTTAGAACATGTTTTTTGCTCGAGTATCATGTCGTTTTTGGAAACTCAAAATCTACTATGTAGGAATCAACATGGATTCCGGAAACAGAGATCGTGTGAGACCCAATTCGCTTTATTTGTTCATGAGACTCAGAAAATATTAGATACAGGCTCCCAGGTAGATGCTATTTTTCTTGACTTCCGGAAGGCGTTCGATACAGTTCCGCACTGTCGCCTGATAAACAAAGTAAGAGCCTACGGAATATCAGACCAGCTGTGTGGCTGGATTGAAGAGTTTTTAGCAAACAGAACACAGCATGTTGTTATCAACGGAGAGACGTCTACAGACGTTAAAGTAACCTCTGGCGTGCCACAGGGGAGTCTTATGGGACCATTGCTTTTCGCAATATATATAAATGACCTAGTAGATAGTGTCGGAAGTTCCATGCGGCTTTTCGCGGATGATGCTCTAGTATACAGAGAAGTTGCAGCATTAGAAAATTGTAGCGAAATGCAGGAAGATCTGCAGCGGATAGGCACTTGGTGCAGAGAGTGGCAACTGACCCTTAACATAGACAAATGTAATGTATTGCGAATACATAGAAAGAAGGATCCTTTATGTATGATTATATGATAGAGGAACAAACACTGGTAGCAGTTACTTCTGTAAAATATCTGGGAGTATGCGTGCGGAACGATTTGAAGTGGAATGATCATATAAAATTAATTGTTGGTAAGGCGGGTACCAGGTTGAGATTCATTGGGAGAGTCCTTAGAAAATGTAGTCCATCAACAAAGGAGGTGGCTTACAAAACACTCGTTCGACCTATACTTGAGTATTGCTCATCAGTGTGGGATCCGTACCAGATCGGGTTGACGGAGGAGATAGTGAAGATCCAAAGGAGAGCGGCGCGTTTCGTCACAGGGTTATTTGGTAAGCGTGATAGCGTTACGGAGATGTTTAACAAACTCAAGTGGCAGACTCTGCAAGAGAGGCGCTCTGCATCGCAGTGTAGCTTGCTGTCCAGCTTTTGAGAGGGTGCGTTTCTGGATGAGGTATCGAATATATTGCTTCCCCCTACTTATACCTCCAGAGGAGATCACGAATGTAAAATTAGAGAGATTAGAGCGCGCACTGAGGCTTTCAGACAGTCGTTCTTCCCGCGAACCATACGCGACTGGAACAGGAAAGGGAGGTAATGTCAGTGGCACGTAAAGTGCCCTCCGCCACACACCGTTGGGTGGCTTGCGGAGTATAAATGTAGATGTAGATGTACTGTGTTTAGTCTGTGGAGCATGTATCTAAGTGCTGCCTGCTTTTGAGAGATGGAATGTTGTGATGTCTCATGTATAACTGTGTCTGTTGTTGTCGGTTTTGGTATATGTCAAATATGTGTTGGTTGTTTTGAATCATTATGGTGATGTCCCAGAAAATTTTACTGTATATTTTGCTCTTTCTCTATTGTAAAATTTAATAAAGTTCATGAATAGAATTTATGTCTGTGTGTATCTGGTCAATTTTATTGTTTGGTTCATGTATCAGGCATAAGATTTCATCCATATATCTAATCCAGTATAGGATGTTGTTCCTATATGGCACTACTTCGTTAACTATGAGCTGTTCTACATGGTTCATAAGTATGGAGCAAAACACGTAAAGAAACACCGTAAAAAACTCGCTGCCCAACTTTATAAAGAAAAAGCTGTTATGAACCTAAAACAATCAAAAATTTATATATATATATATATATATATATATCTCGGAATTTACAGAATAACCACGGAAAATGCTTTATAAATAAAAGCGAAACGCATCTGGTGTAATTCTTTGCAATTAGATTGCAATCAGCACAAGACGGATAATCTATAGTAACAGATGTTACCAGCTGCTGCGGAAGATGGCCACGCAAACAAACGTGTTAACTTGAGCGTTGCTTGGGTCAATGTATTTCATCAAAATCGGATCACGGAAAAAAATAACGTTATTTAAAGTTGTTTGTGAAATCATCTGCTCAGTTTAGTATTTCAGATGTTTAATCATCACGGCGTAGTAAACCAAAGAAGCAGCAGATGTCGCTGTTTCGTAGTACACAGAAGAACCAATGGCTGGCACTGTTAACTTTTTTAACTCAGAGATGGTTCAAATGGCTCTGAGCACTATGGGACTCAACTGCTGAGGTCATTAGTCCCCTAGAACTTAGAACTAGTTAAACCTAACTAACCTAAGGACATCACACACATCCATGCCCGAGGCAGGATTCGAACCTGCGACCGTAGCGGTCTCGCGGTTCCAGACTGCAGCGCCAGAACCGCGCGGCCACTTCGGCCGGCTAACTCAGAGATGTATCTTCGGTAGTTTACGTCAGTAACAAAAATAAGCACCGCAATCTTATCTTTACAAGTACAGACTAACATTGAATTTACTTTGCTAGAATATACGGATTTACTGATTCGCTTTTCTTTCGATAAGTTTTATTTATGTTTTTGGCCAGGAAAATGTATTTATTAAGTTTGCTTTGTGATTTGGGTGCCTACTCATTACAATTTGATTTCGTTTCGCTTACAAATAAAAATAACTAGCAAATAGTTGAACCGTCTGAATATACCAGCTCACCTAAAAGACTGAGGACTATGCAGTGTCTAGAATCCAATGAGAATCGAGAGGTGAGACTTGCTGCGGCTCGAGAACATCTGGCTTTAACTCGCTCTTTGGTAACTCCCTCCGTAAGTGAGGCTCAACATAACTTTGACGAGAGCGTCATGCATTATCTCGCTCCACAGAACCCTTCACTAACAGAGGCTTAAAGTTACTTTTCTCCAACGTAACACCATAGAAGTGAAAATTTTGATGGGAAGTGGTAAAGGCGAGCGAATTTTTATGCCTCGAATCCCACTTATTCCTAACAGTTTGCATATCGTTTTAAGCGCTTAGGCCATAGCCGTAAACAGAGCACAGGATCACACGCTTCGTGTTGCGGGCATGGACCTTAGTGTCAGTCGCTTTTGGCACAGCCAGCTCTATGTGGCTATCTCCTGTTTTAGTGAAACAAACAAGCTCTTCGATCATGTCCTCGGTCATGCTACTTCAAACGCTGAAAACAAAGAAGCTTTAATAAGTCAAAAATATGCACGAAAATATACACAAATACCCGGGCGTGACGAGTTTATCACTGTTGTGTACATAGTTCCGCGCAGTCAGCGCGTACACAACTTTCCCACTAGAGCGCGCCCCGCTAAGCACAACAGCGCAGGCGCAGCGCTCGTCCGTCTCTGCACTACGAGATGGCGCTGTCTTAGAGAGGGACCAAATTCTGCTTCCACCGATACGCATATTAATATGTAACGCAGCCAATGAGATTGGTGCTGATGTAGAACCTTTTCTCCTCGCGGATCACACTCGCGCAGTTATACCTGAACACGTGAGGTATTATAACGAATGTACAGACCTCCAATCAGCCAGTCTGCATTAGTCTGTAGTCAAGTTTCAGTCTGCGCCTAATAAGATTATAATATTCCTGTACAGAGCCATGAAGATAAATGTATAGACACTTTGTCAAGTATCAGAGATATGTGAGAATAAGATTAACGTACAAAGACCAAAGGAACTTCAGATTGTCAATTGTAAATAGCATCCAGAATCAGGTTAAGTAAGGTTTATGCTTTTTATTATTTTAATAAATGTGTATGAAAATTAACCAAGTTCTGTTTAAAGTTGGTCACCGTCAATCTTCTACTCTGAGCGTGCAAGTGGCATTTCTATCGTCTGACCTAACAGCAGAAGATAAACACGCCACGATAAGACCACGAGACATATTGCTGACACTCGCCTACTTCGTTAGAACAATCTGATTGTGTGTGTACCGATGGTCTTACAGTACGCACACCACAATCACCTACTCGCAAATAAAATATAGTGCCTCAGTATTAATGACAGCCGGTGGCGGAAGCGCTTCAGTCCGGAACCGCGCGACTGCTACGGTCGCAGGTTCGAATCCTACCATGGGCATGGATGTGTATGATGTCCTTAGGTTGGTTAGGTTTAAGTAGTTCTAAGTTCTAGGGGACTGATGACCTCAGATGTTAAGTCCCATAGTACTCAGAGCCATTTGAACCATTTTATTCAAAAATGGTTCAAATGGCTCTGAGCACTATGGGACTTAACAGCTGTGGTCATCAGTCCCCTAGAACTTAGAACTACTTAAACCTAACTAACCTAAGGACATCACACACATCCATGCCCGAGGCAGGATTCGAACCTGCGACCGTAGCAGTCGCGCGGTTCCAGACTGCGCGCCTAGGACAGCGAGACCACCGCGGCCGGCGAACCATTTTATTAATGATACTTGTAGTAGAAACTTTCTTCCTGCTATTTTGAAAAAAACTGACGTTTTTGAGACCAAGCCTGTGTACAAAACACAAATGATTCTTGAAAAGAAAGAAATAGCAACTAGCCACTGTTAATATTCTTAATTATTCATAAAAATAGTGCTGTTACCGGTTTGAATTTTCAGATGGCTGTTTACATTAGTATTACATTTGTTGCCGCGAGGGATAACCGCGCGGTCTTGGGCGTCTTGTCACGGTCCGCGGCTTCCCCTGTCGGAGGTTCGAATTCCCCCTCGGGCATGGGTGTATGTGTCGGCCTTAGCCTAAGTTACTTTAAGTTAGATTAAGTAGTGTGTAAATTTAGGGACCGATGACCTCAGCAGTTTGGTCCCATAAGGCCTGACCACAAATTTCCAAAATACATTTGTTGTTGTTTACATTAGTTGATGGCAAAAAAGCCAACAAATAATGTAAACAACAACAAATGTTATATGAACGTGATTAGCCTTCTCAAAAACAGTAACGGCGGTATCTATGTAAATAAATAGCATTATTAACAGTGACTGGTTGCTATTTTCTTCTTTTCAAGAACCAGCTTATAAAAACTTTCTAATTGGCTCGTAGAAAAAAAATTGCTCGGAGCACTATGGGACTCAACTGCTAAGGTCATTAGTCCCCTAGAACTTAGAACTAGTTAAACCTAACTAACCTAAGGACATCACAAACATCAATGCCCGAGGCAGGATTCGAACCTGCGACCGTAGTGGTCTTGCGGTTCCAGACTGCAGCGCCTTTAACCGCACGGCCACTTTTTTTTTTTTATTCTCATTTTGTTCGTTTTCGTTCGTTGTATCTGCTCGGGGCGGACGTCGCAAGACACCCGTTTCAGTTCGTCGTTGACCCATTAACTCAGTTTTTTTTATTACAGAGGGCAGCTAACCCTCTGGCCGAACGCGCATCTTCGGCCGGCGGCTCGTAGAACCAGACAGCTCTTTGGTATGACGCTGAGAACATCCTTAATAACATATTTATTTTCTAATTTGTCTCATTATTTTTTGGGGTGATATGGTGAGATACAATATTCTGTAGAATCAGGATACTTTCTCAATTTTTTGGATACAAATCAGTTATTTACAAACAGAGATACATTGTTTTTTTCATTCTCTTGATAAATGTCAGATTTGGTACTTATAACCTCGTCACGTTCCTCTTTTCAGTTGTGCTAGGTGGCTACATCCGCGAAACAAAAGACAATATCAAACGTGAAAGGGCTAAAAAATAGCGTGGTGCCATTGACAGTAGCACGTACAACACATTCCACTGGCTGTTTAATCTCAGAATAATCAGTGGTCCATTAAAATATGACTTAGAAAATGGCTTATCTATTTATTCTACACCAATATAAAACTCTTCCCCCTTCCTATCATAGTGCTCTCCACCACACAGATCTTAAATTTTCTCCTGCCATCTGTTTACGCTTTCGTATGCGATTAACAGAAACTTCAAGTCCGCTCCGAGGAGATTATCACCTTTGTTTTTTACGTCTCCCAAAACGGAACTTAATTATGTGAAGTCTGTGTTTTTCTACGACATTACCGTTCCCAATTTCTTTACACATTTCTCTCGCGCATCTTTATTTTATTTTCTTGTACTTCTGTTAATTTATTTTCTAAACAACATTCTCTGCTGACGTCCTATCCCATCCTTTGCTTTCTTACACCTCCTTCTACCATCAATAACTTACTAGTTCTTGAGTTACCCATGGTTATATGATGGTCTGCAAGATTTCAATTACTTGAGGAAATATAATAACAAGCCACTTTATTATATGGCATTATTTTATGGAATGATGTGTTTCGAACTTTCATTCAGCTTCAACTTGCGTAATACACTTAAATCTTCGTCAGTTTCCTCGACTGCATTTTAAATACTGTAGCTGCTTATTGTTCTGCAGTTTGTGGCTCTTTTTCCGCATTTTTATGTAGCGAATCTAAAACTGTTCGTGCTATGCATAATATGGCGTAACAGAGAGAAAAACGGGCAGCTACAGCAGTCAAAATGTAGTGAATAAAAATGTAACATTGACAAAGACCTAAATGTATTACACACGCTGAAGATAGGCGAGCGGCCGAAACACTTATCTGCATAACATAAAACTACACAAAAAACTGGTCAGGTGCGAGAAGGGTCGATAAGAAATTATGTATATAAACAATTCAAATATTCCGAGAATCTAGTATCGTGACGATTTTGTCTGTTATCGTCATTGATGCAAGATGTCGGTCCCAGAGACTCGAAGACTTGCGTGAACGTTTAAATTTCAAGTCTGAAGTCAGATAAAAAAGCGGCAAAAGAAATACCTTTTCTGTGATATAATTACAAATTACCAATTTTCTGACTTTTTTCCCTTACTTGATTCTACGTCTAGGTTTTAATGAATGAGCTTGCGAGTATAAAAATATGGGACACAAATGGCCATATCTTTTGACTGCACTGACATAGAAGGACTATAAACCTCAGTATCATAAATTTCAACTTGATAGATCTATCTGTTTTTGAGGAAAAGGGATCTTAACAGACGGACAAACAGACATATAATCTGGTAACAAATGACAAAACATTTATTTTCTCGTGGTTATAATTACAGATAAACACTTTCCGGATTTTCGCCTTTGATTTTACTGTGAAATCTTGCTTTTCGCAAAGTGTCATGATTATAGACCAACGGAGAGCGCCCTGAAGGTTTTGGTGAGTGACTTTGCAAGTATCAAAACACGTGACGTGACATAAATAGCTCTCTCTTTTGGCTGCATTGAGTTAGAAGCTTACATATATTACAGCGCCAACCGACTAAAGACTTAGTACGTGACATAGATTTCAACAACTTGACACATCTACACGTTCCTGAGAAAAAGGCATCTTTAAAGACGTGCGGACAGACGGTCAGTCTTATAATAAATGGCAAATTATTTATTTTTCCGTGTTTTATAGTTACAAATTAACATGTTTTGGATTCTTTCCTTGGGTTGTAGCCTTGCCTTTTGCTTAATTTCGTGATTCTAGGACAACGGGGAGTACTCTGTATGTTTTGAAGAGCGAGTTTGCGAATTTAGACTATGTGGCATAAATAGCAGTCTCTTTTGGTTGCACTCGCTTAGAATCTCATATTTATTCCACCGTAAAATGAGTATAGATCTTATTATGCGACGTAAATTTCAACTTGGTATGTCTACCCGTTCCTGAGAAAAAAGGTTTTGAAGAGTCGGACGGACAGACAGACAGACAACGGACAGAAAAGTGATACTATGAGGGTTCAGTTTTTACCGGTTTGTTGATTTCGGTATTTCTTGTAGTAATTCAATCCACAGAACTCGACCACCATTCACATCCACTAATTAAAGCTCCAATTACTTCTTTTTTATAATTTTTCACTACTTCTATACCGAAATACCATCAAAACACTCTGGTCACTACCTCAGAAAATTTCCACGTTGTTTCACTCTTTCTCAAGTTCTTACTTTTCGCCCACAGTTCATACACTACTGGCCATTAAAATTGCTACACCACGAAGATGACGTGCTACAGACGCGAAATTTAACCGACATGAAGAAGATGATGTGATATGCAAATGATTAGCTTTTCAGAGCACTCACACAAAGGTGGCGCCGATGGCGACACCTGCCACGTGCAGACATGAGGAAAGTTTCCAACCGATTTCTCATACACAAACGGCAGTTGACCAGCGTTGCCTGGTGAAACGTTGTTGTGATGCCTTGTGTAAGGAGGAAAAATGCGTACCATCACGTTTCCAACTTTGATAAAGGTGTGATTGTAGCCTATCGCGATTGCGTTTTATCGCATCGCGACATTGCTGCTCGCGTTGGTCGAGATCCAATGACTGTTAGCAGAATATGGAATCGGTGGGTTCAGGAGGGTAATACGGAACGCCGTGCTGGATCCCAACGGCCTCGTATCACTAGCAGTCGAGATGACAGGCATCTCATCCGCATGGCTGTAACGGATCGTGCAGCCACGTCTCGATCCCTGAGTCAACAGATGGGGACGTTTGCAGATAACAACCATCTGCACGAACAGTTCGACGACGTTTGCAGTAGCATGGACTATCAGCTCGGAGACCATGGCTGCGGTTACCCTTGTCGCTGCATCACAGACAGGAGCGCCTGCAATGGTGTACTTAACGACGAACCTGGGTGCACGAATGGCAAAACGTCGTTTTTTCGGATGAATCCAGGTTCGAGTTTGGCGACATCGCGGTGAACGCACATTGGTAGCGTGTATTCGTCATCGCCATACTGGCGTATCACCCGGCGTGATGGTATGGGGTGCCATTGGTTACACGTCTCGGTCACCTCTTGTTCGCTTTGACGGCACGTTGAACAGTGGAAGTTACATTTCAGATTTGTTACGACCCGTGGCTCTACCCTTCATTCGATCTCTGCGAAATCCTACATTTCAGCAGGATAATGCACGACCGCATGTTGCAGGTCCTGTACGGGCCTTTCTGGATACAGAAAATGTTCGACTGCTGCCCTGACCAGCACATTCTCCAGATCTCTCACCAATTGAAAACGTCTGGTCAATGGTGGCCGAGCAACTGGCTTGTCACAATACGCCAGTCACTTCTCTTCATGAACCGTGGTATCGTGTTGAAGCTGCATGCAGCTGTACCTATACACGCCATCCAAGCACTGACTCAATGCCCAGGCGTATCAAGGCCGTTATTACGGCCAGAGGTGGTTGTTCTGGGTACTGATTTCTCAGGATCTATGCACCCAAATTGCGTGAAAATATGATCACATGTCAGTTCTAGTGTAATATATTTGTCCAATGAATACCCGTTTATCATCTGCATTTCTTCTTGGTGTAGCAATTTTAATGGCCAGTAGTGTATTATCTACATACGTTTGTTCTTGTCCCACAACTACGCTGCAGTTACCCAAGACTGTTTCAATATCAATTCTATTAAATTCATGAATATCCATAACTTCTCCCTTTTCTCTTTCAGCCGATCTACTGTATAAGCGGCTTGTTTTTTGTCAGAGTGTAGCTATTGACCCCTCGGGGGGTGCCAACAGATGACTGTCAACGTGGACGACTCCTGGCAAGGCCGCATCTGGGGCCGCACCGGCTGCAAATTCGACGCGTCCGGACGAGGCAGCTGCCAGACGGGCGACTGTGGAGGGGTGCTGAAATGCAACGGCGCCGGGGGCAAGCCCCCGAGCTCCCTGCTGGAAGTCACTCTACGCGGATCGGGCGGCAACGACTACTACGACGTCAGCCTCGTTGATGGCTACAACATTCCCATCACGGTGAGTTCGGGCTGTTTGCCACTGTCCACGTTTCCACCCGACTGGGACCCCTGTTGGTTAATAATAACACAAGCAAGACTACTTGATTTAAGGAGAAACCATCAAGGCGAGTAATGAGACATTATCTTCTGTGATCTCTCAGTTACGATCCTCTGCATGTTACCGTGTAGATCTTACATTCATTTTCCGTACAGCAGCCGTCGCATCCGCAACAAGTCCATCAAGACCACACGACTATCAGTGTCAACTGCAGAAAATGATTACGGTTCAACAGCTGCCTCATGTCCCATACACAAAGTTAAAGTTTGTAATGCTGCACGCAATGAACCACCAAACTCCCAGTCATACACGCTGAGGGGACAAAAAGTCGTGGGACAGCGATGTGCACGTACATAGAAGGCAGTATATCGCCAACACGAGGTATAAATGGGTGGTTCATTAGCGTAACTGTTATTTGTACTTAGGAGATGTAAAAAGGCTTTCGACATTATTATGGCCGCACGACGGGACTTAACAGACTTCGAGCGCGGAATCGTAGTTGGACCTAGACGCATGGGACATTCAACTTCAGAAATCGTTAAGGAATTCAGTATTCCGAGATCCACAATGTCAATAGTGCGCTGAGAATGCCAAACATCAGGCATTATCTCACACCACGGACGTCGCAGTGGCTGACGGCCTTCATTTAACGACCAAGATGTATGCGCAGCGTTACCAGTGCTAACGGACAAGCACCATTGCTTGAAATAGCTGCAGAAATCAATGTGGAACGTAGGACGAAAGTATCCGGTACGCTTTGCAATTGGCGTTAATAGGTCGTGGCACAGACAACCGACGCGAGTGCCTTTGGTAATTACGACATTGCCTGCAGTACCTCTCCTGGGCTCGTGACCATATCGATTGGACCCTAGACGCCTGAAAAACTGTGGCCTGTTCAGATGAGTCCGGATTTGAGCTGGTAAGAGCTGATGGCAGGGTTCGAGTGTGGCGCAGACCCCACGTAGCAATGGGTCCAATCGTCAACGACGCCCTCTGCAAGCTGGTGGTGGCTCCATAATGGTGTGGGCTATTCGTTTACACGGAAAAGAATGGGTCCTCCGGTCAAAGTGAACCGATCATTGACTGGAAATGGTTATGTTCGTATACTTTGAGATCACTTGCAACCAACAACGATGTAATTTTTACGGATGACAATTCGCCACGTCACAGTTCGCGATTGGTTTTAAGAACATCCTGGATGGTTCGATCGAATGGTCTTGCTACCGAGATCACCCTACACGAATCCATCGACCTTTCATTAGTCAAATCGAGAGGCCAGTCCATAAGCAAATTCCTGCACCAGTAACACTTTTGCAGTTATGGACGACTATAAAGGCAGCATGGCTCAGTATTTCTGTAGAGGACTTCCAACGACTTTTTCAGTCCATACCACGTCGAGTTGCTGCACTAAGTCAGGCAAAAGAAGGTCCTACACAAAACTGAGAGATATCCCATGACTTTTGTCACCTCAGTGTAATCTAAGTCCAATGGAAACTTAATCCACGTAATTCCTGTTTAAAAAACTATTCCAAGTCCAATAAAAATGTCTCAGATTGTCTGGTTGAAGGTATATGCGACACTCATCGGTGAAGAGAACTTGATGCCAATCCTGAGTGGTACATTGGGCACGTTGTTGGGTCCATCTGTACCGCGCTGCATGGTGTCGTGGTTGCAAAGATGGACCTTGCCATGGACGTCGAGAGTGAAGTTGCGCATCATGCAGTCAATTGCGCACAGTTTGAGTCGTAACACGACGTCCTGTGGCTGCACGAAAAGATTAAGGTGGAGTTGCTGTCAGGGTTCCTCCGAGCCATAATCCGTAGGTAGCGGTCATCCACAGCAGCAGTAGGCCAAGGGCGGCCTGAGCGAGGCATGTCATCGACAGTTCCTGTCTCTCTGTATCTCCTCCATACCCGAACAACATCGCTTTGTTTCACTCCGAGAAGCCTGGACACTTCCCTTGTTGAGAGCCCTTCCTCGCACAAAGTGACAATGCGGACTCGATCGAACCGCAGTATTGACCATCTAGGCATGGCTGAACTACAAGCAACACGAGTCGTGTACCTCTTTCCTGATTGAGTGGCTGGAACTGATCGGCTGTTGGATCCCCTCCGTCTAATAGGTGCTGCTGATGCATGGTTGTTTACATCTTTGGACGGGTTTAGTGACACCTCTGAACAGTCAAAGGGACTGTGTCTGTGATACAATGTCCACAGTCAACGTCTATCTTCAGGAGTTCTGTAACCGGAATGATGCAAAACTTTTTTTGATGTAATAAGTTTCCTTTAATTTACGTCTCTGGTCACAAACTTTTTGTTAACAGATCACCGGTTTCGGTCTTTAATGACCATCATCAGATCTGTTTCATAAAAACAAAGTCCTAATGTACTGCAGCCATAGTGGCATCGTCAAATGTTTTGATGTGTGTATAATTTTCAGTATTTTGTGTAATTGATGGTTGAGATTATTTCAGTTAAATTCTATCATTCAGAACAACAGCAGTATCGCCACAGCCTCTTGCTCCATGAGCTGTCTTCTCGTAATGTCACACACTGCATCGAACAAGCAGTAAGGAGAAGTGCGCTTCAAATGACAATCCAGCCTTGCACAGTCAAGTTTTTCAGTTTCCGTGGATCTTTTCAAGAAAATTTTGGCATGGTTACTTCAAAGAGGCCGAGACCGATTCGTTTCTCCACCCTTGTCTAGAGCGAGCTATGGTGTCATCTCTAAGGATTTCAGTTTCCACGGGACGTTATTAATCCTTCTTCTTTTTCTTTCAGAGTGAAGCTGAGTATAACATTAAAGAAATTTTGAATTCTCATTCATAACGGATTGCTCTCATACTTCTGCAGATGACTCCCACCGACGCGTCCGGTGGCGGTGACCACTACCGATGCAGACCAGCGACTTGCACAGCCAACGTGAACGCCAAGTGCCCCTCAGAGCTGCAGGTCGTGGCCAACGGCGCCGTCGTAGCTTGCAAGAGTGCGTGTCTCGCCTTCAACACCGACCAGTACTGCTGCCGCGGTGCCTACAATACGCCTCAAACCTGCAAGTCCTCCACGTGGCCAAAGAACTACCCGAGCTTCTTCAAAGGTCTCTGTCCTGATGCCTACAGCTACGCATACGACGACAAATCCAGCACATTCACGTGCGCCAACACAGGCTACAGGATCACCTTCGGCTGAATCACTCACTTGGATGTCTCGTCTGCTCCATTTTAATAAACTGCATGCTTTTCTTCTTCCGTGCTTTAGTGCTTTCTAGTTAACGAAAAAATAAATCTGTAGCAATTGATGTACTGTTTGTTATTGCAATATGAAAGTCCTTCCTGTGCACCGAAAGGCTTATGTTTACTACGGTATGCGTCACGTCAGAAAGCACCGTTATGCAGAGACAGACAGAGAGAGAGAGAGAGAGAGAGAGAGAGAGAGAGAGCGACAGGGACGCGTGGAGGGGATGAGCCTTGCGTAAGTGTGGTGGTAGAGTGGGCAGAAGCAGCTTCCATGTTGCCTAGCCTGAAAAATGTTGCTGTGAACCATAATGAATAAAAATGCATCTCCATTCAAGTATGGCCGCTTCCCAGTCTGGAGGAGTCAGTTCATGACTGTCGCCGGCCGGTGTGACCGAGCGGTTCTAGGCGCTACAGTCTGGAACCGCGCGACTGCTACGGTCGCAGATTCGAATCCTGCCTCGGGCATGGATGTGTGTGATGTCCTTAGGTTAGTTAGGTTTAAGTAGTTCTAAGTTCTAGGGGACTGATGACCTCAGCAGTTAAGTCCCATAGTGCTCAGTGCCATTTGAACCATGACTGTCCAGCGCTTTTCACGACAAGGTGTCACGAGGAAGACTAAAGCCTACTGGCTGTTGCATTTTCGTCGAAGAAGATGCGCAGAACGGTTCAAAAATGAACTGCCTTCCTATAAGCCGAGCATTACTGTCGGAATTTCTTGACTTGACGGTCCGTGAAGGCCTGCCGACATCCTAGAGCTGTACAAGGCAAGGCATCCTGCACGTGCAGTTCTGGGTGATGTGCATGACGGCTGCAGCCCTTACAACGGTGCATCGATAGAAAAGACAAAAATCGGCTTCAATAATATTCAGACTGAAATACTGCTTATAGACGAACGATAGGATTTGTCTAGGAGTTTCTCACCAGAACCATCGGAGAATAAACATTGTGCAACCATTGTTGGAGGTGAGACACGGTGGGGGGCAGGAGAATGTTACCCTGTCATACTCCAGTAGCTTCAATGGCACGTGGAAGATACTTTTGATCGATTCGAGTACACTTCATAATGGAGATCATATTCTCCCACATTCTGGGGTTGTTTTATAAATGCGATAGAAAGGAAAATAAGCAGTTTAGAACAAAAATTACATCTCATTCCTCAACATAGCCTCCAGCTATGCCTATACACGTGGTTAATCGAGCTTCCTATATTTTTGTGGTCAGTGTGTTAAACTCTGCAACATAATCATTGTCGCCATCATCATTTCCTCTTTTTCTGCTAATTTCTTTCCACCAACTCCAATTTTCGACTCACTGCCATCTCAGTTTGAGCAATAACATGGATGAGAAACGGAATCAGAACCCAATCCTTGCTGCAGAATAGGACGGTGCTGCCGAAGGAGAATATCTGTTGATTACTTTTGATTTTTTCAGCTCACACCTCAGACAAGTCACAAATTAAACAAGATAGGTGCTAGATATGGTACTGCCCTGTTCCAAGCAATCAGTAACAGTTATATCCTAAGATTCCGAAGAAACAACCGGCATCTCCTTAGCATTTGGCAGAATGGTATTTGCTTTCTATGGTGAGTCGAACTGGTGCGTGTTTGTTGTCTGAATTGCTGTTTTATATCTGGTTTGCAACGATGGAGTAAGTTCAAAAATGTTCAAATGTGTGTAAAATCTTATGGGACTTAACTGCTAAGGTCATCAGTCCCTAAGCTTAAACACTACTTGACCTAAACTATCCTAAGGACAAACACACAGACCCATGCCCGAGGGAGGACTCGAACCTCCGCCGGGACCAGCAGCACAGTCCATGATTGCAGCGCCTCAGACCGCTCGGCTAATCCCGCGCGGCCGGAGTAAGTTCCATAAACAGTCACACATGGGTTCAAAACGTCCTGTTGATTACGATTAAACATTTGCCAGACACTCAGGTGAAACATTCTTTCAGATGCATGTTTGGCAAACAGTCAGCAATAGCGCTGTTTATCGAGAACGAAGGTTTTTAACTTCCAGTTTTTCGTCCAGGATATTGTGTACTCGTGCAGCCTCGTCTATCTTTCCCACTCACAATTCGAAGCCATACATTAGAACATCAGATTATGAATGTTTTCAGCGATCTCTGTATTGGTGATCCCCGATGATCATCCGGAGCACTTTTCACTCTAAGTGATCCTACAGCCACTCTGAAGTACTGGTGCAGAATCCCAATGTATTAAATCTGTTTCACCCTTTATGGGTCCCGCAGTCCAATCCTTAAAATAAAATTATAATAACACGCGGTTTTATGGGAGTTGGCTTAGTGGTTTGTCATCTCATGTTACGAACACATGTGGTAACGCTCTTATCCTTGCGCTACCTTTGCGCTTGAGGAGGTAGGAATGCACTGTTTGCACTTTCCGTTAACGGTGGTCAGTTATTACTATCTAAAAGCTATGTATTTTTGTATAACAGTTTCTTTGCTATATTTCAGTATTAGGATTCTGAAGATAGAAATAACTACGAAATGCTTCACTTTATGATCAGTGAAGTCAGTCTTCACCTGCTATATGACTTTTTATACGACCTAGCCAGCTTAACGACAGATCTACGCATAACTTCCAGAATCGTCGCTAGCCTCCTACTGACTTTGTCACACCCTTATTATCGACTTAATCTATTTTCCTCAAAACCGTGACTACTCGTATATGCGATAGGTAGCAAAAAAAAAAAAAAAAGAAACGACAAAATAAGATTTCTTCCAGTCGTCTCCTAACTAAAGAACTTGGAAGGAACAGGTTCCGAAATGACAATGGAGTTCCTCAGTTGGTCTAAGAGGCGATGTACTGCCCATTTATCGTACAGTATGTTGTTGTTGTTGTTGTGGTTGTAGTCTTCAGCCTGAAGACTTGTTTGACGCAACTCTCCACGCTACTCCATTCTGTGCAAGTCACTTCATCTCCGAGTAACTACTACAACCTATATCCTTCTGAATCTGTTCACTGTATTCACCTCTTGGTCTCCATCTACGATTTTTAACCACCACAAATCCTTCCTTCTTTTTATCGTGTACTGGAAAATAATACACATCACATAGTGTATATCCTTCCACATCTGTCCCTTTCCCCATTCTTCCCAAGCACGCGAGCGCTTGCGTGTGTGCGTGTGTGCCTGCATGTGTGTGTGTGGGGGGGGGGGGTGTCAGAGAGAGAGAGAGAGAGAGAGAGAGAGAGAGAGAGAGAGAGAGAGACAGAGACAGGGAGAGAGAGGGTTCTAACGCGTTTATCAACGATTTGCACACTATTTTAAAATATTGAATGAACACCCCTGTAACGTAACATACACTCATGTTATTAGTAGGGCACTCATGGGATACAAAAATAGGCAGCAATTTGTAACCTCCTATAGTGGAACAAAGGCATTTGAGTACTTTTACTGAGTACTTACTCAGTAAACGGTATGCACATGCACAATACGTCCAGTTTCCGGCATTACAGATAATTTGTATCTTGCAGCCAGTGGGAGGCTTGGTAGTCTATCTAAACAGCTTCCAACGCTCTGGACATGAGGAGCCAACTCTCTCTGTGCTGGTACCAGTGGTCCAAAAAAAAGATACCCATAATCGTCACACTATCTGCAGACACCGACATCACCAGACCTCACTTCTGTCGAACAGAATCGCATCATTGTTACCTGTTTTATCGATGGGACACTAAACAGTCACAAGCTATCAAGTATGCTACCGCACTCGATGTAAGGCAGTCCAACATCAATGATCTCCCACCCATTACACACACATAGTTACAGACCTTATTATCAGAACATTTCGAATAGTCAGACAGATCATTCGGGAAACATAAAAAGGCTTGCACCCGCTCTAGACTTAACACCTCTGAATTTTTATTTGCGGCGAAAATTAAAACAAGCGGCTTTCAAACAAATATCAATGTCTCCCGAAGACATGAAATGTGGTGTAACACGGACGTTGGCAGCGATAAGTCCAAATGAAATGATGCGTGCGTTATTGTCTGCTCTTAATCGCTTTACAGTGTGTATCGATGCTCATGGTCAACATTTTGAGCACTTGATATGGCAGCCATAATAACAAACAAACGAACCGACTTCAGCGGCTTGCAATGCTGTTATTTTTTTACTATTTGAACAAGCTGCACATACGCTATGTCGTTGAAGTTCTCTTAAAAAGTTCTTTCCAGTCCCACAGAAAATAGTATATAGTTCTCTTGTTTTTTAGTCAGTGTCATATGTCAGTAGCTACAGTCGTCAAAAATTACTTGCCTACGTCAGAAAATTCGGCATATTGTCACTGTAACTTAGTGAAAACCGTACCTTGATATACACTGACGAGCCAAAGAAGCTGGTACACCCGCCTAATCTGGTGTAGGCCCCCACGAGTTCGCAGATGTGCCGCAACACGACGTGGCTTGGACGACTACGGTCTGAAGTAGTTCTGGAGGGAACTGACAGCATGAATCCTGCAGAGCTGTCCATAAATCCATAAGAGTAGGAGGAGGTGGAGATCTCGCACGTTGCAAAGCATCCCAGATATGCTCAATAATGTCCATGTCTGGAGAATTTGGTGGCCAGCGGAAGTGTTTAAACTCAGAAGAGTGTTCCTGGTGACACTCCATAGCAATTCTGGATGTAAGTCCGTTGGAATGCACAATGGACATGAATGGATACAGGTGATCAGACAGGATGCTTACGAATTTGTCACCTGTCAGAGTCGTATCTAGACGTATCAGGGGTCCCATATCACGCCAAGTACACGCACCCCACACCATTACAGAGCCTCCACCAGCTTGAACAGTCCCCTGCTGACATGCAGGTTGCATGGATTCGTGAGGTTGTCTCCATACCCCTACACGTCCATCCGATCCGTACAATTTGAAACAAGACTCGTCCGACCAGGCAACATGTTTCCAGTCATCAACAGTCCAATGTCGGTGGTGACGGGCCCAAGCCAGGCGTAACGCTTTGCATTGTGCCATCATCAAGCGTAAACGATTGGGGCCTTCGGTTGCCAAAGCCCACATCGATGATGTTTCGTTGAATGTTTCGCACGCTGTCACTTTTTGATGGCCCAGCAGTGAAATCCGCAGCCGTTTGCGGAAGGGTTGCACTTTTGTCACATTGAACGATTCTCTACTGTCGTCGTTGGTCCCGTTCCTGCAGGATCTTTTTACAGCCGCAGCGATATCGAAGATTTTATGTTTTACCCGATTCCTGATATTCGCGGTACACTCGTGAAATGGTCGTACGGGAAAATCCTCGCGTCATCGCTATCTCGGAGAAGCTGTGTCCCATCGCTCGTGCTCCGACTGTAACACCACGTTCAAACTCACTTAAATCTTGATAACCTGCCATGGTAGCAGCAGTAAGCCATCTAACATCTGCGCCAGACACTTGTGGAATATAGGCGTTGTCGACCGCAGCGCCGTATTCTGCCTGTTTACGTATCTCTGTATTTGAATAGGCACGCCTACACCAGTTTCTTTGGCGCTTCAGCGTATTTAAATATTCTGGTTTTTACGCTGGTGTGCGAAACGTAAGGACGAAATCAAGAGAGCAGCATACTACATGTGTCGAAATCAATGGGTATGTAGCAGCTTGTTGCCAGTGGCTCCCAGTCGTGCACAGGAAGCTGGATGTCGCATGCCGTGAAGTCAGCCTAACTACAGGACCAAACGGGGCTGGCCCACGTGAGGGAATTGAAAGAACTGGGAAAGGCAGTATGTGTGAATGAGCGAGCAGTTACGGCGCACTGCCGTGGTATTCTCCATTACAAATGGTTCAAATGGCTCTGACCACTATGGGACTTGAACATCTGAGGTCATCAGCCCCTAGACTTAGAACTACTTAAACCTAACTAACCTAAGGACATCACACACATCCATGCCCGAGGCAGGATTCGAACCTGCGACCGTAGCAGCTGCGCGGTTCCGGACTGAAGCGCCTAGAACCGCTCGCCCACAGGGGCCATCTCTCAATTACAACATGAACCCGAGACAACATCTGGATAACTTCACACGGTGGAGAATTATCGGGAAAGTGACGAGTGTAGCCCAGGAGTTTGTTATTGCTCACAGCGTTGTTTCACGTGGATGGGGAGCGTTCCAAAGCGCAGGCACTGCTGTCCGACGGAGCGGAGGTGGTCGACCACATCCAACTATAGCAGCAAATTGCCGATACACTGTGTAAGAGGCAAGAGAGGACGCACGTCGTATAGCGGATGCAATTCCAACCACATATAACAGGTCTGCGAAGCACACTGCCTCACGCTTCACGGTGGCAAAGAGAATGCATAGTGGCGTTCTCTTCTACCGACTACCCCCTCACATCGGCGACACCGTTTGCGGTGGTGCCAAGAGCACAGGGACTGAATCAACGAGGAGTGGAGTCGCGTGCTCTTTGCGGATGACAGCGGATTCGGTCGGAGTAGTGATGTCGCATCACACCGCGACACGTGGGAACACGTAATGCGCCCAAGAATATTCTCGAACATAATCTTTTTGAAGGTGTAGGTGTTATGCTGGGGGGGGGGGGGCATAACTTTACGTCGGTGTACTGACCTCCAAAACTTTGGACACGGTACATTCACTGGTGAACGTTTTGTGACTCTGTACTCCCACATGTGCGTCTTGTCAGGGGTATATTCGGACCCGACTTGATGTTTATGGATGACAACGAGCGATCGCATCTTGGAACGAGAGGATGTTCGGTGAATCAGCTGCCCTGCCCATTCTCTAGACTTCAGTCCCATCGAGCACTTCTGGGATGCGTTGGGGAAATGTGTCGCAGCACGTCTAGATGCGCCAACGAACATCCTGTACTTGTGAGCCGCGCAGGTGGGTGAATGGAGCGCCCAACCACAATAACTCCTTATCAACCTTGTGGCCAGCGCGGGATCACGTTGCAGAACATCCACTGCCGTCCGTAGCGATTACACACCCTATTAAGGACAATATCCCGCCTTACATAATCTCCAGAGGAGCATCATAAATCTCAGAACAGAGTCTTCGAATAAAAGAGTCATGCATGTATTCATGACGATGACGACGTTTGATATGTGGGACGCTCAACTGCGCGGTTATCAGCGCCCGTACAAATTCCCAACCATTTTCGCCACTTTCATGAATGATGATGAAATGATGAGGACAACACGAACACCCAGTCACCTCGAGGCAGGAGAAAAATCCCTGACCCCGCCGGGAATCGAACCCGGGACCCCGTTCTCGGTAAGCGAGAACGCGACCGCGAGACCACGAGCTGCGGACGCATGTGTGAAGGAATAAACACTGTTCTGACTATTGCAGCTGTGGTAAATATTACGAAATGGGTTCACACTTAGCGAATTTAGAACTGACGTCAGCTGTTTGCAACGCATGAAAATCTGTTTCACAGTGTCTACGTCCGATAGCGCTCGCACGCCATTCGTGTGATTCCCACGTAGGGTGAGACAATGTCTTCCTCGTCATTTTGTTTTGATTTTGCATGTAATACATTAACGCAGTGTCTATATTTCTACATCTACATCTACATTTATACTCCGCAAGCCACCAAACAGTGTGTGGCGGAGGGCACCTTACGTGCCACTGTCATTACCTCCCTTTTCTGTTCCAGTCGCGTATGGTTCGCGGTAAGAATGACTGTCTGAAAGCCTCCGTGCGTGCTCGAATCTCTGTAATTTTACATTCGTGATCTCCTCGGGAAGTATAAGTAGGGGGAAGCAATATATTCGATACCTCATCCAAAAAAGCACCCTCTCGAAACCTGGACAGCAAGCTACACCGCGATGCAGAGCGCCTCTCTTGCAGAGTCTGCCACTTGAATTTGCTAAACATCTCCGTAATGCTATCACGCTTACCAAATAACCCTGTGACGAAACGCGCCGCTCTTCTTTGGATCTTCTCTATCTCCACCGTCAACCCGATCTGGTACGGATCCCACACTGATGAGCAATACTCAAGTATAGGTCGAACGAGTGTTTTGTAAGCCACCTCCTTTGTTGATGGACTACAGTTTCTAAGGACTCTCCCAATGAATCTCAACCTGGTACCCGCCTTACCAACAATTAATTTTATGTGATCATTCCACTTCAAATCGTTCCGCACGCATACTCCCAGATATTTTACAGAAGTAACTGCTACCAGTGTTTGTTCCGCTATCATATAATCATACAATAAAGGATCCTTCTTTCTATTCGCAATACATTACATTTGTCTATGTTAAGGGTCAGTTGCCACTCCCTGCACCAAGTGCCAATCCGCTGCAGATCTTCCTGCATTTCGCTACAATTCTCTAATGCTGCAACTTCTCTGTATACTGCAGCATCATCCGCGAAAAGCCGCATGGAACTTCCGACACTATCTACTATTTGAGAGCAGCTGTGTAGCTCGATTAAAAATATCCGTGAGACACGCATGTATGCGTGCACGCACAGTATCGTCTGAAGCTTCAAAACAAAGCACCATAAATTAATGCCGTCACCCTGCTAGTAGCTGCCAGTAACTCACTGTAAACTGCTCCTGTCTGTGGAAACACCTACCTCTGTAGTTGTGGCTTGTCACAATAATTCACGCCTTCAACACAATCTCTTTTGAATCAAATTACCATTTATACAATTTCATATGGTGATGAAGGCCAGGTAGGAGGACGATTCGGTTGACGAAAATAGAATTCCAGTATCCTCAAATATTGTCTGCTCTGTGTGTATGCAAAATATGTTTATAATATGTTGCTTGAATCCGGTTGCCTTGGAGATTCAAGGGTTCAAACATACAAAAACGAAAATCACTGCAAAAATACCAAAATGAAAACTGAACAGAATAACATTGATACGTGTATCGAAAGATTGTATTTCATTACTAAATTACAGATCTTGGTTCTGATTCGCTCATTGTAAATAATCTTGAAAGTTATCGATCAATTTTTATCGATGCTAGAATTAATTAACCTATATAGTTCGATGCAAATGTTCTTCAGGCATGCAAGTCAAATAGACACAAATGTACACCGAAGTACTATTTTCCGGCGTTTTATATTATGAAAAGGCAGAAAAAACATTCGCGTCAATATATCTTTAATGTACTGCTGCCTATAAACAGCATTATTTCCCACCCTGTTAGAGAAAATATAAAAATCTCCAAATACAGAGTATTACCTCCAGGTGACGGGATCAAATATGGCTTCTATCTCAGTGAGTTCGCCACCAGAAAATCATAGGTAATTGTCATCACTCTTCTGGCTGATGCAGCCCACCACGAATTCCTGTCCTGCACCTACCTTTTCATCTCAGAACAGCACTTGCACCCTACATCCTATTTGTTGGGTGTAATCCAATATGTTTCTTTCCCTACCATTTCTACCCTCTACCGCTTTCTCTAGTATCGTAGCAGTCATTACCTGATGTCTTAACACATATCCGATCCGCACTGCGCTTCTTCTTGTCAGAGTTTCTCTTTACGCTAATTTCCTGAAAGATTCAGTGGAGAACCTCCTCATTCGTTATCAGTCCACCTAATTTTCAACGTTCTTCTGTAGCACCACAACTCAAATGCTTTGATTCTCTTCTGTTCCTGCTTCCCCACAGTCCACGACTCATTATCATACAACGCTGTGCTCCAAACGTACATTCCCAGGTAATTCTTCCTCAGATTAAGACCGAGATTTCATACCAACAGTCTTCCTTCGGCCAGGAATTCCCTCCTTGCCTATGCTAATCTGCTTTTTATGCCTTACTTCGCCCGTTATGTGTTGTTATACTTACAAGGTAGCACAATCACTTTGTCTAGTGCGCGGTCCCCAATTTTGATCATAAGTTCAATTATCCTTTCCAGTCCTCTGTATGTTATGCTTGTCAGCAACCTGGATGCACGAGTCGTTAAGCTGACTGCGCGATAGCTCTCACACTTGTCCGTCCTTGCTATCTTCGAGAATGTGTGGATTATATTTTTCCGAAAATCTGATGGTATGTCTCTAGGACACCCAATGATTTTAGATGGAATGCTATCTACCCCTTCTGTCTTTACGTATTGAATTACGCGTTAAATATCCACTTATATCCATACGCGTCACTTCATCTTCTGTTTGCGATTTCGGCATATATACCTCGATTTGCTGTCGAATCTTAAATATCAATCCTATCACTGAAATATTCACTGTTGTGGTCAGAGAAAAATCGGCTTTACCCAAATCAGGAAAATTACTTGAAATCTCAGCCTAGTTCTGTAAAAGAATGCTTACTAAAATTTAACAAGAGACAGACACAAACGGTTAACAGTGTACACTCATCGATTCGTTACTTGGTTTGTGGCAGGTTTATACCTCATAGCCCTCCATGTTTCTCTGTCGTCTGCTTTCCTCTTCATTCTTTGGTATACTCCTTGCGGTCTATTGATGTCATCGAGCATTTGATATCTTCTTCTGCTCTTCCACCTGTTTTCTAGAATAAAACCATGAATTACCTCTACTAGAAGACAGTCTCGTCTCAAATTATGTACTATCCAATTTAGCTTCCTATTCTTCACTGCCAGCAACAACCTCCCTTCTTTCCCAACTATTCTCAGAACCACGTGATTCCTGACTTTATCAGTCCAGCTTATCTTCTCTATTCTGCGCCATATCCACATTTCTCAAGCTTTAATTCTCCACACGTCCTGCTTTCTCAATGTCCATGTTTGTGCTGCGTACAAGGCCACGCTCCATCTGAAGCATTTCACTAATCGTTTCCTTAATTCTGTGTTCAAACCACAAGCTAAGAGTCTTTTCTCCTTTTGAAATGTCTCTTTCGCCAGCGCCATTCTGACTTTGATGTCCTGTTGACAATTCACATCCTCCCTACTTGGACCACTTGGACTACTTGAATGTCCTCACTTGTTCTATGGCTTCTTGCCGTAACTCATACTTCCTTCTTCTGCTTTACTCTAATTCAGATCACTCAGGCTAGTTCCATAAAATATGCGCAAATAAAATTCAAACGATAGTTCCCACAAGGTTTCAACGAAAACAACAAGGAATAATTTTATCTTAAGTGAAAATTTACACAAGACGAGTGCCAGCAATATTTATCAATTAGAAACTGGGACATAAACGGAGAGAAACCTTTATCAATGTAATGGCATCGGTAAACTCGTAGAATAAAGGCGGGTTTAGCTCAAATCTACAACACACCATATACGGACCTCGAAGGCATACTGGGTAGCTCAAATAACAGTTCACATAATCTACACACAATCTGCTCACCCAACAAGTCCAACCACAGCTCAGTAATCCTACTTTTCTCGTTAACTCTGTAGCAACAAATAGCCAATCAAATTCCAGACCGTTTTCCATCAAACCCGAGCGACGTGCTTCTTGGACATATGAGTTGGCATCATACACAATCATACAGTCGCTCCAAATGATATCCAGTCTTGGCCTATACTCATAATGTCTATATCCAGAGAACTACCAGCACTTACCCTTGGATGTCCATCCTCTCGGTACAGATGGTCAACGACTGAGGGCGAGATTTTGCGCACCGCTGTTACGTCGGCTCGGTAGGCGCATGCCGCCTGGTGGTGGTTGCTTGGCTACAGGTGGAAGGAGGTAAAACCAGGCCTTCGACACGTATTGAAGCGCCATATAGCTCAGAATCCATCCCGGCATTCACCTCAAACGAATCTGGGAAATCACAAAAATCTATTTCTGGCCGACTGGGAAGGCATTTGAACCACCAACTTCCCGAAACCGAGTCCAACGCCTCTGAGTCGAAGCGGATGAGGTTCAGACTTTGTGCGGACTTATTTCATCTAGTAGCGATCAGCCGGCCGGTGTGGCCGTGCGGTTAAAGGCGCTTCAGTCTGGAACCGCGTGGCCGCTACGGTCGCAAGTTCGAATCCTGCCTCGGGCATGGATGTGTGTGATGTCCTTAGGTTAGTTAGGTTTAATTAGTTCTAAGTTCTAGGCGACTAATGACCTCAGAAGTTGAGTCGCATAGTGCCCAGAGCCATTTGAACCATTTTTTTGAAGTAGCGATCCATGAGAATAGAATAAAGGTCAGCTTAATTTCTGCTGGTACGCGCATCGTCAGGGCATTACGTGGGAAAACAACAAAAGAGACGGCTACACTACTGGCCATTAAAATTGCTACAAGAAGAGGAAACGCAGATGATAAACGGGTATTCATTGGACAAATATATTATACTAGAGCTGACATGCGATTACATTTTCACGCAATTTCGGTGCATAGATCCCGAGAAATCAGTACCCAGACTACCTCTGGCCGTAATAACAGCCTTGATACGCCTGGGCATTGAGTCAAACAGAGCTTGGATGGCGTGTACAAGGTTCATCCGACAAAATGACGTTTTGCCATTCGTGCACCCAGGCTCGTCGTTAAGTACACCATCGCAGTTGCTCCTGTCTGTGATGCAGCGTCAAGGGTAACCGCAGCCATGGCCTCCGAGCTGATAGTCCATGCTGCTGCGAACGTCGTCGAACTGTTCGTGCAGATGGTTGTTGTCTTGCTAACGTCCCCATCTGTTGACTAAGGGATCGAGACGTGGCTACATGATCCGTTACAGCCATGCGGATAAGATGCCTGTCATCTCGACTGCTAGTGATACGAGGCCTTTGGGATCCAGCACGGCGTTCCGTATTACCCTCCTGAACCCACCGATTCCATATTCTGCTAACAGTCATTGGATCTCGACCAACGCGAGCAGCAATGTCGCGATACGATAAACCGCAATCGCGATAGGCTACAATCCGACCTTTATCAAAGTCGGAAACGTGATGGTACGCATTTCTCCTCCTTACACGAGGCATCACAACAGCGTTTCACCAGGCAACGCCGGTCAATTGCTGTTTGTGTATGAGAAATCAGTTGGAAACTTTCCTCATGTCAGCACCTTGTAGGTGTCGCCACCGGCGCCAATCTTGTGTGAATGCTCTGAAAAGCTAATCATTTGCATATCACAGCATCTTCTTCCTGTCGGTTAAATTTCGCGTCTGTAGCACGTCATCTTCGTGGTGTAGCAATTTTAATGGCCTGTAGTGTAAGTCTTCTGGCTTGGATCCGTCAGTGTGAACATTCAGGGCTGCGATATAAGAGAACATTATTATAATTCAACACGTTTACTCTGCGTGACGAGGTCGGGGACTGCAGCGGAAGCATTGGCGAAATCTGCTGAGTCATCTCCCAGCGTGAGAACAGAGTTGGTACTTCGCTACCCGGGCCCGCGGTGCCGCGTCGCTCCGACGGCAGTATCGGCAACGTACCACAGCACAATACTATATAATACGCAGATAAAACAGCCAGAAGTCGTCCGCAGTCTGATTTTATAACCGGCGCCGCCCATCAGTAGCGAGCATCGTCATATCTGTAAAAAAATACTCCATTTAGCAACAACACCAGATAAAGTTAATCACTAAACCCAGCTAACAACTTGGTAATAGTCGCAACACGGTAGAGAGTTAAAAGCACGGTTCAGTACCACAGTCACACACGAAATGATGTGTGTTGTATCTGTACCATTTACCGCTGGCTCGTTGATCGTGTGTATGATCAAAGCACAAAAGCGGAAGTTGTCACACTTGATTGCAGACGTAAGAGTCATATCGAAACGAACAAACCACGTACTAGCGTATTCTTTTACAACATCTAACTAGTGGAAAAATCTGTTCGTAATGAGTACATTCGCTTCATTTAATAATTTTTGAGTTTTCTTTTCTTTTCCGTGAATATTTCCAACTGCGTTAGCACATTTAGCAACAAGCCTTCCTCTGCTGCGTGAATTTCACACATGTTAATCTGAATTTCTCCTACGGTACGCTTAGTTGCTTAAAATGTTTACCTAATGCCACACGATTAGAACTTGGATTACGATGTTCTTTGTGGCGCACATTCTTCATTTCTGGCCGATACATGAAGGGCTTATTTCAATAGTGGTACAAGTCAATTTTTGTTCATTCTGGGATACAGAGTCCTAAAGTTAAATGATCGCTGAAAAATCTGCAGTTGAGAATTCAGAAATATTCAAGTACTTGAACATTTCTGGTATCTCAACTGCAGATTTTTCAGCGATCATTTAACTTGAGGACTCTGTATCTCAGAATGAACATAAATAGACTTGTACCACTATTGAAATAAGTCCTTCACATGATCTTTCACTATCTAGGCAACTGAGTTTACACACTTCGGTCTCAGTGAATTTATCCCCGAGTAAATTCTCTCTGTTCCAGGGTGTGTCCAAGAAAATTAGTTGTCCGAAATGCGACTTTGTGTGTTTTCTTTTCTTAATTGAACCATAATGCCAACAGTTTGCTATATTTTCTGATTAATATCCAAGCATTTCGGAGTTACAACTCTTTTTTCAAGGACAAGATTGTGGCAGAGTAAGTTACTCTGCGGCGGATGCCAAACGTGGAGAAATCAGCGGACGCCTGTAATGACGCGTTCAGACATGGTGAAATCTTAACAAGCTGTGAACTGAAATTTCTGTATTGCCCTGTGACAGTTGTACTCAGGTAGAGGTCAAGATTCAATCATTTTATCAGTCTTAAGTTTTCTGTAATGTGGCGCTTGCCTATAGTGTGTGTAGTTGTGTTGTTCGTCACATAAGATGGATAGCTGGTGGAGGTCAGCTGGTAGAGTGTATCTCTTGTCTGTGGCGGTTGCTCATTTTAATTACATTATGTTATTTTATGTGCCCGTTTGTAAAGTTGCTATGGACCGATATAGTGGTACTTGTTTTTTGAGTTGGTTCAAATGGCTCTGAACACTATGGGACTTAACACCTGACATCATCATTCCCCTAGACTTAGAACTACTTAAACCTAACTGACCTAAGGACAGCACACACATTCAAGCCCGAGGCAGGATTGGAACCTGCAACCGTAGCGGCAGCGCGGTTCCGGACTGGAGCGCCTAGAACCGCTCGGTCACATAGGCCGGCCTTGTTTCTTGAGTGCTGTCCATTTTTTTTCCTCTTGAATCGAAAGAGATTATTGTTCAGGAATGTTTTAATATGCTTAGAATAAGTTTTTGTATTATTATTATTATTTTCTGTGCCCCTTTTACGGAATAATTATTCTTGCGCTCAATATTGTTTATTTTAATATTTATGTGAGCGATAGTTTGAGCTTTTCTGACATAATTTGAGGTTGTTAATAAAAGTTATTTCAAAATAAGCCCACGCTTGCACAAGTCCAACCCAAACTATAGACAGCAATATGTCTTAGCAAATCTCAATATTGTGGAATATTGAAAATTCTCCTCTGTGGCACTTGGGTAAAACTATGAACAGTGACCGGAATCTAGATGGTGGACGGGAGTTTTGCCTTTGGCGAGCCGAACAACTTTTTTCCACGTCGTAATTATGCGACTAAGTGTTGTGCTACGAATACTTATGATCTCATATTCTATATTTTAGATAGTGTTTGAATTACCAACTTTCAGTCTCAAGCGCCAGCGTGTTAAAGCTACCAGATTCTACGTTTATTGCACATTTTGATCCACCGAGTCGTTATTTTCCACGACTACTAACAACCAAAGGAATACAGGAACGGATGGATAGTGTTCTGCTACAGGAAAATGCTCGTGAGACACAGGAAACTGACTTGCGGCGATCTTGCCTAAGACAGCGAACGCATTTATCAGAGAACTGAAAATCGATGTAATTCTGCGTTGTGGTCTACAATGAACGCCCTGAGCCTCAATTTCAATAGACAATGGATCAGCGTACACTGTTTTTAAGTAAATCAGTCAATAACATTACGATCGGTCTAGTACACCTTGCACTCTATGAAATACGGAACAATGACTGCCTCGGAGATTGACAATGTCATATGTTCCACACCAGAGGTGCATATTACAGGCAGACGGGAACTCGTCATGAACGGTTTCGCCATACATCCAGTTATCATCAACATTTCTTCCACAACTCTCCTCCTCCATGCTTACAGCTATTCAGTACTCGAAGTCATTATGGTCACACTACACCATTCGTTTCATATCTGCCGTGACTTTTTCGGTACCGTCCCCTAAACGCTTGTGTTGCCCTCCCTCTATAGTGCTTCTTAGCTTGTTCCAGTTGAAAATATACTTTATTTTAACCTGACACATTTATAATTTTTCACATCATAAGTTCTACTGAATTATACTTCATGAGCTAAGGGAATTATTTCAGCATGGCATTACGGATAATCTGTGGCACTGCTTGGCAGCAGAAGACAAAAATCGATTTTAGAACAAGGCTCGAAGCATCAGCATAACTTTAAAACTTGTACTAAAATAGTTTTTTGGCTTCTGCTACAAGGCAGTGGCACAAATTACCCACGATAAAAATACACAAATTGTCTACGCCTTATTAATCATAGTTTATCTATTATTTCTCAAGTCAAGATTCCTTTCTATCAACACATACTAATCGCATAGGGATGAATGAGAGATCGTGAGAAACGTTTTTTTTCGGCTTCTGACATTTCGTACCGATTTTGGACTAAAACCTACTGTCCGCAGCTCGTGGTCGTGCGGTAGCGTTCTCGCTTCCCACGCCCGGGTTCCCGGGTTCGATTCCCGGCGGGGCCAGGGATTTTCTCTGCCTCGTGATGGCTGGGTGTTGTGTGATGTCCTTAGGTTAGTTAGGTTTAAGTAGTTCTAAGTTCTAGTGGACTGATGACCATAGATGTTAAGTCCCATAGTGCTCAGAGCTATTTGAACCATTTTGAACTAAAACCTACTTTTTGTGGAAACTTTTAACATAAAAGAGACTTTTTACTATCATAGAGTAAAAGTAACAGAAAAGTAAAGCTGTGAGGACGGGTCGTGAGTCGTGCTTGAGTAGCTCGCTCGGTACAGCACTTGACTACGAAACGCGTAGGTCCCGAGTTCGAGACTAGGTCCGGCACACAGTTTTAATGTGCCAATAAGTTTCACATCAGCGCACACTCCGCTGCAGAGCGAAAATCTCATTCTGAGAACAGAAAAGTAAATTACCACGAAAAGTTAGCGGCAAAGGAACTGTGGCTACAACCTAACGGTTCCATCAGTTAACAAGGAAGTGTAGAATTACCGTAGCTTGTAGTGTGGGTGCAACGTAAGAATATCTGATTTACAGCCCGGAAGTAAATTCGTGAACTAATGTAACTGTTAGGGAACTTGTACATTTGTCCGAAAAAATGGAGAAGCACGAAAATTCCCACAAAAGTGCGAAACGGAGAGTTTCAAAAGCATACACATTATTTCGATCTTGCCCCTAAACTGTACTTAATTATGTACAAAACAACAAAATTCAACAAGAAAATCTTTGTTTTATCAGATATGTTATGCATATTATTATTATTATTATTATTATTATTATTATTATTATTATTATTGGCAGTTGCTGTAGTTTATAAATTTGTTGATAAGCGCAACTGTTATATAGCAGATGTTATTAATTTCAGCCGGCTGCGGTAGCCGAGCGGTTCTAGGCGCTTCAGTCCGAAACCGCGCGACTGCTACGGTCGCAGGTTCGAATCCTGCCTCGGGCATTGATGTGTGTGATGTCCTTAGGTTAGTTAGGTTTAAGTAGTTCTAAGTTCTAGGGGACTGATGACCTCCGATGTTAAGTCCCATAGCGCTCATAGCCATTTGAACCATTTTATTAATTTCACATTCTCAAATTTACATGAACCTGTGAACACCAAGAATGTATATTCACGAGCCCCACTGCTTCCAAGTGATTCACCATGCATCAGAAGATTTACCGCAGGTAATGAAATATTTTAGAGTTTTGGTATTTTGCATCAGTTTGCTGGAGTACCCGTACCCCCTTTTTGCTCCGCGTCCACCTCATCACCTTCTTTTATAGAGAAGATTTATCAACCAATTTTTTCCACTTCCATGACGATTCTTCCCTCATATGTATGTCTCCTATCAAGACCCTCAGTTCGCTCCAAGTTTAGAGGCCAGAGACCGTTCAAATTTCTTACTGTCAATGATACGTTAAAAGTCAGCCTTCCTTCATTATTTCTGATAAAGCTCCATTCATTTTAAATACCTTCTCTATGCTCAACTGGAACCGGCTCACGAAGCGTAATTCGCAGTTCTGTTGGGCGACGTTTCTAGAGCGGCTTGCGATAGCAATGCAGCTCACACATCTCTCAAGCAGATGGTAATACCACGTCATTCCACTAGCTGTGACTAGACTAAACAACATTTAATGACCTCCGCGTCGTAGACGAGCTGCACACTTAAAAACAGGCAGGAAACTGCGCTGTCCCGTAGACGCCCTCGGACGGCCATTAGCTGCCGCTTGTTCCGCAGTATCTGTGAAGCAAGTGTGTGCTGGAGGGCATGCTGATTGCAAGGCGGTAAAGAAGCGCACAGTACTACCTCATATTTTACGGCAGAAAAATTGCACGACAGAAGGCTTTTTCTTGACGGGTCAAAAGTTATTTCCCTACTACTTTGTATCGGATTTTCTTAGAACGGTATTGTGGAAAATCTATTTACAACTAGTAGTGAGGTGGCCGAAAAGTAATGGCGCGTTGTTTAGAGCCGTCAGGATATATTTTGGCCACAGTAGGCACACCACGCAAAATGATCACATTTATTACACACCGATACAGCTCTAGACCAACGCTACTTGGTAATGTAACGCTAAAATAATAAATTAAGCTGATATACAACGCTGCAGTTGATTTGACCAGGTACTTTTTTGTTACGAGGCGTGTTTTTTTTTAAGTAAGTGCCGTTTTGAAATTAGAAAAAAGACGTGCTAAGATATCTCAATAATTTTATTTTTACATGAAAGCCTGTACCTTAATCTACTTTTCTACATAATTTCCGTCAATACTGAGGCACTTGTCATAACTTTGTACCAGTTTTTGAATACCCTCCTCATAGAAGTCTGCCGCCTGACTTGTTAACCACTGCATCACCACTGTTTTGACTTCGTCATCGTACTGAAGACGCTGACCGCCCAGGTGTTTCTTCAAGTGCAGAAACAGATGGTAGTCACTGGGCGCAAGATCGGGGCTGTACGGAGGATGATCTAGAGTTTCCCATCGAAAAGATGTGATGAGATTTTTGATCTGATTCGCCACATGCGGACGGACATTGTCTTGCAGCAAAACGATGCCCTTGCTCAACTTCCATGGACTGTTGCTTTGATTCTGGTGTGACGTAGGCCACCCATGTTTCATCACCCGTAACAATTTGGCTTAAGAAATCATCATAGTCGTTGTGGTACCGCTCAAGGAAAGTCAATGCACTGTCTAAACGTTTGGTTTTGTGCACATCCGTCAACATTTTTCGGTAATTCAAGTGCTCAGTCAGAATGCCATACAAAACACTACGATAAACATTAGGAAAGTCATCCCGCAAGGAGGAAATCGTAAAGCGTCTGTTTTCTCTCACCGTATTGTCCAGTTCCTGTACCAAACTTTCATTAACGACCGAAGGACGCCCACTCCGTTGTTCATTGTGCACATTTGTGCTGCCATCTTTAAATGCTCTAACCCACTTTCTTGCCATTCCATCACTCATAATTTTTTCTCCGTAAACTGCACAGATTTCACGATGAATATCGATCGCTTTTAGGCCTTTAGCACTAAGAAATCATATAACATCCCGTACTTCACAGTCGGCGGGACTCACGATTATAGGAGACATCTTAAACACTCAGTAAACAACGTAAACAACGAAGAATCAGACTGTAATGGCGTCAGTAAGTAGATTAAGGTACAGGCTTTCATGTAAAAATAAAGTTCTTGAGATATCTTAGCACGTCTTTTTTTTAATTTCAAAACGGTACTTACTTAAAAAACACGTCTCGTATTATTATTTCCCGACGTAGATAAAGCATCATCAACAACGACTTTCCTTGAAGATCTTGAACACGTCATACATGGAAGGCAAGGAAGCGTTGCAGATGCTTCAGTTGCTTCCATTTTCAGACTGTAAACTTTTATATGTATTGGAAACCAGACTTTGACGTTATACATCGTCCCAAAATAGCTCTTGCTTGTATCAGCAATCTTCTAAGACAATATTTTAGAGACATGGCAGCGTAGGCCTACGTGTAACTCACAGATGAATAAGTGGCTATAGTACTGTCGAAGTAGAAGCGAGAAAGATGTTCATAGATACTGTAAGTCGTTACAGAGTTCGCTAAATTCATCGATGTCCAAATTGTATTGTGAGCTTGCACCTGCATGTACAGAAGCTGCACGTAGCATTGAACACACTAAGAAGGAGCGGGCATACCGTATGACACACCGATGTCGACGATCTTCGGTATGCGAGTCGAGAATAACTCGAATAGAGCTCTTCTGTAAGGTTTTAGGTCACTGTCTTCCCTAATTTCGAAAAAAAAGAGGTGAAAGTTCTTGAGGCTGGATGCATTTCGGATCAAGTGGAAACGTCGAAACACTCGAGAATAAGGCTTGCAAACTTATAGTTCCAGAAAAAAATCAAAGAATTATAGTGATTTAAAGTTATTGCAGATGTAGTTAAGATTGAAAACAGCTGCAAACTGCGATGCATTCAGATCATAATGAACATTCGTGTGCGTGGACTCCAACTGCACTTACTGCAATATTTTTTTGCTGTTTGTCAAGGGAATGAAAGCTGTCGTGAAACGTATATATTTTTATTTTAAATAAAATAAATTTTATCTTTTCTTAAGCACAGATCACACTCAGCTAAACTTACCGAAAGACAGAATTTTCATCTTTGAACATTAGTTTAATATCAGTAGCCATGATAGCAGTTTAGGCCTTATGGTCATTATCAAGTGGAAGATTCCGATCCTACGCATATGTTGAAGGTTTACACATCTACTGGAATACACAAAAATTTCAAATTACAGTAAAACACAGTTCCAGCACACACAGGGTATAGATCGTGTCGTTAAACCCCTTAGGCATGACCACTTTTTTCGCCTTGTCCACGATGAAACAAATTTTATTTATAATAAAAATATAAAAATGAAATTACAATTAAATCCAGACCATTAGCTGCTTACAAGCGTTGATAAATATCAACGGGGACAGCTGAAAACGTGTGACCCGACCAGGGCTCGAACCCGGGATCTCGTGCTTCGATTAAAGACGCTCTATCCGACTGAGCCATCGATAACAGAGAGAGTAGCGCAACTGCAGGGACTTATCGCTGGCATGCCCCCCCCCCCCCCCCTCCGTGAGATCCTCATTTCCAAATTATTCCCCACACACAACATTTGTAGTGCCCCTGCCCACTATACTCAATATTTCCGGCGATCAATCTACCGATTCCCGTGAGCGTTTGAACAATGTTAGCACATTCGCACTGAAGAAGATCATTGCCCGGTAAGCATTATGTGTATGAAGATCGTATCTGTTCTTTCGGACAGATACTATCTTCATATATTTAAATTTTGTCACAGATCTGATTGTCTTGCAACGGGGAAAATTTGGAAAATGTGTGGCTTTAAACCGAGCGTATGGAAGTTCATAACGGAGCAGAAGTACAGTATCTGTGGTCTATCGTTACGTTCCCCACGCGTCACTGCATACATTACTACTAAATGCTACATGAAATGAAATATTTTTGAACAAGTAGAAATGTTATTAATCGTTGTTTCGTCGCAATGACCCTTCAGTACTTGGCTACCGGCACTGTTAGCAGTGACTTTCCACCAAACGTATATCTGCAACGAACTAAAACCGCTAATTCTTTGAAACTACACAGCGCAGCAATTTCCGAAACCATGTAATAGTCTCCCATTACGATGCGTAAGTTTGTAATTTTGCTCAGTGGTGTCTACAGCCTTCTTCTGTAACGATGCAAAAGCGTGGCATCCTGCTACCCGTCCGGCTGGGCGACTCACCAAACGGCACATGTGGAAGAAGGGCCACAGCTCAGAGTTCACGTGAGCTGTCAGGTGAGTTAGTGATGTCACATTGCCACCAGATATCAGCACAATTCTGGCCGTGAATGTGTCATACTGGGAGAAGGTCGTCACTAACCTTCTTACCGACTTACTTACGAGGGCCCGAGAAAAACATTTCAGACGCGACGGCGCTCAGATTCTACATGAAACAGCGTCAGGAGGTGGCATAAAAGGGCGTCAGTGAAAGCACCCCTCAGCTTGCGGCGTTGATTCCAACACATTTCGCGACCGAAAATGATAATTCGTAGTGCGATGACCAACAGGAAGACGTTCTTGACAACCTTTTACACTGCTGACACCCTCGGACGTTTCAACCCTCGTCTACGGACTTGTGGGGCTACATCCCACTGAATGTGGTAGAGCCACACTGGAGTGCACCATGACCGCAATTTTTGTTTTTGTGTTTAAGTTGGAATTATTAGGGACTGTCCCAAACCATTCGACGAAATTTGAAGGTGATCCGAAGCAGCAAAGGGTACTTACACTTTTCAGCTCTTCCGTTATGCGCTCTCCTGTGTCGTGGTCGTGGGGAATGGCAACATTAACATATGCGTAAATGAAAAGACGAAGTGTCCCTCTACGACTCCTCAGTTGGGTAACATCCTCTGAACCACCCAAGTACAATTGTTGAGCACGTAATAAATGTGCCCGTCAGAAACATCGACACCAATTCAGTTTCGCAGCTGTTCCAGTGCCCGAAGATAGGTAAAACCCACCTAAGGGATGTCGAAGGGGTTGCCAAACCCTCAGGCGCTAAAACAACAGTGAGGCTGAATTGGTCAAGACTTTTGGCAGGTATAATACACTCCTGGAAAGTGAAATAAGAACACCGTGAATTCATTGTCCCAGGAAGGGGAAACTTTATTGACACATTCCTGGGGTCAGATACATCATATGATCACACTGACAGAACCACAGGCACATAGACACAGGCAACAGAGCATGCACAATGTCGGCACTAGTACAGTGTATATCCACCTTTCGCAGCAATGCAGGCTGCTATTCTCCCATGGAGACGATCGTACAGATGCTGGATGTAGTCCTGTGGAACGGCTTGCCATGCCATTTCCACCTGGCGCCTCAGTTGGACCAGCGTTCGTGCTGGACGTGCAGACCGCGTGAGACGACGCTTCATCCAGTCCCAAACATGCTCAATGGGGGACAGATCCGGAGATCTTGCTGGCCAGGGTAGTTGACTTACACCTTCTAGAGCACGTTGGGTGGCACGGGATACATGCGGACGTGCATTGTCCTGTTGGAACAGCAAGTTTCCTTGCCGGTCTAGGAATGGTAGAACGATGGGTTCGATGACGGTTTGGATGTACCGTGCACTATTCAGTGTCCCCTCGACGATCACCAGTGGTGTACGGCCAGTGTAGGAGATCGCTCCCCACACCATGATGCCGGGTGTTGGCCCTGTGTGCCTCGGTCGTATGCAGTCCTGATTGTGGCGCTCACCTGCACGGCGCCAAACACGCATACGACCATCATTGGCAACAAGGCAGAAGCGACTCTCATCGCTGAAGACGACACGTCTCCATTCGTCCCCCCATTCACGCCTGTCGCGACACCACTGGAGGCGGGCTGCACGATGTTGGGGCGTGAGCGGAAGACGGCCTAACGGTGTGCGGGACCGTAGCCCAGCTTCATGGAGACGGTTGCGAATGGTCCTCGCCGATACCCCAGGAGCAACAGTGTCCCTAATTTGCTGGGAAGTGGCGGTGCGGTCCCCTACGGCACTGCGTTGGATCCTACGGTCTTGGCGTGCATCCGTGCGCCGCTGCGGTCCGGTCCCAGGTCGACGGGCACGTGCACCTTCCGCCGACCACTGGCGACAACATCGATGTACTGTGGAGACCTCACGCCCCACGTGTTGAGCAATTCGGCGGTACGTCCACCCGGCCTCCCGCATGCCCACTATACGCCCTCGCTCAAAGTCCGTCAACTGCACATACGGTTCACGTCCACGCTGTCGCGGCATGCTACCAGTGTTAAAGACTGCGATGGAGCTCCGTATGCCACAGCAAACTGGCTGACACTGACGGCGGCGGTGCACAAATGCTACGCAGCTAGCGCCATTCGACGGCCAACACCGCGGTTCCTGGTGTGTCCGCTGTGCCGTGCGTGTGATCATTGCTTGTACAGCCCTCTCGCAGTGTCCGGAGCAAGTATGGTGGGTCTGACACACCGGTGTCAATGTGTTCTTTTTTCCATTTCCAGGAGTGTAGTAACGTGCTCAATCAACATGCGAAGGTGTCGCCGAGCTGAGCGAGTCTTAGAGGTAACCCTTTGCCATTTTATTCACGCACATGTTACGGTTGTATTCCCCTGTGATCTCGTCAGAGGAGAACGTGAAAGAAGAGGGTTCAAACAGCATAAGCACCCTTTGCTGCTACGGATCATGTCGTCAAAACCGAGGCTGACGTCTCGGGACGTCACTCTTTTGCTCTATTACAGAGGAAGGTTGTAGGCACGTTGTAGCCAAACTTCACACTTATGCGTCGCAATGGGAGGCAATTACGTTGTTTCGAAACAGCAATCTCTTAACTGCGTTGCGCACTGTATTAAGTTGCGGCCTAATTCTTGTAAATAAGTTTCGTTACTTTTCTTCTAAATGTTTCAAATGGCTCTGAGCACTATGGAACTTAACATCTGTGGTCATCAATCCCCTAGAACTTAGAACTACATAAACCTAACCAACCTAAGGACACCACACACATCCATGCCCGAGGCAGGATTCGAACCTGCGACCGTAGCAGTCGCGCGGTTCCGGACTGAGCGCCTAGAACCGCTAGACCACCGCGGCCGGCTACTTTTCTTCTAACGCTTGCATTTGGTAAGAAACAGTAACTGCGTCATGACCTGTGATGTCATATTTTTCGAAAATGGAATCGCAGTGACGTAAATTCATTCGCAAGTGCTATTTTTGAATGGCCATTGACTAATATGTGAAAGCTAATCTAGTTCGGTGGATCCCAGGGTCTTGCCTCGTCTTGTTATGTAGCGCTTCGTCACATGCCTCGTTTGTGTTGCTCGTCACCGAGATACTCGCCTTCTGGGAACCATACATGAGACCCAGTATTATCAGGTCAATTCGGGTAAGGCAAAGATAGCAATCACGTGTACAGTGCACATCTTCCTGCATCACATTTCAACGAACATTGAAAATGTGTGGGGTCTAACTTCTCTTATGCACACATCAAAAAATGCTTTGCAGCACCAAGGTTCCCAGAACTCCTGAAGTTAGACGTTGACTGTAGATATTGCATTACAGACACAGTCCCATTTACTGCTCAGAGATGTCAGTAAACCCAATCAAAGATGTAAACAACCATACACGAGCAGCGCCTATTAGACGACGGAGGCGATCCTATAGCCGATCAGTTCCAGAAATTCCTCCAAGAAGGAGGTACACAGCTCGTGTTGTCTGCAGTTCAACCACGCCTAGACGGTCAATACCGCGAGTCGATCGCGTCCGCATTGTTACTCTGTGCGAGGAAGGGCTCTAAACAAGGGAAGTATCCAGGCGTCTCGAAGTGAAACAAAGCGATGTTTTTCGTACTTAAAGGAGATACAGAAAGACAAGAACTGTCGATGACATGCCTCGCTCAGGCCACCCTTGGCCTACTACTGCAGAAGATGACCGCTACCTACGGATTATGGCTCTGAGGAACCCTGACAGCAACGCCACCATGTTGAATAATGCTTTTCGTGCAGCCACAGGACGTCATGTTACGACTCAAATTGTGCGCAATAGAGTGCATGATGCGCAACTTCACTCCCGACGTCCATGGCGAGGTCCATCTTTGCAACCACGACACCATGCAACGCGGTACAGATGGGCCCAACAACATGCTGAATGGACTGCTCAGGATTAGCATCATGTTCTTTCACCGATGAGTGCCGCATATGCCTTCAATCAGACAATCGTCGGAGACGTGTTTGGGGGCAACTCGGTCAAGTTGAACGCCTTAGACAAACAGTCTAGCGAGTGCAGCAAGGTGAAGGTTCCCTGCTGTTTTGGGGTGGCATTATGTGGGGCCGACGTAGCCGCTGGTAGCCATGGAAGGTGCAGCAACAGCTGTACGATACGTGGATGCCATCCTCCGACCGATAGTGAAACCATATCGGCAGCATATTGGCGAGGCATTAGTCTTCATGGACGACAATTCACGCTCTCATGGTGCACATCTTGTGAATGACTTCCTTCAGGAAAACGACATCGCCCAGCTAGAGTGGCCAGCATGTTCTCCAGACATGAACCCTATCGACCATGCCTGGGATGGATATAAAAGGGCTGTTTATGGACGACGTGACCCACCAACTTCTCTGAGGGATCTACGCCGAATCGCTGTTGAGGTATGGGATAATCTGGACCAACAGTGTCTTGATGAACTTGTGGATGGTATGCCACGACGAATACAGGCATGCATCAATGCAAGAGGACGTCCTACTGGGAATTAGAGGTACCGGTGTGTACAGCAGTCTGAACCACCACCTCTGAAGGTCTCGCTGTATGGTGATACAACAAGCAACATGTGGTTTTCATGAGCAATAAAAATGGCGGAAACGATGTTTATGTTGATCTCTATTCCAATTTTCTGTACAGGTTCCGGAACTCTCTGAACCGAGGTGATGCAAAACCTTTTTTGATGTGTGTATTCCGAAAGAAACATCCTCCAAAAACTTTCAGTAGTTTTAAAGAACTGTAATAAAGTTTACCCTCGGTTCTTTGACACTGTTCGTAGCAGATCAAGACGCATCTTCCAAAACATAGAGAATTGTCAGGCTTTTCTTTTTTCAATTAATCGAAATTCTGCAGACTGGGAGTGTTTAATGTATTCGAATCTGTTAAGAGGTCCAGATTAAATGCTGCGAAGATTTTCAATTTTGGTATTCTAACTATCGAAGATACCTATTTAAACTCAAATTCACCATTGCATATGACTAATGGACTGATACTTGGAAGTTACGAAGGCGTTGTCTGAACAATAGTGTAGACATATTTGCGCTTTTCTCTATGTCAATCGGATGCCACTTGCATACAACGCTTTTTTTTTTGGGGGGGGGGGGTCTTCATCAGTCTTCTGACTAGTTTAATGCGGCCCGCCACAAATTTCTCTCCTGTGCCAACCTCTTCATCTCAGAGTAGCACTAGCAACCTACGTCCGCAATTATTTGCTGGATGAATTCCAATCTCTGTCTTTCTCTACGGTTTTTGCCCTCTACAACTCCCTCTAGTACCATGATAACCAGTTCTTGATGTCTTAACAGATTTCCTATCATAGTATCCCGACTCCTTGTCAGTGTTTTACACATATTCTTTTCCTTCCCGATTCTGCGCAGGAACTCCTCATTCCTTATTTTATCAGTCGAACTACCTTTAACATTCGTTTATAGCACCACATCTCAAATGCTTCCATTCTCTTCTGTTCCGGTTTTCCCACAGTCCATATTTGACTACTTTACAACGCTGTGCTCCAAACGTTCATTCTCAGAAATTTCTTCCTCAAATTAAGGCCTATGTCTAATAGTAACAGATTTCTCTTGGCCAGGAACGCCGTTTTTGCCAGTCTGCTTTTGATGTCTTCCTTGATCCGTCCCTCATTAGTTCTTTTGCTGCCTAGGTAGCAGTGTTCCTTAACATAACTTACCTCGTGACCATCAACCTTGATGTTAAGTTTCTCGCTTTTCTCGTTTCTGCTAGTTATCATTCCTTTCGTCTTTCTTCGATTTACTCTCAATCCATATTCTGTACTCATTAGACTGTTCATTCCATTCATCGTATCATGTACTTCTTCTTCACTCTCACTCAAGATAGCAATGTTATCAGCGAATCGTATCATTGAAATCCTTTCACGTTGAATTTTAATTCCACCCCTGAACGTTTCCTTTACTTCCATCATTGCTTCCTCAATGTACAGATTGACCAGGAGGGGAGAAAGGCTACGTCCTTGTCTTACACCCTTTTTAATACGAGCACTTCGTTCTCTTATTATTCCTTCTTGCCTGTTGTACATATTATATATGATCCGTCTCTCCCTATTTTCAGAATTTCGAACATCTTGCACCATTTGGCATTGTCGAACGCTTTTTCAAGGTCGACAAACCCTATAAACGTGTCTTGATTTTCCTACAGCCAAACTGATCGTCATCTAGCGCATCCTCAATTTTCTTTCCCATTCTGTATATTATTCTTGTAAGCAACTAGGATGCATGAGCTGTTAAGCTTATCGTGCGATAATTCTCGCACTTGTCCGCACTTGTCGTCTTCGGAATTGTGTGTATGATGCTTTTCCGAAAGTCAGATGGTATGTCGCCATACTCACACATTCTGCACACCAAAGTGAATAGTTTTGTTGCCACTTCCCACAATGATTTTAGAAATTCTGGTGGAATGTTACCTATCCCTTTTGCCTTATTTAATCTTAAGTCCTCTAAAGCTCTTTTAAATTCTGATTCTAGTACTGGATCCCCTATCTCTTCTAAATCGACTCCTGTTTCTTCTTCTATCATATCAGACAAATCTTCCCCTTCATAGAAGCTTTCAATGTATTGTTTCCACGTATCCGCTTTCTCCTCTGCATTTAACAGTGGAATTCCCGTTGCACTCTTAATGCCATCACCCATGCTTTTAATGTCACGGAAGATCGTTTTTACTTTCCTATATGCTGAGTCTGTCCTTCCGACAATCATTTCTTTTTCGATGTCTTCACATTTTTCTGCAGCCATTTCGTCTTAGCTTCCCTGCAATTCATATTTATTGTATTACTGTATTCCTGAGTTTCCCGGAACATTTTTTTACTTCCTCCCTTCATCGATCAATTGAAGTATTTCTTCTTTTACCCATGGTTTCTTCGCAGTTACCTTCTTTGTACCTATGTTTTCCTTCCCAACTTCTGTGATGGCCCTTTTTAGAGATGTCCATTCCTCTTCAGTTGTTCTGCCTACTGAGCTATTCCTTATTGCTGTATCTATGGCCTTAGAGAACTTCAATCGTATTTCGTCATTCCTTAGTACTTCCGTATCTCACTTCTTTGCGTATTGATTCTTCCTGACTAATGCCTTAAACTTCAGCCTACTCTTCATCACTACTGTATTGTGATCTGAGTCCTTATCTGCTCCTGGGTATATCTTACAATCCAGTATCTGATTTCGGAATCTGTGTCTGACCATGATGTAATCTAACTGAAATCTTCCCCTATCACCCGGCCTTTTCCAAGTACACCTCCTCCTCTTGTGATTCTTGAACAGAATATTCCCTATTACTAGCTGAAACTTGTTACAGAACTCAATTAGTCTTTCTCCTCTCTCATTCCTTGTCCCAAGCCCATTTTCTCCTGTAACCTTTCTTCTGCTCCTTCCCCTACAACTGCATTCCATTACTATTAGATTTTCATCCTCCTTTGCATACTGTATTACCCTTTCAGTATCCTCATACACTTTCTCTGTCTCTTCGTCTTCAGCTTGTGACGTGTGCATGTATACCTGAACTATCGTTGTCGGTGTTGGTTTGCTATCGATTCTGATAAGAACAACCCTGTCACTGAACTGTTCGCAGTAACACACTCTCTGCCCTACTTCCCTACTCATAACGAATTCTACTCCCATTGTACCATTTTCTGCAGCTGGTGATATTACCCTATACTCATATGACTAGAAAACCTTGACTTCTTTCCACTTCACTTCACTGACCCCTACTATATCTAGATTGTGCCTTTGCATTTCTCTTTTCAGATTTTCTAGTTTCCTTACCACGTACAAGTTTTTGCCATTCCACGCATCGACACGTAGAACGTTATCCTTTCGCTGGTTATTCTGTGTTTATCGCATGGGTACCTCCCCCTTGGCACACCCCTCCCGGAGATCCGACTGGGGAGCTGTTCCGGAATATTTTGCCAATGGAGAGATTATCTTTAGACTTTTCCAATTACAGGCCACATGTCCTATGGATACACGTTATGTGTCTTTAATGCAGTGGTTTCCATTGCCTTCTGCATCCTCATGCCTTTAATCACTGGCAATTATTTCGCCTTTAGGGGCAGTATCCCATCCCTAGGACAAGTGAGTGCCTTACACCTTGTAATGGTACTTGAATTACGTAACCATTACGGCACCTCACCTCAACCTCTTGATACCAGCAATATTCTACTGTGTTTCTGTAGAATAGTTAACATATTTCTGTGACAACATTCAGATTTGATTTGATTAATGTAGAGGTACTTCGATAAGTCGATTTTTATATATTGCAATGATATTATTCTTGTGTGTATTCTTTCTTTTGTCACTATGATGTTTGACGTACTTGTAACTCTGATTTTTGGGCGCATAAGTGGTTATTAGAGAGTCAAGCTTTGGTCGTCATGTTAAAAAGACGCAAATTGTAGTCAGTTTATGAAATGTGAACTTAAACAGTAAGGAAGATATTTTCAAGTATGTTTTATATTGTGAAGTGATGTTTTGGAACGAGTTACGTGATTTTGCAACTACAGTAATAAAAAAGAAGTGTAATTTAAATTCGCAGTGCTGATTACTATTTTACATCACCATTGTTCTAACTAGCAAAAGTTTAATCTTCAAGAATAGTTTATGAAACACATCTATAAAACTTTTGAATATCGCAGAATAACACCTGGGCCTCTTTGCATCCGAGCTTGGAATCATCGCTACCTAGATTTTCGACGATTGAGCCATGAGTTCACAACGAGACCAGCGTGAGAAACACGAAAAGATGAGTGCCTAGTTTATCCATTATTTCAAGAAATGACTTTATTAACTGTGCTCTAATGACACCTGCCACATAATATAACTTTTTTGTTGCCCGAAAATGCAATATTTAGCAGCGTGAGCAACACTACAATCATAATTAATTTTTGACCTTTGTTGTGGTAGGGTTGTTAGAACCTCTGACCGTCCCACCACCCTCTTTGACACGGCCGTTGGCAGAATGAGAGGGGCTTCTTATGCCGGAAATATTTGGCCACCAATGCTAATTATTAATCAAAATTTAAGCAGTGGCGGGTTTCGAACCCAGGACGTTTCGATTACTAACCTAAGGTGCTACTCCTAGAAGATGGGTGACTGGAAATTGAGAAGTGTATAAACAACGCTCTGATTCGCCCATCGCCTACTGAGGTCAGGATTTTCTCTGACTGGCCTATGATTGGAGACATTCTGTGGTGGGAATTTATTGAACGTCGCAGTTTTCATGGTACTGGCGGAAAACAGTAAATTTTCCTGAATGGCGGTTGCGGTCGGAACGGCGGAAACAGTACAGTCGGGAGGAGTGACACGTGAAAATGAACGCTCTTGATTTGGATGTGGAAGGCGGAAAGTTGCTGGTTTTAGAGGTCGAGGACTCTGAGTTCAGACGGTGGATGAGACTTCACAGTGTCCGTGTTCCTGACGAGTGAGATTCTGGTTCCTGGCTTCGACCACGCATGGTTGACTTACTGCCGCTGCAGATTAGCGATACCGTTTTCATTTATTGTCCAATCATCTACTGGAGTAACTAAAACATTTGATGGATTGCATTCGTATTAGCGACTGAATATGCATTTAGGATACGGTAGTCCTCCCCCAATTTGCTTCATACTAAATGCAATCATTTTTTTTTCTGGCTGTCATGTCATTCAGTCTTACGCTATGTCATTACTTTTTATACTATAAACCATCAGTTTAATTTTATTTGTATTTCATTTGAAGTAACTTGTAGTTTCCATCTATTATTGTTATTATTACTATTAGAATTATTATTATTGTCGATTGAGTAAAAGTAGTCACTCAGTAGGATTTTACAGCAGTTTCCCACTTTGGGATTCCATGCTAGGGTCTTTTCTGAGACAGCGATTCCTTTGAGAAATTAAAATTTAATATCAGCTCTTAAAGGATGTGTTATGGAGTCTGGGCAGTTCCATCATTCCAGGACGATTTTTCAACCTCACACCGCGGAGTTTTGCAGGTGTAGTTGTTCATATTCGGGCAATACAAATGCTGCTATTCGTGACAGATCAATGTAAACGTGACCCTGTTTTGTATTCATTGTACTACGATGTATGCCTCAACAAGCACATCGCGTTGTCTTTCCAAATATTTCATGAAGGCAGTTATTTGCTGGGACCTTTCATATGCTCGGTATCCCACGTGCCTCACATCATCTAATATCAGCCAATCTGAAGATGGCTGAATCAGGCGAAACGCGTCATTGGTCATTTAATTATTACAGCCCTGCAACCACGCCTGTTTGTTTCTTGAATGTCATATGTGTCCGTCTCATTGTGCATTTCTTTCAGTTGCCTTCTGCACTGTACTATACTGTTATTTCTATGTGTGGTCCAAGTTTTACGGAGGTATGTTATCGGCAGTGACACATAATGCGAAAGTTACTTTCGTCCTTAAGTTTCGTACACTAGCGTAAAGTAAGTGAAACTTTTACGAGATTTAAAAGGACTGGGAATTCAGGTGCTGATTTCAGAGCCGTCCTTACATTTTGTGATTCTGCGATATTACAAAAGTTATGGATAATTTAATTATCTGATTTATATTTTACTAATGTTTGGATTACAGCTGTATATATACACAAGTCATGATATTCTGTCGTCCAGCTACTGCTGAATAAACGTTACTTTTGAAAACAGTCTTTTAACTGAATCGAATGAAAAACAGCCCACAGTTGCACTAAATTATGTTTGGCTGGCTCTGAGCACTATGGGACTTAACATCTGTGGTCATCAGTCACGTAGAACTTAGAACTACTTAAACCAAACTAACCTAAGGACATCACAAACATCCATGCCCAAGGCAGGATTCGAACCTGCGACCGTAGCAGTCGCGCGGTTCCGGACTGGGCGCCTAGAACCGCTAGACCACCGCGGCCGGATAAATTATGTTTATTTTAAACCTTGACCATGGTTTCTGCTATAATAATATAGCCTTCTTCAGAAGTCATACACACTAATGAATGAAATATGTCTTAGCCCAGCCGGCCGGTGTAGCCGAGCGGCTCTAGGCGCTTCAGTCTGTAACCGCGCGACCCCTACGGTAGCAGGTTCGAATCCTGCCTCGGACATGGATGTGTGTGATGTCCTTAGGTTGGTTAGGTTTAAGTAGTTCTAAGTTCTAGGGGACTGATGACCTTAGATCTTAAGTCCCATACGGCTCAGGGCCATTTGAACCATTTGTCTTAGTCCAGCGGCTGCGTCAAGACCAATAAAATAACTTCAACAGATATAATCCTGTTTCGAACATAAGTAAAATTACATATGGCACCGTATGTCCTCCGCTACTACGTCTGTTATACATTCGAGACAATTTCGTAACGTTTGCTGTTGTCGCTGCCATGATGACAATAATCTTTTAACTGAGTTCGAATATTCCACACCCAAATGATTTGATCCTCCAAGGAACCTATCTTACTATGGTCTTAAGTTGCTATCGAATATTATTTCATGGTAGTAAGACCTGAGATAAGGAATTAAATTGGTTTCAATATTGGAAGTAAGGATTTCTTGCTGGACTCATAATATATTATTTCGAGAGTACTGTTTTGTTCAACCGAATCAGCAATATTATACAGTAGTTATAAGTATGCCTCACGAATAAAAATTAAGTTCAAGTTATAACAATTTCTGGTTTCGTTCAACAATCTGTCTTAGGTGTCGCGATCGAATTTTCTTCAACACTCGATTACGAAATTATATCACAAGTATTAGATAGAGGACCTTGAAACTAATGGCTGACCAACAATAACATTTACTCGTAGAGGAACAATCGTGCTGACCAGCCGTGCTCTGGTGCTGCAGTGGCGCTTGCATGTTCCTCGCCACATTCATCCGGACAGGAGACACCTGAAGGCGGGTTGGCCCTGCTGGATTTTAGACCTTCTTGCTGCAGCAGTTCCTCTCAGATTACTCCAGACAGTCAGGAACCTAGCGAGGCGGCCAAGACAATAGTAAGGAACGGGACTTCGATTCGGGAGGGCGCCACTTCAGATCCCCATCCAAGCATCCGGATTTGGGTTCCCCGTGATTTCTTTAAATCACTTAGGGCAAATACTGGAAAGGTTCTTCTGAAAAAGACACAGCCGAGTTCATTCTCATCTGTACTTCCGTTCGAGCTTGCACTCCGTCTCTAATGACTTCGTCGTCAACGGAACGTTAAATCTTAATCTCATTTCGATAAGTAACAGTTGATGTCAAAAGTTATTCCCAACAGCCCTTAACCATCACAGTGCTTATCCACTACGTCGCTGAACAATACGGGATTCGAGACAGTGTTATCTGTGAAAGCGTAATGAGGTCAGACTGTGAATATTCGAAGGTGTGTTTCTGGACAGAAATAATTACTCTGCAGATAAAAGTTTGCGCCGAAGCGGGTATATTTTGCTAGTGTACGCAATAACAATTACTTTGTAATGGAAAGTTGAATGAAAATGTCAGTTTTACGATTTTCTATTTTTGTTACATGGAATCGTTAACATTGATTATTATTGAAATTACAATGAAATCCAGACCGTTAGCTGCTGACAGACGTTGATAAATATCAACGGGGACAGTTGAAAATGTGTGCACCGAACGGAACTCGAACCCATTATCTCCTGCTTACACGGCAGATACACTATTCGACTGAGCCATCAAGGACACAGAGCGTTGTGCGACTGCAGGGGCTTATCTCTGGAACGCTCCCCGTGAGACCTACGTTTCCAACTTACTTTTGTTTTCCTTTATTGAATTTCAATTCCCCCCGAAGGGGGCGGGCTGGCAGAAGCTTAGTATGCCGCTCTTCAGCCTACAGACTTTGTTAGAAAGATGAAGAGAATAAATAATAAAAACAGGCGATAAAATCGGAGACTTAAAGAGTAACATGGCGAAAAGAAATTGTGGAACTTAAAACAAAGAACAGATGGATGATGACGCTAAGAAAATACATACAAAGCAGACAGGTAAAACAATAGACAGACAAATAAAAAAACACGGCGACAGTCTGGTTTCTGTTCGCAAAAGACATAAAATTCACACCCAGCGACAGCATGGTTTCTGTTCGCAACACGAGAAAGACGAACAACACTGAACAGTCACTGGAACACTGCACTAAAAAGTTGGCAAAGGTGACATACCACAGCCGAGAGCAGGTGGGAGGAAACTGGACAGATGATGGGAAAATAAAAAAGGGGGAGGAGCTGGGAAAGGAGCTAATGGAGGATGAGGACCCATAAGAGGGGTGGGGGGCGCTGGGCAGACGCGACAGGGAGTGGGGTAGGCAGAGGAGGGGAATACAAAAGGACTCGGGGGGGGGGGGGGAAGAAGGGAGGTAGGGAGAGGTTTAGTGGGGAGAAAACAGGACGGAAGGGGGGGGGGGGTAAGAGGGAGCCCAGGGAAAGGAAAGAGGAAAGGAGGGGGAGTGAGGATCAGAGTTGATAGGAGGGATAAATGGAGGGAGGGAGGGCATCATCCAGGAGGGGGAGTTGATGGAAGCCACCTTGGGAAAGGAGATGTAGGGGGGACACAACGGTGAAGACGTGGCAGGGGGCGGGGATGGGAGAGGAGAGGAGCGACCAGGGGGGTGAGGGGGTTCAAGACGGCGGAAGGTGTAGAGGATGCAGATATGTTCGAGGAATAGGAGCAGATAGGGAAAGGAATGAGATCATAGAGGATCCGCATGGGGGACGGGAGGCATATACGGAAGGCGAGGCGGATTCCAACTTACTGTCCACACACTATATTTGTAGTACCCCTGCCTACTATACTCATTACTCGTGGCAGTCTATCTACCCAAAGAACAGATACCATCTTCATATACACTATTGGCCATTAAAAATGCTACACCACAAAGATGACGTGCTATGGACGCGAAATTTAACCGACAGGAAGAAGATGCTGTGATATGCAAATGATTAGCTTTTGGAGCATTCACACAAAGTTGGCGCCGGTGGCGACACCTACAACGTGCTGACATGAGGAAAGTTTCCAACCGATTTCTCATATACAAACAGCAGTTGACCGGCGTTGCCTGGTGAAACGTTGTTGTGATGCCTCTTGTAAGGAGGAGAAATGAGTACCATCACGTTTCCGATTTTGATAAGGGTCGGATTGTAGCCTAATGCGATTGCGGTTTATCGTATCGCGACATTGCTGCTCGCGTTGGTCGATATCCAATGACTGTTAGCAGAATATGGAATCGGTGGGTTCAGGAGGGTAATACAGAACGCCTTGCCGGATCCCAATGGCCTCGTAACACTAGCAGTCGAGATGACAGGCATCTTATTCGCATGGCTGTAACGGATCGTACAGCCACGTCTCGATCCCAGAGTCAACAGATGGGGACGTTTGCATGACAACAACCATCTCCATTAACAGTTCGACGACGTTTGCAGCAGCATGGACTATCAGCTCGGAGACCGTGGCTGCGGTTACCCTTGACGCTGCATCACGGACAGGAGCGCCTGCGATGGTGTACTCGACGACGAACCTGGGTGCACGAATGGCAAACCCTCATTTTTTCGGATGAATCCAGGTTCTGTTTACAGCATCATGATAGTCGCATCCGTGTTTGGCGACATCGGGGGTGAACGCACATTGCAAGCTTGTATTCGTCATCGCCATACTGGCGTATCACCCGGCGTGATGGTATGTGGTGCCATTGGTTACACGTCTCGGTCGCCTCTTGTTCGCATTGGCGGCACTTCGAACAGTAGACGTTACATTTCAGATGTGTTACGACCCGTGGCTCTACCCTTCATTCGATCCCTGCAAAACCCTACATTTCAGCAGGATAATGCAAGACCGCATGTTGCAGGTCCTGTACGGGCCTTTCTGGATACAGGAAATGCACGACTGCTGCTCTGGCCAGCACATTCTCCAGATCTCTCACCAATTGAAAACGTCTGGTCAATGGTAGCCGAGCAACTGGCTCGTCACAATACGCCAGTCACTACTCTTGATGAACTGCATGGGCAGCTGTACCTGTACACGCCATCCAAGCTCTGGTTGACTCAATGCCCAGGCGTATCAAGGCCGTTATTACGGCCAGAGGTGTATTATTCTGGGTACTGATTTCTCAGGATCTATGCACCCAAATTGCGTGAAAATTTAATCACATGTCAGTTCTAGTATAATATATTTGTCCAATGAATACCCGTTTATCATCTGCATTTCTTCTGGTGTAGCAATTTTAATGGCCAGTAGTGTAGTTAAAGGCTTACCGGCCAATGATCTTCTTCAGTGCAGATGCACTCACCTTGCTCAAACTCTTACGGGAGTCGGTAGATTGAATGCCGCGAGTAAGGGCTATCGTCGGCAGGGGCACTGCAAATGTAGTGTGTGAACAGTAAGTTGGAATTGGGGGTCTCACGGGGAACGAGGCAAAGGTAAGTCCCTGCAGTCACACAATGCTCTGTGTCCTGCATGGCATCCGCCCCCCGTAGCTGAGTGGTCTGCGCGACAGAATTTCAATCCTAAGACCCCCGGGTTTGATTCTCGGCTGGTTCGGAGATTTTCTACGCTCAGCGAGTGTGTGTTGTGTTGTTGTCCTAATCATCATCATTATCAGAGGGCTATCTGCCCTCTGTAATAAAAAAACTGAGTCAACGGCTCAGCACTGAACTTGAACGGGTGTCATGGGACAAATGCAACGAACTATATCGAATAACATGAGAAAAAAATAGGCTCAGTCGGATAGAGCGTCTGCCACGTAAGTAGGAGATCCTGGGTCCGAGTCCCGGTCAAGGCACACATTTTCGACTGTCAGCGCCTGTCAGCAGCTAATGGCCTGTCAGCAGCTAATGGCCTGGATTTCATTGCAATTTCATTCTTCGAGAGCTGCAAGGCCACCAATGGTGATCTTTCGGACTTGTCCGGCGCAGTCCATCCCTTATAGGTAATAACAGCGGCTTAAAGCAATAACAATTAATATGAATATGGTATATGTTCTTTCGGAAATGACACCATCTTCATATTAATTATTATTGCTTTAAGTCGCTATTATTACGCATACAGGATGGACTGCCACTACATTGACTTAAATGCGCTGTGGTCTTGACATCTGAAAGAGCTAAAGATGGCGACATATCCTTCTTCCTGTTTATCGTAATTTTTACACGCGCATCCTGCATCCGTCGTATCAGCAGCTGCCTCACGTCTGAGTCTTTCCTGTTTCGTTTGCAGGAACAGACGTCGCTGCCACAAAACAACATGAAGGGGTTCCTTGTGAGTCCCAGTGTTATCCCACGGGAAAGTGAGCGTACTTTTTCTAAACGTCTGCGAAACTGAGGCCGGTGGTGGGTACCAGCCCGGTATTCACCTAGTCGGATGTGGGAAACACACTGACCCTCGTCTTTAGTCCACCGGCCGGATTCTATCCGGGAGCGGCGCGCCACCCTAAATCACGGAAACGGCTTGCTAACGCGCGCTGCTATCCGGGCGAATCAGTGTATCACAAAAAGCTTCTCTTAAATATATTTACAATTACTCAACGCAACGCTTTACCCAGAAAGAAGTATAGCACATTACCATTATGGTATACTAAAGTACATTTGATAAACTTTATAACTAGCAGATACTAAGCAAGATGAGACGACAGCTTGCATCACAACTTCATTTGACTTATACGTGAATGTAGACTTCCCCGGTGTGTACAGTCGATGAAAAGCTCACGGGTTCCCAGCTAGGTGACGGTATTATAAAACCGCGACCTTTCAACGAGTGATATACCCATCGCCTTCTAAGTGAAGTGTGCCGACCGCTATGGCCGAGTGGTTCTAGGCGCTTCAGTCCGGAACCGCACAGCTGCTATGGTCGCAGGTTCGAATCCTGCTCGGGCATTGATGTGTGTGATGTCCTTAGGTTAGTTAGGTTTAAGTAGTTCTAAGTCTAGGGGACTGATGACCTCAGATGTTACGTCCCATAGTGCTCAGAGCCATTTGAACCATCTAGTGAAGTGTCGAGATTTTCCGGATACCGTCCAGGAAGCTGACTATCTTTTCCCCGTAGAGGTGCCGTATATGTGAATGTCATTCATTTGACTTCTCAACGTTTCGCAGAAAATTTCACAAAATATGTTCAACTGAGAGTTGAGGCTTTTGAAACGTATTACGAATATGACAGGTCATGTTGTATTACGATGTGGTCATGCTCGCCCTTAACGTTCTTATTCTATGGAACGTAAATTACGACGTCCGACTTCAGCAGACGAAAATTTAGGAGAGGAGCAAGGCTACCGACGAACGTAACGGGTTGGTTTACAAAATTTCAGTAAGCTCTGGTGCAAATAAAAAATTTGCCCATGCGGATAATGAATTTCCTGCTGCTGTAAGATCACCGTTACAAAATATATCGCCTGGCGACAACGAAAAACCTAAATCTCTGTCTGAAATTTATTTTGGGATTAAAGCAATGCCGCAGAAAAACTAATAGTGAATTAATACGAGATCTCAAATCCAGGTGCAGAATGCTCACCGTGACACTTTGCAATACATAAAAAATAGTATTATTTTCTAATGACATTCTCTCAGTACTGACAACTTTGAGAAGATGTCGTCATATCTTCCTCTGCAAACTTGATTGACGCAAAATGTACCCGATGACGGCCCTAACGTTAAGAAACCTGCCGATGAGGGGCACTCAGTTCTTCGACAAACACTTTCAACGAACAGTTTCGTTACGTACCGACTTAGAAGCCTTTTTAACAAACAAGAAATGATAAAAAAAATGTTGTAGCAGTTTCTATATTTTACGATTCACGTATATCTTTAATTGTGCGTAATTGTACTCTTTGATGCTGCATACACTTGGTTGCCGCGCGGGATTAGCCGAGCGGTCTCAGGCGCTGCAGTCATGGACTGTGTGGCTGGTCCCGAGGAAGGTTCGAGTCCTCCCTCGGGCGTAGGTGTGTGTGTTTGTCCTTAGGATAATTTAGGTTAAGTAGTGTGTAAGCTTAGGGACTGATGACCTTAGCAGTTAAGTCCCATAAGATTTCACACACATTTGAACATACACTTGGTTCTTGCTGCTCGTTCGAAAACACAAAGATGGTGCTGACGAAAGTTGCTTGAAGTGCCGCTACCCAAGTTTTCAGGATGTGTTCTTTCCATTCCCCATTACACTGTTGGCAGGGAGAGAATATTCAGCACAGTGAGCTTAGTTAAGACTAAACATATTTTTTTTTCTTTCGAATAACCCATTTGGAGGGTACGATGAATCAACTTTGGCTACTCTTCATTGTATTAGATTTCTTCAGTTTCCAAATTTCCTTCATCCTTTTAGAGTGTTGTTCCCTTTCTTCTTGAGTCCACTTTCGTCTAGTTATTTTCTTTCTCTCCTGAAATTCTGCCTTTTGAACTGCCTTTCTGAAATGTGTTCTGTTTTCTATTGTGTCTGTTGTAACTCCAGCATTTTCAATGTCCTTTTCAGTCTCTATGAACCATGCTGGCTTGGATTTGTAGCTATTGAGTAATGTGAATATCCGCTTGGTTAGTCTGTTGTTATCCATTCTGAATATATTTCCAGAAAACTGTAGTCTCCTCTTCCTCATTACATCAGTTAGTTTCTCCGTTTTCAGATATAGCTCTCTGTTTGGTCTTAACCTGTATTCAGCATTATCGTTTCTTTTAGCTCCCAGTATTTTCCTTAAAATTCTTCTTTCGACCTTCTCTAGTTTCTCAAGATCTCCATTTCTTGTTAGTTTAAGTGTTTCTGCCGCATAGAGAGCTTCAGGTCTGGCCACTGTTTGGTAGTGTCTTAATTTCGTGTTCCAGGACAAGGATTTTTTATTATAAACGTTTTTGGTCATATGAAACACTCTTTCCATTTTGTGCACTCTAGTTTCTATAGCTATCTTTTCTTTGGCATTGTATGTAATCCACTCTCCTAGGTATTTAAAGGAATCTGTTTTGTGTATTGTGTTGTTGTCAACTGCAATATTTTGAGGAGCATCACAGATGTTTGTTATAAACTTTGTTTTTTCATAGGATATTTGTAGTCCTACTTTGGCTGCTTGTTTTTGTAGTTCTCTTATTTGTTCTTGGGCATTGTCTAGTGAATCTGTAATCAATGCCATGTCATCTGCGAAGGCTAAACAGTCGACAGTGATCTTGTTTGGATTTCTCCCTAGTTGAATCCCTTTAGTATTGATGGCCTTCCTCCATTCTCGAACTACCTTCTCCAAGACATAATTGAAAAGCAGAGGTGACAGACCATCTCCCTGTCGAACACCTGACTTTATTTCAAACGATTTTGAGAGCTCTCCCCTAAATTTTACTTTCGATTTTGTATTTGTCAAAGTACCTTTAATTATTGCAGTTGTTTTAGCATCGAGTCCCAATTCTTTTAAGATATCAAGCAGTGTATTTCTGTCAATTGAATCATAGGCTTTTTTAAAATCCACAAAAGTAATTACATATTTTAAGTTCCTGATTTTCCTCATTTCTATTATGTTCTTTAAATTTAGTATTTGTTCTGCACATGACCTTCCCTTCCTAAATCCAGCCTGATACTCTCCTAGCTGTTTGTCAAGTATCTCTTCTGCTCTTTTTAAAAGCGCCTTAGACAAGATCTTATAGGTCACTGGTAAGAGGGAGATTCCCCTATAATTGCTAGGATCTGTTTTCTTCCCTTTTTTATGTAGTGGTTGTATTAATGCAGATGTCCAGTCTGGTGGTAATCTGTGTGTTGTCCAGATTTCTTTTAGTATTTCTGATAGACACTGTATCATGTTGTCACTAGAGTACTTCCATAGTTCAGCAATGACATTATCCTCTCCAGGGGCTTTATTATTTTTAAGCTCTTTTATGATTTCTTTTATTTCTTCTGTGGTTGGCGGCTTGGAGTCTGGTGGTGTTGGGTTTACAATATTGAAATTAAATTTTTCTTTCGGTGGATAACAGTTACGTAGTTCTTCAAAATATTCAGCAAGTATTCTACAGTTCTCTATGCTATTGTATGCAGTTTTCTGCGTTTTTGGGTCCGTGAAAAATAGACTAGGAGGAGAGTATTTATTTAAGTTACTTTTGAAAGTTTTGTAAAAGTCCCTAGCATTGTTCTGTTTGAAGTTGGAGTCTATTGATGCTAGTTGGTCTTTTATGTATTGAACTTGGATCTTTTTAAGGCCTTTTGAAGCTTGCTTCCGGGCTTCTTTTAGGAAGTTCCTATTTTTATCATTTTTGTTGGCATTCCAAATGTTCCAAGCTCGTTGTCATGTTAGGATTAGTTTGTCACACTCATCATTCCACCAGGCATGTTTCCATTTTTTGGTAAGGAGAATGGTTTCTTCTGCTGTCTGTACTATATCTTTTTGAAGTTGTTCCCATGTTTTAGGTGTTTTCTTTTCCAAAAGTGTCCTGAAATTGTGTTCCTTGGTTAATTTCTGAGTGTCAAACTTTTTAGGTTGATATTCGCTCTTTCTTTTATATATTGGTCTAATTTTGAATTTAACGACAGATAGATAGTGATCTGAATCTAAACTTGCACTCTTAGCAACTTTTACATTGAGTATCTCTGATGCAGACAGTCTGCTTATAGCAACATGGTCAAGTTGTTTCTCCCCACAAACATATATTAGCTATTACTCCCTCTCTAAACGTCTCAGTGTTGCTGAGTGAGTGTCTCAATGCAAAACGATGCTGAGGTAAGAAGTTAAATTTAACTCAAACTACGACTAAACTTATGACTGAATCAGTTCTTTACGAAAATTCTAAATTTAAACTGACTGCAGAAGGCATCTCCACAGACAATGTGTTGTCTCCTCTGCAAAAACACGATGCTTCAAACCTACCGGACAATGGCTTTGACTTGGAAACAGGGCCTCCGATCTTCTTCGGGAGTGATGTGTTTTAGTAAGCTAATAAGAGCGAATAGAATGGTGATTGTTACATTGCATTGAAGCAGTTGAAGTCAACTTCAGAATTTCGGATGAGAATATAAGAAAAATTAACACATTTGAAAGCAGCTCTCAAAACTGAACGTTTTAACCGACCATTGCATGACTCCCTTTTTTTATGAAATCAGTTTCAGTGGAAAAATATCTGGGGAGGGAGGGGGTAAAATTTAACACACAAAATATTATGTAACAGGTTGAACGTAGAAATTTTGATTTATTCAATATTTTAGGTTTATTTCTATACGGCAAAAAAACGAAAATATTGATTAATTATAAACGTTCAGTTACACAGACATGGAAACAATCAGTGCTATCATCAAGCATCATTTTACATTTTGATTACTTGTGGTCATATTGGCTACGTGTGGGAACCGTGACTGTGTGGTGTAATTACTTAGTTGTATTTTCTGCTTCCAGTCTTTTATATTGTTTTTGCCATTAATTTAACTTATTGCAACGCGTTTCGAGCATGTTCTGTTCGTCTTCAAGAGTTTGTGGATACAGAAAATTATTACCTAACAATAAGATGTCTTAAGTTAAATTAACGTTGAACTTTTTGTATATTGTCCGCTGCTGGTGGGGCTGTTGGGTTATTTGGAGGGAAGAGAGCCATGGTTGGCCACAAATTGATTTCTAGTGATGTCTTCTGCTGGTGTGGAACTGCGTCTCGTTGTTTACCGTGATTGGCAGCGTAGCCTGTGTGGGATGCAGACAGTTTTGCGTCAGCTGTTACGGTGCGAAAAACGCGTGGTACGCTTTTTTTCAGTTGTTCACTTACGATTTTGGCGTCCCAAAGCTTCGTTTGTATCATTGGTACACTGGCGGAGCTGTTGTGAGACACTACATTATCACGCTACTTATTTTGGTAGTTTTCTTTCTTGACGTAATTCACTGCACAAGTTTTTCTACATACCTGTTGACCCTACCCACTTAACACAATATGGCGGCCTTGCAGCGTGTTAATGAGTATCGACTATCGCATATTGCATCGATATTCGTGCTACTGACAGCCTGTAATCGTTCGTTTAATATTGGCACATCTTAAATCTATTGTGTTAGAACTGGCTTAAGACTACTGACAATATCCCGAGTTCTTGAATTCGGTTATTTCATTAAGAATATTATCTCTGTTTTGTACTACGAATGAAAATTTCCGTTTCTTCCATGATATCCATTCGTTTGCTTTTTTCGATACTGTGCAGAATCTATAGATTTTCAATTTTCAAAGGGTGTCCTGAGTCTGTAATGCGTGTTGCTACTGATGATTGTAATAGATTTATCCAGTCTGGAGCAGTGTAAATGTCCTTTAAATTGAATTATGAAATTTCTGCCTGTTTCGCCTATATAATATTTGTTGAACTGGTTGTAGAAAATTTTGTAAATTCTAGATGAATCAATATGTTGCGATTTCTATTGCGAATAAGCTTCCTACTTAGGTTGTAGTTGATGCTGTAGCTTATTTTTTCGTTTGTGTATTTGTATAGCATTGACAATTTATTACACATTATGCCAAGCTATGAATTTTTACATATTTAACGCTGGGGTGCTGTCAGTTGTGATTGTAGAATCATGTTGTTTGTTCAGTTTATTTTTCATCTGTTGTGACATCGTATTTTTTGCGGTACATCTTATCGTTTCTATTTCTTGTTGGCAACAGGATGTCCAGGTTGACCCTACACCAAGACTCCATACTGAAGAACAGTAAACGCCTTTTAGCTAGTAATGAAGTACGGAGTCCTACTGTAATGAATCCCACAGCCACTAAACTCAGAGCAGAGCCAAAAGTCCATAATAGCGGCACATCAACCAGGCCTATCATGCAATCAGTTAGTAGCCCAGCCTACAAATTAATGAGAAAACGATTTACTTGTTGAAAATTTCTCTAAGCACGTCCGACGTTACCTGAGTGACACCATTCCAGGACTTTGGCTTGGATGAGCAGGAGCAAAAAATGAACTTCGTCGCCGGTAGCCTCCCAGCAATTTAGATCTGTTTTAAGCCCCCTATGCCTCACATTCTTGAAAGTCTGTGACATCACATTGCTGAAGCTCTGAATTCGATAACGAGAGACCAGCTGCTTCTTGTATGGCAGGATATGAGCCAATGTTTTGATATTTGTCGTGCAACACATGGTACTTACATTGAATGCATAAACATTTTAATTTTTCTCTTTCCAAGAACGGTGGAATTGTGTTTCTATCTTTTATAGCTTGGGAGCAATATACGTTTGAAATCTTTTTAACAGCGATGTATATGAAATAACTGATGTTAGAGGATGAAAGATTCAGTACGAGGAAGATTGTGGCAAAGTCAGTGCAATAATTGGTTATTGCTAACAACAAAAAATGCGAATTTCTCAGTTAGGTTTGAATGATTTTAAACAAATCCAAACTATTTTTGCTTCGATTTGTAATTTTGGATGAGACTTCAGTCCACCAAATCAAAAAACCCTAAACTGATTTCACCAGTCGCAAAGGTTATTACACTACTGGTCATAAAAATTACTACACCAAGAAGAAATGAAGATGATCAAAGGGTATTCATTGGACAAATATATTACACTAGAACTGACATGTGATTACATTTTCACGCAATTTGGGTGCACAGGTAATGAGAAATCATTATCCAGAACAACCACCTCTGGCCGTAATAACGGCCTTGATACGCCTGGGCGTTGAGTCAAACAGAGCTTGGATGGCGTGTACAGGTACAGTTGCCCATGCAGCTTCAACACGATACCACAGTTCATCAAGAGTAGTGACTGGCGCATTGTGACGAGCCAGTTGCTCGGCCACCATTGACCAGACGTTTTCAATTGGTGAGAGATCTGGAGAATGTGCTGGCCAGGGCAGCAGTCGAACATTTTCTGTATCCACAAAGGCCCTTACAGGACCTGCAACACGCGATCGTGGATTACCTTGCTGAAATGTAGCGTTTCGCAGGGATCGAATGAAGGGTAGAGCCACGGGACGTAACACATCTGAAATGTAACGTCCACTGTTCAAAGTGCCGTCAATGCGAACAAGAGGTGATCGAGACGTGTAACCAATGGCATCCCTTACCATCACGCCGGGTGATACGCCAGTATGGCGATGACGAATACACGCTTCCAATGTGCGTTCACCGCGATGTCGCCAAACACGGTTGCGACCATCATGATGCTGTAAACAAAGCCTGGATTCATCCTAAAAAAATGACGTTTTGCCATTCGTGCACCCAGGTTCGTCGTTGAGTACACCATCGCAGGCGCTTCAGTCTGTGATGCAGCGTCAAGGGTAACCGCAGCTATGGTCTCCGAGCTGATAGTCCATGCTGCTCCAAACGTCGTCGAACTGTTCGTCCAGATGGTTGTTGTCTTGCAAACGTCCCCATTTGTTGAATCTGGGATCGAGACGTGGCTAGACGATCCGTTACAGCCGTGCGGATAAGATGCCTGTCTTCTCGACTGTTAGTGATACGAGGCCGTTGGGATCCAGCACGGCGTTCTATATACCCTCCTGAACCCACCGATTCCATATTCTGCTAACAGTCATTGGATCTCGACCAACGCGAGCAGCAATGTCGCGATACGATAAACCGCAATCGCGATAGGCTACAATCCGACCCTTATCATAGTCAGAAACGTGATGGTACGCATTTCTCCGCCTTACACGAGGCATCACAACAACATTTCACCAGGCAACACCGGTCAACTGCTGTTTGTGTATGAGAAATCGGTTGGAAACTTAACTCATGTCAGCACGTTGTAGGTGTCGCCACCGGCGCCAACTTTGTGTGAGTGCTCTGAAAAGCTAATCATTTGCATATCACAGCATCTTCTTCCTGTCGGTTAAATTTCGCGTCTGTAGCACGTCATCTTCGTGGTGTAGCCATTTTAATGACCAGTAGTGTATATTCCAGCCATTTGGTGTTCAAAACGGCCGTTTTCATATGTTTTTCCACGGCGATTCTATATGTTTTTGGGGGTACTGAACCCAAATTTCATGTCTGTTGGCCTGTAGGAGGCCGGTTTCACAACGAAAAACACAAACACCTCAAAATTTTAGCACTCTTTTCAGTTTCTCGCTTACATCTGACAACTATGTGATTTTCGAAGAAGACTTCTCCATGCAAAATTAAAGAAGAAAAAACTTCCGACAAAACGCTCTAAGCAGTTTCCAACTTCTGAAGAGATGTATCGGCGCGCTGAAAAGAAGTGATGCTTTGCCTTTCTGTGAAAAGTTAAAACCGCCCACTCCCACCCACTACAACTCGAAAATTAAGAGTATACATGCTATAAACGCAAACCCCAACATCAAGTGGAAGTACATAAAACTTGCTACAAGAGACGTCTGTGACAGTTTTCTCGTACGAGGGAAGGGTGCAAAGCGAAAATTAAGAAAAATGCCTTCTGCGCACATCATCAAAGGATCGCTTCCGCCTGTCTATCTCTCATCGGCGCTATACTTTCGGCGTATTACGTTTACAAGAAAATGCTTCGAATGAATTGATGGGAAAGCCTGTTTGATGAAAACTTTGACAAATTATATTCACGATATATTAGGTACATGACACAGAACAGAAACATTAGGGTGAAAGCTGTGTGTATTAATGGACATGCGTCATGAAATGCATGAATGTCGAACCTAGACTCGGATCATCACTTCGAGTAAGTTCTCCATCTGGAAAAGGAAGGTGGGATTTAGTGTTACAATTTGGATACAAAAGACGTATACGTTGTATGTTGTTGCTGATGTTGTGGTCTTCAGTCCTGAGACTGGTTTGATGCAGCTCTCCATGCTACTCTATCCTGTGCAAGCTTCTTCATCTCCCAGTACCTACCGCAACCTACATCCTTCTGAATCTGCTTAGTATATTCATCTCTTGGTCTCCCTCTTCGATTTTTACCCTCCACACTGCCCTCCAATACTAAATTGGTGATCCCTTGATGCCTCAGAACATGTCCTACCAACCGATCCCTTCTTCTAGTCACGTTGTGCCACAAACTTCTCTTCTCTCCAATCCTATTCAATACTTCCTCATTAGTTATGTGATCTACCCATCTAATCTTCAGCATTCTTCTGTAGCACCACATTTCGAAAGCTTCTATTCTCTTCTTGTCCAAACTATTTATCATCCATGTTTCACTTCCATACATGGCTACACTCCACACAAATACTTTCAAAAATGACTTCCTGACACTTAAATCTATACTCGATGTTAACAAATTTATCTTCTTCAGAAACGCTTTCCTTGCCATTGACAGTCTACATTTTATATCCTCTCTACTTCGACCGTCATCAGTTATTTTGCTCCCCAAATAGCAAAACTCCTTTACTACTTTAAGTGTCTCATTTTCTAATCTAATACCCTCAGCATCACCCGACATAATTCGACTACATTCCATTATCCTCGTTTTGCTTTTGTTGATGTTCATCTTATATCCTCCTTTCAACACACTATCCATTCCGTTCAACTGCTCTTCCAAGTCCTTTGGTGTCTCTGACAGAATTACAATGTCATCGGCGAACATCAAAGTTTTTTATTTCTTCTCCATGGATTTTAATACCTACTCCGAATTTTTCTTTTGTTTCCCTCACTGCTTGCTCAATATACAGATTGAATAACATCGGGGAGAGGCTACAACCCTGTCTCACTCCCTTCCCAACCACTGCTTCCCTTTCATGTCCCTCGACTCTTATAACTGCCATCTGGTTTCTGTACAAATTGTAAATAGCCTCTCACTCCCTGTATTTTAACCCTGCCACCTTCAGAATTTGAAAGAGAGTATTCCAGTCAGCATTGTCAAAAGCTTTCTCTAAGTCTACAAATGCTAGAAACGTAGGTTTGCCCTTCCTTAATCTAGCTTCTAAGATAAGTCGTAGGGTCAGTATTGCCTCACGTGTTCCAACATTTCTACGGAATCCAAACTGATCTTCCCCGAGGTCGGCTTCTACTAGTTTTTCCATTCGTCTGTAAAGAATTCGCGTTAGTATTTTCCAGCTGTGACTTATTAAACTGATAGTTCGGTAATTTTCACATCTGTCAACACCTGCTTTTTTTGCGATTGGAATTATTATATTCTTCTTGAAGTCTGAGGGTATTTCGCCTGTTTCATACATCTTGCTCAGCAGATGGTAGAGTTTTGTCAGGACTGGCTCTCCCAAGGCCGTCAGTAGTTCTAATGGAATGTTGTCTACTCCGAGGGCCTTGTTTCGACTCAGATCTTTCAGTGCTCTGTCAAACTCTTCACGCAGTATCGTATCTCCCATTTCATCTTCATCTACCCTGTTCCATTTCCATAATATTGTCCTCAAGTACCTCGCCCTTGTATGGACCCTCTATATACTCCTTCTACCTTTCTGCTTTCCCTTCTTTGCTTAGAACTGGGTTTCCATCTGAGCTCTTGATGTTCATGCAAGTGGTTCTCTTATCTCCAAAGGTCTCTTTAAGTTTCCTGTGGCAGTATCTATCTTACCCCTAGTGAGATAAGCCTCTACATCCTTACATTTGTCCTCTAGCCATCCCTGCTTAACCATTTTGCACTTCCTGTCGAGCCGGCCGGTGTGGCCGTGCGGTTCTAGGCGCTTCAGTCTGGAACCGCGTGACCGCTACGGTCGCAGGTTCGAATCCTGCCTCGGGCATGGATGTGTGTGATGTCCTTAGGTTAGTTAGGTTTAAGTAGTTCTAAGTTCTAGGCGATTGATGACCTCAGAAGTTAAGTCGCATAGTGCTCAGAGCCATTTTGAACTTCCTGTCGATCTTATTTTTGAGATGATTATTGTGTTGTCAGAAGAGCCAACACCGTGTTGCTAGAGGAGGCCGAAATGCACGCCTTTAAGCTCACGCAGGCTGGCGTGAGGTCTGGAAAATGACAAGGAATTATAGTAGCCAAAAATAGTACATAGCTTCTGGAATACTTAACTTTAATTCATAATTGGTGAACATTGGTCTGACGGTACAGGCATCCATAGATAAATACCAATTGTGAATGGCGCCTTCCTAGGTCGTAGCAAATGACGTAGCTGAAGGCTATGCTAACTATCGTCTCGGCAAATGAGAGCGTATTTGTCAGTGTAGCTTCGCTAGCAAAGTAGGCTGTACAACTGGGGCGAGTGCTAGGAAGTCTCTTTAGACCTGCCGTGTGGCGGCGCTCGGTCTGCAATCACTGACAGTGGCGACACGCGGGTCCGACGTATACTACCGGACCGCGGCCGATTTAAAGGCTACCACCTAGCAAGTGTGGTGTCTGGCGGTGACACCACAATGATTGTATTCCTTTTTGCCTGCTTCATTTACTGCATTTTTATATTTTCTCCTTTCATCAATTACATTCAATATATCTTCGGTTACCTAAGGATTTCTACCAGCCCTCGTATTTTTACCTATTAGATCCTCTGCTGCTTTCACTACTTCATCCCTCAGAGCTACTCATTCTTCTTCTACTGTATTTCTTTCCCCCATTCCTGTCAATTGTTCCCTTATGCTCTCCCTGAAACTCTGTACAACCTTTGGTTTAGTCAGTTTATCCAGGTCCCATCTCCTTAAATTCCCACCTTTTTGCAGTTTCTTCAGTTTTAATCTACATATCATAACCAATAGATTGTGATCAGAGTCCACATCTGCCCCTGGAAATGTCTTACAATTTAAAACCTGGTTCCTAAATCTCGGTCTTATCATTATATAATCTATCTGAAACCAGTCAGTATCTCCAGGGTTCTTCCATGTATACAGCCTTCTTTTATGATTCTTGAACCAAGTGTTGGCTATGATTAAGTTGTGCTCTGTGCAAAATTCTAACAGGCGGCTTCCTCTTTCATTCCTTAGCCCCAATCCATATTCACCTACTACGTTTCCTTCTCTCCCTTTTCCTACTACCGAATTCCAGTCACCCATGACAATTAAATTTTCGTCACCCTTCACTATCTGAATAATTTCTTTTATTTCATCATACATTTCTTCAATTTCTTCGTCATCTGCAGAGCTAGTTGGCATATAAACTTGTACTACTGTAGTAGGCGTGGGCTTCGTATCTATCTTTGCCACAATAATGCGTTCACTATGCTGTTTGTAGTACCTTACCGGCATTCCTATTTTCCTATTCATTATTAAACCTACTCCTGCATTACCCCTATTTGATTTTGTGTTTATAACCCTGTAGTCACCTGACCACAAGTCTTGTTCCTCCTGCCACCGAACTTCACTAATTCCCACTATATCTAACTTCAACCTATCCAAGTCCCTTTATAAATTTTCTAACCTACCTGCTCTATTAAGGGATCTGACATTCCACGCTCCGATCCGTAGCACGCCAGTTTTCTTTCTCCTGATAACGACGTCCTCCTGAGTAGTCCCCGCCCAGAGATCGGAATGGGGGCTATTTTACCTCCGGAATATTTTACCCAAGAGGACGCCATCATAATTTAACCATACAGTAAAGCTGCATGCCCTCGGGAAAAATTACGGTCGTAGTTTCCCCTTGCTTTCAGCCGTTCGCAGTACCAGCACAGCAAGGCCGTTTTGTTTAGTGTTACAAGACCAGATCAGTCAATCATCCAGACTGTTGCCCTTGCAACTACTGACAAGGCTGCTGCCCCTCTTCAGGAACCACACGTTTGTCTGGCCTCTCAACAGATACCCCTCCGTTGTGGTTGCACCTACGGTACGGCTATCTGTATCGCTGAGGCACGCAAGCCTCCCGACCAACGGCAAGGTCCATGGTTCATGGGGAACGAAGAAATACCTCGTCAAGCCATCCACTCTGTTTCAAAGAATGGTTGTCACCGAACAATCAGATGAAGAAGTAGAGGATTTCTTAACCTGCGAATTGGCTCCATATTCCTAACTTTGTTCGATGAGGGTGGAATCGAAAAGCCACAAAATCTGCTCGGCACAAAGCTTTTAAAACTATTCGTGACACCACACTGTTGGACAGCAGCACAGTATATCTACATCATACTCCGGAAGCCACCTAATGACGTGCGGTGCAGAGTACTTCTCATACCAATAACTGATTCCCCCTACCCTGTTTCAGGATTGGCACGTGGGAAGAATAATTGTCGGTGACCTTCTGTATTGGCTGTAACTCTCGAAGTTTTTCGTCGTGGCCATTACGCGAGATGTGCGATGGTTGGAACTTAAATAGTAGCAGCTACTTATTCACAACCAATACAGAAGAGTTACATGTTTGCACCTGTTACTGTCCATCAAAGTAGTCACCAGCGTTGTGTAGAACCCGTTGCCAGCGATGTGGAAGGCGTAGTATACCGTTAGCAGAGCATGTTCTGTTGATGGTGCGAATGGAGCGGTCTACTGCCTGTCGAATCTCTGGAACTGTTCTGAAGCGAATGCCATTAAGTGATTCCTTCAGCTTCGGAATCAAATCAAAGTCACAAGGACTTAAGTCTGGAGAGTATGGTGGATGGTACAGTACTTTCCAGTCCCATAGACCGAACAGAGCAGCCACACCTTGAGCTGTATGCGTCCGTGCATTGTCGTGCAAAATGATGGGTGGGTTGCGCAGAAGGTGTCACCGCTTCTTTCGAAAAGCTGGTCCCAGGTGATGCTCCAAAAACGAACAGTAATACTGTGCATTGACGGTCTGCTGTGGAGGAACGTAATGCGTTAGGATAACACCATCACAGTCGTACACGAGAAAAATGGTTCAAATGGCTCTGAGCACTATGGGACTTAACTTCTGAGGTCATCAGTCCCCTAGAACCTAGAACTACTTAAACCTAACTAACCTAAGGACATCACACACATCCATGCCCGAGGCAGGATTCGAACCTGCGACTGTAGCAGTAGCGCGGTTCCAGACTGTAGCGCCAGAACCGCTCAGCCACTCCGGCCGGCGTACACGACAATCACCATAACTTTCACCACAGTGGGGCTCTGACGCACTTTCGACTTTCGCAGCGACCCATAAAGACGCCATTCGTTGGATTGGTGTTCCAGTTTTGGGTCGTACGATATAGTCAATGTCTCATACAGTGTTGCGATACGGCGTAAGAAAGCCTCTCCTTCGCGCTCATAGCGCTCCAAATGCGTCTGAGCAGCGTCGTAACGCATCCATTTCTGCATTTCCTTCAAGTCATACGGAACCCATCGTGATACAGTTTTTCGCATACCCAGGCGTTCCTTCAGAATGCGAATCGTTTGGCGTCGATCACTGTCCACTAACGCGGCAGCAGCACGCACTTCTTCAGAGACGCTAGGACGACCTGCCCGATGCATGTCTGCCACAGTTTGCTGACCTTTATTGAAGGCTTTTACCCAACGTGCCACTGTTGTGTACGGCAATGCCGATTCCCCGCATGCCCCTTGATGACACTGTCGCGCTGTACGACCTCTGGCACATTCAATCTTGATCCAACTCCGTTGTTACTGTTTCGAAAACATAGTGGCACAGATACATTAGACCGCTCGCTCACAAGTGACTGTGTTTCCCTCGATTGTGCACACGCCGGTGACGTGGGTCGGGCGAGTCCATTTGCTCGGAGGTAAGGCAGGTTTGTCAACAACGTGTGCTATCACCGACAATGGTAAATTCCATTGCATAGTGTCTCCACAGCAGTGTTGCCACTATTTATTTAAGTTCCAACCTACGTATGTGCGAGGAAGTATGTTGTCCGATTCCTCCCGGAAAGTTCTCTTGAGAAACTTCAATAGTAAACCTCTCCGTGACGTACAAAGCCTCTCCTGTAACGTCGGCCAGTGGAGTTAATATATGATATATAGGGGGTTTTTGTTGCACATATTCGTATGGTCAAACGGGCGTAACTTCCAACTAATATGAGACTCGTATATCCATTATGTACGAACTAAGTACAGAGTGCGACAGTTACGTAGCAGTAGGTAGGTGGGTATTCGATCGGACAGAAGACTACGAAGTCCATGAAGCGCTCGAGGAGGTCGAACAAAAAGCAGTCGGTGGAGATACAATATGGGAGCACTATGACACCAACAATTAAAGAACAAACTTTCCTATCGAATGCGAAAAACAAGAACTGACTAATCACCATCCGGATGACAAAATGGAATGAAAGTGGAATCGCCTCCAAGCGGGCAGATGAGAATGGAGACACAATGATAGTGCGAACGGCAGAGTCCCTGGCTTTGGCTCACAACAGTATCGCAGTTGTTGGGGAGGATGTTGTCCTACTGATCGTAATGATGGATCTCCAAACTGCCGCCCCCCCCCCCCTCCTTCCCAATAAGCTGAAGGATAAGCATTATGTGACCTCACCCTACAAGGCATCAGTGAACACGGGTTTCTTACCTCCCACAGAACCTGCAGCTCAACAACACTCCTGCAGAGTTTTCCGTCTGGGGCAGCAGTAGATCATAAACTATTTGGTCCAGAACAGTAGGGGTGGAAGTTGAAAAAAAATGGGTTGTGTCCAAAAGGCTTTTTCAGCTTGTATCTTGCAAATGTAACGCATATTGCCAAAGCAAGTATGGGTGTAAGCGAGCAGGACTATTCTGCACGAAACTGTCCCAACAATGTGAAGGGACGTGTTCCAACATCGACGACAATATTGATACTGAAGACGAGGACGCCCTGCACGGGCCTCTTGCAGTACCACTGTCTGAAGCAGATAAAGCGACAGAATGAAATATTTTGCACCCTGTATGCATCTTTACTAACAAATTTTTTTATCATAACATTAATCATTTAATCACATTTTTTCAGTCAAAAAGCAGCAAAACTCACTGTTTACACGGGACTTTCCACAGCCCCTGACTCTTTTGAACGATCATTCAATGCCAAGACCTTGAGCTGGACCTTCCAGTGCCTAAGAAACATTGCCTGGATCACCAACAGCCAAACGGAGACGAGTAAAATAATTTCACACATCACATCGGTTCAAGTCTTAATACAGCGATCATTCACTATACAACTTATATGTCTTTTGTATCCATCTTTTGTCGCTACAAACCTTCTTTCTTTTCCAGGAGACCTATTCAAAGTGATGACCTTCGACATTCATTCATTTTATGACACATGCACACTACTACACACAGATTTCATATTCATCATTCCATTCGCTGTATTGTATCTGATAAGTTGTAAATACAATTTGTTAATGTTTTCATCAAATTGGCTGCCCATCAATTCATTGAAAACAAACTCTTTTAAGCGGAATACAACGAAAATACAGACCGGGTGAGGGATAGACAGGTGGAAGAGATCGATCGTTTGGCTGTAGGGCGTAGAATACATTTTTCGTAATTTTCGCTTTGCTCCCCCCCCCCCCCTCCCACTCCCCCTTACAAAAGGTGAATATTACAGACTTCTCTTGCAGGAAATTTAATGTACTACCATGTGGTGACGGGGTTTCTGTTGATAACATGTATATTTTTCTAGTTGTTGTGAGTGGGAGTGGACGTTTTCGCAGAACAACCAAATATCGTTTCTATTCAGCGCGCTCTAGCTGCGATACCGCTAGCAAGAGGTTGAAACCTGACTAGTGCATTTTGCAGAAAATTTTCTCTACATTTTTTATACACTGGTCATCTTCGAAAAACGCATAGTTTTCGAGATATAAGTCAAAAATCAAAAAAGGACTAAAATTTTTAATTTTTTTGCGTTTTCCGTTGTGAAGTAAACTTCCCATATGACTGCAAACATGAAATTGGGACTCAGGTCCCCCCCCCCCGCCCCCCCCCCCAAAAAGGAAAATTAGATAACCTATGACAAAAAAACTTCCACTATTTGTTACAGGAAAATCAGTATCTGACTTATCTATTATGGCCAGTGTTGTCCGAGATGCAATTCTTCACATTGATTACGATCCAAAACAATGACTAACGAATACTACGCAAATATTCTTTACCATTTAGATGAGAAATGCTTGAGAAGAGACCAGTATTACGGAAGAAAATAAATCACTTTTTATCGGGGCAATAGATCACAAGAATGAGATTTTCACTCTGCAGCGGAGTGTGCGCTGATATGAAACTTCCTGGCAGATTAAAACTGTGTGCCCGACCGAGACTCGAACTCGGGACCTTTACCTTTCGCGGGCAAGCGCTCTACCAACTGAGCTACCGAAGCACGACTCACGCCCGGTACTCACAGCTTTACTTCTGCCAGTATCTCGCCTCCTACCTTCCAAACTTTACAGAAGCTCTCCTGCGAACCTTGCAGAACTAGCACTCCTGAAAGAAAGGATATAGCGGAGACATGGCTTAGCCACAGTCTGGGGGATGTTTCCAGAATGAGATTTTCACTCTGCAGCGGAGTGTGCGCTAATATGAAACTTCCTGGCAGATTAAAACTGTGTGCCCGACCGAGACTCGAACTCGGGACCTTTGCCTTTCGCGGGCAAGCGCTCTACCAAATGACCTACCGAAGCACGACTCACGCCCGGTACTCACAGCTTTACTTCTGCCAGTATCTCGCCTCCTACCCTCCAAACTTTACAGAAGCTCTCCTGCGAACCTTGCAGAACTAGCACTCCTGAAAGAAAGGATATAGCGGAGACATGGCTTAGCCACAGTCTGGGGGATGTTTCCAGAATGAGATTTTCACTCTGCAGCGGAGTGTGCGCTAATATGAAACTTCCTGGCAGATTAAAACTGTGTGCCCGACCGAGACTCGAACTCGGGACCTTTGCCTTTCGCGGGCAAGCGCTCTACCAAATGACCTACCGAAGCACGACTCACGCCCGGTACTCACAGCTTTACTTCTGCCAGTATCTCGCCTCCTACCCTCCAAACTTTACAGAAGCTCTCCTGCGAACCTTGCAGAACTAGCACTCCTGAAAGAAAGGATATAGAGGAGACATGGCTTAGCCACAGCCTGGGGGATGTTTCCAGAATGAGATTTTCACTCTGCAGCGGAGTGTGCGCTAATATGAAACTTCCTGGCAGATTAAAACTCTGTGCCCGACCGAGACTCGAACTCGGGACCTTTGCCTTTCGCGGGCAAGCGCTCTACCAAATGAGCTACCGAAGCACGACTCACGCCCGGTACTCACAGCTTTATTTCTGCCAGTATCTCGCCTCCTACCTTCCAAACTTTACAGAAGCTCTCCTGCGAACCTTGCAGAACTAGCACTCCTGAAAGAAAGTATATAGCGGAGACATGGCTTAGCCACAGCCTGGGGGATGTTTCCAGAATGAGATTTTCACTCTGCAGCGGAGTGTGCGCTGATATGAAACTTCCTGGCAGATTAAAACTGTGTGCCCGACCGAGACTCGAACTCGGGACCTTTGCCTTTCGCGGGCAAGCGCTCTACCAACTGAGCTACCGAAGCACGACTCACGCCCGGTACTCACAGCTTTACTTCTGCCAGTATCTCGCCTCCTACCTTCCAAACTTTACAGAAGCTCTCCTGCGAACCTTCGCAGGAGAGCTTCTGTAAAGTTTGGAAGGTAGGAGGCGAGATACTGGCAGAAGTAAAGCTGTGAGTACCGGGCGTGAGTCGTGCTTCGGTAGCTCAGTTGGTAGAGCGCTTGCCCGCGAAAGGCAAAGGTCCCGAGTTCGAGTCTCGGTCGGGCACACAGTTTTAATCTGCCAGGAAGTTTCAATAGATCACAAAGTTGCGTTTCACGGGTAGAAATATATTCATTGCAAAAAAAAAAATGTGGATAAAGTCTACTCACCTGAAAGAGAACTATGCCGTACAATAAAAGCACCTTTGACCTGATAACACAGTCTTCTTACTGTGATGTCGAGAAATTTGTAATCACATTCTAATGAACGGTACCATGCCAGTGCAGGGATTAACAAAAGCTGAAAACTCACAACTGAAAACATAAACTGCTCAACCTCGGCTGTGCATCTTGAGATTTAGATCTTTAATTCAAATATTTACAAATAATTTGATTGTACGAACGTATCTTTCATTATTTTCAATTATAATGCTTTACATTGTGTGGCTTGTTGGCTGTGCGGGTATCAGACTATTAATCTAAAGTTTCTGGATTTATTTATCAGTTGGCCCTTAGGAATTCACTCACTGCTTATTGCACTTCTGTTAACGACATGTATATGTGGAAAGTCCATGTTTCACCGTATTACAAGTCTACTTAAGCTGTAGGGCCATACTTAATAAAATACTGCTAAGTTAAAACCAGTCTTTGAGATTAAATGAAACAACAAGTTTACTGTTATCAGTCACTGTTTATTTATCTCCACGACACATTTCGAAGATTTAAACCTCCATCATCATGTGGATTTACATTTGTTAGTATGACATTTATGTGTGTCTTGTGTTATGATATTTTGGAGGAACTTGTGGCACTGTCTAGTGAAGAAACAGAACACTATTTCAGAACATGGCTTTGGGTTTCTTTTGACAAAAATTAAACCTATATCTAACGGTAAACAAAAAATAAATAAAATAGAGTACCTCCAGTGGTCACAGGTTCCTTTCACTGTCGTAACACATCACACGTATACAGTCGTATTCTCTAAACAAATATGGCGTCTGGAAATTATTGGGTGCACGAATCGTATAACAGAAGAGAAAACATTGAGATTGAGCACAGCTTTACCTTACCTTATCTTAAATTTTGGCTTTATTTGTTAAAAAAATTGTTGCAGAAATGAAAGCAAGAAGTATCGCTTGACCATTGTCTATGTCGCAATACTATTCTTGTGTTTAAATCTTTACATGATAAAATTTTCTGTTGCTTACAATCACTGATGCATAAAAATAACCTTCAGTAATAAATTAAAACGCCTACCGCTCCAGGATTTTCTGCGGCATATACAGGGTGGTCCATTGATAGTGACCAGGCCAAATATCTCACGAAATAAGCGTCAAACGAACAAACTACAAAGAACGATACTTGTCTAACTTGAAGGGGGAAACCAGATGGCGCTACGGTTGGCCCGCTAGATGGCGCTGCCATAGGTCAAACGGATATCAACCGGGGTTTTTTTTTTTTTTTTTTTTTAAATAGCAACCCCCATGTTTTATTACATATTCATGTAGTACGTAAAGGAATGTAGTTACACGTATTGCCAAATGCACTGAGGTTGACAGACATCATTTTGAGCATTTATTGCATTTATGTGGTATTTACAGGTAATAACGCTGTAACAGCATGCGTACTCAGAAATGATAAGTTCACAAAGGTATATGTATCATATTGGAACAACCGAAATAAAATGTTCAAACGTACCTACGTTCTGTATTTTAATTTATAAAACCTACCTTTTACCAACTGTTCGTCTAAAATTGTGAGCCATATATTTGTGACTATTACAGCGCCATCTATCACAAAGCGAAAAAAGTGGTCCAACTAAAACATTCATATTTCTTTACGTACTACACGAATATGTAATAAAAAATGGGGGTTCCTATTTAAAAAAAACGCAGTTGATATCCTTTTGATCTATGGCAGCGCCATCTAGCGGGCCAACCATAGCGCCATCTGGTTTCCCCCTTCAAGCTAGACGAGTTTCGTTCTTTGAGTTTTTTCGTTTGATGCTTATTTCGTGAGATATTTGGCCCGGTTACTATCAATGGACCACCCTGTATATGCAATTTAATACAACAGTACTCAGTTAGCTGTTAAAAAAAATTTCAATCTTCGTCCAGGTGCTTGTGCATACTGCGATCATTAATGGTCATATCATCCGTGCAGTAAGTTCGACGATACTGCGTTCCCAACTATCTACCATCCGCCCTTTCTTTAGAAAGACAATATCTATGATCGTACTTACCTTTTCAGTTTATATGTGGAACAGTTACGAAATCTAGAAATGTGGCCTTTCCAATTTGCTTGCGTTCATGGGCTGCAACTGTAGCAATCATGAAGAGATCAACAACTGTTTCGCATGAGTGATGTATCCCAAATCTCGTTCAAAGCAATGCCATTGTAATGGAGCTTGGCAAAAATTACTGGAACATGCGACGAACAGATTTTTTGAATTCTGATCTGTGGTTTTTCACATCTACTCTTTTGCCATTATTACCCTCAATCCAGAACAATAATGTAATACAATACAAAGTAGGAGAGGTTATCAAAGTGAAAACCTATTCATAAAAGATAAAAATCAAAATATGCTAACGCAGCTGCAAGGTATCCTTAAAGATGGAAAGAGTATTTCTCAGAAATGTTAAATTGCACTGATCCGCACATATCCTTCAATTATGCAATGTCTGAGAGTGACAGCATTAATAATGACGAATGTAGAATCACAGAACAGGAAGTGATCCACTCCATTCAAAAGCTCAAAAACAACAAGACAGCAGACGAGGACCAGTTATCAGCAGAGATGTTAAAAGAGGGCGGAAGCAAACTACACAAAGAAACTTATAACCTTATCACAATGATCTGGAAAACTGAAACGCTGCCAGAAGATTGGAAAACTGCAATAATTTGTCCCATACACAAGAAAGGAAACAGAATGGAATGTGGAAATTACAGAGGAATCAGTTTGCTGAACATAACATACAAAATCCTGTCAATGACCATTCTGTAAAAACTTAAACCTTACGCGGAAAACATTATTCAAGATTACCAGGCTAGATTTCGAACAAACCGCTCTACAACTGATAATTTGTTTACTATACGACAGGTCTTTGAGAAATACTGGGAATTTAACAAAAACATCCACTGTCTCTTCATTGACTTCCAGCGAGCCTACGACAGCACCAACAGAAGTAGCCTATACAACACCTTACGAGAATTTAGTATATCCAGTAAAATCATTATGATGATACAACTGTGCATGGATGGCTCCCAGGCAGCAGTGAAGTTCAGAGGATCCATATCCCCCACCTTTCCAATTAAAACAGGCTTACGACAGGGAGACGCTCTTTCATGTGTCCTCTTCAACCTTGCATTAGAGACAGTGGTTCGGGAGAGCAATTTACAACTATACAATGGTCTCCGATTCGAACACAGTGAAGTAAAACTCCTGGCTTATGCAGATGATACAGTGTTGCTGAGCGAAACTGGAGAAGAACTGAAAGACATGTACAGATCTCTCAGGCACAGTGCCAGCAAAATCGGGCTTTTGATTAACCAAGAGAAAACCGAATATATGGAAATAGGTCGAGTCATAAACCCAAATCCTTACTTTGAAATCCAACATTCTAAATTCAGAAAAGTTCTCCAGTTTAAATACCTTGGATCACGTTACAACAGTAAAAATATCATAACAATGGATATAAATGAAAAAATAGCCTCAGGGTTAAGATGTCTGTACTCACTAATCAACCCACTCAAAAGTAAAACTTTGTCAATCACCACAAAGATGAAGATATACAACACTATTATCTGCCCCATAGTACTGTAAGGTTCAGAAAGCTGGACGCTTAGAAAGAATAAAAGAGAACAAATGAATGCTTTTAAAAAAAAGTAATGAGAAAAATCTGGGGACCTGTGTTGGAGAACGGCGTATGGAGAATTCGAAAGAACAATGAAATTTATCAGTTAATGAAGCAACCCACTATATCTAGAAATTAAAAAGTAGGAGACTGCAATGGGCTGGACTTGTGGCCAGACTGGAAAACAACACAATCACCAAGAAAGCATTTGAAGGAACTCTCCAGGCATCAAGACCATTGGGCCGACCTCGTACAAGGTGGTAAGATGACATAGAGAAGGACATCGCAGCATTAGGAATTCCCGCAGGATGCTGCGAGAGATAGAAGGCGGTGGAAGCAGATCGTTGATGCAGCGCGTGGTCTACAGGGCCTGTGATCGCTGACAAGAGAGAGAGAGAGAATACGTAGGATAGAGTGGACGGTCGATTTAAAGGTCTATGTCCCAGAGCAACAAAGTTGTCACAGACAGAGCAAAATCAGCACACCATTCGCCTTAACAGATTTAGGGAAATCACAGAAAACTGATATCTAAATGATCGGACGGGGGATTGAATCCTCCTGCTCCTGAATCTGAGGTCTAGTGTCTTAACCGCTGAGCCACCTTGCTCGGTAGGAGCAGATTGTACGACAGTGGTCAAAGCACATAATAATTACTCAATCGCTCTTCTGCTGCTGCCGCTGCTGCTGCTGCTGCTGTTGTTGTTGTTCTTGCTGTATTTAGTAGGAGACAAGTTTCATGCAGCTCTCCACACTATCTTCCACAAGTCTCTTCATCTCCGCCTAAGTTCTGCCACTTGCATGTGTCTAAAGTAGTTTATTGTAGTCATACCTTGGTTTACTTATAAAAATTTTATCAACGCCCCATTTCCCTCCATTAGCAATTTGCGATTCAGTGATGCTTCAGCTAGCGTCCTATCAAACGATCTTTTATTTTAGTCAAATTGAGCCATAAATTTCACTTCTCCCCAATGCGACTCATTACCTCCTCATTAGTTATTCAATCTTCGGATCTTATCTTCAACATTCTATTGTAGCACCATAAGTTATATTTTTTCCTGGTACGAACTATTTATCGTCCACGTTTCACTCCCGCACAAAGCCTCTCCCAACATACGAACATCAATTTAAATTTATATTCGATGTTAGTAAATTTCTGTTTCTCAGAAAAAGACAGCATTTTATACAAAATAACAAAACTCATCTGCAACTTTTAGAATCTCATTTTCGAATCTAACTCCCTCAGCTTCGCCCGATTTAATTTGATTACATTGCATCACCCTTGTTTTACTTCTGTTGACTTCTATCTGATAACATTCTTTCAAAACACTATCCACTTCTCTTAAGTCTATCTTCTAAGAAATGTCGTAGAGATGATAATGCCTCGCGTGTTCCCAAACTTGTGTTCACCGGCGTCGGCTTTTTCCATTCTTCTTTAAGTAATTCGTGCCAACATTTTTCAACCATGACTTATTAAACTGATGGATTGGTAGCATTCACATCTGCAGCACCTGCCTTGTTTGGAAATAGATTTATTACATTATTGTTGAAGTCCGAGAGTATTTCGCCTGTCTCACATAAGTTACATACCAGGTGAAATAGTTTTGTCTTCCCGAATATACCAAAACAATACATCTGCTCCAGGAGCTTAGCCTCGACTTACGTCTTTCAGTGCTCTGTCAGATTCTTCTCAGTATATTTTTCTCATTTGATGTGAATCTATTTCTTCCTCCTCTTCTACAGTGCCTTGTTTCTCTTGCGTGGCATTTCTATATACTCTTTCCACCTTCCAGCCATCCGTTCTTTGTTTAGCACTGGCTTTCCACCTCACCTCTTAATATACGTACGGGCGTTCTCTTTTCTGCAAAGGTCTTCAATTTTCCTCGTTCTTTAACTTAAATAGTTCTGTTATGTTCCTCGAATGACTTCGGAAATGTTTCTATTCCAGAGATTACAATAACCGTCAAAGTCATTCGTGGTGAAAATAATTAATTACAGCTTCAATCAGTGCACACTAACACTCGTCTCCTCAAGTTCAAGGCAATCAAATCGGTGCATGTAGCAGTTTCAGACCACGGGGATTAACAGCCTGGCGTTCAATGTCGGACCAGTTGTATCCAGGAAGAACCGTTGCGTCCCGGTACACCAGTGCAGAAGTTCGGAGAATTACGTGGCCTATGGCGACACGGATGAGGAAGTGCCAGCGCTATATAATGCGCTGCGGCTCCACAGAACTCCGTCGTCTCGAGGCTGATTCGGTGGCAGCAAGATACCACAGCAAAACCTTAAAGGTGAGTGCAGATTTTAAGAAAGAATGATTCAAATGATGATCTCACGTGCAGAAAGTTTGTCTTAAACTGAGAAGCCTTTATCTTTTGCACGCTATACCTCTTCTTATTTTCCCTGCTTGCAGAAAATATTGGAGAGAATTTCCGCCTTCTGCATGACACAGTTTATTTGTTTTTATCCATACAGCGATTTTCGTTTATTATTCCGTATCACATAGCGCAATCAGTTTTTCGTGTTGATAGTTTTATATGAACTATATATAGCTTGTGTTGTTTCCGATAAAGCTGTGTCGTCCACTGTTGTACTAAACATATTAAAACGCTTAGTTTCTCACTGACGGTGTTTTAACAGTTAAACGCGAACTTTTTCTATTTTATCGCGAAAACATGGTCTGTGACTTCAGCTCATATGGTGTTATAGCTGTATAATGCTATACGATGCTACAGTAACAAATGAGATGGTGTCACAATGGAATAATCATTCATTTTTTGCATTTATATCGTATTTAGGATAAGGATAAAGTTGGAGCGGTATATTTGGTTGCTATACAATATAATGGCACTTTCGCGTACAGTTTAGTGCAAAACTTCAATACATTTCTCTAAACGGACCAAATTTCATGTATCTGCAGCAGTCCTGCAACTTCGTAACTTGATGCAGCCGCCTTTATTTCCCTATCGTCTTCACTTTTCCCCCTCTAACTTACGACTCCATTCACACTACATACATTTCAGTCAAACACACCAATTATTAATTTTCACTCATCTAAAAGTAATTTTGCGGGCTTCTATAGGAAATTATTTTTCACGGTTGCGCTGTTAATTGAGGAGTACCTTTCTTTCCAGGCCTCCTGGCGTTCCTGTCAACTATGAAGTCCCGTAGCGCCCATCTCTGTCCATTTGGTTTTTTTTTTTTTTTTTTAATCGATCACAACACATACTCCTTTATTCTGCTATCAAATTAACGCTACGTAAATACGTATTAACTTAGCCTCTGCAGTTTGTAAAACAAGAGCATCTGAAAACAGTTTTCCACACAAAAGAAGTGCCTAATTCAGAGTATGTCATTAAGGACCAAATACTTTTTGTCTTAAAGATACTAATTGAGGTAAACTATTGACGAAAACAATGGACACGTATTCAGCGTGAGCCCGGTCCAATTCCTAAATCATATCAGGTGAACACCAGGGTAATTGGTTCAACAAGCCACGACCGATTTCGGCTCCGCCCCCTCCAAAACAAACCTACAGTTTCTTCCCTAATGACCTCGTTCAGGATGGCACGTTACACAGTAACTTGAATGTCAGCAGGCCTTTCGCTCAGAGAACAAATAAAGTGCGTCGTTTGTCAAACAGGATGTCCGAACAGTTCATTTCTTGACCATCAAACACGTCGGAAGGTCACTGCCCTAGTGATAGTGCTTGTGATCACATTTAACGTTCGTACTCATTTTATTTCCGCTTCGCGTAGCTTCACGACAGATTAACAACGTTCCTATAATAGCTATAAATCTGGTACATCTTGTGTAGTCAATAGACAGAAAATGAGCTTGCTTTAGATTTCAGACGATCTATAGCATTCTAAGATGCGTCGCAAAAGTAGTTTTGAGGGAACATCTTGACAGCAGTCACCGCTCAGACTACTTCACAAATGTTTCCGACAAGAGACGGTAACGAAGTGGGGAAATTTGACTCAAGAGTGTCTCGCCTCCCCAGAAACAATTATTTCGACGTATGATCACCGGCGTCACATATAGCACATGTCAGACTGTAGCTACACACATTCTGTAGTACGACTCTTCACAGTGATCCATGAAGCGCTGTGGTACTCGTGGATGGCCCTCGCCAGTTGACATGGTGAATAGACAGCAATATCAGAGTCTTCGCAGTTTCCGAAAAAAAGAAAAGTTATATCTGTTATGAAACTCATAACTGTCCAGGTTTAAAGAAAATGACATTTCTGTTTGATATCATGGGGTCACATGTCGAAAGAAAGAAAAACAGCAAATAAAAGAACACACCATTCACGGGAAATTATTTATTATTTGTATCTTCACAGTTAACAAATTTACAATAACAATCTGAATGTTATTTTATTTATTGTGAAATGGCTCCTTGGATCATGAACACCATCATCAGTGTTTTGTTTTTCCAACATTCCTCGTTCTATCTTGCCATATTTTGCATCATCAAACGTTTTCAAGAAAGAACGAAACAGTTTGCTGGGAGAACGCGTTAACTGTGATTAAATATGTATTCTTTCCAATCATAATCTGATTACACATCGCCAGTTGATTCCAGGCTAATTGATTAGTTACTCGCACAGTAAATCCTACAGTCTTAAGACGCCACTCTCTTCTTGAATGCGATTTATTCGTTATTCCCCTTCGTGCAACGTTTCTAGAATTTATAAACTCCATTTCTTACTCACAAGTCTGTCATGACTCCAGGTGAAAAATGCTCCTCCTTCGAAGACAAGAGGGGGCGGGACGTTCGACAAAATTCACTCGGTGTTGTATCTCCCCTAGTGTGTGGAATCATCTTTCAAGAAAATCTGAATATAGTGGGGTCATTTTCGTCGCTTTTGTGGTGTGAAAAAGTCTTAGTACACACAACGACGCGAAAACAAACTAAAAATGCAATTAGACGGGAAGTTGAAACATACTGCATCTCACGAGGCACGGGAGTGAGGTGCGCAGAATCATCATTCAAACCCGTCACGTCTGTTCCGCGAACGACGTCGCGGGCGGTGGCGGCAGCATTAGCTGAGTGCCTCGTACCGCTGCTTCGCCTTCTTCCAGCGCTGGGAACGGCGCGCGGCGGCGGCGTCTCCAGAAGGCGGCGGGGGCGGAGCGTCGCTGCCCAGGCCCGCGGTGCCGCGCTGCTCCGACAGCGGTATCTACAACACAACAGACACACTGCAGTCACAGAATGAAGGAGGCGCAGGGTTGGATTGTTTGGGGAAGGAGACCAGACAGCGAGGTCATCGGTCTCATCGGATTAGGGAAGGATGGGGAAGGAAGTCGGCAGTGCCCTTTCACAGGAACCATCCCGGCATTTGCCTGGAGCGATTTAGGGAAATCACGGAAAACCTAAATGAGGATGGCCGGACGCGGGATTGAACCGTCGTCCTCCCGAATGCGAGTGCAGTGTCGAACCACTGCGCCACCTCGCTCGGTGGAGGCGCAGGCACCAACGGCACGCACACTGGGCTTTCTTCCGGATTTCTGCAACGGGGTCCACGGCCAAAACAAATTTTCTGAATGGCGATAATCTGCCACACTGCGTGTCATTACTTGCAACAGAATATCCTTTTATGTAGTACTTTTTACTAGGGCACAGTTTTGACCGTGCAGACATTTTCAAGTGTAGGTACAGTTTAAACCGTCAAACGGACATATTTGGATTAGGCGTTCGCGAGAATGGCGAGACAGAAACCGCACCGCAGCCGCCGCGGCCCGCCTGATTTTTGTAGCAAGTGGTATGTAATTTGGCTAACGACAATGCCGCGCTGCCGGCTCGATTGCTGCAGACCGCGTTTTACGCCGCGCTGCCACGCAGCTACGCCGCTGCACCTTTCCCGTGTTCTTGACACGCACACGGGGACTAAATCTTTCTCAGACGGCTTAGAGGATATTGTGAGGTTACAAAAGTTGGTAATTTCACACCTGTCTATATCACATCGCTACTTGAGACTCTTTTGGTTATTAGACATACTCATTATTATGCCTGGCATTTAAAAGAACCCATTCGTCGAGTTTGCATTTAAAAATGTATACGCTGTTTACTTTAAAGTAGTGCACTTTACGCCATACATTGCTGTACAGCACATGTAGCTCAGAAATCGAACATTCAACTAAAAATTCTTATATTGTGTGGTATGTTCGTCTATCTGAAAAGTATTCCATCTTGTCATCTGCAGTATGAAAGCCTTATTCACAAAACAACATATAGTGACACTCGTAGCAACGTATTAATAGCAACTTAGAGAAAAAGTAAATACAAAAGTGTTTAATAATGTTCAATACATGTAACGTCTAATCCGAGTGGGAAGTGACATTAAAAGGCAAGTGGTTTTTTTCCTGTGGATTAACGATAATTTCTGTTCTATTAATTATTAATTAATAATATAAGTGTAGACCAAATGTGGCTTAAGTTCAAAGAAATAGTATCGGCAGCAATTGAGATATTTACACCAAATAAATTAACAAGCGACGGAGCTGATCCTCTTTGGTACACAAAACGGATTAGAACATTGTTGCAGAAACAAGGAAACAAACATGCCAAATTTAAACAGACGCAAAATCCATAAAATTGGCAATCTTTTATATTGTTGTTGTTGTGGTCTTCAGTCCTGAGACTGGTTTGATGCAGCTCTCCATAATCTTTTATAGAAGCTCGAAATTTAGCGTGGAGTTCAATGCGAGAGCCTATAACAGTTTCCACAACGAAACTTTGTCTCGAAACCTGGCAGAAAAACCAAAGAGATTCTGGTCGTATGTGAAGTATGTTAGCGGCAAGACACAATCAGTGCCTTCTCTGCACGATAGCAATGGAAATACTATCGAAGACAGTGCTGCCAAAGCAGAGTTACTAAACACAGCCTTCCGAAATGCCTTCACAAAAGAAGACGAAGTAAATATTCCAGAATTCGAATCGAGAACAGCTGCCAACATGAGTAACGTAGAAGTAAATATCCTCAGAGTAAAGTGAAGGAACTTACATAATTTAATAAAAGCAAGTCTTCTGGTCCAGACTCTATACCAATTAGGTTCCTTTCGGAGTATGCTGATGCATTAGCTCCATAGTTAACAATCATATACAACCGTTCGCTCGACGAAAGATCCGTACCCAAACACTGGAAAGTTGCACAGGTCACACCAATATTCAAGAAAGGTAGTAGGAGCAATCCATTAAATTACAGGCCCATATAGTTAACGTAGATATGCAGCAGGATATTAGAACATATATTGTGTTCGAACATTATGAATTACCTCGAAGAAAACGGTCTATTGACACACAGTCAACATGGGTTTAGAAAACATCGTTCCTGTGAAACAGAACTCTCTCTTTATTCACATGAAGTGTTGAGTGCTATTGACAAGGGATTTCAGATCGATTCCGTATTTCTCGATTTCCGGAAGGCTTTTGACACTGTACCACACAAGCGGCTAAACAGCAGGAAGTGAGCAGTAGTGAAGAATACGAAATAAAAGCGGCCAGTGCAGCAGATGACTGTCACAAAGAAAATTCAGTAACTAACTCGCACAACTTAAGACACCTGTACACACTTCGTGATTGGCTCTAAGCTGCAAACTGCCAGCATCCACTTCTGTAATGAAACTTCCTCTCACAGACTGAATGTATTCTCACAACGATCAATCAAACGCGCTATCCTTACATTCCTCACAGCTTGACACTGTATAACGTAAGGCGGGCACAGATAGCTCACTCAGTTGGTAGAGTGATTCCCCGGGTTGTGGAATAACTAAAACCACATGCGTTACGTAGTGTGTCACAAGGTTCCACAGTTAAGTTCCATGGTTATGCAGCATATCTATTCGTCCCTATACTCAAAGTTCATATGAATAAGGGAGAAGCTAGTTACCTCATAAGAAAAGCGTTACAGTTGATGTATAGACAAGTGCCATCTGTTAAGGCGATCCATACTTGAAACTTTACATGCGATCCAGACGGCGGCACTCCCACAGTCTAGAACGAAACCTGCTAGTCACAGAATGCCGAGGCAATTTCCCTGATGTTACAGCTCTTGTGTTTCACGAAGTCATCCGTGACATATATGTGCCTTCCACTTCTATCTGAATTAATGCCAATACGTTTCACCGCCGGTCTCGTGTGCTAACGAGGTTCGTGCACACGTGTTAGCCGTTTACACGTCACTGCTTCAGCCTGTAGTACATCACGAGGTTTGAACTGATCCAACATCGGTTATTTCTTAAGTCATTTTGTTACATTTGGGGTAGGTGAAGTAGAAACAGCCAGAAAGATAGGCGGCGAAAAGTAGGTAGAAACATTAAGCTAGTTTAGTTTCCTATCGTTATCCATGTTTTTAAAAAACGTTCATTCTAGTATGGTAGCTTTATGTGAAAAAGAGAAAAGAAGTTTGGATGCCAACACTACACTTACTATGCTCACAAGGCACTTTCTAATAATTAGGTCACTACAGCTCCAACAAGTACGGGAAGGATTTAATTAAAAACGAATCGTAGTTACATGTGTACATGTATGACATTATTACATGAGCATAGCTTTATATTTTTCATTACAAGCTGGTCCACAAACATGCAGACGATGATGATTGAAGATTGGCAATTACTTATTGGTCAATAATTCCGATGACAACTTGTTTAAAAAGCCGCTTTCATGCGTGATGGCGTGAAGATATTCCGTAACCTCCACCGCTGCAAAAATATACATCCCTTATCGCATCTCCGTCTGAAGAAGTTAGTGTACTGAGACTAGCAATCGGTTAAACTACTCCTGTTTTCTTAAAAAAACCATCTTCCTGGAAAACGAGTTATCATTATTACTCTTTTGGCTACAAGTATGGTCATCTTTCAGCATAATGACGGATCCCAAGGACATTCTGACTGTAAGGTAGCATTTAATCAGTAAGTAGGTTCCCTCGCCGTTTAGGTTCTTCAGTAACTAAGGTCTCTGTACGATACTGCATTACCATCTTGTCTGCAGAAATAAATAAAAAGCGAAGTCTGCAGGTCAAAAGTAAATAAAAACGTAAGTTAGTGACTCGAATTATAGTCGGTGTCACATTCGTGTGCACCCAGACGTCCTTAGAAAAGCTATTGCTTTACATCATTTGTGTGACATATCTTCAATGCACCCTCTATAAACTGACGATATGTTCATGTGAAATTTTGAACTTTTACTTGTTCAAACTGCGGCACTCTTAAATATTATCTATGCAAATGCTTAATGGCTCATCGCCATGAATTATAAGCCCACATCGTCAGAGTATGGAACGTCAGAGGACATTATGGCCTGCCTAGCTTAATGCCCTAAAGTGTGATCATTTTACCTTCTAGTGATGTTATGTATCTGATTTTGTTTCTCTTTCTCAAATTAGATAAATAAATACCCATTGTGCCAGAAGTCCTGTACACCCATCTCAGACTAATCAGTGTACTATAACATGCTGTGAATAGTACAAGTTGGTAATGACGTGTTAGAGACGGCCCGGAACTCGAGAAATGAGATACAATGAAAAGTTCTCCGCGATCGCATACTTAGGACCTGATGGAAAAGAGGTCGTGTAGCGGCGAGGACGACTCTGGGAGTGCCTCATTACCTGAGCAAAAGCAGCCACAGGAAAGAAAAGATGTGAGCCGCATCGTACTGTCGTAGCGACTGGGGGCAAAGTCGGTATAACCAGAGTGCAGCCGCCAAGCCTTTCTGTGGCGAGACACCGGTCGGAGAAGCACCCGTCTCCTTGGCGCGCCGCGGGCGCCTTCTGCACGTACAGTGGGATTTTTCTTTGGCTTTGAGTGCACGGCTGCACGGCTGCACTGCGGCAGTGGCGGTACTGAGCGCGCTCGCTCTAGTTTTTTTTGCAGAGCAGCGCAGCGCAGTGCATGGTCGCGTGCCCCCGGCTCCACGTGCGCACAATGGATGGCCGGCGGCGGCGTCGCCGAGTGGGTTCTGCCCCCTTCTCCCCCCCCCCCCCAGCCCACCCCGACCCTTTGCTAGCTGCGCTTATTTATTACCTGCCGTGCATGTCTGCCGGCGCCGCCGCTGCTGCAGCTCCTAATGCTTCCTCCTGCCGTGCCACGGGCCACCCACAAGGCTTCCTGCCTTCTGAGGCTCGTCGTCATAGAAGAACGGAAGAGCGAGGGGAGGGGTTGGGACTACGATAGCGGAGCGGGCCGTGCCTGCCACCCCGCGCCGTCAACAAAGGCCACTGCAGCCATCTCGTTATGACGGGTGCAGCCAGGTGGAATGGTGCCGTAGCCGGGGGCGGCCGCGCCACGTGTCGGCCAGACGGCAGACGGTGCAGGGTAATCTGGGCTGCCCGGGCCCCCGTCCACCAGCCACCCACAGCAGGGCGAACACGGTCGATGTACTTACCTGCCACCCGGCCAGCCTCGAGGCCCGCCTGTCTGCCAGCTGCCAGCCACATAACAACACGATGCGCACGAGAGCAACGATCCGAAACGTCAGCCCGCCACAGTAACATCCTTCATATAGGAAGTGCATATATTCCCATGCTCTCATTCCGGCACGAAACTATTATTCTGGACAGTTCGATTCTGCACAAGTCTGGTTGCAACAGAGGAGGACTGATGCAGAAGCAGCACCTACTCGCGATGTATTGTAGTTAATTTTTTTTTTTTAAATTATGAGCCGTCTTTAACTAGGTACAGTTTTTACATTATGAGTAAAAACACAAAACTGCATCTCATAACAGCCTGTTCCTTAAACTGCTCTGCAATGTAATTTCCACTAAAATTGAGGCAGCTATGGTAACTAACAACCAACTTATCGATTTCCGTCTCGTAAATATCAGTCACCTGATTGGCTAACCACTCCTGAACAAACGATTTTGACGTCATTGTCTCTGTCGTAGCGCCGACCGTGTAAGGATTTTGTTTAAGTGCATGAAAAAGTGGTAATCACTGGACATTAGATAAGGGCTATATGGAATATTCTACTTGGGTCATATGTTGTCAGTCGCCATGAAGCAACGCAAATCCGTTAACTATCTTATCATGCCTTTCGGTTTTGAGTGCTCGGCGAAGTTTAGTTGATATCTCACAATGCATCTCATAGTTGAATGTGCTACCATGGAACAAAAACCCACAAGCAACACACCTGCATCACTCAGAACACAGTAAATAGTCTTTCCGAGCCGGCCGGTGTGGCCGTGCGGTTCTAGGCGCTTCAGTCGGGAACCGCGTGACCGCTAAGGTCGCATGTTCGAATCCTGCCTCGGGCATGGATGTGTGTGATGTCCTTAGGTTAGTTAGGTTTAAGTAGTTCTAAGTTCCAGTGGACTGATGACCTCAGATGCTAAGTCCCACAGTGCTCAGAGCCATTTGAACCACTTGTCTTTCCGAGGTGAAATTGTTTGACTGGACTTCGCTCTTTGCAACTTTCCTTCGTCTCAGCCTGGAAGAGATGGTTTCGAGCAACGTCTCACTTGGAGCCACGAGCAGAATCCTCACACTCTTTGTTACACGAGACAAGTTACGCGAAGAAGATTAACTACGTAACGTTTATGGGCGGAATCTGAACTACTGCACTTACAAAACAGTTTTAGTAATGGTCGCCAGCCTAATTTTGTCCTTCGAGTTTGGGTTAAACTTGTCACTATTTCAATATCAAAAATAAAATGCCGTGTCGCACTCTGCAAGGGGCGATCAAAAAGATTCCATCTGAAGACTTAGCTGCGGCGTATAAGCAACGTAGCATGACTCCGATTCGGGTATATAAGAGTAGTGGAACAGAGTTCGTACAAGCGCATTTTGTTAGTGCGGGTTGCCTACATCAGGGGAAGGTATGCACTCAGGGGCAAACCTATTGTTCTCCTTTGATTGACAGGTCATTAACTTATTGTTCTCCTTTGATTCACACATATTTAATCTATTGTTCTGCTAAAAGCATCCTTCATTTTGATTAAAAGGCAATTATCTATTGCTCCCCTGTTCCCTCACCCCCTCCCCCTCAGGATATCCCCCCATCGCTGCTGCAGGTGCACTTTCAGGTCTGAGTTATTGGAATTTATGCAAATTAATCCATCAGAATTGTTATTGTAAAAACCTTCGTTATATTGAACTGTTGAAATTAGATTCTAAGCATGTGCAATCCGTCAGAATTATTGTAAAAGCTATGCTACTGGGGCTGTGGAATTTAGTTGTAATAGTAAAGAAAATATCTCCACGTTAGTGTTAAGCGTAGATTTATAAAAAAAAAATCCTATTAGTGTTATTGTTGTAGCGTGTAAGTTAAAAATATTTCTGCATTGGAATAGCAAAGTCAATTTATACCCAGGATCAGTGTTGGGGCCTCTCCTGTTCCTTATTTATATAAATCACATGCCATCTCTGTTTCAAATAGGGCAATTCATGACACAAGTTCATGGCTTGTACGAAATAAATTAACGGTAAATCACAGTAAGACTCAGTTTTTACAGTTTCTAACACACAATCCAACAAAAGTCAACGTTTTAATTTCACAGAATGGGCATATGATTAGTGAAACTGAACAGTTCAAATTTATTGGTGTTCAGATAGATAGTAAACTGTCGTGGAAAGCCCACGTTCAGGATCTTGTTCAAAGACTTATGGCTGCCATTTTTACTATTTGAACGGTATCTGAAATAAGTGATCGTTCGACACGAAAAGTAGTCTAGTTTGCTTATTTTCATTCGCGTATGTCATATGGTATTATATTTTGGGGTAACTCTTCCCATTTTCAAAGGATATTTTTGGCTCAGAAATGGGCAGTTCGGGCAATAAGTTGCGTAATTTCGCGAACCTCCTGTTGACCACTGTTCACTAGTTTGGATATTCTGACATTGCCCTCTCAATATATTCTTTATTGTCGTTTCTTGTCTTTCGCTAAACACCATCATCAGCTAACCAATAGCCAATAGCCAGAGGCTACTACACGGTAACAGTCGCCTAGAAAACCAGAAAATAAGTAATGGAATTCCAGGTCCGTGGATTGGAGTGCCAATTCTTGTAAGCTTTCGTATTGGTAAAATAACTTCGTTGATAACAAAGGATAAAAAAACTAATGATTCCAAAAATGTTAAAAACTTTTAAACACGAAGCCCAACGATTTGCCTCCCTCACCCAGAAGGAATGCTGATGGATTCCTCGATTTCGCGAGCTCCAATTTACGCCCAAAAATCTTCAAACATTCAAACCAGCCTATAACTAAGGACGAAATCGTAAAGTATCTGTTTTCTTGATCTTTACAACTTTGAGCACCAAGTCTTCGGATATGAAAGGTCGTCACCCACACTGCACTTCATCGGGAGCGTGAGACTCACAATATTCAAGCACTCTAACCCATTTTCTTGCCATCCCATCAGTCATGGTGTTTCCTCCGTAAATTACATTAATCTGCCGATGAATTTAAGACAGTTTTCACATCTTTTGCAGACAGCAAACGAATCAATGCGGGCATTTCACGCCGGAGGCGACATTTTCAGTTACCCATGGCATTATAAATAACCACAAACAACTATGACGAATGCTTCTGTTTGGTGTACGTGCGTAGCCAATAGGCCCAGACATTGAGTGTGCATCACCTACCGCAGCAGTACTATATTTAAAAACGATACTTCCTTAAGAAAAAAGAACCCTACCTAGCAGCGTGCCAAGAGCAGGGTTCCGAAACCCACAAATGAGATGTCATTTCATGACTCCTAGACTGTCGATCACATTCGAAGATTGCCTGAGAAGGGGAAAGACATGCTGTGTAAATGTGCTAATTTACAGATTGCACTAATAGCTGTAATTTTTAGGACCTAACCATAACAGTAATAGCTGAACCTTCAGTTGCCCACGAACATATTCTCTCCCGAGTCATTATAATTCCTTACTATTACATGCAAGAGCATTTGTCATAACAATTTGCACAATATTTCAGAAGGGAAAATTGACGTCTCAAAGAATTTCGAGCCGCAAACACTCGTTTCTCAAACATCTGTGCTACACTCCATCAACTTGTACACAGGAATACTCACAAGTATCTGCAGGGTTTCGGAAGGTGACTACTCGAACGCTACAAGACATACAGAAAAGAGACATATCAACAGAAAGTGTGTCAGTACATGTGTGCGGTTCATTGATGTCGCTGCTGTTGCCGAGAAGGCGCAAAGACAGCAGTCCGCCTTGGAACTCTGTTCACTGGTTTGCTTATCTGCTGGGGCGAGCTAATTTCTTGTGACGATTTAGAGTCGATGATTTGACACGCCTGTCACTTAGTGGTGCGTTCTGCAATTACACCAGGTCGTTTATTACGAATCGAAACTCGGAGAGATTCAATGTTAGGTGTCCTTTCCTGTATGGTTTACGCGCAGTAGTCGTTTGAAACCCTGGAAGTACTTGTGAAAAACCCTGTATTGAGGGCAAATGATGTACATTTTAAAGTTCACATTTTTCACGTTGGTAAATGAGCATCCTTCGACGTGTATGTCATGAAATTAACAGTGACGTAATTTTTTTTAGAACATGCTTCAAAAAGTCGAGACATAAATCACAAATGGCTGCTCGTTTTGATTCAACCATCCTCTGGTCCTAACAAGATAGTATAAGACTTGACAAATACTTTATTTGGTTTTGCTGTCGTATCAACGGCATCTGCTCCGGCGTAGTTACTCATATCAGCTGAATAGCAGATGTTCAAGATCCCCGACTAGGTCTCTCTGTCCTAATTTAGATTTTTAGTGTAATGTCGCTGTGAAGTGTTTCTGTTCATCATGCAGGCTTAACAAAATGTTGCAGGGAAGGTCGTTATGCAGTTTATCAGTTACAAGTACTACATTCGTCTTGTGTGTCCTTTCTTACAGTAACAGTCTTCCACACACACACACACACACACACACACACACGCACACACACACACACACACACACACACACATAGACAAACACAAAAAGAGTATCAGATCGGCATCTGTCAACATGAATGTGGAAAACTGTCAATAAACTACACAGATCTGCCATGCTTTCCACACTAACGCACTGTGCAAATCCATGTCTTAGCCAAATGTTCTACCCGCAGACTAACGAAGAGAAGAACACAGGTATATCCAACAGTTCGGGAATGAATTTCCGAAGGTTGTTGCAACATTATCAAGTCGGCAGTCCTAAACGGTCATTACTCTCTTACTTACATTATACATAATAATCTAGCTGAGCGTTATATCTTTCAAATATCGACGTTCTTATGTTTTAACTGTAGTTCTTCAGCTACGAGGGTCACTCCAAAAGAAATGCACACTATTTTTTTTTATTTATCTTTTTTTCCTACATGTTTGAAAGTTTTACAGTGTGTAGATACATCTTTTAGGAACAATATTTTCATTTCTCCACATATTTTCCATCCCTCTGAACTGCCTTACGCCATCTTGGAACCAGCGCCTGTATACTCGCACGGTAAAATTCTGGACCAACCTGTTGGAGCCACTGTTTGGCAGCGTGCACAAGGGAGTCATCATCTTCAAACTTTGTTCCACGAAGAGAGTCTTTCAGTTTCCCAAAGAGATGATAGTCACATGGAGCCAGGTCAGGACTGTAACGCGGGTGTTTCAGTGTAGTCCATCCGAGTTTTATGATCGCTTCCATGGCTTTTTGACTGACATGTGGCCGTGCATTGTCGTGCAACAGCAAAACATCCTGCTTTTGCCGATGTGGTCGAACACGACTCAGTCAAGCTTGAAGTTTCTTCACTGTCGTCACATATGCATCTCAGCATGTATGGTGGTTCCACTTGGCATGATGTCCACAACAAGAGTCCTTCGGAATCGAAAAACACCGTAGCCACAACTTTTCCAGCAGAAGGTGTGGTTTTGAATTTTGTTTTCTTGAGTGAGTTTGTATGATGCCACTACACTGATTGCCTCTTCGTCTCTGGTGAAAAATGATGGAGCCATGTTTCATCACCTGTCACAATTCTTACAAAAAATTCATTCCACCATTCTCGTACTGTTCTAAAAGTTCGCTGCATACCGTTTTTCTTGTTTCTTTGTGAGCCACTGTCAACATCCTGGGAACCCACCTGGCACAAACCTTTTTTAACGTCAACACTTTCAGTAATTTTGCAAACACTTCCTTCCCTTATTCCAACGTGGCGTGACAATTCGATCACTGTGATGCGTCTGTCAGCAGTCACCAATTAATTAACTCTTTGCACATTGTCTGGAGTGTGTGCAGTACGAGGCCTGCCGATGCGAGGACAATCCTCAATATTGCCGTGCCCGCTTTCATCACGTAACCTGCTTGCCCACCGACTAACTGTACTGCGATCGACAGCAGCATCTTCATACACCTTTTTCAACCTCTTGTGGATGTTTCCCACTGTCTCGTTTTCACAGCACAGGAATTCTATGACAGCACGTTGCTTCTGACGAACGTCACGTCAAGTGTAGCAGCCATCTTGAAGGCATGCTGTGACGGCGGCACTCACGGGAATAGGTGGAACTAAGTTTGAAAACAAGCGGGAAGCATATATCTACACGCTGTAAAACTTTCACACATGCAGAATGAAAACTGTATTTTTACAAAAATAGTGTACATTTCTTTTGGAGTGACCCTCGTAGAACTGTAGACTGCCTCCTCCTGATTCCTCCACATTTCTTATCTCTATTCGGTTACGAAATTCTGTAACTTACTTCTAGTGCAGCCTCTTTCCCAAGTTTCTGCTCCATATCTAGAGCGTACCACAGAGTACTACTGTCCACAGAGGTAAGTTAAAGAGTCGGAATGAGTAAACTGTTGACAGTGTTCCACAGCATTCATATGGACATAATCGTGGTTTTAGCGAACTTCTGCGCGGGATTAGCCGAGAGGTCTACGGCGCTGCAGTCCACGGACTGTGCCGCTGGTCCCGGCGGAGGTTCGAGTCCTCCCTCGGGCATGGGTGTGTGTGTGTGTGTGTTTGTCCTTACGATAATTTAGATTAAGTAGTGTGTAAGCTTAGGGACTGATGGTTCAAATGGTTCAAATGGCTCTGAGCACTATGGGACTTAACATCTATGGTCATCAGTCCCCTAGAACTTAGAACTACTTAAACCTAACTAACCTAAGGACAGCACACAACACCCAGCCATCACGAGGCAGAGAAAATCCCTGACCCCGCCGGGAATCGAACCCGGGCGTGGGAAGCGAGAACGCTACCGCACGACCACGAGATGCAGGCTAGGGACTGATGACCTTAGCAGATAAGCCCCATAAGATTTCACACACATCTGATCATGATCTTAGCGAACTTCTCAGGCGTAATTTTACTCTGGCTTCCTTTTGTATTACAGATGAGCGCGCTGACGTTTTTGCTATTAATGCTGGGTGTCGCCGCCTTGAGCGAAGGAAGAACATTTGTGTTCGAGAACAGACGCGGAGAGACTGTGTGGGTGGGCGCCCTTGGGAACGCAGGAAAGGGAACTCCCAACAGAGGCGGTTGGGAGATGCGCCCTGGTTCTTCGGTAAGTAGCCAGTCTTATCACAAATGGTTGTCATTTTTCTGCTATATAAGCTTGCTATATGAAATCTCCCTGAATCCACAGGGATACCTAAACGTGGTCTTCTATTTTCCATTGTAATAGAGAAATATGTCATCATAACATTCACTTTCATCACTTAAACATTGCCACATAAAAAGCAGTAATTAATATGTATTACATTCTCCAATAGCAAGAGATGCCCAAAAGCCTTTATTTCACACAGTCTAATAACTTTATCATTATGTTTTATACATTTAGTTATTTGAGAATAAACTGCCAAGAATGTCTTGATATTTGAAGAACGAATATTTGATATATATGGTAGGGGACCCTGGCATAAAACGTGCAGTTTTGAAGGTTTAACAAGAATTGCGGTCACATTAAGAAATGAAAGATACAGTTTCCGTTCTCATCGAGGGGTGTATCAACAGGTCACCATCAACGTGGACGATTCATGGGCAGGCCGTTTCTGGGGTCGCACTGGCTGCTCATTCGACGGCTCCGGACGTGGCAGATGCCGGACTGGAGACTGCGGCAACAGGCTGCACTGCAACGGCGCCGGCGGCCAGCCTCCTGCGACGCTCGCAGAAGTCACCCTGGGCGGGTGGGGCGGTCAGGACTACTACGACATCAGTCTCGTTGATGGCTTCAATATCCCCGTCACGGTGAGTGCAGCAATTTTCCCTCAGTAAATTTACGTGTCCTTCCTGGGCGCTAGTCTCGAGGCAGAAAACTGCTGTAGTGTTATTACAAAGAGGCAACTACACACCGCGTGTCGATATTTACGAGACCAGCATAAAAATAATCTCTTCAGGAAAATATGTAATTATAAGACGGATCATAGCGTGTAGGCTTTCACGGCCGGCGTCTTCAGTAATTAAAACTTCCGGGCTAAGACGCCGTGGTCCAATAGTAGAAATACTTCTCCCTTTTGTCATATGGAATCACGGTGAAGAAGAACTGAAACGTTTTTTGAAACATTTGAATAGCATCAATTCAAAAATACAATTCACTATGGAGACAGAAAGTAATGGACATTAATTTTTTGGACGTCTCAGTGATTAAACGAGCTGATGGGACTCTGGGTCACAAAGTCTACAGAAAAGATACGCATACCGATCGTTATCTTCATAAGGATTCAAACCATCATCCCAGGCAGAAGAGAGGTATTATTAAGACATTGGTGGACAGGGCTAATACAATCTGTGAGCCAGCTTATTTGCAAGAGGAACTAAATCACTTGTGAACCGCTTTCCTGAAAAACGGGTACGCTGGAAAGGAGATAGATCGAGCACTCCATCCCAGAAGAAAAATGTCCGAAAACGTGCAACAACAACAACAACCATCGGTGGGGAAAGTTTTTCTTCCATTCATCCACAATATTACGGACCGTATAGGGAAAGTGCTGGCCAAGTTCTGAGTTGAAACAATCTTCAGACCCACCAAGAAGATTAGTGAATGCTTAAGATCGGCGAAAGATGCACGACACCCTTTAGCTACTCCTGGTGTGTATAAGATTCCGTGTAGTTGTGGGAAGGTTTACATTGGAACCACAAAAAGAAGTATCAATACTCGCCTAACTGAACATAAAAGGAACTGTCGACTGGGACACACGGACAAATCGGCTGTAGCGGAACATGTTTTTGAAACGGGTGACCATGAAATAAAATTTAGTGAGACGAGCGTGCTAGCTAAGACATCGCATTACTATGCACGAATGTATACAGAGGCTGTAGAGATTTTTAAACACCACAATAATTTTAACAGGAAAGAAGAAGGCTTGAAGTTAGATAAGATATGGCGATCGACTTTATACCAAAGATGTGACAATCGATTACCTTCGATCGAGAGTAATGACGCCAGCCAGAGATAGTTTTACTGTTGACAACACGTGACGAGTGGTGGCGCCCTCTACACGCTCTATATAAACATGACCTCCACGGCCTAGAAGCCAGTCGTAGACTCACCTCAGATGATGTTGCCCGCAGCTGGCAACGAAACGTCAGGGAGAAGTATTTCTACTACTGGACAACGGCCTCTTAGCCCGGAAGTTTCAATTACTGACTATAAGAGGGGTGTTCATGAAGTTTTAACTATTATCTCGAAAAACTCCAGAAGCGTCCATGAAACATGACGATGCTCTTGTCCTTCTCTACACATCTACTCGTCAATGTACAAACTTTCATCCTCACAGCTTCCTGTACCCTTGTCAGGTAATTTTGTCCTGTGATGGTTCGGCAGCTGCGACCATAATCTTTAGCACTACACCATGGGTATCAGCTTGCCTAATGATGGCTGGATTTTGGCCTTTTCGCCGGCGAACCCATATGTTGCCACTACTTGCTTTGCTTCTTTATCTCGGAGTCGTACCGCTCGACCATGGTAACTAGACGGCTAAGGAATTCATATTCATTGACCTGACACGGTTGTAACATTTCCTCTGCTGCTCGGTTCAGCGGGTCAGAAGGCGCGGAACCTAGTGGACTGCGACCTTAGTCCGATTCAAAAATTTCGTCCGAGATGATGAAAACTGACTCATGACTGATTTTCACTTTATCCACTGTCGCTTCGATTGTGACTCGCCGGCTTCGAAAACTAGGACCCCGTTTGTATTATTGTTACCAATGCTTCTGAGAAAAATGGTCTGTCACTTCGTTCGCCGCTATTCAGAGTTACTGATCGCAATGGAAGCGTCTGCGCCACCTAAACCATTGTGTCATATAACGATGGTGCAATGTTACCGTAAGTTTCCATCAGCTCAACATGGATTGTTGCAGCCTTCTTCCCCTTCGGATTCAGAAAACAAATCACAGAACGAGACCCTACTTAATTTAACGGGCTGCGCCGTACTAAACTGGCTGCACTAGCTGCGCGCTACGGTACTGTGCGCAGGGATTTCAATGTGTACGAGGACTCAGATTTGTACCTGCAAGCAAACAAAAAAGTTAATTACGCAACTTCTTGTTTTGAGGTGATAAGCAAAACGTCACGACTACCCTTCTTATTTCTAACCTTTTTTGTGAACAGGGATAATTAATAAAATAAAACTAGCATTTGAAGTAGTAAAGCGTACAGCGATCAGTCGGAATGGTGTTTACTGCATATATAGATTTCGGTCACTGTGTGGCCATTTTCAGTGCAGTAAATGTAAGTTAAAACATTATAACCACTTGTATATGCAGATAGTACCAACCGGACTATTCATTTCAGAGGACCGGCCGGGGTGGCCGAGAGGTTCTAGGCGCTACAGTCTGGAACCGCGCGACCGCTACAGTCTCAGGTTCGAATCCTGCCTCGGGCATGGATGTGTGTGATGTCCTTAGGTTAGTTAGGTTTAAGTAGTCCTAAGTTGTAGGGAACTGGTAACCTCACAAGTTAAGTCCCACAGTGCTCAGAGCCATCTGAACCGTTTCAGAGGCTGGGCCGCTCTGATTTCGATACCACACTGGAAGCAAATTCTATAAATACACAGAGGTATACTAAAGTCATGGGGGCACCGCAAAGAGGCGCAATCACTACAGGGCTCTATCCTGATAAGTATATTTAGTCAACAGTGCAGATGTTGTTGACTGAGTCGTTAGTTAATGTTTCTGGATCCAACTAGGACTGATAAATTCAGTTTCTCAACAGTGGTATTTATCAATGTCTGTTAACCTGTGACGGAAAATCAACATTTCTGTTGGAATATACATTAGGGACAGCACCACAACTGTCCTTTCAATGTTCCCTAGAACACTGTAAGAAAAAACACCTCTTCCGAAGACGAAAGCCTCTAGGATTAGGCCGGCCAGAGTGGCCGAGCGGTTCTAGGCGCTACAGTCTGGAACCGCGCGACCGCTACGGTCGCAGGTTCGAATCCTGCCTCGGGCATGGATGTGTGTGATGTTAGGTTTAAGTAGTTCTAAGTCCTAGGGGACTGATGACCTCAGCAGTTAAGTCCCATAGTGCTCAGAGCCATTTGGACCATTTTTGAACCCCTAGGATGAAATTTTCATCGCATTCTAAATCTCTAAAATTTGTTGAGAGAAGCAACGGTGTTTGTTGAGAGAAGAAACGGAGTTATTCGTATTTTCAGTTACAGAGGCGCGCTTTTCTGTAGTCATATCTGTGGCAGAGCACCCGGACTGAGAACGCAACCTCACCCGCCGTTCCGCGTGTTCCAGATGGAGCCCATCGACAGGCGAGGCGGCGGCGACCACTACCGCTGCAACCCCGCATCCTGCCGCGCCGACATAAACGCGCAGTGCCCGCCCGAGCTCCGCTCCGACGGCGGCTGCAAGAGCGCATGCCTCGCCTTCAACACGGACCAGTACTGCTGCCGCGGCAGCTTCGGCACGCCACAAACCTGCAGGGCCTCTTCGTGGCCGAGGAACTACCCCGCCTTCTTCAAGAACCTGTGTCCCGACGCCTACAGCTACGCCTACGACGACCGACGGAGCACCTTCACTTGCGAAAAAACAGCCTACAGGATCATCTTTAGTTGAGCCACTGTTAGGAGCACATGATTCACTTTCCTTCAACAACCCAGGCTTTTAACAATCTGTTGCAATACTTTTTTGTAATAAGTGAATAAACAAATAAAGTAACTTTTTACTGCTCGATGAACAAACACATTCAATTTACGGTGGATTTTACGACTTGATTACATGAATGAACTCTTAATTAAAACACAAATTTCATTTCACTCTAGACGATAACAATAAACGAAACCTTTGAAGCAATAGTCCAACATAAATGACGATTGATTTTCATATTGTACAGGCTGTATACAGAATGAGATTTTCACTTAGCAGCGGAGTGTGCGCTGATAGGAAACTTCCTGGCAGATTAAAACTATTTGCCGGACCGAGAGATCAACAGGAGTGCGCGCTCGAATCTCTCTAATTTTACATTCGTGATCTCCTCGGGAGGTATAAGTAGGGGGAAGCAATATATTCTATACCTCATCCAGAAACGCACCCTCACGAAACCTGAACAGCAAGCTACACCGCGATGCAGAGCGCCTCTCTTGCAGAGTCTGCCACTTGAGTTTGCTAAACATCTCCGTAATGCTATCACGCTTACCAAATAACCCTGTAACGAAACCCGCCGCTCTTCTTTTGATCTTCTCTATCTCCTCTGTCAACCCGACCTGGTACGGATCCCACACTGATGAGCAATACTCAAGTATAGGTCGAACGAGTGTTTTGTAAGCTACCTTCTTTGTTGATGAACTACATTTTCTAAGGACTCTCCCAATGAATCTCAACCTGGTACCCGCCTTACCAACAATTAATTTTATATGATCACTCTACTTCAAATCGTTCCGTACACATACTCCCAGATATTTTACGGAAGTAACTGCTACCAATGTTTGTTCCGCTATCATATAATCATACAATAAAGGATCCTTCTTTCTATGTATTCGCAATACATTACATTTGTCTATGTTGAGCGTCAGTTGCCACTCCCTGCACCAAGTGCCTATCCGCTGCAGATCTTCCTGCATTTTGCTGCAATTTTCTAATGTTGCAACTTCTCTGTATACTACAGCATCATCCGCGAAAATCCGCATGGAGCTTCCGACACTATCTACTAGGTCCACAATCATCAATAAACGGTTATACACCTATGGATATGTCGATTTGAACAATAACGTCATTATATTGAACAGCGTAATACAGTGTTAAGATCTAGTCCTACAGGCACGCTCAGTGGCGATCATAGACATGAAAAATATTTTTTGGGGGTATTATTCTTCAATGATGTGCCATTTGCTACGTTTCTGTTTTTGTGAAATGTTGCTTTCATAATTTTAACCACTTTTCTGTTACTTAGGTTTTAATTTATTTACGACAAACTCTAAAAAGCAGAACGAGTTTTCACTCTGCAGCGAAGTGCGTGCCTTTTCGAAACTTGCTTGCAAATTACAACTGTCTGCCTGACTGAGACTCGAAACCAGAACCTTTGCTTTATGCGGGAAAATGCTCTACCGGTTCTACTACCCAGGCACGATTCACAACCCGTCCTCATAACTTCACTTCCACTAATAACTCTCTCCTACTTTCCAAACTTCACACAACTGTTCTGCATTCCAAGTCGGACTGTTACCCTTGAAAGAAAGGACAGCTCAACCGATAGATCACTGATCGCGAAACGCAACTGTTCCGGGTTCGAGGCCCTGCCAGGCACACAGTTTTCATCTTCCAGGGAGTTCCAAATCGGCGCCTTAAAAATCACTTGATGAGCCACAAAAGAGAGTTGTTTTGGTACTGCTTTTGTTCCATTCCGCAGAAGGAACGTAGGTGCCTAAACTTAGAAAAGTACTGTACGCACTACCTGATCAAAAGTATCTGGAGACCTACTAGTGGACATTAAAATGGGGCGTGTCCACCTTTCGCCATTAATGACGGCTTGAACTCTGCTGGGGACACTTTTAGTGAGACGTACGAATGTCTGTGGAGGAATGGCAGCCCAAGACCCAAAACCATAGAACATAGTGATGTTGGACGCTGGGGTCTTGAGGGAACTCGACGTTCTAACTCATACCACCGAGTTCAGGTCAGGACTCTGGACACGCCAGTCCATTTGATGAATAATACTGTCCACAAACCACTGCTTCACCGATGAGGTTTTATGCATTATCATGCTGATAAACTCAATCGTCGTCTGCAAATAGTTCCTTTACTGTAAGTAGCATATCTTTTCTTAAGCACGGTAAGGGACCACAGCTTAATAACAGAAGAACATCGCCATATCATGAGAACGCCTCTTCCGTACCTCACTGATCCACTACACATGATGGTAGGTAACGTTCTCCAGGCATTCGCTAAACACAGACCCTTCCCTCGCATTGCCAAAGGCTATGGCGCGATTCATCACTTAAAATCACTCGTTCCCAGACACACACAGACCAGCAGCGTCGTTCTCCACTCCACCTCGAGCACGGCTCAGCGCTGAATACAGCGGCGTGTGGCTTATGGGGTACTGCTCGGCCGTTTTACCCCATGCTTTTTAACTCCCGAGGCAGTCATTGAGCTAGCTGGGCTACTGGCAGCACTTTGCAACTCACTAGTGGTTCCTTCCGCTGATTTCACGCTGTTTTTTACAACTGCCCTCCGCAATGCTCGACGATCTCTGTGCGCCAATACACGAGGTCTACCTAGGCTTGATTTAGCTGTTATTGTTACCAAGAATTTCCATAACACAATCACATCACCAGTAGTCGACTTTGGCATATCGAGAAGGGGTGAAATGTCCCTTCCGACTGTTACTCGGGAGATGTCGAATGACTAGTACACGGTCGAAGTCAGTGAGCTCTCCTAAACGACAAATTCTGCCGTTACTGCTTCCCTAATGACAATACTCCCAGCCCCTTTTTCAATTAACAGTGATAAATATATTTCTTGACGTCTTCCTCGCACGTCTTTAACGTCTATAATGCTCTAAACAAAAGATCATTCTGCCATGAATCAAATGTGGCTTTTATGAATGCAGGTCTTCCATTTGCAGCACGTGGACCCTACTACTTTCTTGAAACTTCGCCTTTACTGTACTCCATGAGTGATCAACAGTGAAACATTGTTCTTACATCACGTCCATACAGTCGTGTATCTTTCGTTCGTGAAAGAAAAAATATACATTTAGGGTGTAACGTACTTCAACACTTCGATATGCTGTCTCAGAAAGTGTATTCGGAGATGAATCACTGTAACAGCAAAAATGCAGAACGAAAAAATCAGACAATGCAATATGACTTTGTTTAATATACACTTTAGGTGTACACCAGTCGGCAGGTAACAATTATCCACCAACAAAACGCCAACTCCCGCACTTCATGGCTGCTTTAAAGTTTTGCATCCGCCGGTGGCGAAAAGCATAACAGCTGTGCTAGCACAATGTTCGCAACTGTTTTGTATACCACAGTTTGTTAAACTGCGCATCCTGAAGAAAGAAAGAGAGAGGAAGGCTCCACTTTCACGACTTTATAAGATTTTTAGGTTTAGGCAACCATTCAGGGTGGCGACCGTGACATGTTATACTATATCTGCATAGGAATCTCGAAATTACCTCTAATGGACGTAACCTGTCAGGATCACCTGTATTATTCCGGAGCTATGAATGAAGCAAATGGGTGGTGTTAACTCATTAAAAACTTATGTATCTAAAAAGACAGTGTTTTCGCTCTAACAAAGGTTTTGATAGAAACACAGTCGTATTTGTAGGCTTGGACAAATGTAATAGGTCGGATGCAGCTCAATTTAAATACGGAATTGTTGGTGTGAGGGCACCAAATGTCACTTTTGTAGGACACTAACTGAACATTCAAAGCAGCCTACAATTTTGGAAAAATTGCAAATGAGTTAATGTTTCGATTATATATCAGATGAGAGGTTTACAAGCAAATCTAATTCTCGTCCTCCGACTTACAATCTTAATATCCAGTAATCTGTAACTGCAGAAAATACAGACATCCTACGAAGTTACTTGCAAAGGTAAACACGGTAGGAACAGTAGCCATAAATCTGTCAGCGCACCATGAGTCAAAAAAATTATTTTTATTGTAAATATTTCGTACAGGAGAGGAGCATCAACTCATCAGCAGCTAAATCAGGAACTACAGCATCGCTGACAGGTACTGTACCTGAAAAACGTGGCTGAACTGTAGCTGTCAGAACTTCGGGACACCAGACGACACTCCCGTCTAATGGTAAATTGTCACCTATGCCGCGACCCCCACAGTCAGACATGTGAGAATGAGATGATAGGAATTTGATGTCCCGTTTAGGAAGCATCACCTCTGTTCCTTCAAGTATTGGGAAGGAAATGGGTCTCGTACTTATCCAGAGACACTACCAAGAATTTGCGTCAATCGATTAAGAGAAACTAGAGAAAACTTCTGCAGGGCGGACGGACGGGGATTTGAATCCCGCCCTTCCTGAAAGTGCGTCCTAGGCAGTACCTACAGCTCCACTTCACTCGGTCCAGATAGGTGTGGAAATTGTATTACAGTCACGTTGAAATATCAGTCATAAGCCACAGTGACAATGAAATCAGATGAAGTTGAAATTTGGAGAAAAAATCTGATGATTCTCCAAAAGATATTACACGGAAACAGACCATGTAACAAGATGCGATACATGTTATTATTTCGGAATATTATAAGCCGTTGAGTACATTTCTACAGCACACCAATTAAATCAAAAAATATCTGAAAAACGTAAAATAAGCACACTGATGCTATGAAAGTGTATCGGATCTAAAGGCTGAGAGAACCGCTGTGAAAAAGAAGTGTGAGAGGAAGCTGTGTAGGGGAGAGCCGACATCTCTCTAGACAACAAAAATGAAACGTGTACTGGTGCTCAATAAATGTTTGCCATGTACTGCTTTACCAGAGCAATCTGATTGTAGATTAACAGATCTATTTGTCATGCTTACCGTTCGACGTAACGCTAGAGATAAGCATCCAGCACTGTGGCTCCAAGATAAATCAGCGATTATTATTACCACGACACTGCGACGCTTGCTCGGACCCTTGTATGGAAGCTCTTTACACTTACTGTGAACAGGAGAGGTGGCTTACGCAGTCAAAACGTAAGGAAACAGTGCTGCTCGGTAACCATCGACGACAAAACTTAAACATGCAAACACCACTTGAAAACGAATACAAACACACCTGTTTCTCATATTCTTAAGATATCAATTCCCTAACTCAGATCCTTTAAATTACGTAACTATAGTGGTGTTATGAGTGAACCGTTTACGACGCTAATGTACAAAGGAAAATATGTCAAAACCATCTTGCAGGCACACCTCTTGCGCACGTAATGGACCACACGACATACTTGGGGGCGTAACAGACATACAGAGACGTCTCATTGTACGACCACCTGCGGCCCTGACGTGACGCGACGGAAAACATCTGTTTTGTGCTACAATAGGAGATATTTGTTTGCTGCACTCGAACATACCTTAGCGGCTACCCTATATATTTGGGATCTGTATTCACATTGCTTAAACGCCTCTTGGACTTGTCACCGCACTGATCTTCAGTACAGAGGTAAGTTAGTGAATATTTGTATCTCACGGAAATTACACACAGAGTGCATCCATTTGTATCGCAATTGGCATTAATACTCTCTATCTGATCCATTACAAATGCATCCGGTAATACGTTTTTAGGTCTCTCCGAGTGGACAAATAGGGATACCAGTTCGATTTTACACAGAGTACGCCAAGGAACTTGCCCCCCTTCTTGCAGCGGTGTACCGTAGGTCTCTAGAAGAGCGTAGCGTTCAAAAGGATTGGAGAAGGGCACAGGTCATCCCCGTTTTCAAGAAGGGACGTCGAACAGATGTGCAGAACTATAGACCTATATCTCTAACGTCGATCAGTTGTAGAATTTTGGAACACGTATTATGTTCGAGTATAATGACTTTTCTGGAGACTAGAAATCTACTCTGTAGGAATCAGCATGGGTTTCGAAAAAGACTGTCTTGTGAAACCCAGCTCGCGCTATTCGTCCACGAGACTCAGAAGGCCATAGACACGGGTTCACAGGTAGATGCCGTGTTTCTTGACTTCCGCAAGGCGTTCGATACAGTTCCCCACAGTCGTTTAATGAACAAAGTAAGAGCATATGGACTATCAGACCAATTGTGTGATTGGATTGAAGAGTTCCTAGATAACAGAACGCAGCATGTCATTCTCAATGGAGAGAAGTCTTCCGAAGTAAGAGTGATTTCAGGTGTGCCGCAGGGGAGTGTCATAGGACCTTTGCTATTCACAATATACATAAATGACCTTGTCGATGACATCGGAAGTTCACTGAGGCTTTTTGCAGATGAGGCTTTTTGCAGATGATGCTGTGGTGTATCGAGAGGTTGTAACAATGGAAAATTGTACTGAAATACAGGAGGATCTGCAGCGAATTGACGCATGGTGCAGGGAATGGCAATTGAATCTCAATTTGGACAAGTGTAATGTGCTGCGAATACATAGAAAGATAGATCCCTTATCATTTAGCTACAAAATAGCAGGTCAGCAACTGGAAGCAGTTAATTCCATAAATTATCTGGGAGTACGCATTAGGAGTGATTTAAAATGGAATGATCATATAAAGTTGATCGTCGGTAAAGCAGATGCCAGACTGATTCATTGGAAGAATCCTAAGGAAATGCAATCCGAAAACAAAGGAAGTAGGTTACAGTACGCTTGTTCGGCCACTGCTTGAATACTGCTCAGCAGGTGGGATCCGTACCAGATAGGGTTGATAGAAGAGATAGAGAAGATCCAACGGAGAGCAGCGCGCTTCGTTACAGGATCATTTAGTAATGATGATGATAGATAAACTCCAGTGGAAGACTCTGCAGGAGAGACGCTCAGTAGCTCGGTACGGGCTTAAACCTTCTTTCCACGAACAATACGAGACCGGAATAGAAGGGAGAACCGATAGAGGTACTCAGGGTACCCTCCGCCACACACCGTCAGGTGGCTTGCGGAGTATGGATGTAGATGATATCGAATGGACACATTAACCGCAACGAACGCTAATTGCTCCCATATTCCACTTCCTACAAAAAAAAAACAGAACACAACTTCTACAAGAGATATAGGTAGCATACACTCTGTTGGTTTTGATTCAAATCATCACATATAGTCTCGCATTGTCAAGAATGGCTTTGTCAGAATTATATGGGAAACAGCTGGAACGAGAATGTGAGTGCGCATCTGTCTATTATGTTACGTAACATGGGTCTGAAGGAAGGACAGATAATATTGTTGCACAGTTTCTTGAGAATCTGTGGTGCTTTCAATGTTCCTCGACTGGGGATTTTTAACAGGACGACACAGAATCTCATTTAACGATACCCACAGTCCATACGTATTAGCTTTCAACATGAACTTTGGTTAGTGCTGTTTGCAGAGTGTTCACACCGCACTCGGAAATAAAACAATACGTGGTCGCTGGGCGCTAATCGGTTCCATACAGCAAGAGGCCACTTCAAGTACTCACAGCGGAAGTGCCAACGAGCTGACCGTTAACGAGACATTAAGTGGGGGCAAGATACTCGACTTTCGGTGATAGTGGTAGAGTTTATTTTGCAAGACGCTGTTTGCAGTATCGGGTGACACAAGATCACCAATGAAGTCACATCTCTCCCCTTGGTTGACGGAGATGACCAGAAATTGACAGATATTTGAACGGTGAGTGCTTCTCTCACTTGATTGTCTGTTGGAGCCTCCAGAGATTTTTTGACGATGATCACACATTTAATAACTTCGGTCGCAGTATTGTTCCCCTCAGTCTGACGAGAACGAGTTTTCCAAACACCCCTAGCTTATCTAAATGTAGTCGAATACGTCTTTGCTAAAAGTTGAGCGCCTATTCAACTCTACTCTGGATGCTGAGGTCCACAGAATTTCTTTATGTATTATTATTCAGTCGTTCACACCAGTCATTCCGGAGGGACATTAACGCCTCTCGGGCTCAAGCGAGCTTTCGTTACCGTAATATAATCGGTTATATGCTACCTAAAAGGCATTTTAAGAAATTTCGTCTCTCTCACCGTGTTTGTTCTACAGGACCATCGTTGTCTGTGAATGTATGTCACGTTCACCATTTTTTTTCAGTATCACTTCTCACTCGCACAATCAGCTTCTCTTTTATTTGTATTCTGGGTCGCAGTGCACGCGAAATGTCTACATTCTGAATGCTGTAGATTCACTTTTCGTCAGACATTACTAAGCATTATCTAAAATCCAAAAACAAAGTTAAGATATGTAAGAGAATTCAATTACCTCATTGTGTACGCTCTTATTCAGCCTGTCTCAGTTTATACCACATTATTTTTGCTGATGGCAGCATGAAGTTTAGTATTAAGACTAATGCCTCAATCATGCCATGATCATCGGCGCTGGTTTCCTTATTAATTGATTTTGTCTAACATCATTTCTCATCCCCTTCTCTATTCAGGAATATCTCCTTTTGAGTTCTGTTTTTTTATAGACTGTATTTGTCAGAGGACCTAAACTTTTTACACAATTCTGCGCAACACACTCCTCCATTTCTACGGCATTTTTTTTTTTTTACTTTATTTGCAAGAATGTAGTCTCTGTGCACAATAAATGTGACTGAATTCGGTTTTGTTGAAATGATCCATCAAGCAATTTCCGACTTTTGGTGGCACGACACACTCCTCGTCTTTCTGCATTCCTTGCAATCCCTCTGTTATTTCACTGACAAATCAAGATATTCCCTGATGTAATTCGATCGAAGTCTTCTTGATTTGTTTCTTCTCCTTTGCACTTCATTTGATTTGTTCCTTCTCCTTTGCGTTTCAATGAGAGATGCTTTTAAAATAGTTTCCACAACGGAACTCTGTTTAGAAAGTAATCTGGCAGAAATTCCAGAAAGATTCTGGTCGCATGAAAACTATACCAGCGGCAAGACACAATCACTACTTTCACTACGTGACGGTAATGACAATGTTATCGACGACAGCACCACTAAAGAGGATTTACTAAACATGGATTTCGGAAATTCCTTGAGCGAAGAAATTGCAGTAACTATTTCGGAACTCTAAACACGAACAGCTGCCAAGATGGGTAATTTAAAAGTCTATACCTTCAGCGTAGCGAAGTAACTTAGTCACTTGATAAAGACATGCCTTGGTTGACTCCCCGCTACATACGGAGAAATGACCATCGTAATAAAATTAGAGGAATCAGAGCTCGCACAGAAAAAAATTTCTCACGTACTATTTGAGTGTAGAATGGTCATGAGAAAGTCTGAAAGTGGCTCTATAAAGCCTCTGCCATACATTACATTGTGAACTGCAGAGTAGTCATGTAGATGTAGCTGTAGATCCTTCTACGCTCCCTTACGTTAATATTTCACTGGGAAGTCGTTTTCCCTCGCAAAATTTGGTTATTAAAGATATTTCACATTTTTATTTAATAACTTTAGCTTCAAGGAATAATGTGATTTGACGTTAGTTCACTTATTTTTTTGCATTAAGAGACATTCAGAGATATCTTCACCAAAGGCACATAGCAAACGCTAATTTTCTTTATAATTTTTCATTGTTCTTCTTGTGGATGCATAAACTGTTATAATCATAGTCTGTTATTTTTATTCCTGCCAATAATGACTTCCTTCTCTCTAAAAGTTTTTTGTAAGTAATTTGGAGTCTTTCGTTACACACTTCTTTTAACAAAGAACTTGGAAGTACCTCACTGAAAACTAGGTTACATGTTCTGGAGTTTGCTAAGCAACGTCACCTTCAAAGCATTCCTCCAATTGATACTTTCCATTTAATGTGCTTAACATGGTAGAATAAACAAAAATTTGAATGATGTTGTGCTCTTTACCTCGCCCTGCAGACATTCCAATTACTTCAAAGTACGCTCTGTAAAGTGCCAAGCGCTGTTTACACTTTTAAGGTATGCTGTCCGGTTTCCGTACTTACGCATGGATGTATCCAGGGCAATAATGACTGCATGATTTGCACGCACGAATAGCTGCATGCCGACGAAACTAATTTAATGTCGCCTGCTCTTTTGCTGCCGAGACTGTTGACAACGAACTTATAGTGTGAAACATGTCCAGTACATGCACCTAAGGTGTTGAGTTTCATGATCGCTGAACGACAAGTATCATACTAGGTACTGACATTTACATCAATTACACGTGCAGCCATACCCTGCAAACAAATGTGAAGTGCGTGACAGAGAGTAATTTCCATTGTACCACACTTTAGGGTTTCTTCCCCTTTCATTTGCCTAGGGACCGTGGGAGGATGACTGCCTAAATGTCTCCGTGTGCGTTGTAATTACATTAATCTGTCTTCCCGGTATCTACAGGCGAAATACGTAGGTACCTGCAGTGTGTTCCTGGATTCCTCACTAATAGTGGATCTTGAAACTTTGCAAGTTGGCTTTCGAGGGATAGGTGACGTCTACCTTCAAAAGTTACCTATTTAGGTTTCAGTATTTCTGCGACGCTCTCCCGTGGGCCAAACCATCCTGTGACAATTTATGTTGCACTTCTTTGCATGCCTTCAATATCCCCTGTTAGTTCTATCTGTTACGCGTCCCACACACTTGAGCAATATTCTAAGTTGGGTGGCACGGGTGTTCTGTATCGAATATTCATTACAAGCTGACAGCATTTTCCCAGTATCCTACCGATGAAACTATTCCATTTCATATCTCAACAAATTTGTATAACGAAGTGTTTGTATGAATTAACTGATTCTAGTTGCGGCTGACTGATATTGTAGTGAAGGAATACTAAGTTTTCGCATTTTGTGAAGTAAACAATTATACATTTCTGAACATTTAATGCACATTGCTCATCTACCACCAACTTTGGAATCATATCAAGATCCGACTGGATGTTTGTGGACCTTTTCAACGACAGCACTTCATCATTGATAACTGTATCATCTGCAAAAAGTCTGAGGTTACAATTAATATTGTCAGCCAGGATATTCAGATGCAAAGATAAATAGTAACGGTCCTAAAACACTTCGCTGAGGCATAACTGAAGTTCCTTGTACACCAGTAGATGACGACGCGCCACCCAAGATAATATAACACCCCTATCAAGAAATCTTAGTCCAGCCATAAATTTGTTTGATACGCAAACTACCGCACTTTCAATAATAAGCGCTAGTGTGGTACGAGTAAAACGCTTGTCAAAAGTCAAGAAATACTACCTATACTTTTTTGCCTTGTTCACTGGCTTTCAGAATGCTGCAGAAGCGCGAGTTGAGTTTCGCTAGACCGGTGTTTTCCGAATCCACACTGCTCGGCGAAGAGAAAGTCATTGTGTTCGAAATATCACATTATGTTTTAACTCTATTCTAAGACTTTATAACAGATCGATGGTATCAGGTGGATCATCTCTGCCACCATTCTTGACGTGGAAGTGACGTGTGGTTCCTTTAGTCACTGAGGACAGCGTTTAAAAAATAAAACAAAAAATCTACAGTATATTATGGTTGGACTTTACATCGCCTCTCTCTTGTGTTCCAGATGAACGCGCTGACTTGTTTGCTGCTAGTGCTGGCTCTAGCCGCCTTGGGCGAGGGGAGAACTTTTGTGTTCGAGAACCAACGCGGGGAGACCATATGGGTGGGCGCCCTCGGCAATGCAGGCGTGGCTCCTCCTAACGGCGGCGGATGGGAAATGGCTGCCGGTAGTTCGGTTAGTACCTGACGTCGAGTTATGGCGCTGCCGTTTCTGGGATATGAACAGTAGTTGACTTATGGAAGCATATAACAATTTCGGTACTATCAGTATTTACTGATGATATTATTTTTATTATTATTATCACTATTTACAAGTCATGTACTGCGTACATTGCAGGTCTAGCTCTCTAACGATGCCAGCTTGCCAGCGAAATAAAGGCATAATAAAGAAATCTCAAATTCCAGTGCAGAATAAATAAAGGGGGTTCGATTTTTACTTGTTTTTTCCGTCTAAACAGTACTGCAAATTTAGAGAGCTCTGGATCAGACACATTTCGCTTTTATTTACAAACCATCAATGGTGGTTCCACTTATACAGGGTGTACATAAAGTCCGAGAACACTTTCAATTGTTTATTGCACAAGAACTAAACATTGTACAGATGTCAGACATATTGCATTTTCATTAATACGGTAATCGAATTCTTGCCACACCCGTCGCAGCATGGCACATCGTCGACTGTGGCAATCGCTTCCCGTATTCACTCCCGGAGCTCTGCTACATCACGTGGTAGAGGCGGTACATACACCAGATCTTTAGCGTGTCCCCACAGAAAAAAGTCACACGAAGTGAGATCTGGTGATTGGGGAGGCCATTTCATGAAACAGCTGTCCCCTTCTGTAGCACGGCCGATCCATCGATGCGGCAGCTCCGTGTTCAGGTACCCACGAACTTCACTATGAAAATGAGGTGGAGCCCCATCCTGTTGAAAGATGAACGGAAATACCGATAGCATTTGAGGCATCAGCCATTACTGACTCCTTATGAATGTCTCTTGTACGCTCTCCACATTCACTTCACTCACACTGGGACGTCCGCTTCTCTTTGCTGGGCACATGTCTCTCGTACGCTCTCCACATTCACTTCACTCACACTGGGACGTCCGCTTCTCTATGCTGGGCACAAGCAACCGGTCGTAAGGAATTTGTTGTGCCAGTGGTAAATGGCCTTCCTTGATGGTGGCTTCTTACCGTACTTGATTCTAAATATCCGTTGAACAGCTGTAGCACACTTGTTTTTGTCGATCTCCAACACACAGAAAGCCAGCCGCGGTGGCCGAGCGGTTCTACGCTCTTCAGCCCGGAACCACGCGACTCCTACGTTCGCAGGTTCGAATCCTGCCTCGGGAATGGCTGTGTGTGAAGTCCTTAGGTTAGTTAGGTTGAAGTAGTTCTAAGTTCTAGGGGACTGATGACCTCAGATGTTAAGTCCCATTGTGCTCAGAGACATTTTGAACACACAGAAAGCTCGCCCGCACCTGAACTCGCCATGTTTGCGACTAGCGCTGACTATCGGCAAATTACCAAACTACGCTGTGGCGGTATACATGAAAAAAAAAAAACTATCAGGATTTCTCTTCAAAACGACATAAGTATGATATCTGTACAATGTTTGGTTCTTGGGTAATAAATAATTGAAAGTGTTCCCAGACTTTCCGTACAGCCTGTATACTATGCGTTACTACATTTTGCTATTTATGGATTAAAAACAACTTTTCCTTGTGAATTGAGTGTACAGTTTATTTACAACGTTTATTACCATTTTTTACATTTTCTGAAGTCTGCAACTTTTTTTTCATAGCTGAGACTGAAGTCGAAAAAACGTGGTTGTACTTTCATATCTCACGATTTTTCGACTTTTCGGAACACACTATTTCTACATTTATGTTCTTTGCACATCACTTCTTTAACACTTCATACAAGCTGTATTAGTTAAAACTTTGCTTTACTTTTTTTGTTCGTTTTGTTTTACGTGTGTGTCGCAAGTGTCGTCAACGTCGCGAATGTATTGGTTCTAAGTACAAATCCATCTCTCTCTCTCTCTCTCTCTCTCTCTCTCTCTCTCTCTCTCTCTCTCTCTCTCTCTCTCACACACACACACACACACACACTCTGTGTGTGTGTGTGTGTGTGTGTGTGTGTGTGTGTGTGTGTGTGTGTGACAGAGAGAGAATCAGGGGGAGGGGGCAAATAAACAGTGATATATAATAGATACTGCGAAAGCTGGCTATCCAAACGAAAAGGGAGATTCTTTTTGTTTGGATTTCAATATTGTGTACGTTTTCCTGGGTGGTCAGCAATGTTGTGGTAAGCGTGTAATGAACTAGATGAAATGAGACGCTCGTGGGCGTGTCACACAGCTGACGCTCGAGCTGGACGACGCGTGGGCGGGCCGCTTCTGGGGCCGCACTGGCTGCTCGTTCGACGCGTCCGGAAGAGGCACCTGCCAGACGGGAGACTGCGGCGGAGTGCTGCAGTGCAACGGCGCCGGCGGCGTGCCTCCGGTCACGCTCGCCGAAGTCACCCTGGGCGGCTATGGCGGCAACGACTTCTACGACATCAGTCTCGTCGACGGCTTCAACATTCCCGTCACGGTGAGTTCACACTGCGAGGCGTTTCCCACTGCCCAACATTCCTATACTCCCGAGTGGCAAGAATACACGTAATCAGCGATTATCAGCCGTCTGCCTCCACATCTGTACTCTGCAAAACACCTTACGGAGTGTGACTGGGACGTTTCTGTGGTACCACTCCGCGCTATCCTGTTGCTTTCATGAATGCATGCGTTAAGTTCTCCATGGCCTTTCTAAAACAAGCGGTTTGGGTACAGGAAAGCAGACTTACGGACAAGCTCCTCACAGTAATAACAGCTGCCGGCCGCTGTGGCCGAGCGGTTCTAGGCGCTTCAGTCCGGAACCGCGCTGCTGCTACGGTCGCAGGTTCGAATCCTGCCTCGGCCATGGGTGTGTGATGTCCTTATATTAGTTAGGTTTAAGTAGTTCTAAGTCTGGGGGACTGATGACCTCAGATGTTAAGTCCCATACTCTTCAGAGCCATTTGAACCATTTTAATTATAGCTTTCATTGTATTGTGGAGGAAGGAAGTGATCCGGATGATACTGTAATCGTCGTATCTATTTCTGAAGTGAAGATGTAACGACAGAGCACACTGAGAGAATTAACCGTGGCCCCTGCCTCACTAGCAACCATCTCTATTGCAGATGACTCCTACCGACGTGTCTGGCGGCGGTGACCACTACCGCTGCAACCCAGCAACCTGCCCAGCCAACGTGAACGCCCAGTGTCCCGCAGAGCTGCAGCAGGTGGTCAACGGAGCTGTCGTCGCTTGCAAGAGTGCGTGTCTCGCCTTCAACACCGACCAATATTGTTGTCGCGGCGCCTACGGTACCCCTGACACCTGCCAGTCCACCACTTGGCCAACCAACTACCCTGCCTTCTTCAAGGGACTCTGCCCTGATGCCTACAGCTACGCCTATGATGATGTTGCCAGCACATTCACGTGCTCGAACACAGGCTACAGGATCACCTTCAGCTGAAGCACATAGCTGGTCGCCAAATCTGATCTGCTTCAGTATTCATGCTCCTTCTTTGTGCCTGTCGCGTAGTGCTATGTAGTTGATGAATAAATGAATAAATACAAACGATTCAAAAGACTGAGTCGAAAAATCAGTCAGTTCGTACAGCTGACAGAATTATATATCCCCACTGTACCCGGTAAGTGATGAACAACTGTTGGTAAATAAATGAAGAAAACGATAAATCAGTCTATGAATAAGAAAAACATAGCTGGAGCCGTTATTGCAGACATCATATCTGTAACAGAGAAAGAAGACTTCGCTAAAAACAGTATCAAAGAATATTTTGTGTGGGCTGTGCATGGTATGCGACAGGACACATATGCTGACGCTACAAGAAGCAACGATGCACAAATATAAAATCGAAATGTAGCTGACGATTTTCTCCTCCTGAAGATGGAACCAAACGGCCCGAAATGTCACAGAACATGAGAAAATTAAACTTCTCTGGGACTGAAGGCGGTTTATACACTGGCATAATGTTGGGCAACTGAATTAGACACAAATACGCAAAAGTGACTAACATCCGCTTTCGCCCAGATGACGCGACGTGGTATCTACTCCAAGAGACACCGAAGACGTCCTGATCTGAGACCGCCCAACCGCTCCCCGCAAATCACGGATACTGGTCGTATAGTGCATTTCTCTACTGGATCCCAGACGTCTTCAATATGACCGAGTTCAGATCACGGGCGTATTCAGGACTTTTGGGGTGGGGGTACTTTCTAGATTTTATAAGAACACAATTATTACTACTGAATTTCAGCACTAATTTTACTGCTACTAAGCAAATACTCAATCGCAGAATACCTGGTTCCACTTACATTTAGCAAATATTTATCTGTCAAGGCAGGTTGGAAATGTGATTCACTATTTCCTTTGGATCAAGGTAGAATGCTGCGATGCACATCTCTGTTTTGATTTATAATGTTCCTTCGGTAGGTTTTCAAACGTTTTAAAGTCGAAAATGTTCTTTCTAGTGTTTGTGTTGAAACTGGGATGGTGACTAGAATTTGGAGCAGAGTTATAATATTGGGAAAAAAATTTTATCTGCATGTCTCTAACGACGCCAAGGCGTTCTCTTGTCTTGTACAGGGTTCTTCTTTAAGTCATTTATGTTTCCGAAAGGAAAATTCTCCAGCTGCAGACGCAGGTTGTGGTAACAATGATCGATTAAATTTGACGGGACTCCGGGATATCTCCAGAATAAACAGAAGCTGAGTTTGCAGTTGGCTCAGAACGTTCTTTTTTTTAAAAAAAAGAAAAAAAAGACATTTTTTTCAGTAAAGATAACTGTTTCTCTCCCACCTACTTCATTTATATCCCGAAAACAACACTGAATTTATTGCATTAAACACGTTAATCGCATCCAATAGTTAAAGTTAGAATATTTGCAGAAATCTGACACAAAAAATTAAAGGCAATTCACGATTTTTCCCTCGTCGCTCGCTGTTTTCGTGGTGAACTGGAACGCACGTCTATCATCGGCATTACTGTTTATAGCGTAGCCATATGCACTGACAATCAGGAAACTGTAAGATGTGAGTTAGTTGCCTTGTGCACTGCAAAATGTATTCCCAAACTGAAAAGTTGTTATCTTCCGTCCCTGTGCCCCCTTATTGCAGATCTAGTCAGGCGCAGGTACGATTTGCACACACTATTACATCACATAACAACGTGGGTCACTGCACTACAGACCGTGTTCCCAAGCTGGGAAATTGTCATCTGTCGCCTCTGTGCTCCCGTACTGCAGATCTAGTCACGAGTATGTACGCTTTGCAGACAATATTAAATCACACACCAACCTGTGAATTACTTAAATCATTTCCCATATACCAAACGCTATGGAATTTTATGTACCCTTTCAGAAAAACAATAGTAACACATGACGAGTTTCACTTGTACACTAGAGATAATTTCGGAGATATTCAAAATTATTTAAAACCTAAATCTTACAACTTCCCATTAAAAGCAACATTCTGAATCGTCAATATGTTTTTGTAAATATATCAGAGGAGGAATTAAACCAAACACTTCATCGCTAAATATTTAGTCAAACAGCATTTTATTGTTAAATAGTTAGTCAAACAGCATTTTGTTCATGGGAATATAAGTCATGTAGTGTTTTCAGTTTTCAAACAGTAATTACATTATTCAGTTATCTGACTTTACTATTTTCACTTATTCTGTTGTCAGAGTCAGCGAGAGGACGAATACAGCATTTATGGGACGAATGAATCTCGAAAATTGTTAAAAATTAATGGTGAATGAGAGTGTGAATCTCATTGTGTAATCGTACAGTGAGTCAAATAGTTCGTATGACATGCTTATTACGGAGTAGCCAGTTTGAGGATTCGAGAAACAAGGTTTTTATTCCTGTCCTTAAGATAAGTTGAGATGGGTTTGTTTTGGTTTGATTTGCTTTTAGAAAAATAGATGGGTGGTAATAAAATTAAATTCGGGGTTGGGGATTCGTCAACAAGGAAAATTACCATGCCGTCCTCAAAAAGCTACGAAGTAGATTGGCTAAATTACATTCCAGCCAATCAGAGAGGAGAATGGACGTGTGTTTTGAAAGCAGAAGAGTTTTGCGCTCACTCGTCTCGAGGATCTGTTGTTCGTTCTAGTAACTTTGTAAAAAAAATTGTAATATGCGTTTGCACAGTCGTTTTATGGAATCTCGAAATGTTAGGATGCACTGTAAATGATGTTTCCAGAAGTTTTGGAATTTTTAGCAAAAAATTATGAATTTCTTCCAATGCACTAAAAAATTTCTCGTGGCATGCTAGGCAGACGTTTTTCAGAAACTTCCGTTACTGAATTTTGGTGGGTTGTGTAGCATTGTGCGAGCATACTAAAATGATAACCATCGCCTGAGCATTCAAACTGTTTGTTCAATGCTAAAAATAGCGGTTCTCTGGATAGCAGGTCGCGAGTTCTACCCTTGAGAGAGAATGTGCTATGACAGTAAACGGAGTAGTGCAAACCACGTGGAAGTATACGCTTCTACGTCAGGAACTGTGTGTTAGGGCGGACTTGGTAGCAGTACTTGGGTTACTACAGTGAGCATACAACAAAGTCACTTTAGCTAGGAACTTGTTTTGTTCACTGACTTCGGTCAGACCTGATAGAATGAACCCTCTTACAGGTAATGTAATAAAACTACTTATTCACCCTGCAGACACGGATAGCACAGACTGTCTTTAAAATAGTTTTTCACGTTGAACCATTTTATACGTCGTTTCAGCGTAGGCTGTGCTTCTAAGGAGTTCACTAAGGTGAGTGAGTAAATGTCATAAAAAGAACGACACCGTGCCGCGGCACGTGTACTAAGCAACAAGGGATATTAGAAGTGTAGGGCACTGGGGAGCGCGCTTTGTCATTGGTCAGCTACTTGTCATGTAGACAACTCGACCGCCTCTTTGTATCAGGAATGCTTTTGTAAGAAAGAAATGATCCAGAGATTCGACGTTATCCGCCCGTATAACAAAGCAGATACCTGCGCTAATAGGAAATCTAGCTCTTTTTAAGACTATTTCGAATATCTCGGTACGCCCAAGGGTCAGATGACCTGAAGGCCACACAGGCACCTTCATCCCCATGGAGTATTCCTCAAACCATTCCCACAGAACTGGGACCGATCGGTGGTGCTTTAGCTTTCTGAAGGTGTAGGTCTCTTGCTGTAGAACAGATGTATGTATATGACCGGACGCATGGTTCCTGAATCTTTCGCCGATAAGAGATTATGGTAGACGTACCGCAGGCCTCATTTTAACCCATGTAAACGCCTCACACCGGAGAATATCTGCGCAAGTGGCCTTAACGGTACCCTGTTAGCAAGCAACATACAATCGCACCAAAAAGTATTGGCACACGTGCGTATTTATCGTTGCTGGTTACAAACGCCGCACTTTCCGGTACACAGTACATGTACGTGCTACCTCACATACCAGACATTACAATTCTGCCCATAGTGCCTACCATTAACAAAGAAATGCAGTGTTATGGGCAAACACGTATCTCCTCTGCACACAAAAAGTATTGGCACAGAGCATGGCATCTCGGTATATTGCTGGGTTTTCAGGTACCGGAACGCCATCTGCTGACACATTAGACACTGCGTGTTGTTGACGGCCCGGTCGCCAGTATGTTGCTGTAGTGCGCGATAGTGGTCAGCATGGGGCCGAAGAAGAAGGAACATTCAGTGGCGTTGCGTGAGAGAGTGGTATTGCTCCATTCACAAGGGAGAAGCTATCGACAAATCGGAGCAGAGGTGTCTGTGAGCTACACCACGGTAAGAGCCATCATTCAGAAATATAAAGAGACTGGAACAACAGTGAATAAGTGTCGTCCTGGACGTCCAAAAGTGCTTACAACCCGAGAGCGTCGCCATATCATCGCACTTGCTCGGAAGGAACCTGCTACAAGTGCAGCAACTATTGCTGAGATTGTTCAGACAACGTCCGACAAGACGGTTAGTGTTCAGACTATACGAAATGTGTTGAATGAGGCTGACATGCATGGACGTTCTCCCAGGAAGAAGCCATACATTTCGGAAATTAACCGGCAGAAACGCCTGCAGTTTGCCAAGGACTACATCAGCAAGCCGATGGAGTTTTGGAACACTGTGATATTTAGCGACGAATCGAAGTTCAATGTGTTCGGATTTGATGCAAGAAAGAAAATTTGGCGCAAGCCGAATACGCACCTCGACATCAAACACATGCATCCCACAGTCAAACACGGTGGGGGCGGTATCATGGTCTGGGGCTGTATGGCGGCTTCCGGCGTTGGAAATCTAGCTGTAATTCACGGCACAATGGATCATATGAGATACATTGACGTGTTGCGAGGTAATTTACACGCTAGTGCACAGAAATTGGGCCTTACTGGGGTGTTTCAGTTCCAGCAAGACAACGACCCAAAACATACCGCCATGAAAACCCGGGAGTGGTTACTGTACAATGCCCCCAGAAGGGTTCTAACACCACCTCAGAGCCCTGATTTGAACCCCATTGAGAACCTGTGGGCTCATCTTGACACACAAGTCAGAAAAAGGCGTCCGTCCGGTAAAAACGACTTGGAGAAAGTGCTCCTGGAGGAATGGTCGAAAATTACCCCTGATATCACCCGGAATTTAATACAAAGCATTCCTAGGCGTTTACGTGCTGTTATAGATGCTAAAGGGATGCACACTAGCTATTAGATGGTGAACATCAATGAAGAAAACGAACACACTGTCCGATTCATATGCGTGTGCCAATACTTTTTTGGGTGCAGAAGAGCGATGTTTTTTTTCATGACACTGTATGTTACTTTAAGGACAGGTGATTTTGACATATTTGTAAACTATGTAATGTAAGGTGTCACATGTATGGGTTCTGTTCTGAAATATATGTTTCGTTTAACCTACAACCACTAAAATGTAACTGTGCCAATACTTTTTGGTGCGATTGTATATCGTCTCACGTGGTTTTCGAAGTCCATGTAAGCTGCCATCGGAATATACGAACGCATACTGCGACCCATTAATGAAGGCGATTTCTCCCACGCTTGGAGTGTAGAATGGCTGTGCTCCTGAACCAATGGTAATCTTCATCCGCCGTACGTTCTGTAGAGAATACTGCACAATTTCATTGCAGTAAAGAAACGACCTCGTCGAATCAACAAAAGCTGTTACAGTTATTATTAATACGGTATCTCTTTGGGGTTTCTCGACGTCGTTCTTCGTCTACAGTGACATGCAGCGAGGAGACGTACACATACACTGTGGGTCGTGACGCTGCTCCTCGGTTGTTGTCCAGCACTGAATTCGCGAGCACGTGCGATACTGTGTCCCGTCTGTCTGCTATTAAAATCCGCGATAGTCGAAGGCGACCGTTGGCATCAAAATCTTGTTACCCACTGCAGTTATTCTGGGAGTTACGTCTTTTGCGAATAAAGGAAGGTAAACGTTTAACGTCCCATCGATGACGTGATCAGTAGAAACGCAGCACAAACACAGATCGGTAAAGGTTGAAGAAGTATGTCCGGCGTGACATATTCAAAGCAACCGTCCCGGCATTTGCCTTAAGCGTTTTAAGGAAGGAAATTCTTGATCGACTCGGTGGCTAAATGGGTAAATGTAACACTACAGATCAAAAGGTCCAAGATTCAATCCTAACTCAATAGGATATTTTTTGTAACTCTTATTCCACATGTAGCAATATTTATTAACGTGAAAATTCCAAGTTCCCATGTGCTTCGTAGTCCTTTGTTAAACTGGAAGTCCTCCAGCATTATTAGTTCTGTAAGATCATGTGTGAAGCATACAAAGGCTTCCAACGCGATACTCCGGCGAAATAGCTTCCCAAGAACCCGAGAAAATTCCAGTCCTATGTAAAATCATGTGCGAAGCATAAAACTGCTTCCAACGTGATATTCCAGCGAAATAGCTTGCCAAGAACCCGAGGAAATTCCAGTACTATGTAAAATCGTAAGCAAGTCGAAGGCTTCTATCCAGTCACTCGTTGACCTGTCTAGTGTGGCAATCGATGATAGCGAAAGGAAAGCTGAAGTTTTAAATACCAAGTTTAAGAAATCATTCATGCAGAAGGATCGTACAAATATACCGTCGTTGGACCGTCGCACAGACTGCCGTATGGGGGACACAGTAATAGGCATCCCTGGCGTAGAGAAGCGAATGAAAAAGTTCAAAAGAATTAAGTCATCAGGTTCGGATGGAATACTAATTCGGTTTTATTGAGAGTAATCTACCGCACTGGTCATTTACTTAGCATTTATTTATCCGAAATTCAGCTTGTTCTTTTCTCACATGATATCCTGCGAAACATGGATGAAAGGCAACAGGATGCTTCCACATTCATAGATTTCCGGAACGCGTTCGACACGATGCCCCACTGCTGATTTTTAACGAATATCCGAGCATACAGATTAGGTTCCCAGATACATGAGTGGCCCGAAGATTTCTTAAATAACAGAACCCGACTGAAGAACGATTCTATTGTCGCTAACGTACATTTCGAGTAAGGACCACGGAGATAAGAAAAATCATGGCTCTTACGGAGGCAAACAGACAATCATTTTTCCCTCGCGCTATTTTCGATTGGAACAGAAAAGGAAATGACTAGTAGTGGTACAAGGTACCCTCCACCATGCACTGTATTTTGGCTTGCTGAGTATACATTTAGATGTACATTTAAAAGGTCTGACGAAGCAAAAGGCATAATACACCCAACAGGAACATGCTTAGTACAGCTCTCCGGTGTTCAAACTAAACTTCGAGTTGAGAGCAGCTTCATCTACCTTGATCGTCCTGGTTTCAGTTCACTACGTAAACTGTCCAATTTGCGTAATAAGAACCAGTTAATGATTAATCTCTTTCCTGTGAGTAAAAAATATAAAATAAAAAAAACATATTTTTCCTCAACACAAGTTGCGTTTTCATTTTCGCCAGAACACTGCAAAAAGGGGGTAGGATACTTGAGTTTGTCCCATCGATGATTATTAGATATGAACCAGGCCACGGCAGTTTTGTCTGCAAGTAATTCTGGACGTCAGAAGACCTTCGGATTTTGTTCTACAAAATTTCCAAATGTTTTCCCTCAAGCGTTTTGGTCTGAGTCAACAGCGTAGAAAACAACGCGAATAATGATTTCACGTAACTGTTCATAAGAGCTTCCAGTTACCGTGAAAATTTTGCAAACCTTAATGTGATAGTCTTTTGACATCATACGAAGTATTTCATCTATTATTTCTACAGAAGAATCTCCGTCTGGCGTCCAGAATATGTTAGATCTGTAGTGTTCATACAACGTGGTTTAAATTCATTTACCTTGTACTAAAGAGTCTCGAGTGCTGATGCAAATTCCCCAGGCACTTCCCTCAATTTATTTTCATATAAGGAGAAGACGACTTTTCTGGAATAATATTTTAGCTCTACATCAAATTCGGCTCTGTCAAAACTAAGAAACGTTTCACACTCTTTTGTTAAGGTACCTTCCAACAAGCAACTGCATGTTCCATCACTTGAAAGTTTGAACAAAATGGTTCCAATATTTCTAGGAAATGTATAAGACATCCCTATCCGCCACCGTCATTATTACACCAATGAAAATGCATAAGTTTAACAGGTAATGTGTAATTATAAAGAAACACTAGTATGGAAGTACTTTGATGGAGCTATGATGAAAGACTATATCAGACTGAGATACACACTATACTAAACTCGTATTTCCCTCCACTGTAAAAATAGGTTTAAGCGTAAACAGATTCTATTAATACGCACAAACGGGCAGGGATATAGTCGATGCCTCTGTTCTAGCCAGCCAAATGCTCAGCGGGTCAGATAAATAATTAAGTAAGTCAACAACTAGTTATGGACTAAAAATCACAATAGAACTACACCTCCGCGTTTATCATCAATCTTTCAGCAGGACACGATTGCTAGCTACAAAGAAACACACTTTATATTCTTGATAATGAGGCCGTAGCCTTGTTGGCTCCTCCCTCAACCCTTCTCCTTCACTTTCCTCTCCGAAAAATAATAAATTAATGTACCATACTTGGTTTTCTTCAACGGCTACCGGGTTCTGAATGGGATGATACGAAAATACCCAGGACAAATGCTACGCTTGTTGCACTTGCAGCCAACCCACTCGATAGCATTATATTGTAGGGAAACAGAAAACTCTGCAATGTCGTTGAATGCTGCGTTTCTTTCGTCGTAGAGCGTTTCAGACATTTTGCACGAACTTTTCGAATCCTTCTCAGAGAAATATTTACAGCGTCTATTACATGACGCACGTAAGCATTAGCCATAACAACACAAAGTTTAGGTCGCATACTTTGTCTCTCTTTCTCTTTTTTCCATTCCCTAATTATGAGAGCTGGACGGGCTGTCGTTGAACTTCGAACTTAACTTCTATTCAGCCAAATTTGCCAGAAGGCTGTGAGTGGGTCAGGGGGAATCATAACTGAGAATATTTGGGAAGGAATTTCGAATTCTGGCATTCGCGTGATAATCATGGGAAACATCTGAAGACATTAGTCAAACTGGGAAATTGTAACAATTTTATTTCTGGAACAGTGCTGCCCATTATTCTAGATAAAAATGAAAATTTTGTATGAGTGTACGTTGCGTGTGCGTACATGAAAGCGTTACGCAAAGGAGGTGTGTTTATGCCGTGTGTCTGCTCCAGGCACTCCCATCTACTAGAGTGAATCACCCTCCTTTCGTTACCAGCTTCCCACTCCCTCTCTGAAGAATGCAAAGAAAACGTGGGAGGATATTACAAAGTCCGCAATGAAAGAGGTATTGCGCAACGTTTCATGTCAACACGCCTATTTTCCACAACGCCTATAAGTTACTTTAAACATAATACGCGTATCAAATTGATCTAAATGAAGTACTGAAACTAACTATCAATTAAAACATCAGAAGTAAGTGCACGTTTTTCTCTTTGTAGTTCAGTTTTTTTATGAGCGTGTCCCCTGAGATCCCAGGTTGCTATTTACTGTTAGTGTGAGTTCATGAGGCGGAAAGAGGACAACAGGTACAATTTTTGATGCCGATCAAGATGATGCAGTAAGTATAAGTAAATAACAGTACAGCTGTGTATTTAACCTAAGCGCGTATCACATGACACTGCACCTGATTAGACGAGTAAGCATCTTTGAAGATGGCGCAGCTTACGATGCAACAGATAAAGTCTTTATTAGAGTTGAGAAAATCTTACTTATTTTCTACAAAGTAATGACAGGAACTTAGATCACCTTGTAGGTACTACGGCGCAGGCTTAAACTGGAAGAGAGGAAAGCCACAAAACGTAATTGTATGTGACAACTGAACGACCATCCGCCTCATGTATACGTTATCCAGAGATAATCCCATTTTAGGCGCATATACAAGGTGAATTTGAAGTCCGTTGACAAAATTTCGGGGGTTGTTCTGGGATATTTTCTGAATCGTTTAATGCGAGAATGTCGTCCACTGCAGTGTCCTGGGTTTGGGGATGCTTCTCTACATCCTTCAGCATGTAGAGATTTCTACAAACAAATTCGACTCGTTCTTTCCATTTATATACGTAAAGCGAATTATCAGTGAACTGCAGTTTTCCTCTTGATTAGACAGACAACTGTAATACATTTTGCACTAGGTATCTAAACTAAATAAGAGTTGCTGGTCTACATCTATATAATTCTCCGCAAGTCACTGTAAAATGCATAAGAAAGGGTACTTCGTACCACAGGGAGTCATTCTTTCCCCTGTGAGGGAAAAAGGACTGCCTGCGTGCCTCTGTACCGTGCCCTAATTTCCCTCATTCTGTAATTATAAATCGTTCTGTAGTCTGTCGCAAAGACTGTACCAGTTCGTGATAAGGATGTCTTCTTCCCTCCAAAGATCCCATGTACGCATTACTGCAACACCCTTGTACTGGTCGAACCGACCGGAAACAAATTCAGCAACATGCCTCTGCATTGCTTCGACGTATTCTCTTAAGTAGTCCGAGCAGGGCAGAATCCCATATACACGAGAAGTATTCGAGAACGAATGGCCCAAGCTTTCTGTAAGTCCTCTCTCCTTTACCGGAGCGCTACATGCTCCCAGCAGTCTCCCAACAAAACGCAGTCAGTCATTCGGTTTCTCCTACAACTGACTTTACGAGCTCCAAACGTTTCCTGTCTTTGCACATCTTTACGCCTAGATATTTAATCAGCATGAATGCGTGAAGCAGCATATTTTTAATATAAAATACGAACATTTATAGGATATTTCGTCGGCACTTGGGAGGAAAATGGAGATACTAAAACCTGATATAAACAGCACTGGTGTTCGACAGTAACATTAATTTTTGCTGTGAAACGGCTTTCATCTGTCTAGGCCATCGTCAGACAACATGAGACTGATCAAATACAGCTGTACAAATACTGTTATTTACAAAGACATATGGCGTTTAAAGATTAGGAATCTATATGAAAAACACAAAATTGGAATGCTTCAGTTAACCGGGAAACCTGATGTTTAACTACCCTCATCTACACAAGTTATATATAATTAAAGTTTTTAACGTGGCTGCGCGGTCAGCGACCGTTTACAAAGTAAAATTAACAGCATTAGCAGGCCTCGGTCGCAAAAAAGGCGTGTTTTGAGCCAGGATTCAGCACTGCTATGAACGTCTTCATCAGAAATAAAACTCTCAACTTGGCATGCCGCATATTAAACTTTTTTATATATAATTAGTTAAAATCTCTAATTTATACACAAACTAGTACTGAAGTACACACAAAGAAGGTTTGCTCATAGATAAGTATATGAATAACTACTGGATTGGCTGACCATGAAACGTGTTGAATAAAAAAGAATTTTTCCACGTTTGCTGAGCATGTTTTGAATGATCGCATTTCTTATGATATTAAATGGGGTGTTGTTCTTTGATCAAAGAAAGGCAGAAAAGTAACAGTACCGGAAATTCTGGCTACTAATAAACATCAGTCACCGAATCCTGACTTAATCCTTAATGACAAGTATATTTTCATTATCCCCCCTTGCAGCAGCCAATTAACACTGCGCCCTAAGACGGTATGCTTGCAGCAAGTCATGTACCTGTTTTCTATTCCCCGCACTGCGCTGTCTCCTTCCTCTCCTCTGCCCCCAACCCACTCCCCCCCGCCCCTCTCTCAGATCGCCACATTCATCAACCCTTGGATTTTTGTATCTGTGCCACTACTGAGTTGGTGTACTGTTTTGTCGCCTATATTGATACAATTTTAATCTTTCAGTACAATACAATATAAGGTCTACTGGAACAAACCTTCTTTACGTGTTTTTCAACACCAGTTTGTGCATAATGTGGAGATTTTCACTAATATCTGCACAACTTGCGCAGATCAGAATAACTAGGTCATTCAGACACTGGTTTTACGGATTTATAGTCATGTCTTCATTTGAGTCCGAAATATTCAGTGTGTCATTACCACATTATATCTACCTAAAATTGAAGAATTTCAATTTTGCTTTTTTCATATTTAGAAATAACCCTTAAATGCGCAAGCCTTTATAAATAGTACTCTTTGAACTGCTAGAAGGCCTCGCTAATGTTGTGTGAACTGTTTTTCAGCCTTAAGTTGTCTGACGATGACGTAGAAGGCCGAAAGCCGGTTCATAATATAAAACAAAATGAATATTATTGTGGAACATTGATACTAGTATTCCAGATTTTAATTATATTCGACCATCTCGAGTTTTAAGCCGCCCACGAGCCTTGGGCAGAGATCTCCTCTGCCACTGTTAGTGGTTGACTATCGTGTAAATACCGCTGCCGTGCTTATAGTGCTTATGTAGCCGCTGGCTGCGCCGCCATACAAGCACGGCAACGGCATTAGCACAATAGTCAAACACTTGACAATAACCGAGGAGATCTCTGCCGCAAGCTCGTGGCCAGTTAAGCACTCGACACAGCTTGAAACCCGGGAACATTTTATATCTTGTCTTCCTCACCCCCATTATCCTAAACTTCTACGCATTTTAACTATGCAATCGAAAAACGAGATGCATCCAGAGAGGAGAAGAAAAATCCCTGAGCTGCAGGGGTGACCCGCTCGGCGCCTGTCTCCTCCAGACTCTGCGAGGCGCGTGTGCCCGCGGGCAGGCGAGCAGGAAGCGGGCCGCGACAGCGCCAATTCAGCTGATTCGGCGCGCGCGGCGGCTGCGGTAACGAAGTAGCGCCACAGTCGCCTTCCGCCGCGCGGCTTCCTCTGCCACACCTTGCTCCGGGTTCTTATCGGAAAGGCGCCACGGAAAATCGAGTCAGAGTGAGGGGAGCAGCGCCGAAACAGGAACTAACGCGGAGAAGTGGAGCAGCCAGCAAACGACATTTCGAGGCTGTCGTCGTGCAGGTCTGTCGCTTTTGGCCAATGACTAGATGTCTGAATGCTAAAGAGAATTAACTCTCCGAGAGCTTTCGGTGAGTAGTTCATACGAAGATGTAGACTTACTAGGGCGCCTTGTGGACTGGCTCACTTTGATTTTCATCATGCTTACAGGAATTGAACACCAGTGTCCGGACATCGATTTCAGAAAATCGTACGGTCCACTTTTCAAAATAAAATAAAGAAACAATAAAAGAGATAAACCCTCGAAAAATTTGCCTTTGAAGGTTAGAAGAGTTCTGACCACTATGTATAAATAAAGTGACACTCACTAACGAAATCGCCGGTAGCTGAGTCGTGTGGCGTATTACTTTGGTAATTGCATCATTGCTTGTTCGATGCTGGCCGAGCGGTTCTAGGCGCTACAGTCTCGAACATCGCGACCGCTACAGTCGCAGGTTCGAATCCTGCCTCGGGCATGGATGTGTGTGATGTCCTTAGGTTAGTTAGGTTTAAGTAGTTCTAAGTTCTATGGGACTGATGACCTCAGCAGTTAAGTCCCATAGTACTCAGAGCCATTTGTTCGATGCTCATCTGCATCAACTTTTTTACTTTTATTTAAATTCTACGTTTAACGTAAAATGGGAATGTCAATCAACAAAGCATCTTATCACATTTTAAATAAAAACTGTTTTATTTTTAATTATGATCACAAGAAAATAAATTGAAAATAATACTGACAATGAAAATGCCTCATTATTACATGAAAAATTATATACAATAATAATACAGTTCAGCCTCAGTAAAGTAAAAGGAATTTTACTTTCATTTTGAGGCTTCGCATGTTTTTTTGCCTAACTTTAATTTGTTTTAAATACTCGCATTTTCAATCAAAATATTACAATGTAATAAACATTATACAATAGTTGTTAATTAACATTCACATAAAACTAAAAGAGTTGCTATCAGTGAGAATCGAATCAGCGACTTCGAAAATACCAAAGAAGCTGCAACTAGTCACCTTTTACGTTGACACAATTTTTTATTTTTAGCGTTACTACTCTCTGTTTTTAATGCACACACACACACACACACACACACACACACACACACACACACATACAGAACCCACCCCATTTACAACTCTCCTAAAAGCTTACGTAGCTTAGCATCATCATTAAATGAAGTCACCAACACGCTAAGCTCCCACGTCTGACTTATGAACAATGTGTATTAAACAAAAGTAAATACGTTAAGCGTAATTTCAGTACCTACAGTTGTAGAATAAACATCACCCTGAACTCTACTATTATAAACTTTCTAAATAGCAAAGGCTTTCCAATTATGAATACATGCTACTTTTATAATAATGAATAAATTTATACTGCACCGTGTGACGTTGTTAAAGCCTCTATTGGACGTCTCCCAAGTTGGTGTATAGGGGAAATCCTACAACATATGGGTGATACCGTGGAAATGAAATCCCAGCGCAGACCGAATACATCACAAAACCCGTCAGCGTCTGATACGATAGGCAGCAGTTGTTGGTCAACATTTGGCACCTAGTTGGTGCGGCTCTTAGACGTATGGCTTGACCTCAATAATTAAGTATTAAAATCTCGTGATGTGCATCGGAGATTACCCAAAAACAATCTTCAGCTTGAAGCAACCATGGCAATCAACAGGAAACAATTCCGCTAATTCAGGTCACAGTCAATAGACTGGATTCCCGTTCCGGATCTAGGATTCTGGGTGACCAGACATGTCATGCAAAGAAGGATCGCAACTTCTCGATACCTCTTCGAACAAAACCAAAAATTTTCGTAGGTACACTGAATGTAAACACTCTGTTGAAGCCATGGAAACTGAAACATCTAACTAGTATACTTGACAGACTCAGCATCAAAATTCTGGCATTGCACGAAACCCCATTTACGACGAAACCCTTAAAATTACAGGTAGTTTACAAGAAAACCTGCAGTACATATCAATACATGTAGTGCACCTAAACTGGGATACCTGAAAGACTATATTTATTTTATTACTTGTCTCTCTCTTTCTCATGATAAAATTAATGAAAATAAATGAAATTACGGCTAATTTTTCTCTATATACAGGGTGTTACAAAAAGGTACGGCCAAACTTTCTGGAAACATTCCTCACACACAAAGAAAGAAAATATGTTATGTGGACATGTGTCCGGAAACGCTTACTTTCCATGTTAGAGCTCATTTTATTACTTCTCTTCAAATCACATTAATCATGGAATGGAAACACACAGCAACAGAACGTAGCAGCGTAACTTCAAACACTTTGTTACAGGAAATGTTCAAAATGTCCTCCCGTCGCATGGAATCCCTGATGCGCTGATGCAGCCCTGGAGAATGGCGTATTGTATCACAGCTGTCCACAATACGAGCACGAAGAGTCTCTACATTTGCTACCGGGGTTGCGTAGACAAGAGCTTTCAAATACCCCCATAAATGAAAGTCAAGAGGGTTGAGCTCAGGAGACCGTGGAGGCCATGGAATTGGTCCGCCTCTACCAAACTAAAATGAGCTCTAACATGGAAATTAAGGGTTTCCGGACACATGTCCACATAACATGCTTTCTTTATTTGTGTGTGAGGAATGTTTCCTGATAGTTTGGCCGTACCTTTTTGTAACACCCTGTATGTATAAGAATGGAAATAAAACTTACACGTATCAGTTCGACAATGTAAAGAAAACTGAAGTTAATTTCTAATATAAAATCTATAATTCTTGTACAAAACGTTTTAGATCTATGTAATATTTTACGTGTATTATGTGAAGACAGCTAGATGATAGTGATGCAAGACGTACCTGAACCGTGTGAAGTGCAAAAAGTGGTAAGGGTAGTTTTCTATGATGAGTACAGCGTGTTCTACGACAAGGATAAAATAAGAATAAAACCTCTGTCGCGGCGCAACAGCGCAGAACATGGCTACAGGGGGGGAGGGGGGTGGGGGGAATGATGAAAGAAATAATGGTATCAAATTTACCTTGTCCTCGATACACATTCGTCATGATGTCGATTGTACGAAATGGCTTCTTCAGACTCTGTAGCGATGTAGAGCTCGCCGTAGCCTACGAACAAGTAGACGGGAACTTATATGGCTCCTTCGTTGCGACATCGGAAAAAATGAGGACAATAATCGTGGTGCCAATTGTGCGAAGTGGCTTCTTCGGACTCTGGAGCGATGTCGTCTTCGCCGTAGTCTATGAATTAGTAGACGGGGACTTGTGTGGCTCCTTCGTTGTGGCTCCGGCAGGAATAAGAGGCGCACGAAGTCACGATGCCGCTGGGACGTACTGACTGGCTTCAGTACTGCGCGACGGTTACGCGCTAACAACGTGGAGCAGAGTGGACTTACGCAACTGCCTACTGTACGGACAGTATGTATTGACATATCAATTGAACTAAGGAAGGCACAGAAAAGAGAAACAAGAAAAAATGTATATTCAGTGTTGTGAATAATATTATTGTATAAAAGAATTTTGTAAAATGAATATTAAATAATGGGCAAAAGTTAAAAAAAGAGAAAATGCTGACACATCTAGCATTTTAAAAATGGCAAAAAATTTAATAAGTCTGGCCAAACAATAAAGGGTATTGACTCCCTTCAGGCCACGTACCCAATACAGAAATTGTAATGTAACGTCTGAGCAGTGAATAAACAAACCTTAAACAACCAAAAAAAAATGCACTACTACAGTATACTGTCGTCCAGTGAAGTCTAGACAACGCCAGTATACAGGTAGATGCAGTGTACCTAAACTGGGATACCTGAAAGACTATAATTTTCTTTATTGTTTGTCTCTCTCTTTCTCTTGATTTACAGGCGAATAAACTTAACAAAATTCTACTACATGTAGTATACAATCAATGTCATCGTAGTAATTTCAATTTTTTTCATGTTCATTTATTAACAGTTTTCATTTACGTATCACTTCTCTTGTTTGGACGCCACCATGGTAGGATATCTTATAGAGACGTCCCGTCTTTCGTGTGACGGGAAAAAGACTAAAGTTGCATAGTGTTTATAACAAGTTAGGAACGGGGTTCTATTTAGTATGAGGAAAAAACCTACGTCCATTAAGATTCCTTCTACAAAAACTGTATATGACGAAGACGATGCCTTATCGACGCGGCACGGTCAGAAGAAATTTATTTATCTACTAAGAGGAAGGCCGCAGAAGAAGATTCCAGTGCTGCTTTTATCAAGAAGAAACGAGATAAACCGATAACTTCCGCGGACATTACTTTACGAGACATTAATGAGAACTGGTAGTGTTTCAGGTGAATGTAACAATTGCAGCTGTTCGGTCTGCCGCCCTATCTTCAAAGACTTACCATTATTTATATCTACTGTAAGAAAAAAGTAACTAAATCACGTCTATTTCACACAGGAGCGAAATAATATGACAAGGTTTTGCGGTTGACAAGTCCATCACAGATAAGTCACTGACTTTACGTTGCCTTCAGAAAGACTTTCGACGTTGTCAATAAAATCAGGAAACAAGGCGTAGACACTGATTCACGTGCACACACCAATGAATGGCAATAAAGATCTACGGATGACAGAACACTTCTGGACATGTCTAGAGGAAATCACGAACAAAATTCTTAATCATAACATCAAGATTCAACTAGGTGACTTCAATGAGCAGTTAGGAAAAGAAAAGGAACGCAAGAGAATCATAGATCCATACGTCGCTCACAACAGGACCAATAAAACTGGTGAACGCCTCATAAGCTTCTGCCAAAATTTTGACCTCAAAATTATGTGAACACAATTCCAGAAACCAACACAGAAATTAAAGACATGGAAATCCTCCAATAAAACACTAGGAGAATATCAGATTGATCATACTGCTATCTTCAGCAAAAACGCCAACGAAGTCCCCAGTGCAAAAGGCAGGAGAGGATTCTTCGAATCAGCCACCACTTACTCCGAACCAAAGTAAACGCTCATCCCAACAGAAAACGGACGCGAGTAACTCAGAGTTTGCAGAGCTAGACAAGATGAAAATCACTGAAGATATCTGTAGGGTGGGCACCACAAACTGGCCTGCATTCGTGGAGAGAGTGAAGCGAAAAATAAAATTAGGTAAACCCCAAGAAGAAGAAAACAATGGTGGTGGAATATCAAAAGCGATTGTGACGTTTATGCCACATGTCTGCCTATATGTTATCATATTTTGCTGTCACGCCCTAGCGTACAGTTTAGAAACATTCACGTCGTTGTAAGCAAGCACGATGCGTACCCCTAGATGGTCTCAGAGCTTGAGACTAGTGGGGGGAGTGGAAGTTGTTTGTTCTGGAACCTATAGACAGAGTGGGGATTCATCAATGAGGCTTGATATCAAGAAGCGTAACTTTCATTATTTTGAGTCACTGTTCGAATATTAATATAGATCTCCATATCCACTGATAACTTGTTAGCATAATTTCAATAACTCTCAATTCATACTCAGAAACTAATTGCAAATTTCAGTTACTATGGACAATCATTGGTGAACGGGAGCAATCTATCACAAGCGAGCTCTGAGCGGGCAGGCGCCAAACTGTAAAGATAGCTCAGTATGAGTCTGCGATTAGTTTCTGAAGAGGCAAAGCGTGATTCAGTGTGTGAAGTACAATTTCGCTTGAAGACAGACTGATCTTAACACCGTGTGAAACATTATTTACGGCTTTTTACGGTGCTCGGGAAGCAATGATAAATATCAGGAAATTCCCTTTGAGCATTAATAGTAGACTGGTTCACCGATTCATTTCCTTGATTCTGTGATTGTATAAATAAAAGAAAATCAAGGGGCATTTCATTATTTCGCAATACATATTTTTAGTAGCGATGAAAATTTTCCATTTTTCCACTCTGTTATACATTGTTTATTGCACACGCGTTACAGTCTGCGAACGGCGGAGAATAACCGGTCTGGAAGACGAATACAAGTCATCTTCAAAAGACAAGAGGTAAGCAAATTGCCTCCAATTGAGGTAGGAGAAGTGAGGGTGAATGTTACATCCAGAAATCCACAGTGTGTGTTTCATCTGGCATAATTTTTTGGCGGAAAGTATTACATTCAGGAACCCAACGTGCAGTATACGAGAGTAACAATTTGCATCTTTTGGGAAAACAGCCAATAAACACTTGCCATCCTCTGCGTGAGGAAATGGTCTGAACACTATCGCGCTGTCGAACATAAGATTAAAGTGTGGAATAATTTCAATAGTTAGAAAACAACGGAACAGGGGCAAATATTCGTAGAGACAAGGTAAAATGTCTCTAAAATTATGACGACAACAACGCAAGTACGATAATAAGAGATTGAAAGAAAGAGAAGACGACTTTCCCACGAACACCACCCGCAATTTTTCAAAATCTTCAGAGAAGATTTAGCTGGCTACCAACCTCCTAACCTATGCTTCCGGCAAACTAATGGATCCCTGGAAACTAATACAAATAATAATTGTGAAGTTCTAACCAAATATTTTAGTACACTTCTCAGCGAAGAGCCATCTGAACAAATTCGATTTGCAAAATCAGTACCAAATACTGATTGACTTCCACTCTCACGCGAAAAGAAATAGCGTAAATAATCAAATCTCTGAAAAACAACAGAGCACAAGGCCAAGACAGAAGTATTGCAGAATCATGGAAATTGGACCACAAAAGCATTACACCACAAATTCAAAGAATGGTGTCAGAAGTCCGGAAAACAGAGAAAATCCCAAAAGAATCGAGGAGCGCCTTCATACAGCCACTCTACAAGAATGAAGAGAAAACAGATTCGAACAATTACAGAGGAATCTCATTTCTTCCAGTCATTTGCAAAACGCTACACATCAGACGATGCCAGAACAATACAGTCACATTTGTGGATTTCTAAATAGCTTACGAGGATACAGAGACCAGAGTCATCATCCAGTAAACCTTATCAGGAACCACCTCAAAAGTGAAATTCATGAGAGAAATCTTAAAATCATAATAAATTCACAAAGGAGTCCGACAAGGACACGGCTTATCGCCACTCTTGTTCAACATCGAATTGAAAAGATAATTAAAGAATGGGAACAGCGTTAATTGTATCCAAATTGGAAAAGACAAAGAAAAACGAGTCACTGTGAAATGCTTGGCCTTTGCAGAAGACCAGGCTATATTGACGAACAACAAATACGAAGCCAAACTAACACTAGATGAATTCTCCTATTAAACTGAACTCCGAATTTCCTACGAAAAAACTCAGTATTGGTGTTGTTGTTGTTGTTGTGATCTTCAGTCCAGAGACTGGTTTGATGCAGCTCTCCATGCTACTCTATCCTGTGCAAGCTTCTTCATCTCCCAGTACTTACTGGAACCTACATACTTCTGAATCTGTTTAGTGTATCCATCTCTTGGTCTCCTACAATTTTTACCCTACACGCTGCCCTCAAGTACTAAATTGGTGATCCCTTGATGCCTCAGGACATGTCCTACCAACCGATCCCTTCTTCTAGTCAAGTTGTGCCACAAACTTCTCTTCTCCCCAATCCTATTCAATACCTCCTCGTTAGTTACGTGATCTACCCACCTAATTTTCAACATTCTTCTGTAGCACCACATTTCGGAAGCTTCTATTCTCTTCTTGTCCAAACTATTTATCGTCCACGTTTCACTTCCATACATGGCTAAACTCCATACAAATAATTTCAGAAACGACTTCCTGACACTTAAATCTATACTCGATGTTAACAATTTTCTCTTCTTCAGAAATGCCTTCCTTGCCATTGCCAGTCTACATTTTATATGCTCTCTACTTCGACCATCAGCATTTATTTTGCTCCCCATAGAGCAAAACTCATTTACTACTTTAAGCGTCTCATTTCCCAATCGAATACCCTCAGCACCACCCGATTTAATTCGACTACATTCCATTATACTCGTTTTGCTTTTGTTGATGTTCATCTTATACCCTTCTTTCACACCACTGTTCATTCCGTTCAGCTGCTCTTTCAGGTCCTTTGCTGCCTCTGCAAGAATTACAATGTCATCGGCGAACCTCAAAGTTTTTAATTTCTTCTCCACCGATTTTAATTCCTACTCCAAATATTTCTTTTGCTTCCTTTACTGCTTGCTCAATATACAGATTGAATAACATCGGTGAGAGGCTACAACCTTGTCTCACTCCCTTCCCAACCATTGCTTCCCTTTCGTGTCCCTCGACTCTTATAACTGCCATCTAGTTTCTGTACAAATTGTAAATAGCCTTTAGCTCCCTGTATTTTACCCCTGCCACCTTCAGAATTTGAAAGAGAGTACGGATTTAAAAAAAAAATGGTTCACTATGGGACTTAACATCTATGGTCATCAGTCCCCTAGAACTTAGAACTTACTTAAACCTAACTAACCTAAGGACATCACGCAACACCCAGTCATCACGAGGCAGAGAAAATCCATGACCCCGCCGGGAATCGAACCCGGGAACCCCGGCGCGGGAAGCGAGAACGCTACCGCACGACCACGAGCTTCGGACAGTACGGATTTCCAATGAAAAAACTCAGTGTGTCGATATCAAATCTACGGCAAAACTCCCACTGAAAACAGAGTATCGAAAAATCTCAGAGGTCACTCATTTCAAGTACTTAGGAGAAACCTTCCAATACACAGCACTGAACACAATCTTCAACACAGACAAAAATTCAAACTGCAAAAGGCGTACAAACTGACATTGAATTACTAAAACAAAAGAGCAATATCTCGTAACGCACAACTACGACACTACAACGCGGTTCTTTTATCAGAAGCCTCGTAGGCGGCAGAAACCACAGTAATTACAGGGATGACAAAAATTCATAACATACAGAAAAAAAAACGAAGAATTCTTAGAAAAATCTATGGCGCTGTTCTCCGACAAGGAATGTGTCAGACGACCTGCAAAGGAACCCTACGAACAAATAGGCACCATCATACATAAATTTAGGAAAAGAAGCCTACAGTTCTACGGAAAACTATGTAGGATGGATGAAAACAAACTCATTAACAAAATTTTTAACATCGTTAATGCAAGTAAATTAAAGGCCAGTTGGATGAAAGAAATCCAACAATATCTGCACCACTTGAGAACTTCAGAAGACGAAACTGAGGACAGAAAACAGTTCAAAGGTACAAATAAGAAACTTTAACAAGTCTCAACGAAAGAAACAACAGGACAGACGTAGCAAGAAAACCACAGTAAATTAAAGAAGAGTTTTGGAAAGAAAACAAAAGAAGAAAAGTAAATGAAGCTGTGATTGGCTCTAGTCCACATGCTCTCCTAAAGGGGAACAATCGAGAATAATTATTTACTGTTATCGATGTGCATCCTTCTAAAAATCGAGCGTTCACCAAAGATAATCTCGGCTCCGACGCAAATTCTTTGAACTCGACTTTTGTCACGCTTTTTGTTGCATCCTGTAAAGTAAGTGAGAGCTGTTGCTTGTGCGACATTTATGTTGTTCTGTAACGTAACTGCAAGACACTAGTTATGTTTTGCATAGTAATGTGTGCACCAGGATTACACCCACTGATGCTAATACGTGTAAGTCATGGTTTCAAGAAGATCGTACAATGTACCTCTTCACGTTCGGTGCTTCCTTTTGTCGCTTTCTCTATCTTTTACAACTACAAGACCCCCATAACGCTACAATCACTAAAAGTGCGTACCATCTGAAGATGAGTCGCTAGGCGGTTCGACACTGGTCATGTTAAAATAAAAAGCTGGATCATTACAAAAGGTGATTAGTTGCAGTTATTTCTGAAAACTTTGATTCATCACATTCGCAATGTTCTACACCCATAATGAGTAGAAGTTTTAACAGCTAACTAACATGCTACTGGCTCAGTTACTAGTTACTGCTATGATGTACTTCCATTTATTTTTACTTCACAGCGTTTGGACGTCTTGTAATCTTCAACGGCGATTTTTTATTTTTAGTTTTTTATTTAATTAATTTTTTCCTATTGCGTCGCATTTCTTTGGAAGTTGATGTCCAATCACTGGTCTTCATACCCTATAAGCATGAAGAAAATACACTCCTGGAAATGGAAAAAAGAACACATTGACACCGGTGTGTCAGGCCCACCATACTTGCTCCGGACACTGCGAGAGGGCTGTACAAGCAATGATCACACGCACGGCACAGCGGACACACCAGGAACCGCGGTGTTGGCCGTCGAATGGCGCTAGCTGCGCAGCATTTGTGCACCGCCGCCGTCAGTGTCAGCCAGTTTGCCGTGGCATACGGAGCTCCATCGCAGTCTTTAACACTGGTAGCATGCCGCGACAGCGTGGACGTGAACCGTATGTGCAGTTGCCGGACTTTGAGCGAGGGCGTATAGTGGGCATGCGGGAGGCCGGGTGGACGTACCGCCGAATTGCTCAAGACGTGGGGCGTGAGGTCTCCACAGTACATCGATGTTGACGCCAGTGGTCGGCGGAAGGTGCACGTGCCCGTCGACCTGGGACCGGACCGCAGCGACGCACGGATGCACGCCAAGACCGTAGGATCCTACGCAGTGCCGTAGGGGACCGCACCGCCACTTCCCAGCAAATTAGGGACACTGTTGCTCCTGGGGTATCGGCGAGGACCATTCGCAACCGTCTCCATGAAGCTGGGCTACGGTCCCGCACACCGTTAAGCAGTCTTCCGCTCACGCCCCAACATCGTGCAGCCCGCCTCCAGTGGTGTCGCGACAGGCGTCAATGGAGGGACGAATGGAGACGTGTCGTCTTTAGCGATGCGAGTCGCTTCTGCCTTGGTGCCAATGATGGTCGTATGCGTGTTTGGCGCCGTGCAGGTGAGCGCCACAATCAGGACTGCATACAACCGAGGCATACAGGGCCAACACCCGGCATCATGGTGTGGGGAGCGATCTCCTACACTGGCCGTACACCACTGGTGATCGTCGAGGGGACACTGAATAGTGCACGGTACATCCAAACGGTCATCGAACCCATCGTTCTACCATTCCTAGACCGGCAAGGGAACTTGCTGTTCCAACAGGACAATGCACGTCCGCATGTATCCCGTGCCACCCAACGTGCTCTAGAAGGTGTAAGTCAACTACCCTGGCCAGCAAGATCTCCGGATCTGTCCCCCATTGAGCATGTTTGGGACTGGATGAAGCGTCGTCTCACGCGGTCTGCACGTCCAGCACGAACGCTGGTCCAACTGAGGCGCCAGGTGGAAATGGCATGGCAAGCTGTTCCACAGGACTACATCCAGCATCTCTACGGTCGTCTCCATGGGAGAATAGCAGCCTGCATTGCTGCGAAAGGTGGATATACACTGTACTAGTGCCGACATTGTGCATGCTCTGTTGCCTGTGTCTATGTGCCTGTGGTTCTGTCAGTGTGATCATGTGATGTATCTGACCCCAGGAATGTGTCAATGAAGTTTCCCCTTCCTGGGACAATGAATTCACGGTGTTCTTATTTCAATTTCCAGGAGTGTAGAAGAGGGCAAGCAAGTAAGGCACCCTAGTTAGTGAGGAAAGTTATGACATACACTAATGTTTAGAGTGACGCAAACTTGGCTACATTACGTTAACCGAGCTGGTGGAAACGTACGTGGAGTATTAAAGAAGTTTTTATTACCGGAAAACCGAAAACCAGCAGGATACTGAAACTTCCCTGGCAGATTCAAGCTATTGTATATTGCGGACTGCGCCTCAAACCCGAAAGCTTGGCTTTCGCTAATAATGTTTTTACATTTCTTCGAGGAGTGCTAATCCGCAAGGTAGGCACGACAACTTATGGGAAATTCTGCATTTTATAGATATTTGTTATAACGCGCAATGGAGATTCACTATGCGAATGTGCAGAATTGTAACTTTTTGTAACAGCCTTAAATGACAAAAATTAAAAAATTGGCGAACTAGGAAGCCAAGAGTTAAAGAAGTGTGATATTATCGCTACTTGTGTACGAATCTAATATGTAGTTAGTGTTCATTACTGGTAAACCAAAAATTTAGAAGGAAACGTTTAGAACATTTTTTCGGTTGTGTTCATAAGGAAGATCATGAGATGGAATTTAATTACATTTGACAGCACTGTATAACATACCGACCTCATGTCCATAATGTTAAAATACGACCTGGGGGTAAATCGATTCGATTACTAGTGGTGGGAAAAAGTTCACCATCAGTATATGGGTTGCAAGGGCATTAACTACGGTAGCGTAAGGCCATTCACATCAGGCATACCATTCACCGATGGGAGGAGACAATGGTACTGGCATATTTTCGTGGAATTAGTGTGAAAATCCTTTGTCTTCACATGTTCCCACACTGGGCACCTGGATCTTTAGAAATTATGTTTGAAAGGGCAGAAGGAAAGTTTTGTATTATGATGCTCGGTGTGGACATAAAACAGTTTCTCGCATGTTCATAAATTGCAAATAAGAGCTCGACTTATTCCTGTAGCAGTGCAATAAAAAAATGGTTAGCTTTTATTCTACATGGCTGTCTGCTGATCAGTAGTACGAGAAAATAACTGCAGTGTTTGAACTGCACCGTCCACGCCAATCAAATAAATTCTGTTGCTTCAGAGAGCTTTTCTAAAACAGCTTCAGCCTTGGAGTTTACCACCAGAAATATTACATCAAAGAATGAAGCTTTGCTCTCCTTGGGTACATATTCACATCACGGAAATTAGGCATTAGAAAGTCACAGCCGTAATATATACGAAGACCATATCCAGAGAGATTTAACATGTGTAGCCGCGTGGTCTCAGGCGCCTTGTCACGGCTCACGCGGCTTCCCCCGTCGGAGGTTCGTGTCCTCGCTCAGGCGCATGTGTGTGTGTGTGTGTGTGTGTGTGTGTGTGTGTGTGTGTGCGTGTGTTGTCCTTAGCGTAAGTTAGTTTAAATTAAGTAACACATTCATCAAGAAAAAGAGTGATTAGGGTCTGACGTCCCGTCAACGACGAGGTCATTAGAGACGGAGTAATGAATTAAAATCTGTGCCAATACTGGGACTTAAATCCGGGTCTCCTATTTACTAGGCGGGTATGTTATCCACTACAAAGTCCTGGCATTGTGGGTAACACAGTAGCGTCGACCACCTTAGTCCAATGCTCCCTCTAACACAAACTTCAGTTGACATCTCAGCACATCTTGATTTTTCCCTTCTTAAATCGTCAGTATTGCCGAAAGTCCCCTCTCTCGCACTGAAAAAATCAAGGAGAAAATCAGGATGGGCTGAGGTGTGAATTGAAGTTTGTGTTAGGGAGGGCACTGGACCAGAGTACTCTGATAAGCCACAACGCCAAGATGGTTAAGTGGATAACACATCTGCCTAGCAGGCAGGATACCAAGGTTCCATCCTCGGCCTTGGCAAAAATTTTAATTCAGTGCTTCAGCTTCTATCGTCATCAAAGATAAAGTTGAAACTCAGTATATCTCCAGGAAAATGTAGTTCCATCAGAACAATAGATCACCAAAGCTCGAGGCACAGGCAGGATTTCCCCACTACATACATAGCTGGTGTGCTACCCAATAACGGAGAGCCTCGGCAATACTGATCATTTAAGAAGGGGAAAATCGAGATGGGCTGAGGCGTGAATTAAAATTTGTATTAGGCAGGGCAGTGGACTAGGGTAGTTCGTGCTACTGTGTTTGCCACAATATCAGGGTGGTGTATTGAATGACACATCTGCTTAGTAAGCAGTAGGCCCAGTTCAAGTACTGGCCTTGGGTCAAATTTTAACTCATTACTTCAGCTTCTATCCTTACTGAAGACAAAGTTGAGAGACTCAGTATTCCTCCAGGAGAACGTAATTCCATCAGATCAACGACGTAAATATATAAGCCCGAACTGGAATTTGAACCACCTCCTCCTGGATATGACTACTGCATCGTAACGACTGTGTCCTCTCACTCGTGATCCACGAAGAAAGTAGGTTAAAAAAATGGCTGTTCGAGCAGTGTTGAGTTACCAACTGCAGTGGCCATGAAACCTTCATGTACTGATCCTGCTACGACTGATTACGCAGTGGGTTGTATAAAGTTAATTCTTGCTACAACTACGATCTGACTGTTAGATGCACTCTGGTCTTTACAGCGTGTTTGGCGTTTCCTTCTGGGTTCGTGGTTTTCTCTTCGTACTGTCACATATCAATCCTATGAGAATTGGCTCTGTTAATGACACTCTATGATCGCATATTGTAGTACAACGCTGTACTAAACAGGTGACGCCAAATACAAACATGAGATAGACGACGACGACTACTACTACTACTACTACTGCGTCTTGACCAGCTCACCCCTTGGTAGAGATCTCAATGAAATATTTAGCAATTGCAACTCTTTTTATTAATAAAATAGCAGAAGCATCTGCATACAGGTTTGAGTACAACCTGGTACATTACTTTCGTCGAGATAGGTATTCGCAGATTTCTGTAAACATTTTTTCTCCTTAAGCCTTCGTCTGGTGAGTAGCGGAGAGTACATAGTGGACCAGAATAATTTTCTCTTTTTCTCATTCCATTTGTGGATGGTAATATGAAGGAATGACTCCAACCCCCTGTTTAACATCGGATATCACTAGTTTCCCCTTCCTTGTTATTTCACGAGCTTTTTAATCCAACTTGGTGAAGCTTCCAAACTGACTACCAAGTTTTAGCTTGCAGAACCCCAAGACGGCGACACATCGCGTCTGCCCTCGCACTGCCAAAGCTATTAGATCAGGCCGCGCGCCCGAACAGCCCGGAACGGTTATTGCAAGTTACCTGCTGCCAGTTACGACATCCGGCCGCCTTCGGGAAGACACCAAAAACTTACCAAATATAGTCAAAACAAGAGGCTTCCGTGTGACGCCACCATTGCGCAATCAATAGGCGGCACCACATTTAAGCCCGATTCCGACGTCATCCGTAAGCCGTCATGTATGATCGGTCCGTGATGCTCCGCCCCATGCAGATGAAGCAGCTGCTTCTGCTGCCACCTGGCGTCGAAACCCCCCCCCCCCCCCCCCAGGGAGCAGCGATCCACCCCGCCACCAGCCGAGGGAAATGGGGAAAGGGGAAGGGGGGGGGGGGCTTCCGGCCTGCCCTGGCTACAACACGAGTCTCCTGCGCTCTGGGGTTCCGAGCATGATACATCCAGAGTCTTCCTCCATGGTTCCATGGTGCGAGCCGGCACTACGGGCCTTTCTGCGAAGCAGCAATAGCAGCCGCCGCCGCGAGCACCTGGGCAGCAGCCGAGGGCCAGCGCACGTGATCGAATCAACAGCAATCCACTGTAGAGTTGTTCATAAAGTAGCACTGCAGTTCATCAGCGTCTTCCTCCAATGCTGGACCTGCTGCTTCATAGGCAGCAACCAACAGCCCGCTGCATGCCGTTCCTGCACGGCCTACAAGTTGAACGAAGGTTTTGTGAGTGACTTCCTTAATGGGTGAATTAAACTACTACATGATCCTTCTATCAAATTTCAATCTGACGTCTGTTGTCCCCGAGGAAAGATTTATGTGACAACTGCATCTTAAATCGCCACCTACATTCTCGTGATAGATTCCACTGACACTACCTCTTGAGTGGTCGTAGGATATTGCGTCTTTTAGGCCATTTCCGCGCATTACATAACGTCATTTATGTTGAAGGCTGTCAATCAGTCCTTTCATCAAACGATGGTCATGTACAAGCTTTTAGCAATAATTTTTTTAAGCACTTAACCTACCTGTATGGAACTCCACTACCTGCAAACATACTACGTGAGTTACAAACTTTGTTTGTCAGGTAATTTGAAAGAGCGAGTCACTAATTCAATATAAACACCAAAATAAGTCGAGGGCTATGCATTCTACAAGATAAGAGTAGGTCCAAATTCACATGAATTACAAGCCAACAAGACGGCACCATTCTCTTTGTAACAGACGGTGCTGTTATCGTTATACCAGGGCAAATTACACATTTTTTATGATTATGTTCTGACCAGTGAAAATTTGTGCCAGATCAGGGCTCGAACCCGGATTATACTACTATAGATATGATGGATATGCAAATGATTGAAGAAGCAATTCCCTGCGACAGGTAGAACGGTCACCACAGTGCATTAGTGCCGTTAATATCTGATGTTGTTAACAGGCCAAGGTGCGGAACAGCATCAGATGTTGAGTGATCAACGTGAAGGACATGGAGATACCGCGTACTCGTCTGAGACATATCAGCAACAGCATAGCTTGATTGGGACCTCATTGTGAATTGTACCATGGCCTAATGTTGGACTGCATGGCAACGTGATGGCAGGGATTCTCGTCGTCAACGTTCTGATCGACCATGTTTGACACCATCAGGGAGGATCGTCTTATTGTGCACTGTTGTTGTTGTGGTCTTCAGTCCAGAGACTGCTTTGATGCAGCTCTCCATGCTACTTTATCCTGTGAAAGCTTCTTCATCTCCCAGTACCTACTGCAACCTACATCCTTCTGAATCTGTTTAGTGTATTCATCTCTTGGTCTCCCTCTACGATTTTTACCCTCCACGCTGCCCTCTAATACTAAATTGGTGATCCCTTGATGCCTCAGAACATGTCCTACCAACCGATCCCTTCTTCTAGTCAAGTTGTGCCACCTCTTCTCCCCAATCCTATTCAACACCTCCTCATTAGTTATGTGATCTACCCATCTAATCTTCAGCATTCTTCTGTAGCACCACATTTCGAAAGCTTCTATTCGCTTCTTGTCCAAACTAGTTATCGTCCATGTTTCACTTCCATACATGGCTACACTCCACACAAATACTTTCAGAAACGACTTCCTGACACTTAAATCTATACTCGATGTTAACAAATTTCTCTTCTTCAGAAACGCTTTCCTTGCCATTTCCAGTCTACATTTTATATCCTCTCTACTTCGACCATCATCAGTTATTTTGCTCCCCAAATAGCAGAACTCCTTTACTACTTTAAGTGTCTTGTTTCCTAATCTAAATCCCTCAGCATCACCCGACTTAATTCGACTACATTCCATTATCCTCGTTTTGCTTTTGTTGATGTGCACTAAGCACATCATAACATCTCCACATCAGTATCTGCCACCCGAGGACAAATAATGTACTCCCTGCAACATTCTGTGTCGTCCCACAGCACTGGTTGGAGACCAGCAACAGCTGGACTAGTGAACTACCGTATCACTCATAGGCTGCTGTGAATACCAGAAGACAAATGGCTCCGCTGGGAGTTTTGTAGCGACTGGGAAGCATGGTGTCCTGATGCATCTCGTCGCATTGTTTCCAGTAATGAATTGCGGTTCTGCACAACCATCATCGGATATGCCATCAAACTGGGGAGAGGACCAACTCCTGCAATGCTCAGCAGAGGCACTGAGGTGGCTGATTTCAGCTCACAGCTGGTAGTGATTGAAGTAACTCAGACAGCACAACGGTGGTTGAGTGACAAGCCCTGGTAACAATCTTATCTCAAGGTCACGATGTAACCCGATACTCCGCCCACGCCTCTCGGCCAACTGAGTGTGGTAAATTCAAGGTCACTATGTAATCTGCTAATAAATCACGTGTCAAGAAAGCCCCTTACGAAGTCCCCCATCCCCTGTGTCTGTTCTGATCCCAAAATCAAGGGCACCCTCCCCCATTGATTTACGCTAATTGGAAGACATAAAAATGGCAGGAAAATCGAGTTCCCCTCCCCTCTCCCCTCACCATCCCCCTTTTTCTCTCAAGTCCAATTGTATGAGCCTCGTCATTTGAGATCCGTACAGCTCTGTGACAGAATAATGAAACACAGCAGCAGAGTTGTCCTACTTAAAAATGACGGTAAATACTACCTTAATTCATGACCCAAAATTATGCAAGACACTTTGTCACTACAGTGTGTGACTAAACAATTGCGGGAAATTCGAAGGGGCATCGCTGAATCACTATAATTTACTGACATCATTACTTTCACTGTAAGTACTCCAGTGTCTGATCACCTCCCATTGCCATTCACAATTGTGGGGTAATTTGTTGCGAGTCACTCATTTTCTCCCAATTTTCAAAATCATCGCCTAAGACATACGTAAATATTAGACTTTACATGTTAAACAAATACTACGGTGTGACACCCATATCCCACGTTAGACGTTTAGCACACTACAAGAAATATGCTCTTGTTACGTACCAAGCCTACATTTCAGTGTAAATAACTTTTCTCTGCATTATTGTTGTGTTATAAACAATGACATCACTAACAGGATGCCTTACCCAGGCTCGGCCAAGGTGTGTCAAACTGCACGTAAGCCCGATATGCAGGAAGCTTGCAGTCCTAGCTTGGCCTCTCTCGGCTCTGCTCGGTACTTCTTGGAAGTACTCAGGACAGCGCAACATTGCATTTAGAATTGCTGTGTGACATTTTTGGTCGAAACGACTTTCTTCAGTTCAGAACAGAACACTGTTTAGCTCTCGCTACTTGTTCGTGGTATACAAGGCCTAGTGTCTGGAACGGTTTTTCGATCTGAAACCCGCTATTGTTGAATTGTCCACCCCCGGTAGCTGAGTGGTCAGCGCGACCGACTGTCAATCCTAAGGGCCCGGGTTCGATTCCCGGCTGGGTCGAAAATTTTCTCCGCTCAGGGACTGGGTGTTGTGTTGTCCTAATCATCATCATTTCATCCCCATCGACGCGCAAGTCGCCGCAGTGGCGTCAAATCGAAAGACTTGCACCAGGCGAGAGGTCTACCCGACGGGAGGCCCTCGTCACACGCCATTATTATTATTATTATTATTATTATTATTATTATTATTATTTAATTTATAAAGGAAAAATGAGAGAAAGGACGAAAATTAGCACATCCACATTCGACTGCAGACATCGCATTTTAAGTGGATTGACTGCACACTGCCCACAGTAAGACACTGCGAGGCGACAAACAACTTATTTCTGAATTGATGGGGGTGCTTTTAAAAAGAAAGCCTCACTGTGGAAGGGATAAATTCTAATAGAAAACGCCGTGTACTTCAACAGTCACAATGGTGTTCAAGAAAACGCTAGATTGGGAGAATTCATAGTGGCCTTGAAAGAATTGCTAGGATAGTTTTCTAAACTTTTCAGGACACTGCCAATCTAGCCTCCGTTTTCGAGACCGTTTGTAATTTCAGTTGGAAGTTCCCCTCTGCATGTGCGGATGGAACTGACTGAGCTTCGATGTAATTCCCTTTTGAAAGACGGAAATGGCTCTGAGCACTATGCGACTCAACATCTATGGTCATCAGTCCCCTAGAACTTAGAACTACTTAAACCTAACTAACCTAAGGACAGCACACAACACCCAGTCATCACGAGGCAGAGAAAATCCCTGACCCCGCCGGGAATCGAACCCGGGAACCCGGGCGTGGGAAGCGAGAACGCTACCGCACGACCACGAGCTACGGACAAAAATCTCATTTTGTTCGTTTTCGTTCGTTGTATCTGCTCGGGGCGGACGTCGAAAGACACCCATGTCAGTTCGTTGTTGATACATTAACTCAGTTTTTTTTTTTTTTTTTTTTTTTATTACAGAGGGTACCTAGCCCTCTGACCAAACACGCTGAGTTACCGTGCCGGCAAACTTTGAAAGACGTTAAAATTGTCCAGGAGGTCTACGTTGTTTTCCTCACGAAGAGTTCCCATGCGTCGATAACGAGGCTGCAAACTTGATAAGATATTTCGATTAGCTTATGTATGAAAGGCTTTTTTCCGATTATGAAACTTAAAGTCGCGTTGATTTGGCAACCTGAGTACGAAAATCTATGGAATTATCTGCGTCTGTCGTACCAGATAACAATTATTTCTTCAGCGCGCCAAAAATAACTAACTAATGCTGAAAATTTCTTTTGTTTGTGATCAATGTTGTTGAGAAATATGAAATCAGGTCGTACGCAATGAGGCTGCACTGTCATTTAAATGCGGCGCTTTCGCAGTTCCCCCTCTTGGTGGCGGTGATGGTGGAAATTTGCAGCCAGGCGAGACAGCTACGACACGTGAGCAATAGGACGCTCACATGCCGAATCCTTGACCGTCCATGCCTCAGAGCACTGGACGCTGTGAGATTATAGCAGGCTTGATAATAACAGTGGAAAAATCCGAGTAGGAGAGTTTATACAGACAATTAATATACGTTAAAAAAACACGCACAAAACATCGCTAAACTGCACTATAAACGATTTTCACCACTTGTGCTGTTATCGCCGCCACTGCCACTAGGTACGAATAGTATAGGAATGCATTTTATTTAAAACAAATAAAAAATCTTCCGTATCCGCTCAGTAAGTGCGCACAGTCTCTGCGCTGTCCATCCTCACCGCCTACAACTACATCTACACGACTACTTAGCAACTGACACTAAAGTCCCTGTCAGAGGGTTGTTCGAACCACCTTCTGACTACTTCTCTACCGTTCAACTGTCGAATACAGTGGTTCCCAAACTTGGGGTAATTACCTCCTGAGGGGTAAAAAAATGGCTCTGAGCACTATGGGACTTAACATCTGAGGTCATCAGTCCCCTAGAACTTAGAACTACTTAAACCTAACTAACTTAAGGACATCACACACATCCATGCCCGAGGCAGGATTCGAACCTGCGACCGTAGCGGTCGCGCGGTTCCAGACTGAAGCGCCTAGAACCGCTCTGCCACATCGGTCGGCCCTGAGGGGTAAAATTTTTCTGAAGGTTAAAAACTAAACGATTCTATCGTGTTTCAGCTTCGAAACTAGATTATTTTCAAAAGATCGCTACTATTGTCTCAGTTTTGTAAGACTCTAATGCTGATTATATAAGTGATCAATTAGTAGCGTAAGTGCGGTGGAGGTTACGGGTTCCTCACGTAGTCCACCCACTACACACATATGTTGTGCTTTGTCCCTTACATCGCTGATGATAAAAGCGAGAAATATACGTGACAAATGCCAAACATCTCAAGAAAAGTCTTCTCCAAGTTGTAGATAATACCTCCAGTAGTCCAGCAATTGCTGCATTACTCACTTCGAAACAGATAAATGAATTAATTGACAGCACGACACAGCAGTAACTGCGTAAAGGTTACTATACTGCTGTACACTTTATTATTATTATTATTATTATTATTATTATTATTATTATTATTATTAGTGCCTGTGGTCAGACACAAAGCATTAGCAGCCTGAAGTCTGCCAATTGCTCCCAGTTCAGCAGTAAGGAGTACAGCAATCAAGTGAATCACGATCAACAAGTATAGTGCACACATTTTAATTTGTTTGTTTTTAAATGGGGTTGGAGTGTGCAGGTTAAGCAAGTGATACAATGGAGAGAATAATGCAGGGGAATTATGTTTTGTAGCATGTGTCTACCCTCACCCCTTCTTATCTGAGAAGTTGTGGGTAGCACGTGCAATGCACCACGAATTCCTTCGTCATTCATTCTAACACCTGCCCCCCCCCCCCCCCTCCCATATACATAAAGAAACTAAATATCATTCATCTTTCATCATTTTAAAATAAAAGTGTTCCAGGAAAAGTCTTTCATTGTGCAGTTTAGTTAGGTCCTAAAGTTGGTGACAATGTGGGGGGAAGGGGTTGGGCAACAGGCAGGGGAGGTACTAGTTACTGTCTGATTGCACTCAGGGGTAATGATCTAAGAAAGGTTTGCAACCACTGCTCTAATAGTACATGGAAAAAATGAACACTTAAATCTTTCTGTACGAGCTTTGATTTTTCTTATTTTATTATAATGATTATTTCTCCCCAAGCAGCCTGGCGACAATAAAACATTCAGAGGAGAAAGTTGCTGATTGAATCCGTCACACTCGCTCGCTACTTCACGATAGCACAAAACGAGTAGCCCTTCTTTGAACTTATCCGGTACGGATCCCACACAGCGCAGCAATACTCTGAAGGCGAACAAGCATATTGTAGTCAGTCTTTAGTAGAGCTGTAAGTGTTCCCCAGTAAAATGTAGTCTTTGGTTTCCCTTCCCCCACAACATCATCTATGTGATTGTTCCAAGTTACGTTGCTCGTAATTGTACTTCCTAGGTATCTGATCGAATTGACAGCCCTTAAATTTATGTTATTTATCGCGTAATTGAAATTTAAAGGATTTCTTTTTGTACTCATGTGGATGACCTCACACCTTTCCTTGTTAAGAGACAATTGCCACTTTTCTCACCTAACTCATTTTGGAATTGGTTTCGATATTCTAATGATTTTACTAGGCTGTAAATGACAGCATCATCTGCAAACAATATAAGAGGTCTGCTCAGATTATCTCTTAAATCGTTTACGTAGATTAGGAATAGCAGGGAGCCTATAACACTTCCTTGGGGAACGCCGGATATCACCTTCCTTTTACTCGATGACTTTCTGTCGACTGAATTTCCTGAGAATAAATCGCAGATCCAGTCGCAAAAATGAAGCGATATTCCGAAGGCAAGATATTTTATTAGAAGTGTCTCGTCAGGAACTGTGTCAAAAGCCTTCTGGAAATCTAGAACTACGTAATCAATTTGAAACCACTCCTTCGACAGCACTCACTATTTCGTGCGAATAAAGAGGTAGTTTTGTTCCGCAGGAACGATATCATCTGAATCCATGCAAAATGTGTGTCAACAGACGGTTACCTTCGAGGTAATTCAAAATGTTCGAACACAGTACATCTTCCATAATCCTAGAGCAGGTGGATGGGGCTGTAATTCAGTAGATTACTCTTATTTCCTTTCTTGAGTAGTAGTGCGAACTGTGCAAGTTTCCAGTTGCTGTACTGCCGGTGTCGCGGTCTTCCCGCTACAATGGTGATTACGCTACAGGAGTGCAAATCAGGCGGAGAATAGCCGCCTCTGTGTCGCACAGGCAAAAGCGTCACACACACCTGATAGATAAAGCTACTGCAAGGCTGGAGAGGTAGAGGTGGCATGCTTGTACGAAGAAACTTTACGCTGTAATTCGGAATAACACAGACACTGCAATGTCTTATGGCGCTGAGGAGGTCTTTACCTAAAAACTGAAGGTAAATGCAAAGTTGAAAATAAAACTAACATAAAATACTTCCAGCGCTCACAGGCTCCTTTCTCTGTCGTGATACATCAAATATAAAATATCATACTTCGCAAATAAAAACAGTGTCCAGAAACTACTAGGTGCAAAGAACATATAGCAAAAACAGAAACACTACTTCAAAGAACATACAGCAAATCAAACCATTATTTTGGAGTAAGTCTTAAAGCATTGTGGAGTCCTTTGGTTGAGCAGACGAACGATTGTGCGTAGAGTAAATATTTCAAGTGGTACTCAAATCCTTGTCTGTAATTTGTACTTTGAAACAGTGTTTTTGCTTTTTCTAGGTGTTCTTTGCAACTAGTAGCTTTAACCACCATCTTTGTTTTCCAAGTGTGACATTTTATATGTGATGTATTACGGCAGAGAAAGGAGCCTATGACCACTGGAGGTATTCTATTTTAGTTGATTTATTTTTACATGTACGTTGTTTTTATAGTCAAACACCTCAACAGAGCTAGGTTCTGAAACAGTGTTCTGTTTCTCTACAAGACAGTACGGGCTACTACAGGTTATCCTAAAGTCATAGCATAACACAGACGTCATATTAATACACACTAATCCCACCTGATTATGAAAGTTAAAATTTTTGAAACGTGTTGTGGAAATAAACAAACAGTGGTAACAGTAAAATCATCGTTTCACTCGATCTCCCTAATTCCTTCAAAATGTAATGAGCCGTTATTAACATTCCTCATAGAGGGGTTACACAAAAATTGGAAACAGTGCACCAATAATTTGCCCACGTTCGAATACACTTAGCCCTGACATAATGCACTCACAATACGCAGAACACTGTTCTGGCCACATCCGACACTTGCGACGTACTGAGCACATTGCGTATGTGCCGTTCAGGCAGACACAACATAGACGACAACCTTCTCTCGGTCCTGATTGTCTGGCAGGTTATGCACATTTAGGCACAGAACATGGAAAATATGAAAAATATAGGATATCTGTATTTACTGTAAAAACTAAAGGAGTGTGTTCATATGTTGATGTATCTGCATCATGTTTCAGAGGGTGTCTCCTACGTGCTCTTCGGTTTACATGATACTTCGAACATTGAAGATCAGCCGTTATTCTAGATATACTGTATAGTTTACGGTGCATCACAGATTCTGGGGTGGAGTTAGAAAAAAGTGCTGTATAATTATATATCAACTCAAAGGATGCAGCTGTTTTTAGTTAAAATGGGAAATCACACTTTGACATTCTATACAGTGACATATAATATCTAGACAGGTCAATTATTAATATGGTTACATCGTAACCTTAAAACTTCGTTTGAAAAAAAAGCAAAAAAAAACAGAGTCGACACTAAGGAATCATGATTCTAGCGCTAAAGCACAGAACTGACAGACAATACCACCGTTGGTAGACGTAGACGGTCTTTCGCAGGGTTAAAAAGTCGCCATTTTATTCCTCGCAGAATGGCCATTGGTAAGACGTTTACGTCTGTGTCATCTGTTACCAAATGCTTCACCATGTGAGAACTGCACACGAGAGGCAACTTGTACTTCACACTCCGATACACTAGTAACGAGTTGATGCCAATCAGGGTGTACTGCATAGATAAATACCTGATATTCTTAGCACACAAAGCATCTGTAACACGTCAATTATAATTCACTGCCAACAATGATTCATACTTAACGTTTAAAAGAAGCATTATACAGAGCGAGTAATCGAAATGTTTGGCATAAGCTGTAGGACTTTAATACCAACACTAGATATAGGAAAGGAATGACACCACACGTATTTAAAAGAAAAAAAGCATTATACAGAGGGAGTAATCGAAATTAGTGGTAGAAGCTGTAGAAATTTAATATGATCAATAGATACAGAAGAGGGATGACACGAATTGCGTGTGCTAAAAATAGTGAAAAGACGGAACATTCTACAGACATTGTGTTAAGACGAAACTGCCATATTCTCCCGTGAGGAATATTGCATCGCATCAGTAATAGGCACATCAGAAAAAAAAGTTATCAGGGAAGTACTGGAAACCAATTTGAAGAAGTATAAAAAAATGGAGTTGGCTGGTGTTCATATGCATATTCTAATGGATCAAGTGCTTGGATTACTGCATCAGCTTTCTGTGGACAATTATCGCTTTATAGATGGGATTTTTAACAAATTGGAGGTGTGTGACTACCTAACATAAAACCACGAATTTTGCATGCAAGAGAAAGACTACGGGGGAAGCACTAATGTTAATTGTAAACGATGATAAGACTGTTGCTTCTTCCTTGACTAAAGATCATGGTGTTACCTTGCTAGAAGCTACTATTGCTAACAATGGAATGGGTTGTGTTTGACCCTGTGGAAATCTTTATAAATATATGAAATGCCAATACATACATATATATATATATATATATATATATATATATATATATATATATATATATATATATATATATATATATACCAGTCACCCTCTGTGGTAGTCTAAATGACAACGCAGATTCCAACGAAGACGACGCATGTACTATACATAAATGTCAAAGCTGGAGAAATATATCGTTCTCAATACATGATGTTGTTTTCCACAATACCATCAAATACACATATTACCGAATTAAGACTGGTTCCTACAAATAACATCATTCCACAAATCTTACGAGAAATAGGCAACTTAAACCATTCCCTCTTAAAAATTTCAGTGCGAAAAATGTGTATGTGGCACCGTGTCATTCTTAAATTTGTCTACTGGTGTAATAAAAACACACAGAGACCGACCTGTGTAAAAGCACATCTTCCAGACAATCAGACTGAGGAAATATTATAAACTGTAGTCAGTCTACCTGTAGTTTAAATTATTTGCCTGTAAACTATGTGGGAATCTGTGCTACACATCCGGTCCCTTTGCTCTGCTGAAGCACTGGCTATACATCGGGAAAAAAATTGCATTCACATCAGGAGGATGAAAGTTGCGGATTTATATGCCTTACAAAGGACTGAAGTTTTAATGGAACATTTGGTAATAGTGAGAGACAGTAATGAACAGCAACACTCTGCTAAAAAAGGAGACTGAAAGCTATACACAATACAACGTGCAGGGTACTCTACAAAAAGAGGGGGCTCATAGACACAGAGTACGCAGTCGACACAGGTATTATAAGTGCCGTATTAACGCTAGGGAAACATATTCTTGTTAAAGTGATATGCCAGGCATCCCAATTCCGTATCTAGATGAATAACATCTAAAGATACCAACGTTCAGAGCATGCTTAACTCATTCCCTATTAAAGATTTTGTTCTGCAGTTTGTCTACTAGGGGCAGGGAGATAAGGAGACATGAAAATTGATTGATGTAGTACAGCTTCCAGACAATCAAGACAGCGAAAAAGTTATAAACTATATTCACACTGCCTATAGTTTAAATTATTTAACAGGGACATCGATTACACAAGCTAGTACAGTTGGTTTACTCGTATAAAATAATGTAATGTGAGACGTTTACTACAGAAAAATCATAAGTGCAGGTAGGTATAGATGGGGGTGTAAATCGGCTGTGTCATCTAAGAGACCTGTCTGGTAAGGATTCGACACCACCCTCAAGATAAAAGCATATAATATTTACATCTTCTAAGCGTTTCGCAGTCCTTGGTATGCTTCCACATGACCAGACACTGCTTTGTGTGTTTGGTAGGGACACTACGCAAATACAAAGCGACGTTGAATAAGAAGTCACTCTTGTCCAGTTCTAACTTTAAGCATCGTTTTAGTTTCCCGTTCACTATAGGAAATTTCGTTAATATCCAAAAATCTCAATACGTCATTCATAGACCAACAACATGGGTTCTTGACTTAATTCGTCAGAGAATGTTTTCGTAACAGCAAGATGGAAAGTATTCAGTGTAATCTGAGGGGGCAAAAAGTATTAAAAAAATATTACTCTGCTAGTTAGCGCCACGTAGGTGTGTAACAGGATCTCCAACACTACACAATGCGATGGAACTTTGCAAATTAATTTCTCTGGTTATACAAAAATATAGCAGCTTACGATACATTATGAGAAAGTAAACACTCAATACCTCGCAACTGGAAAGGTATGTGTGGATTTTTTTTTTCACTGTCATTCGACAGCGCATTAGATACAATGCTCATGCTTTGCCAAGGCATATGTAAGTAAAACCCAAATTTAATCTTTCCGTCGTAGTTGATACTCGTTGTCAAGCTGTCACCATAAAACAACTCATTGTAGAATTGTCGTCTCCACTATCCTAAAATGTTTTTAGCACAATCGATGTAAACAAAAATATGTTTACTGTACAGAATTTCATTCCTAGTTCGTAGTATAACGACCCATTACTGGATATATTCTCAGGGAATTAGAGCAACATGTAATAAAAATATATCAGATAATTTTAAGACAGGATGCACGTTGTGTCCTCAAGTTGAAGTTCTTATTGCGGCTGGCCCGTATTCTCCGATATGGGAGGGACCTTGATTTTGGTGCCTGAGCCTGCATAGTGGATGGGTGACCTTGGAAGTGACTTTGGACCGGGTTATCTTCACACGTGGTTGCTGTCAGGTTACATAGTGACCTTGAATTTAACGCATGCAATTGCCCGAGAATAGTGGTCACTGCTTCAGGTTACATCACGATCTTGAGCTGAATATCATTACCTGGGATCGTAGGTCCCGTTCTACCTAGTGACAGTACGTCATAGATACTATGTGTCCATATGTGTTACCTCTCATGCGACAATATCGTGGTGCCATTTTTCAACACGACAATGCTTGTCCGGACATGACACGTGTCTCTATGAACTGTGCGGTTTTAAAGCACTCCTGTTACCAGCAAAATCTTGAGATGTGCCTCCGAGAGGACATGGGTGGGACGATTCGGGTGTCAGCTCCGGCCCAGTATCCAGGACGTTAAGGACCGGTTACAAAAGTCGTAGGCCAGGTTGCTTCGGGAGAGTAGGTAACGTCTTTATGACAACCTTCCCAACCGAATCAGTGCAGGCATCCCAACCAGAGGGTTGTCGGTTCATACTGCTAAGTTCTTTGTAAATCTGACTCGATGTTATAATCACTGCAATAACATCTCGTACTATCCAACCTTTCCTCCTCTTCTGGGTGCATCACTTTTTCTGTCAGGCAGTGTATTTATGCTCGTTCTTAAAAAGCTAACAGTCAAAGGCGAAAATGTTGTCCTTCAAAAAATATTACTTGACTCTGAACCCAGAAGAATATTTTCTCTGGTTATGACAGAGATGTAGATGTAACGATTTACTAATTTGCAAATCTGCATTTCTATCTCGATTCACATATTAGAATAAGGGATAAAAAAGTTGTCAGCCTTTAATCAAATGGAAATCCAGATAGTAACATTCAGATCAAACAAGGAAGGAAAGTAATTAAAAATGAAATTCCAAATAAATCATATTAAATCGATTGTAATTGTGTTCGCGAGAATAAGGTACAGCAGCAAGACCCGGCGTGTAAGTAGAACAACAGACGTCACTAGATTGCGGAACGAGCGAAAGCTCAAGAATTGGACTGAATCGCAAAATACAGTAAATGAAGCAGGCAAAAAGGAATACAAACGTCTCAAAAATGAGATCGACAGGAAGTGCAAAATGGCTAAGCAGGGCTGGCTAGAGGACAAATGTAAGGATGTAGAGGCGTATATCACTAGGGGTAAGATAGATACCGCCTACAGGAAAATTAAAGAGATCTTTGGAGAAAAGAGAACCACTTGCATGAATATCAAGAGCTCAGATGGAAACCCAGTTCTAAGCAAATAAGGGAAAGCGGAAAGGTGGAAGGAGTATACAGAGGGTCTATACAAGGGCAATGTTCTTGAGCACAATATTATGGAAATGGAAGAGGATGTAGATGAGGATGAAGTGGGAGATATGATACTGCGTGAAGAGTTTGACAGAGCACTGAAAGACCTGAGTCTAAACAAGACCTCGGGAGTAGACAACATTCCATTAGAACTACTGATAGCCTTGGGAGAGCCAGCCCTGACAAAACTCTACCATCTGGTGAGCAAGATGTATGAGACAGGCGAAATACCCTCAAACTTCGAGAAGAATATAATAATTCCAATCCCAAAGAAAGCAGGCGTTGACAGATGTGAAAATTACTGAACAATCAGTTTAATAAGCCACGGCAGCAAAATACTAACACGAATTCTTTACAGACGAATGGAAAAAAACTGGTAGAAACCGATCTCGGGGAAGATCAGTTTGGATTCCGTAGAAATGTTGGAAAACGTGAGGCAATACTGACCGTACGACTTATCTTAGAAAATAGATTAAGGAAAGGCAAACCTACATTTCTACCATTTGTAGACTCAGAGAAAGTTTTTGACAATGTTATAAGAGTCGAGGGGCACGAAAGGGAAGCAGTGGTTGGGAAGGGAGTGAAACAGGGTTGTAGCCTCTCCCCGATGTTATTCAATCTGTATATTGAGCAAGCAGTAAAGGAAACAAAAGAAAAATTCGGAGTAGGAATTAAAATCCATGGAAAAAAATAAAAACTTTGAGGTTCGCCGATGACATTGTAATTCTGTCAGAGACAGCAAAGTTCCTGGAAGAGCAGCTGAACGGAATGGACAGTGCCTTGAAAGGAGGATATAAGATGAACATCAACAAAAGCAAAACGAGGATAATGGAATGTAGTCGAATTAAGTCGGGTGATGCTGCGGGAATTAGATTACGAAATGAGACGCTTAAAGTAGTAAATGAGTTTTGCTATTTGGGGAGCAAAATAACTGATGATGGTCGAAGTAGAGAGGATATAAAATGTAGACTGGAAATGGCAAGGAAAGCGTTTCTGAAGAAGGGAAATTTGTTAACATCGAGTATAGATTTAAGTGTCAGGAAGTCATTTCTGAAAATATTTGTATGGAGTGTGGCCATGTATGGAAGTGAAACGTGGACGATAAATAGTTTAGACAAAAAGAGAATAGAAGCTTTCGAAATGCGGTGTTACTGAAGAATGCTGAAGATTAGATGGGTAGATCACATAACTAATGAGGAGGTATTGAATAGAATTGAGGAGAAGAGAACTTTGTGGCGCAACTTGACTAGAAGAAGGGATCGGTTGGTAGCACATATTCTGAGGCATAAAGGGATCACCAATTTAGTACTGGAGGGCAGCACGGAGGGTAAAAATCGTAGAGGGAGACCAAGAGCTGAATACACTAAACAGATTCAGAAGGATGTAGGTTGCAGTAGGTACTGGGAGATGAAGAAGCTTGCACAGAATAGAGTAGCATGGAGAGCTGCATCAAACCAGTCTCTGAACTGAAGACCACAACAACAACAACGTGATTGCGATCTTTTATTTATTTATTTATTTATTTATTGCTCTTGTTACTTGTGATCAGCGCCGTAGATTTAGTCAGCGTTTGACAGTTCCTTTTAAATATTAACGTATGTAGCACATTAAAAATGTTAACATAAATCGTGGTGATATTATCAATCGACGTCGCTAAGTCGTGGGGCGATCAGAAGTTCGAGCAGATCCTGATATTTCTCGAGCTGTGACGTAAGATGCTGAAGCAGTTCTAGTCGACCTCAAGCACTGCACTAGCTATTGCTGCCTCCCCTCCCAGTGTCCCGGGCATAAATCCGACGGTACTACCACCATCGTGACCAGGTCTCCAGTTCCCCTTGCGGAGTGACACGTACCCGCAATGGTGTATCAATAAACATTCACGGCGAGGAGAGAGAGTGTGTAACTGGAGTAGGTAGCCCGATGAGAGGTGTGTGACCCCCGGCGTCAGTGGCCTGAGAGCGGGGACGGCGACACAGGTGCGTGCCACGCATGCCGGCGGCGCAGTGGCCCAACCTCCCTCGCGGCTGCCACCTGTAGCAGACGCTCGCCCCCTCCACAGACGGCCGACCCACGCCTACGCCGCCGCGACGCACCTGTTGAGCTGTGGCTGCGGAGGAAGCCAGCCAGATCGATCGGTCTAGACGGCCGCTATTGATCAGGCAGCGAGGTCAATGTCAAGTTCATGCGGTGTGGCGCGGCTCGGTGCAGCGCAGGAGCCGGCGCGGCCTTGCAGCGCCGCGGCCCGGCCTACGTCAGCGCTCAACCGTTTTTTTTTTTGTTTTTTTTTTGTTTTCCGTTTCGTACCACAGCCAAAGCGTTTCACACTGTACAAGAATTTAACGGACCAAAATACTTTCCTTACGGCACTGTGTGGTTACTAATCCAAGGACACCTGTCAGCGTTATATACCGGGTGATCAAAAAGTCAGTATAAATCTTAATAAACCACGGAATAATGTAGATAGAGAGGTAAAAATTGACACACGTGCTTGGAATGCCATGGGGTCTTATTAGAGCAAAAAAAAAGTATTTCTAGCCGCGTGAAAGATCTCTTACGCGCGTCGTTTGGTGATGATCGTGTGCTCAGCCGCCACTTTCGTCATGCTTGACCTCCCAGGTCCCCAGACCTCAGTCGGTGCGATTATTCGCTTTGGGGTTACCTGAAGTCGCACGTGTATCGTGATCGACCGACATCTCTACGGATGCTGAAAGACAACATCCGACGCCAATGCCTCACCATAACTCCTCACCATAACTCCGGACATGCTTTACAGTGCTGTTCACAACATTATTCCTCGACTACAGCTATTGTTGAGGAATGCCGGTGGACATATTGAGCATTTCCTGTAAAGAACATCATCTTTGCTTTGTCTTACTTTGTTACGCTAATTATTACTATTCTGATCAGATGAAGCGCCATGTGTCGAACATTTTTTGAACTTTTGTATTTTTTTGATTCTAATAAAACCCCATGTCATTCCAAGCAAGTGTGTCAATTTGCACCTCTCTATCTACATTATTCCGTGATTTATTCAGTTTTCAAATTTATACTGACTTTCTGATCACCCGGTATGTCGATCAAATGGTTCAAATGGTTCTGAGCACTGTGGGACTAAACTTCTAAGGTCATAAGTCCCCTAGAACTTAGAACTACCTAAACCTAACTAACCTAAGGACATCACACACATCCAAGCCCGAGGCAGAATTCGATTCTGCGACCGTAGCGGTCACGCGGTTCCAGACTGTTGCGCCTAGAACCGCTCGGCCACTCCGGCCGGCGGTATATCGATCAATCTGTGATTAATATATTAATACACTGCCGGAAAAAAAATACAGTAACGCCCCGGTAATTCGAGCCCTGGTATTTCGAGGTTCCGTGTAATTCGAGCTTGGCTTCAGAAAACGAAAATTTACATAAAACTAGAGTAAAAATCTGTTTTCATACGTTGCCTATATGTACGTTTTACGCATTTTCGAGTGTGTTACATTTTGTACTAGTTTTCCATACACAATACAGGAAAACTGTCCAACTTAAAGTTTTCGTTCATGAAACACAGAATGCTAATGCATTTCTGTTACAAATGGACAGGTACCATTAGGCTTCGAGGAGTGCGCTTGCTCTTTTTTGTCGACCCTTCACTAATCCTGAACGTCAGACATTCAGTTGTACGGTGCATACCATCCTTATTATAATCACTATTGTTGTGCCTACTCAGCAACAGTAGTCATTAAAATACATTACGCGTAAGCAACAACACAGTACACATTTTGCAACATTGGTTGACTATTGTTGTATGTACTGTATCTGTTATGTGTAGTAGCATCTGTACTATAGTGAGCCTACCTGCGTCACGTTAATTTTAAAGTGATAAATGTACGTATAACGTTGTGTACATATGTAACTGTGTGTTTCATAATGTTTTAAATCATACATGACAATGAGAGGTAGGAGTAGGACAAAATTTGTACCTTTCAATGTCAAACAGGAGGCTTCAAAGGGAATATACAACGGAGAAACATTAAAAGGACTTGGTGCTGAGTATGGAGTCGTTGACAGTTGGAGACGCGTAGAAACTGAGACAAATTCGAGAAGTTTTCATCAAATAAGTGTTTTATTTCGTCATCTGAACGGAAGTCAATGAAAAAACATGAGTATGAAAAAAAGAGTGAAGCTTTGTTCGTTTGGTTTACTCAACAAAGACTAATGGAAATCGAATTTCAGGGCCTATTCTGCAACAAAAAGTTGTAATTTTTAGAACAGTGTTAAAAGTGAGTGAGGACGATTTTACTTCAAGGCCAGGATGGTTGTACAGTTGGAAGAAGCGACATGGCGTAAGGCAGCTTGAAGTTTGCAGTGAGAAACTTTCTGCGGATTCTCAAACTGTTACACAATTTTGTGATAACTTAAGAAAAATTAAACAAGAAGAAAATGTTAATCCTGATCACTTGTATAGCTGTGATCAAACAGGGCTAAACTATAAAATGGTTCCATATAAAACACTAGCCTCAAAAGTAGAAAAGACTGCCTTGGGGTACAAAGAACGTAAAGAGAGGTTAACAGTTCTTGCTGCATCGAAAGCATGTGGAGACCATAAACTGAAGCTGCTGGTAATAGGGACGTCTGTTTAGCCTAGAGATTTAAAAAAATGTCACTCCTTCTGCACTACCTATTATATACGTCCACCAAAAATCTGCTTGGATGGAGAAAAATATTTTTAAGAAATGGTTTTGCGACGATTTTGTTCCAGATACCAAAAGACACCAAAAGAAAAAGTACTTACGTTCGAAAACAATCTTAACGCTTGACAACGCTGGTTCACACCCTGATGAGGAAGAATTACAGTGTGACTGTATTCGCGCATTGTTCTCACCCCCTCACGTGATAAGTTTAATACAGCCTATGGACCAAGGCGTTTTACAATGCTTGAAAAAAAGGTATCGTCGTAGTTTGCTTCAGACGCTTGTACAAACAACAGAAATTGAAGGAACCAACACAGCATTTTTTTTAGAAAAAAAGAACTCTTCATAAAAAATAGTTTACTGGATAGCCGATTCATGGTCTGAAGTAAAGGCGGAGATACTAAAAAAGTCTTGTAACTAGATTTTACGGAATGAAACGGATACCTACAATACAAACGAAGATGACCTACCGTTGGCAGAACTGATGAAAAAGCTTGCTGGATGTGAAAATGTGAATGCGAGTGATGTTTCAGAAACGATGAAGAGTGATGAACAGTTTGAAGTGAATTATTTTGCAACTGTCGAAATTGTTAGCGAACCCGCTGAAGACACTGACGACGAGGAACTGCCTGAAGAAATTATACCAATGGTCACTCACACCGAGGGTGTGGCAGCGCTAGAAGCGCACTGCCTTATATCGAGCAGCAAGCGGAAGCTAATCCAACTGGCACCACGCTTATTAGAAGATGGCGCGACTTTGCTGATAAAAAAGAGGTTATATTTTTTTAAAGAAAAAGGCCTATGGACAATTTCTTAAAAATGTAACATATATTTGCAGCTTAGAAATGTGTGTGTCCATATATGTACATATAACACTAGTATGCACTATACTGTTTTTTATTTACTGTTCTAATCATTAAACATTTATTCACAATTTACCCATCGATGTAATGATATTTCCGTATTATCCGATTTCTTTTGTAATTCGAAGTAGCCTCAGCCCCAATAAGCACGAATTACCGGGCCTCTACTGTAGTACACATGGAAAGCCGATGTCGATTTGGATCCTATGACGGCTTATGCCACCTGGTGAACAGCAGATATACTGATAATGGCTTCAACGTCGTCCGGCAACAGATAGCGTAGTGGCAACTGCCGGAGCGCCATGTGTGCTCACAGCCAGCAGGCTTAGTGTGACGCAAACGTGTGAGGGCAAGCACGCAACCATGCCATGGAGACACACTCGTGCTTCCTATAGCCAACTGAGTGACTTTGAAAGGGTTGTGGCCTTCCAAGTGGCATGGCGGTCCTTTCAGAAAACTACCACACAAGTCGGACGAATTGCGTCAGTTCTGCGACGATGCTGGTGCCAGAGATCATGTCAACATTCTCACACCCGTAGATGAGGTTCTGGACGTCCACGCAGCACAGACGCCCGTCAGAACCGTCGTACAGTAAGAGCAGCAGTGGCAGGTCGTACACCTACCACAGCACACATAAGAGGTTCGCGAGCCCAGATGTGTCAACATAAACTGTTGCGAACCAGTCATTGGCAGTGAGACTACAGACACCCTCACCTTTAGCCCGTATTCCACTCAAGCCACAGAATCGATGTGCACGGCTCGACTGTGCAATCAGAGGATCACTTGGAATGTGGAATGGTGCGTCGTGGTCTTCAGTGATGAAATCTGATTCTGCCTGCACGCAAGTAATGTTCATTTTCGCGTACGTCGTAGACCTAGAGGACGCTGTCTCGTAGAGTGCATTCGTCCAAAACACACTGGTCTCACCCTAGGCCTTATAGTCTGCGGTGTGATAAGCTACAACTCTCAATCACCTCCGGTGTTTCTGGAGAGGAAGGTAACCAGCGCTCGGTACGCACAGAATGTTGTTAGACCCATTTTCTGCCGTTGTTGCAAAAGAAAAGTGATGCGTTGTTCCAACAGAACAATGCTCACCCACTCACAGCCTGTGCTCTGCAAGACGTGCAGCTACTTCCTTGGCCAGTATGATCTCCGGACTTGTCTCCAATCGAGCACATGTGGGATACAACTGGATGGGAAGTGACTCGTGTAGTTCATCAACCAGCAACTCTTACAGAACTACGTGAACAGGTCGAGCAGGCGTGGCATAACGTATTCCAGGACAGTATCCGCCATCTGTACGATCGACTGGATCGCAATCAGAGCTTGCAGCGCCGCCTATGGAGGCTACATCACGTGCTAACGTGAGTGTTTCAGCATTTGTCGATACCTGGTCCCTCAGGGCCGTTCGTGCTACTGATATGTAAATGTTTCATTTCCTGTACATCATATGCACTGTTGCAACAATAAATCTTGAGTGAACTGGAAAACTCTAAAAAAACGTACTAATTTTTTTCCAGCAGTGTTTGATAGTTTTTGTTGTTGTTGTTTTGTGGTGGTGGTGGTGGTGGTGGTGGTGGTGGTGGCGGTGGCGGTGGCGGCGGCGGCCGCGGCGGTGGTCTTCAATAGAAAGACTGGTTTGATAGTTTGGTATAGTTCTCCACACTAGTCTATCCTTTGATATAGTTCTCCACACTAGTCTATCCTAAGCAAGGCTCCTCTTCTCTGCAAAGCTATTGCCACCTAGCCAGTCTACTGCAATCAGTCTTGATCTTCCTCTGCAATTTTTACCGCCTCCCCTTTTCGTTGCATTACCAAACTGACGATTGCTTGATGCCTCACGATGTATCTGATCACCCAGTCCCTTCTTTTAGACAAGATACATCGTAAATTTATTTTCTTCCCAATTTGATTCCATACCTTCTCAACGTTTATTCGATATACCTATACAGTCTTCAGCACTCTTCTGTAACGCGACATTTCAAAGGCTTCTATTCTCTGCAGAATGAAATTTTCACTCTGAAGAGGAGTCTGCGGTGATATGAAACTTCCAGCACTTGCCCGCGAAAGGCAAAGATCCCGAGTTCTTGTCTCGGTCCGGCACACAGTTTTAATCCGCCAGAAAATTCCTCTTCTATTCTCTGCTTGTATGAACTGTTTATCGTCCATGGTTCACTTCCGTACGAGGCTACACTCAACACAAATACCTTCGGAAGACTTCCTAACGCCTAAATACATATCTGATGTTAACAAATTTCTCTTTCTCACAAACGCTTTTCTACGAGGTGCATTCAAGTTCTAAGGCCTCCAATTTTTTTTCTCCGGACTGGAAAGAGATAGAAACATGCGCATTGTTTTAAAATGAGGCCGCGTTCATTGTCAATACGTCCCAGAGATGGCAGATGGAATTTTACCGCCAGTGGCGAGAATGAGAACTGTTTTAAATACTTAAAGTTCTTCGTGATAACAACTTTGAAGTGATTCCTCATGCTCCCTACTCACCTGACCTGGCTCCTAGTGACTTTTGGCTTTTTCCAACAATGAAAGACACTCTCCGTGGCCGCACATTCTCCAGCCGTGCTGCTATTGCCTCAGCGATTTTCCAGTGGTCAAAACAGACTCCTAAAGAAGCCTTCGCCGCTGCCATGAAATCATGGCGTCAACGTTGTGAAAAATGTGTACGTCTGCAGGGCGATTACGTCGAGAAGTAACGCCAGTTTCATAGATTTCGGGTGAGTAGTTAATTAGAAAAAAATCGGAGGCCTTAGAACTTGAACGCACCTCGTACTGCTAGTCTGTGTTATTGTCCCGTCTACTTCGGCCGTCGTCAGTTATTTTGCTGCGCGAACAGCAAACTGCATTGACTAATTTTAGTGTCTAGTTTCCTAATCTCATACCCTCGGTATTGCCTGATTTAATTCGACAACATTCCGTTACCTTTGTTTTACTTTTGAGAATGTTCACTTAAAAAATTATTTTCAAGACACTATTCATTACGTTCAAGTCGTCTCCCAATTCATTCCCCGTCTCGGACACAATCACAACGTCGCTCGCAAATCCCAAAGTTTTTATTTCTTTTATTCGAACTCCAATTCCATTTTCATATTTCTCCTTGGCTTTGGTAATTGCTTTCTCACTGCGCAGATTGAGTAATGTAGGGGAGAGGCTACAACTCTTGTCTCTCTCCCATCTCAAACACCGCCTCTCTTTCATGTGCTCGATTCTTACAACTACAGTACAATCAAAAAGAAATAAACTGGAATAAGGGGAAAGTTTTTCGATTTATCACAGATATGGCGTCGCTATCAATGAAAATTTGCTTTTATTATGCTGATGCATTTTCTAGATCATTAGTCAAGTGTATTTGATGTGAAGAACAACTTTGTTTGTACACTAATCGTGTGATTCGTGTTTGGTTCAACTAAAAAAACTAGAATACAGTGCCGACAAATAATTTTCAGTTTTGGGCTTTTACTGACAACAGACATTTATACAAAACGGGTGAAAGTCTATATGAAGTCATCTCTTTTAATTCTGAACAGTCAATACATATGAAGGTGATCCAGTAAGTGCAGGCACAGACGAAAAAAGCGAGAGTGTGCGAAACGTGGTATTTAACGATGGATGATTAACTGTGTAGGATATAAGTGACTTCTTAGGCATATATCATAAGTACATGAGGAAGTAATATATGAGAAAGCTTTACGTAAGATCCATGCCGAATGTGTTGAATGACGACAAGAAAGAAAATGTTAAAAAGAGACTTTCCAGCACTATTTCGACTATCTTAAAAATAATCCATTTGGTTTTCAGTGACTATCTGTTATTTTGGGTGAGCCGCAGGTCCACCAAGCCAGAAAGTAAATAATGACCAAAGCAATGAGATGGAAGGCGGTGCTCCATCCCCACCCCCACCCCCACCCACACCCCACACCCCACACCCCTCCATATGCACACAAAAAAGCAGCTGGGTCTGCATTGTCTGCCAGAAAGGACATGTCCTGTGTATTTTTATTTTTGAGATGCCAAGAGGTGCTCCTTACTGTTTATCTTGTAACATGGTAAAACAGTAAGTGGCCAATACTTAGCATGTCTGATGGGCCACGTGGATAAGCAATTACAGACCAGATGTTATGCAGAAGACAACACACCTCCCAAGAAGATGCTGAAAATAGAGATTTGAAGTACGAGTGTTTGGGACATTAACCGAGATCACCAGATTTGACACATTCTGACTTCGACGTATTCCTATAGCTAGAGAAATTTGTGATTAGATAACGTTTTGGGTCTAAAAAGAGTTTATAGGATGGAATGCTTGGAATGCATGTTGGGAAAACTCTGGACGAAGGGCAGTGATCCAAAGGAACACTGCGTTGAAAAAAAAAAATTTTTTTATATTAAAATACAATCTACCACAGACAGCCCAAGAAATATTCTGCTTTTCCTCATATCGCTACGGATGGCTAAAAACGTGATCACCACACATTTCACAACAGCAAAAACTGGATGTTCCTTATCTTGAGTAATATCGCCGTTGCGTTAAAGTAATATTCGGTAACGAAGGTTCCGTGCGTTAATTAAGGCTTCGAATAAGATTCAAATTTTTTTAGAACAACACGAAAAAGTTTATTTTTTCTATCACTCGTAGCTGTCTAATTTCATCACATCTGCAGCTAATTATATGCCCGTGAATACTCGATAAATTAAAAAAGAACTCTTTTATAATTTTCAGTTCTGTTTTTTATTTCCCTTCATCATTGCCCGCTAGAACGATAATTTTTTTAATCTTCTCGCCATCTTCCAACCAAGATGTCCATTTTAGTACTTTTTGGCTGAATGTTCGTCTGTCTTGTACATCTGAGCCTGTTATGTCAGCATCCTTCAGGTCTTTCCTGACTCTGGTGAACCACTTCATGTTCTTCATGAATTTGTGTACTCCAAGTCCTGTTTAGTTTGTTGAGTGTCCGGCATTCTTTTGATATGCCCGTAAAATTTCAGTACGCGTTTCTTCACGTCATGTACTGTGTTAGATAACAGTTCGGCCTCTTGTCTACTCCGCAAACTGCAGCCTCCTCCTGTCTTACTGGGTCTTACAAGTTTCACATGATTCTTCTCTCTGGTTTTTTGATATTTCCTAGTGCATCTTTCCGATCCATGACCAACGTTTCTGATGAGTATACCTTTTCTGGCTTGATGATAGTGTTGTAGTTTTCACTTTCACATTATGTGGAAGGCATGATTAGTTGTACATGTTTCCAGTCTTCCAGAATTCTCTAGTCATCTTTTGATTTCTCCGTTCGTGAGCTGTTTTCTCTTTGCCATTTACCTTTACAAGGCAAGTGAATTTGCGAACTCTCTTGATCTCACAATATTTTGTCGTTTTTCTTCTTTTTTGTTTATATTTTTGATGTGGAATGTACTCCGTTTTCTCGAAGGAGATCTGTAATACGATATTTTCAGCCACCTTATTCAAGATCTCTATTTGCTTTACTGTAGTTTCTTTGTTATTTGTGAGTACTGCCACAGCAATAGCGAATGCCAGTCAGTCAGTATCTGGTCCTTTGTTTTCCTTCCTAGCCCTGTACCTTCAATTCTATTATTTCATCATCTTCATAATTCGATGCGTGATCGCTAACACAGATATAACAACAGCTTTCCGGTAAACTAGTACAAAATCAAGTACATTTATTATACGTATAAAAAATCCGGACATGGGATGTTACTGCATATTCACCGGAAATATGTTAATCATATAAAAGACAGCACTGACAGATTGACCTGAATGTGGACAAGCAAAGAAAGGAAGTCGAACATAAGTACTTAGCAAAGTATGTAAATCGACTACAAGGAAAAAACTTACAGGCCAAACGTGAGCAGCAGATCGAGCACAAGGCAATGTCCCACAGTTTAGATACTGTTACTCTGCATTATTAATAGGAATTATCGATGTAAACGGATACCCATTCTGTTCGAAATAATATTCCTTCTGGAAAGGGTAATTTTACAACGCTGTAAAATAAGAATCTAATATTTGTAAATCCAGTTCGGATTACATTCAACAAAGAGAGTTTTAACGCGTTCAGAAGGAACGTAGCAATAGTACGGAAATTAGTGCACGAGCTAGGTTGTTGAACAGAAGCCACATGCAGACAGGGAAATACGTCAGCGATAGTATTACATGAGTATCTCACTTAACACAAATGTTATCAGTCTGATGAAATGCTACTGCCAACGCAACGGAATGGTCCGTCATTGACAAAATATAAATAACCATTGTCACATTTATTTACGCATTTATTTTACCTGATAGGATTACATCCTTTTAGCGATCTCTTACACCTATTCAAGTATCCTTAGACATACACTTTACAGCTAACTTTGCAACGGGAATACTACATGACGTACACATAAAATAACAATGAAAGTATTATTATTATTATTGACTTTTTTTTCTCAGACTTAAGTCTGGTTAAAAATGGAACGTGACGCGGACCTCGGTCAAGCGTGACTTCCTTGTAACTGTATGGTATATGTTATATTGCATTTAGGAACTTTCGGGTAATTGAACATGTATCAATAATTACAGATTTTTGTAGTTGTATATATATGTTTGGATGTAGCTGTATTGCATTGATGTACTGGTGAATATTGTGAGGTATGATTCCTGTAGTTGATAGTATAATTGGGATAATGTCGACTTTATCCTGATGCCACATGTCCTTGACTTCATCAGCCAGTTGGATGTATTTTTCAATTTTTTCTCCTGTTTTCTTCTGTATATTTGTTGTGTTGGGTATGGATATTTCAATTAGTTGTGTTAATTTCTTCTTTTTATTGGTGAGTATTATGTCAGGTTTGTTATGTGGTGTTGTTTTATCTGTTATAATGGTTCTGTTCCAGTATAATTTGTATTCATCATTCTCCAGTACATTTTGTGGTGGGTACTTGTATGTGGGAACGTGTTGTTTTATTAGTTTATGTTTTATGGCAAGTTGTTGATGTATTATTTTTGCTACATTGTCATGTCTTCTGGGGTATTCTGTATTTGCTAGTATTGTACATCCGCTTGTGATGTGATCTACTGTTTCTATTTGTTGTTTGCAAAGTCTGCATTTATCTGTTGTGGTATTGGGATCTTTAATAATATGCTTGCTGTAATATCTGGTGTTTATTGTTTGATCCTGTATTGCGATCATGAATCCTTCCGTCTCACTGTATATATTGCCGTTTCTTAGCCATGTGTTCGATGCGTCTTGATCTATGTGTGGCTGTGTTAGATGATACGGGTGCTTGCCGTGTAGTGTTTTCTTTTTCCAATTTACTTTCTTTGTATCTGTTGATGTTATGTGATCTAAAGGGTTGTAGAAGTGGTTATGAAATTGCAATGGTGTAGCTGATGTATTTATATGAGTGATTGCTTTGTGTATTTTGCTAGTTTCTGCTCGTTCTAGAAAGAATTTTCTTAAATTGTCTACCTGTCCATAATGTAGGTTTTTTATATCTATAAATCCCCTTCCACCTTCCTTTCTGCTTAATGTGAATCTTTCTGTTGCTGAATGTATGTGATGTATTCTATATTTGTGGCATTGTGATCGTGTAAGTGTATTGAGTGCTTCTAGGTCTGTGTCACTCCATTTCGCTACTCCAAATGAGTAGGTCAATACTGGTATAGCATAAGTATTTATAGCTTTTGTCTTGTTTCTTGCTGTCAATTCTGTTTTCAGTATTTTTGTTAGTCTTTGTCTATATTTTTCTTTTAGTTCTTCTTTAATATTTGTATTATCTATTCCTATTTTTTGTCTGTATCCTAGGTATTTATAGGCATCTGTTTTTTCCATCGCTTCTATGCAGTCGCTGTGGTTATCCAATATGTAATCTTCTTGTTTAGTGTGTTTTCCCTTGACTATGCTATTTTTCTTACATTTGTCTGTTCCAAAAGCCATATTTATATCATTGCTGAATACTTCTGTTATCTTTAGTAATTGGTTGAGTTGTTGATTTGTTGCTGCCAGTAGTTTTAGATCATCCATGTATAGCAAATGTGTGATTTTGTGTGGGTATGTTCCAGTAATATTGTATCCATAATTTGTATTATTTAGCATGTTGGATAGTGGGTTCAGAGCAAGACAGAACCAGAAAGGACTTAATGAGTCTCCTTGGTATATTCCACGCTTGATCTGTATTGGCTGTGATGTGATGTTATCTGAATTTGTTTGGATATTAAGTGTGGTTTTCCAGTTTTTCATTACTGTGTTTAGAAACTGTATCAATTTAGGATCTACTTTGTATATTTCCAAAATCTGCAGTAACCATGAGTGGGGTACACTATCAAACGCTTTTTGGTAATCAATATATGCGTAGTGTAGGGACCTTTGTTTAGTTTTAGCTTGATATGTCACCTCTGTATCTATTATCAGTTGCTCTTTACATCCTCGTGCTCCTTTGCAGCAGCCTTTTTGTTCTTCATTTATAATTTTGTTCTGTGTTGTATGTGTCATTAATTTCTGTGTAATGACTGAAGTTAATATTTTGTATATTGTTGGTAGGCATGTTATGGGGCGATATTTAGCTGGGTTTGCTGTGTCTGCTTGATCTTTAGGTTTCAGATAGGTTATTCCATGTGCAAGTGTATCAGGGAATGTGAATGGGTCTGCAATGTAACTGTTAAATAATTTAGTTAGATGTGAATGTGTTGAGGTGAACTTCTTTAGCCAGTAATTTGCTATTTTATCATTTCCAGGGGCTTTCCAATTGCGTGTAGAATTAATTGCTCGGGTGACTTCATGTTGCAAAATTATCACTTCAGGCATTTGTGGTATCATCTTGTATGTGTCTGTTTCTGCTTGTATCCACCGTGCATGCCTGTTATGTTGTACCGGGTTTGACCATATGCTGCTCCTTAAGTGTTCCATGTCAGTTATGTTTGGTGGATTGTCTATTTTAATGTGTGTGTTATCCATTGTTTGGTAAAATCTCTTTTGGTTTGTGTTGAATGTTTGGTTTTGTTTCCTTCTATTTTCACTTTTTTTGTATCTTCTAAGTCGTTTGGCCAATGCTTGCAATTTCTGCTTTTTTTCATCTAATTGCTCTATTGCTTCTTGTTGTGAGATTTTACCTAACCTTTTTCGTTTTTTGTCTGATATTTCATTTCTTATAAATTGTGTTAGCTGTCCGATGTCTTTTCTCAGTTTTTCTATTCTGATCTGTAACCTGTGTTGCCATGCTGGTTTTGTGCGTTTCTTCTGTGTGTTGGTTTGTTCTGATCTCTGCCTAGTGTGTATATTTAGTGTAGTGAGTGCTCCTATATAAACCAGTAGTTGTAACTCTTCCATAGTTGTGTTTTCATTTATTTTGTTGTGTGTGATTGTGTTAATAGTTTTTATTGTTGTTTCGACTTGTGGGTTATTTGGCGGTCTATGCAAGAATGGTCTAATGTCTGTATTTGTGTCTTTGTATTCTATATATGTCAGCTGAAATTTCTCTTCTATATCTAACACGTGTCTCTGTTCGTGTTCTATTTGTGCTTGTTCTGGTGGCTGTCTTAAGATTTCGTTTTCCTCTGATTGTTTAATTGATGCGTGTTGGTCTTTGTTTGTTTGCTCTGGGATGTTTGAGTCCATTACTGTGTTTTCTTCCTCTTCTGATTGCACATTATTTTGTTCCAGTATTTGTTGTACTTGTTGTTTGATGTTTTCTAATTCTGACTGGGGTATCCTGTTATTTTTTATTATTACACGGATCTGATCAGCTAGTCGTTGTTCTGTTAAAAATTTTAATTCCGGGTATCTGGTAATAAATGTTGTGTATACTTGTGATCTGTATCCAGTTGTGTTGGTTCCTAGGTTTGTTGCTTGGTAATAACAGAACATGAGGTGTCGATTAACTTCATCTGACCATCTCATCCTCTGTCTTTGTTTTCCTTCTAGGGTGGTTGCAGGAAGCATATCCTGCAAAACAACTCTATTCGGATTTAAATCCTTTTCCAGTTGGCTAGCAGTGTTGTTACCATTGTGGGCGGGCATAGGGTTCAAGCGTCGTCCCCGACCATGACGGCACTTGTCCGAGGCTTCTTTAGTTCTGTCCTGAACCAAGTAATCACACTAAAAGGGGGGTTAGCCCTATTAGTGGTTTGTTCTTTTCGTCGCCTTTTACGACTGGCAGAACATACCGGAGGCCTATTCTTTTCCCGGGCCTCCACGGGGTTTATTATTATTATTATTATTATTATTATTATTATTATTATAACCATAAACATCTTTATTACAGTAAAGTTAATTTTATTCAAATTGTTTTAACATAAAGCCAAAGCAGCACAAGCGAAACATACCAAATATGGAGAAAATGCAAGAACCTTCAAGCTAGCAGAAGAGTCGGATAAACAGAACTGAAAGATATAAAGCGATGAGAGAAGCATGCATTAATTATTGATTAATTAACGTATGTATGACTGGAGATTGTTGACAATGTGACAGCGTTACTGAGTCTCTGATTGAGAATGAGAATTCAGAAAGTGGACATAATCAGTTTGATACTTAACTTTAATCCATTAATGATGAACGTCGCTCTTGACGGTACATGATTCACAATTTTATCTGTTCAGAATACATTCTTGAAGAATATGGCGCCTTGCTAGGTCGTAGCAAATGACGTAGTTGAAGGCTATGCTATACTGTCGTCTCTGTAAATGAGAGCGTATGTAGACAGTGAACCAACGCTAGCAAAGTCGGCTGTATAACTGGGGCGAGTGCTCAGGAGTCTCTCTCTAGACTAGACCTGTCGTGTGGCGGCGCTCGGTCTGCAATCACTGATGGTGGCGACACGCGGGTCCGACGTATACTAACGGACCGCGGCCGATTTAAAGGCTACCACCTAGCAAGTGAGGTGTCTGGCGGTGACACCACAATTTCTATTTTACGGTAATGGGGTTCCATCAAGGAATAAGGGAGATACGGCTTCAAGAAAGGTGAACCTGAAGTTACAGAAGATATAAGTGAATTTGGTACAGTATATATAAGTGAATTTCAAATTGGGAGAAGACAATAATAACTGTGTACTATTCGAAAAATGCGGCTGTGGAGAAATGGGAACAAACTTCATACTGAAAGCGATCGGAATACTGAGGTAAGTACAGCAAATTACAAGCAGTGGCATAGAAATAACGTAAGTGACTTAGTTTTTGGTATCCAAGATACCAGTAGAACATGATGACATTTACGAGAATACAGACAAGCACAGATCGCTGAGACATTACTGCTACCGAATGGCAAGGAAACAATCACTAATTACTATTCTGTCCAGCATTTTATTCACACTTGATACAGAGTATCCACAACTCTTACCAACTAACTGAATAAATCACAGTTCTAGTTGCTTAAATTATTTCTTACCACGGACCACTAGTTCATTCTCAAACGTTCAGAAAATTCCTCACATTTCAAGACACTTGTTGAGTAAATACTTGCTCAACACTTGAGAATGGCAAAACTACCGAAACCAGTCGTGGTGAGGAACATATTTCTGCAGCATGAACTGTGATTCATTCGTATGAAAGACTACCTAACACACAGTACGTCAAGTAATGCATGCGATTAACACGAAAATTAAGAATCGTAACGAGTCCCTAGTTGTATATAAAACTGAGAAGAAAGGTAATTATGTCCCTATATATATCTACTTCACCTCTTTCTTTCTGTCAGACTACATTTTGATAACGCTTTTCATTATTTTCTACCTGTAAGTTAGTCCTCTCTACCAGCAGCTTGTTAATACTAAATGAAATAAAACCATTCTAGTTAATTTTATTTCTTATTACAGGAAAGTATGTTGCAAAGTATCTGTAAATCACATTTTCTTCTAAAATGCACGACATTACTAATTTATCACTGTCATCACCGTGCTCTCATCAATCGTTTCATCTCCGTCGTGTAACCACTGACAATTGCTCGACTGACGAGTTTCGCTCTTACCTCGGTGCGTTGGCATAATGTTACAGAGGTGCATACGAAACACACACAGGGTATTTCAGGAGGAATACTATTTCAAGATGAATACTATTTCAGGAGGTTGTTGTAGACCAATTCGTATAAAGCACTGCGCATAACATGTTTCCAATTTTTAAGGAGTACAAAGATACAGCTGGTTACAGAGATAAGTATTCCTTTCGCGCGTTGAGAATCCAATTGCTACGGGCTTATTTATCGATTGTCATTTTACTTTTGACGTTAACGTTGTGAAGTTGCGCCTGAGTTTACACGACTGAATTTTTCAACTGTGATTACGATTTGTTGGCCAGTTCTGCTGTATCGTTTAAACAAGCCGCTTGTATTTACAAACGCTGAGTATGCCGACGCGGTATATGTATACGGGTTTTGTAATGGAAATGCTCCTGCTGCTTGCAGAGAATACAGCAGGCGATTTCCTAACCGTGAAGTGCCAGATTGAAGACTGTTCACCCACATTTTCACTACACTGCGTGAGACTGGTGGAATGGCCACACTTATATCTCATCTGACCGCGCAAATAAGCAGTATGTGGATAAAGCACTGGGTAACATTTTTCTTTTGGTAGAATGTATCCTCCAACAAGCGCACGAAGAATTTCTATACATATCGGTGTTCCATATGCAAGAATAAGGCAAAAATTGCGTGTGCACGGCATATAAGGTATCCTTACAATTTACAACACATTCAACAATTGCGAGTAGGAGATGGAGGTAGGTAATTGGAATTTGGTCGTTGACTACTTGCAGATCATCGAGTAATCCCATTAATGCTGCTTCCCGATGACGCCACTTTCACTCTTGACGCTATCAATAACACTCGTAACTCACGTCGGTGGTCCGATGAGAACACTCATGCCTTTGTGGAGATACATTTTGGCAAAGAGGTTCCTTTGGCTCCAAGGATGGTTATGTTCTGCCAGCACGACGGGGCCACTGCACTCCTAGTTGTCAGATGACACAACATCTAAACTTAACATTTCTCGGGAGATATATCGGCAAAAAATATCACGTTTCTAGACTACCAAGATCCCGAAACCTTGTCCCTTTACTTTTGCCTGTGGGAACGGTTGAAAGGCAATACAAACAGCGCTGCCCTCATAAAACAACACCATATGGTCTCAGAAGAACTACACGCAGTGTTGTGAATAGAATTCGGAAGTTCATTGAAGTCGGATTCGTGAAAATCAATTCTGAACTTAGTCATTTAGTTTTGCTTCACGTCTTCTGTATTTTCTTTTTTTTTCGGTGACATTCTAACAGCTGCACCTCTGTAATCAAAAGAGAATTAGTCTATACTTCCACCTCCTAAAACATTTACTATTTTTCTACAAACATCCTGTATACTCTTACAATGATATTTCGCCAAGTTTACCGATATGTAATTTTAAAGGTTTGTGTCCTTTGTATAGTCGTTCTGTTCATTTCTTCGACCTTTCAGTCTTTCCTTCTTTGTTTAGGACTGACTTACCGCACGAAATGTAATCCATACAACTGCTTCTCTTTTCCCTAAATATTTCTTTAATTTTGCTGAAGCTCGCTTTTATTCAACTTCTACAGGTTTGCACATCTTCTCTAGTCATTCTTGCTTTTCAATTTCCCACATTCTGTCAATCTCATTCTTAGGTGTCTGTATTGTCCTTAGGCATTTCTCCTCCAACCTGTTAAATTCTATTACTAGGGTACCACTTTCATTCCTTTCCCTAGCCCATGTTCTACATTTTTTTTTCCTTTTATTCCTTTCCTACAGCTGAATTTCAGTCTTATCACGTTTAAATTTTCGTCGATCCTAACGGTCAGAATAATTTCTTGTATCTCATTTTACATTCTTTCAATCTCCTCCTCATCTGCAGAGCTAGTAGCTTTTTTTTAAAAATCAGCAATCAGTTGCACAAAAGAAATTTTATTCCTACACTGGTTTCAATGCCCTTGTTCAGAAAGTTATAAGTATCGCATTATTTGCGATTGTCAAAAATAAGATGTATGCAGCATACTGTTGCGGTCATGTGGATCATAATGCCAGTATAAAAATGGTGTAAGAAAACTAAGCAACAAGAACACTTGTTGTTTGATTTCCTTAAACGATTTTTATACAGGTACTATAATCCACATGACCACGCAAAATGATACTCATATATTATTTTTTGACGATAGCAAATAATGCGATAGTTATAACCTTCTGAAGAATGGTACTAGGTGCCTGAAACTGGCATAGGAATAAAATTTCCTTTGTGCAACTGGTTGCTGATTATTTCAACAAATAGAAATAAAGTTGCTGAAGACGAATAAGATATTATACTGGTGGTTTTTGGCTTTGTATCTGATACACATGCACTATGCTCTTCAAAGTACTTTAACCGCATTCCTCTTTTCTTATTCATTGTTAGATCTACTCCTACGTTAGCCCTATTTAATTTCATACTGATAAATATATATCCTGAACAGAGGCCTGTTCTTCTTCTCACCACACATCACTAATTCTCCTTATATTTAGCTTCATCCTACACTCCTGGAAATTGAAATAAGAACACCGTGAATTCATTGTCCCAGGAAGGGGAAACTTTATTGACACATTCCTGGGGTCAGATACATCACATGATCACACTGACAGAACCACAGGCACATAGACACAGGCAACAGAGCATGCACAATGTCGGCACTAGTACAGTGTATATCCACCTTTCGCAGCAATGCAGGCTGCTATTCTCCCATGGAGACGATCGTAGAGATGCTGGATGTAGTCCTGTGGAACGGCTTGCCATGCCATTTCCACCTGGCGCCTCAGTTGGACCAGCGTTCGTGCTGGACGTGCAGACCGCGTGAGACGACGCTTCATCCAGTCCCAAACATGCTCAATGGGGGACAGATCCGGAGATCTTGCTGGCCAGGGTAGTTGACTTACACCTTCTAGAGCACGTTGGGTGGCACGGGATACATGCGGACGTGCATTGTCCTGTTGGAACAGCAAGTTCCCTTGCCGGTCTAGGAATGGTAGAACGATGGGTTCGATGACGGTTTGGATGTACCGTGCACTATTCAGTGTCCCCTCGACGATCACCAGTGGTGTACGGCCAGTGTAGGAGATCGCTCCCCACACCATGATGCTGGGTGTTGGCCCTGTGTGCCTCGGTCGTATGCAGTCCTGATTGTGGCGCTCACCTGCACGGCGCCAAACACGCATACGACCATCATTGGCACCAAGGCAGAAGCGACTCTCATCGCTGAAGACGACACGTCTCCATTCGTCCCTCCATTCACGCCTGTCGCGATACCACTGGAGGCGGGCTGCACGATGTTGGGGCGTGAGCGGAAGACGGCCTAACGGTGTGCGGGACCGTAGCCCAGCTTCATGGAGACGGTTGCGAATGGTCCTCGCCGATACCCCAGGAGCAACACTGTCCCTAATTTGCTGGGAAGTGGCGGTGCGGTCCCCTACGGCACTGCGTAGGATCCTACGGTCTTGGCGTGCATCCGTGCGTCGCTGCGGTCCGGTCCCAGGTCGACGGGCACGTGCACCTTCCGCCGACCACTGGCGACAACATCGATGTACTGTGGAGACCTCACGCCCCACGTGTTGAGCAATTCGGCGGTACGTACACCCGGCCTCCCGCATGCCCACTATACGCCCTCGCTCAAAGTCCGTCAACTGCACATACGGTTCACGTCCACGCTGTTGCGGCATGCTACCAGTGTTAAAGACTGCGATGGAGCTCCGTATGCCACGGCAAACTGGCTGACACTGACGGCGGCGGTGCACAAATGCTGCGCAGCTAGCGCCATTCGACGGCCAACACCGCGGTTCTTGGTGTGTCCGCTGTGCCGTGCGTGTGATCATTGCTTGTACAGCCCTCTCGCAGTGTCCGGAGCAAGTATGGTGGGTCTGACACACCGGTGTCAATGTGTTCTTTTTTCCATTTCCAGGAGTTTATTTATCATTTTAAATCTCTAACCTACCTACCCGATTACGTGATCTAACATTCCAAATCCCGACCCGTAGATCGCCAGATTTGTTTTTTCTATCATTATCCCGAGCAGACCTGGCCACAGATCCGAATAGGAGATTATTTTTACCACAGGAATATTTTACCCGATAGGATGCCACCATCATTAATACTTACAGTGAGGATTCAAGTACATGGAGAATATTGCGGCTGTAGTTTTCCTCTGCTTTCGGTCGTTCGCAGTAGCAACACAGCAAGTACATGTCGGCTCATGTTAGAACGACAGATCAACCAATCATCCAGACAGTTGCCACTGTAATTATTGTAACAGTTTCTTGCCCCTCTTCAGAAACCAGACTTTAATCTGGCTTTTCCACAGGTATCTCTCCGATGTGGTTGCACCTATTGCATGGCTCTCTGCATCGTTGAGGTACGCAAGCCACAACTCCGCAAGAGGGAAGGGGGGGGGGGGTGGAGTGCCAGAGGTAATAGTGTTATAGTGTTGGTAATGAAGTACACTGTCTGACGAAAGAAGTATAGCACCCAGAGGACATGGACAGATGTCAACGTAACTTTGTACACGTACACAAAACCGGTAGGCATATAAATGATTAAAGCTGTCGTTGCCTGTGACATGTAGAACAGCCACCAGAGTGCATTAGTGTTGTTCGTGTTTAGTGTTGTTACAAGGCCTGGCAGGGTATACACGAGGCGTGAACAGCATCAGATGTTGAGTGATCACTGTGAAGGACACGGAGATGCCACGTACACCTGTAAGACAGCGTTATCAGCATCGCTGAAGAGTCTGAAAGGGGCCTCATTGTGGGTCACCATTTACGTGACTGGTCAAGGTCGCGCAATCCACATTTGTGGGACATTCGGATATGATAGTGGCTCGATGTTGGACTACGTGGGCACGTGAGGGCAGAAATACTCGTCCTCAACTTTCTAGTTGAACATATCTGGTCACCATAAGGGATGGTCATTGCATTGTGCGTTAAGGACACAGTAACACCTTCATACCTGCCCCTGCCATTTGGGTGCAGGTAACTGGCTTCCTGCAACACTCTGTGTCATGCTGCAGCACTGGTCGGAAACTAGGAGCAAACGGACTACGGAATTACCGTCCCATGCGAAGAATGTCTTTAACGCCACAACACAAACGGCTGCGTTTGGAGTGGTGCCACGACCAGAAACCATGGACTGCTGATGAATGGCGTCGCGGTTTGTTTAGCAACGAATCGCGATTGTGCACTACCCTGGGCGACCGTCGTCGGAGAAAATGGCGACAATCTGGGCGAAGTCCCGTTCTTCCAGTGTTTGGTGAGGCACAGCGGCGTTACTCCGAGCGTCACGGAGTGCGGAGCCCTCTGATATGCCTTCAAGTCACGGCTAGTAATGATTGACTGAACTCTGATAGAACAATTGTACGTCACGAACATCCTGTATCCTCATTTGTTATCTCTCTTGCGACAGTATCACGCTGCCATTTTTCAACAGAACAATGCTCGGCCACACGTGTCACGTTTCTTTATAAAGTGTCTGCATGATGTTGAGACACTCCAGTGACCAGTAATACTCCTCATATCTATCGCTGATAGAAAATGTGTGTGTCTAGCTCGGACGCAAACTATGTCCTAGTGCTACTATCCAAGCTATCTAGTCCAGCAACAGTTGTGGGCTGCTTGCCTCACGAGAGGATACAACGGCTTTATGGCACCCTTCCCAATCGAGGTAGTGCTTGAATCCAGGCCAGACGGGTGACAAGAGGGCTAACACTTCTTTATAAATTTACTTGATATTCTCCACTTTATTTCCGGTCTGGTTCAGCAAAGGTAATAAAAAAACAGTTAATGTCTGTTGCGGGTATTTACTTTAAAATTGACGCGCTGCGCGCTAGTGATGCGCCTTCAGAATAAATTGCACTAGTCAAAAAGTAAACACTGAATGGAGCGTAACCGTAATTGTGAAAGGTAAAACCGGAAGTCAATTCATTGAGAAAACCCGGTTTATAGAAAGGTTTGGGGTGAACAGGCATATCGCACAACAGTAAACAATAATTGCGCTTCGATGACTGCGGTTACGCTCCATTCAATGTTTACTTTTTGACTAGAGCGGTTTAAAATGAGTAAGAAATTCTGAAGATGCGTCACTAGCGCGAAACGCATCAATTACCCCTTAGCATAAAACCCCGAGCAATCTCACTTTTACTATTTTGACAGAAACTTAAGAACAGACTTCGAAAAAATAAAATCCCGGTTATATTCGTTTCAGCACTGACCGTTAAGTGTACGACCGCTAGAGAGCACCTGGTACTATTTTTGTAGCCTGGCTGTCGTGTTTTGGTTGAGATGGTTGCCACTACATATCGTCTTCTTCTGTGTGCCGCTTTAGATACTCGCTTCCAGCCTCTCTCCTGTACAGATGATTACGCAATGCCTTCAAAAAAAAAAAAAAAAAGGATAGCTATAGTGATCCTGAGTTCGACACTGAATTCAGCGACTGGGAAAGTGAAGATGAATGTGATGTTATTTCATCAGGGACTGAAAGTGTGACAGTTCTCCACTCGAGTGGCAAGTTCTCGACAGTGGTACAAGATAAATACATTCACTGTGCTCCGGTCAGCTCTCCGATTTACGTTCACAGGAAACTGTTATGAAATACGTGATTAGACTTAATAGTTACACAGAAACTAAAAAGTGACTTCAAATTTTAGGATATTTTAGTCAAAGTCCAGTGCACGGGTACACTCGGAATTTTTATTACTGTGATTTTCAAAATTTTATAACATACTATTTTGAACTTTAAAAGCTGTCTTTATAGATCTTTACGTAATTTTACTCATTATAGGATTTTTTCATTAGGAAAAATGTATTATTTTTTGAACATAATTTGAAAAAAAGTATATGTTAAGGGGTTAAAATAAATATCTGCAACAGAGACTGCAGTTTTATTCGAAAAATGACGACTCGATATTATTGTCTCTGAAATTAAATTACATTTCCCCTCAACCCGTGAAGTATCATTACCTTCTTTGCTTCTCAACGCTTTACTTTTTTATCAGGCACTGTAATATTTACGTGACATATTCTTCAATGCCTGAAGATGAGCGCTAGTGGTTCGAGACGCGTCGCAAATAAATTAATGTCGTAACATTCTCTTTCCTAGCTTTCATATCATACACTGCGTTCATGATTCGGCAAATTTATTGTATTTCATTTGAGGCCGGATTCCCGTCTTGTCACTACAGTCTTAAGATAACCTAAGACAGTGCAGGCATGTAAACTGTGTTTATAAGATTAATAATCCTTAAACACCGTGATTACATGCAGGACATATATACGAACTTTATTATAAGACAGTCGCGGACAACCGACCTGCTGATGTGGATAATGATTAAATCATTGGAAGTATGAAGAATGGGAAAGAAAGAGGGCCCGGAGGAAAATAGAAGGAAACGTAATAAATGGAACTCGTGAATTTATTTCCAGAATGTTTGCATAAGAAGACAAATGGTTCAAATGGCTCTGACCAATATGGGACTCAACTAATGAGGTCATTAGTCCCCTATAACTTAGAACTAGTTAAACCTAACTAACCTAAGGACATCACACACATCCATGCCCGAGGCAGGATTCGAACCTGCGACCGTAGCCGTCTCGCGATTCTAGACTGCAGCACCTAGAACCGCACGGCCACTTCGGCCGGCCATAAGAAGACAAGTCACCAATACTGGAACAAAGCTGTAATTGTTCTCCTTCACAAGACAGAGCCCCCCTCCTCACGAACCATGGACCTTGCCGTTGGTGGGGAGGCTTGGGTGCCTCAAGCCGGTATTACACTATCAAATTTCTTTGTCAAAGATTTGATCAAAGATGTGATCAAATATTCGTAAATATATTTGACAAAGATCTTTGACGTGGCGCTAAAAAGGGGTGTTACGCCGTTATCATATTTTTCGTCAAAGTTCAAGATGGCTGACAATAACAACTTGTTATTAACCGCAGCAGTTGCATGAACCACAATTGCACTGTGTAAACATGCGGAAGAGAAGCGGTGGAAAAAAGGGAACCTTGGGTTTTACGACAACACGATAAAAGTATTCAACAAAACTTGTTACGTGAGCTTGCAAGTGGAGGACGTCAAGTCGTACATCAATTGCTTAAAAATGGATGAGCATACATTTCAGTATGTGCATCTTCATATCGCAAAGCACAATACTCACTTAAGAACTGCTATATCTGCAGAAGACAGGCTCACTGGAACACTCCGATTCCTTGCTACAGGAAAGAGTTGGGTTAGGTTAGGAAAGGTCTCCAATCTTCTTAATCTGTTTTTGTATTCAGGGAGCCTCACGTTGTAAAGCGCATCATCAGCTTCATACATCTCTATTAATTTTGTAGTTGTCGGCACACACCAATTATATTTACCAGCAATGTTTATAAAAATACTACAGATGACAGAACGCTGCTGCGATGCTAGCGCTCCACGTGGTGACATATCACATTGCAGTGAACAGAAGACCAGCGACTTCTTTGATCAAATCTACAGTGAGGCCCTAGGTTTGATCAAATTTATTTGACGACAGACGAGATTTGACAAAGTTCCCTATTACAACATCAAATTTCTTTGTCAAAGATATTTGATAGTGTAATACCGGCCTCAGCGATACAGATAGCCGTACCATATGTGCAACCACAATGGAGGAGTATCTGCTGAAAGGCCAGACAAACGTATGGTTCCTGAAGAGGGGCACCAGCCTTTTCAGTAGTTGCAGGGGAAACAATCTGGCCTTGCTATAATGGTACAGCAAACGGCTGAAAGCAAGGGGAAATTACAGCCGTAATTTTTCCCGAGGGCATGCAGCTTTACTGTATGCTTAAATGATGATGGCCTCCTCTTGGGTAAAATATTCCGGAGGTAAAATAGTACCCCATTCGGATCTCCGGGCCGGGACTACTCAGGAGGATGTCGTTATCAAGAGAAAGAAAACTGGCTTTCTACAGATTGGAGCGTGGAATGTCAGATCCCATAATCGGGCAGGGATATTACAAAATTTAAAAAGGGAAATGGATAGGTTGAAGTTAGCTATAGTGGGAATTAGTGAAGTTCGGTGGTAAGAGGAACAAGACATCTGGTCAGGTGAATACAGAGCTATAAATACAAAATCAAATAGGGGTAATGCAGGAGTAGGTTTAATAATGAATAAAAAAATAGGAACGCGGGTAAGCTACTACGAACAGCATAGTGAACACATTATTGTAGCCGAGATAGACACTAAGCCCAGGCCTACCACAGTAGCACAAGTTTATATGCCAACTAGTTCCGCAGATGACGAAGAGATAGAAGAAATGTACGATGATATAAAATAACTTATTCATACACTGAACGGAGACGAAAATTCAATAGTCATGGAGGACGGGAATTCGATAGTAGGAAAAGGAAGAGAAGAAAAAGTAGTGGGTGAATATGGAATGGGGGTAAGGAAAGAAATAGGAAGCCGTCTGGTAGAATTTTGCACAGAGCATAACTTAATCATAGCTAACACTTGGTTTAAGATCATGAAAGAAGGCTGTGTAGGTGGAAGAGGCCTGGAGACACTGGAAGGTTTCAGAGAGATTATATAATGGTAAGACAGAAATTTAGGAACCAAGTTTTAAATTGTAAGAGATTTCCAGTGACAGATGTGGACTCTGACCACAATCTATTGGTTATGAACTGTAGATTAAAACTGAAGAAGCTGCAAAAAGGTGGGAATTTAAGGAGATGGGGACCTGGATAAATTGAAAGAGCCAGAGGTTGTAGAGATTTTCAGAGAGAGCATTAGGGAACAATTGACAAAAACAGGGGAAAGAAATACAGTACAAGAAGAATGGGTAGCTTTGAGAGATGAAATAGTGAAGGCAGCAGAGGATCAAGTACGTAAAAAGGCGAGGGCTCGTAGAAATCCTTGGGTAACAGAAGAGATATTGAATTTAACTGATGAAAGGAGAAAATATAAAAATGCAGTAAATGAAACAGGCAAAAAGGAGTACAAACGTCTCAGAAATGAGATCGACAAGAAGTACAAAATGGCTAAGCAGGGATGACTAGAGCACAAATGAAAGGATTTAGAAGCATATATCACGAGGGGTAAGATACATACTGCCTACAGGAAAATTAAAGAGACCTACTTGTATGAATATCAAGAGCTCAGATGGAAAACCAGTTCTGAGCAATGAAGGGAAAACAGAAAAGTGGAAGAAGTATATAGAGGGTTTATACAAGGGCGATGTACTTGAGGGCAATATTATGGAAATGTAAGAGGATGTAGATGAAGATGAAATGGGAGATATGATATTGAGTTTGACAGAGCACTGAAAGACCTAAGTCGAAACTAGGCCTCGGGTGTAGACAATATTCCATTAGAGCTACTGATAGCCTTGGGAGAGCCAGCCCTGACAAAACTCTTCCATCTGGTGAGGAAGATGTATAATACAGGCGTTTACCTTCAGACTTCAAGAAGAATGTAATAATTCCAATCCCAAAGAAATCAGGTGTTGACAGGTGTGAAAATTACCGAACTATCAGTTAAGTAAGTCACGGCTGCAAAATACCAACACGAATTCTTAACAGACGACTGAAAAAACTGGTAGAAGCCGACCTCTGGAAAGATGAGTTTGGATTCCGTAGAAATGGAACCCGTGAGGCAATACTGACCCTACGACGTATCTTAAGAAGATACATTAAGGAAAGGCAAACCTACATTTCTAGCATTTGTAGACTTAGAGAAAGCTTTTGACAATGTTGACTGTAATACTCTCTTTTAAATTCTGAAGGTAGCAGGATAAAATACAGGGGGCGAAAGGCTATTTACAATTTGTAGAGAAACAAGATGGCAGCTATAAAGAGTCGAGGAGCATGAAAGGGAACAAGTAGTTGGGAAGGGAGTGAGACAGGGTTGTAGCCTATGCCCGGTGTTATTCAATCTGTATGTTGAACAAGCAGTAAAGGAAACAAAAGAAAAATTTGGAATTAAAATCCATGGAGAAGAAATAAAAAATTTGAGGTTTGCTGATGACATTGTAATTCTGTCAGAGAGAGCAAAGGATCTAGAAGAAGAGTTGAACGGAATGGACAGTGTCTTGAAAGGAGGATATAAGATGAACATCAACAAAAGCATAACGAGGATAATGGAAAGTAGTCGAATTAAATCAGGTGATGCTGTGAAAATTAGATAAGGAAATGAGACACTTAAAGTAGTATATGAGTTTTGTTGTTTGGGAAGCAAAATAACTGATAATGGTCGAAGTAGAGAGGATATAAAATGTAGACTGGCAATGGCAAGGAAAGCGTTTCTGAAGAAGAGAAATTTGTTAACATCAAGTGTATATTTATGTGTCAGGAAGTCTTTTCTGAAAGTATTTGTATGGAGTGTAGCCCTGTACGGAAAGGCAACATGGACGACAAATATTTTTGACACGAAGAGAGTAGAAGCTTTCGAAATGTAGTGCTACAGAAGAATACTGAAGATTAGATTGGAAGATCATGCAACTAATGAGAAATACTGAATAAAACTGTGGAGAAGAGGAATTGGTGGCACAACTTGGCTACAAAAAGAGATCGGTAGATTCGACATGTTCTGAGGCATCGAGGAATCACCAATTTAGTAATGGAGGGCAGCGTGGAGGGTAAAAATCGTAGAGGGAGACTAAGAGATGAATACAATAAGCGGATTCGGAAGGACGTAGGTTACAGTAGGTACTTGGAGATGACGAAGCTTGTACAGGATAGAGTAGCACGGAGAGCTGCATCAAACCAGTCTCTGGACTGAAGATCACAACAACAACAACAACAACAACAAGATGGCTCAAATGGCTCTGAGCACTGTGGGACTTAACATCTGTGGTCATCAGTCCCCTAGAACTTGAGAACTACTTAAACCTAACTAACCTAAGGACATCACACACATCCATGCCCGAGGCAGGATTCGAACCTGCGACCGTAGCAGTCGCGCGGTTCCGGACTGAGCGCCTAGAAGCGCTAGACCGCCGCGGCCGGCAACAACAAGAAAGAGAGCATATAAGACGTATAGCACTGTAGGCCCATCAGTCTCACATCAGTTTTGTAGCAGATGTCCACCAAAAATTTCATCAACTGTAAGCAAGAAAACATTAGAATTTACTCAAGCAACTCTTGCCACACGTTGATGAACTTACAGAACTGAGCAATGAGTATGGATCACCACTTTGCCTGTTATTTATAGATTTTGAGACAGTTTTTAACTCCGTTTAAAATATTGTGCACTGCCAGCCTTGAGAAACACGACATTGACTGAACCTACATTATGTATACTGAAAAACATACAAATCAATGCTATAACTTCCTTTAAACTGAATCAGAATATGCAGCGAAAAAAAAGTGATAGAGGAATCAGGCAAGGAGATTCTGTATCACCAAAACTATTATCAGCAGTCCTTGATGACGTTTACAGGTTCTGGAAATGGAAAAAAAGAGTGCGCGTGTGTTACCAAAACGAGTGTAAACCTCTTTCGTTTTGCTGGTAACACTGTGTTGGTCGCCTCTAGCGAAAATAAGCTTCAACAATGAATGGGAGAAATTAATAAAGTAAGTTTGGAAGTAGGCCTGATACTCAATTACAATAACAAAAAGAATCTATACTCAAAATCATCGAAAAGGAAACTGTACAGCAAATTAAGAGAGATGTCTTCGAACCAGTTGGAAAATTCTCTCTCTCTCTCTCTCTCTCTCTCTCTCCTTTCTTACGGGCAACGTCTGAAGTATCTGTGAAAGCAATAAACAGCAGAGACAAAATGAACACCAATGCACATGTTTGCACTAGCGATCTCGGTCGCAGAAGCGTGCCTAGTCTCCTTATCCCCAGAAAAATGAATCAGACTGGAGGAAGATAAGAGCAGACTGTCACCTATAGAACACGATACAACTGTTTCAAAATTATGGAATGATAATAAACATCTCTTGTAGTGATTACAAGACAGCAGTAACATATCCCTTCGTTATATACTTCTCATTATCTACCGCGAAGAGTAAAGCGAGCTGCCCACCCCCTGTTTTTTCTTTTTTTTCCGAGCCAAGTACCTGGCGAGTTGGAAGTGGGTCAGAGAGTATTTCTAGTTCACGCATCAACATTGCAATCTAGGGAAACTTCCCATAAACCTTGGGTGGAACCAGGGGATTGAAAATATTTTCATTTTATTTATGAGAACATAATGTCCAAAACAAAAATATGAAGCCCTTACTGTTCGTTCCATACCTGTTTATGTATGTAACTTAATGAAGGCAATAACTTGCTTGACATGTGCAGGCGAGAAGTAGTAGAAATAGTAGAAGTAGAAGTAGTAGTAGTAGTAGTAGTAGTAGTAGTAGTAGTAGTAGTTGTTGTTGTTGTTGTTCCTCTTCTTCTTCTTCTTCTTCTTCTTCTCCTTCTTTTTCTGTTAAGGCCTTTTAGACACCATGTTACAATTCCAATTTTTAATCCGTTGTTGTTCTTTCCCTTCCTTCTAGTATGCCTTGATTGGCCCGTCCGGTTAGCCGAGCGATCTAACGCATGGCTTTCCGGAGTGGGAAGGAGCGCCTGGTCCCCGGCACGAATCCGCCCGGAGGACTTGTGTCGAGGTCCGGTGAGCCGGCCAGTCTGTGGATGGTTTTTAGGCGGTTTTCCATCTGCCTCGGCGAGTGCGTGCTGGTTCCCCTTATCCCGCCTCAGCTACACTATGTTGGCGTTTGCTGAACAAACAAGTTCTCCACGTACACGTACACCACCATTACTCTACCACGCAATCATAGGGGTTACACTCGTCTGGTGTGACACGTTCCCAGGGGGAGGGGGAGATCGACCGGGGGCCGAACCGCACAATAACCCTGGGTTCGGTGTGGGGCGGCGGGGGGGGGGGGGGGGGGGGGGGGGTGACGTGGGCAGCGGTAGTCGTCGTGCGGTTGTGGACCACTGTGGCTTCGGCGGAGACGGAGTCTCTCCGTCGTTTCTAGGTCCCTGGTTAACATACAATACAATACAATGCCTTGATTGCTTCGCTACGTATCTTTCTCCTGTCTTCAAATGACTTTGAGCCAGTTTTGCTTTCCCTCCTACCTTGAAATGCTTCCAGTTGTAACACCTTTTCCTTAAAAATCTCTCTTGCCTATATTTCTTTTTCTTTTATCTAATTCCTTTCCAGGTCTTTCTTAACTTCTTCTATCCAGATGGTTGTTAATTTCTGTTCCCTAATGTATTCTATGTCTGCCTCCGTAATTGAGTGATCATCTTAGATGACTGCCATGTGAAGAACCCGTGTTCGATTCCCGGTTTTGCCATGGACTTTTCTTTGGTGAGAGGACTGACAAAGGGTGCATTCAGTTTCTTAATGCCAACTCAGGAGCTACTTCACTGAGAATTACCGGCTCCAAGGTCTGTAAAGTTGGCAAATCAGTAGTATGTTGGCCACATGCCCCTGAATACCCCATCCGCATGACGTCGCATGACAGAGGATGATACAGTGACCGGTCGACGCCCCTTAGGCCTTCAGGGTGTGGGCGAGGAGCCCGTTTTAAGATATCTAACGATCTGTTTGTTAAGCTATTGTCATCCATTCTGTGAATATGTCCCAAAACTTGCAATCTCCTCTTAGATATTGTTGACAATTTTTCTATGTTCTAATAAATTTCAAAAATACTCCATTTTTATGAGAATCTAATATTTTCTGTTAATTAAGCTTATAATTTAATACTAGACACTCGCTAGCAGACACTTTTCTAGTTTCGCTACTGTGTTGTAATACTTTATTTCAAGCTTTTTAAGTAAGTACTTTTTGTTGCAGGTATTCGTAATTATACCACATGCTCTTTTCCCTCTTGCGTATCCGGTAGATTTTTTGTAAATAGGTTTCTTAAACAGCCTTTTCCAAATATTTGAACTTCTTACCTTTTCTGTTAGCGCAACGTCTGTTATTAATCTGTTATTCAATATTTTGAAGCACTTTTCATATTTGTTCAAATGGTTCAAATGGCTCTGAGCACTATGGGACTCAACTTCTGAGGTCATTAGTCCCCTAGAACTTAGAACTAGTTAAACCTAACTAACCTAAGGACATCACAAACATCCATGCCCGAGGCAGGATTCGAACCTGCGACCGTAGCGGTCTTGCGGTTCCAGACTGCAGCGCCTTTAACCGCACGGCCACTTCGGCCGGCTCATATTTGTCATAAAACTTTTGTTACCTGCCGAGATTCTTAAGTCTCTCATGTTGGCCGTCTCTTCCAGAAGACTTGCATTGCTGCATGTGTCAGGCTTTCAGAAAGTATGGCAAAATCATTCCCCAGGCTGTGGCTAAGCCATGTCTCCGCAATATCCTTTCTTTAAGGAGTGCTAGTTCTGCAGGGTTCGCAGGAGAGCTTCTGTAAAGTTTGGAAGGTAGGAGACGAGATACTGGCAGAAGTAAAGCTGTGAGGATGGGGCGTGAGTCGTGCTTGGGTACTTAGTTGGTAGAGCACTTGCCCGCGAAAGGCAAAGGTCCCGAGTTCGAGTCTCGGTCCGGCACACAGGCAAATGTTAGGCAGTTTATGCAACACCTTTGTCCTCTCTATATAGCACGAGTGGCGATATTTTGAATTATTTCAGTTTTCTCTGTGATACAGCTGAAAGAAGTATATATAGCCTACCACGTTGCCTGATACCAGCAGTTATTTTGAAAGGTCGAGGTACCTCATACATAAATTTTACTTTTCGGGTTGTGTCTGTCGGAGTGTCCCACATTAGGTTTGCCAAATTAGTTTTAACTCCAAAGACGCATATAACTTCATCTTAGATTCCTCTATTAATAGGGCGGAATGTTTTTTATTTTATTTAATCAATAAATGTTACAATTATGTTCAAATGGTTCAAATGGCTCTGAGCACTATGGGACTTAACAGCTATGGTCATCAGTCCCCTAGAACTTAGAACTACTTAAACCTAACTAACCTAAGGACAGCACACAACACCCAGCCATCACGAGGCAGAGAAAATCCCTGACCCCGCCGGGAATCGAACCCGGGAACCCGGGCGTGGGAAGCGAGGACGCTACCGCACGACCACGAGATGCGGACTACAATTATGTCTTTGGAGTTTATTAAGCTGTGATGAATTAGAGATTTTAGATTGAAAACCTGTTCTTGTACAATTAGTTCCCATTCTTGTGAGACCTTTTCTGTTTTCCATACTTCTCCAGAGATTATTTGCAGATATTCTATCATTTTTGATAGAGATCATTTTTTAAGTTCAACTGTTACAGTCTTGCCCATCAATTTCGTTATTTTTTTGTGTTTTTATTACTTATTTAATTTCTTCAACACAAGGCATTGAATCAGCTTCAAGGTCTTCATGAATCTCTGGAAATTCTAATTTATGATTTGGTTCTGGAAAGTTGAAAATATCTTAGAAGTGTTTTGACAGTGCTTCACTGATTTCCGTATTGTTAAGGTCAATTTTACTATTCAATTATCTGAAACAAATACTTTCTGATTGATAGTCTTTTAGATTATTCTTAAAGGTATGGTAGAAATTTCTAAAAGTTTTTTTACGAAATTAGCTGTGAATTTTCAAAATCTCTTTTAACTCTCATTATTAGTCGTGTTCTTTCTTTTCTTTGTAGTTAAAATAGATCAAAAATAGTTCATAGTGTTCATTCTTTCCACAGCACCGCATTTTTCCATTTTTTTGCTCTTTCCATTAGATGCTTCGGAACTCAAATGGGAACCCCTGGAGAGAAGACGACTTTCTTTTCGCGGATTACTATTGACTAAATTTAGACAAACGGCATTTGAAGCTGACTGCACAACGATTCTAGTGCTGCCAACGTACATTTCGCGTAAGGACCAAATTAAGGCTCGTACGGAGACATATAGACAGTCATTTTTCCCCCGGTCTATTTGCGAGTGGGACAGGAAAGGAAATGATTAGTAGTGGTACAGGGTACCCTAGCCCGCCCGGTTGGCCGTGCGGCCTAACGCATGGCTTTCCGGGCGGAAAGGAGCGCCGGTCCCCGGCACGAATCCGCCCGGCGGATTTGTGTCGACGTCTGGTGAGCCGGCCAGTATGTGGATGGTTTTTAGGCGGTTTTCCATCTGCCTCGGCAAATGCGGGCTGGTTCCCCTTATTCCGCCTCAGCTACACTATGTCGGCGATTGCTGCGCAAACAAGTTCTCCACGTACGCGTACACCACCATTACTCTACCACGCAAACATAGGGGTTACACTCGTCTGGTGTGAGACGTTCCCTGGGGGGGGGGGGGGGGGTGTCCACCGGGGGCAGAACCGCACAATAACCCTGGGTTCGGTGTGGGGCGGCGGAGGGGTGAAGTGGACTGCGGTAGTCGTCGTGGGGTTGCGGACCACTGCGGCTGCGGCGGGGACGGAGCCTCTCCGTCGTTTCTAGGTTCCCGGTTAACATAACATAACAGGGTACCCTATGCCACGCACCCAATAGTGGCTTGTGGAGTATATATGTGGACATAGAGGCAGATTTAGGGCTTCCTCGCATGTCATTCCATCACACTTCCTTTTTAGCTTTAACTGATCTAAATATTTTCTTCGTTGCACTGTTGGACAATTCTTGCCATTTACCACGCTGAGTGATTTTATTTTCTTCCTGAAAGTTTTGTATAGTTTCTTGTGTAATGCTGAGCCTGTCTATGTCATATTTTATTAATTTTCTCGGTCTTCTTTTTGCGAGGCAGATGTTTTTGTTTCATTTAAGAGAGATAGTGATCAGAGTCAAACATCATATTCTTTTTACTTCAGCATCCACAATTTCCTTAACACTTTTTTGAGAAACAACTACATACTCCAACTGGAATTCATCTACAATCGGATTTGGGTAAATCCACGTTTTAGCTCTCCATAGGTATTTCTTTAAAAAGAAACTGTACATGATCAACCATGAAAGTTTCAGGTGAAAGAATTTACAGAGATTAATTAGTTTCATACAATTTGCTTTTTTTCTAAAAGAAACTGTCCATCTGATTTGCTGAAAACTTTTTCTTTACCTGGTTGTGCATTAACGGTATCTAGGAGCATAACAACATTTTATTTTGAGATTTTGGGAATTTCATCGTCCAGAAGACTCCAGAATTTTTCGATTTTACGTTGACTTTTAAATGCATATTTTTTATTTTAGCATCTCACTGTACGAAGAGATTATCTTTCTGAACTGGATTTAAATTCTGTAACATTATCAACTAGTAGTGTCATTCGTTATACTGTATTCTTTTGTCTCTGCCACATTCTCATGCAGAAATTGTGGCTCTTGAATGACAAAGTTCTGGATTTCAAGTTTATCTATGGAAATTTGCAGGTTTTTTGCCTGTTTTTAGAAAGGAATTTACGGTGAGATTGCCTGCAAGGAATCTCTTCTTAAACTTACACCTTGAAGAATTTAAAGAATGCTTCCATTTTTCCTTCTTGCAGGTGTTGGGGGTCCCCAAAGCCTAGGACCCGATGTACTGCATGAAGCAATAATGGATTTCTCTTGAGATCTATCGCCTGCGAAGCAGACGTTCAATTCTGCAATTTAAATTGTACATTGCATAAAGTAGGAAATGAAATTCCAAAATACGATCGGATTCTTACTCCGATTTTTTCCCCCGTACTTCACTCCACTATGTTCCTACAATGGCTGCCGTTGGGGCTTCAAATTTCTCATACGCCGTTGAGACCGGTGACAGGAAAAAGTCCTTATTATTGGGTGTCTTTATAGATTTAACTGTGTTATTACTGTCTATGATCAACCATGCAAGTTTTCAACGCGCTGAGCACGTGAATTTCTGGTGAGAGATGCTGACACTTACCACGAGCGAGCGCAAATGGAGTCTCTTAAGAGACACGTAAGTACTACCACCAAATAATGAAATCCAGACGCTCCGGCGTCGGCATTAACGTTCTGTATGGTTGCAAATGTGTGGCTGGCAGAAAGGAATATACAACGCGTCACGCAGCTCTCGACTGGCTAAGGCTCGCTCTCATTCGTAATTCGACTTCGAGAATGGCAGCAGCGGCCTAAGTTTCCCCACCACCGCCATCAGAGACAAAGGCGCTCTTCGCCGGCATCGATTCTTACAGGATGAAAAACGCGCAATTGGCAGAGCTGTGGAATAGGGACTGTTGTGTTGTTTCTGGTCTTATTGTTCAGGTACTCATCCGTAGACCGGTCTGATGCAGCTCTCCACACTAGTCTATCCTGTGCAAGCCTTCTCATTCATGCAAAACTACATCCATTTGAACTAGCTCACTTTAGTGAGCTACGAAACGTCCTTTCAAGCGCTTCAAATTTGACGTTTTTTCTGCGCGCGTGCGAAGTTTCGAAAAATTTCGACAGATGAGAGAGACGTAGTGAACCATGTAAATGACATCTACGCAAAGACACTTGTTGCAAGCAATGTGATATAATTAAATTCTTAGTAGCGAAAAAAGAAGCCATGGTAAACATCAACAGATCCTTGTCTGCAGTGTATGGTAATGATGCAGTTGTTATGAGTGCTGTCGAGTGATGGGTAAAGAAATTGAAAGTGTCAGGAGCAGGAACTGAACTCCATGATCTTCCACGTTCGGAACAACTCGACAATTGACTCTACAGCCATAGGTGAACATTGGAAGTCAGTGTGCAATGATTAAGACATTTGTATATTCGAAACTGTGCCCAAGGTGAGTTACACAAATGCTCACAACAAACTACATGAGTGAAAAAAGGTATTTAATCTTTACTGTTGGAGCAGGTTGAAGCCAATACTGGGGCATTTCTGTCATCGGTTATCACAGGTGACAAAATCTGGGTGCATCATTTTAAGTGAGAAACGAAAGACAGTCACTGGAGTGGCACGACCCGCAATCACCCAGAAAAGAAGAAATTCAAGGCAACTCCCACTGCTGGCAAAATCATGACGACAGCCTTTTTTGCCAAAATGGTCAACCATTAATTCAGAGGCATATGTGAAGGGTCTGGCAATACCCCAAAAGAAATCTTGCTCCAATACGACAACGCACGCCCACATACAAATCTCAAAACCCGCGAACACACCACCACATTCTGTTGTACATCACCGCTTCAACCACCCTACAGCCCAGCCCTGGCGCTACGAGCACAGAACAAGCGCCTCTACCAACAACGAATACATGCCCTTACACAACGCAGGGGAGGCCAAAGCAAATGATGGAGGCAATGAAAATATAGTACAGGTAGAAGAACTGTTGACTGATACTGTCACCAAATCATAACTCTTAAAAATACATATATTTATCAGCCATAGCACGCCGGCCACGGTGGTCTAGCGGTTCTAGGCGCTCAGTCCGGAACTGCGGGACTGCTACGGTCGCAGGTTCGAATCCTGCCTCGGGCATGGATGTGTGTGATGTTCTTAGGTTAGTTACGTTTAAGTAGTTCTAAGTTCTAGGGGACTGATGACCACAGATGTTAAGTCCCATAGTGCTCAGAGCCATTTGAAACATTATGACCATCTACCTAATAGCCAGCATGTCTACCTTTGGCACGGTAACAGCGGCGACTCGTCGTGACATGGAAGCAGTGAGGCCTTGGTACCTTGGTAGGTCACCTAATTACGGTAAATTCCGGGGAAGGGGGCGATGAGCTCTGACGCCACGTTCAATCACATCCCAGATGCGTTCGAGTTGGGGAGCCAGCGCATCAACTGGAACTCGCCAGAGTGTTCCTCGAACCACTCCATCACACTCCTGGCCTTGTGACATGGCGCATTATCTTGCTGAAAAATGACACTGCCGTCAGAAAACATGATCGTCACGAAGGAGTGTAGGTGGTCTGCAACCAGTTTACGGTACTCCTTGGCCGTCATGATGCCTTGCACGAGCTCCACTGGACCCATGGATGCCAACGTGAATGTTTCCCAGAGCATAATGGAGTCGCCGCCTGATTGTCTCCGTCCCGCAGTACAGGTGCCAATGAGTTGTTCCCCTAGAAGAGACGGATTCGCGCCCTCGCATCGCCTTGATGAAGAGGATATTGGGATTCATCAGATCATGCAACGCTCTGACACTGCGCTAACGTCCGGTGCCGATGGTCACGTGCCCATCTCATTCGTAGTCGCCGATGTCATGGTGTTAACATTGGCACATGGATGGGTAGTTGGCTGCAGCAGCTCATCTTAGGAGTGTTCGAGCACTGTGTGTTCGGACACACTTGTGCTCTGCCCAGCGTTAAAGTCTGATTTTAGTTCCGCCACAGTTCGCCGTCCTGCTTTACCAGTCTGTCCTGTCTATGACGTCCGACATCTGTAATGAGGGGTGACAGGCCAACCCCACCACGTCTGCACGTAGTTTCACCTTTCTTTCGCCACCGGTTGAAGACACTCATCACAGCACTCCTCGAACAACCGACAAGTCGTGCAGTTTCCGAAATGCTCGTGCCGAATCTCCGGACCATCATACTCTGCCCTCTGTCAAACTCAGATAGATCGCGTGCTTTTCCCACTCTACGAAACGACAACACGCCCAATGATACAACACCCATGCTCATAAATTAAGGATAATGCTGTACATGATGCAACAACGCTCTGGTGGGCGGTTTGCGGGTTTAAATCACCTCGGGGTATGACCATGCGGTGCATTTGACCTGCGGTCGTCGCAAGGTGGCGCTGGCAGCAGTCCACATAAGCAGAGATGTGTTGGTGCATGTCAGGGTACGTTGCAGCGAGTAAGCGTGCAGACGTTTTCAGACGTGCTAATGGTGACTGTGTGTTGAAAATGGCTCAAAGAACACAAACTGATGACTTTATGAGGGGTAGAATACTAGGGCGACTGGAGGCTGGTCAAACACAGCAGGTCGTAGCACAGGCCCTCCGTATGCCACAAAGTGTGATCTCAAGATTATGGCAACGATTCCAGCAGACAGGAAACGTGTCCAGGCGCTACAGTACGGGACGTCCACAGTGTACAACACCACAAGAAGACCGATATCTCACCATCAGTGCCCGCATACAGCCACGGAGTACTGCTCGGGACCTGCCACTGGAACAGATGTCTCCAGACACACGGTCTACACACGACTGAACAGACATGGTTTATTCGCCCAGAGACCTGCAAGGTGCATTCCGCTCACCCCTGGTCACAGGAGAGCACGTAAAGCCTGGTGTCAAGAACACAGTACATGATCATTGGAACAGTGGTCCCAGGTTATGTGGACGGACGAGTCCAGGTACAGTCTGAACAGTGATTCTCGTCGGCTTTTCTTCTGGCGTGAACCAGGAACCAGATACCAACCCCTTAATGTCCTTGAAAGGGACCTGTATGAAGGTCGTGGTTGGATGGTGTGGGGTGGGATTATGATTGGTGCACGTACACCCCTGCATGTCTTTGACAGAGGAACTGTAACAGGTCAGGTAATCAGGACGTCATTTTGCACCAGTATGTCCACCTTTTCAGGGGTGCAGTGGGTCCCACCTTCCTACTGATTGATGATAACGCACGGCCCCACCGAGCAGCCATCTTGGAGGATTACCTTGAAACTGAAGATATAAGGCGAATGGAGTGGCCTGCCTGTTCTCCAGACCTAAACCCCATCGAGCAAGTCTGGGATGCTCTCGGTCGACCTATCGCCGCACGTCTTGAAACCCCTAGCACACTTCAGGAGCTCCGACAGGCACTGGTGCAAGAATGGGAGGCTATAGCCCAGCAGCTGCCTACGGTCGCAGGTTCGAATCCTGCCTCGGGCATGGATGTGTGTGATGTCCTTAGGTTAGTTAGGTTTAAGTAGTTCTAAGTCTAGGGGACTGATGACCTCAGAAGTTAAGTCCCATAGTTCTCAGAACCATTTGAACCCAGCAGCCGCTCGACCACCTGATCCAGAGTATGCCAACCCGTTGTGCGGCCTGTGTACGCGTGCACGGTAATCATATCCCATATTGATGTTGGGTTACATGCGCAGGAAAAAGTGGCGTTTTGTAGCACATGTGTTTCGGGACAGTTTTCTCAACTTATCACCAATACTGTGGGCATACAGAACTGTGTCGTGTGTGTTCCCTATGTGCCTATGCTATTAGCGTCAGTTTTGTGTAGTGCTACGTTGTGTGGCACCAGGTTCTGCAATTATCCTTAATTTATGAGCATGAGTGTACATGCACCGTGCGTGTGTCTGAGTGGCAGTCATTCCTCGCCAGATGACGCACCTATCTCCTGGACGGGTTTGTATCGATAGTAGGTCGGTGGTCATAATGTTCTGGCTGATCGTTGTTTGTTCTGAGCAAAAAAAAAAACTGTGGGACATTTACTGAACGACCGACCTTCGTAGAATCAAATTTTCTGTTAACGTGATTGGCGGATACTATAATCCATGCGCCCATTAATAAAAAGACTGTTTCTGTTGCTGATTCGAAGAAAGTAGTCATACGCAATCTCATATAGTCACATCTGATACCGATGTGAAACCCCTGTTTATGAGGGCATCATTCGGCAGCGCTCAACTCGGGACTGAATTTCGGTTTAGCCACTGGGAAGGGCGGCGGTACACGGCTGCGCTGTGTCGGCCGACCTTTATCTGTTGGCGTAAAGCTCTTTCCGGTCGTATAAGCGATGCTCGTGATGGAACCCACTAGGCGCGCTCCACGCTCCGCGGTCCCGCGACTGGGCGGTCTTTTATTGCGTACTTCGGGTGCCGCCGCCGTCGAATTTACTGGTGCGTCTCCTCGCCCGCTGCTCTCGCCACATCTCACTCTCCTTCACATACTTGCTGCCAAGGTTTGTCTTAACAGACGAAACTGCTCACCGTGTGCCTGGTCTTATTGTTCTCGCCAGTTCACCTCTCCTTTTACGGTGTACTTGACGTTTTGATGACAGTTCTATATGGGCCACGTTTCGGTTTTTCAGCATATCATTAAAGTCTACTTTTTTTTTTAATTCAGTGCTCAGGAAAACCCTAAACTTGCGTATGAAACATTTTTGTGACCATAGCCTTTTATAACAGAAACGTTGCCGTAGTGCGGTGACTAATTCTTATTGTTTTTGCACGCAGACATTCCGGTTTTTCTCCTCTTCCAGGAAGATCACACAAATAATGTCACTGCCTGGTGTCTTCCGCAACATCGCCATGTTTTGCGTATTTATTCGTCGTTTTGGCGTAGATGACCGTAGATGCACTCCACTCTTCTTCTCCATGTCAAGTGGTACAACCGTACTCAGAAATATAGGGCGAGCACAAAGTTTTGCCCTGATTTTAACAATTTATTACAGAAAAATCGTTTGACATAATAATTTACATTTCATGCCGTTACATAGGTTAGTGTTACTAGTTTCTTTTAAGATCACTTACGTTAGTAAACCTCAACGTGTGCTCCCTTGGTAGCTCGGAGAATGTCGAGGCGGTATTCCAGTTCCCGCCACTTGTTTTGCCGCAGTACCCAGAGCAGCTTGTATCCTAGCCTTCAGTTCGTCGACGTCAGGAACTGGTGTGTCGAATATTCTGTCCTTGATATAGCCCCAGAAAAAAAATCAAGAGGCGTAATGTCTGGAGAGGGGAGTAATGTCCGGATCGGTGGATTGAAAGGAACGGTCCAACACCTTGGCCACCCCGCTTATGCCAAGCGGTTATTCTGTTATAAATTTTTATAATCAGGGCAAGACTTCGTGCTCACCCTTTATATTCATGAGGCCGTATCATGCCCACGAACTAAATTTGACAAGAAGTATCTCCAACAAATGACACGTATTCACTCAATGCTTTAAAATTGGATTACTTTTCTACCTAAACTGTAAGTGTATTGCATTAGTTTCGCTGGTCATCGGGGTTCAGTTCGAAGCTGGGCTCATCGATAAGACAATTCTATTCCCGTGAATGGGATTCCAGGCCGAAAAGTGTCTGGAGACGCCCCGTACAGCGGTGGGATATGATCCTGACTGTCGCTAGGAGTGATTTTCTGGGGTGCCATTTCTTTTCATAGCAAGACCCCTTTGGTTGTCATCCGCACCAACGCTACAGCAGACAGCGGTACATCAACGATATTTTAACCCCCGTTTTGTTGTCCTTCGTGGCAGGCCATCCCGGGGTTACATTTCAGCAAGATAATGTCCGCTCGCGCACGTTGAGAGTTTCTGCTGCATGTCTTAGGGCTTGCCGAACCCTATTGAACAGCAATGTCACCGGATCTCTTCCCAATTGGGAACATTTGGAGCATTATGGGCAGGTCCCTCTAACCAGCTCGGATTTTGAAGATGTAACGCTCCAATTGGACAATTTCGCACGATATCCCTCAGGAGGACATCCAACAACTCTGTCAATCAATGCCAAGCCGAATACTGCTTGCATAAGGACCGGACCTGAACCAATGCGTTATTGACTTACTTAATCTGTGAAGTTCTTTCTCTTGAGTAAATTATCCAGTTTTTTCTCAAATTGAAATCATTTGTTTGTCTGTACATGCACGTCACATCCACAGATTTTCGTCCCATTTGGATAATTCGTTCGTGCTGTGTCGTCCCTTTCTTTTCTTTGGTGTAACTTTGTGCAGCGGTCTGGAGCTCGGGAAACCAGGGAGGTGGCCGACAGCTCTCGCGCGACGTGGAAGCCGTGTGCCCTCTGGGGTGGAGGTTTTCCGTTCTACATTTCTGAAGTCTCGTTTGCAAGAAAAATGAGTTTTTGTTATAACTAAGAAATGATCTGAGCCACATTTTTTTCCGTTCACTTTATTGTCTAACGATAATATAATCAATGATCGATTTTAGGTTACGTGTGGGCTGCGTCCACGTATATTTGGAGATATCCGTGTGCAAAGTAGGTGTCCTTTGTGATCGCCCAAATTATTCATTGCAATACAGAAGACTGACAGAAGCCCAAGTGTGTATTAGTAAAAGTGGACTAGTTCGGTAAAATGAAAGACCTCAGAGCAGAGAGCGGACGCATTAGATAGGTGGAAGGGGTGTTAGACAAAAGCTCCGGATTTGGCTAAGGTTAATTCGAGCCATAAATTTCATTCACTTCAGTGCTAATTGGTGAGTGGTGTTTTTGTGTGCTTCTTTCCCTATTAAATTTGAACAGCACTCCTGTTTTATTACTGTGGTGATTATCGTCGGGAGTTATACTAACGAGCTGGGGGCGGTGCTTTGAACTCTCAGTGGAGAATATATTCCAGTCCAGTGGTCGGATTTCGGAATCTTTCTTGAAAATTGTTAAATAGCCACAGGGCATTAATTACTGACCTTGGATTTGTGGGAAGTTTAACCGTGTCTCGCTAGTCAAAGCGAAGCTGGTGACGTTTATTAAAGCTTATCTGATAGTAAAGCAGTGCAGAGACTTAATCCGGGTCCGCCAATAAACGTCTGCTATAAAAGCTGTGGAGCAGAAAGTCGCTTAATTTATCTCGCGTGCCGCAAACTGTCATGAGAGCGTGTAGTCTGGCCGTGACAGCAACTGTGATTTCGCGTGACGCTAGTGAGGGTCCGAAGCACGGAAGAAAGACGTTTCAGCTGGACCTTGAGCCTGCTGACTTTCTTATTATAAATAAGCAGGTAAAATAACGCCGTTTCGCTAAATGAGGCGTGTGGACATTACTCTGATGGATACAAAAGCATCTGTACATTGGATTGAATACAGTTTTTTTTTAATTAATATTTGAAGATTCTTCGTAATATAGTACAAACGGCAGTATAAGAATATCAAATTTGCAGCAAATATTTCTTGCTCTGTTTTCCCCAAACTCACTAGTTTCAGTCTACCCTGTGAGAGCACTGACCGCTATGTCTACACGCCTGCGCGGATGTGGAAATCCGCGGTAACAGTGACAAGCATACTCCGATGTGATGTTTGGTTTGTGGGGCGCTCAACTGCGTGGTTATCAGCGCCCGACATACTCCGATGTGGATATCCATAATAATATTGGCTTTGTGAATAAAAGCTCACGCCGATGTGGATATCCACAGTAATATTAACTTTGGGGTGCATCTGCGGACATCAACAGCAACACTTACTTTGTGGTTTGAAGTTAAAACCAGTCAATATTACGACTCCCGTCTATTACTGCGGGCAACGATAATACTTATTATTGTATGTCATTATTTTTACCCATTCGGGACGGACTGACGCTAAATTGATTTGAAGGCTAGTATCCCAGACATGATAGATGAGTTGTTGAGTCTGCAAGCGCTAAAGATGGCGACAAGACTATTTCCTGATTTTCCGCACAAACACACGCACACTCTACTTCGGTCGAACTCCCAGCTGCCTTACGCAGAGAGAGAGAGAGAGAGAGAGAGAGAGAGACAGAGTTGCTCAGTTAGAGAATTGCCATGAAAGGCTAAGCTTCATATTCGAATTCTGATCTGGTTTTAATTTTGCAGCGTATTTCAATGCGCACTCTGCTGCAAAGTGTGAGAACTCGAATTGTGGAACTCTGACACTGTTAGTCACGTGATTTGGCTCTGCCAAAGCAAATAACGGTAACAAACAAAGCAATCGCATTTTTCATGGAAAATGGACACACAAGAATGAAGGCAAGCAAGAAAATACTTTGAATATCGTAATTTCTGTCGCCAGGTGTGACAGTGCGTGTGAACAAGACCTTATCACAGTACAAGCGAGATACCCGCCTCCACAGTCGAGCTCCCCAATACGGTGTGGTCTCCAGGAGGTGGAACAAATTTTCATCACGTTTTTGGGGCATTGGTGGTGTCAAGTTCCTCATCACCAGAACTTGTACCAAAATCCTGTGTTAAAACCCAAAGCTCTCCGCAACCTTTCATGGGTTACGACACGCAACACTTGCTACGTTTACATCCAACACAACTTCCAGGAAATGAAAACCGAATGGCAGAAACAGATTTTCGAAGACGAGTTTGTATCTTGGCCTGACACTATTTTGCTGTCTCAATCAGATACCCATTTTCTGATCGTCAGGTATCTCACACGAATGGTCTCTGGAAACCCTGTGCTCGCTTCCTATTTAGTCGGCTCCATGACTGAGGTGGATAACTTCTTTGTCAGTCCAGTACTTCTTCTTCTTCGTTGCACAAAAGGTCACATTGCCCAAATCAACCGATTGTTTTAAAAGGAAGGAAGAACCTGACAACCTAATCAGGTTTAAAAAATGGTTGAGATTTTAAATGGAAGTAAACATCGTTTGTGGAAGAGAAAATTCAGTAGTTAGAAACGAATTTCCAGAATCAATCATTGAGTGTGTCCATCACCAAAGAGAAGCGTACTGGGAAATGTATTTTAAAAAACCGGCTATGGGGAGGGGGGGGGCATGCTAATGTAGTAAGTGTTGTTGAAGAACCGTACATTGAGTAGAGACGACAGTCTAAGTGGACCACTGGGGTTTTTTCGAGAGTATGCTATAAGCTAGCAACTGGTTTAATCTGTCAGAAAGACGTACAAAAAAAAAATGGCTCCGAGCACTATGGGACTTAAAATCTGTGGTCATCAGTCCCCTAGAACTTAGAACTACTTAAACCTAACTAACCTAAGGACATCACACACATCCATGCCCGAGGCAGTATTCGAACCTGCGACCGTAGCGGTCACGCGGTTCCAGACTGAAGCGTGTGGAACCGCACGGCCACACCGGCCGGAAAAGACGTACATTTGAAGAAGTAAATGCGAAACTGACCAAGTTGATAGTACAACTCTCTGCGTACTATGATTAGTAACATCTGAAACTAAACCTAAATAAGAAATGGTTCAAATGGCTCTGAGCACTATGGGACTTAACGGCTGAGGTCATCAGTCCCCTAGAACTTAGAACTACTTAAACCTAACTAAAATAAGGACATCACACACATCCATGCCCGAGGCAGGATTCGAACCTGCGACCGTAGCGGTCGCGTGGTTCCAGACTGAAGCGCCTAGAACCTCTCGGCCACTCCGGCCGGCCCTAAATAAGAACGAAATCTTTGTTTTACATGCGAGAAGACTGCAAATGAGATGGCGTAAACGAGATCTTGTACACGATCACACCCCAAAATATCTAGAAGTGAAACTGGATTGAGCTCAAACCTTCCAGCAGCAATGCCTGAATACGAAGGTGAACATGCGTGGTCGGATCACAATCATTCTGACAACTTGAGGTGGGACGTCTGCCTCAAGTACTGCAAACATCAGCAATAACTCAGAGATTAACCGCAGCAGAACATGCATCTCTAGTGTGGAGGAATTCTTCCCACGCTACACAGGATCTGCATAGGCAGTAACGGCATGAGGCGCGTTGCGTCAGGTGCCTGCAAAGCTTAAATATATCCCTCGATTGACACAGAACGTCGCAAGTGAGGCGAGTACTAACAACATCACGGAAAGATCGAAGCTGTTGACAGACCAGCACTACCCTCTGAAAGGAAACCATAGAACCTTCGAGACTCCGGTCTAGATAAAACTTCCTAAATGCTTCGCGGTGACTTGCATGCACTCCTTAGCAGCAGACTACATCTGCGGCAACAGCCAGTGTTACATCCTCTCTCACACAGCTGTCAGAGGAAACGCCGGCTGGCTGTGAGCTGCCCTACACTGCTTGGAAATCTGTTAGCTGACTGCGGATGGGGATGGCAATAACACGTGTGGCCGAGTCCACAACGCTGAACATAATCACTACTTGTACACAACACGACATTATGGGAGCCACTGGCAATGCCATTTCAAAGGCTGAACATTGAGTCTCCACTCTGTGAGATTCTTATTATTGTTCTTTTTTCTGGTCAATTACATACTGATTATTCGTCGGGTGGAAAATGAAATAAATATTCCACGCTCACCCATAACAATAAATACCCATCCACTAATCAGTCATATACACCACTGGCCATTAAAATTGCTACACCAAGAAGAAATGCAGATGATAAACGGGTATTCATTGGACAAATATATTATACTAGAACTGACATGTGATTACATTTTCAAGCAATTTGGGTGCATAGATCCTGAGAAATCAGTACACAGAACAACCACCTCTGGCCGTAATAACGGCCTTGATACGCCTGGGCATTGAGTTAAACAGAGTTTGGATGGGGTGTACAGGTACAGCTGCCCATCCAGCTTCAACACGATGCAACAGTTCATCAAGAGGAGTGACTGGCGTATGGTGACGAGCCAGTTGCTCGGCCACCATTGACCAGACGTTTTCGATTGGTGAGAGATCTGGAGAATATGCTGGCCAAGGCAGCAGTCGAACATTTTCTGTATCCAGAATGGCCGGCACAGAACCTGCAACATGCGGTCGTACATTATCCTGCTGAAATGTAGGGTTTCGCAGGGATAGAATGACGGGTAGAGCCACGGGTCGTAACACATCTGAAAAGTAACGTCCACTGTTCAAAGTGCCGTCAATGCGAACAAGAGGTGACCGAGACGTGTAACCAATGGCACCCCATACCATCACGCCGGGTGATACACCAGTATGGCGATGACGAATGCAAGCTTATTTTGCCAAAGGTCTTGTGAAGTTTGTGACAGACTGGAAACTTCACTTGTTCCTCTCGCTCTACCACACTGTAGCTGCCTCATAAAATGAGATGCCCACTTGGAGATCTAATTCTGAGACAGCTGCTCGGTAGAAATTTACTAAATTGATGGCAACACAAGTTCTTTGGATTTCGACAGCAGTAAGTCGATAAATATACAAAGCAGAATTGTCAGTTTAATACGACACTGAACTGTAAATGTGGTGTCAAGTTGGGGCTCATCCGATTGAGCAAACTGTCGTTACTATTGATATTAGTGTCATTGAGATCATTTGCTTTAGCGAGGAACGACTGGCAATGAAGTTGTATTTAGTGACGAGAGCAGATTCTGCAATGGTGTCAGCAAAGGTCGTTTACAAATGCAGTGTGACGTCAACCAGGAGAGCGTCAAACATGGTTTGGGGAGCCAGTGCATTTATCATTTGTGGAGAAACCACTGATAGGCGCATGTTGCATACAGTGCACCTGTCGGCATTCCTGCGTCTTAGAGAACTGTCCTGTATGCAAGAAACTTTTTTCTAATTCCTATACGCGGTCACAAAGAGTCTTGTTAACTACTGTGACCAGCCCGGTCACCACACCTCTCCTCCACTGACCATGTGGAGGCCATAATGGGATACGATCTGCATGACTGACAACATCCCTTAGCCAGTGGTGACAACAGGTGTAAGTAGCTTCCCGCATGGGAACCGACACCTTTATAATAGACTTTATGCCCGATTGCAGGACAGCATTGTAGCTACAGCAGGTTGTACTAGACACTGAAATTATAATGAAGCAAGTCATGAAATCTTAGAAGATGTCAGCGACCCTTCTGTTCAGCACTTACGTGAATACAATAAAGTGATCGTCGCATAAGCATTTATTTGCCACACTTTACGCGTGTCAGTGCGTTTACTATCACCACGGTACGATTTGAAGAAAATAACTTACTAGAAGACCAGCACGCAGAGATAGTTCCACACAGAATACGACATGTAATTCGAATAGACAGCCTTTATGAATATAAGTGCTAACTGTAAGTTACTCTGATGACAGTGAACATACTGAAGCGAGTAAACCTACGACGAATGATTGGACTTTACCGTAATTACTCAAGTGCTGACATTCCACATGCTGCTGGAGGAATCTGACGAAAGCTTAGCTCAATGTGTAGCCTGAAGAGCCCATATAATTTTATGATAGAAATGGATGATGATGATGATTATGATGATGATTATGATGATGATGATAATATGCATTTAAAATTTTCCTGGCGAAATGAATATTCAAATAAGTTTCAGGTCTGTTGCTGGTCGTTGTTCACTACAATCCACGGTATTTCGACTGGCACCTTCCCATCATCTTCAAGTGAGCCATCAAAGACGAGAAGACTTCCCCCGTCCCGCAATTTATTAGGTCGCTTTATGTATTTCGCGCATGCGTTAATATAGTGGTAGTACACTGACCATAGTGCCCAATGGGCAGCGCCCTCGGCGGTGGAATTGAGTAACGCAGCTATCCTGACCGCATACCCGAAGGAACACAGTCTCTGCGGTATCGTATTTATTTGCCGACACCGGGCAATTAAAATGTCCCCCCTGTATGGGAATATATATAATGGATAATAACGACATATGGAAGTTTGGGTGTGGCCGTGAAGCGTGCTCAGATAGGCTAATGGTAAAGTGACCGCTCGCAATAAGCAAGAAATCCGGGTTCGAGTCCCGATCCGGTATAAATTTTTATTGTTGTCATTCCAGTATACAGCTGATGGTTGTCCATATTCGCAACTGCGAATTCATTTTAAGTACAACTGAGACCGGTTATTTTAAGAATAGAACGAGTGATTATCCTCAGATAATAATACTAGGAGAAAAGAACACTCTCCATAGTGCTTTGGCGGTGGTTGAGCATTCATGAATCGGAATGGTTCCCCAATGCTTTCACAATGGTTCCCCCATGGCTGTGGTCGCGGAATCCATGCGGAAATATGTTGCCGCCGTCAACTCAGTGTACTGTATGGGTGTCTCCAGCACAGTTGCTCAAGGGTAAGGAGAAGCACTTGATTTTTGAATAGTAACATTCAAAAACAGAGTTTGTTAAAAGCAAGAAACAAACAATCCACCTCCGACATGAAAACTTTGTGTGTCTTACCTAATCTAAATAAGTAAGAACTAAAAGACAATTTTAAATACTGCTAAGTCGTAATTAAATTAAAACTGTTAATGAGCAGAGTCACAAATATAGAAACGGTGGGAAAAATTGTACCGCAAGAACAATAGACGACGAAATAGCGAAATTACTATACAACAGTCACCTTGTCATATAAGTTCAATACACACATTAAAAAAGTTGTGCAACAGAGTTATTTTCTACACGACGTTACGGGGAAAAGCCTAATGCGTGACCAAGTAAAGCAAAGTAAGAAAATTTCATATGAAGAGAGAGCATGGTTGATAATAGATTTCTCAATATACCGTGACAAAGACGTCAATAACAATGAGCAGTATGGCAGTTAAAAAACATGGCAGAGCAATTTGGACATTCTTTCCACAAAACACCTGTATAAAAACTTCGAACTACAAAAAGGTCAATTACAGTCACGTCCAATAATCTCTGTACGCCATTATGTGAAAATAAAATTGCGCTATAATACTTCAAAGATTTCTTCATGTGCACAGAAGTCCTGTAGGCTACACTTAACATAATAACAAACTTCGATTAGTTCCTTCAACGATCTACGAAAAAAAAAACTTTTTATATTAACCCGGAGAATAAATTACAAACGAGATTTAGAAGATGAGTGAAAGGTAATCACGTCTTACAAGCAATTTAAGTTCGTAAAAGAGATTTGCTTGTAGATAGATACAGAGTCGAATCATGCTCTCTAAACGTTTACACATTGTGGCATCGTGGGAACTATTAAATGGACTCAATTTCCTTCAAGTTCTGCTAACCGCTAGTAAAGCGGCACATGCTAATCTGACGCTGAGTTACAGCAGAAAAACTCCCGCCGGGCAGAATACTAATTTTGCTGAGATTACCATCGATCGCGGTAACATTCCTGTTGCGTTGACGGCGATTCGAGTTAATAGTAGTAATCTGCCTGTATATTAATAAATGCAACAATTATTTTCCAACGATCGCTGTTCAGAAACTACGCGCCGACTGACAACTTTCTGAAGCGATACTACTACATAATTTCTTCGAAAGAAGCTATACGCATCGAAACGAGAGAAGAAAGCGATACATTTCTTGTCTTGAACGAAAATCTACTCGCCATTCCACTCAAACACTGTCAAGGATTTTTTAAGGAGGCTTGTTATTATACAAAAGTTCCGAGACGTTGACGGAGATGACTTAGGTAAAGTGCCATTTCTTCAATCGAACGCCATTCTTTTCACATTTACAACGGAAGGACTCATACTTTGTGGTCAGGAAAAGCAAAATGAGTTACGACAAAAGAGAACTAATTGTTTCTTCTTGTTTTTGAGTAACTGCTTTATGACTTTCTGTGGATATTAAACATTAAAGCACACCAGGTTTAAACAATATGACGCGTCAAAAAAGTTTTCATTGTTACGTGTACAATAGTCATTTTGTTTTTCTTTTCATTTATTTTCTGTAAATACGTGCCAGTAGTATGGTAATTTACATCTGTGCACTACATAAATGGAATGCTCTGCAAAAAGAACCTCTTGTTATGTAACTGTTCTCTTTCTGCATCTATGAAAGTAGTGACTATGTTTATATCTACTCGTACCTATGAATGACACCTGTTTGCGACTGTGTAGATTCTCCCAAATGTCCCCTTAATTTGCAGCGAATTCTGAACGATATTTATCGTGTTTTCGTCTCATAATTTTTCGGGCCGAAACAGTAGACGATACATATTTCGAGATGCCCAAATTGAAGACTGCACGCTTCAGTTTCTTTCCCACTGTACGCGTTCTCTTTGTAGTATTCGTTCTATTTTCGCTCGATTCGTTCTATTTTTGCTCGATAAACTTTAACCGGGATACTAAATAACAAACGAGATTTTCAAATGTTAGTGGCAAACTTCTGGAGCTTATTACATCGAGTAATACTACGAAGATATGTGAAATGCAATGAAGATAAAAATGGTTAAATGGCTCTGAGCACTATGGGACTTAACATCTACGGTCATCAGTCCCCTAGAACTTAGAACTACTTAAACCTGACTAACCTAAGGACATCACACAACACCCAGTCATCACGAGGCAGAGAAAATCCCTGACCCCGCCGGGAATCGAACCCGGGAACCCGGGCGCGGGAAGCGAGAACGCTACCGCACGACCACGAGCTGCGGACGCAATGAAGATATGAAGTTAGTAGTAGCGAAGACGAAGAGAACGTTTAGACTTGTTGGAAGGGTTCTGGGAAGTGGAATGCGCCTGTTGGGGAAATCGCATACAGGGCTCAAGTAGACGTACTTTCGAAGAAGCTGTAGCAGCCCGCTGCGGGAGCGACAATGATGGCCGTGGAACTTACGTTATAATCACTGAGCGAGGTGGCGCAGTGTTTCAGACACTGGACTCGCACTCGGGAGGATGGCGATTGAAATTCCCGTGAGACGACCCCAGATTAAAGAGTTTCATGGTTTCCCTAAATCGCGTAACACAAATGCCGTGACTGTTCCTCCGAAACGTCCAATTCCTTTCGTAACCTGAGTCTGCGTTACGTGTCTAATGACGCCGTCGGCGACGGGACGTCACAAGCCTTCCTTCCCTTCTCCTTATAAGGGAATCATTAGAAGGAAGGCGACATTATTTTTAAACTTTTGAGTAAATTTAGAGCACCGGCATTCGCGGCAGGCTATGCAACAGTTCTACTGCCACATCGTAAATCTCTGCACAAATCATGAGAATAATATAAGAGGTATTACGGTGCTAGCAGAAAATTATTTTTATCTCGCTCAGTATGTGAATGTGAAAGGAAAGGAAAGGAATTGCCTATTGCTGCTATAAAATACTCTCCACCACGCACGGTATTTATACAGTGGATATCATAATTAGTAGTGAAAACTGACATGGGTCAAAGTATGAGATAACAGAAGCAAAAATATTATATTAAACTTGGGTCCGCAAACGAGCCGTTTGCAAGGTTAATCAGAGTGTGTGATTCTGACTACTGTATGAAAATATTGTGCTAGTTAGTATAAACGCATTTTAAGCGTAAACTTTTCGATTATGCCCCTTCCAATTGCGCTCAAATGTGGCGCAATTGCTGAAGCTGTTCATGGGTCACCTCAACAGCAATATTTCTCGTTGAATGTCTGATTACGGGTGCCAAGCGTTCGTCTATTGGATCACACATTCTCCTAAGCAAACTATATGAAAGAGGGTACCTTCGGTTTCTGTTGTGGGATCTTCTAGGATTGTCTGCGGTAGGATCTTTCAGGATTACTTGAGGACGTTCATCCTGCACAACGTTGGCGAATGCAGTACACGCATGATGGAGCATCCACAACTCTCGTATGAAAACATCTAAAGCACCGATACGGTACAAGATAGATAGGTGGAGCACGATTTGTACCGTGGCCTCCAAGATCATCTCACCTCTGTCCTCTGGAAGGATTGTTCTGCCTGAGGTCATCTTTACAGTGAAGTGTACAGTACTACGGCTGAAGGATTGCAACAGTGAATTGTACAGTGTTGTCAAAGTTTACTAGACGATCCGGGAGTGCCTGAAAGAATTCGTAATTCAGTGCAGAGATAAATGCAGTATTGCTTCAAAATGCGAGGACGACACGTGGAACGCCTCCTTTAAGCGGTAAGAGTTTACTGCAAATTGTAACGTATAACGTGCTGAAATGGTACTGTAGAAAAAAAAGTGCACCACGAAGGATGGCCACACATTGAAATTCATACAAATATCGACGGAAAATGCAAAACTGTAAACTTTGGCGACCGATGGATGGATATGTGACGCTGCAGCGCTGCTTCACGGCGCTGGCAATGGTAATAAAACAGGGGACATGTCAATACCAAGTCAGAAAGTCTTTGGAGAATTTCATTCCGTGTAGTGAACAGACAGGCGCATGAGCAATATATGCGCATGTCAGCATATGAGAGAGCATGTGCAGTTGGGGCCAAAGAAGCTGGTTGGAGCAAAAGGCGAATCACTCGACATCTGAATCTGAGCGATGCCACAGTTCAACGATGTTGGCAGGAATGGTGAACCATCGCCGAACACAGTATCAAGAAGGAAGCGCTCGACCTAGAAGGACGATAGACAGTGAGTACCGAGCTGTCGCCAGAGACACAATTAGAGTCCCGAATTCATGATTATCATCAATCTGTCGTGCAACTAGTGCTTCAGTGACCATGACGACCATTGCTAGGCGGGTCACAGAAGCTGACCACGTGGGGCCCATTGCACCGACTATGATTGACCTGTGTACTCCAACAAGGCCGTTTGCAGTGGTATCGGGCACTTTCGGACTGGAATCTCATTGACAGGAGTAGAATTGTCTTCTGTGATGAGTCCTGCTTCGAACTGAGCCACGATGACTAGTGAAGACCTGCCTGGAGAGGCCCCAGACAGCGGTGGGATACCAACCTGAGTGCTGTCCGCCCTACGTCCCGACAGTGAGTGATGGGGCGGAATCCCACTTCATTTCATAGCAGGACCCCTTTGGTTGGCTCCCTTGCACCCTTACAGCACAGTGGTACATCGACGACATTCTAAGCCCCGTTCCATTATCCTTCATAGCAAGCCATCCTAGGCTTACATGTTATCGCGATAACGTCCGCCCGCACACTGCGAGAGTTTCTAACCAGCTCGGGATTTTGACTAACTAACGCACCAATACAATTTGGCACGATATGCTTCAGGAGGGCATCCAACAACTCTGTCAATCATTTGTTTGTCTGTACATGTATGTCACATCTACCGATTTCCGCCCCATTCGGATAATTCCTTCGTAGTATGTCTTTAATTTAATTTTTTTTTTTCCTTAGAGTGTATTTCTTGTCAAGGTAGGCTATGGGTGAAATTTGGCCACAGTTAGTTACGGATATAATAGAAATGTTTACACTTCAAATTCATTTATACTAGAAAAGTTTCTGATCGTGTATTTTCACACGCTTCAATTTTTCACTGTTAATTACGATATCCTGTGTATGTAGATCTGACCATCTGACTTTACTCCAACTTCCCACAACTGTGACGGATAGTGAAACAAAAGCACACAACGAAATAATCAATTTACGAAAAGGCAGCAACGTAAAATAAAAGAAGAAATGTCCGGGTTCGAAGCAACCCTAGCGACAGCAGTTCATCTACATCTACACAAATACTCCGCTAGGCACCAAGCGGTGTGTGGCGGAGGGCACTACTCGCGCCAAAGCCATATTTCCCACCCTCTGTTCCACCGGCGGATCGCGCGAGGAAAAAACGACTGTCTGAACGCCTCAGTTCGAGCTCTAATTTTCCTTATCTTTGAATGGTGATCATTGCGCGATATGAAAGTTCGTGGTAATAATATATGCTCTACATCATCGGCGAAAGTCGGATTTTGGAATTTAGTGAGCAGCCCCTTCCGTTTAGCGCGTCGTCTATCTGCAAGTGTGTCGCACTTCAAACTTTTTATGAGATTTGTAACGCTCTCGCCATGTCTAAATGTACCAGTCACGAATCTTGTCGCTCTTCTTTGGACCTTCTCAATCTCTTGAATCAGACTCAACTGGCAAGGGTCCCATACAGACGAACAATAATCTAAGACTGGACAAACTAAAGTATTGTTCGCAATTTCCTTTGCTGAAGGACTGCATCGCTTCAGGATTCTACCAATAAACCGCATTCCAGAGTTCGCCTTACCCGTTACTTGTGTAATCGGATCGTTCCATTTGAGATCATTTCGAATAATCACGCCCAGATACTTAAAAGGATGGTACCGCTTCCAAATACTGGGCATTTACTTTGTACTCTTAGATTAATGGGGATTTTCACTTTGTTATACGCAATACGTTACACTTACTAATACTGAGAGATAACTGCCAGTCATTACACCAGGCATTATTTTCTGCAAATCCTCATTGATTTGTTCACAACTTTCGTGTGATACTACTTTCCTGTAGACTACAGCATCATCGGCAAACAGTCTAATGCCGCTGTCAATACCATCAATAAGATCGTTTACGTAAATCGTTAACAGCCCTGGGGCACACCTGATGTTACGCTTGTTTTTGTTGAAGTCTCTCCATTCAGGACGACACACTGCTCTCTGTCAGTTAGAAAACTTTCTATCCAACCGCATATGTCATCGGATAGATCATAAGCGCGCACTTTTTGGAGAAAGCGACGGTGCGGAACTGAGTCGAACGCCTTTCGAAAGTCGATGAATACGGCATCAATCTGGGAGCCGGTATCTACAGCCTATTGTATATCATGCACAAAGAGGGCCAGCTGTGTCTCGCATGACCGCTGTTTCCTAAAACATTGCTGGTTTCTGCAGATGAGCTTCTCAGAGTCTAGAAAGGTCATTATGTCTGAACACAATATATGTTCCATGATTCTACAACAAATCGGTCATTGGAATTCGCCGGTAATTAAGTGCATTCGATTTTCTACCCTTTTTATAGATTGCTATGATCTGGGCCTTCTTCCAGTCCGTGGAACTTTCCGCTCTTCAAATGATCTCTGACGGATGATGGATAAGAATGGTGCCATATTTGTATCATAGTCAACATATAATCTTACGGGGATACCGTCTGGGCCAGATACCTTCCTGGAGTCTAAGGATCTTAACTGTTTTACAATCCCAGATACACTAAACACTATTCAGCCATCCTTCCGTTTGTCCGATAACTGAAAGGGGGTATGATGATGCAGTCCTCTACCGTAAACGAGTTTTTGAAAGTTAGGTTTAGAATTTCGGCCTTCTGTTTATCATTATCCGTTACATTACCCGTACCGTCAGCAAGAGAAGGTATTGAATTATTTGTAGCGTTCATAGATTTTACGCACGACCAAAATTTTTTGAGGTTTTTTTAGAATCTGCAGAAAATATTGCTTTCAATTTCGTTAAAAGAATCTCTCATTGACCTTTTGACAGCTGCTTTCATTCCGCATAATTTCTGTTTGTTACCGGGGCAGTGACTACGTTTAAAACGACTGAGCAAAATTCTCTGCTTTCTCAGCAACTTTCTAATATGTTTGTTGAACCAAGGTGGATCCTTTCCCTCCCCTATGTGTTTGTTAGGCACATATTTCTCTAGCACGTGGTGGGCAATACCTTTAAAGTCCGACCAAAGATGCTCAATATCCGTGTGTTCCGCGGTGAATGCTTGCAGCTGACTATGAAGATATTCATTAATGACACTTTCATTTGCTTTCTCAAACAAGAAAACTTGACGCTGGGTTTTTTTTTTTTTTTTTTTTTTTTTTTTTTTTTTTTTTTTTTTTTTTTTTTTTTTTAGCCACGACGACATTATGGTCGCTAATACCTTCTTCTAAATTAACTTCCTCAAAAAGATCAGGTCTGCTTGTCTCCAAGATATCTAATATGTTCCCATTTCGAATTGGTTTTCTAACCAATTCCTCGAGCTTGTATGCTGAGAGCGCTCCTAGAATAACTTCGCACGAGTCTTTGCTTCTGCCCCCTGTGATAAACGTGAAATTTTCCCAGTCAATGGACGCCAGATTAAAGTCTCCATCTATTACTAATGGATAATTGGGATATTTATTTCCTATGAACTCAAGACTTTCCCTGAAACGTTCTGCGACGTTTGTTGCGGATGCTGGTGGTCTATAACAACATCCTAATACAATGGTCACTCCTTGTCTGATTGACAGCTTTATCCAGACTATTTCACAGTCCGACCCAGTATCGATCTCAACTGCGTTTAAACAGCTTTTAATTGCAATGAATACACCACCTCCCATAGCATCAGTCTTATCCTTCCTAAACATTATTCATCCCGAGTTCAAAATTTCACTGCTATTTATGTCTAGTTTCAACCAGCTTTCGTTACCTAATACAATATTGGGATTAGTACTGTTTATTTCGGAGAGTAACTCGGGGCTCTTGCTACAGACACTTCGACAATTTACTAATACGAGAATTAGCATATTTATATCCTTTGGAATGACCTGTTCAGGCGAACTAACAATTTTTACAGTTGGCAGACCCTTATCAGTGTCATCAACCGGTAATTTTTCAGGCCAACGGTTTGTTTTCCGTAGGCAGGAACCTAATACGCATAGCGTACGGAAAATAAACTAGTTTTCCGTAACCACTTTACGGAGATAGAGCATCTATCGCGTTTGCCGGCATCAGCGCAACCTAAAGTAAACGACACGAATCTCGCATCGCTCCTAGTTTATCCGAAGAGAATTTTTGCGAGCGACAGGCGACTAGGGCGCGGAGTAATAGCTGGCGGCTTGCAACCTGAGTTCGGAGCCCAGCAGGAAACTTGTCCATTAGCTCGTGCTACCTACTCTGGGTGCATAATGCGTGCGGCGGGGGCGACGACCAGAAGCCGTCAAGGGGACTCAGAACAGGGTGGGGTCGCAAGACGAGCTCGGCGAAGAGGCGGCGAGACGAGAGAGAGGCGGCTGGGTTGGTGGAGGGGGGGGCGGGGTGGGGGCGTGGCTCGGCGAGACGCTCCGCCGGTCGCCTCGCCTCCACTTTCCCTCGCGTCTGGTTTATTATCAATCCCGAAACGGGTCTGATGGAGGGCGACCCGGCAGCCGGCGTAAAAGTGGATTAGGGGCGCGCGGATTGCTCTCACTTTCACGTAATCAAGTTTTAAACCAGCGGCGCCGTGCGCCCGGGATAAGGGCCGAGCGTCGCCCTCATCCGGCCTGTGCTGTTCCCGTCAAGCCGCGGGAGCTGATACGACGGTCCGCCGCCAAATGCGCTGCACTTTCACTTCGCCGGGGAGGCAGGAGGGGCTTTCCGGTGCCAAAAGCGGCCACCCGGGGTGAGGGACCTCGCATAACTCTCCTAGTAATCGCTGACGCTCCTCTTGCGAACAATAAAGCGGCGCACGACCGTTAGCCCGGCGCTACGCAACTACGAGGACACAAAGCCTGCTATCCGCAAAGGGAAAACGAAAGCGTACTTAGAAAACTCCCCAAAACTTAAAACAGAAAAGATGGATAATACAAGAGACTTTACATCCGAATACGACACATAATAATTTCAATTGTTTCAAAATGAAGATACAATCACAACGTATTGTATGGAAGTGACGTATATCCACACTGCCCTACCTACGTGACAGCAATTACTTTGCGGCTGTTTTCATGTATCATTCAGCGATGTCGGCGATTGCGTTCCATTATGGGCACGTTAACTCGCGCTATACTTGTTGACAATATTCTCAGTCATAAATACTTGGTGACCGCCGTTTAATTTTCGCCAGTTCAGAGTAGGTCGCGGGATAGTCGTCCGCACGGTGGGGAGCAACAGGAAGGGTACTTGTCCCTCCTAGAAACTGCTGTACTGATCTTTCGTTCACTTCATAAATCTTGTTAATGTCTAGCAATAATTTTCTGCGAGTCCACTAAATTCCATATCTGCGTATTCCATATCTGCGTATTATATCTGTCTCTGAATATGACACGAAATGCTGTAACTTTTGCAGTCACTATATATATCTTTGATTTTTTAATTATGTTTTTTATTTTTATTTTATTTTATTTTATTTTTGTCATGCTGTTTACGGGAAATTACACCAATTACTTGGTGCGATGTCTCTCCTGCAATCAACATGTGAACCTTTTCAGAAATGGCGCCCCAGTCTTTTATATGGCAACCAGCAACCTAACGCGCGGATTCCCGTCGGAGCACAAACATAGCTGCAGTACACGTGGCCGTCATACATCCCTAATTCCCATGAAAAAAATAGACGACATCAAAATGACGCAAGAAATCCAAAAACGATATCAGGAGTGAAGTCATGTAACCAAACAAAGTGTTGTAATGGCATCAAAGTTGTCTAACTCTTTTTTAATGTTAATTCCCTGTTTCTCCACTTCGAGGAATATCGCTTGTTGGTTATTTTTGTTGATATCCAAAAGGATTTTCTCAATCAATCTCACTTTTCTTCTATTTCAGTTTCAACCTAACGTTATGGTAAATATATTTTGTGAATATTTTCTAGCTTTATTTCATAGGTCGTTGGGTTCTCTGTGTTTATTCATTTGAGGATGTAATTTCACATCGTTAAATCAAAAAGGTGACATCCACAATCATAACGTAAAAAGATGTACTACATTAAAATAAATGTATATCAATTGTTTGCGCTACTATAAGTTTTGTGTACTTCTTATCAAATATCGGTCTTAGGGCAAGGCACGATTTCAAATTCGCGGAATCAGTTCTACCAAAATTGACAGTTTTCGTATCTTCGCCCCTCTTGGCAAAATTTCTGCGGGCTCATACCCTCACGGTGAGTAAGAAAACAATTGATTACCTGTTAACTTAGCGGCAGAACGAACCTCTCCGTTCAATAAAATGTCCTGTATTTATTCTCAACCACAATGTAAAAACCTAACATAACATCGTATATCAAGGGAGGATTTTAGATCTGTGTTGTGTACATTATTTAAATACTACATTAATATTTATAGAAAATCTGCTACATGCCATGTATGAAAGACAGAAGGAAGTTAGTAGTATCACGTATAAGGTATCAGATATCTATCAGGCCCCATCCTACAAATAACTATTGTCCGCTAGGGATAACAGACCACATACACTATGTGATCAAAAGTATTCGGACACCTGGCTGAGAATGACTTACGAGTTCGTGGCGCCCTCCATCGGTAATTCTGGAATTCAATATGGTGTTGGCCCACCCTTAGCCCTGATGACAGCTTCCATTCTCGCAAGAATACGTTCAATCAGGTGCTGGAAGGTTTCTTGGGGAGTGGCAGCCCATTATTCACGCAGTACTTCACTGAGCTGAGGAATCGATGTCCGTTGGTGACGCCTGGCACGAAGTCGGCGTTCCAAAACATCCCAAAGGTGTTCTATAGGATTCAGATCAGGGCTCTGCGCAGACGCGTCCTTTACAGGAATGTTACTGTCGTGTAACCAGCCCGCGACAGGCCGTGCATTATGAACAAGTGTTCGACCGTGTTGAAAGATGCAATCGCCAACCCCGAGTTGCTTTTCAACATTGGTAAGCAAGAAGGTGCTTAAAGTATCAATGTAGGCCTATACTGAGATAGTGCCACGCAAAACAACAACAAGTGCAAGCCCCTTCCATGAAAAACACGACCACACCGTAACACCACGGCCTCCGACTTTTACTGTTGGCACTACACTTACTGGCAAATGACGTTCACCGGGCATTCGCCATACCCACACCCTGCCATCGGATCGCCACGTTGTGTACCGTGATCCGTCACTCCACCCAACGTTTTTTGCCACTGTTCAATCGTCCAATGTTTCCGCTCCTTACACCAAGCGAGGCGTCGTTTAGCATTCACCGGCGTGATGTGTGGCTTATGAGCAGCAGCTCGATCCTGAAATCAAAGTTTTCTCATCTCCCGCCGAACTGTCATAGTACTTGCAGTGGATCCTGATGCAGTTCGGAATTCCTGTGTGATTGTCTGGATAGATGTCTGCCTATTACACGTTACGATCCTCTTCAAATGTCGGTGATCTCTGTCAGTCAACAGATGAGGTCGGCCTGCGCGCTTTTGTGCTGTACGTGTCCCTTCACTTTTCCACTTCACTATCACATCTGAAACAGTGGACCTAGGTATGTTTAGGAGTGTGTAATCTCGCACACAGACGTATGACACAAGTGACACCCAATTCAGTAGTGATTTATCACCAGAAGGGGGTTCTTACTCATTGGTCTGAAGTTGACCACAGTAGTGGTCGAAATCGGTCACCGTAATAAATAAATTGTGATCAAGACTGTTTTTGATAGTAAATATTTGTAACACATTGATCACTGTTCACTCCCACAATGTATTCCAAAGTATTTGACACCCAATCACCTGACGACGTCCGTAATCCGTGAGTTCCGCGGAGCGCCCCATTCTGCTCTCTCACGATGTCTGATGACTACTGAGGTTGCTGATATGGAGTACCTGGCAGTAGGTGGCAGCACAATGCACCTAATATGAAAAACGTATGTTTTGGGGGGTTCCGGATACTTTTGATCACATAGTGTATCTAACATGGAGGCTTTCCACTTAAAACGCTACAATAAACACAACACTATAAGAATAATGAGAATCTCTTCTGAAGCGATAGGCAGGGAACGAGTCAGCATAATTTCGACCAAGAATGCAGTGGAAAGCACAATATCAGTATCGATACATATACTTAACTTTTCCCACGTAAATCGGATATCTTTGACTAAATGGAAACAAAGCATAGTCCGACCTATTCGTGCGAAATATTCACAAACGCTTGGTGATTTCAGGCCAATTAGAATTTTAGCCTCAGCTACCAGAAGACTAGAATATATTGTCCAAGGTAAACTTGCCGTATACTTGGGCACATTCAAATTATATGGCAAACATCAATTCAGAAACGCTACAGAAATTAACTTGATTGATGATCTGAAATATACTGTAGTACACTGTGAGGCTACAATCTTGACGTACTACACTTTCGCAAAGCGTCTGATATCGTCAACTTCGGCAGACTACCTACAAAAATGCGACAGCTAAACTTTTTACTTAGTCAGACAAAGTGCTTTGGAAGGTTCTTCAAAAACAGACAACAGAGTGTTGTCTATGACAACGTTAAAGAATCTGGGAGTACCGTTGGAAGAGCACGTCAAATGCGGAGAAAACACTGTTGCCACATGCAGGAAGACTTTCGCTTATCTCTATGCCGTAGAAAAATTTGGAACATGTTTCCGAAGTATGTAAACCAGAAACTTGTGCAGTCACACTTTCTGCTAAAACTCTGCCATTGCGACATAATCCAACAAAGCGCTCAAAGTGAAAGTTCCACACGGTTAGAACTTTATTGTAAACAATTCAAAAAAATGGCTCTGAGCACTATGGGACTTAACATCTTAGGTCATCAGTCCCCTAGAACTTATAACTACTTAAACCTAACTAACCTAAGGACATCACACACATCCATGCCCGAGGCAGGATTCGAACCTGCGACCGTAGGTAAACAATTCAGTCGCATTAATATGACCACCTGTCAAAACCCTGAATAACCACATTTTTCAAAGCGGACCTCTGCAAGACGTGCAGGAAGAAAGTCAATGTGTTTTTGGAATATACGGACAAGGAGGTGGAGTCACGCCGACCCCAGTGTCGTGACCAGTTGTGCTAGTTCTCTCGTTTGAGGATCCATGGCGCATACAGTCCGATCGCGGTGGTTCTACAGATTCTCGATTGGGTTTAAATTAGGGGAGTTTTGTGACCATCTGTGTGCGGTAAACTCATGAGGCTCTTCGAACCACGCAAACACACTGAGAGCTGTGACACGTTGCACTGTCCTGCAGATAAATGCTATCGTGCCGAGGAAAACAAATCGCTTTTAGCGGTGGACGTGGTCCCCAAGGATAGATGCATACTTTTGTTAATTCACTGCGCCTTCCAGATGACGAGAACATGCAGAGAATGGCACGAAAATATTCCCCAGACCATAACGTTCCCTCCTCCGCCCTGAACCTTCCGACGATTGTTGCAGGGTGTTTGCTTTCAGACGCTTCACGCCCTACACACCAATGGCCATCTGTCCAATGCAGCTAAAATGTGATTCATCTGAAAACGCCACCTGTCTCCAATTAGTGAACGTCCAGTTGAGGTACTAGCGTGTGATTCCAGCCTTCGTCGCCGATGAAGCACATGAGCATAGATGCAAGAAGCAGGCGCCTACCGCGGAGGCCCGTACGCAGCAACATTCACTGTACGGTCGTTGAGGGTACACTGTTGGAAGCCCCTTGGTTCATCTGGGTGGTCAGCTGCCCAACAGCTGCACGTCGCAGCCGTCGCTTAACCATGTCATCTATGGCCCTTGGGCCACCATAGTTGCCTTGGCGCCGGTTTTGGATAGCGCCATTTTGTCGTATACTGTACACTTTACCCACGGCGGCAAGCCTTAGCCGCTTCGGAAATGTTTCCACCCTTGGCCCGAAAGCCAATGATCATGCCCTTTTGGATGTCAGATAAAACGCTGTTTCTGTATTACGACAAAGATTGCACTTTTTCCGCGTGTCCCCCCCCCCCCCCTGCCACGACACGCTTGTTATACCCTCCACCGCTAGTTCAGTCACCTACCTTCTGAGTGGTTATTGCACGTTGACGTCGAACACAGGTGATGGTCACATTAACGTGACTGGACCGTGCAGATGCCAGTGTGACTTATCTCTCAACACGCATCTGTTTGACCATGACACTGTTTCATACAATGAATTCAGATGGTTGCGAGCAGGCAAGTTACGTGACTATAAAATGCTATGTGGACTTCGTCGGTTTTTCACTATGGACGCCCCTCAGTAAAACGTAACAGGGATCAACCATTTATCATATCATCAAAATCACAACCCAAGATACTGCTTACCTTGTATATCAGTTGTAACCCTCTACAGAACAAAAACATTCTCAGACTCCTTCTCCACTTCAGCTGGCAGATTCTAAAACAAGGTACCCTGTAATCTATGTTTTTGTAGCTCTCATAATACGACTGGCTTACTCTTTGCGCAATTGCCATGGGTTTTTCCTTCTAGTTCTCTAACATTATTAGTGATTTTTCTTTCCTTGATCAATTCGTGCAGAGTCCACCCTTCATAGCCGATGAAGAGCAGTGAGCATGGGTGCATGAATCAGGCGCCTTACTGCAAAGGCTCATACGCAGCAACGTTCGCTGAGGAGACACTTCGTTGAGGAGACACTGTTAGTAGCCCTTGGTTTATCTGGGAGGTCAGTTGATCAACATCTCCGTAGCCGTCGCTCATCCCTGTCATCTATAGCGCATGGTGCACCATAGCTGCCACGGCACCTGTTTTGGATGTCTCATTATCATGCATTATTTCTTCACATTTTACAGTTAAATTTATTAAATTAAGCGATTTTTTAAAGATTTTAACAGCTTTTATTTAGTTAAAGTAATTTAAAAAGGAGGTGTAATGAATGTAGATGAAGTTGGTAGCACTGCTGAAAAACATTTGCTGGCAAAAAAAGGTCGATTCTATTTTTTGTGTTAACAGATGGTGTTTTGTTTCTGTCAACCTAACCTCACCTGTTTCCTATACATGTGTTCAGTACAATGTCTAATCATGGTTGTAAAAACTCTGCTGACAGTTTTTGTTATATTTGTGAGAAGACGCAGTGGTTAAGACATTGGACTTGCATCTGGGATGAGCGCATTTTAAATGCCCGAACTACCAACTAGGTTTAGGCGTCCCGTGGTTTCCATGAAATCTATTATGGTGAATATCGAGACGATTCCTTCAGAAACAAAAAAAAAAAAAAGGGTAAATTTCCTTCATACATTTTGGTACAATCCATACATCTCTAGCGATCTAGTCATCAACGGGACGCTGAACCATAACCTTCCTTATTTTTCACCAGACAACAAACATTTAATGCTATTTCTTTCTGTCAAATTGAGTAGTACATTGCCATTTCTTCCAGTTACACTTCTTTCTGTTTCGCTTTTTCAGTCACATCTCTTCCTTGTGTCAAGCTTTCAGAGGATCTTCAGTAAAGCTATCGTCTCACCTAATGGAGAAGAGTTTAAACCAAATGGACAGTTAATGGTAAATGACTCTCTAGGCCAACCTCTCACTTTTTCATAAATGAAACAAGAAAAATAATAAAACTACGGTCAGACGACAGTATAACCGAAAACGTGAAGAATTTCTGACCAAACACTGAAGAACGTATGATGAATTTCATCAACAAATACATTGACATTTCGCAAAGTTATGGAGGAAAGCGTAAGTGGTGGTCTCTTTTGCACCAGCAGATGCAAAGGACTTTCGAAAAGTCCCTTTTCTATGTCACCTACGCTAATCTGGTGGTAGAAAGGGAGAGGAATGAAAAGTTGCTGGTTTTGATCCCTTCCAGGAGGCAATGAAATGAAATGTTGTGTGCTTGGGGCCTCCGGTCGGGTAGACTGGTCACTTGGTGCAAGTCTTTCGGGTTGACGCCACTTCGGCGACTTGCGCGACCGTGGGGATGAGATGAGATGACGACGATGATGATGATGAAGACAAAACAATACCCAGTCCTTGAACGGAGAAAATCTCCGACCCAGCCGGGAATCGAAACCAGGTCCCTTAGCATGGCATTCCGTCGCGCTAACCACTCAGCAATCGAGGCGGACTCCAGGAGGCAATCAAAAAATCAGTTCGGTACGATATGAAAACTTTATATCTTATTATGTAACTGTCTACATATCACATGATACCTATAGTTACAGGGCTATTACAAATGATTGAAGCGACTTCATAAATTCACTGTACCTCCATTCATTGACATATGGTCACGACACACTACAGATATGTAGAAAAACTCATAAAGTTTTGTTCGGCTGAAGCCGCACTTCAGGTTTCTGCCGCCAGAGCGCTCGAGAGCGCAGTGAGACAAAATGGCGACAGGAGCCGAGAAAGCGTATGTCGTGCTTGAAAGGCACTCACATCAGTCAGTCATAACAGTGCAACGACACTTCAGGACGAATTTCAACAAAGATCCACCAACTGCTAACTCCATTCGGCGATGGTATGCGCAGTTTAAAGCAGGGAGCTAAACGTACCACAGCCGACGGTTTGGAAAATCTTACGGAAAAGGCTAAAGCAGAAGCCTTACCGCTTACAATTGCTACAAGCCCTGACACCCGATGACAAAGTCAAACGCTTTGAATTTTCGGCGCGGTTGCAACAGCTCATGGAAGAGGATGCGTTCAGTGCGAAACTTGTTTTCAGTGATGAAGCAACATTTTTTCTTAATGGTGAAGTGAACAGACACAATGTGCGAATCTGGGCGGTAGAGAATCCTCACGCATTCGTGAAGCAAATTCGCAATTCACCAATAGTTAACGTGTTTTGTGCAATCTCACGGTTTAAAGTTTACGGCCCCTTTTTCTTCTGCGAAAAAAACGTCACAGGGCACGTGTATCTGGACATGCTGGAAAATTGGCTCATGACACAACTGGAGACCGACAGCGCCGACTTCATCTTTCAACAGGATGGTGCTCCACCGCACTTCCATCACGATGTTCGGCATTTCTTAAACAGGAGATTGGAAAACCGATGGATCGGTCGTGGTGGAGATCATGATCAGCAATTCATGTCATGGCCTCCACGCTCTCCCGACTTAACCCCATGCGATTTCTTTCTGTGGGGTTATGTGAAAGATTCAGTGTTTAAACCTCCTCTACCAAGAAACATGCCAGAACTGCGAGCTCGCATCAACGATGCTTTCGAACTCATTGATGGGGACATGCTGCGCCGAGTGTGGGAGGAACTTGATTATCGGCTTGATGTCTGCCGAATCACTAAAGGGGCACATATAGAACATTTGTGAATGCCTAAAAAAACTTTTTGAGTTTTTGTATGTGTGTGCAAAGCATTGTGAAAATATCTCAAATAATAAAGTTATTGTACAGCTGCGAAATCGCTTCAATCATTTGTAATAACCCTGTATATATTTATATACTTATACGAGGTTAAGTTAGTTATTACACAGGCCAACGATGGAAAAACTTTTTTGCTGAAAATACCTTATTCTTATGTTTTTTAGGGTGGGAAATCCAAACATGATACTTAAAAAAAACTATCACCCACCGTTTCTTCACATTTTACTGTTAAATTTATTCAATTACAGTCTGGGAGACGAGTCTTTGGTATTGACAGCTCGGTAGCGTCTTTCCGTTGCCTAGCGATCGCAGGCAGGCAGCCAATGACGGCCTGACTTTGAGCGGGTAGCAAGGGCCACATTGCCGCTCTGAAACCCGGTCGCGCGCGCTTATGAAACTTACCAGTGTCTCGCGTGCAGGCGGTGCGGTCGTTCGTCGTTTGTCTGAAGTTGAATTCACAGTTTATTTCGTTTTTGTTGTTTTTAGTGTTTCTTTGTTTATGTTTCGTTGTAAACAATGTCTAGTGCGGCGGGTAGTACCAGCCCAACACAAGAAATGAAACGGAGGAAGAAAAGTGTGCTATACACCCAGGCCCGTGAATTCGTGTGCTCTGTGAGGGATTACTTTGAGAAAGAAAAGGACAAAGGTGGGCCCTTAATTCCTGTTGTTCAGGTTGTGAAGAGAACTGCAGCAGCATTGAAAATAAGTAAGAACACTGTTGTAAAGATAGGGAAAGAACAGTATAGTGTAGATTGTGACGAGAGTGGCACAACAAAGCTGCACACACCAGGAAAGAAGCGACCGAGAAATAAGCAGGTGACAGCTTTGGACGATTTTCAGAAAGACGCTATTCGTCGTCATATATACAGCTATTATAAGAGAAGGGAACATCCCACTCTATCTAAATTACTGGCGTCGCTTCAGAAAGACGATCTTTTTAAAGGGAGCAAATTTTCATTGCGTACAGTGTTGAAAGACATAGGCTTCAGCTATTCACTGTTTAACGGACGCAAAATATTAATGGAAAGGACAGATGTAGTTGCATGGCTGTGCAGATTTCTGCGCAGGATCATGGGTGTGGAATTCGAAAGTATAGTGTGGTTAGATGAAACTAGGGTCAATGCCAGATATTCTTTACGTAGAGACTGGAATGATGGAACGCCCGAGGGGACAATGGCAGTGCCTGTTGGCAAAGGAGGGCGTATTATTGTCTTACATGCAGGAACATCGAAAGGTTTTGTGCCAAACTGCTTGAAAATGTTTCGGTCAAAAAAGACGGGAGATTAACAGGAAGAAATGAACAGTGTAGTATTTCAAGAATGGTTCGAGACATCGCTTATGACGAATCTGACAAGTCCATCAGTGATTGTTATGGACAATGCGCCTTATCATTCCGTTGCTCACGATAAGGCACCAACCTTGGCAACAAAAAAAGGCGATATCATTCAGTGGTTGAAACGGCGAAAAGTAGATTTCAGAGAAGATTTAAGGAAGGCGGAACTGCTCTAAATTGTGGCACAAAAGAAACCCCAATTTCCAACATATGTAATTGACGAGATTGCTAAAAGGCACGGGCATGAAATCGTTCGGCTTCCTCCATACCGCTGTCACATCAATGCAATTGAAGGAGTGTGGGCGCAGATAAAAAATTACATTGCTGCAAACAATAAAAAATTCACGATCTCTGAAGTGGAACGCAAGTGCCATCAGAGAGGCGGCCAAAACCGAAGGGGTTGTGGAAGAATGCATCGAAAATTTAATTATACATCTGGGACAGAGCAGTGATAGTTCGAGTAGTGCTGAGGAAGACAATGTCAAATCAGATTCTGACAGTGATGTGAGTGGTGTTTTTCCATTACAGTAACTACAACGTATTCAGGAATGTAAGGAGGGAGTTTGCTATCGATCTACAACCAGATCATCATATTGTGAGTACTTTCTTCAGATTATAACTCTTAATACACTGACAAATTATTATGTAGCTTGTAGTAGAACAAATTAATAATGCTAATACTTAACAATGGAAACCAAAACTGCTAATGTTCAACAACTTGCGAAAATAGTTTTCATTTCAGTTGTGAAGTTTAACAAATAACTTTATTATGTTTCAGAATCTTAGATACTTGTACTAAATAGCTCTTATCAGTTTTCGAGTTAATATATTTCAAGCATCAACTTTAAATAAGTTCACGCGTACCAATACGACTTGTATTTTGTCTCGCTTTTATTTCTGCTGCTAGAGAATGCGTGTAGCAGACAGGGCGCCGCGTGCTGTGAGCCACGTTCGGCAACAGCGCCGTCTGCCCGCCGGAACTGTCAGTACCAATCACTCGTCTCACGGACTATAAAAGATTTTTTAAAGAATTTAACAGCTTTTATATAGTTAAAATAATTTAAAAAGGAGGTGTAATGAATGTAGATGACGTTGGTAGCACTGCTGAAAAACATTTGCTGGCAAAAAAAGGTCGATTCTATTTTTTGTGTTAACAGATGGTGTTTTGTTTACTGTCAACCTATCCTCACTTACCCGTTTCCTATACATATGCTCAGTACAATGTCTAATCATGGTCGTAAAAGCTCTGCTGACAGTTTTTGTTATATTTGTGGTGAATTTGTAATTAAAAAATACCAAAGAAACATTAAAGACTTTGTGAAAAAGGTTTATCTATCATACTTTGGATTTAAACTAGGTGATCAAGATAAATCTTGGGCGCCATATAAGTTATGTTATGTGTGTGTTGAAGATCTGAGAAAATGGTCCAAAGAGGAGAAAAAAAGCATTTGGATTTCCTGTTCCTATGGCATGAAGGGAACCAAGAAATCATTCCCATAGTTGCTACTTTTGCAGTGTTGATATTACTGGTCATAATTCGAAAAAGAAGAAGGTAATAAGCTACCCTCATCTTCCGTCCGCCATCTGACCAGTAGGGCATGGTGTAGATTTGCCAGTTCCTGAACCACCAGATGATTTAAATCCTATTCCAGCAGAAGTATTTTCTGATGTACAATGTGGTTTAGATGAACCAGATGATGATGAATTCCATAGTAATACAGAAAGTCTAGAGCCCAAATTGTTTACTCAGACCGAGCTTAATGATTTGGTTAGGGATCTGGGCTTAACGAAAGAAAAAGCTGAATTACTTGGCTCTAGATTAAAAGAAAAGAACTTACGGGCAGTTGGAACCATCATAAACATGTACAGAAAGAGAGAGCAGCAATTTTCCAAGTTTTTTCAACAAGAAGGTGGTTTAGTGTACTGCTAGGACATTCCCAGTCTGATGAATGAATTTTGGTATTTAATACAAAAAGGAAGACTGGAGGCTGTTTACTGATTCATCCAAAACTAGTTTAAAGGTGCTTTATTACACAATGTTAACATGTATTCCTGTTGGACATTCAGTACATATAGAAGAAAGCTATGAAAACCTAGAAATAGTGCTAAATACAATAGGCTGTTCTGCTCATGGTTGGATGATATGTGGCGATCTAAAAGTAACATGCATGCTCCTTGGTCAGCAAGATGGTTTTACCAAATATCCATGTTTTTTGTGTAAATGGGACAGTAGTGCTAGGTATCAACACTGGTGCAGAAAGAACTGGCCTGTGAGGAAGTCTTTAAAACCTGGTGAGAAGAACATTCTACGCAAAAACCTTGTAGATCCAAAAAAACTTACTCCTACCACCTCTACATATAAAGTTAGGCCTAATGAAACAGTTTGTAAAGGCTTTGCCTAAAGATGGACCACGTTTTAAGTATCTCTGCCAAAACTTTCCACACCTTTCAGAAGCTAAACTAAAAGAAGGCGTCTTTGTCGGACCTGACATTAGAAAATTGATGTTTGATGTTAACTTTGAATCCACAATGACCTTAAATGAGACAGAATCATGGGTATCATTCAAGTAAGTCGTTACAAAGTTCTTAGGACACGAAAAAGACCCAGAATATGTTTCTATTATAGCTACAATGTTAAAGAAGTTTAAAACTTTAGGATGTTTAATGAGCCTGAAAGTTCACGTTTTGAACAGTCACCTTGATTATTTCCTGGACAATATGGGAGATGTTAGTGAGGAGCAAGGAGAGCGTTTCCACCAGACTTGAAAGTGATGGAAAAACGCTACCAAGGCCGCTGGAACACCAACATGACGGGGGACTACTGTTGGTCACTTCACCGAGAAGTTCAGCAAGCGACTCATCGTAGAAAAAGCTACACAAGAAGCTTCAAAGAAACAAGAGAAAGAAAATACAAACCAATTCCAGCTGACAAGTGAAACCTCTGTTAACACATATTATTGTTTTAAGTAGCTTACTGTAAATACAAACCATGCTTATGTTGTAACAAAGCGTTTCATTAATTTCCCCATTTACCGTATAGCATAGGATTTTTATACTATTTAAGAAAAAGCATATTGCTCGAAAACGATGAGTGATGCAAAAAAAAAAAAAAAAAAACTACGGCTCGATTTGGATTCAGCTCATAAAAATCTATAAAGATCAGCTATCAAAGTAAAAAAGTTTTTCAAAAATTTTTTCGTTGGCCTGTGTTATCAGCAATTTAGTTATATTTTTGTTTATTTTGGTAGTACTGTCGTTTTACGTTGATGACACATGCTTTGTTTATTTGTCGTTATATCTCTGCAATTTTCAAGCTGCTAGGTTAGTTTCGTTATCGCTGCAGTGCTGTTAATCACGGCAACTTTGCTATCTATTTGCTCCAAAGAAGAGCAAAGTTCAGTGATCCGTTTTTTGTGGTCGGAAGGCGTATGAGGGACCGAAATTCATCGAAGACTTTCGGTAGATTACGGGAACAGTGTTTTGCCACAACGGAGTGTCTACGAATGGATTGAAAAATTCCGAAATGGTCGCACAAGTGTTACGCACGATGAAGGAGCTGGACGACCGTTTACCGCCACAAATGAATGAACCATTGAGCGTTCACGTGAAATGATTCTCTTAGACAGACGATTAACTATTGACGAAGTGGCACATTGTCTGCAAATTAGTCACGGTTCTTCCTAAGAAATCATCCACAACAGACTTGGGTTTCATAAAGTTTGTGCAAGATGGGTCCCCAAACAACTCACACAGTTGCATAAACAAACGTGCTTGGACATCTGCAAAAAAACATTTAGATCACTTTGTAACGAAGGGGACAACTTCTTAGAGAGGATCATTACTGGTGACGAAACATGGATCCATCGTTACGAGCAGGAGAGTAAACGGCAGAGTATGGAATGGAAATATCCAAATTCGCCGTGCAAGAAAAAGATCAAGACCCAACCGTCCGCAGGAAAACTGATGCTTACGTTTGCACAAGTTCCAGCACTGGAACGTTATGGGGAAGGGGCACAACAATAAACAGCGTACGTTATGCTTGCTGCCAGGCTAAAGCCTGCAATTCGAAGCAAACGCCGAGGATTGCTGTCAAGAGGTGTTGTGTTGTTGCACAATTCCCGTCCGCATACTGCTGCCCACACTGCTGAAACGCTCCAGAAACTAAATTTTGAAGTACTGGCTCATCCTCCATATAGTCCCGATCTTGCCCCTACTGACTATCACTTGTTTGGTCCACTAAAACAGGCACATTTCGTTTTTTTTATTTTATAAATTGACTTTGTAAGTAATGAAATGAAATATCATTTCATTTCCTCCTATCGTTCCAGGTGGTTCACCGTTTGTGTCAATGAGTCTATACGACTTACTGTAAGGCGTTCCGTGATGAATGCAATAAGAAACTATGCAGAATGCCTGGTTTGACGCAAGGGAGGACTTACTTTTGCAGGATACATTAATAAATCCGCAAATGAACAGGAGAGGGGGGGGGGGAGGAGAGAGGAGAAGAGGAGGATAATTCTGGAACACAAGTAGCCTCTTCCATATACAGTCGTGTACAAAGGTAGATGTACACCGATCTTAGCTCCTGTTACAGCCAGAAACAGTTTGGTTTGGCAAGTGGTACGTAAAGCAAAATAACTGAGATAATTGCCTCGCACTTGTACTTCCACTGTGCTAGGTGTCTGAACTAAAGTTGTGAACATTAGTGTATGAGCTGAATACGTGACGTTATCATGCTGAACGTAAAGTGGCTGGCCTTGTGGCGTACTAATTCACGAGGGTCACGCTAGAGCTGCAATGGCCCTTTTACACGAGCAAGTTTCTTCTCTCAATCGACTACTCGTGGAAAATGCGTGTAGTGCAGCAACCATGGCGTTTGATTCCTGAACCGAGTCTCGCCTATCACGATTAGTCGCTTTCGTTTACAAGTAAACGCCAAACCTGCATGTGTTGGGAGAACTGCCTGCTGTGCAGTTTGGCATTTGCACCGTAAAAGTGAGGTCATGAGAAACCATCCTTAACACAAGAGAAATAGAAAAGTAGTAAGTAGGAACAAGCAATGATAACAGCGTTTATTAATGACTACAGAAAATTTCAGAGTGGATGTTCTTGGCAAATATCACACAATAAATTCTCCTCGTTCCCAAGAACTAGAATACTTCCATCTAAACATTTCAAAACATCTACATTTACTACACGACCACGATATTATGGCACTAGGCCTCCTGTGACCACTATGGGAAACATGCGGTGACATTACAGAACACAAGTACTGTGGTGACTTAGGAAAATGCATTCCACTGTGAATGGTTTCAGGACACTAGTGCATCTAGTATCAAGTGATTCAGCGTATCCTCGTAAAATATCACGATAAAAATGCAAGGTAAGCCAACAGAAGCGCTCCCGCTCCCAGGTGCTATAATATTGTGGTCGACTGATTGGCACGAGAAAATATAGAGATACAAATGTATCAACCAATAAACGAGGGCAGCCTGAAAAGGTCTCGACCTGATCGTGAAAACGACATGCTTCCAAAGAAGTCTTATTTTTCGACATAATCTCCTCTAATAACAATACATTTCATTGAGTTGTGTTCCAATGCCATTACCCCTCTTTGTAGTGTTCCTCCACGAGTGCTCTAAAGTGTCCAACTACAGCTATAATGGCTTCTTGACTGAACGAAAAGCGCTGACCTGTGAGTAATTTCTTTAGTTTTGAGAATAGGTGGAAGTCTGAGAGAGTCAAATCTGTGGAATGGGGTGGATGTTCCAGCACTTCATAGATCAAATCCTTCAATTTCTCCATTGCCAAAATACTTTTGTGGGCAAGTGCACTGTCCTGATGGAAGACGATTTTTTTCTTGATTCAGGCGGATCTATTTTCACGAATCCATGTGTCCAGTTTTGTTAGAAGTTGATAGAAGTATTCTCTAGTTATGGATTTACCTTTTTCATCATAGCCAATCAACAAAATTCCTTTCACAAGCCAAAACAACGACACCATGATCTTTCCTGTCAATGGCACTATCTTTGCCTTCTTTAGAGCTGAAGAACACGCTGTTTGGATTCGGGTGTGTATGCCAAAACACTTTTGTAGGCACATATATTGTCCCCAGATCTACACTCCTGGAAATGGAAAAAAGAACACATTGACACCGGTGTGTCAGACCCACCATACTTGCTCCGGACACTGCGAGAGGGCTGTACAAGCAATGATCACACGCATGGCACAGCGGACACACCAGGAACCGCGGTGTTGGCCGTCGAATGGCGCTAGCTGCGCCGCATTTGTGCACCGCCGCCGTCAGTGTCAGCCAGTTTGCCGTGGCATACGGAGCTCCATCGCAGTCTTTAACACTGGTAGCATGCCGCGACAGCGTGGACGTGAACCGTATGTGCAGTTGACGGACTTTGAGCGAGGGCGTATAGTGGGCATGCGGGAGGCCGGGTGGACGTACCGCCGAATTGCTCAACACGTGAGGCGTGAGGTCTCCACAGTACATCAATGTTGTCGCCAGTGGTCGGCGGAAGGTGCACGTGCCCGTCGACCTGGCACCGGACCGCAGCGACGCACGGATGCACGCCAAGACCGTAGGATCCTACGCAGTGCCGTAGGGGACCGCACCGCCACTTCCCAGCAAATTAGGGACACTGTTGCTCCTGGGGTATCGGCGACGACCATTCGCAACCGTCTCCATGAAGCTGGGCTACGGTCCCGCACTCCGTTAGGCCGTCTTCCGCTCACGCCCCAACATCGTGCAGCCCGCCTCCAGTGGTGTCGCGACAGGCGTGAATGGAGGGACAAATGGAGACGTGTCGTCTTCAGCGATGAGAGTCGCTTCTGCCTTGGTGCCAATGATGGTAGTATGCGTGTTTGGCGCCGTGCAGGTGAGCGCCACAATCAGGACTGCATACGACCGAGGCACACAGGGCCAACACCCGGCATCATGGTGTGGGGAGCGATCTCCTACACTGGCCGTACACCACTGGTGATCGTCGAGGGGACACTGAATAGTGCACGGTACATCCAAACGGTCATCGAACCCATCGTTCTACCATTCCTAGACCGGCAAGGGAACTTACTGTTCCAACAGGACAATGCACGTCCGCATGTATCCCGTGCCACCCAACGTGCTCTAGAAGGTGTAAGTCAACTACCCTGGCCAGCAAGATCTCCGGATCTGCCCCCATTGAGCATGTTTGGGACTGGATGAAGCGTCGTCTCACGCGGTCTGCACGTCCAGCACGAACGCTGGTCCAACTGAGGCGCCAGGTGGAAATGGCATGGCAAGCCGTTCCACAGGACTACATCCAGCATCTCTACGATCGTCTCCATGGGAGAATAGCAGCCTGCATTGCTGCGAAAGGTGGATATACACTGTACTAGTGCCGACATTGTGCATGCTCTGTTGCCTGTGTCTATGTGCCTGTGGTTCTGTCAGTGTGATCATGTGATGTATCTGACCCCCAGGAATGTGTCAATAAAGTTTCCCCTTCCTGGGACAATGAATTCACGGTGTTCTTATTTCAATTTCCAGGAGTGTATATTTTACTTTTTTAAATTTTATACTTCTGTAAAATTTTCAACAAAAAATGTACTAGTAATAAAACTGTGTTTGTATGATATAACATGCAAAATCACACAATGTACGATCCACTGTACAACAGGCAGCGGGTCTTTACTTGAGAAATAAATAAATAACTGTCCTTTAAGGTGGGACTGCTTTCACGAATCCATGTGTCCAGTTTCGTTAGAAGTTGAGAGCAGTATTCTCCACTTTTAGTTTCACCTTTTTCATTATAGATAAACAACAAAATTCCTTTCGCATCCCAAAACACCGACGCCATGATCTTTCCCGCCAACGGCACCGTCCTTGCCTTCGTTAGAGCTGAAGACCTGGTTGTTTAGATTCGAGTGTGAACTGGTGAATCTTTGTTTCATCCGCTGTCATGTACCGATGCAAAAAGTAAAGTCTGTTTTTCTTAAAACGCACCAAACACTTCTCAGAATGTGTAGTGCGAATGCGTTTGTGATCCGCAGTGAGCACACGTAGCACCTACCTTGCACATAGCTTTCTTGTACTCAGTTCCTGGTGCAAGATGTGACCGACACGATCCTTTGATATGTCTGGAGCATTAGCAATTTCACTTTCCTCTGTACGCCGGTCTTCCAAAAGCATCTCATGCACTTTGTCGATGATTTTCAGTGTGCTGCACTTTTTGCATGACCTTCACGTGGATCAGCTTGGACGCTTTCACGGCCATGTTTAAACTCGGCCGCCCACTTCTCAGTGTGGAAATTGAAGGTGAAGAGCCACCATATACACTCCTGGAAATTGAAATAAGAACACCGTGAATTCATTGTCCCAGGAAGGGGAAACTTTATTGACACATTCCTGGGGTCAGATAAATCACATGATCACACTGACAGAACCACAGGCACATAGACACAGGCAACAGAGCATGCACAATGTCGGCACTAGTACAGTGTATATCCACCTTTCGCAGCAATGCAGGCTGCTATTCTCCCATGGAGACGATCGTAGAGATGCTGGATGTAGTCCTGTGGAACGGCTTGCCATGCCATTTCCACCTGGCGCCTCATTTGGACCAGCGTTCGTGCTGGACGTGCAGACCGCGTGAGACGACGCTTCATCCAGTCCCAAACATGCTCAATGGGGGACAGATCCGGAGATCTTGCTGGCCAGGGTAGTTGACTTACACCTTCTAGAGCACGTTGGGTGGCACGGGATACATGCGGACGTGCATTGTCCTGTTGGAACAGCAAGTTCCCTTGCCGGTCTAGGAATGGTAGAACGATGGGTTCGATGACCGTTTGGATGTACCGTGCACTATTCAGTGTCCCCTCGACGATCACCAGTGGTGTACGGCCAGTGTAGGAGATCGCTCCCCACACCATGATGCCGGGTGTTGGCCCTGTGTGCCTCGGTCGTATGCAGTCCTGATTGTGGCGCTCACCTGCACGGCGCCAAACACGCATACGACCATCATTGGCACCAAGGCAGAAGCGACTCTCATCGCTGAAGACGACACGTCTCCATTCGTCCCTCCATTCACGCCTGTCGCGACACCACTGGAGGCGGGCTGCACGATGTTGGGGCGTGAGCGGAAGACGGCCTAACGGTGTGCGGGACCGTAGCCCAGCTTCATGGAGACGGTTGCGAATGGTCCTCGCCGATACCCCAGGAGCAACAGTGTCCCTAATTTGCTGGGAAGTGGCGGTGCGGTCCCCTACGGCACTGCGTAGGATCCTACGGTCTTGGCGTGCATCCGTGCGTCGCTGCGGTCCGGTCCCAGGTCGACGGGCACGTGCACCTTCCGCCGACCACTGGCGACAACATCGATGTACTGTGGAGACCTCACGCCCCACGTGTTGAGCAATTCGGCGGTACGTCCACCCGGCCTCCCGCATGCCCACTATACGCCCTCGCTCAAAGTCCGTCAACTGCACATACGGTTCACGTCCACGCTGACGCGGCATGCTACCAGTGTTAAATACTGCGATGGAGCTCCGTATGCCACGGCAAACTGGCTGACACTGACGGCGGCGGTGCACAAATGCTGCGCAGCTAGCGCCATTCGACGGCCAACACCGCGGTTCCTGGTGTGTCCGCTGTGCCGTGCGTGTGATCATTGCTTGTACAGCCCTCTCGCAGTGTCCGGAGCAAGTATGGTGGGTCTGACACACCGGTGTCAATGTGTTCTTTTTTCCATTTCCAGGAGTGTACATTTACATGCCGCAAATGAATTTCGGCCGGTATTAAACCTTCTTTTACGAATCACTGCCCGATACTGGATTTTTTTCCATTTTCAACATCACGCGCACTGCAACTGCTTCGAACAGCTGTCTACAGTCAATTGCTGATCGGAATTGCTTGCAATTTCATATGGTGTACCAAGGTAAGGGGAAAAAATCGGTACTGCTGCGATCTCTGGGCGAGGCCGCGAACTTTCCAGACAGTTCTCGTATAGGAAGCAGCAGTTTTTTCTTAAGGTACGTGGTCCATGAGGCGACGCACACTAGCGACTGCGACGGGTCGCTACGTGACGTCAGAAGTTGCTTGCTGGCGCATGCGCAGTTCCAGTTTGGGATGCGACGCGCGACTGTTGCGGCAGCTGCCGCAGCACTGCACCAGTGAGCAGTGTTGCGACGGAAGTCGGATGACACAAAGACGTACGGCTGCCAGAAAGATGTCGAGCCAGTCAAGGAAAACTGAAATGAGCCACTCACAGGATGTGATTCTCTGTGAGCTGGTCTCGCAACATTCTTGCCTTTACGATTTGAAGAACCCTAAATATAGAGACACTATGGTCAGAGACAGAATTTGGGAAGAAATTGGTGCACAGTTGAAACTGGCAGGTGAGTGAAATATATAATATTTTCCCATTAATGCAAATTTTTCAGGCCTGTTATGAAAATCAGTATAATCCATGCAGATGTAGAATTAGAATGATGAAAATGAACTTGGTCAATTTTCGCATTACTCTTTTTTGTGACGATAAAAATTGAAAACGACAAGTACATTATAAAATGAATAATCTAAAGTACAACGAGAAAGTTACATTTTACAATACCTTCACTTTGAAAGTAAACGGTAGATTGGTGTCTTGATGATACCTTCTAGTTGTGAAAAACCACCACCAGATTGTTGTACAGCTTTCTGTAATCAATAGATGTTCGTTTTTGAGGAAGGCGTTTCTCAACAGATTGCGCAAACAGTATGCTGCAATAAGTAATTTGTCACATTCACTTCAATTCATTGGTAGAAGATGGTGCTCAAAAAACTTGTGCCAAAAGTGCACTACTGTTTTACAAGGCCCTTCTGGTCTGACACAGTTCACAATTGAAATTCGTCTTTTGTAAATCCTGGAGTCATCTTTTGAGTGCAGCTTGGCAAGATTAAATGTTCATGTCATCCATAACGATGTATGCTGTCAGAATATAAGAATGTGGAAGTTCATTTGGATGGGAATAAAGATTCAGTCGGCTATGAAAGTTGCCTTAGCTTGTTCCAAAAGTTTCTGCATGGGAGAAACTGACAAGTATAATTTGGGGAAATTTTGTGAACAAGCGCGGACATTATTTCTTCCACATTTCTGCCAGTGTATACTGTAGACGTTCAGAATGAAAATTCTAGAGATGTTTAAGGTGTAGCCCTATCTTGTTGTCAAGAACTTGAAACAATGCAATGACGCAAGCGTGCGCTTATTGTTAATAAACTTATCTTTCATTGGAATTTTAGGTGAAATGTGCAAAAACAGATGGAGGAATATTCGGGACTCGTATCAGAGAAATAAACGAGAAAGAAAGCTTGGAACAGGTTCAGATGCCTCAGCAAAACCACGAAAATGGGTTCTGCTTGATCACTTGGGTTTAAGAAACCTACATTTCGTGGCAATTTAAATGAAATTGTCAAGAGCATATGGAGAAATATTAGTAACTCATACCGGAGAAATATGACATAAAATGGTTTCATTAGGTCCAAATGTGTCAGCGAAACAAAACAAATGCATTCTCTATCGTGTGATGACCACACGATTCTCGTTGCGTGTCGACAGAACTGGCGGCTAGTCGCGACGCTCCCGGAGATATATGAGCCCAAATCTCGGAAACGGAGATCGATATCAATCTGATCTCAACTTTAAAAATAATTTCGGTATGTTAGCTTCCTTTCATCGGCAACGATGTATGACCTAACGTAAACCATACGTAAAGTAGCCAGCGACCACATTTTTCACTGTACACAATTCAAATTTTATGCAGTAGGTTACTTGTAAATTAAGTATCGGAATAACTGTGACGAATATCGGAAAAATAGACACTTCATTATCAAGCTGTGATGTGAAACTGTAAGATACGCAAACATCATCAATTTTTTGTGCCTTTTGCTTTCCTCACAATTGGTAGAGAAGTAATATACAGCGAAAAAAACACGCAAAACCGGAAGAGATACTTTTCAATTTTTTAAAGTAAAAGGAGAATCTGTATCGAAAAACTAACTCTGGGAGCCGATGTAACTTTGTTGCATTAACATACAGTATTTTTTACAGCAAGAAAATCGGAATTCTTATTTTTCTTATGTATTTGAATCCGCCGCCGCCGACCGGAGCTTGGGAAACAGCGACGTCTCCAGTCGTGTTGCGGCCGTGTCACCGTCTGCCAGGGTGGGAAAAAAGGAGGGGGCAGCGTCGCAGTCGCAGCCAACTGTCGCGTCTTGCACAACGTAACTTTACTTTGTTCTTTGTATCTTGTATTCTTTCTGCGTCACAAATACCATCGACAATCATTTTCCTCGTTAAATAGATCCGACGTTTTTACTGTTGAAACAATTTTCATTAATAAATGGCTGTCTGTTTACGTTATTATTTATACACGGTGTAAGATTTTTCTTTCCTTCGTATTGTAAATATATATTATATTTATTTCGTCTCTGTTGTGGAAGAACACTAACAGGGCATACAGAAAGCCCTTGTGCAACCTTTACAGTGTGTCACGAAAACAAAGGAAACATCAAAATAAAGTACACTAAAGCATAAAATCTGTTATTATGACACAAGTGTGCTCGCAGAGAAAATGGTTAACTTCCGTTATTAGCAGACGATCCGACAGTCTCCAATTTCCGCGCACGTGCAATCTGCAGCATATTCAAGATTTTAGAGCTCCACACTCGGTGCAGTCAGTTTATCACGGACGTCACTACCTCACTCGCGACGCGGTTGAAGGCTGATTTATATGCAAGGACGGTACGGGCACCAACGACAAGTTTGACCAGAAAGTCGCTCATGCTTAAGGGGAGGTTTACTATCTTTGATCCGAAAAAAGCATGTTCTCTGAGAATTTTTTTCTCGGGCTGTGTTATAGATATCAATGTCAAATGTGGTCAAAATGTTTATTGATATTTCCTCTACAAATTGGAATTTTTTCGACCGGAAATGTCGAAGAGCACAGGCGGAAGTGCCGTCGGAACGAAACAAAATTTCCATGTAGACTTCCACGCGCGGTATGTCACAGGTCAGCCGGCTCGTCTGAAATCAAAATTGAGTTGACTTTAGCGGAGTATATAAGATTCTTTAGGAGTTGCACCTCGCTTAAGTTATTAGGACCATAGGAAACAAAATGGCAGCCATTTGAAAAAATAGGGTTTTTTTCATATACTTTTCGACTTCGTCGGCCAAGTAAAAATATTTATAGCTGATGGATCGGAATAAAAGCGGTACAGCTCCTAAACAATTTAGTTAGCTTCGTCGGAAACAAAGAATCATGCCAATCGGTTCGGTAGATTTGAAGTTACAATACCGCGCGGTAAAAAAAAACGCCATTTCGAGAAAAACGCGTTTGAGGTTTTGACTACATATAAATGCAATATTATGCAACGTACGTTCAATCTGCTAATACGTATCCGTAAACTAGTCCTTCCTCTTCCTCACAGAGGGCGTTCTGCACGATCTGGGCCATCCTGCGCTGCTCCAGAGCCGATCGTACGGTCGGTGACAAGCGGTTTTTAGCCGCTTGAATCCGGTGGTCGTCCGAATGCTTGGCGAACTGCGTCGAATAGAGCCCCAGTGTTGCGTCCATCGTTGTCATGGTCTTCAGAATTGCTGAATACCCTTCTTTGAAGCTGCTCACTGCCAGGAAAGTCGCTATCTCCACAGTCTTCGCACCAGAATGCAAATGCTTGGGGGCTAACTTTCAAACACACGCGTTCAAACTTTCATTTGAATTTTGTGTGTTTCTTCCAAAGCACCGGTACAATAACTCGTCCTCCGAAAGAAAAAAAACTGGTGTGTGAAAAAGGCCGATTTCAGGCAGGTCCATTTTCTTGTTCAACCGCCAATAACAAAACAGTTCCGTTCCGGATTCGGAAAAACCGTTTCAGGGGTAGATTCTAAACACTTTTATGGATCCAAAAATGCAATATTAAAAAAAATCGATTTTTTGAACCAAAAGATAGTAAACCTCCTCTTAAAGAGTGCTGCGCCAGACCTTCCAGCGCATTTCCTGGCCCGCGTCCGGCTCCTCCGTGTGGGCTGGCGCATTCGGAGCAGACCAGCGACGGCGCACGCCCTCCCTCACACCCGCCTTATAACGAGCGCACAGCACTGCGTCAGTGTCAGCGGCTGGCTGCACGCGCTGCATACACGACGGCGCGGCCGCCTAGCCTGGCCTTGTCTGGCACCTCCATCACTCTCGCCCGGGTTTCGCGCCCGCCGGTTCACTTGCAGCGGGCGGAAGGCCGACATCTGAAATGCGGGGCCGCAGGAGTAGTTGTCGCTCGTTGGCGAACATCGCCTTATACGCCAACCGAGGTACAGTTTCAGCCTGACTGTGATGTGCAGTACGGTGTAACTGCAGTGCACAACTGTACGGTTAGATGAAATAATGATTACGGGCACGTGACAGTTTGGTATTGATTCGCAGGTGACCCTTTCAAGGCCGTTCGGAAATACCTGTCCTGTCGAAATTACCTCAACTTGTGACCTGTACAGGTGAGCCGGAGCTTATTTGTCAACAGAATGAGGACAAAGATTTAGCATAATTCACACTCAGTAATCCACAAAATGCTGCAGCAGGCGACTCTGATAGCGAGACTACTTGAGGCGGTCCGTTCCAAAACTGGTCTTATTCAATTTTTTTTACGAAATGAGTGAAGCCTACTCCGATTTTCTTCAGACTGATTAGTCTATATTCACTCAAACGTTGTTCTTTACCGTAGAAATCATTAGCTAAAAATCGGTCATCGTTCCAAAATTTGCCTTATTTACTCCAAGTGTCGTTCCAATAGTCGCCTTATCCTTCCAGCCAATGAAATTCTTCATATTCCAGTCAAAGGAAACGCGATATTTTTCCCGCGTTTTTACAGCTGTCGTCAGCAAAGTCTGAAGACGCGGGCAGTTTTGTGACAAAATAGGATTACGATGGAAGAAAGAATTACTCCAGCTCCAAAAGGCAAAGCAAGATGCCCTAAAAGTGATCCTGCTTTATGGAAGAAAACCAAGGAAAAATATAAAAGGTAAGAAAGACGTCAAATTTGTGCAGTGTGTTTACACGACTGGTTGAGGCTCTGGTGTCAATGATCAGTGAACGTATAAAGGCTAACAAAACGGCGGTGGTGGCTGCTGAAAATAAATTTTAGGTGTTCACAAATTTTTAGTAATACAATAGATTGTTTGCGCAGATATTTTTTTTTTATTTATGGTGACGAGCCGTTTCAAAACTCTCAGGGCTTTATCATCTGTAGTAGATCGCCCCAACTCCATACAAATTTTTTTATTCAGATAAACCTCAAAGTGTGAAATAGCATTTTCTGTAACAGTTATGATGACGGTCTGAACAAATTTATACAGCTACAACCACTGAGAATAATAATAGTAGTAATAATGGTAGTAGCAATAATTAATGGCATATTTGAGGAGTGTGCTACCATCTAGCGGGATTTGTGTCAATCAAATGGGGACATACGTCTTGCAAACGTCTGTCGTAATGTGCTGCCACCTAGTGGCATTGACGTTAACTCGTTTTACGTTTAACAGTATTCAAAGAATTTAAAACTACTACATCCACAAGGTGTCAAAACTTTGGGTGTTCACAAGCTCTTGTGCTCTTACACAGCAGCTGCCACTGCAAAACGGGAATGTAACAATATTATATTCCTCCGATTTAATCAAACACCACACTGGGATTTTATTATTAGTGTTCTATTCATGTCCCATTTACATCAGGAGCTATTTTCAGGCCATTATTTTTATCGTTACAGGCATAGGCCAATTCAACCACCACAACATCCACAATGCAGTCATAATGAACCAACGTACAAATGCAGGAAATTTAGGATGTTAGACATTCAACAGTTCCATAAGAACGTCTACAGCTCTCCCAATAAAATTGAGCAAGACACTTTTATACTGAAATATCTGAGAGCAGAAAATCCTAAAAGAGAGAGACGCGCAAAAGAAGGTAGCAGTAGGAAGAGTGTTGCTATTGAGTATTTTGTTAAACTTGCTAATACCGATAAATTTCAAGTAAAAGTGTGCCAAAAAACATTTCTCAATATTTTACATGTCAGTAAAGATAGAATTCAGAGAATTGACAGAAATCACTACCAAACCGGTGAAATGCCTAAAGAGAAAAAGATCTGGTGCTAGAGACAGGCCACAGTACGATGCAAAGAGACAATCTGTAAAGTCTTTTATTGGACGTTTGAAGTGCTGTGCAAGTCACTATTGTCGAGGAAAATCGTTGCAAAGAAAATATCTTCCCGGAAACTTAAGCACTGCAAAGTTACACAGGATGTATAATGCAGAGGTATGTCATGATATGAGAGTGAAGCGATGGTTCTTTCGCAACATTTTCACAACAGGATACAACATCGGCTTTGGTTCCCTGTAAAAGATGCATGTTCTACGTGCATTGAACTTAAGGGAGAAATTGAGCACGCAAAGGATACGACAGAAAAGAATTAGATGATTATTCAGTTTAGGATTCATAAGTTAAAAGCTAAAGCTTTTTACGCAAAGCTGCAAGAAAAAAGGGTTGATATGCTCACAATGTCATTTTACTGTCAGAAAAATCTGGTTAATCCTAAAATACCGGATCAAATTGCCTACTATAGTCGTCAGATATACACCTATAATTTTACAGTTGTGATGGGCCATTCACATACTGAATTGACAGTACAAAATGTTTTCACATATACGTGAATGGAACGCGAATACAAAAAGGGATCAAATGAGATATCCTCTGCAATATTTGACACACTTTCTAAAAGTGATTTACCGAATTACTCAATTTTGCGACTTTGTGCTGATGGCTGCGGAGGACACAATAGAAACTCTACAGTGATAATGATGTGCTGCTATTTTCTGTCAAAAGTGAGTCCCCCAAATGTGAAGCGTATTGAACTCATATTTCCTATGCCAGGACACTCCTTTCTGCCATCGAACGGAGTATTTGGACAAATAGAGAAGGACATTAGGACCAGGCCAGTATTTGCAACCCAAAAGAGTATGAAGATAGTTCCGCATCGCATGCTCAGGTTTCTAAACTGGGTGTGAATTGCACAGTGAGAGACTGGAATAAGGCTGCTGACAAAATGACGAAAAAACCAAGTAGATGGCATTTCAAATTTTCTTCAGCAAAGCGGTTCATCTTGTGTAAAACGTCTGAAGGAAACGTGACAGTACAAGGAGAACCGAATCACAATGTAGACTGTGGTTCAGAAAGGTCTGTGATGAAGAAAGGTAAACGTTTGATGAATATGGATGTTCCACAAGTTGTGTCCTCAGGAGTGCCCTTGAACCCAACCAAGATTAAGGGCGTAGAGCATTTGCTACAAAAACATTTTGGATTGGAGTGGAAGGTGAATGAAGAACTGGCTTTCTACAAGAATTTGTTAACGTCCAATACTGGAGAAACAAATTACTCCCCTGAAGAGACAATCAACGAATATTGTGAAACTCATGAGGATTTGACAGACTTAGTTATTTGAATTCTGCTCTACGAATAATTATGTAGAATCATTATTGTTTACTATGAACTGTGTTTTTTTTTAAGTTCTAATAAATGAGTATAAACTGAATGCATCAGCACTATCACAAATGCACAAAAAAGTATATTCCTGAGTACAAGAACTACGCACTTGCAGTGTGCTGCAACAAAACTTGTCTAATCCTGGATACAAAGCAACATAACCAATTTCTCGATGGGAATAATTATATTCCCAATTAATCATGACTTTATTTATTAAAATTATTCATTCCTACCAGGAAAAGAGTTCAGTTTCTGTCGGCATTAAGAAGTTTTTAGTTTTTTGTGACTCCTGTAAAATTTCTTATCATGGATAAGGCAAGTTTTGGAACAGACCGCCTCACTTATCGCTCCCACAACGTCCAGCGCCAAATTCACGCAGTAGATAGCGAACACAATGCACATCATGTCACGTCAAATGGCGCGATACAGCGGTCTCCAGAGAGCCATAAAGCTGCCCATACTGTGACAAGCCGGCGACGTATTCAGCCTACAAAAAAATGGCTCTGAGCTCTATGGGACTTAACTTCTGAGGTCATCAGTCCCCTAGAACTTAGAACTACTTAAACCTAACTAACCTAAGTACACAACATACATCCATCCCCGAGGCAGGATTCGAACCTGCGACCGTAGTATTCAGCCTACATTCTAACAACATACGCGCCTGTTGCTCCCTTGTTGACCACCTATGTAGGACTATGTTTGGTCTTTGACTGTGGCTGGGTTTCTCATAGCAGTAGGACGGGCTTGAGCTTTATTCACGGAGTCGCAGTATTTCAAAGGGTTCATTCTTTGCATAACCGCAACTAGCCAGAAGTTTGTGTTGTGTTTCGAGCTCTCAATCTGTACCGAACTTGTAAACAGTATTTTTTTACAAATAAAGATAACGGAAGCACGGTTCCGACACGAAGTAGGAAGAACAGGTTTATATGATATACTGATCAAGCTAATCTCGGTATACGGAAAGCCAGAAGTCAACTATACGTTTTGTTTACATAACGATATGTACCTTTGTGTTCAGTACTACTAGGACAGTCATAAAATTGTATCACCTCCAAAAAAAATCAGGTTGTAGCCATGAAACTTGATGTGGTGTTGTACCTTCTGTATATATTCATTCTTTGACAGGACACATTTTTCCAACGGTGGATGACTTGGCGGAGGTCTTGGTGGCAGAAAGCTGCTTTTTTATGATAATGATGCAAGCTGAAGAAACGACTTAAAATTTGTACCACAACCTGGGTTCAAATCCAGGTCGTCTTGTTTACTTGGCAGAAATGCTAACCATTACACCACCATGGCACTACAGTTAACGTTGCTGCACGAACTGCCCAAGTCGAATGCCCTCCCCAACACAAACTTAAATTCACATCTTCAACTTGTTTTCCCCCTACATTGCCACTATTGCCGTGGCACAAATTTTAATTCATTTCTTCAGCTTCTGTCATTACCGTAGATAAAGATGAGACTTAAATGTCTTTGGGAATATTAATTATAAGGTTGCAATTTTGTTTTTCCGTAAACGTTACACCTCCAAAATTACATTTTTGTCTTTATGGAAATGTGTACTACGCAGTGATTTCTTCATCTGGGGAAAGAAGAAGAAGCCACCGAGTGTCATGTCAGGAGAATATGTGACAGACCAAGGCAGCAGCATGTGTGATTGTGAATAATAGGGTAAAGAGAGATAAAGAGCGAGGATGTGTTTCAAAAAGAATTTCATAGGTATTAATACGAAAGAGTTGCCACTACCTGTATGAAAGAGTTCCCGCCACCTGATGCTCTGTCAGGCAGGAAATAACTGGAGGGATGAGGGGGAGGTGAGGAGGGGATTAAAGGGAGGAGAGGTGGGGAGACTGCTTTTCCCAGCATCCTCTGCCAGTGGTATTGTGAACTAACTCAGTCAGTATTGGAAAAGTAGGACGAGCACATAGGGCAGCTGCTTTCACTGACCTGGTGTGGGAGGTGTATGTTTGGGAGCAGGGTGTGCAGGTGCTGCAACTGGAAGTAACCACTTGAGGTGGGAATTCCCCCACAAAGAACACTGCAGTGAGCACCAGCACATGATACAGCTCAGCAGATGGCATGTGTGCTTGTGTGAAGACACAATCGAGAGGTTTTTAACAGTGTAATTACGTGCGGTGAGTTATGTTGACGTTGATTTCATGACAGTATTCCTTGCATGATTGGGAAAAAGTGACCTATTTACTTATTTAATTACTCCTATTTTATGTACTTTACAAGACCTGCATCTCCCAAAATTAAATAAACAGCAGAGACTGATGAGCTTTTTCTTCCAAGTAGAGAGATCCAACCGCCGCAAACTGGAATGAAAATTGAATTTTACTAATAAACAGTATATTGTTATGCCCTCTGCATTGTAGATGAATTTCCTGTCACTGGATTCTTCCCGTCCACCAGCTCGGTGATTTTTTCCCACCAGTTTTTTCTGGGATGGGTGGGAAGGGATGGGACAAGGGGTGGGGGGGGGGGGAGGGGGATGACCTCTGGTGGTGGCATTGTACACTAGCTCAGTCGACCTCTGCATGTAAAGGTGAGCACACACACAAAAATTTTCCAAAAAGACAATACCTCTGATCTGCATCAGTGTAATTACATAATTAGGATGTGTAGTTGCTGGACAAGGTAATACTTTCACCTTCCAGTCCAATAGTTCAGCACAGACTGAGTGTTTCCCACCATTTATCCATGTGGGGATGGGGGAGGGGTGGGTTGAGCTTTTCTCACCGATTTCCAACAGGGCAGCAACCAAAATAAAGAAAATAAACTACCCTATGTCCTTCCTCTCCAGTAGCTCAGCACAGACCAAGTCTCTTTCCCCCATGAGTTTCCTGGTGGGGGACGGGAATGGGAAGGGGGTGGGGGGAGGGGAAAGGAAGGGATGTGGTGGGATGGGGGAGGGGAGAGGGTGGGGAAGGGGAGGCAGCTGGGGGATTTCCCTGAGGGCGAGGGTTTAACTAGTTGATCAATTTAATAAATTAGTCAATTAATTTTATATCAAAAGTTTGCTTGTATCAGTGAGGGGGAGGGGGGAGAGGTTGGGGACTTCCCAGAAAGATGGAAGTGTTGGAGGAGGAGAGATGTGGAGGATTCTCAGAAGGACTGATTATCCCCAGGGGGTCATAAATCAACCCCAGGGAGTCATAAATCAACCCCAGGGAGTCATAAATCAACTAACCAAATAGACAGTTAAGAGGAACATGAGGGGAAGAGGGAGGGGGAGAGATTGCCATCTTGAATAAATTTGGCAACACTGCAGAGTGGGGAAGAAACGGCTTTTCCCCTACTGCTATTGTGTCCTGTAGAGAGTGAGCTGAAGCATTGTCACACTGCAAATACAACGCTTTGGACAGCTTCATGCAACACTTCATCTCGGCAGCCGTTGGTCACCTGGGCGGAGGTTTTGATGGTATGCACCTGTGATGGTTTTACTGTTATGAGCATAATCTGTTAACTCCTCACCATGACAGTCCACCCACCAGAAGAAAAAGAAAAAAAAATACCCTCTGCATCTACTTGTCCAATTATAGCTGGGTCTTCGTCCTTTTGGGTTGTGGTGAATCTACATGTCTCCACTAGTTCTTTTATTCCTTTTTCACGGAGCCATAGCAACACACCCATCACTCATCTGTGGTGATTAGGCAGCTAAGGAAGTCATCTCAACAAGCTGAAACATTTACGCTGCTGCCTTGCATTTTCGCTGAACACTTTCACCAACTCAATATCAATTGTTGCAGTGTTGTTGCCTTTCAAATGCAGAAAACGAGTTACAATACTCCACTATATCAATGGACTGCGCCATTTGTATTGGCTCCTGTAGCAGTGTGCTATAGTACTGCAGCACGGGATTTCAGTGTGATGAGACTTTACAGCCATCACCTACATATCACCTCGCACATGCACAAAGCCTCTCAGTTGTTTTTGGTACATTGAAGATTTATTACTTGGGGGAATTTCTCGTAATTAAATGTCAGTTCTCAACCCATCAGCAGTAAAGGCTTTCAGGAAATCACAAGATGAATAATAATAGAATAATAACACTTCACAGAATTGCTGTTATTCCGTGTGGTCGTGCAGTTAGAAATGTCAAGTTACAGAGCAGAAATAAGAGGGTTTGTGTCCTGCTGTATGAAAACTTCATTCCTTTTTCATTTTTGCTTTTGGACTCCATGGTCTAGGGGTAGCGTCTTTGATTCATAATCAGAACGTCTTTGGTCCCGGGTTCGAATCCCGCCACTGCTTAAATTTTGATTAATAATCAGCATTGGCAGCCAAAGACTTCCAGCATAAGAAGTCACCCCTCATTCTGCCAACGGCCTTGTCAAAGAGGGTGGAGGAGCGGACAGAGGTCCAGGGCACACTCTTGTCCTAGGGATGGAAAACTGCCCCTAAAGGCAGAAGAATCAGCAATGATCAATGACATGAGGATGCAGAAGGCAACGGAAACTACTGCATTAAGGTTGGTTGGTTGTTTGAGGTGAAAGGGACCAAACAGCAAGGTCATCAGTCCCTTGTTTCAAATAGACTCCATTCTGCTAACGGGACGTCTCAGAAAGAGCAGAACAATAAAACGGAAAAAGGGGAAACGTAAAAGGGCAGTCACGTTGTCATTAGTAAAAACAAACGAGGGAAGTTGGCAAGAGAACGAACCCAACACTATGCTGAAGCAGCATAGGCAAGACCACCTGTGACTGAAAAGGGACAACCGCTATAATGCAGAAAGTACGTATGGGAATAGAGAAACTATCCAAGCCTTAAAAAGAAGGGGTAAAAACAGAGTAAAAGGGAAAGAAAAGAGGATTCCAGGCAGGGAGGTGAATCGGGAATCTCTGAACACCGCCTACAGTGGGAGACACCCAAACACTCACCACCCTGCCCCAACACCAGAGGGAGATTAAAAACTTTAAAACTGAGAATAAAAACCACTCTCCCGGAGGAAACCTAGAACCAGAGAGACCATCCGGGAATCGTCAGCCAACATCAAAGGTAAAGTGTGGGGGAGTCTGTACTTCGCACGCAGAGCCAAAAGAAGGGGGCATTCAACCAAAATGTGGGCCACTGACTGGAAGGCTCCACAACCACATAGCGGGGGTGGCTCATCACGCAAAAGGAAACCATGGGTCAGCCTGGTATGGCCAATGCGGAGACGACACAGTGTGGTCGAGTCCTTGCGGGAGAGGCGAAAGGAAGAACGCCATGGGCCTGGATTCACCTTAATGGCACGAAGGTTATTAGACAGTGGAGTAGCCTCCCAAGAACTGGCCCATGACTGTGCAAAGTGGGATTTGATGTGAAGCCGTAAATCCGCTGCAGGAGGGGTTACAGAAAACGGGGGGTAAGTAACTGCTCCCCCAGCCAAACGATCAGCGAGCTCATTACCCGGGATACCCACATGGCCCGGGACCCATAGGAAGTCAATGGAACAAGCAGCACGGTGAAGATCAGCGAGATGGTCATGGATGGCAGAGACCAAGGGATGGCGCGAAAAACACCGGTCAATAGCAAGAAGGCCACTGATCGAGTCCGTACATAACAAAACGCGGTTGTGTTGGGATTGTTTAATAAAGGTAAGGGCCCGGGAAATGGCCATCAATTCCGCAGTAAACACCCCACATGAGGGTGGCAGCAGATGATTTTCCGTTCCAACAAAGGACGTGAAGGCATACCCAACATGATCAGCAGATTTAGAGTCATCAGTGTAAAAAACAACAGCATCCCGAAACTCCCATAAAATTTGGCGGAAAAAGGAACGGAACACCACCGGGGAGATGGAATCTTTCGGACCGCGGCGGAGATCCATCCGAATTCGAGGCGAGGAACTAACCAAGGAGGGGTGGAGGGGAGGGAGCGAGGAAGACAGGACAAAGAAGGAAGCCGAAAATCACGGTTAAGAGACGCAAGGCGCAGCCCAACCGGTAAACCCGCCCGAGGGCGGGAGTCAGGCGGGCGACGTCCATGGTCTGGGAATAGGATAGAATAGGAAGGATGAGCGGGAGAAGAACGGATAGTAAGGGCATAAGACACCAGAAGCTGGGACCGCTGAACAGAAAGGGGGGGGGATCCCAGCTTCAACCAGGAGACTATCAACAGGGCTAGTAGGGAAGGCACCGGTGGCCAAACGGATACCACGATGGTGGACTGGATCCAGCACGTGCAGCGTGGAAGGAGCAGCTGAACCATAAACTTGACAACCATAGTCCAAACGTGACAGAACTAGAGCATGATAAAGACAGAGGAGGAGGGAACGGTCCGCACCCCAAGAGGAGTGGGCAAGGAAGTGAAGGACATTGAGTTTACGGAAACATCCTACCTTCAGGAGTCTGATATGGGGCAGCCAAGTGAGCTTGTTGTCGAAAAGAAGACCTAGGAAACGAAACTGTGGAACCACAGGCAATCTTTGTGCAGCGAGATAGAGCTCTGGATCAGGGTGGACCGTAGTACGGCGACAGAAGTGGACCACCCGCGATTTTAAAGGAGAGAATTGAAACCCGTGTGAGAGGGTCCATGCAGAGGCACGCCGTATAGCCACCTGGAGCTGCCGTTCTGCAGATGGCATCGAGGAGGAACTAACCCAAATGCAGAAATCATCCACATACAGGGCAGGGGCGACCAAGGGACCGACAGAGGCCACAAGTCCATCGATAGCAATGAGGAAAAGAAGGACACTCAAGACAGAACCCTGTGGGATGCCCGTCTCCAGGGTCCGTGGAGAACTAAAAGCAGTACCAACTCTAACTCTGAATGACCGATGGATCAGGAACTGGCGGATAAAAATCGGGAGTGGGCCCCGAAGACCCCACTGATGAAGGGTTAGTAAGATGTGATGGCGCCAGGCCGTGTCATAGGCCTTGCGAAGGTCAAAAAACACTGCAACCAAATGGCGGCGCTGGGAAAAAGCCTGCCGAACTGCGGATTCCAAGCGAAGTAAATGATCGATTGGAGATCGTCCCTCTCTAAAGCCACACTGGTAAGGGGACAATAGATCCCGAGATTCGAGGACCCAAGTGAGCCGACGGGCTACCAGCCGTTCAAGTAACTTACAACCAACATTGGTCAAACTAATTGGCCGATAGCTGTCAACAGATAGGGGGTTCTGACCAGGCTTAAGGACAGAAACCACAATGCTATCCCTCCACTGAGAAGGGAAGTCACCCTGGAGCCAAATACGGTTAAACACCCGAAGAAGATGGTGCCGTTGTGGAGCACTGAGATGTTGAAGCAGCTGGTTATGAATGGAATCGGGGCCAGGGGCGGTATCATGAGAAGAAGATAGAGCAGAAAGAAATTCCCATTCAGTGAAAGGTTCGTTGTAAGATTCTGACTCACAAGTGGTGAAACATAAGGCGACAGCTTCAGCCTGCTGTTTTTGATGAAGGAAAGCAGCTGGATAGGAGGCCGACGCTGATGCCACTGCAAAATGGGTCGCAAGATGTTCTGCGAGAACTAATGGGTCCGTACAAATGCCATCTGGGAGGTGAAGGCCTGGGAGGGTGGACTGCCGATGGCAACCTTGGAGAGAGCGAAGTGTAGCCCATACCCGCGACAGAGGGACAGTGGAACCAAGGGAAGAAATGAATCGTTCCCAACATATCCGCTTGCTCTGTTTGATTAAATAACGGGCTTTAGCGCGAAGGCGCTTAAAGGTAGAAAGGCTGGCTACAGATGGGTGCCTCTTGAAGTGTTGCAAAGCTCGACGGCGATCACGGATGGCAATGGCAATGGCCGTACTCCACCACGGGACTTGCCGACGACGAAATTGTCCAGATGAGCGTGGGACAGCAAGGGTAGCAGCGCGAACAATCGCGTCAGACACGTCACGTAGGACGTCATCAATACAACCCGACAAAGAGGGAGAAAACTCGACCTGTGCAGTGTATAGAGGCCAATTGGCGCGGTGGAAAGACCAACGAGGTAACCTGTCCATCGGGGAGCGGGAAGGGAGCGTGATAATCAACGGGAAATGGTCACTATCACAAAGGTCGTCGTGTGGCGACCAGTGTAATGAAGGGAGGAGAGAGGGAGAAGAAAGAGAAAGATCAATGGCAGAAAAGGTACCATGACCAGCACTGAAATGAGTAGGGGAGCCATCATTAAGAAGGCACAGGTCGTGGTCTGCAATAAATTGGTCGATAAGAAGACCTCGTCTAGATGGAAAGGCACTGCCCCACAAAGGATGATGAGCATTAAAATCCCCAAGGAGGAGGAAGGGAGGAGGAAGTTGCTGAAGAAGGGTGGTTAAGGCAGCAGGTGTAAAAGTCCTGTCAGGAGGGAGATAAAGATTGCATACTGTGACTGCAGAGTCTAAGTGGACCCTAACAGCAACCGCTTCCAATGTAGTTTGGAGAGGAATCCACGTGCTAGCAATGTCTGTACGGACCAACGTACAAACGCCACCAGAAGCCCGCAAGGGTCCGACCCGATTTCGACAGAAAACACGGAACCCACGGAGGGTCGGTGAGTGAGCATCAGTAAAATGAGATTCCTGGAGAACCACACAAGCTGCTGAGTAGGACGAAAGAAGGGATTTCAATTCCGGAAGGTGACGATAATAGCCATTACAATTCCATTGGAGAACCACAGAACGATGGTTTAAATGAGGGCTGAACACGCTAAATCCAGTCATACCGCCGGGTCCCCACCAGTCACCGACAAGGAGGGGGCGACATCCATAAAAGACAGGTCAGAATCCGGTTGCGAAGTCGGGGAAGGGACCTCCGGTGATACCAGAGGCTCTTTGTCCCGGGACTTATGCTTCTTCTTCTTTTCAGGCTGAGATCGAGGAGGGCTGTGTGGCATAATGGAGCCAGCTGCAGCAAGATCAGGAACAGAAAGAGACCGGGCAACCTGGGGGCCGATAGACCGCGGCTCTCGCGGTCGCCGCGCTGCAGCAGACCTCTGACCTGGAAGGTGCCGGGAAGGGGCATCCCGGGAGAGGCGCCCTTGACCGGCAGACGCCGAAGGAGTGGGACACTTCTCCGGCTGGGGAGGGGGAGCAGCGCCCATAGGAACAGGTGTGGGAGCCGCAGGGGTGGGGGGTGGGGGGAGGAGAGGGGTCCGGGATGGGGGTAAGGAAGGGGGAGGAAGGGATGAAGATGTAACCAAGGCGTAACTAGATGTCATGGACACAGGGTGCAATCGTGCATATTTCTTACGGGCCTCTGTGTAGCTTAAACGATCAAGGGACTTATACTCCTGTATCTTTTTTTCTTTCTTATAGACTGGGCAATCTGCTGAACGTGGAGAATGACTACCATGACAATTTACACATACAGGAGGGGGAACACAGGGACTCCCCTCATGCAGTGGACGTCCACAGTCACCACAGAGAGGGTCCTGGGAACAGCGAGAAGACATGTGGCCAAAACGCAAGCACTTAAAACACCGCATAGGAGGTGGGATGTACGGCTTCACATCACAGCGATAGACCATAATCTTAACTTTCTCAGGAAGGGTATCCCCTTCAAAGGCCAGGATAAAGGCACCAGTATCAATACGATTATCCTTAGGACCCTTCTGAACACGCCGAACAAAGTGAACACCCCGCCGTCCGAGATTGTCCCGAAGTTCCTCATCAGTTTGAAGGATGAGGTCTCTGTGAAAAATCACACCTTGTACCATATTTAGAGACTGGTGAGGGGTAATGGACACGGGAATTGTGCCAAGATGGGTACAGGCACGAAGGGCCGCAGATTGGGCAGCCGAAGCAGTTTTTATTGGCAACGAACCCGACCGCATCTTGCTCAGGGAGTCCACTTCGCCGAACTTGTCTTCAATGTGTTCCACAAAGAATAAAGGTTTGACACTGGTGAAAGTATCTCCATCAGTCCTAGTGCAAACTAGATAACGGGGGAAAGGTTTTGCCCCTAGACGACGGGCCTGACCCTCCTCCCAGGGGGTAGCCACGGAAGGGAAGGCCGAAGGAGCAAGAGAAGCAGCACTTGAGGAATCAGTACCACGCAGAGAGACGGCCGCAGAAGAGCGGCCAGAGTTTTGGACCCGTATGCGTTTCATCTGCATAGCGTCCGCCCTGATACCACCCACTCCGATCAGGGGCTCTCCTCACGGGCGCCACCCAGCCACAGCAAGGGCCGTCTGGCACGGCGGCCATTGCCGGGAGTTCCGATGCTCCAGGATGACGAGCAACCACTCCAAGGCATGCATGAGGAGGTCACAGCTCAGGTATCAGAAGTGTGATCCCTGTGTGTTCAGGGGGCTCAACCAAAAGGGTACATAGCGACCCCACCACACGGGCTGGCTACCGTGCTGGCTATGCACCCTAGCATCAGACAACGACGTAAAAGAAAAGGTGGAATGTACTAGGAGGGCGCACGTCGGAGACACTAGGTAAGGTGCTCTTCCCCAAATGGCTCACACTACGGAAGAGAAATTTTGGTATGGAGGTCAAACCCCAGAGGGGGACCAAGGAATGCCAAAAGGAGGAGATGAGTACGCAGCAAAGCCGGAGTGTAAAACCAACAAAACCAGGAGGATAGCGGGGGCCAACATAAGCAAGGACACCAAGAGAGGGAGAGGAGAGGGCGAGGGGAAAGGGGTATGGAGGGGAAAGGAGGGGAAGGGAAAGGAAATGCAGCCCGGGAGAGAAAGAAGGCTGCAATGGCTCGGGGCCCCGTGCTCGCCACGCACGTGTCCACAAAAGAGTTGTGGACCCCCTGGGGGGACTACTGCATTAAAGACCATAATGTGTATCCACAGAACATGTGGCCTGTAATTGAAGAAGTGTCATGATGATCTCTCCATTGGCAAAAGATTCCGGAATAGTCCCCCATTTGGATCTCCGGGAACGGACTGCCAAGGAGAAGGTTACGAATGAGAAAAAGACTGAATAATCAATGAAAAGATAACGTTCTAAGAATCAGGGTGCAGAATGTCAGAAGCTTGAATATGGTATGGAAACTAGAAAATTTGAAAAGGGAAATGCAATGGCTCAATCGAGATATAGTAAGGGTCAGTGAAGTGAAGTGGAAAGAAGACAAGGATTTCTGGTCAGATGAGTATAAAGTATTATCAACAGCAGCAGAAAATGGTACAATGGGAGTAGGATTCGTTATGAGTAGGAAGGTAGGGCAGAGAGTGTATTACTGTGAACAGTTCAGTGGCAGGGTCGTTCTTATCAGAATCGACAGCAAACCAACACCGACAATGATAGTTCAGGTATACATGCCAATGTCGCAAGCTGAAGATGAAGAGATGGAGAAAGTGTATGAGGATACTGAAAGGGTAATACAGTATGTAAAGGGAGATGAAAATCTAATAGTCATGGGAGACTGGAATGCAATTGTAGGGGGAGGAGTAGAAGAAAAGGTTACAGGAGAATATGGGCTTGGGACAAGGAATAAGAGAGAAGAAAGATTAATTGAGTTCTGCAACAAGTTTCAATGAATAATCTGTTCAAGAATCACAAGAGGAGGAGGTATACTTGGAAAAGGCTGGGTGATACAGGAAGATTTCAGTTAGATTACATCATGGTCAGAGAGAGATTCCAAAATCAGATACTGGATTGTAAGGCATGCCCAGGAGCATACATAGCTCAGGTCACAATATAGTAGTGATGAAGAGTAGGCTGAAGTTTAAGACATTAGTCAAAAAGATGGTTCAAATGGCTCTGAGCACTATGCGACTTAACTTCTGAGGTCATCAGTCACCTAGAACTTAGAACTAATTAAACCTAACTAACGCAAGGACATCACACACATCCATGCCTGAGACAGGATTTGAACCTGCGACCGTAGCGGTCGCTCGGCTCCAGACTGTAGTGCCTAGAACCGCATGGCCACTCCACCCGGCAAGACATTAGTCAAGAAGAATCAATACGCATAGAAGTGGGACATGGAAGTACTACGGAATGATAAGATATGGTTGAAGTTCTCTAAGGCTACAGATACAGCAATAAGGAATGACTCAGTAGGCAGTACAGTTGAAGAGGAACGGATATCTCTAAAAAGGGCCATCACAGAAATTGGGAAAGAAAACATAGGTACAAAGAAGGTAACTGCAAAGAAACCATGGGTAACAGAAGAAATAATTCAATTGATTGATGAAAGGAGGAAGTACAAAAATGTTCTGGGAAACTCAGGAATGGAGAAGTACACATCACTGAGGAATGAAATAAATTGGAAGTGCAGGGAAGCTAAGACAAAATGGCTGCAGGAAAAATGTGAAGCCACCTAAAAAGAAATGATTGTCGGAAGAACAGACTCAGCATACAGGAAAATCAAAACAACCTTCAGTGACATTAAAAGCAAGGGTGATAACATTAAGAGTGCAATGGAAATTCCACAGCTAAATGTAAAGGAGAGAGTGGATAGGTGGAAAGAATACATTGAAAGCCTCTATGAGGGGGAAGATTTGTCTGATGTGATAGAAGAAGAAACAGGAGTCAATTTAGAAGAGTTAGCGGATCCAGTATTAGAATCAGAATTTAAAAGAGCTTTGGAGGGCTTAAGACCAAATAAGGCAGAAGGGATAGATAACATTCCATCAAAATTTCTAAAATCTTTGGGGGAAGTGGCAACAAAATGACTATTCACATTGGTGTGTAGAGTGTATGAGTCTGGCACATACCATCTGAGTTTCAGGAAAGCATCATCCACACAATTCCGAAGACAGCAAGAGCAGACAAGCGCGAGAATTATCGCACGATCAGCTTATGCATCCAAGTTGCTTACAAGAATAATATACAGAAGAATGGAGAAGAAAATTAAGGATGTGCTAGATGAAAATCAGTTTGGCTTTAGGAAAGGTAAAGGCACTAAAGAGGTAATTCTGATGTTGCAGTTAATAATGGAAGCAAAACTACAGAAAAATGAAGATATGTTCATAGGATTTGTCGACCTGAAAAAAGCATTCAGCAATGTAAAATGGTGCAAGGTGTTTGAAATTCTGAGGAAAGTGGGGGTAAGATTTCGGGAGAGACGGGTCATATACAATATGTACAACAGCCAAGAGGGAATAATAAGAGTGGATGACCAAAAATGAAGTGCTCACATTAAAAAGGGTATAAGACAAGGATGTAGCCTTTCACCCCTACTGTTCAATCTGTAATCAAAAAAGCAATGATGGAAATAAAAGAAAAGTTCAGGAATGGAATTAAAACTCAAGGTGAAAGGATATCGATAGGATTTGCTGATGACATTGCTATCAAGAGTGAAAGTGAAGAAGAATTACATGACCTGTTGAATGAACAGTCTAATGAGTACAGAGTATGGATTGAAAATAAATCAAAGAAAGACAAAGGTAATGACAAGAAGAAGAAATGAGAACAGCGAGAAACTTAACATCAGGATTGCTGGTCACGAAGTAGACAAAGTTAAGGAATTCTGCTACCTAGGCAGTAAAATAACCAATGATGGATGAAGCAAGGACATCAAAAGCAGACTAGCAGTGGCAAAAAGGGCATTCCTGGCCAAGAGATGTCTACTAATATCAAATATTGGCATTAATTTGAGGAAGAAATTTCTGAGAATGTACGTCTGGAGTACAGCATGGTATGGCAGTGAAACATGGACAGTGGGAAAACCAGAACAGAAGAGAATCGAAGCATTTGAGATGCGGTGCTACAGACGAATATTGAAAATTAGGTGGACTGATAAGATAAGGAATGAGGAGGTTCTGCGCAGGATCGGAGAGAAAAGGAATATCTGGGAAACACCGACAAGGAGAAGGGACAGGATGATAGGACATCTGTTAAGACATGAGGGAATGACTTCCGAGGTACTAGAGGGAGCTGTAGAGGGCAAAAACTGTAGAGGAAGTCAAAGATTGGAACACATCCAGTAAATAATTGAGGACATAGGTTGCAAGTGCTACTCTGAGATGAAGAGGTTAGCACAGGTGAGGAATTCATGGCGAGCCGCATCAAACCAGTCACAATACTGATAACCAAAAAACAGATTCTAGAGCCAACAATTACATTTGGATTCTTACTTGTCACAAATATTTATCCATTTTTCCTGAATGTGTAGCAATTTTTGAGCGTGTCTTTAGGCAGGAACATAAGAGTAGAGTCCGGGCAGAACATCATGGCTGGTAGACGTGCAAATGGCAGGGCACGTATGGAGAGAGCAGTAGTGGTGAGGGGTGTGAGCATGTGTTGCAAGGGAAATGCTGAGTGCTGGAGGGGAAGTGCCATTATAAACTGAAGCAGACACACACATTTTTTGTAAGTATTAAGTGAGCCCCCTCCATGCCCAGAGGTGCATGGTGACCATTCAGAAAGATCTGTCCCCTCTGCTTTGCTCAGTATCTTAAAAGAATTCCACTGAAAATGCAGTGATTTATTTTTGCCAGCAATTTATTTTTGCCTGGCTTGTTAACCATTTGTAATCTTCAGAGAAGTGCCATGAGTGTTGAATTTTGAGTAAAACCTACACATTGCTCTTTCTGCCACATTAAAATTTGCTTCTTTTGCAAAAACACAGCAGAATTTATACACTCTCACATCAATGACATGTTGTGCAGGTGCAACTGCAAGAGAATTCTGAAACAGTGGTTTATTAAGTTTATTAAATGGGGAACTAAGGAAAAGTAAAGTCAGTATCTTATGAAAATGCACATCCCCAGTACAAAATAAATGTGTAATGCCTTCACTTATATTATTCCAAGGCCCACAGTATTTCTCATTTCGCCAGCTATCGATGGCACTTAAAATGATATTCTTTCATCGAAAAAATCTGTAGTTAGTGGAATAACACAGTAGATAATGAAATTTGCATAATACCTATACAGTAAAATATCTCCTCTTTGTGTACTACAGTTTGCCAAAATTTTATTTTGATATCTCAAACCATTTATGAAATTTGAGGAATGTGGATATTTCACTCTGGCTTAAACACTGGTGAGACCTGATCGCAAATGAGTGTGCTACGGCAGATCAATTTTCTCGCAATTGGTGACAGATAGCCTAAAGAAAAGTTCAGATCATTAGCTAAATTTCATACGCAGCAACTTATTATTTAATATGCACCAAACACAAAATCATAGCGACCCCTATTTTTCATTGCAAAATTTTCAGATTCCGCACAGTCTCTTACTTCCATGTAAACATCACAATAACAGTGACAATTAATGAAATGATGGTCACACCATAATGAACCTGACATATAAAGCTACAAGTAAAAATGATTTTTATAAGAAATATGCGCCTCGATTCTGTCATCACTGATCAGCTGAAAGATGGCAGACAGTGCTGTCCTCCCCTTCCAAATAAACTAATGACCTCGTCGAGTGCTTTGGATGAAAACTGATCACTGTGCATTGGCCACCATATCCTGCGCAGACTCCACAGCTTACACTGCAGCGAGTGAAAAAAAGCAGCAATGACATTTCTAATTCTTTGCTTGTCACTAATATGTGCTGTTTATTTCCAAATACACTTGATATCCAAGAGTGTGGTTAAGAATAAATTTAAGATTACAGCTTAAACTGCTGCAAGTGGAAAGAGCAGCAATGACATTTATAATTCCTTGCTTGCCACAAACACTGGTTGTTTATTGCTGAATATGTCCCTATATCCAAGGGTGTTGTAAGCAGGTACCTAAGATGGTTGCTTTTGCTACCCACTGTAATTTGATGTCTCTAACCGCATGATCACACTGAACATCAGTGCATCAAAAACAGTGGTGAGGTGTGCATGCTAGCTACCAACAGGCTACATGTATGTGCAAGGTGAGGTGCGGGTGCTGGCTATAGAATCTCATTTCAATGTGTAACAGGATGGCAGACATGTGCCTGCAAACCACCAAAATATTAATTATGTAAATTCATTTTATCAAGGTGATAATTAAAACTTAGTGACTACCCCTCTTAAATGTGTCGTGAATTGTGCTAAGAGTAATGTTTTAAATTACTTCAACGCAAGTAACATCTTGTGCAAGAGCAATGAATTTGCTGAGTTATGCCATAGAAATTAATTGAGTAGAGCACCAGTCCTAGTTCAGACAGATGATCAGCAGCAGAAACTCTAAATCTGGAGATGGGCTGTATACATCATTTAGTTTAGTGGTATTCTTACATGCTCCTGAGTAGAAGTGAATGATAACTGTTTATTTATCTGTTTTTAGTAGTGCTATTTATTTTGTTGTTAACAGCTTGCCAGTTTCCGATTGTTTGTGTAAAATGAGTTACCTTTGTAGTGTAGTTTTCCATCATAGCAGTCGCTAGTGTCACTTTATTTACTTGATTATGCAACATATTTGAATTTGCTTGTCTGCAAGCCTGCGCTGAACTAGTCTCAGTATTTTATAGTTGCTTGCATTTGGGTTTTAACACATCTGGTAGTGTAAATTCTTCTTCAAAAAATAACATAGCTCATTTATATCCACATTTTTAACTTTTGTTTTCATCTGAATCTTAGAAGGATGGATAAGAAATGTTGTACACTGTGTGCAGACACAGGAGCAGCTGGTTGCAGTTAGTGAACAACTGAACATGCTGTTGGTTGTGGTCAGCTGTCTGCAGACTACCACCACAGGAAGCAACGGAGGTGGAGGAACTGGTGCATCGCATGGAACATCTCAGGTGTCCCTCATTTCACCAAGGGATATGCTGCCAACGCACCTTTCAGTGTGCCTTACGCTACTCTAGTGTGCTCATAGCAGAGTAATGGGCAGCCTGTAACATGTTTATGTCACTCGAGGCTGAGAGATGCGGGGATGGTCATCTGGCCTTGCCCATTCAGCCTCTGGGTGGACAAGTGGCCGCTCCCTCCGCAGGTCCGAGCATGGGAGAGAGGTCATCACTTTCACTCTTGAGGTAATTCTGTCCATGTGGGTGGCTGACAGAAGTGGTACAGACTGCTGTCTCACTCAGTAGGTGAAATCATGGCTTACAATTTTCAGTATCATACCAGAAAGATTGGGGTCCTTTGGTTTGGAGCCAAGTGGAGGGTCTCAACCATGGGCTCTGTTGATTCTGTGACAATCTTGACTGCAGATTTCTGAACCTGCACTATGACAAGGAGAACTGTAGGATTCCTCTTGACAGGTCAGGGATGCATTATAAAGGGGAAGCAATTATTCTGGTAACAGAGTATGTGTGGAGTGCACATGGTTCTTTTTAGGCTATCAATTGTTGTGTGTGTGTGTGTGTGTGTGTGTGTGTGTGTGTGTGTGTGTGTGTGTGTGTGTGTGTGTGTGTGTGTTTTGCAGTTTACAGGCACTCAACAGCAAGGTTATCAACACCATTACAAAAATTAGTGGGAATGAATGTGGTTAAATGCTTAAATAGTAATAAAATATGGAGGAAGAAAACCTACAGAATGACATTCACTCTCTCCTAATTTCACTCATGGTCACCTGCACAATCACACTAGCTTGCATCTTTTGAGATAACATAAAAGTGGAGAAATGGTCTAAAGCTGGTAATTAAAGCATAATTAAGGCAACAGAAAAACTAAATTAGTCACACACGGAAGTGTATTTGGCTGATCACTTACAAAAAACATAGATGATCCAGCCATCTTGAGAACAGATTAAAAATGTATCCCTAAAATTTTAGATAGCCTGCAAGACATATCACAAAAATTTAAAAGTTGTACCACATTAATTTGATTGTAGCTAAAATACAAGGCAAATTTGACAGTAAATGAGCTTCGTCCTCTTATCTGAATATAAAACACACTTGACTAAAATGTGGCTCACTATGATCTGTATGCCACAAGCACAACACATTGGAGTCTCCTTTCGTCAGAGCAAGAAGCCACGCATCATAGAGCTGTGTCTTATGCAAAGACATGTGACAAGGATCTCACCTTATCTGCAAGGTTGGAAGGAGGTACGCCATGGTCAAGTTACAGACTTTATGATAAGCAGCTTATTGTCTGTCACTTCAAGCCATTCTTCTTCCCATCTACACATGACTCTGCACCTCAACAGTGAGGCGACAGCAAGTAGGGGGATGTCACACTGAACTATCCGAGAATCACAATACACTTCTTGACCGCTACATCTGCCAGTCCACTTTGTTAACACCCTTGTCCCAGGTACCCAGGTTTTGTAGGTGGGGGAGGGTGTCTTCAATATTCTGGACTACTTTATCTGCTGGGTACAAACATAGAGAGATAATAGCACACAGGGAGTCGGAACAGATGAGAAATTCGGCAGTCACAACACATCTCGTGCTCCACTGCCCTCAAGATCACATACAATTCTGCATCAACACACGAATTCATGAGGCAATTAGATATTGATGACATGATCAGGTAAAAGAATAGAGCAACAAACTGAGTCACCCTATTTAGATCTATCCATGAATACACCTACACAGTTGGGGCACTCATTTAAAATGTTGTAAAGAATTGTATTAAAAATAGGTGCAGGAGTGTAGTCTCTCCTATGCTGCATTAAATCTAAAATTTCTCTGTAGTAACCAGGGTGTCAATCGAACCGAACCCTGGATCTGGGTCCATACTTGCCTCATACCAAATATAGACATCAAGTGATGTGAAATGACTCATTCCACATGTTATGATTTATCCTGCAAAATGATCCATGGAACATGAAACTAACCAACTAACTAAATAGCATGTGCTTCACGCAGATCCCAGATAGGCTTGTTGCTCATGGAGAATAGGAGAAATGGTGTTCCAGGGGGACAAGCATACTGATGAATGGAAACAGCTAAGATCTTATGTACTTTACACACCATAAACAGTTGCCACCAGAAAGTGAGTGGAGGTTCCCCAGTCGCAGCACACAGAGTGGGTATGGAGCTGGTCCTGTAAGCACCTGCGGTCAGCCTGTCCCCTCACAGTGGATAGCACCATTATTTTCAGGTGAGAAGGTCTTACCAATCCATATACCATACACCCATTGTTTAGCCGTGATCTCTATAAAATTGGCACAGTTGTACTCTGTATGCTCACCAAGATCTGTGACTAAGGCACTTTAAGATATTTACTGCTTGCTGGGTCTTTGCCTTCAGGCCTTTTATCCATGGTAACAACAACAGTTTGGAATAAAAAATGAGGCCCAAAAACTTCACAGAGACTTTAAAATGTAGACTATTGCCTCAAATATGCAAGTCGGATACATTAAAAATGCAATGAGAGCAATTAAAACTAACACACACCCCAGACACATTTATCTGCTGAAAATTTAAAACCTGTCTTCACTGCCCAGTCCACCTGCCTCTTCACAGGAAGTTGGGACTGAAGAGTCACTGTTGCAGTGTTGAAGGAGGAACAAAAAACAGCAAAATTGTCCATAAATAAGGAATACTGTGCAGGAGTCCTTACAATAGGTGTTATGCTGTTTGTTGGTTATGGCAAAGAGGGTAACACTTGAAATATTTCCCTGGAGAAGATTATTCACTTGGTCAAAGCTATTTGACAGGATTTCAACAACTTGATATTTTAAAAAGTGAGTGCTTACATATAAAGGACCAAATGAATATGTGGAGGTGACCATGAAAATCTCATTTGTGGTGCTGAGCTAGAACAGAGTGTATCAAAATAGTGTCATACAACTTACTGATGTGAAAGAATATGCTTCCTTACAATGTTGTTTATGTACGAAAGTCTGTTGGGTAGCCTCCTCTATCAGAGTCAATTGTCAACAGTGGGTCAATGTCTCCTCTTGAACCCACACAGTGTGTGGCTCAGGAGCTGTCTGGTCTCTAATATCCAGCTCAGACGACAGTTGATCATTTGCTAAAAGATCTTTGCGTCATACTTCTGTATGCGAGATTTCCACACTCCTAAACATTCCTAAGTCCACCGTTTCTGATGTGATAGTGAAGTGGAAATGTGAAAGGAGATGTACAGCACAAAAGCGTACAGTCCAACTTCGTCTGTTGACTGACTGAGACCGCCGACAGTTGAAGAGAGTCGTAATGTGTAATAGGCAGACATATAGCCAGACCATCACCCAGGAATTTGAAACTGCATCAGGATCCACTGCAAGTTCTATGGCAGTTAGGTAGGAGGTGAGAAAACTTGGATTTCATGGTCAAGCAGCTGCTCATAAGCCACACATCGTGCCGGTAAATGCCAAATGATGCCTCACTTGATGTAAAGAGCGTAAACATTGGATGATTGAACAGTGGAAAAACGTTGTGTGGAGTGACAAATCATGGTACACAATGTGGTGATCTGATGGCAAGGTGTGGATATGGCGAATGCCTGGTGAACATCATCTGCCAGCGTATGTAGTGCCAACAGTAAAATTCGGAGGCAGTGTTGTTACGGTGTGGCCGTGTTTTTTTATGGAGGGGGCTTGCACCCCTTGTTTTGCATGGCATTATCACAGCACAGGCCTACATTGATGTTTTAAGCACCTTCTTGCTTCCCCCTGTTGAAGCAATTCGGGGATGGCGATTGCATCTTTCAACACAATCGAGCACCTGTTCATAATGCACAGCTTGAGGCAGAGTGGTTACACAACAATAACATTCCTGTAATGGACTAGCCTGCAGAGAGCCCTGACCTGAATCCTCTAGAACACCTTTGGGATGTTTTGGAATGCTGAATTCAAGCCAGGCCTCACCGTCAGACATCGATACCTCTCCTCAGTGCAGCACTCCATGAAGAATAGGCTGTCATTCCCCAAAAAACCTTCCAGCGCCTGATTGAATGAATGCCTGCAAGAGTGGAAGCTGTCATCAGGGCTAAGGGTGAGCCAAAACCATATTGAATTCCAGCATTACCAATGGAGGGCGCCACGAACTTTTAAGTCATTTTCAGCCAGGTGTCCGGATACTTTTGATCACATAGTGTATATTTAAATCTCGAAATACTATAAATGCAAGTTTGCCTTTCTTGAACCTATCTGCTAAGATAAATCATAGGGTAAGTATTGTCTCACGTGTACCTGCATTTCTCCAAAACCCAAACTGATGATCCTTGAAATTGCTTCTATTCTTCTATTAGTAATTAATGTCAGTATTTTGTGACCTTCATTTGTCAAATGGATAGTTTGGTAATATTCACACCTGTCAGTATCTGTCTTATTTGGAATTGCAGTTATCATATTCTCTTATATCTTGCACACAAAGCGGAATAGTTATCTCATGGCTCACTCACCCAGGAATGTCAGTAATTCTGAGGGAAAGTTGACCACTCCAGGTGTCTTGTTTTGAGTTACTTCTTTGAATGCTTTATCGAATTCTTCTCACAGTATCATATCTCCCTATATCCCCTTAAACTCTCTCTCCTCTTCATATAATATTGTCTTCAAGTTCATTTCCCTTGTACATATCCTCTGCTTATTCCTTCCACCTTCCAGTTTTCCCTTCTTTCCCTAGTAATGGCTTTCCATCTGAGCTCTTCATATACATACAGCTGCTTCTCCTTTCACAAAATGTCTCCCTGATTTTCCTGCAGGCAGCAACTATCATTCCTGTAGTTATGCAGGCTTCTACAGCCTTGCATCTGTCCTCTAACCACAACTGCTCAGCCATTTTGCGCTTTCTGTCGAGCTCATATTTCAGATGTGTAGGGTGTCCATAATTAAGTTCCAGTTTCAGAAAACTGTAGAAGAACAACAACCACAGCTCAGAACATCAATCAAATTTGAACAGCATATTATTGACTCAGAAAAACTGACCAATAGATGGCACTGTAGGCATCAGAATATGCACAACAGACATGCAGCTCACGGCTGTTCCTCAGTTTGCATCTGAGATGCCCAACACAACTGTCTCCATGAAGGATTGTGCACTGCTGGTAAGCTCTTTTACAAGGATGGAGATTGTGCATCAGTAGCCCTGAAGAAGTTCCAGACACTCAAGTGTATGAAAAACGGCTTTGATCTGATGGCTGCTAAGGATCTAGAAAAAATGGCTACAACATTTGAAAAGACAGGTTCTTTTGAAGTGCTGTGTGACAGATGTAGAAAAGCAGTTGATCTGATGTCTGTCAGAGATGTGGCTACAGCGGAAATTGACCGAATGTTGGACATGCCTCTGGGCACAAAGCGTAAAATCCAATGAAACACTGTACACTGCTATCCATACAAAATACCACATGTTCAGAAGTTACTTCCGGCTGACCTGTCAGCAAGACAAACATTCCCTCTGGAATTGCTTGCTTCCATGGGAGTGTACAATGCATGGCCATGGAACACACTGTGGACAGACAAAGCCCATTTCCATCTCCAAGGACACATCAATATGTAGAAATGCACTATATGGGCAACGGAAAATCCACATGCACATCAACAGGTACCACTTCTTTCTGCAAAAGTGATCACTTTGTGAGGTTTGATGGAGTCATTTATCATAGGATCATATTTTTTCAAGGAGATGAGTCCTGCAAGTTTTGTTACCTGCACCATCACTGGTAAACACTATGGAATTCTTTTGCTGACCAGTCACTCCAACCCTTCAACAGCATGGATGTTTGGGTAGGGTCATGCAATATGGCGCTCCTCTGTATATTGCACATCCACTGAAGTGGCTGCTGCAGAGGCATTTCAGAAATGCTAAAATTACCAGCCATCATTTCCCTACAGCTTGGCTGTCCATATTACCTGATCTTAATCTGTGTGACTTCTGGCTGCGGGTTTATCTGTAAAATTTTGTGTTTAATGCTCCAATTTCGAATGTAGATAAACAAACACACATACTAGACACCCTAATCTGCTGTGGAACATGCTACTGCTCGATTTCAACTTGTGGCAGAAAACGGTGGACAGCATACTGAACATGTCTTGCACCAGTCTCACAATAGTTAGAAACCATTTTGCTTTTTGTGCAGTTTATGGCCCCAAGACAATTAAAAACAATGTCATTTTGCTTTTTATGCAGTTTTTGGCCTCATGGAAATTAAAAACCAAGTTTTCCCATCCAATAAGGTGGGTGTGACCTTGCCATGCTGGATGGCCTGATCTAAGTAACAGTGCCACAATTGTTTTTTCCTTTTCTTTTCTTTTTTCTTTTTTTTTTTTTTTTACAACATGCTCCATTATAATATTTGTAATACTATATGTATATGTGTATGTGTGAGGGAGGGAGAGAGAGAGAGAGAGAGAGAGAGAGAGAGAGAGAGAGAGAGAGAGAGAGAGAGAGACGAGAAAAGGGAAAGGTTGAAGCCAGGCACCAGGACATAGCCTACTCATGAATAGCACCAAGAGGGTTGCCAAGTGTAATGTCCCCATCCAACAGACGGATCACCATCAACAGTGTCACATGCCCTCACTTCATGAAACATTGTGGAGAGGTTTGATATTTAAACCATGTCAATGGAACAACGTCTGGTGATCACGAACTTCACATCACCACAGGAATGAAGGATGGAAGATTGAATTTAATGTCCAGACATCAAGGCCATTAGAGACAGAGCACAAAGTCAGATTGCATCAAGGATGGGGTAGGAAATCAGCCATTCCCTTTCAAAAGAACAGCCAGCCATTTGCCTGGAACAATTTGGGGAAATCAAGGAGAACCTAAATTGGATGGCCAGACATGGGTCTGAAGCATCATCCTCCTGAATGAGAGACCACTGTGCTAACCACTGCACCAACTCACTCAGTTACACCACCGCCTCTCCTCCCCTTGCCAGTCAAATACTGGCAGTGAAATTTTCCCCACCACAAGGATTCAAACCTGCTTATATCCAGAGGGAGCACCACTGCACAAGCATGCGTTAATGACCGAGGTGGGTTCTCAGTAGTGGTTCTCTTTCTACAATGCTTTGAAACAGGAATTTTAATTATGGACACCCTTTTTTTCCCTTTTTCCTGCCTCACTTCTTGTATTTTTATATTTTCTCCTTTCATCGATTAAGTTCAATGTATCTTGTGTTATCTGAAGATTTATAATAGGCCTTGTCTTTTTAGAAATTTGATCCTTCGCTGCTTTCATTATTTTATTTCTCAACCCTGTCCATCCATCATCTATTGCATTTCTTTCCCCTTTCACCATGAACCACTGCCTAATGCTCCGTATAAACCTCTCCACAACCTCTTGTTTTTGCAATCTATCCACATTCAATATCCTTAATTTCCTATCTTCATGTAATTTCTTCAGTTTTAATCGGCAGCCCACAACCAATAAATTATGGCCAGAGTTCACATCTGCCTAAGGAAATGTTTTGCAGTTTTAAATCTCGTATTGAAATATTTGTTTCTTGTATGATCAATCTGAAATCTCCTGGTGTATTTAGATTTCTTCCATGTACACAACCTTCTTTCACAACCCTTAAACCAAGTGTTTGCAATAATTAAAATATGTTCTGTGTAAAATTCAACTGGGCACCCCCCCCCCCCCCCCCCAGTCCATGTTGTCCAATTAATTTTCGTTCTCTATCTTGTCCAACATACCAGCAGTATCCTACCACAGTTAAATTTTCATTTCTCTTAAATGTGGTATCTGAATAATTTAATTTTGTCTCATCATCCTCTGTTACAATCTCTTCATCGCCTGTAGAGCTAGTAGGTGTATAAAGTTGTACAGCTGCAATGGGTGTTGGTTTCATGTCTATCTTGGCTACGATCATGCATTCACTAAGTTGTTCATAGTAGATTACCCACAATTTCTTTTTTCTTATTCATTATTAGATTTATTTCTGCATTACTCTGATTTTGAATTCATAACCTTGTACTCAACTAACTAGAAGTCCTGCTCTAGCTGACAGTACACTTCACTAATTCGCACTGTATGTAGCTTTAATCAACCTGTTTTGGGTTTTAAATTATCTATCCTACTGAATTAAGGGATCTAACATTTTGTGTTTCAAACCACAAAATTGTAGAAGTTGATGACAATATCTTGCTAGATATTCCCACCCAGAAATCCTAATGGAGGACTATTTTACCCCAAAATAATTTACCCAGGAGAATTCCATCATCATTAAGCCATGCAGTATAGCTGCATGCCCTCAAGACAAATAATAGCTGTAGTTACCCCTTGCTTTCGGCCATTTGCACTATTAACATAGCAATGGCATTTGATTTGGCTAAATCCTATGAGAACACACACACACACACACACACACACACACACACACACACACACAAGACCTGAGTTTGTTTCTCACTTACTATGTGTTGCTTTTTTTTTCTTTTCTCCCAGATCTGCATTGTTAACAAAGAGGTGTGAATTGTTCAGATGCTGTTTATGCTCTAGAAATCACAAGTGTTTGTGAGGTTTCTTGCAGTGTCGTCGTAACTGCCGCCACTTCACATATCCTGTGCAGCAAGCTACATAAATTTTAAGTATTAACTGTGTTTTTCTTATTTGTCACTTCTTTTTCAATGTGTTTTTGCTTTTAGAAAGCTTAAATTTTCAAGTACTAGCAAAAGTGTTCCATATATTTCATGTTTGTTTAGAAATTTCATTATTTCCAACAAGAAGTGTCTAGTAACCACAGTTTAGTAAGCTATCAGCCGCCTTCAGTGAATTAGCAGTCCAGTTAAAAGTTGATTACTTAACTCTCTACAGTAAATTGTTGATTTCTTAGGATGGATAGGACGTGTGACTGCTGTGTACGGACGCAGGAGGAGCTGGCCATTGTTCGCGAACAGCTGAACGTGCTGATGGCCACGGTCAGTAGTCTTCAGGCTGCTGCCTCGGAGTGTAGTGGCAGTGGGGAATCTGGTGCATCGCATGGTACACCCCAGGTGTTACATGCTTCACCTATGGTCCTCACTGTCGAGACATCTTCACAGGTACCGGGCACAGTTGGGCCACCCTCTCCCCAAGGGGAGTGGCAGGTTCAACGGTGTTCGTGTCGCACGAGGCGGAGGGTCAATGTGGAGGCTGACTGTGTGGCATCGCCTGCTCTGCCTGTTAGTAGACATGTGACCGCTCCTTCAGCAAGGTTTGAGCAGGCACACGGGGGGAGGGGTTTATTAGTGATTGGGAGCTCCAATGTTAGGCAGGTGATGGAGCCTCTAGGGGAAATAGCGGAAAGGTTGGGGAAGAAGGCCAATGTTCACTCTGTCTGCTTGCCAGGGGATCTCATCCGAGATGTGGAGGAGGCCCTGCCAGTGGCAATATAGAGCACTGGGTGCAGCCGACAGCAAATTGTTGCTCATGCCGGCACCAATGACTCCTGCCGTCTGGGTTCAGAGGTCATCTTCAGTTCATACAGGCAGTTGGGATCTGGTGAAGGTGGAAAGCCTCTCTTGCGGGGTAAAATCTGAGCTAACTATTTGTAGTGTCATTTCCAGAACCGATCACGGTCCTCTGGTTTGGAGCCGAGTGGAAGGCTTAAACCAGACACTCGGACAATTCTGCAGAGATCTGGGGTGCAAATTTCTCAACCTCCACTATCGGATGGAGAAATGTAGGGTCCCCCTGAATAGGTCAGGCGTGCAGTACACGCAGGAAATGGCTACAAGGGTAGCAGAGTGCGTGTGGAGTGCACATGTGGGTTTGCCTGCAGGAATGGAATTACTGTTACTTGTGTATCCTCCCCCACACTTGTGTATGCCATACACTGAAGATGGGGATCTGACATGCTAAATTTCACATGAATATTGGCAAAATGAAAAATAAATACTTATAGAATGAATCAAGGCACCTGGAGCTGATAAAATTCTCTCAGAATTATTGGCATTTCCAAACAGAACAGGAGCTGACAGGTGTGAATACTGTCATATCATGACAACAGTCAATTCCAAACCAGAAAGCAGGATCACCGATGGAGTACAACACTTATCACTGAAAGCACTTTTGTTACAGACACCAACATACAACCAGAAGAGAACTGAATTCCTGGACGGATTAGTGTTGCTATTTACACAAACACAGAATATTCCAGAACCTGCAAACATTACAAGTTTTGAGACCATTTTGGAAATGACAGATATTAAATCACAAATACTTGCTGGTGACTTGCTGGGTGTCAACCAGCAACTCACAGCACACAAACCTGCTACACCAATAGCTACCCAGCTCATTGTATTGGGCCATCTGAAGAAACAGTGAACCACAGTTTAAGAGGTTCTCACTGGAGCTGATTATTGCATCCTGGATCTAGACCTTGTCGAGGGTTCTCTGTATGGCAGCACTTGAGGATCTTCCCATTCTGGTAGTGTTATCACAAGCATGACAGGTAGCCTCTCCTGCTGAAGAGACATCCCCATTGTCAATCTGTGCTTCAGGACTATAGTGGGGCTTCAGACAGAGGATGTGAACAACGCCTCTGTGCTTTTGTCTTCTCGGTCAAGGGTCATATAGCACTCAATGTCATATATTATGTGCAACAACCAACAAAGGATATGATACAGTCCAGTAGTGATTTAGTAAATTTTCCGAGAGTTCCATTTCTGCACAGGCATAAAAATCCATAGCAAGTCTCCTGGGTTGTATCTCACTGGCTGGTGCTTGATGTTACAGAGCTCTTGGTCCTTTTTGTGAGTTCCAGAGACCTTATGCAAACCAGCTGTCTTGCTTCTTTGGTCCTTGTAATAAGATGTTTCACATAATCATTCTGAACATCATCTGGTTGAAACAGGAATAGTATAACCACTGTCATTTCACTCTCACAACCTTGGTGCAGATAGAATGGTGTGAAGTCTGTAATTTCTTGCTTTGCTTCATTATATGCAAATGTCATGATGGGCAGTACTGTATCTCAGTGTCTCTGTTCAACATAAATGAACATCAAGAATATATCTGCCAGTATCTTATAAAACATTATGTGAAGTCATTCATCTTTGGATGACAAGCAGTTGTCATCCTGTAGACAATGTCAAATGTTAAATTACTGCTGATACTAGTCTGGACTGGAAAACTTTTCTGCAGTCAGAAATCATCACACAAAATGCTCCTTACTTCAAAGAGATGTCTTTTTCAAGGAACTTTGCAATATCTGGAGCTTGAGCAGTCGACACATCTTTAGTGACAGCATACTGGGTGAGGTAACCAGCATGGACTTTTGTGCATCAATTCCTGTATTTAGACTGTGGATACCTCCTGAAGAGGTCAATTCCAATCTGGTGCAATAGTGCAGCTGCAAATGGAATTGTATCAAATGCCCTGGAGGTAACTGCAGTATGTGCTTCTGTCCATTGCATTCCTTACAGTGGTTCACATAGTGTCTAACGGACTGGTAGAGATCTGGGCAATGAGACCTGCACCTGATTCTGTTTAGAGTCTTCAGAGTCACAGATGACCACATGTTGGAGCATCGTAGAAATACTTCAAGACACCTGGCTGTAGATGAACTGGGATGATGACCAACCAGTTTTGCCCCATCGGACCATGGTTCCACTTACACAATGTGTTCTTGGCAATGTTGGGTCTTCCCTCTGTTCAGCAGCATTGTCATTTAATGCAGCAATGCAAGAGGTTTCATTCATGCTACTGTGTTCTGCTGAAGGATTGCTTGAAAGTCAGCAAGTTCCTAGTGTTTGCACCATTTTTGTGTACCACCATTACGTCATAAACCTGAAGCCTCAGTGCCTACCTCAACAGTTGATCTGTTGGATCCTTCACACTAGTCAGCCAACATAGGGAATGGTGGTCCTTCACAAAGGTGAATTGTTTGTCAATTAAATATGGACAGAACTTGTTGATGGCCCAAACCACTGCAAGCACTTTTTCTCGGTTGTAGAATAGTTTATATCAGACTTGGAAAAGTACTCTGTAAGCATAAATTATCACCTTCTCAACAATCTCCTGAATTTGTACTAAAAACCTATCCCATATCCTACAGCTTACGTGTGATGTTCCGTCTCAGCATCCTTCTTACAATGCCAGGATTGCAGATGATGCTAGTGCCTCCCTTAGGACAAGCACAGATCTTGAAAAATACTTTTGCCCATCTTCTAACAGCCTAGGGTGTCATCAATGCGCAGCTACGGGGAGACATAATTTTTTGCGATTTTGTTTAATCATCCGTAGTCAACACAGAAATGCTTTGCACCATCTTTCTCCTCCACAAGGACTACAAGAGAATACCAAGGACTCTGTGAAGGTTCAGTGATGTCATCTAGCAGCATCTTCTCCACTTCCTACTGGATTGTGCATTGTTCAGCTGGGAACACCCTATATGAATGCTAATTGGCAGATGATCCATTGTGTTGACATGGTATTTTATTGCGGGCTGCTTGGTCTGTTTTTTCCCCACTATGGATTTTAAAGCATCTGAAAACTGACGCAGAATGTCTGTAGTGGCAGTGAAGCATCATTCTTTGTCAGCTGTACTTAGTTGTCCATCCTGAACTGGTCTGGCTGTTATATGCACATACAGAGGTTGGACAAATAGAAACACCTCAAAAACTCATGCTTGAACATACATGCAGGTGTTAGCCAAATCTGCATGTTGCATTGTTGTATTTGACCACAAACAACACCTGCGCAATGTCCTCAATACATTGCAAGTGTCAGTCATGGTCAGAATAGTGTTCTGCGTAGTTATAAGTGTATTACAAAAGAACTAAATGAATTTGAACATGGGCCAAGGGAACCGAAGTGTTTGGTATTTCCGAAGGCAACGTATTGAAGATTTACATTGAGGTGACAAAATTCATTAGATAGTAATATGCACATATAAAGATGGCAGTAGTATCGTGTGTATGAGGTATAAAAGGACTGTGCATTGACACAGCTGTACTTATGCGGTTCATGTGAAGATTTCTCCCACATAAATGTGGCTGGACAACGGGAATCAACAGACTTTGAACTGGTAGCTGGAGGTAGACACATGGAACATTTCATTTTGGAAATCCTTAGAGAATTCAAAATTCCGAGATCCACAGTACCAAGAGTGTGCTGAAAATACAAAATTTCAGGCATTACCTCTCACCACAGACAATGCAGTGGCCAACTGCCTTGACTTAACAACTGAGAGATGCAGCATTTGTGCAGAGTTGTCAGTTCTAACATACAGGCAACACTGCATGAAGCAGCCACAGAACCAATGTGGGACGTATAATGAATGATGTCCCCATTAGGATAGTGCACATTTGGCATTAATGGGCTATAGCAGCAGACAACGGATGCGAGTACCTTTGCTAACAACAAGACATCACCTGCAGCGCCTTCCTGGGCTTGTGACCATATCAGTTGAATCCTAGATGACTGGAAAACCATAGTCTGGTCAAATGAGTTCTCAGTTTAGTTGTTAAGATCTGATGCTAGGGTTCGAGTATGGCACAGACCCGATGCAGCCATGGACCTAAGTTGTCAACAAGGAACTGTGCAAGCTGGTGGTGGCTCCATAATGGTGTGAGCTGTGTTTACATGGAACTGAACTAAACTGATCATTGGCTGGAAATGGTTTATGTTCAGCTACTTGGAGACAATTTGCAGCCATCCATTGACTTCATGTTCCCAAACAATAATGGAATTTTTATGGATGACAATGTGCCATGTCATCAGACCAGAATTGTTCACGATTAGTTTGAAGAACATTCTGAACAATTCGAGCAAATGATTTGGCCACCCAGATCACCTGACATAAATTCCACTGAATATTTATGAGACATAATCAAGAGGTCAGTTTGTACACAAAATCCTGCACAAGTAACACTTTCACAATTATGAACAGCCATAAAGGTGGCATGGCTCAGTATTTCTGTAGCGGATTTCCAACAACTTGTTGAGCCCATGCCATGTCAAGTTGCTGCACTACGCCAGGCAAAAGGTGGTCCGACATGATATTAGGAGGTATCCCATGACTTTTGTCACCTCGGTGTACAATGCACACAGGGAAAGCAGAAAAAATTATCCTCTAAGTCACAACATGGATGAAAATGTGTGTTGAGTGATCATGACAGATGGTTACTGTAGAGTACTGTGATGAAAAATAAGAGGACAACAGCTGCAGAAGTCATGGTAGAACTGAATGTCACACTCACAAATCCAGTCAGCACTGAAACAACATGTTGGGAGTTCCATAAGCAAGAAATTGGATGTGAGCCGGAATTCCAAAACCACTCATCAGTGACGCAAATGCTGTAACAGGAAAACATGGAGCTGAAGCCATAAAATCTGGATTGTGGAGCAATGAAAGAAAGTCAGTTGGTTGGATGAGACTAGTTTCACACTGTTTCCAATTTTTGACACAATTTACTCCCAAGAATGAAACATGGCGAGGGTTCGGTGCTGATTTGAGCAGCCATATCATGGTATTCCGTGGGGCCCACAGTTACTCTGGAAGGTCACATTACTGCAAAGGATTATGTGACCATTTCGGCTGATCAGCTGAATAGTTTTTTGTGATCAACAAAAGCTAATGTTTAACTGAGCACCTAGATCAACAACTGCAACTTGTTTCATTGCTGATGGTGGAATAACATCATCATTAATAGCAAATAAGTTAAACTTCCCAGAACACTCTTTGTCTGTGCACGTGTTGGAATGGCTTCATCATCCTGGAGCTCTGATCTTCCAGTGTCTATGACTGCTGAGATGCAAGAAGTGCTATGGGAATAACATCATCATTATATCCTGTTAAATTGAAAAATTCAAAGGGCTGTGTTCTGTCACTGACAGTTGTTCATGTAATACATACTCCTGTCGCCAGGACATATTTCCCATTTGCAACCTTCAACGTAATCACTTTCATATCATAGAACATAGTCTTCTTTAACCGGCAACAATAAGTATCCAATATTACAGAAAAAGAAACCCCTGATTCTACTAGCACTCTGACAGACTGGTCACTGCTGATAATGTTGATGAGATTTACTGATATCTTAGTAACTTTCATCCATGGAGTTACCTTGATTAGTCTTCTTCAGTTTGGCAGCTAGGCAACCGCCAGGTACTGCTGTACAACAATGAGGAACAGCTATGAGGTGTTGGAGAGTGACCTCGTCCAGGGCATGGCAGTGGGCTTCATCCTGCATGCCAACTATGATAGTCTGCTGTTGACTGATGCAAATAGGACTGTTATGATGGTTGATGTCTGGCAGGGTAACAGTCACTGAGCACATGTCTTCTTTCCCCGTAGTAGCGTACAACATGTCCAGCACGACCACAGAGGAAACGGACTGGCATTTTGTCCACTATCCTTCAAACATCTGTTGTTCTACAGAGCATTGCACTTTGTTGAGGAGGTTGGTTGTACCTGCAGTGGTCAAATGATGGGTTGTTGTTTAACAATTGCAGCCAAAGTCCGAGTCCATTCTTCATTATGCATTCAAGTGGTGGCTTAGATTGATGTCAATACACATCTAATGACCACATTGTCAATGGGAAGTTAAACTCTAATATTCCTTCCTTCCTTCCTTCCTGCAACATTCTCTATTACTGCCAGATGTAAGGGAGTTAACACTCATGGCCACTGTCTCTTGGTTACTTGGTCCGACATTTTTTGCTGCTGGAAGTCGCTGTACCTCTTTGCTTATTACATCTACATCTACATTTATACTCCGCAAGCCACCCAACAGTGTGTGGCGGAGGGCACTTTACATGCCACTGTCATTACCTCCCTTTCCTGTTCCAGTCGCGTATGGTTCACGGGAAGAATGACTGTTGGAAACCCTCCGTGCGCACTCGAATCTCTCTAATTTTACATTCGTGATCTCCTTAGGAGGTATAAGTAGGGGGAAGCAATATATTCGATACCTCGTCCAGAAATGCACCCTCTCGAAACCTGAACAGCAAGCTACACCGTGATGCAGAGCGCCTCTCTTGCAGAGTCTGCCACTTGAGTTTGTTAAACATCTCCGTAATGCTATCACACCCACCAAACAACCCTGTGACAAAACTCACCGCTCTTCTTTGGATCCTCTCTATCTTCTACGTCAACCCGACCTGGTACGGATCCCACACTGATGAACAATACTCAAGTATAGGTCGAACGAGTGTTTTGTAAGCCACCTCCTTTGTTGGTGGACTATATTTTCTAAGGACTCTCCCAATGAATCTCAACCTGGCACCCACCTTACCAACAATTAATTTTATATGATCATTCCACTTCAAATCGTTCCGCACACATACTCCCAGATATTTTACAGAAGTAACTGCTACCAGCATTTGTTCTGCTATCATATAATCATACAATAAAGGATCCTTCTTTGTATGTATTCATAATACATTACATTTGTCTATGTTAAGGGTATGTTGCCACTCCCTGCATCAAGTGCCTATCCGCTGTAGATCTTCCTGCATTTCGCTGCAATTTTCTAATGCTGCAACATCTCTGTATATTACAGCATCATCCACGAAAAGCCGCATGGAACTTCCGACCCTATCTACTAGGTCATTTATATACATTGTAAAAAGCAATGGTCCCATAACACTCCCCTGTGGCACGCCAGAGGTTACACTTTAACGTCTGTAGACGTCTCTCCATTGAGAACAACATGCTGTGTTCTATTTGCTAAAAACTCTTCAATCCAGCCACACAGCTGGTCTGATATCCCGTAGGCTCTTACTTTGTTTATCAGGCAACAGTGCGGAACTGTATCGAACGCCTTCCAGAAGTCAAGGAAAATGGCATCTACCTGGGAGCCTGTATCTAATATTTTCTGGGTCTCATGAACAAATAAAGCGAGTTGGGTCGCACGCGATCGCTGTTTCCAGAATCCATGTTTATTCCTACAGAGTAGATTCTGGGTTTCCAGAAATGTCATGATACGCGAGCAAAAAACATGTTCTAAAATTCTACAACAGATCAATGTCAGAGATATAGTTTTGCACATCTGTTTGACAACCCTTCTTGAAAACTGGGACTACCTGTGCTCTTTTCCAATCATTTGGAACCTTCCGTTCCTCTAGAGACTTGCAATACACGGCTGTTAGTTGGGGGGGGGGGGGGGGGGGGGGGCATGTTCTTTCGCGTACTCTGTGTAGAATCGAATTAGTATCCCATCAGGTCCAGTGGACTTTCCTCCGTTGAGTGATTTCAGTTGCTTTTCTATTCCTTGGACACTTATTTCGATGTCAGCCATTTTTTCGTTCATGCGGTGATTTAGAGAAGGAACTGCAGTGCAGCCTTCCTCTGTGAAACAGCTTTGGAAAAAGGTGTTTAGTATTTCAGTTTTACATGTGTCATCCTCTGTTTCAATGCCATCATCATCATCATCCCAGAGTGTCTGGATATGTTGTTTCGATCCACTTACTGATTTAACATAAGAAGAGAACTTCCTAGGATTTTCTGTCAAGTCGGTACATAGAATTTTGCTTTAGAATTCACTGAATGCTTCACACATAGTCCTCCTTATGCTAACTTTGACATCATTTAGCTCCTGTTTGTCTGAGAGGTTTTGGCTGCGTTTAAACTGCAGTGAAGCTTTCTTTGCTTTCGCAGTAGTTTCCTAACTTTGTTGTTGAACCACGGTGGGTTTTCCCCGACCCTCACAGTTTTACACGGTACGTACATGTCTAAAACGCATTTTACGATTGCCTTGAACTTTTCCCATAAACACTCAACATTGTCAGTGTCGGAACAGAAATTTTTCTTTTGATCTGTTAGGTAGTCTGAAATCTGCCTCCTATTACTCTTGCTAAATAGATAAACCTTCCTCCCTTTTTTTATAATACTATTTACTTCCATGTTCAGGGATGCTGCAATGGCCTTATGATTACTGATTCCCTGTTCTGCACTTAGAGAGTCGAAAAGTTCGGGTCTGTTTGTTATCAGTAGGTCCAAGATGTTATCTCCACGAGTCGGTTCTCTGTTTAATTGCTCAAGGTAATTTTCGGATAGTGCACTCAGTATAATGTCACTCGATGCTCTGTCCCTACCACCCGTCCTAAACATCTGAGTGTCCCAGTCTATACCTGGTAAATTGAAATCTCCATGTAAGACTATAACATGCTGAGGAAATTTATGTGAAATGTAATCCAGATTTTCTCTCAGTTGTTCTGCCACTAATGCTGCTGAGTGGTGAGGTCAGTAAAAGGAGACAATTATTAACCTAGCTCGGTTGTTGAGTATAGCCTCCACCCATAATAATTCACAGGAACTATCCACTTATATTTCACTACAGGATAAACTACTACTAACAGCGACAAACACGCTTCCACAGGTTGCATGCAACTTGTCCTTTCTAAACACCGTCTGTACCTTTGTAAAAATTTTGGCAGAATTTATCTCTGGCTTCAGCCAGTTTTCTGTACCTATAACGATTTCAGCTTCGGTGCTTTCTATCAGTGCTTGAAGTTCTGGTACTTCACCAACACAGCTTCGACAGTTTACAATTACCATACCGACTGCTGCTTGGTCCCCGCTTGTCCTGACTTTGCCCCACACTGTTTGAGGCTGATGCCCTTTCTGTACTTGCCCGAGGCCATCTAACCTAAAAAACTGCCCAGTCCATGCCACACAACCCCTGTTACCCGTGTAGCTGCCTGTTGGGTGTAGTGGACTCCTGACCTATCCAGCGGAACCCGAAACCCCACCACCCTATGGCGCAACTCGAGGAATCTGCAGCCCACACGGTCGCAGAACCGTCTCAGCCTCTGATTCAGGCCCTCCACTCGGCTCTGTACCAAAGGTCCACAGTCAGTCCTGGCAATGATGCTGCAGATGGTGAGCTCTGCCTTCATCCCGCTAGAGAGACTGGCATTCTTCACCAAATCAGATAGCCGCCAGAAGCCAGAGAGGATTTCCTCCGATCCGTAGCAACACACATCATTGGCGCCGACATGAGCGACCACCTGCAGATGGGTGCACCCTGTACCCTTCGTGGCATCCAGAAGGACCCTTTCCACATCTGTAATGACACCCCCCCCCCCCCCAGTATGCACACAGAGTGCACATTGGTTTTCTTCCCCTCCCTTGCAGCCATATCCCTAAGGGGAGCCATTACGCGCCTGACGTTGGAGCTCCCAACTACCAGTAAGCCCACCCTCTGCGACCGCCCAGATCTTGCTGACTGAGGGGCAACCTCTGGAAGAGGACAAGCAGCCATGTCCGGCCGAAGATCAGTATCAGCCAGAGACAGAGCCTGAAACCGGTTCATCAGACAAACTGGAGAGGCCTTCCGTTCAGCCCTCCGGAATGTTTTTCGCCCCCTGCCACACCTCGAGATGACCTCCCACTCTACCAAGGGTGAGGGGTCAGCCTCAAGGTGGGCAATATCCTGGACAGCCACAGCCGAAGTCTGCTCGGCGGATGTGTGGGACGAGCTGGCCATATCCGACAAACCCCCGTCCGGACCCCCACAGTGATGCCCTTTGGCAACAGCCTCAAGCTGTGTGACCGAAGCAACACTGCCTGAAGCTGGGAGCGAAGGGATGCCAACTCAGCCCGCATCCGAACACAGCAGTCACCGTCCCTATCAATGCTAAATACTGTTGTGTAAAGAATGTCTGAACTAATCTACAGAGAGCACAAACAATTCGACACAAAATTTAAACGGTAATTAAAATACAATATTGCCTAGTAAACGAAGTAATAATGCTACTTGCGCATTGCTGACATTACATGGCATATGAGAGAGGTGAAGTCATGGTGGCCTTCCACAATTGACATGGCGACCACATTAGGGAGTCGGTCATACCTCTTTCATCCGATTCCTTTTCTGTTGGATTTTCTTGATTTGGTGACATCACTTTAAATCCTTTATCAGAAAAGCTTGGAACATCTTCTGTGATCCCTTTATCAAATGTGTCATATTCAGATTCACATTGTTGCATAGGGCCAAAATATTCAGTACATACAACTGTGTCATTTCACCATGACACTGTGCCCCATTCTTTAACCATCCTTCTGCTCTAAGTAGACTTGCTGCTATTTGTCGCCCAATGTTTTCTCCAGTTTGGCCTGAAATTTGTCCCAGCTATTGAGCTCCAATTTGTTGTTCTCGAACCACTGCTGGGCTGCGCTATATAACTGAAAGTACATTTCCCTAACAGATCATGACATCCCACCTTTCATATGTGATGACTCTGTCTAATCCTTTCAAGCATTTCACAGGGTCCTGACAAGTGTCTCAAGAAAACACTGATGGATGCCTGATGTGCAAATGAGTTATTGCTGGTTTGGAATCTGTTGGTCTCCTGAATGAATGCATCTTTGGAATGATGTACTATTCGTATTCTGGTTCTTGTCCATGTAAGTGATGGCTTTCATGTTGTCTGACTTGAACCACAGTGATGCAGATGTTTTGAAGTAACACGTGTCACCATCAAATAATGTCATGTCATAATCAACTGAGTCCAAATCCGAGAGCAGGGTCATCGATGAAGTACAACACTTAGTGCTTCAACCATGTGTAGTACAGACGCAAATGTACAGCCAGAAAGGAACTGAACTCCTTGATGGAGTGTGCTGCAATTTATACAAATTGATAAAAATCCAGAAAATGCAAGTTTCAACTACCTTACATAAATCATAAACATTAAATAACAAATATTTGCCTGTGATTTGGTTTGAAATGGCAACCTGCAGCACACTAGACAGTGGCACTAACCACTACTGCACAACGCACGTATCACAGTTCACCACATTATTAGCGAACACTCAGCCTAATATGTCATGGTTGCAAAATACTGACAAAATACTTAGAGAAGAATTTACAGATGACAGCCTCAGGTACACTCTGTCTGGACTCTGCACAAATGTAGGTGCAGTGTTGATGGTTTGTATGTTGGACACACATGGCATGCCACCCACCTTTCTGCAGAAGACACAACATTTAAATGGGCTGCCAGCAGGACATTAGCAAACCACAGTATCTACACGGCTCTCTGGACAAACATCGGAACAGCACATCAAAAATTTTGTATCTCTTTTCAAGTTTGCTTAGTTGTCCACATCTTATTCATTATGATCCACAGAAACTGATAGTATTAGCAGTTGATGCGTCATCACATAGAATAGAGCAGTTTTACCTCGCAAGGTTGGAAACACTGAACACCACATATCATTAGCATCTAAGGCACTGACCTAGGCCCAAGACAAGTAACATCACCTGGATAAGGAAACCTTAGCCATCATGAAATTTGACTAACATTTTCATCTCAGAAAAAATTTTCTCATGACTTATTATAAGCCACTGACTGCTGTTTTCATCCAACAAAAAATGTGTCTGATCATACAGCACATAAGCTGGAACATTGGCCATTTCTTCTTTCAAATTACCAACAAGTAATTCCTTATATCCCGATAGACAGCACAGCATGCAAATACAGACACACTGTCTCGCTTACCTATGGGAACTAATACAGAATTCAAAGCGTCAAAAGTTTCTTGTCTTCAATTTGATCAACCTGCATCACAATGATTGCAAGCTTTCCCCATTGATTACTGGTAGGATCACACAAGCTACTGCACAAGATCAATTGCTACAATTCCTCAAGTGCTACGAGGGCATACTGAAAAGTAATGTGTCTGAATATTTTACACAAAAACTCTTAAAGCTTTCTGAACAAAACAAACATTATTAACATTCTACATCTTTATTCCTCATGTCTACACATTTATTTCTCAACGTGGTCAACCTGGTGACAAATTTGTCCCAATGAGAGACCAGTTTGTTGATACTGTTACTGCAGGTTATTTGCCTCTGTTGATGGAGCCATCACCTCAACTCTGCTTGCACTACTTCATCACCATCAAGGTGAAGTCCTTGAAGATGTTCTTTAAGTTTTGGAAACAAATGAAAATTGGATGGAGCCAAGTCAGGACTCTATGGAGGACAATCGATGACAGTTAACCCAAGGTGTCAGATTGTTGCAGATGCTGCAGCACTCGTGTGATCTACCATTGTCATGCTGAAGGAGAGGTTGCTCAGTGTGTGGACTAACTCTTTGAATTCAAAAATCCAATTATAGTATGGCATTTCTCAAGCACTGAGAGTTAACATTACATATCATCATGTTACATGCTATAGTTTGCAGCCCTCTAGTGGCAGAGGGCTGTAAATGTGTAGACATAAAGAATAAAAATTTAGAACGTTAATAATGTTTGTTTCATTTAAAAGGCTCTGAAGTTTACACACCCCTGTAAATTCAGACAGGTTGGTCCTGTAATCAAAACCAAGTTTTAGATGCACTAGTGTGCTAATATTATGCACAACACAACAGCCTTTCTCTACAGAATGGTGTTATTTTATTGCATAATCCTAATGAACAAGTGTGAGTCTTGATTCCCACATCACTGCAGCAAACTGTTTTTTGACTTTTACATAAAGGATATTGGGGAATCATTAAACCTAGCGGCTAGTGTGTGTTGCACATAAGCAGATTGAACAGATGACTGCCAGCTGCCATGCGTGCACAGACAACCAAGCACCCATATAACAAGAATTTTTTAGTTCGCCTCAACCTGATTCTGCTTCGTAACACAATCATACTAATTTTGCTGGTCCTTTCTGGAACACATTATGGGTAATTATCACTGATGCAAACAATAAATAGTCATTTGTCCATGTGATTGCAGGCTTTCTCAGTGTATTTCAATGATAAATGTCTTCTCAGATGATCAGCTGTCTTGTCACAACATTTCATTTCAATGAGTTTCATACCCATCAATCAGGACTCTATGGGTGTGAAAACTTCCATTTGTCATTTCAATGAATTTGACAAGTAGCACTAGCATTATCAAAGCACCCACTTCTGTCTTTTGTTTAGAAAGTTTGTCTCAAACCATCATCTTGGACAATGGTCTCCAGTTTTATTCATTGGAATTTCAACAATTTTGTCAACAAAATGGGATTCAACGTGTTCAAACAGCTCCACTCTTCTCCTCAATTAAAAGATTAAGCCGAATGTTTCATTTGCTCTCTCAAGGGTCTGATGTCAAAACTTTGTGCTTCACACTAGATGGAAAATGATTTGTTATTGTTTCTCAGCACCTTTCATATTTTGCCTTTTCATGATACTTTGTACTGCGGTCACACACTTCGGACACTGTAGTGCCTACTGCATTGGCATCTCACTTTACGTCCAAACATCACGGGATTCCTACATCACCAGGAAAACTTATGTTGTCTGTGTTGTCAAAACAAAGACTTGCTGGTGGCCACAACACAACACACTACCAGGTGTCCACCAATGGCCACTAGGGACCGCTACTCATTCGTGGAGCCTGCAGAACAGCTTCACCAGAGATTGCAGCTAGCCTAGGAACTACTTAGCTATGCCAGGCATGTGATGGCAAATAGTTCCAGCAGATATATCTGCCAACGGGCTTTATAAGGTGGCGCACTGCCGGCAAACGGCAGTTAAATGCACCACTCAGAAGGATACAGAGCTGCTGCTCAGGCAGCCACAGCCAGACATCTCTTCTACCTGGCCGATCTCTTGGTATAGTCGACAAGCCTCTTGACAATGTAGAACTGTTTGTGTTCGCTCCCCGTGAAGAGATCGGTCTTCTTTTATTATTATTATTATTATTATTATTATTATTATTATTGTTATTTCTTTCCCTTCTCAGATGTTATGTCTGCTTAAAAATGGAAAGTGACGTGGACCTTGATCAAGTGTGACTTCCTTTTAACTGTACAGTATATGTTACATTACATTTAGGAACTTTCGGGTAATTGAACATGTATCAATAATTACAGATTTCTGTAGTTGTATATACACGTTTGGATGTAGCTGTATTGCGTTGATGTACTGGTGGATATTGTGTGGTATGACTCCTGTAGTTGATAGTATAATTGGTATAATGTCAACTTTATCCTGATGCCCCATGTCCTTGACTTCCTCAGCCAGTTGGATGTATTTTTCAATTTTTTCTCCTGTTTTCTTCTGTATATTTGTTGTATTGGGTATGGATATTTCGATTAGTTGCGTTAATTTCTTCTTTTTATTGGTGAGCATGATGTCAGGTTTGTTATGTGGTGTTGTTTTATCTGTTATAATACACTCCTGGAAATTGAAATAAGAACACCGTGAATTCATTGTCCCAGGAAGGGGAAACTTTATTGACACATTCCTGGGGTCAGATACATCACATGATCACACTGACAGAACCACAGGCACATAGACACAGGCAACAGAGCATGCACAATGTCAGCACTAGTACAGTGTATATCCACCTTTCGCAGCAATGCAGGCCGCTATTCTCCCATGGAGACGATCATAGAGATGCTGGATGTAGTCCTGTGGAACGGCTTGCCATGCCATTTCCACCTGGCGCCTCATTTGGACCAGCGTTCGTGCTGGACGTGCAGACCGCGTGAGACGACGCTTCATCCAGTCCCAAACATGCTCAATGGGGGACAGATCCGGAGATCTTGCTGGCCAGGGTAGTTGACTTACACCTTCTAGAGCACGTTGGGTGGCACGGGATACATGCGGACGTGCATTGTCCTGTTGGAACAGCAAGTTCCCTTGCCGGTGTAGGAATGGTAGAACGATGGGTTCGATGACGGTTTGGATGTACCGTGCACTATTCAGTGTCCCCTCGACGATCACCAGTGGTGTACGGCCAGTGTAGGAGATCGCTCCCCACACCATGATGCCGGGTGTTGGCCCTGTGTGCCTCGGTCGTATGCAGTCCTGATTGTGGCGCTCACCTGCACGGCGCCAAACACGCATATGACCATCATTCGCACCAAGGCAGAAGCGACTCTCATCGCTGGAGACGACACATCTCCATTCGTCCCTCCATTCACACCTGTCGTGACACCACTGGAGGCGGGCTGCACGATGTTGGGGCGTGAGCGGAAGACGGCCTAACGGCCTAACGGTGTGCGGGACCGTAGCCCAGCTTCATGGAGATGGTTGCGAATGGTCCTCGCCGATACCCCAGGAGCAACAGTGTCCCTAATTTGCTGGGAAGTGGCGGTGCAGTCCCCTACGGCACTGCGTAGGACCCTACGGTCTTGGCGTGCATCCGTGCGTCGCTGCGGTCCGGTCTCAGGTCGACGGGCACGTGCACCTTCTGCCGACCACTGGCGACAACATCGATGTACTGTGGAGACCTCACGCCCCACGTGTTGAGCAATTCGGCGGTACGTCCACTCGGCCTCCCGCATGCCCACTATACGCCCTCGCTCAAAGTCCGTCAACTGCACATACGGTTCACATCCACGCTGTCGCGGCATGCTACCAGTGTTAAAGACTGCGATGGAGCTCCGTATGCCACGGCAAACTGGCTGACACTGACGGCAGCGGTGCACAAATGCTGCGCAGCTAGCGCCATTCGACGGCCAACACCGTGGTTCCTGGTGTGTCCGCTGTGCCGTGCGTGTGATCATTGCTTGTACAGCCCTCTTGCAGTGTCCGGAGCAAGTATGGTGGGTCTGACACACCGGTGTCAATGTGTTCTTTTTTCCATTTCCAGGAGTGTAGTTCTGTTCCAGTATAATTTGTATTCATCATTCTCCAGTACATTTTGTGGTGCATACTTGTATGTAGGAACGTGTTGTTTTATTAGTTTATGTTGTATGGCAAGTTGTTGATGTATTATTTTTGCTACATTGTCATGTCTTCTGGTGTATTCTGTATTTGCTGGTATTGTACATCCGCTTGTGATGTGATCTACTGTTTCTATTTGTTGTTTGCAAAGTCTGCATTTATCTGTTGTGGTATTTGGATCTTTAATAATATGCTTGCTGTAATATCTGGTGTTTATTGTTTGATCCTGTATTGCAATCATGAATCCTTCCGTCTCACTGTATATATTGCCTTTTCTTAGCCATGTGTTGGATGCATCTTGATGGATGTGTGGAAGTGTTAGATGATACGGGTGCTTGCCATGTAGTGTTTTCTTTTTCCAATTTACTTTCTTTGTATCTGTTGATGTTAGGTGATCTAACGGGTTGTAGAAGTGGTTATGAAATTGCAATGGTGTAGCCGATGTATTTATATGAGTGATTGCTTTGTGTATTTTGCTAGTTTCTGCTAGTTCTATAAGGAATTTTCTTAAAATGTCTACCTGTCCATAATGTAGGTTTTTTATGTCGATAAATCCCCTTCCTCCTTAATGTGAATCTTTCTATTGCTGAATGTATGTGATGTATTCTATATTTGTGGCATTGTGATCATGTAAGTGTATTGAGTGCTTCTAGCTGTGTGTTACTCCATTTCACTACTCGAAATTAATAGGTCAATATTGGTACAGCATAAGTATTTATAGTTTTTGTCTGCTTGTGTATGTGTATATGCGGATGGATATGTGTGTGTGTGCGAGTGTATACCTGTCCTTTTTTCCCCCTAAGGTAAGTCTTTCCACTCCCGGGATTGGAATGACTCCTTACCCTCTCCCTTAAAACCCAAATCCTTTTGTCTTTCCCTCTCCTTCCCTCTTTCCTGACGAGGCAACCGTTGGTTGCGAAAGCTAGAATTTTGTGTGTATGTTTGTGTTTGTGTGTCTATCGACCTGCCAGCGCTTTTGTTTGGTAAGTCTCATCATCTTTCTTTTTAGATATATTTTTCCCACGTGGAATGTTTCCCTCTATTATATTCATATCATTAATGTTAAATAATTTAGTTAGATGTGAATGTGTTGAGGTGAACTTCTTTAGCCAGAAATTTGCTATTTTATCTTTTCCAGGGGCTTTCCAATTGTGAGTAGAATTAATTGCTTGGGTGACTTCATGTTGCAAAATTATCACTTCAGGCATTTGTGGTATCGTCTCGTATGTGTCTGTTTCTGCTTGTATCCACCATGCATGTCTGTTATGTTGTACCGGGTTTGACCATATGTTGCTCCAGAAGTGTTCCATGTCTGTTATGTTTGGTGGATTGTCTATTTTAATGTGTGTGTTATCTATTGTCTGGTAAAATTTCTTTTGGTTTGTGTTGAATGTTTGGTTTTGTTTCCTTTTATTTTCACTTTTCTTGTTTCTTCTAAGTCGTTTGGCCAATGCTTGTAATTTCTGCTTCTTTTCATCTAATTGCTCTATCGCTTCTTGTTGTGAGATTTTACCTAACCTTTTTCGTTTTTGGTCTGATATTTCATTTCTTATAAATTGTGTTAGCTGTTAGATGTCTTTTCTCAGTTTTTCTATTCTGATCTGTAGCCTGTGTTGCCATGCTGGTTTTGTGGGTTTCTTCTGTGTGTTGGTTGGTTCTGATCTCTGCCTTGTGTGTATATTTAGTGTAGTGAGTGCTCCTATACAAGGTGTTACAAAAAGGTACGGCCAAACTTTCAAGAAACATTCCTCACACACAAATAAAGAAAAGATGCTGTGTGGACATGTGTCCGGAAATGCTTAATTTCCATGTTAGAGCTCATTTTAGTTTTGTCAGTATGTACTGTACTTCCTCGATTCACCGCCAGTTGGTCCAATTGAAGGAAGGTAATGTTGACTTCGGTGCTTGTGTTGACATGCGACTCATTGCTCTACAGTACTAGCATCAAGCACATCAGTACGTAGCATCAACAGGTTAGTGTTCATCACGAACGTGGTTTTGCAGTCAGTGCAATGTTTACAAATGCAGAGTTGGCAGATGCCCATTTGATGTATGGATTAGCACGGGGCAATAGCTGTGGCGTGGTACGTTTGTATCGAGACAGATTTCCAAAACGAAGGTGTCCCGACAGGAAGAAGTTCGAAGCAATTGATTGGCATCTTAGGGAGCACGGAACATTCCAACCTATGACTCGCGACTGGGGAAGACCTAGAACAATGAGGACACCTGCAATGGACGAGGCAATTCTTCGTGCAGTTGACGATAACCCTAATGTCAGCGTCAGAGAAGTTGCTGCTGTACAAGGTAACGTTGACCACGTCGCTGTATGGAGAGTGCTACGGGAGAACCAATTGTTTCCGTACAATGCACAGCGTGTGCAGGCACTATCAGCAGCTGATTGGCCTCCACGGGTATACGTCTGCGAATGGTTCATCCAACAATGTGTCAATCCTCATTCCAGTGCAAATGTTCTCTTTACGGATCAGGCTTCATTCCAACATGATCAAATTGTAAATTTTCACAATCAACATGTGTGGGCTGACGAGAATCCGCACACAATTGTGCAATCATGTCATCAACACAGATTTTCTGTGAACGTTTGGGCAGGCATTGTTGATTTCTTGATTGGGCCCCATGTTCTTCCACCTATGCTCAATGGAGCACGTTATCATGATTTCATATGGGATACTCTACCTGTGCTGCTAGAACATGTGCCTTTACAAGTACGACACAACATGTGGTTCATGCACGATGGAGCTCCTGCACATTTCAGTCGAAGTGTACGTACGCTTCTCAACAACAGATTCGGTGACCGATGGATTGACAGAGGCAGACCAATTCCATGGCCTCCACGCTCTCCTGACCTCAACCCTCTTGACTTCATTTATGGGGGCATTTGAAAGCTCTTGTCTACGCAACCCTGGTACCAAATGTAGAGACTCTTCATGCTCGTATTGTGGACGGCTGTGATACAATATGCCATTCTCCAGGGCTGCATCAGCGCATCAGGGATTCCATGCGACGGAGGGTGGATGCATGTATCCTCGCTAACAGAGGACATTTTGAACATTTCCTGTAACAAAGTGTTTGAAGTCATGCTGGTACGTTCTGTTGCTGTGTGTTTCCATTCCATGATTAATGTGATTTGAAGAGAAGTAATAAAATGAGCTCTAACATGGAAAGTAAGCGTTTCCGGACACATGTCCACATAACATATTTTTGTTCTTTGTGTGTGAGGAATGTTTCCTGAAAGTTTGGCCGTACCTTTTTGCAACACCCTGTAGAAACAAGTAGTTGTAACTCTTCCATAGTTGTATTTTCATTTATTTTGTTGTGTATGATTGTGTTGATAGTTGTTATTGTTGTTTCGACTTGTGGGTTATTTGGGGGACTACGCAAGAATGGTCGTATGTCTGTATTTGTGTCTTTGTATTCTATATATGTCAGCTGAAAGTTTTCTTCTATATCACTTCATGTTCTATTTGTGCTTGTTCTGGTGGCTGTCCTAAGATTTCGTTTTCCTTTGATTGCTGAATTGATGAGTGTTGTTCTTTGTTTGTTTGCTCTGGGATGTTTGAGTCCATTACTGTATTTTCTTCTTCTTCTGATTACACATTATTTTGTTCCAGTATTTGTTGTACTTGTTGTTTGATGTTTTCTAATTCTGACTGGGGTATCCTGTTATTTTTTATTAGATTAGATTAGATTAGATTAGATTAGATTAGACTAGATTAATCCTAGTTCCATGGATCATGAATACGATATTTCGTAATGATGTGGAACGAGTCGAATTTTCCAATACATGATATAATTAGGTTAATTTAACAACATACTTAAGTTAATATAACAACTTTATTCTTTTGTGTGTTTTTTTATTTTTCTTTATTTTTTATTTTTATTTTTTTTATTTTTATTTTATATATATATATATATATATATATTTTTTTTAATATTTTTTTTCTTAATTTATATCTAAAAATTCCTCTATGGAGTAGAAGGAGTTGTCATTCAGAAATTCTTTTAATTTCTTCTTAAATACTTGTTGGTTATCTGTCAGACTTTTGATACTATTTGGTAAGTGACCGAAGACTTTAGTGCCAGTATAATTCACCCCTTTCTGTGCCAAAGTTAGATTTAATCTTGAATAGTGAAGATCGTCCTTTCTCCTAGTATTGTAGTTATGCACACTGCTATTACTTTTGAATTGGGTTTGGTTGTTAATCACAAATTTCATAAGAGAGTATATATACTGAGAAGCTACTGTGAATATCCCTAGATCCTTAAATAAATGTCTGCAGGATGATCTTGGGTGGACTCCAGCTATTATTCTGATTACACGCTTTTGTGCAATAAATACTTTATTCCTCAGTGATGAATTACCCCAAAATATGATGCCATATGAAAGCAATGAGTGAAAATAGGCGTAGTAAGCTAATTTACTAAGATGTTTATCACCAAAATTTGCAATGACCCTTATTGCATAAGTAGCTGAACTCAAACGTTTCAGCAGATCATCAATGTGTTTCTTCCAGTTTAATCTCTCATCAATGGACATACCTAAAAATTTGGAATATTCTACCTTAGCTATATGCTTCTGATTAAGGTCTATATTTATTAATGGCGTCATACCATTCACTGTACGGAACTGTATGTACTGTGTCTTATCAAAATTCAGTGAGAGTCCATTTACAAGGAACCACTTAGTAATTTTCTGAAAGACAGTATTGACAATTTCATCAGATAATTCTTGTTTCTCAGGTGTGATTACTATACTTGTATCATCAGCAAAGAGAACTAACTTTGCCTCTTCATGAATATAGAATGGCAAGTCATTAATATATAATAAGAACAATAAAGGACCCAAGACTGACCCTTGTGGAACCCCATTCTTGATAGTTCCCCAGTTTGAGGAATGTGCTGATCTTTGCATGTTACGAGAACTACTTATTTCAACTTTCTGCACTCTTCCAGTTAGGTACGAATTAAACCATTTGTGCACTGTCCCACTCATGCCACAATACTTGAGCTTGTCTAGCAGAATTTCATGATTTACACAATCAAAAGCCTTTGAGAGATCACAAAAAATCCCAATGGGTGGTTTTCGGTTATTCAGATCATTCAAAATTTGACTGGTGAAAGCATATATGGCATTTTCTGTTGAAAAACCTTTCTGGAAACCAAACTGACATTTTGTTAGTACTTCATTTTTACAGATATGTGAAGCTACTCTTGAATACATTACTTTCTCAAAAATTTTGGATAAAGCTGTTAGAAGGGAGATTGGACGGTAATTGTTGACATCAGATCTATCCCCCTTTTTATGCAAAGGTATAACAATAGCATATTTCAGTCTATCAGGGAAAATGCCCTGTTCCAGAGAGCTATTACACAGGTGGCTGAGAATCTTACTTATCTGTTGAGAACAAGCTTTTAGTATTTTGCTGGAAATGCCATCAATTCCATGTGAGTTTTTGCTTTTAAGCAAGTTTATTATTTTCTTAATTTCAGAGGGAGAAGTGGGTGAGATTTCAATTGTATCAAATTGCATAGGTATGGCCTCTTCCATTAACAGCCTAGCATCTTCTAATGAACACCTGGATCCTACTATATCCACAACATTTAGAAAATGATTATTAAAAATATTTTCAACTTCTGACTTTTTGTTCGTAAAGCTTTCATTCAATTTGATGGTAATACTGTCTTCCTCTGCTCTTGGTTGACCTGTTTCTCTTTTAATAATATTCCAAATTGTTTTAATTTTATTATCAGAGTTGCTGATTTCAGACATGATACACATACTCCTGGATTTTTTAATAACTTTTCTTAATATAACACAGTAGTTTTTATAATTTTTGATAGTTCCTGGGTCACTACTCTTTCTTGCTGTCAGATACATTTCCCTTTTCCGGTTACAAGATATTTTTATACCCTTAGTAAGCCATGGTTTGTTACAAGGTTTCTTACGAGTATATTTAACTATTTTCTTGGGGAAGCAGTTTTCAAATGCATTTACAAAAATGTCATGAAATAAATTATATTTTAAATTGGCATCAGGTTCATGGTACACCTCATCCCAGTCTAACTGCTGTAGGCTTTCCCTGAAATTTGCAATTGTTAAATCGTTGACTGAACGTACTACTTTGGAGGACTGTTTAGTATTGCTGAATGGAGCTATGTCATATATTGTAACTAGCTGTGCACCATGATCAGAAAGACCATTCTCAACAGGCTGAGCATTTATCTGGTTAAACTTATCTTGGTCTACAAAGAAGTTATCTATCAGTGAGCTGCTATCCTTTACCACCCGAGTAGGAAAATCAATAACGGGTGTCAAATTGAAAGAACCGAGTAATACTTCAAGGTCATTTTTCCTATTACCCTCTTTCAGAGAATCTACATTGAAGTCCCCACAAATAATAATTTGCTTCCCCCTGTCTGACAGATAGCACAACAAGGAGTCCAAATTTTTCAGAAATAGATGAAAATTTCCTGATGGGGACCTATATACAGTTACAATTATAAATGTGCCTTTATTTAATTTAAGCTCACAGGCACATGCTTCTATATGTTTCTCTACACAAAACTTTTTTGTTTCTATACTTTTCGCACAATGATAACTTTTGACATATATGGCAACTCCTCCTTTCTCCATATTTTCTCTCATTACATGTGCAGAGAGCTTATAACCACTTACATTTACCTTATCTATATCAGTAACAATGTGATGCTCAGACAGGCATAGTATATCTATTTCATTCTCAGCTTCTAAATCTTCTAAACAAACCAGAAGCTCATCTACTTTATTCTTTAAACTCCCAATATTTTGATGAAATATACTTACATTATTTTTAATTATACTTTTATGAGACCCTTTCCTTATTCTAACATTTGCAGTACTCTCCTGTCTGAGTTTCTCATTGTGCTTAGGCCTAGTTCCTATACCAGTGGTCACATGGTGTTCAGAGAGGCAGATTATGTCAACTGGGTTGGGTGACTTTAATTCATCAATGCAATTACCTAGGACTGAGATACAACTTGGTGGAGATAAAATTTCTGGTGATTGGTGAAAATTTATAATTGGTAGCTGTGATTGGTGATCTAATGTGCTAGAATTGTGCTGTTTAATTTCTTTCCTAAACTGAAGATTTGTTTCAATCCTGACCTCTCGTAGAACTTGACATCTTTCTGTCTTACCTATCCTAAAAAAGGTGCTGCTCCAACACCTGTAACCACTGGTATTTTACCATTCATGGCAGTGCCTCCCCCCCTTAAATTTCCTGCTATTACCCCAGCCAGTTTCCCCTTCCCTTTCCTGTTGAGATGTAGGCCGTGCCTGGTATAGTCCCACCTACTGAGATAATCAACAGGAACCACACCAATATGAGCCCCCGCACCTGACCCAAGCAGCCGTTCCAACTCCAAATTAACTCTCCCAACAGAAGAGTCCAAATGAGGCCGGTCATGGCGTCTCAGGACAGATACAAATTCAACATTGGTGTGTCTCGATGCCGACGCAATCTTTACCAGGTCGCACTCTATACTGTACCCAGGATCTCTGTCGATGCTGTTCCCTGGCCCTCCCACAATAACCACGGTGTCTTCCCTGGTAAATCCTTTACAGAGTGAACCTAAATCCTCTGTCACCTGATCCAGACTAGCACTTGGTTTGAAAAAATTTGTGACCTGGTATTCTGGTCCTAATTCCTCCTGCAGAAGTTGGCCTACACCTCTGGCATGAGAACTGCCTAACAACAAAACTTTCTTCCTTTTCGATGACTTTCCTACATTCTTTTTCAATTTCCTATTGAAAGTTTGTTGTGTCCTGTCTACACCTACCTCTGCTTGAGGCTCATCAGTTTCTAACTGAAGCAACAGGTCAAACTTATTTTTGACATTCACCACAAAACTGTCAGACTTAGTTCTAGGCCTGTTCCTTCTGCTACCTTTGGATCTGACCAGCTAGTCGTTGTTCTGTTAAAAATTTTAATTCTGGGTATCTGGTAATAAATGTTGTGTATACTTGTGATCTGTATCCAGTTGTGTTGGTTCCTAAGTTTGTTGCTTGGTAATAACAGAACATGAGGTGTCGGTTAACTTCATCTGACCATCTCATCCTCTGTCTTTGTTTTCCTTCTAGGGTGGTTGCAGGAAGCATATCCTGTAACACACCTCTATTTGGATTTAATATAATTTTCCGTGTGGCTTTATTATTATTATTATTATTATTATTATTATTTGTTATTTTGTGTTTATGTCAATCTGCAATTGGGATAGAGTCAGTTGTTTTTTTGTATAGTGTATTATTGTTTTGTTTTGGTGAGTCCAATAAATTGTTTTCAGACTTGTGTTTTCCACATTTCTATTCTGCTAACACAGATATTTCACTTTGCTTGCAGGATTGTTACACAGTATTTTATTTATTTATTTATTTTATGTATCCATCCGTTGACAATAAATATTGTATGGATGTTGTCAAGGATACATGTAAGCCATTTCAAAGAAATGGGACACAAACAATATACACATAAAAAAGTACAAAACAAAATAATACAATGAAGTTAATAATAATACAATGAAATTAATATAGCCTATATACATCCCTGCTTGTTATTTTAAATGTATAGTCTGTTTTTCATAAGGCTTTAGTTTTGTCCTCCCTAAACGGCAAGTCCTTATATACACAACACTGCTTAAGTATATATTTATATCACACAACAGCTGTCCTTTAAGTATGTAAATGTAATGAATGATTAGGTAATGAATGATTAGGTACAGATAGAGTATTTTCCATTTTGCCTTTATAAATATCATCAGAAAAAATTTATTGACCTACATAGTCATTTACAGAATAAAAACATTGTTCTACTAGAAATTTTTTAAATTCTGTTTTAAATTTGTTATCATCTTCTAACTGCCTGATGTTGACTGGCAGTGCATTGTACAGTTTTGCACCGATATGGCTCACATACCTTTGTGTATTCATTCTTTTTGTTCGCTGAGTATGGAGTGCTGCACTATTACGGGTACTGTAGTTATGAAAGTCGGCATTTGTCTGAAAATCTGCAATGTGGGTCCTGACATATAATACATATTTGTATATGTATAATGATGGTCTAGTAAGTATTCTAAGCTTTTTGCATATGGGTCATCATCACCACACCCTGCTGCATTTATTTCATGCTCAGTGCCCTTCTTCAGCTGCCAATTTCACAACAAAGTTCCGCGTGGTGGACAACGTTTTCTATCATGTGCATAACAAGCCTCACAACTGGGAATCCAGCTTCACCACTCAGATAACTAGCCAAGCTCATTATAATGTTCATGGCAAAACAGACACCCTATCAACAGCATCAAAAGCAACTTTTTTTTCATGATTATTGTGATCCAGCCATCGATTTCCATTGTTCAGAAACATTGCCTGCAATCCCAACTGCTGCCTCTGAGCAGCCTTTGCCAGTGCCTGACATTTGGTCACATGGGTCAACAGGCGACTTTTACATGGAGGCCAACTGCTGTCCACCTAAGCAGCCACTGCCACAGGCCCTATATCTGTATCATTCTCAGAGACAACAGTCATGGACATTGAGCCTGCATCAGCAGCACAGCCTTCAGTATCCTCAACACTGCAAATGCTACACAGACTGGCAGCACCACCACTGCACCAACCTATGCAACTGGATGGATGTCCCACCTCTGGTTTCTTGGCAGATGTTCCCAGTGGTTCGCAATGTAAATGTCGAGATGCAGGTTGGATAGTGCCATTTGTCATCATTCCACACTGTACTGCTTCTACTGCACTATTGTTCAACCTACCCTACATCATCACCTGCATCCATGCTACGTGCCAGTAGTGCGCATTTTTGAGGGGGAGGGGGCAAAGAAATGTGGTATCAACAGTGTCCATATTGACTGCACCACATGCTGCCCTACCTCCATAGAAGATGCAACATTTAAACAGGTCACCGGCAGGTGCCACCACTAGCTGTGCTATCTACAGCACCCACTGTCTCCACCACCAGAGAACACCATCTTTGCTTCCACTCACTGCAGTCAATTGTATTTGTCTGCACATCTTCTTGAGATGACACTCACCAAGTTCCACACTCTGATGTTGGTGCAAGACTCAGAATGACACTACTATGCACCTTGCACAATGTTATTAATGTTTAAAAGACACTGCAATGATAAATGTATCAGAGACACTGCTGGAATGAAATCACAGTGATCAAAGTTACGCACGTAATTCATTATTCTGCACATATTGATGTTCTGTTTTGGAGTGGTCATAGTCAGCCAAGCTAACTCGTACCAACGGATGACACAACAGCAGGAACATGTGATGTGATACTTACCCTATGACTTATCTTAGAAGAAAAACAAACCTACATATATAGTATATGTGAATTAAGTGAAAGCTTTTGACAAGGTTGACTGAAATACATTCTTTGAAATTCTGAAGGTAGCAGGGATCAACTACAGGGAGGGAAAGTTCATTTACAATTTGCAAAGAAACCAGACTGCGTAAGTGTCAAAGACCATGAAAGGGAAGCAGTAATTGAGACGAGAGAGAGAGAGATGATTGTAGCAAATCACTGATGTCACTCAATCAGTACATTGAGCAAGCAGCAGAGGAAACCAAGGAAAAATCTGGAAAGAATATTAAAGTCCAGAGAGAAGAAACAAAAACTTTCAGTTCTGTCAATGACACTACTTGGTCAATGTCTTCATGTGTTACTTGAAATACCCCCTCCCCATCAATTTATGACAGGTGCCTCTTGCACTTACAACAGCTCCATGCATTGACTCCATGAATCACTAATGGAGACATTAATGATCTGAAGATGGTCTATGGACAACTGAAACCAGTTAACCATACCATAAACATGAACAAGATTTGTCATCTGGACTGACTGTTCATTACAATACAAGATCACTGACATTAAAACTATGAGCTGCTGTTTTTTGTTCAACAATATTTGTTCCTCATCCATGCATTGTTTTACAGAAAGTACTTCACAAACTTATACACATGGAGAAACCCAAGTGGCAATAACACTTTATTAACATTGCATGCTCCACATTGAAGGGAACAGCATACTCACCGGTTCCGTACTTCCAGCCTTCTCTTTTCCCAGAGGTTCTCCTTCACTCCAACCCATTTTTGATAATAGCTTGAAGCCCTTATTATCTGATTTAATTGGCCTGTAAAAATAAAACAAGCAATGGAGAGGAAACTAAAAATATAATTTTATACTGACATATATTTCTGAGAAAAATGTTATAGTCACTGACCACAGCAATAATGAATGCCACCTGGTGGCACTGAAGGCACAAGAAGCATTAAGGAAAGTTTATATGTGGACCAGAGATGAATGGGGAATCACTCTAGCAATTGTACATGCTGCAAATAGGGAACCCTCTGAAATCACCCTTTTGGACCAGTGAAGATGGTCTGCTGTTCTGGTGAAAGTGTGATCTGCATATAAGGAAACTGGCTGAAGAATGGTGAAACCAAGAAGAGGTGACAAGATGTTGGAATTCCACACCTCATTAGAGAACATGCCAGGTCAGAGGTTTGCCCACTCTATAAAACAGGATACGTGGCACTGGTAGCAGATCTAAAAACAAAGTACAATTCTGGTGTGGGCACAAGTATTTCAGAGCACATTGTTCTGGTGTTGTATGATCAGATGAATCACGTCCTATAATAGCAGACTCATATGCCATCATCCAGACAAACAGCTATTTGAAACATGCACTACACCACAATCAGAGGCCAGTGTGTCCAGTATTGTTTTATTCAGGACATTCACTGAGCTTCCACAGGGTCTGTTGTAGTCACTGAAGGCACCACAGTAGCTGTGGACAAAGTGAACATTACTGCAGACCACCTGCACCCCTTCATGTTTGATGTCTTCCCCAACAGCAATAGCATCTTCTAGCAGTGTAACTGTCCATGTCACAAGATCAGAATCACGCTACAGTGGTTTTCAGAGAATACTGTAAACCCACTTTGATGTTGTCTGATCTGAACCTGATGGGATATATTCAAGGCTCAGGTGAATATCGTGAATAGCACAATACTGGACACAATGGCCTCTGATCGTGGTGTAGTGCACGTTTCAAACAGCTGTTTGTCGGGATGATGGCATGTGAATCTGCTATTATAAGACATGATTCATCTGCATTATTGGGCACCAGCTTCACATCTACAAAGCACCAGCCCATGACTTAGTGGGACTGTGTAACTTGTGTACCTTGTGCACATGCCTTCGGGCATCTACTAAGGATTTGTTGAATACACACAGAATTGTTGCTGCATTGTATTTCAAAGTTGCATTACCATGCTATTAAGCAGGTGGACATAATGTTTTGGCTCATGAATGTATATTCATTCATGTAGCCAAAATGACAGTAGAAGTATTATGAGTCATCAATTTATTTCATATTTGCTAAACTAACCATTAAGAAGCTGGATAATACCTCTCTGTTTATATGCTATATTAGCAGATGAACAAAATAAACAATTCTTCTTAATAGTGTTTTGAGGGTATCTCCTTTGCCTATATGAGGTCAGAGCATCATCATAATCATAATCATAATCATAATCATAATCATCGGTAACAACGGGCAATGTGCCAATATTGACAGCAGTGTATGATGGTATGCATGGATACATGGCAAGGACATTGGTCATTCATTCATTCATTGTCTTCTTTATATGCCATCATAAAGGAGAGCCTTTAGTGATGTGAAATTAGTCACGTTATTAAAAAGCAGAAGCATCCACTGGTGGCTACTTCTAAAAGATATACCAATGACTAATTACAACTTAACACTAACATACTCTCCTTGATAATTATGAGAACTGGAATGTGCCCACTCTATAAGAAGACTACCAGCAAGGTGGCAGATGGGAGTAGTTGAATCGATTGAGTAAAAACGCAATGACTGGTATCAAATGCTTTCCTGAACAACTTTAACTAGCAAACAAGGAAGTGTTTAATGCATCTAAAATATCAGTAAATCATACAATTTCAAACAAAGTCACATACAACGCTATGGAAACTGTTAATGCAGCATGTCCCTTCTGATTTTGCAGATATAAATGCACTCCTAACACTGGCAGCACAAAAAAGTTATCAATAGCAGTCTAAGTGACTTGATTTCTATCAGTTCAGTTACACCCATGAGCAACTTCATCAACAGTTTTCTTACAGTGCACATATAGTGATTCCAGTTTATTCATATTGTATTGCATGTTTTCTTAAGTTGTCCATCTACCTCCCATTGGGCTATCATCTAGATCTTTCCCTAACTCTTGAAGTCCAGCAAAGAACTCTATCAGTTCATCTACCATCCATTCACCTGGCTACATGTCACACTCATCTCCACTTCATTTTTAATACAGTCATAATTACAACTATCCACTGACCCATTTGTATGTTTTCCTGTCTCTTCTAATAACTCCCAATAATCATCTTCCAAACTGTTCACTGTACGATTCTCAGTTTTTTAGAATTTTTGTTGTTCAAGTCCATAGCTCATACTCATAATTCAAAACTGATTATTATGATTAATGGAAAATCTCATATAAAGATGTGAAACAAATACTAACAAAGAGATAGAGGGGCTGGCCGGTACTTACCTCAGCTCAGTACAGCCGATAGATACACAAAACAGAACAGAAAATTTACATTCCCAGTTTTCAGAACTTTGTTCCTTCATCAGGGAGGAGAGAGGGGAAAAAAGGGAAGAAGGGAAAGTGGATTCAGTTACTCACAACCCAGGTTATGAAGCAACAGGGAAAGGTAAACAGGGAGGGTAGCAAGGATGGAGGCAACAACCCAGGTTATGAAGCAACAGGGAAAGGTAAACAGGGAGGGTAGCAAGGACGGAGGCATGGTTGTCAGAGGGAAGCCAAAGATATTTTGAATATCTTTGGCTTCCCTCTGACAACCATCCTCCATCCTTGCTACCCTCCCTGTTTACCTTTCCCTGTTGCTTCATAACCTGGGTTGTGAGTAACTGAATCCACTTTCCCTTCTTCCCTTTTTTCCCCTCTCTCCTCCCTGATGAAGGAACAAAGTTCCGAAAGCTAGGAATGTAAATTTTCTGTTCTGTTTTGTGTATCTATTGGCTGCACTGAGCTGAGGTAAGTACTGACCAGCCCCTCTATCTCTTTGTTAAAACTGATAAATACACATACTCACTGTAAATTTTCATTTCATACATACTGCAAAAATATGTTTAGTGAACTCTATCTAACTTACCAAAAACAGTATTGATATTTAAAACAATTGTCATTTATTCTTCAGCATAAAGATGATAAACATATTTTTATTATTTTATGCCGTTTGCAGTTTACTCACCCATTGTTCTCCGCTACTAACATTTTAATGAGAATTTTTTTTACATAATTATACTTCGTTATTATTTTACATAGGGCCCTCTCTTGTTAAACTCACGACATCCCCATCACTCCCTCTCCCTGCTTCCCTTCCCCTCTCCCAATCACCCTACTCTGTTCCCTTTCCCTTTTCCTCCTTCTCACTCCCCTACCTCCACAAGATACCAATTTAAAACATTAATTGCAGTTGCAAAACACAGTATTCTGTTACATGGTTCTGACACAGACAAAATGGATTTCTGACGCAACTGCTTAGGTAAATTCTAAATTTAAGTACAATTCTTTCCTGCCTACTGTAAAATGACGCAACTGCTTAGGTAAATTCTAAATTTAAGTACAATTCTTTCCTACCTACTGTAAAATATTAGATGGTAGGTATTTAATTTTACTTTGTTTTATATCTCAAGATGATCCAGACAGACCAAAACATGTGATGTAATTAAAAATGTGCAACTGAAACTGAACTATAAAAATGGCAATTGTTTTAAATTACAAAAAATACTTTATGCTATTTTTATTCTTCTGGTTACATATTTTCCTGTTCATACAGTCATTACTTCAGTTCCTTAAACTCACCAACTAGTCATATGACTTCATTGTTAACCTGAACAATTTTCCTTTGATATGTGGTTATAAATTATTTAAGTCTTGTTGTAACTGACATTCAAGTCTGTTCAAAAATTTGCTCTTAATTTATACACTTGTTGCTGAAGTTTTTCTGCCCCAAAGGCAAACAGTAAAATGTAACCGGAAAAATGAAGGTGGTACAAATATGTTCCATGAACATACATATTCAGTGTTTTCTCAGTTTATGTATTAGAAAATTACTCTAGAAATGGTGATAAGAGTTCTCGTGATATGAAATCTCCTTGCCTCCAGTTTGTCACTAAGTTGTTTAGATCTAATGGAAATTGCAGCAATGTATACATTATATACATTCTTCAGTATACTAACACAGGTTCATAGAAAGAAGGAATGGAAGAATACTGTTTAACATCCCGTCAGCATCAAGATCATTTGAGATGGAACACAAGCTGGGATTGTTTCAAAGATGGGGATGGAAATCGGCCGTGCCCTTTCAAATTAACCATCCTGGCATTTGCCTGGAGTGATTTAGGGAAATAATGGAAAACTTAAATCTGGATGGCCAGACAGAGATTTGAACCAGTGGCCTCCTAAATATGAGTCCGGTGTTCTAACCACTGCACCACCTCATTTGGTAACATAAGTTGAATAAATGCCTTGTTTCTCAAGGGCTGATATTAGAGAGTTTTTGAAACTGAGACAAACTATAAATCCCAGGTATGTAGTGTAACTCATACTCATAGCTCTATTCTATAATTTTTATAACTTGCTAATGACCCACCATTCTGTAATCATTTATAAAGCCTGCTTGTTTCTTTGCTGATTTATATTTAATGATTTTTGTTTAGCTGGCTAGTGATAACTTAAATCAGTATCTTGCATAACACAATGAAGTCTGTGGTTTTCTTATGTTTTGTCTGTACTCTTTCTTATGAAGTATAATAATTAAAGCATTATTTCACTTTTAGAAACTAGTCTTCTTCAACAGACATTCTATAAATTATATTGCAAGTTCCTTATGAATTACTTTGCCTTCAATGGTTATTACTGAAACACCATCATCTCCAGGCATTTTTCCTTTTTCCAAACTCCATATGGTTTTATGTACCTAACCCAGCAGTGGTGGGGGTAAGGTTGGGGTGGGGGCAAGGACAGGGCACGGGTATTGGTAGGAGTAGGGGTATAGGGTTTGGAAGTACACACATGGGACAAGGGATCAGGAGTATGAATGGTATACTGACATTCATTTTTAGTTTTACAGTAACCAAGTAAAATATTAATTAGAACACCTTATCATTACACCAATTTTCCTGTCAATGTATCATAATGTGCAGGATACTACACAGTTGCAAGGATAGAACAGTTCTAGCTCAGGAAGATTAGGAGGGATGTTATTTCTCATTTTTGGGAATGCAGAGGATGTGGTGCAGCTATTCCAGTCGAAGGTTGACTGTATAATAAACGTTAAGTTTTTTGTGGGTGACTAACAAATATGCAGGGGAATCAGGAGTGTAAAATGATATCCCACAGAGATGAAGATAATTTTCTAGGAAGGTGGATTGATGACTACATTAATGACAATTATTTACAGTTAATTAAAAGAAATTTTGGAAATTTGCCATAAATTCTAGTTCCATTCAAAGAAACGCTTAACTAATTAACAAAAACTACTTAGGATATTAGGAAGACCTGCATTAATTTACTCACTCATCCAAAGAGGCAGTATATGTCTTTTCATTTTCATTCTGAGATCCAACAGTGCAGCGCCTTAGTTCAGCTCTATCTTGGTATCTGGTATCGTCATTGCCTCTTGGATCAGGAATTCGGGGGCATAATTTTCGTTGAAGTTGTTTGAGCCCACTTTTGTAAGAGATACTTCTTTTTGTCAGCTTCTCCTCATCTGAATAATTATGAAAACAATCCGTGACAGATAACAAGAAAACAAATATTTCTTCTCATGAATATAAATCAATACACAAAACATATTAGGCACTGAGAATTGTAAGGGCCTACAGCACACTGTCATTGCAGCATGTATGCATGCTCCCAACATCTGTATGAAACAATTTTATCTAGATCTATAAGCTCACATTATTCATATGAACTTTCATGAAAAGTTGCCTCACCAATTTCTTGGATATTCATTTCCTTAGGGGCTAAAAATCACAAATTGTAAGTCTGTTACTCTGTCATAATTGTGTATATGATGTGTTTAGTATCTGTTCTTCATAATAATTTTTTGAATTAGCATTAAATATAATCTTAAATATTAATTAATATTTCATAACATGAAGTGGGTACATTATCTTTCATAGTAAATAAAGGATGTTGAGACTAGGATAAAACAATTTAGACCTATGACACAATTTAGACCTATGACATTGGTGGTTTATCTACAAATTTGATTTTCACAAAAATCTATTTTTCTCAAGACTTTTTGTCTGTGCTTTGGGCCTTATGGTTCTCAGTGTCTCATACCATTAGCTACTGTCACAAAAGCAGAAATTAATTACAAGTTTTGGAGAGTAATTCTATCATTTCTTCTTGTTCATTTTCATACAATGAAACATTGCAATACAGCAATGTTCCTTGTGAGTATTTCTTTATAAAGGACAGAAAATAATCTCAAAACATCCCAACTACTCAAGTAAATAGAAAATACATTAGACATAATTCTACCATTATGATGAACAGAATTCAAGTTACGAGGGTAATCCCAAAAGTAAGGTCTCCTATTTTTTTATAAGTACATAGACCTGTCTATTTATACAATGGTTTACATCAGTTTACAGCTTGAACATTTAGCTGAATCACTTTCCGGCCAAATGTTCTTTTCACCTAGGGAACAGCTGATAGTCACTGGGAGCCAAGTCTGGACTACAGGGTGGGTGGGTGATTATGTTCCACTGGAACTGTTGCAGGAGAGCAACGGTTAGCCGAGCGATGTGTGGGCGAGTGTTGTCACGGAGAATGTGTTCGCCCTTGCTCAACATTCCTCTTCTCTGGTTCTGAATTGCCCGTTTGAGTTTTTTCAGAGTCTCACAGTACCTACCAGCATTAATTGTGGTCCCAGCGATTCAGCTCCAATGACAAGGTGAAAGAAGAGGTTCATAACTTTCTGAACAGGATGGCAGTGATCTGGTATGAGATGGGCATACAAAAACTGCCACAGCATCTACAAAAATGTATCAACATAAATGGTGATTGTGTCGAAAAATAGCTAAATGTTCAAGCTGTAAACTGATGTAAACCATTGTAGAAATAAACAGGTCTGTGTACTTACAAAAAAATAGGTGACCTTACTTTTGGGATTGCAATCATACCTCTCTTTTATTTATTTATTTATTTATTTATTTATTTATTTTAGACAATGCATTTTAACCATCAGCTGTTTTATTTAAACTATATATCATATATCAGTTTCGATCATAGACCATCATCACTACATAGATACAAAGCAATACAAATTATCAGTATTTCGAGGACTGGTTATGACGGTTGTTTGGTTTCCCTCTGACAACTTTGATGGTGTATAAGCTTAAAAGGAAAATGAGATGTTTTTAACTGACCTGCTTTGCCTTATGTCTGGTGATGATAGTCTATGGCTGAAACCAGTAGATGATACACAGGTCAAATAAAACAGCTGATGATTAAAATCCATTTTACAAAGAACTTAAGAGCTGTTGGTTCTCTCCTGATGAAGCCATTACTTCTCATTTATCAGCTTGCCCTTGCCACATTTTAGGCCTGTTAACTAAATTTAAAACTGCAAAATTTAGTGTTCACGCAACGGGTATCGAGAAATCAATCAAAACCAATTGAATTATTATTTTTGTATACACTGAACATTAGCTCACTTCTCTGCTTCACCATGTGATCTATTCACTTCCCTCATCTGTTGTTCTATATCTTCTGTTTTTATCAACAAAATAATTTGCAGCAGTATTAGGATACCACTCAGTAAAGTTGTACATTAAGAAAGTATATGTTATACCACACAGTAGAAAGGGGGAATTTTTTTTTTTTAATAAGTTCACGCTAGCACAGCCACAAGCAATACCTGGCAAAGGTGGTGACCCAAGTACGCAGCAGAAAGAAACACTCAACACTGTAAGTTGGTCACATACATGACCACACGTTGCTGATCACTAGTAAAGAAGTGCACCACATTCGGTCACATTGAACAGAGCCTCGCAAAATTACCTCCCACACATATCTATAAATACCACAGTTCTCCAGTTCTGAATTCAGTTGGTCATTAGGATTGAAGACATTCGTACCGAAGCACTCCATTCAACAATTATTATGGTGTAGTGACATCCATGTGTTAGATGTTCCAGCACTTCTCATGAACATGCTGTTGTCATTCCCGACATGACCACATCCGTGTAACCACAACCTGCCAATCATGAGATTTCGCATTGGCACCCACCTACCACATTGCTAATGGGAAGACTGATGGCTCTCCAACACCAGTATACCTCATGGTGCTTGTTGCACTAACACTGTCATCACTGCTATGTGAGTGTGCCACCCAGTGCCTCTGTTCCTGATCATCACTGCAGGCACTTCCTGTTGCCAGGGCCTATCTGTCAGAGGAGCCAGGATTGGCTGCCTGCATGACTTCTGGTAGGGCAGTATATCCTGATGGATCATTGCATGTCATCATCATCTTCCATAGTGGGTTTGGGAATGCTCTAACAGTGTGAGGCACACATTCATGTTACAGCTTCACCTACAGACTGCTTGACAGCAGCCCACAATACTTTGGCCAAATTGCTCGTGTAGTGGCCTTAGTGACCAGCCAGCTGAGCCAACAATGGGAGTCAGTAGAATTTCACTGTGTCACTTGCACAAGACACCATCCAGGTTGACGAGAAGACACAAGTCTGTAAATCTGAATGAATAAATGTTGACTTGCTCACTATGTTTCATTAGTGCCGAAAGACACTCAGCAGATTCCACAACACCATCCTCACAATGTAGAAACATCTCTGCTTGGCACCCCTACAATTTTGCATGAGAAGTGGTTCTTTGGTGACATCAATAGGACACTGACATCATGACAGATGAACTAAGAGAGGGTGTTGCAGCATCAGCAACACCCATTTGATGTCCCAAATGGTTTCCATATGCCTCAGCTCTGATCACATCACAATGAAACCAAAGAACATTTTCTACTACCATTTTTATTCTGTTCCTATGTCAAGGATTGGACATAGAGATTTTTATGCAATGAGGAAAGTGATGTTCATCAGACCTGAAGAAGCTGTAGATATGTCACAATTTAGAGAGAACTGTAGGTAAAGTTTGGTACCCATGAGATGTAAGAGCTGTAATTTAACTGCACATAATGTACCTGCAGTATAACTGTACCAGTAACTTGCAGCACTCATAGTCATTACAGTCAAGCAGCACACAATTGTACCAAGTGTCGCTGGGCAATGATCAGACATAAGGATTAATTAAGATTATCTGTATGACTTTTGGGTGTGACTATGTCTGTTGAGTTTTGCTGTTGCTTTTAAAAGAGGGAGTGTTCTGTTTGTAGTAGTTTTGTAAGTGTAAAAGTAGTGAGACATTGCACAAAGATGCCAGAAACACAATTAGCTAATACGAATGATACTGTCGCTCTGACAGGGCACGTATCAAAATTGTTAGAGGATAATACTCAGCTGAAGTTGAATCATGACAAGTTAAGTAGGCACACAGAAGCTTTCCAAGCTTCACAATAGTCACACTTGGGTTCACATGAGGTTAAGGAAGTAGTGAGCGAACCCTCCTCTTCAGTAGATCCTTCACAAGCTAACATAATAATACCTCCTCGGGTAAAACAGAGGATGTAACGATATATGTAAATAATGTTTTATATACATACAAACTAAGTAATTGGTCAGATGAAACAAGTCTGTGGATGGCCAATCTATATCTAACAGGTGAGGCTAAAATATATGTAACGTATCACAAGTGCGCACATTCGAACAGTTAGTGGAGGGTTTACAGCAGAATTACCATAAACAGAACAGTGCTAGATCTTTCAGAGAGACGTTGAGGGGATTAGTGCAGAAAGCCAATGAAACTGTTGAAACCTTAGAATTCAAAAAGTGAACACCTAGACATATGAGTTGACACAAAATCCAGAAGAGGATCAAGTCATGCTCAGAGAAGAAGAAATTAGAGCTCTAGACATCTTTCTACAGGGCATTCCAGTGGAATTTTCATGCTGGGTTCATATGGAAAATCTGGATGACTTAGCTGCAGCACTTTGCATTGCCATGCACTTGCACGAAAGCAACATTGTTACAAAAGTACTCAATGCTCAAAAAATCTTTGCTTCTGACAAAGGATGTTACCAATGTGGGAAAGGACATTTGATGGCACATTGTTGCCAGCCACAGTGTTATAGTTGTGAATGCTTTGGCTGCAAGGTACAGTAATGTAGAAGCAAGAAACAGGTTAAATGAAACAAACAGAAGCTGGTGTTGTGCACAAATCAGAATGTTTTGTCCATCAGGAAACATTCTCAGTAAACTATAATCCTGAAAAAACATGTGCAGATATGGATAGCTGCTTCATGAGCTTATTACAAGAGAGGGAACATAAATTTCTGGTAGACACTAGTGCACATGTGTCAGTCATTAGTCTGGATCTCGTAGGTAGGAGGCGGCTAAACACTCCAAGATAGAAATTATGTGGAGTAGGAACTAATGATGTGGAGTCACCCAGGACAACACAGCTCAGCTTTATTAAGACAGAAACTAAAGGATTTCATGAGCACATGGAACTGTTACCAAAAGGGACGGATATTCTGTGAGTCTCAGACTTGACTTCCTGGATAGGCATCATACCAAAATTATTCTTTACCAGCGCACAGTTGGGCTTAGCATGAACTTATTTCCAATGGGTGCACCAGGTGCAAATGTTTCAATGTCACAAGGTACACCAATTACTGAGGTGTCACCAACTGAACTGCCAACGTGTGTATCGAAGATAGTTTCACATGTCAAAGTAACAGCAGGTGCAGGAAAGTTGACATGGGTAACTGTAAATGACAACTTACTACAATGAGAATTATGTGTGATTCAGTAACTGCAGAACAATAAAGCATTAGATGAAAGGCATTGTTTTATATGCAGAAGCATAGCATGTGTAAGCAACATAAATGGCAAATTAATGGTCCCAGTGAGTCTGGATGATTTTGGGATGGACAACACAAGTCTCCCGAAGAGATTAATAGTAGCAACTTCAGAGATATTCAAAAAGGATGAGGATAATATTGATAAATCAACAGATGATCACAGCCTCAAGCAAACCATTAATGCATCTGTATTATGTGCCTAGGTTCATCACTTGAAAGACAGTGGACAGGACGTCATGTAAAGACAATTGTTAGAATACTCAAGACTTGTTTCACTCAGGCAGTCCATTGCCAGTAACACCCATCACCCAACATCACATTCCAACAGACAATAATGCTCGAATCTACAAGAAGCCATATATAACAGCAAAGCACTTGCAACTACTGCTTAATGAATTTATACATCAACAGCTAACTGAATGCATTATCGAACATAGCAATAGCCCAAGTCAACCAATATTGCCACTGTATCAAAAAAGTCATGCAATGGAATGAAGAAGTACAGATTCTGTTGTGACTACAGTTTCCCAAATGCACGCACCATAACAGATCTGTATCCAGTCCTGAACGTCTTGAAAACATTAGACAACTTGCAGCAATGCAAATATTTTTCGACAATGGACCTTAAAAGTGCTTATCACCAATTTGAAGTGTGTCCAGAAGACAGGCCTAAAACAGCATTCACGGCACTCTCAGGTCATTATGAATACTGCAGGATGCCATTTGGATAAAAAAATGTTCCTTCCACTTTTCAACATTTGTTAGACAGAGTACTTTGTGGGTTGAAACCGAAGATGATATAACAACTTTTTCCAGAAAGTGCTTGAATGAAGCATTTCGTAGACTTGAGGACAGCACATCTTACACTTAGCACAGAGAAGTGTCATTTTGCTCAAACAAAAGTTAATAATATCAAACATATTATCAGGCAAGAGTGAGTAATGACAGATCTTCATCTCACGTCAGCTATGTGTGATTTTGCAACAGCACAAACAACACAAACAGTTGCAATCATTTCTTGGCTTATACAACTATTACTATAAATCTGTAAAGAGATTTGCTGAAATTACACAAACACTAACTCAGTTACTTTGAAAGGGAGTTAAGCTTCAATGGACAACAGTGTGCCGAGAGGTGGTTCAGAAATATAAGAAAAAGCTGAGATCAGATCCTGTGTTATCATTGCCTGATTTCAAGAAGGAATACAAACTTTCCTGCTATTCAAGTAACAGTGCTTTAGTCAGTGTTGCAATGGCAAGGAATACATGGTGACTTATCATCTAGACACTTGAAAACATGTGCAACAGAATTAGATTTTCACAAAAAATCTTTCATAATATTAAGTGTATATCGAGCACCTGCAGGTAACTTTAATCTGTTTGTAAACCACCTTGAAGCTGTACTGGCCCATTTAACAACCAAAAACGAAGAAATAGTGGTTGCTGGTGATTTCAATGTAGATTTCCTTAAAGACTCTCCCAATAAGAACTTATTTGAGTTAGTAACACTATCATTCAACTTAATTCCCACAGTAAAGTTCCCCACTAGGATAGCCACTTGCTCACAAACAGCCATTGATAATATCTTTATAGAAAAGTCCAATGAACAAAATTATATTACAAAACCAATAGTCAATGGCCTCTCAGACCATGACATGCAGTTCCTTCTGTTAAATGTTAATACTGAACAGGATATAAAATCTGTTAAATCTGAGCTCAAGAGGGTAATCAGTAAGCCAAAAATTGATTATTTTAGGACACTCCTCAGAGACATTCACTGGACTGATGTTTACAGTGCTCATGGCATGAATGAAAAATATAACATTTTTGCTAATAAAGTGCTTACCTTATTTGAACACTGCTTTCCCCCAAAACTTAACAAGGTTAGAGCAAAGTCTACAAAGAAGCCATGGATTACTCGAGGAATAGGGGTATCTTGTAAAACAAAAAGAAAACTGTATCTGTCAATCCGAAACATTTCCAATGTTGATGCTATAGCACATTATAAGAAATACTGCAAAATATTAAAGACTGTAATACGGATGTCAAAGCAAATATATTACAAGGAAAAGATAGTCATATCAGATAACAAAATAAAGACAATATGGGATATAGTGAAGGAGGAGACCGGTAGAACCAGACATGAAGAGGAACAAATAGCATTAAGAGTAAATGATACATTGGTGACAGATGTGTATAGTGTTGCAGAACTTTTTAACAAACATTTTATAACTGTTACTGAAAAGATGGGGTTGTCAGGTTCGGTAGATGCTGCTATGGATTACCTTAGACCAGACATTTCAAGTAACTTCCATAATATGAATTTGACCCTCACTACCCCAACAGAAATAATGTCCATCATAAAATCTTTAAAATCAAAAACATCTAGTGGGTATGATGAAATATCAACAAAGTTAATTAAAGAATGTGATTCTGAGCTAAGTAACATATTAAGCTATCTGTGTAACCAGTCGTTTATCAGTGGAATATTTCCTGAATGGCTGAAATATGCTGAAGTTAAGCCACTGTTTAAGAAGGGAGATAAAGAAATAGCATCAAATTTCTGTCTAATTTCACTGTTGCCAGCATTCTCAAAAATTTTTGAAAAAGTAATGTACAGTCGTCTTTATAACCATCTTATCTCAAATAACATACTGTCAAAGTCACAGTTTGGATTTCTAAAAGGTTCTGATATTGAGAAGGCTATCTTCACTTACAGTGAAAATGTGCTTAATTCATTAGACAAAAAATTGCAGGCAACTGGTATATTTTGTGATCTGTCAAAGGCATTTGACTGTGTAAATCACAATATCCTTTTAAGTAAACTAGAATATTATAGTGTAACAGGAAATGCTGCAAAATGGTTCAAATCTTATATCTCTGGCAGGAAACAAAGGGTGTTATTAGGAAAGAGACATGTTTCAAGCTATCAGGCATCATCCAACTGGGAACTAATTACATGTGGGGTCCCACAAGGTTCCATTTTGGGGCCCTTACTTTTCCTTGTGTATATCAATGACCTTTCATCAGTAACATTACCAGATGCCAAGTTTGTTTTGTTTGCCGATGATACAAACATTGCAATAAATAGCAAATCAAGTGTAGTCTTAGAAAGATCAGCCAATAAAATATTTGTGGACATTAATCACTGGTTCCTAGCCAATTCTTTGTCACTAAACTTTGAAAAAACACACTACATGCAGTTCAGAACTTGTAAGGGGTGTCCCAAGAGTATATGTCTAACATACGATGACAAGAAGATAGAAGAAGTGGACAGTGTTAAATTCTTGGGATTACAGCTTGATAATAAATTCAACTGGGAGGAGCACACCACAGAACTGCTGAAGTGTCTTAACAAATCTCTGTTTGCAATGCGAATTTTGTCAGACATAGGGGATATAAAAATGAAAAAGCTGGCATACTATGCTTACTTTCATTCCATAATGTCATATGGGATTATTTTTTGGGGTAATTCATCAAGCCAAGCTAAAGTTTTCCGGGCACAAAAACGTGCAGTAAGAATTATATGTGGTGTGAACTCAAGAACATCCTGCAGAAGCCTGTTTAGGGAACTAGGGATACTAACTACAGCTTCCCAATATATTTATTCCTTAATGAAATTTGTCATTAAAAATATATCACTTTTTCAAACCAACAGCTCAATTCATGGAATCAATACTAGAAATAAGAATAATCTTCACAAGGATTTAAAGTCACTTAGTCTTGTACAAAAAGGTGTGCATTATTCAGGAACACACATTTTCAATAACTTGCCAGCAGCCATAAAAAGCTTAACAACCAATGAAATTCAGTTTAAGAGAAGCCTAAAGGATTTATTGGTGGCCAACTCCTTCTACTCCATTGATGAATTTCTTAGTAAAACCAACTGATTTGTATATAAGTACAACATAACTTCTGCACAATTTCAGTGCAGTAATGTGTTCACTGAAAATTTGTGTGTGTGTGTGTGTGTGTGTGTGTGTGTGTGTGTGTGTGTGTGTGTGTGTAAGTATAATCTAACTTCTGCACCATTTCAGTGCAGTAATGTGTTCATTGTAAATAAGTATTACAGTAGTTGTATTACATGTTTATTACCTTATAAATAAATAAAAAACTTTTTTATTTCAAATTCAGTGCATTAGTATTTGTAAAATGACTCTTAGTGTTCATTAAAAAAAGATGATCATTCCACTTGGGACCTGTGGAATGGTACATTAGCTTATTTGTTTTAGTTGTAAATATTTGTCATGTATTGTTGTTTTTCTGACATGTTCCACATCCTGGAGGACCTCCTCACTACGGATCAATTGGAATGGGGAAAAAACACCTCAGTGAAATTACTCTACAAATGAAAGAGATGTTAGCAGCAATATGGGGAATTTCTTATTTTTGTTGTTATTTGCATGGTCAGAAATTTTAAGTGATAAAAGCTCATGCATCCTCAGAGTGGCTGTTAGGCTTAAAAGACCCTTCAAGTCAGTTAACAAGGTGAGCAGTCAAACTGAGTCAGTTTGATTATGAAGTGGTTCACAAGCAAGCAGTAAAGCGAAACTTCCTGGCAGATTAAAACTGTGTGCCCGACCGAGACTCGAACTCGGGACCTTTGCCTTTCGCGGGCAAATGCTCTACCAACATTCTGGAGCAGTAAATCATTTGAACACAGACACCCTTAAGTATAAAAGTGGTTGTATTACAGGAATAAGGTAAGAGGCAAGCAGATTAGAAAAAGACACAGGCATCTGACAGTGAATATCAACTGTTTAAAAGGTGACCTCAGTTTGTGACACATGAGGGTTTATTGTGCAGGTCCACAAAGTGTGGTCGACACATCATGGTTCCCACAATGCTCAGAACCGAGGTATTACAAGAAGTGCATGACCATGTATTATCAGGTCATGAGGGTAGGAAAACAACTGATGAACAATTTGTAGAAAGGTTTTGATGGAAAATGTGTTGTAGTGATGTGGAGCAGTATGTCAAAAACTGCATCCCATGTGTGCAGAGAGCAGATTTAAGTCATCAAAAAATACAGCTAGAAAGGTCACTAAAAACCGTGAAACTGTTTCATATGGTACAACCTGATGTGTTAGTACCTTTAAACAGATTTCCAGCTGGTAATAAATACATACTCAAGATGATAGATCATAGAAATACAGCACAGGAATTAGTGAATGGATGAAGTGGAGGAAACTGAGCGGAGTACTGTGTGATGAGAAGGTTAGCTGCAGAATGAAAGGAAAGCTTTACAAGTCTGTGGTGAGGCCTGTGATGCTGTATAGTGCAGAAACTTGACCAACTATAAAAGGCCAAGAGAAAAAGATGGAAGTGACAGAAATGAGAATGTTAAGGTGGATGAGTGGGGTGACACAAAAGGATAGACTAAGGAGTGAGTACATTAGGGGAACAGTGAAAGTGGGGCCCATAGGGAAGAAGATCCAAGAAAGTAGGCTAAGATGGTATAGACATGAGCAGGGAAGAGGGGAGTGCTAAGCGGGGAGAAGAGTTGAAGCCCTAGAAATCAAAGGGCCAAGGAGAAGAGGAAGACTGAAACTGAGATGGGAAGATAAGGTACCAGGGGACCTACGGGAGAAAGGATGGCTCAGAGAAGAAGCACTGGAAGGCATTTATGGAAGAGAATGATCCAGCAAATCAACGCTGACCCCACATGACATGGGGAAAGGCTGTGATGATGATAATGATGATGACAGATCATTTTTTGAGATATCTAGTAAGGGCTGCAATTCTGGATCAGAAAGCTAGTACCACTACACAGGTGATGGTAAAATAACTGGTTGCTAAAGGTTGGTGTATCAGAGAGGATAATCACAGATCAAGTGACTAACTTTGTGTCCAATCTTCTGAAACAAGTTATATCACCTATTGTGAATCAAGAAGTTACACAGCAACCTGTTCCATCTTTAAGGGAATGGATGAATGGAAAGAGTTCATTGCACAATATCAAGAACGCTATGCCATTATGTGAATAGCAAACATGTAGACTGGGATACGTATCTAAATTTTGTACTTAGCATGTATAATTCAAAAAGTTCTGGGTGTATGGGTGGACAATTCCATCACCTTTTGATATGATTCAACCAAAATCAGTGACACAAGGTAACTAGTAAAACAGATTGGTCAGATGAAACAAGTCTGTGGATGGCCAATCTATGTCTAACAGGTGAGGCTAAAATGTATGTAATGTATCACAAGACGCTTAGCGAAGTGCACAAATTCGAACAATTAGTGGAGGGTTTACAGCAGAATTACCATAAACAGAACAGTGCTATATCTTTAAGAGAGAAGTTAAGTGGATTAGTGCAGAAAGCCATTGAAACTGTTGAAGCCTTTTCTGACAGAATTCAAAAAGTGAACACGTAGACATATGAGTTGACACAAAATCCAGAAGAGGATCAAGTCATACTCAGAGAAGAAGAAAATAGTGCCAGGTGATTACGAGAGGTGTGGCAAAGGATAAAAAAGCCAACACTAAAGCTTTGAAAAACCTGGAGCATGTTTGGAAATGTTTAAGTAAAACACCGCAATACAGGATAAAGAAGTAGGTATTGCTAACAAACCCTTATACCCCAAAGGGCAAAACAAACAAGTTCTTACCATAGTGTCAAGGACTGTACAATGTCACCAAAATGACTTCACAAGTAAATACAAAACTACAACCATCAACTAAGACATCTGTAGTCCACATCAGCAAAGTGAAGGCATTTAAAGAAGTGATTGATGCATTACTGCAGGTTCCTTCCCCATTACCAGAAAAGGAGAAGTTGACTTTAGAAAGGAAAACCACATGAATTTTGTATCTAATGGAAAATAAAGTAAGTCTACATGTTTTGTACTTTACGTGTACATGGGTCATGTTGGGATACATGTTAGGGTAATTTGGTTAACATTACTTTTCATTTGCTTGTCTTTCATTCTGGATACATAGACTAGTCCAAAGGAGGGGGAGGATTAATGATAATTCCTTTTCTCTTATATGGTGTACCAACGACGATGTCCAGATATATAGCCTTCTTTTATCACATACTTACTGTTAAAATTGGCACTGACTGAGCTAGTTTCTGCTTCACCATAGTTTCCAGTAATAGGCATAAACACATGATAATGATGTTTTACGATCCACCCACAACCAATTAAATGGGACACCATCAATAAAACACTCACAAAGTGTTATTGACATTAGATCAAAGAGATGATCATATACTTATGTGCACAGCAGATCTAAACAATACAATTAGAGAGAATGTTACCATTTGTCCAGCCAAGGTAGATCAGACTAATGAACAGGCATGTGAAATGCACCTATTTCTTGGGGAAATGGAAGCAGTGTAGTGTAAACTGGAACTATTATGCCGCAACCATATTTCCAGAAAATTATGTGTCACCATTAACAGTGACTGCCAACTGTTACATAGGCAGAAAATTGAAAGGGATGACAAAATCAGAATTGTGAAATAGCAGATTACTAATCAATGGATCCAAGTGTGACATAGTTGGAACACAGTTTCATCTTCCAGCTACCATCACAGCAACTATGATTACCTCTTCTCCACCTATGCTGTATCGGCCGGAAGAATGATTAGACACATTACCCATACAGGACATAATCTTCCTTTAAAAAGCTTTAGATTCCATTCAATTACACTCTTTAGATGAACTGATAATCTCAGAAAAGAGACAAACATCAGTTGAACAGATGCTAAAACATGTAAACCAGTATCATGAGAAACACAAGTAAATATAATACAGTAACTGTTAGTGTGACCACAACAAGTGTTATCCCAATTCTAGTACTTATTTGTGCAATTCATTTCTGCTTAAAACACAGAATATCCTGTCCAACCGAATCACCAATCCATCAGTTACCCAGGGAAAAGTACATACTAGTGATAAGAATTAAGTACAGAAACTGTAAAGAGCTTTAATAGTAGGAAAACGGAACAGAAGGGCAATGAAAAGTTGGATAGTTAACTCAGACTAAAATTGAGAACTTTATAGTTCAGCTCAAGAAGCACCCAATGGGATTCAACTCGAAGTAATAGCAAATTGTAAATACAAAACATGTACAGACTAGTTTAGTAATGGATAGTGAAAGTAAAATTCGAGACAAATTTCTTAAAGAAGGGGGGAACGTTACACTACAGAGTAGAAAAGGGAAAGAAATTAAAAGTTTCTTAAGTTCATAGGATAGCCACAGACAATGCCACGCAGAGGTGGTGACATAGCTACGCAGCAGAAAGAAACAATCAACACTGTAAGTTGGTCACATATGTGAACTCACATAGCTACATCAGCAGCAATTGTCAGGCACGAATCACACATTCAACAACATGTCCATTGAGAAAGAGAAAGAGAGAGAGAGAGAGAGAGAGAGAGAGAGAGAGAGATTTGGTAGCTCTTGTGATGTGAAGCGGAAAGCTTTAGCTCAGACACAATAACACCTTTCAGAGACTTGACAGCCCAGTTAACAGCCTGGAACAAATTGTTAAACAAACACAATGGAATGAGTACTGCTGACCACTAGTAAAGAAGTGCGCCACATTTGGTCATAATGAACAGAGCCTCACATCATTACCTCCCAACTGTCTCCATAAATACCACTGTTCTCCAGCTCTCAGTTCAGTTGGTCATAAGGACTGATGGTGTTCATGCCAAAGCATTCAGTTCAATGATTACTATGGTGTAGTGGCATCCATGCTTTAGTTGTTCTAACACTTGTCCTGAACATGCTCCTTGCCATTCCTGAGATGATAGCATCCAAGTAATCATCACTTGTCAGTCATGAGACTTTGCATTGGCCCCCACCTACCACACTGTTGATGGGGAGACTGAGGGTCTTCCAACACCAGTACACAACGTGGTGCATGTCGCACTGACATCATCGTCATTGCTACGTGTCATCCAATGCCTCTGTTCTTGATCACTGCTGCAGGCACTTCCAGCTACCAGGGCTTATCTGTCCAATGGGGGCCAGAATCAGCTGACTGCATGAGTTCTAACATTGCAGTATATCCCATGGGTCATCATGTGTCACCATCATCTACTCGAGTGGAATTGAGGATGCTCTAACAGTGTGGAGCACATAACCATGCTACAGCTTTGCCTGCAGACTGCCAGACAGCAGTGCACAAGTCTCAGTCAAATTGCTGGTGTAGCAGCCTTGGTGACTGGCCAGTCATGCCAACAACAGGAGTCAGTGGAATTTCACCATATCACTAGCACAAGGCATCAGCTAAGGCTGACAAGAAGGCATAGAATTGTAAATCTGAAGGAATAAATGTTAACTTACTAGGCACATTTCATTAGCACTGAAAAATGCTCTACAGGTTCCACAACACCATCCTGACAACAGATAAGTGTCTGCACTTGGGCCCCTACATAAGGTGAGTCTAATCATGTATAAATCAAAAACTGGTATGTATGGGCAGAGGTTTGCTAGGTTACTTGAAATTCATAGTGAATTATCCACAAAGAAGTAAAATCCAACAATGGAAAGTCCAGTATGGCATAAGAAGAGAATATGGAAAGGATAGATTGCTACTCACCATATCGAGGAGGTGTTTAGCTGCAGACAGACACAATGACAGTGACTGCTAAAATACACACACACACACACACACACACACACACACACACACACACGTCTGCAACTCAATGCCTCCTCTAAACAGTGAATAGCGATCTATCCTTTTCATGTTGTTGTCACTACATAAATAAGTAAGACATCCACAACAACAAGTACAATTTTAGTATATGTACCGCCGAAGCGAGTACAACAAAATTTTAAAGAATTAATTTCAATGAAGAAAACTGAGAAACATTATGGTTAATTTCACATTCAACACTCAGGCACCTTTGGTGCCACTGGAATCCCCTGGTGGCCCGGATGTCACTGCGGCTTCCGATATGCAACATCTGACCGGTCTGTCCTCACTCCAGAGTGGGTGGCAAACAGTGGTGGGTTCACGTGTCACTGGGCGGAAGGTGAAAGAGGGAGCAGGCTATGCGGCTGGCTCCCTATGTCTTAGCAACAGTTATGAGGTGCTTCCCAGGGTTGATGATAACTCTGAGCTGGCACAGGATGCCTCTCCTGTTGGGCCAGTGGTCAATTTTCCTGCCCAGTCTAGACAAGTACAGAGGGTGGGTATGCTAGTCATTGGGAGCTACAATGTTAGGCAGGTAATGGAGCCCCTCAGGGAGATAGTAGGCAAGGTGGGAAAGAATTCCAGTGTGCATTTGGTATGTTTGCCAGGAGGTCTCATTTGGGTTGTGGAGGAGGCCCTGCCAGTGGCTATCGCGCGCATTGGGTGCAACCAGCTGCATGTAGTGGCACATGTCAGCACAAATGACGCCTGCCACCTGAGGCCATCCTCAGCTCCTTTCGGCGGCTGGCTGATTTGGTGAAAGCATCTAGCAACACACGCAGAGTGCAGGCTAAGCTGTCTATTTGTAGCATCGTACCCATGGTTGATTGTGGTCCTCTGGTTTGAATCAGAGTGGAAGGTCTAAACCAGAGGCTCAGATGGCTCTGTGACGGTATCGGGTACGAATTTCTTGACCTCCGCCATAGGGTGCAGAATTATTGGGATTCCCTTAATAGGTCAGGCATGCACTGCACCCAGGAAGTGGCTACTAGGGTAGCGGAGTACGTGTGGCATGCACTAGGGGCTTTTTTAGGTTAGAGAACACCTCCCTTGGGAGCAAACACGGTTTACCTGTTAAATCAGCCACAGCAACCTCAGAGAGTCTGGGTTCTGGCAGTTCAGAGATAGAAAAGATTAATATGATTTCAGTAAACTGCAGGAGCATCCAAGGAAAGGTCCCATAATTAGTATCGTTTATTGAAGGTTATAATGCACAGATAGTATTGGAAAGAAAAAGCTGGTTGAAGCCAGATGTCAATGACAATGAAATCCTAAGTTCAGACTGGAATGTTTATCGTAAGGATAGGTTAGTCACCAATGGTGGCGGCATGTTTATTGCAGTAAATAATTCGATAAAATCTAGCGAAGTTATCACGGATTCTAAATGTGAATCAATCTGGATGAAACTGAGTATCAAAGAACGGTCAAAAATGGTGATCGGATGCTTTTATAGACCACCTGGGTCAGGATCTGGAGTTGTAGAGTGCTTCAGACAGAGATTGCAGATTACCATCAGTAATTTTTCTGATCATGCCGTTGTAATAGGGGGTGACTTCAACTTGCCTGATATAGATTGGGACTGTTATGTCATCAAAATTGGTGCCAGAGACAGGGAATCGTGTGGCATTGTTCTGGATGTCTTGTCCGAAAATTACCTTGAGCAGGTTGTTAGAGAACCAACTCATCAGGTAACGTTTTAGACCTCCTGGAAACAAACAGACCTGAACTTATCAAATCAGTTAATGTAGAGGAAGGTATCAAAGGCTGTGACAGCATCTATGACAATGGGTCCTACAAGGAATGTTAAGAAAGGTAGGAAGATATATTTGCTCAGCAAGGGTGACAGGATACATTTCTGACTATCTCAGCAGTCAGGATCAAATATTCAGTGATGAGGATGAAGATTTTTATATCTTCAAATTTAACACAATTTTCGGACAACACAACACACATATAAGTCACTGAGTAAGTTGACCTGTGTACAAGTCGGCATTCGATTCAACACTGAGTCTCAGTCTAGCGGCCGCTGCTCGGCTGGCCGCTTAGGTGGCGCAGCTGCTGCTTGGCTGGCAGACAGCGCCGCACATAGAGGACGTGCGTAATTGCGCGGCGGCACTTTGAATAATCAGCGAGTCACAACACTTTTCCCCCCTTTGAAATTGTTGCACTGGTCTTGATGGAGGTGTCCTGGAGATGGCTAACGTCCATAGGCGTTGTTTGACTCGCCGTAAAGTCTCGAGGAGGAGGCTTCCCGTACGGACGGAAATGTCCCTGATGATAACGGGTCGAGATGAAAGGAGACGTAGGGGTTGAATCTGCTGGGGCCCCCTGCACCAATCTGCCCGTTGCGGCAAGTCCAGTTGATATGACAGGAGACATGGGCGATGTGTCGGCGTCTGTTGGAGGAGGAGGCGAGTAGATGTACTCTGACAGAGGACGGTCCTCCGGTTCCTGCATGGGCACGTCTCCTGGTGGCGTCCGTTCTGGTGCAGGCATCGCGATGACGGTGAGAGGGCTGCGTTGTAAGTATTGAGAGATGCCAAGATCCCGAGCATCAGGTAGAGCCAAAGGTAGTGTGGCGGCATTCGGAACAGGCGTTGCTGGCACCCGAGGCCAAAGATGGTCTGAATGACGCACTGCAACACCCACGTCCGTCTGGATTTCATACAGGTGTCTGCCACGGTGTCGTAAGATGCGGCCCGGGCTCCATTTTGGCCGCCTGCCATATCCCCGTACCCAGACGAGGTCGTCGGCGGTGAACTGGCCAAGTGAAGGCACCCGCGGCCGTGAGGTGGGAGGCCGCAGAAGATGAAGTAGTGTGTGGGGCTGTCAGCCATGTAAGAGCTCAGCCGGGCAGTGATCACCCATGGGGGTGAAACGGTAAGACGCCAGGAACTGGAGAAGCGCGTCATCAGCAGCAGAAGAAGTCAGAAGTTTCCGCATCTGAGCCTTACATGCGCGGACCAGTTGTTCAGCCTCACCGTTGGATTGTGGATGGAACGGCGGGGCCGTGACATGCGTAATGCCGTGACGAGCACAAAAATCCGCAAAGTCGGAAGAGGCAAATTGCGGACCATTATCAGTAACAAGAGTAGAGGGGAGGCCTTCCAAAGAAAAAATGCGGGCGAGAGCACTGGGGGTTGCCGCGGTGGTAGGTGACGTGCAACGGACAATGAAAGGAAAGTTAGAATAGGCGTCAATTACGAGGAGCCAATAAGTACCCATAAAGGGTCCAGCAAAGTCAGCATGAATGCGCTCCCAGGGCTTCTCAGGCGAAGGCCACGGTGACAAAGATGACTTCGGGGCAGCGGCCTGTGATGCACGAGGGCCGCAGGCAGCGACCATGTGTGCGATGTCAGAGTCGATGCCAGGCCAGTACACGACGGCGTGCCAGAGATTTTGTGCGAGACACACCCCAGTGCCCCTGGTGAAGGAGGCGCAAGACCGAAGCACGCAAAGACGCAGGTACCACAACATGCGGCGAAGCATTGTCAGTGGAGAGGAGGATAACACCATCCCTAGCCGTGAGGCGGTAGCGCAAAGTGTAGTAGTTCCGCAACGGATCAGAAGTCTTAGCGGACAGGCGATCTGGCCAACCCTTCTGAATACAGCGTAAAACCCGGGAGAGGGTAGGGTCAGAACCCGTAGCAGCCGCCAGCCTGTCCCCAGTGATGGGGAACCCGTCCACAACCCGCTGCTCGGCAACATCCAGGTGGAAACACAAAAGTTCGTCCCTATCGAATGCCTGATCAGGACCCATGGGAAGGCGAGACAAAGCATCAGCATTCGCATGTTGAGCCGTTGGCTGGAAATGAATCTCATAATTGAAACGGGACAAGTAAAGAGCCCAACGCTGGAGGCGGTGTGCAGCGTTGTCGGGAAGTGATGTTGATGGATGAAACAAGGAAACAAGCGGTTTGTGATCCGTAACAAGATGAAATTTTGTGCCATAGAGAAAAATACCAAACTTATGAAGAGCATAAATGACGGCCAAAGCTTCTTTCTCAATTTGAGAATACTTTTGTTGGGCATCCGTGAGCGTTTTGGAGGCATAAGCGATGGGTTGTTCCGAACCGTCAGAAAAACGGTGCGCAAGGACTGCACCGACCCCGTATTGAGAGGCGTCTGTGGCAAGAACAAGATGTTGGCCAGGTCGATAAGTAGCCAGGCACGGGGCCTGTTTCAGCATAGTCTTTAATTTCCGGAAAGCCGCGTCACATGACGCGGACCAGTGAAAAGGCACGTTTTTATGCAACAGGCGATGCAACGGCTGAGCCACCGACGCTGCAGACGGTAAAAACTTGTGATAGTATGCTATTTTCCCCAAGAAAGCCTGCAGTTCCTTAACAGATGTAGGGCGAGGAAGGGCATCGATCGCAGCAACAGTGTGTTGAAGCGGACGAATACCATCCCGAGAGAGTTGAAACCCCAAGTACGTGATAGATGCCTGAAAGAATTGTGATTTCTGAAGATTACACTTAAGACCGGCAGTCTGTAAGACATTAAAAAGTGTGCGGAGATTTTGGAGATGTTTTTCAGTGGTGGAGCCAGTGACAACAATGTCGTCCATGTAATTGATACACCCCGGGACAGGGAGCAATAATTGTTCCAAGAATCGCTGAAAAAGAGCAGGGGCGCTAGCAACCCCGAATGGCAAGCGTTGGTATTGATAGAGGCCGAAAGGCGTGTTAAGGACCAGAAACTGCCGGGAAGTGGCGTCGAGAGGAAGTTGATGATAAGCTTCCAACAGGTCAATTTTAGAAAAATACTGTCCTCCAGCGAGTTTAGTGAACAGTTCTTCAGGACGGGGCATAGGGTAAGTGTCGACGAGGCATTGAGCATTTACAGTGGCTTTGAAATCGCCACAGAGACGAATATCACCATTGGGCTTAGCAACTACAATGACAGGAGAGGACCACTCACTTGAAGTGACAGGAAGCAAGACCCCTGAAGCAGTGAGACGATCCAACTCCCGTTTTACCCGATCACGAAGGGCCACAGGAATGGGCCGAGCCCGAAAAAACTTAGGCCGAGCAGTGGGTTTGAGCGTGATATGAGCTTCAAAGTCGTTTGCACGGCCTAACCCAGGAGAAAAAAGGGACGGAAATGTCGTCGACAAGGAATCCAGCTGAGCATAAGGAATAGCATCAGAGACAATATTGACAGAGTCATCTATGGAGAACCCAAAAACGCGAAAGGCATCGAAACCAAAAAGATTTTCTGCGGTGCTCTGGTCGACCACAAATATGGGAACAGTGCGAACGACGGATTTGTAAGATACCTCAGCATTAAACTGTCCCAAGAGAGAAATCTTCTGTTTATTGTATGTCCGTAATTGCCGAGTGACAGGGGACAGGAGCGGAGAACCCAGCTGAAGATACGTCTGAGAATTAATTATAGTGGCAGCAGAACCGGTATCCACTTGCATGCGAACATCTCGACCAAGGATTTGGACAGTGAGGAATAACTTCCCTGAAAGGGAAGAAGTGCAATTGACAGACAACACAGAATCAGAATCAGCGTCATGTTCATGAACATCATGTATGCGGTCGGATTTACAAACGGAAGACACATGACCTTTCTTTTTGCAATTGTGACACACAGCCCAACGTTGGGGACAATCCTCGCGTGAATGTTTCATAAAACACCGCGGACATGAAGGAAGTTGCCGGGGATTTTGCTGCAGTTTCTTAGTGGGTTGTTTACGGCTAGGCCGCGGCTGCGCGTGGGAGCGTACTGCGGCCACGTCGGCCGGCGGGGACGCGCCGCACGCGTCGTCAACAGCGCACAGAGGTCGTATTTCCCCGACGTCACCCGACGCCTCTATTTGCGCCCCAGCGGCGCGAGAAATTTCAAAAGACTGCGCAATGGAGAGAACTTCATCGAGAGTCGGATTCGCCAACAGAAGGGCATGTTGCCGAACTTCTTTGTCGGGCGCCGACCGGATAATAGCATCCCGTACCATGGAATCAGCATAGGATTCTTTGTGAACGTCAGTAACAAATTGACACTTTCGACTGAGGCCGTGAAGTTCAGCAGCCCAAGCACGATAGGACTGATTTGCTGATTTGGTTGTTTTTGACAACGATAAAAAGCAACACGAGAGGCTACCACATGCGTTTGCTTTTGAAAATAGACAGACAGAAGGGAGCACATTTCAGCAAAGGACAAAGACGCAGGATCCTTCAAAGGAGCCAATTGCGACAACAACCGATACATTTGAGGTGAAATCCAGGAAAGGAACAGAGACTTACATGGTTGTTCGTCCGTGACATGAAATGCCAAGAAGTGCTGTCGAAGACGTTTTTCATAATCAGACCAGTCTTCCGCCGTCTCGTCGTAAGGTGGAAAAGGAGGTACAGCCAACGACGAGAAACGCCCCGCATTTGACGCCGCGACGAAATCGCGAATCGCCGCTGTTACAAGCGTTTGCTGTTCAAGGAGATTTTGCAATAGTTGCTCGACAGTAGCCATGGAACCCTGTGAGTCAACGGTGAAAAGGAAAAATCCCATCCTCGTCGCCAATTTTTATATCTTCAAATTTAACACAATTTTCGGACAACACAACACACATATAAGTCACTGAGTAAGTTGACCTGTGTACAAGTCGGCATTCGATTCAACACTGAGTCTCAGTCTAGCGGCCGCTGCTCGGCTGGCCGCTTAGGTGGCGCAGCTGCTGCCTGGCTGGCAGACAGCGCCGCACGTAGAGGACGTGCGTAATTGTGCGGCGGCACTTTGAATAATCGGCGAGTCACAACAAAGATGTAGAGAACAAATGGAAAAAATTCAAAGGCATCGTTCAATATGCCCTAGATAAGAATGTTCCAAGTAAAGTTTTAAGGGATGGGAAAGATCCACCATGGTTTAATAGCCTTGTTAGAAAAGTGCTACGTAAACAAAGAGCACTTTATCTCAGATTCAAGAGAAGTAAAAACCTAGCTGATAAACTAAAGCTGAATGAAGCAAAAATGAGAGTAAGGAGAGCAATGAGAGAAGCGTTCAATGATTTTGAAAGTAAGATATTGTCAACAGACCTGAATAAAAACCCTAAGAGATTTTAGTTGTATGTAAAATCAGTAAGTGGGTCAAAATTATCTATTCATTCTCTCAGCGACCACACCAGCACTGAAATGGAAGATAACAGAGAGAAGGTTGAAATACTGAATTTGATCTTCCAAAGTTGTTTCACCACAGAAGATCGTAACACTGTCCCTCCTTTCAATTGTCATACAAATGTCGAAATGGATCATGGAATTGAAAAGCAGCTCAATTGCTTGATAGTGGAAAGACTTCAGGACCAGATGAGATACCTATAAGATTCCTTAAAGATTATGCAAAAGAACTTGCTTCCCTTCTAGCACTAATTTATCGTAGATCACTTGAGCAAGGAAAGGTACCTAATGACTGGAAAAAAAGCAGGTCATTCCCATTTTTAAGAAAGCCGTAAGATAGACTGACACAATTATAGATCTATATCATTGATGTTAATCTGTTGTAGAATTATGGAACACTTTTAATGTTCTAGAATTATGATGTTCTTGAAAAATGAACATCTCTTCTATAAAAATCAACATGGATTACGCAAACACAGATCCTTCGAAGCTCAGGTCGCTCTGTTCCTCCATGAGATCCACAGCGTAGTGGACAACAGCACTTAGATTGATGCCGTGTTCCTTGATTTCAGTAAGGCATTTGACATCGTCCCACATTGCCTTTTAATGAAAAAAATATGAGCCTATGGAGTATCAGAGCAGACCTGTGATTGGATTCAAGACTTTCTTGCAGACAGAACTCAGCAGGTCACTCTTAACGGAACTAAATCAACAGGTGTAAAGGTAATATCTGGAGTACCACAGAGAAGTGTGATAGGACCGTTCCTATTCACAATATATGTACATGATCTATTAGAAAGCGTCGGATGCTCTTTAAGGCTATTCGCAGATGACGCAGTTGTTTAAACCAAAGTAGCAACACCAAAAGATAGTAAGAATTTGAAGAACGACCTGCAGAGAATTACAAACAATTCTGTTGGAAGAACATCCACAACTGAGCATTATAGCAAAGGTTGAAAATACTGCTTCAGTTGTAAATTACTTTATTTTCACACAACCAGTTTCAGACTGTTACAAGCCCATCCTCAGGTGTTGTACTGGCAATAGCAAAAGACGGGAGATAATTTTCACACGCCGCATATTGGGTTGCAGTGTGTGAAAATTATCTCCCGTCTATTGCTATTTCCAGAACGACACCTGATGAAGGGCTTGTAACAGTCTGAAACTGTCGTGTGAAAATAAAGTAATTTACAACTGAAGCATTATTTTCAACCCCAGCTGCAGAGAATCGATGAATGGTGCAGACTCTGGCAGTTGACCCTGAATGTAAATAAATGTAACACATTGTGCATATATAAGAAAAGAAATCCACTACTGCACAGCTACACTATTGATGACAAACAGCTGGAGACAGCGTCTGCCGTAAAATATCTAGGCGTAATTATCCAGAGCAACCTTAAGTGGAATGACCACATAAAACAGGTAGTGGGAAAAACAGACACCAGCCTCAGATTCTTTGGGATCCCTGTGAGGTAGGACTGATAGAGGAGATAGAGAAGATCCAATGAAGAGTGGCGCGTTTTGCCACAGGATCATTTAGCTGGCAAGAGAGCATTACAGAGATGCTAAACAAAGTCCACTGGCTGACGTTACAAGAGAGATGTTGTGCGTCATGGAGAGATTTAGTATTGAAATTTTGGGAAATTTTCAGGAGGAGTCAGACAACATATTACTTTCCCCCACATACATCTTGTGTATTGACCACAGGGAGAAAATTCAAGAAATTAGAGCCAATACAGAGGCTTACCAACAATCATTCTTCCCATGAACTATTCACAAGTGGAACAGGGTTGGAGGGATCAGACAGTGGTACCAAAAGTACCCTCCACCACACATCATTAGGTGGCTTGTAGAGTATGATGTAGATGTACATGTAGGCGGCAGAGATTACACAGGGTTATATGGTATTGTTGTATCAAGAACTCTATTGAGCTCGAGCCGCAATGCAGCTGTTACATATACAAGACAACTTGCAGAAGTAGATTAAGGATCTTGAAGACACAATAGAAATCAAGGTAGATGAGAGACGTGCAAACAATTGCTGAGAGAAGACAGAGATTCATTAAAAAGACAGGCCGACAAAAATGAGTTGCAAGTCAAGCCTAGAATGAAAGTGCAAACTCCGTGGTTCTCACCTAAAAAAACAGAATTATGGTTTTCAATGTTAGCATTTGTCCAGAGTGAAGTGATTGATAATGATGTAAAATTTGTGGTAGCAGTAAACAATTTGGACATCAGAACTGCCACTATGGTCATAGACATCACATTGAAATCACCGCAAAAACAACAGTATACACAGCAAAAGAAAATGCGAACTGATTGGTTGTGTAAGTCAGTAGAGCAACAAGTGCAGCAAGTATTGTGCAGTGAGCAGATAGGCGACAGAACACCATCAGAATTCTGGTGACGTTTATGAAGTATCATCAGTAAAGAGGAGTTATCAGTTGTCACGCTACGACAAGTGTGGATGGCACAGCTCCCAGTTATGGTGCAAGCAGCTGTTGTTACCTATGGCAGTACTGACATCAACGCAACAATTCTGGTTACAGACAAAGCGTATGCATCATTAGACAAGACAAACCCATCAAGCACAATTAAATTGCATGCGGAAAGCAACATGCAAGAGATGGTGGCTATACAAAGAAAGCAACACACAGACATTAACAGGCAGTACAAACACTTGAAACAGCAGACAGAAGTGTTGCAGAACTAGGTAGCAGCACTGGTAGAACATACAAAAATTATACACTGACAAGACACTGAAAGTAAAAATCAACAGTATTATACGAACCAGCAAGATTCAGCATGGTGGTATCATCGGTGTTTTGTGCTGACAAATGTCTCCGAGACTATCCTGGGAGCGGATTTTATTTTCAAGAGGATACAGATAAACCTGAATGCAGCACAGATAAAAATGGATAGTGAGGTCATCACCGGATCTCTGGGCCAAAGTTCTGTGAGCACCTTGGGTAGTCGATTACAAGTAAACGCAGAGTTGCATAACACAGTACACCACATTAAGACCACACTAGGACAACTGGTCTCACAATGACTGAGAAAACTGGCTCTTGATGGTGTCATGGCAGCAAAGGTGGAGTTCGAAGATATGCTACAAACGGGCATCATACGCAGGTCAGATAGCCCATGAATATCCCCACTACACCTAGCAAAGAAAAAGGATGGCACTTGGAGACCCTGTGGGGATTATCGGGCCCTAGACAAACACACAATCCCAGATCAATACCCTGTCCAAATATTAAAGATTTCCCAAATGTACTAGCGGGATCCACAATATTCAGCATAATCAATTATAAGAAGGCGTATAACCAAATACCAGTGCCAAATGAAGACATACCAAAGACTGCTGTGATAACTCCACTTCAATTGTTTAAGTTTTCATGAATGCCCTTCGGATTAAAAGCTGCTGCACAGACATGGCAATGTTTTCTGGATGAAGTCCTGAGAGGGCTCAATTTTTGCTACACATACCTAGATAACATATTGGTATTTTCCAGAACTATCACAGAGCACGAAGAACACCTCCAAGGAGTCTTTAACTGAATACATGACTACGGCATAGTGGCCAACAGACCAAAGTGTACTCTGCATCAGATGCACATAAATTTCCTTAGTTACGTTTTTTCAGTGTCTGGCACTCGACCTGTGAAAGATAAGATTGAAATCGTAAAGGACATTCCCTGCCTGACAGACTTTCATCAGCTAAAAAGAGTCCTAGGACTTGTAAATTTCTACTGGTGGCACTTACCAGGCAGCCCTTGAGTTTTTCTTCTGCAAGCTCATGGCATACCAAGTCAAATGGCAAGTTTTTGATCACAAGGTATTAGCCGCATATGAAGCAGTGCGGGACTTCCGCCGATACATCAAAGCCAGACCATTCATCATATATATAGGCCACAAACCTATAACTTTCACCTTCCACACATAAAGACAACTGGTCCCCAAGACAATTTCGGCACTTGAATTTATCAGGCAGTTCAGTATAGACATTAGACACACAAGAAGGGTCAAAAATGTAGTGGGTGATTTTTTCCTGGGTTGGTGCCATCTCCTATACAGTAGATTACAGGCAGCTGGTCGCAGCATAGGCTACCGATGCTCAGCTAAAAGAATATTTACACAGTGAATTAACAGGACTGCAATTCAACAGGTACAGACAGTAGGGGCTAAGGTAAAGATCTCGTGTGATATGTCATAAGGCAAACCCAGATCTTTCGTAGCAGAACCACTAAGCATACCTGTTTTTGGTGGAAGTAATGGTCTAGTTCATCCATGAGCATTACGCTGCTGACAGAATGGTTCGTATGGCCCGGCATTAATAAGGATTACTACAGGCGGGCAAAATCATGTGTGGCATGTCAACAATGCAAGATGGGCAGGCACATCCATAAGCAAGCGGGAGACTTTCAGGAAACGACAGACCACTTCTCCTTTGTTCACTTGGATATTATAGGACCGTGCCAGAGTCAGAAGGATTCCGATACTTGCTGACAGCAATCGACCATTGTACTCGGTGGGCAGAGGCAGTACCCACACTGACATCTCGGCAGAGACAGTTGCAAAAGCTTTTTTAGCATCACAGGTAGCACATTTTGGCTTCCTGTCACACGTTACCACAGATCAGGGGTGACAGTTCGAATAAACATTGTTCTTTGAGCTGGCTAATCTTTGTGGATTCTGCCATCATCATAAAACTAGCTATCATCCAGGGAGTAATGGAATGGTGGCACACTGGCACAGAACACTGAAAGCTGCTATAATGTGTTACGAAGACAAATGGACCTCCGCATTGCCGCTACTACTGTTAGGCCTCCACAATATACATAAACAATATAAAGGGGATTCAACGGCGGAGATGGTATATGGGGACAACATATGCCTGCCATCAGGAATTATTACTATTATAATTTTTTTTTTTTTTTTTTTTTTTTTTTTTTGGCACCAACAGGAAATAATGTACCATACTTGCTGCAACAAGTAAAAAGCCGCATTTTCAAATTCCAGCCATCACTAGCAACATGACATGGTGAAAGCAAGTTTTTTATAGCACAAAGATCTCAGCATATGCTCACATGCAATGCTGGGGACAGATGCAGCACATCCCCCTCTGTGACCACCATATGCAGGGCCATACAGAATCAAAAGATGTAACAAACATACAACGTAATGGCAAGCAACAGACAGTGCCCCTAGGTAGGGTAAAGGCTGCATATATACTGGCATAAGACAATGAATTGGTTCCAGAAAAGAAAGGGGAAACTATGCTCACAGCAGCAGAAAACACAGAGCAAGTGGAGCAAATGAAACCCTCAACACAGCAAGCAGACCCAGAAGAAATGCCAGAAAAGCCAGTGGTTCACACTGGGGCTTGTCGATGCATGCAGTACTAATACCCATGCGTTCCAGGAGCTCCGCTATATCATAGGGTAGGCTGTGTGGGAATCGCTGCACAGAGAACAGACCACACACAATGTATTTTGTGTGTCTGAAATGGACACTGTTAACAGTATGTCTACTCTTTGGAACTGGATACTACTCTTAGCCTTGTTAACTTTTAACAGTTTGTAACAGCGAGTTACATAAAAATAAAAACTCTCATCATAGCACCCTCAAGAGTGTTTTCATTGTCTAAAATGATAAGAATGCAGGATCACTACAATATTAGAGAGAGAGAGAGAGAGAGAGAGAGAGCTGTAGATAGTATATCACTGTGAACAGGTAAGTGACATCATTTCACAACACCATCAAGTCTGAATGTAAGTAGTGCTTAACACACTGCCTCCTAGACCATTGCAGATCCACTCAAAACACCAATACAAAAGTGAGAAGTCCCTTTGCCTCTCAGCAAGCCTTCTGTTTGCCAGCAGAGTTAACAGACTGGACACACAGCTACTTTATAGAATAGGAATAAAACCTACATTTTTCATTTAGGATAAACTAAACAGACTTCATTTGATCTTCTCTAGACTTCCTTGAACATTTCCGCACTGCACGAGTTCATGATATTACGTGTGGTTGTAGAAACATATGCATAGTTCAAACAGTGTGTACCATAAAAGAACTTATAAAAGAGCATGACCATCATATACAACAAAAACATGACATCAGTGATAGTAGTGCAACCATGTGGGATGTAAAAAAGACATATATTTTGAACTGCTGCATGTCATAAATAAAGTATGTAACATTTCCAGAACAAGGTCACCACTGAAAACTATTTTCAACAGAGAAGACAGGTTTAGTGATTTCCATTACAGAAGAAAACTTGTTTGGCCTGCAGTACCAGCTGGCACATTTTAAATAATAACAATGGCCTACCGACAAGAATCTAGCAGACATCAAACTTTCCCAAAAGGGTGGGGTAGCTTAATTATATGTAGAAAAATAAAAAGGAAGGAAAGTAAGATTATGTTTAACATCCCATTAAAACCAAGATCACTAGATACAGAGCACAAGCTCAGATTGGTAACTGTGTTAAATCAAAATGGATGCCATGTATTGGTAGTGATATAGCAGAATCAAGAAAGAGTAGTGAGCATGAATACAGAGCAGGACTAGCCCCCCCCCCACCCCAAGCAGTGTGCTGCACCCTGGCTAAACAGCAATACTGTGAAGGTGAAGGATGAGATACTGACTAACATGCAATAGGTTATAGTTGTAAAAATGTAAGCAATTGGAACTTTTGTTATGATCTATCCAGCATATTGATTATTATGTTTGTAGTGCTGGTAAATTATTAATTTTTTATGAACAACGGACAACAGAGGCAAATTTCTCCTTAAGAGAAAGGAAACAAACATTACAATATCAAATATGAATTAAATATGTAAACTTACTTCTATCAGAGGACACCTGCTGCAAGAGACCGGGTTCACAATGTCCACATGTGTCATGACCCAAATGGATATGACACAAAAGCTTCGTTCCCCCCACCTGCAGTATACTTCCATGTACCACTTCAAATGGTTCACTTTCTTGTTTACATGCAGATAAACGAGCACCATTTAGATAAGTGCCATTTCTGCTACCAAAATCAATTATACTATATTTTCCATCATCAAAACTTAATTTCGCGTGGAACTGAAACAAAAGGATTTGCATTGTCACTTGACAAAAAACTAACAATAGCATAAAAATTCTAACACAAGAAGAACTGCTGGTATTTTCCCTCTCAGCATCAATTAAAAAATCTGGTCAACATGTTGAGTACTGAGAATGAGCACATAACACCACCTGCTTTTCATATTTTCCCAGTTTGTTTTTTAAATTGACTAAATATTATAGACCAAAAATCCAATATTGTGCTAATATATTATCTTGGCATAAAATCAATGAGACAGCTTGCAGTACTAATTAGATACACATGATTGGCAAAACAAACTATTTGTCAAGATGTATTGGTAAGAAGCTATGTTTTAATCTTTATGTTATCCTTATATTTTGTTATGTTTCATAAAAATCTTTCTACTTTCTGGGAATGGTTGAGCAGTTTATTACAGATGTGTTCTTGTGCTTCACTAGAAGAATACTGGAAAATTAGCACTTGGTGTCCTATCAAGGACAAAATTGTTAAAGATGGCACTTTTTCTATCAGAAGGCAAAAATTACAGAGCTACTGGACCAAAGCATGCAAAATAATGTATAGAAGTGTTCTGATAAGTGGAAGGAATGAATGTAGATGTATAGTTTCAAAGGAGCCCTAGTCTGAAGGTGACTGCCACTACCTGAAAACACCTTATTTTTTGTGACAGACACTACAACACATCATTCAAGGAAGCATAATAAAACACCTGCAGTAAACTACTCATCCACTGCAACTGAGTTTTAACTGAAGATAAAATTTTCTAGGTTGTCAGACTGCATCATATTCTTCTACAAAAACATTCTTACACAATCAACATTTTCACCCGGCTGCTGCTATCTTATTTTGGATCATGTATGTATGCAGAGGAATCTTAGTTGGAAGGTGACCACCACTAACAGAAAATACTTTATTCTTTTGTATCAGACATTACAACACATCAATCAAGGAATCACAAGAATGCACCTGTAGTAAACTATTCATCCACTGACACTGAGTTGATCAATTATCATAAACTGAAGGTAAAATCTTATATGTTGTTAAGCTGTGCCATGTTTCTCTTCAAATTTCTTCTCACATAATCGAAGTATTGACCCCCCCTGCTGAGATCTTCTTCAGGACCATGAGGCATGTCTAGTTACCTGAATACTGTCAATAATCAGTGTCATGTTCACTTATAAAAGGGAGTTTTACCATACTTGTTCTGAAGAAATGGAGCCACTGGATAAATTTTTTCTAGCTACTATTGGTGGGCCATTGCCTCTGCATATGCACTGTTTTGAAATCTGGTTCCTTTCACAGTGTTTTCCTGAAGTCTCTCAGTGCTACGTCAGGGGAATAGGGAGATTGACAAACTATAACTGTGTTGTATTTGTCCAAAAAGCTGAATTAATGAGAACAATCAGTGGGTCCATTTTCATAGTGAAGGTGCCAACTGTCCGCTGCCCCCAAGTCCAGCCATTTGTGTCTCGTTTCATGAAGGCAATGCAGAACCTCTTGGTAGTATTCCTTATTGATATTACTACCTTCTGGAAAGTACCCATGATGGACCACACCACTGGAGTAAAAAAAGACAGTCAGCATGTCTTTCACATTGCTGAGAACCTGCCTCATTTTTTGGGGTCTTTGGGATGATGGATGCTTCCATTGCAATAACTGGAACTTTGGTTCTGGGTCATGCTCTTAAGCCTAGAACTAATCACAGCAATCACTGTGTTAAGAAAATTGGAATTACTGTTCACAATATCTGGTGTGTCCCGTGCAACCCTGTGAACAAAGTTGCTTCTGCTCAGTTGTTAGAAACTATGGCACAAATTCTGCTGAGATCCTCCTAGGATCTATATGTTCTGTTAAAATGAAATGCATAAATCCATTATTAATTTTAACTCCATCTGTGAGTTCTCCAATCATGATTCATGTATCCTGCATTACCAATGTCCTCATGTGATCAATAACAATCTCATTTGCAGATGTTGAGGGCCTATCTGAACATGATTCACTCTTAATGGTGAGCAGCTATCTTTGAAGTGGTTGCTTCACTCCTTTATCTGTGTGGTATCCGTTGCTTCATCCCCAGACACTTGTCGAACCTTGCAGATTGGAACGTGGTTCCCCCCCCCCCCCTACAACACAAAATCCAATGAGTACCACTTACATGTGCTCACATTTCAATGGCTAGCAAGCAATTGATTGTTGCCGCAGTCATGAATAAAAAATTTTTTTTAAAAAATTAGACACACAACACATATGCCAACAAACATACAGGGTGCAAGTGCTCCAATAACATTGTCCATCCAGACAATAAAAAAAAAGTTGCATACTTTTTGAACAGTCCTTGTGTAGACAGCTGTTAGTACAGAATATTTAAGTCTGCAAGGGAAGTATATCATCAAGAAACTGACAAATTTAAAACATAGCTTAAGGTTACTCCTATCAAGTCTCCACAATATTCTAATATTCTGCTAAAAAATCTTCACAGCCAGCATGATTCACTACTTTTTAGTGACCTTATGAATCTCCTCAGCAGACATATTTTTGAAATTAATGTCTGTTGGTGCAGTGTATGATCAAGAAAATCTAATGCATTTTAGTTACTTGTTTCTTTGTGGGTTCAATGTTTGCTGTCATGGTGAGAAATAATCACTGAATTTGGTGACCTACGATTGGAAAGTGTCATCATTTTTGCCAAAGCTATTATGGAAGGATCTAATCATTATCACTAATTTTTTGTTTCTTATTCAATAATTTTCCAAATGGTTTTTGCCTTTTTCTTGGAGTGGTGTTTCTTCACATTTTTAACAACAGACTGGAGGAGTTTACTCTATCTCTTGACTACAGCTTGGTATTTTATTATCTTCAGGCTCTTTCTTCCTAGCACAAGATACTTTAATCCCAGGAGTTATCCAACCTTGCAACTATTCAGTTCTACCTTTGCTTGTTTTTGCGGTAAACAAGGCTCAAAGTGCTGTAAGATATGTTTAAGGAAGAGTTACATTTTCCACCTACACTATCTGCTTTACAAAATTCTTCCACAAATTCTTTTCATAATTTCTCTCTAAATACAGTGACTGAATCATCATTTATGATTCTGTGATATACCTACTCAGTGCATTTTAGTGTTAACATTTGGCAATCTTGGTCAGATAATCTACAGACTATTGGCTTTGCAAGTAAATCACTGCACATTCTACAAGTAAATTGGTAATAGCTGTTGCACTACCACATTAAATCCCCAGAGGGCAGTTCAAATGTATGGCAAATGATAGTACTCGGGGAAATGGCAGCAAGGGACAGGGAAGGACACCAGGTGCATCCAGTGAGTATGCCTGGGGGACTTCATTCAACATGTTGAAGAGGCTATTCCAGCAGCCACTGAGGAACCAAGGTGCAACCAACTGCAGGTTGTCGCACACATTGGAACAAATGATGCCTGTCATCTGGGCTCCAAGGTCATACTTGGATCATGCAGCGACTGGCAGAGAAGGGAAAGACCAGCCTTGCACACACAGTTTCAACGAAGCTCATAATTTGCAGCATTGTGCCATGAACTGATCGTGGCCCTTCAGTTCTGAGACAAGCGCAAGGGCTGAACCAGAGACTTTGGAGATTCTCTTACAACCTAGGCTGCGACTTACTGGACTTGCGCCATAAGGTTGAGGACTGTAGGATCCCCCTAAATGGGTCATGTGTGCTCTATACCTCAGAAGCTGCTACTCAGGTAGCTGGCAGTATGTGGGGTGCACACAGAAGTTTTTTAGATTAGTCAAATAATGATAGCTATAAGAAACTCAGAAGTATCAATGTAAGATAAGAAAAAAATGCCTCCCACAGAGGAGAGTATTAAAATCTTAATGGTAAACACCTGAAGCATTCGCAACAAAGTGCCAGAGTTTGAAGCGCTCATGAAAAGCAGTAAAGCTCACATAATACTAGGTACAGAAAGTTGGTTGAAACCTGAAATTGACAGCAGTGAGACTTTTGGAGAAAATTTAAGTGTATATCAAAAGGACACACAAATTTGAAATGGAGGTGGTGTGTTTGTCGCAGTAGATGAGAAACTTAAATTCACTGACATAGAAATTGAAGCTGCATGTAAGATTGTTTGGGCAAGACTCAGTATCAATGGTGGGCATAAAATAATTGGATCTTTCTATCACACACCAGACTCATCTCCTGATATAACAGAAAACTTTAGAGAAAATCTCAGTCCACTTGTACACAAGTTGCCAAATCATACTGTAATCATTGGTAGAGACTTAAATCATCCAACAATTAATTGGAAAAATTACTGTTTTGTTAGTGGTTCGCATGATAAGAAATCCTGTGAAACTTTACCAAATGCCTTCTCTGAAAACTAGCTAGAACAGATAGTTAGGAACCCCTCTCATTGAGTATATCCACATCAAAACTGATATCAATGACCATGATGTGGTTGTGGCAACAATGATTACCAAAATACAAAGGACAACTAAAACAAGCAGAGATATATATATGTTCAGTAAACTGGATAAAAAGAATCAGTAATGTCATAACTCAATGAGAACTTTACAGCTTTCAGCACAGGGCAGGAACATGTACAGGAACTATGGCTCAAGTTTAAAAGAATAGTTGACCATGCACTTGACAGATATGTACCCATTAGGGCAGTCCATAATGGGAAGGAACGTCCATGGTATACAGTTACTGTAAAGAAACTTCTTACCATAGCAGAATATTGTCAAATGATCTTTCACAGGACCCAAAGAAATTCTGGTCTTATGTAAAGACTGTTAGTGGCAATGTCCAGTTCCCTGCTAATGAGATGGGAATTCAAACTGAGGGTAGCAAAGCAAAAGCTGAAATGTTTAACTCCATTTTCCAATGTTCTTTTATAAAGGAAAACCTGAAAAGATGAATGAAAAAATTATTAGTGTCAGTGTTGAGAAACAGCTGAAATTGTTAAAATTGAACAAAGCTCCAGAGCCCGATGGAATCCCTGTGAAATTCTATACTGAATTTGCAGCTGAGTTAGTTCCTTTTCTAACTATAATCTATCATAGATCCCTCACACAAAAAGCCATGCCCAGTTCTTGAGAAAAAGCACATGTTACACTTGTTTACAAGAAGGGTAGTAGAAGCGAATCACAAAATTACCATCCAGTATCCTTAGAGCATATTGTGAACTCAAACATAATGACGTATCTTGAACAGAATGACCTCCTCAGTGCCAACCAGGATGTATTCTGAAAACATCAATCATGTGAAACCCAACTTGCACTTCTCTCACATGACATACTGAAAGCTTTGGATCAAGGCAATCAGGTTGATGCAGTATTTCTTGATTTCCAAAAAGTATTTGACTCAGTACAACATCTACGCTTATTGTCAAAAGTACAATTATATGGGTTTACGACTGAAATTTGTGACTGGACTGAGGACTTTTTGGCAGGGAGAACACAGCATTTTATCTTGGATGGAGAGCAGGGAACTGTGTTGGGACCCTTGCTGTTCATGTTGTATATTAATGATCTTGCATACAATATTAATAGTAAAATCAGGCTTTCTGCAGATGATACAGTTATCTACAATGAAGTACTATCTGAAAGTAACTGCATAAATATTCAGTCAGACCATGATAGCATTTCAAAGTGGTGCAGAGATTGGCAACTTGCTTTAAATGCCCAGAAATGTAAAATTGTGCACTTCACAAAATGAAAAAACATAATATCCTATGACTATAACATCAATGAGTCACTGATGGAATTGGCCAACTCATACAAATACCTGGGAGTGCCTGGGAGTGACACATTGTAAAGATATGAAAAGGAATGAACACATAGTCTGAGTCCTGGGTAAAGCAGGTGGTGGACTTTGGTTTATTGGTAGACTATTGTGGGGAAATGCATCAGTCTACAAAAGAGATTGGGCACAAATCACTTGTGCGATCCATCCCAGAATATTGCTCAAGTGAGTGGGATCCGTACCAAATAGGACTAACTGGGGATACTGAGTGTATACAGAGAAGGGCAGCATAAATGATCACAGATTTCTTTAACCTGTGGAAGAGTGTCACAGGGATACTTACGGAACCAAACTGGAAGACTCCTAAAGATAGACGTAAACTATCCTGAGAAAAATCTGTTGATAAAGTTTCAAGAACCAGTTTTAAATGATGACTCTAGGAGTATACTACAATCCCCTACATATTGGGGACTGTGAGGATAAGATTAGAATAATTACTGCACTCACAGACATTCAATCATACTTCCCCTGACCAATACTTGAATGGAACAGAAAGAAACCCTAGTAACTTGTATAATGGGATGTACCCTCTGCCACGTATCTCACGGTGGTTTGCAGAGTGTAGATGCAGAGAATTTTAATACGGAAAACAATCCAAAACTGGACAACAACAAATTTATGTGCCTTCAAACAGTATTATCTGACAAGGAACTATCATTAAAGTCTCCAGAAACAATGTTTTGCCAGTTAGGTCCACAAAACCTTATTAAAACTGTTTCCAGCTGCTTTATGGAGGTTAAGCCATCCAGAATCACTGGCTACAATTGTGTAAATTAAATTTTACTGTCTCTTAGTTGCAACAGGAATATTTTTCCACAGTAGAAACTTCATGTACACATTTGTGGATGTTCCATCTTATTATCATGTGCAAATGCTGCCAACTGTTGGGCTACATTACAAAAATTTCAACAAAGCAATGTAGCAGTGTGCAACAGTTTGTGACCGCCAGAGCACACAGAAGTGGATGGTTGGTTATATTCCACTGTATAAATGAACATTATTATTGTTATTCTCCATGGTAATTATTGATTGATTACTTTATTTATTACAACAATGAATATTTCAAAACTAGTTGTTTTTGTCCATAAAAATAAACCACGTGCACAAAGCATATTTTGAAAACATGCATATATTTTTGTATAAATCTTGCATCTAAAATCATTTTTTAAAAAACACCTAAGAGAATTACAGCATAAAGAAAAATTTTACTTCTTCCAGAAAAAATTCAAGTCTGAAAGAATTAAGATATTTTCTGCTGGTGGTCTGTAAATTAACAGTATCACAAGCTTGTGTGTATCTTGATTCACTATTGTAACAGAGCATTTAAAGATCTGTTCAACACAATTTTCATCAACCTGACAGGCTTGGGACTTAAGTCTACACTCTGCATCCATTTTCTTCTCGCTGGTTCTTCAAAATTGCCTGTATCTATCCAGACGCATCTGTTCAATTTCTGTCCAGACTCAGTAACCACAGACAGAGTCATGTGTGTGTCAGTTGTGCTTGTTTGAAAGTGTGTGTGTGTGTGTGTGTGTGTGTGTGTGTGTGTGTGTGTGTGTGTGTGTGCGTGTTGTCTACTAAAAAAAAATCACTGATTTCCATGTGATGTTCTGATATGCACAGCATTCCTGCAGAAGTTCATTCCTTTTATTAACAAAGTCTCTGAAGTTTGGTTTCAGGTTCATCCTTGCTGCTTACATACTTGGAATTCTTCAGAAGATGAATCACAGAGTGCACTAAGCAATCAAGCTGATTTAACTCTCATCAACATAAGATTTCGCTAGACTATCAAAAGAGTGCACACTTAAACAATTTGCTGCTAGTCATCATTATAAAAATTGTTCTGTCAAGAGCAAGACAGGCAATAACACAACAACAGATGGTGCTACAAAACTGGGTTCACCAAACAACAAAAGCTGAAACAGCTAATGAGCTAAATACATGAATTCAGCAATATCATTATAAACTGTTTGAGAAGATCTAACACAATAATGGACAACACATACTGCAACAAAAACGAGATCATAATATAGACCATGAGATTAAATTAAAAAGTAGGTTACAGAAAAGATTTTGTTTCCAATGAAGGACCATTGAAAGCACAAGAAATACACAAAAAACAACAGGTGTCAACACAGTACTTTAGACACAGTCGATGGTGGGATGACAAATGAAGGAGTCCTTAAGCATGTCAGCAAAGGTAAGAAACTATCCAGTATAATCAAAAAGAGAAAGTATGTTTCGGACATCCCAGGCAAAAAAAAAAAAAAAAGTATTAATTTTTGCTGTTCATAATTAAAGATAAAATTAGAAACTGATCTTCAAAGAAAGACAGTGTCTTAGCTGCAAAACATATGGCAATGGACCAGACAACATGATATTCACTCACAGGTACCTACGATACGAAACCGAGAAGCATCAGAAAAGTGGTTGGAAACACGCATTAGTGAAAATGTTTTAGGAGAATGAGGAGATAAGAAGCAAATGATTATCTAAGGGGAGTTCAAAAAGAAACAAGCCAGAGGTATAATTACAGAAACCTTTACCTGTATGTTAGAAGTATTGACCCTGGCTGTTGACACACTTGTCCCACTGTGACACAAGGTGGTGAATGGCTGTCTCATAAAATTCCATGGACTGTGAGGTTAACCAGTTCCATATGCACAGCAGGATGTCACTGTCCACATGAGTGCAGGAAAGGTTATGCTGACGTTCTTCTTTGACCCAGATGGCCCCCTTCTGATTCACTTCCTGTAGTATGGGACAACAGTGAATGCCCAGTGTTACTCGCAAACCTTGATCACCCTTCGCCAAGCAATCAAATTAAAACAACCAGGCAATCTCACCCATGGGGTCATTCTGCTCAACGACAATGCAAAGCCTCATACGGCCCACAAAGTTGTGGCAGTCCTGCAGAAATTCAAATGGGAGGTTCTCAGCCACCCTCCGTACAGTCTGGACATCTCTCCCTGTGATTACGTCATTTTTGGTCCCCTTAAAAAGGCTCTGAGGGGCAAATGGTTCACCTCGGACGACGACGTCCTGCTGCATGTGCAGAACTGGTTAACATTGCAGCCCCGGGAATTTTATGAGACAGCCATTCACCACCTTGTGCCACAGTGGGATAAGTGTCACGACAGCCTGGGTCAATACTTCTAACATACAAGTATTGGTTTCTATAATTATGCCTCCAGCTCATTTCTTTTTGAACACCCCTTATAGTTCAATAAAGTGGAAGCTACATATATGTGCACAACTACAGCATGTTAGTTTGTGAGTTGATGAAAATAAAAATAAAAGGTCCACAGAATTTGATAAAGAACTTAATTACTAATCTTCACATACATAGTTTATAGTCTGATGATAATTGCTTGGTTCCCCGTCCCCTACCACAGAAAACACACTACTCTTTAAAAATTAACTAATTAACTACACAAGAACTTCTGGAATTTCACTTTATAGTATTTTAACAGATACAGGACCAGCACACCCTATCCTCAATCCTCCACAACCTCAACAATTTCTCACCCATTTGCTTAAACTGGTTCTCCCCAGTCCAACATGCAATCTTCCTGAGCATAGAGCTCCACTCCCCTGATGGCTCCATCAATACGATACCCATTAAGCACCAACAATACCTGCATTTTGATAGCTGTCACCTCTTCTGCATCAAAAAATCACTTCCACTTAGCCTAGTCACCCATGGATGGCATACCTGCAGTGATGAGAATTCCCTTGCCCTGCTATGCTGAAGATCTCACAAAGCTCTTCACAGACAGCCACTATCCCTCAGACCTAGTCCACTAACAGATTTCCTGCACCATATCTGGTCTAATGGCCTAATCCCCCCCCCCCCCCCACAGAATAAACTGAAATGGTGCACCCTCTCATCACCCAGTATTAACGCAGACAGAAGTAACTGAACCATGCCCTTTGTCAATGCTTTGACTACCTATCAACATGGCTAGAAATGAGGGACATCCTACCCACAATCCTTCCCACCCCTCCTGATGTGGTATTCTGCTGCCCACCCAACCTGCACAACATCCTGGTCCACACTGATGCCACTCCCACTCCGTACCCTTTCCAACAGAGGTCGTACCCCTGTGGAAGATCCAGATGCAAGGCCTTCCTGATTCACCTACCCAGCACATCCTATGCCAATCCAGTCACAGGCTCATCATAACCCAACAGAGGCAAGACCACCTGTGAAAGCAGCCAGTCATATACCAACTCTGCTGCAATTTCAGTACAGCATTTTATGTGCACATGGCCACCAACCAGCTAATCTCAACAAGAAGTGAGTTGACTACACAGTGGCACAACATGCTCCTGAGCACAACATGCTCAAGTTCAATGGCTGCTTTACAAGCCATTTCAACTGGAACCGCCCCTCCAGCACTAGCTTTTCTGAACTATGCAGATGGAAGGTATATTTTCAGCACATCCTTCACTTCTGTAATCCTCCTGGTCTCAATCTCAGCTAACCCACCACAACCACATCCTCTACCCAATACTCTCCTCTTCCTCTGTCCCATCACCCCATCCTAAGCCATGCCTCCACATTATCACCACCATGTGCTACATGAACTCACTGGCTGTGGTGCCATCATTTAGCATTCCTAGCCTGTGCACCTGCTATCTCTCCCTTGCATATTGTTACACCACACATCTGCTGCTTCCTCCAAGCCACCAGCTACTCCTCTGCCAACTCCTCCTCCTGCTTCTACTATTCAGTGAGTGGTCACATTTACTCTCAATTAACAGATACTCATTGATAATTAGCGGTAGTCACTTATCTTTTAATAATATTTCCTCAAAGATTAACTCTGACAAATATTAACAAAACACAATACCAACTTTACTGACCAAGTAGGCAGCTATGTGAAGTGCAATAGATGTACTAGTAATTTAGAATTTTTTCTGCAAGCACACTAATTACACAAAGAGTGTAACTGAACAGAGAGCCTTTACCCAAGTAAATTACACTAAGAACCACAACTTACATGAAATGAAATTGCTCGGTTTGCTGTTCCACAAAGGTAAAGAAATCAGAAGGACTGCACATCAGTCCATAAATGTGGATGACAAACAGCATCTGCTACTAATGTATTTGTCATTTCTATCTTCTAATAAAACACATGCAGCCCAGAAAGTATAGATGTAACTAGATTCACAGTTTGGTTACAGTGCAATGAAGAACTTTCGCAATAACATTCTACTGGAATCTCATACCATTACAGCATGCAAACAAGAAGAAATGAAAATTAAGGTGGGAATTAAAAAAAGAGACAGGAATGACACTTACAAATAAATAAACGAGAGACCAAAAATAAAACACTAAGAGATCATAATTATCTACACTTAGCTAATACTTCAATGAGGCCATTGAAGGTCACATTTCTTGATGTTTCATGTATCTAACCATTGTGTAATGCCTGCATAACAATGAGAGTCATTCTTTTGTTTATTCCATCGTTTCCTTCTGATACATGATTTTTATCTAATATATTTATGATCTTCTCATTGTAGTAAGCTCACTGGACAAAACATTAGTCACTTCAGTCCACAAGTACAGATGAATTGTTAAACCTTTACAGATAGCACAGAGATCTAGTCACATGCTCAACCATGCATTCACTGCCTCTGTGTGATTACAAGGCAGTAGTGATCAGTGAGACAGTTACCAGTTTGTGTCAAGCAGACATTGTAAATAAACATGGGTAAATGTAAGGATGTGACAGAAGGGGTAATAGTTTTGGCCATGCCTGTAGCCACACAATGTTTGAAGTAGCTGGATTTGTTGGTGTTTTGGGTAGGCTTTTCAGTGTGTGTAAAAGCCATGGTGTAACATGTGGATGGAAAAAAAAGATCCTGACTGAGTGGGATTGGAGACACATTTCACAGCTTGTGAATCAAAATCACTTCCAAACCCAACAGGAATTCATGCAGACAGTGGATGAAGGTCCATCTCAACCTGTTAGTGAGAGAACATTGCAATGAGAACTGCATGGAATAAACATTTGGAGTTGGTCACCTTGAAAGATGCCATCGCTTACAAGGGTACAGTAGTGAAGTTCATCAGGTTGGAAGTATATATTACTCATTTTCTTAACACTGCCCCGCCCTATTACATATTGATTGGCCTCCAAAGTCACCTGACTTGAACCCCATAGACAATCTGTGGAGCATGTTGAAACAGCAAGAAAAACACTTACATCACCATCCTCGCAATTTGGAGGAATTGTGCAGTTAACTCCTCAGCGAGTGGTTTAGCCTGGATGTGATGTACCTGCACAACCTTGTGGACTCACTTCCTATCTAAAACAAGGCAGTTTTTAAGTCCAGGATGAGAATTACACAGTATTAAATTATGCTTGTAATAATTTCTCTATGGGTATTTAATGGTTTGACCAGTGAACATATTATCCTTTACTGGCTTTCCTATCTCTCATTCCATTACCATTAAATTCCAGTTAGATTTAACTCTGTGCAACTACAAAAAGACCTTTACTTATTCTATCTTTCTGACTGACTTGGCTCAAGATTCTTATGAAATATTGCAATTATTACACAAAACAAACTTTTGCCTACACTTCATGAACTTTAACTGAGCACAATTCAGGCTCTGAACCCATTTCCAGTATTATGCTGTTGCAAAAGATTTGATTAGCATATTATGGTGTACTGCCAAGTAATCTGCAGCATTTACGAAATTAAACAATAGCTGTAAATACACTGAGATTTTACAGTATGTGCCAAAGACATTAAGAAGATGTAAATAGATTGGAATCTTACAATACATACAAAACTGAAAGTGTAATATGTACGGTAATAGGGACTCAGGTCAATAAAAGCAATTGACAAGGTGGTATTGGCTCTCAGCCAGAGACCTTACCCGTGACCGGTAATGAAAACATACAATATACAAAGAGTAATATGTTTTGCCACAGGTTTGGTTAGATAGTGCGAAAGTGGTATGCAGATGCTCATTCAATTCTAGTGGAAAACACTACAAAACAAGCATTGTGGATCACATTACAGTTTATTGTTATGTTTCTGAGAATGTACATTCCTAGAACACACATCCCTCCAACATATATTTCACGAAAAGACCACAAGGCCAAAATTGAGAGCTCTGAATGAACACATACAGTATCTTACTGACAATCATTCTCCCCACACACCAATTGTGACTGGAAAATGAAGTACTTATTTGTTTATTTATTTGGTCCTGTGAATCTAGGTTGTAAAGCGTACAACCATCACTTGTGGAGTGCAGATTACTGTCTTTAATGTTCTTTGCAACTACATACAACAGAAGGAGCCAAGCATATTGTAATAGTAATTTCATGCAGTAAAGATGAGCATGGTGCAATAGTAACAGAAGATCAGCAAATAGTGGGAGGATTGAAAAATTCCAGGGGAGAGTCTTTAGAAGGATTCAGTAACAGACAAAGATGATAGGCCTTTTGTATGAGTTACATTGGTACCAATCACACTACTGCATAAGTCTGCTACATGCAACATTTGTAACTTCAGACAGTAGTATGCACTCAACACTCTAGTGCATGCATACTGCTTTTGTGAAGGTATCCAGACACCTATTAGTGGCTTACTGGCAATGGCTTAGTGGCTTAATATGAGTTGTGTCCACTCCTTTTCTTTATGATGGCTTGAACTTTGCTGAGGACACTTTCAACTAGGTGTCTGAATGTCTGTGGAGGAATGGCAGCTCATTCTTTCTCAATAGCCAAAACCAGAGAAGGTAGTGGTGTTGGACCCTGGCATGTAGAGTAAAGTCGACGTACTAACTCTTCCCAAAGGTATTCCATTGGGTTTAGTTCATGTCTCTGGCCAGGCCAGTCCATTTCAGAAATGTTATTGTCTCAAATCATTCCCTTACAGGTGCAGCTTTATGACAGGGTGCATTGTCATCCTGATACAAACTATCATCTACTCTAAACCACTCTTCCACTGTACACAGTACACAAATTTTAGCATTTTTCTAAGCACAATAAGATGACCTCACCTTAACCATGAAAATCACCACCATACAGTAACATCACCTCCTTCTTACTTCACTCTTGACTCGACTCAAAATGGCAGGTAATGTCCTCCAGGCAGTCAACAAACCCAATCCCTTCCATCAGATTGACACTAGGTACAGTACAATTCATCACTCCAAATCATTCAATTCCAGTCATCCTCTGTCCTGCGGTGTCACTCTTTACACCACCTCAAGCAGCACTCGGCACTGACTGCAGAAATGTATGGCTATAAATTCTTTTTAACTCCCTACGTACAATGAGCATTTTGCAACCGATGTGAAATTCCTCTGCTGATCTCATGCTTTTTTTTTAATTTTTTTAACCACTCTTCACAATGCTAGACAGTCCATGTTTGTCAGTACATGAGGACTACAATACTAGGGAGGGGATAGATTGCTACTCACTGTAAGGATGGCACTTCGAGTTGCTGACAGGCATGACAAAAAGATTGTTATAAATTTAGCTTTTGGCAAAGCCTTCTTCCTTCTGCTGTAACTACTTCTTTATTGACAACACAGTGCTTCCCACCTTCTTTTATACTGGTGGGTCCACATCTTGTGACATCTGGTGGCCAGTTCCATATTACATAGAGGTGTCCAGATATTTCTGATCAGGTAGTGTACATTCCATTGTTACTCAACCTCAGCAATCTATATAGTTAAACAGCCATGCATAATGGTCTCTTTCTTCATTCAAATCCCACTTGTGCATTTTTTTTAGGAATATGATGCTCATCATTGGTGTTGTGTAAGCATAATGGGGAAACAAAGAGAAACAAACAGTGTTTTCCTGAAGGATAACTATGCTTTCTGTTCCACACATCTAGAAACATATGCTACAAGGAGTATAGTCAAAGTCAAAGTCACTGCTACAATTTACATTAAATTATTTTGAGTTACAGAAGTTGAAGACTTCCATCCTCAGTTTGAGAAAAGCATGTTCAAAAGTCAAATATGGAAGTGGAAACAGTGTTTCACAACACGATCTTACTCAGGTGGTTGGAAACTATCACACAAGGTGGAACATTCAGCAATGATCAATGACATGGGGATGCATAAGGCAACAGATACTGCCACTTTAAAGACACAATAAATATGAGGGTCACTCCAAAAGAAATGCACACTGTTTTTTATTTTAAAATCCATCTTTTATTCTACATGTTTGAAAGTTTTACAATGTGTAGATACATCCTTTAGGAACAACATTTTCGTTTCTCCACATAATTTCCATCCTTCTCAACTGCCTTACGCCATCTTGGAACCAGCACCTGTATACCCACATGGTAAAATTCTGGACCAACCTGTTTGGCAGTGTGCACAAGGGAGCCATCATCTTCAAACCTTGTTCCATGAAGAGAGTCTTTCAGTTTTCCAAAGAGATGATAGTCACATGGAGCCAAGTCAGGACTGTAAGACGGATGTTTCAGTGTTGTCCATCTGAGTTTTGTAATCACTTCCATGTTTTTTTCCTGTATTAACGCCAACACTTTAAGTATTCTGCAAAACACTTCCTTCCTCTATCCCAGCGTAGCATGACAATTCATTCACTGTGATGCGTCTGTCAGCAGTCACCAATTCATAACTCTCTGCACATTGTCCGGAGTGTGTGCAGTAAAAAGCCTGCCGCTGCGAGGACAGTCCGCAATATTGCCGTGCCCACTTTCATCGCGTAACCTGCTTACCCACCGACTAACTGTACTGCGATCGACAGCAGCATCTCCATATACCATTTTCAACCTCTTGTGGATGTTTCCCACTGTCTTGTTTTCACAGCACAGGAATTCTATGACAGAACGTTGCTTCTGATGAACATCAAGTGTAGCAGCCATCTTGAAGACATGCAGTGACGGCGCCACTCACCGGAACAGGTTGAACTAAGTTTGAAAACAAGATGGAAGGATGTATCTACATACTGTACACACTTTAAACTTTCACACATGCAGAATGAAAACTGTATTTTTACAAAAACAGTGTGCATTTCTTTTGGAGTGACCCTCATATATGCACTGGATACAAAGTGTTCTGAAATAATCTAATGATGATTTTTCCTGCAGAACAAATCAAAGAGAATCAGTAGAAGAGTAAGGAAAACACACTTAGAAATGAAACCAACAACAAATTCAAAGAATTAAAATCATTTAAAAAGAGATGGCTTTAGACAAATGGATAGTACATATAAGAAGTAAAAAGTGAAATCATTAACTTAGGAAGTGCTGATGGAGATCCTTAGTTAAGTGTAGAAGAATAATTTTAAAGTTTGTGCAGTTGAGAAGAGCTGCCTAGCAGAGTGAATGAAGGGGGTGAGGTTGTGACATTTCATTGAAGGATTGTGTAACCTTTAGACAAAAATGAGCAAGGTGATGCTATTGTTTATATTACTAGCTGCATATTTGGGAGGAATATCATAACTGGGAGAAACTGACTTTAAATCCCTACTTGTCTGTCCAAATTTAAGTTTCCTGTGATACCCATAATTTCACTTAAATGTCATAATACTTTCTTTGAAAACCCTCCCTTCAATTTTCTTCCCATCTTTTCCAACTAAGCACTCCATCTCCAACTGTCACACTGCAGACAGAATGTTAAACTAAAAACTTTGTCCCTTCTTGTTCTCCCAATAGCTTTGTTCCTCCATCCCACTCTTTCTTTTTAACCTTCCCCAAACCTCCATGAGGAATGAAGAAATGAACAATTAACTCCGAAAGATTGGTATGTATGAAGTCTGTTAAAAAAAATTCAGAACTTCATCCTCAAAATTTTTCTTTGCTTACCTTTTACTTTTATACAAGGTCTCCTTCTAAATACTCTCCTCTACAATTGACACACTGCTCCCAATGCCATTTCCACTTCCAGAAGCAGTCTCAGCACGTCTCTTGCAGCATCGTGTGATGTGTTGTCTGTGAATTTTCTTTTATGTCATCTACTGTTGCAAATCTTCATCCTTTCAACAGGGTGTTCAACTTTTGACATAAAAACAAAGTCTGCAGGAGCCAGGTCTGGAGAGTATGGAGGATGAGGCAACACAGTGATTTCATTTTTTATGCAACAGTCACGCACCAACAGGCACGAATGTGCGGTTGCTTTATTGTGATGCAAGAGCCATGAATTGTCTTGCCACATTTCAGGCTGTTTCCTTCTGACATTTTCTTGGAGGCATCACGACACATTCCAATAGTACCATTGATTAACAGTGTCCCTGTGGCATAAATTCATGATGAACTAATGCTTCAAAGTGAAAGAAAACTATCAGCAAGGCTTTCACATTTGACCTGATCTCAAGAGCTTTTTTTGGTCTTGGAGAACCTTTCTCAACCCCTTATGAAGATTAAGCCTTAGTCGCAAAATCACAACCACAGACCCAGGTCTCATCACCAGTTATGATTCTCTTAAGGAACATCTTGTTTTCATTTGTGCAATACAAAAGCTCTTCACAGATTGCGAGGCAAAGGTCTTTCTGGTCTTGACTTATGAGCAGTGGGACAAACTTGGCAGAAACACAATGCATTCCAAGACGCTGTGTCAGGATTTCATGACATGATCCAATTGAAATTTTACATTCTTCTGCAATCTCTTACACAGTCAGTGTTTGATTACCACACACAGTTTTGTTGACATTCTTGACATGAGTGTTGTCAGTAGACGTCAAAGGGCATCCTGAACAAGGGTCATCTTTAACTTTGGACTGGCCATTTTTAAACTGTGTGAACCATTCATAACACTGTGTGCAGCTTAAACCAGGGGTTCTCAAACTGTGCACCAGGGTGCACTGGTGCCCCCTAAAACATTTACAGGTGTGCCCCGTAATATTTTAGGAAAACATATGGCCAAATGTAAAAGAACACATAGCTACTCAGTTTTATCCATTTCATGACATGTATAATACGGAACGAATCCTTAATCTGTGTCAAATAGTTCAGTTTGGTTAAGGAAATAAAGCGGCTTATCTCCTTGTAGCATCGACAGTATTCGGTACGTTTCATGCTGACTGTTCTCTCTTTTCCATTGCTGCTAATCTTAGCAATCTAACGGTAGTGGCTGTTTGGGAACTGGACAAAGGTATTTTAAAATAATGACCAAGGATAAAGCCGTCATTGGCCGATCGTGGTCATCCCTTAGACCACCGAGAACTGTAAGGAATTCTAGAGAAAGTGTAATTCGCAATGAGGCGAGAAAAATAATTATTTGGATGGCAGAATGCTGCGGTGTGGAGAAACAGAATAGTCAGATAATTGTCACATTCCTACAATCATAACAATATGCATTGGTGGGTGTGATTAATTCATTTAATAATAAATGTAACTGAATTTATAAATGTAACACTTCGTCCATGGTAAAGTTTGGTGTGGCCAATACAGTAACTTATTTGATATGTTGTAAAAACTTGCAGTCCAAGATTGCAACCATGGACTGCAAGTTCCTTGCAACATAATGCTTCATGGTCATTCATAATTAATAAATGTCTCAAATGCCATTTTCTTCAACTCTTTGCACTAGAACTGCATTGCAACAGTCTTACCTCAATTTCACAATTTTTGATAGAAATAATGCACTTTTAGGGAACCCTTTTTACTTTTGTGTGTAAAATATAACTATCTTAGTCGCTGGTCAGTACCAGGTGCATAGGCATCCATGGATGACTACCACTGGTCGTGAAATTTTCCTAACCATTTCCCCTCTCAACACCCTTCGCCCAGTAGGCGCCATGCAAATTATTTTCGCATACCTCGTTCCATGCCTTCTTTCCGTAACCAAACGGTACGACACTTGTGTCGCTCTTAAAGTTTGTAAATAAATATTGAGTTAATCCACAGTGTTGCCAAGCATTAATGGATTTCTGGTCAAATCCAATCGTTCAGAATCAGGAGAAAATGGTGACAAAATAGTTGACAACTGATGGATTTTTCCGATGGAAACCCTTACAGGTATTATCTGATTGTGTCGTGCTTTTGTTTCACAGTTGATTCACCTATGGACATTTTTCTTTTATGATGGTAGCCGTACTAAAATTGAGCCTTGTGCGCTATGCACGTGATCACAACTTGTCCATAGAATTCGGAAGGTTTCGTGTCGTTCCCAATTATTGCGAACCTATTCCACCTAACTCGAGTGGGGCTGCAACAGCATGTAGAAAGTGAATTGCATATTATTATTATTATTAGCCTTTATGACCTATTTAGGTACTGTGAGAGTGTATCAAAAAATTATAAATAACATCCGCAGCCACTCACTTTTAACAATATTTTATTGGAGATGCTTACCTTTCTGTTATCAATAAACTATTATTGAAAAGAGAAACTGGGAGAGGACATTATCTTTGAGAGGTTGTTATTGTTTGACCTCGAGCTGTCCACGACTACAAGAATTTCATTTCATGTTCTTTGCTACAGATGAGTAGCACATGTGAACATGATCATAATTGTTCATGAAGCCTTCCTATTTCTGAGCATAATTTCCACTGCAGTTTTGTGATCCAGCAGGCTCAGGACAGAAGCCTCCAGCAAGGTTAATGGAACTTGAAAATTCATTGGCAGCACTGTTAACCCATGGAGGTACAAAAATCCAGGCCCAGAAGGAAAACTGTTTCCATTGTTGTGCGCTTGACGTTATTGCAGAGTTTTCAGGTGATATGTCATTGAGGTGTTGCTAGCGTATGTGGGGCTCATGTTTTGTGTACAGCATACTGCTTATTTTCAAAGCGCTAGAAGTGAATCTTATATACAAAATGCAATTGAATAAAATGGACAGATTTCTGAGAAACAAGCATGCCGTCGAAGAATCCAATTCTGGAAGTGAACAAACACTAAGTGCAAGTAAAAAAAGCAAAACAGATGCCTAATCAGAAGTACAATGAAAGCTACTTAAGCTATGGTTTCACTTGTATTGAGAGTGAATATTATCCTTTCCCACTATGCTTGGTGTGTGGGTAAAAAATGGCAAATGAGTCTCTGCTTCCTAGTAAGCTGAGCAAACATTTTAAAAAATGCATTCACATTTGCAAGATAAACCTGTAAGCTATTTCAAGAGTGTCTGAACAGCAAACAAGAACAGCACATTTTTTTAAAAAGTGTAATGTCTGTTTCTGATTGCTTCCTACCAAGTCTCTGAACTAATAGCAAAGAGTATGAAAGTTCATACTATAGGTGAGTCACTTATATTGTCTGCTTGCAAAAAAATGGTCATGACAATGCTAGAAAATGAAGCAGCTATGAAAATAACCAAGATTGCTTTGTCGAATGATGCAGTTCACAGAGGTATTATGGAAATGTCTACTGATATTGAGAAAAATATATGCAGTAATAAACTCAAGCACTCAAACTTTTCATCGCAAGTTGATGAATCAACAGACATAACCCACCAATCACAACTCTTAGTATTTGTCCATTTCATTAATCAAGATCATATAGTAAATCAGTTTCTTTTCTGCAAAGAATTAAGTGTGTCTACTAAAGGTAAGAATGTTTTCAACATTTTAAATGATTATCTTAATAAGTGGCAGTTAACAAGGAAGTCATGTGTAGGCATTTGTACAGATGGTGTTATTGTAACTCACTGCTTTCTTCATAGAGAGGCCTTAATAGTAAAAACATTGGGAGAAAAATTGAGAGAAGTCTTAGAGCAAGTTGTTCAGATGGTAAATTTTATTAAAACAAGCTCTGCCAAAACACATTTATTCGAAGAACTTTGTATCAATATAGAGTCAGAACATAGACGGTTGCTTTGACACACAGAAGTCAGGTGGTTGTCAAGGGGGAAAGTACTTACCCATGTGCATGAGCTACAACAAGAACTTCTCGTGTGTTTCAAAGAAATGAAACATTAACATTTTTGCAACCTCCTTCGGAGTGAATTTTGGATTGCCAGATTGCAGTATTTGGCTGATATATTTCAGCAGTTCAATATTTTGAACACTAGCAGGCAAGGGAAAGAAGAAAATATCCTCACATCCACCGACAAAATTAAAGTGTTTCACAGAAAACATATGGAAAAATAAAAATATGGAAAAGAAAAGCTGTTCAAGGTAACTTGGAAATATTCCAGTTGGTAAGGAGTACATGCTTAAATGAAATACTTCCAATAACAATAGATCATTTAATAAGCTTAGAAGAGACACTGAGTTCACATTTTCCATCCCCAACACTAAACAGTACGACTGGATCAGAAACCCATTCATGGAAACTTCAGGTGATTTCGGCTTAACATTAACAGAACAAGAAGACCTGGCAACTGTATCTACTGATCGTGGACTGATAATTAAGCGTAAGGAATTGTCTCTTGAAGCCTTTTGGATTTCTATAAAAAAAGAATATGTGTCAATATCTAAAAAGGCTTTGAACATTTTAGTTCAATTTTCAACATCATATGTATAAGAATTAGGATTTTCTGCACTCACCACAATTAAATGTAGAAAGACAGGAACTCTTCAATGTATTGACAAGGAAATGAGAGTTTGTCTTACATATATATCTCCAAACATTGAAGAAATCATGAGGACACATAAGGCTCATGTTTCCCAAAAACACTAGAAAGAGTGGACGTAAGGTATGTTTCATTTGTATTGCATTATTACTTTTCTCTATAATTTGAATTAATCATTAGTTTTAATGCATTATTTCATTTCAATATGTTTCGCTTAATAGTTTCTCTTGCCCTTCATCTTGGTAAGGTAGGAGGTAACACAGCGCTCGGCCATTGCATTTGAGTGGCAATACTGCTTCATGCCCCCCCATGAACCATGGACCTTGCCGTTGGTGGGGAGGCTTGCGTGCCTCAGCGATACAGATAGCCGTACCATAGGTGCAACCACAACGGAGGGGTATCTGTTGAGAGGCCAGACAAACATGTGGTTCCTGAAGAGGGGCAGCAGCCTTTTCAGTAGTTGCAGGGGCAACAGTCTGGATGACTGACTGATTTGGCCTTGTAACATTAACCAAAACGGCCTTCCTGTGCTGGTACTGCGAACGGCTGAAAGCAAGGGGAAACTACAGCCGTAATTTTTCCCGAGGACATGCAGCTCTACTGTATGATTAAATGATGATGGCGTCCTCTTGGGTAAAATATTCCAGAGGTAAAATAGTCCCCCATTTGGATCTCCGGGCGAGGACTACTCAAGAGGACGTCGTTATCAGGAGAAAGAAAACTGGCGTTCTACGGATCGGAGCGTGGAATGTCAGATCACTTAATCGGGCAGGTAGGTTAGAAAATTTAAAAAGGGAGATGGATAGGTTAAAGTTAGATATAGTGGGAATTAGTGAAGTTCGGTGGCAGGAGGAACAAGACTTTTGGTCAGGTGATTACAGGGTTATAAATACAAAATCAAATAGGGGTAATGCAGGAGTAGGTTTAATAATGAATAAAAAAATAGGAGTGCGGGTTAGCTACTACAAACAGCATAGTGAACGCATTATTGTGGCCAAGATAGACACAAAGCCCATGCCTACTACAGTAGTACAAGTTTATATGCCAACTAGCTCTGCAGATGATGAAGAAATAGATGAAATGTATGACGAGATAAAAGAAATTATTCAGGTAGTGAAGGGAGACGAAATTTTAATAGTGATGGGTGACTGGAATTCGTCAGTAGGAAAAGGGAGAGAAGGAAACATAATAGGTGAATATGGATTGGGGGGAAGGAATGAAAGAGGAAGCCGCCTTGTAGAATTTTGCACAGAGCATAACTTAATCATAGCTAACACTTGGTTCAAGAATCATGAAAGGAGGCTGTATACATGGAAGAAGCCTGGAGATACTGACAGGTTTCAGATAGATTATATAATGGTAAGACAGAGATTTAGGAGCCAGGTTTTAAATTGTAAGACATTTCCTGGGGCAGATGTAGATTCTGACCACAATCTATTGGTTATGAACTGCAGATTGAAACTGAAGAAACTGCAAAAAGGTGGGAATTTAAGGAGATGGGACCTGGATAAACTGAAAGAACCAGAGGTTGTAGAGAGTTTCAGGGAGAGCATTAGGGAACAATTGACAGGAATGGGGGAAAGAAATACAGTAGAAGAAGAATGGGTAGCTCTGAGGGATGAAGTGGTGAAGGCAGCAGACGATCAAGTAGGTAAAAAGACGGGGGCTAATAGAAATCCTTGGGTAACAGAAGAAATATTGAATTTAATTGATGAAAGGAGAAAATATAAAAATGTAGTAAATGAAGCAGGCAAAAAGGAATATAAACGTCTCAAAAATGAAATCGACAGGAAGTGCAAAATGGCTAAGCAGGGATGGCTAGAGGACAAATGTAAGGATGTAGAGGCTTGTCTCACTAGGGGTAAGATAGATACTGCCTACAGGAAAATTAAAGAGACCTTTGGAGAGAAGAGAACCACTTGTATGAATATCAAGAGTTCAGATGGCAACCCAGTTCTAAGCAAAGAAGGGAAAGCAGAAAGGTGGAAGGAGTATATAGAGGGTTTATACAAGGGCGATGTACTTGAGGACAATATTATGGAAATGGAAGAGGATGTAGATGAAGATGAAATGGGAGATAAGATACTGCGTGAAGAGTTTGACAGAGCACTGAAAGACCTGAGTCAAAACAAGGCCCCGGGAGTAGACAACATTCCATTAGAACTACTGATGGCCTCAGGAGAGCCAGTCATGACAAAACTCTACCATCTGGTGAGCACGATGTATGAGACAGGTGAAATACCCTCAGACTTTAAGAAGAATATAATAATTCCAATCCCAAAGAAAGCAGGTGTTGACAGATGTGAAAGTTACCGAACTATCAGTTTAATAAGTCACAGCTGCAAAATACTAACGCGAATTCTTTACAGACGAATGGAAAAACTGGTAGAAGCCGACCTCAGGGAAGATCAGTTTGGATTCCGTAGAAATGTTGGAACATGTGAGGCAATACTGACCTTACGACTTATCTTGGAAGAAAGATTAAGAAAAGGCAAACCTATGTTTCTAGCATTTGTAGACTTAGAGAAAGCTTTTGACAATGTTGACTGGAATACTCTCTTTCAAATTCTGAAGGTGGCAGGGGTAAAATACAGGGAGCGAAAGGCTATTTACAATTTGTACAGAAACCAGATGGCAGTTATAAGAGTCGAGGGGCATGAAAGGGAAGCAGTGGTTGGGAAAGGAGTGAGACAGGGTTGTAGCCTCTCCCCGATGTTATTCAATCTGTATATTGAGCAAGCAGTAAAGGAAACAAAAGAAAAATTCGGAGTAGGTATTAAAATTCATGGAGAAGAAGTAAAAACTTTGAGGTTCGCCGATGACATTGTAAATCTGTCAGAGACAGCATAGGACTTGGAAGAGCAGTTGAACTGAATGGACAGTGTCTTGAAAGGAGGATATAAGATGAACATCAACAAAAGCAAAACGAGGATAATGGAATGTAGTCAAATTAAGTCGGGTGATGCTGAGGGAATTAGATTAGGAAATGAGACACTTAAAGTAGTAAAGGAGTTTAGCTATTTAAGGAGTAAAATAACCGATGATGGTCGAAGTAGAGAGGATATAAAATGTAGACTGGCAATGGCAAGGAAAGCGTTTCTCAAGAAGAGAAATTTGTTAACATCGAATATAGATTTAGGTGTCAGGAAGTCGTTTCTGGAAGTATTTGTATGGAGTGTAGCCATGTATGGAAGTGAGACATGGACGATAACTAGTTTGGACAAGAAGAGAATAGAAGCTTTCGAAATGTGGTGCTACAGAAGAATGCTGAAGATAAGGTGGGTAGATCACGTAACTAATGAGGAGGTATTGAATAGGATTGGGGAGAAGAGAAGTTTGTGGCACAACTTGACTAGAAGAAGGGATCGGTTGGTAGGACATGTTCTGAGGCATCGAGGGATCACAAATTTAGCATTGGAGGGCAGCGTGGAGGGTAAAAATCGTAGAGGGAGACCAAGAGATCAATACACTAAGCAGATTCAGAAGGATGTAGTTTGCAGTAGGTACTGGGAGATGAAGAAGCTTGCACAGGACAGAGTAGCATGGAGAGCTGCATCAAACCAGTCTAAGGACTGAAGACCACAACAACAACAACAGAGCTTCATGAATGTCTCAGATTTTTTATACAAAAATTATTTGTTAATATAGTGATAATGTATGTTTTTTATCAATGGAAGTTTATTTTCTGTAGTCTGGACAGGAAATTCAAAATAAAATGATTTAGTTGTTATTTTATCACAGTATTTATTTCCTGTATTGACTGTTGTAAAATATTTCTCAGAAATATGTATATAGTGTGCCCTCAATTATTTTAAATGCACGCACAATTATTTGCGGCCTCTTAAATGCGTCCAAAGCTCAAAAATTTTGAGAACCACTGGCTTAAGCGTTCATCATTGTAGGCTTTCTATATCATTTGGTATGTCTCTGTAAAGGTTTTCCTGACTTTCACACAAAATTTAATGCAAACACACTGCTCCTCTAACTCTGCCATCTTGAAATTTGCTAACTGTACGACACAACATTCTACTCAATACAGCACTGAACAATAACTAACAGACACACAACTATGAAACCTCCAGCAGTTACACATTAAACACAGTTGTGTGTGCTGGGACACCAATCGCATTTTGCTCCAACACACCACTGGCACAAAATTATGAGTGCTCCAGAAGTTTTTGAACAGACCTCATACTTTCACACACTATCTGATCAGAAGTATCTGGACATCACTATGTAATTCAAAAATGACCACTAGATGTCATGACCAATGGGCCTGCCAGCATAAAAGAAGGTGAGGAGTTTTGAGTTGTAGAGAAGCAGTGAGAGCAGAATGGGTCAGTCAGAAGAGCTCATTGACTTTGAACATGGATTATTCACTGGATGTCACCTGAGAACCAAATCCATCAGGGACACTTCAACCCTTCTAAAGCTACCCAAGACAACTGTTGGTGATCGCATTGCAAAAAAGAAATGCAAAGGTACAACCACAGTTAAATCAAGACCAGGCAGACCTCATGTAGTGATGGATAGGGACTGCTGAGCATTGCAGAGGGTGGCTGATAAAAAAATAGAAATCAAATTAAAATAAATTTGCACAAAACCAGTGGAAAGAATCACTCATGGACTCCACAATGCTTCCAGCAATCCAGCTAGAACAATGACTGCTTTTAGTGAGTTAAAAAGACGGGTATGATGGCACACAGATTCTCACAAAGTACACATTTCTATATCAATGCTAAGCAAAGCTTAAGGTAATGTAAAATGTGATGGCACTGAACAGTGTATGACTGTAAAATGTGATGGCACTGAACAGTGGATGACTGGAAACAAGTGTTTGGAGTGATGAATCACACAGTACGCTGTGGCAATCCCACGGAATGGTTTGGGGAATGCCTGGAGGATGTTACCTGCCATCATGAGTAATGCCAACAATGAATTACAGAGGAGATGGTGGTGGGGTATGGGTGTGTGTTTTTGTGGATAGGGTGTTATCCCTTATTGCACTTCAGAAAATGCAAATGTGGAAGGATATGAACACATTTTACAGCATTATGCACTGTGTACAGTAGAGGAACAGGGGAGACGATGACTGACTGTATCAGCATGACAAAGCACCTCATCATACAGCAGCATCTGTGAGGCAATGGTTCGTGGACAATAATATTTCTGCAATAGATTGTCCAGAGCCCCAACCTGAACCCAATGTAGCACTTTTGGGACGAGTTAGAACTTCAATTTTGTTCCACATCTCAGCTTCGAACAGCACTATCTTCTCTGGTTTTGGCTCTTCAGGAAGAATGGGCTTCCATTCAGACAACTCATTGAAAGTGTCCTTGTCAGTCATCACAAAGGTAAAGGGTGGACACACCTCATATTAATGTCCACTAATAGGTGCCCAGATATTTTTTATCAGATAGTGTTTGTCTCTCTCATCAGTACTGAAATTTTGCCTGCTTAATATAAGTACTAGCCAGTAATTCTGTCTCACAATTTAATTTTATTCCTCAACACCAACTAAAATTTCAATATCAAAATGTGTAGCTTCTGATAAGCCATTGGCAATGAGGTGCCTATAATACATCTTTTTCTTTTTTGCAAATGGACTCTCAAAAATTTAGAACACAGATGATAATGGCTTAACAACGGCTCTTGTAATTCCTTTTCTCGTTTTCCACATTAGGAAAATTCTGCCTGATAACCACATTTATTTTTGCAGCTGAAGACTGTTTATAATCCATATAATTATATCCAAGCACTTACTTTGCTTACGTTGATGTCAGGAATAAGCACAGAATGGTCACCTTCACGACCCAGTGTTCCTCCAGTATATGTCACAATAAATAAGGTACCAATCTTCAATTTTTCCACATTTGTTTCTTTCACTACAATCCGCATGCATGGTGGATAAGCTTTTGAACAGTCTGAAACAAATAACCACACTCATCAGTAATGATATTGCACATGAAAACAAACATGTAAGGGGCAGTAATCTAATTTCAATAACAAGAGTTTTTTACAAGACAAGAATCTATTTCATTACCACTGTCTAAAAGATTTTCTTTTAATTCGTCACTGTTGCTGCTATTGCTACTACTGTCATCTGGACTGCTGTCAGAGCATTCACCCTCTTCCCGGCTGTCATCCCTATCCTGCTTTCCTTCATTACCACAGTCATCATTTGTAATTTCTTCTGTCTTAGACTTTTTGTTTTCCTACGATAGAATTTTTAAAAATTAATAAATGTTTTACCTATAGCATTTGCTAATTGTTCCTTTAAAGATAACTGAATAATTCCTTCAGCTATTTTGTCTATTTCTTCATCCTGCTGAAAAGATAAGTGTTCAATAAATGGATGAATTTGAAAATCAATATTTCATACAAAAGACTAAAAAGCACAAAAATGAATTTTCAATTCAGGCATTAATCTAAAAAGAGATAGTTATTATGCAATGCACTGGTTAACATACTTTACTTATCTTCTTGTTGAGTTTCTTCCGTTTCTTTTCCTCTGCTTCATAGGGTACATTTTGATTTTGCTCAATCTGGGAATGGAACAAATATTCACCACTTCCACTGTCGTAGGAGTAATAAATGCCATTATTTCCATCATAATATAATCCTCTTTCCTGAAAGAACCAATGTCACACATCATTTTCTTCACAAGAAATTTTTTCAAGAACCAACTCAAAGAAACCACAAAGAGCTATGAATCACAAAGGGGATAAGTATATCTTGTAAACAAATACGAGAATTTTATATTACAGGAACAAACTGAAGAAACCCTACCCAAATATGTCATTATAAGAAATGCTGTAAAATATTAAGGGATGTTATCTATCAGTTGAAATGTTTATATTTTAGTTCCAAAATCAACCACTCCTGTAAGAAAGTCAAAACAATATGGGACATAATAAGGAGTGAGACAGGTACCAACTGTATCAGTAAACCTAGAGGCATTGTTTTAAACACTGATGATAACATATAAGCACGATGGGCAAAAGTGCACTTATGGTGTCAGCAGCTTTTGCATTAACTGCTGTAATTGGTAATTGTTTGCAAGGCAGATGATTAGAAGTGAACATGATGAATGATTATTTGGATGATTAGCCAAGATGGCAGAATCAGCAAGAAAACTGTGCTCGACAAATGTCATCATTATGATGTGTGTACGAAATTATGTGTAATGTAATGGAATATATTATGCACAATATTGTCATGTAAGAAAACATTGCATAAAATCTAAATTCCACTCTTAGGTTTCTGCATAGCCACAAACTCGGAAATTGGGATATTTCTAAAATACCATACAAAGTTTTCGAAATGTAACTGGACTACACTACAAATCAGCCAGTTTTCCTCCCAACCCCATTTGTTGGCTTCACCAACTCAGAGCCAAACTATAGCATTTCAATCTAACCTATACCATGAACTAAACAACAGAAACTGTAACATTTAAACCTAACCTAGATCTCAGGCTTCACTAATATCTGTCAGTTACCACAACCAGTTGTCATCCAGTTGGATTTGTTGACCTTGCCAGCTCATAAACAAACTAAAACAAAACAATATCCCAAGGAATCCTGCCATATTTCAGTAAAAATGTAGTACAAGAAACAGATAAAAAAACAGTATCCAATTTTATAATCCATAATAGCAGATTAATAATTGTCAATCTCACACTATCCATGTCGACAACAAAAGTAATCAGTTCGTATCTACCACTTAATCAAGTCATTACATTCAGCGAGTCTCATTGGTACTGCATACTATCACCCGATTGGCTACAATCAACAGAAACGAATTGCCAATAGCAGTATAATGCAGTAGAGCCACTGACACAGTAAGTGCACTTAAGCCACAAAGAAGAGAATTGCAAAACATCTAATGACAGTTTTTTAACTGTTGCTATGGCACCTTAGAAAGCACCATGGAAATACTGAAACATAATTTTCCCAACCCCATAAGTGATATAAATTTGTTTCCCATAATTAGAAATGAAATAAAAACAATCACAGTCTCTTTAAAAGGTAGAGGATCATCAGGTGTAGAGAATATTTTTAGTAAACTTCACAAGTATGCTCAAAGCAATTATGCAAAGTTTTGGCCAACATATTTAATGTTTCTAAGTATCAGGGTGTCTTCCAAGACAGAATGAAGCTTACTATAGTGAAACCACCCTGCAAAAAGGGAGATACAACACAAGCCATGAACTATTATTTCTCTCTTGCCACATTAACAAAAGGCCTCAAGGAAGTACTGCATTAAAAATTATGAGGCACCTCGAAAAACTTCAGCATCATCAATGACACACGGTTTGGTTCCTCTTTTCATAAAAGGTTGTTGAGTAGACACACAAAACTATAGGCCTACAGCTCTGACACCAGTCTGTTGTAGAATTCTGGACCATATTTTATGCTCACATATAATGACTTTTCTCGAGACCGAAAATCGCCTCTGTAGGAATCAACGTAGGTTCCAAAAAAATTATCATGTAGAAACCAGTTCACACTGTTTGTCCTTAAGACAGAAAGACTTGCAGAGGATCAACACCAGGCGCAAGGAGTTGCAACTGAACCTCAACATAAACAGAGAAACCATTTATTGTATGATTACACAACTGCAGATCACTGGAAGCAGTTATTTCCATGAAATATCAAGGAGTGCTTGTACAGAATGATTTGAAATGGAACAGCCACATAAAATAAATCGCAGGTAAGACAAATGCCAGACAGATTCATTGGAAGAATTCTCTGGAAATGTAGTCCATCAACAGAGGAAGTAGCTCACAAAACATTCATTTGAATAATACTTGAACATTGCTCGTCATTCTGGGCTCGGTACAAGATAGTATTGATACAGGAAACAGAGAAGTTCCAAAGAAGAATAGCATGTTTTGTTACAGCTTCATTCAGCATGCATGAAAGCATCACAGAATCCTTGGCCAACTTCAGTGGCAGATGCAGCAGGAGAGGTGTTCTGCATTATGATTTGGTCTACTGTTAAAGTTCCGAGAGTATATGTTCCTAGAAGAGTCAGCCAATATATTGCTTCCTCTTATGTACATCTAGCATAAAAACAATGAAGATAAAATTAGAGAGATTCAAACCCACAGGGAAGCTACCAGCAATCATTCTCTCTGAAAACCATTCACAAAGGGGAAGTAACACTGGTACTCAAAATATCCTCCAAGACACCATAAGGTGGCTTGTGGAGTGTAGATATAGATGAAGAAGGTGTGTCCTCAACTGAAGCTAATATATTCCTTCATGAACAATGTACTGTGTCCGCTAGATAAAAAAAAAAATGAAGTCAGTTGGGATAATTTGTGATGTTTTCAAGCATTTTGGCAGTGTAAAACACAAAATACCTTTCAACAAAGCATGCCACTATAGTATCAGATGGGACCGATGACCGTAGCAGTCTGGTCCCTTTAACCTTACAAACCAACCAACCTATAGTATCAGATGGGCAGTGGGAGACTGGCTAAAATACCGCCTCTAAGACAGGAAGCAGAAAGTAGTTTTGGATGAGAGCAGCAAAACAGGTGAGAAGATAGAGTCCAACTGGGGTACTGTACTCCATGGAGTCCCCAAGAAACCTGTCCTTGTCCCACTGCTGTTTCTCACTGTATGAATTACCTGTCTTTATCATGCAAATCTTGCATGTTCACTATGTTTGTTGATGACACTATCATTGTGATAAACAACAGGAAATCCATCAATCTAAGGGCTGGTGCCAACAAATTACTTTCAGAACACTTGACATGGTTCAAAGTAAACTCACTGTCAGTAAGCCTGAGCAAAACTAATTATATCCAATACAGCTCTGATTATAAAGTCTCACAGGAGATATCTATTACACATGACAGTCAGCAAATACATAGGATACATTGCACCCTTTCTTAGAGATCCACATAGACAGCATTATTAGCTAGGTACATCATGTCCTCCAGACCACAAAAAGTTTGTACTCAATACTTTTGGAGACACCAGTGTCACAAAATCCTCTTAGTCTGCACACTTCCACTCTATTCTGTTCTACAGAATTATTTTCTGGGGCAATTCACCCACATCAAAGAAAATTTTCTTTTCTGCAGGAAAAGGTTGACCAAATTATGTGCAGAGTTCCACCCACCTCCAAGAACTTACTAAAACTTCCTAATATATTTACTCAATTATGAGCTTCCTGGTAGACAATCCTGTACACTATGAAGCCAATGAAATGTTTCAAAATCACAATACGAGAAGGCAGGCTGACCTTCATTCTGGCCTCAAAAATTATCTAACTTGGGTTTACAAGACTTCAGTATTAAAATATTTAATTCACTGATAAGCAACTTCAAAGGCCTACATACTAACAGTATACTATTTAAAAATAAATTGAAGGGGTATTTACTTGATAAAACTTTTTATTCACTACATGAATTTTTCAACAGAGAAGTGTAGAATAACTATGCATATATTTTTACTGTTGGTTTAACAATAACTGAAATTCATGGATGAAACATCATATAAAACACAGGAAAGGCAACCATTCACATATAGCGGACAAATGTATGGAGCATAGAAACATGTAACAGAAAACAGTATTCATCTTAGCTTTTGAGCTCTTGGTCTTCTTCTAGTAGAAGTACACGCATTCACAACACAGCCATACATTCCCGTGGCTACAGCGAGACTGTTTCTTTGTCAGGAATTGTCCATGTGCTAATCCTTGTATTATATCTTTTTTCACTTTGCTTATGTTTTGTTCTAGTTTTATTTTTTTATTTTCTGCCCATTTGTTTTTGTAAATTAACTGAATTATGTTCTATGTAACCTGCATTTATAGTTCTATATAACCTACATTTATATATAAACTTTGAAAGGCAAAGACAGATTGCTATTTACTGTGAAGATGACATGTTAAGTTGCAGACAGGACAATTAAAAGACACTTACACATTATCTTCCTGTCACAGCCCTCACCAGAAAAAGAAAAACAGCAATCTGGAGGGGGCAGTGAAGGAGAAGGGAGAGCAGTGTACAGGTGACGGGAGTGACGAGTGCTGTCTGGCAGAATGTGCAAGGACTAGACTGCTAACAGGCACAATGTCAGGAGGCTGTGGAGAATGGAGATTGGGGAGGGGGGGGGGGGGGTGCGAGAGACAGGGAGGATGGAGTAAAAAAGGAGAGGAGTGGGGAAAAATGGCTGGATGTGCTGGCAGAGGGCAGCACACAAAGAGATTGGGAGAAAAGAAAAGGGACGAGGTGATAGGACAGAGTGGGTGGAACCTGTTGGGTGAAAGGCGTGGGGACACTATGTTACTATAGGTTGAGCTTGGGATAATTTCAGGAGCAGAGAATGTGTTATAAGGCTAACTACCATCTGCACAGTTCAGAAAATCTGGTGATGGCGGGGAGAATCCATATGCCTCAGGTTGTGAAGCAGCCATCGAAATCAAGCATGTTATGTTCAGCTGCATGTTGTGCCACAGTGTGGTATACTTTGCTCTAGGCCTGAGTCAGGCAGTGGCCATTAATCCTAGTGGACAGGTGGCCAGTAGTCACATCAATATAAAAAGTTCTGTAATGACTGCAGCAGAGCTGGTATATGACATGGCTGTTTTCACAGGTGGCCCAGCCTCTGACGGGGTAGGATGAGCCTGTGACAGGATTGGAGTAGAAAGTGCTGGGTGGGTGGTTTGGGCATGTCTTGCACCTGGGTCTTCCACAGGGATAAGATCCTTGTGGTATGGCACTGGGGTAGGGAGTGGCACAGGGATGGACTAGGATGTTGTGAAGGTTGGGTGGACAGCGGAAAATCAGTTTAGGAGGGGTGGGAAGGATATTGGGTAGGATGTTCGTTTCAGGGCATGATGACAGGTAATTAACGCCCTAGTGATGGATGTGGTTCAGTTGTTCCAGTCAGGAATGGTATGGGTGACAGAGGGGGCACTCCTTCCTGGCTGTGTCTTGGAAGTGGTGGGAGGATTGGGGGTGTGAGAGGAAAAGGCACAGGAGATTTGTTTGCAGACTAGGACTGTCTGTGAAGGTCTTGGTGAGACACGCAGCATACTGGGAAAGAGAGTTCTTTTCACCGCAGGTACATTGACCTCAGGTGGCCAGGCTGTATGGGAGGGACATTTTAATGTGGAAGAGATGACAGCTGTTGAAATGCGGCTACTTTTAGAGGATGGTGGGCTTAATGTGGACGGAGCCACCAGAGAAGAGGAGGTAAACATCCAGGGAAGTGGCACACTGGATTTAGGAGGACCAGGTAAAGCAGATGGATGAGAACGTGTTGTGGTGGTGATGGAATAAGGACAGTGTGTCTTGGCCTTGAGTCCAGATCATGCAGATATCATCTATGAAACTGAACGAGACTAGAGCTTTGGCATTTTGGAAGGCTAGGAAGGTCTCCTTTAGATGGCCCATTAACAAGTTGGTATAGAAGGGAGCCATGCAGGAGTCTGTGGGTGTGCTGTGGGTATATCTTCCCTTTGAAGGAGAAGTAGTTGTGAGTTAGAATAAAGTTAATAATGTGTATGAGGAATGAGGAAGTGGGTTTGGAGTCTGAAGGATGTTGGGAAAAGTAGTGTACAATAACGGTAAGTTCACGGGCACGAGGTATGTCGGTATATAGGAATATAGTGTCAACAGTGACGAGTAGAGATCCAGGAGGTAAAGAAGTGTGGATGGTGGAGAGTTGGTGAAAGATGTGGTTGGTACCTTTGTTGTGGGACACTACATTATGGGCAATTTGTTGGAGGTGCTGATCAGTGAGGGCCAAAATTCCTTCAGTGGGGGCCCAAAATCTAGCATTTAATGCATTCCATTTCCTAGTGTCTCACATGCATAGATGGACCTATAGAAATTCTATAAAATTAAAAAAGAATCCATAATAATTGCCCGAAGTACACCTCCACAAACAGCTGGAAGGACACTGGATGCTTTACAAGCAAAAAGAAATGCCATAGCTGTCATGTTCAATTTACTTCTGAATTAATGAAATGGTGGAGACCTGGATTTATGTTTACATACATTTGCATGGAGCAGCTCAGTTTTTTAGAAATTTTGGCATTTCATGTTCAGCCAAGATGTTTTATAAAATAAGGAAATACTCCCTACATACAGAATAAGTTCCTTGCACTATGTAGCCTAAGACTACTTACAGCATCATAATAATATCCAGTAGTGTAGTCATAATACATTCCTGATGTCTCTTCATATACAAAGTTTGTACTCTGTAGAGCACTTTCAGCAGCTTCTTTGACTTGTTCTGCTAAAGACAGAGTCTCACTCTGCGAGCTTCCTGTTATCCAAGGAGTGTCCACAACTTCATCAGTCTCAGTCTGCGTAGCTTTTTCAAGAGTTTCACATCTTTTTGTCAGCTGTGATTCCTATAATAAATAAGTATTTGTTTAGAAATTAGTCATTAATCTCAAACTTTGCATGCAATTATATTCTTGTGTGGCCTCAAATTCTCTGATTTGCTTAAATTGAATCTGAGAAGGGTTGTGCACTGGTTACAACAACGCTAGATTTAGGTTTTCCATGTTTACCCCAGATCATTTAAGGTGAAAGCCAGGATAGTTCATTTGAAAACATCACACCACAACTCTTTACCATCCTTTATTATCAGTTCTTTCCTATAATGACAGTGTTTTGGACTCAACATAAAATACTTGTCTTTCTTAGTTCCACTAAACTTGCTAGATTTATAAACCTTCCTTTATAGGTATCACTGATGGCTATATCAATCAAGAATTCACAAAAATGTAGATTAGAGAAGTCATGTGCTCTCATAACAGTGCCACAAAACTTTTCATCCTTTTGACCACATCACAAGGGAAGAGGAAACATACTGGATGGAAATGAAGTTTGTTATGTTTTGCAGATTATCATATTCATTTTTAGAAAATGATAGTACCAAATGGATATAAACAAGTACCACAATGTGGCCAAGAGTGTAAAAAAGCACAGCAAAGGAAAACAGGACTATAAGGCCCGGAGGCTAACGAACTTTTAACTGTACTGTACCACTCTGAAATTAATAAAGGCAGCTAGAGAAATGAAATTCTATGATTTCAAAGAGGAATTAAATGAAGTAACTCTCTTTAATGTTTTTACTTTATTGTTGTTGGAAATATCATTACATAATAGTAGTGAACTTCAAGTCAGGATGTGAGTGATACAGTTACATTACGCTACTTCTCTCCCCCTTCCTTGGTCAGTATTCACATAACTGACATTTCCTATATGAACACAATAATACCAAATGTTTAATAGAAATGTACATTAAATATGGACCAAATGTTAACATAAATGAGCTTCATCTAAAACTATAAATGGCCAACACATCAACAATCAGGATTAGATTAACTGAAGCCCGCGATTCCATTTCACCAAATCAAAAGTAAACTACCGTCCCTGAACCTAATCTAGATCTCGGTTCCTCCAACAGAATAGTATGACAGAGCACCTAAGATTCTGTATTCCCTTCTGTTGGCCCAGCCAGTCCACAACCAAGGTCTCACCTTTCAACATAACCTGGACTTTGGGCTACACTACAGATCAGTCTGTCCTCACAGCCTAGATTCTAAAAACTAAAATAGACAGAAAAGAAATATTGGCAGTATTCTGTTCTCTTTCTGTTTATGCACATATGACATGACGCAACATACCATTATTATGTTACAGGATGAAGCAGACATCTGGTATCAGTAGGTTCAGTTGATCCGTAGGGTTCATATTTAATCATACAGACATTTGGTCCCTAAATATTTGCCTTCAGTGATTCATTATCCTTAATGTTTTGTCAAGTGACACAGTCCCTTGTTCTAACTGGATAGCAGTCAGAAGATTTGACCAGCTAGTGTTTCCTTCTCGGTGTCGACAGAAGCGTCCGATACCACGCGTCGGCCTTGACCTGTGACGTAAGGGTGTTGTCGTGTGTGACGTCATGACGGCGCGGAATTTGGTTTGTGAGTGTGGCGTGTTTGTAGATGTCGTCGTGTTGTGGTTTGTTGTGCTCTCTGGTGGTATGTTCAGGGTTTTCGTTTGTGTGGTGTAATGGGCTCAGTTTGCTTTTGCTCATTATCCAGAATTGTTCGAGTGTCGGCTGTGTTTTGTAGTGCAATTTGTTTCAGTGAGTTAACGATTTTGTGTGAAGGTTAATTTAGTGTTGTTCGCTGTACATTGTGTGGTAATTTTAGTAAAATTAATCAGTTGTTGTTTTTGTTCAGGAATGGATATGACGGATAAAATTAACAGTGCGCAGGTCAAGGGAAGTGTTCGATCCCAATGTGTGGCTGTGTATGTTGATATTGGTATCGGGAGATGTTTTTGAGCTATATAGGTCAAGGGAAGTGTTTGACCCTAATTTATGGGATCGGCAGCTGCTGTTGAGCTATATAGGTCAAAGGAAGTGTCAGATTCCAGATGATATTGTGTTTAGTGGTATTTGGGGAGTTTTGTGATGTCGCTTTTTTTCGTGGTTTTGTGTGGGGGTGGGTGTCTAAATTTGTTTATATTTAGTTTGCCCGCACCCAAAAACACCCCATTTCCCGCGCTTGTCCCGTTAGTGTCATTAGGCTTTTTGTGGAAAGTGTGTGTGTTTGTTTCTCGATGTATTTTCGTCCTCATAATGTGTACGTACCGACTTTATATGCGCCATATTGGAATCGTGGTTTATGATTGTTTCGGCCATATTTGTGACGTCATGGGTCAAAGCAGACAGGCGGGATCGGACGCTTCCGTATTTCCCCTTCTCGTCCCGGGGTTCTGGGTGACTTTTCTGAACTTTACCCCTTTTCCTAAACTCCACTAGTCCTTTACCTTCACTCCTCTTCCTTCCGCTTTAACTCTTCCGCCTGAAGAAGGAGCCACTGACTCTGGGAGCTTGGAACTTTAATACCTCTTATCTGTGTGTTCTCCAGCTGCCTACTGATGAGTAGATTTCTGAGCTATCCCGTTACATTATATTTTCCAAAATTGATTGTTTTGATTGATATAACTTATTAGCCACCAAACAATAATTTATACAGAAACAATGTAGCATCTATTAATGAAAGCCATATTTTTGAAATTGATGAATAATTTGTAGCAATAAGTACCATTACTGTACGCAATATGATACCAAAAGACAAAATACCATATGCTCCTGTCAGGGACCTAACAACACTCAACATCGACTGATGGGCAACATGTTTATTTCCACCTTGACTACGTTTATTTATTAACATGCATTCATTTAACTACAAATGTCCGATTATGGCCACAAAGTCATTTTCAGGTGGACAGAAAAATATATGTCAGGCACCACAGTGATAGAATACTTTCATACTGTCAACACAGTGCTTGACACACACTTTTTTGTTCACTTTAAAATGGCTTATAGCCACAATCCATTGATCCTTCATCAACAAATACGGCCAAGGTGTAAAATGAATTTGTCCTTTTAAAAAGATTTTGTCTGTGAAACCCAAAATGCAGAACTCACCTGATACTTATAAAAACAGGGAATCCCAATATGGAAGAGGATCTAACAATAGCAAATGACACAGTGTTATGCTGCCAATTACTGTTGTAGGATTGCAAGGCAGGAATGAAGGAATACTGGGTTTTCATATAGCTTGACAACAAGGTTATTAGGGACAGGATGGATAAGGAAAAAAATAAATAGTAGTTGTGTTCCATAACATACGTGGAGCTAGTAAGACTGCTACTATTCGTGCAGTAGTTTATTTGTTGGGTGGAGCTAGATATATCTGCACCCAACATCTAAAAGTGCTCCCAAAAAACTATATTGTACACAAATGTTCAACAGGAAACCATATCATGTGGCTTATTATGATAGTGAGAGTGAGCACTCCCGTCTCTCAGCCTCTCCACATACAAAAAATTAATATTTAATTTGTACAATTCAGCATCATTCGGTTGTGTTTAACCTATTTTACCACATTTCATCCAAAGAAAGCGTTTCATGTGAACAATGTAGGCAATAAGAGCAGTGTCAATGAAAATCATTTCACATACATCCACCAACAGAAATACAGTGCAAAATTAATCATCAATCCCCTATCAGAACTGTACGATTGCATGTAACACGTTGACTATCATGAAGCCAGTGGCAGACAGCAGATGTTCATGCTTCACACCGTGTGGCTGGCGGTGGCCACACGCTCCACTACGTTTAGAAGAGAATGAAGTGCAGTTCTGTGTATTAATTTGTGTTTCTTGACTGAGTTGACACTGGTGTACACCAAATTGGGTTCACTATGTTGCTCAAAGTTTGAACTCCACTTTTTGCAGTTTTACGCACCATTGAAATATATACTGTCCTACACAGAATGGAGTGTGGTCACTGGCAGGCACAAAGCATCAGGCATGAACCTCTGCTTTGTCTGCTGGTAGCCTTGAGGCAGTCAACATGTTAAAACATTAATAGACTGGGTAAGGTAGGGTGAAGCTCTGAGACACAATTAACCTTTATGACACTTGAATGTTATCACATTTTTTATGGAATTTAGGAAGTTGAGATCCAGGCTTTAGGAGGTTTTGAAATTCTTTCCTCAGGCAGAGCCAAAGAAACTAAAACGAAAGAGCAAGGGTAATCAAAAGAAGGGGAGTGCCATGGTGTGAGCGGCATGGGGAGGGGAGGGGGTGGGGGAGGGGCAGATCTGTCTGTATATGTTCTGGGATTAAAGCAAAGTGTAGAAGCTAAGCTACACTATTTAACACATTGGTTACACAGATCTCTGCTCCTCAATCCTTTCTATATATAGTGAGTGACTGTATTTTCAAGCTGCACTCTTTGTATTCCACCGACATATACCATGCGCAACAATTTCATGAAAGTTGCAAATTGGGAATCAGAAAAAATTCCATAAATTTATTAGTGTTATGGTAAACTAATCATGTGTGGTTATCCAATTAAGACTAACACTTATAATTTAAAAACAAGTACAAAAGCCAGATAAAAAACCCCTAATAAACACTGCTCTGTAGAGGCACTTGTGTGAAAGAGTGGTTTAATCAAAGTGTTCAAATTCATTACATGATGATGTAACTGAAGTGTCTTGTAGAATGTCGTCAATAGTTCACAGAAAAGTATGCAGCTGACTAAGAATTATACGGACACTGATTTTCTGGTGAACAATTAGAAATACATGCATAACTGCTTATCTTGTAGCTGCCCCCTCCCCCTTTAGGTTATTTTTTGTGAGAAACTTGCACAACAAAGCGCGTAATGGTTGAAATTAAACAACCCAGATAGGAAAAAATTGCATCTCCTCATTGAGAGACCGATGGCAAATTGAAGAAATATTAGAGGTTACATACTGTTGCCAAGGAAGTCATCAGAGATTGAGCATAAGCTTGAATCATAGAAATATGGGGCAAGAGAATGACTGAACACTTTTAAAGGAAGCAACCCAGCAGTTTCTTTAAGCAACTTATGGATATTACGGAAAACTTACTGCTGGATGACCAGACCACAAATATGAATTCTCTTCCTCTCAAATACAAGTTCAATACCTTACCCATGTGCCTACTCTCTTGATACTGATGACACAGCAACAGACAATTCCAGGAAAGAGCTGTCGTAGTGACAAAATTGTTAGTGAGAAAAGGCAATAAACACATGTATAGCACACGAGATGCCTAAATTGGTTTGGATCTGTACAATATGTGGTAAGAGAAGTAAAGCAATACTACTTGTTAGCTATTTGGGAAACAAAAAACTTAAATAGCTTTCTTCACTGTAAAGAAAAAACTGATACCTACACGCAACACTGATTGTAGTGAAAGAAATCTGACACGTATTTATTGAATGGCAATTAACATAGTGAGTCAAAAATGGTGTTCATGATCTGGCATGTCTACTCAGAGAGAGTAAAACTGCTTGTTAGTCACATTTTCCTCAGATCATTTGAATGATTCTGTATAAAGAATATAACTGCACACATCATTGCACTAAAAGAGCATAGGCCTACATTAATTTTGGCAGATCACAATGAAAGAAAAAGAAAGATATCTATGAGATGTGGTCTATAGTGACAGTGTAATGTGTTTTTTATTGTCAAAACATGTGAGAAACGTTCATAAGCTCCTAACTACCAGTTTGACAGGAAGAGAATGTTAAGCTGGGTGACTCAAATAGGTTTTGAGGCCACAGACCTACAGGCCAACTAACAGACACAAAATGTTGACATTGCAAAAGTATCTGAAGCCATCTCACAATATATGAACTGGTGTTCTACCAAAAAAATAACAGCTTGATATACGGTAACAAATTGAATGGATGCATCACAGTTCTATAAAAAGTTATTCCAGAGAATACTCTTAAGCCCCTAAATTGAAACTGAAAGGGAAATTTATACACCACTAGATTAAATTCTATAAGTACTTAAATTATCAAGAAAATTTTAGTTTCCATCCCACACAAGCCATTCGTTCCTTAGATAGCCCCAGAATGCAGTTACTTGCTCTTAAAGCAGTATATCCCTCCAAGTGTGTATAGCTGTTTTAGTAACATTCGTCTTGTATACTCCATGTGTCATTTATTCTGTAACTGAATCTTCGACAATAGACGAAGCAAATACATAAGGTAACTAACATAAGCTCCTTATAGTTCTTTACAAATATTTATCTATAAAGTTATCAAAGGAAGCGGGTAGATATAATCAATGAATGGAGCGTGTGCGAAGTGGGACGCAAATTTTATCGAATACTCTGCAACAACGTCCTAACACTATATAGACCCCAAAGAAATAAGTGAAATTATTCTGCACTACGTTAAATTTTACACAATCTCGTATCAAACCGAATGGGTGAAATAAATTTCATGGTGGTCAAAGGGCGCATATTCTGCTACAACTAAGTTTAATTTCGCTTCTTATAACACTTACATATTCTTTAATTCTATGGGTCAAAATACGTAGCTGCAAATTCTGCTTCTGAACACACATCTGCAAGTAATTTATATAAGACAATACTTCAGGCAGAGTTTGCAGCTCCTCCTGGAATTGATCTATTACGTTCTCATTAAGTGAAAAAACTTCCAATAGTGTATCATTATAAACAGGAGCTTTGTTGGGCTCTGAAAAAGTGTTGTTAGCTGGCTCTACTTCATCTGTCGTACAAGCTAACTTTCCTTCTGTCATCTTCTAAACATTCTCTCTTGTACTAACTACGTACTTCACTAGTTGTAAACAACCGACAAATTGCAAAGAGTATCATGATCAACGATAACAAAATTCCAAACGACACCACAAAAGTGCATTACGGCTGATACGGCAGTGGCGCCATATGCTACTGTTTCCACACGTTCCTGTCAAAATCGTCGTGACACAGTTTTCAATACTGTGTCAGATGAGTTAACTCTTAAGGACGTTGGTATTGTCACTCAGGTTATGGTGTTAGAACTGACTAAGAATCCAATAAAAGGAAGAGAAAGTACAAATGTTGGATTTATTTTTCCCACCAGAGGGAGGGGACTGGCAGCAGCACAATACGCCGCTCTGCAGCCTACAGAAAAGTTAAAAAACAAAAGTAGGAAACGTAACAATAAAACCAGGCGACAAAACGGTGACTGTTAAAAACTGAAACAAGGCGAAAAAGTTGCGAAGAAAATATAAAAACAAAAGGTCGGTGATGCTGACTAAAACACATAATAATTAGACAGGCACAATTAAAAAACACGGTGACAGTCTAGTTTCTGATCACAACAGTTGCTGGTCGCAACACTGACAGGAGACGCACGACACTGAACGTTCACTTAAAACAGCACTATAGAGCAGACACGGGTGCAGATGGTGGCGGGTGGAGGACCTGAACCGATGAGGGGGGAAAAGGGAGGAGGACAGGAAAAGAAAAAAGGGGGGAGCCGATGGAGGGAGAGGACATAAAAAAAGGGGGGCAGGGCAGACGCGAGAAGGAGTGGAGAAGGCAGTGGAGGGGAAAGCAAAAGGACTTGAGGGAGAGAAGGGAGTCAGAGAGAGGGTAAGCGGAAAAAAAAACAAGATGGAAGGGGGAGAAGAGGGAGCCTGTGAAAAGGACAGAGGGAAGGAGGGGGAGGTGAGGATCAGAGTTGAGAGGAGGGATAAATGGAGGGAGAGAGGGCATCATCCGGGAGGTGGAGTCGATGGAAGCCACCTTGGGAAAGGAGATGAAGGGTGTGGAGGGGGAGGGTAGGGGGCACGCAATGGTGAAGGCGCAACAGAGACCGGGAATTGGAGAGGAGAGGAGCAACCAGGAGATGAGGGGGATCAAGTCAGTTGGAGGTGTAGAGAACACGGATATGTTCTAGGAAAAGGAGATGATGAGTGAAAAGTCATAGAGGATCCGCATAGGGGACGGGAAGCGTATACGGAAAACAAGGCGGAGTGCATGGCACTCGAGGATCTGGAGGGACTTATTGAATTTACTGATATCCAGGCGGGACTGGCATAACAGAGGATGGGACAGATTAAGGATTTGTAAGTGTGGAGGATGGTAGCAAATGTTTGATTTAGAAGTGGAATTTATGCACAAATAACACAGTGCCGTCAAAGAAAGTAATGGATGTAGCAGTCGTAAATGAAGACCCATGCCTGAAACAAATTTGGATAATGAAAGTTAATTTGGAGTAGTTGTAGATCTTAGAAATGCCATTATTAGTTTTTTGTTTATTTATTTGCAACAAGCTCCATTACAGTACTTGTAATACTACATGTGCATGTGTGTGTATGTGTGTGTGTGTGGGGGGGGGGCGGTGTTTAAGGTCTAAAGGTCTGTGTTGCCTGATATTAATGAGAGAAGGGAGAGAGTGAAGCACTGTCGGCCACACACCAAGGGCGCCGACAAAAGTATAGCCATGTCTCCAAATTCATGAATCTCTTACACCATTCGCGTAAACCTGCTTCCATGTGGAAACACCCAACATGCACACTGTCATGCCAACTTACGCTTAAGTTACAAAATTTGAAAGTCTACTCTCATTCTACTCTGGTTCATCAGACAGCACAGATTTAGAATCACGTGTTTATTTACATGAAAAGTCAGTGTCATGCCAGAATAAGAGGCTTATTGCTCAACTAAGTAAATAAATACTTTCTAAAGTGGCAAATTGTTCTTAAACAATGCGACAGGAACAACCTTTTCGCATTCAGCAAAACTTTATAATCACTTGTTTGTGATAGAGTAACACAACATTGTTTGAAGTGACTAAATGGACTAAAAATTATTGCAACTGAGGTTGTGACCTTGCTGAAGTTCATATCAACTGCAGAACAGTCAATACTGTGAAGATATTTTTTATTTCAGTATAATGATGATAATTCTTTGCTCTAGTCACTGAGTGTAAATACACTCCTGGAAATGGAAAAAAGAACACATTGATACCGGTGTGTCAGACCCACCATACTTGCTCTGGACACTGCGAGAGGGCTGTACAAGCAATGATCACACGCACGGCACAGCGGACACACCAGGAACCGCGGTGTTGGCCGTCGAATGGCGCTAGCTGCGCAGCATTTGTGCACCGCCGCCGTCAGTGTCAGCCAGTTTGCCGTGGCATACGGAGCTCCATCGCAGTCTTTAACACTGGTAGCATGCCGCGACAGCGTGGACGTGAACCGTATGTGCAGCTGACGGACTTTGAGCGAGGGCGTATAGTGGGCATGCGGGAGGCCGAGTGGACGTACCGCCGAATTGCTCAACACGTGGGGCGTGAGGTCTCCACAGTACATCGATGTTGTCGCCAGTGGTCGGCGGAAGGTGCACGTGCCCGTCGACCTGGGACCAGACCACAGCAACGCACGGATGCACGCCAAGACCATAGGATCCTACGCAGTGCCATAGGGGACCGCACCGCCACTTCCCAGCAAATTAGGGACACTGTTGCTCCTGGGGTATCGGCGAGGACCATTCGCAACCGTCTCCATGAAGCTGGGCTACGGTCCCGCACACCGTTAGGCTGTCTTCTGCTCACGCCCCAACATCGTGCAGCCCGCCTCCAGTGGTGTCGCGACAGGCGTGAATGGAGGGACGAATGGAGACATGTCGTCTTCAGCGATGAGAGTCACTTCTGCCTTGGTGCCAATGATGGTCGTATGCGTGTTTGGCGCCGTGCAGGTGAGTGCCACAATCAGGACTGCATACGACCGAGGCACACAGGGCCAACCTTCGGCATCATGGTGTGGGGAGCGATCTCCTACACTGGCCGTACACCACTGGTGATCGTCGAGGGGACACTGAATAGTGCACAGTACATCCAAACCGTCATCGAACCCATTGTTCTACCATTCCTAGACCGGCAAGGGAACTTGCTGTTCCAACAGGACAATGCACGTCCGCATGTATCCCGTGCCATCCAACGTGCTCTAGAAGGTGTAAGTCAACTACCCTGGCCAGCAAGATCTCCGGATCTGTCCCCCATTGAGCATGTTTGGGACTGGATGAAGCGTCGTCTCACGCGGTCTGCACGTCCAGCACGAACGCTGGTCCAACTGAGGCGCCAGGTGGAAATGGCATGGCAAGCCGTTCCACAGGACTACATCCAGCATCTCTACGATCGTCTCCATGGGAGAATAGCAGCCTGCATTGCTGCGAAAGGTGGATATACACTGTACTAGTGCCGACATTGTGCATGCTCTGTTGCCTGTGTCTATGTGCTTGTGGTTCTGTCAGTGTGATCATGTGATGTATCTGACCCCAGGAATGTGTCAATAAAGTTTCCCCTTCCTGAGACAATGAATTCACGGTGTTCTTATTTCAATTTCCAGGAGTGTGTATCATAGTTAAATAGAGATTTAAAACAATGCTTGACCGCCATTAAAATCCTATGCACATATAACAGTGTTTGTATTGGCGCAATCAATGAATAATGACTGTTCTTCACAGTAGTACAAAGTTTGGTTACAAAATTAAGTACTGCAGTGGCGAAATTGTGGCAGCTGGACCACAGAATCACGTGGAGAGGGAGTATTCGCCCTGAGTGCAAATTTTACCTTTAGGCCTACTTTTTGCAACAGTGCAGCACTCACAGGCGTGGAAGAGACAAAGCGAAAGCAAGTGCGCAGTAGACTTCTTTGTCAAGTAGATGTTTACACCAATCGCAGATTTTGTCGATCTGTCTGCGAATTTTGACAGGCACAGGTTGTTCTTTCCATCCCACTGTGTCTGCTAATTAAATAACGCCCCATGAGACAGGAGGTAATTTGCATGTTCAGCTGGACACCTGTTCTCTCTCTCTTTCTGTGGCCGCGAGATCATACAACGCACTCGATCACTGAGGAATGTGCACCCTCTCAGATGAGTGGTTGAGATATTTACTGCATCACGCTATCACGACGTGTGAACATTCCAGATGGTAATTCCGCAAGTTTTTAGTGTACCAACCGATGCCAATAAATGTATTATTAAGTGATTAAGTGTTCGATTAATCACATTCACCTGAGCCTACACCCTGAACTTAGCACGTTGGCGCTGCAGTACAAGTGGGCTCACTGCATGTCAGGCTTGAAAGAGATGAAAAAAAACCCTTTCTCACTTCACTGTGATCTGTAGTCAAATACATGGTGACGAACTTGATTATCAGAAGTGATGTGGAACCACAAGCGGATTCCCAGACAAATGTTTCTGTGTTGGTCAGTAGTTGGGCCCACATGTGGTTTGAATGTTGACGTTTTATTCTTTGGTAGGCGTGATTAGTTCGTGTGTGTCGCGTTAGTCTTAGCACGTATTTTCCCCTGTGCGTGAGAATTTATTTATTGCATTCTGACGACTATGGGGAACTCCAAAAGGCAAAAGAGCTGTCAGCATGCTATCAGCTCGTGGAGAGAGAGCTACAGACACCCATGAGAACTTCTATGTGCAAAATAGGGCCATACTGATGCCACCCACCGCCAATGGTAGGTTTCCTGCTTTTGGCATCATGACCTGTTTATGTGGTTTGGCTAGAGCCGGTTTTTCTAAGTAACAACATCACTTGCAAGCTTGGCAAATTTGGACATATACTGAGCCAGCTTAATCAAACCTACGAGTCTGTTGTGTGGGACAAAAACACCACTCCACTGACACAGTCCTCAAATAAAAGGCTTAAGGAGCACTCACCACACAGGTCGATCTGCTGGCGCACTCACAGCCAGAGGACAGCTGGCACTGTAGCAACAGCAGATCTGGCTATAAGTGACCTGGCTTGAACAATTGTGAATGCAGCAACACCCTTCTAATGGAAGCACCTCCGAGTGGTTACTGTTAGTACCACAACATTTTAGGCAATGAAGCGACCAAGTGACATTGACCATGCTCACACCCAAACTCAGCTGCCACTCGGCTTAGACACACCTGGCTGCAGCGCTATATCAAAGTGTCTGTTCGTAGCAGAATGGGGTGGGGGCATGAGATACCTGGTCGACACTGGTTTGGATTTGTCCATTTTCCCTTGAACGATATTAAGAGACTATAGGAAGGCCTAAACTCGGTGTCTCATTGCAGCAAACAACTGCACCATAAAAACGTACAGTACTTGTCACCAGAATGTGGCTCTCAGACTGTGCTGCATATTCCTCTGCAGGCTCACTGTGGTTGACGTCAACGAGCCCATCCTGGATGCGGATTTCCTTGGTTACTATAAGCTGCTTGCTGACATCACAATTGCACAACTGACCGATTCCACAACGAGTTGGAAGATAGCAGGACAGTGATACAGACAATGTTCTGCAGCATAAAACTTTTGGCGTGCTCCAGACCATACTCAAATATCCTGGAGAAATTCCCAGTGCTCACTCGCCTATCTGGGGCACCAAGAGAAGTCAAACATATAATGCTCCACCACACTTTTTCTGCACCCAGCCCTTCCCCTTTGTGTCACCCATGTCGCCTTGCACTCTATAGACTCGCAGTAGCAAAGCCTAATTTTGAGACCATGCTGCGACAAGGCATCATCCTACCACTGAGCAGTCCAAGGACTTCCGCCTTACATTTCGTACCAAAAATGGAGAATTACTGGCGTCCAAATGGGGAGAGCTGTGCACTGAACTCAAGGACAGTGCCAGACAGGTACACAGTGCTGCGCCTGCTGGATTTTAGTTATGCCTTGGTGGGCTCTGCTATATTCAGCAAGATCAGTTGTGCAAAGGCATATGTGCATATCCCTGTAGCACAGGAAGACATACAAAAAACGATGATTGTCACCCACTTTGGGCCCTTTGAGAGCTTGTACTTAATGTTCGGCCTTGAGAATACAGCCCAGACTTGGCAGCATTTTATGAGGCTTGCCAGACTGTTCTGCATACCTCAGCAACATCCTCATGTTCTCAAAGTTTCCCAAGCTCCACCTCAGCCCTCTAACGACCGCTTTTTGGGGCCTCAGAGAAGTTGGCATCGTTATAAAACCTTTGAAATGTGTATTCAGGTTAACAAAGATCGATTTTTTTGGGGCATCTATTCGTACCTACCGGATCTAAGCATCTACTGGACAAGGTTCAGGCGATTTCGAATATGCCACGCCCACAGACTGACATTGGCCTTCACCGATACCTTGATATGATCAGTTTTTACCAGCGCCATCTGCATAATACTGCCATGGTGCTGGAACCATTGACTACAGCGCTACATGGCCCCACTATCAGAGGGAGTGCCCTCATTACAGATGCAATGAAACAAAGTTTTGCCAAGTCCAAACAGCGTCTCACCAAAGTGACACTGCTCGCCCACCTGGTACAGCAGCATCGACGCTGCATCGACTCCCACGCCACTCTCTGCATAGCATTCCCATCGACCTCTGGACACTGCCCTTGACACTGCCGGGCTTTCACGTTGAATTTCCTGGACCCCCATTCGAGTCCCAACGACACCATATTTGAACAAGCCTAGACTGTTCATAGTCTCCCTGCTCACACTGACATGCATGTCGAGGCCATATTGACTTAAGCGCCATGTTTCTGTGTCGGGTGTGTCAAGCTTCCAGCGCTTTATGAACAGCGCATCCACTTGAACATTTTATTTTGTCTCTCATTCGCATTTAACCAAACTTCGTTTATGTGCTAGAACCTTACAAGGTGACATTCTGCACTGAAAACTTTATATGTTAACTTTCAATAAGATAAAATAATCATCCTTTTCTGATCGAGCTGCATTTGAAAGTTTCACCTTTTCGCTAGTGGTTTTTCCAGGTAGCTGTTAAAAAACACACAAGTTCCTAATACGGTCCATCATAGTTTAGAATGCAGTTAATGGAAATAACAAATCTCGACATGATAATTCTTCGTTGCTGTAATAATCATGATTGTGTTCGAACTTCATCACTAAAGATGAAAATTCAGCTGTACAATGAAAATAGAATTCTAAACAAGTTAACAAATCTCACAAATGGCGGATCGGAAGCCACATCAGTTCTTTGCAAATTCTCCACAACTGACATGAAAAATATTCTGAAACTGACAACATAATACATCAAAATTTAGGAGAGAATGACTGGATCGGTAATGTAATAAGTACAGTAAAAATTGTCTTCAAATATCATTATCTATCACAAAGTCGCAGTAGTAAAAGAAAGAGATACTTACATATTCCTTGAAGAGGTTCCACGACCCAGCAAACATAGTAAATTGAAATACATTCAGTTATAAACATACATAGGGTAAATCACTAAAAGTTTTCTTTACAGTTACTATAACTACAAATTTAAAATTCATTATGTTACTTACAGTAAAAATTGTTCTTTTATCCTACGCCATTAATTTTCGAAACTTGGACCTAGCCCATTATACAAATATAACTTGATTTTGGTGGAATTTAAGGGTTTCACTAGTGCGACATGATAATTTTTTATCTGTCAACAATAATTAAAGCTCAGTAAATCATATAACTGACTCTGAATCACAACTTATCTTCCAAAATCGCAAGTTAGCGTAGTCATTTAAATGTACAGTAATGTCTGTCGCTTCACTAGCGATCGACAGTGCTTAGCTTGTTCTTGCCACACCGGCAACTTGGGTGGTGTGTGATGGTTTGAAATGAAGTAAATCGTTCACATGAAGTTTCTTTTTGAGATAGCTTGTGTTGGTGTCTTCTTCGAAATATTCGTGTATGCAGATCCATCGATTCCTTCAGTGTCATGCTGTACTGATTCGAAAAGTTTTCAGATTCTTGAGGACAGTAAACATCCATTATACTCAGTGAAAATGTCGTTTGTTTTCAGGAAGTCTTTATAATATTTCGCCAGGAACCGTGATTACAATCCTGCACTTGCTTCCTGCTAACATAGTAAGTAGGTCACTGTTTCTTTTCACTGAATTCATTTATTCACTACACATTTACTTACTGCCCTGTATCGGTTATAGGCTTTCAACTCCATAATTTTCTGGTCCAAATCATTTTACCATATTGTTAAGTAATTTTTCCAGTCATCTGCTTTACATTGACAAATTTTAGGTCAGTTTCTTACACACTGAATTACCTGGAAATAGTATTCAGATACTTGAAAATGAGATTTCCTATCATGTGCTCAATATTTTACATATAGGTCGGAGAAAATCACTGAGACACAGATCTACTTAAGGTCCGTGAGTGCTTGAACATACATCATCCTATGCCAAAGCGACGAAGAACAGAATACTAAGATAGTTCAAGTAAAAGTGTAGAAGAAAATCATCGTATGTTAGCTGTACACTACTCTTTATTGATTAATATTATCTTAGTGTGAGTGTACTGCTGGTACTGCTAGTGTAATCTGAATCATGTACAGTTTTATTCTCATATTAGTGTGATGTAACTTCATAGGGTAACATGCCGGTGTGGTACCTCCACTCATGAAACAGTAATGTGTTGCACTAAAAAGTTTCGTAATTTTGTTTGCTTCTCCAAAGTGAAAGATTATTTTCTCAGTTTGTTATCCGTGTTCATTGATAAAATATGTGTTACATACACCATAAGCTGAACCATTGCTTCACTGTGAAATGCACCTCTTCATTCAGGAAGATAAACATTCAACCATTACAGTTAAAAAAAATTCAAGCAATCGAACAGACATAAAAGAAGAAAAACATAAATAAATTGCGATTGTACCAAGTCCATATTTCTTAAGTGAAAATACATATTATAGCTAGAAGAATAAATAAAATTTACTGTGGGTAAGCTTCAGTATTGCGTATACATGTCCAAGCTGTAAAAGAATTGCTTGTCTGTGATGACATGAGCATGCAGAGCATTCAATGTGTTTGTTTCATTTGGAGACTGCTAAGAAGCATGTCTCTAAAGCTGTGTTTGCCTTTGGATATTGCTGTTCACTTATTCTGCATATGGCGAAATTTCTTGAGGTTCTTATGTGTATACCAGCCTTGAATTTTCTTGTTTTTAGGATTTAATAATAAGTGGCAAACTGGATGAGGTATAAGGAACAATAACATATGGTCCTTCGCATAGTAATGCCAATTTGCTGTTTTATCGCTTAAGCTGTGATGATTTTTGTTTAGTTTTAAGCAGCACATAACGTCTTATTTCATACTTTTGCACATTTTTCAATTTTTTATATTGTAGCTTTTGGAGGAGTACCTCCAGTGTGAGTGTAGTTAAAACACATCTAATTCTTTCTTCATATTTTTCATATTTCCAATGTAACTTTAGAAGAGAATTCACCCACTCATTGTATTCTTTAGTATTTAAAATTAAGTCCGCTGGATTTACTGTGTGCTATATATTGGAAGATCATTTACTAATTGTTCAAATAGTACTATATATTGCACCTAACGAGTGTGTTTTGTGTGTGTAAGTCTGCATCAAGCAGTTAAGTTCGTGAAATACTCATTTGCAAGGGTTGGCTTGCGGGTTGAATAGTGATATCAACATTATTTTAATGTCAGTCTGTAGTAGAAATTCTCTCTATTTACACCCTGTAAAATAAGATGTATTGTCTGATGGTAAGACTTTAGGGTTCTTTATTACAGGTATGTAATGAACTGAGACTTCCTCCATGGTTTTTGTACAAGAGGTCACTTGCTTAATCATAAATATACGTCGAAGTGATGCTAAATGTTATTATCTTTATGTATAGAAAAGTGTTATCTTCTCACCAATCTTAAATCGTGAGCTACATTCTTAATTTTTATTTATGAAATTAGTGAATTTGCCCATATCACTTTTGTTGCCTTTTTTTGCAATGTCTTTCAGAACTCAAATTAATCATCAAATTAACTAAGGTAGTACGACTGCATTCTGAATTGCTGGTTTACCCATGTATCCACCACAATAACACAAAACCAGTGAATGGCTGGGGGGAGTAGGAATGATAACAGTGGCATATTTAAATCTACAAAATAACGACAAGTTTTTATATGTCCTTTCATAACTAAAATCGAGCAGATAAATCCTAACAAAAAAATGACAACCATAAATCAGGAAAGGAATGATGCTTGACTGCAAAGCATTCATTGGGATGGAAACTATGCATCTTATCCCCTGAATTAATCCCTTTTACAATGTAATCAGACTTCATTTACATGCATCTACTCTGAGGCCAATTCTATTCAGATGGAATCAACTATGACCAGATACATCACAAACTATAGTTCACAGAGAACAGGGAGCTGTAAATATCATTTAACAACCTTTCGCTGGTGCAGCAATACCTTACCCTTTCACCTTGATCTAGGCAGCAGCAGAAAACGGCGCGCTGTGGGCGAGAGTGGAAGGTGGCGGCAGCTATAATGTTCTGATGCATCCACGAAAATTTGCAAACTATGCGGACTGGCGTTCTGATTATTAGAACACAGGAAATTTCCCTATGAGAGCCCCAAAATCCCAGCAGATTTCAGTGTAAGGTGCACCCATTCGCTGGTTTGGACAGCCAATTTGACTCACAGGCATGACGGCACTTTCTAGAATTGTCAGACGTCAATGGCCAACTCAGAATGTATAAGTTCACCCTCGTGGCACATGATATGTCCGAGATGATATGCAGGTCCACTGTCAGTATAGTTGGAAACTGTCATTGGCTCTTAGTCCACCATTAATTGCATACTACAAGTCTCACCCACTGGGGAAAGATCTGAAGTTCTCCACCAGAGTAGGACCAGAAGATGAAGTAGGCAAAGAATCACAATCACTTTCCACCAAACATCGTACAGGAGCTAAATTAGCAGAAAAAACACACGTCCACATTGTACAAATCAATCGAACTATCCTCCATTCATTGAATCTCCCCACTTGACTGTTCTGCTAGCTTGGTATTGAGGTGCAGACATGGCCTGCAACCTCAATAGGTATGGGAAGGGGAGGCTGGCAAATCTTACAGGTGACAGTGTAATGGGTGGTGGTCGGATCTCATGGAAAAATTCCTGTACTATTTGGTGTAAGAGCTGCACCTTTTTTAGATTGAAGTCAGCCGATAGGTATACCTGCTTAAAGGAAGTCCCTCTAACTAAGGGCTCATCTTCAAAGACTGTCAAGTTTCCAAGTAGAGAAGGAATTAGCATATTTCATCAAAATATAAGGGGTATTAGAGATAAAGTTAGTGAACTGCTTATAGATGTTGACTCTGACATTATTGGTGTATTGGAGCACCACTTAAATAATTTGACAATTCAGGGGCTTCCTTTACCAGGATACAGATTAATTGGCTGTTTTTCAAGGAGTTCCATGTGGGGTAGGGGAGTGGTCATATATGTAAAAAACAGTATTCCATTCGATAATCAAAATATCCACGGGTGTGCTGCCGGTCTATAGTGTCCAACGGCCACAATATTTCGGCGATCATACATGTCGCCATCATCAGGTGAACTGACGGACTGAGCTCCTGTGAACGTGCCGGCACGGAGATCCATACGCTATGGCTGCTCAGAGGGAACTAGGTTCGGTCGCTGCTGCTCTCATCTAATACATTCCCCTCTTTGGGGAAGTGTGAGGGGGAGTTTGTAGCCTTTTGGCTTTTACTCCCCTATGTACGTATGTGTGTTTTTTCTATATATTTTTGGTGTCTGTGATATGTGATGAATTGTTGTGAATGTGTCTGGTGCTTGCCTGGGGTAGGCGAGATGATTGGTGTTATATGGGAAGGAACTGGATTAGGGATTGGGTGTTGGGATTTTCTCTTCGACTTAATCGTCGAAGATCGTCATAGGGCGCTTGTGCTTATCGTGGGACATGTCATACCGACCTAGGGAGTGGATGAGTGCATTTCCGGATCTGGAGGAACCTTCATAGAAGGCCCTTGCCAAATCCTGGAAACGCTCTCTCAGGAGTGGGATTTCGGCTGCGGCGTGCAGGTCGTCTGTGGGGAATCCAAGTGGAAGATGTAGTGCCCTTCTGAGGGCGCGGTTCTGCAGCCTCTGGAGTTTGTCCAGGTGCTGCTTTGCTGCGTATCCCCGGACAGGGCATGCATACTCCATTACCGGCCGGATCAGGGCCTGGTATACATTTACTGCTACTGGGCAGGGAAGGGAGCTGGTTGTGTTCAGGATAAGGTATAGGGTGGACATTCTGGCGCAGACCTTCCTGTGGACCTCGTCTATGTGGGGTTTCCACGTAAGACGAGAGTCCAAGGTTACGCCAAGGTACTTGGCGGTTCTGCGCCAGGGGAGTTGGGTTCCATTTAGGTGGAGGTGGAGGGGGGGACGTTGAGGAGGTTCGCGCCTTCCGAGCCTTCGGGTAATCAGCATTGCCTGCGTCTTTTCAGAATTGATGGTGATGCGCCAGCGACGGGCCCAGGTTTCTGTGTCGTCTAAGACCCTTTGTAGCCTACGAATGACCAGGTCCTTGTTCGCATTTCTTGTGTAGAAGGCTGTGTCGTCCGCGTACTGCGCGGTGTGCACCAGGGGAGCCGTTGGAGTGTCCGCAGTGTACAAACTGTACAATACGGGCCCCAGGACCGATCCCTGCGGCACCCCGGCACGAATACGCCTTCTGGTGGAGGTGGCAGTTTCTACTTTGACGGAGAAAGTCCTATTCGAGAGGTAGCTCTTGATTAGCTGAACTATTCTCCCGGGAAACCCTTGTGTGTACAACTTGTAGAGTAGCCCTCTATGCCATACTGAATCAAAGGCTTTGGCTACGTCTAGTAGCACTATCCCGCAGTAGCCTCTGTGGTTGAAGCCCTCTGTGGCCCTTTGTGGTAGGGTGGCCTCTTCCGCTGCCTGCAAGATGGTGCCTGTCAAGTCTTGTAGCGCTTGTTCTACTATTTCGGCAGTAGGTGGCGGAGCGCGAGCGATATCAGAGGCGACAGTTTCTTGGTATCGCTCCCAGTCTGTGCGTTTGTAAGACGTCTGGTACCGTGGGAGTGCTACCCATTCTCCCACATCGACTTCTAGAATCACTGGGTTGTGGTCGGAGGACATTCTGTTGATTGTCCTTGCGGTCACAAATCCTGCGATCCTCCTAGTGAGAGCTATATCTAACACATCGGGCCTGCTTCCGTTTTTCGGAAAATGTGTGGGCTCGACTGGACCCCATGTTTCGAAGTGGTGGGTGCGCGCTAGTTGTTGCAGTTTGGCCCCTGCTCTGGAGGTTACTCTAGAATTCCAGTCAGGATGTTTGGCATTGAAGTCTCCCCCTATTACGAGTTTGCCTTCAATTTGCCCTAGAGTAGCTATGTCTCCCTCATCTATCTGGTCATGTGGGGGTCGGTAGACTGCAACAATTGTTAGGGGTCCAGTGGCAGTGGTTACTTCCACCGCCACTGCTTCGATTTTACTGGTAGCTGGTAGGAATACCTGGTAGTGGGGGATCCCTCTTTTTATGTATATGGCCACTCCTCCGCCTTGGGTTGGCCTGTCTTTGCGGTAGCTAACATAGTTGGGGACTGTCGCTTTTATTCCCGGTTTTAGGTGGGTTTCCCCCATCATGTATATGTCGATGGAGAACTCCTTCATGAGTTCTCTGAACTCGACCTCTTGATTAACAATGCCGTCTGCTTTAAAGACGCACATTGTCAGGCCTTGGATGTTTGGTCTTCTATTCATGATGGGGGTTTGATACTACTGAGGAGGTCGCAGAGGGGAGCAATTGCTGGACTGTTGCCTGAAGGGCAGCGAGGATCTGTGTGTTCTGCTTCTGGGCTTCCCTGAATTCCTTCATCATTTCCATGACGAGGTTCATGGTCTGCACCATTACGCCTAACAACTGATCCATGGGGGGGGGGGGGAGTGTGTGTGGGGTTCCCTAGGGCTTTCTCTGCCATGGTGGACCTGGTCATTGTTGCTGTGTATTTCCCGGTGTTGTTCTTGTGATAGTGTCTGGCGTTGTGGTGGTTGGGCAGTGCTTTCATGATTCCTCTGGGGAGAATCCATTTCCGCATATGTTGCCCTTGGTGTATCTGGCCTTGGTTTTACCCAGGCCTTGTCTGTGTGTGTTGTCATGTTTTGGTTTCTTGTGTGTCTGGATGGGTTCGTGGTGTTTGCTTTTCGTGTGTGGGGGGCGGCCTTTGCGCCCTTTGCCTGCTGTGAGTGTCTTTTATGGACCTCACAACCTTGGTAACCCGCTGTGTGGTTTTTCCCACACAGTGTGCACATTATTTGCGGGTCCGTGTATTTGATGTTGCAAGTTCTCGTGTCATGGGCCTCGGCGCATTTCCTGCACCTCACTGCCATGGAGCAGTGTGCCACAATGTGGTTGAGGCCCTGGCATCTGAAGCACTGCACCGTCTTGTTTTTGCGGCGCAGTTGTTCAGTGGTCACAGGGACTGCCAGGATCATCTTAATGTCCCTTTTATTTTGTGGGACGTTCGGTAGTGTGACCTGATACAAGGGCCATTTGCTCCCTACGTGTCCCATTTGTTGGACCGCCTTGACGATGTACCCCTGGGCAGTCAGGTCTGTTTTGATCGCCTGGGGAGGCCACTCGTCTTGGTAGGTCTCTGATAACTATGTTTTTATTACGTGTTTTTGTTGTGGGGTAAGTGTAGTGGGGTATGTTTTTGTTGCTGAGAAGTGTTTTTATTGTGGTGTAGTGCTCGAGTGTCAGTAATGTTATTTTTTTTTTTGTCAGCACCAGCAGGTTTTGCCTTGAAATTTCCTCCCCCGATTTCTGTTTTTAACATTTCGAACAGTTCCTCGTAGTTCTGAGTGAACTCAGCGACGATCGGAGGGAGGTGGTGGGTGACCTGGTTTTGTGTTTGTGTTGTTGTGTCTTGAGGTGCCTTTGGCTCATCGGCCACCGCCTGGAACCTGTTCGGGGTGGGTTCCACTCCCCGGGCCGGTGGGGGCCTCGGCTGGCGAAAGGTTTTCCTCGCCAGCACGAAACCATCCGAGTCCTGCCCGGTTACGCGGTTGCCTTCCAGTGCCGGTGTTTCCTGGTCCCCTCCCAGTGCGACGACAGGTGCTGTCAGGGGCGCTGGCTCCTCAGAGGGTGTGGAAGTGGTTGGGGTGGGGGTGGTGGAGTGCTTTTTCCCCTTGGAGAGCTTCTCCTTTCTGTCTTTCCTTACACGCCGTTGCTTTGATGTGGTGGACTTGAGTGGGGGGGATTTGAGGAACTGGGATCGGGTAGGGGGTTGGGTGGCAGTTGCGGGTTTGGGTAGGATCTTAGTCGGTTGACTGGGCTTCTGCTTGCCATTCAGGCTGCGGATGTGGTCGGCAAGGTGGTTACAGCCGTAGGCAAGCAGGAGAGGGCTGAGGAGAGGGGAGGGGGGATCGGGATCGCAAATCCTGACGATGTATTTGTCTGTCTGCGTTTTGTGTAGTTTTGCCATGTCGGTAGCGGAAAGGGGGCTTGCTGCCAGGTTATTGTCAGTTGCCACTTTTGTTGTTACCGTTGGGTTTTCCGGTGGCATTGCTGACCCTACTATAACGATGGCAGACGCGGAATTCTGAACGGGGGCGGCGGAAAACATTTCTGTGGTTCCGCGACCCGCTTCCAGGTCCTGGCCTACTTTTCCCCTGTTCTTGGGGGGGGGGGGGGGCAGAGACTGACTCTGCGGCAGCTGAGGTGCTAGAGACGGCCGGCCGCGCGGCCCGCGGCAACAAGAAAGCACGCCTTGCGTTGTCGGCGGAAAGAGACCGCCGCGACCCCAAGGCGCCACCCAAGCTCGGCATACCACAACGACGAGAAGACACGACAACTCTGCCAGGCGACGCCATGCAAATGTTTTTCCCAGTGCCGTCCGAGCTAAGACCTAGGCGCAAGTGCCCGTCAATGTTTTAATAAAAACAGAGCCGGAGAACACTTCTGTTTTTACTCCCGTGCAAGCGGGGGCCTATGGCTGACAGTACGCGAGTGAGAGGAGCGATCTGCTGCTGCTCTCGTCTAATACATTCCCCTCTTTGGGGAAGTGTGAGGGGGAGTTTGTAGCCTTTTGGCTTTTACTCCCTTGTGTACATGTGTGTGTTTTTTCTATATATTTTTGGTGTCTGTGATATGTGATGAATTGTTGTGAATGTGTCTGGTGCTTGCCTGGGGTAGGCGAGATGATTGGTGTTATATGGGAAGGAACTGGATTAGGGATTGGGTGTTGGGATTTTCTCTTCGACTTAATCGTCGAAGATCGTCATAGGGCGCTTGTGCTTATCGTGGTACATGTCATACCGACCTAGGGAGTGGATGAGTGCATTTCCGGATCTGGAGGAACCTTCATAGAAGGCCCTTGCCAGATCCTAGAAACGCTCTCTCAGGAGTGGGATTTCGGCTGCGGCGTGCAGGTCGTCTGTGGGGAATCCAAGTGGAAGATGTAGTGCCCTTCTGAGGGCGCGGTTCTGCAGCCTCTGGAGTTTGTCCAGGTGCTGCTTTGCTGCGTATCCCCGGACAGGGCACGCATACTCCATTACCGGCCGGATCAGGGCCTGGTATACATTTACTGCTACTGGGCAGGGAAGGGAGCTGGTTGTGTTCAGGATAAGGTATAGGGTGGACATTCTGGCGCAGACCTTCCTGTGGACCTCGTCTATGTGGGGTTTCCACGTAAGACGAGAGTCCAAGGTTACGCCAAGGTACTTGGCGGTTCTACGCCAGGGGAGTTGGGTTCCATTTAGGTGGAGGTGGAGGGGGGGACGTTGAGGAGGTTCGCGCCTTCCGAGCCTTCGGGTAATCAGCATTGCCTGCGTCTTTTCAGAATTGATGGTGATGCGCCAGCGACGGGCCCAGGTTTCTGTGTCGTCTAAGACCCTTTGTAGCCTACGAATGACCAGGTCCTTGTTCGCATTTCTTGTGTAGAAGGCTGTGTCGTCCGCGTACTGCGCGGTGTGCACCAGGGGGGCCGTTGGAGTGTCCGCAGTGTACAAACTGTACAATACGGGGCCCAGGACCGATCCCTGCGGCACCCCGGCACGAATACGCCTTCTGGTGGAGGTGGCAGTTTCTACTTTGACGGAGAAAGTCCTATTCGAGAGGTAGCTCTTGATTAGCTGAACTATTCTCCTGGGAAACCCTTGTGTGTATAACTTGTAGAGTAGCCCTCTATGCCATACTGAATCGAAGGCTTTGGCTACGTCTAGTAGCACTATCCCGCAGTAGCCTCTGTGGTTGAAGCCCTCTGTGGCTGCTTCAACCATTCTCATGACCTGCTGTGGGGCAGAGTGTTTCTGCCGGAATCCAAATTGGAAATCCGGCAGAATTTGCTCTCTGGTAATATGTTCTTGTATGGGTCTTAGCAGGAGGCGCTCATAGATCTTGCTGAGAGTTGGCAAGAGGCTAATCGGCCTGTAGTGCTGCGGGAATAGAGGGTCTTATCCTGGTTTGTGTATCACGACCACTTCCGCATGTTTCCAGCAAGCTGGGAAAACACGGGATCGAGTAATCTCGTTGAGGACGTTCGCGAGGTGTGTGATTGCTATCGGTGGGAGTTATTTGACTAACTGATTGGTGACACTATCGTGCCCTGGTGCCTTTTTTGTAGGGAGGGACCTGATTACTCTTGCCACGTCCTCGGGGGCAAAATGTATGGGTTTGTCCACAGGGTCTTCCTCGGCATTGAGGAAGACAGCCAGCTGACGACGGACCACTCTTTCATGCTCGTCATCCTCGGGTTCTGCCGCTTGGAACTGCTTCTCGAAGGAGTCGGCGAGGGCGTTGGCCTTTCCAGCATGGCTGTAGACCAACCCCTGCTCGCCGTGCAGTGGTGGCATCCTAGCGCGTCTTTTTGTAAACTGTTTGGTCGCTTGCCATAGTGTGTGATCATCTACTTTGAGAGCTGTGAGGCGGTTTTGCCATTGCTGGTTTCTGTGCTCATTGAGCGCTACCTTCAGTTCTCTCTGTAGACGATTGAGCAGCCTCCTGGTGGCCTGATTTCTGGTGATCTTCCACTCTTTTGCCACTCTGTTCTTGTGTCGGATTTGTGCTAGCAAGTGTTCTGGGAGCTGTATTTGCGGTGGAGGGCCATCCCTTTGTGGTGGAGTGGCCTCTTCCGCTGCCTGCAAGATGGTGCCTGTCAAGTCTTGTAGCGCTTGTTCTACTGTTTCGGCAGTAGGTGGCGGAGCGCGAGCGATATCAGAGGCGACAGTTTCTTGGTATCGCTCCCAGTCTGTGCGTTTGTAAGACGTCTGGTACCGTGGGAGTGCTACCCATTCTCCCACATCGACTTCTAGAATCACTGGGTTGTGGTCGGAGAACATTCTGTTGATCGTCCTTGCGGTATCAAATCCTGTGATCCTCGTAGTGAGAGCTATATCTAACACATCGGGCCTGCTTCCGTTTTTCGGAAAATGTGTGGGCTCGACTGGACCCCATGTTTCGAAGTGGTGGGTGCGCGCTAGTTGTTGCAGTTTGGCGCCTGCTCTGGAGGTTACTCTAGAATTCCACTCAGGGTGTTTGGCACTGAAGTCTCCCCCTATTACGAGTTTGCCTTCAATTTGCCCTAGAGTAGCTATGTCTCCCTCATCTATCTGGTCATGTGGGGGTCGGTAGACTGCAACAATTGTTAGGGGTCAAGTGGCAGTGGTTACTTCCACCGCCACTGCTTCGATTTTATTGGTAGCTGGTAGGAATACCTGGTAGTGGGGGATCCCTCTTTTTACGTGTATGGCCACTCCTCCACCTTGGGTTGGCCTGTCTTTGCGGTAGCTAACATAGTTGGGGACTGTCGCTTTTATTCCCGGTTTTAGGTGGGTTTCCCCCATCATGCATATGTCGATGGAGAACTCCTTCATGAGTTCTCTGAACTCGACCTCTTGATTAACAATGCCGTCTGCGTTAAAGACGCACATTGTCAGGCCTTGGATGTTTGGTCTTCTATTCATGATGGGCGTTTGATACTACTGAGGAAGTCGCAGAGGGGAGCAATTGCTGGACTGTTGCCTGAAGGGCAGCGAGGATCTGTGTGTTCTGCTTCTGGGCTTCCCTGAATTCCTTCATCATTTCCATGACGAGGTTCATGGTCTGCACCATTACGCCTAACAACTGATCCATGGGGGGGGGGGGGGGGGGGAGTGTGTGTGGGGTTCCCTAGGGCTTTCTCTGCCATGGTGGACCTGGTCATTGTTGCTGTGTATTTCCCGGTGTTGTTCTTGTGATAGTGTCTGGCGTTGTGGTGGTTGGGCAGTGCTTTCATGATTCCTCTGGGGAGAATCCACTTCCGCATATGTTGCCCTTGGTGTATCTGGCCTTGGTTTTACCCAGGCCTTGTCTGTGTGTGTTGTCATGTTTTGGTTTCTTGTGTGTCTGGATGGGTTCGTGGTGTTTGCTTTTCGTGTGTGGGGGGCGGCCTTTGCGCCCTTTGCCTGCTGTGAGTGTCTTTTATGGACCTCACAACCTTGGTAACCCGCTGTGTGGTTTTTCCCACACAGTGTGCACATTATTTGCGGGTCCGTGTATTTGATGTTGCAATTTCTCGTGACATGGGCCTCGGCGCATTTCCTGCACCTCACTGCCATGGAGCAGTGTGCCGCAATGTGGTTGAGGCCCTGGCATCTGAAGCACTGCACCGTCTTGTTTTTGCGGCGCAGTTGTTCAGTGGTCACAGGGACCGCCAGGATCATCTTAATGTCCCTTTTATTTTGTGGGACGTCCGGTAGTGTGACCTGATACAAGGGCCATTTGCTCCCTATGTGTCCCATTTGTTGGACCGCCTTGACGATGTACCCCTGGGCAGTCAGGTCTGTTTTGATCGCCTGGGGGGCCACTCGTCTTGGTAGGTCTCTGATAACTATGTTTTTATTACGTGTTTTTGTTGTGGGGAAAGTGTAGTGGGGTATGTTTTTGTTGCTGAGAAGTGTTTTTATTGTGGTGTAGTGCTCAAGTGTCAGTAATGTTATTTTTATTTTGTCAGCACCAGCAGGTTTTGCCTTGAAATTTCCTCCCCCGATTTCTGTTTTTAACATTTCGAACAGTTCCTCGTAGTTCTGAGTGAACTCAGCGACGATCGGAGGGAGGTGGTGGGTGACCTGGTTTTGTGTTTGTGTTGTTGTGTCTTGAGGTGCCTTTGGCTCATCGGCCACCGCCTGGAACCTGTTCGGGGTGGGTTCCACTCCCCGGGCCAGTGGGGGACTCGGCTGGCGAAAGGTTTTCCTCGCCAGCACGAAACCATCCGAGTCCTGCCCGGTTACGCGGTTCCCTTCCAGTGCCGGTGTTTCCTGGTCCCTTCCCAGTGCGACGACAGGTGCTGTCAGGGGCGCTGGCTCCTCAGAGGGTGTGGAAGTGGTTGGGGTGGGGGTGGTGGAGTGCTTTTTCCCCTTGGAGAGCTTCTCTTTTCTGTCTTTCCTTACACGCCGTTGCTTTGATGTGGTGGACTTGAGTGGGGGGGGATTTGAGGAACTGGGATCGGGTAGGGGGTTGGGTGGCAGTTGCGGGTTTGGGTAGGATTTTAGTCGGTTGACTGGGCTTCTGCTTGTCATTCAGGCTGCGGATGTGGTCGGCAAGGCGGTTACAGCCGTGGGCAAGCAGGAGAGGGCTGAGGAGAGGGGTGGGAGGGTCGGGATCGCAAATCCTGACGATGTATTTGTCTGTCTGCGTTTTGTGTAGTTTTGCCATGTCGGTAGCGGAAAGGGGGCTTGCTACCAGGTTATCGTCAGTTTCCACTTTTGTTGTCACCGTTGGGTTTTCCGGTGGCATTGCTGACCCTACTATAACGATGGCAGACGCGGAATTCTGAACGGGGGCGGCGGAAAACATTTCTGTGGTTCCGCGGCCCGCTTCCAGGTCCTGGCCTACTTTTCCCCTGTTCTTGGGGGAGGGGGGGGGGGGCAGAGACTGACTCTGCGGCAGCTGAGGTGCTCGAGACGGCCGGCCGCGCGGCCCGCGGCAACAAGAAAGCACGCCTTGCGTCGTCGGCGGAAAGAGACCGCCGCGGCCCCAAGGCGCCACCCAAGCTTGGCATACCACAACGACGAGAAGACACGGCAACTCTGCCAGGCGACGCCATGCAAATGTTTTTCCCAGTGCCGTCCGTGCTAAGACCTAGGCGCAAGTGCCCGTCAATGTTTTAATAAAAACAGAGCCGGAGAACACTTCTGTTTTTACTCCCGTGCAAGCGGGGGCCTATGGCTGACAGTATGTGAGTGAGAGGAGCGTTGCTCAACCCTCGACTGCTACTCAGCGAGTGAGAGGAGCGATGCTCAACCCTCGACTGCTACTCAGCGAGTGAGGTTCGGTCGCGGCGGCGGCCGATTTAAATAGCCTCCGCCCGCGGCGCGCTCCCTCCTCCGTCCGCGCCCCGCGCTACGGTCGCGCGGTGGAACAGATTGCGACGGCGTCTGAGATGACGTCGGTGTGGTGGCTCTGTCCGCCGTGATCGTCACAACTATATGTTTGCTCGATTTACTCTTCATTAACCCAATCGCTGGTTCCCAAGCCTTGCTAAGATTATAGCCACAGTCACGGTTTATGAGGTCGTCATTGGTGCGAATTTCGATGGCCTCTCTAACAACGCTGTTCCAGTATCTCGACGTCTGTACCAGAATCCTCGTGCGGTCATACTCCATGGCGTGATTTTCCGACAAACAATGTTCAGCGACCGCCGACTTGCTCGGATACATCAGTCAAGTGTGCCTCTGGTGTTCACGGCATCGATCCTCGATGGTACGCATCGTCTGACCAATATACGACTTGCCACATTGACACGGAATCTGGTACACGCCGGCCTTCCTCAAACCGAGATCATCTTTGGCGCTCCCCACCAGTGCACGAGTTTTATTTGGAGGACAAAACACAGTTCCGACCTGGTGTTTCTTCAGAATGCGGTCGATTTTCCCCGAGAGTGCGCCTGTGTATGGAATAAATGCAGTGCCTACCTCCTCCCTCGTGACTTCATTCCATTTGGGTCCAAAGACGTATCATGGCACTGCACTGAACAGATAATTGAATGTTGTGTGGAGTCAGTTTAATTTAGTGAAACTAAACTTCTCATTATTGTTGTTTGTAGGTCCCCTAACTGACTTCAGACTATTTCTGCTAGAGAGGGTTCTTGATTTACTTTATAGGAAGTACCAGAAATTAGTTATATATGGTGACTTCAATATCAATTTTGTAATTTTTCCTTTAGGAATGGTCAGATTCCTGAACAGGTAAAGTAGTCAATAGTAAAGCCGCTTTATAAAGAGGGGGAAAGGGGTAATATAGACAATTTTAGCCCTATTTCTATGCCACCAGTGTTTGCTTAAGTTATTGAAAAGGCTGTGTATGTAAGGATAATTGATCATTTTATATCACAAGATTTGCTCAAATGTACAATTCGGCTTTAGAAGTCGTTCTCTTTTCTCTGTGAGATACTGGATGAGTTAAGCAAAAGGTGTCGAATGCTAGGCATATTTTTCTGATTTAACTAAGATGTTTGATTTTGTTGACCACAAAATGTTGCTCCAGAAGTTGGACCATTACAGAATAGGGGAATTAGCTCACAATTGGTTCACCTCTTACTTTAGCAACAGACAGCAAAAGGTCATTATACACAGTGTTGAGGATGGCTGTGATGTGGGGTCTGAGTGGGGTGCTGTCAAATGGGTGGTAGCCCAGATATCAGTGTTTGGGCCACTCCTGTTCCTTATTTTTATAAATGATATGCCCTCTAGTATTAGGGGTAGCCCTAAAATAGTTTTGTTTGTTGATGACACGAGCTTGGTAGTAATGGATGTTGTGTGCAACATTGGCTCGGTTTCAAATAATGCAGTTCACGGCATAAGCTCATGGCTTGTAGAAAATAAACTAACGGTAATTCACAGAAAGACTCAGTTTTTATAGTTTCTAACACACAATTCAACAAAACCTGCCGTTTTAATTTCATAGAATGGGCATATGATTAGTGAAACTGAATATTTCAAGTTTCTAGGTGTTCAGATAGATAGTAAACTGTTGTTGAAACCCATGTTCAGGATCTTGTTCAAAGACTTAATGCTGCCATTTTTACTATTTAAACGGTATCTGAAGTAAGTGATCATTCGAGACAAAAGTTAGTCTACTTTGCTTATTTTCATTTGGTTATGTCATATGGTATTATATTTTGTGTTATCTCTTCCCATCCTAAAAAGATATTTTTGGCTCAGAAACAGGCGGTTTGGGCAATAAGTGGTGTAAATTGGTGAACCTCTTGTCGACCCCTGTTTATGAGTCTGTATATTTTGACATTAGCCTCTCAATATACAGGGTGTTTCAAAAATGACCAGTATATTTGAAACGGCAATAAAAACTAAACGAGCAGCGATAGAAATACACCGTTTGTTGCAATATGCTTGGGACAACAGTACATTTTCAGGCAGACAAACTTTCGAAATTACAGTAGTTACAATTTTCAACAACAGATGGCGCTGCGGTCTGGTAAACTCTATAGTACTATATTTTCCACATATCCACCATGCGTAGCAATAATATGGCGTAGTCTCTGAATGAAATTACCCGAAACCTTTGACGTGTCTGGCGGAATGGCTTCACATGCAAATGAGATGTACTGCTTCAGCTGTTCAATTGTTTCTGGATTCTGGCGGTACACCTGGTCTTTCAAGTGTCCCTACAGAAAGAAGTCACAGGGGTTCATGTCTGGCGAATAGGGAGGCCAATCCACGCCGCCTCCTGTATGTTTCGGATAGCCCAAAGCAATCATACGATCATCGAAATATTCATTCAGGTAATTAAAGACGTCGGCCGTGCAATGTGGCCGGGCACCATCTTGCATACACCACGAGGTGTTCGCAGTGTCGTCTAAGGCAGTTTGTACCGCCACATATTCACGAAGAATGTCCAGATAGCGTGATGCAGTAATCGTTTCTGATCTGAAAAATGGGCCAATGATTCCTTTGGAAGAAATGGCGGCCCAGACCAGTACTTTTTGAGGATGCAGGGACGATGGGACTGCAACATGGGGCTTTTCGGTTCCCCATATGCGCCAGTTCTGTTTATTGACGAAGCCGTCCAGGTAAAAATAAGCTTCGTCAGTAAACCAAATGCTGCCCACATACATATCGCCGTCATCAATCCTGTGCACTATATCGTTAGCGAATGTCTCTCGTGCAGCAATGGTAGCGGCGCTGAGGGGTTGCCGCATTTGAATTTTGTATGGATAGAGGTGTAAACTCTGGCGCATGAGACGATACGTGGACGTTGGCGTCATTTGGACCGCAGCTGCAACACGGCGAATGGAAACCCAAGGCCGCTGTTGGATCACCTGCTGCACTAGCTGCGCGTTGCCCTCTGTGGTTGCCGTACGTGGTCGCCCTACCTTTCCAGCACTTTCATCCGTCACGTTCCCAGTCCGTTGAAATTTTTCAAACAGATCCTTTATTGTATCGCTTTTCGGTCCTTTGGTTACATTAAACCTCCGTTGAAAACTTCGTCTTGTTGCAACAACACTGTGTTCTAGGCGGTGGAATTCCAACACCAGAAAAATCCTCTGTTCTAAGGAATAAACCATGTTGTCTACAGCACACTTGCACGTTGTGAACAGCACACGCTTACAGCAGAAAGACGACGTACAGAATGGCGCACCCACAGACTGCGTTGTCTTCTATATCTTTCACATCACTTGCAGCGCCATCTGTTGTTGAAAATTGTAACTACTGTAATTTCGAAAGTTTGTCCGCCTGAAAATGTACTGTTGTCCCAAGCATATTGCAACAAATGGTGTATTTCTATCGCTGCTCATTTAGTTTTTATTGCCGTTTCAAATATACCGGTCATTTTTGAAACACCCTGTATATATTCCTTATTGACATTTCTTGCTAACAAATCAGTTTATTCCCAAGAATAAGCAGCTTTCACTCAGTTAATACTCGACAGAAATCAAACCTGCATTTGGATCCGACTTCCTTGACTCTTGTGCAGAAAGGTGTGCAGTATACTGCTGCATCCATTTTCAATAAGCTACCACAAGAATTCAAGAATCTTAGCAGTAATACATGCACTTTCAAATCGAAACTGAAGAGTTTCCTCATTGGTCACTCGTTCTATCCTGTCGAGGAGTTCCTTGAAAAATTAAGGTGATTCTCATTGTATTGATTGTGTTTACTCAAAGTTACAGTTTGACTTTTTTGGGTTCATTAACATTTCATTTTTGTTCATTATTACTACTATGTTGTAATTTCATGTACTGACACATTCCATGACTTTGGGGATTTGCTCCTCAATTTGGTCCTATGGCACTTGACATGCAAATAAATAAATAAAATACAGATGCAGCACCTGAGTTCCAATGCTGGGGGAACAAGTCTCTGATCTGCATGTCCTGAAGGGAGCCAAATGGCTCTGAGCACTATGCGACTTAACTTCTGAGGTCATCAGTCGCTTAGAACCTAGAACTAATTATACCTAATTAACCTAAGGACATCACACACATCCATGCCCGAGGCAGGATTCGAACCTGCGACCGTGGCGGTCACTCGGCTCCAGACTGTAGCACCCAGATCCGCACGGCCACTCCGGCCGGTGAAGGAAGCCAATCAGGGACTGAAAATCTCTCTTGTCTGAAAAAAGATTTTAGACAAGGGAGGCGTCGGTCTCACAGTAAGAGTGGCCATGTATCGACAAAAAACTTCTACCTAGATGGGACCACAGTCCCTCATTTACAGAGAGATCCAATATTTCCTGCTGACAGTTTCCAATTCCTGAAAACAGGCTGTAAAGCTTCCCAGATAGCCTGACTGTGAAATATATGTTTCGTCCTCTCACTAAGAGAATCTGGTGACTTCTTGGCGTCAGTGGAGTTACAGTCTTGCCTCCACTACACATGAGCACCAACCACTCTGATTGTATCGTCTCAGCTTCTAACATGAGAATGCTTTCAGTTTTATGACCGTCCCGCCATTTACAGCATTCTCCCTTAAGTAGCTTCCTCCACTCACTTTCTGCCATCTGGCCGCGTTCGCAGCAGACTGTTGCCTGGCCCAGGTAAAATGTTTTGCTAGCTGGTGCCCTCCTGCTCTGACCCTAACTGGTAGGAGTGGAGTACCTCTGCAGGTACAGTTCACAGAGTGCTGCTTCCGCGAATCACTTGCAGAGCCAGATTGGTGAATACGACATTTATGGCTCACAATCCATCTTTCTCCCTGTTCTCTGTTGCCTCCACTATGGCTCCTCGGATACAAGTTCTCTACAGGCCACTCATGCACTTATAAGAACATTCTGCTCACAGTTTACTCATGTAAAAAAGTCATAAGCCACACATACCAAATATAGTATTGGGGAACACAGAGATCATGACTTAAATATGAATATTAATCTGAGCAACAGAGTAGTTAAAGTGAGAGAGTGGGTTGCCACCTTACATTAGCTGCTGTGACTGACTTGGAAAAGCAGGAAATATGGGCTCGAGTCCCTATCTGGCACAAATTTTCATTACCGTCATTCCTGTCCACAGTTGATGGTTGTTCTTATTTGCAATTGAGAATTAATTTGATGTATTGCATAACGGCTGTAGTCGCCACAGTGCCTGTTCCTTTGGATATGCATGCAGGTTCAAAGGAACTTTGTGTCATAATCAGAATAACACAGGCACTGCAATATTGTATTTATCTTCTGATACTGGGCAAGCAACTTTGAAGTACAACATCTGACCTGTATGGGAATATACATAATGGATGTACTAGTACAGGCCATAGACGCATGGTTGATGATATATGGAAGTTTGAGTCTGGCTGTGAGTCAAGCACAGACAACCAAATGGTAAGGCGATCGCTCGCGATAGCCAGGAAATCAGGGTTCGAGTCCCAGTCTGGTGCAAATTTTCATTGTTGTCATTTGATTTTACAGCTGATGGTAGTCCTTATTTACAATTCCAAATTCATTTAATGTATGTGTAAATATAGCGAGGCTTTACACAGATGACAAAGACAGAAAAAATACATGAGTCAATTTCAAAAGGTGGTTTGAATACTAGTGTATTTGTTGTGTGTGATCTTTTGTGAATCTTCGATTTTAGGTTAGAGTGACCTTGTAACAGAGCACATATCTAAAAATAGTGCTGTCCCGTAAAAGATTACCTTTAACCTAATAAAGTAAATATTGTAAAACCAACACCACCAGTCTCAAAGCTACCAACCACAGAAGAAATAAGAGAAATCATAAAAGACCTTAAAAATAATAAAGCACCTGGAGAGGGTAATATAGTTGCTGAACTCTGGAAGTACTCTAGTGACAACATGATACAATGTCTATCAGAAATACTCAAAGAAATCTGGACAACACACAGCTTACCACCAGATTGGGCATCTGCACTAATACATCCACTACATAAAAAAGGGAAGAAAACAGATCCTAGCAGATCTGACCAATAAGATCTTGTCTAAGGCGCTTTTAAAAAGAACAGAAGAAATACTTGACAAACAAGCAGGAGTGTATCAGGCTGGATTTAGGAAGGGAAGGTCATGTGAAGAACAAATATGAAACTTAAAGAAGTTAACAGAAATGAGGAAAATCAGGAACTTAAAATATGTAATTACTTTCCTGGATTTTAAAAAAGCCTATGATTCAATTGACAGAAATACCTGCATGATATCTTAAAAGGATTGAGACTCATTACTAAAACAACTAAAACAATTAAACCAACTTTGACAAATACAAAATCGAAAGTAAAATTTAGGGGAGAACTCTCAAAATGGTTTGAAATGAAGTTAGGTGTCTGACAGGGAGATGGTTTGTCACCTCTGCTTTTCAACTGTGCATTATAGAAGGTAGTTCAAGAATGGAGGAAGGCCATCAATACTAAAGGGATTCAACTAGGAAGAAATCAAATCAAGATCACTGTCGACTGTTTAGCATTCGCAGATGACATGGCATTGATTACAGATTCGATAGATAATGCTCAAGAACAAATAAGAGAACTGCAAAAACAAGCAGCAAAAGTAGGGCTACAAATTTCATTTGAAAAAACAAATTTCATGAGAAACATCTTTGATGCCCGTCAAAATATTGCAGTTGACAACAATACAATACACAAAACAGATTCCTTTAAATACCTAGGAAAGTGGACTACATACAATGCAAAAGAAAAGACAGCTATAGAAACTAGAGTGCACAAAATGGAAAGAGTGTTTCAAATGACCAAAATCGTTTATAACAAAAAAATCCTTGCCATGGAACATGAAATTAAGACACTACCAAACAGTGGCCAGACCTGAAACTCTGTATGTCACAGAAACACTTAAACTGACAAGAAACAGAGATCTTGAGAAACTAGAGAAGGTCGAAAGAAAAATTTTAAGGAAAATACTGGGAGCTAAAAGAAACGATAATGCTGAATACAGGTTAAGACCAAATGGAGAGCTATACTTGAAAACTGAAAAACTAATTGATGTAATGAGGAAGAGGAGACTACAGGTTTTTGGACATATATTCAGAATAGATAACAACAGACCAACCAAGCGGATATTTACATTACTCAGTAGCTACAAATACAAGACTGCATGGTTCATATAGACTGAAAAGGACATGGAAAACGCTGGAATTACAACAGACTCAATAGAAAACAGAAAGCATTTCAGAAAGGCAGTTGAAAAGGCAGAATTTCAGGAGAGAAAGAAAACAACTAGACAAAAGTGGACTTGAGAAGAAAGTGAACAACAGTCTAAAAGGATGAAGGAAATTTGTAAACTAAGGAAATCTAATACAATGAAGAGTAGCCAAAGTTGATTCATTGTACCCTCCAAATGGACTATTCGAAAGAAGAAGAAGAAAGTAAATACAGCAAGGCACACCACAATAAGAATTAAAAAACACAAACATTCTTATGTCTCATACTGCCCCCTTCTCAAGGGTCTTTAGGGAGTCCAAAAATTAATTTTAACATTAGACAGAAATATATTCATAGCACTGCACTCAAGAGGTGTGTAACAGGTTGGATGTGGCACATGTATCGGTTGAGTTGGTGCTAAAGAAGGGTTACCCCTTTACTTAACATCATCAGCGCTGCCAGCGGTATTGGGGCAGGACCTGTCTCCAGTCTATGGCAGCAACAGGTAGGCATTTCGACTATTGACAAACCAGAGATGGAGCAGCAGATGACAAACAGTTGCTCTTGTTGAAGAAAGTCCTCCAGCAGCAGTTATCACTGTCCTGGCAAGTGCCCAGAGACGTTAATCGCTTGGTCCAGTGCTCTCCAGTATCTCCTTTCTGGTCGGTAGCGGCGTTGCATTTAGGTCAGGTCTTTCAAGGCTCTTGTGTGAGACTGCAGTGGTCCCAAGCGATTGTGCGACGTCAGAGGCGAGCCTCCATTACCTACTGGCTGCAGATGAGGCACCCCTGCATTTGCTTTCACTCTCCATTGATACCAGTGAAAGGGACAAACAGGAATGCGGCCGTGCCTCCAACCCCCTTAAGCAACCCCAGTGTCATCACGTCCACTGGCTGCCTGCACTTTCTCCACAGGTTGGAGGGACAGCTCGCTTGTAGGCAAGCGGTCATGTGACATCAGAGGCCAGCCTCTGTTACTTGCTGGCTGCAGGCGAGGCACGCCTGTGGTGCTGTCACGTCATCTGGTCTCTCACCCAAGGATGTCACCCCTGCTATGACGTCTCACTGGCAGCCACGCCTAAGGTTTCGCTGCGATATGCGAACCCTTCTTGCCACGTTGCGATATTGGCGCCTGCACTGCGTCGAGCCATATCCAGCCATGGTCTTCCACTTGATCACCGTTTGGAATGCTGTAGTCCTCTGCACAATCCATAGCACATTTTTAGTGCCATGTTTTTACAATAATTGTTTACAAAAACATATACATAGAAAATCGTAAAAAATGTATGAACTTATTGTCATTGAACTTAACGATATTATTATTATTATTGGAGAAAGAAATGGCTTGCTGCTGTCATTCATTAAAATAAAGAACTAAACAACAAGAAGTTAATCTCTTATCTAAAAAGACACCTAAACAATAATTTTCTAATTGTGAAGACGTTCTGTTGTGTATGTTGGTGTCATGATAGTTACCGAATACCTCTCAAGCACTCCAGTGGGCTACACCAGCACAGTCTGATATTCCATACTTCAAGCACTCTTACGCCATGCAATAATAATAGTTATTCTACCCATTACCAAGTTTAGCTACCTCTAATCCTTTCTACTTTACGCTACTCTGGACTTCGATACTTTTCCTGATGCCAAATTATTCGATGGTGACGCTGATGCGGATATCTGGCGCAGAATCTTGCTGTCAGCATAGATCAGACACTGGCACGAATTCACCTTTCCTTCTGAAACCGACCAATAACTCTCAAAAGTCGACATACAGATATCAACAACTAATAGCTACTGCAATGACATAAAATACGAGGTCTTATTTATAATTATTAGTGCAAAACGATTAATATCATCGGTTTTCATCTCGTCCCATTCGCCATTTCCTTCCCATCAATCTAAGAACATACTACCGTGACTCGCACTCCATGTGCTCTCGCCATGTAATACAAATCTTTGCCAATGACGCGCCTCTGGCTCTGGTTACTCACAGTCGAAAGATCTCAAGACGAATCCATTAGCGATAACCACAGACGAGAGCGTACCTGCAGCAAAAAACATTGCATCATGGGCGATTATCCAAAAGTGTAACCACACTCGAAAACCACCAACAAGAACACATTGCACCACTGGTGATAACCCTAATCGACCCACAGCGAGAAAAATAACCATACCCGAACGTCTACACGCCGCTGACGTGGACAACCCACGTCCACCTCGCAAGGTATTTGTGGAATGACCCAAACGGCCGCAAGATCCACTATTGGATTACAGATCAACCTCTGTGGCACCGTTATCTCCTTCTCACTCTGAGTGGTGGAACAGATCGTGCATACCCCCCATCAGCTATGCACAGAATATTAACAGAGGACAGCCAAACCATTACTGCATTCCAAGATGAATTATCAGAAGAACTGTGTCTCCTACTGAACCAAAAAATGCAATTTTCACGTTGTTCCAACACATACCTTTTCTCTGGCGTGACAAGCTACTAATACAGTAATGTTGAAGTGTTGAACCAACCAGTTCTGCCATAAATCCGAGATGTTTCCCCCTAGAAACCGGTACATTCCTATCCAGGAAATAAGTTTCTATCAGAGAGGATACCAGTACGTCACAAATTTGCGGTAAATGATCAAAGTGAAAAAATGGACAGAAAACTACGAACGCTAAACTCATCGATCAAATGTCACAGGAGAGGATCTTATCTGGTACTTATAATAACAAATCATTCAGACAGCATAAATGCAAACAAATAAAGAGTTATGTAATAAATGACTACATAAATGAACTGGAAACAAATGGTTCTTATAGCGAACATAATGATTTAACGAGGCCACCGCGGCCGACTGTCTATTTCTACATGGACTTCTGCTGCGGTCTCTGTTTGGGGGGTTAGGTGGTCTGATTTCCGCTGCATCATTCTGGTGATCATGTAACGGACTTCGCCTATGAATCCCTCCATTATTTTTTGTTTGCCTGCGTTCCAGACAGGCTACACCAAGTGGTTACAATTTTGCATTTCTTTCCTGTTGCTATTTCTGTTTTCGTGAAAGTTACCGCCATACGTCCCCGACTGCTTCTATCATTGCACAAGGGCTCATTATTAAATATTTGGATATGACATTGATTTCTTGTTGCCCTATTTCTATTTTGCCCATCATCATTGCCTCCAGATGCACCTTGCGATTTTCGTCCATCATGTCTCATTCATCCCTCGCGTTTTGTGCTTCCTTGGCAAAGTCTAACTCTCATACAGCGCTCTTGAATGATTGTTATGTCGTTACATTTGTCAAAGAGCAGTTCCTGGAACCTCAGTGGCATTTTCATGTAGCAGTGTCACATTATCTCCTTTTCACTATATTGTTGGTCCAGGTAACGGTTCGTGTTGACGAGCCTCTCAAAAAACTTTACTGGACTGTGACACCTCGATGCTTCGTAATCCTTCCTTAACATATCTCCTGTTTAATCCTTCCTTGGGTGTCTTGCGACCAGTAGGTATTTAGGAAAGACTCTCTGAATTCGTTGTAACTGCAACAGTTTGCTCTGCTATTGAACCTTCCAGGTATCAACAGACAAATTCCAAACTACTGGCCATGACTCAGGTCATCATACTGAGAAATTCATGACTTAAAGTGTAATGAATTGTGGTTCTCTTTATAAACCTGAAAATTTTGAACTGAGAGAAAATGTTTTGAGTCAAAATATTCGTGATTTTGCACCCCTGGATTTTCTCTAAACTCTGGCGCGCGTGCGCCCGAGATTTCAAGGCCGACCGAACCCTGTGTACTATTGTATACTCGTCTCGTGTCATCAGACTCATGTAGCAATGTTTCTGTATGTCTGGGTCGGGCGCAGTTGTGGTCCTGCTGAGTACTTTGTGTACCATGTAGCATTGACTGCGCGCCCTCGGCCTAGCATCGTGCCCCGTTAAGCGAGCGCTCCTGCCATACATCGGCCTGCGCTGTAGATGTGGCAGGAGGTTGGGTTTCACTAGTTTGTCTTTGATATACCTAGTGACCAACGTGCTCACAACGACGAACTGTTGCTTCTGGCTGAATTTCTACACGAACGAACCATTCGCACATATGTCTCATCTCATTCACCAGCACATTCTGCTTGCCACTTTATGAATTTTTAAAATACATCATAAAGTAATGGACCGTAATTATTGTTTGTCCCTACACTGAGCACGCACACCAATATGTCATTCAGGGAATTATGTCCGTTAACATCAGTAATCCTGACCTTGACGTTAACTTCTGACAACACGGCGAAATTGTAATTTCTTCGTGATTGCATTTAGTGGGATGCGACTCAAGTCTAATAATCGAGTTTATGTCGGCAATCAGTCTCTTTCTGTGTCCTTTGATGTTTGTGACTATTAAGTATCCCGAAGGCTACGTCCCATCACAAACTGGTAATCACACGATTCACTTTTCTGTCACATACATCAAAATTCCGTTATTTGTCCAGACGGTAAAGAAGATCCTACCTTAGTCCGATTTCTGACTGATACTTACAGTCTATATCGTAAAACTTTAAACTTCAGATCGGTTTTAAAACAATCTAGTAGTGTTAATATGCGTTCTACTGTTGCAGAATACAAGAGAGAAGTGAAGTTAACATCTCCATTGCCGAGTTACATTGTAGTCACAGCAGACTTACAGCTCGATGCGGCTACAACTCTCTCCTAGGATAAATGTTATCTTTGGTCGATTTATGGTCTTGGCTTTAACCTTCGTAAATAATAATTTTTGAATTCTTCCTTTAAATTTTCTATTTTCTATCACATGGTATTCTTTCATTCAGTCCTTTCTTTATGATAATCATTAGTATTTATATAACATCCCTGTTAATCAAACTGACAAGAGTGTTAATTTTGTTGTCAGTAGCTGCCGTCATTGTCAGGCTGACTAATTTTGCTATTTCTTTTGCGACAAAAGGGTGGTCATTATGGGTTTTATATTTGGGGTGTTACAATATTTTCTAATCAAACGTTTCTTTGAAGAAAGCTTGAAGCAAGAATGGCAGGAGTTAATGCTGTCATTTGCTATTTACAACACTGATATCTTTCGTGTTAATAATTCTGATTTGCCACTACATGTGGAAAGCAGAAAGATAGGCCAACATGGGACAGCTAAACTGCTTATTGTTGGATTCGCTGCTGTGGATTGTACAGTATTGTAAAGAAATGTAAGTATCTAAGACAGGAAAGTGATGTACAGCTGACCTAAATAAATAAATAAGCATAGAAAACCATTCTAGCACTCATTACACTCAATCAGAAAGGCACTGTCTGTAAAATTCGCTTACCCTTTCATTATCTCCAATCTCCATCAATTTAAAATTTTCTTTTATGGTTCTTGCTATTTCATTGACATATTCCTTGATAACTTCAATTTAATATGATTATCTTCTCCATATTTGTGTTGGTTATTTCAAGGAGTCATTCAATCAGTTATGAATTTACACTTCAACAAAATAATTATTCTTTTCTGATCTAGCTGCACACGAAAATTTTACTTTTTCGCTAGTGATTGTTCCAGGTAGCTGTTCGAAAACATGCAAGTTCTTGATGCAGTCCATCGTAACTTAGAATGCAGCTAATGGAAACAACAAATCCTGACATGATAATTGTTAATTGCTGTAATAATCATGATACGCATTTGAACTTGTCACTAAAGATGCAGGTTCAGCTGCACAATGAAAATAGAATTTAAAGCAAGTCAACAAATCTCGCCTATAGCGGATCAAAAGTCATAGCAATGCTTTGCAAATTCTCCATAACTGATATGAAAAATATTCTGAAACTGACAAGTTAATATATCAAAATTTCGAGAAATCGACTGGATCAGTAACGTAATGACTACAGCAAAAATTGTCTTCAAATACCATTATTATTCATGAAGTCAAAGCAATACAAGAAAAAGATGCTTACACATGGCTGATCAGATGCAGAAGAGATAGGACAACAAGCACTTGTCTTGCTGCATCCTGAAACATGTTAAGGCTGAGCATTTTTTATTTATGAAAATACAAATTAAGTCTTTGATTTTCATTTTAAAAATGGTGTATATAATAACATAAAAAAGTTTCTTTTTTAAAGGAGGTCCCACAGTTTCCAGCCACACATTGCCATGGCCAGATTCTGGACAGCACTGGCTGTCAATGGTGTCGCTAGTGGGCCTTGCAAGGATACACTCACAGCGCTCCCAGCCAGTCGTAGGTGACGTCATAAGCTGTCACCCAATCACAGCTGACCAGCCTGTCACCACTGCACTCCCGCTGTCATCCCCACAAAGTGCACGAGACCCAACCATATGCTGCTGGCAGACTGCTCACTTTCGCTCCTTGCAGCTGTAGGTCTCTGCTCTCCAAGCGGGAATCTGTGGGGCCGGTGTAACACAGAATGACAAGGACGGTCGCGCGCCATTATTTTCCCATGAGTGCAGATTTTACAATTAGGCCAACTTTTGGCAATGGTGCAGCGCCCATGGATGTGGAAGGGACAAAGCGAAAGCCAGTGCGAGCTGGACCTCAGTGATGTGTGGACATTTACACCCCTAGCAGATTCTGTCAGCTAAGGACCACGTGGGTCGCATACAAAGCGTGCTCCCCACTGATATGTTCGCGAAGTTGGACAGGCACTAATCATTCCTTCCAATCTGTCATGTCCGTCATTGAAACAGCGCCCTAAGAGCAAGGGATAATTTACGCATTCGGCCAGACACGCGTGCTTTCTCTCTCTGTGATCACAAGATCATACTATGCATCTGATCACTGAGGTGTGTGCACCCTCCGGAATGAGTGATCTGCATCTACATCTACATTTATACTCCGCAAGCCACCCAACGGTGTGTGGTGGAGGGCACTTTACGTGCCACTGTCATTACCTCCCTTTCCTGTTCCAGTCGCGTATGGTGCGCGGGAAGAATGACTGTCTGAAAGCCTCCGTGCGCGCTCTAATCTCTCTAATTTTACATTCGTGATCTCCTCGGGAGGTATAAGTAGGGGGAAGCAATATATTCGATACCTCATCCAGAAACGCACCCTCTCGAAACCTGGCGAGCAAGCTACACCGCGATGCAGAGCGCCTCTCTTGCAGACTCTGCCACTTGAGTTTATTAAACATCTCCGTAACGCTATCACGGTTACCAAATAACCCTGTGACGAAACGCGCCGCTTTTCTTTGGATCTTCTCTATCTCCTCCATCAACCCGATCTGGTACGGATCCCACACTGATGTGCAATACTCAAGTATAGTTCGAACGAGTGTTTTGTAAGCCACCTCCTTTGTTGATGGACTACATTTTCTAAGGACTCTCCCAATGAATCTCAACTTGGTATCCGCCTTACCAACAATTAATTTTATATGATCATTCCACTTCAAATCGTTCCGCACGCATACTCCCAGATATTTTACAGAAGTAACTGCTACCAGTGTTTGTTCTGCTATCATATAATCATACAATAAAGGATCCTTCTTTCTATGTATTCGCAATACATTACATTTGTCTATGTTAAGGGTCAGTTGCCACTCCCTGCACCAAGTGCCTATCCGCTGCAGATCTTCCTGCATTTCGCTACAATTTTCTAATGCTGCAACTTCTCTGTATATTACAGCATCATCCACGAAAAGCCGCATGAAACTTCCGACACTATCTACTGGGTCATTTATATATATTGTGAAAAGCAATGGTCCCATAACACTCCCCTGTGGCACGCCAGAGGTTACTTTAACGTCTGTAGACGTCTCTCCATTAATAACAACATGCTGTCTTCTGTTTGCTAAAAACTCTTCAATCCAGCCACACAGCTGGTCTGATATTCTGTAGGCTCTTACTTTGTTTATCAGGCAAAAGTGCGGAACTGTATCGAACGCCTTCCGGAAGTCAAGGAAAATAGCATCTACCTGGGAGCCTGTATCTAATATTTTCTGGGTCTCATGAACAAATAAAGCGAGTTGGGTCTCACACGATCGCTGTTTCCGGAATCCATGTTGATTCCTACATAGTAGATTCTGGGTTTCCAAAAACGACTTGATACTCGAGCAAAAAACATGTTCTAAAATTCTACAACAGATCGACGTCAGAGATATAGGTCTACAGTTTTGCGCATCTGCTCGACAACCCTTCTTGAAGACTGGGACTACCTGTGCTCTTTTCCAATCATTTGGAACCTTCCGTTCCTCTGGAGACTTGCGGTACACGGCTGTTAGAAGGGGGGCAAGTTCTTTCGCGTACTCTGTGTAGAATCGAATTGGTATCCCGTCAGGTCCAGTGGACTTTCCTCTGTTGAGTGATTCCAGTTGCTTTTCTATTCCTTGGACACTTATTTCGATGTCAGCCATTTTTTCGTTTGTGTGAGGATTTAGAGAAGGAACTGCAGTGCGGTCTTCCTCTGTGAAACAGCTTTGGAAAAAGGTGTTTAGTATTTCAGCTTTACGCGTGTCATCCTCTGTTTCAATGCCTTCATCATCCCGGAGTGTCTGGATATGCTGTTTCGATCCACTTACTGATTTAACGTAAGACAAGAACTTCCTAGGATTTTCTGTCAAGTCGGTACCTAGAATTTTACTTTCGAATTCACTGAACGCTTCACGCATAGCCCTCCTTACGCTAACTTTGACATCGTTTAGCTTCTGTTTGTCTGAGAGGTTTTGGCTGTGTTTAAACTTTGAGTGAAGCTCTCTTTGCTTTCGCAGTAGTTTCCTAACTTTGTTGTTGTACCACGGTGGGTTTTTCCCGTCCCTCACAATTTTACTCGGCACGTACCTGTCTAAAACGCATTTTACGATTGCCTTGAACTTTTTCCATAAACACTCAACATTGTCAGTGTCGGAACAGAAATTTTCGTTTTGATCTGTTAGGTAGTCTGAAATCTGACTTCTATTACTCTTGCTAAACAGATAAACCTTCCTCCCTTTTTTTATATTCCTATTTACTTCCATATTCAGGGATGCTGCAACGGCCTTTATGATCACTGATTCCCTGTTCTGCGCTTACAGAGTCGAAAAGTTCGGGTCTGTTTGTTATCAGTAGGTCCAAGATGTTATCTCCACGAGTCGGTTCTCTGTTTAATTGCTCGAGGTAATTTTCAGATAGTGCACTCAGTTTAATGTCACTCGATGCTCTGTCCCTACCACCCGTCCTAAACATCTGAGTGTCCCAGTCTATATCTGGTAAATTGAAATCTCCACCTAAGACTATAACATGCTGAGAAAATTTATGTGAAATGTATTCCAAATTTTCTCTCAGTTGTTCTGCCACTAATGCTGCTGAGTCGGGAGGTCGGTAAAAGGAGCCAATTATTAACCTAGCTCGGTTGTTGAGTGTAACCTCCACCCATAATAATTCACAGGAACTATCCACTTCTACTTCACTACAGGATAAACTACTACTTACAGCGACGAACACTCCACCACCGGTTGCATGCAATCTATCCTTTCTAAACACCGTCTGTACCTTTGTAAAAATTTCGGCAGAATTTATCTCTGGCTTCAGCCAGCTTTCTGTACCTATAACGATTTCAGCTTCGGTGCTTTCTATCAGCGCTTGAAGTTCCGGTACTTTACCAACGCAGCTTCGACAGTTTAAAATTACAATACCGATTGCTGCTTGGTCCCCGCATGTCCTGACTTTGCCCCGCACCCGTTGAGGCTGTTACCCTTTCTGTACTTGCCCAAGGCCATCTAACCTAAAAAGCCGCCCAGCCCATGCCACACAACCCCTGCTACCCGTGTAGCCGCTTGTTGCGTGTAGTGGACTCCTGACCTATCCAGTGCGACCCGAAACCCCACCACCCTATGGCGCAAGTCGAGGAATCTGCAGCCCACACGGTCGCAGAACCGTCTCAGCCTCTGATTCAGACCCTCCACTCGGCTCTGTACCAAAGGTCCGCAGTCAGTCCTGTCGACAATGCTGCAGATGGTGAGCTCTGCTTTCATCCCGCTAGCGAGACAGTGATCGAGCTAATTACCTCAGTCTCGCGACCATGGCGTTTGAACATTTGTGACGATACTTATGTAACTTTTTAGTGTACCAACTGATGCCAATAAATGTATTATTGCACAATCACGTGTTTCATCAATTACTGTCGATTGAGACTACACCCTGAATTTAGTGCGATGGGCACAGTAGTAACAGCTGGCTCATTGCACAATGCACTCGAAAGCGGTGAAAATAACCCATTTCTCCCTTCAAAACAAACATATTTACAGCACAGTGACCTATCAGAACCTTGAATAACTCCAAAAATAAAAATGAAGCTGAACTGTTGAAACGAAAACCTTACTTTCTGATGTACCTTCAGAGTATTGTAGATAACAAAAAATTTAAAAATAGTACTCTTTGGAATGCAATATATATATATATATATATATTGTCGTGACTCCAGTTGCCAGATATTTCAATGTTACTTGTAGCTTAGTTGAGTTGGGTTGTTTTAGGGTAGGAGACCAGACAGCAAGGTCATCGGTCTCATAGGATTACGGAAGGACAGGGAAGGAAGTTCGCCATGCCCTTTCAAAGGATACATGCAAGCTTTTGGCTGGAACGATTTAGGGAAATCACAGAAAACTAAATCAGGATGGCCGGACGCGGGATTAAACCATCACTCTCCTGAATGCAAGTGCAGTGTGCTAGGCACTGTGCCACCTCACTCGGTTATAATTTAGTACAAGATGAAATGGCATGTTATATAATTATATTAGATATTAGTACAGAGTCTGAAATATGGCTCAGAAAGATTTCAAAATTGGATATATTATTTTGAAAAGAAACGAAGTGACGTCCACGGCGAATAACTCCCTTCATAGCGTAATGGATGTTCCCAAATGATTCCTGTGAGATGTCCACTTCGGTACTCAACATGTGTGTGTCCAGTTATTGTTCAGTAATATCACCATAAACTCTAATTTCACTTGTTGCTATCTTAAAAGTCGCGTAAGTAGCATTTCCAACCTCAATGTATGGAAACGCTGACATGATGTAAGCATTGTGGAGTGGGAATGCACATGTAAGAAATTCATGCCTGTGGAAACCCAGCTTAACGTCCCCATCCAATGAACCGATCACCAGCAGAAGTGTCACATGCCCTCGCTTCATGACACACTATGGAGAGGTTTGGTGCTTAAATCAAGAGATTTGTGCGAAGTCTGGTGATCAGGAACCTTACACTACCAGCTCTCCTCCCTTGATAGCCAAATACTGGTTTTAACTGGCTTACAACCAGGTCGAGCGCTACCACAGAAGCATACTTTAGCGACCTCAGCCATGGAAGCGGGTGGAAATGCCATATTGAAATCCGTTTCAAGGGCCCAAGGCAATGGTGCACTGAAGATTTATCTCTAACACGTTATCTTGGTACATCCAATGTCAGTTAATGATGCAACATCGGTGAAAGTCTTCAGAAGAGGTAATATGGACAATAATAACTGTCTGATGGGCATTAATTCAATGTGATCTTATGGTTAGAGCCATAGCTTTGCGAGATGGAAGGACATTGAAATAGGTTTACAGACATTTATTATGCATTTTTTAAGCTTTGCATTTGTAACATATTGTAGGACATTATTGTTAATATAGTAAACGGCTGTGACTGAAACGAGCATCAATGACATATATATTCTTCTTCGTCACAAATAACAGTTTATTTACGAATATATTGCGATTTCCAAGGTAGCACCAGTCACTGCCATGTGTTGAAATTTTTCATTGTACCCTACTCATCTCAGCCTATTTGAATTTTGGCGCCCCAAATTCCTAATTCCTGTACAGTTGAACTAAGAAGAAAGTAGGTCCTACTACTTCAGTGTTCTTTTGAATGAGACTTTTAATTTAGTATACTTAAGAGAAATACTGCTTATTAGCCGATCTTTTTCACTGATTTGAAGCCATTTCCCATCTAGGTAACTGTTCTTATATTATGTTTTGCAATCACACACACACTGACCTCACAAAGGTCCACTTTTTCTTTGAGAAATGTTATCCACCCACATACACATGAAGATACTGTCAGTATTTTATGCCTTACGTACCATAATAAAGTGTATTAATGCTTCTTGTTTCCTTGGCTCAGTCTGCCTTTTTGACATTTTAAGAGACTTTAACCTTAAACATGTACAGAAATTGTGTATATGTATCCTCTCCAATCTGCATCTTCTGTTTCTTTTGTCACTTCTCACTATATATTATCTCAAAATGCTTGCAATACCTTGGTGGTATTGTAATGTTCTAGAAAAGAAAGGAGTTTGTTTACATTTGCACCTCTTTTTGACAAACAGAAACCTTTTAAAAGCTTATTGCAATGAGTTATTGACATAATAGTAATTTTATGTTTCCATTATTTGTGATAGTGAAAAGTTGAAATATTCTCAATACTGAATTAAATTATAGGCTGATTTGGTACTTTGTTTTGGCCATGACTTAAGTTGTGCTTGTAGGGATTGCAGCATCACCTTAGCTCTCTTTACAACCAGATCTGTGACATTACTCTTATTTTACATGCAATATAACTTAATTACCCTATCCTCCATGTCATGTCTACTTTTGCAGTCTTCTGGGGAACAGGCATGGTAAAAAATTTACAGGTGACATAGGCACATCACATTTAGCTGTATATATTATGCAGTGCATATGGACCACATGATAACCAAACAAGTAAATTTCATTTAACTCCAGTCCATAACTAGTGACCACATGTACACTGAGGATACATTCATGTATAAGTATCAGCTACACATATGTTTCACTTATATAGTAAACATTTTGTTAAGAGAATCCACAGAGTAGTTATTCATGTTGTTGCTGATATAGTGACTTCAATTAAATTTTTCATGCTTCTGACGTATTTGTTTTCTCGTTCTGGGATGCCTGTCCGGTCCTAGTTGGAGAGAGTCCATGGAACAAAATAGTTTCCTTATAGTGTTCACATGTGTGTGAAATCTTATAGGACTTAACTGCTAAGGTCATCAGTCCCTAAGCTTACACACTACTTAACTTAAATTATCGTAAGGACAAACACACACACCCCTGCCTGAGGGAGGACTCGAACCTCCGCCGGGATCAGCCTCATAGTCCACGACTGCAGCGCATTGACCGCTCGGCTAATCCCGCGCGGCTCCTTATACTGTCTGTGCTCTGCTTTCCTTCACTTCCTTGCCACTTGCTTCTGTTCCTCCATCTTACTTTCCCAAGGCAAAAATATCACCAAACCTACAACTAAAGTAACATGACAGCACATGGAATACTCGCAATCAGCAAATACAAAATTAGGTTCTACTTCAGTTATCAGTATCCATTCTCTGTAGTATTTGGACTTCACTTGTATATCTACATTACTTCAATACTGCTCATTTTCCTTCGTGCTATTTCTGTTAATAACGCATTTAATTTTGACGTCGATACGGTAGCTTTTCGTATTAACACCTCCACAAAAACTGTATACAATGTACAACATGCTGTGGAAGATTAAAAAAGTAGAAGTACAGCAAAGACCGTCAGAGAAAAAATATATTCCACTTTGTGCAAGAATTGCATCTGCTTGTGAGGCTGGGTTCACACACGCAAGTAATGTGGCGCCAAAGCTTGTGGCTTTCCGCATGGAATCGTGAGCTACCATTCACACAAGACAACTCTAATTCTACCTAGTTGTACAGCTTTCAATATGACATCATTTGAAATCATATGGGTGGCTACGAATGTTGTTGTTGTTGTGGTCTTCAGTCCAGAGGCTGGTTTGATGCAACTCTCCATGCTACTCCATACTGTGCAAGCTTCTAAATCTCCCAGTACCTACTGCTACCTACATCCTTCTGAATCTGCCTAGTGTATTCATCTTTTGGTCTCCCTCTACAATTTTTATCCTCCATGCTTTCCTTGCCATTGCCAGTCTACTTTTTATATCCTCTCTACTTCGACCATAATCAGTTATTTTGCTCCACAAATAGCAAAACTCATTTAATACTTTAAGTGTCTCATTTCCTAATGTAATTCCCTCAGCATCACCCAATTTAATTCCACTACATTCCATTATCCTCATTTTTCTTTTGTTGATGTTCATCTTATATCCTCCTTTCAACACACTGTCCATTCCGTTCAGCTGCTCTTCCAGGTCCTTTGCTTTCTCTGACAGAATTACAATGTCATCAGCAAACCTTAAAATTTTTATTTCTTCTCCATGAATTTTAATACCTACTCCAAATGTTTCTTTTGTTTCCTTTACTGCCTGCTCAATATACAGAGTGAATAACATTGGAGATAGGCTACAACCCTGTCTCACTCCCTTCTAAACCACTGCTTCCCTTTCATGCCCCTCGACTATTATAACTGCCATCTAGTTTCTGTACAAATTGTAAATAGCCTTTCACTCCCTGTATTTTACCTCTGCCACCTTAAGAATTAAAAAGAGAGTATTCTAGTCAACATTTTCAGAAGCTTTGTCTAAGTCTACAAATGCTAAAAAAGGAGGTTTGCCTTTCCTTAATCTATTTTCTAAGATAAGTCGTAGGATCAGTATTGCCTCACATGTCCAACATTTCTATGGAATCCAAACTGATCTTCCCTGAGGTCGGCTTCTACCAATTTCGTCTGTGAAGTATTCATGTTAGTATTTTGCAGCAGTAGCTAATTAAACTGATAGTAGAGTTTTGTCAGTGCTGGCTCTCCCAAGGCTATCAGTAGTTCTAATGGAATGTTGTCTACTCCTAGGGCCTTGTTTCGACTTAGGTCTTTCAGTGCTCTGTCAACTCTTCATGCAGTATCATATCTCCCTTTTCATCTTCATCTAGATCCTTTTCTGTTTCCATAATATTGTCCCCAAGAACTGGGTTTCCATCTGAGCTCTTGATATTCATACAAGTGGTTCTCTTTTCTCCAAAGGTCTCTTTAATTTTCCTGTAGCCAGTATCTATATCACCCCTAGTGATATATGCCTCTACAACCAACCTTACATTTGTCCTCTAACCATCCATGCTTAGCCATTTTGAACTTCCTGTCGATCTCTTTTTTGTGACGTTCGTATTCCTTTTTGCCAGCTTCATTTACTGCATTTTTATATTTTCTCCTTTCATCAATTAAATTCAATATCTCTTCTGTTACCCAAGGGTTCCTATTAGCCCTCGTCTTTTTACCTACTTGATCCTCTGCTGCCTTCACTATTTCATCTCTCAAAGCTACCCATTCTTCTTCTACTGTATTTTTCCCCCATTCTTGTCAATCGTTCCCTACTGCTCTCCCTGAAACTCTCTACAATCTCTGGCTCTGTCAGTTTATTCAGGTCCCATCTCCTTAAATTCCCACCTTTTTGCAGTTTCTTCAGTTTTAAACTACAGTTCATAACCAATAGATTGTGGTCAGAGTCCACATCTGCCCCTGGAAATGTCTTACAATTTAAATCCTGGTTCCTAAATCTCTGTCTTACCATTATATAATCTATCTGAAACCTTCCACTATCTCCAAGCTTCTTCCATGTAGACACTTTCTTTCATGATTCTTGGACCTAGTGTTAGCTATGATTAAGTTATACTTTATGTGGCTTCCTCTTTCATCTTTTACCCCTATTCCATATTCACCTACTATTTTTCCTTCTCTTCCTTTTCCTACTATCGAATTCCAATCACCCATGACTATTACATTTTCGTCTCCCTTCACTATCTGAATAATTTCTTTTATCTCATCATACATTTCATCAATCTCTTCGTCATCTGCGGAGCTAGTTGGCATATAAACTTGTACTACTATGATAGGTGTGGGCTTCATATCTATCTTCGTCACAATAATGCATTCACTATGCTGTTTGTAGTAGCTTACCAGCATTCCTTTTTTTTTTAATTCGTTATTAAACCTACTCCTGCATTACCCCTATGTGATTTTGTATTTATACCCCTGTATTCACCTGACCGGAAGTCTTGTTCCTCCTGCCACCGAACTTCACTAATTCCCACTATATCTAACTTTAACCTATCTATTTCCCTTTTTAAATTTTCTAACCTACCTGCCCAATTAAGGGATCTGACATTCCACACTCCGACCCGTAAAATGCCAGTTTTCTTTCTCCTGATAACAATGTCCTTCTGAGTAGTCCCCGCCCGGAGATCCGAATGAGAGACTATTTTACCTCCGGAATATTTTACCCAAGAGGATGCTATCATCATTTAACCATACAGTAAAGCTGCACGCCCTTGGGAATAATTACGGCTGTAGTTTCTCCTTGCTTTCAGCCGTTTGCAGTACCAGCACAGCAAGGCCGTTTTGGTAAGTGTTACAAGGCCAGATCAGTCAGTCATCCAGACCGTTGCCCCTGCAGCTACTGAAAAGGCTGCTACCCATCTTCAGGAACCATAAGATTTTAGAATCTTATTGTAACCGTTGATATAGATGTTTCGAATGACTAATTTTTGATTTAACAGCTATCACAACACACTCGGGAGGTATTTCAAGCATATAATCCACAAGTTATACAATGCTAGGTCTCACAAATCATGAAGTTTATACGACTCGCTTTTTTGATTACTTAGATTCAGTTTATTTATTTATCCCTCCAAATATCTTGTGGCATACGTCATCTGTATGCAAATATTGACCGCCCCCCCCCCCACACACACACACTCTACTGCAGAAAATCAAATACAGATTGCTGTTCTTGTAGTTCCACTAGCTGTGAAAGTGTACCTGCCGACTACTCTTTTCACGTTTTTCATTAATAAAATTAAAACACAGTGAAATCGAATGGACTACAGCAGTACTTATTCCACGACAAGTGCGACAGAATGCTCGTTTTACAAAATACTGCCCCGGGGAGCAGTGGTGGAAATTTGCGTAGTACAGTACAACCACAATCAAGTAGAACTCTTTGTGGCATGACAAACGTTGCTTCTCTTGAGCTATGCCAGTAAAACCTGAGAACTCACACATGCAACAGCATTGCAAAGGCAGTATGTCACTAGCTGAGGCGACAATTTTGTTGCGTCTGTGAATCTGGCGGAAGGGCTACTGTTGAAATGTTGTACATTTATATCGACAGTAATGACTGTGTCAAGAGGGCTCTCAACAATAAGTTTTATATGTATGTAAAATAGTCAGGAACATCCTTTATGATGCTTGATCTTGCCCTTAACAGCTTCAATTACTGCTAGTTTCTTAATTCGTATACCACATTCCGATTTGTTTGTACAATGGTTACTGTTTTCTGCTTCCTCATTTTCTTTTTGCTTTTTTTACGCTAGCTCTTAGTTCTCTTGCAATTCATCTTCAAGGAACCGACAAGATGAGTTTAATAGGACGTCGTAGTATGAGTCAGTGTGTAGAAACCTATCTACAGAACATAAAAACTGAAACTGGCGCCATAACATTGTGCAAATTATTAGCTGATACCAATTTCAATTTCTTTGATAGAGTGGCAAAGATAATACAACTTATTTAAAAAAATATTGTTTTGTTTACAGTGGGTTAATACTGTAGTTAATTTGCGAGATTCTCTTCAAAATATTCAAAGAATCATACGGACCTTCAGAGCATAGTAATTCAGATAGCATTAATCACCCTTTAAGTTGCATTAATTACTACTGACCACTAAGAGCGATGTCATGACAAATCCACCTAATAATGTATAACTTTTTCCAACTGTTCCGGTTGATTGCTATCAACTAACCAAAGCAAGCGTCGCTTGTGTAACTTGGCCTAAATCGTTATTGTTTGTAAGATAAAATAGCTGTCGGCGGAAAAGCCGGCGTTGAAATACTTAAATCGGAGTTGTGCAAACGGTTTGCTTCATGGGCAGATCTCAACGTGATGGACGAGCAGACGAAAAGTGTAAATCATTCATTTTGCTGGTGTTCGTAAACACTTACAATAATATATTCAAAAACTTTCATAAGGCTGTTTTATTTTGCAGATTCGAGACTTCGTAATTATGTACAACAAAATTTCGGAACATTGCTTCAGGCGTTGTGTAACGTCATTTAATGACCGTGAATTGAGCGCAGATGAGGTAACTTTCCCATAAAATATGTGTGGTATATTCGTTGCATAGAAATGTTCCCATTGGGTAACCTAATTCAAGGGCCATTAGCTGTGATACAATGAAGTGCAAACTGTTAATTCATGTGTTGTTGATACATCTGACCAAATTAATTGTGGCCGTGCGGTTCTAGGCGCTTCAGTACGGAATCGCGCTGCTGCTACGGTCGCAGGTTTGAATCCTGCCTCGGGCATGAGTGTGTGTGTGGTGTCCGTACTTAGATTTACGTAGTTCAAAGTCTAGGGACTGCTGACCTCAGATGTCAAGTCCCATAGTGGTTAGAGCGATTTGAACCAAATTAATTTTCGCTAACACTTTTTGGACATTTAACTGTCTAAACACAGGCATGGAAAAGGGGGGGGGGTTGTTACCCATTCCTTTGTCCACCGTTGCAGTAAATTGAGCGACTGCAACAAATCGTGTCGTGGGGAAGGGTAGCGATCAGATAACATTTTCAATTGGCCATGTTTCTTTTGTTTACAGTAAGTTTCTAGGTGTTTGATTACACGACATTAAACATATTTTTTTCTTTAGTACTACAGCTTCTCGCAGTTACTTTTGTTTGATTTCTGTGCATGGTTTTTAAGTCTCTTTCTAAGGGTTGTTGCAGTTGGCCACTTGGTACTAAATAAAATGACCGAGACATATGCATCATAATCAGTTGAGTTACAAAATGTTCTCCACATCTCTCATATAAGCAAATTATGAATATTTCAATACTGTGGAAGTGTTCAGCCCAAATTGTAACATGTATTTACCATCCATTTGTGAGTAGTTTTCCTGTGACTATGTTTTGTAGAAATGATTTTGTTTTCTTTCCTATTGTGCCCTAGTACATTCAACAAGTACCATAGGCTAGTTATATTTACCTGTTGAATTGTCCTACTAAAAGACCATCACAAGATGCTCACAAAACATTTGATTTTGTGTGTGCGTGTTTGTGTGCGCGTGCGTGTGTGTTGTCTTGCAGTCAGTTTGTTTTTGTGCTTAAAGCTCTTTATGTTTAGATATACTGGTGTGCACTTCACTTGGTGCACCTGGCAAATCACACTTTTTGTTCTGTCATATATTAAAACTTTTCCCCATTATGCGGATGGGTGGAGTGTAGGAAGAATGCACCATATGGCTTAGTCCAAGTTGTTATCTGCTGTGTATTATTATTAAAAAAAAATCTTAAATGTAGCTGCAACTTCAGCAACTATGTGTCATTAAACTTGGAGACGTCAGAAAGTGTAATAGGCCTTGTTACATCAAATGCTGATTAAGTAAATTGAATAAAGTCACATAGCTCTTGTAATATTCGACTTCCATCTTATGAACACAAATAATCACAAGTTGTGACTTAGGATTGCAGCACTATAGTATTACAGGTATGCAGATCAAAAACCAAATGCAGTGGCCCTTTAACATAAGGCCCTTTTTGACATAAAAGTTGACTTGTATACAGCTGAACACAGTGATGCCATCAGAATTACAGCGGTATGTGTATACAGCAGAAGTTGTCAACTTTTACATCAACAAGGGCCTTATATAAATGGGCGATTACATTTGATGTTTGGTCTGCACACCTTTAATACTATAAGGCTGCAGTGCTGAGTCTTAGCTTGTGATTATGTGTGTTCATAAGATGGATCTTGGATATGGCAAGCTGTTTGGATTTATTGAGTGTAGGCCTACTTAATCAGTGTCTAATGTAATAAGGTCTATTACACCTTCTGTAGAAGACAGTTTTGAAACTGTTGAAACCTGGGTCAGGTAGTTCCAGTAAATCTTTTTGTACAAATGATTGGCTGACTTTTTTTTTAGCCTCTTCAAGTTTTATTATTATTCTCTCTCTCTCTCTTACACACACACACACACACACACACACACACACACACACACACACACACACAGAGTCACAGTCACAAAGTACAACCTTTCTATAAGAATGAACAGGTAAACTGTTTCACAATTCCTGTGTAGGCTAGTTTATTAGTCCCCATTCTGATTTGATAGTGTGCATGATGCACAATAGAGAAAACTGTATTTGACCTCATAAATGAAGTTGTTGCTCAGTCTTTTTTTTTACCGTGCTGTAATATTAAATATTCTCATTACTATCCTTTCTCCCTCCCCCCTACCTTCATTATTTGTTGAAGTTGTATCTCAGCAACAGATGAATGAATTCACACACTCAGATGAACAAGCATTAAATGATATGAACTTTGATACTTACTATTCAATGAACATCTTCAGAATGGCAGTTTGAAATTTTGGAGAGTTTCTGGTCACACAAGCATTTATGCTTCTTGTTGAAAGTACAAAAATCTGGTAAAAGATACATAGTGTAGACCTCTTGAATTTTTGCAAAATTTATGTAAGATATACATACTTGAGGTACATTAAAACAACTTGTCCATTGCTTAATATAGGTTTTTTAATTTACTTTAGGGTTTGTTTTTGTAACAAAAAGTTATTAAGTATGGCATTGTGTGTTGAATGTGATGCAAATGAAAGGATTAGCAGCCCTACAGTCTGTTACTGCATCCTTTATTTGGTACTCACATGGTTGGCTATGCCAACTCACAACCAACTTATATCACCTTCCACCCTAACCTAGAAGTCAGGCTATGCAACAGATCAATCTCAGCACAACTGAGTTTTCAGAAGTGATGGGAGGTGAATGTGGGAGGTAGATTTGACCAGTATCATGCTTTAATTGGATTTCTACCTGTGTGAAGTATGTGTGTGTGGCTTGTAGACCATCTGCAAAAGCATAGTGAATTTCTTGCAGTCTCTAGTTTCTTTTGTGCTCCTTGAATGAAGTACAGTGTGATCTCCGTGTGATAGTTTAAGTAGTATGAACCACATTTGTTACAGTTGGTCTCATAAAAGCCACTTCCACAACAGTTTGACTTCATGATAAAAAATGGATGGAATACTGTAATGAGGCTCTTATATTACAGTATTAGTTTCTGACAGCAGTCTCTTTGTTAATGTACATGTTGATATGTTTGATGAATATGCTTTGTCAATGGGTTCTTCTGTTTGCTGTTTTTTCTGATGCATGATATCATCATTGTCAGTCATTTTTATTGTTAAATGACATGGACTCTCCAATTACTGAGGTCACGTATCTCTGAAAGATATTCTTCCATGAGGAATGGTCGTAGGTAATATTCAGCTAGTAGACTCAAGTGATTTCTGCAAATCTTGCCCCATCGATCTGGCAGTCTTCTGCTTGGTCTATTTGTCTGTCTGCCTCTGTCTCCTGGACCTCATTCCAGCCCTGCCTCCGTTGTTCATCAGTTGTTGTTTCTTCTTGCAACATGGTCGGGCCATTGCCATTTTATAATGGCTGTTCTCCAGGATTTGGTAATTTACGTTATGTATTTGCCATTTTCTTGTATTTCCTTGTAAATTATAACACAGATCTTCCCACCCCTTTTTGTGCAATTCTAAGTTTCCCACTTGTATGTTCATAAAGTGTCGAAGTATTACAGCTATTAGTCGAAATGGGAAGGACACACACTAATCAAAAACTTTTTTGCCAGTTTTACTGCCATGGTTGATATGCAGATAGCTGCATGTCTCCCACACGCTTATCAGAGTAGCTTGACGCGTTGAAAGATTTCCTATCTTATGTCTCCTGTCATATTTACGAAGTTGGCCAAGACCAATGTATCTTCTGACATTGTCAAGTAGTGTGTTTTTGAGTTGTACATTTCCCATTGTGCTCTATTTATTAAATATATTTGAGGTTTTGCAAAATGTTTGTTTTGTTCCACTGTCTGACTTTTTGAGGTGAGATCCGATACCAGTGTCTGTAGTTCTTCAAAATAATTTGCCAATGATACATCACCATCTGCAAATCTTGGGTTGTTAAGTCTCAACCCATTGATTCTGATTCCTTTTTCTTTACATCCCTGTTCTGACTTGAGAATTTTCAGGATACCAGATAACAGCTTTGGAGCGTGGGATCTGTTTTACTCCTCTGTGAATTGGACACTCTTGTGTTGGTTCCCCAACACTAACAAAAACTGTTGAAGTTTTGTGTATTGTACACAATTTTAATATAGATCACCACCACCCCTTGCTCAGGTAAGGCTTCCACAAGAGTAGGTTGGACAACTAAAACAACAGTCTCTTCAAATTTTACAAAATCAAACAATGGAAACTCCAGGTAGGAATATCAGCAGTCTAAGAAAAGACAGATTGCTACTTACTATAAAGATAAGATGCTAAGTTGCCTACATGCACAATTAAAACACAACTACAGAAGCTTTCAGTTTCAGCCTTCATCAGATAAAGGGAAACACACAACATTCATTCACACAAGCAAACACATCTTACACATGCTTGACCACCACCTCTGGCAGCTCAGGGCCAAGCTGCAGGAGTTGGTGATCATGTGTGCATGAGATGTGCATGCTTGTGTGAATGAATGGTGTGTTCTCTTTCTGACAAACACTGATGTGTGAGTGTCTTAATTGCGCCTGCCTGCAACTTGACGTATTATCTTTACAGAAAGTAGCAATCTTAACTTTTCTTACATTGTTCAAATTCTACAAAAGTTGTACATAGAGGTGTCAAATACTCATTTGCTATTCCTATCAGTTCCCATAGAATGAAAATATAATCTAGCAACCACATCAGCGGCAGCCATCCGCCTATTGAATTACAGCCAAGTGTTACTCATGGGCCATGATTGCCCAAATAGAAGCCTTCAAACAACCACTTACGGTACACCCCTCTACCACATGGAAAGAGTTTAATGGTGAGAGGAAGAGCATTTTCATAAAATCCCAAAACACATGTGGGTTATACGTCACACATTCCTTATATAAACTAGTGGCACGAAAATTGCCCAAGTCCTACCTATGCTATCTGGATACCTGAGAGCTCTAGATTTAAAAAAAAAAAAAAAAAAAAAAATTAAAAGTGTTAAAATTGTAAAGTCTAAAATCAATAAAATAAACCATTGTGTAACCAAGGACCATCCAAAGGGTATGGTGGTGAACAAATCCGTTTATGCCAACCTATCTGCCCATCTAATTTTTCCCGTATGACGTCAGATTAGCCAACCACTCAGCAAAAAACCCTAGCTTATCATAACAGTACGTGCACAGACCACCACCAGCTCCTATAAAATACACTATCTTACTTCTCATGAGGGGATAATAGACACAAAGTTCAAAATTGTATCTGTTCAAACAAGCCAAAAAACCAGTTGTTCCCACTGGAAGCCTGTTCATTAAAGACTGGGTGGGCAGCGTGCTGTATACGCGCGTAGATCTCCAAATCTTCAAGGTTATCTAAAATCTTCCTTTTTGGTTCTAAATGCAGAATCCTTAGGCTATCTTCTATCAGGGCCAGCTTATGGCAGTCTCCCTCATATGGCACTCCAGCCCACTATTATTACTGTAGTTATGCTCTCTAAACCTTGTGGCAAAATCCCTACCTGTCTGGCCAATGTATGTCCCAGCACATCCTCCACACATAATTTCGTATACACCGGATTGCTTAAACTTATCTGTTTTCCCTTCCTCCTTATGTCGTAATATTCCCCCCCAACTTCTTCCTTGTATGGAAGCATACGTGAACGCCAGCCTTCCTGAAGGCTCTAGTTCTTTTTTGGCAACATGGTCCAACATATTCCATTGACACAAACTTACTATTTAATTTTTTGCAGCCTGACTGCAACCTCTTGCCGAGAATTTTAGCTCCAAATTCTCATACAAATTTTTCCGAGTACCCGTTAGCCAGTCCTATCCTTACAATCATTTCAATCTCCCTATCAGTGGCTTCTTTGCTCAAATTAAATCTGTATAACCTGTTAAACATTGACGAAGAGAACGCCCTGAGTTTATACAGTGATATGAATGTGCCGCTTACCTTACATGCCCTGCAAGGCAAGAAACATGGAACTTGGCGCTGTGGAGAGATTTTTTGGACGCACTGTATAATAACTATAATTAAGGAACTTACAAAGAGAAAAAGAACAGAAAAATGTGGTAAAAGAAGAAACATATCGTAAGAATTAAAGGTAGCAAAATTGGAATTGTAGAATGTGGTGCATGTGGACTTGGTGAGAAGTCAAGGGTAACTGCCAATGTTTCAAGAGACAAGCTGTTAGTGTAACACACAAACTGGGAATACTTCTCGTATGTTACATGGCATGTCATTCTCCAGTCAAACGATAGAAAGAGTTGTGGTATGAGGGGAATTTGGAAGTAATTTAGTATGTTTGAGGAGATGCCTTGTCAGTGTCATTGTTTTGAGAATGCTATACTTCAGAATTGATTGCAAAGCTGTCCATAAAATAAACAAGAGGAGCTATAAGCACTCCTGTGTTACCGCCAGAATCCAGTTCTCTCTAGGAAGGTGTTATCCGAGCATTGTGTGGTGTGTTGGTATTCCATCTTATATAAAAATTTTGACGAGATCAAGAAGTTGTCACTGTTTTGCCGTGGTAGGATATCACAATAATCAAAGATGGGCCGAATTAGCTCTTGAACTATTTTTCCTTCTGCTGTACCTTGAATTTGATACAGCAAAAATATTTTTCTTAGCACATGGACCCATTTTACTTCATGGTTTGGAGAAATAGTTGTTAAATTTTCCAATAAAATTTGTGTTTCTGAGATGAACTGAGACTTACTGCTCCAACAACACCCCCCGCCCCCCCCCCCTCCCCAAACTATTTTCCTAGTCCAAATCCCCCACGCCCAGACTCCTAAGCCTTTTAAGGGTATACCTAATATACCAGAACCTGCTGGTTCTCATGGTCTTGAAAAATTGACATGTTAGATAGCTACAAGGCAGGTATTATTCTGGATCTTACAGTGCACAATGGGGCATGGTTATCATATTGATTGAGAAGTCTGCATGTGAAATGGAGCTCATTTTTCTGTTGTTATGGAAACAGTTTGCTGTCAATTTGCAATAAAATGTTGGAAGCTTCCGGTAATAATTTAAGCATATTTATGTGATTCAAATCCCAATAGAAATTAATTTGTGTTTTTTTTTTATGGGTACACCATATTGAGAGTGTTTCAAAAATAGTTACAAAATTTGGAGATAGGTTCCTTACAACAAAACATAAAAAAATTCATATAAACATATGTCTGAAATCCTTAATTTTCAAGTTATTCAGTAAGCATTCTCAGTTGCACTCAGATTACTCAAGAACTAGATGATAACACGACTAACAGCTGCAACACTATTATCTCCACCCTACCTCTGCAGGTCCACAGGACACATGCAGACGAGATTTGAATGTGCTGCCAACCTTACACACCCTGCAAGGTGAGATGGGAGACACTGTGGAGAGACTTAGCGGGTGCATGGTATAGGATGTTTCAAAAAGATTCACAATTCTACATGTGAGTTACAGATTCACGTGTAGTCATTTTTAACTCCTTCTTGTCTGTGTGTTCTACAGTTCTGACATGGGTGCATACAACCCTAGATGTTCTTGCATCCTAAAACAAAACAAACAATCACATAAAAGAAAATATTTAGCTCTGGTATAATGTAAATAGTTTAAGGGTAAAGGAGACAGACACCTACCGAGTAATGAAAGTATGACACACAAAAAAGAATGAAAATGTCACTATCTTTCAGATGAATCTTTTAACAATGTAGAGTGCTCCCTCCTACACACACACACACACACACACACACACACACAAAAATTCCTGTGCAACTACATTGTATCAGCTGAATGCACAATGCTGGGACTCTTTTAAGTTTGCCAGGTAGAGACATGGGTGAGAGTAGAGAGAGGGAGGAGAGGAATGCAGGAGGGAGCAGCAGCATTTGTACAACATAGGAATGCAATGTTCAGGCACCAGAGCTGGTGAGTTTGTGCAGTGCACAAAACTATGCAAAAGAGTGGATTGTGAGATGGTGCAGAACACAGAAAGATGAGAATGTTGGTTGTGGAAAGTGCATTACTTAGATTGAGGCCGGAGGATTACAGGAATGAAGGGTGTGTTGCAAGGATAACCCTCATCTATGTACTTAAGAAAAGCTGGTGCTGGAGGGAAGGATCCATTGAACTCAAGCATGTTGTGCTCAGCAACTTGTTCTTCTAATGAGGGGCCAAGTCTGTACTTAGCCACAGTTTGCTGGTGGCCATTCATTTACATAAAAAGCTGTGCAGGAATTACAGCGGAGCTGGTATATGACATGGCTGTTCTCATATTGCTCAAGGACAATTTCCTGCTCATCCATAACCATCCTGAAAATAGAAGCACCACATTAAGAACAAAAGACCATAGTTCTTAATGTTACTCAGGAACACATTAACCAACTTCTCCACTAGAAATCCAGTGGCAAAACAAGTGAATTTCAAGATGTAATCCATGCAAAAGTCACACTTTTTGGATGACTTCCAGCATAGATGACTACTGGAACACACAAAAATATGGCATTTTTGACGTACATTAAACATCTTCCATCATATCAATTTGGAATATAACGTGTTGGAACTGAGTAGTACATGCACCTGTCTCATTTTTTACTAATTCTTGTAGCACAATTCTTAATATTATTTTCTTAATTTTGCACAATGGAACAGTTTCTTGCTTAGTCCTTATAGTACTCATAAAAATTTATACGTCTTGAGTGGTGAAAACGTTTTCCTTACATCTGGCATACAATTCACAGTAATTACTAAGCTCTTACTTATATTTAGACAGAATTGGGCTTGTAAGATATAGTCCCAGTGGTTTCCTGTGTGCCAAGTATACCGTACTTGATGAAGTCCATTAAATGTAGCAATGCAAACTGATAATGCACAAATGTCTGAAGTTTTAAGATTCCTGTTCTCTTACAAACCTGAAGTGGCAAAGAGCTATAAGCAATTATATTATCTGGCAGTTTCCCGAAAGATTCACGCCATTGAAGAAATCTTTATCGAGAGATTGGACCACATTGGTTGTTTTGGGAGGAGTCTGACATATATTGACAGTCTGTCTGTTGTTTTGAAAGGCAGGTGTCATTATGTCCGAGTAAAGAGTCCAACAAAAGCAATGGAGTATTTCTTTCGGGTGGTAAGAAACATTTCAGATTAATTGTTGAAAATTACCCTTTGCCATTTTCCAATTTTGATATGTCAGGTACAAGATTGGTGGATGTAAAGAGTCCTTTTTTTAAAATTTTTGGTAACTACCTTGAGTTGAGATTCTTGAAAAACAGATATTGATGTGGAAATAGTAATTCCCTTATACTTCTCACTGACAGTATTTCATACCATTGTCATAGCATTCAAAGATTTAACAACTGACTCTTTTTGCTGCAAAAGTGCAGTTTGCCAAAGATTCCTTCTCGAAATCAGATTTGTTAATATTATACATAGCAGGCTTCATTTTTGCATCAGTTATGGGTTTCTCTATTGTATTATCGATTAATGGCATTTCGTCGCTATGTTTATTTGAAGTAAACTTTGTAATTCCACATGTGTTCAGTTTCCTGCATCTGCTTAACCAAAGCAAAGAAAACCAGAAACCATGTTCATCTCAATTGCAGTTCAAAGAGCACCCAGTCTCTGGTCTCTATCAGTAATGGTACATTGCCTTCCATATGGGGTACTAAATGTTTTGAGTAGATTGCCTTTCACACTTTTCCGAGTTTCGTTTTGGTACATATTTGTTTCTTTGCATCATTCTTTTCATTTAGCCAAAAATTTACAGCCTTTTCCTTGCCATAGAAAGCTATTGCATACTCTGGACTCTTACTGGCACAGCTGTCACCCCTCAAACATTTCGATGCTTTGTTTGGATGAATGTCCCAGAAATCAATCAGAAAAACACATTTCAGCTTCCAGTTGTAGTGAGCGATTTCCCATTGTATACAATGTTCTTCACATTTCACCTGTCCAAGATAGAGACCATTAACTGGATTCCACATTATGTCGAACTTTTGAACCTGCACCAAAAGATTCTATTAGCAAGCATATATTTTTAAAAAACAAAAAAATGAACACAAATTTAGTTTTATCTATACAGTTGACACCAGAACTGCAGAAGGAACAGGTAACTATTGATGTTTCTTGATGCTAACAGTCACTTGATAGCTTATGTAATGATTTGTGTCTTTATCCATATATGGATGTGCTACCTGGTGAGGAAGGCCATTGGTAATATTAAACAATATTTTTTTAAAATATTTGCAGTGTGTTTTAGTAGCTAAAATTTTGACATGGAATGTGTCTAGTTGTATTCTTCCTACAAAGAAGAATTCAGGGTAGTTACATCATGTCAGGTGAGACCGTTCCCTTGTTACCTTTAGTGTCATTTTTTACTTGTTTGTTGCCTCATGTTACATTTGAATTCATCCCCTTGTGTTATGATTGTGGTGATATTACTGAAGATCATTATTCATATTTCAAAACTGTTTCTTACAGGTTACATGTGTGGAACGCTGTGCAGCCAAAGAAATATCGTTAAATAACAGGTTTATTAAAGTCTTCCTTTCTGTAAGAGAAACAATGAAACCAATGTAAAATGTTGTAACTGTGATACATGAATTACTTTGTAACAGAAAATGAGGATAAAACTAGTATATCAATCATCTCTCATTGTAATGGTAATAGTCATACATGCTAGTGGATTTTAGCACTGTGAAGATGATCATCATTTGAAATAAAACTATTTTTTACTTGCTTAACACACAGTGTATCTTATTATCTTGAAACAAATGTGGTAACTTGGGAACTCTTTTCCTTTCAAGACCATTTTTAATTTGAGGTCATTACTTATATTGTAACTGAAATTTAACACTAAATAAATAAACTGTTTCATGGTAAGATATGTAGGTGCTAGTTGAGACTATCCCTTCTGTGTGTTGAAATCATTGCTGCAGAATTTGTGTTTCACCAAAATGCACATTAGCAGTAGACAAGAAAATCTTTAAACCCCCCCCCCCCCCCATTGTTGCGCTCTCCTTATTTTTTCCATATTCATGCATTTTCTGTTCTTACAAATACAGTAGTGAACATCTCATGTGCCAGCCTACATCACCTGTAACTTGTGTGAGCCTAACAGCACACACACAAACCATCCATATTCCCCAAATGGTGTTTGTACTGTTTGACATACTTTCTTTTTGCCAGAAAATCACAAATAGGCAAATAACTTAGTGTGTTCAGCACATCATCATTCTCCACCATATCACTTTTCAGGAACATTCATTAATTACATAAGCTCAAAATATGGAAGGGAGGAGTGCGGCAATGAAAATCTCGCATCAGATTTTTTAATTCAGAGTATATACATCATTATAACAGATAACATTCTGTTGTACATAGTTAATTCCGAGCAATCTTTTTGGCCCCTCTGAACTGAATGTTTTACCCTGTGTGTTCCCAAGATTCCTCTATTTGAAACAAATGCCGCGCAAGCATTAAATTTCATTCAGGGAGTTCTCTACTGCACCAGTCAAAAAGCACTGTGTTGTCAGTTGTGATATTTTGCGATGCATTTAAAGCCGATGAATTTGTATTTAAATTTTTACAATGCATATGTTAACTGGCTTACAGATAAGTCAAAATACATGTGCAAGCAAGAGATTAATCGGTTGTGGGAGGAAGCTAATGTGAAGTTCACTGATGAGAATTCCATTAGTGATCATATAAATTAAGAGACTGAAAGACTACTAAATCATACAGTTCAAAGGACGTACAAACAATGTTGTCTTTCATCTGCAAAGTAAAGGTACAGTGATATTTAATGTACATAATCCATACATATTACAAAGTGTGAGAGTGTGTGTAATATATTTCACTGACAGTACCCACATATGCCACTACATCTACCTACACAGTATCATCACTGAGGTACGTGAAAGAATGCCGCATCATGCACGCAGTTTGAATGCATTTACTACTAAGATAGCCCTATAGTTCAGTCCACTAAAGCAAATCCTTGATGTCCAGGAGCACTTTTGACAGCCTGCTGCAACTGTAAAGCACAAATGGCTGTAGGCGAAAACAATAGATGTCTATAGAGCTATGAAGAGGTGTTGCCAAAGAGATGTTTATAAAATAGTATTGCAGACACACAAAGCAGCTGTGCCCCGCATACAGAAACTGTCCTTAATAATTTTTCTTGTTTTGGATACTGTACTTTTCGATTATGCGTATTTCGTTGTACTACTGTTTCACAGTACCAGAACGTTTTCACAGAAACATGGAAATGAATATTTTTGATACTTCAACTACAAGTACAGTTTATTTTTGTTTTCGTTTCTAATAGAAAACTGGCAGGATGTTTACCTGGGCAGAGCTGGGTTTGTCAGCTTGTATGCCAATAACATGTTAATTATTTAATGAACCTTCAAAACAGTTAATAATATTTTTGTGGAGCCCTTTTGTCTCTCTGTCTCATGGTTTAAAACAAACTACCGCTTGATACACTTGACTAAAAACAATTTAATAAAATCCTGTTTTATTAATAAACATTTAAAACAAATAAAACTCATTTTTACATATTTTTGCCTGACTATGGATATTGTGTGTGTGTGTGTGGGGGGGGGGGTTCCAAATTTGAAGGAAAATCCCTCGTGTAATTAATGGACATCCCTTTACTTATTAACCTAATTTCCTACCATAAATATGAATGAACTAAATGCAAAGTATAGCCTTTACTGAAGTACAGGTAGTGGGAGAACCATCCGAGATTATGGCATGAGAAAAATTTCTAGAAGTGTTAATAAAGCTTTAGAAAATTTCTTTGGTACAAAAACATTCCATCTCCACAACAAATGTGTAACTAAATAGGCCAATGTTGTCTGCAGTAAGTGCTCACAGATATGACTGCACACCACTATTGTTGGCATTTACTAGCAAGAAAATCACTTCCAGTGCAATATTCCTAAAACAATTTCATTGTTCTCTTAAAATTCTGATTACACTAATACCACAGACCTAAGAGGGGATTTCTATTATATTTCCCATATTACAATTCGATCTGCCAAGATATACAAGGCAGTTTTACAATTCTTGGAATTTGTTAAGGTAGTGTAGTATTATTACTGGGAAAGTTGAAAAGTATCACATTTATTACATGGTCAAATAAAAATTAATAATAAACAATTTCTTTGCAGTTATAAACAGACAAAAAAACTTTCATGTCAAGTCAATCTTCAGCAGACAAGCCAGTTCTTACATACTAATACATAACTAAAGCTACTGAGACTCAAAATTACAAATTTCATTCTTCATAAAATCACAGTAATATATATACATGCATTAAAAACATTCACAGTAAGTACAGTACATTGCTTCTTCCCCAACTGAAAAATATAAAAATGTTAAGATAAATTATGAAATTTATTTACATGGTGGGGAGAGCACAACAAAAAGATAAATGTGCTGAAAGGGGTACAGAGAGAGATAGCCCAATGTTACATTTTGCTTATTTGTTTATATCAGTATTTTTTAATATCAAAGGACACCTGTAACTATTGTATTGTGAAGAGGATATCTTCATTTTTAGGCAAGAAATGAGCACATAAGAAAATAAGTGTAAATCACAGGAAAATGTTCAGTCCAAATTTTCCTGTACTTTTTCATTGTATCATTACTTCAGAATTCATACATAATCAGCACATGGTTTACAAAGTGATTTTTCTGAACTGATAATATTAAGGCGCATATGTTAGTCACAGAAAACTATAGCATGCTGCCAACACTGTTCTTGTACAGTCCTGCAAGCACCCTTGCTGCCAAAAGCAAATGGTCACGTCTGGAAACACCAGTCACTGCCTGATGCCACTCTGAGTGATGCACCTGCAAAGACCAGTAACTAGTGTAAGCCCAGTATAATAAATGTGTGATGACTAAATGTAATATTTGGTGGGAAAGACATTAAAATTTGATCTCAAAATGTAAGAAAAAGCAGCAAAGTTCAGTTACTAACCAGTCATAAAGGTAGCTATGATATAAAGAATAAATGTTTGTATTAAAAATTGAGCAAGGTACATTTTTCCTGTGTTCTAACTCTGAGTGAAATAAAAGTCACAGAACAGACAGGAGGCTACTCATATTAGCAAAACTATTTGCACGGCATATTAGGGCATAGCTGCTTTCCATATAGTGTGACAAGTTTCGTCAAAATTGAGTGAACTCATTGCAGTTTGCAGGCACTTTATTACACATATTTTTTTGCACTTCACTGGAAAAGTCACGTATAATGTTGGGCACAAAAGAAAGATAACATGCTCAAATTTGTGTTCATCACAAGAGTTTTCAACATTAGTGGTTGTCACCTTCAACAATGGACCCACACATATCTACATTTATAATTTCCACTGCTCATAACTTTTCTCGAAGTTATTTTCTGTGAGACTGTACGAGCGCCACCATTTCTGTCCTCTGATAAGCCACAGGAAAAGATTTCTTTTTTTTCTTTTTTATGCCAGGTTTCCATCACATTTTATTTCCTTTGGCATATACTTGTCAATGAGTGGTACTTTAACACAATGTTAACACCGAGGGCATTAGAAGTTGTGCACTAGAAATCGGAAATGAGAGCACATTTTAAGAAATTTCCCAATGTATTTCTTGTACATGTAAACAGGTTTTGATGTCATGATACTGTAGCCCTCTTGCAATACGGGCCAATAATCTCCTTTATATACAAGAGTGTGACTTCTAGTCAAAGCAAATAGTATACGAAAAATAGGTAGCCTGCAACTTGAAACGTGAGGAAAATTCTGTCATTTAATTTGGGCTGAATCTCTAATTTGCTGTTAATAGCATAGAGCTGTATTGAACACAATACTTGCAATATGGCAACAAAGAGGAAATCTCAAGCCTGAGAATATTTCACTGGGTCCCACAAAAGTGGGGGGGGGGGGGGGGGGGGGATGGAACAAATATTTCTTCCCGGTATATTATTGAGGAGCTGAAACACAAGGGGCATATTCTGCCATTTGAAGAACCACGAAATATTTCAAAGCAGTCATGCAAGTAGCTCTTCTTCGCGGGTCACTAGTGCAGGTATGACCAATAAAGCACCACCATGAACAAATGTGTTGTTTCTTCTGTAATGCTGGATCTTCCCTCTGTTCAGCAGAAATGTCATTAAATGTACCAATAACAGATTACATCCACAATGCTGTGTTCTGCTACAGGGTTATCTTGCCCCAAGTACTGTGATTTATTTTTGACAGGATTTCTTTGCAGTATCCTCCTATAATTAACTTCTTACATACTTACATAAGAATGCAATGTATTTCAACATGTAGATATTTCAGCTTAAAGCTTGTGCTAAGAGGAATTTGTACAGTAGATTGTAGATGCTGCAGAACTTGTTTTACATGTTTAGTACACAAAATAATTACAAATTAAAAATTGCGTAATATAAAATTTAAAGTAGTAATATATTTCAGATGCACAATAATGTTTTGGACATATGAGATTTCATTTTTCTTTTTTTATAATAATTTCTGTGATCAAATTATCTTGCTGAGATGGACTGAACATATTTGGAAATTAAGTGTTCTGATACAAATGCAATTCAGCATAGGTTAGGTGGAGATGTATTACTGACAGTATCAATACAGTGAGACAGCTGATTAACCAAGATATTACTTATTAAGCGAAACACGTCCAGGAAACTAAAATAGGAGAGAGCATACATTGCGATTAAGCACCTTCATGAACAAATGTCATGTTCCTTCTGCAATACTGGATCTTCCCTCTGTTCAGCAGCAATGTCATTTAATATACCAATGGCTGAGATCATATCCAAACTGCTATGTTCTTCACAAGTTTCCTTAAAAGGCAGTTGGCATCTTTGTGCTTGTGTCCATTTTTGTATTCAACTGTTTTGTCTTATATCTAGAACTGTCAGTTTCCTTTGCTCCAGTTGATGCCTTCAGATTAGTCAGCTAGCGTAGAGAATGGTGGTCCATCAAAACAGTGAATGGTTTCTCAAATAAACACACCCAAAACTTGTTGATGATGGTCGAAACAATTGCAAATCACTCTTTCTCGGTTGCAGGGAAGTTCCTCTTGGATTTTGAGAGTACTATGAAATCATAAGCTGCACCTTCCTGAATTTGTACTAGAACTGCATCAATCCCATAACCACTAGTACTGGTGTGAAATTGTGTCTTGGCATTCACATCATATATTGCTAGTACTCGAGAAGATGTTAGTGTTTCCTTAAGAACAATGAATTGTTCCAGGAAAATATGGCATCTCCCTGCAGTAGTTCTTGCAAGGGGCACGTCTTGGAACAGAAGTTTTTGCTGAGTGCCAGTAGTACAAGCACATTCTGAGAAAACTTCTCACATCACGAATGTGCTGAGGAGTCCAAAATCTGTGACTACTGTTATTTTTTATGGATCGGTTTGGACTCAGATTGCCATTCACTAGGTGCCCCAATATGAATTTTTTTTTTTCCGGGAAGAGGCAGCTTTTTGGATTCAGGTAGAGGCCCGCAGTCTGAATACTTCAACAAAGTTATCAGAGAGCCTAGATGTTTTGACAAATGTCTTTGGAAGAAAATGACTATCATCCAGATAGCAAAGACACATCCACTTAACCCTAGAGCAAATGTGCTGGTGTATTTTATACACCGAAGAGTCAGGTTTTGCCTGCTATGGAAAAATACCAAGCCCTGTGGCCATTTAATTGATGATATCTTTCTAGTCATTGTTTAATTTATGTTTAGCTGTGGCAGAGCAATTTAGCATCAACTAGACAAGGGCTACGATAAGATATTCCTGGAACCGCAATAGTGGTGTACTGTATATACCACCTGCCTGACTCCAATTGTCAACGTTATCTCTTGTACATTTACACGAAGTAGTGTGGTAAAAAGCAATGTACTTTAGAGACATCGGCTATTATACTTCATTAGCTGCTAGGCGATTTCATCTCAAATAATACAGGTTAAAAAAATTATCAGTGATAGAGCTCTTGAAATTGTTTTTAATAAAAGCCTTGTTCACAATATTATCAGACATGATTAACATATACACGCTTCTGAGCTTTTTTCCATCTTTAATTCCAAAACAATAAACTACAAAAATTTGTAACTTTTAGCAAACTTCAAAATTATATTTTGAAAATTGATGTTCACTGTCTGTTCATGGTCAGCCACTCTTGGCCGGTCTCTCAGTATGACACAATTACATTTCACACCTCTTTCGGTGTTGGTTGTAAGGTTAAACAGCTTCATTTGTTGCCATGTCAATCAGTAATCCTGGCAATTGTGAAGTGGGCTCAGTTATTCAGTTCTTACATGCAAAACATGTTTGTCCTGCTGAAATTCACCAGCAGCTTGTTGAAGGTTACAGTGCAGGTGTAATGAATGATGGAATTGTGCATAAATGGTCTAGGCTATTTAATGAAGGAAGGGCAAATGTTCATGATGAGGCAATTCACCAAAACAGTTGCTTCACTATTGACTATTACAAGGACTGAAGAACATAAAACAATGCGAATGGCATGTTCTTTGTCTGTTTTGGAGTGCTATCATAAGGATGATAACAAGTTCTTGAGTCACATTGAGACAGGTGATCACACGTGATTGCACACTACACTCAATCCAGTGAATGGCATCACTCAAATTCCTTGATGAAACCACGAAAATTCAAACAAGACCTTCAACATGGAAAATCATGGTCACGGTTATTTCGGGCTGGAAAGGCATTCTTCTGTTAGACTTTTTGCCAAGACGAATGACAACAAATGCTGAGACATAAATGGAAAAAAAATAATTGTGTGGCATTCAGGGCCAGGAGATCCCATCCGGGATGTTCGGCTGCCAAGTTGCAAGTCTTTCTTCAGGTAACCCCACATTGAGCGACTTGTGTGTCGGTGACGATAACACAAAACCCAGTCCATGAATGGAGAAAATCTCCAACCCGGCCGGGAACCAAACCCAGGCTTGCTGCATGGTAGGTAAACATGTTACCACTCAGCTAAGCAAGCGGATTGCTGATAGGTACTGTGAAACATTATTAAAGCTTAGGCACGATATTCAAATTCACTAGTGGGGATCACTCTCTAGCAGTATCGTTCTGCTTCACGACAATCCTCGGTCTCATGTTGCAGCAAGAACAAAGATGCAACTGAACAAGTTTTATTGGGAATTACGGGCTCATTCACCATACAGCCTTGACTTAGCACCATCAGACTTTCATCTGTTTCCAAAACTTATGGAATTTCTTGGTGGAAAGCACTTGGAAACTGGTGACGTTGAAAGAAACTGAGAAACTGTTACTAACTGTTTAAAAGTCAGGTGGCAGAGTTCTTTGTGCTGGGACCCAAAAGCTGGTGCCACAACTTGACCAGTGTTTAAATGATCCTGCAACTATGTTAAAAAAATGTGCTTATTGTAGTTTGTGATACAATTTACGCTCATAAATAAAGTTTCTCTAACTCCATTACAAATCTGTTCTTACTTTAAAGATGACCCTCACATTTATACATAAAGATGAGGAAATGTGAAATTTTTTGATACTTTGTAAGTTTTTACTAAAAGCTTCATCCTGAATATTAAAATTGCATGGTATACTAGCTGGTCATTGTACTTATGGAAGACACTATTACAGTGCGCAATATTTGGTGATGCAAAATTTGAGAATTTTTTTATTTTAGACCTAGCTACTCTCAAGGTTTTAATAAAAAAAATTAAACTGATTTTGAGTAAACGTAATGCATAACTGGTATATCTTCGTCAAAATGGCCGCGCAGTTCAAGGCACCACGTCACGGATTGCGTGGTCCACCCGCTGGAGGTTTGAGTCCTCCCTCGTGTGTGTGTGTGTGTTTTCTTAGTGTAAGTTAGTGTAAGCAGTGTGTAAGTCTAGGGACCAATGGCCACAGCAGTTTGGTCTCTTAGGAATTCAGGAATTCACACACACACAACACAGCACTGCTGAAAAGTGTTCATGTCCCCCCCCCCCCATCTACTCTTCAATGAATTTTTATAGCTGAGCTGAATTTGTACATGGACAAAGACAATCCAACAAGAGCTATACTTCAAAACCGGGAACTGCGTACTGATCTGTTGACAACGGCCATTTGAAAGAATTTGCCGGACTATGAGGTAAAGTTGACAGTTACATCTTGCAGCTCATGTGGGACACTAATTATTTGTCCCACCCACCACTGATTGTCATCCACACACGAAATTTAGTTGTTCACAACAAACTGGGGTATCTGCCCAGAGTGGCAATTTCAGGGGGTGCAAAATTCATATTGTTGAAGAAAAAAACCATGTCACACAAAGTGCCTAGCATCGAATGCACATTCGTCTATTGTTTCTTCATATGATTCTGAAATGCACTGCTGTTCGCTTTTGAAAATTTCTGAACACATTCTAAGTTGATATATGAAATAATCATAAGTTGATTTTTAAATGTGTTCATAGTGTATGTGATGTCTCTGCCAGTAGAATCCCTGTCATATCTAGAAATAAAAAAGTTTTCTGCAGACAAAAGGAGACGGGGCTAAACGATAGGAGTTGAGCCAAATAAACCCAAACAGGTGAATGCCAATCACTGTTTGTTTATGTGGTTGATTCGATGTGCGAATGATAAACACTGTTATAATTATTAGCAAAATTCATACATTCAAACTACCAGTGTGGAAATGAACAACTAACAGCAATAACAGGTAAGAAAGGTTACATTATCTTCTTGGTGTCTCCAAAAAATGAAATTTTGAGAGAAAATTTTTGCCAGATTGCTACACTTTTGGGACAGTTTTAAAGTCCTTGATTAGCAGCCACTCAATACTATTGTCAGAATAGTGCGGAAAAAGCATTGTAGGAACACGTAATAATGCCTAACCGGAGAATAAACGCAGAATAACTAAAATGGTGATTCTGGCAGGGTTAGTGAAGTTAACCGGAGAATAAGTACTGACAATGACCAGAATAGTTACAGAATTAGTAATGATAAGAGTGTTTGTTAGAATGAGGAAGGAGAAGGAACAGTGAAATCCCACATGGAAGAATACGACAATTCCAAATTTATATAAAAATTGGAGTTTGCACATCCAATCAACCACATAAACAAACAGTGATTGGCATTTACCCGTTTGGGTTTATTCAGATCAGCTCTTTTCGTATAGCCCCGTCCCCTTTGGTCTGCAGAAAAGTTTTTTTTATTTCTATGTGTGACAGAGATTCTCCTGGCAGACACTTCACATACACTACGAACACATTCAAAAATCAACATATGATTCGTTCAGATATCAACTTAGAATGTGTTCAGAAATTTTAAAAAACAAACAGGGGTGCTTTTCAAAATTATATGAAGAATCAATAGATGAATGTGTGCTGGATGCTAGGCACTTTGTGAAACATAGTGTTTCTCTTCAAGAATATGAACTTTGACAATCAATGGTGGGTGGGACAAATAATTAGTGACCCATACGAGCTGCAAGATGTAACTGTTTCCTTTATGACACCCCATGGTCCGGCAAATTCTTTCAAATAGCCGTTGTCAACAGATCAGTGTGCAGTCCCCATTTCTGAAGTACAGTTCTTGTTGGATTGTCTTTGTCCTTGTACAAATTCAGCTCAGCTGTAAAAGTTCAGTGACGAGGAGATGGGAAAAAAAAAACAAATGAACTCTTTTCAGCACTGCAGTATTGATCGTTACAGGATAGGCTATTTTAATTCATAGAATGTCATACAGAAATAAAGTCATGACAGAAGACAATAAAAATTGAGAATATCAGAAACAGAAAAATGTATGTACAAAGTATTTTCTATAGTTAATTTTTTTATAACATGTTGGAGGAAAATGAACAGTTGTTTTCTCACTCACCTAGAAGGCTACAAAATAATTATTTTGACTAACATATGCTTGTTTTGCGTTACGTTTACTCAAAATCAGCAAACCATTTAATTTTTTTTAACCTTGAGAGTATTCACCAATTTCGCATCACCAAAAATTGCTGACTCTAATAGTGCCTTCCATAAGTACAATGACCAACTAACATACCCTGCAATTTTTAGAATGTTCAGGCTGGGGGTTTTGCAGATTTTCTCATCTTTATGTAGAAATACGAGGGTCATTTTTAAACTAAGAAGAGACCTGTAATGGAGTTAGAGAAACTTTATTTACAAGCATAAATTGTATCACAAACTACAATATGCACATTTCTTCAACACAGTCAATGGAACATTTAAACATTAGTCTAGCATCAAAGAACTCTGCTGCCTGACATGTTTAACAGTTAGTAACAGTTTCTTTGAAGACGTCATCAGTTTCGAAGTGCTTTCCACCAAGAAATTCCTTAAGTTTTGGAAACAGATGAAAGTCTGATGGTGCTAAGTCACAACTGTATGGTGGATGTGCCCGTAATTCCCAATAAAACTTATTCAGTTGCATCTTTGTTCTTGCCGCAACGTGTGACCGAGCATTGTCATGAAGCAGAACGCTGCCGCTAGAGAGCAATCCCCACCAGCGATTTTGAATAGCACGCCTAAGTTTTAATAATGTTTCCAAGTACCACTCAGCAGTTCACTTGCTTAGCTGAGTAGTAATGTGTCTGTCTACCATGCAGCAGGCCCCCGTTCGGTTCCCAGCCGGGTTGGAGATTTCCTCCACTCATGGACTGGGTATTGTGTTGTCCTCACCGACACACAAGTCACCCAATGTGTTATCACCTGAAATAAGACTTGCAACTCAGCAGCCGAACTTCCCGGGGTCTCCCAGCCATGAATGCCAATGATTATTTCATTCCATTCCATTTACGTCTCAGCATTTGTCATCATTCCTCTTCGCAAAAAGTCTAACAGAAGAATGCCTTTCCAGTCCAAAAAAATTGTGACCATGATTTTCAGTGTTGAGGTCTTGTTTGAATTTTCGTGGTTTCATCAAGGAATTTGAGTGACGCCATTCACTGGATTGAGTGTAGTATGCAATCACGTGTGATCACCTGTCTCAATATGACTCAAGAACTTGTTACCATCCTTATGATAGCACTCCAAAACAGACAAAGAACATGCCATTCGCATTGTTTTGTGTTCTTCAGTCAACATTCTCGGCACCCATCTCACACACACACATTTTCTGTAGTGAAGTTTGACTGTAGCAATGTGAAACACTATTGAATTGCCTCATCAACTTTTCATATCAAGTCTTCAGTCCTGACAATAGACCGTACAGATCATTCTTCATCATGAACATTTGTCCTCCCTTCATGAAACATCCTACACCATTTACGCACAATTCCATCATTCATTACACCTGCACCATAAACTTCAACAAGCTGTTGATGAATTTCCGCAGGACCAACTTGGCTGCGACTTGCAAGCTAGCAGGTAAGGCACTTTTTCATTTACCCAGATTTCCTGGACAGCCCACTCATCACGATACATGGAACAATCTTGAGAGGAGGCAGCATGGTTGCCATTGCAGTTGATACAGCGGGGAGAAGAGAGCGGACAATTGCCCTTGTGAGCATCCCTACCACAGGTTACACATTTGGCCGGATATCGACAGGACACTCAAGTGTGGTTGAAACGATGACACTGGTAGCAGCGCATCAGGTTATGTACGGTTGGACTGTGATAACTTCATAACCCGCTTTGATCTGGGACAGAAGCACCACTCCATCAAAAGTGAGAAAAAGAGTGTGTGTGGGCACTAAGGACGCATCTACCTTTTTCATCACCTGATGGACTGCAATGACACCCTGAGCAGAGAGGTAAGTTTGGATTTATGCCTCAGTCAGACCATCGAGCAGCCTAGTGTAAGTAACACCATGGGAAGAATTCAGAGTTCTGTGGGCCTCTACATGAACAGGATAACTGTAGAGAAGTGATGCTGCAAGGAGTAGTTGTGCTTGAGACTCAGAAGTAGTCTCCAAAAGTAAAGTGCCATTGCCCTTTCTGAATAAGAAATGGATTTACCGTTGTGAAGGACTGACTGTCTTCAGTACGTCAATATAAGAGGAACTGTAGTGCAACTGGGTTGGTCTTTGAATCTTGAGCTTCATTCTATTTAAGTTCGGTAGATGTTGACTGTGATGATGATTGGTTCATTGCATGAAAATACCCCATGACTGACAGCGTCCCCGATGGTACAGTCCTTCCCACTGCGGTTGCTCCCTCGGAGGGGCCTCACCCACTTTAGGTGATGGTTCACGACTCAGGTCACACCACCTGAACACCTGACAGAGGGACCAAACAGCAATTTGGGAAGGTAGCAGCTCAGGCAATCACCCCTCCCCCATCCTGGCCTGTCAGGGGGTACGTGCGAACCCTACTGTCGACCCGGGGCTATGAATTACGCGTTACCCAGTCACCTATTAAATGTCAGATGTGTAAGATGGCCTTCAGGAGTGCACAGGGAGGAAGAAGTGAAAGAGGAAACTCAAACACCAAAGTGGACGAAGGACAGGAGAAGGTGAACTAAGAAAGAAAAAGGAAACGAAAAACAGTGGAGAGTACTATGATATTGACTACTGAAAATGTAGAACACATTTCCAAAAACAGTCCAGACCTGTTCCACAAGGGAGAGGAAAAAGAACAGCAAGAGAATAGATGTGCAGCACGGATGGGAAAAGATGCTGCAAATGCTGGGGCCCTGGGGTAGCCAAGCACGAAACCTGTCAAAGACTGGCGAGCTCCCTTGGGGAGGTATGTTACTATGTTACAGGAAATTCTCTGTGTAGCATTGCAGACATGTACATACAGGGAGATACCAAATTAATTCCATAACTATTTTTGAGGTGATGATTAAAACTTAATGACTACCTCAAGTAGTGCCTTACAAATTTTTTGGTTTCAAAACCAAGTCACGATGCACATAGTCAATTTAAGTCTCTCACAACAGACCTTACTCCTATTTTTAGTTGGGCTTATCTACTTATATCTTATGCTGCAGGCATCATATTCAATAGGAGATTGTACGAGAGCTTCACAGGACTACAGCAATCTAACTGTATGAGAACCCCTGAGATGGTTTATAAAGTAAATGTCTTGAGGGACCCTACATTCAAGTTAGCTTCATATCAATAAGATGCTATAGGTTTTTTCCTGACTGTTAAAGCTTCATTCCTCCAATAATAATTTATGTAGGACTGAAAGAACAGCAGAAAATAACAAGGGCACAGAACAGCTTAGCTTATTAAAATTAGATAATCAATTACACAGCAAAGACAACAGTAATTGAAACAACTCCTTCAGACAGAATTTTCTCCTCAAAATGGTTGAGAAGACAGCAACAGAGAGAGAGAGAGAGAGAGAGAGAGAGAAAAGTACTTCCAAAGTTAACACCATAATTATTAATTTATATCCAAGCTGCAAAATCAGAGCTTATAACTCATCTTGACTGGCTAAAAGTATCTTACAAAAACAACAAACAAAAAATAATTTCAATAGTACAATACACACACTCCAAATGATTATATTTACCTCCAAATTGCTGGCCATCAGGCTTCCAATAGTCACAGCATAGCCCGAACTCAGCAGAGGATAATCAGAAGGTGTGTCATCCCTTGCTAAATCCACAACAGTGGATGGTACAGGTGTTGTTCCAGTAAAAGTGTGTAGAGTTATTTTGTGACCAGGGTCATCCAATGTTAGCAAGCCTAAGTCGTACCACCTGAAAAGAATGAAACAACAGATCTAAAAACAATGTAATGCAGTTTTGTTGCATGTTTACACTTCATAGGAAAAAAACATTTGACTTGGTTATATTTAGTAGAAATACATTAAATAACAGCTGCCGAGAATACTAAAAGAGGTAAAATATTGAAGCATTTGGCTTTAAGTTTGATCTGGAGATAAGGAACAAGGAAGAGAATGAGATGTCTAAATTAAAGGAACGACAGAAAATGGAAAAGGCTCATTAAAACAGGGATTTGAAGAAAGGAAACAACAGAAGTGTGGTGGGGAAGCAAAACATACAAGGCTTGAAAACAGTTAACACATATGTGTCAGACTAGGACTATGATTTTGACCTTTTACTGATTTTACTTGTTAAGCCATTTGTGCATCTGGTCTCTTGTAGAGCTGATAAGCATAATGATATGATAATTGCCCATTCATGCTTCACTGGTTCAAAAAACTCTATTACTGATCCCACCATGAGCCCAGATATTTTCCTATGCTTTGAATTTTACTGGTTTCTCTCTAGATCTGTAATTTTGGAATTTGACTCGGAAGCCCTGTCTTGTAAAAGTTCCTGTGGATGATTCGGGATCTCTCATCTGCTGTGACTTCAAGCACTGCCGCTATGGTAGTTTAAATATAAGGTACTACTTTTCACAAAAATCACTGGCTTTCATACAGCAGATGTTGCACAGCTGATAAAAACTCATGCAATTATATCTTAACGACGTTATCTATCCAGTCCTTAACATCGTTTCAGTTTTCTGACACAACCAACCACTTGTGCAGAGCATCTAATTTGCCCTACAGGGAAGTATTCACTGGAGTGTATGTTGTCTTTATTTCCTACAGAGTAATCACAATGATGGCAAGAAAGAAAACTGCACGATTAATTGAGAAATAGGGGCCTTTTGATGTGCTAAAATTGGTGTTTCACAGTTTCTCAACCTGCTTTTAAATCACCTATAAGGAACAGAGAGCGAGAGAGAGAGAGAGAGAGAGAGAGAGAGAGTACTTCCAAAGAGTTAACACCATAATTATTAATTTATATCCAAGCTGCAAAATCAGAGCTTCTAACTCATCTTGACTGGCTAAAAGTATCTTACAAAACAACAAACAAAAAATAATTTCAATAGTACAATACAGTTCATTAGTCTTATCAATACCTCACTGTCAAGTAGTTTCAGCAATTAATTGGAACATACTTTTATCTCGAGTGATGTGAACCTCTACAACCACTGCCTGCAATTTGACTGTTAGGCTGACAGAATGTGACATGCTTCACTGACAGACAAAAGACTGACTGTTGCATTAACCCAGTACAGACAATTTTTCTGAAGATGGTGCTGCAGTTCCAAGTTTAAACTATCTTCCAAGTGTTAGTCCATGCAGATCAAGAGCATACACCCTGGGCTTGTACGACAGAACAAGTTTGTGGATCCCAACTGATTTACACTTTCTATTACAACACATGAAGATCAACCGACAAACAGTAATTTGTGAAAACCAATACTAATAAATACAGCTTTAGGAGATGAAATTTATCCTTTGTGAAGACTTAGTTGTGGAAGGTGGTCCCACCTTGGGAATGTAGCCTGACAAAACAAATATCCAAGCCAATGCTGGCAAATGGATTTCTATTTAATCAGCACCTAATCAATTCCCCAAAAAATCAAGTTGGTTGGGCAATGCACTAAAAGGAATACTACTGACAGTGAAAATTAAAAAATGTATTTATGTTAGTTTGTTTTTCATAAACCATTTACAATGATGCCAACAAATCCTGAAAGCTCTCACCTGTACCATTCAAAGGAAGTGAAGAGAGAGCAGCGAAAATATCAAATGTTAACACCATAAATTAAAATTCTGTCAGCAGCAGATGCATGGACTTGTATCCTGGCACCTCAGTGGATAAGTATCTGATTATGAATTCAAAGTCCAGTGTTCAATCCGCAGTTGGTCTTATGATTCTGTCCTTTGTCATTTACCGGTATTTCACATCTAACAATACAGTATTTACTCAATTATACAATGAGGTTTCTTCCACAACTCATCACTTGAACAATACAGGATCACCTTACATCTACAAATTGAACTACTGCTGCTGAGGTCAATACTTTTACATTGTGTAAGAGATTAAAACAGTTGTTGCCTTACATTTACGGATGAAGCTTTGGTAACTGAGATTACATACAGAGTTATCTTGAAAAATTCTGAAAGGTTGGAAGGGGAACACTTGACACCAGTTTGGCTGAGAATTAGGGAAAATTTGGGGAGGGACAGTGGTAGGCGAACAGTGAATTTCATCATGTTGCCAACTACAGGAATGCATACAGCATATTTCGGCTTTTTGCCTGGATCCATTTGCAGCTGGAATTGAACCAATTTTAAAACTGGGCATATACTCAACATTAATACAAATTTCTGCAGGAGACAGTAAAAGTCTAAATAGGAGCCAGTGGTGTACTTGTGTGTTTTATGGAGTAATGTTGTCAATGCTCGCCATGAGGTATGATAGGAACAAAACTGGGTGGTGTTCGCACATTATGCATTGAAAATCTGTTCCACAATGACCAATCAATCTGGCTGCGTGCTCGAGAGACTTTAAAGCAGCATATTCATTGGGAAAAACTATGGACAAACAAAGAGAGGTGCGTCAATTGCTGGTTCTAAGCAGTCAATGTGAGAGTAACAGACAGGCTATCTGTTTGGAAACAAGAGTGACGGAATACTGTCACATTCTCACATCCATAAAGATGAAAAATTTGCTATGTATTCAGAGAAAACAGTTATGTTCTACAGCATCACAGTAACTACAACCTTGGACATTGCAACATAAGCAGAAGAAGCAGCAAAATATTTGTGCCAACCAAAATTGTAAATTTTAATGATGCCTGTTTCCTCACAGCAATTTCAGTTGTGCTATTGGGTACCGCTGTAACCAAATTACTGATACCACAGATGACTGGCTTAGATAGTACGCAGAAAAGGGAACTGAAGATAAAAGTTAAAGTACACCACTTTTTGTTTGTTTTATTTCTTCTGGTAGAAACAATCGGTAAACGGCGTAAGTTTAGAATAGGTGTATTGTTAATATTTTTTATGCAGATATTTCGTATGAATAGAACAGTTTGTAATTTTGATCAGTCAGAATATGGTGAAAATAAAATTTTCTCAAGGAATCTCTGAAAGAAGAAAGGGGATAACTGTGTATTCAGGGTCATCTTACACTCGTAAATACATTAATTTATGTGTGTACTTGAAATATCTCACCAAACTGCACCTTTGTCTGGAGTTGATGCTAAACTTGCTGGGTGAATCAGTGCAAAAGTCAGAGGAAAGAAAGAGTGTATCACCTCCAACAGGACATGCTTATATAGTGATCAAACCACCCTTTGAGTTCAGGTCACAGGGCTTTGTTTTTACTTGTGTATGTGGACAGGCAGATGTTTCAGAGTGCTCAACATCTTTGTCTTCAGTATCACACTCAACATCTTCGTCTTCAGTATCACATTAAGAATGCCTAGTATGGCAGTTCTTGAAACATTAGATATAAGTGAATACAGATGTCAATGGAGAGAAGACTACAATATTACACTACATAAATGTGGTTGGCTGATCACAAAATTAAAATGAGGTGGACTAAGCACCTGCCATTAATAAAATCCTGATACTTCAGGGTCTTTGGAGCATAACTTTGTATATTGTGTTTTGCAGTAGAAGAAAGAAAGGGGATGATGATGGAAGGAAGAAATGTCACATTTGATGACATGAAACTGGAGAGAAGAGTCTGCTTCATTAGTAACTGATCGCCTGATGTCACTACGCTGCAATCTGTAATACATCCTTTTGCTACTTTTTTTTGTATGCATCCTTATGAGTACACTCTTTCTCCTGACATCTCATATACTTGTGGACTTGAACAGTTTGAGATGTATTCGGTTCAAAATCAGCACAATCCAGTATATTAACTGATCAACACTCTTCATTTTTTTATGCAGACCAGCACATGAATCAGAGTGAAACGAATATGCTAAAACTTATGAATATACAATACACAGAACAACAGAGTAGGTTAAAGGAAGAAGACAATGACAATTAGTTTTCCCTGACAGAAGCATTATGGTCTCTACTTTGCAGGAAAATCAATGCGAAGTAATGACAATGTGGTTCCCTCAGTTATTCTTTTGCTATACTGCCCACTATTTTGAAATAAATCTGATCAGCGTCTCTAAGAAGTGCTTGATTTTTTCATTACTACAATGTCTTAACTGTATGAAAACAATACTTTCTGATGACATAAGGAGGAATTGTGTGTCGTGAACCACTAAACCACCCCAACCTTCCTCCATTAGGCTTTGGTCTTTTTCCACCAGTGAGCAGCAAGAAGGTTGAGTTTAATGTCTCATCAGTATTCAGTTCATTAGAGACTGGGAACTAGCTTGAATTAAGCAAGGATACAGCAAGATATTGTTCAGGACCTTCTGAGGGAACTATCCTGGTATGTCTCTGGGAAACTACAAAATCTATATCTACATAGATACTCCACAAGCCAATGTACAGCATGTAGCGGAGGTTACCCTGCACCTCTACTTGTCACTTCACTTCCCTTCCCTTCCCTTCCCTTCCCTTCCCGTTCCACTCGCAAATACAGCACGGGAAGAACAACTGTCTGTAGGCCTCCATATGAGCCCTAATTTCTCTCATCTTTGTGGTCCTTACATGCAATGTATGTTGGTCACAACAGAATCATTCGGCAGACAGTTTCAAATGCCGGTTCTGTAAATTTTCTCAATAGTATTTCTCAAAAAGACCATTACATCAGAAAAAGCAGGTAGGGATTTAAAACCATGGGGAATGGAGCTTGAAACCAAACTCTGTACATCCTACGTAGTACTCTTGATAGTTTGTTATAAAGTTTAGACTGTGACTCTAAAATTGTAAATTTGTGGTAAGATCTTATGGGCCCACCCGCTTAGGTCATTGGTCCCTAAGCTTACACACTACTTAATCTAGCTTAAACTAACTTACGCTACGGACAACACACACATCCATGCCCGAGGGAGGACTCAAACCTCCGACGGGGGGAGCCGTGCGGACCGTTACAAGACACCTCAGACTGCACGGCTACCCCGTGCAGCAATGAGAATCCACATTTCAGCAATAAACAGCAGAATCAGACAAAGTTGCTGTTTGGCACTAACTCATGCACAAACACAGAGCTAGTATGTAATAGTTACTCACTGTCCTTCAGCAGCCTCCACAATAAAATTTTCCACAGCAACTACAGGTTGGTTCTCATGAACTTTACCACTTGTACGAACTGAGTGTATCCTTTCTTCTGCTGCTTTGAATGCCGAGCCATAACCAACTGGTTGTGCAGCAACAGTTACTGCTTGTGCTGGTAGTCCCCTACAAAATATGATCTTTAAAATATGTGATAAACATACATAAAAACTTATGCATACAGATATGAGTAAAGAGATTCCATAGAATACTTTACCACTATTTTATTTTTTCATTCTGTTCCGTGCCTATGTTAAAGGAGACAACAGCACAAAAACTGCACAACAGACTTACGTAACAGTAGCTTTGCCAAAAACTGCCTGGAAAGCTTCTCTAACTGGGCTTATTTTAATTTCTTTGTCTGATGCAACCACAATATCAATATCACCACCAGAATCTAAAACAGAAAGAAAAGTTCTAGAAAATAAATGATAGTATGCAGCTTATCTGCAGGACATGGTCATAATGTTCCCTTTGCAGCTAACTGCTTGGCTTCACGTAATTGTCTGTACTTACAAATTTGTGCTCTGTAAAACCTGATGGTTTGTGTTTATACAATGGATTTATACTTATATTTAAATTTATGCTGTGCATTTTTTCCCTGTTACAGTGTAACCAAGTTTTTTTTTTTTTTTTTTTTTTTTTTTCCCCAGCATAGATAATTATCTCAAATTTTACATGGGCTACTCTAACAGAAATGAGCAACTTAAAAGTATTACATCAGAGTTACAAGGAAAAACTGGTATTGATGTCTAGCCACTGGCCACTTTCTGTGCTTGTGTCCTTTCTTTTTTGGTTGACGTGACATCACACTGTCATACAGTCGGGAAACTTCTCTTCCACTGTCACTCTTGGGTTTAATTTGTATGATCAAAATTCTTGTACAAAATTTGTCACTATTATTCTCACAGGGTGTATACGCAGACAAGGAGAAAAAAAATTCCCGGATCTCCCGGTTAAAAATACATTTTCTCCTGGGTGAAAATGCGCTTTTGCCATGTGAAGTGACAGACAGTATACTTTCCCTCGGAAATGTAAAACTTATCCTTTGATAGGATATGGTTTTATACAGCAACATAGAATGTCCCGGCACTTTAGAAAACGATACTGAGGGGGAGAAAACATGTTTTGGAAAGATCTTTGATGTGCAGCAACATGTACGCTGCATACTTTCGTATTACGAAAGTATTAATTCGAATTCCACCAAAAGGAAAAGTTAATGGTTTAAATTAATATACATAGTGTTGCTACAAGAAAAGAAAAGCTTTCGCATATAATATTTGTGTCGAAGATTAATAAGCTACAAGAGAAGCTAAGCTTTCACTTATAAAGTTGATCTGTTTAGCACATGGTACACTTTAAGATACATCACACAAATACGCCTGTAAGATTTTTAATACCGATATAAATCTCTGACCTTCTGGGCTTGAAATTTTTCTAAATGGCTCATCATCAAAGAGTTGATTTTTAAGAGACCAAACACGCCATGATTTGAGAACTCCATCCTACACTCTCGCACACAGTTCATCTTGCGTAAAAGGAAATTTACTTTGAAAATAACGCTTTCAGAACAACAATTCACAATATTTTACTGTGACCTGTTACAAATAGATTCATTTCAGCAGTTGTCACAGAGCACCAGATAAGAGGCGTCACCGTGCTTGCATAGCTACAGTGATGTAGGAAGCCCGTATGTTCATACGTGTAAAACATTAAAAGATCTTACATTACATCATAAAAGAAACAAGACATCAGAGGATACTCCAAGAGCCTCAGAATTTTATGAACCATACTAAAATGCATAGTTCGCCTTACAGTGCACACTTGTATGTCCAGATGCTCAATGATGTGGCCTTGACCAGATAGAAGCTATTCGGTGTGGTTTTCGGGACGTAAATTTTCGTAAGTACCAGTACTGTATTATCTCATGTTTGGTTCTTTATTATGGCATAATGCCATATGTGCTAGAAGATGAAAATGTGCATCTGAAATGCAGCGAACAGTTGAAACTAGCCAATAGTATGGAATAAATTGACTGCCTCAGCAGGAAAGCTTAATAAAAGCCAAATTTATTTATCAAACCGCCAAAATAACTTCACTGTTCTGCAAGGCTTCATTGTTCTGCAAAGCTTGACTGTCAGAAAGGTGGAAATAAAATTTGAAACTAGTAACATAGTTTACCCTTCCATAATTATGTGAATGTATTTTAATTCACTTGATAGCTCCCAACCACAGAAATCCATCTGTTTTCATTTGACATGAGAGCAGTAAACGAAGAGGAAACAGAAAAATCACTAAATGTAAAACCGGGTCACATGGAGACTACACTATGCACGCAATTAAAAATCAACTTATAATTCATTCAGAAATCAACTTAGAATGTGTTCAAAAACCAGCAGCGATGCATTTCAAAATCATATGAATAATGGATAAACCTACGAGCGCTGGATGCTAGGGTGCTTTGTGAAACAAGGCTTTTTTTCTTAAGAATATGAATTTGCCCCCTCCCCCCAAAATTGCTGCCCAGTTCAGATACTCAGATACCCCAGTTTGCCCTCACTCCCCACTAGATCCGGGCCTGCAGCACATGCATAAATCTGGCAGCTTGGGAGCACTAGTAAAATTTTTCTGGGTTCCATGTGGCTGGTTGCTGCTACTGCTGCTTACACAGCCAACAGCCACATTTCTGTAGCCAGAAGTGGGAGAAGATACTACTCATACACGACTCAACTGCGCATGTGCATGAGCCCGCTCGTAACTGATTAAACGAGTCTAATGTAAACAGTTGTGATGTCACGCACATCGAAGGCAATTTGTTGTTATGAAGCACTGCATAGTCTTCCGAAAGCCATTGACACATTTTGCTGTTGGCAGATGCTTGTACGAGCACTGTGTTATTTTATATGGTGCATTTCCTTTGCAATTTAAGTTTTATTTTGGTTTTTTTCTCTTGTTCATGTTTTAATGCTGCAGTATTATTCTGCAGTAGCGGATACAGTAATATCCTTTGTTAGAGTAACGGTTCTTATCAGTAAAAATTACAAAATTTAATTGAAAACTAAAACAACGAAAAATTCCCGGAATTCTAAAAAATTCCTGGATTTTTCCAGGTTTTCTCCCGGATGAAAAAATTCCCGGGTTTTTCCCGGATCTCCCGGTTGTCCCAGGTCGTATACACCCTGTCTCAGACCTGTCCCCTTGTGTACCGTATTTACTCGAATCTAAGCCGCACCTGAAAAATGAGACTCGAAATCAAGGGAAAAAAAAAAATTCCCGAATCTAAGCCGCACCTGAAATTTGAGACTCGAAATTCAAGGGGAGAGAAAAGTTTTAGGCCACACCTCCAAATCGAAACAAAGTTAGTCCATTGTAATATGAGACACAATTTAGGTCGAATGAATGACAATACAGCTACAGTAGTTTGGTTCGAGTCGTAAGCTTAGCAGTTAAGCTTTACCACGTAGCCATTGCTATGCGTCAGGCGCTCCGTCCGAATTTATACGGGTACCCTTCCTTTTTCACGTGCTTCGTCTGGTTTGAATCGATTGCCTATTTTGCTTTGATCTGATAAGTGCTGTTTTCTTTGTTATAGGTGTTTGCGTCACTCTTAAGCTGAAAATGCATTACTGCACTGTGTCATGCATTGTTTGTCGCATTCTGATAGTGCGTGTTTACGGCCTGTCGCGGCTCGCGGCATGGCTTGCTTTTGTGCGCGCTACCGCTGCGTACAATTAAAACAAGAAAGAGAGGAATCGTCACATTAGTGAAACAATGGCAAGAGACTGCTATTTGTTGTTACTTACACTGCTGCTTTCTTTGATAATGATCAACAAGAATCAAATAATAGACTGCGTATGATAGAACATGTTCTGAACGAGAGTTAGGCGAAAATTTTTCTCCGTTTGAAAATCTTTGCGGCCGCTTCTTTATTACATCAAATTCTGCACAGAAATTAGAGTCATCTTAGATTTAAAAATCTAGTCACTTGCCGTGCTTCATTTCAGACTGTATCATTATTAGGCATAAGAATAATACGAATATAAACATGACACGATACGTATATTCTTCCGCGTTTGCTGTTGTCTCACTCTAGTTTCGTAGTTTATTAGGCAGACAGGATTTAAATGAGATAGCAGCAAACACGAAAGGATACATGGCAAAATGTTTATATTCGTATTATTCTTATGGTGAAGAGAATAATGTATGTGAGTCAAATTTCATCAGGTTCCTATTAGTAACCATCTCTTCTCACAGATAGGAAAAAATTCAGAATGTGGAGTTGGCCATATTGACAAACATCCCAAACAGTCTTGCCAGTCAGATTTTCGTAGTACACTGAAATTGTGCTACATTCGAAGATGAACAATACGGAATTTGTATTTACTTCATTGGATAATGTATGAAAATGCAGTGGTCGAAACTCGCGGCGGAGAAAAAAAACTCGTCTTCCACTTTTTTTTTTAAATTTATTTACTGACGCAGAGGTTTTGGCACCAGTATTTATCTTTGTGCCTACAAAGCATGCCTGTGTCGCGCTACATATATTCGATGGCAGAAGTTAGTTGTGGCGGCACGTACCAACATTTTTCATAACTTCCGCTTGCTTTGCACTCGATTCTAAGCTGCAGGCGGTTTTTTTGATTACGAAAACCGGAAAAAAAATGCGGCTTAGATTCGAGTAAATATGGTATAGTAACTGAGATTGCTTTACAGGTATTTGGCAACATCCTTGGTACTTATCTAAAACAGGCAGTTTTCAGTTTTCAATCCATAACCTTATCAATGTTCTGCACACACTTTTTCACAAATTAACAATATAACTAACATTTCTTTCAGTCATAAATGTGATTCAAAATTAACTATAAAATTGTTGTGCAATGAATGTCAGGTATTTATACTCTGTGTGTGTGTGTGTGTGTGTGTGTGTGTGTGTGTGTGTGTGCGCGCGCGCGCGCATGCAGATGATTGGTGAATCTGTAAAATTTTTGTGCGACGAATGTCAGGTATTTATACTCTGTGTGTGTGTGTGTGTGTGTGTGTGTGTGTGTGTGTGTGTGTGTGTGGGTGGGTGGGTGGGTGCGCGCGCGCATGCAGATGAATGGTGAATCCTGACTACTTTATGAACATTTTTGCCAGATAGCCTGCAGTGCCATTAATTTGTCAAATTGAAGTGAATCACTTTCATAGAATGTTCCACACTGTATCAGACTCTCAACACAAACAAAACATACTGTAGATTTTTGTGGAGCCATTTCGGTGGCCTCCATTCATCTTGCAGGTGACAGAAATAGTGCATAAAGAAACCTGTGTGTTTATTTTGAACTGCCCTCATACAGAAATATATAAACAGTTGCTCTGTATTAAATATACGATACAGAAAATGAGATTGCTGGGTGAGAAAAAATATTATCAAATGTGTACCACTCAAGACGGTACTGGATGTCTCTCATTCTTACATGCTTAAGGAGTATACAGTAATTACTGTTATCTGTGTGACCAAGATTATGTAGAGAATGTGGCTAACAGAGAACATAATGTCACCAAATTGCAGCAAAACACAGTGCACAATTTCAGACATTGTGACAATCTTATGCAACTCAATGTGTCATCTTTATGGTGAGTGCACTCTATCCTCTACCTAATATTGTTGATATTGCAACCCGGAGCTTCCATTGTGTGATATTTTATTATGACATCGCGGACAAATAATCTGAAAAACAACAACATTTTAAATTCTTGGGTGTGAACAAAGACAAATATTTTTCTTGCTAATACCGTATTTGTAATATCTGCACAGGTATTACAATGCCTGGTAAACAACACAGTCGACACAAGGTACTGTATGGGCCAACGGTGGCTCAATGGAATAGAAGCCCACAAGAAGAAATGAAAACGTGCCATGCAAATCAATCTACGGGGAAGCAGAAGTCCGAAACCATGTACAGATGTGCACAGGGATAAATACAACACATGGCAGATGTAGCTGACTGGCACCGCTGGTTGACAACTGAGCACATGGAAATGGCATGTAGCATGAGGTGCAAGGCAATGTCTACAGTGGTTGAACTCAGTGTTAAAACTGACCCACCCAGCTTACTGCAGCAGGTAGGTAAACACTTCCAGCAATGGATCTGCCCATACAACGTATTATGTATGTCCCCAGGGCAGTTGCCCACACTATTCCGTCACGATAACCATGATAGCTCATCTCCTCCAGTGTGATGTCCACTAGTTGTGCAGAAATTGAGTGCTGATATCTTAAACATAAGAATAGTCAAGCCACCACTGACATTTTTGGCTATTGTTGAAATGTGATTAATACAAGGCCTGCTATTTTGCATGAGATTTCTTGATTTACAATGTGGACTCACTCAAAAGTGTTCACTCACTCACTTAACACTAGATGATAAAACTATCTGCAATGAAATGATACTTCACTACAATTGTACAGAAATGTACACATTGCTGTGCACGTTTAATTGTCAATAGCTTTCTAGCATAACAGAAAATGAGAGACAAATTTAAAGTGAAAAATTTTCTTGATGCAAATTCCTTTCACTCTGTTGAAGAGTTCCACAAAAAAGTTTAGAACCATTTGTAGTTATGATACATGCATATACCATCAATAATATATTTATTATTTTTTTTAATCAGCATTCTATGGCGCAAAAGAGTGAGAGGCAGAGGGAGGGGTAAGGGAAGAGCATTCTGTATGAAGAACAATGAAATATGAGAGACTATTGTCACAAGAAGATCATTAGAATATTTTACTGGAGCAGTGTTGCACAGCCTCAAAATACGGAAATAGTTTCATGTTGGACCACCTGAAGTTGCTAGAGAATATACCATTTATTGAATGGCTAGTATTGTTCACATATCAGTTTTCAAGTTGACACAGAATAAAGAAGTTCAGTCTTTGCCTCACATGAACTGAAGACTTCAATGGCACATTTTTGTCATGGGTTGTCATTTGAACTTATTCGACAGAACATAAAGTTTATCATGAAAGTTGATATTAACTGCATGAAACTGTTACATACATAGATACCCCAATATAAACAATGTTTGTATGTTCTCCACGTCAACTTGAGAATGACCACATGGCTGACACTAGTTGTACAACAAAGGTTACATTTTCTAGCCACTTGGGATTCCCAATTTGAAACTGCTGTATTTCAAGACATTATTAGACACTGGAAACAAGCTTAGGCTGTGCATGGCAGGGGAAGAAAATTGGCTGTTCATTCATTAAACTACAGAAAAACTACATCTGGATGAAGATTTGAACCTCACTCTTGCTAAATGCAAGTCCAGATGGCTAACAACAGCACCATCTTGCTTGGTGGGCCTGTGTCAGGATGGAGATTTGGTGCTATTATTTATATTTTATACCATCAATTGACTTGCCCATGAGTCATTTAACTTCAGCAATCACAGGTACTTAAACTTCCATAGTACTACCATGTACCACAATTTTTAGTCATTCGTTTTGTTTAAAAAATGAAATTCCACATACACATTATTTTCATTTACGTCAACAAAATAATGTCCAAGAGATTTTCAAAACTAGTATCATCCTCTACTCTTAAGCACAATGATATCACGAACTAAATGATAAACTCATCAGAAATGCTAATGTAGCTTAGTATGCACTGGTGAAAGGTTAATAAAGGCAACAAAATTACTCCGAATTTGCTGTGAATAATGAGGTACAAATAGATTAAGAGGTTGAATTACTCTCATGACCCAGACATCAGTTCACTGCAGTACTCTGATTTTTATACTTTCAAATTCTTTGTAATTAATCACCAATCATTCAATGAGTCGTCCACAGTTGGTGGAAGCGCTGCCAATTACTAATCATTTCACTTAATTCATAACCAAATACTTTTTAAAAAACATTTTAAATTATCATTTTTTTGTTGAGACTGAAACAATACATAAATTTTGGTACAGTTGAGTGTTGAATGTCCAAACAAACCGGGGGGGGGGGGGGGGGGGGGGGGTGTTTAGTAAACCAGTTTATCTGGATAATCGAACAGTGTACTTTTATTTACCAATAAAAACTGCATACATTTATAAGTACATGGATCTCTTCTATTCTATTATTACCAAGGCAAGTACATAGGTATGTACATACACTCCTGGAAATTGAAATAAGAACACCGTGAATTCATTGTCCCAGGAAAGGGAAACTTTATTGACACATTCCTGGGGTCAGATACATCACATGATCACACTGACAGAACCACAGGCACATAGACACAGGCAACAGAGCATGCACAATGTCAGCACTAGTACAGTGTATATCCACCTTTCGCAGCAATGCAGGCTGCTATTCTCCCATGGAGACAATCGTAGAGATGCTGGATGTAGTCCTGTGGAACGGCTTACCATGCCATTCCCACCTGGCGCCTCAGATGGACCAGCGTTCGTGCTGGACGTGCAGACCGCGTGAGACGACGCTTCATCCAGTCCCAAACATGCTCAATGGGGGACAGATCCGGAGATCTTGCTGGCCAGGGTAGTTGACTTACACCTTCTAGAGCACGTTGGGTGGCACGGGATACATGCGGACGTGCATTGTCCTGTTGGAACAGCAAGTTCCCTTGCCGGTCTAGGAATGGTAGAACGATGGGTTCGATGACGGTTTGGATGTACCGTGCACTATTCAGTGTCCCCTCGACGATCACCAGTGGTGTACGGCCAGTGTAGGAGATCGCTCCCCACACCATGATGCCGGGTGTTGGCCCTGTGTGCCTCGGTCGTATGCAGTCCTGATTGTGGCGCTCACCTGCACGGCGCCAAACACGCATACGACCATCATTGGCACCAAGGCAGAAGCGACTCTCATCGCTGAAGACGACACGTCTCCATTCGTCCCTCCATTCACGCCTGTCGCGACACCACTGGAGGCAGGCTGCACGATGTTGGGGCGTGAGCGGAAGACGGCCTAACGGAGTGCGGGACCGTAGCCCAGCTTCATGGAGACGGTTGCGAATGGTCCTCGCCGATACCCCAGGAGCAACAGTGTCCCTAATTTGCTGGGAAGTGGCGGTGCAGTCCCCTACGGCACTGTGTAGGATCCTACGGTCTTGGCGTGCATCCGTGCGTCGCTGCGGTCCGGTCCCAGGTCGACGGGCACGTGCACCTTCCGCCGACCACTGGCGACAACATCGATGTACTGTGGAGACCTCACGCCCCACGTGTTGAGCAATTCGGCGGTACGTCCACCCGGCCTCCCGCATGCCCACTATACGCCCTCGCTCAAAGTCCGTCAACTGCACATACGGTTCATGTCCACGCTGTCGCGGCATGCTACCAGTGTTAAAGACTGCGATGGAGCTCCGTATGCCACGGCAAACTGGCTGACACTGACGGCGGCGGTGCACAAATGCTGCGCAGCTAGCGCCATTCGACGGCCAACACCGCGGTTCCTGGTGTGTCCGCTGTGCCGTGCATGTGATCATTGCTTGTACAGCCCTCTCGCAGTGTCCGGAGCAAGTATGATGGGTCTGACACACCGGTGTCAATGTGTTCTTTTTTCCATTTCCAGGAGTGTAGTACAGCCAAGCAAAAGAAAAAGTAACACTTGCGTATTTTGCATATATAGCATGTACTTATACAATCAATACTAAAAAATATCCTTTCATTTTGATATGTCTGAGCAAGCCTACCCGTTTAAGAGCAGCTAAGTCATGCACTTTTTTCAGGAAAGGTATCCGATGCTGGTCGCTTTTATTTTGAGCTTCAAAACCATCGCAAGGCAGTATCTAAACAAGTAAATGCTTCAGAAACTGCCTGTATATTTTCATCTTCATTTTCTAAACAACTAGTTGTTGAGATGCTGCTGCCACACACTTTCTTTACCCTCCTCTTCTCTTTCTAACAATAACTTATGTAATAATTCTTTTCTGTAATAGCGTTTGAAAGACTCAATAATTGATACATTGGGCTGTAATAGGACGTTACATTATGTGGAAGAACCATCACTTGAACTCGTCCTTTTCCTTTAAGATATCACATTATGGAAAAGTTGGAGCACTGACAAGGAGCAATAATTCTCCCTTTTGCCATTTAACTGATTAAAACTTCTGTAAATCATTTCCTGAAAATCATACTACCCATTCAGGTGCTCAGTGGCTGTCAGTAGCAGTAGTGCAAGCTAAAGCAGTAGTACAATCCTATCTTATTTTAGGACTAGGTACTCTACATAATTACATGAAGTAAAAGTTTTTCTTGGCAAAACATTCCAGTTGAGCCCAGTTTCATCAGCATTGTAGACCTTTCCAAGAGCATAATCTTTTTCCCTCAATAAGGCCCTTTACTGATACAACAAGGTCAGACTACTGCTGAAGGCGACCTAAATATAGCAAGGTAAGACTGAATCTCACATCAAATCAACAAAAAATGTACAAGAAAGTAAACAGTTTACCTTTCTATTTGTGGCCACCATCTGAGAATAAACTTTTACTGCTGATATGGGAAGCTCAAACTATGAATGATTACATGCTTTCTGACAAGCAAGATAAATAATACTTTACTGGGTTTCCTTTACCCCCACTAACTACAGTAGACATTTGAGAAGCATGCCTGCGACAGGTGAGGCTGGGAGCAGTGAAACAGCCTTTCCTCTCTCCCACTTCTGCCCCATGGCTGCCTGCTATCTGTGCCATCGGAAATATATTACTTTATTGGTAGACTACATTGTCAGCCTTGTTGTGTTTCATGGTTTGCCATTCTTGGCCTCTCAATTTCTTGTATTTTTTATATACAGCACCAGTGAGAAAGATAAAAATTCTAGCAAAATGCAGACAGCAATGTAAGTAATAAATGGATGAGAAAAATCAATTGACGAAGTTTTTACTGAATAAAACAAAATGTATATAATGATGAAAAGTCATAGTTCAGAAGCTGCATACACAGTACCATTACTGATGAACTAATGATACAGCAGCTTCTGATATCAGGTATACACAAATGAAGAATTTAACTGATATTATTCTGAAAATGAAATGATCATATGGCTTTTCTGGTCAGGAGATCCATCCGGGGTTGTTCAACCACCTAGTGCAGGTTGTTTTTGATACCACATTGGCGAGTTGCACATCAATGAAATGATGATAAGGACAACACAACACCCAGTCTCCGAGCAGATAAAATCGCCAGGATTCAAACCGAAGGCCCCCAATAATCTCAAATCCGCTGCAGCGGAGTGTGACTCCACAGGTGAGATACGAGGTGGGAAGTACATAATCAGAACACGAGCTATGATCCTGTCTCTCTGTTGACACTTTGGGAGTTAGAACACTGGTGATACACAGGAGGCCTGTCTTCGTGAGGTGGGCTCAGCTCTTCAGCTCATGCAGCTTGAGCAATCTACCCATTTACTACTGTGTGCTCTGAGCACACTAAAGGTTGGGTTCCTAGCCTCATTTAGTTGGAAACTGCTTCATATTTTGTCAGTTCATCATGTAACCAGATCTTTACAGATTATTTTAAAACTGAATCCCAGAAAGTGTTGGCCTGTTTTAACAACTCTGTGCTGACATAATTCTTGCTAAGCCCTTATGAGATGGAGGGCACTTTTTTTCAACTGACTTTGTCAATTATTCTTTATCTATTCGATGCTCATGCTCCATGCATCTTTCCTGTGCTGTCCAGATAGTCTGAAAAATGACATATATTTTCCTGCACTGGCAAGAGATTGCTAGAAACCTTGTTTCCTGAGTCCTACATGTCCTTCACAGATACCTAGAAAGCTTTGATCTTGGGCAAGAATGGGGGGAGGAATACACACTTTAAATTATATTCCCAGTGTATTCTTCCAATTTTCACTGATATGTTACCAATTTAAAGGATAAATGTTATCGTAACAGATTTCTGTTCTCCCTCTACAAGCTGTGACCAAGACTTCTTTGGTTTTGTGGCATGCAGGATATGGCAGTGGTTTAACTATTTTTCTGGAAAACTTTCCATGGGTGCTGCAACTCTGCTGCTTTAACTCTTGATGGATAAGAACAGTAGGTCCACAAACATAGATAGAACAGAACAAAAAACTTCCATTCCTGCAAATGTTAGTCACATGAAGGCTCAGATCGCATAGTGGGACAGAATGTGACACATACAGATGTAAATCTGCATAACTCCAAGTGTCACAATTCCTCACATCGAGAAGACACCCTCAGACCAATCCTCAGAACAGGTGTCCTGTGCCAGTGAAGGAAAATTTATGTAGCTCAGAGAATCCAAACACAACAGAAAAGATGCACAGAGCACAAGTATCACAGAGCTAAAAAGAGCAACCAACAAAATCAGCTATCACAGAACACTGCACCTCCTAAGGGCATAGCAAGAATTATGATGACAACCAAGCTGTTAAAACAGGTCAATACATTCTAGGATCACATTTTTCAAGAATTTGTAAAAATGCTACTACATGATGAACTGGTAAATAAAGACAGCAGTTTCCAATTAAGTAAGGCTTGGGACCCAGCCTTGAGCATGCTCCTCAAAGCACGGCAATCTGTGGAAAGATCCACTCACACCACTGCAACTTAAGAGCTGAGATCGCACCACATACACCTATCCCCTCCACATCAGCTGTGTCCAGCCACCCAATTGTTGTTTTATATCTGCAGAAGACTTCTGAAAGTTTACAAGGATGCGTCTGCCCCTCTACTGTTGGCAGGGCACAGTCACAATTCTGTCAACACTCTTTACAAGCTACGGTTGAATCACTGCTTTCATTGGGTTCAAATCAGTTCTCCAGCCTATTTTTTTATATATATATATATATATATATATATATATATATATATCCTCACTTCCCGTTATCCACCAGGCCTCAATCTCCGCTAATTTCAAGTTGCCGCCACTCATACCTCACCTGTCATTCAACAACATCTTTGCCTCTGCACTTCTGCCTCGACTGACATCTCTGCCCAAACTCTTTGTCTTTAAATATGTCTGCTTGTGTCTGTATATGTGTGGATGGATATTGCTCTTCAATATATCCTCTCTTCCCGTTATCCACCAGGCCTCAATCTCCGCTAATTTCAAGTTGCCGCCACTCATACCTCACCTGTCATTCAACAACATCTTTGCCTCTGCACTTCTGCCTCGACTGACATCTCTGCCCAAACTCTTTGTCTTTAAATATGTCTGCTTGTGTCTGTATATGTGTGGATGGATATTTGTTTTAGATATATTTTTCCTTCGTGGAATGTTTCCTTCTATTATAACTATATATATATATATATATATATATATATATATATATATATATAAGTTCAAACTGATCAGATGACAAGGTATGTAATAGAACAGACTACAGTGTTATTTTTCTTTTAATTTCAAAACAGTGTTAATTTTTGATTTCATCAAGATCATTAGTCCAACTAAGTTTTTGAAATGGCACCCTGTATTTCTAACTTCAGTAGTCTGTAAGACCTGCTGCACAATCAGAAACCACTTATTCCTCTTGTGAGTTCCAATCAGCACATCCAGTTTCTGTGGCAAGAAGAAATGAGGAAGAGTATGGAAACAACCATTATCAAGCTAATTTCATTTCACGAGTAATGAATACAAGTATGTTGCCCACATGCAGTATCCCATGCTCAGAGTCCACTAGATGGGATCTACAATACCATGAGCAAGACCTGTGGTTGTTTTGTATGTGCGCGCGCACCCGCACGCGCCCACACACACACACACACAAACACACACACACACACACACACACACACACACTAACTGTGCTGCAGGCCAATTTGTGCTAAGAGCTTTATAGGATGAGGTGGGTGATGGTGACATGGAAAAGACATGATATAATACAAATGGGGCACAGTGGGAGAGAGGCTTAGGAACTCTGTGCTTGTACATGACTAGCACCTACATATTCCACACCAACACAATATTTCCTGTTCCCCCACCAGCTGTTCTATAACCTCATCCCTTCCATGACAACAGTGAGAATGGATGATGAATGAATGAATGAATGAATGAATGTGTGAGTGGGTGAGGAGTGAGTGGATGAAGAGTGAATGTGTTTCTCAGCTGCTCACCCTTTCTTACATACAACAAACAGAAATAATTCACATATAGAGTGATTCAGTAGCTTATGAAAGTAACAAAAATTTGTATTAGATAGGTAAAAGTAAGAGATGATACTCTACCTGTTGTTTTATGAACATAGTATAGTTATTTTCCAAAGAGTTACAGCAGGGTGGTAGTGGTGGTGGTGGTGGTGCTGCTGCTGCTGTTGCTGTTATGGTCTTTAGTCCAGAGACTGGACTGATGCAGCTCTCCATGCTACTCTATCCCGTGCAAGCTTCACCTCCCAGTACAAACTGCAACCTATATCCTTCTGAATCAGCTTAGTGTATTCATCTTATGGTCTCCCTCTACAATTTTCACACTCCACACTGCCCTCCAATACTAAATTGGTGATCCCTTGATGCCTCAGAACATGTCCTTCAACTGATCCCTTCTTCTAGTCAAGTTACACCACAAATTTCTCTTCTCCCCAATTCTATTCAGCACTTCCTCATTAGTTATGTGATCTACCCATCTAATCTTCAGCATTCTTCTGTAGCACCACATTTCGAAAGCTTCTATTCTCTTCTTGTCCAAACTAACTATATATCATCCATGTTTCACTTCCTTACATGGCTACACTCCATACAAATACTTTCAGAAACAACTTCCTGGCACTTATCTATACTCAATTTTAACAAATTTCTCTTCTTCAGAAACACTTTCCTTGCCATTGCCAGTCTACAATTTATATCCTCTCTACTTCAACCATCATCAGTTATTTTGCTCCCCAAATAGCAAAACTCATCTACTACTTTCAGTGCCTCATTTCCTAACCTAATTCCCTCAGCATCACCCGACTTAATTTGACTACATTCCATTATCCTCGTTTTGCTTTTGTTGATGTTCATCTTATGTCCTCCTTTCAAGACACTCCATTCAACTTCTCTTCCAGGTCCTTTGCTGTCTCTGACAGAATTAGAATGTCATCAGCACACTGCAAAGTTATTATTTCTTCTCCATGGATTTTAATTACTCCAAATTTTTCTTTTGTTTCCCTTACTGCCTGCTCAATATACAGATTGAATAACATCGGGGATAGGCTACAACCCTGTCTCATTCCCTTCCCAACCATTTCTTCCCTTTCATGCCCTCGACTCTTTATAACTGCCATCTTGTTTCTGTACAAATTGTAAATAGCCTTTTGCTCTCTATATTTTATCCTGCTACCTTCAGAATTTAAAAAGAGAGTATTCCAGTCAACATTTTGAAAAGCTTTCTCTAAGTCTACAAATGCTAGAAATGCAGGTTTGCCTATCCTTAATCTATCTTCTAAGATAAGTCGTAGGTTCTGTATTGCCTCATGTTCCAACATTTCTACAGAATCCGAACTGATCTACCCAGAGGTCGGCTTCTACCAGTTTTTCCATTCGTCTGTAAAGAATTAGTGTTAGTAATTTGCAGCCATGACTTATTAAACAGATAGTTTGGAAATTTTCACATCTGCCAACACCTTCTTTCTTTGGGATTGGAATTATTACATTCTTCTTGAAGTCTGAGGGTATTTCACTTGTCTCAAACATCTTGCTCACCAGAGGGTAGAGGTTTGTCAGGGCTGGCGCTCCCAAGGCTATTAGTAGTGCTAATGGAATGTTGTCTACTCCCGGGGCCTTGTTTCGACTTTGGTCTTTCAGTGCTCTGTCAAACTTTTCACGCAGTATCAGATCTCTCATTTCATCTTTATCCACATCCTCTTCTATTTCCATAATATTGTCCTCCAGTACATCGCACTTGTATAGACCCTCCATATACTCCTTCCACCTTCCTGCTTTCCCTTCTTTGCTTAGAACTGGGTTTCCATTTGAGCTCTGGATATTCATACAAGTGGTTCTCTTTTCCACAAAGGTCTCTTTAATTTTCATGTAGCCAGTATCTATCTTACCCCTGGTGATATAAGCCTCTACATCCTTACATTTGTCCTCTAGCCATCCCTGCTTAGCCATTTTGCACTTCCTGTTGATCTCATTTTTGAGACATTTGTATTCCTTTTTGCCTGCTTCATTTACTGCAGTTTTCTATTTTCTCCTATCATCAATTAAATTCAGTATTTCTTCTGTTACACAAGGATTTGTACTGGCCCTCATCTTTTTACCTACTTGATCCTCTGCTGCCTTCACTATTTCATCTCTAAGTTATCCACTCTTCTTCCACTGTATTTCTTTCCCCCGTTCTCGTCCATCGTTCCCTAATGCTCTCCCTGAAACATGCTACAACCTCTGATTCTTTCAGTTTATCCAGGTCCCATCTCATTAAATTCCCACTTTTTTGCAGTTTCTTCAGTTTTAATTTACAGTTCATAACCAAGAGATTGTGGTCAGAGTCCACATCTGCCCCTGGAAATGTCTTACAATTTAAAACCTGGTTCCTAAATCTCTGTCTTACCATTATATAATCTATCTGAAACCTTCCAGTGTCTCCAGGCTTCTTCCATGTAGACAACTTTCTTTCATGATTCTTAAACCAAGTGTTAGCTATGATTAAGGTATGCTCTGTGCAAAATTTTACAATGCAGCTTCCTCTTTCATTCCTTATCCCCATTCCATATTCACCTACTACTTTTCCTTCCCTTCCTTTTCCTACTATCGAATTCCAGTCACCCATGACTATTAAATTTTCGTCTCCCTTCACTATCTGGATGATTTCTTTTATCTCATCATACATTTCATCAATCTCTTCCGTCATCTGCGGAGCTAGTTGGCATATAAACTTTTACTACTGTAGTAGGTGTTGGCTTCTTGTCTATCTTGGCCACAATAATGCGTTCACCATGCTGTTTGTAGTAGCTTCCCGCACTCTTATTATTTGTATTCATTATTAAACCTACTCCTGCATTACCCCTATTTGATTTTGTATTTATAACCCTGTATTCACCTGACCAAAATTCTTGTTCCTCCTGCCACCGAACTTCACTAATTCCCACTATATATAACATTAATCTATCCATTTCCCTTTTTAAATTTTCTAACCTACCTGTCCAATTAAGGGCTCTGACATTCCATGCAACAATATGTAGAACGGCAGTTTTCTTTCTTCTGATAACAATGTCTTCCTGAGTAGTCCCCGCCCGGAGATTCGAATGGGGGACTATTTTACCTCCGGAATATTTTACCCAAGAGGATGCCATCATCATTTAACCATACAGTAAAGCTGCATGCTCTCGGGAAAAATTACGGTTGTAGTTTCCCCTTGCTTTCAGCCATTCGCAGTACCAGCACAGCAAAGCCGTTTTGGTTAGTGCTACAAAGCCAGATCAGTCAATCATCCAGACTGTTGCCCCTGCAACTACTAAAAAGGCTGCTACTCCTCTTCAGGAACCACAAGTTTGTCTGGCCTTTCAATAGATACCCCTCCGTTTTGGTTGCGCCTGTGGTACAGCTATCTGTATCCCTGAGTCATGCAAGCCTCCCCACCAACGGCAAGGTCCCCCCATGGTTCATGGGAGGGGGCATATTTTTTTAAATCAACATTATTTTCCTTATCATATAGTTGATGTATTTAAACAAACTGCATACAAATAAATTTAAATGAAATTTTTTACAATTTTACTTAGAGAGCTACACACATTCTAAGTTTTAGAGGCAGATGCAACATGCTGTACATAAATGGCTGTGTTCATATGGATGATCTGGTGGCAGAACTAAGTGATGTGAACAAACAAGTACTCATTTTCCTGAATGCACAACTCAAGGCAATTATAAATCATCTGTGGATGTGTCAGGAAGTAGCAAACACCCACAGTGTGCTAAGTCATGTATGGTTAGATTGTAGAATGTATCCTTACACTGCTTTATACAGAGCAGTGTTGGGAGGGACGCACAGACAAACAAGGTTCTGTAAGCCATGGATATTGACATACAATAAATCTCGCACACACGTCCTACTAGTACTATGACATTTTTCTGATGCTCAGTGAAGACCAAAATAATACCGATGAAGCAACTATGGATTATACCATGAGATATCCTGCTCCATCAGTCGTTACATTGTACATTCAGAATATGAGTACTCATTTGAACACATCACTTATATGATTTTTCACCATCAGAAAATCCATCTTAAAACAGTCTATTATATACAGTATGTTGCATCCATCCACTACTAAAACCTAGTACATTTCTAACTCCCTAACTAAAATTGATAGAAACTTTATTTTAACTGATCTGTACACATTTTGTTTAAATACATCATCTATAAAATAGGTAAAAATAATGCTATATTTAAAAAAATTGTAGCTCTTTGCTGTAACTCTTTGTAAAATAACCAAATAAAGTATCTTATTTACCTGTGTATAAGACGACCCACTTTATTCAAAGAGGCATCTTGAGAAAAATTTAGTTTTTAGCACATTCTGACCAAAATTGCGAACTTTTATTGACATAAAGTATCTGCCTACAAAGTTAACATTACACCAATTCTAAATTTATGCCATTTATTGATTGTCTCAATTTCGATACCAGTAATACAATGAGAGATAAAATAAATGAAGAGAAATGGTTTTCATTAACTTGCAGACCATTTTCTTTTCTACATTTTTCGCTTACTAACTCTGCTGTCTGTGGTATCACTATTTTTAACAACAACAACAACAATAATAATAATAATAATAATTATTATTATTATAATTATCCAAACAGCACAGCTGTGGAATTTACACCTCCGTTGACACAAACATTTAGCTGTTTCTTAAGAATATGTTGCAATTTCTGAAGTTGTATTTGCTGTGAGACATGAGAACACAGCTGTTTTTATCCGAAAACATATCAGATTTCACTTCGATACTGTTGTGAGAATCTTATAATTTCCCTTCCTTTCAAACATATCACCTGCCTGCTGCTTTCTCAATGGTTGCATAGAACCAGCAGCTGACACACCCCTTTTTGTACCTGTCATACGTCACGATGAGCATCGACAATTGCAGCACAGTACACGTCAGTAAGCCACTAGCCCCTATCTAGACTTCTATTGACTCCTACAGAAATGAATACTTTTGTTGAGTATTTGTCCAATTTTAAAGTCGACTCAATTCCTACTGTAAATAGATTCAGGCAAACTGCATTTTAAACACGACAGGTGTTCCTAAAACGCCAAAGTACACAGTATACATTCTCAAGGTTGGCAACATGATATAATTTGCTGCCCGCTCACTGCTCCCCTCCACACGCTCACCTAGTTCTCAGCAAGCTAGTATCAGTGTTCCCCCACCAACCATTCATTAGTGCTGTGCTTGAGCAAATGTGAAACACAAACTGCAATTTCTTCTACAGTACAGGTCATACGAGGTCTGTTCAAAAATTCAGTCAGGCACCAACAGGGACGAGTGTGCGGATGAGTTATCATGATTCAATAGCCATGAATTGCCTTGTCACAGTTCAGGCTGTTTCCCTTTCACATTTTCTTGCAGGCATCACAGCAAGTCCAAATAGTACCATTGATTAACAGTTTGTCCTGTGGCATGAATTCATGCTGAACTAGTCCTTCGAAGTCAAAGAAAACTATTAGCATGTCTTTCACATTTGACCTGACCTGTCAAGCTGTTTTTGGTGTTGGAGAACCTTTCCCGGCGCATTCTGAAGGTTTAACTTTGGTCTCAACATCATAACCGTAGATCCATGTCTCATCACCACTTCTGACTCTCTTAAGGAACATCACGTGTCACAAATATAATATCACTTGTTGGTGGAAGGAAGATTCTGTGGGACTGTAGTCATGGCCACTCTTTCCGTTGTGTGGAATGTTAGTGACGCTTCGATATAAAGATGACAAGCTATGGAGTGTTCTTGCATTTCATTGGATGAAGCTGGTGGTGACACAATGCATTCCAAGATGATGTGTCAGGATTTCATGACAAGATCCAACCGAAATGTTACAGTTTTCTGTAATCTCTTGGACAGTCAGTCTTCAATCGGCACATTCAATTTTGTTGATGTTCCTGATATGAGCAACATTGGTAGATATCGAGGGTATTCTGAATGAGGGTCATCTTTAACTTCCATCAAGCCATTTGTAAGCCATATGAACCATTCGTAACACCGAGTTTGGCTTAAGCACCCTTCACCACAGGCTTTCTTCATCATTTGGTGTGTCTGTAAAGATTTTATTCAGTTTCACGCAAAATTTAATGCAGGCGCGTTGCTCCTCTAACTCTGTCATCTCAAAATACCCAAACTGTGAGACACAATGTTCTATTCAATACAGCAATGAACAATAACTAACACGCACACAATACTGAAACTTCTGGCAGTTACACATTAAACACAGGCGTCAGCAAGGATTGGCGCAAAATTAAGAATGTCCCGGAATTTTCTGAACAGACCTCGTTTGCAACAACAGCAGCTAACACATAAATAAAAGATCGCAATCACGATTCAGTTCAATTCTCGAACTTCACTTTCTCGCAATCTACCCATGACTGTTGGTAATATCTCCTGCTGTAATTTATTCTTGCAACAATGATTACAGTTTAAGATTTATTTCGTTTTTAGACATTTTATTATGGATTAATTTTCCTTCTTATTTCATCTGAATGTCACCATAATGTTTTAAAACTGATTAAAATCAGGCAAAGTTTTTACCCAGTATCCTAATATGTGAACAGTGGCCGTATTTCTCATTTGCAGCCCATTTAGTAAATCATTACTGTCTCTCATAATCAAATAAAATATCTACCTGGGTTCAGAATCACATAATTCTTTTGAAGGACAACATTTCCGCTTTTGAATGTGATCTATGCTTAAAAAGCAGCATTAATATTTGTACACAGAATCCAAACATTTATCAGAAACCTGTTCAGATACAAGAGTTTGTAAGATGATTCAGTTTAGTACTATTTCCTTATGTATTTCCACAAAATAATCAAATTTTAAGCTGAGCAATAGACTGTTGTAGTGGCTAGTTCATAGTTTCTTGTGTCTTCCCTGCACTAGCGCCACCCAGATCAAATGCCATGTGATAGTTCGAGCAGCAGTGATACGGTATCAAGCACTTTGGCATATCAGGAAATCTTAAGCCTGCTCAAACATGAGCAGTGTTTGACCAGCCCAGCCCTTCTGAATTCTTCAAAATAAATCTGCATATGACCTCTGCATAGTCTGTTAAACAATATAAAAATGTTAACCTCAGCAGCAATAGTTTAATCTGTGAATATAAGATGACCCTGTATTTTTCGAATGGTGCATTTGGGAAAAAAAAACCTCTTCTTATAATCGGGCAAATACGGCATGTTCATAAAACCACAGAACAAATCATGTGTGTTGCAGTTACCTATCTAAATGAAGTTATCTTTCATTTAATACTTTGTAAGATGCACAGAGAAACACCTTATCTGAAACACAGAGTATATTCCTCATGGCTGAGTATGACATGGTCCTCCACAAACTGTGTTCCACTAATGATGTTACTGCCTTGGAAGAACCTGCTACGATGTTCGTAAATCATAGGTGGAAACATCAGTGAAAGTGAGTCAAGCCTGGATGTCACTGTGGGTTCATTTCCCCAACTTAGTCCAGTCACGTCCAGCATGGATTTTCCACTGACAAAAAAACTTTACATATTGTAGCCCAAATGTTGCTCAACCACACAATTGTCCTACATTCATTCACAGTTCATGAAACAATAGAAATTATTTCTTTTTATATACATATTATATTATTACCATAATTATGTGCAATATGATGCGACTGAACTAAATTAAATTAATATATGCAATTACCAATGTAAGCTTAAATCAAATTTCGAGTTCAAGATAAATACTTACGTAAAAATTCTCTCATCTGTGGGTCCAAAGTAGTTATCATGGAATCAACAGAATTTTTGGCTCTCTCTGCAACTTTTGATAAAAGACTCCCACTTCCAACTGCTCCCTTCACCCAATCAAACAAACCACCACTACTGTTACTACCAGTTCCACTATCACCTGCAGCAGGTACATCTTGTGTCAGGGGAGGCACCATTTCAGCTCCTTTACTTTGGGGTATAACAGGACTGCAAAATTCAGATGTTAAAATAGATATTAGCAATTAAAATACATGTATCACAACTTAAATACATTATTTTTCTCTATGCCAGGAACATTGATTGACATGTTTAAACAAACTGTTAACAACAAATCACGTTCAACACACACAGGGAGTAGAGAGGGGGTGGGGAGACAGAGACAAAGACAGAGAGAGAGAGAGAGAGAGAGAGAGAGAGAGAGAGAGAGAGAGAGAGAGAGAGATATATATTTTCTACACAGATATATATATTTTTTTAAAAAAATACCACCAGCAAAAGGCTAATGGTACATAACATCTGAATCAAGCATATCATCAGGTCCCACTTGCAGGAGAGTCCAAGCCCTTGACTGCTTTCTGTACAGACTGGGATTTATTTCGTACTGGAATTTATCTGAGAACTACAGTCTCTTTTGAACTGGCCAGGGGCCACAGTCTTGTTCCAACTTTTATATTCTCTTTTGAGTGCTTTAAAATTCAAGAGTGTATACGATTATTTAGACACTGGTGTTATTTACAGCAAAATGTTTGATGACCACCTGGACCATGTAGTTCAAGTATTGTGTCACCTACTGAGGCAGCATTAACCATTAAACTGTGAATAGTTAACCTGACGAAGGAGGAGAGATCATTAGTGGGTCGCGCAGTTTCATCCAATGGTTTTAAGGATGGACCAAGAGCGCAAAAAAGCCATTCATTAGTTTCCGGTGCCCAAGAATAAGAAAGAAATTGCGAGGTTTATCAACATGCCGCCCCCCCCCCCCCCCGAGAATTTGTCCAGAACTTATCCTAGCTGGCAAGTCCCCCAACTGAGGCACAAGGAGAGGTTTTTAAATGAGGTGAATATCAGCTGGCATCTTTTAACACACTCAAAGCAGTGTTAGACAGAATGCCAATGTTAGCCATACCTGATTTTGAGAAGGAGTTTGTTCTACAAATTGATGCTACCAATTCAGGAATTGTAGTGCTCCTCTAGCAGCAAAGTGAAGGGGAACAATGACCCATCACTTATGTGTCTAGATCTGTGTCTCCCGCAGATGAGGAGGATTCATTATATAAGTTAGAGGCACCAGCAGTGTTGTTCGGGTTTGAATGTTTTAGATTCTAAATCTTACCATCCCATGCGAAGTATGCCATTAACACCGTAACACAAACATTTGGAATGGGCCATGATGAAGAAGCATAGACTGCTGATGAATGGCATCACATTATTTTCTGCAATGCATCACAGTTCTACACTAATCCAGATGGCCAGTATTGGCAAGTGTGGGGGTGAGCTGGGAAGCACTACATCACAGACATCTTGCAACCTCATTTGTTACCTCCGTCCCTGATAGCACATGTATATGTATGGGACTTGCTTGGATGTCGACTCCATCCCAGTGCTAGTATCCAGAATATCAAGTGCCAGTAACAACAGTTGTGGACCAATTTACCTCAGGAGAGGATACATCAGCGCATGCATTCAAGCCAGAAGGAGTGCATTGTGACAAATTTAAGTAGGCTCATACTGCTAAGTCCTTTGTGTATCTGCCGCCATTTCATAATCTTTGCACATACCCTCACAACCTGTAAAGTTTATATCTGTAGAGAGACTCACTGTTGATCAGTGTAAAGAAACAAAATAAACTAAGGTTTTGGTACATACTTGCCTTTTTCTCTTCTCCACAATGAGAAATTCTAACTGTGAACAACAAATGGCAAACTTACTGCCACTGTTTATATCAAAATATACCTAAAATCTTAAACATAGCTGCAAAACAGTAATTGTGTAAATCTGAAGAGGTTGAAAAAACCAGCCAACCAGTTACAAAGCAAAGGTTTATTAGCCCTTGACCTGGGGTTTGATATTTTTAAAAGTTTCTTCTACAGATGGAATGGGCCTTGTTACATCACATGATGGTACATATTAGCTGAAGCCGAGCAGCTCTTGTCACATATAAAATTGACAAAAACAAGAATTATCCCAAGCCATGGCCTTAGACAGCAGCCAGATTACATTTAGCATACTTCAGAATGAATGCTCACTCCTGTTACAATTTTAGGTTGACAAGAGTCTCTACCTGTGGGCATTTACTAGTGAGCACTCATTCTGAAGTACACTAAATGTAATCTGGCTGCTATCTAAAGCCATTGCTTGGGATAGTTTTTGTTTTTGTCAATTTTATATATGACAAGAGCTGCTCGGCTTCAGCTAATATATACCACCATGTGATGTAACAAGGCCCACTCCTTCTGAAGAAGATATTTTTTGAAATATTGAAACCCAGGTCAAGGGATAGTAAAACTTTGTTTTGCAACTGGTTGGTTGATTTTTTCAACCTCTTCAAAATATTCCCAAATGACAGTTTTCATAATTTATCTTGCAGTTAATGCATTATTTTCAGTAGTAACCTCCAATAATAAGGAGTGAAAGTGATGGCAATTTGCAACAATTCAATCAGTCAAATCATTCTATTCATATATCGTTCACTCATTTCATTTATGATCGATGACGCCCTAATTTACCCAAATGCATTCGATCACTTGTGGCTGATTTCTGCGGGCCCACTCAGACCTCTACATTACGACATACTACAAGGCAATGTTCGGCCCAATATCCGGCTACTGGACATCAAGCTTATAGGATGGTTGGACATTGGGCAATCAGCCGAACACCTACCTGTTTCATCTGTAGTAAGAATGTAACATATAATTCAGTGCCCATACAGTTTTATGTTGATACCATAACCAGTTCCATATAAATTTTTATTTTGGAGATACTTTTGTTATTCCAAAAAGAATAATAATTTGAACTATTTTTAAATTTCCCCAAAAAATCTAATACTGTGCACTGCATTTTACATTCCCATTCTTCTTTATGTAAATTCTGTCATCATCTATGGACCGATTAAGCAGAGTGGGGAGGGGAGGAGTATCTTGCATTCTGGCCTGCTGAGTCAGATACTGGTGTATCAGTAGCTTGTGATCGACCAACTCTTCAGTTATCACTCACAGCAGACAGCGTGACAGGTTAGTCATGTAAACCTTACAAATACTTTCTGAAACTGAAACTTCCTGAGAGATTAAAACTGTGCACAATCAAGGACTCGAAAAAAAAAATGCAGGAAATGCTTTTAATGACTGGGAAATCCAAGAATGACTCATGAGCCACACTGGACCTTTCGTAAACAGTGGATTAATCTATTCACAGATGGCTCAGCTAGGACTGGTTGTGCTCAGAGAATAATGTAACATTTGTATCTTCCTGCTTTGACAATAAATGCTGTGCACTATTGTACACAGGGGCTATATGAGCCAATTCTACTATTAACAATGCTGTAAAAAGCTGCATTGTTACATTTTTCAGTTTCTGTAAGTTTTACTTTAAATAATGCTTGATTCCAGCTGTTTGTACCCTTGTCCTATAGTACGGCAAAGGTTCCTGGCATGCTTAACATGCTATTTACTTTCATTTTGTGATATGTTTTTCTGACCCACACAATGTGTTCCCACATGTTTATCTAATGTATGTTTCTTGTCCTTCTTGCAATTTAAGTTCCAAATAAACTAACATGCATTAAACATTTTAAGCTATTAATAGAATACTCCTTGATACAAGATGTTCAATAACCATTCAATAGATTTCACTTTATATCATAAATGATTCTACACTTCTGTGCTGAATTCGTCAACCACTTTTTAAGACTGTAATATGATGATGCAGCATTCTTGCAAAAGGGGATGATTTTTCAACATAACAAGTTTTATTCTTAATTTGTGTGCATGTTATCTGTGAACTGCTTTATAAATACCCCTTTAATTCTACCACCATTTATGTCTCAACAGTACCCAAATTAATAAAAGTATTTATAAGCTTCCTGCTGAGGAATGGCAATATACAGATTACGGATGTGCAGCATATTCTCCTGTTTCTAGAAATGCTTAAAAAATTACGATATTTGGTTTTAAATTACATAAGTATGGCACACAGAACACAATATGTCACTGTAGTTCCTAGATTTATTTTAAAATAGCAGTAATATTATAAAAGATTTACCTGAACTTTGTTTCATGGAAAATTGGTGCTGCCTGTGTAGTAACTGGTTTTAAAACTGTATCTGCTGGTGGAGATATAAAACTTGGTAGCTCAGATGGTGGTGGCACATTGGACAGCAAACTACCAGCACTCAAAGGCAATGACATTCCACTTCCTGACTCTAGCATAAAGAAGAAAATATTTAATGAATAATATGTTCCCATATGCATTCCTTTGTACACTAACACACATTTGTGGCATTTTTATGCTTTTAGCACATTAAAAAACAAATTTATGTTCTGTAGGGAGAGAGCATATTTGACACCTGTAGTTGTGTTGACTTCAGCAATAGACACAGTCTTTGGAATAGTTTGAAACCATATACACATCCACATGCACGTGTGTGCATGTGCTCCCACTTCCGCACCCACTCGTGCCCAGATTGCCTGCTTACACTCTACAGAAATACTACTCAGTTTAATATAAAGGGTGAAATTTCATACATATAAATTATACTTAGCAACAGAACCTTGGTTTAAAATTGTACATTCAAATATTGTCACTATTTCCATGGAATGTGTATTGAATGGTACCCAAAAAATCCCTATATTAACTATTCTGGAAAATTATCAGTGAATTTTTTAAGATAACACACTTAGTTTTAAATATGGAATACCATTTACTTTTATTAGCGAATATATAACTTTGTTTCATTCAGAAGTGTGTGCCACAACGAAACAGGAAACCTGTTACATGAAAATAATGGAGCTAATGTGCTCTAAAGGTATTGTCAGCAAGAGCGACGGTGATTGTTTTCTCTTCCTGCATGCCACAAAGGGTAGAAATACAAAGGTGATTAATGCTTAAATGTTTTGTAAAATCAAGGATAAAATTCTTTTTATAAAAAGGAAAACAAGGCTTTTTGTTTACAGTGTTACATTATGAACATAATACATCAGAAAAAATACAAACTTATAAGCAAAGCCAATCACTATGAATTTAAGAGGCATATAAAATTAAGTCTATCAGTTGTTGCTACAAATGTACAATTGCCCAAAGGTGACCATGTTATATCAAAGACAGAAAAGAGCTACCAGATGATGAAGAATGAATCAGTGATAGCTAGTTACTGCTTGGTATTCATCAGACAAACTACAACAACACTGGTATTCATTAGACAATCAACAACAACATATGGCACTGTGCATTCAGTAACCTCCATCCACGTGTAAATGCTTTTAAGGTATTTTTATTGGCTAAAGTTACTTGTAACCTGGCTCAAAGAGGTTACTATTATAGTATTTTATGCCTCTACCTGTCTTGCTCTATAAATTGTCAATAACAAAAGGAAGAGCTTAAAATGAAATTGCAATACAACAGAGAAACAAGAAGATTTATTTACCACTTGTAAGAAAACAATATGGCATACAAAAACTGTTAAGACCACTAGATAGCATAATTTGTGCTTCTGTAGTCTGGTCTGATGAGAGAGGTGACGGGAGCCACATGAAAAATACAACAACAAGAAAAACTGAAATAGAACCTAGGTATGAAACTGCAAATGTGATCAAACATTGTGAGAGTAAAAATTCAGAAAGTTGACAGAAACAGGACATGTTTGTTTAAATCAAATGCTCTAGATGCCAATTATGTTGCATTTTATTTACATAACTAGTTTCAACTTTATTACAATTCAATATCAAGTGTGTGAAGTGTTGATGCAAAGGATAATGAGTAAATTCAGATGACATGTTGTCAGCTGGTGTAAAAACCGACCAATTTTTATTCCGGCTGACACTGACATGTGTCATTCAAATTTAATTGTCTGTCTGGATTGTACTCAGCATTAACTTATAACAATCTTAAATACGACTTGAGTCAAAACTGACTGCGTAAATATTTTGCAGTTCTAAGGCATTCTTTTATTTTCCAGGAGGGGTTAATCATCATTTGCAACCCTTGCTCGGCCAAAACTTTTCCAATGCAGTTAATAATCTTGTTGATTAAATAATGACACCTGTCCCAGTTACACATTTTTTTGCTGTTTAGTATGTGTTAAGCAACAAAAAATAAGTAATTGGGGCAGTTTTTATTATTTAAATCACGAATGACACACTGCACATTTTCCCGAAATGTCTAATATGATGAATGAAATTTTAATCTTGTTAATGAAATGGAGGAAAGCTTTCCCCTTCAACTGTCATTTCTCCTCATTATTCCTGGAATTCTCTTCCTGACAGTAATGCTCCTACCACCTTCTTATTGAAGCAACATTTCTTTTCTTAACAGCCAACTTTAAGTAACTGTGTTGTTATTGTAATTAGACTGGCTCACATACTTTATTTGCCTTATGTGTCAATAAGGAGGTGGAACAAACTCTACAATCAAGAGGAGAGAAATCCAGAACAAATAAGGGAAAATTACCACCAAAGGGGTAAGTTCTCCAACTTTTCATTAATAAGATTACTGAAATGCCCTGGTAGATTAAAACTGTGCGCCACACCAAGACTTGAACTCGTGAACTTACCTTGCCTTGCCTTTCGCGGACAAGTGCTCTACCAACTGAGCTACCCAAGCACAACTCACAACCTGTCCTCATAGCTTTACTTCCACCAGTACCCTATCTCCTACCTTCCAAACTTCACAGTAGCTCTTCTGGAATAAGATTACTGATCGCATCATAGAAAGTTTTGGCCAAGTATGGAGTGTTATCACTTGTCACAGATGATACCATTCCATACAGAAAAACTATGTATGGAATGGTGCAAAAGTAAAAAAAAATGAGTTTATCTTGTTTTCCTATAACAAGTAACTGAATTGTTCCTGTATATTGTTCAAATGTAAAAATGTATCTAACAAGCCCCCTACACAGTGTTAAAGAGTATAATATGAATTATTAAACACCACGTATTCTTCGGAAATCCCACTTGAAACAGCTTGTAAGAGCCCACAAAGCATCAAACTGATTGCTGGAAAACCAAGACAAACACCTCACCAACCAACATTAATCCAACAGTATTGAAGGGCAACAATAGATTATATACCACACTAGCGAACTGTCCCAGCTATGCATGGATAGCATTAAGTATCTATGGCCAGACAACTTTACTGGCATATTTTATTTAGTTTGGGGGCCATGAATAAAACTCAGAGAACAATGTTGTGTATGTGAATGTCATCACTTTCTTGTAAGCAGTACTCACCAGAAAAGTTGTATGGCAGCATGAATATTGTGTGTAGCATTTTGAAATCGCGTTTGGAGTGATGCCAACGATGGAAGCATGTTGTGATGTAAGTAATATGTTTACAACCAATGTAAAAATTGTATGTGAATCGTGAGTGTATGTGTGGGTGATTCCATATGTATATGAGATTGAGGCAGTACAAATAAAAGAAAGGAAAAAACTACAAAAAACAATGCTTTTTTTTGGGGGGGGGGGGGGGGGTAAGTAAGCAGGCTGCCTGCAGATAAATAAACATTACTAATGGTGATTGCTACGGGTTGTTCACGCTTGCATTGCTATTGCTTGTAATATGGCACAGAGGGGAATCCATACACTAAAGACATCAGACCCATCCAGATGCTCTTTCAGGGCCACAACAGTTTCAACAAAACTGGAGAATTGTCATCAGTGAAATGTGTTCAGTAACACAGATCACAGAACATGAGGAAATTAACTGTTGTAGTTCTGGCAGATGACAGTAATACCCATTGCAGTTCCATGAATTAGCATGTGGAGGATGCCATGGTTAGGAGTGAAAGGGCCTGGAGGGCCGCTCACGCCCCAAAATCACTGTCACCAGAAGAGCTGGGACAACATCAATGAACATCAGTTTGAAGTCCAGACAGTGTGGGGAGATCTAGAACCTTCAGGGTCACTGGCTAGCCTCCTCCTGAAATTTCTTCTCTTTCACAACTTTTGACAGTGGAGAATCCTGTGAGGCCATAGCTGTAGGTGTAAGCCTGGAAGAAGCTCTGGAACCCACAGTCTCAGGCTCCTTCAGCCACTAGCTGGTGTCAGGTTCCTTTTTCGTTGTTTTGTTTTAAGGGCACAAAAACAACTAGGGTCATATGTGCCTGTATCAGAACCGTAGGACACGAAGACGAATACACATTAATGTCAATTGAGAGAAGAGAAGACAGCTAAAAACAGGGACATGAAGAAATGTCTACAAATAAGCTGTAGAGAAACAGAGGTCCTGAACTAAAGATTAAATGTCCTTCACCATATTGCTATAATAGATAAAAAGTAAAATGCGTTCAACAGCCCATATGTTGTTCACTAAAACGGCCGATGACTCGGATGACAAACACAAATGAAAACATAACTGTTTAAAAAAAGGGCATTCTGTCAGGAAATGGCGTACCATCAAAGGTTGAGCGCTATGCGCACAAAGTGGTGAGGGAGTACCACTTAACAATTAGAGATGGCTAAAAAAGACAGTGCCCAATACCCAACCTAGTTAAAATGATCTCCCCATGGCAACAGGGCCGATGGGAGGTTGTCCAAGCCACTGGGAGAGATCTAATAAGCCAGAGAGTGACCCCATGAAGGGAGGACCAGTGGTGATGCCTAAGTGGCACCACCTGCTGACAGATGGCAACACAGAGAACATTGGAGGGAATGTACGAGCCAGCGGGCTGGGGTACAAGCACTGCAGGCTTGGCAGCAGTGTCAATGGCCTTGTTTCCTGTCAGACCGACAGGAACCCACATAAACGTCACAGTGGCTCCATCAAGAGTGAGCAAGTGACAGCTTTCCTGGACTTGTTGCACTAGGGGATGGACATTTACAGCACATAGAGGCTTTGAAGGGCACTGAGAGAGTTGGAGCAGATGACGTTATTGAAAAGCCTGAGTCACCGGATGTACTGCATGGCCTGATATAGGACACAGAGCTCTGTTGTGAATACGGAGCAGTGCTCCGGAAGCCAATACCAAAAAACATTGGTGCCAATGATGAAGGCACACCCGACACCACAGTCTGTCCGAGACCCATCAGTGTACACAAAGGTACTATTCTGACATTCTGTGTGAAGGTAGTGAAACTGAAGGCAATAGAGCAACACTGGAGTAACAAATGAAGGTCAAGGTGAACACGGCCCACTGCAAGAAGCCAAGGTGGTGAAGGGTTTACATCCAATGGAAAAGTGGCAGTGGCTGCCAGAGCCAGAGCCAAATGCGAACGCCAGGAGTTAACAGAGAGAGGGACACAGCCCATACTGGTGATCAAAGGAGTCATCGAAGACGGAGGCACAGGATGAAGGCCATACATGGTTAACAAACAGCATGCATATCTGCTGAGGAGAAAGTCATGGTAGTAGGACAGCAGTAGTTCGGCAGCTTCTGCATGCAGACTCTCAACCAGGCTAGTGCAAATGGCACCAGTAGCTAAATGGATGCCACGATGGTGGATAGTAGGCCTATTGAGACAGCATATGAGGGACGGACATGCAAATATATAAACAAAACACCCATAGTCTAGTTTTGAATAGACAAGGGACAGGTACAAATGGACGAGGGTGACTGAATTTGTTCCTCAGGAATTACCACTGAGGATACATAGGACACTGAGGGACCACATATAGCCGGGCTGCGAGGTAAGACACATGGGAGGACCAAGTAAGTTTCCTATGAGCATGAGCCCCAGGAATTTCATAGCTTCAATAAATGAAAGAGTAACAGGCCCAAGAAGAGAAGACAGAGGAAGAAACCAACTGCACAGCCAGAAATTCATACAATGTCAGTGGAAAAACGAAAGCCACTGTTGATGCTCCATGAGTAATGATGATCGAGACATCGCTGATAACGCCGCTCAAAGAGGCAAGTCCATGGAGGACAGCAATAATGGCAAAATTGTCAATGAAAAAGAAGCCGCAGATGCCCGGCAGGAGAAAGGCCATTATAGGGTTAATGGCGATTGCAAGGACGATGACGCTAAGGACAGAACCCTGTGGTACACCGTTTCCTCAGATAAGGGCGACCAACAATGCAGAAGTCACATATAGATTGAAATAATTTCTGAAGGAAACGGGGCAGGTGGCCATGAAAGCCATATGTGAAGAGAGTACAGAGGATACCAGTCCTCCAGATACTATCGTTGGCTTTCTCCAAATCAAAAAATGCAGCCACAGTCTGGGATTTCCACAGAAAATCCATCCATGACATGGGTGGACAAAGTGACAAGATGGTCAACGGTAGAACGGTGCACTTTAATTCCACACTGTGCAGTGGTAAATAAATAGCGAGACTCGGGCCATCATACAAGCTGGGCATGAATCATATGTTTCATAACCTTGCACACACAGCTGTTGAGAGAAATGGGGCAGTGGCTAGAAGGAAGGTGTTTGTCCTCACCAAGCTTAGGTATGGGTATGACAGTGGCTTCACGCCAGCATCTGGAAAAGTGCCCTCTGCCCAGATGCGGTACGTCTGAAGGAGAAAGTCCTTGCCTGAAAGAGAAAGGTGCTGCAACACATGAATGTGATCATCAGCTGGCCCTATGGCGGAGGATTGGGATGAAGTGAGAAAATGATCTAGCTCACTCATAGTAAAGGCAACATTAAAGCACTCACTATTCCGAGAAGAGTGCAGTTTGCTATCACAGGATGACAGTTAAAAATGTGGAGAGCAAGTCTCCGTGGCCAAACTGTGTTGCAACATGCCCCAGTCCGCCAAGGGACCAGGACACGGCGCGGTAAACAGGAAGTGAGAGGAATGGAACGTTCTACGGGCAGTAAGGATAATGTTTGTCAGTTATTCTCCCTGACTGTAGCAACTGGGGAAGTTTTGTTTGTCGAACATTGCCAGGGAGCAGTAAAGCCTCCAGTCGGCCTTAGATGGGGTAGGAGTCAGCAAACAGATAGCACACAGGGAATGGTCACTAGAGTATGTGTCAGAGAGAACGGAACACCTGATGCGATGAGCAACCTGTGCAGTGCAGAAGGATAGGTCAAAATGGGAAGAGGTGTGCATGGAGTCTGAAAGAAACGTGGGTGCTCCCTCGTTAAGACAAATGAGGCTGAGTGAGAAGGTAAGCCAAGAGGACACCTCTCAGACACCTGAGCTCTCTCATTTCTCCCAATCTTGGGACAACCCTATAGGGGATGGTGCACATTAAAATCATCAAGCAGCAGAAAGGGGGTGAAGTAGCTGCCGAATAAACAGGAGGAAGTCAGCCCTGGTAACACTGAATGATGGAGGGATGTAAAGAGTACAAAGGAAAAAGGTCAAATGAGGAAGGAAAATGCGGGCTGCAACAGGAAGCCAGGTAGTCAGAGAGATGGGTTGACGTCATCCTGGATGAGCAGCATGACTCCCCCTTAAGATGGAATGCCCTTCTCAGGTGGGGAAAGGGGAGAGAGGCAGGGGGGAGAAGGTCAAAGCGGACCAGGGAGAAATGAGAGAGCTCAAATCAGTCGCGCGGACACAATTTTGTTTCCTGGAGGCAGCGAACATGTGGATACGATTCTAAGAGCAGCCGTGTAAGTCCTCTTTGTTGGATCGAAGGTCGTGAATGCTCCATCGGAGGAGAGTCATGACAGGTAAAGGGCAGGAGGGAAAAAATGAAGGGGTGTCACCTCGGCAGCTGCTGAGTGCCAGCCTTCGAAGACTCACTGCTACGTGGCACAGAAGCTGGAGGATTCTGCTCCACGAGATCTACAGAGGCATCGGCATTCTCCTTCTGTCAGTCTGCAGAGTCCAGGGCAGAAAAACGGTTGATGGTGCACATCGGCGACATGGAGGCTGGCCGGGCGAGTGTATCACGTGGCACCATTGAAGAGGATCTCCAAGTTACCGAAGGAGAAGACGGTTTGCCTTTGTTTGATTTCTTGGAGCCTTTACAGTTGGTAGAGGAAGACTGGGATGTGTGCTGGCTGGAGGGACATAAGAAGTTTTCGCGGGAGTATTCCTTCTTCGCAGGAATATTCCTTCTGTCCTTTCCGGCCTGCCAGTTGTGTAGCAGGTGACTTCGTCCTGTAAGGTGAAATTTTAGTGGTTTGTTGCAGGGCAGTGACTAGCCAATAACTTGTGAGTGACCGGGTAAGGCTATTTTTCCTTTACCCAGATCTCCTGGACAGCCCGTTCATCGAGATACGTAGGAAGGAGGAAGCGGACAATCACACTCATTAGCATCCCTACCGTAGGTTACACAACTGGCTGGGTATTGACAGGACATTCGAGTGTGGTTGAAACGATAACACTGGTAGCAGCCCATCGGGTTTGGAATGTATGGTCGGACTGTGATAACTTCATAATCAGCTTTGATCTTGGATGCAAGCACCACTCTATCAAAAGTAAGAAAACGTGTGCTTGTGGGCACTAAGGATGCATTTACCTTTTCCATCAACCACTGAACTGCAATGCCATCCTGATCAGAGAGGTATGTTTATATTTCTGCCTCAGACCAGCAAGCAGCACGGTGTAAACAACAGCATGGGAAGAATTCAGAGTTCTATGGGCCTTGATATGAACAGGATAGTCACGGCGCAATGAAGCTGCAAGCAGTTGTTGTGCTTGAGAATCAGAAACAGTCTCTAGAAGTGAAGTGCCACTGCATAAACAAGAGCAGGATTTCACAGGGCCAGCAACTGCATCCACACCTTCCTGAATAAGAAATGGATTTACCATTGGGAAGGACTGACTCTCTTAAGCACGTGGAACCATAAGGAATCGTAATGCAGCTGGGAGGGTCTCTGGATCTTGAGATTCATTCCGTTTATGTTTGGTAAACGTTGACCATGAAGATGATGACTGGCTTATTGTGAGAAAATCCCCTACGATTGCCAGCATCTCCGATGGCGCTCTCTTTCCAACTCGGGGCCCTCCCTCAGAGGAGGGGGGGAGGGGGGGCATCCCCCCTTGCCTTAGGTAATTGTTCACACCCCCTACCCCCTGTACACCAGAAAGAGGGACCAATCAGAAATTTGGGAAGTTAGCAGCTCAGGCAATCACCCCTACCTGGGCTTGGGCAGTACCAGCGGGTACGTGCAAACCCTACTTGTCCGCCTGGGGCTAGCAATTACATGTTACCCAGTCACCTATTATGTGTCAGACGTGTGGCCCATCCTTCAGGAGTGCACAGGGAGGAAGAAGAAAAAGAGGAATATCTAACGCCGAAGTGGAGGAAGGATAGGACACGGTGAACAAAGAAAGAAAAGGATCAAAAACCAGTGGTGAGACAGTCAGCTACTGGAAATGCGGAACACATCCCCAAAAACACCCCAGCCATGTTCCCCAAGGGAGGGGTAAAGGAACAGCAAGAGGATAGACACGCAGCACAGAAGACAAAAGACGTTGGGAAAGATGGGGGGGTCCGTGGTACCCAAGCAAGAACCCACCAAAGAGTGACGAGCCCCCTGGGGTGTCACGTTGCTGGTCTGCAGATTTCTGGGACACGATTCTCATAAGGGGGCCCTGTCACCAGTAGACTTTGAAGGAGGATGCTGCTTCTCCAGAACATGTGTGGAGTGCTTTCAAAGATGCCATAGTAATCACATTAGGGGAGGGTCCAACACCTCCATAATAAAGTTTATTCGCTTCAATATGAGAGGTTGTTGAGGAAGTAAATACGCCGGGCATTGCTAATGACCTGACCAAAGAAGTGATAAAATTTGAAATCACTGAGACTGAATGCAAATGATTTTTTTTTTCTTCTTCTTCTGGATTTCAAATTACGAAAGATGATTGGTGACTTTCACCTGCTGCATTTTGCACTCCCTGGTCAGGGAAACGCACTGGGGATTCCCACAACTGACAGACAGGTTGTAGCATACATGGTGAATTTTCAAGAAGCAGCCAGTCACAGTCTCCACAAATTGGCTCATATGTACACAGCGAAGAGACATGTCCAAAGAAGCACTTCATCAGGTTGGGAAATACAGCTTTACATCACAGCAGCAGACAATTATCTTGACCTCCTTTGGAAGCAAATCATCCTCAAACACAGGGACCTACACGTCAGTATCAATCTTGTTGTCTGGCAGGCTTCAACATACATGATTTACGAAATGGATCCTCACATCTCCAAGTGTTTGTGTATTTCTTGATCCATGAACTCCATTAGGTCCAAGTGAAAAAGTAATCCCTGTAACATGTAGAGGTTCTTTCGGATGTTATACTAACAGGTACATCACAAAGTTGTTTAGGATTTGCCGTCTTAACCACATCGTAATTTACTAAGGGAAGAGAGCACGCAAAATACATTTTCAATTTTCTCCATGAAGAATATTGGCATAGTTGAGAGAGAGAGAGAGAGAGAGAGAGAGAGAGAGAGAGAGAGAGAGAGGCCCTCCATCTGTTTTGGGTGTAAATCAGGAACTGAGGGGAGTCTAAGTCCCTTGGTTTTGTTTTCCTGCCATGGCATGACCAAGGAGGGAAAATTCCTAGGGTCGTAACAATGTGCAATGAATCGCAGCCAGTTTGAAGAGACAGATGAAGCCTCATGCCCACCAGATAATAAACATGGTCATTCCATGACGCCAAATGTCCGCCGAGATGCACCTGCACTGAATGAGTAGCAGCAACAGGCTTTGTTCGTACTGCACATTTTTCTAAATTTTGATCAAGATAAATTCATGCTGCAGTGTTGTTCTTCGGCACACCATATAGAAATTAACACAGAAACAGCGAAGTAAAAAGATCCATACAATTCGCACATTTATTTATATGTAAAAGACAACTTGGGGATTTCTTTTTGTGTGAGACTGTGTGTGCAAGATTTGTGTGCCAATGTGAATTTCTACATTTGCGTACTTTACTGTTCGTGACGCTTCTGCATAATTTTCCATTGACTTTATCAACTCCAGCTTGTATTGTGATATATTGTGAAATTTCAAACTTACATGAGTGCTGTGATAATCTTTTACTGCTATTGTCAATTGTAGGCTTAAACTTAATTGTGATGTGTTGGCAGATGTGCCAACACCTTGTAGTTAGAGGAGGCCGAAAGGCACGCTATAATCTAACGCAGACTGGCGTGAGGTCTGGAACAGGATACGTAATGAATGCTATAAAGAAAAGTACGTAGCTGCTGGAATACTTAACTTTAATCCATCATTTGTATACAGCATTCTTGATGATACAAGTGAGACTCTCTCTAGAAATGGTTAATGGCGCCTTGCTAGGTCGTAGCCATGGACTTAGCTGAAGGCTATTCTAACTGTCTCTCGGCAAATGAGAGAAAGGCTTCGTCAGTGTAGTCGCTAGCAAAGTCGTCGTACAACTGGGGCGAGTGCTAGTCAGTCTCTCTAGACCTGCCGTGTGGTGGCGCTCGGTCCGCAATTACTGACAGTGGCGACACGCGGGTCCGACATGTACTAATGGACCGAGGCCGATTTAAAGCTACCACCTAGCAAGTGTGGTGTCTGGCGGTGACACCATAAATTGTGCTCTTTTAAAAATTTTTTAAGAACAGTAGACCTATAGTCATTGGAAACAACCATTCTCTGATTTCATTGTATAATAACATGGGAAATAGGTTATTTTCGAGAATTTTTGGATGCTTAAAAAGCTGTATTTTCATAAGTTACCAGTATGAGTGTTTTTGGATAACTTATTTCATAGCAAATCAGTGTTTGTGATTAAATATTACTGCTAAAGAAGAGATCACTGCTAATTTCGTTGTATATCGATGCAAATAAATGAGCATTTTTGAGAATTTTCTGAAGTTACCATTGTCCTGTGCATAATCTAATCATAGTAAATCGGAGTTTGTGATTTAGTTACTGTAGCAGATATTCTAACTAACATATGGTACTTTTATTACATCTTGTTTTGCCTTGAAGAATATATATACTATCTAAATTTATCGTAAATTAACAAAATTTTAGAGCTCGCTAATAACAACAATTAACCTCAAAAAGTTTTAGGAAATTAGTTATGTTTTTCTGTTGCCTTAATGGAAATCTTGTTTTGTGAATTTGCTTCAATACTTATAGGGAATTAGTACTTTTTTTAAGTCAACAGATATAAAAGATAATCAGCAAGCTTAGTTTAAAGTTATTTGCTAACTGTCCTGTAAGAAATTGCCTGCTGCGGATCGGTGTGTTGGAATAATTACTGAAAGTCATGTACCTGTAATACTGATACCAAAGATAACTCAAGTACTATCTACATCTACATACATACTCAGCAATCCACCATACGGTGCGTGGCGGAGGGTATCTCATACTACAACTAGCATCTTCTCTCCCTGTTCCACTCACAAACAGAATGAGGGAAAAATGACAGCCTATACGCCTCTGTACGAGCCCTAATCTCTCTTATCTTATCTTTGTGGTCTTCCCGCGAAATGTAAGTTGGCGGCAGTAAAATTGTACTGCAGTCAGCCTCAAATACTGGTTCTCTAAATTTCCTCAGTAGCGATTCACGAAAAGAACGCCTCCTTTCCTCTAGAGACTCCCACCCGAGTTCCTGAAGCATTTCCGTAACACTCGCGTGATGATCAAACCTACCAGTAACAAATCTAGCAGCCCGTCTCTGAATTGCTTCTATGTCCTCCCTCAATCGGACCTGATAGGGATCCCAAACGCTCGAGAAGTGCTCAAGAATAGGTCGTATTAGTGTTTTATAAGTGGTCTCCTTTACAGATGAACCATGTCTTCCCAAAATTCTACCAATGAACCGAAGACAACTATCCGCCTTCCCCACAACTGCCATTACATGCTTGTCCCACTTCATATCGCTCTGCAATGTTACGCCGAAATATTTAATCGACGTGACTGTGTCAAGCACTACACTACTAATGAAGTATTCGAACATTACAGAATTCTTTTTCCTATCCATCTGCATTAATTTACATTTATCTACATTTAGAGTTAGCTGCCATTCTTTACACCAATCACAAATCCTGTCCAAGTCATCTTGTATCCTCCTACAGTCACTCAACGAAGACACCGTCCCGTACACCACAGCATCATCAGCAAACAGCCGCACATTGCTATCCACCCTATTCAAAAGATAATTTATGTAGATAGAAAACAACAGCGGACCAACCACACTTCCCTGGGGCACTCCAGATGATACCCTCACCTCCGATGAACACTCACCACTGAGGACAACGTACTGGGTTCCATTACTTAAGAAGTCTTCGAGTCACTCACATACTTGGGAACCAATCCTATATGCTCGTAACTTAGTTAGGAGTCTGCAGTGGGGCATCGAGTTAAACGGTTTCCGGAAGTCAAGGAATATGGCATCCATCTGATACCCTTCATCCATGGTTCGCAAGATATCATGTGAAAAAAGGGCGAGTTGCATTTCGCAGGAGCGATGCTTTCTAAAGCCATGCTGATGCATGGACAGCAACTTCTCTGTCTCAAGGAAATTCATTATATTCGAACTGAGAATATATTCGAGAATCCTGCAACAAACCAATGTTAAGGATATTGGTCTGTAATTTAGAGGATCCGTCCTTCTACCCTTCTTATATACAGGTGTCACCTACACTTTTTTCCAGTCACTCGGGACTTTACGTTGGGCAAGAGATTCGCGATAAATGCAAGCTAAGTAAGGAGCCAATGCAGTAGAGTACTCTCTGTAAAACCGAATTAAAATCCCATCAGGACCTGGCGATTTATTTATTTTCAACCCATTCAGCTGCTTCACAACCCCAGGGATGTCTATCACTATGTCCTCCATATGGGAATCTGTACGAGACTCAAACGGCGATATGTTTGTACGATCCTCCTGCGTGAGAGATTTCTCAAATGCTAAATTTAAAATTTCAGCTTTCGTTTTGCTGTCTTCTGTTGCCAGGCCAGACAGATCAGTGAGTGACTGGATGGAAGCCTTCAACTCGCTTACCGATTTCATGTAAGACCACAATTTCCTTGGGTTTTCCGCAAGATGTTTTGCTAAGGTATGACGGTGGTAGTGGTTGAATGCTTCACACATCGCTCTTTTTGCGGTAGCACGAATCTCAACTAACTTTTGCCTGTCCTCATTCTCCCGATCTTTCTTCTACCGCGAGTGCAACTGCCTTTGCTTCCTGAGCATTCTCCGAATTGCGCTGTTAAACCATGGTGGGTCTTTTCCGTCCGTAACCCACCTTTTCGGCACATACTTGTCCAATGCGTGATTTACAATGTGTTTAAAACTTGCCCATAATTCTTCCATGTCCATCGTACCGGAAGTAAATGAAGTTGATTCATTAAGTGGGATGCTAACAACTGCTTATCTGCTCTTTCTAGTAAGAATACTCTCCTAGCCTTCTTGACCAACTTCTTAACTTTCGTAACCATAGTCGTAATGACAACATCCTGATCACTAATCCCTGTCTCAACACTGACACCGTCGATGAGGTCTGGTCTGTTCTCTTCGTGGCTGCCAGATCTAAAATATTTCCATTACGCGTTGGCTGTCGATTTAGCTGCTCAAGATAGTTTTCGGATAATGTGTTCAAAAGTAATTCACACAACGGCTTGTCTGTACCACCTGTAATGAATCCACAGACATCACAGTCTATACTGGGTAGGTTGAAGTCTCCTCCGACTAATATAGCATGATCTGGGTACTTCTGCAATACAGAATGTAGACTCCCTCTGAATGATTCTAGAACTGTCACGGTGGAACCTGGTGGCCGGTAATAACACCCCACAATTAACTTGTGGATCCTGCCTGCTCTGCAGAAAGTACAGATTGGTCATTACTCGTCCACTTGATGGCAAAAACTGTTTCAGTGGGAGATTGAGATGTCCTGTACATTGTGGTTGGGAATCAGGGAGGTCTCAGGGTGTTACACCAATCCCCTCAACTAACAAGTTCAATATGCTATCTTTCAATGAAACTGGACCATTGGGACTCACTTCACTTGCTTTGGAGAAACCTATTTTGTCCAGTGTCAAGAGGAGACACAAGCAAAAGGGTAGGGTCTATTAATTTCAACAGTTCAAAACTTGCAGCAAATGATGATACCCTTTAGGAAAAGGGAAATGGCAGCAAGGAACAGGAAAGGACACAAGGTGCACACAGTGTGTATGGCTGGGGATCTCATTCAACATGTTGAAGAGGCTATTCTGGCAGCTACTGAGAAAACAGGGTGCAAGCAAATGCACACTGGAACAAATGATGCCTGTCATCTAGGCTCCATTGTCATATCTGGATAATTCCAGAAACTGGCAGAGAAAAACCTTGCGCACGGAGTTTCAACAAAGGTCGCAATTTCCAGCATTGTCCCCAGAACTGATCGTGGCCCATTGGTTCTGAGCTGGGTGGAAGGGCCAAATCAGAGACTTCGAAAATTGTGTGACAAGCTAGGCTTCAGCCTCCTGGACTTGCACCCTAGGGTTGTGAACTGTAGGGTGCCGCTAAATGGGTCAGGTGTGCACTACACACCAGGTAGCTACTGTATGCTTTTTCTTTCTTTTTTTTCTTTTTAAATTAGGTGACTCTCCAACCAATACAGCTAATGATAGCTGCGGGAAAGCCAGAAATATCACTGTCACATCAACAGAATTGCCTCTTACACGAAAGTATTAAAATCGTAATGGTTAACTGCCGAAGCCTTCACAACAAAGTGTCAGAGTTTGAAATACTCCTGGAAAGCAGTAAAGCTCACATGATACTAGGTACAGAAAGCTGGTTGAAACCTGAAATTGAGAGGAGTGAGATTTTATGTAAAAATTTAAGTGTATCATCAAAGGATAGAATAATGCGATATGGAAGTTGTGTATTTGTCACAGCAGACATGAAACTCAAAACCACCGAGATAGAAATTGAAGCTGCATGTGAGATTGATTGGGCAAAACTTAGTACCAAGGGTGGGCATCAAATTGTAATTGGATCCTTTATCGCCCACCGGTCTCATCTCCCAATGTGATCGAAAATATTGGAGAAAACCTCAGTTCACTTTTACTTAAATTGTCCAACCATATTGTAATCATAAGTGGGACTTGTAATCATCCAACAATCAATTGGGAAAATTACAGTTCTGTTAGCGGTGGGAGTGATAAGAAATCCTGTGAAACGTTGTTAAATGACTTCTCTGAAAACTGCCTAGAACAGACAGTTCGGAGCCCCACATGTGATGTAAATATATTGGATCTAATGGCAACAAACAGACCTGACTTCTTTGAAGATGTCCACATCAAAACTAGTATCAGTGTTCAAGATGCGGTTTTGGCAACAATGATTATCAAAGTACAAAGGGCAATTAAAACAAGCAGACAGATATATATATATATATATGTTCAGTAAACTAGATAAAAAATCAGTAGTCTCATATTGGAATGAGGAACTTGAAACTTTCAGTGTAGGGCAGGAGCATCTAGAGGAACTATAACTCAGGTTTAAAAGAGTAGATGACTATATACCCAGCAGATATGTACCCAGTAGAACAGTCCATAATGGGCTGTAGATAGAGAGATGTTGAATGAAACGTGTTTTGTTGTCAAGAGAGCAATGTGTGAAGCCTTTAATAGCTAATGTAACAGAATATTGTCAAATGATAATTCCCAAATCACCAAGAAAATCTCGTTGTGTCTAAACGGCTGTTAGTGGCACCAAAGTTAGTGTCCAGTCCCTAGCAAGTGAGACACAAACTGAAATTGAGGGTAGCAAAGCAAAAACTGAAATGCTTCACTCTGCTTTCAAATGTTCCTTTAAAAACAAAAAACCAGGCGAATTAAGCAAATTTAACCCTCATATCACTGAAAAGACAAATAAAATCAGTATTAGTGTCAGTGGCATTGAGAAACAGATGAAATAATTACAACTGAACGAAGCTCCAGGACCCAATGAAACTGCTATCATATTCTATATTGAATTTGCAGCTGAGTTAGCCCCTCTTCTAACTATAATCTGTCATAGACCCCTCAAACAAACAACCATGCCTGGTAGTTGGAAGAAAGCACAGGTAACACCCGTCTACACGAAGGGTAGTAGAAGTGATCCACAAAACTACTGTACATTATCTTTGTCATTTACATGCTGTAGAATCTTACAGCATATTCTGAGTTCAAATATAATGAGGTATCTTTATCAGAATGACGTCCTCAATGCCACCCAGCATGGATTCTGAAAACGCCTATGTGTAACACTACTCACACTTCTCTCATATAACACACTGAAAGCTTTGGATCAAGACATTTAGGTAGGTGCAGTATTTCTTGATTTCTGAAAAGCATTTGACTCAGTACCACACCTATGCTTACTTTCAGAAGCTACATCATATGGGGTATCAAGTGAAAGTTGTAACACAGCACGTTACCTTCGATGGACAGTCATCATCAAATATATAAGTAGCTTCGGATAGTACACATGGAAGGTTGCTGGGACCCTTGCTGTTCATGTTGTACATAGTGACTTTACGTGCAATATTAATAGTAACCTCAGAATTTTTGTAGATGATGCAACTATCTATAAAGAAATACTGTGTGAAAGATGCTGCATAAATATTCTGTCAGATCTTGATAAGATTTCACAGTGGTGCAAAGATTGGCAACTTGCTTTGAATGTTTAGAAATGTAAATCGGTGCAATTGACATAACGAAAAAATTGCAGTATCCTCCTCCTTCAATATCACCAAGTCACAGTTGAAGTCAGCCAACTCACATAAACTTGGATGTAACACTTTGTAAGGATCTAAAACTGAATAATCACATAGGCTCACCTGTGGATAAAGCAGGTGGTAGACTTTGGTTTATTGGTAGACTACTGGGGAAGAACTATCAGTCTACAAAGGAGACTGCTTACAAATCACTCACACGACTAATTGCTCATGTGTGTGGGACCTGTACCAAATAGCACTAACAGGTGATATTGAATGGATACAGAGAAAGGCAGCACAAATGGTCACAGGCTTGTTTGACCCTTGGGAGTATGTCACAGAGGTGCTAAAGAAACTGAATTGGCATATTCTTCAAGATAAATGTAAACTATCCTGAGAAAGACTGTTTACAAAGTTCCATGAACTGCCTTTAAATGATTACTAGTATACAATAATCCCTTACTTATCTCTCACATATGGGTCATGAGGACAAGATTAGATTAATTACATCACACACAGAGACATTTAACAAATATTCTTCCCACACTCCATAAGAGAATGGAATGGGAAGAAACCCTAAAACTAGTACAATGGGATGTGCCCTCCGTCATGCACTTCACAGTGCAAAGCATAGATTTAGATCAATGAGTGACTTGATAAATGCTTTGTCACCAATTTTCTATAGAGGCACAGTGTCAGAAATTTCCAAGTTAGATTTTTTAGGATTTCATAGGCCTACATAACACTTTCTCAAATCTACTGAGTGGTTTATTCTGACTAACCATCATGCAAGGATTTGGTTGGACTTATTTTTCATTTGTTGCTTATTCCATGACTTAATCTGACATTACAATGCAGCTTTCTTTCCTATACAAGACTGACTGAAACAATCAACAAACAATAGGAGTTTTTTTCCAGAAAAATTATCTTGGCTTACATATTTGCAACTAAGGTACATCTTAAAGCACACCTGGACTTGAGCCTTCCACATCTCAAATTCCATTGGGGAATATTAGCTGGAGACTACTTCAGCTAAGTTCATAACATTGGATTAACAAAACTGCTGTTTTGCCTTAGTTATCATTCTACATCAACACAGATAATCTCTGATACTGTAACACCCTAGCTATCATACAATGCTTCCTTCACAATACTAGAGTTCAAGATACTGGTTCTGTTTGTTGCCAACATATCTACAATACCACACCTAGAGCTAAGGTGTCACTGGTTCCACAAAAATTTTAAGATACGTGTTTAATACTGTACCATTAAGCACAAATCTCTCTCTAAATAAAATTTATTAAATGCATGTATCTCTCAGTATCTGATGAATGGAAGCTGCTTACAATAGCTATGGCACCATCAAGAAATATTCAAGCAAAAATCTAAAAAAAAAAAAGTTTTTTCCCACTTTGTTAGTTATTACAGATGGACGGCAGACACAATCATTTATTACTTGGACCACTTGAAGTTTACTTTCATCCAGATTAATTCACACTCTGTGTCTATTTTTATCTATCTCAACTTGATAATTTTTGGCAGATATTAACCTCCAATGCTCTTGCTGCCACACTGCCAAAATAAGCCCCTTCATGAACATCAGCCTAAATATACTGTCTCAGTTTTAAAAAAAGTTTTGTCTGCCAGCAATGTCCAAGAAAAATAAAACAATTTATTATGTAACATTGAAGTGGTTGAGTCATTAATGGGTCATTCCATGTCAGTTCAACCAGGGGCTCCAGCTCATAGTCTCAGATTTGACTGAAATTCAGTACACTAATTCTACCATGTGTGGAACACTCATCTACAAATTAGTTCCAGAATTATGACTTGTGAAAGAAGGTGGCGTGACCTGGAAATTGCAACCCGCATTTGGCAATCTATCTTCAGACCCAACTTCAGGTCTTAATAACTTTGGAACTATTCCACACATTCCAGTGAAATTTTTACAACCCAGTAACATCCATTTAGAGAACACACTCCATGAATCAAAACAACAACATATTTCTGAGGGAAATTAAAAAATTCCAAAATGTGATTAAAAATTTAATATGTTAAAAGGTACATATTGTAGGTGCCCTCTATGATGATGATGTTTGGTTTGTGGGGCGCTCAACTGCGTGGTTATCAGCGCCCGTACAATTACCCAATCTTTGCTCAGTCCAATTTCGCCACTTTCCTGGATGATGATGAAATGATGAGGACAACACAAACACCCAGTCATCTCGAGGCAGGTGAAAATCCCTAACCCCGCCGGGAATCGAACCCGGGACCCCGTGTTCGGGAAGCGAGAACGCTACCGCGAGACCACGAGCGGCGGAGGTGCCCTCTATGCCAAATATAATTCACTCAAAAAGGGTATAAATTTTTTAGTGGTAAGCTTAATGTGGCCTAAACACACACAGATCTCATCATGCCCATATCAGTCACAAAAACTGAGTTACATGCACATGAAAATACAAAAATTAAAAACATGGATTTTCAGAGTGAGGTAGCACAAAAGGGACAAGTGGTATCCAAGCCAAATTTCACACACTGCATAAGTAGGCAATAACGATATATATCTCAAAATTTCAGCATGTTATTGCAAGACATTTGTGTACAATGGAAGTTGACAGATGTATTTGGTGAGGTGGTCATTGTTCCACAACACAATTTTATAAAAAATATATCGTAAACTGTTCTGCCTCTTCTTATCCTCTCCCACAACTGTTTAATCAGTAAGCAACAACATATAGACAAATTAACACAACCTATCATTAATGTTTACAGCACCTTAACTGCTAAAAACCAGTCAATTGTGCTTCGAACAGAAGTTCTCGCACACTTTAGCTACTGTACTATGCTACTAGGAAGGTTATGGAAGGCACTTCCACTACTGAACCAGGATCTAGACCTGAGCGAGAAGTGGGAACTGTAACCGAGAAGCTAGACCAGATTAAAATCAAAGGCTTGTCTGGGGCCCAAAGGAAATAGCGGGAAAAGGAAGGAAAAGAATGGCTTCCTAAACACAAATGGAGGGAAGTAAAGGGACTAGAACCGAAGACCCCCAGGAAAAAACTCTCACGTTGAAGGGGACACGCAGACCCCCACAACGTCAAAGACAGGTAGTAAGCGGATAAGGGAAGAATCAAAGACTCCCTCCTCCCTGTATAAGTGAGTCCAGAAAAAACCGAGGCAAGAAATAGGGAAACAGACCTATAGTACTGCAGTCTCGGTTTCTAGGATGGCAGTTATCCAGGAAGGTTATCCACTGGTGGCCATTACCTCGCAGCAGGAGGAACTAGTACAGATGTCCCTCTTTGAAAAGATTGGGGGGAGGGGACACTGGCCCAGTTCCCAACTTCATGAGGGTCTATCTAGACCGTGGTGCACTCATTTTTGTCTGTGAGGGGGTGCACACAGTAGAATGGCTTAGAACAAGGTGCCCATGATATCCCCATGGGGGAAATACGGAAGCGTCCGATCCCGCCCGTCTGCTTTGACCCATGACGTCACAAATATGGCAGAAACGACCATGAACCACGATTCCAACATGGCGCATATAAAGTCGGTACGTACACATTATGAGGACGAAAATACATCGAAAAACAAACACACACACTTTCCACAAAAAGCCTAATGACACTAATGGGTCAAGCGGAAATGAGGTGTTTTTGGGTGGGGGCAAACTAAATATGAACAAATTTAGACACCCACCCCCATACAAAACAACGAAAAAACCCGACATCACAAAACTCCCCAAGTACCACTAAACACAATATCATCTGGAATCGGACACTTCCCTTGACCTATATAGCTCACCAGCAGCTCCCGATCCCATAAATTAAGATCAAACACTTCCCTTGGCCTATATAGCTCAAAAACATCTCCTGATACCAATATCAACATACACAGCCACACATTGGGATTGAACACTTCCCTTGACCTGTGCACTGTTAATTTTATCCGTCATATCCATTCCTGAACAAAACCAACAACCGATTAATTTTACTAAAATTACCACACGATGTACAGCGAACAACACTAAATTAACCTTCACACAAAATCGTTAACTCACTGAAACAAATTCCACTACAAACACAGCCGACACTCAAACAAGTCTGGATAATGAGCAAAAGCAAACTGAGCCCATTACACCACACAAACGAAAACCTGAACATACCACCAGAGAGCACAACAAACCACAACACGATGACATCTACAAACACGCCACACTCACAAACCAAATTCCGCGCCGTCATGACGTCACACACAACAACACCCTTACTTCACAGGTCAAAGCCGACGCGTGGGATCAGATGCTTCTCTCGACCCCCCTTGGGAAGATGCGAAGCTGCTGGTCAATACGGCAGCGGAGCTTCTTAAGACCACAAAGATATCATTATGGGTACCCAAGATCCTTACGGAAGTCTCTCCCACGAGTCTGTTCGGGAAAATAGGGGCCCAGACCCCAAAAGTCCCGATAGAAGACTGGAGAGTGATTAACCAGAAGGTTGCTCCGGAAGGACGAACAATGGTGGTGGAGGTTGGTGAGAAGTCCCTGAAGGCGATGCGGGAGCAGGGTCACTGTCAGGGTTCTCAAAGACCTCAAAGATGGCAGTAAGACGGAGTCTAGAGGTGCAGCAGATTAATCTGCAGCACAGTAAATGGGCCTCTGCTGCCCTGAGCCGCTGCCTGGGGAGACAGGAAGTGGACATGGCCCTGGTACAAGAACCCTATTTACACAAAAGGGGTGTATCAGGCCTCGGAGGCACTGGAGGTAAGCTGATCTATGCTAGAAATCTAAAAAACTCCAGAACATGCATGTATGTTAGAAACGGCATCTCTTTCATGCCAATGATGGATTTATGCTCCAGGGACTTAGTGACCATCAAAATGCAGCAATGTGAGGAAGGTATCACAAGGGAAATTGTCTTGGCCTCAGCATACCTTCCTTACGAAGACAGTTCTCCCCCTCCCTTGGAGGTGAGGAGACTGGTAGAGACTTGCCATCGGCAAGGTGACCAACTGCTGGTGGGTTGCGATGCCAATGCCCACAACCTAGTGTGGGGTAGCAAGGACACCAACAGTAGAGGTGAGTACCTTCTTGAATTCTTCTTAGCTAAAAACTTAGATGTCCTGAATAGGGGCAATGAACCTACATTCAGGAATAGCAGAAGGGAAGAAGTAATTGACATAACATTTGGTTCCATGACAATGGGTAGTTATGTCAAAAATTGCATGTGGTGTTGAAGCCATCCTCATCGGACCACATGTACATTAAATTCAAGGTTGAAATGGGAATCAGACAGACCATGACTTATAGAGATCCCAGGAAAACAGACTGGGATACATATAGGAGGGACCTTGACTTAGGCTTATCGGAAATTAAAACCACGATAAGGAAGCCAGTAGAATTTGAGGAAGTAGCAGAGGCTGTTACCGCCACAGTGACCTCAAATCAGGATAACTGCACAATCACCAGGAAGTGCACAAATAGGAGTGTTCCTTGGTGGAATAACAAATTGGAAATGTGAAAAAAAAACAGGTACGGAGACTGTTTAATATTGCAAGACGCAAAGGACAATGGGCTAAATATCGTGAGGCCCTAGTCAGTTACAACCTTGCAATAAGACAAGCAGAGGCGGCATCCTGGAAGGCATTCTGTGAGGAAGTGGAAGGCAGGGCTGCACAAGCCAGACTTCACAAGATTCTCACAGAGTACCAACTAATCCAGGAGGTACGTTGAGGAAGGAGGATGGGGAATATACAAAGACAGCACATGAGACGCTGGAATTTCTCCTCAAAACTCACTTTCCTCAATATGCTCTGCCGGCTAACACAGACCAGTATGTGACCCATAGCGAGACAATTGTTCTCAGACACTTGAAGAGAGGACTGGGAATCGGCCAAGGAGTGTGTGAACTTCAACAAAAATCCAGTGGGCGGTGGGAACATTCCAGCCGTTCAAGTCACCTGGCCCAGATGGAATCTTTCCAGCTCTCCTGCAACAGGCAGGAGGAAAGCTTATAAGAATCCCGTGGTCTAGGGGTAGCGTCTTTGATTCATAATCAAAAAGTCTTCGGTCCCGGGTTCGATCCCCGCCACTGCCTAAATTTTGATAAATAATTAGCATTGGCAGCCGAAGACTTCCGACATAAGAAGTCAGCCTCATTCTGCCAACGGCCTTGTCAAAGAGGGCGGAGGAGCGGATAGAGGTTAAGGGCACACTCTTGTCCTAGGGATGGGAAATTGCCCCTAAAGGCGGAAGAATCAGCAATGATCAACGACATGAGGATGCAGAAGGCAATGGAAACCACTGCATTAAAGACACGTAACGTGTATCCACAGGACATGTGGCCTGTAATTGAAGAAGTGTCATGATGATCTCTCCATTGGCAAAAGATTCCGGAATAGTCCCCCATTCGGACCTCCGAGAGGGGACTGCCAAGGGGGAGGTTACCATGAGAAAAAGATTGAATAATCAACGAAAGGATAACATTCTACGAGTCGGGGCGTGGAATGTCAGAAGCTTGAACGTGGTAGGGAAACTAGAAAATCTGTAAAGGGAAATGCAAAGGCTCAATCTAGATATAGTAGGGGTCAGTGAAGTGAAGTGGAAGGAAGACAAGGATTTCTGGTCAGATGAGTATCGGGTAATATCAACAGCAGCAGAAAATGGTATAACAGGTGTAGGATTCGTTATGAATAGGAAGGCAGGGCAGAGGGTGTGTTACTGTGAACAGTTCAGTGACCGGGTTGTTCTAATCAGAATCGACAGCAGACCAACACCGACAACGATAGTTCAGGTATACATGCCGACGTCGCAAGCTGAAGATGAACAGATAGAGAAAGTGGATGAGGATATTGAAAAGGTAATGCAGTATGTAAAGGGGGACGAAAATCTAATAGCCATGGGCAACTGGAATGCAGTTGTAGGGGAAGGAGTAGAAGAAAAGGTTACAGGAGAATATGGGCTTGGGACAAGTAATGAAAGAGGAGAAAGACTAATTGAGTTCTGTAACAAGTTTCAGCTAGTAATAGCGAATATCCTGTTCAAGAATCACAAGAGGAGGAGGTATACTTGGAAAAGGCCGGGAGATACGGGAAGATTTCAATTAGATTACATCGTGGTCATACAGAGATTCCGAAATCAGATACTGGATTGTAAGGCGTACCCAGGAGTAGATATAGACTCAGATCACAATATAGTAGTGATGAAGAGTAGGCTGAAGTTCAAGACATTAGTCAGGAAGAATCAATACGCAAAGACTTGGGATACGGAAGTACTAAGGAATGACGAGATACATTTGAAGTTCTCTAATGCTATAGATACAGCAATAAGGAATAGCGCAGTAGGCAGTACAGTTGAAGAGGAATGGACATCTCTAAAAAGGGCCATCACAGAAGTTGGGAAGGAAAACATAGGTACAAAGAAGGCAGCTGTGAAGAAACCATGGATAACAGAAGAAATACTTCAGTTGACTGATGAAAGGAGGAAGTACAAACACGTTCCGGGAAAATCAGGAATACAGAAATACAAGTCGCTGAGGAATGAAATAAATAGGAACTGCAGGGAAGCTAAGACGAAATGGCTGCAGGAAAAATGTGAAGGCATCGAAAAAGATATGATTGTCGGAAGGACAGACTCAGCATACAGGAAAGTCAAAACAACCTTTGGTGACATTAAAAGCAACGGTGGTAACATTAAGAGTGCAACGGGAATTGCTCTGTTAAATGCAGAGGAGAGAGCAGATAGGTGGAAAGAATACATTGAAAGCCTCTATGAGGGTGAAGATTTGTCTGATGTGATAGAAGAAGAAACAGGAGTCGATTTAGAAGAGATAGGGGATCCAGTATTATAATCAGAATTTAAAAGAGCTTTGGAGAACTTACGGTCAAATAAGGCAGAAGGGATAGATAACATTCCATCAGAATTTCTAAAATCATTGGGGGAAGTGGCAACAAAACGACTATTCACGTTGGTGTGTAGAATATACGAGTCTGGCGATATACCATCTGACTTTCGGAAAAGCATCACCCACACAATTCCGAAGACGGCAAGAGCTGACAAGTGCGAGAATTATCGCACAATCAGCTTAACAGCTCATGCATCGAAGCTGCTTACAAGAATAATATACAGAAGAATGGAAAAGAAAATTGAGAATGCACTAGGTGGCGATCAGTTTGGCTTTAGGAAAAGTAAAGGGACGAGAGAGGCAATTCTGACGTTACGGCTAATAATGGAAGCAAGGCTAAAGAAAAATCAAGACACTTTCATAGGATTTGTCGACCTAGAAAAAGCGTTCGACAATACAAAATGGTGCAAGCTGTTCGAGATTCTGAAAAAAGTGGGGGTAAGCTATAGGGAGAGACAGGTCATATACAGTAAGTACAACAACCAAGAGGGAATAATAAGAGTGGACGATCAAGAACGAAGTGCTCATATTAAGAAGGGTGTAAGACAAGGCTGTAGCCTTTTGCCCCTACTCTTCAATCTGTACATCGAGGAAGCAATGATGGAAATAAAAGAAAGGTTCAGGAGTGGAATTAAAATACAAGGTGAAAGGATATCAATGATACGATTCGCTGATGACATTGCTATCCTGAGTGAAAGTGAAGAAGAATTAAATGATCTGCTGAACGGAATGAACAGTCTAATGAGTACACAGTATGGTTTGAGAGTAAATCGGAGAAAGATGAAGGTAATGAGAAGTAGTAGAAATGAGAACAGCGCGAAACTTAACTTCAGGATTGATGGTCACGAAGTCAATGAAGTTAAGGAATTCTGCTACCTAGGCAGTAAAATAACCAATGACAGACGGAGCAAGGAGGACATCAAAAGCAGACTCGCTGTGGCAAAAAAGGCATTTCTGGCCAAGAGAAGTCTACTAATATCAAATACCGGCCTTAATTTGAGGAAGAAATTTCTGAGGATGTACGTCTGGAGTACAGCATTGTATGGTAGTGAAACATGGACTGTGGGAAAACCGGAACAGAAGAGAATCGAAGCATTTGAGATGTGGTGCTATAGACAAATGTTGAAAATTAGGTGGACTGATAAGGTAAGGAATGAGGAGGTTCTACGCAGAATCGGAGAGGAAAGTAATATGTTGAAAACACTGATAAGGAGAAGGGACAGGATGATAGGACATCTGCTAAGACATGAGGGAATGACTTCCATGGTACTAGAGGGAGCTGTAGAGGGCAAAACCTGTGGAGGAAGACAGAGATTGGAATATGTCAAGCAAATAATTGAGGACATAGGTTGCAAGTGCTACTTTGAGATGAAGAGGTTAGCACAGGAAAGGAATTTGTGGCGGGCCGCATCAAACCAGTCAGTAGACTGATGACCAAAAAAATGCAGGCTATTTAAGGTTAGCTTAGCAGTAGGAATCACTCCCAATGTTTGGAGGGCAGTGAAGGTTTTCTTCATTCCAAAGTCAGGGAGAATTTATCATACCAAGGCCAAGGATACGAGACCAATCAGCCTGTCTTCCTTCATTCTCAAAACACTGGAAAAACTGGTTAATGTATATGTTGGGGAGAGGAGGCTATGTAGGGTCCCTCTACACCTGAACCAACATGCATACCAACCAGGTAAATCATGTGAAACAGCTCTCCACCAACTCGTCGGGAAGGTGGAAAAAGCACTTCACTTCCAAGAAATAGTCCTCTGCATCTTCCTGGATATCAAGGGGGCCTTTAGCAACACGACCTTCGATTCCACGGTAAGGGCAGCAGAGGTGCATGATCTGGGGACCACTACATGTAGGTGGACCAGAGCCATGCTTAGTGGAAGGAAGGTAGCTACCATGATGAATGAAAAGATGGTAATTAAGACCACTAGAGGCTGCCCACAAGGAGGAGTTTTGTCCCCTCTATTGTGGAATCTAGTGGTGAAGGAACTCATTGAGGAAATAAATTCCAGACAATGCTTCTGCCAAGGATACGCAGATGACCTTGTCATAGTAATACTTGGCAAATTCACTGACACAGTTAGGAATATGGCACAGGGAGAGTTGGACATTGTGCAAAAATGGTGCATTAAACAGGATCTGAGAGTTAATCCTAAGAAGACTGTTGTGGTGCCATTTACGAAGAGACATATTCAGCATGCAAGTTGGAATCTAAAGCTCTTCGATGAAACTCTACCTGTGAAGGGGACAGTGAAATATCTAGGGGTAACCTTGGATGAGAAGCTAACTTGGACCCCTCACGTTAAGAGTATCTGCTCCAAAGCAGAAAGCACTTTAGTGATTACTAGGAGGGCTTGTGGCAAAAACTGGGGCCTAAGCCCCAGCGGTATGCACTGGATATACACCACAGTGGTTAAACCTAGGATTTCCTATGGGGCTGTAGTGTGGTGGAAGAAGGTAGAACAGCGGGTTGCTGCTAAAGAGCTTGCTAAGGTGCAGAGATTGGCTTGCTTAGCCATAACAGGCGGAATTAGCAGCACACCAACTGCTGGAATGGAAGCCATGCTGGACATGCCTCCACTTCACCTTTGGGTTAAGATGGAGGTAGCAGCTGGGGCATACAAACTTAAAATTGGCCAAAACTGGGTCTCATTTGGATATCCAGAATCACACACTAACATAGTGAGTGAGGTAAATATAGGTATGGCTGGGGCTTCACAGCACTCTGCAACACATCCTAAGTACCTTTTGTGATCATAAGCAGCAGTAACATAGCGACCTAGTTGTATGTTGCTGTTTTTTGCTTCTGAATCCTGAGTCAGACACACTGTGACGACACGTTGTGCATGAACCTATAGTTATAACCGGACAGTCTGGTCATCTGCACATTGTCATAGTCCGCTGGAGAGAAGTGATGATGGCTCCTTGTGCTTGCAACAGTTTTAACGTGTTCTAGTCTGCTTTTTAGCAACTCTTCGACTGATTTCACCTCATCTTTCAAAACATAGAATGATGGTATGCCAGAGATATTTCTCTGTACCCAGGTAAATAATTGAAAAGGTGTTAGAATGTGACCTCCTGTAGGGTGCTGCAGACTAGTTCGTGATGCCATGCGCTTAATGGTAGCACCAATACCATCACATGCAGATTTTTACCATGACTTGTTGCGAAAAAATTCCATTCTGCGTGAATCTGAAAATCATGGTAATGCATGCATAAATTTTTGAGATTTGCACAGTTTTTATACTGACTAGCTGCCCCATCACTGAAGTACTTCACAAAATGTATGTGAGGCAGCTTGTTTTTCACATATGCCACGACAGTGCGAATGTGGGCATTAACTGCAATGGCATCATGAATTAAACGGTCACTAAAAATGCACAGGTTCATGACAGACACATCACCTGATTCACCTCTTTAGTAAATCGCAAATGGCTGGGGAGTTGCTTGACTGTTGTCCCAATGATATCCTTGGATGGCATCTTGAACTATAAACGCATAATTTTCAGAAAAGTCTAGTATTACTATAATTTCATCTTGTTTCAAATTATCCTTACAAAACTGGAGATAAGCTGATTGTGCTGTGTCATACACTAGCAGCTTCATTGCACCTTTGTAATCCAGATCAGAATCCTTTATAGCAGCAAACATCAGCTTAGCATTTCGATGGGTCTCACATACACAAACATTGTGTGTGCCCCTTGCACTTACAGGCACAACCCATTTTGGCCGAAGATTGAAAAAAAGATGATAAATCTACTTTGGTATCGGGATACTTTTCCTTGAATTCTACATATAGCTCTGATATGTTGCATAGGAACAGTTTTTTTGCATCTGTACACGTATATTTCCAATTTTCACTGTTACATAGGCTTTTTTTCCAGGCATTATTCGGCTGTAGTCATTATTTTCATAAAACTCCGACACTGGCACCTTTATTTCTGAACTCAATTTCTTACCCTGAGCCTGCTGAAGTTGTGGAAGCACTCCTTGGGTTGCCTTTATTTCCCTAGCCTGCTTTACCATATATGTAGAAACACTGAATTCCTTTGCAGTGTAGTCAATAGACCAGCTGGAAGGTGCAAGGGTAAGATTAGTTACTTTTTTCTGGTGTATGGATATGGCACTTTTTTCTTTCATATCATGCACAATTTTGTCCAAATCAGAGCATTTCTGGCACGATTTCTGTTCCTTTGGTGCAGATAGTTCTTCCTCTTCCACCATTAGTGTGTCAGGTATTTTGTGTTTTAATTCCATTTGAGCTTCTTGTAGTTTTCTTCTACCATAGCTGGGCCGTCTCTTTTCCCAACTTTGTCTGTCTTCATGGGAGATAAACCAAGAGCAGTCACTAAGTATTTAATTGCTCATCCGCTGTGGTTGTAGGTGGCTGATACTCTTCATCAGTCATGTAAATTATCAGAATATTCTTCATTTTTTAGCAGTGTAACACACCTGGAACATAACTTTTGTCCTGGTTTCATGTTAAGTCCCATGCACTGATTCACTTTCAATACTGATTTTATATCAATTTCTCTGAGGCTACACTTCAGTGTCTTCTTATGAATCCGAAATGGATCAAAACAACTTATTTGTAGAAAAGAATACTTATCCAGAAACACTTTCATATGATGATAACAAACACTAAAGTTTCCTGGAACTGTACCTCTTTTGCCCACAGAGTGTATCGCGGATCTCCACAGTAACAAATCTTGGTTACATTCATCCAGATCATACAGTACAAAGCGAATGTCACATTTTGTTCCATATGTTGTTTTATGACAATCAGATGCTTGTGCTCTACCAATACTGCAACTTGTTTGAACAAAAGCACCACTAGTACACTCTTCTGCCTCCATACTGACTTTCCACAACAGTACTGACCAGTCTGAACTAGAATCTTTAAAACATGAGTAACCTGTAATTGTTGCTTGTTTTCTTTGTTGTTCCTGCCTAACAATGACTCATTCTGTCCCTGAAAACTATCATTGTTTAACTTTCTGTTGCCTAATGGTTCCCAACAATTGCTGCAGCTTTATCTGAAACAAGCTGTCTGCATCGTCACTATTACTTGCTAAATCGTGTTAAAAGAAACTTAACCAAATACATCTGTCAAATTTTATTGTACACAAATGCCTTGCAATAACAAGTTGAAATTTTGCCACATATTATATTATGGTCTACTTATGCAGTGTGTGAAATTTAGCTTGGATATCACTTGTCCCTTTTGTGCTACCACACTTGGAAAATCCATGTATTTCACGTAACTTTTCAAATTTTTGTAGCTTCGTGTGAATGTAACTCTGTGTGACTGATATGGCAAGATGAGTTCTGTGGATGTTTAGGCCACATTAAGCTTACCACAAAAAAATTTATACCCTTTTTGAGTGAATTATATTTGGCATAGAGGGCACCTACAATATGTACCTTTTAACGTATTACATTTTTTTAATCACATTTTGGATTCTTTTATTTTCCCTCAGAAATATGTTGTTGGTGTTTTGATTCATAGAGTATTCTCTAAGTGGATGTTACTGGGTTGTAAAAATGTCACTGGACTGTGCGCAATAGTTCCAAAGTTATTAAGACCCAAAGTTGGGTCTGAAGATATATTGCCAGATGCAGGTTGCAATTTCCGGGTCACGCCACCTTCTTTCACAAGTCATAAGTCTGAACGAATTAGCAGGGGAACTTAAAATTTTGTACATGAGTGTTCCACACTTGGTAGCATTGGGTGCTAAATTTTAGCCAAATCTGAGACTATCAGCTGAAACATTTTCTCAAATTGGTTGAACTGACATGGAATGACCCTAATTTATGCCGAAAAGAAAAAGGAAGGGCAGGGTTTAATGTCCTAGGCCGCTGGACACACTGCGTCACAAGCAAATAACTCTTTCTACAATAATTATCTTGTATATAAACACAAAGTATACGCAATTTCCAAAAGTTAAAGCCCATGACTTACCAAAATTAAGTAGCTATATAAACATTGCAATAATTTCAACTGCATCATTACTATTAATGCTCTACGAACTAAGCAACAAGCGGAAACGTTCACAAAAAAAGCGACAACTTAAGCAAACAGTTATGGAAAGCTACGTTAAGATTCGTATGGCTTCATTATTAATAAAAATCTTTTGTATCATTTATATTATTGCAGTCATACGTTCTATTCAATTCAATGTACGGGTAACGTCGAATATGTTAATCACTACTTGGGCCTCTAACAACCATCACTATCTGTTAAACAAAATAAGTCTAAAAACAAATGTACAAAACAACCTGTATTTTTTTCCATTTTATCTTGTGTCAATCCATTATCAGATTTTTTGTCGACAAATTCGAAAGTCGATTCTCCGTTAGAATCTTCTTGCATCATGTTTAGATACTGAAAATATACTTGTATTTAAAAACTACCTATTTGTTGCTACTGGCTAACAGCCATGTTTGACACATTTCACCAAAGATACATTGCCGAGAATCGCTCTGGCCAAAGCCAAAGTCGCTCCACCAACATCACGTAGTGTGGTGTTGGGCGCATGCAATACATCGCCTCAAATCTCGTGCGACCACACGACGCAGTTTCAACATAGGCCTACTGCTGTCCATGATACGCTCTTGCTAAAGTTTAGAGCGCTAATTCACAATGCAAAAATATCTACTGTGATTTATGTTCGCGACTAGCATTAAAAATTGATAACGAAGTGTCAGAGGCAGAAATAACGATATAAATGGCCTAGACTATGACTCCTTAAATGAAAGCGAGTGAACCTGAAGACTAGCGAAATTGTTTGCTAATGGACCATAGACTCACTAAAACTAACTGGCGCTATTGTAGCACTCCCATACTGTAGCCTCCATTTGCAGGACAACACAGTGTTAGCTATTTGTAAACGATGTAAATATCTGATAAAACTACGGATACACAGTAACTTAAAGGTCCGTCCACACGCAACGATCTGTCTGCGCACATCACATCTGCGCAGACAAATCGTTACGTGTGGACAGAAGATTTGCACCAACCTGAGGTGTGTGCAAACCTGGAAGTTGGAGTTGGAGGTTTGAGCGAAACCTCTCAAATCTGTGGGTTCAAACCACATCTGCGCAGACAAGTTGGAGCGTGTGGACAGGAGATCGCCGCAAATCTGGCACGAAACAGCTGTTTGCTCAGTCTAGTGTTTGCATTTGTGCGCATAGGGCATTAAAATGGCTGATACTCGTCAGTGTTCTCGAGAGTTTGTAAGTGAATTCATTGAAATATATAGAAACCACCCATGTTTGTGGAAGATTAAAAGTAAAGAATATAGTGACCGAGACAAAAAGACAGCAGCATACAATGCTCTAATTGAAAAATTACGGGCAGTTGACGCCTCAGCAAACAGAGAAACGGTAATAAAAAAAATAAAAAATCGTTGCGAACTGGCGAAATTATTTGCGGATGGATGTCGAAACTTATAATTATCTCTTAAAGTTTGTAACCCCTCATATTATGAGAAAAAATATTTGTATGAGAAGGGCAATGTCTCCTCATGAACGGCTGGCGGTAACATTAAGATTCCTAGCAACAGGAAGGAGCTACAAGGATTTGGAATTTTCAACTGCAATATCGAAACAAGTGTTGAGTAAAATATTACCCAACACATGTGAAGCTATTTACGCTGTCCTGAAGGATGAGTTCATGAAGGCAAGCTAAGTAAATTAAGTCTGCCAGCGAACTGTTTACCGAAAAGAGTTATCCAAAGTTCAGAAATCTAGAAGACCTGGTGTAAGAGTAGATCAAGTATACCAGCCAACGTTATGGTATTTTGATCTGCTTGGCTTTCTTAGTGATCAAGAAACGCCAAGACCAAGCAGGAGTACAATTGAAGATGAAATTGGAGTGTCAATGTGCCAGTAAATGGAACACGAGGTAATGTAAAACAAAACAGGTTCGCCCTGCAACTCTCGCAGTAAATGTACGTGAGAAAACTGCTTTCGGTTCAGCAACCATTGTCTACACCATTTTGACCGCCTTCTCTGTTTCCTGCGGTTGGTCTGAATGTTTTTTGCAACACAAGTTGCGAACACAGACCACAACAGAACTTCCTCCATTTCTATATTTCAAAATAACTGAATTAAATTTTTGACGTTCACGGGGAGCGTAGTCGCTTGCCACGGGTTTTTCTTTTCTACACCGACAGATGGCGGGCGAGTAGTAGATTAGGGTTTGTGTCGTGTGAACACACCACATTTGCAGCGATCTTTTGCATGTACAGACATCTGCGACAATGTCTGCGCAGACAGATCGTTGCGTGTGGACCGGGCTTAAGGGATGGGAATAAGGTTCATAAAGTCTCTGTATCCCCATTGGAACAAATTTTGAAAATGAAGTGTCTAATTCAAGTTATATTGGAGATTACAATTATTCAAGTCCAAGCTAGTTGAAGCAAAAATGCGAAGAATATGTAGTAAGGAATGTAGCTAAAATATTGCCATACAAAAATAAAGTAAAGACTGAAAATAAACGCAAAGATAGACGCAGAGGAGGTGCAAAAACATATTAAAAAGCAGCAAAAATGAAAAACTTCGTGAACGTTAAAATAATCTGACTGTGTGCTACTCTGTAAATTTCATGCAACTATTTTGAACCGATAAACTGCCATATTTTTTTCTTACATGTAAGAAACGAACCCTATGTTCTTGCATAGGTATCTGTAACTTCCCATCTTTTTATGTAGACGTAATACAGAAAGCAAAGAGACTGTGTTCTTTTAAAGCAGACTTGATTACTCTGTAATAACTGTAAAGTAACTGTCCTTTCATTTTGTGTTCCAGTTCCCTATCGTTGTCTCTCATATCCTTCCAATCATTACACCAGTATTCAAATGCGAATGATGGCTTAATTCCAGTAACAGTTCGCTCATTTCTCTGCTATGGCATGGTAGCAGGTAGTATGTTACAGAACACCATCTGAAGAGCCATTTAAACATCAGATATGCATATAAAATATTGTCAAACATTTGACTAGTGCAATTTGATACTAGTTACTGTATATCTTACACAGCAGTTAATAAGGAAACCCTGGTTAGAAGCCAAATATTTTTTGTTAATACTGAAGACATTAATTAGCTAAATTCTTTAATGACTAGCAGTGTTCACTAGAATTTATATTTGTCTCATATTCTGTTCCCATTGCATATATTATTTCATTAAACTTTGCAGTATAATAGGTCACCAATGTAAAATACTTACAACTTCATTTGTAATTAAAGAGAAATTACGCAGCCCTTTATTAGAAATGTAAATATATACTGATTTTCAACACTACCAATCGTTTTGTACTATGTGGCTAGATGAAAGCATACTTAATTTGTAACTCCAATTTATGTCATTTATGTCAGGAAAATGACTTGACTTATATTTTCCTAATAAATTAATCAAGTATAATTCGAATTTTTAATTCCATATATTATAATGCTTCACGCTTTTAAATTTTTTATTTCATAAACTACCTATGCATACCTATCAGCAAATAGTGTACCTAAATCACGCTGTCCACAGTTTACCTCTGTGTATTAATCTTCTATTGAAATTTTGTAAATTTAGTTCTTAAACAATACCATTGATTGTTGCTAAATGTATAAATAGACATGAAACAGCACTGTCATTATGCAGACTGTAGTCAGTTTTCAGACAGTCAAGATGTAGTCAGTTTGTAACGCCAATTGTTCATTGCTGCACACCACCTTTGCAGTAATAAAAGAATTCGTTTCAGCTCCTGAACTTCCATTGATGATTTCCATGATGTGAAAAGATTGGTACAGTTTCTTACAGACAATATACAACAGGAGATCAGTAGCAAAGCAGATATGGAGCTCCAAAAGTTGAGTATTAAATTCTACTGTCAAGTTTACATCACCCAAGAACTTTATTGACATTTTCATTCTTATTCATTTCAGCCTAAACTTTCGGTGCAAGTACAACATGTTCTGTAGCTAGTGAAGGAGCCGTTTCTATTATTCATTTTTGGTGAGACTACTAGATGAGATTTCAAAGTGAACATTTCTATTTAGCAGTTTTAAATAATTATATTTACCCACATTTGCAGCAGTAATGTTACAAGTAGTTATAGTTTGTTATCTGTTCCACAGATCAAATTTACAATAAATGTTATTATATGGAATGTCTCAACAGAACAAACATAGAACACTTACATGGAGGTCAAATACGGTCTGAAAATCTTGTAACAGTGTTGCAGGGTAGATTGCACTGAGAAATAATTTTTAAGACGAAATTCGATATGTTGCATCATTTCTGAGTTAATTAGCCTTGAAATTTGCCATCGAAAATTCATGGGGCCCACTAGATACATTTAAAGTCAGTTGTTCTCATAGCATAAACGATAGTGCACGAGACTACTCACCCTTTGACTTGGGTTCGGCCCTTACTACCGTTCCACGTCCAATTTTTTTTATCTTTCTCTTGTTCAGTTACAGGCAAAGAATTGAAGAACACATTTTGCGAGAATGTCTCTGATGGGCTACTTGAATCTGCACACACAACGGCCTGATTGGCTAATTTCAGTGCTAATTAACTTGGAAATGGCGTAACACATCCAATTTTTTCTTCATAATTATTTCTCAGCACAAACTACTGTGTAACGCCCTTACAAACTTCAAACTGATTCACATCACCCTGTATACAACTAAATAAAAAAATAATATTTATATTGATACATGCTGGCATTTTGTAAGTCTTTTTAATGATTAATTATCTCTACTCAAGAGTTCTACTAAGGTGTAGAAGAAGTTTTTGAGAAAACACATCTACATTTGGGAAAACTTCTGCTACCTGTCAGACTTTTATTTCTATGGGTAGACTGTCAGAATTTTATAGCTGCATATTTCACCCCTTTCTGTGCCAAAATTAGATTCACTGAAGGGTAATACAGATCATTTTTGCTTCTAGTGTTGTACTTGTGGATATCTCTGTTACTCAAACTTAGGTGGATGGTTGATAACAAATTTCATAAGTAAATGTATACTGTGAGATAGTGGTTAATACTCCATCTGCTTAAAGAGATGCCTGCAAGGTGTACATGTGTGAACTCCAGACACATTTCTAATTAATTTCTTCTGTACAATGAATACTACTTGCCAAAGTGAGAAGTAATCCCAGAATATTTTTCAAAAGCATTGAGTGCAGCAATCAGTTTCCATTCTAGCTTTATTAAAGCATATCCAGATTTCTGTTAGTAACTAGCTATTATCAATGCCAAAAATACGAGAAGTACATAGAGCATAATACAAAATATTGCAACTCATGACATAACCTATATCACTTGTACATTGAATTATATACCAGTTTTTCAGAGTTGTTATACATGTCCTAGTATCTCTAGACCTGTTGTTTGGGCACCTGTCACTGTTTGTTAAAGACTACTGTGTAGTGAAGGTAGGCTTTGCAGAGAGCAAGTCAGTTGGCTGTGTGACACCCTCTGTATGAACTATGTACTATGTCACCTTCATAGTAAAGCAACTATGGTCTATAACAAAACTTAAAATTTGTTTAGGAATAAAATAAAATAAAAGTAAAATTATTGGTATTGCTGTACTGATTTACTGCCATATTTAACATTAGAAAATATAAGATATGCCAAATACATTCCTTGTGAACTAATTGTTTTGTTGATCTTTAAAGGCATAGGTAACATCAGTTTCATAAAAAAATTACATAAAATTTACAAACCACTATGAGGCACATGTTGCATGTAGTGACTATCAGAACTGATTTGATTTGAATATTTTTTTCTTGTTGGGGTATCATCCACTATCTGGCAGGCCACACCTTCAAATGTATGTGCCGCCAGTTACACCACTGTGTTTCCAACAGCCATCATCAAAGCATGAGGGCAGGGCCATGAACGGTTATGCACCTGCCAATGAGATGCAAGCATCCCCTCTCTGGAGCCCCAGTGATGTGTGTACTTAGATTCAAACACTCATGAACTGAGTCCATTTTGTGTGATTGCCAGTTGATAACATTTACAGATTTTCATAGTGGCCAGGGCTCAACATCTTCTGAATGGATATTATACTGAAGAATGACAGATTTGTAAATCTTTTGTGCCTATATATATTTCTACTTTCAGTTCTACTATTAGCAACTAACGCTGCCAATACAGCAGCAAAGTTATGTATTATTTTTGCTGTTAGATAGTATATGTAGAATAAACTAATATCTGAATTCTCTGTTCATAAACCGCATCTGTCCCTCGCTCTTGTATCCACTAAAGAACCACACAGTGGAAAGGAAGACATAACACTCTGTACTTTTTTAAATTGTCATGATGAGGTATGTGGCTTCTCTTACTTATTGAATGGTTCACAGATAGCGCCAAATGTCACCAAGATAGATCGTTGGTGTGATTTGTCAATCTGTAGTGAATGTAGAGAGTATTGATCACTGTGCCACTTCAAAACGACATTTAATTATAAGTACATTAAAAAGAACGTACTGAATTGCTATTATAAACAATGCAAATGCACCTAAACCAACATAACATGGAACAAGTTACATAGGTTCAGTATTATAATCATCATTCTCCTACACTATTACATCAATGGCTGCTAAATATTGGCAAGAAGTCACAACCTATTTCGTAATGCCTGTGTCGTATCTTTCACTGCTTCCAAGCAACTAGTTTTTGAGTCACTCCCAAAAATGAGCATTCTTCATAAGGATATGATCATTAATTAGGTTGCAGCCAACATTTTTTTGATAGCAAAAGATGTCTACATCTTCTAGAAGGTATAGAGGAACCTGCCCTCCTCACAATTATGCACCACCCTTGTGGTGTCACCGCCAGACACCACACTTGCTAGGTGGTAGCTTTAAATCGGCCGCGGTCCATTAGTACATGTCGGACCCGCGTGTCGCCACTGTCAGTAATTGCAGACCGAGCGCCACCACACGGCAGGTCTAGAGAGACGTACTAGCACTCGCCCCAGTTGTACGACGACTTTGCTAGCGACTACACTGACGAAGCCTTTCTCTCATTTGCCAAGAGATAGTTAGAATAACCTTTAGCTAAGTCCATGGCTACGACCTAGCAAGGCGCCATTAACCATTTCTATAGAGAGTTTCACTTGTATCATCAAGAATGCTGTATACAAATGATGGATTAAAGTTAAGTATTCCAGCAGCTACGTACTTTTCTTTATAGCATTCATTACGTATCCTGTTTCAGACCTCAGCAAGCCTGCTTGAATTTAACACGTGCATTTCGGCTACTTCCGAGTGGTGTGGCTGTCTTGTTACGCCACAACAACCCTCACACAGACATCACAGTTGGCAACTTCTGTTTTGGTGTTAGAAAATGAGCAGACATACTCGATGTCTCTGTGGCGTCTTTTCTTTACAACACAATGTGTTCCCCAAACCTAATTTGTAGCCTTCTTCCCATGTGGCCAACGTAACAGACCCCGCAGTCTGGGTAATCAATTTTGTAAACTCCAGAAGCGTGAAATAAACTCTTTGTGTCTACAGTACATTGCAAAATACATCCTAGGTTATTTGTAGTTACATAAGATACTCTCACACTATACTTTCTAAAGACAGATACAATCCTATTTATTTTTGGTGGGAAATATGTACAGTTGACGAGATGTTGGTGTTGGACAGAGAGGAGTTTAGTAAGTGTATTATCTGTAAGCATATAGCTGAGGATTCTGTCCATAGCCTGCTACACGAGAAATGAAAGGAGCTGATAATATATGAGTGTAAGCAGAATACTGCAGCAGGATGGACTGAGGATAATTTCATAACTCGAAGGTATTACTGCCTGCGATGGAGCTCTTTGCTTTTTTTAAATGGATGGTCAATCCACACTGCAGGAGACAACTTTGTCTTATGCCAATACCCCAGACTGAGTCAATCAGATGTGCTCACCTTGGCATTTGGGGCTCGACTGAGGATTCGTGAGAAGAGTTTTGTTCCTCTTCCGATCACTTGTTTGTGTTTGTGTGCAGTAGTCACCAATACCACTCCAAATTGGCAAGAAACGGTCCTACTGCCATTGCTTAAAGAATTGCCTACTACCGATCTACAAGTGTATAGCTGCTGAGGAAATTGTACACATGCATGGTAAGAAGGGATAGGACAGCAAACTGTCACTGAAGTGTAGGAAGAGTATCCTCCTACCGCTATACAAGTGAAATAACTGTGAGGAACTTGTACACGCGCACACACACACACACACACACACACCATGGTTCAATACACGTTACCACAACTGATAGAAAATGCTTTACAGCTCTAATTACACGTCGAAATTGTGATGAAAAAATTACCACTTGTAAATAATGGATCTTAATGCCTCACATGCACTGGGAATTGAGAAAGATCACTGTAATTACACAACTGCCACAAAAACTGACCCCAAAAACTTTTCGCAAGAGAAAGTGGCGGCAGCTGCACGTGTGTTCACCTCGATATGTGGATACAGACTAAGCAGCTTAGAACCAGTCTTACCTCCCCGCCTATCTCCTTTCCTGACTTTTCTCCCCCCCCCCCCTCCAGTATGTGGGGATGCTGGTTTTCCAGGCCTGCTCTAACCTGTCGCTGATGGTAAACAAAGAGATCCATCTGCTGGTAGTGATATACTGTTTCCGATCTGCAGAAATCAGTCACAGATCGACAAAAGACCCAAGAAGAGGACGCTTCCTGAAAGCTGTTCAACATATTTCTCAAAAAGACTGGTTCCCCTCGAACAATGGCGAAATACCTGACTTTCCACAATTGATGCAGAACTGAACAGTCAACAGCGGCAAGCTTTCAAACATTCTGGATGTGTTGGCAATGCCTGAAAATGTTCCTTGGCTAAGTAAAACCAGGCTCATTTAGGAAAAACATTGAAACAACACGTCCTGCATTAATGAGATACACACACATCTTCATACTAGTCATCTCAGTGTGTGCCGATCCACCCACTCAGCCCCCAACAGGCGGAGAGCAGTGTCTGCACTCGCTAGCCTTCGGTATTGCATGTGTTTACAAAGTGTCGCATTTATTCTACTTCTTCAGGGAAACTGTCCAAACACTGTCTGGCAGAGGTCTCAGGTGTTCAACTGTACCGAATAAAAGCTTTGAGTGTGTGTGTGTGTGTGTGTGTGTTCTCGTATGCTGTGGAAGAATGAGGTTTTTCGCTCCCCTCACAGAATGTCGCCTTTTTTGTTTTTGTTTTTTTGAGTCTTCAGTCTTCTGACTGACTTGATGCAACCCGCCACGATTTCCTTTCCTGTGCCAACGTCTTTATCTCAGAGTATCACTTGCAACCTACATACTCAATTATTTGCTGGATTTATTCCAGTCTCTGCCTTCCCCTACAGTTTTTAATCTCTAACCCTCTAATACCATGGAAGCTATTCCCTGATGTGTTAACAGATGTCCTACCATCCTGACCCTATTCTTGTCAGTGTATTTCTTATACTCCTTTCCTCAACAATTCTTCAGAGAATCTCCTCATCCACGCCTTATCAGACCACCTAATTTTCAACATTATTCTTTGCCACCCTCAAATGCTTCGATTCTCTTCAGTTCTGGTTTTCCATGGTCCAGGTTTCACTGCCAAACAATGCTGTGCTCCAAACATACATTTTCAGAAATTTGTTTTTCAAACGAAGTCCTATCTTTGAGAATAGTGGCCTTCTCTTCGCCAGGAATGCCCGTTTTGCCAGTGCTAGTCTGCTTTTTATGTTCTCCTTGCGCCATCTGTCTTGGGCTATGTTGTTGCCTAGGAAGCACATTTACTCTGTTCTCATTTCTACTACTTCTGATTAATTTTGTCTTTCTTTGATTTACTACTCTCAGTCTATATTCTATACACATTAGACTGTTCATTCCATTCAACACATCCTGTAATTCTTCTCCACATTCACTGTGGAAAACAATGTCATCATCGAATCTTATCATTGGTGTCCTTTCACCTTGAATTTTAATTCCACTCTTTAATCTTCTTTTTAATTCTGTCATTGCTTCTTTGATGTGTGGATTGAACAATAGGAGCAAAAGACTACATCACTGTCTTACACCCTTCTTAATCCGAGCACTTCATTCTTGGTCTTTCACTCTCATCGTTTCTTCTTGCCTCCTGTACATATTGTGTACTACCCACCTTTCCCTATAGCTTACCCCTATTTTTAATAGAATTTCAGACTCTTGCGCCATTTTACATTGTCGAATGCTTTTCCCAGGTCAACAAACCCAATGAACGTGTCTTGATTTTTCTTTAGTCTTACTTCCTTTATCAACTACAATTTTAGAACTATTTCTCTGGCGCCTTTACCTGTCTGAAAGCCAAACTGGTGGTAATCTAAAACATCCTCAATTTTCTTTTCCATTCTTCTGTACATTAATCCTGTCCGTAACTATAATGTTAGAACTATTTCTCTGGAGCCTTTACATTTCTGAAAGCCAAACTGGTGGTCATCTAAAACATCCTCAATTTTCTTTTCCATTCTTCTGCATATTAATCCTGTCCATAACTTGGATATATGAGCTTTAAGCTGATTATGCTATAATTATCTTGTCATCTCTTGTAATCTTCGGAATTGTGTGGACAGTGTCAAATGACAGATTGTCAGACTCATATGTTATACTCACGAATGTGAATAGGCGTTTTGTTGCCACTTCCTCCAATGATTTTAGAAATTCTAATGGAATTTAATCTATCCCTGCTGCTTTGATTTTAAGTCTTCCAAAGCCCTTTCAAATTCTGATTTCAATACTGAATCCCCTATCTCTTCTATATCGACTCCTGTTTCTTCTTCTGTCACTTCATCAGTTATGTCTTTACGCTCATAGAGCTCAGCCATCATATGGGTTCCAGACCCCTCCCTGGCACCTCCCCCAACCATAGGTACCCTATTGGTGTTAATTTTGAATTTTGACGGCAATTTCGTATTTTGGCGAGAATTTCGAATTTTGGTGGGAATTTCTTTGTCCCAGGACTGTGCCGACGTCCCAGACCCAACCCTTCAATGTACTCCTCCCACCTATCCGCCCTCTCCTCTGCATTTAACGGTTGAATTCCCACACAACTCTTATCGTTATCACCCTTGCTTTTAATTTGACCAAAGCTTGTTTCGACTTTCCTGTATACTGAGTACAGTCTTTTAGACAGTCATTTCTTTCTCAATTTCTTCATATTTTTCATTCAGCCATTTCGTCTTAGCTTCCCTGCTCTTCCTAAGTGCTTTTTATTTCTGCATTCCAGAATTTACCTGAACATTTTTGTACTTGCTTCTTTCATCGATCAACTTAAGTATTTATCTGTTATTTAGGAAAATGCTATGTTGACTATGCTCTACAAATGTCGATGGGTGGTTGGAGGCTGCTTCGGAAAGAATACGATAGTAATAGGGAGATGGCGGCCTGGGTGCAATTTTGATATCTAATTGATATGTAAATTAGTTAAACTGATCAATTAATTAACCTCGACCACGTGCCACCTCCACCCTCAGATGACGTCATGTGGTTTTCTCAGCCATCATATGGGTTCCAGACCCCTCCCTGGCACCTCCCCCAACCATAGGTACCCTATTGGTGTTAATTTTGAATTTTGACGGCAATTTCGTATTTTGGCGAGAATTTCGAATTTTGGTGGGAATTTCTTTGTCCCAGGACTGTGCCGACGTCCCAGACCCAACCCCTCCCACAGAAATTGGCGGGAAACGGCGGTACCCTTTCCGGGACTAAAACCCTAGTCCTTCTGGACGGAGAGCCCAAGTGCATCCCCTAACACATGGAAACTGCCCAGATGCAAGAGAGGAAGGTCACGTTAGTGTACTTTGTTTATTTTGGTTGGGAAAATGAAATAAAGATCGGTCCTAATTACGTAATTAATCATAAAGATCGACCCTAATTATACAACTATATGCACAGTGTTACACAAGGACCACCTAAAATTGCAACACAGCTCAAAAATTGACGATGGCATACAACATATCCCGCTGGGAATAAAAATTCACCATATGACTTGAAACTAGTGGCAGACATACTCAAACTCTGCCCTTCATCTACATGCTGGTGAGAAAATGACTGGGGTGTGAGATACTATCTTTATTCTTTTTGACGGGAAATAAGTTCAACAGAAGAGATGCTGGTGTTGGACAGAGAGGAGTTTAATAAGTGTATTACCTGCAAGCATACAGCTGCGGTTTGTATCTGTCGCTGTTTGACATCATGGTTCACTACAGATGCTTGCTCAACAATCACCTGGTAGCTCAGATAATAGAGACCAATACATGCTACCACAACTGATGTAAAAAACTGCATCACTGTTCTGATTATACATCGAAATTATTGTGAAAAAAACCAGCACTCGTAAAGGACAGATAACATTGCAACACAAGTACTGGTGATAGGAAAAAAAGCGTCATAATAACACAACTACCACAAAAACTTGCAGCTGTGTCCTCCTCCATGGGTGTTCGCGAACTAACCAACTTGGAGGTAGTCTTAAGCCCCCTCTCATCCCTCATCCCTCCCTCCCTCCCTCCCTCTCCTCACTGTAGGCAGGGATAGATGCATATTCTATCTTGCTGCTGGTGGTGCACAAAGAGATCGTATTGGTGGCACTGATATTCTGTCTCCAGTCTGTGGAAATTAGTCACAGATAGACAAAAGGCAAGAAGAAGAGAACGCTTCCTGCAATCTGCTACATTTCTTGGAAAGACTGGACCCCTCTGGAACAACAATGAAATTGTGGAGAACACTCCAGATCCCTTTTCAAAAACCGGCTGCTTGGAAAATAAGCATTCTGCCTAAAACAACCGCAGACCCCAGAGCAGCCTTGCACCGCAGTCTTCAGTACAATGCGTCCCCACTAGCACTTGGCTGGGCGATCAGCGTTAACAACGCCAACATATGCTACATATACAATAGAGCGCGACGCCGACATGCCTCAGAACAAAACTGTGATAAATGAAGGCTATCCTGACCACGGATTGTTTGTCTAAAAGGACAGCTGCGACCTCCTATGGAACTTGGCTACCACGCCTCTAGTAGCCCAGCCATTGTGAACACTGCACTGTAACATTTGTATTTAACATCAAAACATCTCCTATAATCAATCACCTATTAAAAAAGGGAAACACAATCCTGACGATAATAAATGTCCTCTTTCCACGAAAATAGGCGCAGTCCATTTTCTTTCAGTTTTATGAGTAAAATCGGTATAGTTTTTACTTTAACCCTTTATTTGGCAAATGGTGAAAATAAAAACCAAAAAAATTTTCAGTGCTTATATTTATTTATTATGCTTAAAGAAATACAATTCAGTCAGTTTTAGAAATTTTTGACAAAAATTATGAAAATTATGAAATGTTGCTTACAAGCAACATTGCCAGCAGTAGACCACATTTATATATATTATAGAAAAAAAGTGTTTGCCAATAAACTCAAGCAAAAGGTTTCCTGTACGTGAATAATTTAATTTATAAACACATGTGTGCATTCCTGCTGTGTAATAGAACTGTTTCTTTTCCCTTCTAATTCTTCTTCTTGCAATGGAATTTTTGGAAACAGTTCCTCTTTGGAACGAAGCACAACACTAGATTGCATTTTGAACACATGACTGTAGAAAATCCAGATGGACAATAACGAAAACGACCTTTGGGACCGTATACAGGCCAATGCTCCATATTATCAAATCGGATATCTTGTGTAACAGTAGGAGCTGTTGGCTGCCTCCTCTTCTTTTGTCGTGGTGTTATGTCTATTCAGGGTCTTCCTACTTTCCTTTTCCCTGAAAACATCAAACCATTAGCAATATCTGCCCTGAATGACTTCAGTGAGGTCTTCTTGTCCAGAGATTCTCTTCGAAATACCAGCCAGGCATTTACAGCACTCAGATCTAGCATAAATCCAAACAATCTCACATACCAATATCCAGTTTTCATTGGTAGTCTGTAGAGCTCTATCAGCATACCAGCAAGATCAACTCCTCCCATATGCTTGTTGTACTGACGTACAATACTGGGACAGGCCACATCAATTCTTTTTTCATTGCTGTCCCATCATTCTACTGTTGAGAGTGGTTGGACACCACAAAATGAGGTTGCAAGTGTCACGATTTTATTGTTTCGAATATCCGCCGTAAGCATATGTAATATACTAATGGCACATGTCTCAACTATAGGCAATGTTGCTCACAAGCAACATAAAAGTTTTATACTATTTACGTAATTGAAAACAATATTAGATTGAAATATTTCTGCTGTAAACTCACCTCTGGGTATTTCCTGAAGAAAATCTACTAAGATCACTGCCAATTTATTGAAATCCACTCTTTCAGAACCAAAATAAGTCACCCCTGTTGCTCACACGAGGAGATCTCTATAACACCATTACACAAACTGCCATATAGTGTGGAAAACCTTGAATTATTACAGTACAACAACTGGCATTCGCAGAGTGTAAATGAACGTTGCTTGAAGGCAACAATGCCAGTGAAGGGCACTGGGGAGTGTTTGTTGTCCCATAAGGCCAACGTAAATTTGATGTTGCTTGAGAGCAACACTGCCAAATAAAGGGTTAAACTTAGGTGAGATGGCGGAAAGTGAAGATGTAGTGTGTGTTAGCTCCACAAATGTGAACAAAAACAGTGGTAAAAAGTGTGCAAAATGTAAAAAACAAAACATTTATAGTGAAGAGAAATGTGTTACATGCCATATGATTGTAAAAATATCAGAAGAAAGGATGGGAAAATCGACAAATTTCGTTAACGCAATCGCGAGTATAGCATCCACATCGTCTTCCGATCAACCTTGTGATGAACATTATCGTGTATATTCAGACAAGTGCTACTGCAACAAGCGACCGGTGAAAGGTATTATGTGTGTTAAATGCAAAATTTTACACCATTACAGTTGTGCAAGTGCTAATCCGAAACAAAAATTCTGGACTTGTCGGGAATGTTACGTAGACGACATTGAAAAAAAAAACTGATCAGTGCAGAATGCGAAAGTGAAGTGATTGCAACGTTGCTAACTGAGATCGGCATTTTAAAACGTAAATATGACGCCTTAACACAAGAAGACCTACAGCCTGATATATTAAAATATAAAAGCGATCTGGAAGAAGAAAAAATAATAATAAGTTCATTAACTAATGAACTACAAAGACAGACCTCACATAGAAAACACGCAGAGACCAGCGAAGCGAAAATCTGTGCCCAAGTGAAATATTTGTCTCCAAGAATAAATAAGAAATCTTCAGGAAATCTCACTGAGTTAAATATCTATTCAGATAGCCACGGACGCGCACTGGCGGAAGTACTACGAAACCATTACGATCTGAAAGCATGCAGTCATGTGAAACCAGGAGCACCAATGCGGGAAATTATTAGGGACGTTTTACTGGACAACGAAAATCGTCATTTTGTATTAATTGGAGGAGCAAATGACGTGTATTGTAACGAGATAGCTAACGCTATTATCAGTCTCAAAAGTGCCCTCAGTTCGATAGAAAACCAAAAAGTAACTGTTATTGGTATACCACATAGGCATGACCTCATATCTGCTTCATGTGTGAACGCCGAAATTAAGGAAGCAAATAAACAGATACAAACAGTGTGTAAAGTGTACCCAAACATAAGATTTCTATCAGTCGATTTCCTGAATAGATGCGGTTTTACAAAACATGGCATGCAGCTGAACAGAAGAGGCAAGTCATCTCTGTGCAAAGCAATTTACGAAACGTTAGAAACATATGAAAAACAGAGTATCTATGAGTCAGTACCATCCATTGTAATGAACTACCAATACATTACTGAAAGCAACCATATAAGAAGTGAATCTGTCTTGGAGACAACAACTAAAGCAGCTGCAGAACCACAAATTGTTACAGCATCACGATCAAATTCAGTAAAAACTGCAGCACCAGCAAAACCAGCAACATCTGAACCAGCTCAAGCAACAAGACCAATAACAGCAGCAGCACAAGCAACAGAAGTAGAAATGGTGTCAAAACTGTAGCAGTTCCACTGCAGTCACCGGTAGAAAAGAGGAAGGAAACCATAGTGAGTATTGTATTACCAGCTCCATCATACGCCAAAGTGTTATCAAGTGCCTCCATTCAGTCTGCCCACATAAACTATGTAACATGTGAGATAAACAAGAACCTTGAGAAACAGACAGCAAAAATGTCACCTCAATTAGCAGATAAGAAGACAGAAACCTCAGTAAGTATTGTATCATCTCCATCCCATAGTGAAGTGTTATCTAGTGCATCATATCAGCTGTCCCACACCAATGTGTTATCAAGTAGGCGTATATCAAATCCCCCATGCCAGATAAATCATGCAGGAAGTGAAATAAAAAAGTCTGCCGCCCAAGCCTCAAACATAACCAAAAAAATACAACAGAGTAAATAATGATTTTTAATGGCCTGCCACAAGGAAGTCCAACCGCTACCGCAACATAACACCATCACCACACCAAACATGAGGACCAGTGAAAGGCAAACCACCATGTGTGCATCCAGTTGGGCTGAAGACACCACACATCTTCCCTCTTGCTGTGAAAAATCAATATTATTCATGCACATGAATATTAGATCTCTGAAATATAAAGCAGATGAACTTGGTGTTGTATTGAATGGAAACAATAGAATAGTATTATGTATTAACGAACAGTGGTTAAGAGAAGAAGACATAAAACTGTATGTACCACCATGTTTTAATTTAATTACAAGCTACTGCAGACCCAATGAAGGTTATGGGGGTTCCTCAATATATATGACAACCTAGGGTTAAGATATGCTGTGCTTGATGTTAGGGACATATGTGTTAAAGGCATTCTTGAAGCTACTGTCATACTACTACCAACATTAAAACTCACAGTTATTTCAATATACCATTCTCCGGATAGTGATGCCGATCAATTTGTAGAGTGTTTAGATAAACTTATTCACTGTACAGAAAAATATACCAAACACAAGACAGTCATTTTAGGAGATTTAAATTTTGATGTAAGGAAAAAAACACACAAGAATACTAATTTGCGTAACATGCTAAGATCCTATAATCTCTTCTGTGCAAATTATAGTCCCACAAGACAACTTTCTTGTCTCGACAATTTTATCACAAATATACATAAAGATGATTTTGAATTGGGACTCCTTAATGTCGACCATCTAACAGATCACAAAGGTATATGGGTAAAGCTAAGAATTGATCAAACAATGGGGGATTGTGAATCAACCCAGTATGTCAGGTTATTAAATGATAAAAGCATAAATAGCTTCAGGGATAAGCTGAAGGTACTAAACTGGAATAATATAATATATGCTTCCAACAATGTTGAGGCGGCTTGTAGCAGGTTTGTTAGTACTCTATCTGAAATTTTCAATACCTCCTGTCCAATGGTTACCAAACGAAACAAAACTATGGCAAGAAAGCATGGTAGAACTACTCCTCATAGGTGGTTCACATCATATTTACAGAAGCTAAGATTAATGGTTTTGATATGCTATGATAAGGTAAAAAATGTATGTTAGCCTCAAGAGACACTATAGATCACAAATCAGATTAGGAAAATGTAGAGCAAATGATATCTTCATTAAAAACTAGAATATTAAGTGTAAGGCTGCGTGGAGGGTCATTAAAGCAGAATTAGGTACAGGTAGTCATAGTGTAAAAGTTACAACTGATGTTAATGTCACCCCAGATGAATTTAACCTCTTTTTTATCAATGCAGCAAACCCTAATCCCTCATCTGCTCATAAGAAGGGTTCAAAATCAAATTCACAATCTACTTATATAAACCAGTTTTTACAAAACTTTGCTGAGACTGTACCAACCTGTAATTGGGGACATGTGGAAATAAGTGATATCTGTGGCAAAGTTAAGTGACTACAGATCAGAAGATATTTATGGCCTCTCAAATTTTGTGATTAAAAAAATAATCGACTTGATGTCATTCCATCTCTGCACACTCATAAACTGGATATTTGAAAGTGGTATTTTTCCAGAATGTCTAAAGAAGACAGTAGTAATTCCATTACACAAAAAGGGTGTTAAAACTGCACTAATAATTATCATCCAATTTCTCTGATACCTATTTTTTCAAAAATAATCGAATATTGTATACAAAAACAAAATAACATGCATTTGTGTAAAAACAATGTACTGACTAAGTCTCAATATGGTTTTAGGGCCCAGTTATCAACAATTAATGCTGTTGAAAATGTTGTTTCTATTGTGAAATCTTCTTTTGATTCCAAATTATCTGCTGAAGCCACACTAGTGGACTTAAGCAAAGCATTTGATTCTGCAAACCACACAATACCGCTGGAAAACTATGGTGTTATAGCATTAGGGATCTGGAACTCTTCCTCATTAAATCATATCTTAGTAACAGAAAGCAAACTGTAAGCTACAACGGTCTAAAGTCACAGTTACTGAATGTCACTAGAGGTGTACCCCAAGGATCAGTGCTTGGGCCATAACTGTTTATAATATTTATAAATGACCTGCCCAGCAAAATGCCATGCAAATCTGTGCTTTACGCAGATGATACAACTTTCATCAATTCAGGGAAGGACATAAATAAACTGAAGGAGCAAAGTAAAGATTTTCTCAGATTATCCAATATGTGGTTCGAAGCCAGTGAGTTAGCTATTAACTATGAAATGACTGTAAATATATCCTTCAGCTTATCCAATGCTGATATTGAGTACACTTCTACCAAACGTCTTGGCACATACGAAATTAACCTGGCAGAGTCACATAGACAACATATCTCGAAAGCTTTCACGAGTTATCTATCTACTGAAAATATTACGCACCTGTGATTCTGAATGCCTGCTGATTAATTCCTACTATGTTTTCTTTCATTGCTATATTAGCTATGGTATTCTTCTATGGGGTAATTCTCCATGGTCCAGGAAAATTTTTATTTGGCAGAAGAAAGTCATCAGGAGCATCTCTGGGATTACCAAAAATAATATATCATGTAGGTCATGCTTCAAAGAACTACAGATAATGACAGTCCCTTCTCTTTTTATATACAGCTGCCTTTTGTACATAAAAGAAAACTTTAACAGTTACAACTTTAGGCAGTCTGTTCATAATCATAACACTCATCAAACATTTAAGATAGACATACCAACAACTCGACTCAAGAAAACACAAGACAGTTATGAATACATGGGAATAAGGCTTTTCAACACATTACCTGTGCAGGCACATTGTGTCTCTCTTTAATATATTTAAAAGTAAGACTGAAAATGGCTGAAAGACAAAGCTTTTTACAGTGTTAAAGAATTTGAAAACTCTTCAAAAATAGACCTGACGTACGAAACAACTTGCAACTCTGTTTGTACCTCTTCCTAAGCTTTTTTTGTCTCTGTAGTTCCACATTTAACTGTTAAACATGTGGAGAAATCCTTATGTATGAAATGTATTATTTTATTATGCACATTCTTTAAAATGCACACTTTAGTTATGTGGGATATCTTTATGTATCAAATATATTCCTTTATTATGTATGTTCTTTTAATATGTATACTTTAGCTTTGTGTGATACCTCACAATAGTTATATTTCTTAATATGTAAATTGTACATTACTCATGACGACATCGACTGCATGTAAATGGTTAAAGATGGATAAATAAATAAATAAATGAAAAATAAAAAAGGATACGATTCGCATTTCATTATTTTGCGACATCCATCTTCCATTGTTTTGATGTGAAACCACAGAAACTCCTCGTTATTTCGGAACCATCAACGGAGTGAAGAAAAAGCGAAAATTTAACTCTAAAGAAGAAACGTCTATGTTAAGCAATCTCTTGCACCTTGATGGACAAACTAAACGACCTGAGAGCGTCTCCCGCCTTCAAATCAGTGTCCGTAAATAAACTGACATGCACACGTCTATTACAAACATTTCAGACAAGTGAAATAACACTAGAGAATACAGTCTTTCATGCCATTAGCTCACATGTCGGGGGAAAAAACCACAATCATCTTTATGTTCGACAACAACATGCTATAATTCAAGAGCATGTTGCTGTTTTATACACTGTGTCAAGTCCCATTTTACCAATGCGATACTATATCACACTGGCGTTATGAAACAAATCTTGAGAGCCTGTCTTGTAACAGAACCTTCTACAAGATTATACTGCGACTCTCTCTCTCTCTGTCTTCCATTAGATCGAAACAAATTACCATCTGTGTGCTTACATTTGACATTTTTGCTGCATAATTATCCTCTGCCGACACTTTCCATCTTACAGTAGATTCTCCTGTTCTAGTTTTGTAAGCAATTTGATCAACACAGCCTGTTTCATGCAATCAACTCACATGTAGGGGGGGGGGGGGGGACCAACTATCTATTCTAGGTTCCACAATGAGCTACAATTCAAGTGGTGTCTACTTTATAATTAGAGATTATGAAGTATGAAATAACTCAGGACTTGCGGTAACAACTATTTTTTAAACATGCAATCGTGACAATAATAATAAAAACAATCATGTTTCCACGAGAATAGTTACATCCGATTTCTGTTAGTTTTATGAGCAAAATCGGTGCAATTTTTAGAGAACTGTATACATCCAAACTTTAACCAGTTATATCGCTCCTTATAATAGAACCTCCTACATCTCTCTCTTCCTATACATCGAAAAAGCAAGTACCGTCTGTATGTTGACATCGAGCATATTACGTATACATGTATCACCCCATAGAGCACGTGACCAGTGCTCAAAGTCGTTTCCACAGATCTGCGTAAAGTTTTGACGACTGTACTGAAGGAAGACCATATCTAGCAGACTATCAAACACATGATAGGGTTTCTGAATTGGTAGTTCATAAGCGGTTTAATACGTTGTTTTTTTCCAGCTGTAACACATCTAAGCAGCGTATGACGATAGGTTTGTACACGGCCATACACTTAGTTTTTCTACCATGACTTTTAGGTATGTGTCAGGTGCTAAGACGGTATAACACGTTTTGATCCTTTAGCTCTCACAGAAAGCTGAACATCGCATGGTGTAAACTACGCAGCTCCCACAACACACAGGTTGGTAGAAATAAAACACAGAGGCGATGTTTCTCATTGACAAAAATGTGGAAAACATATGAAAACTGGAAGAGTTTTCGGGATTGTAGGGCGTTTCCAACAGCTATCCGAATGTGATGACCTATACAGTTAATCTCATCTTCGACAGCGACGGGACAGCAGATGTCTCTGTGTTCTGTTTCGATGAGCATTGTTTCCTCATTTTGCAGTCATGTACATGATTACTGTTCCATTGATCATCGCAGGAAGGTGTCGCTCACAACACGCACGTGGTAGTAGAAATAGAAAGACGTACTGTTATCTTATTAGTGAAAAAACAAAAATAAAAACATCTGGAGGGCATTGCAGCATATGGAAATAGGACGAGTCTGCATCATTGAGGAATGCTTTAAAACAACTGTCTGAAACTGATGACCTCCACATTTAATCCCATGCTCCACAGTGACAAGTAGCAGATATCCAGTGTTCCGCCAAGGCTCCCTCCAGTTCAACCAACTCGTGTCAGCCAATTATTATGTGGTAATCAACAGCATACCAGTGGACGGACGGGATGGGAAAGACACTGTTGATTTGGGATGATGTACTGTAATACATACCGCAGTTTATAGCATGATCAGTTTTAGCAATGACACCTGTTGTTCCGTAACTTCAACGCCAGCCAATGATACAACGGAATGCTTCCCAATTTCTGCATCATCGCTAAATCGCCCTCTCCTACTCTGCAGTTACCATATACTATGTTACGAATATAGCCAGACGACTGTGCAGTACATCCATTCGAACATATACATCAAAGTATACCAGTTGTTCCGCAGTTTCATTGCCAGCCAATGATCCTGTAGAATGCTTCCTAATTTCTGTATCATCGGTAAAGCATGCCTCCACTATTTTGCAGTTACAATATACTAAATTGCGAATCCAGCGTCCTATACCGATGCAATTATGTTAACTACATATTTCCAAAGCATTGATCACAGTGCAGAATCTGTGACTACGACCGACCATCTCTTTCCCTGTGTGGATAGGTGTCACAGAGTATTCTCGCATTCGTAGGATAAAGTCGGAGATTGACTGATTACTCCCCCCCCCCGCCATCCCCGCATTGTCCTTAACTAATCCTCACTGCAGCACCAGCCTTGCGCATGGCACCTATTCAAAAGCACAAGATCTCTTGAGATGCGTGCGATTTGAGCAGGGTAGGACCTCTTATCAATATATAGTAGACATGAGAGTGTTGCGGTGATAGATTGGATGGTTAAGAAGAAACATATGGTTTATACATGATGGAGCTCCAGACAGATGGAATTTCAAACATTTCACGTAAATCAACCGTGCTATCGATTCTGAAGCATTATTCCACAGTCTGGAGTCAGTACCAGTAAGGTACTGGCATGAGAGGAATGATCACAGAGCATGTAATGGTTACATGGTTCTGCACCTCAAAATGTTATACTGTTAACACCGTACAGTTTCTGAAGTATTAGTCGTGCGGAATACAATGCTCTTATTACTCTAATGCAGGATATATTTGTCCAATATCAGACATACGGCGACCCTGCAAGTTTCTTCACCAACTACTAAGGTGATAAAGTTTAAAATGATAAAACTACTTCCTTCTACACTATTCTGGTGTCCTAGGATGGCATCGTCAGTGTATATCCACAGCTCGAGGCGCTTATAAACCAACTGGAACGAAGTCTGGAGAATGCAGTTCTTTCTCTTAGGAAATTAACGGATTTTATGTCTTTTTAAGTCAGAAACGTACGTACCCACAATCACAGTTCCCACGTCAGCCATGCATACAGAAAGATACCAAAATATATGAAAAAAGGACATAAAACCGGTAAAAATCGAAGAAAACCTGTTATAATCACGACCAATTGATGGGAAATACGTAAAATTGAGGTAAATACGACGGAATATGTAAAATCACGATAAAAGCTTGCAAAATTAATTAAACTGACTGAGAATACATAAAATTAGAGAAATAGTACCACGAAATGCGGGGAACTGAGTTGTGTTGGGGGATACCTGGACACTCAAGAGCGGGAAAAGCTTAAAAATTATGCTCTGGCTGTATTCACTTTTAACCCTCCCCCTCCCTCTGTAAACTACGTGGGTTTTCGTGACACATACTCCAATAAAGCCGACGTAAGTATTACACAGACGCGCTATATTAAAGCAGGCAAAAAATATGCACTCCGATCCATAATTGTGTTCTCAGACATGCAGTCGACTATAGATGTTTTCGAATTACGGATGGTTCTCAAACAATGTTACTACTTAAGTATTAAAGAGGAGAAGCAGACTTAAGCCATTCCCTAGAGTGTTGTGTAGGAGAGTGGACCGATGTCACGTGTATCACCTTTAATGATGTGACTGGGTATACTCGAGAGATCTGGTGTTAAGACGAAATTTCTATATTATCCTACACATGAGCCAAACTATCTAACATGAGACCAGGACTTCTTTGTGCACGAGGAATGGTACCAGAGCTGTGGTGATGCTACTGTAAACAGCAATAAGACTTACATCTCCTTTGTCTAATGATCGTAGTCCTTAATCACTCGTAAGAAGTTGTTGCGTCTTTGTGTGCGTTTTCCTGCAGCATTGTGTGTCTGTGGTACCTCAATGTATCAGCTACCAAACATATTCATGTCGGTTTTTCTTCGCTCTGTTTCCTAGTGAGACGTCACCACATACGTCAAAATCGATACTGCTACTACTAATGATGTGCACAACTGACATGGGAACTGTGAGTACATTTCTAACTTAAAAATACATATAATATCCGTTAATTTCCTAAGAGAAACAACTGCAGTCTCCGGACTTCAGTCTAGTTGGTTTATAAGCAGCTCGAGCGGTGGATAAACACTGACGATGCCATCCTAGGACACCAGAATAGTGTAGAAGGAAGTAGTTCTATCATTTCAAAGTTTGCCACCGTAGTGGTTTGGGTAAGAAACTTGCGGGGTGGTTGTATGTCTGATGTTGGACCAATACAGTATAGTCGATGGCATGGAAGAGAACAGTGTCCTAGATTGGGAGAAATATGTTTAGCGCACTTTAATATAGCGCTTCTGTGTAATCATCATGCATTGTCTTTGTTGAAGTCATTGCTATGAATCCTCACGTAGTTTACAGGTGGATAACTAAAACTGCCCCCCCACCCTCACGAACCTTGCGTTGGTGGGGAGGATTGCGTGCCTCAGCGATACAGATAGCCGTACTGTAGGTGCAACCACAACGGAGGGGTATCTGTTGAGAGGCCAGATAAACGTGTGGTTCCTGAAGAGGGGCAGCAGCCTTTTCAGTAGGTGCAGGGGCAACAGTCTGGATGATTGACTGATCTGGCCTTGTAACACTAACCAAAATGGCCTTGCTGTGCTGGTACTGTGAACGGCTGAAAGCTAGGGGAAACTACAGCTGTAATTTTTGCCGAGGGCATGCAGGTTTACTGTATGGTTAAATGATGATGGCCTTCTCTTAGGTAAAATATTTTGGAGGTAAAATAGTCCCCCATTCAGATCTCCTGGCGGGGACTACTCAGGAGGACATTGTTATCAGGAGAAAGAAAACTGGCGTTCTACGGATCAGAGCATGGAATGTCAGATTCCTTAATTGGGCAGGTAGGTTAGAATATTTAAAAAGAGAAATCGATAGGTTAAAGTTAGATACAGTGGGAATTAGTGAAGTTCGGTGGCAGGAGGAACAAGACTTCTGGTCAGGTGAATACAGGGTTATAAATACAAAATCAAACATGGGTAATGCAGGAGTACGATTAACAATGAATAGGAAAATAGGAATGCGGGTAAACTACTACAAACTGCATAGTGACGCATCATTGTGGCCAAGATAGATACTAAGCCCATGCCTACCACAGTAGTACAAGTTTATATGCCAACTAGTTCCGCAGATGACAAAGAGATTGATGAAATGTGTGATGAGATAAAAGAAATTATTCAGATAGTGAAGGGAGACGAAAGTTTAATAGTCATGGGTGACTGGAACTCGATAGTAGGAAAAGGAAGAGAAGGAAACGTAGTAGGTGAATATGGAATTGAGCTAAGGATTGAAAGAGAAAGCCGCCTGGTAGAATTTTGCACAGAGCATAACTTAATCATAGCTAACACTTGGTTCAAGAATCATAAAAGAAGGTTGTATACATGGAAGAAGCTTGGAGATACTAGAATATATCAGATAGATTATATAATGGTAAGACAGAGATTCAGGAACTAGGTTTTATATTGTAAGACGTTTCCAGGGGCAGATGTGGACTCTGACCACAATCTATTGGTTATGAACTGTAGATTAAAACTGAAGAAACTGCAAAAAGGTGGGAATTTAAGGAGATGGGACCTGGATAAACTGAAAAAACCAGAGGTTGTAGAGAGCTTCGGGGAGAGCATTAGAGCACGATTGACAAGAATGGGGGAAAGAAATACAGTAGAAGAAGAACGGGTAACATTGAGAGATGAAATAGTGAAGGCAGCAGAGGATCAAGTAGGTAAAAAGACGAGGGCTAGTAGAAATCCTTGGGTAACAGAAGAGATATTGAATTTAATTGATGAAAGGAGAGAATAAAAAATGCAGTAAATGAAGCAGGCAAAAAAGAATAAAGACGTCTAAAAAATGAGATCGACAGGAAGTGCAAAATGGCTAAGCAGGGATGGCTAGAGGACAAATGTAAGGATGTAGAGGCGCATATCACTAGGGTAAGATGGATACTGCCTACAGAAAAATTAAAGAGACCTTTGGAGAAAAGAGAACCACTTGCATGAATATGTAGAGCTCAGATAGAAGCCCAGTTCTAAGCAAAGAAAGGAAAGTAGAAAGGTGGAAGGAGTATATAGAGGGTCTATACAAGGGCGATGTTCTTGAGGACAATATTATAGAAATGGAAGAGAATGTAGACGAAGACGAAATATGAGATATGATACTGTGTGAAGAGTTTGATAGAGCACTGAAAGACCTAAGTCTAAACAAGGCCCTGGGAGTAGACAACATTCCATTAGAACTAATGATAGCCTTGGGAGAACCAGGCCTAACAAAACTCTTCCATCTAGTGAGTAAGATGTATGAGACAGGCGGAATACCCTCAGACTTCAAGAAGAATATAATAATCCCAATCCCAAAGAAAGCAGGTGTTGACAGATGTAAAAATTACCGAACTATCAGTTTAATAAGCCATGGCTGCAAAATCCTAACACGAATTCTTTACAGACAAATGGGAAAACTGGTAGAAGCCGACCTCGAGAAAGATCAGTTTGGATCCGATAGAAATGTTGGAACATGTGAGGCAGTACTGACCCTACGACTTATCTTAGAAAATAGATTAAGGAAAGGCAAACCTATGTATCTAGTATTTGTAGACTTAGAGAAAACTTTTGACAATGTTAACTGGAATACTCTCTTTCAAATTCTGAAGGTGGCAGGGGTAAAATACAGGGAGCGAATGGCTATTTACAATTTGTACAGAAAACAGACGGCATTTATAAGAGTAGAGGGACATTAAAAGGAAGCAGTGGTTGGGAAGGGAGTGAGACAGGGTTGTAGCCCGTCCCTGATGTTATTCAATCTGTATATTGAGCAAGCAGTAAAGGAAACAAAAGAAAAATTCGGAGTTGGAATTAAAATCCATGGAGAAGAAATAAAAACTTTGAAGTTCGCCGATGACACTGTAATTCTGTCAGAGACAACAAAGGACCTGGAAGAGCAGTTGAAAGGAATGGACAGTGTCTTGAAAGGAGAATATAAGATGAACATCAACAAAAGCAAAACGAGGATAATGGAATGTAGTCGAATTAAGTCGGGTGATGCTACGGGAATTAGATTAGGAAACTAGACGCTTAAAGTAGTAAATGCGTTTTGCTATTTGGGGAGCAAAATAACTGATGATGGTCGAAGTAGAGAGGATATATAATGTAGATTGGCAATGGCAAGGAAAGCGTTTCTGAAGAAGAGAAATTGTTAACATCAAGTGTAGATTTAAGTGTCAGGAAGTCGTTTCTGAAAGTATTTGTATGGAGTGTAGCCATGTATGGATGTGAAACGTCGACGATAAATAGTTTAGACAATAAGAGGATAGAAGCTTTCGAAATGTGGTGCTATAGAAGAATGCTGAAGGTTAGATGGGTAGATCACATAACTAACGAGGAGGTATTGAACAGAATTGGAGAGAAGTGAAATTTGTGGCACAACTTGACTAAAAGAAGGGATAGGGTGGTAGGGCATATTCTGAGGCATCAAGGGATCACCAATTTAGTATTGGAGGGAAGCATGGAGGGTAAAAATCGTAGAGGGAGACCAAGAGATGAATACACTAAATAGATTCAGAAGGATGTAGGTTGCAGTAGGTACTGGGAGATGAAAAAGCTTGCACAGGATAGAGTAGCATGGAGAGCTGCATCAAACCAGTCTCTGAACTGAACACCACAACAACAACAACAACTCAAACTGAATGCAGACAGAGCATAATTATAAGCTATTCTCGGTCTTGAGTATCTGGGAGGTTGACATAGTATCAAAACGCACCTAAATGGCATCCATATGTCTATCAAAATACATTCAAACTGCAATAAACTGTTCCCAAAACTACAACATCCATCATCAAAACTCTCAGCTCCTCAAACAGACGAAGGACCGCCCCCCCCTCCTACTGATGTGATTTTTTTTCAGTACAAGCGACAAGGTCTTCGATAAGCCTATGGAAACGAATTCGAACTCAGAAATATTTTATCGAACAGATCTGCCTATGAACACTCTGTGATATTGGTTGAGATGGATCAATCTTCATAATAATTCATGGAAAATGTTTTGTATTGATCCACCCCACAAATGATGTAAAGCATTGCCCAAAAGGTGGATCTGCCAGCGTTACGTGTTCGGAAATTTTTTTCAAGGCACATCCACCAGTCTATACTCTGGGATAACGGCTAGAGTGGTACATTTGCATAACAAGTTGCAGATAACGTTTAGTATGGATCCGTCCCACATATGATTTGAGATATTGTCAAGAATGTAGATTCTTTTAGTTTAGGTTCAACGTTTCAACAATGCAGCTGACGACGATGACCTAGGTGTCAGTGGAGTGAGGGAGAATGGGTGGGGAAGGTCACAGCTTGTGAATCCAACACATGAAGTGGCGTAGCTGTGCAGTAGTACGGTATGTCTTCACAACAGAATAAGGTCAACACCCTACCTCGCTGCAGTAATCCATTTGCGTGCATGTCTGTTTTTCTGATAGGTTATAGATACCACGACTCAGTTAGGTGGCTATGTTTCAGAGTTGGATGGTGTAAAAAGAAACAGCAAGTCACAACTCGTAAGCAACAAGTGTACATACATATACATAAATATCGAAAGTACGAATAAAACGTCACAAAATCTGTAAAATTCTGTTGCGAGATGTTCTTGCTGGACATCAGTTTTTATGCATAGAGTGTAGTGGAAATGTGTCAGTTTACAGAATAACTGCTTGAGATATTACCTATTGTGCTGCATGGATAGGTCTGTGATCGAAATCGTTTCCATGGATGTATGTGATCTGTGTAAAGTTTTGGCACCTGTAATGGAGAAAAGCCAAGTCGGTATGGGGGAGAGGGGTGGTTGTTCTAGTTGAGGAAGAGCTGATAGTTGTGATGATGTATATTATACACTGAAGAGCCAAAGAAACTTATATAGGTATGCATGCTCAAATACAGAGATATATAAACAGGCAGAATACGGCGCTGCGTTCGGCAACTCCTAAATAAGACAACAAGTGTATGGCGCAGTTGTTAGATCTGTTACTGCTGCTACAATGGCAAGTTATCAAGATTTAACAGGGTTTGAACGTGACATTATAGTCGGCGCACAAGCTATGGGACACAGCATCTCCGAGGTAACAATGAAGTGGGGGTTTTCCCATACAACCATTTCATGAGTTTATCGTGAATATCTGGAATCCGGTAAAACATAAAATCTCTGACATAGCCGGGGCTGGAAAAAAATCCTGCAAGAACAGGACCAACGATGACTGAAGAGAACCGTTCAGAGTGACGTAAGTGCAACCTTTCCGGAAATTGCTGCAGATTTCAGTGCTGAACCATCAACAAGTGCCAGTGTGCAAATCATTCAACGGAACATCATCGATATGGGCTTTTGGAGCCGAAGGTCCACTCGTGTAGCCTTGCTGCCTGCATGACCCAAAGTTTTACACCTCGCCTGGGCCCTTCAACACCGACACTGGACTGTTAATGACTGGAAACATATTGCCTGGTCGAACGAGTCTCGTTTCAAATTGCATCGAACAGATGGACATGTACGGACGTGAACCTCATGTTCAAGGTGGTGGAGGCTTTGTAATGGTGTGGGGCATGTGCAGTTGGAGTGATATGAGACCTCTGATGCGACTAGATACGACAGACGGGTGACACGAACGTAAGCATCCTGTCTGATCACCTGCATCCATTCATGTCGATTGTGCATTCCGGCAGACTTGGGCAATCCCAGCAGAACAATGCGACACCCCACACAGTTCAGAATTGCTGTATAATAATTCCAGGAACATTCCTCTGAGTTTAAACATTTCCGATGGCCACCAAACTCCCCAGACATGAACATTATTGAGCATATCTGGGATGTCTTGCAACGGTCCTGTTCAGAAGGGTTCTCCACCCCTCGTACTCTTACAGATTTATGGATAGCCCTACAGGATTCATGGTGTCAGTTCCCTCAGGCACTACTTCAGACAGTAGTCGATCATATGTCACATGGTGTTGCAGCACTTCTTTGTGCTCGCAGGGCCCTACTCGATATTAGGCAGGTGTACCAGTTTCTTTGGCTCTTCAGTGTCGTTTTGGGAATAGTTTATTGCAGTTTGGATATATTTTGATAGACGTTTTGATGCTGTTTAGAAGCATTTTGATACAATGTCAACCTCAGAGACACTCAATATCAAGAAAAGCTTATAATTATGGTGTATCTGCATTCAGTTTTAGTTATCCACCTATAAACTACTTTTGGATTCGTAACACCGTCTCCAACAAAGTCTCCTTAGTATTAAGAAGAGGAACCAATGCATTGAATATATTTAAGCCATTCCCTCTTAAGGAAATTACTCCTGTAAATACAGTTAATGTGCTATATGTGGAGAAAGAAAACTGGAGCTACACGACATCAAAGTTATGAAATGAGAGCTGGCGATAACAACTGTAACTGGAAAAAGAAGAAGCAGTTGTAGATGTGCGAGCAGGATTATGTATAGCTTTAAACATTGTGTATGGGGAAATCTGGTTTCGGCAGGGGGTTATAAGAATTTACACTAAACAGTAATAGAAACTGAGCAAGTGATGGAATACAATAATGGAAATAAATACAACTGTGTGTTATGAGGGAGAGTGGATTTATGATACCTATACACATCTTAATAGTTGGAGAAGAGTGCATTATAGAGATTTTGTGTGAAGACGCAACTGCCATATCCCCCTATGCATGAGCAATACTACCAAACATCGAACCATGACTGCTGTCATACCAAGTACTCCCCCACATGTGGTTACACATTGTAAGCCCTAGAAATGAAAGCACCCCAAAAGATACAGAGTGTTGTAGTAATGTTGACTGTGTCCAAAGATCTTGAGGGTCAGGACACTCAATGAGGCTAGCATTTTCTGTTGTCCTGAGTGACATGTAAGTGCTGGATTCTTCCAAGAAAGCCATTTACGTCGCCGCTACAGGTTTGAAAGAACAAGCAGGCTTGGGATGAAGTCTGACTTTTTGGTATACACTCATCTTTAGGATCACACACACAGAGAATGTTTCAGCCTTTAGCAGTTTGCGTGAGGGATATTTCTCAGTGAATTACGAGGGCGGTTCAGAAAGTAACCTCCGATCGGTCACAGTGCGGGTTGTGGGGGGAGTAGCGACGCCATCTGTGCGTTCACGCACTCAACAGGTCAGTCGGCATCAAGCCGTGGTCGAGTGAACGTCGTACCTGCGCTAGTTTAGTTTTTGTGGCAGTTTGAAATGTGTGCTGCAAAGAAAACCCCGCCAAATGTGAAGTGCGTGCTATCATAAGGTTTTTTACAGCCAAAGGATATTCTGCAGCAGCTATTCATCGTGAGCTTTGTGCCGTGTACGGACCAAGAGTTATGAGTGAAGGAGTTGTCCGTGAATGGGTACGTTTATTTAAAAGTGGACGAGAAAACGTTCATGATGAAGAGAGGAGTGGTAGACCATCATTGGTGACTGACGAACTCGTTCAGACAGTTGATGCAAAAGTTCGTGAAAATCGACGTTTCTCAATGTCGGAGTTGTCTACTGGTTTTCCACAGATTTCTAAGACTCTCTTGTACGAGATAGTGACAGCAAGATTGGGTTACCGTAAGTTCTGTGCACGATGGGTGCCCAAAATTCTTACCGACCACCACAAAACTCAAAGAATGGCCTCTGCATTAGACTTTCTGTCACGTTATGAGGACGAAGGAGAACCATTGTTAAACAGAATCGTGACCGGTGACGAAACCTGGATTAAGTACGTGAACCCTGAGACAAAAGAACAATCAAAGATGTGGGCACAATCAATTTCGCCTACCAAACCAAGAAAAGCCTCGCAAGATTTTTCTGCCAGAAAACTGATGGCAACGGTGTTTTGGGATGCCGAAGGGGTGTTGTTGGTTGAATTCATGGAACGTGGTACGACCATTAATCAAGACGTGCACTGTGAAACAATAAAAAAGTTACGACGGGCTATACAGAACAAACGCCGTGGTATGCTGACTTCCGGTATCGTTTTTTTGCATGATAACACCCGTCCTCACTCTGCTCGCAGAACAACGGCCCTTCTTGAGTCCTTCAAGTGGGACGTTATCAACCATCCACCTTACAGCCCAGACCTGGCGCCAAGTGATTATCATCTCTTCATGCATTTGAAGAAATGGCTCGGGTCACAGCGGTTTGATGACGACGAAGAGCTCAATGATGCGGTCACAGGCTGGCTCCAGGCACAAGCGGGTGATTTTTATGCAGAAGGAATTTCAAAGCTTGTGAAGAGATACGATAAGTGCCTCAATCGCTATGGAGACTATGTAGAAAAATAGTGCAAAGATGTAGTTGTAAGATGTATATATTAAAATATTTTTATTTAACTTGGTGTATTTTTTTAAATCAACCGGAGGTTACTTTCTGAACGGCCCTCGTATTTTAGTTAACTTCACACACACATAAGTAATGGAGGCGCGATTTACCAATGCTACAGAAATTGAGAACCATGCTGTAATGTCATTGGTTGAGAGCATCACGGGATTGATACGATGAGACATTTTGTTGACATGATAAGTCGTCGAAGCAGTGGTTTGGAGCTCGAGTAATTGGGTAAAATCCGTTGAAATTATGGAGAACTTGGTGAAATTACGAAAATTGATGGAAAATATGTAAAAGTGAGGAAAATACAATAAAAATGAGTGTACTTACATGTTCGCCTGGGTATATGAAAATCATTCCATTCTTCCACCAGTGTGATTGACAACTGATGGTGCATAGTATCCATGGCCTATAGGTTTAAGTCCTGCACACTACAATCTGTTCCTCATGCAGATATGCACACTTATTCTGCGGGAATTTTAATTGATTTTAATGCTACATCTGCTATTTGCACTGTTGCTATCACAGTATTCATTTTAAAAGCATATTCATGCAGCAAATGAGTGTTTGTGTATATACAGCTACTTTTTTAACTAAATGAACTGACATTACAGCAGTTTAGCTGTTAAGAATGACAACAATTTAAGCAGACACACAGTGTGTTACTCTACACCATCAATTTCTCCACTGCCTGTACAGCTGGAGTGCCTCTCCTTCAACACTAACATCCCTCAATGATTGTGTGTTTGTATTATATCTGGAGCAGATTTTATCAACTCACGGATGTACCTAGAGTACGGTAAAGAGTGTATTTTACTTAAGTGTATGTGCCTAAATACTGAGATACAGATGACATTCAGTGAGAGAAGCGGAAATTCTCATCCTTCGATGGTATATACAAGAACACACACTCTCTCTCTCTCTCTCTCTCTCTCTCTCTCTCTCTCTCTCTCTCTCTCTCTCTCACACACACACACACACACAAGCTGTTATTTGGTGCAGCATATGAAACCTCTATCAGACATCTTTGGGCAGTTTTCTTGAAGAAGTAGAATAAACACAAAGGATGATGGGTCATAACCACATGCAGCAGCAGAGGCTAGAAAGTGCGGACACTGCTCTCCACCTGTGGGGGCAGAGTGGGTAGATTGGCGTACAGAGAGATGATTATGATAAAGATCCGTGTGTATCTCATTACACAGGATGTGCTATTTCAGTTTTTTCCTACATGAGACTGATTTTTCTTAGCCAAGGAGCAATTTAGACAGTGCTTCCATGTCCATATCTTTTGAAACGTTGCTACTGTTGACATATCCATGACGGATATTTAGGTATTTCGTTATTGTCCCAGGGATGCCAGTCTTCCTGAGAAATATGTTTAACGGCTTGCTGGAAGCGTCCTGTTGTTGGATCTTTTATCCATCTGAGACTGATTTCTATAGACCAGAAACAATATATCACTGCCATCAGACGGATCTCTTTGTCAACACCAGCGATAGGTTACAATGGCCCTCGAAAACCAGTGTCGCTACCTATGGGGGATAGGAGTGGGAGGGAGGAGAGTAGGTAGGAGGGAAGGTAAGACTGGTTCAAAGCTTCTAAGCTGCTTAGTCTGTATCCACACATCAAGGTGAACGCACACGCAACTGCTGCCACTCTCTCCTGCAGAGATCGTTTAAGGTCAGCTTTTGTAATAGTTGTGCTATTATAATAATTTTTCTCAGTTCCCTGTGCATTGAAAGGTGGCTACACTGAGCCACAGCGCCAGAGATCGCGCCAGAGAGTTTTGTTCCGCCGCCTCCACTGGCAGTGCTTATTGAGAAGTAGCGGCAGGCTGTTCTTGCCGAGAAGTTGTGGTGGACACTGCTCGTCGTGAAGTCGAAGTGAGATGTGATAGTGGAGAGTGTTGTTCCATGTTTTATGCAGTTATTTGATGGGAGAGATAGCAGATGTTATTCTAATGGAGATATTGTAATGATCAGAGTGCATTTCGTCAATATATATGAAGGTAATAAAACGCTATGTTCTTTTATTATTTGTGTGTCTCAAATAATGCATCATTACAGGTCCAGTCAACAAAGCATCTGGCTTGTGTTCTTGTATTAGAGTGTAATTTCAGTTTTCTTGCACAATTATAGTATTTCTAATTTTCTTTTATCACGTCAATATTTAAAAATTCTTGTCTTGTTGAAGAAGAACCGTGCCAGATGTGCGTTGAGTCATACTACCACATACAGAACAGCTACACTTGTGCTTGTTGTGGCGTTGGTTTTATAATTGCTGGGGACTTAATTAATTAATTGTGTTAATGAAAATTTTCATTTCATTCTTTGTTGTTGTTCTATGCAGTCAGATTGCGTACTAATACTAGTCAGGGCCAGCCGTTTACGAAACAGCGTAATCGGACTTACAGCTGCTAAAAAAATATCTGCAGTAATATTTTAATTAGGCCCCCATGCACGTGGCGACCGCTGCTTCGGATCGTCCCTTGGAATTATTCTGATTGTAAAAATAGTAGACAGTAGTATTGTTGTAGTAATTTGTAGTTTAGTAATTGTAGTCTATTTTGCATGTGTAGATTTGGTAATTGGCATTCTTCTAATGGTATTTTTCAAAATTAAATTTTTATTGCCTTGTATATGCGTTTGACACTTTAGTGCAATTATTTCAATTGTTCGTTAATCGTGTTTGAAGGAAACATTTCGTGTGAATGGTATTGTTGGAGATAGAGAGTCATTGTGTGTAATTTTCGTACAGTGACGAGTTTTGCATATTTTGTAAATGATTACGCGATCAATGAAAAAGGGAAAAATGATGGATAGTGAGAATGACGAAATTGTTGACATGGCGAACTCGCCAACACAGGGGAACAGTATGATGAATAATGAAGTGGAAAAAAATTTAATAAGTCGGGAAAATAGTCCGGAACCATTTCAAAATTTTTCTCAATCAGAAAATTCACAGAATACGAAATTAACGATAAAAGATTCTGAAATATTATCGAACACAGATAGCGTTATGGCTATGCAGAAGGAAGTTAGTTTTGCGGGAAATGTTAGGGGCGAAAAGAATTTCGAACCGGCTAACATGGAGCAGTTGATGGATGCTATATTACATTTGGGATCACAGATGGGAACTTTGCGATCTGAATTAAAAACAGAGATAGGGACAATTAAAACAGAAATGGGAACAATGGAAACACGGTTAGACTCATTGGGATCACAGTTAGGATCTGAATTTAAAACAGAGATTGGAACTTTGGAAACACGGTTAGACTCACGAATAGGGACATGTTTCAAAAACATGAAAGATGAATTAAAGAAAGAATTCGAGAAGAAGTACAACCGATTTTGAATGCTCACAATAATAGATTAGTTGCAGTAGAGATTAGACAAAGGGAACAGGATAGAGAACAGGAAGAAAGAGATCGCGTGATAGTACAGAAATTTTCAGAGTTAAATTTACAACGTGCAAAAGATAAGGAAGAAATATTTGAGAGAATCGAGGAATCCGTACCAAATGACAGATTAAATAACCTAACACAACAGTATGAACAGTTAACTACTAAATGCGTTAATACTGAAACGCGAGTCGCGACACTTATGGAAGACGTAAATAAACAGAAAGAACAAATTGGTGACTTATTCGGAAAGAGTGGAGGAGATTTCAGATAAATTGACAAATCTTAGTTTAAATGGGGACAGAGATTCAGATGACACAGCTCCATTGCCATTTTCAGAAACCGAAGAGTACCAGAGCATAAATAAACATGTTGAAAATCAGGGAAAATTTAATGAACGCGTGAAAAGGGAATTTGAGGCATTAAAAAAGCAAGTCAAGCAAATTGAAGGCGAAATCGTAGGAAAAGATAGCAGAAGAAATTTAGAATCACAGGTAGCAGAGGGGTTTGAAGAAAGTAATTTGTTTCGTGTACGGGATGCAACAAGAGAGCGCCAGGCGCGTGAATTTAACAATAATCGACATTCGGACTGGGACAGACGCGGTAGGTCTTTGTCGCCACGAGGCGAAAACTTTGACTATAAACACTTTTTGACTGTTCGGAAATTTAAGATCTTCCGCAATTCTAAGAATGACATACATCCATGTTCATGGTTAGATCAATTTATGTACGCACTTCCACCAAATTGGCCACTAAGTCACAAACTGGAATTTATGTGTGGATATTTAGATGTACTGTATGATTAAATGATGATGGCATCCTCTTGGGTAAAATATTCCGGAGGTAAAATAGTCCCCCATTCGGATCTCCGGGCGGGGACTACTCAAGAGGATGTCGTTATCAGGAGAAAGAAAACTGGCGTTCTACGGATCGGAGCGTGGAATGTCAGATCCCTTAATCGGGCAGGTAGGTTAGAAACTTTAAAAAGGGAAATGGATAGGTTAAAGTTAGATATAGTGGGAATTAGTGAAGTTCGGTGGCAGGAGGAACAAGACTTCTGGTCAGGTGACTACAGGGTTATAAACACAAAGTCAAATAGGGGTAATGCAGGAGTAGGTTTAATAATGAATAGGAAAATAGGAATGTGGGTAAGCTACTACAAACAGCATAGTGAACGCATTATTGTGGCCAAGATAGATACGAAGCCCACACCTACTACAGTAGTACAAGTTTATATGCCAACTAGTTCCGCAGATGACGAAGAAATTGAAGAAATGTATGATGAAATAAAAGAAATTATTCAGATAGTGAAGGGAGACGAAAATTTAATAGTCATGGGTGACTGGAATGCGAGTGTAGGAAAAGGGAGAGAAGGAAACGTAGTAGGTGAATATGGATTGGGGCTAAGAAATGAAAGAGGAAGCCGCCTGGTAGAATTCTGCACAGAGCACAACTTAATCATAGCTAACACTTGGTTTAAGAATCATGATAGAAGGTTGTATACATGGAAGAATCCTGGAGATACTAGACGGTATCAGATAGATTATATAATGGTAAGACAGAGATTTAGGAACCAGGTATTAAATTGTAAGACATTTCCAGGGGCAGATGTGGACTCTGACCACAATCTATTGGTTATGACCTGTAGATTAAAACTGAAGAAACTGCAAAAAGGTGGGAATTTAAGGAGATGGGACCTGGATAAACTGATTAAACCAGAGGTAGTACAGAGTTTCAGGGAGAGCATAAGGGAACAATTGACAGGAATGGGGGAAAGAAATACAGTAGAAGAGGAATGGGTAGCTTTGAGGGATGAAGTAGTGAAGGCAGCAGAGGATAAAGCAGGTAAAAAGACGAGGGCTAGTAGAAATACTTGGGTAACAGAAGAAATATTGAATTTAATTGATGAAAGGAGAAAATATAAAAATGCAGTAAATGAAGCAGGCAAAAAGGAATACAAACGTCTCAAAAATGAGATCGACAGGAAGTACAAAATGGCTAAGCAGGGATGGCTAGAGGACAAATGTAAGGATGTAGAGGCTTATCTCACTAGGGGTAAGATAGATACTGCCTACAGGAAAATTAAAGAGACCTTTGGAGATAAGAGAACCACTTGTATGAACATCAAGAGCTCAGATGGAAACCTAGTTCTAAGCAAAGAAGGGAAAGCAGAAAGGTGGAAGGAGTATATAGAGGGTCTATACAAGGGCGATGTACTTGAGGACAATATTATGGAAATGGAAGAGGATGTAGATGAAGATGAAATGGGAGATACGATACTGCGTGAAGAGTTTGACAGAGCACTGAAAGACCTGAGTCGAAACAAGGCCCCCAGAGTAGACAACATTGCATTGGAACTACTGACGGCCTTGGGAGAGCCAGTCCTGACAAAACTCTACCATCTGGTCAGCAAGATGTATGGGACAGGTGAAATACCCTCAGACTTCAAGAAGAATATAGTAATTCCAATCCCAAAGAAAGCAGGTGTTGACAGATGTGAAAATTACCGAACAATCAGTTTAATAAGCCACAGCTGCAAAATACTAACACGAATTCTTTACAGACGAATGGAAAAACTAGTAGAAGCCAACCTCGGGGAAGATCAGTTTGGATTCCGTAGAAATACTGGAACACGTGAGGCAATACTGACCTTACGACTTATCTTAGAAGAAAGATTAAGGAAAGGCAAACCTACGTTTCTAGCATTTGTAGACTTAGAGAAAGCTTTTGACAATGTTGACTGGAATAGTCTCTTTCAAATTCTAAAGGTGGCAGGGGTAAAATACAGGGAGCGAAAGGCTATTTACAATTTGTACAGAAACCAGATGGCTGTTATAAGACTCGAGGGACATGAAAGGGAAGCAGCGGTGGGGAAGGGAGTAAGACAGGGTTGTTGCCTCTCCCCGATGTTATTCAATCTGTATATTGAGCAAGCAGTAAAGGAAACAAAAGAAAATTTCGGAGTAGGTATTAAAATCCATGGAGAAGAAATAAAAACTTTGAGGTTTGCCGATGACATTGTAATTCTGTCAGAGACAGCAAAGGACTTGGAAGAGCAGTTGAATGGAATGGATGGTATCTTGAAGGGAGGATATAAGATGAACATCAATAAGAGCAAAACGAGGATAATGCAATGTAGTCGAATTAAGTCGGGTGATGCTGAGGGAATTAGATTAGGAAATGAGACACTTAAAGTAGTAAAGGAGTTTTGCTATTTGGGGAGCAAAATAACTGATGATGGTCGAAGTAGAGAGGATATAAAATGTAGACTGGCAATGGCAAAGAAAGCGTTTCTGAAGAAGAGAAATTTGTTAACATCGAGTATAGATTTAAGTGTCAGGAAGTCATTTCTGAAAGTATTTGTATGGAGTGTAGCCATGTATGGAAGTGAAACATGGACGGTAAATAGTTTGGACAAGAAGAGAATAGAAGCTTTCGAAATGTGGTGCTACAGAAGAATGCTGAAGATTAGATGGGTAGATCACATAACTAATGAGGAAGTATTGAATAGGATTGGGGAGGAGAGAAGTTTGTGGCACAACTTGACCAGAAGAAGGGATCGGTTGGTAGGACATGTTCTGAGGCATCAAGGGATCACCAATTTAGTATTGGAGGGCAGCGTGGAGGGTAAAAATCGTAGGGGGAGACCAAGAGATGAATACACTAAGCAGATTCTGAAGGATGTAGGTTGCAGTAGGTACTGGGAGATGAAGAAGCTTGCACAGGATAGAGTAGCATGGAGAGCTGCATCAAACCAGTCTCAGGACTGAAGACCACAACAACAACATTTAGAAAACGAACCGGCGACGCGGATGTGCGCACTCATTAGAGATTGTAATAATCTGTATGATTTTTATCATGCATTTCTATCGGCATATTGGTCCGAAAACACGCAAGATAGAGTCAAACATAGTCTGATTATGCAGCGTAATTTCAAACAGTCTGAGTTCCGCACGCCGGCAGAATATTTTGAAGACATGATTCGGAAGAATCAGTTCCTTTCCAACCCTTATAGCCCGACTGAATTAATTCGCATTTGTTTAACTAAGCTACCACAATCCATAAGACAAATTGCTTTAGCCGGAAGATGTAAAGACGACATTGAGACTTTTAAGACTTTGTTGCAAGAACTTGAGTATGACAACGACGACGGGACTTCTTGTAACTTTTTCAGTAACAGTAATTACAATAGATTTTCAGAGAAAAGGGATAGTGATCGGAACGGGCGTTATATGGGTAACTTTGAGAATGACAGACGTAACAGACAGGACAATAGATACCAGCCTTATGACAATAACAGACGTTCTAACAGAAATTACACAGACAATTATAATAACGGTAATTCGAACCGGAATGATCAATCATACGGAAACAGTAATCGGTATTATCAAGATAGAAATTATTCAAACAGTAATAGAAATTCTTACTACAGAAGTAATCAGGGTAGTAGATACAACAATAATTTCAGAAGTGACAGTCGAAATTATACAACAAGTAGTTATGCAGACAGACAGGAAAATAGAAATTTTAATAACAGACACAACCAAGAATTTGTATCTAACAGACAGGAGGGACCTAATTGGCATTCTCCACGTGACAGAACTTCAGAGAGACAAGTGCAAATCGTAGAAATGGATCCGCGAAATGACGCGAATAATCAAAGACGTGACGCAAACAATCGACAATGACTAGCAGCTTCGGCTTCTGTCAGCAATATAGACGGTTCAGAAAGTAATGACACTACGGCTTTACACTACGTACGCCTGGAAGACATGAGAGACATTTTGTTAGACGAAAAGGAAAATAATGTAGACGCATTTTTACATCCTGTTATTGAAGTATGTGTGGGTAAGAATAAGTTCACTGCAGTTTTAGATTCTGGGAGCCCGTTGAATGTCATTAGTGAATCAGTTTTTCGTATATGTGAAAGAACTATTGCCTGTCCTGTGTTACCTATTTCTAAAACTACAATTCGAGGAGCGATTTCTGGAAAAGGTGTAGAAGTTAAACAACAGACCAACCTAAATTTCATTTGTCAAGGATACGAATTTTCAGCTAATTTTATTATTGTTCCATTACTCAACACACAAATTATATTAGGTATGGAGTTTCTTAACGCACATAAAGCAATTTTGAACTTTAAAGAAGGAAGTGTGAATTTGACTGTTGCCGGAATGCCGAAAAGTTTGAAATTTTTCGAGTGTTTAACAAGATCTGAGTCAGATACAAAATGTTTAAGGTTTCTTACTTCTGATGTTTTCGTTGAGCATTATGACGACAGGTGTTTATTCATGACAATGACAATAGATACAGGGACGCGATGGATGATATAATTAATAGTGAAGAATTAATTAATGAAAAGGTTAAGAAAGCTGAAGTGCCAGATGACGTTGCAAGAGAAGAGCTGCACCACATTTTGACTTCACATGCTACAGTATTTAGTCATCATACAGGAACTATACAAGGCCTACAATATTTATTTAAAGTAAAAGAACACACACCATTTCGCGGGAAAACGTACGCTGTTCCTTTGGCTTACAGAGACAAGGTTAAGAATGAACTTCAGTAAATGTTAGATCAGGGCATTATTGAGCCTGCAGTCAGTCCTAATACTAGCCCATTACACGTTGTTCTTAAAAAGGATGGGTCAATTCGTTTGGTTCTGGATTCCAGACAGATAAATAATATCATCATTCCTGAAACTGACCATCCACAAAATTTAGATGAACTTCTTCAACATTTTCATGGAATTATAGTTTTATCCACGATTGATATGCGCGCAAGTTTTTGGCAAATAGAACTCCACCCTGATTGTAGAAAATATACTGCCTTTTTAGCCTTTGGTAACTGTTACCAGTTTCGGAAATTACCGTTTGGACTTACTGTATCTTCAGCAGCATTCATTCGTAGCTTAAATGAAATTTTACCTGTTTATCTTCGTGGCAATATTACTTCATATGTTGACGGCATTCTTATTGCTAAACATTCTTGGAGTGAGCACAACAAAATTTTGGATTCATTATTACGTATTTTTGCAAGAGTTGGCATTACAGTGAACTTGGAAAAATCTGAATTTGGTCGTTCTCAGGTGAAATTTCTCGGTCACATTATTTCTACAGAAGGTATTCTTCCTGATCCAGAAAAACTAGACGCTATTCGTAATTATGCTGTTCCTACCACAAAACGTGATGTTCGTAGTTTCCTTGGTGTCTGTAATTTTCTTAGACGCTTTGTTAGATTGGACGATTTGGCCACACCTCGTTTATGTGAACTATCTGGAAAGAAATCTAATTGGTGTTGGGATGAGGAAGCTCAATCAGAATTTGAACAACTTCGTGATGCTTTAGTTGCTGCTCCACTTCTTTCACATCCGGATTTATCTAAAGATTTTTGTCTGGCGACGGACTCATCATATAAAGGCCTAGGTGCTCATTTATTTCAAGAGATAGAAGAAAACGGCATTGTAGTGCAGAAGACTATTGCATTTGGAAGTCGTGTTCTCTCTAAATCAGAAAAGAATTATTCCATTACGGAACTTAAAGCTTTGGCTGTTGTTTGGGCTTTTACAAAATTTCGGACATTTTTGTTTGGCAGACATACTAAGGTTTACACTTGTCACGATGGGCGTTGTACCTACAGGAATTTGATTTTAGTATTGTTTACATACAGGGTTCTTCAAATATTGTTGCCGATGCTTTATCACGTGCACCTATGGGTTTGAAACAAAGTGCTGAAGAGGACTGCAAGGAAAACAATTATTGTTTGATGTATATTCAAGGTGTTGCGTTTGAGAACTTTATTTGGTCTTCGCTCCAGGACATCGCTAAGGAGCAAAATAAGGATCCAATCTGGAAGGACATTAAGGAGAAGTGGAGGAGAAAGGAAAGCGTAGCGATTAGACAGCATTATTTAGTTCGCAATGACATTCTTTTTAAACGAAAATCGGTCGACAACTCTGTTTGGTTAGTTTGTATTCCTGATGAGTGGGTTAATAAGCTTATTTGGTATACGCATTTCAGTTATGCACACTTTGGTCCCAGAAAATGCTTTCATAAATTGCGAGAAAATTGTTACTTCAGTAATATGGAAAAACGTATTCGATCTGTTCTGGCCAAATGCAAATTATGTCAAAAGGCTAAGCCGCCAACAGTTTCTCACAGAGCACCGTTGTTTCCTATCATTCCAGCGAAATTAAAGGACATGGCTGCAGTCGATTTGTTCGGTCCAGTGGTTCGATCTACTAATGGTTTTGCGTACATTTTCGTAGCAGTGGAGTTGACATCAAAATATGTGTGTTTTACACCTTTACGCAAAGCAACAGCTCGTTCAGTATCTAACGCTTTCATCAAACATTTTCTTAAAGAAGTGGGTCATGTTGATAAGGTTATATCAGATAATGGATCACAGTTTCGTTCTATAATTTGGCTTCGTACTCTACAGTGTCGTAAAATTAAACCAATTTTCATTTCACTTTTTCACCCTCAATCTAACGCTTCAGAGAGATGGATGAAGGAAATCATTAAATTGTGTCGACTTTATTGTCATCAGAATCACAGAACGTGGGATCAGTATCTTCATACTTTTCAAAACATTCTGAATGAACTCCCTAATGATTCAACTTCTTTACCGTCTATACTGATATTAAAAAATAAAGTACCAACAAATCGCATCTCTGAAATCGTTCCTTTTCCGCCTACACGGAAACTGCGGCATTGTGAAATTGTCAACCTGGCTCTACGAAATATTACATCTGCGGCTGCTAGAAGAGAGAAATCAGCTAAGCGTCCTGGTCGTTTAAAAATCTTGTCAGTTGGTCAGAAAGTGTTAATTAAGTCTCATCGTTTGTCTCACAAAGGAAAAGGCTTGTGTCGCAAATTATTTCTGCTTTATAACGGCCCATATAGAATTCGCAAAATTATTCATGATAACACTGTCGAAGTAGAAACTCTGAAATCACGACGCCCTAAGGGAATACATCATATATCTAACGTTAAAATTTTTGTGGAATGACATACTTTCGAGAAACCAACAGTTTACGTAAACATGCAGAGAATACAAGGATACCGCGCTGTGTTTTGGCAGCGCGGCGGCACATACTCAAAGCAACAGTGAAGTCTGCGCGCCGCACAAGGCAGTCGTTCACCGCAAACAACTCAAAGCAACAATGAAGTCTGCGCGCCGCACAAGGCAGTCGTTGACCGCAAACAATTGCTTTCTACGTCACGCGCCTACAGCTGATTGAGCGCTCGGTGCGAATGCATTGACAGCCGTAAACAAATACACAGTTTAATTTCTCCGATTAAATTCAGTATAAAGCTATAGTGACTTGATGAATTATGTTATTAACATTCAGTATTTTTCAGGATACGGTTCTATAAAACATTTAAGAACTTCAGGTAAATTCTGTGCGTGTCCGACGTTAAGACGACTTGCTATCGAGAAATTTTCAGGAAGAATGTAATTTCCAAGAAGAAACTAATAAACTAAAAAAAAGGTAACTGTTAATTGGGTTCATTTTCAGGTAACATATTTCCACTTAGGTACGTACTTCAGACGTAATTTGCTGCTCGCGATTACGTGATTCATACTTTGTGCTAAATTTCATGTTCTATGAATTTACTTGTGGAGCGACGTACTTGCGTACATTAACTGATTTTGACAATGATTATTAATGAACTGAGTTGTAACTTGTGTATATTATGCATCGCTTGGCTGCTATGCTTTTTCACTGATGTCATATTTTTTAATTATGTGCCTGCTGTGCTTATTGATTTAAATTATAATTGTCACCTGATTAATTGTGCTGACTGTGGTTATGTATGTAGGTTACACTTTGTCATTTATCTGCTTGCGCCTTCATGTTTACTTATTAAGATTACATATGAACATTTATTTGCTTATGCTGATATGATGCTAATGACCTGTTTATTACGTAAGATATATGTTTACTGCTATGCGTATGGATTGCATATTTATACACTTCTGTTTGTCGTCACAACTACTCTTTAATTTAGTATATAGAAATGCTGATATACTGTGTATAAACATAGAGTTTAGGTCACATTATTGTATTAATTACAGATTGTTCGCTTGGCAGAGCCTCGTTGTAAGAATTGTGCTGCATCCACTTGTTGACATTCTGTTCACTACTGGTTTATTTACTCGCTATTGCTTGTTTTGCTTACGCTCAGTGCTTTATATTTTAACATAAGAAAATGAACTGCAGTAATTCGACGAGCGACTTTAGTACAAGAAATGTCATAGAATTCACATGAGCTGGAGGTTTTATGGAAGCTGTATAAATTTATGCTAATAGGAAGGAAGCTAACGACATGACATACCAAAACTAGGTTTAGACCATTGACAGTTATTAAACTGCATTTTTGTGAGCAACTGAAATAGGAAGTGACACTTGACACAAGAAATACTCCACATGTTTGCTTCTGTTTGCCATAATTCTTGAAGTGGTGTACACACTGTGAAATATTATGATCATTCACACTCCGTAATCGTACTTAATTACTGAGAGTTATTCGAACTAAGTCTGTTAGAGGTCATGTATGCATTTCTTTGTTTATAATTCATAATGAGTAGAAGATTTTGGTCAGATGGATTACACAGAGGTTGTGTGTTGACAGTGTGTCTTCGGATTGTATGGGATGATGAGGTTTGAATTAGGATTTTATCTGTACTTGTTCGAGGAGACTGACTAGAGGAAAGAGTTGTTATGGAAGTGAAATGATATTGGCAATAAGGTTTATATGTATCGACATATTGAAGAGGTATTATGCTGATGATTATTGGAGTTTTGGTGTATAAGAGGTAAAGTAAGTGAGGTGCATATTTTTTTTGTTGGTCTAAATGGAACAAGGAGGATGAAGATAGCAGACTAGAACACTAAAGTGGAAGGAAGATTGTCTACACACACTTTGTTAAATCACTAAGCAGTATGTATTTTTTTTGGAGAGAGGAAGTATTTGCATATCTTGGCACACTGACAGTTGTTCAGTAACAGTACATTTGATCTGGCTTAGCAAACATTGGTCTTGACATGATGACTATGACGTTGACTTAACTATTATTGACTGTTATACATTGCTGCCACTACTACTTGATACACATGATGAACATGAAATTTTGACAGAATTGCATTTACACAGTTAACACTATTCAATTACACAGTAGTACTTAATGTGGATGAAAGATGAGTGAGTGTGTTTTGTGTGTTTTCCTTTCCTAATCCTACCCACCTATCTACTAAATATTATTTTATTGATTGTAGTGGCTTGCACTGACACTCATAAATATTATAGGTTTACTGATATTTGAGTATTTGTAATAGTAATATGACAATTATCTGATATCATTTGTGTGTTTATTAGAATTTGTATGTTTAGTGTAAGAGCATTGTAAAAGCATTTGTATGTGTATTCAAACTATTGTTCATGCTTGAACTGTCTGAGTAGTGATGGTGAATATTATGAACTGTTACCTGCACTTTTCAACATGATGTGTGACACTTAGAAATGTTTAATTTCTACTGATGAACTGTGTGATCAGTGATAGTAAATATTATGGACTGTTACTTGTACTTTTTCTACATGATTGGTGCCACTAGGACATGTTTAATTTCTGCTGGTGAACAGTGTGATCAGTGATAGTGAATATTATGGACTGTTACTTGTACTTTTTCTACATGATGGGTGCCACTGACGGACTGCTTCTACTGAAATGATGTCACCTGATGGTGTCTGCACCTACTCAACATTGCTGGGTGCCACTGATGGACTGCTTCTACTGAAATGATGTCACCTGTTGGAGTCTGCACCTGTTCCACAATGCTGGGTGCAACTGATGGAACTGTTTCTATTGAAATGATGTTACTTCTTGCTGTCTGCACCTACTCAACATTGCTGGGTGCCACTGATGGACTGCTTCTACTGAAATGATGTCACCTGATGCTGTCTGCACCTGTTCCACAATGCTGAGTGCCACTGATGGACTGCTTTTACTGAAATGATGTCACCTGATGCTGTCTGCACCTGTTCCACAATGCTGGGTGCCACTGATGGACTGCTTCTACTGAAATGATGTCACCTGATGCTGTCTGCACCTGTTCCACAATGCTGGGTGCCACTGATGGACTGCTTCTACTGAAATGATGTCACCTGATGCTGTCTGCACCTACTCCACAATGCTGGGTGCCACTGATGGGCTGCTTCTACTGAAATGATGTCACCTGATGGTGTCTGCACCTACTCGACATTGCTGGGTGCCACTGATGGACTGCTTCCACTGAAATGATGTCACCTGATGGTGTCTGCACCTACTCGACATTGCTGGGTGCCACTGATGGACTGCTTCTACTGAGATGATGTCACTTGTTGCTGTAGCACCTATTCAACATTGCTGGGTACTACTGCTGGAACTGTCAACTACTTGTTTCTTGAACTATGGAAAGGATTTACGTGAATATTTGTATAAACTGATTTTTTGTGTATTACTGTTTGTGAAAAGTTATGAGACTCTTACCTGTACATATTCGTCATTGCTGACGCTATTGATTGAACTGTTTAACCACATGATATTTGTGTAAACTATTATGTAAAGTCATATGTATGAAAAAATTTGTATTCCTTACTGTATTTTATATATTAGGCTATTGTAAGGTCAGTGCAAAGCCAAAATTTTATCTAGTTATATGATATTTACGTAGTAATATTATCTTTTATTTTTGTCTGTATTTTTTTTTGACGAATTTGGTGGTATTTTCACCACCAATGCAGGCAAAAATACCATCAAATTCTAGCCCGTGGAGGAGGGGCATATGAAAGGTGGCTACACTAAGCCACAGCGCCAGAGATCGCGCCAGAGAGTTTTGTTCCGCCGCCTCCACTGGCAGTGCTTATTGAGAAGTAGCGGCAGGCTGTTCTTGCCGAGAAGTTGTGGTGGACACTGCTCGTCGTGAAGTCGGAGTGAGATGTGATAGTGGAGAGTGTTGTTCCATGTTTTATGCAGTTATTTGATGGGAGAGATAGCAGATGTTATTCTAATGGCGATATTGTAATGATCAGAGTGCATTTCGTCAATATATATGAAGGCAATAAAACGCTATGTTCTTTTATTATTTGTGTGTCTCAAATAATGCATCATTACAGGTTCAGTCAACAAAGCATCTGGCTTGTGTTCTTGTATTAGAGTGTAATTTCAGTTTTCTTGCACAATTATAGTATTTCTAATTTTCTTTTATCACGTCAATATTTAAAAATTCTTGTCTTGTTGAAGAAGAACCGTGCCAGATGTGCGTTGAGTCATACTACCACATACAGAACAGCTACACTTGTGCTTGTTGTGGCGTTGGTTTTATAGTTGCTGGGGACTTAATTAATTAATTGTGTTAATGAAAATTTTCATTTCATTCTTTGTTGTTGTTCTATGCAGTCAGATTGCGTACTAATACTAGTCAGGGCCAGCCGTTTACGAAACAGCGTAATCGGACTTACAGCTACTAAAAAAATATCTGCAGTATTATTTTAATTAGGCCCCCATGCAGCATGTGTGGCATTATGATTCGTAGTATAAGAGTGACTGGTTTTTTCATGCGTATTGAACTGTCCATGATCTCTCTCTCTCTCTCTCTCTCTCTCTCTCTCTCTCTCTCTCTCTCTCTCTCCCTCTCTCTTTCTCTCTGTGTGTGTGTTTCCTCAGCAGCTATTTCTCTTGTAGATCAGTAGCAAGCTTCTCTTACTACACTTCATTGATAGTTTGCTGCCCTATACCTGCTCACTATGTATCTGTGTAGAAGTTCCTCAGCAGTTGTACACTTGTAGATCGGTAAGAGGAAAATCTTCCTACATTTCAGTGATAGTTTGCTGTCCTATCCCTTCTAACCATGTATCTATGTACACGTTTCTCAGCAGCTGTACACTTGCAGATCGGTAAGAGGCAACTCTTCTTACACTTCGGTTATGGTTTGAAGTCCTATCCCTTCTCACTGTGTATTTGTGTACAAGTTCCTCAGCAGCTATACACTTGTACATCGATAGTAGGCAGTTCTTTCGGCAGCGGCCCTAGGACAGATTCCCGCCAATATCGAGTGACATTGTGGACTAGGGCACACAGCAAGGTGAACATGTACACTTGCTTGTGATCAGAAAGGGGAACGAAACATATTTAAGGTGTCCTCAGTCGAGCCCCACACACAAAGACGAGTGCCTCTGGTTCTTTAAGTCTGGGGTAGAGGATTAGGATGAAATTGTCTCCTGCAATGTGGATTGACCGTCCATTTAAAAAACACAAACAGCTTCAGCACAGACAGTAGTCTCTATGAGTTGTGAAATGCATCCTAAGTCCACCCTGCTGCATCACCATTACCTGCAGAAATGTATTCTTCCTACACTTATACATTACCTTCTCCCTCCATTTTTCATGTAGGAGGCTATAGACGAAGACCTTAGCTGTATGCTTACAGGAAATATATATGTAAAATTCCTCTCTGTCCAACACCAACATCTCATCAACTGAACACATTCCCCGCTAAAAATAAGTAAATAATTATCTTACATCCTTCCTCTACAGCCTTTTTCTACCAATTCACAAGTGGAAGATGGGAGACAGCCCTAGAACTATCTGATAAACCCCTGCTCTCCAGCAGCTCAGTGCAGATTGAGTCTTTTTCTCACCAATTGCTAAGTGGGGCAGTGAGAGGAAGTGAGGGAGGGGAGGAGGGAAGCTGGGAGGGGGAATACTTGTGGGGGATGAGGGATGACTGACATAATGTGACTTGCCACATCTCCCCTCCCCCCAATAGAGAGGAGGTGGGGGACTCCCCAGGGAAAGCGACCATTAGAATAAATTTGGCAACAACGCAAATCGCGCCAACTTCGGCGTTATTCCCCTTCACTGGGACAGTGCCTGACTTCCAGTGGCGCCACTACACTACATTGAATCTCATGGCAGCAACACTTTTGTAGTAGTATTTTCATAAAAAAACTTCAGTGCCTCTATTACCGAAATGCTTTTGTTTGTATAATAGAAGTTTCTCGAGAAAGCTGGAATAATTTTTCTGCAGAAATTAGTGGGCATCAAAAGGCTTGTCACCTTCTATTTTCAGTCCCTCTGTGTAAATTAGAAAGTTGTCTGGTTACTTACTTATAATTTGCAGTGTTAACAAATGTTTTAAAGTAAAAAAGTAAATGTTTAAAAGTAACAAAAGTGGTCCAGACAATTGGCTACCATTTGTGGCAGCATTAACGGAGGAGGAAAAGAAGGAATGTTATTTCCAACTGGATGGAGCAACTGCCCATACAGCTGGCTGGATCTTGGAGCATATTTACACAAGCTTCATGTCTGAGAGTGTTGTTAGCAGACGTTAGTCTGGTCGCAACCTCAGCTGGCTACCCAGGTGATCTGTCAGTGTGTGATTGATTTGTGTGAGGAGCCTTCAAGATTAAGGTGAATCGCAAGAAGTGCAACAGAATATTTTTGATGAAACTGCAGCATTTCCAGCAGTCCAGCTTCGATCCACCTTCAGCAACTCGCTGACCAGGGTCCCAAAGGGCCAAGAGATGAATGGTGGTCACTTTCAACATCTGCTATAGTCAGTTTAGTATTGTATTTCCTTTCCTCTGCTGTGTTTTTTTTTTAACCCTGGAACTCTGTTCTCCAAGCCACTTTTATTTACCCCATCCTGTATTACAAAAATCTAAGCTCAAAACATTGTTACAGAGTAATCACTTTCATACACTGGTGTAGAGTTCCATCAAACAACTGATTCTACGAGGGCAGTTCAATAAGTAATGCAACACATTTTTTTTCTCGGCCAATTTTGGTTGAAAAAACCGGAAATTTCTTGTGGAATATTTTAAAATATTCCCGCTTCGTCTCGTATAGTTTCATTGACTTCCGACATGTGGCAGCGCTGTACGGAGCTGTTAAAATGGCGTCTGTAACGGATGTGCGTTGCAAACAATGGGCAGTGATCGAGTTTCTTTTGGCGGAAAACCAGGGCATCTCAGATATTCATAGGCGCTTGCAGAATGTCTACGGTGATCTGGCAGTAGACAAAAGCACAGTGAGTCGTTGGGCAAAGCGTGTGTCATCACGCCGCAAGGTCAAGCAAGACTGTCTGATCTCCCGCGTGCAGGCCGGCAGTGCACAGCTGTGACTCCTGCAATGGTGGAGCGTGTGAACACACTCGTTCGAGATGATCGACGGATCACCATCAAACTACTCAGTGCTCAACTTGACATCTCTGTTGGTAGTGCTGTCACAATTGTTCACCAGTTGGGATATTCAAAGGTTTGTTCCTGCTGGGTCCCTCGTTGTCTAACCGAACACCATAAAGAGCAAAGGAGAACCATCTGTGCGGAATTGCTTGCTCGTCATGTGGCTGAGGGTGACAATTTCTTGTCAAAGATTGTTACAGGCGATGAAACATGGGTTCATCACTTCGAACCTGAAACAAAACGGCAATCAATGGAGTTGGCTCCGACATCAACCAGTGGAATGGTACCGTGCAGGCATACAGGCCCTCATTTCAAGGTGGCGTAAGGCCGTAGTGTTGAATGGAGATTACGTTGAAAAATAGTGTTGTGTAGCTAAAAGATTGGGGAATAACCTGGTGTATTTCAATGCTGAATAAAACAACCCCTGTTTCAGAAAAAAAATGTGTTGCATTATTTATTGAACTGCCCTCGTAGTAAATGGTTCCACGACATGTAACTGTAATATAATGCTAGTACCTTTTAGTACCTCTCCCTTCGTTTAGTATACATGCAAATGTGAGTACTTCTAGGTAAGCTGGATGTTCAATAATCTATTCTTTGGAAAGAAAATATTTATCAGACACCTATTGTGTTACTCTGCACTTTAGTATTTAGTATGAAGTTGTAAATATGGTTCTCATCGAGACGTCGGGTGTTGTGAAAATTCCACAATATTTCGTCAGCGCAACTGATCAATATCTTCAGGTGTGGCAAACACCCTGTGCAGTGTGTTTGCTACACCTGAAGATGTCGGTGAAAATTCCATAATATTTCAGTGGCATAACTGACCAATATCTTGAGGTGTGGGAACACACTGCACAGTGTGTTTCCCACACCTGAAGATGTTGGTCAGTTGCAGTGACGAAATATTGTGGAATTTTCATGACGACATCCGATGTCTCGCCCGAGAGCCATATTTACAACTAGTCTGTCAGGGCAACCCCTAGTATAAAGTGCCCCCATAATCTGTCCTGTCTAGATAGCTCTGTACGTGGTAATCAGTATACTGGGCGTGTCAGCCACAATACTCTCAAAACAGATAGGACGAAGTTCAGTGTCGATTAGCAACTTAGAATTACGGTTCTTACATGTGGCGTCCAGATAATCTGGGTATTTAACTTGCAGTTTTAGTGCAAATTTAACGGACTAAGAACCATCTAAGGCTGGGTTGCATCAAGTCTCTTCTTTGAGAATAGTACAAACAAGAAATTTTCTGTTCATGTTGATAGTCTATTTTGAAAGGCCATTGTGTAACATTCTTCATTGCATTATACAGATCTTCCTCTTATTGAACTTCCAACTGGCGAGACGTTATCTGTGTACTGAAGAATATGGACTAGAGATGGGACAGACAACTCAAGATACAACGAATCACTAATATACAGTATATCAAGCGGCTTAGTATTTCTCCATGAGGTAATCTGGATGTGAGTGATCAAGAACCTGCAAATTTATCCTGATACTTAAAGAAGACTTCCTTCTCTGGAAGCACCCTATATATAAACTGCATGAATTCTTAAGCAACTGATGTGATTCGGATTTTTCTGTCAATATCATAAGTACCAACTACATACAGAAAGGAAGCCACATCAACTTCTTTCCATTGTAAGGCCAATGTCTAGACTTGACACTGATAAGTTACTTATGGCTCCTTTGTCTTTCCTAAGCCGTCCTGTGTTACTGGAAGCATTTTATTTATTTCCAGCCACCATTCCAGCCTTTGTTTTACTAATGTTCCTAACAAAACATACTTTGAACGTTTGAGTATCACACACAAACATAATGCAAATCAAGTAATGAAATTTCCACCAGAAATAGACCGTAGCGCTAAATACACTGAAGAGCCAAAGAAACTGGTACACCTGCCTAATATCCTGTAGGGCCCCCACTAGCATGCAGAAGTGCCACAACACGACGTGCCATGGACTCGACTAACATCTGAAGTAGAGCTGGAGGGAACTGACTCCATGAATCATGCAGGGCTATCCATAAATCCATAAGAGTAAGAGGCGGTGGAGATCTCTTCTGAACAGCACGTTGCAAGGCATCCCAGATATGCTTAATAATATTAATGTCTAGCGAGTTTAGTGGCCAGTGGAAGTGTTTAAATTCAGAAGACTGTTCCTGGAGCCACTCTATAGCATTTCTGAACGTGTGGGGTGTCGCATTGTCTTGGTGGAATTGCCCAAGTCCGTCAGAATGCACAATGGACATGAACGGATGTAGGTGATCAGACAGGATGATTATGTATGTATCACCTGTCAGAGTCGTATCTGGCTGTATCACGGGCCTCATGTCACTCCAAAGGCACGTGCCCTGCACCATTACAGAACCTCCACCAGCTTTAACAGTCGCCTGTTGATACGCAGGGTCCATGGATTCATGAGATTGTCTCCATACCCATACGTGTCCATCCGCTCAATTCAATTTGAAACGAGACTCCTCCGATGAGTCAACATGTTTCCAGCCATCAGCAGTCCAATGACGGTGTTGACAGGTCCATGCGAGGCTTAAAGCTTTATGTTGTACTGTCATCAAGGATACACAAGCAGGCATTTGGCTCCGAACTCCCATATTGATGATATTTTGTTGATGGCTCAGCACTGACATCTGCAGCAATTTGCAGAAGTGTTGCACTTCTGTCATGTTGAACGATTCTCTTCAGTCGACGTTGGCCCCATTCCTCCAGGATCTTCTTCTGGAAACAGCGATGTCGGAGATTTGATGTTTTACCATATTTCTGATATTCACGGTACACTCGTGGAATGGTTGTATGGGAAAATCCCCACTTCATTGCTACCTCGAAAATGCTGTGTCCCATCGATCATGCACCGACAATAACACTACGTTAAAACTCACTTAAATATAGATAACCTGCCATTGTAGCTGCACTAACCGACCTAACAACTGCACCAGACACTTTTTGTCATATATAGGCGTTGCCGACCCCAGCACTGTATTCTGCCTGTTCACATATCTCTATATTTGAATACACATGCCTATATCAGTTTCTTTGGCACTTCAGAGGCATTGCATGCAACGATGTTTGAGAGTACAAACACCCTCCTCCTCCACAACGATCCACTAAACATACCTAGTGAAAAAAAGATCCTACCAATCACACAAACTAGCGATCACGAGCCACACGCCATTCGCTGACTACAGGGTAATCCCGTCCACACCGTCCAGGAGAGAGACCCACACTTGCACAGGCCATGCCTGCCCATACTGAGGGCATGCGTGGTGCAATGTATTGAGAAGCGCTAAACACGAGACACTTAAACCATGATCCAATTCATATTAGTAGTAGTTGTAATTGTCGTGGCTAGATGTCGCAGATCGCTATCAATCGGGAATTTGACAATGCGATTGGGTTTTTCAAGCCCTATAGAATTCCTAAATTTGTTCACAGGGGTACATTCGGAAGGCCTACTGCATGATGGGATAGAGACAACAGTAACACCACTTCAAGACGGAGTCTACTGTGATGTACTGAGAAGCACTAAACGTGACACACTTAAACGACAATCCAGTCTGTAGAAGTAATTGTTGTGGCTAGATGTCAGAGATCGTTGAAAACACTCACACATCCTGCTCACTCATGTGCCAGATTTCCACAGCCAGCACGCCCGTCCTCTCGTACACAACCAGCGCCAACGTTCAGAGGCCAGTGAAAACTACCGCCGCAGCCACAGCCATAGTCGTGGTCGAGCGTGTATGCCAGAGTACACCACCTCTGGCCATGGAAGGCATCTGTGGAAGATTGAAAGCATCGGAATTAGGATGAGATTAATACATCCGGTGCAAAAATCCATAATTTTGAATCTTCTCTCCTGCAACACACACACACGTCCGCTTTTGATGCAGGCACGAAGCACACTGGTCTCTTCGACAGCCCTAGTAACCCGTGGACAAGTTCAGACAGATAAGCCCATTCTTTGTACCTGTCACAGGCTGAGCTAATGCATTACTTCCGGTTGCCGACTCCTCGTGACCACCACAGCAGTGAGCTGCAGCGCACTGCAAAACAAGTAGCCACAGCTTGTAGATATACAGTAGTTCTAAACAATTCCCCCCTATCATAGTCTCATCAGTTTAAAAAATCCACTTTACTCGATTCGAGGCAGCGATGCTGTTGACCATACACCACGAATTTCTCATGTGAAATCTAGATTTCCCCCTTTTATACAAGCCACTATCGAAGACAGAAGAAATCGACTTATACACGCATTTTCACATCGCTGGAGTATCGTTATTTGTTAAAATCCTTTAACAGTATGGCATGGGTTACATTTCCTCTAAGTATTTTACCATCAGGTAGGAAAAATTTTTTCCCATCTGTTACATAATGCGTCACAGCACTAGTATATTAAACTCATTTTTGACTCACGACAGAATGCTAAAATCTACCACTATCACAGGACGCCTCCTCACTTTCGAACAGTCTCTTGATGTAACCAAATATCTCATAACATATGAAGTCTCTTACGGTAACAGCACAGAGATGTGATAAATATAAGGTTTATACCACATATCACCTTACAAATTCGGTAATACATCAGATTTTATTATGATGGTTGTCTCTCCCTCTTCAGGTGGAAAATTGAAATATAATTAAAAGGTATGGCCGCAACGAAAACAATAGTTGATTACCTCTCCCACTCACGAATCATTTCCTCGGTGCTCTATCCATCGCTTCCACCCGCCACTCAGTATGCCAATGGCATCAAACTGGTAGACTAATTAATTAAATTAATCATGAGAGTCTCTTTGCATGGGATTAATTTTTCTTTTTCAGCAGTTGTGTTATACTCACCAACTAGTTCAAATGAGAATTCCTGGAGTGAATACGATGTTCTTTTCAAAGAATACTATTGAGAACCGAAGTTTTAAGCTGACCACAGATCTCCTTCGACCTGCATTACCTGTATGTAGTTTGGAGATGCTTCACATTCATTTCGCTTAAGGACCGTGCTATTAAAAACATCATCACAAGGACTATGTCACCGTCATCCTGCATAAAAAGTGGTCTTGGTTTCACAGGCACACACGTGAGTCGCTAACAGCATTATGCTTTCTGGTAGAATTGCTGTCTGCGATTTGGAATTCAACCACATACTTGCTCTGGATCCTGTGTAGATGTCTTGTAATGATTACAGCCACTGGTGAATAACGTTCGTGCCAATCTCATATCTAGAGACGCGAAACCTTTCTCGGACCTGTTTGCTACAGCAAGAATTCTAGTGCAGTTTTTTTGTGAAGCATCTCCAAACTACATACAGGTAATGCAGGTCGAAGGAGATCTGTATCCCTCAGGGTGCAGTCACCTCTGTCATTCAAACATTCACTCTGTGATCATTATTTTGTACTATCCAACAGAGAAAAAAAACTGTGAACTATAAAAACTCTGCTACGATCATCCGATAGAGAACTTGATAAGATTTTTATAGCATTCCTGGTATATATATATATATATATATATATATATATATATATATATATATATATCCTGGTTTTCGACACACACACACACACACACATTCTTTGCCAGCATCGAGCTTATGTGGCGATCCTATTAAATATACAGGCATTGATCCATTGGAGCAGGTGACCAGTGATCAAAATCACGTGCACAAACCAGTTTAAAGTTTCATCTCCCGTACTGTAGGAGGAGCACATCCTACAGACTATCAGTTGGAAGGAGGGCCCATGTTTTGTTGCTTGATACATTGTTTTTTCTGCTGTAATGCGTCCAAGCAGTGTATGACTACAGCTTTGTATACCGCCATACATTTTGTTTTTCCCACCACGACATTGAGGTCTGTGTCAGGTTGTAAACTGACATTAATACGTTTTGATCCACTGGCTCTCACAGAAAACTGGACATCGAACAGTGCAAATTATGTTGATGTTGCTTCCACAGTACACAGGATGACTGAAATAAAGTACACAGGCGGTGTTTCTTATTGGCAAAAATGCATAAGACATCGCAACATATGAAAACTGGAAGAGTTTTGTGGCGTTGTGGAGCGTTTCCAAATAGCTGTCCAAAACTGATTGATGACCTCTACATTTAAATTTATCTTTCACAGTGACAGTGTAACAGATGGCTTGGTGTTCCATTTCGAGTTATCCCTCACACTGTAGTCATATACGCGATCACTGTTTCGGTGGAGACCATCCTCAGAGGGTGTTACCCCTCCACCAAGACTCTCTTCATCTCAAACAAATGATGTCAGTCAATCATTATGTGGTAATCAACATTATACCAGTGACGAATGGGATGGAAAAGACACCTTTGATGAACAGTAATAAGCACCACAGTTGATAGTTTGATCGATTTTAGCAATTTTCCAGTTTTCAACACCGACCAGTGACATGGTAGCATGCTTCCCATTTCCTGTACCATCACTAAACCAGCTCTTCACTACTTTACGAGTACCATATACTACAGATGACTATGCGGTACATCCATTCATTGTTAATGCTTGAACATACATTTATCATGCTTGAACATACATTTATCATTGTTTGAAAAAGGTCTCCCTAGTTTTAAGTATAAATTTAATGGGAAAATTAATGAAATATTATATCAATGAGTACATATCATGAAACAGAATTCCTTCAAGTTTTGTTTAATGTTAGTAGACATCAACGTGGGATCCATTTGTTGCCCTGCACACGTCGAGACAACATTCCACTTCTCGTCACGTATTCACCAACATTTCAGGTGTAACTGTCCCAACTGCCGTGACGATTCTTTCCCATAAATGATTGATGTCTCTGATCTTTTCACTGTACACATAATTTTTTACGTGACCCCAAAAGAAAAAGTCCAGTGGGGCTAAGTCTGGGCTTTGTGGTGGCCAAGGTATTGGGCTAGCCCTGCCTATCCACCTTCCTGGAAAGCGAGTGTCAAGAGCTGCATGCACATGGTTACTGTAATGAGGTGGGCAGCCATCTTTTTGGAAAAACACAAGTCCCTTTACCGTCTCAATATCGTCCATTTAGGGAATGACATAATCTGTCAACATGACACAGTAAACATCCCCATTTATTGTTTTTCTACAAAAATGTAAGGACCAATCACACAATCTTCCATCAAACTCCACCAGACATTGACTTTGGGAGAGTCACGTTGATGTTGAAAACTTCATAAGGATGCTGCCTCCCAAATTCTGCAGTTATGACGATTAACTTTTCCACTGACATGAAATGCAGCCTCATCAGAAAAGAGAATATTTTTTAAAAAAAATTGACATCATCATCAATTCTTTGTAGAAAGTCAACAGCAAACTTATATCTTTCGATTTTACCAGTAGATTTTATTTCATGTAACAGTTGCAATATGTAGGTATGCAACTTTAGTCTTTTACGCACAACATCACACACAGTACGTTTAGCCACATATAATTGTAGACTACGTCTGGCCAATGACTTCTTCGGGTTGCTAACACACGAAACACGGATCTGTTCAACATCTTCAGAAGTTCTCGGTCTACCTGGTGATTTTGTTTTTAAAACACTACGAATAGTTAGGTGGTTCACCACCATACTGGCATCTAAAACTACATTACACTGTTATAACTGACTCAGTTTTCACAAGCCAGATAAAACACTGTGCTTTCTGTTGCGGAGTACACATTGTAGCTGAGTTGCTCTGCACTGCACGCGCGCCTGGACTGAACTGAGGGAACAGAGGGAAAAAACACCACTGGTGCTCGTCTCAAGATCAAGCAGACCTGCCAAATGCCGGAGAGCCAAACTTGGAGAGTTGATAAATCAAACACCACAAACTAGAAAAGTGCATGCCACTTTGTACAGATTCTAGGACATATTAAAACTAGGGAGTTCTTTTTCAAACACACTGTATATATACCAAAGTTAAAAGACAGCAATCTACATATTTCCAGCACTTCGATCATAGTACGTAATTTACGATTACCATTGCCCATCTTTTTCTATGCATATGGGAGTCACAGAGAATTCTCGCATTCTTAGGATAAAGTTAGAGATTGAAGGATGTCCTCCCATTATCTGTGACCAACCCTCCCTGCAACACTGTCACAGATTTAATTTGCAGCTGACCAGAAGCCAGAGGCTACATTCCATGTGTCATGAGGGACCTGAGTCTGTAACTGCTGTTCCGCACCAATCTTACTCACAGCACCCATCCAAGTGCACAAAATCTCTCCAGGTGCATGCATGTCGAAGAGTTTAGCACCCCTTATCGGTGTATAATAGGTATGAGAGTGATGTAATGATATAACAGATTGCTATGAAGAAGTAACAATGTGGTTTTACCAATGACAGACCTCCAGACGAACAGAATTTGAAGTATTTTACGTAAATAAACGGCACTATCAATTCAGAAGCGTTACTCAAGTGTCTGAGGTCACTTTCAAGAAGGTATTGGTAAGAGAGAAATGATCATGGAACATAAACACATACATTCCCAAGGCTACACGATTTTATACATAAAATGCGCTATAATGGTAGAGCAGAGCGGACTCCGACATATTACTCCTGCAGAATGCAACGCTGTTAATATTCCAGTGCAAGAAATATGTCCCTACCACGTAACATACATTCTGCATGCAAGTTTCTCTACGATAAACTACGGTGACAATCTGTAAAGCGATACAACTATTACCTTGCACATCAAAGAAAACATCAATTCTTTGTAACACAAACATTACATAGGTTTCCAGAGGTGTATAGCACCTGATGTTTGCGAAGTTCAAGCTCAATTACGGTTCGTAAATTATGACTTTTTCATAACAGCCCTATAAAATGATAGTCGACAGCCGAAAATGCGTACGAAGGAATGGCGACATCTTACGAGGAAATAAACACCACAATCAGTAGCTAGAGGAGATGTAACAGTGTTACTGCAGTTTACCGCCGCCCCTGGTAATCTCCCTCTTGCACACAGAAGTCATGGCCCGATGTCAGGGTGTATTGCTCATGTGCAGGGTAATATTGCCGTTTCGTCTTGACGCCATGTGTCTAGAATGCCTCCTCTCTCCACTATTAAAAGATGTTTATAGGTAGCATCAGTCTACTCTCCTCCTCCAGAATACACATTGTTATTGATTTTTCTCAGTGCTCTTTTTATGCTATTTGTCTCTAATTTTATGTATTATTAATGAATTTCCGTAATTTTACTGGGTTTTCTCGAATTTTACCGATTTTACGTCTTTTCCATATTTTTCCACAGTTTTCCGTATGTGTATGGTCATACTGCTGAATACACTTTTCTGTTTGATTTTATACAAGTACGTCTGCGCATCTTATACCCCAACTCACTAAAAAATCCTAAGACTTCCCATCTCCCCGATGATCCACTTGCGTGCATTTAGGATAGGACGAACATGAAAGTCGCTTCGTACCAATATGAAACTGAAGACTCGATTTACGTACAACATGTGGCAGAGAAATGGACTACTTCCCATACATCTTCATTCGTCTAGAGGAGGTTGCCGAAACAGGTTTTCCATTGATGGACATATTTCATCACACTTGAGACAGAAGTCCTCTGATGACTGTGGTTTGGAGAGGTTTGCTGTTAACGATCTCAGGTAGATAGTGCTCTAAGTCACACACAGAACACGTACCGTAATTCCATATGTGTCGATCGCAGGTTATATCACAAGAGCTGATACACCCCGAGAGAACAATGGGCGAAGTGGTTAAATGCTTGTTAAATGGCCTGCAGCAACATCTCCCTCTCTCGCTCTCAACCGATCACTCCATCTACTTTCTATATCAATTTAGAGGCAAATGGCAGTATTTTCCAGGAAAGCATCAAAGACAGCAGGCAACTTGCATGTATCACTATTACCTCAACAGACATACAGTAGAATGTTGTTTAAAAAAATACAGCAACTGTCTGTTAGCTGACACCGCAAGGTTGTGATTGGCGGAGAGTCCAGTGAAGCACATTGTAAATACGTTTTTCAGAGTTTAAAACACCTAATCAATCCTGCACAGGTTCAAACATGCAGTTCATCCTGTAGTTGTATACTGCAGTCAGATAGCTGGTATTACAATGCTCTTTAGCTAAGGACACTTTATAAAAATCTATAAGGTTGTTGCTTTCGTTGTTGCCGATAACTTGGGGGCACACCTGGGCTTGTGATTCTACATACATAAAATTATTATTCTAGATTTGGTGGTCAACCACGTTAAACATTTTACTCCAACCATGATTCTCCTATCGACGATAAAAAAAAAAAACCTTGTTTCCCTGGTTCCTGGTGCTTCCATGTCAACTTTTTCTCAAATTCCTCTTGCTATAACATACCCGTTTCCATGTACAAGAACTGTCCTGCACCAGGCAGAAGACATGCAAGTACTTCCTCAATTTCCCAGCAATTCGGAGTATTTTCCCTCAATTTGTATTTTTACAGATTTTTATGTCACTTCTGCCCAAGCGATCATGACATCACTTCTAGCTCCATGTTCTAAAATTGCTAGTAAATGTAGTAGTACAGTTTCCAGCAGTTAGCGCAAATGCACTATTTTTCTGGTCAGATGGCATACTATAGCACTGTACTCAAAAGCATCCAGTCACCTCCAACCACATATTCTGCAGGTACTGTGCGTTTGCTGTCTTTTTAGCATGTCTGTGTCTGTGCATGTGTCATGGGCGGCTCCCATGACCCAGTCCTCCCGTCGGTGGAACCAACTTCGAACATAAAACACATCTCCGGACTTAATGTGTGGTTGATCCACATTCGAGCCCCATTCTGGATGTGACGTATTGTGGATCCGCCTCTGAACATCGCTCTGGATATAGTGTTCGGAATATCCACCTTGAAACCCTATTCCGGACGTGGCATATTCTGGATCCGCATCCCAACACCGCACCGGATATAACACGTGGAGCATCCACACTCTAACACTAACTCGGGTCTACTCTTGTGTGTGCCTGTGGAACCAAGACCGCTTTTCATGTAGGGTGACGGTAACATAATAATTGTGATCATGTTTTTAATAGCGCGATCCTTACGCAAATGTATGTTGTCGGTGGTAGAATCCTTTGTGGTCAGCTTCAAATGTCGGTACTCAATAGTGTTCCTCGAAAAGAACATCGTCTTCCTTCCAGGGATTTCCATTTGAACTACCTGGTGAGCGTAATCCGACTGCTGAAAAAGAATAATTTCTTGCCACGCAGAGTGACGCTCATGATCCATTTAATTAATTTGTCTATAAGTCCCCTGGAGGGTGGAAGCAATAGCACCACGGAAATAATTCAGGAGTGGCAGCGATAATCGGACGTTGTTTCCGTTGCGGCGACATCTTTTAATGATATTTCCATCTTACACCTACAAAGGGAGAGACAACCATCGTAATAAAATTAGGTGTATTATCGAACTTATAAAGTGATACGCAGTATAAACCTTATATTCAGAACTTCTCTCTGCTGTTACCTTAAAGGACTTCGTATGTTACGAGACATTTGGTTACTTTCAGAGAGAGTTCGAAAGTGAGGAGGCATCCTGTGATAGTGGTACATTTTGGCACTCTGTCATCAGTCAAAAATGAGTCAAATATTCTAGTCCTGTGATGCATGACGTAACAGATAAGAAACGATTTTTTTCCTACCCGATGAGGAAATGCCGGATGGTTATAATTAAACTTTTCCTATTTAAAACGTTATAACACGGAAACTAATTACCGTACGGGTACCATACCTGGTGGCATTAATGTCCAGAGCATCGGATGCATGATTTCTATGAATCACAGCGCCACCGTCCAGTTCCAACCATGACCACCAGCTGCCATGACCACTCATCGTGATTCATAGTCTCACACACCTGACCAGTAGCAGTGCACTTGTTGATGTGCCAACATGAGCTTGGACAAAAGGAGAACGAAATTATTGGTGAAGCTCTATTACCAAAACAACAGCAATGCTGCAGCTGCACTTCGAGAGTATCGCCGGCTGAACAGATTACAGAAGGGTCCTCTTTCTCCACCTGCTGTATGGAGCATGATGAAGAAGTTTGAATCAACTGGAGAACTGGGAGTCGCTCCAGGAAGAGGTCGCTGACTGGTTGCACCGGAGGTGGTTGATGAAATCGCTGTTGCTGCTGCACGCAGTTCCCGATCGTGTTCGTGCTTTGTCACGACAGTTGAACATCCCATGGTCCACTGTATAAAAGGTGCTTCGAACCGTTCTCAAATGGTATCCGTACAAGATCCATATCGTACAGCAGCTTGCGCCACAGGACTCGCAACGACGTGTTGATTTCGCTCTCCACTTTTTCATAAGCATTGAAGTTGACGAGGATTGGCGCTGGAGCACCCTGTGGACAGACGATGCTCATTTTTCTGTGGTAGGTGAGTTGAACACACAGAATTGCTGAGTATGGGGATCTTCACCTCCTGTCACTGTGCATGAAGTTCGTCTCTATGGTGAACGTGTCACTGTACAGTGTGGCTTCACGTCTACGTTAATCACTGGCCCATTATTTTTTGAACAAGTCGGCGCTCACGGACCAAAGATGTGCAGTGTGACTGGCCAGTGTTACTGCAATATGCTTCGCCAGCATGTCAAACCCGCTCTACAGCAGAGAGACGCATTGAACTTAACAGATTTCATGCAAGATGGGGCCCCAGCGCACATCGCTCGAGAAGTTCGCCTGCTTCTCCGAAACACACTTGGAAACGATCGAATTATCAGCCGATCGTTTCGAAACGCTCGGCCGGCACGATCACCTGATTTCACTCCATGTGATTTCTGGTTGTGGGGCTACTTGAAGGACGGGGTTTACTAGGGGAACATTCACACATGTGCTGATCTGAAACGCAGCATATATAAGAGAGGTAGCCAGCATACCTACAGACATGCTTCGTTGTGTTATGCAGAATGCAATCCTGCGCTTTCAGACTCTTGTGGACACTGATGGGCGCCTTATTGACCACCTTTTGTAGCAGTATTGGTTCCGGTATGTAATGATATGATGTTCCATAGCAGCACATAAAAATTGTTTCAACTGAATTGATTCTGCATTATTTCTCTTCTCCGTATTCTTGACATTAATGCTATCAAGTTTGGTCCTCATATGGTACTCTACCGCCCATTGAAATTGCTACACCACGAAGATAACGTGCTACAGACCCGAAATTTAACCGACAGGAAGAAGATGCTGTGATATGCAAATGATTAGCTTTTCAGAGCATCACACAAGGTTGGCGCTGGTGGCGACACCTACAATGTGCTGACATGAGGAAAGTTTCCAACCGATTTCTCATACACAAACAGCAGTTGACCGGCGTTGCATGGTGAAACGTTGTTGTGATGCCTCTGTGATTCCTCGTGTAATGAGGAGAAATGCGTACCATCACGTTTCCGACTTTGATAAAGGTCGGATCATAGCCTATCGCGATTGCGGTTTATCGTATCGCGACATTGCTGCTCGCGTTGGTCGAGATCCAATGACTGTTAGCAGAATATGGAATCGGTGAGTTCAGGAGGGTAATACGGAACGCCGTCCTGGATCCCAACGGCCTCGTATCACTAGCAGTCGAGATGACAGGCATCTTATCCGCATGGCTGTAACGGATCGTGCAGCCACGTCTCGGTTCCTGAGTCAACAGATGGAGACTTTTGCAAGACAACAACCATCTGCACGAACAGTTCGACGACGTTTGCAGCAGCATGGACTCTCAGCGCTGGTAGAGTACGATGGGACTGGCGCGCTGACTGTGGCCATCTGGGAGGTGAGTGCACGGGATGTCCGAGTGTTTTCAAGGATCCCCGACATCTAACCGCGACAACTACCGCTATCGACTGGATTGTGGTTTAAGTGTGTCGTGTTTACTGCTTCTCAGTACATCACAGTAGACTCTGTCTTGAAGTGATATTTGCTGTTATGCAGCAGGCCTTCCTCTTTCCGAATGTAGCGGCGAGAACAAATTTAGGAATTCTATGGTGCTTGAAAAACCAATCGCGATGTCAAATTTCCGATTGATAGCGATCGCCGACATCTAGCCACGACAATTATTACTACTATGGATCCCATCGTCGTTTAAGTGTGTCATGTTTAGAGCTTCTCAATACATCGCAGCATGTATGCGTTCGGCATGGGCAGGCATGGCCTGTGCAGATGTGGGTCTCTCTCCTGGTCAGTGCGGACAGGTGGTAACCTGAAGTCGGCGGATAGTGCTCGCCTCGCGATTGCTGGTTTGTGTGATCAGTAGGATTTTTTTTTCACCAGATTTGTTTAGTGGAACATTGTGGTGGAGGAGAGTGTTTGTGTTCTCAAACGTTGTTGCGTACAAGGCTTCGGATATATTTAGCGCTACGATCTACTTGTGGTGGAAATTTCATTACTTGATTTGCATAACGTTTGTGTGTGATACTCAAACGTTGAAAGTATGTTTTATTACGAAGATCATCGTAAGGTTGAGATGAGTGCTGTAAGCGATATATTTGATTCTCGTAAATTGTTAAACAATTAATCTGATAATCTAGTCCAAATGGATTATTTCACTCTAACTTTTACATCGAAATTGCGTCAGCTCTCCCTTTGTCTCAAGCATTAGCCAATGGTTCAGAGGAAAGGCGAAAGCCTTCGTCTGCGTGTTTCCAGACGTTGGTTCACAAAGACAAACAGGGAGTAGCCTCTTCAGAAAGATGGGAAGCGAGTCTGGAATTTACCCATCGATAGAATGCCGCCACTTGATGCTTTTTTTGGGGGCAGCGATATCAAAGGAAGCTGATATGCGGTCTGTAGTCGGTGGTATTTAGTAACGTGATCAATAATTAGGACACTGGGCGGTTTTGACCTTCGTGGCAGTGCCCTAATGAAAGACACTCCCACACAAGACCCCAAACTGTGGCTACTACACTGCACTTCATTCCATTCATGATCTGTAGGCTCCTTTTTCAGGGTTCAATTGTCAGTGCAATATGTATGCATGTATGTTTCTCGATTTGTACAAAATAGTTTGCCTCAGAGTCTAGTAATCTGTCAGTCTGCAGAACGTGGCTGTAACTTTCGAAATTCGTCATGAACTTTTAGAAATGTAATTGTTCTGATTTTCCTGCCTTCGAGACACCATTGTGCTTTGGAAAGTGAGGAAAACAAAAACTATGAGCCTTAACATCCCTGACTCTGCCAGCAAATATAAACTAAGCCCACTCAGAGTTTTCATGCACGATCAGAATAAAAAACACTGCAGTTGTTTAATTATTCCGTACTATAATCGATTTTCCGACATATTCTTCAAATAAACTGTTTTCACTAAAGCACCTTTTATCCTGTAATTTATTTAAATTAACAGTATTCCATACACTGCAGTCAATTTCCCAACAAATTCTTTAAATAAATAAATAAGTTATATTCCAAACATCATCTTATATCCTATAAATTCTTTAAATGAACGATATTTCATACTCTGTCGTAATTCTTTAAACAATATTCCACACATTATCTAAAATTGTATAAACTGTATTCCATACACTGCAATGGATTTCCTGGCAAATGAATAATCGACTGAATCGTTTTCCCAGCAATTTTCAGGTGGGGGAAGGGAGAAGGTGGGCTAGGTGGTTTCCCAGAGGGGAGGGGTTAATTAATTGATCGATTTAATTAATTCATGAATCAAATTGATATCAAAAGTTTGCTTGTATTGATGAGGGAAGTTCTGAGAGGGATGAGGGAGGGGGAGTCGGAGGGAGACGAGGAGGGGTAGTGTGGTAGGTGGAGGTTTCTTGGAAAACCAGTTAACCACACAATAGGTTAAGGACTTGCCAATCAAAAGAGAACAGTAGGTTTGCTTCTAAATGTATACTTGCTCCTGATGTAGGCAACCCGCATTAAGAAATTGTCTTCATGTCGTCGTTGCCCTACTACTGTCAGTGCCCCCAACTTCTAAAAGAGCTGTCTACAAAAGGTTCTAGGTCAGACGCCACTCATTATCCTTAATAGACACTTTTGTGCAACAAACACTTTTTCCCTCACTGACGAGTTACACAAGAATACAATGCCAAAAGTAAATGATCTTTTTGTCATTTTCATCTAATTTCATTTTTCTAAATTTTCTCAATAGTGTTCCTCCAAAAATCGTTGGCGTCCCTCCAGGGATTCCTATTTCAGTTCCCGAAGCATCTCCGTAACACGTGCATGTTGTTCAAATCTACTAGCAACAAATCTAGCAGCCTCCCACTGAACTGCCTCAGTATCTTCCCTTAATATGATCTCATACTGATCCCAAACACTCGAGCAATACTAAAGAATAGGTCCTATATGCGGTCTCCTTTACAGGTGAACCACATTTCCCAAAATTCTACCAATAAACCGAAATCGCCCATTCGCCTTTCCTAACCCAATCCTCACATTCTCGTCGCATTCCATATCGCTTTGCAAATGTTACGCCCAGATATTTAAACAGTCATTTTTTTTCACATTTCGTGCTAGCTGTCTTTCATCACACCAACTATAAATTTTGCCTAACTCATCTTGTAGCTTCCTACAGTCACTCAACTTCGACTCCTTCCTGTGCACCACAACATCATCAGAAAACAACTGAAGATTGCTGCCCACCCTGTCCGCGAGATCATTATGTATATAGAAAACAATGGCGACCCTATAACACTTCCCTGGGGACTGCTGGCCCTACTTTTGTCTCTGATGAACACTCGCTGTCGAAGTCATCATACTGGGTTCTATTACTTAAGAAGTCTTCGAGTCACTAACATATCTGTGAATTTGTACCTTCTTTAATGGTCTGCAAGGAGGCACTGCGTCACAAACTTTCCAGAAACATGGTATCTGCCTATTGGCCTCCATCCATAGTTCGTAGTATATCAAGTGAGAAAAGGGCAAGCTGAGTTTTGCACAAGTAACTCTTTCTAAAACTGTGTTGAATCGTGGACATAAACTACTCAGTCTCTAAAAGATTTGTTATATTCGAACTGAGAATGTGTTCAAGGATTCTACAGAAAACCAATGTTAGGGGTTTTGGCCTGTAATTTTGCGGGTCCGTTTCAAAAAATGGTTCAAATGGCTCGGAGCACTATGGGACTTAACTACTGTGGTCATCAGTCCCCTAGAACTTAGAACTACTTAAACCTAACTAACCTAAGGTCATCACACACATCCATGCCCGAGGCAGGATTCGAACCTGCGACCGTAGCAGTCACGCGGTTCCGGACTGCGCGTCTAGAACCGCTAGACCACCGCGGCCGGCCGGGTCCGTTTTTCCTACCCTTGTTATGTACGGAAGTCATTTGCGCATTTCCCATTCCCTTGGGTAGTTGCGCTTGGCAAGAGATTCGCAACGAATGCAAGCTAAGTAAGGGGCCAAGGTAGTGGAGTACTCTTTGTAAAACTGAACTGGGATTCCATCCAGACATGGCGACTTACTTGTTTTCAACTCTTTCAGTTGTTTCTCTACGCCAGGCATGCTTACTACTGTGTCGTCCATAAGAGAGTCCGTTCTATGGTCAGATGATGAAATGTTTGTACAAGTCTCTAGAGTGAACGATTTCTTGAAACTTTAGCTTTTGTTTTGCAATTTTCAGCTGCCACACCAGTCTGGTCAACAAGTCTGGTCAACCCTTAGGCCACTTAACGATGTTACATGGGACCACAATTTTCTCAGGCTTCTCCGCCAGCTCTTTGGTTAAGGTACGACGATGGTAGTTGTATGATTCGTGCATAGGTCTTTTCACAGACTCACGAATCTCTACTAACCTTTGCCTGTCGTCATTCATGTGTTCTTTTTTAACTGGGATTGCAACAGCCTTTGCTTCCTCAGCATTTTCAACTGATTATAATTAATAACTAGAGAAATGTAAATAAATTTACTGGAAGTTTTTGTTGCACCACTGAGCCTGTTTCCTTGGTGATAAAATCAATGGCCAAGTTAACAGCAAATGTCACTCCATGTTGACATAAGAGGCATTACAGAATGACATGGACAGGTGCTGACAAGTTGTTCTGAGCTCTGAGCACTATGGGACTTAACTGCTCTGGTTATCAGTCGGCAAGTTGTTCTGTCACTAGCAAATACATGTGGGTCGTGCTGGCACAGCAGGAATCACTGCACGACTATACAGTAAAGTAAACTGTCCCACATTCAAGCCTCGACACCACCGTTGGATTGCAAATTGATACAGCAAAAATACAGAAGCGAGACTGTAGTGGCGATGACCAGATTACCACATGGCCAAGCCTCGCATTGAGGCTCTATTGGGGCTTAGCTCGTACTGAAAAATGTCCTGTCAAAATAGGGGAGAGGTGAGCCACTATAAATACCACCCATTTCAACTGTGTCGTGTCTGTCTCGCTACACAAAGTACTCTCCACCAGTCATCGACCTGTAGTGGATTATTCAGTCTACTATGCTACGTGTCACGTCTGCAAGCTACACTGAGCCATAACTTTGTATCAGCGAAGACTACCCAGTTCTTCAAAGGCAGGAATAGCTGCCTGCCTCCACATGCCAGAGAGCCGACATTGTGACTTTGTGCCACTGCAGCCTGCTTATCGCTGTGAGATGGCCATGAGTAGTAGGGCAAAGACAGCATCACCACACTCTGCATTGTTGCCAAATTTATTCAAGATTGCGCATCCAAGATAGCTGCCATAGGTGTGGCAACATCATAGTGATGTCATGGTGGGAAGTTCAAATTTTGGCCGGAAAACAGGTCAATTGGGCTATCCCCACTAACATAATCCCACCCCCTCCCCCTCTCCCCCCCCTTCCCTATCAGGGAATTGGTGGGAAAAGGGCTCAGTCTGTGCTGGGCTTCTGAATAGGATGGACACATTGTTTATTTAAGCAGCTAGACAGTAGCTCCATCCAGTGTGTTCACCATGAGGTCCATAGTCCAACTGACCTATTTCACAGCACCACCATGAGAGGACACTGTTGGCCCTCTCCCTCTACCCTCCTGTGATGTAATCCAAGTTGGTAGTCTGGTGAAAAAATGGCGGGATAAGAACTCAGCCTGTGTCTAGGAGCTGGACTGGGAGGATGGATGTAGTTGTTTACTGTGTGTACCATGTTTTCAATGGATGAGATGTCTGTGCTGGAGAAGGAGGAGTTTAATGGGTATATTAGATGTAATCGAACAGCTGAGGACTGTGTCCATAGCCACCTGCATGATGTTTGAAAGCAATGATATTTGGTCAATGTATGAAGAAGACGAAGACACTTCATCATCAAGTAATGAAGATGGAGCAGGTTAGGGCCTAGTTACACTTCACAACTTATGATGATAAACGTGTGTGCTGTAACTGTAGGTCAATCAATAAAAGTCCAGTCAGTCTTCTGAAGCACAAAAAGCAAGATGTTCACCCACTCTGGTGCAAGCACCCATGTGCACAATTGAGAAAATGCAGGTGATGAGCAGGGATGAATTTAATAAGTGTACTACATGCCAGCACTCAGCTGAAGAATGTATCCATAGCCTCCTACACAATGAGTGGAAAGATAAGTTAACAGATGAGTGTGTGGTGAATACTTTTAAACAAATAGTGGCAGTGCAGTGGTATAGTGTGAAGATGCTTGAACCTGAACTGCCTACCTTTTTTGAAATTGCCTAATACCCCACACCAATTTCGCCCTGTTCCACAATGAACAATAGGTGTTCACCCTGAGGTTTGGAGACCAACTGGCCAAGTTTGCAAGACCGCCACCAGAGTGCACTGCCTGCCCTCCCTAACTCCCCTCCCATGATGTAATTCAAAATGGCGGTCCAGAAACAAAGGACAATAAGCAATAGGAACCCTGAATCTGGTCACATGATAGGCTTTGCCCAATGGGATGGCAGTACGTATATGGTGATGTAACCAGAGGGGTACAGGGCAGGCTCAGCAGCTCAATGGACTCAGTCTCACTCAGTCAGCCAGTAGCAGCAGCAGCAGAAGAAGAAGAAGAAAAACCATGATGCATCAACAGAAGTCGAGATCCAGCACAGCCCTGCAGAACAGGAAGAAATGGAAAAGTAAGTATCTCATATCACATCTTTGACTGTAGTTAGCATTATTATTATTGTTATTATTATTGGCTGTTTTCGTTTCTTAGTCTATACATAACTTTTCATCCTCTTTGTTTGGCAGTAGTCTTTGACATGACAAAGCCAGCAGTGGCTTGGCGACATCTGCAGTGTCTGGACCTGCAGCAACCTCATTCGCATCTCGTCGAGACCTGCACTGACCTTTGGACCTGCGGTAGGAACATCTTCCAGCATGTCTGTACCTGTAGCGACCACGTCAGACCCTGTAGCGCACATAGCTCACTTGCTGGATGAGTACAAGAAGCTGTTATTGTCCATCCCATCCATCAATTTGGGTGATGAGGATGCCTAGTCTGTTTCTAATATCTCGAAAGCTGCTGTTGGTCCTTAACAACAGCAAGATGGAGGACAGTACTGGTCACTGACATATGAGCCATCCAAGCAGAACATCTCTGTGGTAGTGCAGGGACAGAGTGTAGATACTGTGGATAGGAAGGTTTCAAACATACCCCACTTGCTGGAGCAGGAAATGGAGCTGTTATTATCTGCCCCTCTCATCGATTTGTGTGATGATTATGTGCAGACTGCTCCTGAAATCTCCAATGCTGCTGGTGGTCCTAAACAACAGCAAGATGGAGGACAGTTGTGGTCTCCAAAATACAACCCATCCCAGCAGAACATCCCTGTGCTAGTGCAGGGACAGAGTGTAAATGACACAGGTTAGAAAGATCATGCGAGTCCATGCCTTCCAGTTCTACATACAATTGTGAAACGAAATGTGTAAATGAAGGTATAGAAGCACATCATGACTGGGACTTGAGTCTGAGGATAGATATTGAAAATGCATCAAAGGGTGTTAAGGTGCCTATTTTTGAGTTGGACTATTTATCAGCAGATGACCACAGAGTATTATCAACTCATACCCCCCTGGACATTTGCTTTACTGGTGTGACACTATCTACTTCAATAGCATATGATGTCTCAACACTATGTGTGAAATTGACTGATAAGAGTGTTTATCTATGGCACACCTCAGTTATGAACTTGTATGACAAGTTAATTGCATTCGAGAGACTCAGTTGCTGGTTGCTCAACATAGTCTCCTCATACATTGTTGTTGTAAACTTTCAATGTGTGCATAGTGTACATGTACATTTTGGCTATTTGGAGCAGTACCTTTGTTTATGCATGAATGCAGAACGAAAGGAGAAAAAAGTTAAATGTGCATGTGAAAAACCAGAGTATTGTGAGGTACCCATCAGTTTGAAGAAGATACATGCAGAATTTAATGCATATCAAAAAGCTTTATTTGGGGAATACTGTACAGATGTGAAGAAGATGATAAAGAAAGTCTGATTTTTTTTAAATACTGCATCTGATGTGTGACATTTAAATAAATAATGTTTATATACAGGCTCAATTTGTGTTTGTGTTTTATTTCATAACTCTCACATTATAGTCCAAGTATTACACTTATTAATATCACTATTCTCAGTGCTGCATCTATAATCATGCAGTAACAGACAATTTCCTCAACATCTGCTCACCAGTCATTGTCAGAATGAATAATGAAGTTACTTTTCATGTGTATATACACACATCAAAAAAAGTTTTGCATCATCCCAGTTCCCAGATCTCCTGAAGATAGACATTGACTGTGGATATTGCATCACAGACACAGACCCATTGACTGTTCAGAGATGTCTCTATAACTGCCCAAAGCTGTAAGCAACCATGCATGAGCAGCGCCTATTAGAAGGAGGGGGTCCGACAGTCTATCACTTCCAGTCATTCCACCAGGAAGGAGGTACATGGCTCGTGTTGTCTGTAGTTCACCCATGCCTAGACAGTCAATACCGTGGTTCGATCACATCCACATTGTTACTTTGTGCCAGGAAGGGCTCTCAACAAGGGAAGTGCCCAGAAGTCTCGGAGTGAACCAAAGCGATGTTGTTCGGACATGAAGGATATACACAGAGATAGGAACTGTCGATGACATGCCTCGCTCAGCCGGGCAAGGGCTACTACTCCAGTGAATGACCGCTATCTACAGATTATGGCTTGCAGGAACCCTGATAGCAACGCTACCATGCTGAATAACGCTTTTCATGCAGCCACAGGACGTCGTGTTACGATTCAAACTGTGTGCAATAGGCTGCATGATGCGAAACTTCACTCCCGACGTTCATGGCGAGGTCCATCTTTCAACCACGACACCATGCAGCGTAATACAGATGGGCCCAACAACATGCCGAATGGACCACTCAGGATTGGCATCACGTTCTCTTTACTGATCAGTATCGCATATGCCTTCAACCATACAATCGTCAGAGACATGCTTGGAGGCAACCCAGTCAGGTTGAACGCCTTACACACAATGCCCAGCGAGTGCAGCAAGTTGGAGGTTCCCTGATGTTTTGGGGTGGCATTATGGGAGGCCAACGAACGCCGCTAGTGGTCATGGAAGGTGCTGTAACAGATGTACGATACGTGAATGCCATCCTCCAACCGATAGTGCATTGGCAGCATATTGGCGAGGCATTCGTCTTCATGGACGACAATTCGCGCCCCCATCGTGCACATCTTGTGAGTGACTTCCTTCAGGATAACGACATCGCTCGAATAGAGTGGCCAGCATTTTCTCCAGACGTGAACCCTATTGAACGTGCCTGGGATAGATTGAAAAGGGCTGTTTATGGACGACGTGACCCACCAACTACTCTGAGGGATATACGCCGAATCGCCGTTGAGGAGTGGGACAATCTGGACCAACAGTGCCTTGATGAACATGTGGATAGTTTGCCACGACGAATAAAGGTACGCATCAGTGCAAGAGGACGTGCTACTGGGTATTAGAAGTACTGGTGTGTACAGCGATCTGGACCACCACCTCTGAAGGTCTCGCTGCATGGTGGTACAACATGCATTGTGTGGTTTTCATGAGCAATAAAAAGGTCGGAAATGATGTTTATGTTGATCTTTATTCCAATTGTTTCTGCATATTCCGGAACTCTCGGAACCGAGGTGATGCAAAACGTTTTTTGATGTGTGTATATAGCTAAATTCTCTGTGTAGCCAATATAGTTCGGTTGATTAAGTGACGGAGATATGGTGGCTACACATATTATTACCATCCTTACAAGTGTATCTTACCGGTACCTGACGTGGTGGGTGAAACATTCTCGTCCCAAGGACTTTATTGTTGGTGACTGGTCTTAATGAAGTCGCAAAATAAGACCTGAAGAAGAAGAAGAACGGAATATTCCTTCCTGATAATATACGAGCAATTATTGTAGATCCATCCAACTGTGGCAGGACTAATGTCCCCATGACGCAGCTAACACTCGTAGATGGAGTCCGATTTGAACATGTTTTTGCACTTTCAAAAACACTATTTCAGCCTAAGTATCAGCTATTGCGCTGTGTAAAAGGCGTTACATACACGACGATCGGTGGAAGCAGTGATATCCCCCTAACAGAGAAAGTAAAGCCAAACACTGTGTTCATATTTGACGATGTTGCTGTGGAAAGCCAACACCAAATTCGAAAATATTTATGTTTCGGTCGTCATATGGGTGCTGATGTATTTTATCAGAATCCCGAAACAGTTAGTTAGGGATAATGCAAATCTCATTATAGCCTTCAAACAAGACAATCTCAATTTAAAACATATTTATTAACCACATGTAGGAACTGACATGTCGTTCAATCATATGTGCCGATTGCTGGAATCATTCACAGTATGGGTTTCTCATTATTGATAAAACAAGAAAACTTAATGATGGTAGGTACAGGCGAAACTTCCAAGAGCTTCGGTATATGTAGCCCTGTAAGAGACGTGAGTATATCAGTATACGCTGCACCATGGACAAATTCGCGCGCATGTCAAGCTCTCAACCCGAGAGAATGGGCGTACACAGACAGAACATTCGCTTGAACATGACTGCAAAAATCCAGGCTACCGTGTATAAAGTTGGAGGTACTTGCAGGAAGCTAGAGACATATTACCAGGCTCATCTGAGAATGAGCGAAGCATTAAATGAGTTAGTTAATGAAATTGGTGAGAAAGTAACCGACTTAACTAAAAAGATTGAGGCTATTGAGGGGAAAACAGACGTAGAGCCTCTTGTTGTTGAGAAGGGGGAGCAGGCACTTAATAAGAGGAAGAAGATAGGATGTATAAAGCCTCACGCAGCAGAGACGTCTGATTAGTATACACTGAGATGTCAACGAAGCAGAAAGTCATTCAGACACGGAAAACCGTTAGAGAGAAATTACCGTTGCTAAAGTTAGGACATATGGATCAACAGCAAACACTAAGCCAGGTACTTAATCTCTCAGGCAGCTCTGAGCAAAAACAACACTACACGATAACAATAGTGTCATCATTGACGGATTCTTTATCCGTCACGCGCCTGGCCAAATAATTGAACATTCGGCGTCAGCGAGGGAAGTGCGTACGTGCTGGGTAATAAATAACACAATACATATTGGTGATAGGCGGTTTTAGAGAACACCCGGCTTAATGAATCTTTTTTCCTAAGATCCACGAAAAAAATCATAAATTATTCAGTGAATGACAGGAAAATGTACCGTGAAACACTGCAGTTGACTGATGTACATAAGTTTGCAAAACGCCAGAGCAACAAGAAATATAAAACCGTTATAAAACCAATACTTGACACTGAAAACATCAACAACGGCAGCGGCGATGGTGTTGGCATTGAGCGTAAACAATGAACAATTGAATCCCGCAGTATGTATATTATGACGACCCCAACGAGCTAATAGATCGACTACGTCTGCTCATGGCATCAGCTGCTGCAGGTAACACAGCTCATTTTAATGAGCCAGTTTCAAATAATCTCTGAGCTTAGAGAGAGAGAGAGAGAGGTATCATCGAATAAGTGTGGAGATAGTAGTTCGAGAACTGCACAAACCGACACGCAAAACATACCCTAGTAGGCATGTTACGATTAAAGGTTTGGATGACTTATGGAAGGCTGATCTTGTAGATATGAGTGAAAATTCACATTAGAATAATGGGTTAAAATATATTTTAATGGTTATTGATACATACTCCAAATCTGCCTGGACATTACCTGTTAAAACAAAAACGGGGAGAAAGATTGCGGATGTGTTTGAACGTTTGCTGCAGACAGAGACGAATCGATGCCCGGACAACCTCCAAACCGATCACCGTGGAGAGTATTACAATAGGTGTTTCGAGACCGTGATGCAGCGGTATGGAATACATCACTACTCAACATTCACCCACCCGATGGCGAGTATCGTGGAACGCCTGAACAGAACAATAAAATGTCAAATGTGGATGCGTTTTAATCTTTGCGGATCATACAAATTGACAGATATCCTCCTGGAAAGTTGCTCAGTATAACTGAACCAAAATAGCACCAAACAAAGCACAATGTTCGTGATAATGGACTGATGAATACGGTGTACTACCACATTAAAATGCTGGATCCATGCAAACAGAAATTTAATGTAGCTAATTTGATACGTATCTCAAAACATAAGACATCATTTGAAAAATCATACCTACAAACTGGTCAACGAAGGTATTTACAATTTCAAAATTGCAAAGAACGGATCGTGGAGCTTATATCTTGAAGGATAGCAAAGGTGACGAAATTGCAGGTTGCTACTACACCGATGAGTTGCGGAAAAGCTCAAAACCGGATGTGTTTCTTGGGGAGAGAGCGCTAGTCAAATGGCTTGGTTTTCCTGCAACACGAAGCAGTGGATTGATGCTAACGATTTCTTATATAATGGGATGCTAAGTCCACAACCACAGCAGTAGCCTAACATGCGTGCAGTGGGACACATTAGAGACAAACTGCCAGTGGAGTTACACAGTCCAGGATATAACTACTGTGGACCTAGAACAAAGCTTCAAAAACGATTGGTACAAGGTGACAAAGGGATTAATCTGCTCGACGAAGCGTGTAAGGAACACGGCATTGCATACGCGACGCCCTGAGTGGCAGAGCGGTTCTAGGCGTTTCAGTCTGGAACCGCGCGACCGCTACGGTCGCAGGTTCGAATCCTGCCTCGGGCATGGATGTGTGTGATGTTCTTAGGTTAGTTAGGTTTAAGTAGTTCTAAGTTCTAGGGGATTGATGAACTCAGCTCTTAAGTCCCATAGTGCTCAGAGCCATTGCATACGCTGCAAATGAAGATCTCCCAAGTTGTCACATTGCTGATAGTATTTTAGCTTCCAAGTCTAAGGCGATATGCAAAATAAAGGATATTGATGCGGATCAACGCATTGCAGCATTTGCAGTTGATACAACCAGGCGAGAAAACAAAAAGTAGGGTTTAGGAGTGATGAATTCCAAGCGAGTTATGAATGCTGCACGTTGTGCACTAAAGAAGAGGAAGGGTGGAAAGCAAAGCTGTTTGAAGAACTGTAACCTGATAGCGATGTATGCAGCTAAAAACGCTCTGAAGCAGAAGGGTGCGGGAACAAGGATCGGTTAAAGCACCTCGAGTTCTACCCATACCCAAGACGTCTGGTGTCCGCTCTCTCGGCGGTAAGGTCCGTCGCTGGTTGTGCTGCAACCATTACTCGATCAGTCAAGAACGCGCAAAATTCCCAAGCGCAGTTAAGAAGAAGCAAGAAGACATAATCGCATGATGGGAGCCACAGCCATCGGAAAAGGACTATACTTCAAACCGTACAGGAAAGGGTTTGGCCTATTCATAAAAAGAAAAAAGCCCATTAGTATTCCTACCAGATCGCTCACTCACAAGTACTAATCTTCTTAAGTTAGCAGGGAAAAAATTCAATTTTCCAAGATTCTGTGGTGTGTTTAGCGGGATACATTACCGAAGACTATGTGGAAAACTGGTGAATGTGTTATTGTGAATTCAGATGTTGCTGGAGGTCCCGGCACCCACTGGGTGTCATATGTTATGAAAAATACAAATACCATCAACTGTTTCGATTCATTTGGTGACCTGCAACCGCCAGAAGCATTACAACGATATTTTGCTGGCAGAAGACGTGTGTTCTACAATTTTCGGCGCTGTCAGGACTTTCATACACACCTCCGCAGACATCTATGCATCACACTTCTCTTGAAGTTTACAAAGAAGAATATATATATATATATATATATATATATATATATATATATATATATATATATATATATATATATAAGGAAGAGTTTAAACATTCCTTCATCAGCTGAGGTTCAGATGCAACATCATACATTTTGAAGGTAAAAGAATGCTCATCTGTATTACGTGCAAATTACTTCTCGCCAGTTGATTTGCGCTTTGGTGAATGGAGTATTACATTGATTGGACTGGAGGCGTACAACAGCATCCCAATTATCACCAAGGCTAACAACAAACTGCATCTGGCTATTAATGGTGAAATAGACATTGCGGAAATAGAACCTGGTATATACGTTATCGGCGGTTTAAATGAAGTCTTAAGACAGTCTGGAAATGGTATTGACCTTCATGCAAACATCACTCCACTTAAACCTGAAATAAGGACTGTGAATGCAACGGTTGACTTCAACCAGAAAGATTCAATAGGATGCCTACTGGGTTTCACAGAAGAGCAGGTTTTGAAGAACGATCCTAGTAAATTTTACAAGTCAGGTCAGACTGTGGACATACTGCCTGCCAGCATAGTTCGAACTCCAATTTCAACACTGAATTTGAAAATCGTATTCTTCTACTTACAAGAATGAATCGGTTGCTCTCAGCCTCAACACATACCCCAATGTCTCCCTCCTCACCCACAGAAACACCAAGAAATGCAAAGAATATGTCTCAGACAACTGAATGCATCATGTTATGAAAAATAAATGTATAACAAATAAAAAAAAGTAAATGTGATAATAATTCCCCAGCCCACATAATTAGAACCACACTACATCACGTGAACAAAAACGATATTTTCTCTAACAGCCACAAGTTAATTAAAAAATAAAATAAATACACTTAAGTTCTTGCTGCGCCGACTCCATTTTTATTGCTGGAGGCTGTTGCTGCAATAGTCTCTCAGCCTTCAGCTGTCGATCTAGATCAGCCAACATCTCAGGGATGAAGGCTACAAAACAAAACAAAAAAAAACTATAATACCAGCTACGAAACAAAAATTCATCACACACCGAAAAGAACGGCAACGAACCGTTCCAAAGCTCAGTAGTACAGAGGTATGTGTCTAGTGACTAGGATCTAAACAAGCACTGTGAGGGATACTAAAATTACAGGGCATACACAGGTATATTGAATGGTTAGAACAATTGTCTTGCATGGTAGAGTGTCCTGACGAAGGCGTTTGCTGCTGCTGATGCTGTCGCTGGAATTTGAGCGCTTCATTTCTTTCCGAAAAAAAAAAAATGGCACAAGAACACACAATCAACCACACAGGCGAACTGACGAAGGCAGAATGAGAGCGACTGCAGCACGACGAGGGTTTATATAACCTCTACCCCTTCGACCCGCCATTTTACCCAGGGAATCAATAGGTATGCGGCATTCTACGCTACTCACAGATGACTGCTGGCCTGAGCACGCAGGGCAAGTTGGTGCTGGTCTGCCGGCCACTGTTTTCGCGCTCTGGTGGATCCGGCTGGGAAACCCCGCTTCCGATTGGAACTTCACTCTGTGGCAGCTGCGACCGTTGACGGACGTGGTGCCACTTTGCGGGTCATGAGTAGCAACCGTGCCTGGTGTAGCAAACTACTGTGATAGGGTATTCAACAGTATTTTTTACATGATGTAGGATCATCTTCAGAGTTTAGACATGGTGTATTTGCGCTCACTTGTTTTAGTTTCAGTTTATAAACAATATTCCCACATGATGTATTTTCGTATGTATTTGCTGTAATGTATTTCCGTTCCAGTGCATCTGGAAAGACAGTACAGTGTTTTGTGTGCGAGTGCAATTGAAATAAATTGTTTAAAGCGATATTTGCAAACGAATTAGGGCGTTAAACACTTTACCTTTTTTTTACACATCCAAATATTCCATAACAGTTGTGAAAGACTGGGAAGTTTCACAAGTGTGTCATGATATTTTTAGAGTCTGTGGTAAGAGTAGCGATATACATCGCAAATTTGAGGTAAACTGCTGTGCAATGATCATTTTGAAAGTGTATTTAGAGACATATTCAATTGGACTTAGTAACTCTTGAAGCAGCCCATGCTCAAAGACAAAGGTATTTCCCACAAAAGTGCACGAAATGTTTCAGGGGTGTTTTGATAAGTGTGCCACAATCTTCTTTTAGAGTTTGTATTCAAGTGTGGTAGTGGTGGTGTTCCTTAATAAAACATGTATTTACATCGCAGATTCTTTAAATATTCTTGAATCATCTGTAAAGCTTTTGATGTCTCTCTTTGTGCAGTCGTACATTTACTTCCTATGACATCTTTAAGTTATATATCTGACAGTATTCCGCATATTGCTCAAACACCAGTTTTAACCATTCCTGAAGCAGTCCATGTTCAATAACAAAACGATATCCATGCGCCAGGGATGGGAAGGAGGAAGGCTCAGGTTGTGATTCCAGCTGAATTAGCATAAGGGAAAACTGAAACGAATATAGATATATATACAGTGTAAAATGAAGTATTGAGTCATTGTTGGAAATACTGCCAGTGTGGGATGTTGTCGACCGAATATTTCAAACGGGGGAAGCATGTTGTACCATTGAGCCTCTTTTCTTCGCAATTGAAACCCTTGGACGAGTTAACAGGAAACGTCACAGCAAGGTGATACAAGAAGCATTAGAGATATGAGGAAGATGGGAGATAGCAGGACATTCTTTTGCAATAAACTGCATGTGGACTGGGTTGATGCTAGAAGATTCACTGCCAGGCTATAAAGTAGCGAAGTTACCACACATTCAAGCTTCAATGTCACAACCAGTGCTGCAACAACATTAACACAGTGAAAATGCGGAAGACAGACTGTAGGACTGACGACCTGATAACCACATCATCAATCCTCAAACTGTAGCTCTGCCTGCGTAATACAGAATGATATCCTATCAAAACAGGAGTCAGACGAGTCACTATAATTACTGCCTGTTTTAGTTATGTAGCGTCTGTCTATGCCTGCAGCTAGCTTTGAGAGGTACTCCATGCCAGCCATCTAGCTGAAGAGGGTTACCCAGTCTGCTACACTAGAGGCCACTTCTACTAGTTACATAGCTATGAGCTGTGGCTAAGTCTACATACCGTCAGGAGCTGAACTGTTTCTTTCCAGGTGGTGGGTCATCTGATGACTGACCTCTATCGACTGCAGGACACCTACATGGGGGTCAATGGTTCATACTTGAGCCTGAATTGCTGCCAAGCTCCTGCTAGCCTTGTGTAGGCACACTAAGGCACTGCTGGCTTCTCTTGGCCAGGCACAATCTGCAATTGTCAGCCATCAACGCTACTGATCACTCTGAGGTTCTTGCTTCATCACTGTGCACTCGAGTGTTTCGTGCTCTGAGCCAAGCATCTGCACCACGACTTCTGCAAAGGAAGGAATAGCAGCCTGACACTGCGCCTTGGCTCTGACGCTGTGCTTTTTCACATTCCAGAGTGCTTACTCTGCTGTGCTGCTGCCTGCTTAGTGCTGTGAGCTGACCATGTCGTCATAGGCTGTGCACTGAGTTCGGCAACCTCTCCACAACCAGAGCCAGTGTCTCACCCTGGCCGCTGCCTGTACATTAGATTAGATTTACTTTCATTCCAATTGATCCGTAGTGAGGAGGTCCTCCAGGAGGTAGAACATGTCAGGAAAACAACAATAAATGACAAATATTTACAACTCAAACAAATAAGCTAATGTACCATTCCACAGGTCCCAAGTGGAATGATCATCATTTTTTAATGGACATTATATGAACGAATCATTTTACAAATACTAATGCACTGAATTTAAAATATTTTTTTATTTATTTATAAGGTAATAAACGTGTAATACAACTACTATAATACTTATTTACAATGAACACATTACTGCACTGAAATTGGGCAGAAGTACACACACGCACGCACACACACACACACACACACACACACATACACACACACACACACACACACTTATTTACAATGAACACATTACTGCACTGAAATTGTGCAGAAGTTATATTGTACTTACATATATATATATATATATATATATATATATATATATATATATATATATATATATATACAAATCAGTTGGTTCTACTGAGAAATTAACCAATGGAGTAGGAGTTGGCCACCAATAAATCGTTTAGGCTTCTCTTAAACTGAATTTCATTAGTTATTAAGTTTTTTATGGCTGCTGGCAAGTTATTGAAATTGTGTGTTTCTGAATAAGTAAGGCTTTTTTGCCAGAAAGTTCACTTTCCTAATCACAAGCATGGTCACTCTTCAGTTTACCAACAGACTGTAGCTGAGGACTGGATAAGCTAAGGGCAGCTGCACCTCAGAGCCCCAGGGCATGTGTTTCCCACTGTGTGAAGACCATCAACTGTGCAGCTGTCAGACTATATGTGTTTTTCCTTGCGCCACATGTAAGCACGCCGTAGTCACCTAAGCAAATCATTCTTGGAGAATGTCTGAGCCAGAAATGAACTATCTCTTCATAATACAATATCTTCCAGGCTCATATCAACCTTATGCAAAAACAATTGTATTTTCTTCTCACTTAAATGTTTTTCGCCACTGTTGTGACATCGCTGGTGGGTAGGCTTAAACTGCTTACTCTTTTGCATTTTGTTAAGATAATGAAACCATACTACATTTCGTAAGCTAAAGTATCCAGTATGTTTAGATACATCTCGTCACTAACGAACATCAGTGTATACACCACCTGACCAAAAGCACCTGGACACACCAATGTAGAGTGGAATTGACTACTAGCTGACGTGAGGGGTTAGTATCAATTGAGGAGTGTTGTGCTGTCAGTAGAGAAGCAGTAATAGCAGAAAAGGTTGGGCAGAAGAGTTCATTGAATTCGAACATCGACTAATCATTGGATGTCACTGAGTAACAAATCCATCAAGGACATGTCAGGTTTTCTAAAGTTGCCCAAGTCCACTTTTTTTATATGACTGAGAAGTGGAAATACAGAGAAACAACCAATGGCTAAGCCAAGACCAGGAGGACCTGATGTACTGTTGGATGGGGATCGTCGAGCACTGCAGAGGGTGGTTGTAACAAACTGCATGAATTCGGCGGAAGGAATCAATGTGAGTTCTAAATTGCTACCAGCAGTCTAGCTAGGACAACGATTTTGCTTCTGGAATTAAAACGAATAGGTTACAATGGTGGAGCAGCTCCTCATAAGGTACAAGTTTCTGTAGTCGATGCTAAGCATCGTTTTGGGCCGTATAATGAGAGATGGAACTGAGCAGTAATCTCGCTATACTTTGTGGCAGTCCGATTGAATGGTTTGGAATTGCCACCCGTCTGAATAATGTTACTTGCTATAGTGTTTAGTGCCAGCAGTGAAGTGTGTAGGAGGTGGGTGTTACAGTATTAAGGTGTTTTTTTATTACAGTGTGGTCCCCTTATTGAGCTTGAGAAAATGCTAAAAGCTTAAGGATATGAATACATTTTACAGCACTGTGTACTGCATACAGTAGATGAACAGATCGGAGACAATGTCTGTTTGTATCAGTATGACAATGTGCCCTACGATAAGGCAGCACCTGTGAGGCAATGATTTCTGGGCAGCAACATTTCTGAAATGGAGGAGCCTGCCCAGAGTCGTGACCTCATAATGCATCTTTGGGACGAGTTAGAATATCGACTTCACTCTAGTGTTAAACATCACTACCTTCTCTGATTTCAGTTCTTGAGGAAGAATGTGCTTCCATTCTTCCACAGTCATTTAGACTTATCATTGAAGGTATCCCCAGAAGAGCCAAAGATGTCATAAAGGTGAAGATTGGACATATCCCGTATCAGTGTCCACTTATAGGTCTCTGGGTGCTTTTGTTCAGATAGTAAATACACAGTGTGGAGGTATAGTTGTTATTTGTTTATTTATTATTATAAATAGTTGTTTGTTTAAGTTCATTGCCAGCTACCCCATAAGAATGCAATGAATGCCTCCTGTCTTATCACAATGGCATATGAAGAAATAGCAAAACCTATGCCCAGCCAGAATACTCATGCTTGAACTTAAATTTCTTGAACAGAATGCAAATAATGGGAAGGGTTGTAATGGAAATTACAGTTCAAGATGAAATACTTCACATATTCTTTAGAAAATGCACCAATTCTTCCTCAGAACAACCTGATAAAAAATTATATCAAAATCTTAACATTCCATCAATTGATGGATGCAAAACAGTAAAAGTTAATAAAATGTTTGCTCATCTAAAACATCAACATTTATAAATGTCCAAATTCTGGTGGTGCTGCTACATGGTTTTTACAGTACAGAATGGAATGCATACAAAAATATTCAGAGCACTGGACTTGAACACGTCTGTTAAAATTATTTAATATCCCAACTTGATGTAACCATCAAAATCAAACTCGAACACACACATAGACATCAAAGCTTCTCAGAATATTTTGCACCACAGAATTATTCTAAGTGTATACAGTCAGGGCAACTCTCCAGAAGAATTTTCACAACATGTCACTGCCGGGCCTAAAACATTCTAAGACTGTAACTTTGTCACCTCCCACAAATCAGAGAATTGAGCAATGTGGACACAGTGTAGCTTCCTTGCTGGCTAACTCTCATGGCCAGATTCCCATACCTTACGCACATGGTGGGCATGGACCTCATACAAAACTCATGTTTAGTTTTGCATTTGCATAGACTTCATAGTGATCAGGCCTTCACCTGATGAAGCATTAAATCACATCCTACTATCCAACCTGAGCATCTAATAGCTTCCTGTAATCTTCCCTTTAACGAAAATCACTTGATTTCAACTCAGTGCGAAGTATATATCCCTAGTTACAAAACTGTGATCTATATGGATTTTTATAACTGTCAAAATTTTGATTTTATATCGTACACGAGATTCTCGAAAAATTCCGATGCCCCGTGAGTAAACTTGGCACAGATACTTTATCTGAAGTGCCTTACACAACGCCATTAATAATTCTGATTCCTCATCAAAATTGATACCACATAAACTACAGTTATGCGATAAAAAACGGAAATGAACATGAGTAACTAAAAACACTTCCCTGATCACACACACACACACACACACACACACACACACACACACACATATATATATATATATATATATATATATATATATATATATAATGGCTAACTAGACAGTCATACCAAATTTAATGTTAGTAGCTTTTAATCTGGAGTTGATTACAGCTTTAGTCAAATTTCGATAAAACACTAATAATTTCCGAAATATTGCTCACAAAAGCATGAAAGCAGCTTTCCTAAAAAGTTATCCAGGAAGTTCATTATAAGAACAAGTAAGCCATGGATAACTAAGTAGATTAAAATCTTTTGTATGAGGTACAGAGAAAGCTATATTAAGTTTAGAACAAATGGAGCTCTCATATTATTTGAGTTCTGGAAAAAATACAGTAATTGTTTCAGGAATGTCATTAAAATGTCAATAAATATGCACATCCTGACAGAAATTAGTAACACAGATAATAAGATTAAAATTATATGGGATATTGTGAAGCAGGTGGCAGGACAACTGCTCGGTGCACAAGATACCATCACAATTAAACTAAGTGACAAATTTGTGACAAATAATTGGTAAGTTGTGAGTATTTTTAACAGTTGTTTTGTAAATGTATCAGTGAGAGTGGGATGAAATTGCTCAGTTGAAGAAACAATAGAATGTATTAAAAATGCCATTCCACAAGACTTTAAGCAACTACAAATAGCATCAACATCCTTCACTGAAATTTTTTATCATCATTCATGAAAGTGGCGAGATTGGGCTGAGCAAAGGTTGGGAATTTGTATGGGCGCTGATAACCGCGCAGTTGAGCACCCCACAAAACCAAACCTCATCATCAACTCATTCACTGAAAATAGTACAATTATAAAAGTTATAAGAAAATATAAGCTCACATAGTGATGGTGTTGTTATAATTTCAAACAGAATTGTGAAGAGTAGTTCTTAGTGATATATGTGTCCATTACTGGCTACAATCTTTCTCTAGGCAAATTGAAATATGCTTCTGTTAAACGTCTGTATGAGACAGATGACAAGAAACGCTTAAATAATTATTGTCCGGTTTCCATGCTACCATATTTTCCCAAAATATTCGAAAAATGTACTTAGTACACCACAGTTTGGATTCCAAAATGCCTGCTCAAGTGAGAATGTTATTCATAAATTCGCTCACCAGATATTACAAATTTTAAAACTAAAAAGTCGCCACTTGTAATTTTTTGTATTCTTTCTGAAGCTTTTCATTGCATAGATAATGTTATTCTCCCAGAAAAACTTCAGCTTTATGGAATTAGTGGTTTACAAATGACTGATCTGAATCCTACACAAAAAATGCAAAGCAAAAAGCTGTGCTAAATAATTCAAACAATGCTGTAAGTAGGAAAAATTTTACTAACTGGGGAGAAAACATGAAGGCAGCCCCACAAGATTCTATTTTGGGTCCATTCCTATTCTTGACATGTGTGAATGACCTACTTAATATTTATCAAGAAGAATTGGTACCTTTGCAATTGATAATAGCATTACAATAAATCTCAATGAAGAGGAAGTAAAGGAGGAGGTTGTAAATTACATTTTTCAGAGAGTTATTAAGTGGTTTTCGGAAAATATGCTCTCCCAAAGTTTGATAAAATTACGAATATTCAATTCTGTACAACAAATAGAGTAATAGCAAACAACTGATGTACCACATGAACAGCAGTCAGTAAACAGGGCAGAATGTTCTACATTTTGTATATACATTGATTAATATTTCAACTAAAAGGAACTTATTACTGTGCTGTTCAAACAATGAATTTCAGATACTTTTTCTCGCCATTTAATCTTGGAAACAAACGAATCAACTTCTAAACATATTTCGCATATACTCATGTATTAATGTATTATTGAATAATTTTCTGGGATAACTCATCACTGAACAAGAAAGTATTGATTGTACTAAAGGGAGCAGTAAGAATAATACGTAAGCTTCATCTGTAGTCATTTGGTAGGTACCTCTTCAAGGATCTAGGCATTTTAACTGCACCATCACAATATATACATATTCACTAATGGAATTCATCATTCAAGAAAAGGGCTCTTCATACCTACAACACTAAAGAAAAAATCTTTCTTGTCCATTGTTAAAGCTGTCAGTGGCACAGAAAGGAGTTCAATATATGGCAACAAATATTTTTGATTACTTGTCCAGTGACATAAAATGTTTTATAGGTACCAAAGTAAGTTTTAAATATAACCTAAAATCATATCTTCTTGACAACTTCTTCAGCTCAATAGACTAATTACATTTAAAAACCGGTATACTGTAATAAAAATCTTGTTTTTAAGTGTAGTTGTATGAGTAGTGCTAAAAAGTAATAAGTTTTTTATTTTAAAACCAATCATCATTTCAATTAAAAAATCGTTCAAATTATCTGTGGAGCTTGTAGTTCTTTAACTAACTAAACTCTGGATTCTTGGATTTTTTAGGCATCCTAAACACAAAACTCATAATCGAAATCATCAAGGTAAGGCTTCATTTTTCCTGCCAATTTCTGTGTTATTATTCTTTCATGATTGGTTTTGGGCAATGTCTCTGATCTACAGCTCTGTTAAACAATGAAAATAAAATCCCATTATTACAATATTACAATGCTAAAAAGTTTTTCTGTCTTGTCACAATACAAAAGTTGTATAACATACCACTTCTTGTAGTTACAGGGTATCCCGTCTTAATGGAACTATCAGTTTCTCCACCACATACTAAAGCTGAACTTACATTTTATCACATTATATTAAGATTTAAGACAGTTTATAGGCGCAAAATGCCTGTAATGTTAATGAGTGCCATCTACAATTTTTAAAGGAATTATTATACAACACTAAGTAATTTAGACATAAAACATTTCAAAGTGTCAAATATAAAATATTAAGGACGATTTCCTGTATTTACAGTCGTGGTTTTTAAAGAGAAATGCTTATAAAATTTTAAAATCTGTCCTTTCTTTTTCCCATTAAACCATTGTAGAGGGAACTGCGTAAGTGCCAGGCTGAAAGTAGAGGCTTTCTCCATTCTGTAGTATTTTACACTGCCAGTGCATGTTAGGCTGCTGCAGAGGATGTGTGGTAGAGTGCCCTATCCTATCTCAACACAATGAGGTGCTGAAGGCTAAAACAAGTCTTCGAAAATTTCATAATAATTAGATGCACAAAACCACTTTGTTCACTCAGCAGTTCTCCCGGGGGGGTTTTAGCCAGTGGGCAAGAATCTCAGGTTCCTCCAAAACATTCAAATAAAAACTTTTTAGAGCTCTGTGTAGAATCTCCATCTGTTCCCTTTTGTATGAAGTTTATGTTTACTGCATCTTACATTCACACCAAATGCTGTCCTACAATGTTCTTTGTAATGAATCTCAAGGTTTCACACAGTTTGGCTTATAAATATTTATTGCATTCTGCATATTTGGTCTTATATATCCTGGAATTATTATATTCGTTCTTTTTGGCCATACTGGTTTTATATCTCAGTCTATGTCCAGACTGCCCTTCATTGCAGTATGCTGCAACTACAGTATCTGGAAAAAAATTGGCAATTCTTTCTGACACTCGCTCTTTTTATGCCAAAGTGACAAATTTCTTCTTAACTTTTACCTTTGTACTTTCATAATTTGTGTTAGGGATTTTGTTTCTGATTTTTTTTATTGTCTTGACACATATTGTGTCCTATATCTACCTGCTACTGCTACTTGTTTAATAACCCCTAACTACCAAGTGGGGTAGTGTAGTTGTTAGCTCATTGGACTCGCATTTGGGAGGATTATGGTTCAAACCCGCATCTGGTACCCTGATTTAGGTTTTCCATTATTTCTGTATATGGCTTAAGGCAAATACCATGATGGTACCTTGGAAAGGGCAGGGCCGCTTTCGTCCTCCATCCTTCGCTAATCCAAGCTTGTACTCTGTCTCTAAGGACCTCATTGTCGACCAAACGTCAAACACTAAACTCCTCCTCCTCCAGTAACCCCTAATTCTGTTTGTAATCGATCTATTGTGAGGGCTCTGTTGTACATGGCACAAAAGTAAGCTCTTTCTGTCACGCTGTATAATGTGAAGCCTCTCTTAAAATACGATCTGAGCTAATGTCTTTTGCGAAGACAAGAGTATCAGAACACAGAAAGGAAGCCACTCCCTCAGCACTACGGAAGCTCTTTCACCTCTCTTAACTTGGTGCCACAAACAGGCGCTTGTGTGGCTTATGCCTTAAACTGGTCCTGAATATGACAGGTCATCACAGAATGCATTCTCAGTAACCAGAAAATATTTTATAGGCAGTGACATTGCGAGTAACTGCTCGTTGCTCAGCTGCAATAGGCAGACATTCCATACTACTGTCCAAACAGCCCTCATATCCCCACAAGAGGAGCACATTATTGCCAACTAGAACTCTAATTAACACAATTTTTACCAAATTCGCTGGTTTTTCACGTTTATTTCAGCACCAAATGTAGTGACTTTCAACGGTTTAAATGCATGTTAACTTAATGACACCTTCCTTTTCCTTTTATTCACAGAAGATGACCTTCCAAGATATATTTTTGGTACTACAAGGTAATACATAACATCATGAAAACTTGCACACAGCTAACTTTCAAACATCGTCCTACATTTCGAAGATATAACTCAAAAATTTTTAACTGTGAACACATGCAAATCTTTCCCCACCGAAATACTCACATAATGTATAAACTTTTGCCTTCACACAGGACGAAACACATACGTTACAAGTAAGTTTTACGTAAAAGCGCATGTCATAGCACTATAGAACTCTATGGACTATGGTTTCATCCTGTGGTCCTTCACAAACAGACTGAAAGACATGTTCCAGCACACACAGTAGCATTTCCAGAATCTCACCCCCAAAAGTGTCCATTTTCTGTGTCTTTTAAATTAGGTGTAATTTCTTGTAAGCCATTTTCAGGTCCCTAATGTACCTGTCGTACCACAAAAAAGTCATGTAATGGAATAACTAGTGCCCCTCTGATGATGGAATGATAGTGGTGACATATGTTTGGGTGAGAAGAAAACAAAATTGTGTGTTTATGTGAGGAGTCTTGCAGCCTTTCAATATTGGTCAAGTAGTTACAGATGATTTTATTAACACACTGAGTTCTCTGTTCTTATAATGATTTTTTAAGTCATCATTATTGTGACTTTGATGCAATCTGCTAGGAATTCCTCTCCAGCATGGAATAGCACTTTCACCCAGCAACCTTTACTATTTGTTGAGGGTATTCCAATCTCTTCCCCAGTGGTCTCACACCTAGTGAGTACGTGGATGGCGACAACAGGACCCTGAGCTGAGTCCTGGCATTCCTTCCACTTATTTATGCCAGGCTCCTCCCTTTTATCTTTCCTATCTGGCCATCCTCGGCCAACTCTTGTTCATTTACTACCCTGACGCTATTGGGTATCAAGCTAGGGGTCTTTCATTTTCCAACCTATATTTATCATGCATAGGTGGCGTCTGTACTCAAGAGCAGCAGCCTGCCAAACGTGTCTGTACCCCATGTTAGGGGCGGCCTGGAAATGTACATCGCCAATCAGTCCTGAAGCAAGCATGGCGATTATGCTTCTCACCTCTGAGTCATTAAGTGTGACAGTAAGGTAAAATGTTCCGGAGTTAAAATAGCCCTACGTTCGAATCTCCAGGTGGGAGCTGCTTTAGTGTCACAAAATCCTAAGTCTACAAAACGAGAGAAGCAACGCCTTCAAATATGTACATACAATTGTCATACGCTAGTGGGAGATGACAGATTAATGGAAATAGAAGAGGAACTAGAGAAACTTAACTGGGTTTAAGTGAAGTGCGTCGTAAAGGTGAAAACAGCTTTCGCTTGAATTCAGGGAATCTCTTATACAACTCTGGAGAAGCAAATGGAAAACTAAATGGAGGTGGATTTTTAGTAAACATAACCATTGTCGACAAGATAACAGTATTAGAAGGAATTTCAAGCAGAACTGCACGCTTGATCCTAAAATATCAGACAGATATAAGATCCAAATAGTTCAAACATATACACATATGTCTACTCACTGAGATGAAGTGAAGAATCTTCCTACGAATGTCTGAAGAAATCCATGAGAAAAGCAGACACTGTTTTTATAAATTCATAATTGGAGACTTAACTGGCAAAGTAGGAACACACAAAGAATGTGATTCAGTTGTTGGCAAATATGGAATAGACAAAAGAAATGATAGAGGTGAGAGATTGGTACAATTTGTAGAATGCATGAAAACACCTATTATGAATACGTTTTTCAAGAAGCATCCAAGTCGCAAATGGACTTGGAGGAGTTCTAACTTTGAAGTGAAAAACGAGATAGACTTCACTTTCAGCAGTAGGCCTCAGGTTTAAGACAAGCAGTGATCATCGATTAGTAAGAGCAAGATTTAAATTTAATACAAAATATGAAAGATTAAAAGTAATTAAGCGAAAAAGTAAAATTTTGAATGTTAAAAATCATGAAAAACGGAAAGAGGAGTTTCAAGAAAGAATTCAGAGAAAATTGAAGGAATGTGAAGCAGAAGAAGTATCAAAAGTACTAATAATGACAGCTGAAGAAGTGGGTGGATTATGTAAATCTCAAAACCAACCCAAGAAACTGAAAAATAAAACAACAGGTTTGATGAGCAGGAGAAGAAGAATGAAAGTTGATACAAAGATAAGATGGAATATGCAGAGCTGTGCAAAGCTCTGAGAAAAAGCATGAAAGACAACATCAAGAAGTATGAAGAAGAAACACTAAAAGCCAGTCTTGAGAATAAATTTAGTTTAAAGAAAGCCAAGCGAATGCTTACGATTGGAAGGAATCAGCTAATAGCATTAGACACAGATCAAGGCTGAATTACAGAGGAGGAAAAATACTTGAATGTATTGGAAATATCTATACTAACCTACACAGCAAAATCAATGATGATACCTTGATCCTAGACGAATTGGATGCTTCTGTCTGCCAAATTCCAGAAATACTCCCATCAGAGGTCAAACATGCAATAGACAGTATGAAAAAAGGGGCTGCTCCAGGTAGTGATGACCTCCCAGTCGATGCTCTAAAGCTGATGGATGAGGAATCCATAAAGCATTTAGCTAAGATATTTTCAGGTTGTTTGCATTGTGGAGCATTAGCAAGGTACTGGAATAAAGCCAAGATAATTCTAATACGTAAGAAAGGTAGAATCAAAGATAAGAAGAACTATTGCCCTATCAACTTACTCTCCACAGTGCACAAAGTTTTCACTAGGATCTTGACTACCAGATTGAGCACTACACTCGAGCAGGCTAAACCCATTGAGCCAGCCGGTTTCCAATCAGAATTTAGCACAGTTGACCATACCTTCACGCTATAGGAAATAATTAGTAGAACAAACGAGTACCATCTATTCCTTTGCCTTGCTTTTATAGACTTTGAAAAGGTCTTTGATTCGATCAGTTACCCAGCTATGTTTGCAGCTCTAAAAGAACAAGGAATAGAACAGGACTATATCAAAATTATGCATAATATTTACAAAACCTCCACAGCCTTTGTGAGTATTGCCGAAGATACTGATGAATTTCCCATTGAAAAGAGTGTAAAGAAAGGTGATTCTATGTCTCCCAAACTATTTTCAGTCGTCTTAGAAAAAGCCATGTCGAAATTGAATTGGGTAGAAAAGTTCTCGGAAAAAGACTGAACAACTTGAGGTTTGCAGATGATATTGTCCTATTTGCAAATGGCATAGAAGAACTTCAAGTTTTGGTTAACGAACTTGCATTAGTGTGCTCTGAAGTTGGACTGAAAATGAGCATTCATAAAAACAAGATAATGATCAATGAATGGACACCTGAGGGAAGTGTATCAGTTGGTAGTACGCAGCTCCAAAGAGTCACAGAATATATCTATCTGAGTCAACAGATAAACATGAAGTGAGATTTAAAACCAGAAATATTTCGATGAATTAAATTGGGCTGGAAAGCTTATGAGAGGAACTACTCAATTTTGAAATCTAAGATGTCGATTGAGTTGAAGAAATCTATTTTTGACCAATGCATATTGACAGTAATAACTTATGGCTGTGAAACATGGACATTAAATGAGTTCATTGTTAGGAAGCTAACAGTAGCCCAAAGAGGAATGGACAGATCAATGTTGGGTTTCACGAAAAAAGACAGGAAGAGATCAGTTGAATAAGACGAACAATGAAGGCCACCGACATAATGGAAAGAGTGAATACATTGAAATGGCAGTGGGCTGGTCATGTTGCCCAAACAAAAGATGGTAGATGGTCTAAACTGAACTGCAGCTCCATTTACCAAAAAAGACTTAGAGGAAGACCACCAGACAGATGGGACAGAGATATAAGGAAGACAATGGGACTCAATTGGCAACAGGAAGTTCAAGATCAGAAGAAATGGAAGATCTTACTGGTATGCTTTGTTACAAGCCGACTCAAAGAGGCCATATCATTAAGTGATAACTGGCTGATGATGATGATTCCAATCTCTGTCCTCCCGTACAGGTCTTTATCCTCTACAGGCCCCTTAGGTACGTTATTATGGGAGTTATTCCCTCATGTCTTAACTTGTGTAGTTCCATCCTGTCCTTTATTTTTGTCAGTGCCTTTCATTTGGTCCTTTCTTTTCCAGTTCTGCAGAGAACCTCCCCATCCCTTATCTCATCAGTCCTCTTAATTTTCGACATCCTTCCACAGCATCACATCTCAAATGATTCGTTTCTCTTCTTTTTCAGTTTTCCCATAGTCCATGATTCACTACCATACAATGTTGTGCTCCATATGCACATTCTCAGAAATTTCTTCCTCAAATTAAGGCTTATATTTGACACCAGTAGATTTTTTTAAAACACAAATGTCCTCTTTGCCTATGCTAGTCTGCTTTTTATTTCGTCCTTGCATCGTCTGTTACGAATTATTTTGCTTTCGAGGTAGCAGAATTCTTAAAGTTCATCTACTTCATGACCACCAGTTCTGATGCTACGTTTCTCGCTATTCTCGTTTCTGTTGCTTCTCATTATTGTTGTCTTTCTTCAGTCTATTGTAGTCCATATTCTGTACTCACTAGACTGTTCATTCCATTAAACAGGTCCTGTAATTCTTCTTCATTTTCACTTAGGATAGGAATGTTCTCAAAGAACCTTAGCACTGATATCCTTTCACACTGAGCTCTTATCGCACTCTTGAACCTACCTTTTATTACTGTGGTTGCTTCATAGAATTAATATAGATTGAACGATAGTAGAGAAAGATTGTATTCTTGTCTTATATCCCCTTTAATCTGAGCTCTTCCTTCTTGGTGTTCCTTTGTTATTGTACCCTCTTGGTTGTTACACGTATTCCATATTACCCATTTTTCCATATAGCTTACACCTATTTTTTCTGAGAATTTCGAACATATTGCTTCATGTTACATTTTTAATACTTTTTCTAGGCCGAAAAATCCTATGAACGAGTCTCGGTTTCTCTTACTTACTGCTTCCATTATCAAGCACATCAGATGTGCCTATTTGCCACCTTTACCTCTAAAGCCAAACTGATCTTCATCTAACAGATCCTCAATTTTCTTTTCCATTTTTCTGTACATTATTCTTGTCACCAAACTGGATGCATGAACTGTTAAGCTGATTGCGCCATAGATACTTATCTTCCCTTCCTATCTTCAGAATTGTGTTGATATTTTTCCAAAAGTTTGATGGTATGTCTCCTCTCTGACGGATCCCATGCACACCGATTTGAATAGTTGTTTAGTTAGCACTTTTCCCAATGATTTTAGAAATTTCAAAGGAAAACCATGCCTTCTGCCTTATTTCGTATCTTCCAAAGCTCAATACATTCTGACTCTAATACCGTATCGCCTATATCTTTCATATCAACTCCCATTTCTTCTTCCATCACATCATCAGATAAGTCTTCTCCTATTGTGCAGGTCTTCAGTATACTCATTCGACCTATCTGCTTTCCAGAGGCTGCTCGTTCTAAAGGGTAATTTTCAGCTTTATATCAAACAGTTCAAGTATGACATGACCTGGTTTAGTGTGACTGCCAAAAACTCTGTCGTCAGACCCAGTTTTCTCTCTTGCAGTCACACACAAAGTGTATCATTCTGCAGTGACAAACCAGTTTTTCTTTCCCCATCCCATTAATACAAAGCCAAGAGCCAATGCTAGGCCCTTAGCCCCAAACTGCCTCCATACTCCTGGCATGCAGTCACAGTGAAACGACCATCAGTTTCCCCTTCTCCATCTCACCCCTCGATGAAGCATAGTTGTGGGCCAGCAAGCATGGACACCAATGGATGGGTCACCACATGTGTACCCCTATTTTGCCACACCCCAGCTATGCCATGGGGCAAATGGCAGACAGCCCTTGCTCCCCCCACACCTCCAGCTCCTAAAACTGCAGTCGCAGTGATGTGACCCAGCTGATTCCCTTTCTCACCTTGGCTCTCGCCCTAGTCCAGCTTAGTGCCAGCTCAAGTCGACCCATCAGAAGAATCAACTCACCCATAACCCTCTTACCCCACATATTAGCGAACCCCACTGCCCTGCTGCATTCCCACTCTCCTCTCCTTACTCGCCTGCCCACAAGTCTTCGCAATATTTGAGACCAACCACCTTGGGTCTGCAGTGCCTATCTACAGTTACTGTCAAGTGCCTTATGGCATTATTTCCCCCCCCCCTCACTGCCATGGGAAACGTGGAAAACAGTGAACGAGGCCACCTCTCAAAAGTATCTCATATTCCGGAGCTTGTACAGTGATTTTAAAATAGATTGTTTGCTTAAAACGCCCTTTCATTTATTAAGTAAGGAAGAGAAGCTGGAAATCAAGTGGTTAGGCACATATGAACGAAAAAATTTCTTGATGTCTCAACTCGATGGAAAGAAGAAGAGAACTTTCTGCAACACATGGTTCTGCGAAAAGCCTTAGATAACAGTGAGGAAATAAAAAGTATTCTGTTTTTATTGTGTGTTATTTTGTGGTGAAGGATTGTGGACAACAGTCTGCTGTAAGGATCTAAAGTATTTAAGTGAATGAATTAAGAAACCTGAAGAAAGTGGAATATATTCAGGAAATGCTTGTAAATACAAAATGTTTAGTGTAAGTGTCATTGCTGCTCAGACTGATTCCGCATATACAATGTTAGTTCAGAAACATGATGAATTAGTTATGAAGAACAGACAGATATTAAACATAATAGTAGAGTGCTTAATGTTTTGTGTAACTCTTGATTTAACACTAAGGTCTCAGAATGAGAAACAGGAGTCAGAAAACCCTGGCAATTTCTTAGATTTTTTATCTGTTCTGGTAAATCTTGACATCATGTTACATGACCACTTAAGCAGTTCTAGTACTTCCATATGTAAATAAACGTTACACAAGATACAAAATGAACTTTTAGACTGTATGTACCAAGTTTATACAGAAAAACTCATTAAAGATACTAATGCTGCCACTTTCGTTTCTGTGCAGGCAAATGAAACAACAGATATTATGTGCAGAATTCAATTTATCATTATACTGCAGTATTATAAGAGGAAGAAAGCTGTTGAAATATTCCTTTCCTTTGAAAATGTTAACGATAGGACAGCATGTGAGCTTAGTGAGATTCTAAAAAGAAGTCTGGAACCTTTCGGTTATCAAGGAAAATTCATTGCTCAGATATATGATGGCGCCCCAATAGCGAGTGGCATTTATGGTGGTGTACAGACTTTGCTGCATAGTACTTTCTCATATGCCACGTATTTCCACTGTTATGGGCACCAAACTAATTTGGTCATTCAGTCTGCTTGTAGTAAAAACATAAAGTGTGTTAGGTTGTTCTTCGCAAATATTTCTCGATTTACAACGTTTTTCTCTCCATTGCCTAAGTGAAGTGATTTGTTACAGACATCTGGAACAAGAGAATTCCTTCAGTCTCTTCAACTAGATGGAACTTCCAGTTTCATGTAATAACTAATTTCCAAGAAAACATATTACACTTATTGGAATATTTTGAAAATATTGAGGAAGAAGAGTCTTATGACTGTATTGCAACAAAATAAGCGCTTACTATCTTTTTATCTGGGTCCATCCAAGAAAAATGAACATGAGCTGCCACTGTTGCTTCCTCCTTTGTGTTTAATAGTGAAATTCCCATTGCACTCTTAATGTTAATGGCCTTGACTTTAATTTTACTGAAGGATGTTTTGACTTTTCTACATGGTGAATCAGTTCCTTCAGTGATTATTTCTTTTTCATTTCGTGCATATGTTTCCTCCAGCCATTATGCCTCAACTTCCCTGTAACTACTACTTATTTTTTTCTTAAGTGACTTATATCGTTGAATTCCTTTATAAAATTATCATATGACTCAAAAAGTAACCTTGAAAATCTTTCCATCATTATGAGTTTTTTTCAGTAGTTTTTCCCATTTGTGTTCTCTTTCAGGAAGATCACACAGTGGCTATCGATAATTTGTAATGGGTGGTTGTAATTATAGTGTATCTACTCACTGAGGTTCAGTGTGGGCTGTAATTATAGTATGTCAGCGAAACTTGGTAGATATTCTAATGCATTAATGTGGAACCGATTTACACTGGAAAAAAATTAGAATTTTGGCCACCAGGCTCAAATCTGGCTCTGTGATTGCAAGAAGGAGTGTAGAAATGTTTCCATGTGTGATGGATTAGGAACAGGATGTGGGCAGAAAAGGTAAAACAACTGAGAACAACACAATGTTGATTTTACTATTAGTAGCCACTTACACAGTTTGTCCAATATGAGCACTGTAGACTTCAATGAGATGCTGTAAGCGGCATATTTGCATCTGGTGGTCAAAATTGAAACAAATTTTTCCCATTTGAAATCTGTTCCACATTATCACGTTAGCATATCCACTAAGTGTCATATGATAACTACAGCCCACAACGCATCTCTGCGAGTAGTAGCACTTAAATTAGGACTATCGAGTATTTTTAACAGCTGATTTCGTGTTCTTTGTGCCTCAGATGACTAAATCAGTAAGTTTACATTCATCATTTTTCACAGCTACTGCGTCCTTGATACTGGCACATAAAAGTGCACACAAAATAACCAGGCCTGTACCTGCACCGATAGTGTAGAGGGGAGGGGACAACAGTGGTGGTAGGGCTTCCACTGTAGGCAGCCACCACATGTGGGGCTCAACATCTGAAGGTCTGTAATAAGAAGAACTTGTAAGCTACAGTTAATGTGTCTGTAAATGACGGTATTAATGCATTACACCAGTACGACCAGTAATCTGAGAAGTCAACCTCTTATTATTAAAAACACAATGGATTACAGGATTAAGCTGAAGCTGCAACAGAGGTAGCAATTTATTTTCCTCTGACTTATAAACCTGCTTTCTTTCTCTTGTTCCTGTGTTAAAATTAGCTTGTTCTGCCAAAATGCAACAGGTTTGTACAATTTAACCTCACCATCATGTTAGTGCAGTTCCAGTTGTGAGAGAATCCTGACGAAAATATGTTATCAAACAAGCAATCGAGGACATGTCAGATCAATAAGTCAAAACATTGAAGGTGTCAATTTTTCACTTACGTTGTTGCAGATAAATACCAATTCTCATTTTACCAGCTATCGAGAGCTCTTAAAATAATTACATTATTTCGTTGAAAAATCTATAGTTACTCGTATATTGTGGTTGATAAGGAAGTTTCTCATGTTAACCATCTGCCAAAATATTCTCTGCTTTTTGTGCCATCATTTGCCAAACACTCGTTTCGATATCTCGATCTGTTTATGAGCTATGAGGGATGTTATGAATATTTCACTTTCATTCTATTGTTTGTGCATGTGAGTGGGAATGAGTGCACTACAGACAATACATTTTCTCGAGATTGGAGATAGATATAGATATCTTCTCAAGTTTGAAGAAAAACTGAATATATTAGTTATATGCATTCAAGGATTACTCACAGCGACTCCTATTTTCCATTGCAAACTATTCGTATTTCTTGCAGTAGATTAATTAATGCCAGACTACCACAGTAATGATAACCATTAACGAAATGATGGGCAGTTCATCATGAAACTGACTAATGAATCTGTGTAACGCAAGAAAATCAAATTTTTTACCGAAGCCTTTCCTTAAAAGCCTTTGAACAAGATTGCAGAGCAGCTGTCATGCGTACACCTCGTTCATGCTCTGTAATGAGTGGGTAAACGGCACATCGAAACTGGCTGAGAATGTTTCATTCATAACGAAAGGGTCCCACAACTTCTTGTGAGTACGTCACTAAGGCCTACAGCTAACTTAGGTTGCCACCCCTTCAGAACAGAGGGGTGGACCCTTCCCCCCCCCCAAACCAGCAGCAGTGAGAACGAGGATGAGTTTCTGCATGAGGGCCAAGTTATCTTGCGCAAGGTCTAACGGGATCATGTGTATCATGAATGGCATTTTCAATTCAATTTTTATTATCACATAACATGCCTTATACAATCAAAGATTGTGACATAGGTGACTTGTCTGTTTTACACTATAGATAATAATACTAAAAATAGACAATAAACTAATAATACACTCCTGGAAATGGAAAAAAGAACACATTGACACCGGTGTGTCAGACCCACCATACTTGCTCCGGACACTGCGAGAGGGCTGTACAAGCAATGATCACACGCACGGCACAGCGAACACACCAGGAACCGCGGTGTTGGCCGTCGAATGGCGCTAGCTGCGCAGCATTTGTGCACCGCCGCCGTCAGTGTCAGCCAGTTTGCTGTGGCATACGGAGCTCCATCGCAGTCTTTAACACTGGTAGCATGCCGCGACAGCGTGGACGTGAACCGTATGTGCAGTTGACGGACTTTGAGCGAGGGCGTATAGTGGGCATGCGGGAGGCCGGGTGGACGTACCGCCGAATTGCTCAACACGTGGGGCGTGAGGTCTCCACAGTACATCGATGTTGTCGCCAGTGGTCGGCGGAAGGTGCACGTGCCCGTCGACCTGGGACCGGACCGCAGCGATGCACGGATGCCCGCGAAGACCATAGGATCCTACGCAGTGCCGTAGGGGACCGCACCGCCACTTCCCAGCAAATTAGGGACACTGTTGCTCCTGGGGTATCGGCGAGGACCATTCGCAACCGTCTCCATGAAGCTGGGCTACGGTCCCGCACACCGTTAGGCCGTCTTCCGCTCACGCCCCAACATCGTGCAGCCCGCCTCCAGTGGTGTCGCGACAGGCGTGAATGGAGGGACGAATGGAGACGTGTCGTCTTCAGCGATGAGAGTCGCTTCTGCCTTGGTGCCAATGATGGTCGTATGCGTGTTTGGCGCCGTGCAGGTGAGCGCCACAATCAGGACTGCATACGACCGAGGCACACAGGGCCAACACCCAGCATCATGGTGTGGGGAGTGATCTCCTACACTGGCCGTACACCACTGGTGATCGTCGAGGGGACACTGAATAGTGCACGGTACATCCAAACCGTCATCGAACCCATCGTTCTACCATTCCTAGACCGGCAAGGGAACTTGCTGTTCCAACAGGACAATGCACGTACACATGTATCCAGTGCCACCCAACGTGCTCTAGAAGGTGTAAGTCAACTACCCTGGCCAGCAAGATCTCCGGATCTGTCCCCCATTGAGCATGTTTGGGACTGGATGAAGCGTCGTCTCACGCGGTCTGCACGTCCAGCACGAACGCTGGTCCAACTGAGGCGCCAGGTGGGAATGGCATGGCAAGCCGTTCCACAGGACTACATCCAGCATCTCTACGATTGTCTCCATGGGAGAACAGCAGCCTGCATTGCTGCGAAAGGTGGATATACACTGTACTAGTGCCGACATTGTGCATGCTCTGTTGCCTGTGTCTTTGTGCCTGTGGTTCTGTCAGTGTGATCATGTGATGTATCTGACCCCAGGAATGTGTCAATAAAGTTTCCCCTTCCTGGGACAATGAATTCACGGTGTTCTTATTTCAATTTCCAGGAGTGTATATATGGTATAACATCATCAAAGAGGTATTTTAATTACAATTATTATGCATTGTTGCCATTCATGAAATCTTCTACAATATAGTAACATTTATCTTTCAGATATTTTTCCAGGTCTCTTTTGGTACCTTTTAAATTTGGGTCATCCATATCTTTCCATATTTTATTTACAAATTTCATGCCCATATCGTATGGGGTTTTTTCATATGATTTTAAACGATGGGTAGGTAACATGTAGCTCGTTCTATATCTAGTATCATATCGATGAAAGAAGAAGTTGCCCTCAAAAAGTTGTGGGTTTCTTTTCGTGAATGTGAGAGTTTCATAGATGTATGTGCTTGGAATGCCCATTATATCTAGTTTTACAAATAAAGGTTTACAATGTTGCTTTGGTTTTGCTCCCACCATTGCTCGGATGATTCTTATATGTAGTCTAAAGGCTCTAAGTAAATTTGTTTTTTCAGACCCCCAGAAAATTATACTATAACTAATGACTGAAACAAAATATGCATTATATACAGTTTTTCTTACAGCTAAATCAGTAATACTATACAAGATATTCACAATATATACAAGGCTATTCAGTCGACCCAGTATGTTGTACACATGGTGACTCCATAACAGGTTTTTATTGACTAATACGCCAAGGAATTTGACACAGTCTACAGTCTCTAATTTTTTGTCCATATACCTTATTTCACTTATAGACTGTGCAGATTGTTTTGTGGTGAAATGAACAATTTCTGTTTTTGTAAAATTTAATGTCAAGTTATTGTTTTTACCCATGCCTCCACTTCCCCAAGTGTTTGTTCAATATGACGAATTAGGTCTACCTCATTTTTACAACAGACTACAGCTGTTGAGTCATCTGCATAGAGGATAGTATCAGACTGGACCTGACATGGCATATCATTAATATAACACAGAAAAAGCAGTAGCCCTAAAATTGAACCTTGTGGAACACCTAATTGAGTGTGTTTCCAGCCAGAGAGAAATTTCTTGCCATTGATTTTAATAAGTACTCTTTGTTTTCTGTTTGCCAAGTATGATGACATCCAGCTAAGAGATTTGCCTTGAAAACCATATCGTGCCAATTTTTGGAGAAGCAGGTCATGATTTACTGTGTCGAAGGCTTTGGACAGGTCACAAAAGATGTCTGACACACACATTTTATCATCGAGGCATCTGCTGACTTTTGTGACTAATTCATTCATGTGGCTCAGAAATAATACGTGCACACAGCCGAAATAACGTAATGTGCTTTCGTCTTCTCTTATGGTCCCTATTTCTGTCAAAGGAAACTATTTATTTTCACGTAAGAGAAAAGCAGCCAGAACAGCTACATGTTTTTATTTTATGGGATTAAAATATTCGAAAACATTCAAGAAGTTCTAAGAGTAACACCTGTCTTGTTATTTGAGGTCTGCTTTTAGTAAGGCAGATATAAATTTCTCCTCATAAGTACTTCGAGAAGGCAGAATCATCGTCTAACAACATTCATTTCTCGATACCTGCCGAATCTTACGACTTTCTGGATCCCCAGATAGCCACAAACATTTGGTGCATTCTTCTCCCTCTTACAGCTATTGGTAGTAAGGGCAGAAATTGAATCACCTGTCTTTAACTAGGCAGTTACAAAACAATAGTCCGCCGTCATTGACTCAATATGCAACTCAGGGGTAGCGAAAAGGCCATGGAGGTAGAATAAGGGGAGATGGCACTACAGACTTACGCTGTACGTTGTTTTGAAGCCAGTGGGCGGGGCCTGCCGCCATCTTGGATCCCCCAAAACATTAGCAGACGAGTGTTTACAATTGCTTCTTATTCGTCATTTCTGTCTTGTGCACTCGATATTTGTGTTATATAGTAAATGTTACACAGTTCAAAGTGAACAACACAGCATAAGGAACGCAACGTCCATCGTTTTTCTTGTCTTAAATGCGTATTCGATACAGTAATACGACACGAAAATATGACGCATCTGGCCTCAGTACTGTAATTCCTTTTTGTTTATACACTTCAAATAACCGAGAAGAGAAGTATGTGATATGAAAAACGTGCTTTCGTAATCCATTTCTATTCACTTTCATTGTGTTTGTGTCGATTATTGATAAAGCCAGAACGCCAAAAGCAATGATTGATAGTAACGTGTAATACAATTACAAAGTGAAATTAACATATCTATGAACAGATTCTACACTTTTATTACATACAGTTAATTCCGTTGCAATCTCCACATTTCAGTTACTACACGTGCGTAACTATTGCAATTGAAATCTCCAGACAAGTAGTTCCGGATATTGAGGTTTTAAACCGTAATTTTATGGCAGCTGAATTCCATATTGATATGCTACATTTCACGAACCTTTTGCAAGTGAGCAGGATAAGCGGAAAAAATTGATGGCACAGCATCTTCCCTAATGCGGACTGACGAAACTGATGTTCGATCTATATCTTCCTCCCGGAAATGCTGCGAACATATTTTACTGTACTTGGTTGGTTTCCAATCTTTCCTTCTCAAAGCGTTCACCCAGAGAGCTCTTCGCGTTGGATTGATAGGAAATCTAAAGTCAAATCACAGAAATAAAACCATACAGTAAAACTTTACAGTGTATCAGAATTTCAAGTATATATAAGAAAATAGCGCTTAAATAAGTCCACTTACGAATGAAATGTGATTTGTTTAAACTTTAGACTACAATCAGAACGATTAGTACACCCGTAAGAGACGCAAGCCGGCATTTTTTTTATCAAAACACTTCACGACCACACGGAATCAAACCACCAAATGCGAATGTTTTGGGGTAGATAACATGGCGGACCTTCTCTTGGGTTGGCTTCAAGTTTGTGACGTCATGACAACTCCTCTTATTTTTACCTCCATGGAAAAGGCAGAAAATATCTTAACAATTTTTGAAGTATTAACGATTTACATGATTATCATTTGGAAATTAATACAGCGTATACTTATGACAGAAATAATCGTGACTTAGGCCTAAGGAGATTTTCATTAGGCTCTTCGCCTTGACTCAGGAAAGTTTGAGTTGTAGTTCTTTGCACTATTGCGCATGTTAAACGAATTTGGATATTTTTATTAATCATGGCTTAAAAAGTATTGAATTTTATTGATATATAATTACTCCGTAAAGAGGAATTTAATACCACTGGAAAGTCGTCGGTAGTGTCCACACCATAGATAATTATGGCGAGTTACAAGCAGATGACGGTGATGTCGCTGTAGTGGCGTTGTCGTAGGAGTTGGGAGATAGCAGTATTCTGTCAGTTACTAGTTATTAGGAAGAATGGCGGAAGAAAGGGAACCACCCCCACTTTTTGATACTGTGGACATAACGAAGAAAGAGGAAGACAATGATGACTTATTCACTTCCGCTATTGAAGTAAACTATAATTTTTATTCCACAACTGGACTTTGACGTGTATTTGTTTGTTTGACATGTATCTTGTTTGTGTTGAAGTGTGTTATGCTAACTGAATCTATTTAGTTTGTTAGTTTTATTGAATTCAATAAGAAAACATGTTTTCATTTAATCCCAGGATGTAAGTCTCGAAGATGAGAAGCGAGTGCCTTTTAGGGACGTCGATGCACCAACGTTACAGTTGTCAGAGGTGTGTGTGCTATTAAATTTATCCGATAAGCAACCGTTCAATGTATGTTATTAGTCATTTATTGGAAATTATTAATATTATTTGCAATACAAACTAAGCAGAGAATAGTGGTAGATGTTTCATTTTTCTTCTGATATTGAAATAATTTTTTTTCTAGATGGAAATGTAATTTGGTCTCGTTATTAATGTGGCTTAAATCAGAACATGTCAGCATGTTTGCCCAGTTTACATAGCGTTAATTGTCAGGTGTTCATTGTGAGTTCGTATTAAAAATGCGAATTCATGCATTGATTTCATATTGTATTCGTTGTTTATTGACAATAAAACCCATGGGGCAGCAGCGTTATGAGAACGTAATTAGGCTTGCTGTTTTACACGCTCCATGAAGGCTTTAACAGTTTCTGTTACGAGCAAGCCGTAATGCATGTCTGCAGTGCTAATATTTTGTAACACTATGAAAATCTCGTGCAAAATCATTAACTAGAGACAACATAATTGTCTTTTTAAACCTTTTATGAAAAAATGCGTACTATCCACACAAAAAATCCAAGAAAATGTAAAATTAACATCAGAAAACCTGAGAAAATAATAGCACAATAAATTTGGGAAGCCATCATTTAGGAGCCCAATTGTGGTAGCAAAAAAAAAAAATAATTAAATTATATTCTGCACTAGTGTAAATTTGTAAAAAAAAAAATTAAGAAGCTGATTTTGTTTTAAGGATAATCCTACCTATGAGACTCCACCAGTTGAGAGACCATCGGTGCTGAAGTCAAACTCCCTAGAAGAGGTAAGACAGTGGATATTGTTTGTTGTTCATTTGTCGTTATAAATATAATGGGAAAAAATGTTTTGTTACAGGTGGAGAAGGAAAATGATGACCAGTTTCTTGAAGTTTCTGTAACTGATCCACAGAAAGTGGGTGACGGAATGGGAGCTTATGTAGCGTACAAAGTTGTAACGAGGACAAATATACGTCTATTCAAGAAGACTCATTTTGATGTAATGAGACGTTTCAGTGATTTCCTGGGCCTGCATGACAAACTAGTAGAAAAGTATCTCAGATTAGGCCGCATCATACCACCGGCTCCAGAGAAGAGTGTTATAGGTTTGTTATGGAAATATTTTACAGTTAATATAAATTCCTCGGTTGCTGGATTTGTCATCGTTTTTAAATAGCAATTGCTACTTTTGTTGAACAAAAATTTTAATGCAGAATGTTAATATCAGTAGAATGAGTTCTATTAAATAGGCCTACATCAAAATTAGCATGTTTTTAAGACTTATAAATTGAACAATGTTTGCTAGGCAGTTAGACGCTGACTTTTTATTCCAGTAAACAGTAAATGTGTGGCTCAGTAGTTTACCAGCTGTCAGATTACATATTCAAAAGTCCAGTGTACAGTTTCGGCTGCGATTTTTTTTTTTTTTTTTTTTTTTTTTTTTTTTTTTTTTTTTTTTTTTTTCGTCATGTAGCTTTCAGATATAATTATTCATTGATTTGAAATGCCAGGTTGAAATATGGTTCATGTTAAACCATAGGTTCCATAAAACTGGATAAATGAGTTTGAAAATTGGAAGAAGGCAAGGGCATGCCACTGCAGATTTGATCATGCTTAGTAAAGCCTTATTGGTGTTCATACTAACCTTTGGGTTGATGATAACTTCACCTTTTATAGATAAGTTGCAAATGTTTGTTTTCTCTAAGCAACTCAGGTCCAGTTGCAGCAGGCTGTTAAAAATATAGGATAACAAATGGGCAATACTATATTCTTACTGGGTTTGCTTTCAGAATACAATAATATTAAAACTGTGTTCCTTCTGTCATATTTGTTCTGGGTGTTTCATAACCAATTATTTTATTTGAAATTGTCACATTTGTCATGTAGTTTGAGTGGCGATTTCAAAGTTTCATTTGTGAGTCAATGAAATTCATGCAGTTAGTAGTTAAACCATCTGTATTTTCAGTTGCTCCTAAACTCTTGCATTAAATCCAGTTGCTATATGAAGATACTTTTGCCGCAGGATTGTAAATAATATTAAATGTTGATACACATACATGTACATCATTAGCAAAGTTTCCTTTCCGAAAGCTGGTAGTGTGTTTGTTGCAAGTATTCTTATATGTATTGTTAATGTTTATGGAAATAGGGCTCTGCCCATGTGATATTGATTAGTTGTACGTGGAAGTTCACACTATGGTCCTCAGTTACAGATAGGGAAAACAGAAACATCAGATTCCACCGGTCTGCTTTGACCCATGGCGACACAAATATGGCAGAAATGACCATTCACTACAACTCCAATATGGCGCCTATGTCATTACATGAACATGACAGCAAAGACAAAAATAGATCGAAAGACCAACACATGCATCTTCCTCCAAAAATATAATCAAACTAACGGGACAAGCATGGAAAATTGGGAGTTTTTGGCTGGGGACAAACTAAATATAAACACACACCACCATACACGACGACACAAAACGACGAAATAAATTGACAATACAAAATTCCCAAATTCCACTACACACAGTATCCTCTGTAATTAGTCACTTCCCTTCACGTATATAGCTCAACCACAATTATCGATACCACATTATAAAACTCCAAAAATTATACCACTGCCACAACTATGGGTACCACAAAACCAACACCTTGACAAACAAAATTGTAATTGAACATTTCCCTTAACCTATATAGCACAACAGCAGTTCACAATACAAAAACACCCAGTAGCTACAACCACATATTGGAATTGGACACTTCGCCTCACCTCTGTAGGTCAACAGCAACCCAAGATACCGATACCACCAACCAAACAACACAGAAGTACCCCTTCAACCATCAAAACACGCAAAAAATACACTGAAAAGAATGACTACTTACCACAAAAAAGTTCCGGTGCTGCACTTAGGTCAGCCACCACAATCTCTCTCTCTCTCTCTCTCTCTCTCTCTCTCTCTCTCTCTCAATCCCTCTTTCGTATTTGTACATGCCCCAGTCTCATAATTTTTGAATTCCAAACTATGGTTAACTACTAAATGATGATACCCCCTATAAGATGAAAAAGCATTGGAAACTGTTGTGCTGCTCTCTTCAATAAACTCTTCAGTCCTACCGATTCCGTTTTCGTCCGCCCCTACAAAACCCAAAACCCTCAAAACACACTCTGAAAAACCATCCCCAGATACAATGCCCCCCTCCCCCACCCATAAACCAACCAGAGACTTACCCCTCCCATACTACTTCTTCCCAAACTGCAACTCGTCAACCTCCACCACCATGCCAGGCCTTTCCAACTTACTCTGTACACTTCCCTACAAAACAAAAACCAGTCTAGAACAGTCCTCTCACTCACACCAGTCTCATGTGCACAAAAATTGTGAGAGGATCTATAACAAAAATAATACGTCATCAACACAATCTCTCGCATGCCCGACCTAGACCTCTCGAACTAGGTACAATACCTTATGGAGCGCCATAGGTTGTCCTTACGGCACTGCCACATGTAGCCGATCCTGGTCAGAGCTGCTGTAACTTTTGCCAACCGCACTTCCTGCCAAAACACGCTGCACCTAACCACTTCTGCCAGCAGCCCATACAGTTGCAAAACTTTTATAAGGGACAACACATTAAACCCCATTTCCACACGCAAATGAACGCTGTTAAATTTGTCATATCCATACCTAACAAAAGTAGCCACAAATTAAACAAATTAACACACGACATACAGCAGACAGCACTATAGTGACTTGGACACAACAAAAACTAAATTGTTAACTCACTGAAACCAATTCCTGTCACAGCACAGTCGAAACTAATACCTTGCAGGACAAGCAGCAACACCACAATGAACCCAGTACACCACATATTACGCAAACCATAAACACACCACCTGAGGGCCCCACCGACCGCAACAAAACGACATCTATAAACACAACATACTTGTAAACTAAACTCGGTGCCATCGTGACATCACATACACCACCATTACATGATGGGTCAAAGCCAACAGGTGGGATCGGACGCCTCCGTTGACCCCAAATTTTTTATTATGTATGAAGTCCCCAAAATTTATTTACATTAATATGCAGTAACTTCATTTCTGAAACATTTGGTGTTTTCAATATGGAGAAATTGTTATAAGTAATGCATTTGATGTGTGTTGCTGTACCATTGTGAGAGTGCCTTAATACCTTTCAGAACTGTCATCTGACAAAAAACAATCTTATTTGTGATATTTCCCCAGCTTGACTTATGCACTGTAACCATCCCATTCTCTTCTAGGTATGACAAAAATAAAGATGTCAAATCAAGCAGAACAGGGCTCTTCTGCAGAGTTCATCGAGAAACGAAGAGCTTCTCTGGAAAGATACTTGAACCGTACAGCAGCTCATCCAGTTCTGTGTGTTGATCCTGACTTCAGAGAATTTTTGGAAGCAGGTATAAACTGTGCAAATAGTGTAATGGCATTTTAAAGTAAGAGTAAGATTTTTATAAATAGTGCTTGTACAGGGGAAATGTTGTAAAATAATTCATTGACAATAGTTCTTTGTGCGCAAGTACGTGATAAATTTTAAAAAGCTCAGTGCTGAGTCATACCACAATTGCTGCTCATTTGTGAAAGGTGACCACTGATGATATCTTCATAACATTGCAGTTGTGCTAAAGTGCCTTGCATGTTTTTCAATGATATGTACCTTTCTTTTGGTTTAGGTGTCTACCCTCTTTCATATTATCAAATTCTATTGACCACCTCAGTGACAGGATGTTAAACCCTGAGTTTCCCTCCTTCAGTATTTATCACCAGTGCCCTAAACGTTATGAAGAGTTTGCTTGGAAGTAAAGTTGTGGAGGGTACAATTGAATTATATATTTTTGTGACATACAATATGTATCATATGTGAGTGAAAATTAAATTGTATCAGAAGGAAAATTCACTTGAAGAAACTTTAAAATTCTGTGACAGAGTTGCTGGCAAGTACTTACCAACACAACCAGCCTTTCAGACTATTATTTCCTTCCTTATGCAGGAAGGAGTAGGTTGTGGAATGTTAAAGAGAGAGGTTACTCAGACCTTCAGATGAGGGAGCCTCCTAAACTATTTCCTTTTCCTCCCCATACTGCACCATGGAGATGCACCAAGCAATGATAAATTAGCTAAGAAAGTCCTCTGCAATGGACCTGCTGCCAATAAGAATCCCAGAAGCTGACATATGGCTACATCTCAATACAGTATCCCATGAATTTCGGAGAAAGTGGATGACCATCATCAGACCCAGCACTCTGAATAAGTGTGTATCAATATCTAGGAATGTCACTTCTCCCCTCTTGAAGAGAAGGTATAATCCTTAACTCACACACACATACTTGATACAGCAAGATAACCCGCTGCAGAGTGACCTTGACAGACCACGACATCTTTCCTGAAGTACGTCAACTCGCATGACCTAAAACATAGGTTGTCATGATGGATTGTTGCCACAGATTTTAGCTGATGATGCAACAAAAGCAGCTTGCATTTCAACCTTACTACTATTTTCCACATCATGTATCATTACTGTCTGTTAGTCATTTCTTGGAACAGCATCAGTTCTTAACCCAACTCTAAAAAAGCTATTCTCTTGGCTTATTGATTATGAAGATAAGGGGACTAACTTTGATACTGTTGAGCCCATCTGAAATACCATACACCCTCTTTCCTCCCCAAGGAAGACGCTAATAGTCAAAAAGCTACAAAAGTTTCATGTACATCTGTGTCTATTGGCAGAACTAAAAATTTCATCTACTGAAAGCAAATACTGCTCAGAAATTCTGTCTCATAATCATATAGAAACTCGTAACTATATTGAATGAATGCAGGAATGCTTTCTTTATAGAGACAAGCCTCTAGAAGATTTTTTTGCATCTTCTAATTAATTCGATGCTTTAGTCAATAAACTTTTGGAGGACTTTTCTGTCATTGTCCTTATCTACCAGTTGAATTGTTTGATCTTCAAACAACCTAATTTAGTTTGAACATAAATTTACACATTTGAAATTTTTATGAGAATAGTACCTCTGACTGTAGTAGCTTGAAGAAAAGACAGCATTGGTTATTTGAAATGCATTATTGCATACCACTGCCTAACAGAAAATTGACTGTTAAACAATGTAAGTAATAAAATGTAACTGTCAGTGTTGTAAAATGTATACATAGTTAATACCTGTTTTTTTATTATTGCAGATATGGACCTACCAAAAGCTACAAACACTTCAGCACTCAGTGGTGCTGGAGTAATGCGGTTGTTTAACAAAGTTGGTGAAACAGTCAATAAAATCACCTACAAAATGGATGAAAATGACCCTGTAAGAGTTCACTGAATTACCTAAATTTTCATTCTGTTCTATACTTTGTGTTAAAATACAGTGAATGTTGGCTGTATAGATGTTCTGTCCCCCCCCCCCCCCCCCCCCCCTCCCCATGAACCACGGACTTTGAAGTTGGTGGGGAGGCTTGTGTGCCTCAGCGATGCAGGTAGCCATACCATAGATGCAACCACAACAGAGGAGTATTGTGGTTCCTGGAAGGGGCAGCAGACATTTCAGTAGTTGCAGGGGCAGCAGTCTGGATGATGGACTGATCTGGCCTTGTGACACTAACCAATATGGCCTTGCTGTCCTGGCACTGCGAACAGCTGAAAGCAAGGCGAAACTACAACTGTAATTTTCCTGATGGCATGCAGTTTTACTGTGTGGTTAAATGATAATGGCATCTGCATGGGTAAAATATTGCGGAGTTCAAATAGTCCCCCATTCGGATCAAGAGAAAGAAAACTTGTGTTCTATGCATCGGAGCATGGAATGTCAGATCCCTTAATCGGGCAGGTAGATTAGAAAATTTAAAAAGGGAAATGGATAGGTTAAAGTTGGAGATAGTGGGAATTAGTGAAGTTCGGTGGCAGGAGGAACAAGACTTCTTGTTAGGTGAATATACAGGGTCATAAATACAAAATCAAATAGGGCTAACACAGGAGCAGATCTAATAAAGAAGGGAAAAAAATAGGAGTGCGGGTAAGCTACTACAAACAGCATCATGAACACATTATTGTGGCCAAGATAGACACGAAGCCAATGCCTACCACAGTAGTAAAAGTTTATGTGCCAACTAGCTCCACAGATGAAGAGATTGATGAAATGTATGATGAGATAAATAAAAGTATTCAGATAGTGAAGGGAGACGAAAATTTAATAGTCTTGAGTGACTGGAATTTGATAGTAGGGAAAGGAAGAGAAGGAATACTAAGTAAATATGGAATGGGGGTAAGGAGTGAAAGAGGAAGCCGCCTAGTAGAATTTTGCACAGAGCATAACTTAATCATAGCTAACATGTGGTTGGAGAATCATGAAAGGAGGCTGTATACGTGGAAGAAGCCTGGAGATAATGGAAGGTTGCAGATAGATTATATAATGGTAAAACAGAGATTTAGGAACAAGCTCTTAAATCGTAAGACATTTCCATGGGCAGATGTTGACTCTGACCACAATCTCTTGATTATGAACTGTAGATTAAAACCGAAGAAACTGCAAAAAGGTAGGAATTTAAGGAGATGGGACCTGGATAAACTGACAGAACCAGAGCTTGTAGAGTGTTCCAGAGAGAGCATTAGGGAACGATTGACAGGTATGGGGGAAAGAAATACAGTAGAAGATAAATGGGTAGTTTTGAGGGATGAAATGGTGAAGGCAGCAGAGGATCAAGTAGGTAAAAAGAGGGCTAGTAGAAATCCTTGGGTAATAGAAGAGAAATTGAATATACTTGATGAAAGGAGAAAATATAAAAATACAGTAAATGAAGCAGGCAAAAAGGAATACAGACGTCTCAAAAATGAGATCGACAGTGCAAAATAGCTAAGCAGGGATGGCTAGAGGACAAATGTAAGGATGTAGAGCCATATCTCACTAGGGGTAAGATATATACTGGCTACAGGAAAATTAGAGACCTTTGGGGAAAAGAGAACCACTTGTATGAATATCAAGAGCTCAGCTGGAAACTGTTATAAGCAAAGAAGGGAAAGCAGAGGTAGCAGTATATAGAGGGCCTATACAAGGGCGTTGTACTTGAGGACAATATTATGGAAATGGAAGAGGTTGTAGATGAAAATGAAATGGAAGATCTGATACTGCATGAAGAGTTTGACAGCACTGAAAGACCTAAGTCGAAATAAGGCCCCTGGAGTAGACAACATTCCATTAGAACTTCTGACAGCCTTGGGAGAGCCAGCCCTGACAAAACTCTACCACCTGGTGACCAAGATGAATGAGACCGGCGAAATACTCAGACTTCAAGAAGAATATAATAATACCAATCCCAAAGAAAGCAGGTGTTGACAGGTGTGAAAATTACCGAACAATCAGTTTAATAAGCCACGGCTGCAAAATACTAATGCGAATTCTTTACAAACGAATGGAAAAACTGGTAGGAATGCGACGTCGGGGAAGATCAATTTGGATTCCGTAGAAATACTGGAACACGCGAGGGAATACTGACCCTGCGACTTATTTTAGAAGCTAGATTAAGGAAAGGCAAACCTAAATTTCTAGCATTTGTAGACTTAGAGAAAGCTTTTGACAATGTTGATTGGAATACTGTCTTCCAAATTCTGAAGGTGGCAGGTGTAAAATACATGGAGCAAAAGGCTATTTACAATTTGTATGGAAACCAGATGGCAGTTATAAGAGTCGAGGGACATGAAAGGGCAGCAGTGGCTGGGAAGGGAGTGAGACAGGGTTGTAGCCTATCCCTGATGTTATTCAATCTGTATATTGAGCAAGCAGTAAAGGAAACGAAAAATTCTGAGTAGGAATTAAAATCCATGGAGAAGAAATAAAAACTTTGCGGTTCGCCAATGACATTGTAATTCTGTCAGAGACAGCAAAGGACTTGGAAGAGCAGTTGAACGGAATGGACAGTGTCTTGAAAGGAGGGTATAAGATGAATATCAACAAAAGAAAAACAAGGATAATGGAATGTAGTCTAATTAAATCAGGTGATGCTGAGGGAATTAGGTTAGGAAATGACACACTGAAAGTAGTAGATGAGTTTTGCTATTTGGGGAGCAAAATAACTGATGATGGTCGAAGTAGAGAGGATATAAAATGTAGACTGGCAATGGCAAGGAAAGCGTTTCTGAAGAAGAGAAATTTGTTATCATCGAGTATAGATTTGTGTCAGGAAGTCTTTTTTTCAAAGTATTTGTATGGAGTGTAGCCATGTATGGAAGTGAAACACGGACGATGAATAGTTTGGACAAGAAGAGAATAGAAGCTTTCGAAATGTGGTGCTACAGAAGAATGCTAAAGATTAGATAATGAGAAGGTATTGAATAGAATTGGGGGAGAAGAGAATTTTGTGGCACAACTTTACTGGAAGAAGGGATTGATTGGTAGGACATGTTCTGAGACATCAAGAAATCACCAATTTAGTATTGGAGGGCAGTGTGGAGGGTACACATCATAGAGGGAGACTAAAAGAGGAATACACTAAGGATGTAGGAAGTAGGTTGCAGTAGGTACTGGGAGATGAAGAAGCTTGCACAGGATAGAGTAGCACGGAGAGCTGCGTCAAGCCAGTTTCTGGACTGAAGACCATAATAACAACGACAGATTTTCTGAGTGTCTGTTGTTTAAAAGCCCTAAAACTGCAAAATGAGTTGTTTAAATGGATTTAAGTTTTGTGGAGGCTGGTTTGCAGACTAGTTTACCTGCTCCTCTAAACTGTTAGATGGCTGCAGAAGGGATATATGCAGTTGTTGGTCAGTGTAATGTTAGTTACATCCTGCTCTTTCACTACTAGCAGATGTAAAGTTCCTCTGTTTCCTCAGTTGACTTCATTTTCTGGGAATACAGCACCCCGGTATATTCAACCAGTGTAGCTGAAGTGAGAAAACAGATCTAGCCCACGATGATCATTGTATGACGTTGCGGTAAACACTCACAACCCTAAGTTGTTGATTCTCATAAACCTGTTTATAGTGTGAACTATCTTGTTTGTCTAAGACATATCCCACGGGTGGAATTTATTTTGTCATTATAATCAGTTGCCATCCATTAATCAAATGGAAATAGATTCAGGGTGAGTGGAGAAGTACTGATCAGCGCTGAACACTGCTATAGTTTAAAACTCTTCTGTGCCTTTGTACAGGGTGATCCACAAAGATATGCAAACATATATTAATATATGTTATTCTACAAGTAAAACTAAAAAAATGTTGATATAATCATAGGTCCTCAAATGTTCAGTTATGGAGTTACAGCTAATAAAAGATTTTGCCTGGGGTTTAGCAACTTCGCTGATACGAAGCCATCACAAAACTGTAAGAGGTTAAAATACAGCACAATTTCCATTTATTTTGTTATTGATCTGGTGAATGTAATAAAACATGTTCCAGGCAATAGTTTTCCAGAACATCCAGAGCAGCAAAGAAGCAATTTTTTAAAGTTTTTAATTATTAACTACTTGGTCCAATTTGTTTTTTAAGTTCCAGACAACTGCACAAAGTTTTCAACAGAAGTTGTAGAGAATTTAATTTTGGAAAAATGAGGGTAGTAACATTAACTGAAACTGCATGTATTTGTCAGATAATAGCTTTCATTAATACCATAGCACACATGAACTCATGTTAAAACAGAGAATATGGTTTCAGTTAAATACATTGTTTTTTCACTGAACAATACAGAAAACTAACTCATTTCAAGGTTAGGAAATGACTGAAACAACTAATGCTTGCCAACAATGACATAAATGTTACTACATTCTTAATGGAAAGTAAACAGATTTACTTGTATAATAATCTTTGCTTCTCTGGGTGTTTTGGAAAACTACTGCAAATACACGTCTGGGACATGTTTTATTACATTCACCAGACCAATAACCACAAAATAAATGCAAATAGTGCTTTACTTTAATGTCGCACAGCTGTGCGATGGCTTCATATTATCGAAGTTGCTAGATTTCAGGCAAAATCTTTTGTTAGCCATCGCTCGGTAACTAAACATTTGTGGACCTTTGATTGTATCAACTTTTTTCTTTAGTTTTACTTGTAGAATAACATATTAAAATATTTGCATATCTTCGTGAATCACTCTGTAGACTACAGAAACACTTTGAAAGCTTGAGATCATCTGCGCCAAATGGCCTGCCTTCCAATTTATAAATGGTTAGTGTTATAGTACTCGCAAAGAAAGTGGGGAACAGGAAGATATTAGAAAATTATTTATGATTTTGTATGCATTATGATTGTATTTTAAAGGTGGACAGCTTATTTCAATAAGAATTTGCATGAAGGGTATCTTTGCTGTCGAACTGATAGATTCTGTACATTACTAGGTTGTTGAACAGTTCGTTGATGCCTAAACAAATGTAGAGACAGTTGACAAAAGGTTAGTTGTTTCTCTTCCTTGATCGTTACACAGTAAGAACTTTTGCAAAATATGCAAGTAACAGAAGTAGTTCCATCTGCATTGCATTTCTTATGAAAAACTATAATTGCTGCTGTTATGGACCTTTGTTTATTAAGCAATAGAATATATTGTTAAATTAAAGGTGCAATATCATTATTCCCCTTGTCATGTCCAGTTTGACATTTTTTATATATACCAGGCCAAAATATTAATTACTTTAGTTTATAATGTAGTAATGCATATGGATTTCAGAAGCTATTTTATCTATTGCAGTGGTTTGAAGAGAAAACACAGCAAGTGGAGAATCTGGATCTACAGTTACGCAAGCTGCATACAAGTGTAGAGCTGCTCGTCTTGCACCGCAAAGATCTTGCGACCCTCACATCGTCATTTGCAAAGAGTGCAGCTATGCTTGGCAACTGTGAGGAACACACCTCCCTGTCAAGAGCACTTGCACAACTTGCAGATGTTGAAGAAAAGGTATAAAGCTTACCCTATCTTCTTGTGTGGTTGTAATCTTCAGTTATAACAAATTTATTGTGGAAATCTAAGTGACTTCAGTTCATACAGTGGAAATTCCAGGTTGGAATGTCAACAGTGTATGGAAAAGATAGATTGCTACTTACCATAAAGACGTCAGGTTGTAGATGTTCACAAGCAAAAGATTAGCTTTCAACCACAGCCTTAGTCAGCAAGAGCACACACACACACACACACACACACACACACACACACACACACACACACACACACACACAGTCATTCAAGCACACGCACACCTGACTGCCACATCCGTCAGCTTGGGCCGGAATTCAACTATTGGGTAGAATGAAAGCAGCAGTTTGGAGGGGATTGGGGAAAATGAAGGGGTAATAGTATATGGTTAAGTGGGGGGGTGGGGGGGGGGGGGAGAAAAGTGCTGTTTGGTAGAGTGGGCAGGGGCTGGACTGCCAACAGGTGCAGTGTTGGGAGGCTCACCAGACTGCAGGATTTTACAACGAGAAAGGAAAATCATGGTGTGGTGTCACCGCCAGACACCACACTTGCTAGGATCTACCTTTAAATCGGCCGCGGTCCGCTAGTATACGTCGGACCCGCGTGTCGCCACTGTCAGTGATTGCAGACCGAGCGCCGCCATACGGCAGGTCTAGAGAGACGTCCTAGCACTCGCCCCAGTTGTACAGCCGACTTAGCTAGAGAGAGTTCACTGACGGATTACGCTCTCATTTGCCGAGACGGTAGTTAGCATAGCCTTCAGCTACATCTGCCAACACATCACATGGAATACGAGACCCTGGACTGACTGACCTACATGGAGGCCAAGAGGAAATCTGAGTACCTACAGCCTGTGGCAATGACCTACTCTTATGCCATCATTATGAGAACAGTTGTAGCCCCATCAGTTCCACGACTTCCAGTCGGCTCTCGGAGCTGGAAGGCTACACCTGCCCCCTTGATGGTTGGGGGCACTTCCCTCCTTGTTGCTCCCGCACCTCCTACCTCGGGAGTACAGTCTCCCCAACCATTGGGAACACCAGTGGGGACTGGTACGGTGTGTCAGCAGTTGGGTTGAGTCCTAGAGTCACGTGGCCTACTGGCTCCATGTAAGGGCAGCTTCCGTGAAGGTCACTCTACCACTGATAACCTAGTGTCCCTCGAGTGTGTCATCCGAACAGCCTTTCCCAGATGCAAACATCTGGTTGCCGTCTTTTTTTTTTATTTACATAAAGCTTATGACACGACCTGGCGACATCGCATCCTTGCCACATTGTATGAGTGGGGTCTCTGGGTTCCACTACCGATTTTTTATCCAAAACTTCCTGACGCTCTGTACTTTGTGTCAAAGTTGGTGCCTCCTATAGTTCCCCCCGTATTTAGGAGAATGGTGTTCCGCAGGGTTCTGTATTGGGTGCATCTGTATTTTTGGTGGCCATCAACAGCCTAGCAGCAGCTGTAGGAGCGTTGGTCTCCCCTTCTCCGTATGCATTTGGCATTTCGTATTGCTCCTTCAGTACTGGTGTTGCTGAGCAGCACCTACAGGGAGCCATGGGCTCTAGCCCAGGGTTTCCAGTTTTCAGTCGCAAAGTCGTGTGTCATGCACTTCTGTCAGTGTTGTACTGTTCATCCAGAACCTGAATTTTATGTTAATGACAATACACTCACTGTAGTGGAGGCGTATAGATTCTTAGGACTGGTTTTCGATGCCCGATTGACTTGGCTACCTCACCTTCGTCAGCTTAAGCGGGAGTGCTGGCAACACCTCAGTGCTCTCCACTGCCTGAGCAACACCAACTGTGGTGCAGATCACTCTATGCTGCTGCAGCTCTACAGAGCCCTTGTTCAATCCCACCTTGACTATGGAAGTCTGGTTCACAGTTGGGTGGCACCCTCAGCGTCGAGTTTCCTCGGCTCAGAGCACCACTGTGGCATTCGCCTAGCGACGGGAGCTTTTAGAATGAGTCCGATGACCAGTGTCCCATTGGAGGCCGGAGTCCCTCCGTTGCAGATTCGACGTGCACAACTGCTCACCAGTTATGTTGCACACATTCGTAGTTCTCCTGAACATCCGAATTACTGTCTCATTTTCCCACCTGTGGCAGTTCATCTCCTGCATCGGTGGCCCAAGTCAGGGCTCACGATTGTGGTTCGCGTGTAATCCCTTCTCTCTGAACTGGAGTCCATCCCTTTACCACTTCTACTTGAGGTCCATTCACGTACACCACCATGGTGTACACCTTGGCCAAAGCTTCGTCTGGACCTTTTGCATGGTACTAAGGACTCTGTTAACCCGCTGCTCTCCACTGTCACTTCCTCTTGATCCTTGACGTGTTATGTTGCTCTGAACTTGTTTACAATGATGGCTCAGTGGCTGATGGTAATGTCGGCTTCACCTTTGTCCACAGAGGCCATATTGAACAGCACTCCTTGGCCACTAGTTGCAGTGTATTCACTACAGAGCTTGTGGCCATATCTTGTGCACTTCAGTACATCTGTTCCTGTTCTGGTGAGTCGTTTCTTCTCTGTTCTGACTCCCAGAGCAGCTTACAAGCTTTCGACCAGTGCTACCCTCGCCATCATTTGGTAGCGAACATCGAGGAGTCCATCTCTGCCCTGGAACGGTCCAGTCGTTCAGTGGTGTTTGTGTGGACCCCAGGACACGTCGGAATCCCAGGCAACAAACTTGCTGACATGCTGGCTAAATGGGCTACACTGAAACTGCTCCTGGAGTTGGGCATCTCTGAAACTAACCTGCATTCTGTCTCACGCCACAAGGTTTTTCGGCTTTGGGAGACAGAGTGGCATAACAGTATGCACAACAAACTGCGTGTCATTAAGGAGACTGCAAAAGTGTGGAAGTCTTCCCTGCGGGCTTTTCGTAGGAAATCGATTGTCCTTTGTTGACTCCGCATTGGCCATAAGTGGCTCACACGTGATTACCTTCTTTGTCGCGAGGACCCACCTCAGTGTCGCTGTGGCTCCCAAATGACAGTCGTTCACCTCTTGTTGGACTGCCCACTTTTAGCTGCTCTGCAGCAGACTTTCAATATTCCCAACACCCTACCTTCAGTGATGAGTGTCAATGCCTCAATAGCAGCTTTAGTTTCACGTTTTATTCGTGGGGATGGGTTTTATCATTTGATCTGAGTTTTAGTACATGTCCTTTGTCCCTCTGTGTCCTCCACCCTAGGGCTTTTAGGATGGAGGTTTTAATGTGTTGCAGAATGGCTGGCTTTTATTCTTATGGTCAGCCAACCATGGTAATCTGCTTTCTTGTTTTCAATCTCCTCTCCCTGTTTCTTGCGTGTGTCTGTCCTGTTTTGTTTATTGTAGTGTTTGTTGTCCTTCTTCTTCATTTCTCCTGTTATTGTGCTGTACGTCGTCTTTGTTTTCTTCTTTCCTGTGGGTAATTGTTCTACTGGGAACATGAGACTGATGACCTCGCAGTTTGGTCCCTTTCCCCCCTTTTAAACCAACCATCCAACCACCCCCTCCATCCACTCTCTCAATGGTCTGATTTGTCGACCCTGCAGTTTTGTTCCTCTTACCTATTCTTCAATTTTCCCCCCTCTTGGATCTTGATCTCCTCTTCTAAATTATCTGTCATTAGCGTGAGAAATTTGGGGAAGAACTCTCTCCCTAGCATCTACAGCAGGGATTCCTCTTCCCCCTTCCTCCCCTGCTGTAGAACCCCCTCCATCCTGCTAGGTCACCAACATGGATAGCCAGTCCGTGTGGTGGGGCTCTTAAGTACCCATCTGACTGAATCTCCTGACAATAAAGGGACAGGGTGTCTATGACCCGGGACAACTGGGAGATCTGGGAAAAACCTGGGATTTTTTTCATCCGGGAGAAAAACGGGAAAAACCCGGGATATTTTTAGAATTCCGGGAATTTTTCATTGTTTTAGTTTTCAGTTAAATTTTTGTAATTTTGACTAGCAAGAAACCGACACACTAACAAAGGATATTACTGTATCCCGCTACTGCAGAATAATACTTCAACAATAAAACATAAACGAGAGAGAAAAAACGAAAATAACTTAAATTGCAAAGGAAATGCGCCATATACGACGATGACACAAGTGCTCATGCAAGCGTCTGCCGATTGAAAATTTGTCAAAGGCTTTATTTAGGAAGATTATGCAGTGCTTCATAACAACAAATTGCCTCCAATGAGCGTGAAGTCGCAACTGTTTACATTCGATTTGTTTTAGCAGTTAACGCGCAGGCTCATGCGCTGTAGAGTCACGTTTGAGTAGTAGATTCTCCTGCTTCTGTCAACTGGAATGTGTCTATTGGCTGTGCAAGCAGTCGCAGCAAGCAGCTAGATACTTCCGGGAAATGGGGGCGCCTAATTCATATTCTTCAGAGGAAAAAAACTTGTTTCACAAAGCACCTAGCATCCAGTGCACATTTGCCTATCAATTAGAATATGATTTTGAAACTCTTCTCTGTTGGTATTTGAACACATTTTAAGTTTATTTCTGAATGAATCATAAGCTGACTTTTGAATGCATGCATAGTGTACGTGATCTCTCTGTCAGGAGAATCCTCGTTGCATCTAGAAATAAACTTTCCACAGACAAAAGGGGACGGGGCTATACGAGCTGAGTGGAGTAAAGCCGAATGGATGAATGGCAATCGCTGTCTGACTATGTGGCTGATTGGGTGTGGGAATGATCAGCGTTGTTATAATTACTAGCGAAATCCATAGATTCATACTATCAGAATGGAAATAAACGACTGACAGGAATAACAAGGTGAGAAAGATTATGTATTATCTTCTCAGTGTGTCCAAGAAAATGAAGTTTTGACAGATGTTTGGCCAGATCGCTACACTAGTAAGGACCAGTAGTACAGTCCCCGGCTACCAGCCGCTTAAGTTCTATTATGGAAGTAACGCGGAAAACGTGTTGTATGAACACGTAACAACGCCTAACCGGAGCAAATTGCGGGAGAACTAAACCAGTGATTCTGGCAGGGTTAGTGAAGTTAATCGGCGAACAAATTTTGACAGTGGCAGCAATAGCTACAGAATTGGTGATGACAGGATTGTTTGTTAGAACGAGGATGGAGAAGAAACGAGGACATCACAAATTATGGAAGAATAAGAAGATTCCAAATTTATATAAAAATTTCGTAATACTAGTTTTTGATGTCATGCTAGAGTAGCTGGTGCATATGAATGAAACGTGAAACTATTTCGTAACATAAAGCTTTTTGCTTGTAGTAGGCCTAATAGGCATTTGATATTGATAATTATTGGATTATATTCTGTTGTGTTATAAAAATGACCATTTGTGCCAAAACAGTCTCGTTTATTTGGTGTGTTATAAAATTGCTGCCGCATTAGAAACGCCTATTTTGTTTTATCTAGCAGACAGTGACAAAATAGACTTAATCAGATCGAGAAACCACACCAGTCTTGGGTATCATTTGTATTAACAGCTTTTTCAGTATTAGATAACTACATTTCGATTTTCCATGTAGCAAAATGTTTGACAAACTTTGATGAGGTAAAAGATTCTTTCACAGAAAGGAAGACACGCCATGTAAAGCTGTAGCAAGATTAGAGAGAAAAAAATGCTAGGAGCTAAGGTTTGAAGAAATGTGTAATTTCTTGCTTATCTCTTGTCAGTACTGGTTTTATATATCCTATATTTAATTTTATGACACACAAAACGGCGAGTTATTAACTAATGGGCAATGAAGAGTTCAGATTTTCCGAAGAGTTCTTGTTCTCTCGATTACAAATAATCCCATCTGCTATTAATTGCGAGATTTTTTTTAAGACAGGCAGGCTGCCAAACCGGCAGACTGGGAGCAGGAGAGGCACCACAGGACATTTCAATTTCCACTCTCCTGAATATAGTTCGGACGTGCAGTAGAAAAATGCTTTATGAAGAGGCATGGAACTGCACTTGGGCATACTTAAGACCAAATAATATGTCTTACATTTCCTCGAATACATACGTTTTATGTTTCAGACTTTTCAGAAAGATGTGTGCTACAAGATGAACATTTTTTGAAAATTCGATTTTTTTTAGTATTGACCCGGTTTGCAAATGTCATAGATACGGGGCTGATGCGCAGAGTCGTGATGACTGGGTGTTGTGTGATGTCCCTAGGTTAGTTAGGTTTAAGTAGTACTAAGTTCTAGGGGACTGATGACCATAGATGTTAAGTCCCATAGTGCTCAGAGCCATTTGAACCATTTGATGCGCAGAGCAATCTGAGCTATAGTGGGTAGTCTCCACGTGACCTGTGTTCACGTTCAGTGATTTTGCTGTTTCCCCTTCGTTTACTCTCACGTCAAATGAAAACAAAATGGGTATCCGTGGCCGGGAGCTATCAAGTGAATTAAAACACATTCACATAATTACTAAAGGCTGAAATATGTCATTAGTTTCAGATTTTATTTTATTTACACCTTTCTGACAGTCAAGCATTAATCGCCTTGCGGAACAATGAAGTTATTTTTGTTTGTTTGCTAAAGAAATTTGACTTTTGCTAATCTTTTCCTCAGAGGCAGTCAATGTATCTGAAACGAAATGTTTAATTCCACAGTACTGGGTAGTTTCAACTGTTCGCTGCATTTCAAGTGCACGTTTTCATTTTATAGCACGTATGGCATTATGCCATAATAAAGAACCAAACATGGTATAATACAGTACTGGTGCTCCAAGAAAATTTACATCCTGAAAACCACACTTAAAAGCTTAATATCAGGTCGGGGTCTACGATACTTGATTGGGAATCTGGACATACGAGTGTGCCTTTAAGTATGCACTTTAAATGTGCACATTTTGATATGGTTCACGAAATTCCGATGCTCTTGCAGTATCATCTTTCATTGATGATCTTTTACACGTACGTACATACGGGCTTCCTACATCATGATATCTACCCAAGTGCGGTGTCGCCTGTTACCTGAGCTCTCTGGCAACCGCTGAAATGAACCTATTTGTAACAGGTCGCGGGAAAATATTAAGATTGGTGGTTTGAAAAGCGTTACTTTCAAAGTAAATATCCTTTTACATAAGTTGAACTACGTACAAGAATGGACTGTGAATTTATTAAATCACAAAGCGTTTGACTCTCATTTAAAAGTCAGGTGTCTGATGACGAGCCATTTAGAAGCATTTCGAACCCTCGAACCCTGAAGATCAGACATTTATGTCATTATGAAAATTTTGCAGGCACATTTGTATGATATCTCTTAAAGTGTAACACGCGCAAAAAAGATCAACAGTATATGCGAAAGCTTAGCTTCTCTTGCAGCTTGAGACCAATATTTTATGTGAAAGCTTTGCTTTTCTTGTAACAACACTATGTATATTAATTTAAACTATTAACTTTCCCTGTTTGGCGTGCTACTTAACACTGATGTTGCTATTGGCTGACTACATCACGTGTCCTATGCTCTGAATATCCTCCGTCATCGGCTGGCGAGATCACGTGACGTGAGTTACGAACGGCTTACAAAAGCGCATCGAAATCTCGGTTTCAATCGTTCGGAAAGTAACATGCGGTGTTTGGTGGATTTTCTAATGTATGTTTTCGTAATACGAAAATACGCAGCATACATGTTGCTGCACATCAGAGATATTTCCAAAACGTGTCTTTTTCTCTGAGTTTCGTTTTCTAAAGTGCCGGGAAATTGTACGCCCGCGTACAAAACCATAACTATTCAAAGGAGTGATAGGGGAAAATATACTGTCATCCGGGAGAAAGTGTGTTTTTAACTGGGAAATCCGGGATTTTTTTCCTTGTCCACGTAGACACCCTGAGGGATCATACTACTGATAACCATGTAAGCCAAGGAGTGGTTCCTAGTCATCCTGGTGCATCAGAACTCCCAGCAACAGCTGCTGTGCCAAGCAGCTGTTGCTGTAGTTAGGTGGCACCCATGGGGAGAGCCCGATTGGAGTGGATGGTATCAGGGCGGATGTTTGGTGCATGAAGGGTATCAAGCTGCAAAAAAATTTGCCAGTTTCAAATGTCCGTCTTGAGTGATGGTGGATTATTGAGTGCTGTTTCGTATGACCCTGCAGCCTTGCCTCCCCCGGCTACACCCTGGGAAGAGGGCCAGGCTCGTTTTCTTGGGATGAAGCAATTACCCCTCTACCTGGTCTGTACTAGGATGGACAGGGACACAATTGCCACCACAAAGCCTTTGTTTTTTGTGGAGAATATTGCAGAAAGTTTGGCGAAGTGGAGTCTCTCAGTAAAATGCAGTTGGGCTCCTTGTTGATAAAAACTTTTTCTGCAGCCCTTCATGCTTGTTTCGACTGCCTTGGTGACATCTCGGTGTCTGTTACCTCTCACTAGTCTCTTAATATGGTCCAGGGAGTGATTTTTCCCAGGGACCTCCTCCTGCAAACTGAAGAAGAAATCCAGGCTAATCTGGAGTGATGCGGCATTAATTTTGTTTGTGTGCAGAAGGTTAGGAAATAAAACCGTACCGATACAGGTGCCTTTATTCCGGATTTCAAGGAGATGGTCAAGGTTGTGTTACCAATGCCATGTGAAGCCTTACGTCCCACCACCCATCAGGTGCTTTTGGAGCTTGTGTTTTGGGCATGTCTTCCCACTGTACGATGGACCCTCTGTGTGGTGACTGTGGCCCCACCCACTGCACACGGAAAGTCCCTGCATTCTGCCACCTGCATCACCTGATCTTTTGGTTCCAGATCTTGCGGAAGGAGGTCATCTCAGGACAAGCCACGCCGGTGCCCCCAGAGGTGCTATTCTCCCGACTGATGACCACAGATGTTAAGTCCCATAGCGCTCAGAGCCATTTGAACCATTTTGCTATTCTCCCCTTTTGCAACCTGAGTCTGACATCTTATTTATGAATGTCACCGCATCCTCATTGGTGATGACCACTGACCCTGTGACATGACCTTCCCTTTGCTTCTTTATATCTAACCTGGAGTCTCCCCACACGATAATCCAGTGGGGTTTAAACAGATGTTACCATCACCTTCTAGATATACGACAACTTGTTTCCGCTTACTGTGCATTGTGTGTTGCTCTTAAAGAAACTCACTTTCATGATGACCAGTCTCTAATCTTATGTGTTTATCAGGTAGTCTGTCAGGACTGGGCCTGCCCTGGGATAGCGTCTGGAGGGGCCTGTACTTCGGTTTGCGGTGACTGGATTTCCCTTTGTACCAATCTAGAGGCAGTAGCAGTAAGAGTGCGAATGACCCCAGGAATCACCATATGCAGTGTCTATCTCCCTCCAGGTAGACCACCTCCTTATGTTGACCTGCCTATCTTAATTCAGCAACTACCACCCCCTTAGCTCATCCTTGGGGACTTCAGTGCATGCCACCCACTGTGGGAGAGTGCCACATCAACAAGTAATGGTCTTCTAATTGACCAACTAACTGCAGACTTAGATTTGTCTCCTCAAAGACAGTTTCCATACCCATTTCAGTGCCACTAATGGCACATTTTCTGCTATTCCTCTCATGATCTCCCTTGCTACCTCAGGAAGATCGTGATGACAGTGACCACTTCCCAATGATTCTATCATTCCCCTGCTGTTGCCAGGCAGACACGCCCCTACATTGTGCATTCCACAGAGCCAGTTGGCCTTTATATGCATCTGCTGCGCGCTTAAACACCTGTCTCTCTGACTGCATTGATGTGCTTATGCAAGACGTCTCTGCCACCGTTCAAGCTGCTGGCACTGCTCTCCCCCTATCCAAAGGTCCCCCTCGTCGACCGGTCCCATGGTGGACCAAGGATGTAACAGTAACTATCCAGGACTGCTGACAGGCACTGCAGCGATTAAAGGACACCCTTCCCAGACCAACCTTATCAGTTCTAAGCATTTCCATGCTATGGCTCACTACCTTATGAAGCAGAGTAAAAAGGAATGCTGAGAGTGACATTTTCCTCCCTGAGGATGTATGCCTCTTCAGTGCACGTTTGGTACAAGCTCCATAGCCTTCTGGGCCACCAGCGGCAGTCAATTGTCCAGGGTCTTATCCTACAGGGTGCTCTCTTTAGTGCTCCATCAGTCCTTGCAGGACACTTTGTGACACACTTTGTGACAGCATCAGCAAACTCTTCCTATCCTGCTACCTTTCTCCGGCAGAAACGTCAAGTTGAGCCTCCCTCTGTTTCAGCCCTCATCAAGCTGAATCCTTCACTGAATGGGAATTCTTGCAGGATCCTATCTTTTCACATGACATGACCCGAGGCCCGGATTCCTAATCCAGAGGCAACATCTACTCCCCCCCTGTGGGTCCGGGGATTAGAATAGGCCCGAGGTATTCCTGCCTGTCGTAAGAGGCGACTAAAAGGAGTCCATCCCCCTCACGGGGGTAGTTAGCGCCTGCGTCCGGAGGAGGACGGTTCCACGACCTATAATTGTGGTTTTTCACTTCTCGTTTCTTCCTTCCTTTTGTTGGTTCCTTTCTTTGCTCTTCTCCACCTCACTGTCTTCCTTACTCTTTCCCTTGACTTCTCCTTGCCTTCTCATTGCCTTCTTCTCCTTGCCTTCTCATTGCCTTCTTCTCCTTGCCTTCTCATTGCCTTCTTCTCCTTGCCTTCTCTGGTCTCCGCCTCGGCGTTTGAGACAGTCTGTCCTCTTTCTCCAGCTCTCTCTTCTTTTTCCTCTTCTTCCTTCCTCCCTGTGCGTGCCTGAAGGCCGACCCACGCGTTCGCACGCGTAGCCGGTGACGGGGTAACGCGTAATTCCCCGCCCTGGGTAGACATGTAAGACACGCGCGTACCCCCTGGTAAAGGCCAGGCCCGGGGAGGGGTGATTGCCTGAGCTGATACCTTCTGACCATGCCGATTGGTCCCTCCGTCTGTTTCTCGGGAGGTGTGACCTGAGGTGTAAACATTCACCTAAGGCGGGAGTGCCCTCTGAGAGGGTCCCCACAAGGAAGGAGCGCGCCATCGGAGACGCTGGCAATCATGGGGGATTCCTCCGCAATGGATTCTACTCCATCTCTCTCGACTTCTGCCCAAAAACGGAAACGTGACCAGCCACCAGTGACAAAAGTACTACCGCCTGCCCCACAGTTCCTCGTCGTTTCTCGATCTGAGGACGGAAAGGATTTTTCCTCTGTCAACCCTTTCGTTATCCAGAAGGGCGTAGATGCCATAGCCGGATCTGTCAAATCTTGTACCAGGTTGCGTAACGGTACCTTATTACTAGAAACTGAGAGTGCCTTTCAGGCACAAAAACTGCTTCGGGCCACACTCCTGTACATGTTCCCTGTCCGGGTGGAGGCCCACCGAACTTTGAATTCGTCTCGTGGTGTAGTCTATACTAGCTCCCTCGACGGATTGACTGACGAGGAGATTAAATCTTTCCTCGCTGAGCAGGGCGTGACGGCTGTCCATAGGGTCATGAAAAAGGTCAACAATGACCTTGTACCGACCCGGACACTTTTCTTGACCTTCGATAGTGTTAAGCTGCCATCGCGCATCAAGGCGGGCTACGAGGTTATTTCTGTTCGCCCCTATGTCCCGACACCTACGCACTGCTACCAGTGTCAGCGTTTCAATCACACTCGACAGTCTTGTCTCAATGCGGCTAAATGTGTCACTTGTGGCAGGGATGCCCATGAGGGTGACTGTCCACCTCCGTCTCCTCGTTGTGTGAACTGTCAGGGTGACCATGCCGCATCCTCCCGCGACTGTCCTGTCTATAAGGAAGAACGCTGTATCCAAGAAATTCGGGTCAAAGAGAAAGTGTCCACCTCGGCTGCTCGCAAGCTATTGGCTAGTAGGAAGCCCGCGCTGCTCCCAGCGGGGAAATACAGTACTGTCCTCGCCTCTCCTCGGACTACCAGGGAGGTAGCAACCCAGACATGCGATCTGACCTTCAGCACCACGGTCGTCCGTTCGGCCAGTGCTAAGACCGCGCGGTCGACGTCTCCTCTTCCTCCCATCACCCCACAGACACCAGCCCCTTCATCAGCTTCTGCTAAGACGAAGACCCCGAAGTCAGATGCACGGGCCTTCAAGAAGGAACCATCCCGTGCAGACTTCCTACGTACCTCGACCTCCCAGCCTTCGACTGGTACTTCCACCAAACGTCCTTCCAAAAAAGCTCATAGGAAGCACAGTTCTCCTTCTCTGCCACGGCGCATTTCTTCTCCTGCGCCACCCAGCGGTTGCCGCCCCAGGCCGTCATCCGTTTTGCCTGGCCGCGCCGCTGGTAGCCGTAGATCTGGCCGTTCACCGGCGGAGGAAGCTCCCCCTCCCGGCCATCCTCCCGAGATGGCCGATGAACCTATAGACCCAATGGACGATGACTGTCCGCCTACTGATAGCGGCGGCAGTGCTCGCTCGAAGCCAGGCCCTCAGCGGCCTTCGAGGTGACCCCTTCTTTCATCTTCCTTTTCTTACGATGGCACTTATTCACTGGAATATTCGCAGCATTCGCTCCAACCGAGAGGACTTGAAGTTGCTGCTCCGCTTGCACCGTCCGCTCGTCGTCGCCCTTCAGGAAACGAAGCTACGCCCATGCGATCAAATTGCTTTGGCACACTACACCTCTGTGCGTTTTGACCTACCCCCTGTGGTAGGTATCCCAGCTCATGGAGGGGTTATGTTGCTGGTCCGGGATGATATTTACTACGATCCCATCACGTTGCACACCGGCCTGCAGGCAGTTGCCATCCGCATTACTCTCCCCACTTTTACGTTTTCCTTTTGTACCGTTTACACTCCATCGTCATCTGCTGTTACCAGGGCAGACAGGATGCAACTTATTGCTCAGCTACCTGCACCATTTTTGTTAACTGGAGAAATCAATGCCCACCATCCCCTTTGGGGCTCTCCAGCATCCTGCCCGAGGGACTCCTTGTTAGCAGACCTTTTCAACCAGCTCAATCTTGTCTGCCTCAATACTGGCGCCCCTACTTTTCTTTCGGACACAACTCACACCTATTCCCATTTAGACCTCTCTATATGTACTCCCCAACTTGCACGCCGGTTTGAGTGGTATGCACTTTCTGATACATATTCGAGCGACCACTTCCCGTGTGTTATCCATCTCCTGCAGCATACCCCCTCTCCGTGCTCCTCTAGTTGGACCATCTCCAAGGCAGACTGGGGGCCCTTCTCTTCCAGGGTGGCCTTTCAGGATCAAACCTTCACAAGCTGCGATCGTCAGGTCGCACACCTCACGGAAGTCATTCTCGCTGCTGCTGAATATTCCATCCCTCACCCTACTTCTTCTCCACGTCGCGTACTGGTCCCCTGGTGGACCGCAGCATGTAGAGACGCTTTACGTGCTCGTCGACGTGCTTTACGCACATTTAAACGCCACCCTACAGTGGCGAATTGTATCAATTATAAACGATTACGTGCTCAGTGTCGTCGTATTATTAAAGAAAGCAAGAAAGCCAGCTGGGCTGCTTTCACAAGCACCTTCAACAGTTTTACTCCTTCTGTTGTCTGGGGTAGCCTGTGCCGGCTATCTGGCACTAAGGTCCACTCACCAGTTTCTGGCTTGAAGGTCGCGAATGACGTCCTTGTGGCCCCTGAGGCTGTCTCCAATGCCTTCGGCCGCTTTTTCGCAGAGGTTTCGAGCTCCGCTCATTACCACCCTGCCTTCCTCCCCCGCAAACAGGCAGAGGAGGCTAGGCCACCTAACTTCCGCTCCTCGAATTGTGAAAGTTATAATGCCCCATTCACCATGCGGGAACTCGAAAACGCACTTGGCCGATCACGGTCCTCCGCTCCAGGGCCTGATTCTATTCATATTCATATGCTGAAGAACCTTTCTCCTGCGGGTAAAGGTTTTCTTCTTCGTACATACAATCGCATCTGGATTGAGGGACATGTTCCCGCATGCTGGCGCGAGTCTATTGTTGTCCCGATTCCTAAGCCGGGGAAGAACAAGCACTTGCCTTCCAGTTATCGACCTATCTAGCTTACCAGCTGTGCCTGTAAAGTGATGGAGCGAATGGTTAACTCTCGATTGGTTTGGCTGCTCGAGTCTCGACGGCTACTTACCAATGTACAATGTGGATTTCGTAGGCGCCGCTCTGCTGTTGACGATCTGGTTACCTTGTCGACCTTCATTATGAATAACTTCTTGCGGAAGCGCCCGACCGCGGCTGTGTTCTTTGATTTGGAGAAGGCTTAAGACACCTGTTGGAGGGCGGGCATTCTCCGCACCATGCATACATGGGGCCTTCGCGGTCGCCTCCCTCTTTTTATTCGTTCCTTTTTAATGGATCGACAGTTCAGGGTACGTGTGGGTTCTGTCCTGTCCGACACCTTTCGCCAGGAGAATGGGGTGCCACAGGGCTCAGTTTTGAGCGTCGCTCTCTTCGCCATCGCGATCAATCCAATAATGGATTGCCTCCCAGCTGATGTATCAGGCTCCCTTTTCGTGGACGATTTTACCATCTATTGCAGCGCGCAGTGTACACGTGTCCTGGAGCGCTGTCTTCAGCGTTCTCTTGACCGTCTTTACTCCTGGAGTGTCGCCAATGGCTTCCGTTTTTCTGCCGAGAAGACGGTCTGTATTAACTTCTGGCGCTACAAAGAGTTTCTCCCACCGTCCTTACGACTCGGTCCCGTTGCTCTCCCAATCGTGGAGACAACCAAATTTTTAGGCCTTACATTTGACAGGAACCTTAGCTGGTCTCCACATGTGTCATATTTGGCCACCCGTTGTACCCGTTCTTTAAATGTCCTCCGTGTTCTCAGTGGTATGTCGTGGGGAGCGGATCGAACCGTCCTACTTCGACTATATCGGTCGATCGTCCGCTCCAAGCTGGATTATGGGAGCTTCGTATACTCCTCTGCACGGCCATCCATCTTACGCCGCCTCAACTCCATACAACATCGGGGTTTACGACTTGCGATCGGAGCATTTTATACTAGTCCCGTAGAGAGTCTTCATGCTGACGCTGGCGAATTGCCACTCACCTACCGGCGCGATATACTGCTTTGTCGGTATGCCTGTCGGCTACTGTCAATGCCCGACCATCCGTCTTATCGTTCCTTTTTTGACGACTCTCTCGACCGTCAATATGGGTTGTATGTCTCTGCCCTGCTACCCCCTGGAGTTCGCTTTCGTCGCCTCCTTCAACACCTTAATTTTTCACTCCCTGCAACCTTTCGAGTGGGCGAGAGCCACACGCCACCTTGGCTCCAGGCTCAGGTCTGCGTTCACCTTGACCTCAGCTCGCTCCCAAAAGAGGTTACCCCCGGTTCGGTCTACCACTCCCGTTTTTTGGAACTTCGTTCGAAGTTCATCAACATGACTTTCATTTATACAGATGGCTCTAAGACCAATGACGGGGTCGGGTGTTCCTTTATTGTCGGGGCACAAAGTTTCAAATACCGGCTCCATGGCCATTGTTCGGTCTTCACAGCTGAGCTCTTTGCCCTCTACCAGGCTGTTCTTTACATCTGCCGCCACCGACATTCTGCTTATGTCATCTGCTCCGACTCCCTGAGCGCCATCCGGAGCCTCAGTGATCCGTACCCGGTTCACCCTTTCGTACACCGGATCCAACGCTCTCTTCAGAAGCTGGTGGACGTCGGTTCTCCGGTTAGCTTTATGTGGGTTCCTAGCCATGTCGGTATCCCTGGGAACGAAGCTGCAGATGCCGCGGCCAAGGCTGCGGTCCTCCAGCCTCGGACAGCTTCTTGTTGTGTCCCTTCGTCCGATTTTAGCAGGGTCATTTGTCAGCGCATTCTATCGCTGTGGCATGCCGATTGGGCTGCACTTACAGACAACAAGCTTCGGGCCTTAAAACCTCTTCCCGTGGCTTGGACGTCCTCCTCACGCCCTTCTCGGCGGGAGGAGGTAGTTTTGGCCCGGTTAAGAATTGGACACTGCTGGTTCAGCCATCGCCATCTGCTGACGGCTGCGCCGGCGCCGTTCTGCCCATGTGGGCACTTGCTGATGGTTCGACACATTTTAATGTCCTGTCCCGATTTTAACACACTGCATCTAGATCTTAACCTGCCAAGTACTTTCGATGCCATTTTAGCAGATGACCCACGAGCAGCTGCTCGTGTTCTTCGTTTTATCAATTTGACAAACCTCTCTAAGGACATTTGATGATGCTGTTTTTTAATCCTATGCCTGTCAGTCTGTCTTTTATCGTGTTTTCCCTTTTAGTTGTTGTTGTCAACTTGTGCCTCGCGGTGCATTCTTAGAGTAGTCAGGGCGCTAATGACCTTTGAAGTTGTGCGCCCTAAAACCACAAAAAAAAAAAAATCTACTCAGGGTCTTCAACCACATTTGGTTCACAAGTGCATTCCCCTCGCAGTGGTGAGACAGCATAGTTATCCCCGTCCTTAAGCCTGGAAAGAACCAAACAGAGGAGGAGGAGGAGATTAGTGTTTAACGTCCCGTCGACAACGAGGTCATTAGAGACGGAGCGCAAGCTCGGGTGAGGGCAGGATGGGGAAGGAAATCGGCCGTGCTATTTCAAAGAAACCATCCCAGCATTTTCCTGAAGCGATTTAGGGAAATCATGGAAAACCTGAATCAGGATGGCCGGAGGGGATTGAACCGTCGTCCTCCCGAATGAGAGTCCAGTGTGCTAACCACTGCGCCCCCTTGCTCGGTTAGAACTTCTTATTCTGGCAGCTCTAGCCAGCTATCGCCCAATTAGCCTGAACAACATACTTTGTAAATTGCTCAAGGGGATGGTTAACTTCAGATTATAGTGGGGGTACTCGAATCTCGGGGCATTTTGTCACCGTATCGTGGATTCCGGTAAGTACGATCTCCAACTGACCATTGACTCCGGTTGGAAACAGCAATCCTTTCACTAACTGCTGGTGCCATTATGTGTTCTTCTTTGACCTACATAAGGCATTTAACTCGGGTTAGTGCTGTCACATTTAGCTTTCACAGCCCCCTTCAGGTTTTTATCCCACTGGTTCTTCCGGGTTTGAGCTGTTACTTCTCACCACTCCTCAGATTCAAAAGAACGGTATCCCACAGGGTTCTGTGTTAAGTGTCCCCCTCTTGTCCATTGCCGTCAGTGGGGTTGTAACCTCTGTTGGGCCTCCGGTTACCCCAGCATTGCATGTTCACAATTTTTTTATCTGGTGCAGCTCCCACTCAGTAGCACCTGCTTTAAAGCAGCTCAGACACCATCTGACGAGCCTCTTCATGTGCTGTCTCCCAATGCTTCCAGTTTTCTCCCTCCAAAACACAGGTTATGCATTTTTGTCATCAACCCACAATACACCCTAATCCAGAACTTCATTTAGGTGACTGATGCCTAGATGTTGTAGCACAGTCCCATTTCTTGAGCCTTATTTTTTAATAAAAAGCTGACATCGCTGCCCCATATTCGCCACCTGAAGACTACCTGTATGCGGAAGCTTAATGCTTTGTGCCTCCTGCCCCACATAGTCTTGGGGGTGCTGCTCTTCATCTTCACCTCACTCTGTTTTTGTCCAGACTAGATAATGGTTGTCAGATTTATGGCTCGGTAGCTCCTTCCACATCTTTGCTCAATATGTTTTGTGTGTTCGATATTTACCCTGGTATTATTGATTTTGATTTGCCCTTTCCACATTAAATTTACATATTATGGGGTGTGACTAAAATCACTGCCTTTCACACTAGCTGTGTTGGCAGTCTCTTCACAGACGTGGAGATTACCATGCTTTCTTACCCAATTGCTGTTTGACGATTCCCTGACCATCCCATGCAGCCTGTCCTCTTTGCGAAAGAGGAATGTCTCTCCTCTGATATCTGCCATTGGGTGGGATTGCCAGTTGGAATGTATCTGTTTTCCTTTTACACTAATGGTTCTAAAATAGTAGGTATATATCGACTCAATGAGCAGCTTGGAGGCTATTGACTCATGCTACTCCAATCACCATTTGGTCACTGCTGTCCATGACCTTCTCTGTACCCTTGACTGTTCCACCTGCTCTGTTGACTTTCAGTGGGCCCCAAGCCATTTAGGCCTCACAGGGAATGAACTGGCTGTCTGTCTGGCTAGAGGAGCAGATACATACCCCCCATTCTCTTTCATGATTCCAGGTGGAGATATGCGGATCCGCATCAAATCTCTTTGGCCCAAACTGGCTATAAGGACCAGAAAAATAGGCCCCCAGAAGCAACTTTCAATGCTTGTGCAGGCCACCTCACACCTCACCTTACTATATACAGGACAATTTGTCAGTGCAGTGTCTTAATTAGGTTTTATTACAAAATGTTGTTAGTGAGGTTAAGACTGTAATAACATTTCTGCCTGTCATAAAGATAGTGGTACTAATTTTAATGAATCTGTTGTATGGAATCCTACTCCAGTTGGTGTAAACTGGTTGTAGTGCTTGTTTCAAATAATTTCTGTATTCGGTGTTTTTAATTGATTATATTTTACACCGTAATGGGACAGAAAAAATTTATTGTCTGCCCTCATTTTATCTTATGTTGTTATGGTGACTGTTATGCTTAATTTTATGTAATTGATGCTTTGTTAGGGTGGCTAAATCATGAGTTGTCAGTAATTGGCTGTCCAGAGTGTACTGAAGTGTTGTTTTAACAGTTGTTTTCTGTAAAATACTGAGATTATTTTGTGTTAAGAATAGTTTTCTAGTTACTTGATTACATAATTTTGAATTCCTCAATCTTTCCGATTAATATCTCGGTCTTTAGTTTAGCCTATTTTCATGGTATCTTTGCTCAATATGTTTTGTGTGTTCGATATTTACCCTGGTATTATTGATTTCCACATTGAATTTACACATTATACTCAAACAAGATTTGTTTCTTCAAATTTTTTCCTATTGCTATTCCTCCCAGAAAGTTCTATTTCATTTCAATTCTTGCTGGGTAATACTGTGTTTCTGAATTTCATTTGTTATCGGTCATATATCTTAGAACTACATAGACTGTCACTCTGTGTTGCAGGTGGAAGCCCTCTACAACGAACAAGCTAATTCTGACTTCTCTATATTTTGTGAGCTTTTGAAGGACTATGTCGCATTGTTTGGCGCAATAAAGGTAAATTGCTCAGTCTCATGTTTGTTGGCACTTACCTAATGGAAGAAAAATATGCTGTAGTCTGACAAGTGGTAAAGGTAATGAGTGGCTAACTTGTGTATGCATGCTCTTAACACTCGAAATAAATCTCCTATAATTGTCACTGCATTACCAAAAAGATCTCGCTTTTTAAATATATGGTTTTGTGTAGTGTTATTAATGAAATGGGTGTTCCATGGTAAGATTTTTCAAGCTGTTATGCACAGTACCCCGTAAAATAGTGCTCCACAGCTGAAATAGATTTCTTGAAAGACCTGTTCATATAGTTACACCAACAGCTGCTGTCAAAATCTTAAGTGTATATTATGAATTGTTTGGCCAGTGTCAGAAAATATAGACTGAAACTGGTAGGCACTTAATAAAGTTTTTGACAGCAGCTGATGGTATATGTGTATAAGAATGTCTTTCATGAAATATAAAGTCTTTGTTAGGGGGGCAGACATTTTCACTTAAATGTTTAATGTTTTAATTGCCAGTTTCAGAAGAGTTCTTGAAAAGTCAGTGTCTCCTTACTTGGTCCTTAATAAAGAATTAGCTGAAGTAAAGTATAGGTACTACATGAAAGTTTATAAATACTTCAGGAAATGGGACAAACAGTAATTTTAATTCTTCATATTTCTGGAGACTAAATACTATTGAATGTGTAGATTTGAGTGAAATATTGATTTAACCATAGCTTTTAAAATACAATATACAATACAATAAGTATTGTTCACTCTGTGGAAATGGTTGCACCATACACTCCCAGTTCAGGAGATTTGGTGATTCAGATTATTCACTTTTAATTTTCATTATTTTATTAGCTGCTTTTCAGAATTACATTTAACACTTTTACTTATACTGGTTATCACTGTACCTGAAAATTTCTAGAATCTCTTTCTTTGGTAACTTACCTATATCTAACTTCCTAGTGTGTTTATTTTCCTTCTTTCTCTCTGTTATTAAATACCTGAGTTCAAAACAGGATCGAAGGACATGTCAGTCAATTGATTCCTGAATCTTCTGTAACCATGTTTGTGGCTGCTTTTGTTTAGTGTGTCTTGTGCTTCCCCAATTACTTACTTGTTTTGGAAGAGGGTGTGGACTAAACCCTGTTTAAATCCATCTCAGAACTCTCTTCAATGATATAATATTAAAAATTCTGTTTCCATGCATTTTAAGAATTTTGAAACTTCTGTGTTCTGTTATCTCATTACCTGGTGACATGATCATACCAATACTGTAGATTGTAAATGGATAAATAAGAAATCTCCTCACGAAGTGGCAGCAGTGGGAAAACCAACCCCACACACACACACACACACACACACACACACACACACACACACACACACACACTAGATTCCTTGCCTTTAATGTTAGATGATTCACAGGTGATTAAACTGGTTCTTAGTTTCCTACGTAAAAGTGGTTTTTATTTTCAGACATAAGGTTTTGCTTTACTCCTGGGGCAACCTTTCGGTGACAGCGGCCCCTTTTTCTGGAGGGGAAGGAAGAGGGGTGAAGGAAAAGGACTGGAAAGGTTTAGGGAAAGGGATACAGTTCAGAAAAGTCACAAAGAATGCTGGGTCAGGGGGAGAATTGCCAGATGGGATGAGAACTTAACCTCTCCAGTCCTTTTCGTACAGCCCTCTTTCTTCCCCTTCAACTTTTCTGCCAGAAGAAGGAACCACCGGCTCCAAAAGCACATACAGCATGTTCTTATTTTTCCCTGTTTAATATTTTTTCCAATGCTGTTGGCAACATAGAGGCTCCTCACCCTGTAAACCTTCAGTGAGCATTTTAATCTAATGCTAGCTTTTAGGCTTTGATACACAATTAATGGATATTTATTTGATCTAGTGAAGCAATGTTTTATGGCAGGAGTTGGTTTGCATAAAAACAAAAATTACCGTGTATTACAAGGTGCTGTGTTCATCATGCACTGATTGGTTCAAAGACAGATTTCCCATTGTAAATGTCAGTTTTTTGCAGATTTTTCTGTTAATGTGCATGTAATTAATCAGCATCATTACAGAAACTTATTACATTAACATTATACCAAAATATGTGCATGACAGTTATATAATTTTTCAGGAAGTGTTCCATGAGAGGGTCAAGGTGTATCAAAATTGGCAGCACTCGCAGCAGATGTTAAATAAAAAGAGAGAACAGAAAGCAAAATTGGAGCTGTCAGGGAAGTCAGATAAAGGAGTGCAAGCTGGGATGGAAGTTGTGGAAGTAAGGAGTAGTATTTTCTATATCTAATAGTGTCTTGTTTCTGTTCACACTTTTTGCAGTATCCAACAAAATTTTATTTAAATTCAGTAGCTTTTGCTGTACAAGGAAACGTAAATTTTGAACTTTTAAAGAAAATTCTGCAAATAGGTAAGCTGTGACTGTTGCAGGATAGTTGTTGTTCCAAATCCTTAAAATATTTAATGTGAATGTGCTAATGGTAATGCAAGACAGTGTTGAACTGCTCTCCACCAGTATTTCGAACACCAGTGGCACATAAAGTACAGAAATCTAGAAACCTTAGTGTGGTAGACACAATGTTGAGAATAAGCATACATGTACTCCAGCCTGTGTTTCAAATTACTTGGTTAGTTGTTACAGACTTCATGGAAATAAAAATGCATGTTTGTAACGGGCTCCAAACACAGCAGTGCAGAGAAGTGAGCACTGAATACTGAGAGAGTATAGAGCAGTATGTTCTGTATTACATTTTATGGGAAAATGATGCTCAGGGTAATGGAGCATTGATAAAGTTGATAAGCACTTCCCTCATTAGTGCATTATTGTATTGGAAGGAAAAGCCATTGCCAAAATGTATTGTGTAGGGCTGGACAATAGGTTGGTGGAGCTTATCCTGATGGCTTTGATACTAGTGAGAGGTGTCAGACATTGGTACATGGTGTTGTTCCAAACTGTCGAATCTGCTTCCATGATAAACCCATGGAATTGCATTGAATTGTCAAACAGCTGCATACAGTCTTGGTCAACACTGTTCTCCTGGTTGCCTCCAAAAGGGCAGTGCACATTTGCATTGCCTCCTCCTCGGGATACTTACGGACAATAATTTGTAGTCACCAGCTGGCATTGGCAGTGAGCAGCAATCTGGAAGGGAAGGGAAGGGAAAGGGGAAAGGGAAGGGATAATAGTGTACAGACAGAGATGAATGCAGTCTGGTGGAGAGTGCAGGGATTAGACTGCGAACAAGTGCAGCGTCATGAGGTTGTGGAGCAGGGAGGTGCAGAAAAAGGAGAAAAAGTGGAGAGAAGTGGGGAAGGTGAGTGGATGTGTTGGCAGAGGGCTGCAAAGAAACAGGGTGGGAGATGAGAATGGGGAGCAGATGGTAGGACAGAGGGGGTGAAACTGTTGGATGGAAGTTGTGGGAACAGTATGTTATCATAGATTCTGGCTGGGATAATTAAGAGTGGAGAATGTGTTATAAGGATAACTCTTATCTCCACAGTTCAGGAAAGCTGATTGCGGAGGAAAGGAGCCAGGTGGTGCAGGTAGTGAAATAGCCTTTGAAATAAAATGTTGTTGTGTTTAGGTGTATAGTGTGCCACAGGATAGCCTATTTTACCCTTGGCCACATTTTGGTGGTGGCCGTTCATCCTGGTGGACAGCTGGTCGGTAGTTATACCAGTGTAAAAGGCTGTGCAATGATTGCAACAGAGCTGGTAAATTACATGGCTGCTTTCAGAGGTGGCCTGGCCCAAGATGGGGTAGGATAAACCTGTGACAGGACTGAAATAGGAAGTGTGGGTTGGTTTGGTGGGCAACAGATCACCACTTCAGGAGGGGTGGGAAGTACGTCGGGTAGGATGTCCCTTATTTCAGGGCACTATGACACGTAATGAAAGCCCTGGCGAAGAATGTGGTTAATTTGTTCCAGTCTGGGGAGGAACTAGACAGTGAGAAAGACTCTTTGTGGCTGCTTCTTAGCAGTAGTGGGAGGATTGGGGGTGTGAGGGGGAAATGGCACAGATCTGTTTGTGGACTAGATCTGGGGTATAGTGCCTGTCTGTGAAGGCCTAGGTGAGGTCCTCAGAATACCTAGCAAGGGAGTTTTTGTCACTGCAGATGGACTATCCCCAGGTAGCCAGGTGTTATGGGAGAAATGTTTTTGGTTTGAAAGGGATGACAGCTGTCTAAAAGCAGGTACTGTTGATTGATTTAATGTGACAGAGGTGCAGACGGAGCTACCAGAGAGGTGGTGATGAACATCTAGGCACTCTGGGTTGAGGAGGATAATGTGAAGTGGATGGGAGAGTGTGCTGAGGTTGTCAAGGAACAAAGATAGGATGTTTTGGCCCCGAGTCCAAATCGTGGAGATATCTTCAGTGAACATGAACCAGATTAGGGGTTTGGTGTTTTGGGAGGCTATGAGGGTCTCTTCCAGATGGCTCAACAAAAAAAAGGTTGGTGTAAGAGGTTGCCATGCAGGGGCCCATAGCTGTGCCACAGATTTTTTATGTACCTTCTCTTCAAATGAGAGTTCTGGGTTAGGATAAAGTTAGTAATGTGTGTGAGGTAGTGGTTTTGGAGTCTGAGAGATGTCAGTAAAGCTAGTTTTCAAAAGCAGTAAGACCATGGGTTTTAGGGATGTTTGTGTGTAGGGAAGTGATGTCAACAGTGATGAGTAGAGGTCCAGGAGGTAAAAAGGGTGGGTATGGTAGAGTGTGAGTGAGGGAAGTGGTTAGTATCTTTGACATGGGACGCTAGATTATGGGCAATTGGTTGGAGGGGTTGGTCAATGAGGGCTGAAGAGGGCTGAAATTCTTCCAGTGGGGGCTCAATAACCAACCACAATGGGGCATCCAGTATTGTTGGGTTTGTGGATTTCGGGAAAATGTGGAAGAGGTGTGTGTGTGTGTGTGTGTGTGTGTGTGTGTGTGTGTGTGTGTGAGAGAGAGAGAGAGAGAGAGAGAGAGAGAGAGAGAGAGAGAGAGAGAGAGATGTAGTAGGGGTGACGAGGGAAATGGATTCAGATGAGATGTTCTGGGAAGGGCCTAGGGCTTTAAGCGAGGGAAATGGATTCAGATGAGATGTTCTGGGAAGGGCCTAGGGCTTTAAGCAGGGATTAAAGTTTGTGTGGAACTTGTGGGATGGGATCAGTCTGGAAGAGTCTCCAGGCGGAGTAGTCAGATAATCAGCAGAGGCCTCCTGCCAGTAGCCACTGCTATTCATAACACTGGTGGAACCTGTATCTGCAAGTAGTGTGATTAGATCAGGATTTGTTTTGAGGTTGTGTATGGCTGTTCTTTCTTCTATTGAAGGGTTGGTGTTCTGAGGGAGGGACCTGGGGAAGGATGGTGAGGCTAAGTTGAAGGTAAGGAATTCCTGGAAGGTGACCAGTGGGTGGTTTGGTGAGAGGGAGGGATGGCCACAGTTGGATGGTGGTATAAACTGGAAGAGGCAGGGTTCAATGTTGGAATTAGGGTAGTTTTGGTTTGAGCGATTGGCGCAAAGAAGTGCCTCTATTGCAGAGATCAGGCAAAAGAGAGTTGACAAGTCAAAGACCTATTTTTCTTCTCGCGGTCCCTGCAATGGAAGCACGAGTTTGCCACCAATCCCTCCAACCAAAACCACACTAATTCCAACATTGAACCCTGCCTCTTCCAGTTTATACCACCATCCAACTGTGCCGCCCCCCCCCCCCCCCCCCCGTCACCTGACCACCTTCTGGTCACCTTCCAGCAATCTTTTACCATCAACTTAGCCCTCGCCATCCTTCCCCAGGTCCTTTCCTCAGAACACCAATCTTTCAGCAGAAGAAAGAACAGCTATACACAACCTCAGAACAAATCCTAACCTAATTGTCCTAGTTGCAGGCAAAGGCTCCACCAATGTTGTTACGAATCACATTGACTACCTGGCAGAAGGCCTCAGTCAAATATCTGACTCCTCCACCTATAAACTCTGCCAGACTGATCCCATCCCACAAGTCCAACACAAACTCCAATCCCTGCTTAAACTCTTAGGCCCTTCCCAGGACATCTTCCCTGAATCTTTCTCTGGACTACGGCACCCTGCACACTCATCTCCTACGTGCTCTCCAAAGTCCACAAGCCCAACAGTCCTGGATTCGCCATTGTGGCTGGTTATCGTGGCCCCACTGGAAGAATTTCGGCTCTCATTGACCAACACCTCCAACCAATTTTTCATAACCTAGCCTCCCACATCAAAGGCACCAACCACGCCCTTCAGACTCTCCACCATCCCCCACCCCCCTTTGCCTCCTGGATCCCCACCTGTCTCTGTTGACGCCACCTCCCTATATGCACAAATCCCTCATGTCCCTGGTCTTACTGCTATTGACCACCACCTTTCCCAACATCCTTCAGTCTCCAAACCCACTACCACATTCCTCATACACCTTACTAACTTTATCTTAACCCATAACTACTTCTCATTTGAAGGGAAGGTATACAAACAAATCTGTGGCACAGCTATGGGCACCTGCAAGGTACCCTCCTAAGTCAACCTTTCAATAGGCCATCTAGAGGAGAACTTCCTAGTTTCCAAGAACATCAAACCCCTAGTCAGGTTCATTTACGATACCTTCCTGATCTGGACTTAGGGCCAAGACACCTTATCTTTGTTCCTTCACAACCTCAACACCTCTCCCATCCACTTCACATGGTCCTCCTCAACCCAGTGTGCCATCCTCCTAGATGTTGACCAATTTCTCTCTCATGGCTCCACCTGCACTTCTGTCCACAGTAAACCAACCAACCACTAACAGTGCCTGCATTTAGACAGCTGTCATCACTTTCATACCAAAAACCCTTTCCCAAATATCCTGGCTACCCGGGGATGGCGTATCTGTAGTGACAAAAACTCCCTCGATCACTATGCTGAGATCCTCACCATGGTCTTTACAGACTGGCACTATGCCCCAGATCTATCCTGCAAACAGATCTCGTGCCATTTCCCCTCACACTCCCAATCCTCCCACCACCCTTGAGAACCAGCCACAAAGGAGTGTCTTTCTCATTATCTAGTGCCACCTCAGACTGGAACAAGTGAACCACATTCAATGCCAGGACTTTCATTACGTGTCATCGTGCCTTGAAATAAGGAACATCATACCTGATATACTTCCCACCCCTCCTAAAGTGGTGATACATCGTGCACGCAACCTCCAGACCATCCCAGTCCATCCCTACACCACTCCCAATCTCAAGCTCATGCCACAAGGATCATATCCCTGTGGAACATCGAGGTGCAAAACCTGCCCAAACCACCCACGCGGTGCTTTCTATTCCAGTCCTGTCACTGGTTTATCCTACCCCGTCAGGGGCCAGGTCGCTTGTGAAAACAGCCGTGTTGTTTACCAGCTCTGCTGCAATCTTTGTGTTTTACATTGGTATGACTACCAACCGGCTGTCGACATGCAGCTGAATGTAACACACTTGATTCCAATGGCTGCTTCACTACCTGAGCCATCTGGATCCTTTACTTCACCATCAGCTTTTCTAAATGGCCCATTCTCTGCTCCTGTAATTATCCCGGCCACAACCTATGGTAACGTACTGTGCCCACACTCTCCACCTGACAATTTCACCCCCTGTCCTATCGTCTGCTCCCCATTCTCTTCTTCCACCCTGTTTTTTTGCAATCCTCTGCCAATGCATCCACACACCTTCCCCACTCTTCTCTATTTCTGCTCCTTTTTTCTGAACCTCCCTGCTCCACAACCTCATGATGCTGCACGTCTTGGCAATCTAGTCCTTGCACTCTTCACCAGACAGCATTCATCTCTCCCCATCTGTACACTACCATCCCTTACCCAACCCCTCCAGATAGCTGCTTGCGTCCCACATGTTAGATTCTGGCCAGAGATGCGGAAGTTGGCAGTCGTGTGTGTATAAGGTAGAGGTGTGTGTGTGTGTGTGTGTGTGTGTGTGTGTGTGTGTGTGTGTGTGTGTGTGTGTGTGTTTTACTGACAAAGGCTGTTGCCAAAAGCTATATGTGAGTGTCTTTTTTACTGTGCTTGTCTGTGAGTTGACATTTCTTCTTTATGGTAAGTAGCAATCTCTTCCTACATTGTTGATTTTCCTACCTGGGTTTTCCATTGCTTGAAATGATTTCTTGAGGCATGTTGACTGACTGAACAGTGTGCACAGGTCACATTGTCCTGTTCACAATTGGAAACTTGGCTCTTCACTGAATTGCACACATTATGGAAATTACAGTTAGCTTCATTACACTGGGGCATGTACGTAGATTGCTTGTGGTTAGTGGTATTGAAAAAACAGGACTTCTGATTTAGAAAAGTAAAATTACAAAAAGTACTCGGTAGAATCTTATCACATCATAAAAGTTGTACAAAACTTTTTGGACATTTTAATTTTGCTATTTTGTTTCTTAATGAGTAAAACTGGGATTATTCACTTGTATTCGTTAGGTGGTTTCTTCATAATTTTGGGTGCCTTGAAAAGCAAAGAAATTTTTCCTCTTTTGTTTTTCTTGCTTCTTCTTATAGGGTAAAATGCCTTCTGGAACTAAAGTGATTGTCTTTGTTTAGAAACTTCGCATTATTTTAGTGTATTTGTTTGATTGTATTTTGACCCTGTATGGTTCACCCTTCCTCAACATTTTGAAGGGCTTGAGATTTTTTATTTTTAGCAAATCCTGACTAACAAAAGTTGCAGTTTTACTGAACAAACTGCCAAGAAAGTTAACACAATGCATTGTGAACATACACTTTTTGACTAATTGTACATATTTTAATAGAAGAAAAACAAGGAACAGAAAGAAATGGTTTACATGCAGTTTTTGCTCACATCTGTTTTGCCAATTAAGGCAGTTCTTAATTATCAGCTCTTTTAGTGTAGTGAAGTGTCTTGTGAAAGAATTCAGCACATTTCCTCCTCCTCCCCCCCCCCCCCCCCCCCCCAAGAAAATAGCTGAGCATTATGTTCCAAATGCTTTTCAACCAACAAGCCTGCTCTTTTCTTGACATGGTAAGTCCTACAATCACACTCTTTTGGTGAAGTTTTGCTGTGCAGCTTATGGGGGCACCTTCCTGCTGTGAGCTAGGACACTCAGCAGAACTGTTAGTTTGGCCTTTCCATTGTAAGGACTTCTTCTAATATTACTTCTAATGCCCTGGAGTCTTAACATTTGACAACATATCAAAATAAATGGGATTAGCAAGTAGCCATGCTTCCTTAGAATGATTGTTCTGCTGTGATAAGCAGTGTTTCTCATAATGACAATCTTGCTATCAGGTAAGTAAGGAAATTTCTTGCACTTGACATGTCTGCAAATGGATGGACATTATGACCACATATTTGGAGTGCATTTACTCACTTATGAAGCTTCTTCCAGCAGGCAAAATTTGAAAACAGTAATCCCCATAAATATAAGGAGGAAAAAAAAACCTTACAAAAATCATTGGCCACCCATTGATGTGAATATTCTGATGGACAATATAATTAACTTCAAATGCAACCTGACACAATGCCTGATTTAGCACTCCTACTGTGTTGAAAGATTCACTGGACCGTAAATTCAAAGATTCGTTTGATGCCACTCTTATGTACTATAGTATAGTCGGTGACAGATGATCCCTGCAAAGCACAAAGGCTGCAGATGGAAAAATTAGTCATCTATAAAGCTGTGATAACAGTGAGGAGGTGTTCCCATAGAAACTTTGATTGTTGAGCTTGACAGGTGAAGCAGCTGCACCAAGCCCACTGTAACTGTCATGTATCATAACTCACAGACTGCTAGGGGCTGTCATTTGCAAGCCTTCTCATCTGTATGTATCTTCTGAAACCTGCTTACTGTAACTAAGCTGTGATCACAATCTAAAATTTTTCCCCCTTCAATTATCCCAGTTACCAAACTGGTAATCCTCGATGCATCAGGATGCTGATTCTGCCAACCTAATCTAACCACAACAGAGGGGTATCTGTTGAGAGACCAGACATGTTGTTGCTGAAGAGGGCAGCAGCCTTTTCAGTAGTTGCAGGGGCATCAGTCTGGATGATTGACTGATCTGGCCTTGTAACACTAACCAAAACAGCCTTGCCATGCTGGTACTGTGAACAGCTGAAAGCAAGGGGAAACCACAGCTGTAATTTTTCCCGAGGGCATGCACCTTTACTGTACGGTTAAATGATAATGGTGTCCTCGTGGGTAAAATATTCCGGAGGTAAGGTAGTCCCCCATACGGATCTCCAGGCGGGGACTACTCAGGACGACATCGTTACCAGGCGAAAGAAAACTGGCATTCTAAGGATCAGAGTGTGGAATGTCGGAACTCTTAATCGAGCAGATAGGTTAGAAAACTTAAAAATGTAAATGGATAGGTTTAAGTTGGAGATAGTGGGAATTAGTGAAGTTCGGTGGCAGGAGGAACAAGACTTCTGGTCAGGTGAATACAAGATTATAAATACAAAATCAAATAGGGCTAATGCAGGAGGTGGTTTACTAATGAATAAAATAAAAGGAGCTATTACGAATAGCATAGTGAATGCATAATAAAAGTTTATATGCCAAATAGCTCCGCAGATGAAGAGATTGAATAAATGTATGATGAGGTAAATAAAATTATTCAGATAGTGAAGGGATATGAAAATTTAATAGGTATGGGGGACTTGAATTTGATAGTAGGAAAAGGAAGAGGAGGAAAAGTAAGTGAACATGGAATGGGGGTAAGGAGTGAAAGAGAAAGCCGCATGGTAGAATTTTGCACAGAACATAACTTAATCATAGCTAACACTTGGTTTAAGAATCGTGAAAGAAGGTTGTATACGTGGAAGAGGCCTGGAGGTACTGGAAGGTTGCAGATAGATTGTATAATGGTAAGACAGAGATTCAGCAACTAGGTTTTATATTGTAAGACGTTTCCAGGGGCAGATGTGGACTCTGACCACAATCTCTTGATTATGAACTGTAGATTAAAACTGAAGAAACTGCAAAAAGGTAGGAATTTAAGGAGATGGGACCTGGATAAACTGACAGAACCAGAGCTTGTAGAGTGTTCCAGAGAGAGCATTAGGGAACGATTGACAGGTATGGGGGAAAGAAATACAGTAGAAGATAAATGGGTAGTTTTGAGGGATGAAATGGTGAAGGCAGCAGAGGATCAAGTAGGTAAAAAGATGAGGGCTGGTAGAAATCCTTGGGTAACAGAAGAGATATTGAATTTACTTGATGAAAGGAGAAAATATAAAAATGCAGTAAATGAAGCAGGCAAAAAGGAATAAAAATGTCTCAAAAATGAGATCAACAGGAAGTGCAAAATGGTGAAGCAGGGATGGCTAGAGAACAAATGTAAGGATGTAGAGCCATATATCACTAGGGGTAAGATAGATAGTGCCTACAGGAAAATTAGAGAGATCTTTGGAGAAAAGAGAACCACTTGTATGAATATCAAGAGCTCAGATGGAAAACCAGCTCAAAGCAAAGAAGGGAAAACAGGAAGGCAGGAGTATATAGAGGGTCTATACTATGACGATGTACTTGAGGGCAATAGCAAGGAAATGGAAGAGGATGTAGATGAAGATGAAATGGTAGATAAGATATTGTGTGAAGGGTTTGACACAGCACTGAAAGACCTAAGCCGAAACAAGGCACCGGGAGTAGACAACATTCCATTACAACTACTAATAGCCTAAAACTCTACCATCTGGTGAACAAGATGTACGAGACAGACAAAATACCCTCAGACTTAAAGAAGAATATAATAATTCCAATCCCAGAGAAAGCAGGTGTTGACAGATATCAAAATTGCCGAACTATCAGTTTAGTAAGCCACGGCTGCAAAATACTAACGCGAATTCTTTACAGATGAATGGAAAAACTGGTAGAAGCCGACCTTGAAGATCAGTTCGGATTCCGTAGAATAGTTGGAACACGTGAGACAATACTGACCCTAAGACTTAAAAGAAAATAGATTAAGGAAAGGCAAAACTACATTTCTGGCATTTGTAGACTTATAAAAGTCTGACAACGTTGCCTGGAATATCTCTTTAAAATTCTGAAGGTGGCAGGGGTCAAATACGGGGAGCGAAAGGCTATTTTCAATTTGTACAGAAACCAGATGGCAGTTATTGGAGTCAAGGGGCATGAAAGGGAAGCAGTGGTTGGGAAGGGAGTGAGACAGGGTTTTAGCCTATCCCTGATGTTATTCAATCTGTATATTGAGCAAGCAGTAAAGGAAACAAGAGAAATTCGGAGTAGGACTTAACATCCATGGAGAAGAAATGAAAACTTTGTGGTTTGCCGATGACATCGTAATTCTGTCAGAAACAGCAGAGGACCTGGTAGAGCAGTTGAATGGAATGGACAGTGTCTCGAAAGGAGGATATAAGATGAACATCAACAAAAACAAAACGAGGATAATGGAATGTCGTGTAATTAAATCGGATGAAGCGGAGGGAATTAGATTAGGAAATGAGACACTGAAAGTAGAAGCGTTTTACTATTTGGGGAGCAAAATAACTGAAGATATAAAATGTAGACTGGCAGTGGCAAGAAAATCATATCTAAAGAAGAGAAACTTGTTAACATTGATTATAGATTTCAGTATCAGGAAGTCTTTTGTAAAAGTATTTGTATGGAATGTAGCCATGTATGGATGTGGAACATGGATGATTAATAGTTTAGACAAGAGGAGAATAGAACTTTTGAAATATGGTGCTACAGAAGAATGCTGAAGATAAGATGGGTAGATCACTTAACTAATGAGGAGGTACTGAATAGAATTGGTGAGAAGAGGAATTTGTAGCACAACTTGACCACAAGAAGGGATCGGTTGCTAGGACATCTTCTGAGGTGTCAAGGGATCACCAATTTAGTATTGGAGGGTAGTGTGAAGAGTAAAAATCGTAGAGGGAGACCGAGATGAATACACTAAGCTGATTCAGGAGGATATAGATTGCAGTTTGTACTGGAAGATGAAGTTTGCACAGGATAGAGTAGCATGGAGAGCTGCATCAAGCCACTCGCTGGACTGAAGACCACAACAACAACCAGTCAAGTTTTGCGACAAATTTCATTTTTTATGCAATTGTATTTAGTGCTTCCTCATTCGTTAGCTAATCTGCACATCCATCTTCTGCAGTATATTGCAGCACCACTTTTCAAAATCTTCTATTCTCTTCTTGTTTGAACTATTTATATTCATTTTTCGATTCTGCACAGGGCTACACTCCAAATACCTTTGGAAAAGACTTTTATTCTATGTTAGGAAATTGCTCTTCCATTGGCTTGTATATGCAAGAACTATTTGGCCAGTAGTATAAGTATGTAATATATTTCCCTGTGTATGAAAGCAACTGTTACTAATATGGATGAATAGCAATCTCATTTCAATGTGATGCCTGATTTCCAGTGTACAATTAGCCAACTCTACTCATCTAGACAGTCAACATGAACTTGATGGTCCCCCCCCCCCCCTCCCCCTGCTGTACTTTGACTTGGTAGTTTCCTAATAAGTAATAGGCAATGATAGTAAGAGTTTACAGGATACTTCTTGGAGATTCTACCTTATCTGTGACAGATTAAAGGCAAATATGGTACAGAAAGACATTAGTCTTAATTTCACTGTAAAACAGTACATATAGTGACTTACTACTCAGACCTGACCATTTTCTGTGTGGTGCAAACTTCTAGTTTTTATGGTGCAAACTTCTAGTTTTTATGGTGCAAACTTCTAGTTTTTATGGTGCAAACTTCTAGTTTTTATGGTGCAAACTTCTAGTTTTTATGGTGCAAACTTCTAGTTTTTATGGTGCAAACTTCTAGTTTTTATGGTGCAAACTTCTAGTTTTTATGGTGCAAACTTCTAGTTTTTATGGTGCAAACTTCTAGTTTTTATGGTGCAAACTTCTAGTTTTTATGGTGCAAACTTCTAGTTTTTATGGTGCAAACTTCTAGTTTTTATGGTGCAAACTTCTAGTTTTTATGGTGCAAACTTCTAGTTTTTATGGTGCAAACTTCTAGTTTTTATGGTGCAAACTTCTAGTTTTTATGGTGCAAACTTCTAGTTTTTATGGTGCAAACTTCTAGTTTTTATGGTGCAAACTTCTAGTTTTTATGGTGCAAACTTCTAGTTTTTATGGTGCAAACTTCTAGTTTTTATGGTGCAAACTTCTAGTTTTTATGGTGCAAACTTCTAGTTTTTATGGTGCAAACTTCTAGTTTTTATGGTGCAAACTTCTAGTTTTTATGGTGCAAACTTCTAGTTTTTATGGTGCAAACTTCTAGTTTTTACTAGTTCCTGAATCATAATTTGAACTCCTGTTTACTTTCAGTGGGAGTCCAAAGTTGAACGTGGTCAAGAAGAATTTGATAATATTTCAAAGATGATTAAAAAAGAATTGGAAAGATTTGAGATCAATCGTGTAAAAGATTTCAAGGCAATCATCATTCAGTATCTGGAAAACCTGATGAACAATCAACTACAGGTATCTAATTAGTGCTAATCATTAAAAATTTTGCCATTAAGCTTTACAGTGTGCTTGAATGATGGACCTGCTAAACTTAATAATCAGTCTAGATATTTGAATATTATGATCTTGGCAGAGATCAGAATGAAAGTCTTCGGTCGAATGTAAATAATAGAACAAGAAAAAGTGACATCGTGCTGTAGAGTTCAGATGTTGAGTGCTTAATAGGCACCTAAGTTTCCTATACCTACCTCTGAAGAAGATTGTAAGAAAGCTGAACAATGTTTCCAGTCCTACTCGTGTGCCTCTTTCTTACTCGTGTGCCTTCTTAACACCTCAGCTGAGAAAAGCCTTCCCTCCTTCGTTTATTTTTAGTCCATGTAAGTAACAGATATCTGCTACTGCCACCAGTATTGTATTTCCATGTCTACCATAGCCATTTTAGGCCAATTAATACCAACCTTCATACACTATTAATTGACCAAAAACATGCCTTAATGAAGCATTTTAGATGAGTATCATAAATGTAACTGATTTCTTGTTTGATTCTTGATAGGACCAAGGAAAAGGCAGTGCAAGCGCACAATCATTGTTTAATGAAGATTATAGTAGTGATAATGTGCAAATGTGCTATACTGAATTTGAAATTACAAAATCAGTGACAATACCTAGGACTTCATTTAATATTTGGTCATAGATTATAGACACAACCACTCCCCCCTCCCTCCCAGTGGGCTCGCCCCTCTTTGGTGGGTTGATGCTTGGCTACCATGGGGCCTCAGCCTTCGCAGCACCTTTTCCCTTCCATGTTGCATGTCTATCCTCCCACTATTCTTTTTACCCTCCCTTGGGGAACATGTCGGGATGTTCGTGGGAATGTGTTCTGCATTTTCAGTAGCCTGACATCAGAACAGTCTCTCCACTGCTTTTTGCTCATCTTTTCTTTCTTTGTTCCCCTTCTGTCCTTCCTCCGCTTCGGTGTTCGATGTTCTTCTTCTTCTTCTTCTTCTTCCTCCTCCTCCTCCTGGTGCACTCCTGAATGTCAGGCCACACATCTGATAAGTAACAGATGGCTGGGTAAGGCGTAATTCCCAGCCATGGCTTGATAGGTAGGGTTTGCACGTACCCTCTGGTGCAGGTCAGACCCAGGGAAGGGTGATCGCCTGATCTGTTACAGTCTCAAATTGCCAATTGGTCCCTCTGTTAGGTGTTGGGATGTAACCTCAGGTGTGAACTACCATCTAAGGCGGGTGGAACCCCCATGAGGGTCAGTGGCAAGGGGTGGGGGAGGGGGGGCGGCTGGGCGGAGCACACCATTGGACACGCTGGCAGTTGTGGGGATTTTCTCGCAGTGAGTCACTCATCTCCTTCAGTCTACATCTACTAAACAGAAACAAAATGAAGCTAACGATTCAAAGACCCTCCCAGCAGCACTAGGGTTTCTCGTGGTTTCACGTACTGAAGACGGTCAGTACTTTGCAACGGTAAATCCGTTCATTATCCAGAAATGTGTTGGAGTTGCCAGCCCTGTGAAATCCTGCTCTCATGTAAGCAATGGCACTTTGCTTTTGGAGACTAGTGCTGATTCTCAAGTCCAGCAACTACTTGCAGCTTTGCTCCTCCATGGCTATCCTGTTAGTGTCAAGGCGCATCACACGCTGAATTCTTTGTGTGGTGTTATTTACACTAGGCTGCTCAATGGTCTGATTATGGCAGAAATCCAAACATACCTCTGTGATCAGGGCATCATTGCAGGCCATTGGGTGATAAAAAAGGTAGATGCATCCTCGGTGCTCACACGCATTCTTTTTCTGATGTAGATATAGTAGTGCTTCCCTCAGACATCAAAGCAGACTGAGTTATCACAGTCTGACCGTATATCCCAAACCCAATGTACTGCTAACCATGTCATCATTACAACCACACTCGCATGTCCTGTCAATGCTCAGCCAAATGTGTAACCCGTGGTAAGAATGCTAATGAAGGCAATTGTCTGCCTGCTATTACCCGCTGCATCAATTGCAATGGCGATCATGCAGCCTCATCCCAAGATTTTCCCGTGTATCTTGATGAGCAGACCATCCAGGAGATCTGGTTAGTCAGAAACACTGTTTTACTTTTCAGCACACAGTATGTTCTTGCTACATCTTGCTCTATGAAGGACATGGTCACACAGACCTGCGACCTCAAATTCAGCACTGCAGTTGAAAAATTACCGTGTCATGATAGCATCCCTGTCTCCTCCTCCAGCTGCACAAGAAGCCATAAGAAATCTGCCTCATGGGGCAGCCACCTGCTACACAACCGGCAGGCTGGAAAGGGCAGAAGGAATACTCTCATGAGGACTTCTTATGCCCTCAAGCCAACAAACATCTGAATCTTCTTCTGCCACCCACAAAGACTCCAAGCAATCAGAGGCAAATGGTCTTCTTCACCAACTTGCAGATCCTCTTGAATGGTGTCACCACATAACATCCTTATCCGGCTGACCGCCGTGTTGCCGGTGCATACTGCCAACCATTTTTCTACCCTGGACCAGACAGACAAGAATGCTGATGTCTCTCCAGATCTCTTAGAGCAGGATCCTACGGCCTTCTATCTCGCATGGGGGGTCATACTGCTCATACGGTGTCACCAGGGCTGACTTCCTCCAGCTTATTGGGCACACTCCCTCACCCCTTTCTGCTGCTCAGTGACTTTAATGGACACCATCTTGTTTGTGGTTCTCCCAAACCTGTCCCAGAGGTGCCCTCTTGGCTGATCTTCTCAACCAACTTACCCTCGTGTGTCTCATCATGGGAGCACCCAAGTTCCTTTCAGACTCAGTGCATACCTATTCCCATTTTGGACGTCCTTCTGCACTGCCGGCTTGTCCATCGTCTAGAGTGGTCCATTCTCTGACACACACTCAAGCAACCATTTCTCATGTGCTAACATGTTGCTGACTTCTATCCCCACCATGTGCACACCTAAATGGTAGCTTTCTAAGGCTGACTAGAGGCCTTACTCCTCCCTGGTGAATTTCAATGAACAACATTTCCCCAGTTGTGATGACCAAGTAGAATACCTTACCAACATTATCCTTATCGCTGCATAACTTTCCATTCCTCGCACTTCATCTTTACCATGCCATGTCCTTGGTGGAATGAGGTGTGCCACAGCACAATTTGTGTGCTGAGATGTGCTCTCTGCGTTTTTACACTGGCAAACTGCATTCATTGTAAACAGTTGCGTGTGCAGTGTCATCACGTTCTTTGGGATAGCAAAAAGAAACCTAGCTGAATTTCATGTACTAGTTCTTCCAACAGTTCCACTCCCTCTTCCATCGTGTGGGCTGAGCTCTGACCTCTGGGACCAAGGTCCTTTCCCCAATTTCTGGCCTGACCATAGCAGAGGATGTCATAGTGAACCCTATTGCTATCTTCTTCACCTTAGGCCGCTATTTTGCAGAGATTTCAAGCTCCACCCACTATCACCCTTTCTTCCTCCATTGGAAACGAGTGAGAGATGCTTGGGCAATATCCTTCTTATCTCAGAATTGAGTGCTACAATACCGCCTTTACTATGAGGAAGCTAGGTGATGCTCTCAATTTATCCTGATCCTCTGCCCCAGGGCCAGACGATGTTTACATTCAGATGTTGCAGACCGTTTCTCTTGCAGACAAGCACTTTCTCCTTCATATGTACAATCACATCTGGGCAGAGGACACATTTCCCAGATGCTGCCATGAAGCCACTGTCATACAGATACCCAAGCTCAGTAAGGACAAACACTTTTCTTCTAGCTACCACCCCATTTCTCTCATCAGCTGTGTTTACAATGTGATGGAATGTATGATTCATGCCAGGCTGGTATGATGGCTCTAGTCGCAATTTGGCTTTAGAGTGCATTGTTCTGCAGGTGACCACCTTGTCACTTTGTCAACCCATGTCAAGAATGGTTTCCTGTGAAGATACTGGAATGTTGCAATGTTCTTTGAGTTGGAGAAAGCCTATGATACCTGCTGGACTATTGGTGTCCTCCGAATTATCTATACGTGGGGCTTCCGAGGCTGCATGCCTAGTTTCCTTCAGTAATTTTTAAGATTGAGTTTCCAAGGTATGTGTAGGTTCTGCCTTGTTGAACACCTGTATCCAGGAAAATAGTGTGCCTCAGGGTTCCGTCCTGAGCATTGTTCTCTTGGCTTTAACCATTATGGCCTGTCTCCTGCCAGGCATCTCTGGCTCCCTTTTCATTGATTATTTTTGCCATCTATTGCAGTTCTCCCCGGACTTCTCTCCTTGAGCGATGTCTTCAGCATTGTCTTGATCATCTTTACTCATGGAGCATCGACAGTAGCTTTCACTTTTCCACTGACAAAACTGTTTCTTTCGGCACAATTGGTTTCTTCCACTGTCTTTATGTCTTGAGCCTGTTGCTCTTTTTGTTGAACTACGAAATTTCTGGGGCACATGCTCAAAGGAAACTTTCTTGGTCGTGCCACGTGTCTTACCTGGTCAGTCGCTGTATATGGTTGCTCTGTGTCCTGTGAGTCCTCAGTGGTACTTCCTGGTGAGCAGATCGAACCACTCTCCTCTGTGTGTACCAGTCGCGTTTCAGTTCGAAACTAGACTATGGGTGTTTCATTTATGCAGCTGCACGTCCTTTCATCATACACTGTCTCAATACACTCAATCATCATGGCATCCATTTGGCCTCTGGCACCTTTTACACCAGCCCAGATGAGTCTGTGTGGAGAAGCTGCTGAACTACTGTTGTCATACCACCATGATTTTCTCCTCAGCAGATATGCATGCTGTTTGTCTGCCATATCCGGCCACCCATCCTTTCCTGCCTCCTTTGACTCCTATCTCCAGCATAGGGTGCATCCCTCTTCTCTACTACCTCGTGGAGTTAGCTTTCAGCTATTACTTCAGTAGCTTAACTCCACACTATTTGCCATTTTCCCAGTGGATGTAAACCCTTCACCACCTTGGCTTCGTATGACAGCCCATGTTCACCTTGGACTTCATTCCCTTCCTAAGGTCACTTCTCCAGCCTCGCTCTATTGCTGTAAGTTTCTTGACCTTCACATGGAACTTCGCGATAGTACCTTTGTGTTCACTGATGGCTCTTGGACTGACTGTGGTGTTGAGTGTGCCTTCATCATTGGTACCAACAATGTTTTGATATCACCTTCCTGAAAACTACTCTGTATTTACTGCGGAGCTCTTCACCCTGTATCAGGCCATGCAGTACGTCCGGTGACATAGGCTTTTTAATTGTCATCTACTCCGACTCTGTGCCCTTCAGAGCCTGTGTGTGCTGTACACTGTCCACCCCTTAGTGCAACAGGTCCAGGAAAGCACTCTCTTGCTCAGTCTTGATGGAGCCACTGTGATGTTCAAGCCACTGATGTGGCTGCCAAGACTGCAGTCCTCGTATCTCAGCCTGCTAGTTCTTCTGTTTCCTTTGATGATCTTTGTGTTGCTGTCTGTTGGCAGGTGGTGACACTTTGGCATCTTCACTGGTCTTCCCTTTATGGGAACAAGCTCCTTGAAATTAAATGTTTCCCAGCAGCTTGGACGATCTCCTCTCGGCCCTCTCGCCAGGAGATCATTTTAGCCAGTTGTGTATTGGGCATTGTCCTTTTAGCCATCGTCATTTAAGTGGTGATCCCTCATCACTTTGTGCTCATTGCCGTCAACATTTGACAGTTGGCCATATGTTCTCATTTATGTTTGCTGTCTGAGTTATCAGCTGTTTTAGCGAATGGCTCCCAGGCTGTCAAGTGCGTTTTACTTTTTACCTGTCATAGCAATATGGCGAAAGACATTTAATCTTTAGTTCAGAATCTCCATTGTGTCTATGACCTATTTTATGAACCTTTCTCAAAGTCCCTGTTTTTTAGCTGTCTTTCAGTCAATTGGGCTTAACATATTGTAGTTTTCAGCTCCAATTTTTGTCTTCGTATTCTATGGTACTGAAGTGCAGTTGTTTTTGCACATTAAAAACAAAACAAAAATGGACTTGGCAATGTAAATGAATGTGATTACAGAATCAGGTAATCTCAGAAATAATTTTCAAGCATCACAAAGTAGTTTCACGCTGTTAAAGATTTGTGGCTGAGTTGTCATCTATTGAAGCTGACTGTTGCTTAGCAGAAATCGGTATTAATGTAAAACATATTTTGATAGTCTGTGAATAAATATTAGTGAAAACACATCAGTCATGATGATCTGTATTGACACTGTTCCAGTTTATTGCTTCTGATCTCGCTGAGACTTTGGCACAGATTGAGCGTTACAGGGGCTACATTTACCCGCAATGAATTGTGGTATGTATTTTGGAGAGTTTGGATAGATTCCTGGGAATCTTCTTAAACACGAGTTTACTTCAAAAAAAAGCACCAGAAATATTTCCTGGGGGGACCTTAATATTACTGCTGGCAGTGTTCAGATGTGTTCAGTGAAAAACTGTTAATATGCAGCCCAAGGAAGACAACGTTAGTTACAATTTTTCAAAGAAGGCTTTGATTTTACCTGTGATATTTTGCTGCTGTGACATGGCGTTTGGAGTGATTTAAAGGGTATTACCTTGGCCTCCGCAACGTGCTGGTGTAGCTGCTGTCAGATTGCAGTCATAACAGTAGCATCTAACTCTTGTGGAGCTTTCACTGACAGATTGAAATGATTACTGTTCAGGAACACTACACTTTCGACTAAGCATATCAGTGTCAGAGGTTCGCATACCACTTGTAGCTAGCATGTGTGTAGCATATGATGTCATCTTCAATGCAGACAGAAGCTTTCTTTGTGTGAGCTGAAATGTCATAGTATGACAAATTAATTTTCCAGAGATAAATAATTTGCCCTGTTCATTATTACCCATCTGATACAGCACTCCTTGTCCAGACCAAATGACAACTGCGATCTTGTTTCCTCATTTTGGAAGGCTCTTCAACAAATGATCGCATAATAACATTAATCATCCTTGTAACACAAAAACAGGAAATACACGTGCAGCTTGTGCATATCTGTGCAATCTCAATACCTTTTGCTGGTAACCTTTTCTATACATCCCCAGACCTTAGATCTGTGTGGACAATTCTTTCTGAATGTTGCAGTTTAATTACAAGTAGTGTTGGAAAAGCTAACCATGTGTAGCAATAATGTCTTGGTATAAATCCTTTCAAACAGTAGACAAATGTAAAGAAGTCAGTGACTGCATTTTTTGACTTAGTTGTGAAAGGAAGTTTGGTTGTGAAAATCCAGTAATGTTTGATTAGGAAAAATTTTAAAATTTATTAGCAGACAGATATTTAAAAAACCGCTAATGTCATGTCATTTTACATTTTCAGCTGATTAAATATTGGGAAGCATTTATGCCTGAAGCTAAGGCCATAGCATGAACAAATTGGATCAGTGTTCAACCAAAAAACATTCCATATTTCCATTCCTACTGTTTTTTTGGTATGCTATGTATGCTGCATAGCAGTCAAAATGTATCAAGTGAAGATGAAACCAAACTGTTTGTGTAAAGTCTGTGACAGTAAATTGACAAAGGAAATCAAACCAATATTTGTGTTGAATGTTTGCTGGATGGCAGTTTTGTACGGCATTGCTACAGGCATACTCCTGTAGTGGGCTGATTCCAGCACTAATTGTTAAAATTGCCTCTGTTCCTTGAGGCTGGCAAATATTTACTCATGGAACTGGAATAATAGTTGTTGTTAATTATATATATACTTCAAAAGTTTATGTTAAAGAAAACTTATGTTTCAGAAATATGAAACTGTCTGTAACCTCTCTGACAAATGAAATGCAAAGTATATGTATAGGATGTCTTACATGGTTAGTTTCAACTGTTAATTTGTTTAATTGCATTGCTGTATATTTATATAGTTCCTATTGTTTAACTCTATGTAATCTCATGCTTTTACTTGGATTGTATTTTTGTTGAATAGTGAACTCATGTGATGAAACTGAAAATATTTCTTAAGTCTCAAATGTATTTCTCTAGTCCTTAGGGGCACTGCTTCAGAGGTCTGTTCTCCATGTGCTGTGAATGTTGGAAAAGATCTTAGTGTCATGTGTAAGAATAATATTTTTGTTCATAAATTATGTGTAACAGCATTACAAGAATGCTTTGAAGTACTTTGAAAATGAATCTTTTTTTTTTTTTTTTTTTTTTTTTTTTTTTTAATGGAATGTTAAGATTCAGAGAACTGCAAATAAATTTTTCAACGTTTTTTCAAACGTCTGAGTTATGAATGACCGAATATGAAAAACAACCTTAATATTGAAAGAGCATAATTATGTTGTTAAATGTGCATACAAAATTCTCAGAGAAGTACGTAAAGGATAACAACAAAAGACAAACTGGCTATTAACACAATTCTAAATACACTGATCATTGTATTGCACCCAGAAGGTTCCAGTCAACCCACTGCAGACTGGATGGATATGTTGCACTCAGTAAGCTATGCTGATGATTGCTTTTTCATGGTCAGCTGCACACACAGTGAGTGTGGGAGAGACCATGAAGTAATGCCTATCGGTTCATATAAAGAGGTCATAAGTGGCCACAACTACGTAATGTTCTGAATGTGCACAATGCCGAGGCGACTGTTAGACAGAAGATTGCCCATCTAGATGAGACCACTGCTCATTGTCAGTGGCAGTGAGTCCAAAAGGAATGCCTGAATGACATGCAGGATGTAGACATCACACACTACAAGGAGGGAGGACCAATGGATTGTCCAACGAGCACTGACAGATGTAATGACAATGTTGGGACAGGTCAGTGGGCTGGCCTGTCTTCTCTGCAACATCCGGTAAGTGCAGGTATCATCAGGTGGTTGAATGATGCAGCGGTAGGTGCATATGGACCAATATGAAGCTCTGCACCCTTGTCCTCACCCCCCCCCCCCCTTCCCCACAGCCTTATGCTCGACGCCCCTGGTGTTGGGAATGATGGACATGGGAGGATCCTGCAAATTGGCAATGTGTCATCTTCAGTGATGAGTCCTGTTTCTGCATTGGAGGTGTTGACCACAAGTTGGAGAGCATGAAGGGCTGTTGTGTGGTCTTCCATAACACGTCCCATCAGTTTGGTATGGATAGTGGTATATTATGGTGCTCATTCATCACTAGTGTCCCTAATGGGCTCTGTGACAGCCATGTGGTACATGAAGGAAGTCCTGAAACAAATGCCACTGCCATTCGTAAATGACTACACCTATGCCCTATTTCAACTGGACAATGCTTGTCCTCGTACTGCAACCATTTCCTGAGCATGCCAGCAGCTGTGGATACTCTATGGCCAGCTACATCGCCTGATCTCTCCCTGATTGGGAATTAGATGTGTACCATGGAGTGTGTTGTCAGGATTTCTACTACTTAACCCGCCTATCTGTGGTAACTGTGCACTCAGGTGCAAGCAGCATGGGATGAAGTGTCACAGGACTTACATTCAAGACCTGTACAATTACTTGATGTGGCAACTGGATGCTTGTATTTACAACCATGGAGGTGTGATGACAGTAACATATATGTTTTGTGGGTGTGTAGTGCAACAAATTTTTATTCTTCAAAGTTAAGTGCTCTCATTTTTCATGTGTGGTACCATCTACCTGCCTGCCAGCAATGATCGCAGTCTGCCTTGTCCGTCTAGGTACAGCTGTTTGTATGGCAAACAGTTTGTGCACATTGGTAGCATCATACTGATCCATGTGGCATTCTTGTCATTTCAAGAAGACTAGGGTTAGTTTTAAGGAAATGGGTCATTTTTTTATGGTTTAATGTTTGCTAAAATGTTGACTAATACATTCCAATAAATAAAGTTTTATTGGAATCTTCTTATTGAAAGACGCACAATATTTTGGTTTCTGCATTAAACAAATCACTTGGATCAGTTTGATACAAACAAATAATGAAATTACTGTTATCACATCGAAATAATGAAGATCAGAGGAGGTAATCTAAGTTGATCATCTTCACATCTGGAGGGTAACACATTTTCATCATCCTAGGCCTCATCATCTCATGAGTACATGTGGAAGTGATTGGTAGAACAGATGATGAAATGGTGGAACAAATTTATGAATTTCTTTGTCTTGCATCTTTTTGTGTGGTATTGGCTTTGCTGTCCTAGTCTGTGCAGGTAAGTAATTTGAGAGGCTTAGCAGAAATGCCTGCAAGTCTGTTTCACTAGGTTTGAAGTCAATTGCTTTATACTTTTCTCTATAGCCATAATTGTAATGCATAAGGTTTGTGCCCTTGAAGACTTATTTTTCACATTTGACATATCTTTGCACCCTCTCTGAAAACAGAGGGGGGGGGGGGGGGGAGAATGATGCCAAATTCATATTATTGAGGAAAAAGACCTAGTTTCACAAAGCGTTTAGCGTCCAGTGCACATTGGTCTATCGATTACTCATATGATTTTCAATGCATCCCTGCTGGTTTTCGAACATTTTAGAACAAATTCTAAGTTGATTTCTGAATGAATCATTAGTTGATTTTTGAATGCGTGCATAGTGTATGTGATGTCTCCGCAGCGGAATCCCCGTCACATCTAGAAATAAACTTTCCTGCAGAAAAAAGGGGATAGGTCTATACAAGCTGAGCTGAGTAAAGCCAAATGGGTGAATGCCAATTGCTGTTTGTGGTTGACTGGGTTTGCAAATGGTCAGCATTGTCATAACTACAAGCGAATTCCATAGATTCAGACTACCAGAGTTGAAATAAACAACTAACAGGAATAACAGGCAGCAAAGATTGCATATTGTCTCCTTCGTGTATCCGAGAAAATGAAATTTGGATGGAAAATTTTTGACCAGACTGCTACACCACTAAGGGCCAGTTATACAGTCCCCGGCAAACAGCCACTAAAGTTCTATTCTGGGAGTAGCGCGGAAACCACGTTGTACGAACACGTAATAACGCCTAACCGGAGAATAAATGCGGAATAACTAAAGTGGCAGCGTTATTGAAGTGAACCAAAGAATAAGTTTTGACACTGGCAGGAACAGTTAAAAGATTAGTGATGATAAGATTGTCTGTTAGAACGAGGAAGGAGAAGAAACGGGGACACTCACAAATTACAGAATAATATGAAGATTCCAAATTTATATAAAAATTTCGTACTGCGACTTTTCGATCTCATGCTTCAGAAGCGAGAGAGTGTGAATGTAATGTGAAACTATTTCCTAACATAAAACTTTTTCTTGTAGTAGGCCTAATCAGCATTTGATATTCGTACTTCGTGAATTATATTGTGTCATGTTATAAAAATGACCCTTTGTGCTAAAACAGTCTCGTTTATTTGGTGTGTGTAACAAATGCTGCAACATTAGACAGGCCTGTTTCGTTTTATCTAGCAGTGACAAAATACACATAATCAGATCGGGAAACCACACCAGTCTTGGGTACAATTTGTATTAACAGCTTTTCTAATATTAGACGACGACATTTCATTTCTTCATGTAGCAAAATGTTGACTAAATTTGATGAGGTAATAGATCCTTTCCCAGAAAGGAAATTATGCTATATAAAGCAGTGGCAATATTGCAGAGAAAAAAAGGCAGAGCTTAAGGATTTAAGAAATGCGTACTGTCTTGCATGTCTCTTGTCTTTAGTAGTTTTATGTATCCTCTATTTAATTTTATATCACACAAAACAGCAATTTATTAGCTAATAGGCAATAAAGACTGCAAATTTTCTGAAGCGTTCTTTTCTGCCAGTTACAAATAACCCCATCCAGTATTAATTGCGAGATTTTGTAAAATAGGGGCAGGATGTCAAACTGGCTGACTGGGAGCAGGAGAGGCACCACAGGACATTTTAATTTCCACTGGTGTGAATATAGTTTGATGGCACCCATTGCAAAATATTATGTTTCTGAATTCCACGGAGCGAAATCAGAGACATGGGATGGAAGAATGTTGTGTGAAGAGGCGTGGCACTGCACTTTGGCACACTTAAGGCCAAATAACATGTTAAGTTTCCTCCAACATATATGTTTTATGTATCAGACTCTTCAGAAAGATGTGCGCTACAAAATGAAGATATTTTTGAAATGTCGGTTTTTTAATTTTTGGCGTCCTACCACAAACACTCGAGGGAGGGGGAGCATCACTATCTAATATTGCCCCAGTACGGAAATATCGTAGATCCTGATCTGATGCACAGAGGAGTCTGAGTTGTAGTGGGGAGGTGGTAGTCTCCACGTGACCCGGTTTACGTTAAATGATTTTGCTGTTTCCTCCTCGTTTATTGCTCTCACGTCAAATGAAAACAAAACGGATTTCTGTGGCTGGGAGCTATCAAGTGAATAAAAATACATTCACATAATTACGGAAGGCCAAAATATGTAATCAGTTTCAGATTTTATTTTATTTCCACCTTTCTGATAGTCAAGTGTTAATCGCCTTGCAGAACATTGAAGTTATTTTTGTCGGTTTGTTAAAGAAATTTGACTTTTATTAATCTTTTCTGCTGAGGCAGTCAATTTATTTGAAACGAAGTGTTTAGTTCCACACTATTGGCTAGTTTCAACTGTGCGCTGCATTTCAAGTTCACATTTACATCTTCTAGCATGTATGGCATTATGCCTTTATAAAGAACCAAACATGACATAATACAATACTGGTACTCCAAGAAAATTTACATATGAATTTGGACACATGAATGTGCACTTTAAGCCGAATGATACATTTTGCCGGCCGGGGTGGCAGAGCGCTTCTAGGCGCTACAATCTGGAATCGCGTGACCGCTGTGGTCGCAGGTTCGAATCCTGCCTCGGGCATGGATGTGTGTGATGTCCTTAGGTTAGTTAGGTTTAAGTAGTTCTAAGTTGTAGGGGACTGATGACCTTAGAAGTTAAGTCCCATAGTGCTCAGAGCCATTTGAACCATTTTGATGCATATTAGTATAGTTCACAAAATTCCCATGCGCTTGGAGTATCCTCTGATGTTTTGTTTCTTTTATGACATAATGTAAGATCTTTTAATGTTTTACACATACGAACGTACATGTTTCTTGCGTCATCGTAGCTGCGCAATCGCGGCGACGCCTGTTATCTGGCACTCTCTGGCAACTGCTGAAACGAATCTATTTCTAACAAGTCGCAGGAAAATAACCCGAATGGTTGTTTGGAAAGCGTTACTTTAAAAGTAAATTTCCTTTTACCCTAGATGAACTCTGTGCGCAAATGTCCAATGAATTTCTTCAATCACAGAGCGTTTGACTCTCATTCAAAAATCAAGTCTTTGAGGACAACCGTTTCGATTATTTTAGAGCCCAGGAGATCAGACATTTATTTCGATGTTAATTTTACTGGCACATTTGTGAGATTCATCTTAAAAAGTGTAACAAGTACAAAAAAGATAAACATTGTATGTGAAAACTTAGCTTCTCTTGCAGCTTATTAATCTGAGAGACCAATATTATACGTAAAAGCATTTCTTTTCTTGTAGCAACAATATATAATAGAGGGAAACATTCCACGTGAGAAAAATATATCTAAAAACAAAGATGATGTGACTTACCAAACAAAAGTGCTGGCAGGTTGATAGACACACAAACATACACACAAAATTCAAGCTTTCGCAACCAATGGTTGCTTCATCAGGAAAGAGGGAAGGAGAGGGAAAGACGAAAGGATGTGGGTTTTAAGGGAGAGGATAAAGAGTCATTCCAATCCCGGGAGTGGAAAGACTCACCTTAGGAGGGAAAAACTCACAGGTATACACGCGTGCGCGAGCGCGAGCGCGCGCGCGCGCACACACACACACACACACACACACACACACACACACACACACACACACACACACACACACACACACACACACTTAAACCATTACCTTTTCCTGTTTGTGTGTTCGCGCTACTTAACAGTGATGTTATTGGCTGACTAAATCACATGTCCTACGCTCTGAATACCCACTGTCGTTGACTGGTGAGATCACTTGACATGAGCTACGACTGGCCTAAAGAAGCGCATCGCAATCTTGATTTCAATCTGTTGGAAAGTAACATGCGGTGTTTGGTGGAATTCGAATTTATACTTTCGTAATACGAAAATATACAGTGTACATGTTGCTGCACTTCAGACATCTTGCCAAAATGTGTTTTTTCCCTTGAGTTTCATTTTCTAAAGTGCCGGGAAATTCTTCACCCGAGGTTAAAACCACAACCATTGAAAGGATTGATAAGTTTTACAGTTGTGAGGAAAAGTATACTGTTACTTAACACGGAAAAAGTGTATTTTCATCTGGGAGAAAGTGTATTTTTAACCGGGAAAAATCCGGGAATTTTTTTTCCTCATCCACGTATACACCCTGATAATAGACCCCCTCGTATTTAAGTACTGATTGGGGTGTGGGCACTCAAAGGTTGTAGCTGTTAAAGATTTATCATCTTTAACTTAAGCATTAGTTGTTCAAAATAGCTTGCACTTTAGTTGCCAGTTTGATATGATCATCTTTCTAGGTTCTTAAAACTAGGCACATTTCCAGGTCTTCCTCTGCTTTTAGTGCTACTTGAGACTTGCCGCAAGTTTTGCATGTATTTGTTTTAGGCACATTAAAGTACAAATTGAATGTTGTGAATACTTTTTGTTGATGTGCGTTTTTAGAATGGGCTTTTCCTGACTCGCATTATCTTTGAGTAGTTCATACATATTATTGGACCACTCTGGAGTACTGAATGGTAGAAGAGTATTGACATGAAGACTTCCTTTCCCCACAGTTGCGCCTGTATTTAGGAAGGCTCTCTGATCCCTGTCAATTTCTCCTTGGAGAACTTGTTTGAATGTGGTTTCCATCCACTTTTGTCATTTTCAGGAATTCCAGAGACTACGACTACTACTACTACTACTACTACTACTACTACTTCTTCTTCTTCTTCTTCTTCTTCTTCTTCTTTTTTTAAATTCATAGTGCATAATCAGTGTTATAGCTTACTTGGATCACACCCACACAGAAATCTTTACAAACTTTTGTCTCATATGAACTGTCCCGTCACACTTTTGTGGCTAGGTGCCTGATTAGAATGTTTCTTATGTTGTTTGGGCCCTGCAGTTTTTACATTATTACATAACCAAGTCATTTGTGCATCCCATGAAAATAACATTCAACGGGCACGAATACATTTGCTGGCGCAGTGTTGGTGTATTCCTGACAGGCTGTTCTTTCGCGTTTTCATACATTCCTCTTCCATGAATCCGTATTTATTAGCTGTTTCCTTCCTCTAATATGTTAATCAATGTCCACATCTCCTAAATTACCTATCACATAAAAGGAACAGTGGCCAATCTCTTAAAGTATGCAGATGTAATAAAATCGCTGATAAAAGCCAAACCACAGAGACCTCCAGTGCTTAAAGTTAAAATGCAAGCTAGTTAGTCAGTCAGATCTCGAGCAGAGTTCTTCTAGATAAGATATCATTCAGAATTCCATTATCTGATGATTCTTCATATATGCTTACCTCCATATGTTTCCTGAGAGATTCATGTGCCTCGTCGGGGTGTGGTAGCATGAATGAGCACTGGAAACTTCCGTATTACTTTCAGTGTCACTAAGTGGACTTCATAATGCTTATGTATTTTGTGCTCTAGAGTGTCTGCCTGTTGTGTATTTTGTGGACAGGCTGTTCAAACACAGAGAATACACACAAAGAACGATGGTGTTACACTTGTGAGCAGCAAAGAGAATACAGTGCACTGGAAGATCTGTCAAAACCAAAGAATATAGACACTGCTGAAACTGGAAAAATAACAGACATAAGATGGTTGAATTTCAAATAAACAATTTCTTTTGTTACCAGTTGAAAAATTACTCTATAGTCAGTTGTATGAAGTATGTATACGATCATTGTTATACATAAAAAAAGCACCTGTTTTGACTTCAGTCTACCAAGTTACATGAACTCCAAACTGTCACAAGCATAAGAATATTTTGCACTTGAATCACTTCAACTTTATTAGAGCCTTAACTTTGAGCCGTAATGATATAAGTAGGGTTTCTCACTTGGATCAGTGTGACAGGGTGTATTTTTCAAAACAAGATCAGTTCTAAAGTGGGAGATTGAGACATTCTTACAGAAGATGGTGATTTGTGCACTTGGATCAATGTGGCATGAAAATTCATATTTTCTCCCACGCGAAAGTTTCTAATAAAGAAAAAAAAAAATGTCATGTGAATAAGTATGGGTTTAATGTCCCCAACCTGTCACTGAAATCATCTAGCTGCTACATTAACACTTTTACTGCGGCTGACGCTTATAAACGTCACAACAAGCCATGAGCCAGTGCGGCCAACTCTGATAAGCGTCCGCTCTCACTGTCGGATTACTCAGTCTAGTTGCAGGGTCTAAAGTAGCATCAAAGTATGTAAACTTTTGTTTTGTGTGGTCAGTTATCGAACGTTTATTGTTTGTGATGGCGGCTAATGAACTGACACCTGGACCTTCCAATGTGAAAAGGAGCAGGAAAAAAAGTGTTAAACTGACAGAGGAACAGTTACTTAGTGTACTAGATGACAGTGACTTTCTGTGTAGTGAGGATGAGGCATACCACGGAAATCGTCATTTAGAGGCTGCAGAAGAACTGTAGAGTGATAATAGTGTGAAAGCACAGCTTTTGAATCTGTTTCGTGACAGTTCCGAATCTGATGATACCGATCGCGACGATTGTGTGGAAATTGATGATGAAAAATTTTGCCCGACCTGTCACACGGAGATAATCCAGGTGAGTCCTGGCATAAAGAACCACATAATATGCAATATCACCCATTTACGAAGGAAGAAGTTTTGCAAATTCATCCTGCTGGCAATTCTCCTATGGATTTCTTCAGATTATTGATAACAGGCGAATTGTTGCAACTAGTAGTTGACGAAACGAATGATAATGCAGTCAACAATTGCTGAGCGAAAATACGAAAGAGGGATCTAGGATCTATAAATGGAAACCTCTAAGTATAGGCGAATTACTAGTTTTCCTGGGTGTTCCGTTACATATGGGTAACGTTAAATATCTGCGATTACAAGACTACTGGAAGAAAGAACCACTGTTTGAGAATAGAGGAATAGCGATGAATATAAGAAGAGACTGGTATTTGATCATATTACGCTCTCTGCATTTTGCAAAAAAATCCATTTCCAGGAAACCTGAAACCAGACGATCATTTATATAAGATAAGACATATATTGGATTATTTTAACAGGAGCGTTACCGGGCCGCACTCACACATTGCGGGCCGCACTGGAGAGCTGTGCGCCTGCACCGATGCTGCAGCGAAAGTGTTAATTGTATTGCTGAGTTGTACAATAACTTGCTTGCCACAAATTTTGTGCTACAAAATTATACCTGCACTTGGCAAACTGTTGTGCAAGAAAACAGAAAATATGAGATTGTAAAAACTGATTTCCTAAAACATGAAACTGCTGTTGTGAGGCAAAAAATTAAAAATTTTAAAATGTTCTGCAAATGTCCAAAATCATGTTGAAATGGGGATTTAATGGGGACAGGTAAATCAATTAAGAAGTGAGAGGATTAAATTATTAATGCCTGTCTGAGCATCACATTGTTACTGATATGGATAAGGTAAATGTAAGTGGTTATAAGCTCTCTGCACATGTAATGAGAGAAAATATGGAGAAAGGAGGAGTTGCCATATATGTCAAAAGTTATCATTGTGCAAAAAGTATAGAAACAAAAAAGTTTTGTGTAGAGAAACACATAGAAGCATGTGCCTGTGAGCTTAAATTAAATAAAGGCACATTTATAATTGTAACTGTATATAGGTCCCCATCAGGAAACTTTCATCTATTTCTGAAAAATTTGGACTCCTTGTTGTGCTATCTGTCAGACAGGGGGAAGCAAATTATTATTTGTGGGGACTTCAATGTAGATTCTCTGAAAGAGGGTAATAGGAAAAATGACCTTGAAGTATTACTCGGTTCTTTCAATTTGACACCCGTTATTGATTTTCCTACTCGGGTGGTAAAGGATAGCAGCTCACTGATAGATAACTTCTTTGTAGACCAAGATAAGTTTAACCAGATAAATGCTCAGCCTGTTGAGAATGGTCTTTCTGATCATGGTGCACAGCTAGTTACAATATATGACATAGCTCCATTCAGCAATACTAAACAGTCCTCCAAAGTAGTACGTTCAGTCAACGATTTAACAATTGCAAATTTCAGGGAAAGCCTACAGCAGTTAGACTGGGATGAGGTGTACCGTGAACCTGATGCCAATTTAAAATATAATTTATTTCATGACATTTTTGTAAATGCATTTGAAAACTGTTTCCCCAAGAAAATAGTTAAATGTACTCGTAAGAAACCTTGTAACAAACCATGGCTTACTAAGGGTATAAAAATATCTTGTAACCGGAAAAGGGAAATGTATCTGACAGCAAGAAAGAGTAGTGACCCAGAAACTATCAAAAATTATAAAAACTACTGTGTTATATTAAGAAAAGTTATTAAAAAATCCAGGAGTATGTGTATCATGTCTGAAATCAGCAACTCTGACAATAAAATTAAAACAATTTGGAATATTATTAAAAGAGAAACAGGTCAACCAAGAGCAGAGGAAGACAGTATTACCATCAAATTGAATGAAAGCTTTACGAACAAAAAGTCAGAAGTTGAAAATATTTTTAATAATCATTTTCTAAATGTTGTGGATATAGTAGGATCCAGGTGTTCATTAGAAGATGCTAGGCTGTTAATGGAAGAGGCCATACCTATGCAATTTGATACAATTGAAATCTCACCCACTTCTCCCTCTGAAATTAAGAAAATAATAAACTTGCTTAAAAGCAAAAACTCACATGGAATTGATGGCATTTCCAGCAAAATACTAAAAGCTTGTTCTCAACAGATAAGTAAGATTCTCAGCCACCTGTGTAATAGCTCTCTGGAACAGGGCATTTTCCCTGATAGACTGAAATATGCTATTGTTATACCTTTGCATAAAAAGGGGGATAGATCTGATGTCAACAATTACCGTCCAATCTCCCTTCTAACAGCTTTATCCAAAATTTTTGAGAAAGTAATGTATTCAAGAGTAGCTTCACATATCTGTAAAAATGAAGTACTAACAAAATGTCAGTTTGGTTTCCAGAAAGGTTTATCAACAGAAAATGCCATATATGCTTTCACCAGTCAAATTTTGAATGATCTGAATAACCGAACACCACCCATTGGGATTTTTTGTGATCTCTCAAAGGCTTTTGATTGTGTAAATCATGAAATTCTGCTAGACAAGCTCAAGTATTGTGGCATGAGTGGGACAGTGCACAAATGGTTTAATTCGTACCTAACTGGAAGAGTGCAGAAAGTTGAAATAAGTAGTTCTCGTAACATGCAAAGATCAGCACATTCCTCAAACTGGGGAACTATCAAGAATGGGGTTCCACAAGGGTCAGTCTTGGGTCCTTTGTTGTTCTTATTATATATTAATGACTTGCCATTCTATATTCATGAAGAGGCAAAGTTAGTTCTCTTTGCTGATGATACAAGTATAGTAATCACACCTGAGAAACAAGAATTATCTGATGAAATTGTCAATACTGTCTTTCAGAAAATTACTAAGTGGTTCCTTGTAAATGGACTCTCACTGAATTTTGATAAGACACAGTATATACAGTTCCGTACAGTGAATGGTATTACACCATTAATAAATATAGACCTTAATCAGAAGCATATAGCTAAGGTAGAATAGTCCAAATTTTTAGGTATGTCCATTGATGAGAGATTAAATTGGAAGAAACACATTGATGATCTGCTGAAACGTTTGAGTTCAGCTACTTATGCAATAAGGGTCATTGCAAATTTTGGTGATAAACATCTTAGTAAATTAGCTTACTACGCCTATTTTCACTCATTGCTTTCATATGGCATCATATTTTGGGGTAATTCATCACTGAGGAATAAAGTATTTATTGCACAAAAGCGTGTAATCAGAATAATAGCTGGAGTCCACCCAAGATCATCCTGCAGACATTTATTTAAGGATCTAGGGATATTCACAGTAGCTTCTCAGTATATATACTCTCTTATGAAATTTGTTATTAACAACCAAACCCAATTCAAAAGTAATAGCAGTGTGCATAACTACAATACTAGGAGAAAGGACGATCTTCACTATTCAAGATTAAATCTAACTTTGGCACAGAAAGGGGTGAATTATACTGGCACTAAAGTCTTTGGTCACTTACCAAATAGTATCAAAAGTCTGACAGATAACCAACAAGTATTTAAGAAGAAATTAAAAGAATTTCTGAATGACAACTCCTTCTACTCCATAGAGGAATTTTTAGATATAAATTAAGAAAAAAAATTATTAAAAAATAAAAAAATAAAAATAAAAAATAAAGAAAAATAAAAAACACAAAAAAATAAAGTTGTTATATTAACTTAAGTATGTTGTTAAATTAACCTAATTATGTCATGTATTGGAAAATTCGACTCGTTCCACATCATTACGAAATATCGTATTCATGATCCATGGAACTAGTATTAATCTAATCTAATCTAATCTAATCTAATCTAAGGAAAGCAACTAGATAATTTACACTAGTAGTAATCAACCCGGTCTCTAACACTGACTTATGGGCGTTTCAACTTTCATGGTAGACAGTAGTGGTATTAAAAACATTCTTCATTGGGTTTTCATAAAATTTTGACATAAAGAATATCGTAATTATTATTACATACTTTAACTTGCTGTAACTCTGCTTTAATTTTGTAAAGTTACTTCTCTCCATTATAAATCACCATTACTGTGGAATAGGTGGGTGGTTAGAAAGTTCTACTACTAACCAAGATACAAAGGTAGGTAGTAGGCGGAAAAATGTTGACTACCTCTGATTTACACCAGTCAGTTAGGAAAGATTGACATGGAACAGTTCAAGGGGTAAAGCAAAAGAATGCATGCAAGGAGCAATCCCACATACAAACCAAATCACAATTATCCCATGCTCTGCCAAGAAATTAAGAAAATAATGACCTCTCTCAAAAGCAAAAACTTTGTTGTGATTAATATCTCAATTACTAAAGTCCTGTTCTTCACATCTATCTGATGTATCTTATGACAAGTGAAATACATCATGGCGTATGAACAATACAAGGAAAAGGATAGATTGGTGCTTTCCGTACAAATAACATGTAGACTTGCAGACAGCCACAATGAAAAGATGGTTACTCATTTAGCTTTCTACGAAAGCCGTCTTCAGGAAAGGAAAATCTCTCTCTCTCTCTCTCTCTCTCTCTCTCTCTCTCTCTGATTAACAAGTATGCACACTTCATGCACACATGAGCTCCATCTCTGGCAGCTTGGACCAGAATGCAGCTGTCATGTGGAACGAAAGCAGCAGCAGGAGGAGGTAGGGAAAGGGAAGGGATAGCAGGGTATGGGTGGGGTGCAAGAAAACTGCAGGGACTAGGCATGACAAGACTCCCACCAGGTATAGTATCAGGAGGCTGTGAGCAGTGTGTCAGGGGTGAGGGAGAGGAAATGGGAATGGGGAATGGAGAAGGAGAGGAGCAGGGAACGGGAAAGGTGGGCTGGTGCATTGGCAGAGAGCAGCAGACAATGCAAGTGAGGAAACGGGAAACGTGCATAAGGAGGAGGTGACAGGACAGAGGGGGGCAGGAACTGTGGGGTGGAGGGTGTGGGGGACAGTAGGTTACCGTAGGTTGATGCTGGATAATTTCAGGAGCAGAGACTGTGTTGTAAGGCTAACTACCATCTGCACAGTTCAGAAAAGCTGACGATGGAAGGTAGGATTCAGATGGCCCAGGTTGTGAAGGAAGCATTGAATTCACACACATTACATTCAGCTGTATGTTGTATCACAGGATGATCTACTCTGCTGTTGGCCACAGCTTGGCAGTGGCCTTTTGACCCTGATGGACAGCTGGTTTGTAGTCATACCAAAATAAAAAGCTGTGCAATGATTGCAGCAGGGCTGATGTGACATAGCTGCTTTCAAAGGCTGCCCAGCTTCTGATGGGATAATATAAGTCTGTGACAGGGCTGGAGTAGGAAGTGCAGGGTGGATGGATTGGACAGATCTTGCACCTGGGTCTTCCACAGGGATATGATTGGTGTGGCAGGGGGGTTGCGATTGGGAGTGGCATAGGGATGGACTACGATGATGTGGAGATTGGTTAGGCAACGGAACACCACTTTAGGAGAGGTGGGAAGGATCTTTGGTAGGATGTCCTTCATTTCAGGGCAGGATGATAGATAATCAAAGCGCTGTCGAAGGATGTGGTTCAGTTGTTAATCGTTGGTGATATTGGGTGACGAAGGGAGCACTCCTTTTGTAGCTGGTACTTGGGGGTGGTGGGAGGATTGGGAGTTTGAGGGGAAATGCCTCTGACTACTGTAAATGATGTAGGTGATAGCTGCACAATTGTGTTTCACAGTTCTTTACTTTCCTGTTCACAACCCCCCCTTCCCCCCCCCCCCCCCCCACTATTACACAATTATATGACCTGTTTGCTATTGGTAAATGGTGATATGCCTCATTAATAGGTTGCAGCCAACATCAACATACTGCTACAATAGTTTGCTGTTGAACATCTATGAGCTGTATAAACCCAACCACACAGTTCTTGCAGAATAATACAGTACATGTGACACTATTTTTCAACTAAATTAAACAGACATTGTCATTAATTGTTTTAACACACGGCCTATTTGTGTTACACTTATTCCACTGTTAAGTTGATCCACTGTTGTTAATCTAACCAATACGTGTTTCATGTCTGGAACTCGGCCGTGGACTGTATGTTTCAGGACCAAAAATCGGGCCTTTATATATCCTCACAATAATAGCCACTGAAACTCTACATTGTTTGATGTTTAAGGTACAGAAATAAAAAGTAAAACGTTACTCATTCAGTTAACTGAATACATCAAAAAATTCTTTCTTTTTAACACAGGTTAGGCTGAATTATTTGTTTAAATAATGAAATTAGCAGATATAGTTATACAAACAATACTTTTGACAAACCTGGTAATTATTTTGGAATTAATTAAGGACTGGCTTTGCAAATATGTTTTCGAATAGAGCCAAATAAATACTTCAAGAATCCTAGTAGTTTTTTTCTTCCAAATGTTTATAATTAGTACAGAATTTATATTTGTTTATAAGCAAAAAAAAAAATTCTCAAAACAATTACTGATTTCACCCTGTAATGATCTGTAGCGAAAGATATTAACTAGGAATGGTTAAAATAAATTAGGAAATTAATACATACACAAAATTAGACCTGGTGCTATATTTCTTAAGACTGAGGGCCAACCTTTTTCTTTTATAGAAATGCAGATTATACTCATGCATGTTAATGGTAAAAATGAAAATAAAATGAATATAAGGAGGCCAATGGCAAAACAAGAGAGGAAGTAAAGAGATCCCAGCTTGCTTTGTCGCAATTTGTGTGATATATCTGTGAATGCGACACATGCAGAAAAAGACCAATATTACAAGTGAAGGCTTAGCTTTTCTCATAGCTTATTAATCTTTGAGACCAATATTATATGAGGAAGTCTAGCTTTTCTTGTACCTGCATCATGTATATAAATTTAAACTATTAACTTTCCCTGTGTGCGTGTTCGTGCTATTTAACGGTGATGTTGCTATTGGCTGACTACATCACATGCCCTATGCTCAGAATATATGCTGTCATCGGCTGGAGAGATCACGTGACATGAGTTATGGATTGGCTTACAAGAGGGCATCACAATTTTGATTTCAATGCTTCGGAAACTAAATTGCTGTTTTTGTTGGAATTCGAATTTACACTTTCATAATACAAAAATATGCAGCATACCTGGTGTTGCACATCAAAGATCTTTCAAAAACATGTTTTTTTTTTTTTCTTTTTATAAAATGTTCGAAAGTTCTACATCAGTGTATAAAACCTTAACCATTCAAAGGGTTGAAAGAATGCCACTTAGCATGGAAAAAGTGTATTTTCATGTGCGGGAAAAAACAACTTTTAACCAGGAAAAATCCGGGAATTTTTTTTTCCTTGTTCGTGTATATACCCTGAGGCGGTAAATGTCCAGGTTGTGAACTAAGTGAAGTGGATGGGACAGAAGGTGTTAGTTTGTGGGGGAATGAGGATAGAGTGTCTTAGCCCTGAGTCCAGATCAGGAAGATATCATCAATTAACCTGAGTCGGACTAGGCGTATGGCATTTTGGGAGGAGATTAGGAAGGTCTCCTTAGATGGCCCATAACAGGTTGGCATAGGAGGATACCATGCAGTTGTCCATGGCTGTGCTGCAGATAGGTTTGTATACCCTCCTTTCAAAGGAGAAATACTTATGTTTTAGGGTAAAGTTGGTAAGGTGCATGAGGAATGAGGTAGTGGATTTGGAGTCTGAAGGAGATTGGGGAAGAGGTAAGCCACGGGCCTGAGGGATGATAGTCTGTAGGGAAGTGGCATCGACAGTGATTGAGATGGATCCAGGAGGTAAAGAGGTGGGGTGGTGTAGAGTCAGTGAAGGAAGTGTTTCGTGTTTTTTACTTTGGAGGCTATATTGTAGGCAGTTGGTTGGGGGAGTTGCTCAATGAGGAAGAAATTCTTTCTGTGGGGGCACAATAACCAGGATTGTTGGGTTTTTGGTTTTGGGGAGTGTGTGGAAGCTGGACATGTGGGGAGTCACAGGGGTGAGGAGGGAAATGGATTCAGGGGTAAGGTTCTCGGAAGAGCTTAAGACTTAAAGCAGATATTGGAGGTTACATTGGACTTTTGGATGGGATCACTCTGACAGTATTTATATATGGAGGAGTCATATAATTGGCAGAGGCCTTCAACCTTTGTCTGCAGGTAGAATGATTAGGTCAGGATTTGTTGTGTATGCTTGCGCTGCTTCTGCTGAAAGGTTGGTTTTCTGAGGAATGGACCTAAGGAAAAACTGGCTGGTGGTATGAATTGGGAGAGGCAAGGCCCAATGTTAGGATTAAGTAGGATTAAGTAGGATTTGGTTGGAGGGATTGGTGAAAAAGAAGTGTTTCCACTGCAGGTATCAGGAGGAGGAGAGTATGTCCTCAACAAGTCCAAAATGGTTAAATTTTGGTGGAAAGGTTAACAACAGTGTTCTGGAAATGCTTCAGCTCGGGATTTGGTGGAGTGTTGTTAGGGAGTTTTGTGGGATTGTGGCAAGTTGAAAAGGTCAGCCAGGTTGGGTTTGGGTCCTGTGAGAGGCTGACAAAGAGGAACACTCTGGGTAGGGGTTGGATAGTGGTGCACCAAGGCAGCAGTAGGATGTCAGCAGGTTGGATAATTTATGAAATTGGTGCCTGGAATGCTCCTCCACATGCTGGAGAGCAAGGGCTTCAGTTTCAGAGATGTGTTGTGTGTAGTAGAGATTGCACAGTAGCAGTATCTTGCAGAGGAGGTTTCCTAATGCCCATGCAAGAGAGATGTGTTTTTGCAATACCTGGTTTGTGAGGGCCTGGAACTGGCAGAATCTGAAAAGATGAAGGTCATTGTGAACGGAGGGGTGGGATTCCAGAGAAAGGAATTTTTATGGTTAGCCATTGGGGTGGATTCCATGATTTAGACAGCATTTAACAAACAGGACGTAGGACTTGATTTCAGCCAAGGAAAGAGATACTTTTGGGTGAGCTGGTGCAGAAATATAGAGAAGGGATCTGTTGTGGCAGGGGTGGCATAGGGGAAAGAAGACTGATGTGGAAATGAGCAAATGAAAGTTTTATGTGGTCATGAGGGAAGCTGGATGATAGAAAATATGAGTAAAAATATGTAAAGATATGCACAAATACATAAAAGTATGCAAAAACGCATGACTACGTAAAAATACAAATATATAAAAATATGGGAGAAAACCAAAGGTTAAGATACATATGGGAGTGTGTGTTTGTTGGGATAAGGAAAGAGAGGAGAGGGAGATTGGTAGATCAAGGTCCACAATTTCATATGGCACAGGTAGATGTGAAAAATAAAATGTGAAAATACGTGAGGATGGGATATGAAATGGGATTAATGGGAATAATTATAATTATCATTGAGAAGAATTTGTGGTGTCAGATGTTGCACCAAACCAACAGTTAGCACGGTTACATAGCCATGCGTTGTGCATGGAGGAGATTGTTGACACCAAGTGGCTAGGAATTTGGAGCATGTGCAGTTTGGAAGGCGATGAAAAATCTCAGGAAGGAATAGAAAGAACGGGACACTGAGAAGAGTAATGCCTTAGAGAATAGTAATGAAGGAAAACATCACAGGGTTGTGGGATGGAAGAAAAGTTGTTAGGCGAAATCATATAATGGAAACTCTAGGTAGGAATGTCAACAATATAAGGAAAACGATAAATTGCCATTCACTTTAGCCTCCTTCAGAAAAGGAGAAAGAAAACACACACACAAAAAGAAGCAAACACACATTACTACCCTCTCTGGCAGCTAGGACTGAAATGCATTCCACATCCTGTTCTTCCTTAAATGCTGCCTAAACCATGTAATCCCCCACCCCCCCCTCCCCCAACTGCCTAACCATAAAAATTCCTTTATTCCTTTCTATGGATTCCAACCCTCCTTTCCCAATGACCCAACTTTTGAAATTGCACTAGTGACTGAGCCTCACAAACCTGGTATTGTATAATCACATTTCCGAGACACAGGCATCCCAGAATCACCTCTGCTCCCTCCACAAGATACTGCTACTGTGCAATCCCTACTACATACATGACATCTCTGAAATTTAATTCCTTGCTTTCCAGGATGTGGAGGAGCATTCCAGACACCTGGATATCTGAGTATATTAAGGCCAAATTTCCAGGATTTGGGGAGGTGAGCCTGCTCCAGATGAATTTTGCCTTTTGGATTAATGATGAGAGCTGTTGAGCTGACCAGCCAGGATGTGGTTTATAGGTTGTTTCCTGCAGCAAACTAGGTAAATACTGGGCTACGGTCTACTTTCTGTCTTAGACAGACTATGCAAACATTTAGAAAACTATCTCACATTTGAATGTGAGATTTACTCTAGGTGCACAGATTCTACCCTGGGGAAGGGGAAGGGAGGGGGGTTGCTAACATTAGAAAAGTCATCCTGCCACCACCTATCACTAATATTGCCAAATAATGTATGTCAACTCCATAGGGAAGTAGGAAAAGAAGAAAATGAATATGGCCTGCCTCAATGCGGATTTCAAATGTGGTCTCTTCACAGAGTATACCACTTTTGATTTTCAGATAAGATCATACAAAATATTGCCAGTATAACAACAAAAACAATCAATAATTGACAATATAATGTAAATGGATTGATAAAAAATATACTCACCAAGCAGTGGCAGGGGAACACACACACAAAAGGGTTTAAATTTTACAAGCTTTCAGAGCCAGTGGCTCTTTCTGGCAGAAGAGCTGAAGGAAAAGGAGGAGGGGTGAAGGAGAAGTATTGGAGAGGTTTAGGAAAAGGGATACAGTTCAGAAAAGTCACCCAGAACGCTGGGTCAGCGGAGACTTAGTGGGCGGGATGAGAAGGAAAGACTGATTGCTGGGGACTGCACTAGATGAGATTTGAAAATCTGAGAGCTTAAAGGTGGAAGACAGATAATATGCAAGACAGAACTTACTACTAAAACATTATGCATGAGTTAATAAGAGTGAAAAGCTATGTACATTGTATGTGACAGAAGTGGGATGGGGAACAGTGAAAAATAGACAGGTCGGAAAATAAAAGGTGTAGAAAACTAAAATGGAGTGAAGAAAGGAGTAGTTACTGCGAAGAAATGTTGAGTTGGAAGGAATTAACGTAAATGAAGGCCAAGTGGGTGGTGAGAACCAAGGACATATTGTAATGCTAGTTCCCATCTGCGGAGTTCTGAGAAACTGGAATCTGGGGGAAGAATCCTGTGGCACTTGTGGTGAAACAGGCACCGAGGTCATGACTATGCCCATTCATCCTGACTGATAACTGGATGGTAGTTATGCCAATGTAAAAGGCCAAACGTTGTTTAAATAACGGCTGATATATGACGTTTAGTTTCACAGGTGGCTCTCCCTTTGATACCATATGTTTTGCCTGTTACAGGGCTGTAATAGGTGGTGGTAGGATGGTGTTGGTGTTTGGGGCAGGTCTTGCAGCAGGGGTGGTTACAGGGGTAGGAGCCATAGGGTAGGGAGATGGCTGCAGAAGGAGCATAGGATCTGATGAGGATATTGCAGAGATTGGGAGGGTGACAAAAAGCTATTTTAGGTGTGGGCAAAATCTCTGGCAGAATGGATCTCATTTCAGGACATGATTTTAGGAAGCCGTGGCCTTGTTGAAGTAGCTGATTAATACAGACAAGACAGGATAATCATGGGTGACAAATGGTAGGCTCTGAAATTGTTTTTTGGAGAAATCTGCAGTATCAGGTTTGGATGTGATAGCCTGGGAAATCTGCTTGTGAACTAGGCTGGTGGGATAATTACATCCAGTGAAGGCTGAAGTGAGTGTGGCCGAAATATTGCCATTGTTGTTTTGAGACTTGTCAAATAGTTGTGCAGTTCACAGTATTCTCTTAGAGAGCCTTAATAAGGCTGAGTTTTAAGCTGCCAGTAGTGTAGCTTGCAATGGACATTTCTCATGCAGTCTTGGGAAAAACTGCCACACTTCCCTGAGGCACACCTGACGGTACCCTTGTCTCTGATGAATACTCACCATTGAGGGCAACATACTGGGTTCTATTACTTAAAAGGTCTTTAAGCCACTCAGATATCTGGAAATATAATCTGTATGCTTGGATTTCTTTGACAGTCTGTGAGTGGGACACCATATCAAACACTTTCCAGAAATATAGGAACACTGAAATGTGCCTTCTTGTCAGAGAAAATTACACAAAGGAAAAATCTTCCAGTTAAGCGACATTAAAATATGTGAATCATTCAGAAGATCTGCATGTGAATTTTGCCACATCAGGAATGCACATTCCAACAGTAATGTGATTATTTCTCATCCTTACAGTTTCTCTGAGTAGCTTCAGTAAGAAAATTTAATTATTTGAATATAAAATTAAGGTTCTCTTTCTATTCTGCCATCACCAGATGTTTGGGCCAGTGTGTTACAGATGGCTCCCATCATTGTTAATTGAATTTTGTCATAAAACTTCAATAAAATTCGTACACCATATAAGTGTAAAAAAATTAATATGATCAGACTTAATTTCTTCCAATGATAGTTTCTACCTCTAATGCGAGAGCGATTAATGAAGGAGCCAACATGAAGCTTAAATCATTTTGTCATTGAACAATGCAGTTGCTATCCTGTTGATGTAGGCCTCCTGTGAATATATCAGTTTATATTTCTAAAAACAAAGATGATGTGACTTACCAAACGAAAGTGCTGGCAGGTTGATAGACACACAAACAAACACAAACATACACACAAAATTCAAGCTTTCGCAACAAACGGTTGCTTCATCAGGAAAGAGGGAAGGAGAGGGAAAGACGAAAGGATGTGGGTTTTAAGGGAGAGGGTAAGGAGTCATTCCAATCCCAGGAGCGGAAAGACTTACCTTTAAGGCCTTTACAAATGTCTGCTTGTGTCTGTGTATGTGTGGATGGATATGTGTGTGTGTGCGAGTGTATACCTGTCCTTTTTTCCCCCTAAGGTAAGTCTTTCCGCTCCTGGGATTGGAATGACTCCTTACCCTCTCCCTTAAAACCCACATCCTTTCGTCTTTCCCTTTCCTTCCCTCTTTCCTGATGAAGCAACCATTTGTTGCGAAAGCTTGAATTTTGTGTGTATGTTTGTGTTTGTTTGTGTGTCTATCGACCTGCCAGCACTTTCGTTTGTTAAGTCACATCATCTTTGTTTTTAGATGTATTTTTCCCACGTGGAATGTTTCCCTCTATTATATTCATATCATCAGTTTATATTTCTGATTGATTAATGGCTTGGAAAATGGATATTAAAATTTTACTTCTAAAAAATTACCTTGTTACATAAATTAATTTAGTAATTACTCAGTGAACCGTTTACATTACAAAACTTACATTGTGCTTCCACCCAATGTAAAAACAGATCTTGGAGCAAAAGAGTATCCGTGAGACAAGTGAAGTATTCTAACATTTTCTTGTTTACAAACATAAATGAAAAGACATGTAAGTAGCACCTTAGAATGCAGTGAGAGATCTCTAATGGTTTGTGGAGCACTTTGTATCTGAGCAGTACAAAATCAGTTATATTTTTTTTTAATTTGAAAAGGTGCAGTTGTTTTGGCCACTTGTATGCTAGGAGTTATGTACAGAAAAGGCTACACTCGTCAAACATTCAGTTACAACAATGGTTTGTTTGTTTGGTGCGATTATGCCATGTACAATTTGTTTGGCAGCTACATTTTGAATACTTTTGCACCTGACGGGACTTTGAATCCACTGACTTGGCACAGATTCAGGTGTGCGTATTTTGCCTCCCCATTTGAGCATGGGGCATGGAAAACAGTGCCTAAAACTGGGTCAAGGCCTTCAAATTCCATCTTAATATTTTTATTGTGAGACTTAATCCATCTCTATAAATGAGAATCAGGCAACAAACATACACTAACAGAAACAAACGTTGTAACACCAAGGAGGAGTTGTGTGACATAAACAAAATGTGTGTGTGTGAATTCCGAAGGGACCAAACTGCTAAGGTCATCGGTCCCTTGACATAAACAAAAGTTGGCAGGTGTGTTTCTACATCTGCAAAATGATGTCTATTCAAATTTCAAACCATTCGCATAAGAGTCACACTAATAGGGGCACAATGAGGAAAGAAATCAGGTTTGCTTTAAATACACACTGTAAAAGTCACGAGCACTGATACCTTTGAGACTGGACATGGTGAATTGATGTTAGTGAAGAGTACCTTCAAGGTGACAAACATGCCATTATCAACACCTACACTGAATCTGAATGTAACAGGGCTACAAGAAGCTGGATGTTCCTTTTGTCAGTGATACTGGAGAAAGATTTGGCAGGAATGTAGCCACTGTACATGATTGCTGGCAGCAATGGTCACATGAATGTTCAGTCGCAGGAAGACTGGGCTCCGAGCGGCCACATGGCACCACCAAGAGGAAAGACCATCATGTTCGGAGTATGGCTCTGGCAAGTTGTACTGCATCTGCAGCAGTGATTTAAACAGCAGGGACTCAATGAACTATTACAAATTGGTTACTTCAAGGACAGCTCTGAGCTAGATGCCCAGTAGTGTGTATTCCACTGACCCCAAAACACTGCCATTTGCGGCTTCAGTGGTGTCAAGGGACAGCTTATTGGTGGGCAGTGTGGAACTGTTTTCTGATGAAAGCTGGTTCTGTCTCGGTGCCAGTAATGACTGTGCATCGATTAAGAGGCCAGTTGAGGGCCTTCAATCTACCTAGCTGTGTGCTATACACATTGGACCTACACTTGGATTTATGGTCTGGGGTTTGATTTTACATGACAGTAGGAACCCTCTCGTGGGTATTGCATGCACTCTGAATGCAAATTTGTATATCAGTTTTGTGATTTGACTTGTGTGTGCTGCCATTCATGTACAGCATAGCAGTGGGTGTTTTCCAACACAATAATTCTTGCCCACATACTGCTGTTGTGCCCAACATGCTCTACAAAGTGCTGATATGTTGCCTCGGCCTACTTGATCACAAGATTTGTCTCCAATCAAGCGCATAGAGTATATCATTGGACAACAACTCCAGCATCAGCCACAAACAGCATTAGCCATCCCCGTATTCACCAACCACGTACAGTACGCATGGAACTACATCCCACAACCACAAACTGACATCCAGCATCTGCACAACACAATGCATACACATTCACATACTGACATTCAACATTTTGGTGTTTGTATCAGTTATTTATGCACCAGCACTTCAAATTTGCAATGGCTTATCTCATGCTTGTTGTATACATGAAAGAATTCTGGAGATACTGACAGGTTTCAGATAGATTATATAATGGTAAGACAGAGATTTAGGAACCAGGTCTTAAATTGTAAGACATTTCCAGGGGCAGATGTGGACTCTGACCACAATTTATTGGTTATGAACTGTAGATTGAAACTGAAGAAACTGCAAAAAGGTGGGAATTTAAGGAGGTGGGACCTGGATAAACTGATTAAACCAGAGGTTGTACAGAGTTTCAGGGAGAGTTTAATGGAAAAATTGACAGGAATGGGGGAAAGAAATACAGTAGAAGAAGAATGGGTAGCTTTGAGGGATGAAGTAGTGAAGGCAGCAGAGGATCAAGTAGGTAAAAAGATGAGGGCTGGTAGAAATCCTTGGGTAACAGAAGAAATATTGAATTTAATTGATGAAAGGAGAAAATATAAAAATGCAATAAATGAAGCAGGCAAAAAGGAGTACAAACGTCTCAAAAATGAGATCGACAGGAAGTGCAAAATGGCTAAGCAGGGATGGTTAGAGGACAAATGTAAGGATGTAGAGGTTTACCTCACTAGGGGTAAGATAGATACTGTCTACAGGAAAATTAAAGAGACCTTTGGAGAAAAGAGAACCACTTGTATGAATATCAAGAGCTCAGATGGAAACCCAGTTCTAAGCAAAGAAGGGAAAGCAGAAAGGTGGAAGGAGTATGTAGAGGGTCTATACAAGGGTGATGTACTTGAGGACAGTATTATGGAAATGGAAGAGGATGTAGATGAAGATGAAATGGGAGATATGATACTGCATGAAGAGTTTGACAGAGCACTGAAAGACCTGAGTCGAAACAAGGCCCTGGGAGTAGACAACATTCCATTAGAATTACTGACAGCCTTGGGAGAGCCAGTCCTGACAAAACTCTACCATCTGGTGAGAAAGATGTATGAGACCAGCGAAATACCATCAGACTTCAAAAAGAATGTAATAATTCCAATCCCAAAGAAAGCAGGTGGTTACAGATGTGAAAATTACCGAACTATCAGTTTAATAAATCATAGCTGCAAAATACTAACGCGAATTCTTTACAGATGAATAGAAAAACTGGTAGAAGCTGACCTCAGAGAAGATCAGTTTGGATTCCGTAGAAATATTGGAACACGTGAGGAAATACTGACCTTACGACTCTCCTTAGAAGAAAGATTAAGGGAAGGCAAACCTACGTTCCTAGCATTTGTAGACTTAGAGAAAGCTTTTGCCAATGTTGACTGGAATACTGTCTTTCAAATTCTGAAGGTGGCAGGGGTAAAATACAGGGAGCGAGAGGCTATTTACAATTTGTACAGAAACCAGATGGTAGTTATAAGAGTCGAGGGAAGGGAATGAGACAGGCTTGTAGCCTATCCCTGAGCTATTCAATCTGTATATTGAGCAAGCAGTGAAGGAAACAAAAGAAAAATTTGGAGTAGGTATTAAAATCCATGGAGAAGAAATAAAAACTTTGAGGCTCGCCGATAACATTGTAATTCTGTCAGAAACAGCAAAGGATTTGGAAGAGCAGTTGAACGGAATGGACAGTGTCTTGAAAGGAGGATATAAGATGAACATCAACAAAAGCAAAACGAGGATAATGGAATGTAGTCTAATTAAGTCGGGTGATGCCCAAAATAACTGATGATGATCGAAGTAGAGAGGATATAAAATGTAGACTGGCAACGGCAAGGAAAGCGTTTGTGAAGAAGAGGAATTTGTTAACATCGAGTATAGATTTAAGTGTCAGGAAGTCGTTTCTGAAAGTATTTGTATGGAGTGTAGCCATGTATGGAAGTGAAATGTGGACAATAAATAATTTGGACAAGAAGAGAATAGAAGCTTTCGAAATGTGGTGCTACTGAAAAATGCTGAAGATTAGATGGGTAGATCATATAACTAATTAGGAGGTATTGAATAGGATTGGGGAGAACAAGAGTTTGTGGCACAACTTGACTAGAAGAAGGGCGCGGTTGGTAGGACATGTTCTGAGGCATCAAGGGACCACCAATTTAGTATTGGAGGGCAGTGTGGAGGGTAAAAATCATAGAGGGAGACCAAGAGATGAATACACTAAGCAGATTCAGAAGGATGTAGGTTGCAGTAGGTACTGGGAGATGAAGAAGCTTGCACAGGATAGAGTAGCATGGAGAGCTGCATCAAATCAGTCTCGGGACTGAAGACCAGAACAACAACATCTCATGCCTACATTAACCAGTGATCTTGCAATGTTAATCACCTTAATACATTACCCAGACAAACATATTCCCAAAACTTTGTTACTCCACACTACTAACTACACTCCTGGAAATTGAAATAAGAACACCGTGAATTCATTGTCCCAGGAAGGGGAAACTTTATTGACACATTCCTGGGGTCAGATACATCACATGATCACACTGACAGAACCACAGGCACATAGACACAGGCAACAGAGCATGCACAATGTCGGCACTAGTACAGTGTATATCCACCTTTCGCAGCAATGCAGACTGCTATTCTCCCATGGAGACGATCGTAGAGATGCTGGATGTAGTCCTGTGGAATGGCTTGCCATGCCATTTCCACCTGGCGCCTCAGTTGGACCAGCGTTCGTGCTGGACGTGCAGACCGCGTGAGACGACGCTTCATCCAGTCCCAAACATGCTCAATGGGGGACAGATCCGGAGATCTTGCTGGCCAGGGTAGTTGACTTACACCTTCTAGAGCATGTTGGGTGGCACGGGATACATGCGGACGTGCATTGTCCTGTTGGAACAGCAAGTTCCCTTGCCGGTCTAGGAATGGTAGAACGATGGGTTCGATGACGGTTTGGATGTACCGTGCACTATTCAGTGTCCCCTCGACGATCACCAGTGGTGTACGGCCAGTGTAGGAGATCGCTCCCCACACCATGATGCCGGGTGTTGGCCCTGTGTGCCTCGGTCGTATGCAGTCCTGATTGTGGCGCTCACCTGCACGGCGCCAAACACACATACGACCATCATTGGCACCAAGGCAGAAGCGACTCTCATCGCTGAAGACGACACGTCTCCATTCGTCCCTCCATTCACGCCTGTCGCGACACCACTGGAGGCGGGCTGCACGATGTTGGGGCGTGAGCGGAAGATGGCCTAACGGTGTGCGGGACCATAGCCCAGCTTCATGGAGACGGTTGCGAATGGTCCTCGCCGATACCCCAGGAGCAACAGCGTCCCTAATTTGCTGGGAAGTGGCGGTGCAGTCCCCTACGGCACTGCGTAGGATCCTACGGTCTTGGCGTGCATCCGTGCGTCGCTGCGGTCCGGTCCCAGGTCGACGGGCACGTGCACCTTCCGCCGACCACTGGCGACAGCATCGATGTACTGTGGAGACCTCACGCCCCACGTGTTGAGCAATTCGGCGGTACGTCCACCCGGCCTCCCGCATGCCCACTATACGCCCTCGCTCAAAGTCCGTCAACTGCACATACAGTTCACGTCCACGCTGTCGCGGCATGCTACCAGTGTTAAAGACTGCGATGGAGCTCCGTATGCCACGGCAAACTGGCTGACACTGACGGCGGCGGTGCACAAATGCTGCGCAGCTAGCGCCATTCGACGGCCAACACCGCGGTTCCTGGTGTGTCCGCTGTGCCGTGCATGTGATCATTGCTTGTACAGCCCTCTCGCAGTGTCCGGAGCAAGTATGGTGGGTCTGACACACCGGTGTCAATGTGTTCTTTTTTCCATTTCCAGGAGTGTATTTGGTGTTATGAGTTTTTTCCGTCAGTGTATTTAGATTTATGAGACTTTATTAAAGAATTTTTTATCTTCTGTGAATTGTGATTTAACCTCTTATAAACATTTTGTTTGTGTACAATGTGAACAACTTTGTTATTTCTTGATTGACCACTGGAAATACATAATGTGTGGTGCGTTGGGGCTCAATGGACTGCCGACGAGATAGGATGTCAGTTGCTGACCTCATGACCATGTACATATCGAGAGGAACAGCAACAGGTAAATCGATGAAATGACTGATGGTCAAAGACATCAAGTTCGACTTGTTGACCTTCTCCACAAGTAGTTGTGCAGCTAACAAGTGTCAACCCAAACATTGATCAGGCAGTATCAATGTTGGATAATAACAAATCTAGTCTAAGACGCTCAGAAATAAAATTCGCGTTAGCACAGTTATATAACTAAAATGAATAGTTACTTATAGAACAATTATGTGGGCCACGTATTGTGGATTTTCATCTATTTCTTGTTTTTAGTTGGTAAGCCTGCTTACTGGAAATGACCTACTGCATTATTTTACAAAGCCAACCATTTCTGTTACCTCATAAGCTGTAATACGGTTTGCTGATGTGATTCCACTTACATGAGTATCCACCATAAATAAAAATCAATCATCTCTGCAGGGCATGTTTATTATTTGAAACATTTAAAGTTTTTGTAGCTGGGTGCACAAAGTTGCATGAGTCAGAAATATTGCACATGTTCTGGTGTACCGCCATAAGGGCCATAAGGGCTGGTTGACACATAACTGCTCTATGTGTGTGCTGCCTTTGGTGCTCAGAAATGCAAGCGTTATTTAGTTCATGAAGAATTTTCATCAGTCAGTGATCACCCTTTGATTTACTTCACAACAACAACACACTTCCAGTTTAGCCAAGGTATGTGAATTTCAGTGTGTGCCCTCTTGTATTTTAAAAGTCTTTTGTTGTCAGTTCAACTTAAGAAATTGCTCATTTGTGTGCCCTATATCATGAGCTGTAGTGATGATGTCCACTTATATAGTAGCACCAAGTTCACTTCAGAATTCGGTTCAAACATATTTTCATATGGAAGCATACATTTCATACACTTTCACACACATATTCATTCAAGGGAAGTATAAATAGCCATTTTTATGAAAAATTTTAATTTTATTAAGTGCAGAAATGTTATTTGGAAATTATTTTATTATTAATTTGGTGTACAATTTATTAAATTTTGTTGACTGTAAGTTTTTAATTTAATTTAATTTAATTTAGCTGCATGGGACATATTTAGGACTTCATAAACCATTGGTCAGTTAAAAATTAATATCTCAAGAACCATAAGGTCTTGCAGGCTGTGGTTCGATTTATGTTCTGTTATAAAACATTGCTGTGTAAGTTGATAGGACTGGAACAACAGTTGTGATTCTTATTTATGTTGTGCCTGCGATATTATTGGTATAATCTGTGCAAGTACTTTATTCTTTGTGCTGGTGTCCTGTTGATCTTACTTATTGATTATTACATTTGATCATATTAAGAGCAAAAGGACTGTTCAATAAATGAAAATAACTTAGATGATATGAAAAAGTCCTTGTGGGCAACCTATTTCCATAAAATATCAACAGATGACAAGCTGATCCGCAACCTTTGTTCAGGTGACCAGTGCAAATATAAAAGAGCTGAATCAGAAGGAACTTTACATTAGTTTACCCACAAGAATTCTTTACCTGAGGCTCTCATTTTGCTATAAAGCCATTTTATAGAGATCTGGCAAATCCAGAGCTACTGAAGAAGAAATGACTGACAGGGAAAAAACACAAAATGTGATTGATTCATTGAACAATGTAGTGTGGACAAGAGTGCCTAAAATTATATTTGTGAGGTACCACACATGGAAGTTGGGTGTGTATGATGCTGTCATCATGTTTAATGATGATAATATAGGTTGATTGAAAGTCTTGGAGGAGCTGGGCGTGGAGACTGGATGGAATATGCGGACCATACTGGAATAACTGGACAATGAGCGAGTCAACAAGGCTAAGTTGCAAGCCCAAAAAGTGTCCAAAGAGGCAAGACCTTTAACAAGAAGGAAGAGGATGCATTCAGACAATGCAGAACTTGATAAAGACCACAGAGCTGCCATGCTTTAGCAATTTTTCCTATTAAAAATGAGTTTTAATTTCTCGACTTTTTACAGTTAATTTATAATACCATAATGACACTGTACCTCTAGAATAGTAGAGGTAGCTTGTATATTTCCAGTAAAATGTACAAAAATTTAAGGAAAAAGTAATAATAACAATATAATAGCAAAAATATTCTATCCGAACTCCTAGAATATATACACTTCAATGAAACTAGAGAAGAAAGTACATGAAGCATCTATAAATAACATGCATATGTTCCATTAAGTTGTATAACGTAGTTACTGAGAAAATGGGTCATGAAATCAGCAAATTTAACATTAGCATGATAGGCCATTCATACTTCCCTTAACTTTTATTCCCACATAAGAATAAACCTAATTCTTTTTTTATTCCCATGTAACATCATTTTTTGACTAGTGATTTCAACAGCATTTTTGGCTGTTTACAGTATATACCCAAATACATATTTCTTTTCTTTTTTAAAAATTTTATTTCATTTTTCTCATCTGCATGGCTGTGAAGGGTTTAACACATTGGCCAGACATTTATATATAAAACCATTTCTCTGTTCTCATTGATTCGACATACATTTAGAAACTGAGGACATCAGTGTCTCGTGTTCAGAACAATGAATCCTAAAATGCCCTACTAATCAGAATTTAACTCAGAAAAAAATATTGCTATATACACAGAAAAAATGCACTCAAAGCTGCAGAAGAAAACTGCTTGAGCTAATTATAGTTAGGCACACATTAGATAACTCATGGCCCATCCTAACATAGTACCATGATATTTAATGATCTTATTAAGTAAAGCAATTTTAGTAATCATTCTATAATCATATATGATGAAAATCATTAAGCTTATAGTGAACAGAATGTAAAAGTACTTGCTCATATACAGTCCCAAATAAAATAAGATTGTAGTTACTCAAGCTAAAATGACTTATTTTACATTGTTTCTTGGATAAATGGTCCCATGGACACAGAAAATCTGTTTACAACAGTTCTCTTTTGTAATTATGCAATACACCAGAATGTTTTATTATCATGTACATTATTAGTATTTTTCAACTCTCATTGGTTTGGATCTACTACACACATACATCCTTCATAGATAGAGTCCATCATTATTTTGCAGAGTATGAATAGCAAAGAATTTTGTAAAACTCGGGGGAAAAAAGTATTGTTTTCCACGTAGTAACACAGATACAAACTTTCATAAAATTACTGTATAAAAATGAAATAATTGTTTCTTTCATGGTATTTAAAGCAAAATAGTACATAACAATGTGCACAATTTAGTTAGTTTAGAAATGCTGTTCACTTATGATCTACGAATTCATAACTTATTAAACTACAATACATATATCTACATATATGCAGCACAGAAATGTCTGAATTATGTTTCCTTTTCTTGTTTTGGTCAGTTATATGCCTTATCTTTAAGATAAGGTCCATACATCCTTATCTAAGTGTACAAGCTTATTACATAGCAATCTACATAAACAAAAATGTAAATCGAATTTGTGTGAGTGTTCTTGACCTTTGAAATTTTGACACAATGTTGCATTCCAATACAGATGTATATACAGGGTGTTTCAAAAATGAGCAGTATATTTGAAACGGCAATAAAAACTAAACGAGCAGCGATAGAAATACACCGTTTGTTGCAATATGCTTGGGACAACAGTACATTTTCAGGCAGACAAACTTTCGAAATTACAGTAGTTACAATTGTCAACAACAGATGGCGCTGCGGTCTGGGAAACTCTATAGTACGATATTTTCCACATATCCACCATGCGTAGCAATAATATGGCGTAGTCTCTGAATGAAATTACCCGAAACCTTTGACAACGTGTCTGGCGGAATGGCTTCACATGCAGATGAGATGTACTGCTTCAGCTGTTCAATTCTTTCTGGATTCTGGCAGTCTTTCAAGTGTCCCCACAGAAAGAACTCACAGGGGTTCATGTCTGGCGAATAGGGAGGCCAATCCACGTCGCCTCCTGTATGTTTCGGATAGCCCAAAGCAATCACACGATCATCGAAATATTCATTCAGGAAATTAAAGACGTCGGGCATGCGATGTGGCCAGGCACCATCTTGCATAAACCATGAGGTGTTCGCAGTGTCGTCTAAGGCAGTTTGTACCGCCACAAATTCACGAAGAATGTCCAGATAGCGTGATGCAGTAATCGTTTCGGATCTGAAAAATGGGCCAATGATTCCTTTGGAAGAAATGGCGGCCCAGACCAGTATTTTTTGAGAATGCAGGGACGATGGGACTGCAACATGGGGCTTTTCGGTTCCCCATATGTGCCAGTTCTGTTTATTGACGAAGCCGTCCAGGTAAAAATAAACTTCGTCAGTAAACCAAATGCTGCCCACATGCATATTGCCGTCATCAATCCTGTGCACTATATTGTTAGCGAATGTCTCTCGTGCAGCAATGGTAGCAGCGCTGAGGGTTGCCGCGTTTGAATTTTGTACGGATAGAGGTGTAAACTCTGGCGCATGAGACGATACGTGGACGTTGGCGTCATTTGGACAGCTGCAACACGGCGAATGGAAACTCGAGGCCGCTGTCGGATCACCTGCTGCACTAGCTGCGCGTTGCCCTCTGTGGTTGCCGTACGCGGTCGCCCTACCTTTCCAGCACGTTCATCCGTCACATTCCCAGTCCGTTGAAATTTTTCAAACAGATCCTTTATTGTATCGCTTTTCGGTCCTTTGGTTACATTAAACCTCCGTTGAAAACTTCGTCTTGTTGCAACAACACTGTGTTCTAGGCGGTGGAATTCCAACACCAGAAAAATCCTCCGTTCTAAGGAATAAACCATGTTGTCCACAGCACACTTGCACGTTGTGAACAGCACACGCTTACAGCAGAAAGACGACGTACAGAATGCCGCACCCACAGACTGCGTTGTCTTCTATATCTTTCACATCACTTGCAGCGCCATCTGTTGTTGAAAATTGTAACTACTGTAATTTCGAAAGTTTGTCCACCTGAAAATGTACTGTTGCCCCAAGCATATTGCAACAAACGGTGTAGTTCTATCACTGCTCGTTTAATTTTTATTGCCGTTTCAAATATACCGGTCATTTTTGAAACACCCTGTATATATATATATATATATGGGCATATTCTTATGTGACATTAAGTCAAAATTTCAAAATATTCAGTCAAAAGCTTTTGAAGATTTGCAATTACAGACATTTTTTATACGAGGGTTGGAACTTAAATAGCGGCAACTATTTATTCACAATTGATACAAAAGAGTTACATGTTTGCACCTGTTACTGTCCTTCAAGGTAGTCACCAGCGTTATGTAGAACCCATTGTCAGTGATTTGAAAGGTGTAGTATACTGTCAGCAGAGCCTGTTCTGTTGATGGTGCGAATGGAGCGGTCTACTGCCTGTCGAATCTCTGGAACAGTTCCGAAGCGAATGCCATGAAGTGGTTCCTTCATCTTCAGAATCAAATCAAAGTCACAAGCAAGTAAGTCCAGGGAGTACGGTGGATGGTACAGTACTTCCCAGTCCCATCGACTGAACAGAGCAGCCACAGCTTGCAATGTACGCGCCCGCGCATTGTCGTGCACAAAGATGGGTGGGTTGTGCAGAAAGTGTCGCCGCTTCTTTCGCAAAGCTGGTTGCAGGTGATGCTCTGAAAATGAACAGTAATACTGTGCACTGACAGTCAGCCATGGAGGACTGTACTGAGTTAGGATAACACCACCACAGTTGTACATGAGAATTACCGTTACGTTGCGTTAGACTGCTCGCTCACAAGTGACTGTGTTTCCCTCGATTGTGGGCATGCTGGTGACGTGTGACGGGCAAGTCAATTTGCTCAGAGGTAAGGTAGGTATGTCAAAATGTGTGATATCAGTGATAATAGTAGATTCCATTGCATAGTGTCTCCACAGCTGTGTTGCCACTATTTGAGTTCCAACCCACATATAAGTACAAACTTAGATGTTCATTTTTTCAAAATCTCAAATTGGTTTATGATTACAATACTATTACAGAATCTGAGTTTGTAATAACAATAAACAAGGTTCAAGGTCAGAGAGAGGAAGGAAGAGGAGATGGACAGAGGGGTTGAAGGATATGAACAGAGAAAAGGAGTAGGAGGAGGTGGACAGAGAGGGGGGCAGGATGAGATGGAGAGGGGGGAGGAGATGATGGACAGGGAGAGGGTGAGGAAGTGGTGTACCGAGAGAGGGGGGAGGAGGAGGAGATGGACAAAGAAATGGGGTGGGAGAGATGGACAGAGATGGGAGAGAAGGAGATTGGGACGCATATCCAGTTCCCTTACATGTTAGAAACACGTGCATTCTCTTTTCTTTCTTTTCCATTTAAGCAGACTGAGCCACTGCAAAGCGTGGTCAGATGCAGATAGTATAACATAAATATTTGAACATATAGGAAAGAAAAAAAAACATAAAATGTTTGACTGTATGTTTTCTGCTTTCCTCTTTGCCCATGGGATGGAGTATGTGTCATGGTGTGACAGTTAAGCCATACCGACAACACCTCATGAGCCAGTGCACTTCATGCAGCAGTGGCCACACTGTGGTGTCTTGGAGGACCAGCCTTGCAGCAAAACCAATGGAGGGTGGCAGCTCCAGGCCATCCAGGACATTCACCGGTATGCACACCCTAGAAGATGCGTACTTGTGAAACTATCTTCTTCCACCAAAGTGGGAAATGCAGTCAATAGAAAACGTGTTGCTCTATGCTATGGCCTGTTTAGTTTGGTGCAGTAGCCCTCAAAGGCAGAATCATTGCAGCCTATGGTCAAGAATCACCACCAACATCACTCCGGACTTCGCAGCTCAGTAATCACCTCACTGTGTGGACCCATGATGGCATTCTAATGGTTCAAATGACTCTGAGCACTATGGGACTTAACTGCTGTGGTCATCAGTCCCCTAGAACTTAGAACTACTTAAACCTAACTAACCTAAGGACATCACACACATCCATGCCCAAGGCAGGATTGGAACCTGCGACCGTAGCGGTCACGCGGCTCCAGACTGTAGCGCCTAGAACCGCACGGCCACTCCGGCCGGTGACGGCATTCTGTTCAGCTCCCTGAAGAGTGGTAACTTGTGATTGTTCCATACTTTGTTCAGGCTGTAGAAACTATATTTCGCTGCTTGCGCAGTAGAACTGAACTCCATATTACAAAGGAACTAATACTGCTAAGGTGCAGAACGAAATTTACAAGTTATTTTGCCAAAGAGTGTTCTTAAGTTTAGGTCAAGAAGAAACCTTGTGTTGTGCGATTCATTTCTGCAGTTTCTCCATGGAATGTAAGCCATGTTTCTGTTGTTATAAAGTTTATTTTATGTTCATGATACTGTGTCAGTTGTCAGACTGTGAATAAAGGTGTTAACTGCTAACTGACTTTCTGTGTTGGTTACCTCCAGGGTATCAGAATAACAGTATGTTGTGTGACAGTACATTTTGTGAAGAACTACTTCCTAATGTTTAATAATTCCTGGTCTATCAGAGAAAACTTTGATGATAACTTGGCTAGTTCAGCATGCTATACTTCATTTAAATTCTTTGATCCTAAAGGTTTCTTGTGAATCAAAGCCAAGTCAGTTTTTACTTTGGCAGGTTTGTGTGACATGTTTACATGTAAGGAATGAGACTGGATACAATCAGTATATAGCACTTGAGCTCGTAACATTTTGATCTTCAGCTGTTGGCAAAATATACCTTGTTGGGCCTTAGTTCATAATAGTTCTAAGACAATATTCTCTCCATTAATCATAAAATAACATTTTCTACTAGGAAGGTCAATTCTGACATTCCTCCCTTGTGAGAAATCCATTCCGAGTATACAGTTTACAGACAAGTTTTTTGGAATAAGAACTGTGCAATATGTGCCTCTGCTTTCGGAATCTATCTTCATCTGTGGCTGTGTTATTATGCATTGTGATCTAACACCAATAGCACCAAAAATCATTTCACTTATCCTCTTGAAAATGTTGCTTGCTAAAACATGTTTACTGTTGCTCCAGTATCAGTTATAACAGCAGTAAGTATTCTATCTGCTATTGTATTTACAACTGCCTGTACACTCTTTTCCCCCCTTTTCTTTGGATGGCCCAGGGTTGCAGCAGACGTCATCTGGTACATCAATACCATCATTACATCTTAACATATTAACTTGTTGATCTAAGTTAGTGCCCCCCTTCCCCAAATCCACAACTAATATTGGAGAGTGTAATGTAGTCACATTTAGTTTGATGCACCAGTGGGAGCATAGGAATTTTCCTCCCTCACCTCCACTACGCTTATGGCATTGTTTTGTTGTTGTTGTTGTTCCCAATCAGTAGGCCATCAGAAGTTTACTTATTATTTGTATTGCTGTGATTTATGTTGGGTGGTACATGACCTGTAAAATTTTTGTGCCACTGATTTCCAGACTGACCTTGCCAGTGATTCTGATGTTGGCCATTGTGATTCCTACTATACCCTGGACTGAATCTGTTGTTATTGTTCTTTTGCCACCTTGTGAAATGTAGAGAATTCTGAGTATTATGTTGTTGTTTTGATTTACAGAGAGGGCTTGCATCATTATGACAATAGTTGGTGTTCTGGGCATGACTGTTGCCGTGGTTGGAGGAGTACGGAGCCTGTTTGCCACTGTTCCCACTGTTACTCTTAGAATGTTCCAGTATGAGGTCTATAGAATCTGATATTGGCAGTAAATTTTCTACATTGGTTTCCAGGACATGAACCAACTTTTCACAAATACTCAATGGTAATTTTGTTTTAATACTCTTAAGATGTCTCTATGCGAAATTGGTTCACCTCAGTATTGGGTTTTTTTTATACATAATTCAAAATACTCTGCAAGCTACCCTGCTTGTCACAGTACCGTTCAGAATTAAAGACTTCCTTGCAGAGTTGCTCTTGAACACAAGGTGTCCAATATTTCACCAAAAACGCCTGTTCAAACCATTTGTAAGTCGTACATTTTTCTGCAGTTTCCGTTTCCCAGAGGGCATCTTCACCATGAATGTAGGCTGTGGCAAATTGGATTTTTTGATAATCTGTCCAAGTCTTTGACAAAATGCATTTAAAAGCCTTTATGAAATTGACGGGATGTGCGGTTTTCTTGCCAGGAGAGAAACCTGATATTGGCTGAGCTTTGGCATGCTTTCCTCCATTAATACTGAAACAATGTAGGTGCCACCACCATAGTGTAAGCTGAATGTTCAGGAGATTGACTGAATTGTTCTAAATTGTGCATATACATTCCATCATATGGACATGTGACTGTATACATGGCACCTTGCCTGGCAATTGAAGGTGGTATGGTATGCATACTACTCCCAACTTAACAATTTCTTGTGTATTTGATTCATTCATGCAGTTACTTCAGCTCACCACTCAGGGAAGTCTTTGTTTAAGACAGTTTTTATTTGATTATTTATCATTAATCCACTCTCTGAATGATATGTTCAACTTCAGTCTGAGCCACCTCAAGAGACTGGAAGTCAGATGATAATTGCTTGAAGGCTTCCAGTACATTTTTGTAAGCTTCTTTGAAACCTGAAATTTCTATGGGAAATACTTGCAAAACTACTGTTTATTTGTGGGGCTAATCCCTTTACCACATTCATCCATATGCATGTCCCAGTCCATAAATTTTGACTTAGATTGTGCAGATTGTTCTTTTGCTAACAATTTGAAATTAACATTGACTTTTGCTGACTATTCTTGTTCTAATAATTTGAAATTAGCATTGATTTTTACTGACTGTTCATGTACTAATAACTAGAAATTATGGAGAAACCCTGGTTAACTGAAACCTGGGATATCCAAAACATCTCTGATGTACTCATAGAAATAATTGGAGGTGAGAGTGTGCTGGGCTGTGGTACAGAATAAGAGTATACAGAAGGGAAAGCAAAGGTTTGGCTACTTTGATTTGTATAAAGTCAAGCATTGTGCTCTACACCATATGGAAACCAAGTAAAAGTGAAATGACAGCGGCTTATTACAATGGCTCAAAATGGACATTCTTACAAAACAGAAGTAATCTAACTAACTAGATGAAAACTTTTGGGAAAAGAAATGCTAATGAAACAATTTGTAATAAATCTTTAGTTAAAAATGTATCACATAAGCTTTTAAATTCATTACTGTTAACATGTGCAAGCTGTGAACTGCCACTGTTTATAGCTTCAGATGACAATGAAGCTAATTTGTTTTGCAAATATCAGTTTTTTTCTTTGTAGCAATTTTATTTTACTTCTTAATTTCTCTTTTCTGAGACTATCCTAATGATAAAACTGCAAGTAAATTGCAAACTGGAGCTGTAGAGAATCTCGAGAACGGAAAGGCTGTGCAAAACATGTATCTAACTTTGTAAATGATATTGTGTTCACCGAAAAAAACGGAATAACCATACTGTCGACAAATAGTGATAAACACACTAAGGACAATGAACTCCATAAACAGTGAGTGAGTACCAAAACAAATCAGGTCACAAAAGAAAATTGCTACATAAATCAAAGCCCTGTAACTAAAGGTAGTGAAACGATCCAGACAAGTGGAAAGAAGACAGTTAACAAGATAAACAAGCCCAATAAACTGCATGATGACAACTGTAAATTCCCTCCAAAATCCAAATCGAAGTGCAATATTCTCTTGCTTGCTGATAGCCACGGAAGAAAGTTAGCGGAAACCCTGCAAAGTGTAAACAATAAAATCCAAGTAAGCAGTGTGGTGAAGCCAGGAGCAAGAACCAAAAACATCATAGCAAATGTAAACTTAGAACACAAAATGTTGCTGGACAATGATTTTATCATATGTAGGTGCAAATGATGTGGCGTTTAATGAAGCTGAGACCTGTGTCGAAGGCTTGTCCATGTTTCTAGAACAAAACAAATCTAAAAATACTGTTGTTGCTACCATTCCACATCGGCATGATTTAACATACCATTTGTGTGTTAACAGAGATCAGAAAAACAAATGCAAGGATTAAACTGCTTTGTTCAAGATATGAAAAATGTTCGATTTTGGATATAGGGACATTAAATAAATGCATGCATACTGTACATGGATTACATTTGAACTATGAGGGGAAGCAATTTTTGTGTGAAAGATTAAACAAACTGATTACAAAAAAGATTGAACTAAGTACCCTAATTTACGAAAACAGTTCGTTCTCAACTGTTTTGCCAACTCACTTAAATACTGTATCCTGTGCCAGCAACATACAGAGTGTTCAACACACCAGCCAGAGAGAACCATTGGAATCTCCAGCAGTGACCATAAAAGTGGTGAAGCAGTCAAGAAGAAAGATAACTTCCAGGCTCCAGGAGGATTTTTGGTATCCTTCAACGCAGAGGAAGAGGATATAGCAGATGTTCCGAAGCTCAAACCAACAGTAGGCCTACATGTCCACAGTGAAAGTACCCTGATACCAAGTCAGCCTAATTGTAAAAACGGTGCAGATTTAAGAAAGACTAAACCACCCACAATTTTCTATCAGAACATTGGCCTGAGAGGACTTATAAATTCACTAGACCAGCTACTAATAAACATAAATGATATTGAAAGAGAAAAGCAACCAGATTGTAGATTGTAGATTGTATTTTATTGGTCCTGTTGTCTACATAGCAGCTTATGCATAAGACATTGGACAAGTCAAGTTATAAATATACAGGCTGAAAGTAATTTCAAGGCATACATATTTAAGCTTACAATAATACACTTTACACACAAGTATTTATATAACACATTTCATAAATTTAAATATTCTTCAATGGAATAAAAGCAGTGATGCTGTAAATATGACTTTAGAGATTTTCCAAATGTATTGACCTCAGTGATAGCTTTTATGTTTTCAGGAAGTTTGTTATAAAGCTTAACTCCCATGTGAAAAGTACCTTTTTGGCACAGTGCTGTGCTGATTTGAGTCATATGTAAGTTCCTGTTTTGTCTGGTAAAGTGCTCATGTATATCACAGTTTTTTTGTAGCCTCTGGTCCTTGCCTATTACATTTAATTTAAAGAACAAAAGTACCTTTTTGGCACAGTGCTGTGCTGATTTGAGTCATATGTAAGTTCCTGTTTTGTCTGGTAAAGTGCTCATGTATATCACAGTTTTTTTGTAGCCTCTGGTCCTTGCCTATTACATTTAATTTAAAGAACAAAAGGGTTTCCATAATGTATACACACGGTAATGGGGGAATACCAGATTTCTTAAACAGGGGTTTACAAGGGTCTCTAGGCTTGCACCCAAACAAGATTCTAATGGCCCTTTTTTGTAGTTTAAAAGTGCTATTAGCTATTTTAGAGTTTCCCCAGAAGGTGACCCCATATCTAAGACGCTATGCTTCACTGAACATCATGTCACTTGTGGTATTCAGATGTTGTGCTTAGACAGATTCAGTTTAGCATCTCAATATTGCAGATCCAACATGGAGAGGGGTGGAACAGTGATTTATGTTAGAAATAATGTAGTATTTAGAACTCTTGATGTAAGCAAATTGTGTATTGAGCAGCACTTTGAAGTGTGTGGTATAGAACTGGCAACAAATAGTGTATCAGTAGTCATATTATCAATTTATAGAACACCTGCAGGGAATCTTGGAATCTTTCTCAAACAGATTGAAGCAATGTTATCAAATTTGTACAGAAAAAAACATTTCAGTCATAATACTAGGCGACTTTAATGTAAATTTCCTGAATGAAAGTTATGACACAATGGAGCTGGAGCAACTAATGAGCTGTTACAATCTAATGCAAGTGGTTGAATTTCCCACTTGGGTAACTGACCACTCCAGTACTCTAATTGATAATGTGTTTGTTGATAAGTCTAGGCACAGTAGCTTGACAGTTAGTCAAGTCCTAAATGGGCTGTCAGACCATGATGCTATACTTCTGACAATCCCCCATTTAAATCTTAACAGAAAACCAAAAGCTATCTGTAAAAATGTGAGACCAATAAATAAAGAAACAATGGAGACATACAGGCAGAAGCTACAGTTAGTAGACTGGTCTGAAGTATTCAACTCAGCAGATGTCAACACAAAATTTAATGTACAGTAGAGCATCGATTATCCGAAGTAATTTGGGGACATGGGTGTTCAGAAAACTGGTTTGTTCGGATAATCGAACTGTAAATGTTTATTTGCCAAAAAGAAGTACTGTACAGTAAATTTATTCATAAAAACAGGCAAGTTCACTTCTTCACGCAGCAGCACACAAGCGGTCATAACAGAGAACGGAAGGTGACTGTTTGCACCGTGAGAAGCTCTTCTTGGGGGCGCGCAATCCTTCAAACTGCGCGGAGCGGCACGCCTCAACTCTAAGCTGGCGCAGCTGTTGCTGTGAACAGCTTTGAAACTGCCGCTACTTTTACTGCCAGTGCCAAGCCAACAGAAGTGTGCTGATTGTTGAAACACAGCGACTGGCGGCTTGGCCGGTCAGCAGTGCCTTGTGAAGGCCCCATTAGAAGCAATGTTCCGCCAGCGGTGGCCCAGTGTGACGACTACTGTGGGAAACTTGGTTTTGGAGTGACGGGGATGATGGATGGTAGGGTGGGAGAGTTACAGGTGCGAGCTAGTACACAGTTCGGTTAAGCGGTCATTCGGTTGACCGACGTTCGGATAATCGACGCTCTACTGTATTTATTAATTTAACATCAAATCTTTTTGAGGAGGTGTTTCCAAATAAAAGAGTCAGAGAAAATCAATGTAACCCTGCATTTGAGCCATGGATTACCCAGGGCATCAAAATGTCATGTAAAACAAAAAGAGAATTGTATGCCTCAGCCAGACAGTCTAACAATACTGCAGTGATGGGGCAATATTAAGTGTACTCTAAGATATTAAGGAAGGTGATCCAGAAATCTAAAAGTATGTATCTAAAAAAGGAAATTGACAAATCAAATAACAAAATGAAAACCATATGGGAATATGTTAAAAGCAAGACGGGGAAAAGCCTATCTGCCAAAGAAATGATTAGCTTAAGAACTGGAAGCCTTTCTGTGGATGCTCCCGAAATGGTGGCTAATATCTTTAACAATCATGTCCTAACAGTCACTAACCAAATAGGATGCCAGGGTTTTGTAAAGAAAGCTGCAGAATACTTGCATAACACCTTAACTAACAAAATAGATGAGATGCATCTTCGAAAAACTACAGTGATAGAATTAGAAAAAAATAATTATGTTTTTAAAATGTAATAATTCTGCTGGGGTTGACAACATTTCCAGCAAGTTACTGAAATACTGTTGTAAAGAAATAAGTTCAGTCCTCTGCAATATTAGTAATATGTCATTGGAAGAAGGTGTTTTTCCCGACAGGCTAAAATATTGGCTTATACGACCAATTTGTAAAAAGGGAGAAAAGACTGAGGCTACAAACTATTGACCAATTTCATTACTCTCAGTTTTCTCCAAGGTATTAGAGAAATTGATGCATAGCAGAATGGTTGAGCATCTTAGTAAATATAACATCTTCAGCAGTAGCCAGTTTGGCTTTCGGAAAGGGGTATCAACTGTGGATGCAATACATGTCTTTGTTGACAATGTTGTGGAAGCCATAAATAATAATATGATGATGGTTGAAATATTTTGTGACCAGTCAAAAGCTTTTGACAGTGTAAGCCACCATATTCTCTTGAGTAAAACCAAGACCCTAGGAATGGGTGGAACCGTAGGCACGTGGCTTGAATCCTATCTGTGTGGTAGAAAGCAGAAAGTAATCATGGAAGGAATGTATGGTGGCCAGGTATCTTCAGAATGGGGCTCCATTACTTCAGGAGTACCTCAAGGCTCAGTATTGGGCCCACTGCTCTTTCTAATATTTATAAATGACTTATCACTATGTACAGAATATGGGAAAATACTCATGTTTGCTGACGACACCACTTTATCTCTCAGGGGATGTGCCAAATGAGGCTGCAAATAAAGCTTTTGCAGATTCGACAAACTGGTTTGAAACCAATGGCCTTACAGTCAATCTAAAAAAGACAAATTACATTCATTTCTCTTCTAACACAAATGTTACTAATGAAATGAACCCAAAAATGGGTGAGCACAAGATTTTGAAGGTTGAGTCCTCCAAATTCTTGGGTCGGCATATAGATAACAAAATGAAGCGGCACCACCATATTCAAGATCTATTTTCACCAACTTATGGCCTATGGTATAATATTTTGGGGAAATCAACCAATAGCAAAAAAAGTGTTCCATGCACAGAAGTGAGCAATAAGAATTATGTGTGGAGTACATCCTAGGCACTCGTGCAGGGATCTGTTTAGAGCTCTACAATTCCTTACAACACCTGCCCAATATATTTTTCCCCTGATGTGCTTTGTTTCAAAAAATAGCAACTTATTCAAAATCAATAGCTCATACCACAGTTATAACACCTGAAGGAAACTGGATATCCATTATGAGCTAAAAACAAAAAGCATGGTCCAGAAGGGGATTTTATACAGTGGCACCAAGATTTTTAATGCCCTCCCACTGCACATTAAAGAACTGGTTGGAAACATGCCAAAGTTTAAAGAAAATCTGAAGCAGTTCCTTTTAGATGAATCTTGTTACAGTATTGATGAATTTCTTAGCAAAAATGCATAGAATCTCTTGTTTGTGCTTCAACCTTACTGTATGACCTCTACAATTGATTAATCATACTCTGTAAGTACAGTGTAACTTAATACAATACCCAAATTTATGTATATCTGTATATGACGCCTGTATAACTTAAGAACAATACCCAAATTTATGTATGACTGTATATTCTTTCAGATGTCCTGTATCTTAACTAATATGTAAGGGTATATGCTAAACTTCACAGTTTCTTTAATCTAATGATAAGATCAATGTATCTATGCACAAAACAATAATATGTAAAAAAACCTTGACTCATTCTATATCCAGGGATATGTTCCCATATGGATCTATGGAACACGAAATAAATAAATAAATAAATAAAACACTAACTTCATTTCCAACAGAAACAGCTTTTGCAGGACCATCTGCAGGTCTTTAGCGTTTGTATCAGTGCTAGAATTGTCAGTCATATTTTCAACCTTAAAGTAAAACACTTACTTGTGTGTCTGGATGAGCAATCATTAATGATGATTGGTAGCCATCTGAAATCAATTGGCATGCACAGATAGCCAAAGTGTTTACAACGACTGCTCACGGTAAGTGGGAATCTGGTTTCAATTCTTGGTCCAGCACGAATTTTCATATTTCACTTATAGATGATATAACACAGCTGATTCCAAGATATTCATAGCCAGTGAATTTATTTCAAATTCACATAGATATTATTTTAAATGAATACAGTAGGCTGTGTTAAAATTTAGTTTATGCAAATGTTTTGAATTAGGCATGGACCTATAAGAATGTAACCTGAATCATATCCGTTTACTGACTGAGACTGATAAGTGCAGCAAAGGAACTTTTAGTCGAGTTTTGTCCTAAATATGGGACCTGTTTCAGCTTTTCCATGAAATAAATGTTGATGTAGAATATCTTCTTTTTCATCATTTTCTTGTGGCAGCAAGTACAACAACAAACTGTGGTCACTAATTTGAGAAACGCACACCTATTTGCACAAACTATTCATGTCTGAATGAGTTGCATGTTACTTGCAAGTGGTGCCGTCAGGCAGTGCACTCAGGTCAAATACTTTAAATTCTATTTTCTCCATACTGTAGTGAGATGTGGCTTTCCTTCCAACTTTAAAAGCAATTTCAATATGTTAGCTACATTAACCACATAGCAACATATCACCTAAAATGAACCAAACGTAAAATAGCCAATGACCACATTTTTCATGGCAACCCCTTCAAATTCTATGCTGCAGAGTACTAGGAAATTAAATATCACAGTAACTTTGAGCAACATCAAAAAATAGACACTTCATTATTGAGCTGTGATATAAAACTAAAAGACACAGAAGAAATCAATTTTGTGCTGCAATTAGTTTCCTCATGTTGGAATGAGAGATATTATATACATAAGTGAAGAAAACATACAAAAGCGAAACAATTTGTTTTTAATTTTCCTAAAAGAAAAGGAGAAACTCTACTGAAAAATTAACTCAAGTTGATGTAGCTTTGTTTCATTTACATGCAGTACTTCTACAGTTTAATGAGCTTTTACTGTTTATGGCAAGAAAATAGGAAAATCATTTTTCTTGTGTATTGCTGTCAAGGCTTCATAGGAATTACTCTTTACTTCCATGTGTTGCCTTTTCTCTTACTTCTGTTCATTATATATTTCTAACCTTAACAGTACGTCAGACAACTGTTAACTTGTAGGTAAGCCCAGCAGCTAAAATGCACAATTAATATAATAAACAAAACATATCCATTCACCTTTGCCTCCAAACACAGCTGTTTACTCAGTTTCGGTATGGCAGATTTCACACATGTGCACTAGATTTTTGTGCATGGACTGCAACTTAGTTCCCATTCTTATACTCCCTATTCTGTGATTGCAATTAGGGGAGAGAGGTGAACGCCTGACATGAAGTTGCTTCCCCAACCACCAACTCTTCAGTCCAATCAAAGCTGCACTGCCAGCAATCGTGTGTTTGTGTGATTATTCCTTCCCATTGCATGTGTATCTTCTGTGCTAAGCTACAAACTATGAAGTATGGTATGCTGTATATTAATACACTGTAATTAAAAATATAATTTTAACTTTAACAAAGAATATGTAGCCTACAAAGTGAATTTTGAATTCATTTGACATTCGAAACTTTGCAAAAATACATATGGTAATTATAAGGGGTGAGCAGAAAGTTTCTATTCAAAGGCAGTACAGTCCAGAATGGTATGCTAATCAGGTAAAATCACTGTCAGCATTGAGACAATCATCATACCGACACACCAGGTTGACAGTACCCATCTGGTAAAACAGTGTGTCACGCTGTGTGTAGAAGTCCATAACTGCCTGCTGCACATCCTCAACCAAGAGGAATCGTCGACTCTTCAAGGTCTCTTTTAAATGACTGAAGGCAAGATAATCACATGGGGAGAGATCAAGACTCTAGTAAGGGTGCTCAAGTATCTCCCACCTGTCTGTAATAGATAAGGTTGGCCTCCCAGTTCGACCAGTGCCTTGTAACAAACAATGATCAGTGTAGTACTTGGCACAATGATCCACAATAGTGGTTTGTGACAGACATGCTGCCCCATACATATTCTTCATTTCCAAATTGATGTCTACTAGTGTTTGTCCTTTGGCATCCGAGAAAAGAATACCAACACATTGATCCTGTTTGGATGCATCCTGTAATAATGTCACCATAGTTCATGTTTCCACACTCACCACACACATGCTGAAATATGCGAATGCCACAATAATCACTTGCCTGCATGTCAGTGCTTGTATACGTGCATTGGAGTCACTCTACATTGCTCATAGGCTGCAGCAACATCCTCAAATGGAAATTTTTTAATCACCCCTCAAAATGAAGGACTGTATAGTACATATTAGATTTTGTGGCTAACTGAAAAAAATTGCTATCTGAAACAGTTTTCCCCAACCCTTTAGTTCAGTTAAGTGGGGTTTTACTGTAGTAGCCATTATAGCCACAAGTTTGTCAAATAATTCGGGCATTGGATTTGAGCTTAAGACTGTTTGACAAGTACTAGCTAGCACTGGATTGTGATTCGGGTTGTGGTTCAGTTTCAACAAAATTAGTACCTAGATCATCTGTTGTCAGATTAGTTGTATTGCTATCATGGACATGAAATTGGTCCTCACTGTTATTTGATGGTGATATATTTGTAACTTTCCCAAATTTAACAATTTGTACAGAAAGCAGATGGCAGTTATAAGTGTCGAGGGACATGAAAGGGATGCTGTGGTTGGGAAGGGAGTGAGACAGGGTGCTATTCAATCTGTATATTGAGCAAGCAGTAAAGGAAACAAAAGAAAAGTTTGGAGTAGGTATTAAAATCCATGGAGAAGAAATAAAAACTTTGAGGGGCACCGATGACATTGTAACTCTGTCAGAAACAGCAAAGGACTTGGAAGAGCAGTTGAATGGAATGGACAGTGTCTTGAAAGGAGGGTATAAGATGAACATCAACAAAAGCAAAATGAGGATAATGGAATGTATTCGAATTAAGTCGGGTGATGCTGAGAGAATTAGATTTGGAAATGAGACACTTAAAGTAGTAAAGGAGTTTTGCTATTTGGGGAGCAAAATAACTGATGATGGTCGAAGTAGAGAGGATATAAAATGTAGACTGGCAATGGCAAGGAAAGCGTTTCTGAAGAAGAGAAATTTGTTAGCATCGAGTATAGATTTAAGTGTCAGGAAGTCTTTTCTGAAAGTATTTGTATGGAGTGTAGCCATGTATGGAAGTGAAACATGGACGATAAATAGTTTAGACAAGAAGAGAATAGAAGCTTTTGATATGTGGTGCTACAGAAGAATGCTGAAGATTAGATGGGTAGATAACATAACTAATGAGGAGGTATTGAATAGAATTGGGGAGAAGAGAAGTTTGTGGCACAACTTAACTAGAAGAAGGGATAGGTTGGTAGGACATGTTCTGAGGCATCAAGGGATCACCAATTTTGTACTGGAGGGCAGCATGGTAGGTAAAAATCATAGAGGGAGACCAAGAGATGAATACACTAAGCAGATTCAGGAGGATGTAGGCTGCAGTAGGTACCTGGAGATGAAGAAACTTGCACAGGATAGAGTAGCATGGAGAGCTGCATCAAACCAGTCTCAGGACTGAAGGCCACAACAACAACATAGAAATAATGTGATGCTTTCCAAATCCATGCTGATGTGTGGACAGAAGCTTTTCTATCTCACAAAAATTTATTGTGTTAGAACTCAGTGTGTGTTCAAGAATTCTGCTGATAGCTTTTGATAAGGATATTGGTCTCTAATTATGAGGGGTTTGTTCCCTTACCTTTCATATAAACAGGAGTCAGCTGCACTTTTTTCCAGTCCCTTTGGACTATGCCCTGGGTGAGAGATCTGCAATAAATGCAAGCTAAGTAAGGGACCAATGCCTGTGAAACCAAATTGGGATTCCATCTGAATCTGATGACTTATTTGTTTTCAGTTCTTTCAGTTGCTTCTCTACACCAGAGGTGCCTACTTCTATGTCCTCCACATGGTAATCTGTATGGCAATCAGACGATGGTATGTTTGTACAATACCGCTGTGTAAATGATTTCTTAAAAGAGTAATTTAAAATTTCGGCTTTTGTTTTGCTGTCTTCTATAGCCATGCCAGACTGTCAATGAATACTGGATAGAAGGCTTCAACCTGCCTAGTCATTTTATGTGGGAGCAGAATTTTCTTGGGCTGTTGGCAAGATCTTTCGCTAAGGTATGATTGTGGAAGTTGTTGTATGCTTTGCAAACTGACCTTCTTACGGACACACAAATTTTACTATCCTTTGCCTACTGATGTTTACACAGTCTGTTTTTGAACCAAGACCACAGCAATCTTTGTTTCCTTAACATTTTCTGAATTTGATTATTAATCCCATCCTTAATCCACTTACTTGGTACATACATCTCCAGAGTGTGATTTACAATCAGCTAATTCATCAATCATGAATACACAAAAAAAGTGTTTAATTTTTAATGATTTAAGTAATTCTTCTGTATCAAAATTATATAAAGGATTATTATATTTTTGAATTATTTCTTTGATTTTTTCACATATTTCAATTCTTTTCCATTATTAGAGTATCTCGTTTTTTTCTTCTAATTCCTTATCAATTTTTTGTTTATTATGAACAGATGAAACAGCAGAAGAAATACCATTAATCAACGAACAAATTGCACCTAAATTTGCCAATAAAATTCGTAATACTCCTCCATTGTGTTTTTTTAATCCAGAACCTTCTTTCTTTATCATAAGATATTCAACATGGCTGTCACTTCAAGAATACCTAATGTAAAAAGTAAATTTCTATCACTTCTCTTCTTTCCCTTTGCTTTTTGAGTATCATTTAAAAAATAATCGATAGTATTTTATTTTCCATTTTTTAATTTAACTGATTTTGGTTCAATTTACCGTTTGGAAGTAAAGTATAATCAATACTAAAGTTATTCATTTACATATATTAAAAAATTAATAAAGAATTTTATAGACTCCATCCATTTTCATCAGTTTCAATACTCATTCACAGTTTTTTTGCATGCATTATTCCTCTCAGTAGTGTTGAACTCAATTTTCCGCCAGTTGAAGGACCATTAGAACATATATTTTCTGTTGCAGTTAACTGTAGTCATTTATCAGCTACATATCTTTTTTCCAAATTTTTATTTTCTCTATAAGAAATGGTTTGTACATGCTTCACCCACTGGATTAATTCCTTTATCATCTCTAGATAATCTTTCTTCTATTCGTTTTCTAGGACCACAATAGTTGTAACCGAGAATATGTAGTTTATGAATTAAAGTATTAACCAATCCTTTTTCAAATTTTCCTGATTTCAAAAATCTAATCAAATACAGAATTCCTTTTGGATTATTAATAACGAAACCAATAAATTTATTTGCTTCATTTGAGTTATTCTAACCATTTCATGTGATAATCATTACTTCCAGATAATTCTTCACCATGAATTACTGCTAATCTATCAGTTAACTACTGAACATAATTCATCCAAATATATTTTAATTAAAGCTTCATCAATTTTTTGTATGAATCATAAGATTTCTCTCTGAAAACTAGGAAAATTTTCTTCAACAACCCTTTTATCAAATTATTATATTTATTTCCTTTACTCGATTTTCTTTTATTTGGATTATTTTCATTATATACTGCACATGATTTGAATAAAATTCTACCATAATTTTGAGAATCAGTGGAATCAGATTTTCGCATAAATCATCAATGTTAATCTGGTTTTTAGTTAAAAATTCATTAATCCATCTGTACCTTCATTTTATGTTTCATCATTTTTTGAGTTATCACCATTGAATCTGACAGGATATTTTCCAATATATTTAAAAGTACCAACAGGTCTTTATCTAAAAACTGTATCTTCACTATGATTGATGAATTCTAACATTCTTTCACTTATCTTTATTTTTTTTAAATCGTTGTCTTCTAATTTTTTCTTTCTTTAATTTATTCTTTGTAACTCTTTAACAAATCTTGTATTTCTGATTCACTTAAAATATAATTACATTGTGAACATTAATGTTGTTTAATTGGTGGAATATCATTTAATCCTTCTAAATAATCTCGATTATAAAGAACCAATTGTTTTTCTATTATTTTATTTTCTTCAGTTGCCTTCTAAACTTTTTCTCCTGTACCTTCGATATTATCAATAACACGTTGATTTTCTTTTTAAATTTTCGTATTCCATTCTTCTTTCTTCTTTTCCGTCATTTTAAAACTCTTCTTTTAATTGTTCTTTTCGTTATTGTTTTGTCTAGTTTTCTTAATAATGTCTTGGTCATATTTTGTAAACATTTATTAAGGATAAAAAACGACAGACAATTATTTTCCACGTTTTTATTTAACATGCAATGATTATTTTCAATATTCAGTATGTGATGTTCAGTGTAGTTGTCGGACATTAAAAAAATTCTTTATCTTTTCTCTGTGTTTATCGTTATTAATTTTTCTTGTAATATCTATCATAGTAAAACCGAATTCATCTCTATTCCAAGATTTACAACACTTTTCTTTAAAATTGTCAAACTTTAAATCACCTCCAACAAACTCATGAAAAATGATTTAAATTTGTGTCATCTCCTATGACAACATTTAAAAAAATAAGATTATCTTTAACTTATTGTTTTGGTATTTATCAAAATGTTTGAGTTAAATAAAAACAATTTATGCTTTAACTCTACCTCTAGTAAAATATTTTCTAACTACATAACGATTTTCTAGAATGAAATCGTCCAATATAAGAACTGAATTATCTTCAAATTCATCTAATGCAGTAATTTTTTCAATAAAAGTAGTGTTTTGTTCTTTAATTGTATCCTTAATTTTCTCACACCTGATAAATTCTTGATATTACGGTTGATCTAAGCTTTTAGAACAAACTTACAAATAGTTAATTTTATTCGATTTCAGTAATCCCAGAGCTAGAATATAATTATAATTTATTAATGTCATTTTCCAAATCTGTTTGATACTATTATTGAACAGTAAATAGAATTCGATAAAAGTTTACTGTGTCTATTTTCCATTTTCTTCTCTGGACTTCATATTATTGGTTTTCAATCTGGTTTCATTTATTTATGTAATTATTTGTTAATGAAAATAACTTTTCTTTCTTAGTTGGTATATCATCTGTTCTCAAAAAAGTTTAATGCATCCTATACAGGATACTTACAGAAATGTGGAACTAGTTGGCTTTCATACAATATTTTTAACACTGAATACTACACTGAAAAATAATAAATTATACACTAACAAAGAAACAATAGAAATTTCTATGTATCAATATAGTTTGAAAAACTCGGACAATTTTATTCATTAAAAATATATATATATATATTTTAATGAATAAAATTGCCCAAGTTTTATATATATATATATATATATATATATATACCTAAAAACAAAGATGATGTGACTTACCAAATGAAAGTGCTGGCAGGTCGACAGACACACAAACGAACACAGACATACACACAAAATTCAAGCTTTCGCAACAAACTGTTGCCTCATCAGGAAAGAGGGAAGGAGAGGGAAAGACGAAAGGATGTGGGTTTTAAGGGAGAGGGTAAGGAGTCATTCCAGTCCCGGGAGCGGAAAGACTTACCTTAGGGGGAAAAAAGGACGGGTATACACTCGCACACACACACATATCCATCCACACATATACAGACACAAGCAGACATATTTAAAGACAAAGAGTTTGGGCAGAGATGTCAGTCGAGGCAGAAGTGCAGAGGCAAAGATGTTGATGAATGACAGGTGAGGTATGAGTGGCGGAAATTTGAAATTAGCGGAGATTGAGGCCTGGTGGATAACGGGAAGAGAGGATATATTGAAGAGCAAGTTCCCATCTCCGGAGTTCGGATAGGTTGGTGTTAGTAGGAAGTATCCAGATAACCCGGACGGTGTAACACTGCGCCAAGATGTGCTGGTCGTGCACCAAGGCATGTTTAGCCACAGGGTGATCCTCATTACCAACAAACACTGTCTGCCTGTGTCCGCCCAACCGCGAATCCAGAGCTGCTACAAATACTCCAGCACTAGTATTTAAACCGAATGGGAGTACATTAAACTGGTAACTCCGATCAGCGAAAATACAGGCTGTATCCTGTCCATTCGCATGAATGGACACAGGCAGACAGTGTTTGTTGGTAATGAGGATCACCCTGTGGCTAAACATGCCTTGGTGCACGACCAGCACATCTTGGCGCAGTGTTACACCGTCCGGGTTATCTGGATACTTCCTACTAACACCAACCTATCCAAACTCCGGAGATGGGAACTTGCTCTTCAATATATCCTCTCTTCCCGTTATCCACCAGGCCTCAATCTCCGCTAATTTCAAATTTCCGCCACTCATACCTCACCTGTCATTCATCAACATCTTTGCCTCTGCACTTCTGCCTCGACTGACATCTCTGCCCAAACTCTTTGTCTTTAAATATGTCTGCTTGTGTCTGTATATGTGTGGATGGATATGTGTGTGTGTGCGAGTGTATACCCGTCCTTTTTTCCCCCTAAGGTAAGTCTTTCCGCTCCCGGGACTGGAATGACTCCTTACCCTCTCCCTTAAAACCCACATCCTTTCGTCTTTCCCTCTCCTTCCCTCTTTCCTGATGAGGCAACAGTTTGTTGCGAAAGCTTGAATTTTGTGTGTATGTTTGTGTTCGTTTGTGTGTCTGTCGACCTGCCAGCACTTTCATTTGGTAAGTCACATCATCTTTGTTTTTAGGTATATTTTTCCTTCGTGGAATGTTTCCTTCTATTATAACTATATCATATATATATATATATATATATATATATATATATATATATAGTTATAATAGAAGGAAACATTCCACGAAGGAAAAATATATCTAAAAACAAAGATGATGTGACTTACCAAATGAAAGTGCTGGCAGGTCGACAGACACACAAACGAACACAAACATACACACAAAATTCAAGCTTTCGCAACAAACTGTTGCCTCATCAGGAAAGAGGGAAGGAGAGGGAAAGACGAAAGGATGTGGGTTTTAAGGGAGAGGGTAAGGAGTCATTCCAGTCCCGGGAGCGGAAAGACTTACCTTAGGGGGAAAAAAGGACAGGTATACACTCGCACACACACACATATCCATCCACACATATACCTTACCCTCTCCCTTAAAACCCACATCCTTTCGTCTTTCCCTATCCTTCCCTCTTTCCTGATGAGGCAACAGTTTGTTGCGAAAGCTTGAATTTTGTGTGTATGTTTGTGTTCGTTTGTGTGTCTGTCGACCTGCCACCACTTTCATTTGGTAAGTCACATCATCTTTGTTTTTATGTATATTTTTCCTTCATGGAATGTTTCCTTCTATTATATATATATATAAAACAATATACAAATACAATTTTAAATAGAGTTACTGCTGAAAGAGATGTTAAATTATTTATGGATACAAAATATAGTGTAGGATGTATTTTAGGTTCTAATCATCAAATTATTGGATCGAATCAAAAAATGGTTGTTAATAATTTAACGAAATAATACAGTTCAAAATAATAAATATAAATTTCATCTGGCCAATGGACTGTTTGTTAAACATACTGATCATTTGTATTGAGAAACTACAATTATTTCTTCATTTAAACCAGATGCTGAATTTGGAGGACCAATAATTTGTGAACAAATGTTCACTTTGTTGATATAACTGCTTCTATACCACTCCAGAGTGCAGTATTCTGCAGCAGAGTAGGTTAAGGCCAGTGCAATGGTTCTCAATGTGTTCCCATTCGCTCCCCACGAGATTCCAGCTGGTTTGCTGAGAATGTTGTTCCTAGACTTTATTTTCTGGGAAGTTTTTGTCATAAGTTGCTTCTACATCAACGATCTGTCCTGAGTGACTCCTTGGTATTGTTGCGCCATAGTCTCTCTCCTCCAAAGTAAACCTCAGTTTACTGTTAGCCAACTTGTTGCAAAGATGGAAATGACTTCTGAGTCTAGGCCTTCTGTTAGCTGGTCACTTCCTTTCTCCAATGTTTGATGTTTGATTGTCAATGCCATATCGGCAGCATAGATAAATTGATACTGCACCACAATAACAGCTGCGAAACTGTTTCCCACATAGGCTGTTGTGTCAATAACATGCCAGTAGAAAGCACCACTGGACGTTGATTTCTGGCTACTGGCTAACATCCTCAGCCTTACATACTCCAATAGCCGCTCCAGCAGCTAACAGTGAACACAACAGTTCTGTGCTAAATTAGATGAAGATCATTTATCTTCATGTAACAGATTTGTGTATGTATAAGCACCTGATGATGAGCAAAACATGCTTGAAATGCTTTGCAGTGTGTTAAATTAAACATAAAATGAATAACGAATCGCCTTGTCTTTGTCTTAGTCTGTACTATGATAATGGGAGAATGTTCTTCATGTGGGATAAAGTGGGCTCTAGTGCAATTTTAATACAAAATTAATTATACAAATTAATAAATTCATCAATTAATTGCCTCTGCACCCTCAGTTGACACCACGGATTTTCCCCAGCCGGCACGTGGCCCCCCCCTCAGGGAACTCCCAGCCTTCTCGCCTCCCCTGCCCCTGGAAATGGTGGGAAATTGAAATATCTGTAGGAAATTCACATTTACTGTCTCAATATCAAATTTTATGTGTGTTCACGTTGAGGTTCAGAGACCAACTGGCCTAGTTCACAATAACACCACCAGAGGGCGTTGTTGGTCGAATAAATGTATATTTAGTGGAATCGCCACTTATGCTTTATGTTAACACCCAGAGAGTATTTGTTTCTAAATATATCAGAAGAGCGAGGTGTGGTAAAACGTTATTGAGCTCTCCATTGAGTGACATTAGGGGAATTTTTATAGTTTGTAGTTTTTCTCTGTTGGATGGTACAAAATAACTATTATAGAGCAAAGTTTGGGTGATAGACCTGAATGAAACTTGAGGGACACATACTCCTTTGAACTGTAGTACCTGTATGTAGTTTGGAAATGCATCACAATGCAGTAGCAAAATCCTGTACATCTTTCAGTTCCCGTAAGATGTGGAGTCTTCCTAATATTCCCAGTAAGAAACACCATTCTACTGTCTTTTCTACTACAAAATGTTGCAAGAGAAAGCTTCGTTTGGTGCTGATCTTGCACATTGTCACCCTTCTAACTAATGGAGCAGTGCTGTTGGAATGTGATGGGATTTCGAGAGAATTAGTGGGGTCCATAACCTGTCTGGGGGAGCTTCTTCCACCCATCGAAATCAGGTGAATTCTAATGTTATATATAGAATGCTGTAAGATTCATGAGAATATGGCAGGTAAGCGATAGTGCAACTACTGGTGTAGTTGAGAGGAGACCTCCATACCATTTCTTCTAAGCATTGTGGGCAAACTGTATTACAACCTCTCACATATGTCTCACGAAGTGACTGCAATGAGAAAATTAGGTACTAATGTGAAGGTTATACAGGGAGACAATCAGCTGCAGAAGTTACGTCTTTTGTTTTCTCAATAAATAAGTTCTTCTCTGAGTTTTGTGTCCCTATAAATGAATGGACTGACTTCTTAAAAGGTAGACTAAATTTCCATCTATATACTTACTTTGGAAGCCATTATACGGTGTGTGGCGGAGGGTATCCCATAGCACTACAAGTCATTTTCTTTCCTATTTCATTCGCAAACTTTTCGTATCTTATTTTCATGGTCCTTCTGCGTAATGTACATTGGAGGAGAACATCGTCTTCCCTCCAGGGTGTCCCATTCAAATTCTTGAACCATCTGCCCACTAATTTGGGTCCATAATGGCAATAGGAACGCTTCTATAGGGCTGCATTCTGAGGGAAACATAGGTCTGCACACCCGTCCACATTTGGGATGTTGCAATCAGTACTTGGGCATTTTGTTATTGCTCCCTGTGTCAGCTTTTCCAGGATATTTCGAAAACACATCTCAGAACGTTTCATTCTGCAGGAGGGAGGAGGGGAAGCATATTGTTCAACATTCCGGTAAGCACAGTGACACTTAAGCGCCCAGTCCTTCCAGAGAGGATAGGACAACTATTGCGAGGCTGGAATCATTAACAGCTGTCTGGCACGGCGAGTGGCACAGCCCTGATGTGTGGGTGGAGGTTCACGCCCCAGTGACAGCTGTTCACATGCAATTTGTGGCAGGAGAAGAGAGTGAGGCATCCTACTGCCCCTATAGACGGATAGGTCTCAGCAGGACTGATTCGGGAGCAGATATCAGAATTGTAAGTGACTTACTTCGACCAGCATTATTAGACAACCAAGAGACAGAAACCACAAACTGTTGAATGTTTTCATGTATTTGATGATGGTTACCACTCATTTTGGTATCAGGGGTAGTACTTACCTAGACTGAGAGACACTAGCAGAGGCATCACAAAAAAAGAAGAAGCGCCTGTAACAGTTACCTGGCGAGTGTAATCTGATTGAAGGGAAAAAAGTTACCATGCAAAGCGACTCTATGATCAAATTAATTAATTAGCCTAACAATTTGATATCAATTACGAGCTACCTAGTGGGTGAATCTGCAGGTGACACTACCACAGATTTGATTTGGATGTTGGAATGTTAATCAGGCGTTTTTTCGTTGCAGTGAAGTCTTTTATTGGACACTCCACAGGGCGAAATGATCATAGTAATAAAATCAGCTATATAATAGAATTTATAAAGTGACATGTAGTATAAACCTGATATCTATAGCTTCTCTGTGCTTTTACCTTCAGAGGCTTCATATGTGACAAAACATTGGTTTACTTTAATAGAGAGTTCAAAAGTGAGCAAGTGTCAATCAGGCATTTTTTCATTGCAGTGCGAACTTTTAACAGAACCCGGACAGGGCGAGATGATCATCTTAACAAAATCAAATGTATTATGGAATTTGTAAAGTGATACATAGTATTTACAACTTCTCTGTGCTGTTATCTTGAGAGACTTCGTATGTGGCGAAGCATGTGGTTACTTTAAGAGAGAGTTCAAAAGTGATTTTATGTGCGCAATGAATTGCTAGCAGTGTTCCTTTAACTTTATGTCGATTTTTTAACTGTCCTCCCTGTGCATATCCCCATATTAGTGTGTATTTTAACTCCCATCATCTCCATTTGCTGTGTTTTTTCTGTCCCTCTTTTATACCCCCTTTCTTGTAAGCACTCCCCTTTAATGTATGTTGTAAAACCATTTGGCTGGAAGTGGTGGACTGTGCTGCTGCCAGCCCTCCCCTGCCCATTACAACACAGAAAAACAGAGGTGCAATGGTTCCTACCAACTGTAACCTTGCCTTGTCCCCCCCCCCTTCCCAGGCCCCCTTTTCCGCTCCCCTCCTTCCCCAGAGCAGTTTTTCCTCCCCCCCCCCCCCCACTGAGTCTCTGAACCCCCTCCTTGGCGTTTTCCCACACCAATCCTTCCCTCCCTGGCCCCCTTCAGCGTGCCCCACCTGTCTCCCCTTCTCTCCCCCCCTCAAGCACTGCTTGTCCCCTCCATCTTCTCTTCTCCCTCATCTCTATACCCCTGGCAGATCCACTCAGTTTGTCCTCGGTGTGCTACATCAGTGTTGTAGTGTTGTTTTCAGTGCTGCTCTACAGTGACATCAAGCTATGTGATTTTAATTCTGCGCTGGACCTTTCCCATAGTGTGGATGTCCGTGATTGTTCTGCGCTACACCGCCCGTCACAATTTTTATGCTCTGGCCCTATTTTGCCTTTTGTTTTTAATCATCACAGTATATGGTTTTTTTAGTAGACTTTTTTAGATTTTTATCTCCATTTCTACAGTCACCCCCTTTTGTATGCTATCTTCCATTATGTTTCCCCTTTGTTTATATGTCTGTTTCGCCATATTTTCTCCTTTATGTTGTTTTAAATGCCTCCCTGTTATTTACTGTCTCTCATCTGAAGAGCTGCTGCCAGCCCACCCCAGGTGGGGAACTGAAATTCAAAAAAGAAAAAAAAGTGCAGTGAGACAGTGGTTTGCTATTCTAATATTATTATTACCTATCCTTATGTTCCTCCCAGCAGCAGCTATTCACTTGTAGATTGGGAGGAGGCTACTCTCCTGTACTTCAATGATAGCTTGCTGTCCTATCATTATTTCTCATATAAGGCTATTGCCTAGAATTGTTGGAACGACTCTCCAGTGCTAGACTAATAGTGAAAATATCCACTCCACATCTAGCTGTTATTGACGAAACTGGATAGAGCTACTGTCTAGTGCTCAATCAGTGGCAACTCAAATTGTTTAAATAAATAATATATAGTATTGCACACAAAATAATAAAGACTTACATCAGTAATGTCAGGCTGCCCAGCACAGACTGGATCCTTTTCCCACCAATTTCCAGAATGGGAGAAGGCAGGAGTGGGCCAACAGTGTCCTCTGGTGGTGGTGTTGTGAACTAGGCCAGCTGGTCTCTGAAACTCAAGGTGAACACACACAAGATTTGATATCTCCGCTACTAAATATGAATTTTCCATCAAAATTTCAACTTCCCACCGGTTCTGGACATGGGGAGGGAGTAGCAGGGCGATTGACATGCTGGCTAGTGAAAACTCATGATATCATCTGTGGTGGGAAGTAGTTAATTAATCAATTTATTAATTTGCATAATTAATTTTAAATCAAAGTAGCTGCAGATCCTGCTTTATTCCACTTCTCTCAGGTACTGAGGAATCAAGAATTTGAATAACGTTCTCTCATTAGTGTAGTACAGACTAAGACAGAGACAAGCAGTATCATTATTTATTTTATGTGTAATTTAATGCACTGCAAAGCATTTCAAGCATGTTATCATCAGCTGCTTATGCATACAGAAATCTGTTACATAAAGATAAATTATCTTCGTCTAATTTAGCATATAACTGTTGCATTCACTGTTAGCTGCTGGAGTGGCTATTGGAGTATTTAGTGCTGAGGTGTAATATCCATGACTAAATTTTATTTAGAACAATATTCACGATGGCATTGTGTGTGCAATTTGAGGAAACAAAAATGGTTCAAATGGCTCTGAGCACTATGGGACTTAACATTGGAGGGCATCAGTCCCCTAGAACTTAGAACTACTTAAACCTAACTAACCTAAGGACATCACACACATCCATGCCTGAGGCAGGATTTGAACCTGCGACTGTAGTAGTCACGCAGTTCTGGACTGAAGTGCCTAGAACCGCTCGGCCACCGTAACAGGCTTTTGAGGAAACATTCTTGTTATGTTAATGAAAAAGGACTTCATCAATACAAAAATAACAATAATTAATTATTGTCAGAGTTATAATTTAATTTTCTGAGAAAATGATATCTCAGACAATATTCATGGAAAAAGATAATGGAAATCTTCATTGTTTGTTATCTCTGATTCTTCTAGAATAATTATTCTTCTTGTACAAACTGTTGTAATGATTGGACGTGGTTGATGTCTTGTAGCACTGAGGTCGGTAAAAAAAAAACTGTATTGTGTTGCTAAGTAATATTTGAGAAATAGAGTTCCTGTGTCATTGAAATCAATATGTCTGTTTGAACTTTTATTTTAATATGATTCTCGTTCTATATAAATGTTAAGTTTTCTATTCAGCTACAATGGAGTGCAGACATTAGCGCCATTGATCTACAGCCTGGATTACTGGTTAAGTGCTGAAAAATGAGTGATTAACATGGAGAAATAGTTTTAAATGCTAATGCATATAGTTAAGGTACAGAAAATATTTAATAAATATATTATTTATTGAGAGTGAAACAATGCCTGAACCAGAATTGATAAGTGACTGTCTTATGTTGGCGGCCATCTTAGTGAAATATTGCAGTGGCAGTTTTAAATCAAACTACTAAGGACACAAGAATCTTGATTGTAAATTTTCACAATAATAATTGTGTATTGGCAGCCCAGAACCCACCAAAAAAACATTAATTCGACTTAGATTATGAATAATCTTTAAATATGGTGCAAACAGTATCTCACAAGGTGAAATTTTTCTCTACTAATGTATGAACCCTGATTATTTCGTGAGAACTATAAGGAAATATTTTTTGACAGGAAAGAATACATTAGTGTTGTGTGTGTCGTATTGTGTGTAAAAACAGTTCATTTTGTATAAGGGAAATGTTGCCACCTTGAATAGTTCGCTAAATCGTGTGAGGTCACTGTTGTGAAAAAATTTAGTCTCATTTACACTGCTTGACAGATAACATTGGTACATGTTCTCAGGTGGAGATTTCTTTGACAGGATAACTATCTTTAGCTGGGAGAGGCAGCGATTAAATGAAACCACATGTTAAGCTAATTATAGTAATTGGTTTTGTTGTAGTACTGCTCACGATTTGTAAAATACCACAATCCTAATCACATGCCACAAGGTGTTAGTGAGTGGCCAGAAATCGACATCCAGTGATGCCTTATGCTGGTGCAGAGCTGTATCTCGCTATGATTAACACCATAGCTTATGTGGGAAACAGTTTTCCAACTGTTACTGTGGTGAAGTATCACGTGAAACACTTTTTGTATGTCAAATGTTCACTTACAAGTTAGGCTTCCCAAATTAATTTTTTTTGTACTCTGGAGGATCTGTGTCTCAACATAACACTGTTGCACTGCTTAATGTGACAGTCATTTGTATGATATTATTGCACAAAATCCTGGTTCCTAAACTTAGGAAGAATGGCAACAATTACTGAAGAAAGTAGCAGGTATCCCACAAAATAACTGATGAGAGATAACGTAGTTTTCCCATTAAACGTTCTTTGAGTCCAAAATTGAAAGTTTCCAACCCGTGTTACGTATTACACACAAATTGTTCAGAAATGTCATCAAAATTACATGTAAATATCTAGTGAACTAAGTAGGATAATTCAGTTCCAATCCCAGAAGTCCACTGATGGCCAAACATTATTCAGATGGTATTTTACACTCTTTTCTGAGAAAATAGCTTACAAGTCTCCGAGAAGATGTCATGTTTTGCCACCAATGCTGTGCTTTCTGGCTCAGTTTGAAAAATCGTTTGAAATTTTAAGAATTAAACATTAGTTTCTTGACAAAAGACTGTTTTAAGGTTCAAGTTGTAGTTTTGTATACAATATTTAAATTTAACTGTCGTTGGGTTTCCTTTGAAAATATTCAAGAAATGAAAAAAGGATTCGTACGATGTAGTTGTACTAACTTTGAGACAACAATTATGTTGAATTTCCGTTTCAAATAGGTTAAACAGTTAATTTTTTAATTCTGTAATTTCATAAAGACTATATGGTAAAGTATTTATTCTATATCCTAATGTAAATCTTTAATCATCATTAGAACTGGAAACAAATTTATTACATTAAATAGTAAATAATTCTTCTTTAAAACATCGAATCACATTCATTTTTCTACATTGCTTTCTTTTATTGCTAAGCAATGTTCATAATCTTTAAAAATAATACGTTTTTATGACAGATTTTTCCTACTTTAGATTTTTATATATTCTTAATCTTTTCCTCTATAAGCATACATTATCTACCATGAACATAATTTATTCACTACTTTCGTCATTCATTTTTCTAAAACTTTCATGCTTACTTGTGAAATTTCGCAACCATTACTTTCTTGTGTCTAATTCGTTTATTATCCATTTCATGTCTTCATAAAAATATTCAGTTGTTATACCATAAATAGAAGAATCTATATCAATACTTTCATCATATTTTCGTTTCATTACATTATAATCTAAATGGCGCATTTTTCGTTTCGAAAGATCCAGCATACTTATCCCAATGTAAATTGGTTTATTGATTTTATTTCGTTTTTTCCATATGAATTACCATTAAATTTATTTAAAATACCATTGTATATTCATAATTATGTTTATAAATATATTTGATGCATTTTTCTAGAACTTTATTATTTTAATACTTTGTCTGCTTCTAAACTTTCCTTAGTTTTACCGAAAACGGAATTATTCCACAGTCTATAAAAATCTTTTTTGTATTCGTTAGCTGCACCTTTCCTCATTTGTACTTTTTAACCAATCCGATTGGTTAAATACTTAAATTCTATAGACTTTTGTTAATTTTAATCCAACATTTAGAAACTATTTAAGAATTCTATGATGTTACGCATATTTTAATTTATTATTTACTTTGTTAATAGTTTATTTCACCTCTGGGTGACATAGGCTTATTCTTGGGTAAATCATGAAAATTAAATTATATATGCAAAATTGGCTTCTGAAAGAAATCCACACTTATAATCATCTGATATTGCCAGTGTTTTTTTAGTATTACAGTTTTATAGATCTAACCACTACAAATTTTTTTACATATCACAGCTACATAAATTATTGGTGTCCAAATGTGCCATATAATGTGATTCATTTCCTGATGGAAAAGGTTTCATACATGTATTATTAGGTTTAGTATATATTTCAATACTTTGAGAAATTCCTGTTCGAATTTCGTTTTCAGTAAATAAAATCATGCCATAATCATTTAATACACCTAATTCAGTTTCAATCATTTTTAATACTGCATCAGAAGACAAACCCGGAACAGTAAAATAACAAGATGGATCGAGTTTATAAGATTTAATACAAGTACCTCTAAAATTTTCAAAAAATCTGAAATGTTAAAACATGAGTTATATTATATAACCTTATATATTCTTCTAAATTTTAAATAATGAATTTTTCCCAGACTAGTTTTGCATGAATATAATCTTTGTCTGAAATACTGGATTTATTAAGTCTCGAATAAAAGCTCCTTTTATTACGTAATATTGTCTTTTTCAATTTTTCTTCAGAATTCATATATTTGTAAGGATTAACGCCTTCTTTAATTGTTCAATCTGTTCACCTTTAAATATTTTGAAGTTTCTTTAAATTGTTTATTTTTAATATCAGAAGACAATTTATCAATACTTGAAACCATAAACTTAAAAGTATCCAAAAATCTTAAAGTTAAACCATCTTCAACCGTTGTACTGAAAGAAATGTATTTCAGTACAGTGTATGGAATAGTAGTAATATCTTCATTATCTAATGCCAATACCTTAATAAAGAGATGAATGTCAAAATTTGCTAAATTATGAACATAAAGTAGATTAAATGAAGGATTTTTTCGATTATGATCACAATCTTCATGACTGCTTCCTTGTTTCCTGTTAAATGACAATAAACTCATGTTTATTTCTCCTCCAGTAAATTTTTCTTCATAAATAAATAATTCACGAATTTTTAAAAAATTTATTCTATCTTGTGTCATAATTATTGATAGATTTTGTTAAAATATTTTTTTAATTTCTATAGATGCTTTTTTAACATTTCAACAATTTTTTTGCAGATTCTTATCAGCATACATAACAGGTGGTTCATAATTACCATTAGTATGTTTTATATAATAACTGTAAGAAAATTGTAATTGTTTTCATTATTTTTTAATAACAGCTTTCTCACGATTTTGTTGACAAGTACTAGCATTTTTTAATAAACATTCAAAACCGCTATAAATGACAAAACATTCCCATAATGAATAATTATAATACTTTAATTTGTTTTTGTAGACATATTTATTCTTACTTCTGAATCTCCTTTACAACCCTTTTCATGAATGTCCAATTTTTCTTGTAAATGGAAAGATCTTAAACATCTATCATAAGGATAAAATTTTTCCTTTATGTTTAGTTTATTTTGATATAATTCATCTAGATAAATTTTTCATGCAACAAGAAAGTGAGTTAATTTCATATCGAAATAAAAGAAGAATAACATGTTTTGCTTGTTAATTTTTTGTATGATAGACAGGATACATACAATAAATTTTTAGTTATAAGCATAAACATTAATGGAAGTTCTAGATTTTCCACTTTCAAGAGTTCCATCTAATTCTATTCCAGTTCTTTGATGTTTACTAACTCGTTTGGCATTAACCTTTATCATATATAAATCTGTTTTACTGAATAGAGGAAACAGTTTAGATCGGTATATTTAATATTAATTACGTAGTTTATGTCTTTAATTTCATTTGGTAGATCGATATAATAACAACTGGAATTGGATTGTGTCTAATAACACTTAATTCTAAAATATTTGTAAATAATGTACACCAACCAGATTTTTTCCTTTGGATTTATTTAATGTTTGTTAAGAATTTGTCCGTCGATCTATCATGGTAACTAACTAAATACTCTGTTGTTAATTAAAGTTCGTTACTTGTTTTAAAATTAATTTCTTGTATTTGTCTCATCTTTTAAAACAGTAATAATAGTTCATATTAATTTTAATCGATGTTCTTTGTGTTAAAACATTATTAAATTTAGCGATTACTTAATCTTTAATTTGATTCAAAGTTCTTGTGATTCAACAATATTACCTGTATTATTTATCTGATAAGTTATTATTGTAGATTTAAAAGCTGAAATTTTTCTCTTAATTTGTTTAGTTGTTTTAAATTCGTCATTGTCCAGATTACAACCTGTGCATTTTTCTGGTAGGTTTATTATTTTATTTCTTCATACTTATCCCACTAGAAGTTCTCGAGAATTTTTATTTTTCGATCCATTTTTGTTATTATTAACATTGTTCTCAGGATTTTCGATTAATTTAGACTCAGATTTCCAGTAATCCTTGTTTATTAAGTTTAGAGTAATATTTTAGGTATCTTGTTTTACAATTCTTTTGAAGTTCTTCTACAGTTTTCTGTTTCAGTTCATTCTTATCATATTTTTCAATGAATTCAGTAAGATCACGTTTGCTTCAATCTGAATAACCATTAAGTTAATTTGTCTTATAGCAGTTTCATAAATCTTGACACCTTTGTGGGAACTCGCAGTTGTAATTCATTTTTTTATGATTATCGTTTTATATATACATAAAAAAGATTCTTTAACATTAAAACGTTATAGTTGAACTGTACCTTTGAGTCTTTTTTTCCTTTTATCTATACAGAAAAAAATTAATATTTTTCAAAAATTGAGAAGTTTACAGTCAGAATGTACCTTTGAGTTCTGATAATTATATAAAATGCTCAGTTAATATTTTGTTTATTTATCATAAGTTAAATTCTTTTACAATACTTCATTACATAAGCAAGTGTATTGTGCAGTATGTTTTGATTCAAATTGGCACATAATTTTGTTGTTCTTTTTGTCTAGGTACATAGATAGTATAATTACATAGATATTATAATTTTAATTACACCTGAAGTGACAAATATTAAAATTTTATTTAATTGTGTTATTTTTCTAAAATATCGAAATATCATAAGCTTTTAAAAAGTTGTTTGGTGGATTAAGTTTCTATAATTCGTGAGGAAAAGTTCATTTCTTCTGTTTGTATTACACATGTTTTTTAATTTTAATATGATCAAATAATGAATACTCAGGTCAATTATTATTTTTTAGATTACTTTCGAAAACATCGAAAATAAAGTGAGGCACATCAAATTCTGTAGGAATATAATAATTAATACTAGCTCATTTAAAATTTCTGTTAGCACTATCAATGGTTTGTGGTTCAAAGTAAGAAATTTTTCGGCTTTTCTTGTCTACTTTGAGTAACTATCCCAGTTCATATTTAATGACTGTAATATGGATTTCCATCGATTCTAGAACAATTATACCTTCTTTGGGAGGCGTATCTTTTATTTCGACTCAAGCTTGGTTACAATCAGTCTACCTAAGAATAGAATGTCCAGAACATCACCTCCAACTGAAAATTACAGTTAAATCTGCTTCCCAAATTATTTATTTAAGATCTTTAAAAAATCCACCATATAAGTGTAATAGATAAAGTACGTTGTTTTCTTTAAATTTTTATTTTTCATTTTTAAAAATATTTCCTACCATAGTTAATTCATTTGGTAGAGACAAATTAATCGAATAATAACCAATGAAGAAACAGCTGGATGTTCTATTTTAGGCAGAATATAGTTTCCTTTTTTAATTGTGGTGACTTCAAACAGTTTTTTTTTTTTGGATTTTACATCACAAGTTGACTAATCTGTTCCATTTGTGCCAATGATACTGAAATTCATATAAAGTTTTGAGTAATGAGGAAGATTCCATCCATCTCCAATATTAATATTGATTTCCTATTCTATGATTGGAATATTTGAATTATCTTAAGTTTTTCCATTAATGGGAAAAGAGTAAAACTGGTAACTATCGATTTTATTCATTTACAAATGAAAAAAATAATTAATTCAGTTTTAAAATAACTGTGAAGTTGAACCATTCATGTGAATCAAATTTTCATTTCATTTGAATTTGTTATTTCGAAATTCCGAACAGTATCAAAAATTGAAATATTTTCAGGTAATTTTTATTTCAAATTATTGGTTCCCAAATTCAACTACTGGTTTAAAAGTTTCTGAATGAAACTGATCAGTATGTTTAACAAAGAGTCCATTGGCCAGATAAAATTTATATTCATTATTTTGAACAGTATTATTTCTGTAAATTATTAACAACCATTTTTTGATTTGGTCCAATAATTTTCCGATTAGAACCTAAAATACATCCTATACTATCTTCTGTACATATAAATAATTTTACATCTCTTTCAGCAGTAACTCTATTTATAATTGTTTATTGTTTAATGTATATATTAATTTTTTTAAGGATTAAAATTGGCCAAGTTTTTCAAACCATATTGATACAAAAAAATTTCTATCGTTTCTTTGTTACTATATGATTTATTATTTTTCATTTTAATATTCAGTGTATGAAAACCAACTAGTTCCGCATTTTTGTAAGTATCTTATATAGGATGTGTTAATATTTTTTAATAACAGATGATAGGCCAACTATAAAAGAGAACTCATTTATTATTAAGAAATAATTACATAAATAAATGAAACCAGATTGGGAACCGATAATACGACATCCAGAGTAGAAAACGGAAAATAGACACAGTAAACTTTTATCGAATTCTATTTGATGCTCAATAATAGGACCAAACGGATTTGGAAAACTACATTAATAACCGATAACTGTATTCTACCTCTGGGATTGCTGAAATCGAATAAAATTAACTATTTGTAAGTTTATTCTAAAAGCTTAGATCAACCGTAATAGAAGAATTTATGAGAAGGTGTGAGAAAATTAAGGATAAAATTAATGAACAAACCACTACTTTTAGTGAAGAAATTACTGCAGTAGACGAATTTGAAAATAATTTAGTTGTTATATTGGACTATTTCATTGTAGAAAACCATCGTAGAGTTAGAAAATATTTCACTACATAAAGGAATAGATTGTTCTTATTTAACGCAAACATTTTGATAAATACCAAAACAATTAGTTAGAAGTAATTATATTTTTTAAAATATTTTCAAAGAAGATGACACAAATTTTTATCATGCGTTTGTTGGAGGTGATTTAAAATTTGACGATTTTTAAGAAAAGTGTTTTAAATTTTTGAATGGAGATGAATTCGGTTTTAGTATGACAAGAAAAATGAATAATAATAAATACAAACAAAAGATTAAGAATTTCTCTAATGCTGGACAACTTCATTGAACATCATATATTGAACGTTGAAAATAATCATTGTACGTGAAAAAAATGGAGAATATAATTGCTTGTCGTTTTTTATCCTTAATAAATGTTTACAAAATATGACCAAGACATTATTAAGAAAACTAGACAAAACAATAAAGTAAAAGAACAATAAAAGAAGAGTTTTAAAAAGATGGAAAAGAAGAAAGTAGAATGGAATACGAAAAATTTAAAAAGAAAATCAACCTGTTATTGATACTATCGAAGGTAGAGGAGAAATACTTTTAAAGGCAACTGAAGAAAATAAAGAAATAGAAAAACCATTGGTTCCTTATCATCGAAATTATTTAGAAGGATTAAATGATATTCCACCTATTAAACAACATAAAATTTCACAATATGATTAAATTTTAAGTGAATCAGAAATACAAGATTTGTTGAAGAGTTATGAAGAAGAAATTAAAGAAAGGAAGAAATTTGCAGATAAAGATTTTTAAAAAATATTGTTAAGTGAAAGAATGTTAGAATTTATCAATCATAGTGAAGATACAGTTTTTACATTAAGACCTATTGGTACTTTTAAATATGTTGTTAAATATCCAGTCAAATTAAATACAAATATCCAGTCAAATTAAAGAAAGAAAATATTAGAAGACAAAGATTTAAAAAATATAGATAAGTGAAAGAATGTTAGAAGTTATCAACCATAGTGAAGATACAGTTTTTAGATTAAGACCTGTTGGTACTTTCAAATATGTTGGTAAATACCCAGTCAAATTCAATGGTGATAAGTTAAAAATTGATGAAACAGTATATGAAGGTACAAAAGTATTAACTAGTTTTTAATTGAAAACAGATTAATATACATGATTTAGGATGAAAACCTGATTCCACTTATTTACAAATTTATGGCAGAATTTCATTCAAATCAAATCCAGCATATAATGAAAATAATCCAAATAAATGATAATCGGGTAAAGGAAATAAATGTAATAATCTGGTAAAATTATTGTTGAACTATATTTTCCTAGTTTTCAGAGAGAAATCTTGACGATTCATTAGAATAATTTGATGAAGATTTAATTAAAATATATTTTGAAGAATTATGTTCAGCAATTAATTGATAGATTAGCAGTAATTCATGGTGAAGAATTATCTGGATGTAAGATTTATCACACTGAAAGGGTTAGAATGACTCAAATGAAGCAAATAAATTTATTGTTTTTTATTAATAATGCAAAAGGAATTCTGTATTTCATTAGATTTTTGAAATCGGGAAAATATAGAAAAGGAATAGTTAATACTTAAATTCATTAACTACCTTTTGAACACATATTCTTGGTAATAACTATTGTGGTCCTAGAAAACAAATCAAAGAAAAATTATTTAGAGATGATAAAGGAATTAATCCAGAAGGTGAAGCTTGTAAAAAAAACATTTCTTATAGAGACAATAAAAATTTGGAAAAAGGATATGTAACTAAGAAAGGACTTCAGTTAACTGCTGCAGAAAATATATATACTAACGGTCCTTCAATTGGTGGAAAATTAAGTTCAACATTACTGAGAGAAATAATGCAAGCAAAAAAACTACGAATGAGTATTGAAACTGATGAAAATCGATGGAGTCTATAAAATTGTTTATTAATTTTTAATCTATATAAATGAATAACTTTAGTATTGATTATACTCTACTTCCAAATGATAAAATTGAACCAAAATCAGTTAAAGTAAAAAATAGACAATTTAAAACAATTGATAATTTTTCAATGATACTCAAAAAACAAAGGGAAAGAAGAAAACTGGTAGAAATTTACTTTTTACATTAGGTATTCATGTAGCGACAAACATGTTGAATATATCATGATAAAGAAAGAAGGTTCCACATTAACAAAACACAATGGAGGAGTTTTACGAATTTTATTGGCAAATTTAGGTGCAATTTGTTCGTTGATTAATGGTATTTGTGCTGTTGTTTCATCTGTTCACATTAAACAAAAATTGGAAAGAATTAGAAGAATAGAAACCAGATAATCTAATAATGGAAAAGAAAGCAAAAGAATTGAAATATATGAAAAATCAAAGAAGTAATCCTTTATCTAATTTTGATATAGATGAATTATTTAAATCATTAAAAATTAAACACTTTTGTTGTGTATTCATGATTGATGGATTATCTGATAAACCATTGCAAATTGAATGTGAAGTAGTTAATTTAGATTTCTCTTATGATATTGGTACTCACTGGATTTGTTAATATGAATCAAAAAATTGTAAATTTGTTTGTGATTTGTTTGGTGGAAATATACCAAAAGAATTAATTATTTGTTCCAGAAAAATGACTTAAATGATGACATTGAAAGAATACAAAATTTAATAAATTTTATTTCTGGTCATTTATGTTTATTTGTGTTAAAGCATTTGTCATTTAATAATAAATTTCTAGATATTTTAAATATAGTAAATGGTCATTTTTTAAATAAGTTAAATCCTAGAGACAATGAGAACCATTAGAACCGAAAATTAAGGGGAAAAATCTAATTTTAGTAAGATGATAATGATATTAGGATAAAAACCAAAGGTATTCAGTCACTAGAACCGAATATTTAAGAATAATTAACTTCAAAGCTTAAGATTTTTCAATCGTAAATGGAAAATTTGCCAGTAAATGCTGAACAATGCCTCGCTTGGTGTAACAAGCTTAAACATTGTATGATTGAACAGTGGATAAATGTTGTGTGAAGTGACAAATCATAGTAAGCACTGTGGCGAGCTGATGGCAGGGCGAAGGCTTGGCGAATGCCCAGTGAGCAGTATCTGCCAGCTTGTGTAGTGCCAACAGTAAAATTCGGAGGTGGCAGTGTTATGGTGTGGTCGTGTTTTTATGGAGGAGGCTTGCACCCCTTGTTGTTTGCTTGGCACTATCACAGCACAGGCCTACATTGATGTTTTAAACACCTTCTTGCTTGTTGAAGAGTAATTCAGGGATGGCGGTTGCATTTTTCAACACTTTCGAGCACCGATTCATAATGCACGGCCAGTAGCGGAATGGTTACATGACAATAACATCCCCGTAACGGACTGGCCTGCACAGAATCCTGACCTGAATCCTTTGAGATGTTTTGGAACGCCAACTTCATGCCAGGCGACAGACATGATACCTCTCCTCAGTGTAGCACCCCATGAAGAATGGCTACCATTCCCCAAGAAATCTTCCAGCACCTGACTGAACATATGCCTGTGAGAGTGGAAGCTGTCATCAAGGCTAAGTGTGGGCCAACACCATATTGAATTCTAGGATTACCTATTCAGGGTGCCACGAACTTATAAGTCACTTTCAGCCACGTGTCCAGATACTTTTGATCACATAGTGTACATTTTGATTACTGTGTGGTATAGCTGAATCAATTCACAGCTGTGACTGAGACAGTTTTCCTTTGTTACATCAAACATTGGTCGTAAGATATATATGATAAGTTTATGACTCAACTGCTTTTTCTGATATATTTTAATCATGGTGATAGAATATATGCTTCAAAGATTCTCAAGCTATTTTCCACATGACCAATTGCTACATGAGTAATTTCACCATCACTGTGTTGAAATTGTATGACATTTCCGTTAGCAGGAGCTAAATTCTAACACTCGTCCGTCACAGCATCTCCAAAACAAGCATATCTGAGATATACTTACTGTATCACATTCAATTATCAGAGTATTTACTTTATCACATTCAGTTAGCTTATGTTCTTCATAATGGAGTTCATGTAATTTACATCAAAGACACACTGTAGCACTTTCACTCGATATAATATTTCTTTTTCAGGGAAAAGTTTGATATTACAGGCTGTATCATACCATTTCGTTAGCGTAGCGTATATGATTGTTAGAATGGAGTAGTGGTTAAGGCAATTAGTTTCTAATATGCAGGTAGTGGTTTTGAATCCTATCACTTCCATGAATTTTACTTGGTGGTAAGTGTTATTAGTCCAGGAGGGCAACAATAATTATTAAGTATGCATAATTTTAAAGTATTACATCTATGCCGTTGGTCTTGTACCACTTTTTCTCTTTATGTAGTGTGATTTCCACTTGCAGTAAAAGAAAACATACCTCTTTTGTGCTTCCATCGGTAATAGTGTGAGAGGTGGCATGAGCCCCCTCTCATATTTCTATCTTACCCTGAGTAATTCGATTTTCCTCTCTAATTGCATGTGGTGAAAAGTTGCTGTTCCTTCGCACGCGGACTTCCCACGCAGCATCTCTCGTCACCCAGGTGGTCCGGTGACAGGCGAATTCTCATGAGCTTGAAAGGGTTAAGCCGATGGGTGTGAGGGAGTCGACTGGATGCTTTCCAGACGCCGACATTGTGATAAGAGTGGGAGCGACACGCCCAGAGGGGCCAGAAGGAGCGGCTGGGCTAGAGATTCCGTTACTTTGCAGAAACTTAGTGAAAACACTTTCTGGCGGGCTACCAGCGAGGCGTGGGAATGTATTGTGTTCCCAGGCAGACTTGGCGGGCAAATTCCCGCGTTTTCTGCAAAATCGTAACTGTGATTGGCTTGCTCAGGGCATAGCTCCGTGACGTAGCAAAATCGGCGCAGAAATTGGCGCCAAGTAGCTCCATTGGTGGAATAGTTCTGCGTCGGCAATACAGTGGAATTTTCCACCGGTTTTCGAGTTGCTGATTGGCACGTTTAACCACGGTCACTGTGGTGGGGGCGGTAATGTTCTGTGTTCGGTTTGTATGGGTGCTCTTGAGAGAGTCGGCTCTAGCCTTTCGGTCGGAGTAGGTTACAAGACTGAGCTCTCACTGCTCTGGACAGCTTGCCTCCCACTGGCTGTTTAATATACTTCCATTTAATTGTAACTGTTTAACGAAGTTGCTGAAGTTTCGATTTCAACGTAACTTTCCGAATACAGTTGGCAATTGAGCGTTCTGCGTACAAGCGGCCTATGTTGTCCTTCTTGAGCAGTTTTGGCTAAACTTGACTGCATCTGAGTTACTGTGTGACTTCGCTTGTTAAAATCAATCACTGTACCATCAGTGATTGTGAGGCGAACCTTCTTCGTCTCACTCAGTGGCGCATTTGTGTTGCTATGAAGTCTTTAGTCTGTAACAATCAGACCAGGATAATTTGTTTCGAGCTATACTCGCGATATTATCATCACCACGATGGGACGTCGAAGCAACCAGCCATCGCCTCCGGTACGCCAGATCCTGTCCTTGCAATTAAGAAGACAGCTTCGTAATGTATGTCCGCAGCACTGGCAGAATAGGGAATTTTGCTGCGTGATGATCAGAGCTCAGAAGAGCGCACCTGTTCCCGTCTTTTCTAACGTGGTTCTGTCTTGGGTGTTCATTGTCTGAGTTCTCACTACTGTAGCAGCAATTAATGTTGGGTTGGCTGGGTGTTTCTCTTAAGATTTGAGTTGCAAGGAATTGGCTCCACATACCACTTGGTCATAAACGTCACAAGCTAGTTTATGGACAACTTCACCTTAACAGCATTTATTTGACGTATTGTAAATGTTTCATGACTTTTGTTTATTATTTTGAGTTTAGTCATAATAAATCAAATTGTTATTTTGGACAGATCTTTCATTCTGTGGATTGGTAAAGCAACCCTTTCATCCCTTTCATTTATCACTACATTAATGAAACTTTCCTTTATCAAATTAAATTATTGCAGGTGCCAAACTCTTTGCTACTCCACTTGCAGGGTCGATTACAGTCAGTTCGCGTTTCTTCTTAATCCATGTGCAACAGCAAAAGCCGGAGTTAGAAAAAGGTGGGCTTAGAGCATCATTTCCACATGAAGATTCTAGAAGAATTTAGTGTTAAATACACTGCTAGCCCCGGCACCTCGCAAGTGTACAGAATGAAGGTGAGTAAAATGAACACAAATTAATATATACTTTTCGGACTTGGCTAGCACTTGGATGGGACACTGTCTGGATCTGTCAAATACTATTGGCAAGTGAGGTGCATTCAGCCCGTGTGAGACCAATTGAGGATCTACATAATTGAGAAGTAGCAGCACCAGTCCTGAAAACTGACAATAGCTGGGAGAGCAATATTCTGACCACACGTCCCTCTGTATCTGGTGACACCTAAGGGATGAGGGTGATACGGCGGCCGGTCGGTTATGTTGGGCCTTAAAGGACTGTTCAGGTGGTGTTTTTTTCGATGTAAGAGAACTACATATATTCTCTTTGATTACTTCATCAGTCCTGAGATGAAGTGCCATGTAAAAAGAAAAATAGTTTCATGTTTGTTTCAATATTTTTGATCAAATGTGGTAAAATAATTTTAAATCAAAAGTCTATTCAACGACTGAAAAGAGTGAAATAGACTGCCTAGCTTGTATATGAATTCTGATCCCCACGAATTTTCCTCTTCTTTGAAGGAGAGCGAAAGATTCAGTTGTCATAAACAAAAAATAAAGCGACTGGTTGCTGCTTATTTGGTAATTTTATGGTTTACAGTCGCTGCACAACTTGGGAACCATATGGAGCCTACCATTCATAAACAGTTTCTTCCTAACAACACCTTAATTCAGTACTGTGTCCAGTTTATGACCTCCTCTATCACTGCATATAGTCACCTGGAAACAGAGGCACAAAATTTCTGAATGAATCTGTTATCCTAGAACTCGTCCCACATGTGATGACCTCCTTCAGACAATGTTGTCGTGGTTATCAGCGATGATCTGCAGATAATAATTGTCTCCATACTGCCCAAATTGGCTCTGTGGGACTGAGGTCAGCACCTTTGAGAGGCCAGTCCAATAGCTTAATGTCTCCATTCATTTCAAACCAGTGTTTTACATGGTTTGCTGTATGGACAGTAGATCATGCAGGTTGGAATATTATTCTGCCTCCTGAAAATCTCTGATGAGCAGAAGGAAGTGTTACGTTCTCAGCATTTCGCAACAGTAATGACCAGTAAAAGTATGGTTCAGTTACTTCAGAATGCCGCAACCATTTGCTGTGAACTAAATATTTCCCTGGACTTGGGCCACTGATCTAAAACTGACCAAGAGACATGAAATGTTTCCTTCAAGCACACATTAGCAGCAGCAAGATGAAGAAGTTAATAGCGATAACAGCAGTAGTAATGGAAGTATTTGGTAATTTCACACTTTTGAATGGTATTTCTTTATCTAAGAAATTTCTTGAAATAGTAAAAATTTCAGAATAGTATCCAGTCAAGGCTATGATGACTAAAAGCATCTTTATATCCCGCTGACATGAGACTAGCAATGTTTCTATGTATATAGCATTTCTTGCTATTGACACTTACGTTCATAACTATCTGACAAGTACATTGTACCAAATTTGATCTCCTGTGTGGTGGATGAATATATATATATATATATATATATATATATATATATATTATTTATTTAAGTTATTTCCAAAAATCTGTGCTTAAGTTTTCATATACTTAAGAAAAACGTCTACTCAGAACTGAAAAAGAACGATCGAGATACATTTTCTACTTAGAGATTTTTTTCTCCTCCTTTTAAATTTCTTCTTGTAATACTGTAACTTCTTGTTACTGGCTTCCAACAATCCTTGCGAGTTACTCAAACATCGTAAACAAAGCTCAAACTGTTAAACTTTTCAGTAATAAAGCAAAGACTGATATAAAAATGTGCTACAATTTGCATCCAAAGTAAGTGGGAAAGGATTTTTTCTCAGTAAGTTGAGCAAAAACACTCATACATTACTGTTGCAGAGATCGTGTGTAAAGTTATTTCTTAAATGAAATGAAAGCATCAGAAATGTCGGAATAGAAGGTAAACTGTCCATCCTTTTGCAGAATACAAGTGCAAGGAAAATAAATAATTTGCAAAGTTTTGGAATATATTTCTTTTTCTTCAAAAATATTATGGGTCATGAGTTACATTCCAGGTGATGACTGTGGGTGCTTATGATGGAGATGTTTTCAAAATGCTCCATTTATAAAAAGGAATAGATTAAGGAATTCTACCAAATGGCTACTTATGCTACACATAACCTACCTGATTGGACTTATCAGCGTAAATCCTGTGATGTGAAGAAGTCCAGACGAAGCTGCATGCCAAGATTCTTTCTGCTTCTGTAAGGTGCATGTTAATAGTGATGGACAAATATAGGATGTTTATGTATTGTAACGTATTATTATGTGTACGACGTTGCTCATCGAACCATATATGTTATCTCGCATTTCTAGCTGCTTCTCTCACACAATTAATGATAAAAATTCAGAAATTCAGGGTCGCCACCAGCCCAAGCCGTTCCTAACCATTTAGAAAAAAACGGAGCTGGAAAATTATTAGTTTAATTACTTTAATAATTTAATTACAAGTACACAAATTTCTTTAAGCAGCCACATAAATAACACTCCATATCTTGCATGAAGCAACTTGATTAATTCAGGATTGGAAATCGGAGTAAGGGGGTAAGATCAGCACCAAAGAATTTATCTTTCACGTAGATTCTTTATTGTAACTAACTACACATAACTGGTGCCAGACTCGAAATATTTAGGTAAGAATTACGTGAGAATGAAACAGAGCACAATTTAACTGCAGCAAGAAGAAACACAGAAGACGGGGGTGGGAGACAATTATAGTATCATCTCCTTTGCGTTAATACCATGAAAATATCTCAGTGAGATTTGCATTACGATTCTATGCATGCACTATTCTGAACAGAGGTTTAACCAATACACAAGGCTGTGTAATTATTTAACACACTAACAGCGTCTGCTGCTTGCAAACGGCCGAACTAGAGCACGTGGTGCATCCTGACTCAAACTGTTGCGCTGCTTTGTAGAAAGCGCACGAAAGGACAGATATTTTAGCAGAAATTGTAGCTCATTACACAAAAAACTGGTAAAATAAAGCCTATTGCGGTGCCATGGTGGACTAGAAGGGTCATTGATTACCAAACACGTGGCACAAGTAATGGTTCAAATGGCTCTGAGCACTATGGGACTTAACTTCTGAGGTGATCAGTCCCCTAGAACTTAGAACTACTTAAACCTAACTAAGCTAAGGACATCACACACATCCATGCCAGAGGCAGGATTCGAACCTGCGACCGTAGCGGTCGCGCGGTTCCAGACTGTAGCGCCTAGAACCGCTCGGCCACTCGGTCGGTCATGGCACAAAATCGACACACAAAGACAAAAGCAATTTCCACAAAATATAAGATTAAAAATCATTAAAAAAATAACTCGCTTCACACGCTTCAGTTGAGCTCAAGTTCTTAAGTATTTCACTAGTTAAACATAACAAAGTCCTAACTCAGCCTGATTCCTATCACCTGAAGTGCCCCCTTAAGAGCTACGATGCGTACTCACCAAGTGTTCACCGAAGAGTGCCGCTTCCTCTTTTAAGATTACCTAGCTCCCTGTGCAGCAGAAGCTACCAGAGGGGTAGCCCTCCTTCACCAACCTCACACACATAACAACCTTCGACACAGCCCTCGACTACGATGGGTAAACCTCTCTGTTCAGGTATTGGAAACCTAAGTTGGTCAGCCTGTGCTCCCCTTCGAACGAGAAGCAACATCGTCTGCTCCCGGCAGACGATGACCAATTCATCGATTCCCACAAAACAAAACCGAAACCCCACATTAAAACACACATATAATAGTAAATAGACCTTATTTCAGTGCTCAGACTTTCTGGAAGAGTTCATGAATTGAGCTAAAATCAGGTAGTAAAGTGAATAAGTTGTACTGAATTCGACAAGCGTCTTATGAAACGACTTCACAGAGACATTTCAGTATGTCAATCAGCATTCTTGGCATTCTGGCACTGCATGGCATCACCAACAGACATCTTATTATTCTTAGAAAGGCATTGGCTACTGTGGGGGAAGCACGTGAAGAAAGCAGAGAAAAACATAGCACTAAACAAAACTATTTTAAATATTTTAAAGGAGAAACTGTATCTAAAGTGTATTAACGTATGCAGTCATTGAGAGGCCACGAATCAAGTTATAGCGTTCACGATGGAAAACAGTTATATTTACCAGAAGAACTTAATATCTGAAACTTTCAGTTGCTATATTCACAGAAAATCCTCCAAACACTGTGTCATTAGAACAATAATGACTGTTTTTTGTGAGAAACTACAACGTAAGTTTTGGCTCCCCAGAAATAATATGCATTCAGCGTGTGGCAAACTTAGAGGCAACTGTTCTAAGCTTGATATACAGATAAACAACAAGACTGATGCAACTGAGATACAAACTTTGAAAAAGTAGAAGCAACAAGTACGACTTAAAATGAACTACATAAGAGGAAAGCAGACAAAATGTACGAGATTAAGCGTTCTGATCGTCTGTACCCCAGAAAATCTCTGATTAAGAAATTGGTCTGTATGGGTTACCAGCCGAAGTTTCGTATTAACTCAAGCAGCGACCATTTTATTCAATATTTATTTGCTTTTTTCCGGGAAATCTGTATTTTATACATTGGCAAAAAACTTTCCAACAAAGGACCCTATGAAGTGTGTTCGTGTTGTGACACTTCTGGACAGAATAAAAAAGGCTGAAGGTAATGTTTCGAGGCAACTAAGAAGGCGCTCGTCGGCTAAAAGTATTTGATGTCATGACAGGTTCGTTCAAGCAGCCGTCAGCGGACCAATGCGAATGCGCAGAGCTAGCTGAAATCGTGTGTAACAGCGTCTTCTTCCTCTTCTGACTACTTGGAGTGTGGCTGTTCGCTGTATGAGCAGTGAGAGCAAGCAGGCAAACTCTACCCGGAAAAATTTCTTTGGCGTGACTCTTGTTTTGTTTGTGGCGGGTTCTTCAATCTTTAGGAAGCTGTTGCAGTCCCCGTGTTCGACTATTTCATGTTTACGCTCCGTCATTAACTGGAAGGTAAGCATTTTACTTTTTCTTATACAATTACTTTTACTTGTAGAAGTGCAAAAGACTTGCATTTGGATAAACTGCTATTTATTCCGCATGCCTAGCCAATCAGAATCGGATTTTACGTCAAGTAACGAGGAGTTGTAAGTGTTTTAAGAGTTGTAAGTGTTGCATAATACAAAAAAGAAAAGGATCAAAAAATATTGGAGAATGTGGTGCTGCAGTATAGCGAATTAGTGACATTAAATTTACAGAAAATACGCACGTGAATCCAACCAGGCAACTAGACACATGGGAAGCAGGGCAAATACCAAACGACGATGGCGTATGTACCCGTGTCTTTTTTTTTTTTTAAAGTGGCTCTTAGGCAGTGGCTAGAACGAACCTGACGACACCCCTTATTTTTTCAACCATGGTATTTCCTGAGTTTCGCGATTGTTGCGTGTACGGCGTATACGGCACGTGTTACTAAGTGGATAGGTAGGTAGACAATAGCTGCGTACAGTTTCGTAACCACAGAAGATTTAGTGCAGTTACCGCTAGGGCAATACAAGCATGTATGTACACTGAAATAAGAAAGTTAGGTTTAAACTTTTACGAAAATATTGATATATTTATGCAATATTACTAATTTTGCGTCACTTAAGTTTTCCTAAAAGTATTAGTTGAATACAATCGTGAGGACAAGATTAGATTAATTACAACGTGCACGGACCGGGGAGAAACACTCTTCCCGCGCTCTATGCGCGAATGGAACGGGAAAAACTCTAACTGGATCAATGTGACATTTCCTCTGCCATATCATAGTGGTTTGCAGAGTGGAGATGTACCGACCCAGATAGCACAGTAAGCCGGTTTCAAACTTGTTTCCAGCTGTAAAGTTCAAGTATATAAGCTTGATCAAAGCTGGAATATTCAAGCCTGTTAGCTGGATTCTAGCTTGAAATAAACATCAAAGTTGGCAGAGTTCAAGCTATATTTCAAGCTTGACTTATCAAGCTTGGCTCCAGCTGTATCTACACACGTGGAATACAGCCTGGTATTTACAGCTTGTTTTAAGCTATATAAATATTAATCTGAATTTATTGAACCTAATTAATTACGTTACGTAATATTTAACATTTGTAACATTACCGTACCGAACTGTTTTCTAGTATAAAACAAACTTGTCAACTAACCACAACCATTAACGCCCATCACAAAGGTAAAATGGCCGTAAACGTAACTTTACGTTACGTAATATTTAACATTTGTAACATTAACGTACCGAACTGTTTTCTAGTATAAAACAAACTTGTCAACAAACCACAACCATTAACGCGCGTCACAAAGGTAAAATGGCCGTAAACATAGCAAGGCTCAGAAAAGTAAATAAAATAAGATAAAACAGAACTGGAGACAGCCACACTCAAACCAAACTCCGCGCTGTCATGACGTCACACACGACAACACCCTTACGTCACGGCTTATAAACGCTTGTTGCGCTTCCCGTGGACGTCTATGGCAGCTATGCTGCGCGCGCATCTGCTGTACAGCCTTCCAGGGAAATTACAGTTTATTTCAAGCTTGGGAAAATTATTTTAATTCAAGCTAAATTTTTACAGCTTGATGTAAACTGTGTAACAGGTTGATTTTTCAATCTTGAATTTTCAACTGAACCTAAACTCAATACCCACCTTGAAACAAGCTGTGTGACAGGTTGATTTTTCAATGTTGAATTTTCAACTGAACGTAAACTCAATATCCACCTTGAAATAAGCTTGAGTGCTAGCTGGGGATGTAGGTTTGTAGTTTTTGTGGCAGTACCGGTAGGCCTACAGTTTGTAACTATATTCATCTGTCGTACAATCATCATTAATCGATACCAGTACTTTCTAGATCTAATTAACTGATCATACAGATCGTGAGCCTGTAATCGTACGTAAATCATTTGAACTTTCCTTCGTGATGAAATACGTTTTATTTCCTTTCATAAGTAAATTTCATTAGGCCTGTGCAAATATCTGAGGTTAAAAGCTACATTTAAATTACTTAACACAGTTGTTGCTAAATAATTCTCATTTAAAAGCTCGAAATTAGAAATCTCTTAGCTGTACTCCTTCACTTTATCAATATTTTCAACTGAATATTTAACAGAAGTTAACTCTCAGCATGCACAAGTACGCAAGTGATCGCATAATTATTAAGAATGGCAATCAATTTGACGGACAATGTCACTGTTGTTTTTCTATGGAATGTTGTAATGCACATTCCATGAGAATTACTGGTGACCATATCCGTTAATACAGTGATAACCACTTCTGGGAAGTAGGGCATCTTACTTTGTAGCTTCTTGCTGACGTGGCAGTAGTATAAGCCGCAAACTATAGCCTCCGACTCGCTTAAATCATACTAGCGTAGTTTCCATTGTCTGAATGCTTCTGTTAAGAAGCTACTTGCTCGTCTAATTGTCACAAATATCCTATACGGGTGATTTCCAGTGTGAGGCATTCCATGTCAAATCAACACACGTATTTTACCTCATCCTATTAGATTTTGCTGAAAGTTGGTATACTTATACTGCGCACTGAGACTAAGAAAAATACCAAATTTCAATTTTTTATCTCAAACCATTCCTGAAATATGGCTACGTAAACTTTTCAAAAACCAGCCAAAAATGTGTTAACGAACTTGTTTTAAATTGTCCTAGGAGCTGCCCTAATTGAGCTAGAGAACTTGGAAAGGTGTCATTTTGTATGCTCTTTCCAGGGATATACAACAAAACTCAGCTTCTAATTAATAACCTTTTTCAAAATACTAATTAATAGTTTGATTTAATTTTATTTTTTTTTTACAAAAAGTACATAATTAAAAATTTTCAAAATATTTCCATAACTACTTCATACTATTGTAAATCACATGGCAAAATATAAATCTGGGATGATGATGAGTTCATTGTTAAAAAAAATTATTCCGGACTCTTGTTTTTCACTAACGGCCTTAGTTCGACCAAATTGACCTTTAACAAACAGGAATTTCTTTAAAATATACTGAAAGGTAAGTAAAAAAAGTATTAGAAATATCAAAACATCACCTTATTAAACCATAACTAATCAGCATATTTTATAATTAAGTTGATTGCTTATTTTAATTTCATACAGCTTCACTAACAGTATATTAACTGATATAACAAAAACAAGAAATTGAGCATTTAACTACAAACTGAAATAAAGTATGAATAAGTACAAGTATTTACATAATACTTCTGGTCCATGATGTTTGAAATGGAACTATTGAACAAATTAAATACGTAATGTTTGTTTTTGAGTAACAGGTATCTGTACATAACTAAAATTTAACACAATAGGTACTAACAATAATTTTGAAACAAATTTCTATAAAATATACATTAACACTAACCTGAGACAAAAATTAAGTTTTGATTGAAAGCAGTCTCCCAATAAATTGTCTTGGAACTTCACATATTACATTTTAATAAAGCAGACTGGGTTTGGTTTACATCACTTTCATTAAGAATGTATGTTCTTCCTGTCGGAGTAAATGGATTCACTTTTGTGAGAACATCCACAACCGACACCCACAGGACATCTGCATTTGCAGGATAAGAGAATGACTTAGCTGGTCCACAGGGATGAAGAAAAGTTATTTTCACTTCATCAAGTTCTTTTTTTTTTCTAAAATGTACCCAAGCCACCAGTTTCTGCCATATACAGTGGTCACATAGCCTGATACATCTTGTAACCTCAGTTTGTCTGGTGATGTAGTTACTTCCCTCTCCCAACTCTGCATATCACCAGAGAAGTATTTGACTATTAATTTTGATGTAGTGTTGGGAATGAAAGCTTGAAATTGCTGTGTTCCTTTGAGTGTCAATGCCTCTTCATGTCGGCTTTTTAAGAATATTTCTGAAGCAGCATAGTCTTCTTGAGTGGAATATGCAAAATCAACATTTGTGATATTATCTACTGCCCACTCAAATAGATCTCGTGCGGTTTGGATCTGATTTTGGTATGGCCTTTGCAAACTTGCACGAGCTGCCAGTCTCTTTACTGAACCCCCTACTCCATCACAAGGCCCTTTCCCATGTGCTGTGGCTGAAAAGTGCCACTCAGCTTTTATGTTGAAGTCTTCCTCATGAAGGCAAAGGTTCAGGAAGTTTTTCTTATTTTTATACTGAGCGGCAGAACTGTCAGAATAATAGTATATCTTTTTTGGAATCTTTTGAAATTTATTTGTTAGATATGAAATTAGCTTCTTTTGAAAGGTGTAAACCACAGTTGTATTGTGCTCCAGGCAATCAGAAACAATGACAAAGCTCATATGCTCAATTTTGTCTTCCTGTTTGTAATATACAGGGTGTTACAAAAAGGTACGGCCAAACTTTCAGGAAACAATCCTCACTCACAAAGAAAGAAAATATGTTATGTGGACATGTGTCCGGAAACGCTTACTTTCCATGTTAGAGCTCATTTCAATACTTCTCTTCAAATCACATTAATCATGGAATGGAAACACACAGCAACAGAACGTACCAGCATGACTTCAAACACTTTGTTACAGGAAATGCTCAAAATGTCCTCCGTTAGCGAGGATACATGCATCCACCCTCCGTCGCATGGAATCCCTGATGCGCTGATGCAACCCTGGAGAATGGCGTATTGTATCACAGCTGTCCACAACACGAGCACGAAGAGTCTCTACATTTGGTACCGGGGTTGCGTAGACAACAGCTTTCAAATGCCCCCATAAATGAAAGTCAAGAGGATTGAGGTCAGGAGAGCGTGGAGGCCATGGAATTGGTCCGCCTCTACCAATCCATCGGTCACCGAATCTGTTGTTGAGAAGCGTACAAACACTTCGACTGAAATGTGCAGGAGCTTGTAACGGAACATATTAAAGGCTTTACTGTACCGAAGTATGCGATACCCTCCAAATTCAACCAGTGTAACGAGTATTTATGATTATAGAAAAGTTATTGTGTATGTTAACAATGATTGCATAACATGTCTGCATAAACAGTCAACCCATTAAATTATACTGAGTAACTGACCCACACAAAAGTTTATATCACTTGATCACTGATACAGCAAATGTCATCATGTAAAAACACTAAGTTCATCTTAAATAATTAATATGAAGTACGAAAAATAGTGGCCAACTTAGGTATTTTGGATCTCCTTAAATAAAAATCACCCAGTGAAACCTATTTGTTCACTATGAGCAGTTTCACTCAGTATTCACGAAATCAATCCTATTTTAGATGAAAACCAATGTAATTCTTAATAATTCATGTTATTTACTTATTTATCCAATTAGAGAAATCAATTGACAAACTTCTAAAAAACGGCCTTTTTGTAACAAGGAATTATTCTGTCAAGTCAACAAATCTGTCTGTCATTTTAATAACATATTAAATTATGTCACTCGATGCAAATTAATAACTTTTCTGCACAAATTATGATAACAGATGTACATGTGACTTGTAAACTATATCTCTTTTTAGTAGTTCTTTGACAATGTTATAAATACAAGCAGCAAGAACGGTCAGGAAGGCAGTCGGAATGTCACTTTGGTAAAGTGTGTTTGTGTGTTATTGTTTGAGGTGGATAAACAATGCAAAGAACATGTAACGGAAGTACTACTTTGTGTTGAGTCATGGTCTTTGGTGGACAGTGGAATTAAGATGGCCACCAGAGTAATAAATATTTGAAGTTTACATATTTGTTGGTTTCGCTCGTTCTTTATCATCAAAAGCACATAAAAAACACGGGACCTCATGTTTTTAACCCTAGACAACCAGATTTAGAGCCAGCATCAGCATCGAGACACGGCAGCGATCCAGCAAGTAGCAGCGATTACCACAACACAATGTATTTTAATGGCGCCAACCTAACATCAAGTGCTAACAAGCTCCGTAAATGGGAGTGAAATAGTGCGATTATAGCAATTAGCTATATCTACGATCAGGCGACCATTACAAAAGTGGGGGCTCAGCCGGGATCTTTAAGTGCATCAATGATAATAGTGCAGCGATAAATTTCGTAAGTGCTTAGCATTCCAAAAAAGTTTATTTGTGCAGTTTGGCAACAGTGAAAATATGTCAAAAATAAATAAATAAATAAAGTGTGTTTGTGCGACTACCAAAAACCATCATCACACCGCTCTGAAGATTAACGTCTGGATTATGTCAATGGAATTCATCAATCAAGACTTCAGCTTCGATAAAACCAAATATAAGTGAAGAAAGCCAACAAGAAGACCGATCACGACATCATGGCATAGCTACATAAAGCAAGGTATTTTGTTGTTGTCATTTAAAATAATTAATAGTTAACATGTCTCTACCTGAGAATGATGAGATCGTAGGAAATGTAAAAATTGAACCAGGGGATGGTGAACAATTAAACTTAACAGAGTGGCTAGCAGGGTTTGCAACTCAAATAAGCTCGCAACTTAAACAGTCAAGTGAACAAGTACGTTTGGATTGTAAACAATCAAGTGAACAAGTAAGTTTGAAACCCACAGATAGACTGGATAAGTTAAGTTTGGATTTTGATCTATTAAGTACTCATCTCAATGAGAAGTGTGAGGAAATTAAAACTACCCTCAGTAAGGACACTAGAGAACAGTTGATACACTTCAGTAAAGAATTTCAAGTTAAAGTTGAAAGTTTAAATGAAAACATACAAGCTAACACAGACAGCATTGCTGTCATCTACAACAGAGTAGATACTGAAGTTGAAAGATTGGATCAGAGAATAGACAAAACTTCAGAAAACCTTAAACAAGAATACAACCTGTATACCACTAATGTAGATACAAAAGTAGAAAATATACACACTAAATATACACAATTGGAGGACGCATTGATGTCCAAACAAACGATTTACAATCAAAATACAATGTATGGGCACATCCACGTGAAATGCTTTCCTGGTGAAAATCTGCATCCTATTGACTTTATTCACCAATGTAAGGATATGTTTGTTGTAAGAATGTCAGATAACATAAAAATTAAGTTAGTAAAACGGTTTCTAGAAGGGGAGGCCCTATCCTGGGCAAATGAGAATAATGATTCTTGGAATACTTTTGAAGAGTTTGAAGCTAAGTTTATTTGCAAATTTTGGTCACAATCCATACAAGCCAGATTAAAGTCAGAATTTCTAAATGGACCAGTGTATAGAGGGAAAGTAGGGGGAATGCAAAAATTTTGCAGAGATCAATTGAAAAAACTTGCTCACTTGAATAACTCTTTTGATATTATGACACAAATTGATGTTTTAAAAAGAAGGTTACCAGAGAGACTGCAGTGGGAATTGGTCCATGGACCAGACAATTCAATGGAAGAGTTCCTGAAATTTGTAGATAGATTAGATAGGGCCTTGGAAAGAGAAAATAACCAAAGTTTTGGCTCTGGCAACAACCAGTATGGGGGGTGGAACAGGAATGTAAATAGAGATTATTATGGGAGGAGAGACTTTGAAAATTCTGGAAATAATGCTCCAGATAGGGGAAATAGGAGATATGAAAATGATGTCAGAAACAATACAAAGAAGGGAGGATGGAGGAGAGATAACAGGAATGATAGAAATAGGTATTGGGGAAGAGAACAAGATAGAAGGGGGTTTGTTGAAACTAGTGAACAAAACGACAACTACAAATGGACAGACCGAGGCAACCAGCCGGGAAATGGTGGACAGTCCCACTAGATGTCCGTAGTTTTGGGGCTAGACAATATTATGACAGGACAACACATAACCGAAACTGGAGAAGGAGAAGATACAATGTAAAGAGTAAGTACCATGAAAATACTGATGTTGTTAGAATGAATAAATTAGAATTTAATAAAAGGTTTTGGGATACTATGAGTAAAAGTGATACAGTTAATAAAAACAGTGTTCAAGCACAGATAGTTAGTGAAAGTGCAGAAGTTGAAGGTATTGCAGAGTTCCATAGTTGGGCTGAAAAAGATACTGGTGTAAATATCAAGTCAGACACACCACAAATAGAATCTATTTTGGGGGGTTTATTTGATAAGAAGGGGGATGACGTAGTGTTTAATGGAGCCAAAGACTCAATTGCTGAGATTCAGATACATAGGGGGGAAACTGAAGATGGGGTTGTTGTGGAGGAGGAGGAAGAAGTAATAGAGGGACATTTAAATAATGATCCTAAATCAAGTGATGTTATTGATGAGAGTGTGGAGGAAGAAATAAAAGTATTTGTAGAATTGAAAAGTGATTATGTGGGAAAGGTAAGTGATGTGACAAACATGGGTAATAATGAGGTTAATTTAAGTGAAATGCAGACTCGGGAATGTGTATCTGAGGACAAGCTATTGCCTATTGGGAACTATGAAACACTAATCTATGAGAATGGTAATAATAATAATATTAAAGAAAATATAAAGGGATGGAATGTAAATGTGTGTTTTCAAGAAAAAGGGGAAAAGTTTTTAGAAGTTTTGTGGAACAACTATGGAAACTGTATAAACAAAGATGCCTTTTGGAAAGAATTAGCAAAGGTAAGTGCAACCTTGTATCCTACATGGTGGACAAGAATCCGTAGTGGACTTTATAAAAAAGGGGGTGAAAACAGTAGTTTGTTAAGTGACAACACAGTGTTAAAAGGAACAGGTGAAAACAAAGGTTTATGTTTAATTCTCAATGCTTTGCAAACATAGAGGGATGTGTCTAAGTGTAGGAAAGAGACATTAGACTTAGGAACTAAAGAAATTGAAAATGATCTATTGTTTGAAAATACAGAAATAGACAAAGATGTTGAGCTAGGTTGTCCATATGTTAAAGTAAACATTGACATTTGTCCTTTTGAAATAAAAAAAAGCCCACATCCTAATGCGTATAGACTTATCTTTCCCAGATCAAGAAGGTTATTTGGATTAAGAAACATCACTGAATTGAAACCATATAAACATGATTAAGCACATTTCCCTGTTTGAATACAGTTACTTACCCATTTTCCATAAAGCATGTTATCAGCAAAGATTATACTGGGTGTGTCAGATAGCAACTACCACTCATCCTACAGACCCTGGAAAAGTTCCAGATCTCTGAGAGAATGTTTTTATATTTTTATTGTCACTATTGAATATTAAATTTTGAGACATCTTCATTACTTGCAATGGGCAAGAAGGTGACAAACATTTATTACTTTCCTTTTGTATTGTTGAATATGGGACATACTTGCACCAAATAAAAAACAATGTAAAAATTGTTGTGCAAGACCCATCATTTGGTTACTATTGTGTTCTTAGGCATAAGATTTGTGTACAGTTTTCTACAGCTAATCAGATGTTCACCAAGTTTGATGTTTGTGTTATGTTGTGACCAATTTAAGTGTCCAATTTTGGTATTAATATGTTCTTGAACTGTCTTGACTATGTGTCTCAATGGGAGACAAGTTTTTTAAATAATTTCTTTTTTTTTTCAAATGCATATTATATTCATACATGTGACTTCTCTAGTGTTTGTGTTTATATATCATGTCCATACTTATAATTATGTTCTTTGTTTTCATTTCTTTTATGTGGCTCAAAAAGAACTGGCAGTTGCAATATTTTCCTATGGACATATGACCTGTCCATCTATGTAATATATTTATGTTCCTTCTATTATCTTGATTAATCTGTGACTCAATGAGAACTGACTTTGAAATAATTTACATATATTTTTTATATATCTTAAAAATGCATGTGATATATTTGTGTCTGGTTTTGATCATTTTCCATGTGGCTCACTGGGAGCAAAGATTAACATTTTTTTTACTTTCATATATTACTAAATATTTTTATGATGCTGTCATACTGAATGACATAACACAAAGTGCATTTGAAACAACACAACTAAAATATTTGCAGGAAAAAGTCATTTTGAAACGTTGTAACGGTCCTTGTATACATACACATTATGCATAGTAAAAAAAAAAAAAATTATTAAAGTAGTACTTTTCCAAATTTTAACAATTTGACACATTTGTCCTAGTCGGCTAATATCATTAACGTTCTGTAAATGATATTACCCGAGGGGGGTATTGTAACGGAACATATTAAAGGCTTTACTGTACCGAAGTATGCGATACCCTCCAAATTCAACCAGTGTAACGAGTATTTATGATTATAGAAAAGTTATTGTGTATGTTAACAATGATTGCATAACATGTCTGCATAAACAGTCAACCCATTAAATTATACTGAGTAACTGACCCACACAAAAGTTTATATCACTTGATCACTGATACAGCAAATGTCATCATGTAAAAACACTAAGTTCATCTTAAATAATTAATATGAAGTACGAAAAATAGTGGCCAACTTAGGTATTTTGGATCTCCTTAAATAAAAATCACCCAGTGAAACCTATTTGTTCACTATGAGCGGTTTCACTCAGTATTCACGAAATCAATCCTATTTTAGACGAAAACCAATGTAATTCTTAATAATTCATGTTATTTACTTATTTATCCAATTAGAGAAATCAATTGACAAACTTCTAAAAAACGGCCTTTTTGTAACAAGGAATTATTCTGTCAAGTCAACAAATCTGTCTGTCATTTTAATAACATATTAAATTATGTCACTCGATGCAAATTAATAACTTTTCTGCACAAATTATGATAACAGATGTACATGTGACTTGTAAACTATATCTCTTTTTAGTAGTTCTTTGACAATGTTATAAATACAAGCAGCAAGAACGGTCAGGAAGGCAGTCGGAATGTCACTTTGGTAAAGTGTGTTTGTGTGTTATTGTTTGAGGTGGATAAACAATGCAAAGAACATGTAACGGAAGTACTACTTTGTGTTGAGTCATGGTCTTTGGTGGACAGTGGAATTAAGATGGCCACCAGAGTAATAAATATTTGAAGTTTACATATTTGTTGGTTTCGCTCGTTCTTTATCATCAAAAGCACATAAAAACACGGGACCTCATGTTTTTAACCCTAGACAACCAGATTTAGAGCCAGCATCAGCATCGAGACACGGCAGCGATCCAGCAAGTAGCAGCGATTACCGCAACACAATGCATTTTAATGGCGCCAACCTAACATCAAGTGCTAACAAACTCCGTAAATGGGAGTGAAATAGTGCGATTATAGCAATTAGCTATATCTACGATCAGGCGACCATTACAAGCTCCATCGTCCATAAACCACATGTTGTGTCGTAAAGGCACATGTTCTATTAGCACAGGTAGAGTATCCTGTATGAAATCGTGATAACGTGCTCCATTGAGCGTAGGTGGAAGAACATGGGGCCCAATCAAGACATCACCAACAATGTTTGCCCAAACGTTCACAGAAAATCTGTGTTGATGACGTGATTGCACAACTGCATGCGGATTCTCGTCAGCCCACACATGTTGATTGTGAAAATTTACAATTTGATCACATTGGAATGAAGCCTCATCCGTAAAGAGAACATTTGCACTGAAATGAGGATTGACACATTGTTGGATGAACCATTCGCAGAAGTGTACCCGTGGAGGCCAATCAGCTGCTGATAGTGCCTGCACACGCTGTACATGGTACGGAAACAACTGGTTCTCCCGTAGCACTCTCCATACAGTTACGTGGTCAACGTTACCTTGTACAGCAGCAACTTCTCTGACGCTGACATTAGGGTTAATGTCAACTGCGCGAAGAATTGCCTCGTCCATTGCAGGTGTCCTCGTTGTTCCAGGTCTTCCCCAGTCGCGAGTCATAGGCTGGAATGTTCTGTGCTCCCTATGACGCCGATCAATTGCTTCGAACGTCTTCCTGTCGGGACACCTTCGTTCTGGAAATCTGTCTCGATACAAACGTACCGCGCCACGGCTATTGCCCCATGCTAATCCATACATCAAATAGGCATCTGCCAACTCCACATTTGTAAACATTGCACTGACTGCAAAACCACGTTCGTGATGAACACTAACCTGTTGATGCTACGTACTGATGTGCTTGATGCTAGTACTGTAGAGCAATGAGTCGCATGTCAACACAAGCATCGAAGTCAACATTACCTTCCTTCAATTGGGCCAACTGGCGGTGAATCGAGGAAGTACAGTACATACTGACGAAACTAAAATGAGCTCTAACATGGAAATTAAGCGTTTCCGGACACATGTCCACATAACATCTTTTCTTTTTTTGTGTGTGAGGAATGTTTCCTGAAAGTTTGGCCGTACCTTTTTGTAACACCCTGTATAACAAAAGGATGAACGGTAATCTGTTGTCTTGTCCAGTGGAAACTCTGAGCTTCATCTTGTAGAACTATACTATAATTTTCTGAAAAATCACATATGATAACAAATTCAGGTTCCATAAGGTTTTGTCTTGAGGAGTCAAGGAATGTTTGTTGATGCTTGGCAATGAAGTCATGCCGAATCAAAAGTTGACATCGTACTACAAAATAAATCTATGAATTCTTCAGAAGTTTTCTGAACAATTTCCAGATTACATTGGTCAACTGACATCCACTGTCAGAACTGAACTTGTTCAATTAAGTTTACATGAAAAGAGTCTTTTAAAATTTTATGTATGACAGTTTCTCCTGGGCAGTATTCACAGTTTCCCATGTTGCAATCAACTGATGATGGGTTGCAAAGCAGTTTTGTAATGCACTGCTTATAATTGTTTAAGCTGCTGTTTGTTACTGTATTTAGTTTGGCATTTTCTATCATTAGTTTTATGTTTTGGTGAGTTGTACACACGCAGACAGTGTGTGTGCCACTCCGGCCAGCTAATACACAATGTTTTGGTCTCAACTCAGCAAATTTAGAGAAACCTATTTTTATGTTAGGAAACTTGTCTTTAAAATGCTTGTAAGCTTCTTTAAGGTTACACAAAATAAGTCTTTTTGATATTTTTGTTTTATTTCCACTTGTTTCTGTAATTGTCACACAATCTTTAATACCTGGCATTTGCCTGCTAACTTCATCATTTTCATAAAATGAATGTACAATTTTGACAGTTTCTGTTGGTAAACACTTCCCTGGTTTTGGGTTTGGACCTTCCATGAATCCTTTCTCTTTCAAAATTTTTTGGACTGCCGAACAATGTAATTAGGAACATTAAATTCCCTCATTATTTTCCTGACACTCCATTTTTCAGGTAAACTTGTAAGAGTCATTAGTTTTTTTGCTCTACTTATAGGATTTTTAAAGTTTCTTTTAAGATTTTCAAGAACAGATGTATCAGTATTTGAGATTTTCTTCACTTTTGATTTGGCGTAATGCCGAGATGTTAGTTTTCTCTTGTCAATTGGGGACTCACCAAGTTCTTGAAGTGTTTTGTTAAATGTTTTAACTGCTATTGAAGTTGGAGAGAAGTCAGGGTCTTGGTCTCGGATGATTATCTCTGATCCAGAAGATTCTTTAACACTTTCATCACTGATGGGCTCTGGTGTATTTTTCAATTTAGTTACATCTTTCCTACATTTATCACAAATCTTGGCACCACTTGGTATTTGAGGAAATAATCTGGGCATCCATGTTGTGACATTTCTCAGTTTTTTTCTGTCTCTAATAAAATGATTTGACTTCTTCAATGGATTACAACACTGCACTCTTACAGCACTGCACTTTTTACTTGGTTCCATATTTATACAAAAACCACTTATAAACTGTCCTTCAATGTATAGATTTACTTGAAAATGAACTATTAAATATAATAGATACAGACTGGTCAAAACAGAGGTAACAATTGATTTGCACTAAAACCACAGTGCACAATAATGCTGTAGGCACACAAAGCCTTAGAAGGTAACAATGCAGACTACATCATCTCAACAATGGCTCCAGTCTCTGAATTATTGTACAGACATCAAGCCCTATGTATATGGTCTTCTACTGATGTACTACCTTAAAGGTCAGTTTGGTAAAAGTAGGGCTGTTAGTGAAAAACAAGAGTCCGGAATAATTTTTTTTTAACAATGAACCCATCATCATCCCCCATGTATATTTTGCCATGTGATTTACAACAGTATGAAGTAACTATGGAAATATTTTGAAAATTTTCAATTATGTACTTTTTGTAAAAAAAAGTAAATCAAAATATTAATTACCATTTTGAAAAAGGTTATTAATTAGAAGCTATGTTTTTGTCTATCACTGAAAAGAGCATGAAAAATGCTGCAAAATGACACCTTTCCCAGTTCTCTAGCTCAATTAGGGCAGCTCCTAGGGCAATTTAAAAAAAGTCCGTTCACACATTTGTGGCCAGTTTTGGAAAAGTTTACATGACCATATTTCAGGAATGGTTTGAGGTAAAAAATTGAAATTTGGTATTTTTCTTAGTTTCAGCACCCACTAGAAGTATACCAACTTTCAGCAAAATCTAAGAGGGTGAGGTAAAATTTTTATTTAAAGTGTGTTGATTTGACATGGAATGACTTGTGTGTTCCTAAGATCATTAGTGTAATATCGTCCGGAAAACAGAGCTCCAGAATAAATATTGTCATAGCTGAAACAGCTAACAGCAAAACCAAGCTTAGACAAAGTCATAAATAAACGAAATTAGTGTCTACCATGAAAACACCAATAACCTCATTAACAAGAAGGATGAATTTATCATATCCGTACAGGGAAATGAAAGGTCACATCGGTATACGGAATGTCAGCAGATATGTTGTGCATACCAAGAGCATCACATAGGAGTTACTGAGATGGAACAGATTCATCATGATCGATCCAATCAAATATTGTACCACTGTAGAACCAGTAAGAAGAATGGGGGAGGTGGTATATGTGCAAAAAATTGATCTAAGTCCCAAGACCTTCAAGTTAATGAATAATGTATTGAATAGGTCTTTAACTTTTGTACCTTAATACTGGAAACGCGAGCGTGAAATATATTTGGCTTCACAAAACAGCCACGGACCTTTGCAATAAAGCTGTGCAGACTTAACTAGAGAATCACTGTTAGCAGAGAATTTAATATTGATTTTCCATCACATATTACTTTATTTATTTATTTTATTGATCCAGTTTTAAGCATTTGCATGCAGTTGACGTTGTAAGTTTTACATTGAAGAGTGTCATCTTAGAGAATACAAAGTAAGTTCTGTATAGTAATACATATAAAACACCAAACTACGAGTGCTAAACAGGAAGAACTGGTGTTTAAAATGATGTTGATAACTTTTTCAGAAATATAGATATTTATAGTACTATTCTTCCCCATTAATAAAAGTTGCACCTCAAGTAAATGTAAAAATAAAAACGTCAGCTGTTATACAAAAGAATTGACACAATTTAGAGAAAATATGTTGATACTGTATCAAATACAGAAAATTGAGGGTAATCAAGAGACTGAGCAGAGGGTTATTGTTTACAATGTCTACTTTTGATGTAAAAAGTACTACAAAGTTAAGCTTGAACAAGCAAAAAAATCAGCTCGTGAAAGGTACTGGTACATAAAATGTACTCCAGATAAGTGCAAGGCAGGATAATTGTTCCAGCAAACAACTCCTTGATTGAAGAGAACTGAATGTCTGCGTTGCCACATCAGTCTGAACACCTGGCGACAAAGTTAAGGCCACCAACACATCTGCAAGAGATCTGCTTGGTCCCCAGCTGTCTGAAAGGCCTGTCTTTCAGTGAGATATGATCACATCCAATGAGGTCTGTTAAACAGTGTATAAACTCTCTAATTCCAAAAGCATGAATTGCTAAGTCTAGATGTCTGATTACAGTATTAAATAATAATAATAATAATAATAATAGCTTTATTCAACATCAAATGGTACACTGCACATGTACAAAGAAACAGTAATGATTAAAGTTATTTGTACAATACACAAGACACATTCTTCGGAATTCATTAATTTACAACAAAATTACGAGATGTTTACTGATTTCTATTCACATAATTTCACAAAGCATTTGTTGTTCTTCATATAAGTGTGATACTCTTCTAACGTGTAGAAAGGGTGTTTTACTAAAAATTTCTTAAGCTGATGTTTCAGTTTAATTGCAGGAAGAGCCATGACTGCAATAAGCAGTGCATTAGCTAATTTTATACTTGCGTACTGAGGCCCCTTTTCGTAAAGTGCTGTTCTGTGGCTACCAATGTAAAATCTTTCTGTTATAACCTTTAATGCACTAATAAACTGCGTGGATACACAAACGGAGAAACAATAGTGGGTTTCGTGCTACCAACTCCGTAGCTGTCACTCAACTCCCGTGCCGTGACATGCGGTCGGCGTCGTTCATAGCTAGGTGGCGCTCCCGCGCTCAGCCGAGCTGCGGAGCGCCTCTATCGCCGTGTTTGCGTACTGACGTAGCGGCACTTTTAAATCTCGTGGCACTGTCACAACACTTTTCCCCCCTTGAAACAAAAAGACACTCACTTCCTGGGAGACACGGACAGTGCGGAGACATCCATGGCCTCTTGGGAGACCCCGAGAAGATCCCGCGGAGAAACACGAGAATATGGTCGAAAATGTCCAGGACGGAAGCTTGTGCGTGGAACGTGCCTCCTGGACGAGATGATGGGTGAAAACTCCGGAGCAGCATCCATAGGTGTCGTGGACCTGGGGGTGTGCTCCAGCGAGATGGGTCCCGGAGAAGGCGGTGTCGCAACTGGGGCCAGTTCCGGCGTACTCAGAAGCGGCAGCGACGTTGGCTGCAGCGACACGCACGGGAGACCGGCAGCCACGACAGGACTGGCGTCTCGGGCTGGTGGAGGCGAAAGAAGGGGCGGTGGCACCGGCGTGGCCACCACTCGTGGGCGCATCTGGTCGTAATGACGAACAACCGTGCCGTCGTCCGTACGTATTTCACAAAGCCGGCGGCTGCGAAGAGCCTTGACCACCCCTGGAATCCATTTAGGGCGAGATCCATACCCTCGTGCCCACACGTCGGCGCCTACCGAGTATTTTCCCGCACTAGGGGACACAGGACTAGGCCTGACAGGGTGAAGCAGGTGCAGTAGAGTGCGCGGTTGGTGGCCATGCAAGAGTTCAGCAGGGCTGCGATCACCCAGAGGCGTGAAGCGATAAGAACTCAAATTGCAACAGAGCGTCATCGGTAGAAAAATCAGTAAGGAATTTTTTCATCTGGCTTTTGAAAGTGCGGACAAGGCGCTCGACCTCCCCATTCGATTGGGGATGGAAAGGCGGTGCTGTAACATGATGAATCCCTTGTCCAGTACAACAATCACGGAAGGCCTGCGAAGAGAACTGAGGGCCGTTGTCCATGACAATCGTGGAGGGAAGACCTTCTAGCGCAAAGATTTTGGACAAAGCCAGCGTCGTCGCCGCAGTGGTGGGCGACGGACATCGAACCACAAACGGAAACTTCGAGAAGGCGTCAATCAACAGGCGCCAATAAGTGCCTAGGAAGGGGCCGGCAAAGTCAGCGTGCACCCGTTCCCATGGCTGCGCCGGATCAGGCCACAGAGAGGGCATTGTACGGGGTGCAGCCAGTTGTTGAGCACACTGACCACACGCAGCGACCATATGGGAGAAGTCCGAATCGATACCGGGCCAATAAACATGCCGGCGGGCCAGGGACTTAGTCCAAGAAATCCCCCAATGGCCTTCATGCAATAGTTTGAGAACATCGTTGCGAAGAGAAGCTGGCACCACGACCCGTGGAGATGCGCCATCCGTGGCCAGAAGAACAACACCCTCACGAACAGACAGACGAAGGCGCAAGGCATGGTAGTTGCGAAGGGGATCCGATGCCCGGCCCTTGGTCCTGTCCGGCCAACCCCGTTGAACAAAACCGATCACCCGACGGAGGACCGGGTCCCGCGCAGTAGCTGACATGACCTGCGAACCAGTAAGCGGAAAACCCTCAACCGCACGACGTTCTTCCTCATCAATGTGGAAACAGAGTAGTTCATCTCGATCGAAAACCGGGTCGGGGCCCATCGGCAAACGTGACAACGCGTCAGCTTTGGCGTGCTGGGCCGTGGGGCGATAGTGAATCTCATAGTGAAAACGAGACAAGTATAAGGCCCAACGTTGCAGGCGGTGAGCCGCCTTATCCGGAAGCGACGCCGAAGGGCTGAACAGAGAGACCAGCGGCTTGTGGTCGGTGATGAGGTGAAACTTAGAACCATACAAAAAAACGCTGAACTTTTTTAGCGCATAAATGATAGCGAGCGCCTCCTTTTCGATTTGAGAGTAACGCCGTTGGGCATCGTTGAGGGTCTTTGAAGCATAGGCGATGGGTCGTTCCGACCCATCCTCATACCGATGGGCGAGAACAGCCCCTAGGCCATACTGTGACGCGTCAGTCGCCAGAACCAAGTGCTGACCCGGACGGAAAGTGGCAAGACAAGGCGCCGACTGCAAATGAGCCTTCAGGCGAACAAAAGCCTGCTCACACTCGTCGGACCAACAGAAAGGAACGTTTTTGCGTAACAGCTGATGCAGAGGATGAGCCACCGCCGCCGCGGATGGAATGAATTTGTGATAATAAGCAATCTTGCCTAGAAACGCCTGAAGTTCTTTGACCGTAGACGGCCGGGGAAGAGCGGTGATGGCCGCAACGTGCTGACGTAGAGGACGTATACCTTCACGGGACAGGTGGAAACCAAGATACACAATGGAGGGTTGGAAGAACTGTGACTTGTCCAGATTGCACTTCAACCCAGCCGAATGCAGAACCCGAAATAATGAACGCAAATTGCGAAGGTGCTCCTCAGTGGAGGCCCCCGTGACAACAATGTCATCCAGGTAGTTGATGCAGCCAGGAACGGAAGCCGTGAGCTGTTCCAAAAACCGCTGAAAAATGGCCGGCGCGCTAGCGACACCAAATGGTAACCGCTGGTACTGATACAACCCACAAGGAGTGTTGATGACGAGAAATTCCTTGGAAGACGCATCCAACGGCAACTGATGGTACGCCTCCGATAAGTCAAGTTTGGAAAAGAACTGGCCCCCAGCGAGCTTGGTAAATAACTCCTCAGGACGGGGAAGAGGATAAGTGTCAATGAGGCTCTGAGCGTTGACAGTGGCTTTAAAATCGCCACACAATCGCAGACTCCCATTGGGTTTAGAAACCACCACGATTGGCGATGCCCATTCGCTGGAGGTAACAGGAAGGAGAATCCCTGAAGCTGTCAACCTGTCTATCTCAGCCTTGACAGGTGCACGCAGCGCCATCGGAATAGGGCGTGCCCGGAAAAACTTAGGGCGAGCTGTAGGTTTAAGAGTAATGTGGGCTTCAAAATCCTTGGCACGACCCAGACCAGCAGAGAACACGGACGAGAATTCAGAACACAACCCATCCAGCTGTTGATACGGAATATCCTCAGATATGAGGTGCACATCATCATCAATGGAGAACCCAAACAACTGGAAAGCATCATAACCGAACAGATTTTCAGTGCCCACATGATCCACCACATAAAACGTGAGGGGCCGAACAACAGACTTGTAAGCAGTGGAAGCATCAAACTGGCCAACGATAGGAATTTTCTGTTTATTATAAGTTCTCAGATTTCGCGTAACTGGAGACAAGGGAGGGGAGCCCAACTCCAAATACGTGCGAGAATTAATGAGAGTTACTGCAGAGCCAGTGTCCACTTGCATGCGAATGTCTTTATCCAGAACACGAACAGTAACAAACAACTTATTTGTTTGAGAAAGCACACAGTTAACATCCATGTCCGATGCCTCGTCATCAGCGACAGGAACGTGAGGGGACTGACACACAGAAGCAATGTGGCCTTTTTTCCTACATGAATTACACGTGGCCCAACGTTTTGGGCACGCGGCCGTGTCATGCTGGACGAAACAACGTGGACAAGAAGGAAGGGCGGAATGAACCTGTTTCTGTGGTTGCTGTTTTCGCTGCGAGCGTTGCGGCCCAATGCGACGTTGTTTACGCGAGTGAACCGCCGCCACATCATCGTCCTCCTGGGAAACAGGCAAATTGTCCGTGTCAAAAGTTGACTGTACAGCGCCCACATCACACCACGCGTCGATTTGCACGCCAGCAGCGTGAGACACTTCAAAGGATTGAGCGATGCTTAGAACTTCCGACAACGACGGGTTTGGCAGTTGTAGGGCACGTTGCCGAACTTCTTTATCAGGAGCAAGCCATAGAATAGCATCCCTAACCATTGAATCAGCATAAGACTCATGATGAGTGTCCGTGACAAACTGACATTTCCTACTCAGACCGTGTAGTTCCACCGCCCAAGCCAGGTAAGATTGATGGGGCTGTTTACGACACCGGTAGAACGCCACGCGGGCGGCAACAACGTGGGTGTTTTTTCGGTAATAGTTAGACAATAAGTCACACATTTCTTGGAAGGACAGAGAGGCAGGTTCCCGCAGAGGGGCTAACTGAGATAGCAGCTGATAGATCCGTGGGGAAATCCAAGATAGAAATAACGACTTACACATCGGGGCGTCGACAACGCCGAAAGCCAAGAAGTGTTGCCGCAAACGCTTCTCATAATCCTCCCAGTCCTCAGCGGCCTCGTCGTAAGGCGGGAACGGAGGCGGAGAAGAGGACGACAGACGATGAGTAAGTGACGTCGACAACGCCTGAATAGCAGCCGTCAGCTGTGTTTGTTGTTCAATGAGCGCTTGCATAAGCTGTTCCATGTCTGCCCAGACACGAACGCGCAATACTCCAACGCTGGAAAAAAAATATCCGACCTCGTCGCCAAAAAGTGTTATAACCTTTAATGCACTAATAAACTGCGTGGATACACAAACGGAGAAACAATAGTGGGTTTCATGCTACCAACTCCGTAGCTGTCACTCAACTCCCGTGCCGTGACATGCGGCCGGCTTCGTTCATAGCTAGGTGGCGCTCCCGCGCTCAGCCGAGCTGCGGAGCGCCTCTATCGCCGTGTTTGCGTACTGACGTAGCGGCACTTTTAAATCTCGTGGCACTGTCACAACACTTTCTTTATTTCTAGTACTGTACTGGTGGAAATCTGAATAAGTGTTTGGGTGCAGTCTTTTCATAATCAGTATGGCTTTTAGAATGTATGTGTTTATAACAGTTAACACCTCTGGTTTTGGAAACAAGTTGCGACAAGATTCCCTATATTTTGCTCCACAGATTATTCTCACACCCCTTTTTTGAAGAACGAGTATCTTATCTAGATTAGCTTTGGTTGTCCCCCCCCCCCCCCCCTCCCCCAGATTTCAGTACCGTTGTTGAAGTGAGAGGAGAAAAGAGCATGGTATGCAGTCTTTAGGACTACAGTGTCTCTACAGAACTTGCTAACAGTACTGATTGCAAATATATTTTTTGATAACTTAGTTGCTAGGGAGTCAATATGTGTGTCCCATTTCAGGTTGCTTTGGATTGTTACGCCAAGGAATTTTACACTAGACTCTTTCTTTACCAATTTGTTGCCAATGTATAATTTAATTTCATTATTCAAACTACTTTTGTTAAACTCCATCAAACAAGTTTTACTGGTGCTTACATTTAAGTGGCTTTCATTAAAAAACTGTACAATTTATTTTGTCACATTATTACACTCGGCCTCTAGTTCATTACACGATTCCTTTTTACACACAATGGACGTGTCATCAGCATACAGAACAATTTTGGAATTTATTGTACAGCATTTAATATCATTTACATAGATCAAGAACAGAAGGGGACGCAACACCAAGCCCTGGGGCACACCATATTTTATGCAAGTGATCTCTGATTTGTAGACACCACTTTTGGTTTTAAGTAGAACAAACTGTTTTCTATTGCTCATATAACACTTTATTAGGTCATAAGCAGCACCTCTAATGCCCATGTTCCATAGCTTGTCTAATAGGATGTCAACATTCACACAATCAAAGGCTTTTTCCAGGCCTAGGTATACACCTGCCACATGTTCCTTGCCTTCGATACCCCCTAACACCCCTTCAATTAGTTGAGCAGCTGCAGTGCTAGTTGATTTAACTTTTAGGAATCCATTATGATTTTCAAACATCAGGTTGTGTTTGTTAAGAAAGTTTATAATCCTGTTGTATAAATCTTTCTCAACTATTTTGGAAAAGACAGGAAGGATTGAGACTAGTCTGTAGTTTTCTATTTTTTTGTTGTCACCTTTCTTAAAAATAGGTGTTACCTGTGCTATTTTTAGTCTGCCTGGAATGGTGCCTGATTCTATTGTACTGTTGACTGCTACAGACAGAGGTACATAGACATTTTTGCTACAGGTTTTGAAAACATTAATATTTAGGCCATCATGCTCAGCTGAATTAGGGGTTTTTAGAGAGCTAATGATGCCCATTCTTTCTGCACACTTTGTGGGGGCTACATATATACTATGGTCACATGTATTACCTTTAAAACTATAGTGCATGTTTTATGTTTGTCATTTATGGCTTCCCCTGAAGAAGAAAAATTGTTGTTGTTGTTGTGGTTTTCAGTCCTGAGACTGGTTTGATGCAGCTCTCCATGCTACTCTATCCTGTGCAAGCTTCTTCATCTCCCAGTACCTACTGCAACCTACATCCTTCTGAATCTGTTTAACGTATTCATCTCTTGGTCTCCCTCTATGATTTTTACCCTCAACGCTGCCCTCCAATACTAAATTGGTGATCCCTTGATGCTTCAGAACATGTCCTACCAACCTATCCCTTCTTCTAGTTAAGTTGTGCCCAATCCTATTCAATACCTCCTCATTAGTTATATGATCTACCCATCTAATCTTCAGCATTCTTCTGTAGCACCACATTTTGAAAGCTTCTATTCTCTTCTTGTTCAGACTATTTATTGTCCATGTTTCACTTCCATACATGGCTACACTCCATACAAATACTTTCAGAAATGACTTCCTGACACTTAAATTTATACTCGATGTTAACAAATTTCTCTTCTTCAGAAACGCTTTCCTTGCCATTGCCAGTCTACATTTTATATCCTCTCTACTTCGACCATCATCAGTTATTTTGCTCCCCAAATAGCAAAACTCCTTTACTACTTTAAGTGTCTCATTTCCAAATCTAATTCTCTCAGCATCACCCGACTTAATTCGAATACATTCCATTATCCTCATTTTGCTTTTGTTGATGTTCATCTTATACCCTCCTTTCAAGACACTGTCCATTCCATTCAACTGCTCTTCCAAGTCCTTTGCTGTTTCTGACAGAGTTACAATGTCATCGGTGCCCCTCAAAGTTTTTATTTCTTCTCCATGGATTTTAATACCTACTCCAAACTTTTCTTTTGTTTCCTTTACTGCTTGCTCAATATACAGATTTAATAACATCGGGGAAAGGCTACAACCCTGTCTCACTCCCTTCCCAACCACTGCTTCCCTTTCATGCCCCTTGACTCTTATAACTGCCATCTGGTTTCTGTACAAATTGTAAATAGCCTTTCGCTCCCTGTATTTTACCCCTGCCACCTTCAGAATTTGAAAGAGAGTATTCCAGTCAACATTGTCAAAAGCTTTCTCCAAGTCTACAATTGCTAGAAATGTAGGTTTTCCTTTCTTTAACCTATTTTCTAAGATAAGTCGTAGGGTCAGTATTGCCTCACGTGTTCCAATATTTCTACGGAATCCAAACTGATCTTCCCCGAGGTCAGCTTCTACCAGTTTTTCCATTCGTCTGTAGAGAATACGCATTAGTATTTTGCATCCGTGACTTATTAAACTGATTGTTCAGTAATTTTCACATCTGTGAGCACCCGTTTTCTTTGGTATCGGAATTATTATACTCTTCTTGAAGACTGAGGGTATTTCGCCTGTCTCATACATCTTGCTCACCAGATGGTAGAGTTTTGTCAGGACTGGCTCTCCCAAGGCCGTCAATAGTTCTAATGGAATGTTGTCTACTCCCGGGGCCTTGTTTCGACTCAGGTCTTTCAATGCTCTGTCAAATTCTTCATGCAGTATCATATCTCCCATTTCATCTTCATCTACATCCTCTTCCATTTCCATAACATTGTCCTCAAGTACATTGCCCTTGTATAGGCCCTCTATATACTCCTTCCACCTTTCTACTTTCCCTTCTTTGCTTAGAACTTGGTTTCCATCTGAGCTCTTGATATTCATACAAGTGGTTCTCTTTTCTCCAAAGGTCTCTTTAATTTTCCTGTAGGCAGTATCTATCTTACCCCTAGTTAGATAACCCTCTACATCCTTACATTTGTCCTCTAGCCATCCTTGCTTAGCCATTTTGCACTTCCTGTTGATCTCATTTTTGAGACGTTTGTATTCCTTTTTGCCCGCTTCATTTACTGCATTTTTATATTTTCTCCTTTCATCAATTAAATTCAGTATTTCTTCTGTTACCCAAGGTTTTCTACTAGCCCTCGTATTTTTACCTACTAGGTCCTCTGCTGCCTTCACTGCTTCATCTCTCAAAGCTACCCATTCTTCTTCTACTGTATTTCTTTCCCCCATTCCTGTCAATTGTTCCCTTATGCTCTCCCTGAAACTCTGTACAACCTCTGGTTCTTTCAGTTAAACCTCTGGTTTAATCAGTTTATCCAGGTCCCATCTCCTTAAATTCCCACCTTTTTGCAGTTTCTTCAGTTTTAATCTACAGCTCATAACCAATAGATTGTGGTCAGAGTCCACATCTGCCCCTGGAAATGTCTTACAATTTAAAACCTGGTTCCTAAATCTCTGTCTTACCATTATGTAATCTGTCTGAAAGCTGTCAGTATCTCCACGCTTCTTCCATGTATACAACCTTCTTTTATGATTCTTGAACCAAGTGTTGGCTATGATTAAATTGTGCTCTGTGCAAAATTCTATCAGGCAGCTTCCTCTTTCATTTCTTAGCCCCAATCCATATTTACCTACTACGTTTCCTTCTCTCCCTTTTCCTACTACCGAATTCCAGTCACCCATGACTATTAAATTTTCGTCTCCTTTCACTGTCTGTATAATTTCTTTTATTTCATCATACATTTCTTCAATTTCTTCGTCATCTGCAGAGCTAGTTGGCATATAAACTTGTACTACTGTAGTAGGTGTGGGCTTCGTGTCTATCTTGGCCACAATAATGCGTTCACTATGCTGTTTGTAGTAGCTTACCCTTTTTTTTTTTTTTTCCCATTATTAAACCAACTCCTGCATTACCCCTATTTGATTTTGTATTTAAAACCCTGTATTCACCTGACCAGAAGTCTTGTTCCTCCTGCCACCGAACTTCACTAATTCCCACTATATCTAACTTTAACCTATCCATTTCCCTTTTTAAATTTTCTAACCTACCTGCCCGATGAAGGGATCTGACATTTCACACTCCGATCCGTAGAATGCCAGTTTTCTTTCTCCTGATAACGACGTCCTCTTGAGTAGTCCCCACCCGGAGATCCGAATGGGGGACTATTTTACCTCCAGAATATTTTACCCAAGAGGACGCCATCATCATTTAATCATACAGTAAAGCTGCATGCCCTCGGGAAAAATTACAGCCGTAGTTTCCCCTTGCTTTCAGCCGTTCACAGTACCAGCACAGCAAGGCTGTTTTGATTAGTGTTACAAGGCCAGATCAGTCAATCATCCAGACTGTTGCCCCTGCAACTACTGCAAAGGCTGCTGCCCCTCTTCAGGAACCACACGTTTGTCTGGCCTCTCAACAGATACCCCTCCGTTGTGGTTGTACCTACGGTACGGCTATCTGTATCGCTGAGGCACGCAAGCCTCCCCATCAACAGCAAGGTCCATGGTTCTTGGGGGGAAGGGAAGAAAAATATTCATTAAAATATTTACAATTTCCAGTTGGTCTTTTATGAGCATGCCATTGTGGTTAATAGTAAAGTCCATACAGGATTTGTCATTGCAGGTTCTAAAACTGTTTACGACTGCCCAGATGCCAGCAGTTACGTTGTGTGAGTTTTGAAGCTTATTTGCAACATAGTTGCTCCTGGTCTGTGTGAGTAAGTCCTTATAGTGTGCTTGATATATTTTGAAGACTTCCTTTAGCTCAGGAATCTCTCTATTATTCAACATTGCACTGTGGAGTAGTTTTAATTTTTCCCTTGCTTCAGTGACATTACTATTTACCCAAATATTTTTGTTTATATTTTTTGTTTGTTTCTTTTTTGTGATTACAACTGGATATGTGGCATTAAAGCAGTAATAGAAGTCAGCAGCAAAGCTACCATATGAAAAACTACTATTTTCAAACCATTTTATTTGTGCTAGCATGCAGTTTAGTCTATTTATGTTGTCGTTATACATTATTCTTTTAGTTACAAACTGTTGCTTTGTGGTGACAGTGGGGGCCTCATGGAGCTCCAATTTAAGCTGTACTGCATGGTGATCTGAGATGGCTAGTTTTAAAACCGATGCACTGTGGGATAGGTGGGTCATGTTTGTCATTATGTTGTCAAGACATGTTTTACTATTGCCAATTTCTATAGTGGGTTCCCAAATGAGTGGGATCAGGTTAAATTTATCACACAGGCGATGTAACTTTTTGGTGCTGACATAATTTGTTAATAAATCTATATTGACCCTCTGTAACTATAATATTTACATGACCATTTGGCCCAGAAAATGTTGTGTCTATATATACTAGCAAGCCAGAAAGATTTACAAAAAAGTTATCTGTATTTGCTGCAGGTGGCCTGTAAACACCAATAACTGTTATGTTATCTCTACCCCATTTTAGGTTTATTGCAGCAAATTCTGAGACTCCTTCCAAGCAGGAGGCACTCACATCAATAACATTAAAATTACTTTCATTTACAGTGAAAATTGCTACACCTCTTACTACTGAAGACTGTGCAGAATTTCTTACACAGTGGTTTACTAATGCTAATCAGAGCTTCATTGTACCAATGTTCAGTTACAACTAGTATATCAGGTTTGTCAATCCAAGAAATTACATCTAGATCATTATGCTTATTTCTAAGACTACCAAGATTCTGGTGTATGATTTTAAGGCTGAGTTTTACCTGCTGGACCTTAGAGGATAATTTTGGACTAGCAATGGGACCAGCAGGATACAAGTTTCCCTGGCTTGCCAGTGGTGGCTGGTGTTGCGGGAGGTTATGTTGATGTGGGTTGTACCACCCCATGGCAATGGACTTCTTTTCATCACTTTGTGAACAGTGTCACCTGACTTCCTCAATAATTTTGCTACTAACAATCTTTTTGCCTCTTTTATTCATGTGCAGACCATGAGATGTGTGCAGCTCCCTTTCTAGATAGCTGACATCTACCAGAGACACATTCTGAAATTTATTACATAGAGCTTTAATCCTATCATTTGTTTTATGAACTTCCTGGTTCACAATAGACTGTTTCATAAGATCATGCCTCTGTGGAATGTTGACAATTGTTTTAGTGTCATTTAACTTACCCAGTACCATTTTCATATGTCTGAATGCATAATTTGCTTGATTTCTTGTTACATCATATGAACCTCCCATAATAACGTCACAGTCATTGGATGAGAAGGAGTCACAATCCTGCATGCACAGCTTCACTACAGCAGAAAGAGAGGCTCCAAGCTGGATGTGGCATACAGCTGCAAAGTTGTCTTGCATATTTGCGATGTTTTGCGCTATTTCACGTCCACGGCTGTCTCCATATAATAGAATCCAGCCCTGCTTGTGTTTCTGATTGTCGTAATTTTTTTTGTTTTTCTCTAGGGACGATTTCTTGCATGTGCTTTCACAGATTACATTTCCTTGGACGGTTTGTTTACTTTCAGTTTCACGTTTTGCACATGAGTTTGGGACTTGGTGTTTTCTGAACTTATCACTGACAGTTTTTTTGCTGCTTGAAGGATTACTTCTAGTTTGCATGGACTGAACTTGTTCTTGTTCCACTATTTTGTTGAGAATTTGAAACCTGTTTTGAGTAATGACGGCAGGAAAGCTTTCCTTGGTTTTTAGTTTAGGCCTACAGTCGTTCATCAGATGCTGTTGTTCAAATTCACACACCTTCTTATTTAAGACAGTAACTTCAGCCTTTAGGCTCTGGATTTCACTTACCATATTGCCGACTAGTACAGATAATTCACACCTACAGTCACAAATTTTTGCTTTATGATTGTTATCTGAGTTCTTAACGCAGCACTGACTACAGTTCCAGCATGTTATAAATTCATTATTTTCACAGATGAGTCCACTTTTGCACATCGAAAATGATACGAGTTATTACATTCCTTGCATGTGATTCCGGTTTTCAGTACTTTTCCACATTTTTTTCACTTTTCTCCGTCAAAACATAAGTTTTTACGTAAGCTAAGAACTTTAACATTACTGTTTGCCACCATCTTGCCATTCACTTGTTTTAGTTATTAAAAGAACACTTCACTTGATAAGTAGGCCCCTAAGTTCTATTTTTAATAAATGTGTAGATTATGGAGATTTTGAGGATTCACTCAAAATCTGAATAGTTATCTTCGTATTCCGAAAAGCCGATAAACAACTCCCCCAGAGAGCTACCTACCAGTTTCTGCTGTGCCATTATTCTCTAAAATATTTACTGTAGATCATTCGTGTACATTCAGTTCAGTAGTTATTTTGAAATCATGTCCTTTGCAACAACAGTATGAGTTTCAGCCAGTTAGAGATACCTCTGCAGCTGTTCTTTAAATTGTCAATCAGACTTTGACAGCTGTTGAAAATAAGAACATAGTGTTACTTGTTTTATGCAATCTAAGTAAAGCATTTGACTACATCCCTTTCAGCATATTATGAACAAAATTGGAGTATTATGTTGTACATAAATCTACATTAATGGTAATTTCCTCCTAAATGAGCAAAAGAAGACAGTTTATCTCAGTTACAACTAGACATTCCCATTTAGTAAAAACAGGTGTGGACGTGTTGCAGGGTTCTGTCATTGGTCCCCTTTTTTTCATTGTGGCTCACAATGACCTGCCACATTGTGTATCACAGTCTGTAAATTGTTATGGTGAGGATATAAATTTACTTATTTCACACCATGACATCCCAGCTCTTGATAAGATTATGGTACACAAGAAACTTGGGTGTCTGCATTAAACTGGTTTGCAATAAACTTATTTGTAAACCAGTCAAAACCCTAAAGTTTGTGGTAGATTTGTTAAAGAATATTGAAAATAAATGTGTCAGACTTTTAGGAATACAGTGATTCCAAACTCAGGTGGGAAGAGCATATCAGCCAAGTCTGCAGGAAGGTCTCCAACTTCACTTGGAAACTGAGAGATATTGTCAACAGCAGCTATCTCTGTATGACATGTTTCAGGCTCTTTCAGTCACATATCTCATGCTTTCTACTCAAATGGGTTCATTCCCCCTTGTCTCAGTAAAAAATAAGTAAAAGAATATAAAAAATGTCCACGTAATATTCAAGGATGGTTGCTCTCATTTGCCCTCTTTTTAATAGGCTTGTGGTACTGTTAAGTCGTGAATCTGTACATCCATGTGTCTGCACTCTTTGTCAGGAACAACATTAGCGATTGTATTTCCAGGGAAGCACTTCACATACCTGACACTAGAAATTAGGCAAACATCGGCATTCTAAGGCACAAGCTAACAATAACAGGAAACTCCCACAGGGTGAATTCCGTCAAAATATTTAGCAAATGTCCTCTTTATGCTTGAGTCATGCCATTTAAAAACTTCAAAACAATATTATATTACTGGCTAAAAGAAGGCTCATCTTGCAATATAAAATAGTTCTATGATGTGGTCAGTGTTGATTTTAATATTAAAGATTGTAGCTGTATGGTACCATACAATTTGACTACACTACTTTTACCTCATATGATGAAATCTATTGCATGTAAAATGATTAATGGCAAATAAATAAAACTTTAAAGATTACACAATCAAATAAACAGATACATGTAAAGAACACTATAGAGGAGCAAAAACTAAACTTCGTGTTTAAAGTTACAGTCAGTCTTACAAATTAATGAGTAATTTAAGGTCATCTTCAGCATAGTTTTTAAATTCTTCAAGAGTGGAGAAAGCCTTTTTCTTTCAGCCACTTTTGGGTTTTATTTTTGAAGCCATTTAGTGAGATGTGATATGACTATGAAGATAATTTTTTAATAACCTCCTTGCCTAGGTATTCACAACTTCACCCTCTCTTCTTATGTCTTGTTGTAGGTATGTCTATTTTTAAAGTTTGATGAGTATTATGCTGCTGCAAAGACTGTATTAGGTTATACTGGTATATAGTTTTCTTTTCCATACACTTAGCAACAGTGTATGAAGAGATATGAGATGGTTAATATATTTGACTGTTTGAAATAAGGCATATCAGATATTTTAGTTACGGGGCTTCTTCTGCCAGACAAAAATTTTTTGGCCCCAGAAGAGAACGCCATATATTAGATGTATATATCACTAGATAGAATGGTATTAGAAAAGGTTTAGTCATTCTGATATTTAGGAAGTTTGAAACTTCCAGCTCAAGCTATACAAAGGAAGTGAGATACAGAATCTCCATGGGAAAGAGAGCTTTCGGGAGAGTGAAAGGTTTGCTGACAGCCAGAAGCACCCCCAGTACTCTTAGGAAGAGGTTCGCCAAATGTTTTATGTGGATTGTGGTGTCTTATAGCTCTGAAACAGTTGGACAGAAAGAACAAAAATATTTAGAAAGTGTTGAAATGTGGTTATCGAGAAGAATGAAGAAACTGGAATGGATCAACAGAATGAGAAATGAGGATGTGCTGAGAAGGGTAGGAGAGAAACTTTATGAGAATGATACAGAAGAGGAAAGCATCTTGGATGGGACACAATGTGTAGGAATTGCATGCTACACAGAATCATGCAGGGAAAAGTAGAAGAAAAAAAAGGGAAAGGAAGGAGAAGGTTTTGAATAGTAACAAATGTGAAGGAGGGTGATCAGGGCGGAGATATGGACGATGTCCAATTGATACCTGTCTGAGGAGAAATTTACTGAAAGAAGCTAAGAATTAAGCAACATCTTTTCAGAAACTCTTGTGTGTATTTTACTCAACATAGAAATGACATGTGGCAGCTTTTTTCATGTATACTCTGTATGACTGCTCCAAGTTAATGCCTAATCTAGTACGGGAGAGGAGGGGGGGGGGACACATTCCAGCAAATTTTAGGTTATTATTTTTCTATGAAACATGATATACTACTTACTGCAATTAGAACCATTAATTGCTATGGCATATAATTATATTATGAAAAGGATGGTTGCTACTCATGATATGGCGGAGATGCTGAGTTGCAGATAGGTACAACAAAAAGATTGTCACAAAATGACTTTCGGCCAACAAGGCCTTTGTCGGAAATAGACAACAGACACACAGACACTCATGCACACATGACTGCAGTCTCTAACTGGCCTAAGCAGCCAGACTGTGGTCATATGTGTGAGAGTTGTGTTTGCATAACTGTGTGTGTGTGTGTGTGTGTGTGTGTGTGTGTGTGTGTTTCCGACAAAGACCTTTTGGCCAAAAGCTCACTTTCTGGCAGTCTTTTTGTTGTGCCTATCTGAAACTCAGCATCTCCGCTATGTAGTGAGTAGCAACTATCCTTTTCGTAATATTGTTACTTTCTGTCCTGGATTTTCCATTTTTTAATTACTGTCACTTGTAGGACAAATTGTACATTCTTATCACTGTTACTAGTTATAAATGAAAGGTCTGGTTTTCCAATTCTGCTGAAGCATATTTTTGTTGAAATGTACACCCACCGAGGGCCAATTCAGGTGAAGCATATTTTTGTTGAAGTGTGCACCCACCGAGGGTCACAATCAACAAATAACAATATTATTTGTTTTTAAACCAACTAAAGTTCTATTTTATTGATGTCATATGCCTGTTACTTTATCTGTGGACACAAATGCGGTAAAAGTAGCGACACAAAATGAAAAAAATAAGTGGAATTGGCAATTGACAATACTATGAAAAGGATAATTGCTTGTTATAAAAAAGAGGTCAGGTTTTCCAGTTCAGTTGAAGCATATTTTTCTTGAAATGTATACCCACCGAGGACCACATTTCAACAAATAACAATTTTTTTGTGTTTAAAAGAACCAAAGTTCTATTTTATTGATGTTATACACCTGTTACTTTATCGGTGGACACAAATGCAGCAAAAGTAGTGATACAAAATGAAAAAAAAAAAAAGAAATGAAATTGACCACATGAAGCTTACTTTGTAATTTGACAGCACTATGAAAAGGATAGTTGCTACTCACCACATAGCGGAGATGCTGAGTTGCAGATAGGCACAGCAGGAAGACTGTCAAAGCTTTTGGCTAACAGGCCTTCATCAGAACAGGCAGCATAAACAACACACACACACACACACACACACACACACACACACACATGCGCGCGCGTTTTATGGCGTAAAGTCAAGTTCCAGTGCTATGCTCTTCGCCTGTCGGGAACATAAGAGCAGAGAATGCTGTGGAGAAGATGTCAGCATATAGCACGTTGACCAACACCTCTCTAGGATGACGATGTGACAGCAGTGACCTTTAGGTGAAGAGAACATAAGCACTGCTCCCGACTGGTTGCAGTCCAGTTGAACAGAAGCATCAAGACCAGCAACCTGGATAGAACCATCCACTATATTACTTCACTTGTATTGGAATTGTTATACTGAAGGACATTTATTATAATGCATGTCGCCCTTTCATCTACATATTTCTCAAATTTAAATATTGTCATTTATTTTCCGTAATAAAAATCATTAATACGATTTTCTTGAATTGTTGTCTAACGATCCAAGGAAGCACGTTTCCTAGACACCCAATCTTTGACGAGTAGGCAGGATACATCAAGCAAATGCAACTTACACACACATGACCACAATCTCTAACTGCCAAGGCCAGACTAGAGCAGCAGCACATGATGGGTGGTGGGTGTAAGGGTGAGGCTGGGATGAGGAGAGGCAGGTATTGCAGGGTAGGAGTTGGGGAAGCTAAAGTGCTGCTTCTGGGAGCATATGAGGTTTACACAGGGGGGGGGGGGGGGGGGGGGGAGCACTGTGGGAAAGGAAAGAAGTAGAAAGACTGGGTGAACTGGTGGAACTGAGGGCCGTGTAGTGCTGAGATGGAAACGGACAAGGGGATATGTGTGTAACGGACGATGGCTAAAATGATTAATGAAAGTTGAGAGGCTAGGAGGGTTAAAGGAGCATAGGATATATTGTAGGGAGAGTTCCCACCTGGCAATTCAGTAAAGTTGATGTTGATGGGAAGGATCCAGATGGCACAGGCTGAGAGGCAGTCACTAAAATGAAGAATATCATGGTTGGGCAGCATGCTCAGCAACAGGGTGATACAGATTTTCTTGGCCACAGCTTTTTGGTGGCCATCCTTGCGGACAGACAGCTTGTTGGTTGTCATGTCCATGTAGAATGCAGCACACTGGTTGCAGCTTAGCTTGTAAGTCATATGACTGGTTTCACAGGTAGCCCTACCTTTGACGGGAAAGGTGATGCTTGTGACTGGACTGGAGTAGGTGGTGGTGGGAGGATGTTGGGGATGGTCTTCCATCTAGGTCTGTTACAGGCATGTGAGCCATGAGACAAGGGGTTGGGGGCAGCTGTGTAGGGATGGACAAGGATATTGTGTAGGTTCAGTGGGTGACGGAATACCACTGTGGGAGGGATGGGAAGAACAGTGGGTAGGGCATTTCTCATTTCAGGGCATGACGAGAGGTAGTCGAAACCCTGACAGTTAATGTGGGGTAGTTGCTCCAGTCCTGAATAGTACTGAGTCACGAGGGGAATACTCCTCTGTGGGCGTATTGTGGGACTTTTGGAGATATTGGGTGACTGGAGAGATGAGGCACGGGAGATCTTTTTTGTACAAGATTGGGAGGGTAATTATGGTCTGTGAATGCCTCAATGAAGCCCTTGATGTACTTTGAGAGGGACTGCTCATCACTACAGATGTGGCAGCTATGGGTGGCTTGGCTGTATCGAAGGAATTTCTTGGTATGGAATGGGTGGCAGCGGCCAAAGTGGAGGTATTGCTAGTGGTTGCTACCTTTGATATAGACAGAGGTACTGATGTAGCCAACTTTGAGGTTGAGATCAACATTGAAGAAAGTGGCTTGTTGGCTTGAAGAGGAAGAGGTGAAGTGAATGGAGGGAGAAGGTATTGACATTCTGGCAGAATGCCGATAGGGTGTCCTCACTCTCAATCCACATCACGAAGATGTTGTCAGTGAATCTGAACCAGGTTAGGAGTTTGGAGTACTGGGTGGTTAGAAAAGACTCCTCTAGATGGTCCATGAATAGGTTGGCATGGGATGGTGCCATGCGAGTGCCCGTAGCCGTACCCCGGATTTGTTTGTAGCTGATGCTTTCAAAAGAGAAGTAATTGTGGGTGTGGATATAGTTGATCATAGCGACTAGGAAGAAGGTTGTAGGTTTGGAAGTCGTTGGGCATTGAGAAAGGTAGTGTTCAATAGTGGCAAGGCCGTGGGCATTATGTTAGTGTAAAGGGAGGTGGCTTCAGTAGCAATGCACATGGCACCATATGTTCAAGAAACAGGAACTGTGGAGAGTTGGTGGAGGAAATGGTTAGTATCTTTTACATTGGAGGGTAGGTTGTGGGTAATAGGCTGAAGTGTTGGTCTACGAGAGCAGAGATTCTCTCAATGTGGTCACAGTAAATGGCCACTGGGTGGTTGGATTTATGGACTTGAGGAAGCATGTAGAAGTTACAAGTGTGGGGAGTGGTAGGGGTGAGGAAACAGATAGATTCCAGGGAGAGAGTTCTGGGATAGGCCTAAGATTTGAGAAAAGACTGGAGATCCTGCTTGATTTCTGGAATGGGATCAATGTGGCAGGGTTTGTAGGTGGATGAATCAGAGCTGGTGGAGTCCTTTAGACTGGTAATCCTTGCAGTTCAAAACAACATTGGTGGAGCTGTTGTCAGCAGGTAGGATTATAAAGTCAGGATGAGTTTTTAGGCGGTGCATTGCAGTTCTTTCTGGGGATATTAGGTTAGCTTGCATGTTGTGGGATTTGTAGAATGATGGTGATGCAAAATTTGAGGTCATTAAATTCAGGAATGATAGATTAGATTCAAGACCTGTCACATCTCCCAGCGCCACCTACTCCACTTCGATCTCAAGCATCACCTACCCCATTTGTGAAACCAGTCATGTGATCTACAAGCTAAGCTGCAAACACAGTGCTGTATTCTTCATGGACATGACGACCGACAAACTGTCGGTCCACATGAATGGCCACTGACGAATGGTGGCCAAGAAACAACTGGACCACTCAGTTTTTGAGCATACTGCCCCAAATGACTTTCTTCTTTTCAGTGACTGCTTCACAGCCCGTGCCATCTGGATCCTTCCCACCAATACCAACTTTTCTGAATTGCGCATATGGGAACTCTCCCTGCAATACATATACCTTTCCATAGCCCTCCTGGCCTCTACCTTCGTTAATCATTGCCCTTACCCACCTATACCCTTGCCTGTTTTCGTTCCAGCTCTACACAGCCCTCTGCTCCATCAGCGCAGCAACCCCCTGCCCCTCCCCCTGTCCTCCGTCTAACCTCCTGACTGCACCTTACTGCCTTACCCTCTCCCCACCTCATCCCTGTAAGCAGAAATTTACTGTCCCTCACCCCTTCCTCCTCCCTGCCCCAGCCTCATACTTACACCTACCACCCAGTTTGCTTCTCCCATCACGAACTGCTTCTTGCAGTCTGACCTGTGCAACCAGAGACTATGGTCACGTGTGTGTGTGAGAGGTGTGTTTGCAATGTATGTTGTCTATTCTGATGAAGGCCTGTCTGGATGAAAGCTTTGTCTGACAGTCTTTTTATTGTGATTTTTCATAATATTGTCATTATTCCATCCCCTATTTTTCATTGTTTAATTTTGCCTGACAGCTTTACTTCATAACCCAGTGCTGCTTTCTTTTGGTACTATTTTCAGATACACTGTATATGCTCAGTGTCAGTCCTGTTTTCTGCTTACAACATATGGCTACAGGAAAATGTTGACTGTTGGACAAGCAACTCATGTTGCACATTGCACCGATATTGTTAATCCTGATCACTCTTCTTGTGTCACTCTTGCGTATTTTTATGTGTTATTTTCCATACCTTTCCATGGCACATTAACTTGTATTTCACCCTGCTAACCGTTCCCCATGCCTTCTCCTTCTCCGCTCTATTACAGATAGCACATACTCACTTTGCCTGATCCATCACATCTGCTGTCCTGTCCCTCTTATTTGGTTTGTCTGTGAATTTGTAGTGTTTTCAGGTCGATTTCAGTTTGTTTTCGCTTTTTGCTGTCGGCGTACTCCACAGATTTCATCTCATTTCCCCATACTTCATCCATTTCATCCGTTTTGTGACTTTTACCATGTGTTTTGGTGAATTTTTGGTACATATCTGTACATTTACATATTTTATGCTTTTTTAATCCTCCACCAAGAATCCTTGTTTTATCCTCCACCAGGAATCCTTGCTCCTTTCATCTGCATCAGTAGAGAAAAGTTGCTTATCCCATAGCCTGAATCCAGTCCCACATACTGTTCCTGTATTGTTGCTTGGCACATGAAATTTCCCCAGACGGCCTTACCATCAAATTACCCATCTCTAGCTGCAACTCCTCCTTCCACAAATACCTCCATCTGTTCAGATTCTGCCATCCATAACCATCACCAACATAGTTCTGCAAAACAATGGCAGTCAGGCCCAAACCTCCTTGCAGTACCTCCTCCCCATCTGTAAAATTCTCCTACTATGAAAGTTCAGATACCCAGATCCTGTATCACACACTGAAACTCTTGCCCTCCAGGAACTAGAATAGCATGCACAATGTGACCTCAATAAACTCTTCAACCCATTCTCTTTCTACTCCCACCTTGGTCTTCATTCTCCATTGCTTCTACAACAACCTCCAAATATGTGGCACATCCCCTCATAGCTGTCAAACCCTGACTTGCAGACCTGGTACATTTACCCCTCCCTCAAAAATTCCTTCCCACTGCCACACAGAATTCAGAACCTAAAGTCCATAAGGTCAACCACCCAGGATTTCCCATTGTGGGCAGTTACTGTGCTCCCACTCCCTCCGAGAGAATCTCTGCTCTCTTAGACCAACGCCTTCATCCTATTATGTGCAACCTACCCTCCTGTATAAAAGATACCAACCATTTCCACCACTGACTCTCCACGGTTTCTGTCCCTTACCGCATGGTACCCTGTGCTTGATGCCACTTCTGTTTACTCTAACATACCTAATGCCCATGGCCTTGCCACTATTGAGCACTACCTTTCTCAAAGCCTGATGGGTTCCAATCCTACAACCTCCTTCCTGTTTTCCATGACCAACTATATCATCACCCACTATTACTTCTCGTTTGAAGCAATCAGCTACAAAAAAATCCGGGGTACAGCTATGGACACGCGCTGGCATCGCCCTATGCCACCTAATTCATGGACCATCTGGAGGAATCCTTTCTAACCACTCACCTGGTTCAGATTCACTGATGACATCATTGTGATCTGGATCAATGGTGAGGACACACTATCCACATTTTCCACATTTCTTCACAACCTCAAAACTTCTCCATTTGCTTCACCTAGTTCTCCTCAATGAACTAAGCCACCTACCTTGATGTTGACCACCACTTCAAAGAGCAAAGATGGCTACATCATTACCTTTGTCCGTATCAAACCTACCAACTACCAGCAATACCTTCACTTCGACAGCTGCCACATGCTCAATATCAAGCATTCCCCTCATGACTCAGTACTACGTAGCACTGGAACAACTGAATCACATTCTCTGTCAGGGTTTCGACTGTCTCTCATCGTACCCCGAAATGATGAATGTCCTACCCACTGTCCTTCCCACTCCTCCCACACTGGTATTCCACCACCCACTGAACCTATGCAATATTCTTGTCCATCCCTACGCAACACCTGCTCCCAAGCCCTTGCCTCATGGCTCATATTTTTGAAATAGACCTAGACTCAAGACCTACCACATGCTGTGTTCTATGTGGGCATGGCAACCAATAAACTGTCTGTCTGAAAGAATAGTCACTGAGAAATGGTGGCCAAGAAACAGCTGGACCACTCAGTTGCTGAGTGTTAGACCTTCAAATTTAACACAGATATTTCGGACAACACAACAACACATATAAGTCACTGAGTAAGTGGACCTGTGTACAAGTCGGCATTCGATTAAACACTGAGTCTCAGTCTAGCGGCCGCTGCTCGGCTGGCCGCTTAGGTGGCGCAGCTGCTGCATGACTGGCAGACAGCGCCGCACGTAGAGGACGTGCGTAATTGCGCGGCGGCACTTTGATAGCTGATAGCAAGTCACAACACTTTTCCCCCCTTTGAAATTGTTGCACTGGTCTTGATGGAGGTGTCCTGGAGATGGCTAACGTCCATAGGCGTTGTTTGACTCGCCGTAAAGTCTCGAGGAGGAGGCTTCCCGTACGGACGGAAGTGTCCCCGATGATAACGGGTCGAGATGACAGGAGATGTAGGGGTCGAATCTGCTGGGGCCCCATGCACCAATCCGCCCGTTGCGGCAAGTCCAGTTGATATGACAGGAGACATGGGTGATGTGTCGGCGTCCGTTGGAGGAGGAGGCGAGTAGATGTACTCTGACAGAGGATGGTCCTCCGGTTCCTGCATGGGCACGTCTCCTGGTGGCGTCCGTTCTGGTGCTGGCATCGCGATGACGGTGAGAGGGCTGCGTTGTGAGTATTGAGATGCCAAGATCCCGAGCATCAGGTAGAGCCAAAGGTGGTGTGGCGGCATTCGGAACAGGCGTTGCTGGCACCCGAGGCCGAAGCTGGTCCGAATGACGCACTGCAACACCCGTGTCCATCTGGATTTCATATAGGCATCTGCCACGGTGTCGTAAGATGCGGCTCGGGCTCCATTTTGGCCGCCTGCCATATCCCCGTACCCGGACGAGGTCGTCGGCGGTGAACCGGCCAAGTGAAGGCACCCGCGGCCGTGAGGTGGGAGGCCGCAGAAGATGAAGTAGCGTGCGGGGCTGTCGGCCATGTAAGAGCTCAGCCGGGCTGTGATCGCCCATGGGGGTGAAACGGTAAGACGCCAGGAACTGGAGAAGCGCATCATCAGCAGCAGAAGAAGTCAGAAGTTTCCGCATCTGAGCCTTAGATGTGCGGACCAGTCGTTCAGCCTCACCGTTGGATTGTGGATGGAACGGCGGGGCCGTGACATGCGTAACGCCGTGACGAGCACAAAAATCCGCAAAGTCGGAAGAGGCAAATTGCGGACCATTATCAGTAACAAGAGTAGAGGGGAGGCCTTCCAAAGAAAAAATGCGGGCGAGAGCACTGGTGGTTGCCGCGGTGGTAGGTGACGTGCAACGGACAATGAAAGGAAAGTCAGAGTAGGCGTCAATTACGAGGAGCCAATAAGTACCTAAAAAGGGTCCCGCAAAGTCAGCATGAATGCGCTCCCAGGGCTTCTCAGGCGAAGGCCACGGTAACAAAGATGACTTCGGGGCAGCGGCCTGTGACGCACAAGGGCCGCAGGCAGCGACCATGTGTGCGATTTCGGAGTCGATGCCAGGCCAGTACACATGACGGCGCGCCAGAGATTTTGTGCGAGACACACCCCAGTGCCCCTGGTGAAGGAGGCGCAAGACCGAAGCATGCAAAGACGCAGGTACCACAACACGCGGCGAAGCATTGTCAGTGGAGAGGAGGATAACACCATCCCTAGCCATGAGGCGGTAGCGCAAAGTGTAGTAGTTCCGCAATGGATCAGAAGTCTTAGCAGACGGGCGATCTGGCCAACCCTTCTGAATACAGCGTAAAACCCGGGAGAGGGTAGGGTCAGAACCCGTAGCAGCCGCCAGCCTGTCCCCAGTGATGGGGAACCCGTCCACAACCCGCTGCTCGGCCACATCCAGGTGGAAACACAAAAGTTCATCCCTATCAAATGCATGATCAGGACCCATGGGAAGGCGAGACAAAGCATCAGCATTCGCATGTTGAGCCGTTGGCCGGAAATGAATCTAATAATTGAAACGGGACAAGTAAAGAGCCCAACGCTGGAGGCGGTGTGCAGCCTTGTCGGGAAGTGACGTTGATGGATGAAACAAGGAAACAAGTGGTTTGTGATCCGTAACAAGATGAAATTTTGAGCCATAGAGAAAAACACCAAACTTATGAAGAGCATAAATGATGGCCAAAGCTTCTTTATCAATTTGAGAATACTTTTGTTGGGCATCCGTGAGTGTTTTGGAGGCATAAGCAATGGGTTGTTCCGAACCGTCAGAAAAACGGTGCGCAAGGACTGCACCGACCCCGTATTGAGAGGCGTCTGTGGCAAGAACAAGATGTTGGCCAGGTCGATAAGTAGCCAGGCACGGGGCCTGTTTCAGCATAGTCTTTAATTTCCGGAAAGCCACGTCACATGACGCGGACCAGTGAAAAGGCACGTTTTTATGCAACAGGCGATGCAACGGCTGAGCCACCGACGCCACAGACGCTAAAAACTTGTGATAGTATGCTATTTTCCCCAAGAAGGCCTGCAATTCCTTAACAGATGTGGGGCGAGGAAGGGCATCGATCGCAGCAACAGTGTGTGGAAGCGGACGAATACCATCCCGAGAGAGTTGAAACCCCAAGTACGTGATAGATGCCTGAAAAAATTGTGATTTCTGAAGATTACACTTAAGACCGGCAGTCTGTAAGACATTAAAAAGTGTGTGGAGATTTTGAAGATGATCTTCAGTGGTGGTGCCAGTGACAACTATGTCGTCCATGTAATTGATACATCCCGGGACAGGGAGCAATAATTGTTCCAAGAATCGCTGAAAAAGAGCAGGGGCGCTAGCAACCCCGAATGGCAAGCATTGGTATTGATAGAGGCCGAAAGGCGTGTTAAGGACCAGAAACTGCCGGGAAGCAGCGTCGAGAGGAAGTTGATGATAAGCTTCCGACAGGTCAATTTTAGAAAAATACTGTCCTCCAGCGAGTTTAGTGAACAGTTCTTCAGGACGGGGCATAGGGTAAGTGTCGATGAGGCATTGAGCATTTACAGTGGCTTTGAAATCGCCACAGAGATGCATATCACCATTGGGCTTAGCAACTACAATGACAGGAGAGGACCACTCACTGGAAGTGACAGGAAGCAAGACCCCCGAAGCAGTGAGACGATCCAACTCCTGTTTTACCTGATCACGAAGGGCCACAGGAACGGGCCGAGCCCGAAAAAACTTAGGCCGAGCAGTAGGTTTGAGCGTGATATGAGCTTCAAAGTCGTTTGCACGGCCTAACCCAGGAGAAAAAAGGGACGAAAATGTCGTCGACAAGGAATCCAGTTGAGCATAAGGAATAGCGTCAGAGACAATATTGACAGAGTCATCTATGGAGAACCCAAAAATGCGAAAAGCATCGAAACCAAAAAGATTTTCTGCGTTGCTCTGGTTGACCACAAATATGGGAACAGTGCAAACGACGGATTTGTAAGATACCTCAGCATTAAACTGTCCCAAGAGAGAAATCTTCTGTTTATTGTACGTCCATAATTGCCGAGTGACAGGGGACAGGAGTGGAGAACCCAGCTGAAGGTACGTCTGAGAATTAATTATAGTGGCAGCAGAACCGGTATCCACTTGCATGCGAACATCTCGACCAAGGATTTGGACAGTGAGGAATAACTTCCCTGAAAGGGGAGAAGTGCAATTGACAGACAACACAGAATCAGAATCAGTGTCATGTTCATGAACATCGTGTATGCGGTCGGATTTACAAACGGAAGACACATGACCTTTCTTTTTGCAATTGTGACACACAGCCCAACGTTGGGGACAATCCTCGCGTGAATGTTTCGTAAAACACCGCGGACATGAAGGAAGTTGCCGGGGATTTTGCTGCAGTTTCTTAGTGGGTTGTTTACGGCTAGGCCGAGGCTGCGCGTGGGAGCGTACTGCGGCCATGTTGGCCGGCGGGAATGCGCCGCACATGTCGTCAACAGCGCACAGAGGTTGTATTTCCCCGACGTCACCCCACACTTCTATTTGCGCCCCAGCGGCGCGAGAAATTTCAAAAGACTGCGCAATGGAGAGAACTTCATCTAGAGTTGGATTCGCCAACTGAAGGGCACGTTGCCGAACTTCTTTGTTGGGCGCCGACCGGATAATAGCATCCCGTACCATGGAATCGGCATAGGATTCTTTGTGAATGTCAGTAACAAATTGACACTTTCGACTGAGGCCGTGAAGTTCAGCAGCCCAAGCGCGATAGGACTGATTTGGTTGTTTTTGACAACGATAAAAGGCAACACGAGAGGCCACCACATGCGTTTGCGTTTGAAAATAGACAGACAGAAGGGAGCACATGTCAGCAAAGGACAAAGACGCAGGATCCTTCAGAGGAGCCAATTGCGACAACAACCGATACATTTGAGGTGAAATCCAGGAAAGGAACAGAGACTTACATGGTTGTTCGTCCGTGACATGAAATGCCAAGAACTGCTGTCGAAGACGTTTTTCATAATCAGATCAGTCTTCCACCGTCTCGTCGTAAGGTGGAAAAGGAGGTACAGCCAACGACGAGAAACGCCCCGCATTTGACGCCGCGACGAAATCGCTAATCGCCGCTGTTAGAAGCGTTTGCTGTTCAAGGAGATTTTGCAAGAGCTGCTCGACAGTAGCCATGGAACCCTGTGAGTCAACGGTGAAAAGGAAAAATCCACTACCTCGTTGCTAATTGTTAGATCTTCAAATTTAAGACATATATTTCGGACAACACAACAACACACATAAGTCACTGAGTAAGTGGACCTGTGTACAAGTCGGCATTCGATTACACAATGAGTCTCAGTCTAGCGGCCGCTGCTCGGCTGGCCGCTTAGGTGGCGCAGCTGCTGCATGGCTGTCAGACAGCGCCGCACGTAGAGGATGTGCGTAATTGCGCGGCGGCGCTTTGAATAATCGGCGAGTCACAACACTGAGCACGCTGCCCAACATGACCTTCTTCATTTCAGTGACTGCTTTGCAACCTGTTCCATATGGATCCTTCCCACCAACATCAACTTTTCTGAATTGAGCAGATAGGAAATGTCCCTACAGTATGTCCTATGATCCCATAACCCTCCTGGCCTCTACCTTGGCTAGTCATTGTCCTTCATCCACCTATCACCTTGCCTGTTCCATTCCAGCACTAGACAGCCCTCTGTACCACTAGCTCATCCACAGTCTTTTCCATCGACCGCCTATCTCTCCTGTTCTCCATCTAACCTGCTGTCTGCGTCTACCTGCCCTATCCTCTCCCCACTTTGTACTTGTTTGCTCCCACAAGTATCACTTTACCGTTCTCAACCCCAACCTGCTATCACTCCCCCTCTTTGCCCCAGCGTCCTCCTTGCCCCCACCACACAGTTTGCCTGTCCTGTCATGCACTGCTGCTTACAGAGTGACCTGGGCAGTCAGTGACTAGTCAAATGTGTATGAGTTGAATTTGCGTGAGTGTATTTATTTATTTATACGTCTAGTTCCGTAGGACCAAATTGAGGAACAAATCTCAAAGGTCATGGAACATGTCAGTACATGAAATTACAATGTAAAACTAATAAAAAATAAAATAAAATGTTTATGAATCCAAAAAAAAGTCAAGCCAGAAGTTTTACAACTCCTCAATAAAATAGAAGGAGTGATCTATGAGGAAACTCTTCAGTTTCGATGTGAATGTGCATGGATTACTCCTAAGATTTTTGAATTCTTTTGGTAGCTTATTGAAAATGCATACAGCAGTATACCGCACACCTTTCCTCACAAGAGTTAAGGAAGTGCGATCCAAATGCAGATTTGATTTCAGCCCGGTATTAACTGTGTGAAAGCTGCTAATTCTTGGGAATATGCCAATATTGTTAACAAGAAATGACAGTAAAGAATATGTATATTGAGAGGCCAATGTCAAAATACCCAGACTAGTGAACAGTAGTTGACAAGAGGTTCGCGAACTTAACACCACTTATTGCCCAAACAGCCCATTTCTGAGCCAAAAATATTTGTTTAGAATGGGAAGAGTTATCCCAATATATAACACCATACGACATAAGAAAATCAAAATAAGGCAAAGTAGACTAATTTTTGTGTTGAATGATCTCTTACTTCAGATACGATTCAAATAGTAAAACTGGCAGCATTAAGTCTTTGAACAAGATCCTGAACGTGGGCTTTCCACGACTGTTTACTATCTATCTGAACACCTAGAAATTTGTACAGTTCAGTTTCACTAATCATATGCCCATTCTGTGAATTTAAAACGTCGGGTTTTGTTGAATTGTGTGTTGGAAAATGTAAAAATTGGCTCTTACTGTGATTTAGCGTTAGTTCATTTTCTACAATCCATGAACTTATGTCATGAACTGCACTATTGGAAACAGAGCCAATGTGGCACACAATATCCTTTACTGCGAAGCTAGTGTCATCAGCAAATAGAAGTATTTTAGAGTTACCTGTAATACTAGAGGGCATATCATTATATAAATAAGGAACAGGAGTGGCCCCAGCACTGATCCCTGAGGCACCCCCCCCCCCCCCCCATTTGACCATACCCCACTCAGACCCCATAGCTCATAATGACTTGCTGTCTCTTCTTAAAGTAAGAGATGAACCAGTTGTGAGCTACTCGCCGTATTCCATAATGGTTCAACTTCTGGAGCAATATTTTGTAATCAACACAATCAAACGCCTTAGTTAAATCAAAAAGTATGCCTAGTGTTCGAAACCTTTTGTTTAATCCATACAGTACCTCACAGAGAAAAGAGAAAATAGCATTTTCAGTTGTTAAATGACTTCTAAAGCCAAACTGTATACATACACAGGCTTTTCAATAACTTTAGCAAACACTGATGGCATATAAATAGGTCTAAAATTGTCTACATTATCCCTTTCTCCCTTTTTATAAAGTGGCTTTACTACTGAGTACTTTAATTGTTCTGGAAACTGGCCATTCTTAAAGGAAAAATTACAAATATCGCTACATACAGGGCTAACATGTGCAGCACAGCACTTTAATATTCTTCTAGGCACTCCATCATATCCATAAGAGTCCTTAGTCTTCAGTGATTTAATTATTGACTCAATCTCCCCCTTGTTAGTATCACAGAGGAGTATTTCACACATCAGTCTCGGAAAGGCATTTTCCAAGAAAGTTATATAATTCCCTGTAGAAGCTAAGTTTTTATTTAATTCACCAGCAACGCTCAGAAAATGATTGTTAAATGCTGTGCATATATCTGACTTATCAATAAGAGAAATATTTTTACTACTAACTGACTTTATATCGTCAACCTTGTGCTGCAGACCAGACATTTCCTTCACAACTGACCATATGGCTTTAATTTTATCCTGTGAATTAGCTATTCTATTTGTGTACCACATATTCTTTGCCTTCCAAAAACATTTTTAGGTACCTTACAATACTGTTTTTGTAATGGGCTACTGTAGCTGGACTGTGACTACTTCTAACATTTTGATATAATTCCCGCTTTGTTCTACATGATATTCTTATCCCACTAGGCAGCCACCCAGGCTATCTTTTACTGCTAGTACCTCTTTTAGAATGTTGTAATGGAAAGCAACTCTCAAAGAGCATGAGAAAAGTGTTAAGGAAAGCATTATATTTCTCATCTATGTTATTGGCACTATAAACATCCTGCCACTCTTGTTCCTTAACTAGGTTTAAAAAACTCTCTATTGCTGTTGGATTAGCTTTCCTACTTAGTTTGTAATTATGTGTGACATATGTTTGAGTACAAAAGCCTTTTAGTGTTAAAATTTGTGCATCATGGTCTGAAAGTCCATACACCCTTTACTAACAGAATGCCCATCTAGTAATGAAGAATGAATAAAAATATTGTCTGTGGCTGTGCTACTGTTCCCCTGCACCTTAGTTGGAAAAAACACGTTCTACATCAGATCATATGAGTTTAGGAGATCTACCAAATCCTTTTTCTTGCACAATCATACACAAAGTTAATATTGAAGTTATATAACTAATTTCTGATACTTTGTATAGCTTAAGCAGAAATGCTCTGAAGTCAGAGCTAGGGGAACCTATAAACAACAACAATTAGAAGTTTATTTTCACTAAATTCAACTGCCCTACACAACATTCCAATATCTGTTCAGTGCGGTGCTGTGATACATCTTTCGACTCAAACAGAATACTACTTTTATATCTAAAAAGAAAGATGATGAGACTTACCAAACAAAAGCGCTGGCAGGTCGATAGACACACAAACATACACACAAAATTCTAGCTTTCGCAACCAATGGTTGCCTCGTCAGGAAAGTAGGAAGGAGAGGGAAAGACAAAAGGATTTGGGTTTTAAGGGAGAGGGTAAGGAGTCATTCCAATCCCGGGAGCGGAAAGACTTACCTTAGGGGGAAAAAAGGACAGGTATACACTCGCACACACACACATATCCATCCGCATATACACAGACACAAAAAAATGTCTGCTTGTGTCTGTGTATATGCGGATGGATGTGTGTGTGTGTGCGAGTGTATACCTGTCCTTTTTTCCCCCTAAGGTAAGTCTTTCCGCTCCCGGGATTGGAATGACTCCTTACCCTCTCCCTTAAAACCCAAATCCTTTTGTCTTTCCCTCTCCTTCCTACTTTCCTGACGAGGCAACCATTGGTTGCGAAAGCTAGAATTTTGTGTGTATGTTTGTGTTTGTTTGTGTGTCTATCGACCTGCCAGCGCTTTTGTTTGGTAAGTCTCATCATCTTTCTTTTTAGATATATTTTTCCCACGTGGAATGTTTCCCTCTATTATATTCATATCATTAATTTGAACCCAAGAATACTACTTTTTATGTACATGGCCACTCCCCCACTCCCCAAGGAACTCATTGGAAAACAGCCAGCTAATCTGTAATCTGGTAAAGGATGCCTCTGAATAGTCAAATTATTTAAGTGGTGCTCCAATATACCAATAACGTCAGAGTCAACATCTATAAGCAGTTCAATAACTTTATCTTTAATACCTCATATATTTTGATGAAGTTTTCTAATTTCTTCTCTACTTGAATACCTGACCTCCTCTGAAGGTAATTCCTTAGTTAGAGGGATATCCTTTTACCAGGTACACCTATCAGCTGACTTCAGTCTAAAAAAGGTGCAGCTCTAATACCAAGTACTACAGGAATTTTTCCATGAATGATCCCATCACCACCCACAGTTGTTTATGATGTCTCTTCTGATGAAGACCTGTGTGGCTGATAGATTTGTATAACAGTCTTTTTGTTGCGCTGATCTGTGAGACAGAATCTCCACCACTTGGTGAATATCAACTATCCTATTCATAATATTGTCATTATTCTATCCTGGATTTTCCATTGTTTACTTTGTAATTTAGGCTGTGTTTCTCTTCAATTTACCTTTGTAGCTGTGTCTTGCCAACTCCATAGGTTCTAAATCATTTGTTTGTAATCCTTAAATCATCCTAATCTGAGTCCATACTTGTAAGTCAGACTTGTGAAAGAATGTCAACATCTTCACTATCAGAAGATTTATTCGATATAACTTTTCTTGCAGCTTTGTATTAATTTTTTAGTTTTTTTTCAGACTTCATTTTCTTTTTTTTCCAGTCTTTTAAAGGTTCCCAGTTCATTTCAGTTTTTTTTTTTTAGATTAGATTAGATTTACTTTCATTCCAATTGATCCGTAGTGAGGAGGTCCTCCAGGATGTGGAACATGTCAGAAAAACAACAATACATGACAAATATTTACAACTAAAACAAATAAGCTAATGTACCATTCCACAGGTCCCAAGTGGAATGATCGTCTTTTTTTTTAATGAACACTAAGTCATTTTACAAATACTAATGCACTGAATTTAAAATAAAAAAGTTTTTTATTTATTTATAAGTTAATAAACATGTAATACAACTACTGTAATACTTATTTACAATGAACGCATTACTGCACTGAAATGGTGCAGAAGTTAGATTATACTTACACACACACACACACACACACACACACACACACACACACACACACACACACACACACACACACACACACAAATTTTCAATGAACACATTACTACACTGAAATTGTGCAGAAGTTATGTTGTACTTATATACAAGTCAGTTGGTTTTACTAAGAAATTCATCAATGGAGTAGAAGGAGTTGGCCACCAATAAATCCTTTAGGCTTCTCTTAAACTGAATTTCATTGGTTGTTAAGCTTTTTATGGCTGCTGGCAAGTTATTGAAAATGTGTGTTCCTGAATAATGTACACCTTTTTGTACAAGATTAAGTGACTTTAAATCCTTGTGAAGATTATTCTTATTTCTAGTATTGATTCCATGAATTGAGCTGTTGGTTTGAAAAAGTGATATATTTTTAATGACAAATTTCATTAAGGAATAAATATATTGGGAAGCAGTAGTTAGTATCCCTTCTTCCCTAAACAGGCTTCTGCAGGATGTTCTTGAGTTCACACTGCATATAATTCTTACTGTACGTTTTTGTGCCCGGAAAACTTTAGCTTGGCTTAATGAATTACCCCAAAAAATAATCCCATATGACATTATGGAATGAAAGTAAGCATGGTATGCCAGCTTTTTCATTTTTATATCCCCTATGTCTGACAAAATTCACATTGCAAACAGAGATTTGTTAAGACGCTTCAGCAGTTCTGTGGTGTGCTCCTCCCAGTTGAATTTATTATCAAGCTGTAATCCCAAGAATTTAACACTGTCCACTTCTTCTATCTTCTTGTCATCGTATGTTAGACTTATACTCTTGGGACACCCATTACAAGTTCCGAACTGCATGTAGTGTGTTTTTTCAAAGTTTAGTGACAAATAATTGGCTAGGAACCAGTGATTAATGTCCACAAATATTTTATTGGCTGATCTTTCTAAGACTACACTTGATTTGCTATTTATTGCAATGTTTGTATCATCGGCAAACAAAACAAACTTGGCATCTGGTAATGTTACTGATGACAGGTCATTGATATACACAAGAAAAAGTAAGGGCCCCAAAATGGAACCTTGTGGGACCCCACATGTAATTAGTTTCCAGTTGGATGATGCCTGATAGCTTGATACATGTGTCTTTCGTAATAACACCCTTTGTTTCCTGCCAGAGATATAAGATTTGAACCATTTTGCAGCATTTCTTGTTACACTATAATATTCTAATTTACTTAAAAGGATATTGTGATTTACACAGTCAAATGCCTTTGACAGATCACAAAATATACCAGTTGCCTCCAATTTTTTGTCTAATGAATTAAGCACATTTTCACTGTAAGTGTAGATAGCCTTCTCAATATCAGAACCTTTTAGAAATCCAAACTGTGACTTTGACAGTATGTTATTTGAGATAAGATGGTTATAAAGACGACTGTACATTACTTTTTCAAAAATTTTTGAGAATGCTGGCAACAGTGAAATTGGACAGAAATTTAATGCTATTTCTTTATCTCCCTTCTTAAACAGTGGCTTAACTTCAGCATATTTCAGCCATTCAGGAAATATTCCACTGATAAACGACTGGTTACACAGATAGCTTAATATGTTACTTAGCTCAGAATCACATTCTTTAATTAACTTTGTTGATATTTCATCATACCCACTAGATGTTTTTGATTTTAAAGATTTTATGATGGACATTATTTGTGTTGGGGTAGTGAGGGTCAAATTCATATTATGGAAGTTACTTGAAATGTCTGGTCTAAGGTAATCCATAGCAGCATCTACCAAACCTGACAACCCCATCTTTTCAGTAACAGTTATAAAATGTTTGTTAAAAAGTTCTGCAACACTATACACATCTGTCACCAATGTATCATTTACTCTTAATGCTATTTGTTCCTCTTCATGCCTGGTTCTACCGGTCTCTTCCTTCACTATATCCCATATTGTCTTTATTTTGTTATCTGATATGACTATCTTTTCCTTGTAATATATTTGCTTTGACACCCATATTACAGTCTTTAATATTTTGCAGTATTTCTTATAATATGCTATAGCATCAACATTGGAAATGTTTCGGATTGACAGATACAGTTTTCTTTTTGTTTTACAAGATACCCCTATTCCTCGAGTAATCCATGGCTTCTTTGTAGACTTTGCTCTGACCTTGGTAAGTTTTGGGGGAAAGCAGTGTTCGAATAAGGTAAGCACTTTATTAGCAAAAATGTTATATTTTTCATTCATGCCATGAGCACTGTAAACATCAGTCCAGTGAATGTCTGTGAGGAGTGTCCTAAAATAATCAATTTTTGGCTTACTGATTACCCTCTTGAGCTCAGATTTAACAGATTTTTATCCTGTTCAGTATTAACATTTAACAGAAGGAACTGCATGTCATGGTCTGAGAGGCCGTTGACTATTGGTTTTGTAATATAATTTTGTTCATTGGACTTTTCTATAAAGATATTATCAATGGCTGTTTGTGAGCAAGTTGCTATCCTAGTGGGGAACTTTACTGTGGGAATTAAGTTGAATGATAGTGTTACTAACTCAAAAAAGTTCTTATTGGGAGAGTCTTTAAGGAAATCTACATTGAAATCACCAGCAACCACTATTTCTTTGTTTTTGGTTGTTAAATGGGCCAGTACAGCTTCAAGGTGGTTTACAAACAGATTAAAGTTACCTGCAGGTGCTCGATATACACTTAATATTATGAAGGATTTTTTGTGAAAATCTAATTCTGTTGCACATGCTTCCATATGCTGTTCTAGGCAAAATTTATGAATGTCTATGTTCTTAAATTTATGACAGTTCCTGATGAATGTGGCAACTCCTCCTTTCTCCATTTCTGATCTACAAAAGTGAGATGCTAACCTAAACCCTGAACACTTAAAAGTTCTATACCAGTGTCACATGATGTTCAGAGATAGTTAATTCATTAATTTTATTTCTCAGTCCTCGAATATTTTGATGCAATAAAGATAGCTGACATTTCACATTGACTGAGTTAAAATTGGGTGGAGTTAAAATATCTGCTGACAGTTGAAAATTCTTAACCAATGGCTGTTTATGCTGATGTAATAAGCTGGAATTATGTTTTTTTATTTCTTTCTCAAACTGAAGGTTTGTCTCAGTTCTAACCTCTCTTAAAATTTGCTTTCATTCTGTCCTCCCTACCCTAAAAAAGGGTCTTTTCTGAATCCTATAACCACTGGTATTTTACCACTCATGACAGTGCCTCCCCCCTTTAACTTTCCTGCTATTTCCCCGGCCAATTTACCCTTCCCCTTCCTGTTGAGGTGAAGGCCATGCCTAGTATAATCCCACCTACTGAGAGAATCAACATGAACCACACCAATGTGTGACCCCGCACCCGACATGAGCAGCCGTTCCAGCTCCAAATTAACTCTCTTGACAGAAGAGTTCAAATGAGGTCGGTCATGGCGCCCAAGAACAGATACAAACTTAACACTAGTATGCTTCGATGCTGATGCAATCTTTGCCAGGTCACACTCTATACTGTACCCAGGATCTCTGTCAGTACTGTTACCTGCCCCACCCACTATAACCACGGTGTCTTCCTCAGTGAAATCTTTGCAAAGTGATCCTAAATCCTCTGTCACCTGCTCCAGACCAGCACTAGGTTTAAAAAAATTTGTGACCTGGTATTCTGATCCTAGTTCATCCTGCAAAAGTTGGCCAACACATCTTCCATGGGAACTACCTAACAACAACACTTTCTTTCTCTTTACTGATTTCCCTACATTCTTACTTTTCAATTTGCTGCTGAAAGTTTGTTGTGCCCTGTCTACACCTGCAACTGATTGAGGCTCACCAGCTTCAAACTGAAGCAACAGGTCAAATCTATTTTCCACATTCACCATGAAGCTGTCAGACAAAGTTCTAGGCCTGTTCCTCCTGTTGCCTGTTGCCACTTCCCACCTCTCTTTATCCTTCTTCCTCCTTAACCTGTCAAGATCTCCCCTGGCTGTGTCTAACTCAGCCTGAAGGGCAGTACTGAGGATTTTCCTCTTTCATCATTTTCCTTCTTGCTGGTGCCTTTGAAAAGACTAGACATTTTCATCTTCAGGCGTCTTTCACTTGCGTTTACTTACAGTTCTTTGCAGAATTTTTGTATTTGTTGTTTAAATTACTACAGCAGTCTAACGCCCCTCAAATTTCAGTTCTTGTAGCTCTTTAGATCTTTCACCCATTAACAAAAATGTGGCTGGCTATTATTATTGATCAGAGTATTCGAGAAGTGGGTACCATGAGTGGTTGTGTGGTAGGATTGTAAATCAGAGTTTGTCAGATAGGCTGAAAAAATGAATTAATTAAAAAACATTATTTTATATACAGCATAAGCAAGTACCTTTGTAAATTATACAGAGAATGTTAGATAGGCCAATTAGTGTTTTGTGTTGAGGTCAGTGAAAATTAGGTTGTCACTAATATAATAGAAAGTATGTTGCCAGAACACCATTTGCGGATAGTTTTTGCTAATGAACCCTATGTTTCCTTGACTTGGATCAAGCTGTGTGAGACATAGAAATCGTTAGTTTTGCTAATTGGAAAAGGATTGCTGAGCAGAAGAGTGGCTTGCGTGGCGTCTCTTTCCCTCAGTATCACAGAAATGGTCGACATGGGTGAGATAGTTTAAATTGTTTTAGGTGTAATAAACCAGACATTTTGTATGGTACTGTCAAGCTGGATGTGAAAAGGTAATGACGTACAATGTTTTTGGAAATGGAGTTAAGGGATGTAACCATTTAAGTGGGATCAGCAAGTCCTCCCTACTCGTTATCTGTACCACCTTTAACCATCAACATCTCTGTGGTCTCTTGGATTCTAGCAGCAATATTTCCTTGGTTAGTTACTCATGATATCTCAAGTGTGGGAAGATATGTAAATTTCCCATCTTTAAGACCACTGGATAAACAGGTCTGGACTGTTAATGGTTAGTCATTGCCTTTATTAATTGAGTTAATTTAAAATTTCGGCAATTCGCATGGCCTATTAGAATCTGTGTCAGCAAACATTTTTTACTGAGTTACTATTGGGATATGATTTCATAGAAAAAATGGGTTGTGTCTTAGACTGCTTTGGAAACAAATTTGACTTTAAATTTCATCCAGTTAGGGACTATCAGTAATATAGCCATGGTCAACTTTCTCCAGTTAACATTACTGATTCTAGTTATTTCCAATTTGAAGTGTAACATTTGAGGGCGGATGAAGCCCAACAGTTATTAAGTGAATTCCATATGTTTTGATGGAATACTTGAGTGTAAGTATCAGGTCAGGATACCCAAAATGCATAAGTTAAGGAATATAGTTGATAAACTGTTCGTGGAGGGAGTCAGTAGACCTTCTGCCTCTCCGTATGCTTCCCAGTGTTTGTGGATTCCAAAGGCAACCATGAAGGTTTTAGGCCCATTGTGGACTAACAGGTGCTTTTGAACTTTTTTAATATTTAATTCTTTATTGAAATGACTTTGATCATTGTTTTTATTCAGTTAATTGGTTTAAATGTAATCTTTTATTTCTATTCCTCTGTTACATCATTTTAATCATTGTACAATTTTTTCATTTGTTATTATTTTTTCTATGTACCATTATTTTTTCACTAGGAATTGTTGTGAATGTGAATGTAGTTAATTTAGCTGTTATAATATTTAAATATTTGAAAATGCTGACCTGTCAGTTAAAAAACCAAAGACGAAATAATCTATGCAATTGTGTCAAAAATTATTATTTGTCATTATAAGATGTGCATTTTCTTGGGTGGCAATCATGCTACAAACATTAAAACATACTCTAAATTCCTATTGCACTATGGGCAAAATAACAACTGAAGATTTAAACAAAAGGAAGGGTTATAAGTAAAATGAAATCCAAGTAAAATGAGGAGTAGAAGTACTGAATTCAGTATTTATCTGGTGATTTTTCTGACATTTTGCCAGCCAGTCGTGTTGCACTCTCCAACTGCAGTGGTGGACTGGAGCCAAGCTTGTGGCTGCAGACTATATGTACCTTGCGCCAACATCCAAGGGCTTCTCCACGGTTATTTCTGGTGTAGTTCTCCTTTTGCAACATGCGACTACCATTCGCTGCAGCGTGGGAATCAAGGATCTGTTTACTTGAGCCTTCTTCTTTCTTGTTGAAGCTATTCTTGTGTTTGTGTATTTCTATAGCTTCTATGAACAAGCGGATGTGATAGCTCTTCTTCACAGCCAAAGCATTCATGTTGGTGGATTTTACTATGTGGTCAGCCTCACACAGCGTGTGCTCTGCCACACCCAATTTCTCCACCTGCCCCAACCTGCAATGTCACTTATGTTCTGTGATCCTGGTGTTGCTTGATCATCCAATCATTCCAACATAAACTTTTCCGCATGTGCATGCTATGCGATATATTCCTGACATTGGAAGTGGGTCCCGTTTCTCCTTAGCTGTTCTGAGACACTCTTTGAGCTTCTTTGTTAGTTTATAAATAGTCTTTATGCCGTGTTCAGTCAATCAGTTCTGTCAATCAGTCTGGGAATGTATGGCGCAAAGGCCGTACCCAACATTTCTTTTTCCAATGTGTCTCTTTTCCAAGTGTTGACTCTGTTATACTTCTAATATAACTTGTGGTGTACCCATTGCTCCTTAAAACACTTTCCAGGTGTTGCATTTCACATGTGAGGTGCTGCAGCACACATTTTTATTTTGCTTGCATTACGAGTATATTAATCATGCCTCTTTCTGGCTCTTGTGATGATTTGACAGTTTGTGTAGGTATCGGTCCGTGTGCATCGGTCTTTGATAAACGCTGTGCCCCAGGTTTTCACTGTCCCTTGTGACCAGCACATCTAAAAATGGTGGTTGCTCATCGTTTTCTACGTACATGGTTAATTTTATGTTGGTATGGAGGCTGTTCAATTGTCTCAGGAAGTCATCGAGCTGTTCCTCACCATGTCTGCACGTAACAAAGGTATCACAAAGTACCTGTACCACACCTTAGGTTTACAAAGTCGGGGTTGCCACAAGTTCTGGAAATCAGGGAATTTCAAACATGTCAGGGAAATAAAGGAAATATCAGGGAAATTTGGAAAAAACACTGGAAAAATCTTGTTTTTGTCTCAGTAAATGAAAGGGTTTTTTTGATGACATGCATTGTCGCTGGCTGGGCACAGTGGAGTACCTGTGTTGCTCCTGCTCCCTCATTCTTTCTGCTTCTCCCCTTCCTACCATTCCCCTCAGTTTGCAATCAGTGCTGCCACCACTTCTTGCACTAGTGTAGCGACTGCTGATGAGAGGTAGGGAGGTGCAACGAATGGTTTGTTTGAATGTGATTCTCAGAGATCATTGACGCAGCGGGTGGAGACAGCAGTCGTGTGTATTTGTTGTCTGAGTGATTGTGTGTTGGTATATGTGTGCTCTCATTTCCTGGCAAAAGCTGTGGCCAAAAATTTAGTTGTGAGAGTGTGATGGTCTTTTCTACATGCCTGTCTGTGGTTTAGCGATCATCTTTATGGTTACTTGCTATCTATCCTCATTAGTACTGATTCTCAGAGTAGTTTCGCAAGTTATCTGTTGCATGGATTGATCACCCCAGTCTCATTTCATCAACATGGTGTCTGTGACATGTGAATAGTTGGCCACATGAGTGGACTTCCACAACGGGCCAAAACCACAAGCCATTTCTGCGTGTATCTCATAATAGATTGGACCTGCCGATCTAAAGCCTATTGTTTCTCACTAATGCGTAAGCCCAGCCCATTCGATCTGCCTGCAGGCCAGTTCTGTCTGTGTGTGGCATAATGCAGTGGATTTTTTGTGGTTTATCCAAGGACACAGGACTGCAGTGCTCCTTGACAGGCCAGAAGCCATAGGTGATGGATCTCAGGAATTGCGACTGTCTCACCACAAGTACATTGTACAGTGCAGCATTTTATAGACATTTTATTTATTCTAGTACATTTTGGCACTTCAAAAATAATTTATCTATTAGAAGATATGGACGATAAGAAGAAGAAAACTGTGGCAGTCGCTGGCGGGTTATACACTATGTACTAATATATTTCTCGGAAGAAAAATCACACAATACCTGTAAAGTAATAGACACAACATAGTGGGTAATAACTGTCAATAACAAACATAGCAGAATGAACATTTTATTGGTGGTCACCTATAGTGTTGGTTTACACAACTCTTCTGTGCATTATACACTTCTTTCAAGAGGCGTATTTTTTTCTGAGATTATTTCTTAAATTGGTGAAGAGATTTTAAATCTGTCTTGCAACTCCAAGGAAACGTGTATTTTTGTCACCAAATGCATTTCATTTTATTGAAATAAAATAACATCAGCGGTCTTAATGAAACACATGTACTATTTGACTTTCTTTCTCCATCTAAGAACAGTTCAATTACAAAAGATGTTGACGTTAGTACTCAAGAGAAATACAGAAGTTCTTATATTTTTTTGTCAACTTATGTATTTACTTACCCCTGAGAACACAAAATTTGTCAGGGAAAAATGCTAAAGCTTGCCTGTAAACCAGGAAAATATCAGGGAATCTCACTTGGGAAAAATTGTGGCAACCCTGAAGGTGCCAAGTACAGCTCCTGTGCTTTGAAATGTTCCATAAAGAAGTTGGTCACCACTGGACTAAGAGGCTACCCATGGTGATGCCTTGCCTTCCAGGTGCTTATAGACGTTGCCATTCTTCATGAAATAGCTCATGGTGAGACATTTATTTATATGTCAGTCTTCCCCAAGTACGACTGGAGCAGAGAGGCCAGGTGTTTTGCCAATTTATATGTTGGTGAGTGAGGAGCAGTAACAATCAGTCTTCTTGGAATGTTACTCTTATGTGTCTTTGGTAATCCATACAGCTGAGGTGGTAGGGCTTGCATGTTGTGCAAATTCCTCTGTATGTCTGCCGGCAGAGAAGATGCTATGCTTTGATTAACTGATTTGTATTCCGTGTGATGGATTTGCACTTAGTTTTTGGTGTTTGATACATCGTCGGATCTGAAAGGTCCCAGATCTTCTGCTCTGAACCTTCAGTCTTCATTATAATGATTGCATTTCACTAATCGGCAGGCTGTGCCAATATGCTCTTGTTGGCATTAATACTTTTGATAGCTTGTACCTCTTCTTTCCGCAGGTTGCAAGCTAGTTTGCTCCTGTGAGTGTTGTCTTGATGCATTCTGCTACTTAGTTGATAGAAAATGTCCAAAAGTTCCTCATCCATTCTTGCCAAGTATCTCTGTGATGTATGAATTCGTTCATGAAGAAAAGCTTGTTCCATTCTGCCATAGATATGATGTGCTTGGGCAATGGTGAATTGGCACTTACATTTCAAGAACTTCTGTGTAGCACCTTTATCCTTGCACTACAACAGAAAGGCAAGAGAGGACATCAGTCACACTTTCTTCTTCTGTCACTGGTCAAGGCATCATTACAATCTGCAAATCTCCTCCCTGTAGAGGTGTAACACAAAACAGTTAAGGCTTTTGTGCCCACTTGTTAACAAATTGCCATTGGCTTCTGTCTCAGTTTTGTCGACCGAAATATCTCTGATGGTTTTTCTGCTGTTTCACCAGCACAAGTGGCTTGAATTGTCAAAGCTTCTCCTTCCATTGCTGGTGGTGGACTAAAGCTGAGCTCGCAGCCACAGGCTCTATGTACCTGGCGCAGCAGCATCCAAGAGCTTCTCTGCAGTAATTTCCAGTGCGGTTCTCCTCTCGCTACCTGCAACGGTTGTTCACTGCAGCACGGAAATTCAGGATCTGTTTACCTTTAGGCTTTCTTCTTTCTTGATGAAGCTGTTCTCATGTTTGTGTATTTCTGTAGCTTCTCTGAACAAGCGGGTGTGATAGCTCTTCTCTACAGCCACAACTTCTGTGGCGGTGAATTTTACTGTGTGGCCGGACTCACACAACGTGTATTCTGTGAAGTCCGACTTCTCCACCTGCCCCACCCTGCAATTTTGCATATGTTCTGTGATCATCATGGCATTCCAACATACACTTTTCTGCATGTGCATGCAATACGATATATTCCTGACATTGCAAGAAGGTCCCTTTTCTCCTTTGCTGATCTGAGACATTCTTTGATCTTCTTTGTCAGTTTGTAAATAGTCTTTATGCCGTGTTTGTGCAGTACACAGCCAGTTCTGTCAATCACTGTGGGAATGTATGGTGCAAAGGCCGTACCTGACATTTCTTTTCCCAATGTGTTACTTTGCCGAGTGTTTGACTCTGTTATACTTCTAATATAACTTGTGGACTGCCCGTTGCTCCTCAGAACACTTTCCAGGTGTTGCATTTCGCATCTGAGGTGCTGCAGCTCACATATTCATCTTGCTTATGTTACGAGCATATTAATAATACCTCTTTTGTGGCTCCTGTGGTGATTTGATAGTATCGTTTCGTGTCTGTTGGTTTTTCATACACACTAAGTCCCATGTTTTCACCGTCCCTTGTGAGCTGCACACCTAGAAATGGTAGCTGTTTGTCCTTTTCTACTTGCATGGTAAATTTTATATTGGCATGGAGGCTGTTCAGGTGTCTCAGGAAATTGCTGCACTGTTCCTCACCATGGCTCCACGTAACGAAGGTATCATCAATGTACTGTGGCACACCTTAGATTCATCAGGTACCAAGTCCAGTCAATGCCTGTGCTTCAAAATGTTCCATGAAGAAGTTGGTCACCAATGGACTAAGAGGTCTCACCAATGGACTAAGAGGTCTACCAATGGTGACACTTTCAGCTGTTTGTAGAAGTTGCCATTTTTCGTGAAATAGCTTGTGATGAGACATGCATGAAGGAGCTTGTTGTCTTGAGGGAAAATGGAACTGATGTGCTCCAGAGAGTCACTGAGTGGCACTTTCATAAACAAAGTAACTACATCAGAACTGACTAGGCTGTTGTTTGGTGCAAGTTTTAGTTTCTTCAGCCTCTCAATGAAATGTCCTGAGTCCTGTATGTATGTGTCAGTTATCCTCATGTGTGCCTGTAGCAGAGAGGCAAAGTGTTTCACTAGTTTATATGTTGGTGAGCCAGGGGTGCTAACAGTTTGTCTTTGTGGAATTTTATTCTTATATATATTTGGTAATCCATACAGCCAAGGTGGTAGGGCTTCTGTGTTGTGCAGGTTCCTCTGTATGTCAGCCAGCAGAGAAGATGCCTTGATTAACTGATATGTATTCCCTGTGATACACTGCGTCAGATCTGTGTTTTGTTTTGGTATGTTCTCAGATATAATAGGTCCCAGATCTTCTGCTCATAATCTTCGGTCTTCATTATGACAGTTTCATTTTCCTTATTGGCAGTCTGTACCAATATACTCTTGTTTGCATTAAGATTCTTGATAGCTTGTACCTCTTCTTTCTTCAGGTTGCAAGCTGGTGGTTTTGCTCAGTGCAGTATCCTGGCTGTTTCAGTGTGTTATTTCCTGTGCTCCTTCACAAGGAAGGGTCCAAATGCCCGCTTCGGTCTTAGCAGTGATGTGCTCTAGAGGTGTAGTTCTTGGGATGATAATGAAATTCCCTCCTGTTTGAAGTACAGACTCTTCCTCTTCAGTCAGTTTTCATTCAGTGAGGTTGACCACTATGCATGACATGTCAAGAATCATATTGTCAGTCTGCTTCTGGTACCTTTCAATCTTTTTCTTCTGTCACTCAGTGCAGCGCTGGTGTTCGTTCTGCATGTTGCTGTGAGTGATGCTGCCCATCCTGTTCCAGTTGTCTTGATGCATTCTGCTACTTAGTTGATAGAAAATGTCCAAAAGTTGCCAGCTGGAGTGGCCGAGCGGTTCTAGGCGTTACAGTCTGGAACTGCGAGACCACTGCGGTCACAGGTTCGAATCATGCCTCGGGCATGGATGTGTGTGATGCCCCTAGGTTAGTTAGGTTTAAATAGTTCTAAGTTCTAGGGGACTGATGACCTGAGAAGTTGAGTCCCATAGTGTTCAGAGCCATTTGTCCGAAAGTTCCTCATCTGTTCTTGCCAAGTATCTCCATGTTGTATGAATTTGCTCATGAAGAAAAGCTTGTTCCATTCTGTCGTAGATATGAAATTCATGTTCAGTGAATAATTTGGAGTAATATTTCTTACAGCTGCTAATCATCAATTTGTACATAAGTATTATAAGCTGAGACAATGATAAAAATGGTCTTGTTTTCTTGTGGGAGTGTCATTCTCACTGAGCAAGAAGTAGTGTTGTGAGCTTAAAAGGAGGCATACATAAGACTGCAATATAAGAAAGTAGGCTGTGACATATCATGTTTTTTTTTTTGGGCATGGAGTGTGCAGTGTGCATGGATAGTGGATATGGTTATAGTGACTACTCACAATAAGCAGGAAATCGGTTTATTACAGCTGCTGATCGTCAGATCGTACATAAGTCTCAGAAGCTGAGAAGGGGTATACAATGATAAAAATGATCTGATTCCTTGTGGTAGTGTCATTATCTCTGAGTGGGAATTAAGAAATGTTGCAAACTTAAAAGGAGACATACATAAGACTACAATATCAGGAAATAGTGTCATATGGAGGTGTGGATCAGGCAAGGAGCGTGCACAGATAGTGTAAATGCTTAAGGTGATCATTCATGATAAGTAGGAAATCTGGGTTTGAGACCTGGTCCACCACAAATGATCAAATGTCACAACTGGGTAATACTTGTATACCCATTGCAGCTGACGTCATGAATTTCATATTCAGTGAGTAATTTGGAATAAGAAAAAGTGTGAGCATCTAGAAGGGGAGTAGGAAACAAAACAAAACTTCATTGGTTCAGAGAGTATGTGATGTTATTGTAGCGATTAGAATACTGTGTCACATTGATGGAGGACTTGGCAGATAAAGCCCACTATCGGTGTGATGTTTGTACCCCCTCTGGCCTGGACGCATGCACTGATTCAGTTGGAAAAGATGTCATAAAACAGCTGTATCCTGTCATGAGACAAGCTCACCAGCAACTGTTGCACCTTGTCTTAGATATTCTCTAGTGTGATGCTGCCAACTGGGATGGAATTGATGTCCGCCGCAATGGTCCCACCACCCATGCTCTTTTGGGTACAGATCTGGAGATATAGCTGGCCATGGGAGTACCTCAACATCAAGCATGCAGTTCATAGAAATATGTGTCATGTGTGGATGAGCGTTCTGATGTTGAAAAATGACTCCATGGTACTGTCATATGAGGGGTAACACTTGAAGATGCAGAATATCCATGATGTACTGTTGTGCCATCAGACTTCCCTCAGTCACTACCAACCATGATCAGAAGTCATACCAGGTGCCTCCCCTTATCCTGGCACAAGAGTAAAACCGGTGTGCCTCTCCAAAGCATTGGAAGAACTGGATCCCTCTTCAGGTTGCTGCCATACTGGCAAATGATGGTCATCCGAGGTGACATGGAACTGTGATTCCTTGCTGAACATAATGCATTGCCGTTTATCAGCAGCCTATTCTTCTCGGTCATGGCACTATGCCAAATGCAGCTGTTTGTGTTGTGGTATTTATGGCAGCCTAGGTGTGAGATAGTAATTCCCTAGTCCAACTGCTACGAATAACTGACCAATGTGGTGCAGGGTGGCACAGTGTGGTGTCGGGAGTCCAATACTTGTTCTCAGATGTTGGGCTAAATGTAAAGGGGTTACAATGTGCCTAGTGCACAGTATGGTGATCCTCCCTGGTGGTGGTCAACTGGATCCTTGACAATGAGTACACTTGCCCTGACGTTCCAGTACATTTCAGTATTGGGCCACTGTCATGTCTGAATACCCTACAATACTGGATATTGTACAGTTCGATCTACCAGTTGAATGGAGACTCGCGATAAGCTCCCTTTCAAACTATATCGGATGCTGATAACACTCTCTCATGTGAGTATGTAGCATATCCTTGTGCTATACAGTGATCACTCAACACCCTACACTGTTCACACTCCTTATGTACCCTGCTGGGTCGGGTAACAATGCTAAATATGCACAACTCTGATGCATTCTAGTGGCTGTTCTACCTTTGACAGAGTGTTGTAACTCTAAGCACTCACATGCCTGCCAGTGGTGTGTCTCTTTATGAAGTTACATTGACATCTGAGCTGGAAAGGGGAGAGGTACCTGATTTGACCTCTGTCTAGTCACCTGACGTGTTCCTTTTACAAGTTACAAACTGCTATTCTAGTTATGTAACTATTCCAGACAGGTTGGTTTTGATCAGGTGCTACAACAGTTTATGCAACAACTGCATCTCCAACAGTGATGGAAAGAAGGGAGAAAGAGAAAAGATTAAGGCTGAACATCCTATTAACAACACGGTGATTGGAGGTGGAAACGAAAGCTTTTGTAGAGAAGGGATGGGGCAGAATATAACCGAAGTCCTTTTCAAAAGAACAAATACGACATTTGCCTTAAACGACTCAGGGAAGCCATGGAAGGGTGGCTGGACAGTAATTGGAATCAATGTCCTTCTGAGTGTGATTCCAGTGTCCTTCCACTATACCACCTCACTTAGTTCCAAAGATGATGAGTCATAGTCCAAACAGGATATATTGCAACATGCAGCCTAAAAACATGTACTTTCTTAGTTGTAATTAGTCATTTAAAAGTACAGTGTATATTATTTCTGAATTGCTGCTGCATAGGCTGAGTTTCTGCAATTTATGCCATTTGAATGGTTCGTTGCCAAGAAGTACAATTCTTTTCATGTAAATCTCTGAGGAATCTAATGCTTAAGAAAAATGTGTGAAATCTTATGGGACTTAACTGCTCAGGTCATCAGTCCCTAAGCTTACACACTACTTAACCTAAATTATCCTAAGGACAAACACACACACCCATGCCTGAGGGAGGACTCGAACCTCCGCCGGGACCATCCGCCCAGTCTATGACTGTAGCGCCTTAGACCGCTCGACTAATCCCGTGCGGCTAATGCTTGAGAATAACTTTACTCCACAACCCAGTAGTGCTAATTTTTTTTGTAGAGTAGCATAAATTTCCAAATGACCACTTTTAATTGAGTAAGCAACCTTCTCTCCGATGACTGTAGTCTTATCAAATTTTTGGTTGGTAGGTTAATGTAGGGACAACATTAGAATATATTAGTGATAAACTGTCTAGAAAAATGTGCTCACCTTCCTAATAAATTGTGCACATCTGTGTTAGAACATCTTATTTTGCATTTTTTTCAAAGCATTATGTCACATGGTATTATCTTGTAGCGCAACTCTAATTATATTCATGACATTTTTTGCTGCATAAGAAGGCCACTAAGGTAATTACTGAATCTACACTCCGTACCCAGAGCAAAAATTTATGACTGCAATAGCGCTCACACCCACCCACCCACACACACACACACACACAACACACACACACACACACACACACACACACACACACACACACACACACACACTCATATACGATGTTATATGAAAAAGAACTTACTAGAGTTTAAAGCCAAGGAAATTACAGAACAATAAACATGTGTGTGCACCATATTGTAGATTATGAAGATCCATTAACAGTTAGTAACTCACAGGACTTATACTATTTAACACTAGAAGGACCATACCTGTCATTCTGATGGGTGCTGTGCTTTAGTAGATTTATTTCTTGTTCATGGTTTATTCTACAGTTTCCATATTCTGTGATGTTTGTTAATATATGTGAAGTTGAGAATATGTATGTATGTCCAGGAACTCCTCCCAGGCCCTTGGACCAAAGTGGAGCAATTTTTGCACACAAAACTCCTTGCCCTGAGAGATCTGATATAGGGTGGGGGGTTATATGCTCTAACTCTAGTATTTACAGAGATACAGTCCTATCACATTTTTTTTAAGCACCTGCAATATAGGCTGTCCTTCATGACAGGTGCATTGTGTGGGAATAGCATTGAGCTGCTCTGCAGTGCAGGCTACACGTCAGGCTCCATATGGATAATCAGACAGATGACTCGCCATTCGTGGCTGTATTACATCCCCAGGAATATGTCATTTCCAAGGTTATGATCATCAGTACATCACAGCAAGCATGTTACGTGTGTTGCAATTACACACTCGTAGTCTGCCCCACGTTGTGAGGCCACCAGACATATGCCATGCTCTTACACAGGTGTTTACCACTGTATTCATCCAATGTGAAATACCAACATTTGTGTGCTGCCATTATACTTACATACAACTGCTACATTCATTACACATCTGGCAATGACAACATAGTACACTGTGCGACCTGGCTGAATGACATTGATAGTCCCAAAACAAGACCTGAACACCCTTCACAGCTCCTCTACTGCAACACAGATGGTGTACATGGGTAAGAGTGTCCCAGTACCAAATGCAAAGAATGTTACATGTGCAGGAATGTTCTGAAGGCATGCAACGACATCATGCACAGATGCAACTGCCGCAAAAACCTGAGTCTTCGAGTATTCTGACGACTGTGCTGCAAGGCTTTAACATCTAAGACACCACACCTCCCACTCACGAGCACGTGAGACTCCACTACAATGTGAGAGACGCCTCAAAAATATACAACATTATCAGGCAGAGGCACATCCACACCTCTCCATGCTGACCTATCATTACATAGCTCGTAAGACATGATCAGAAATACAGACTGTTAGTGTTGGTGAAACTTTGGCATTATGTTTACACTGCTGTGCAGGTACATGGGTAAGAGTGTCCCAGTACCAAATGCAAAGAATGTTACATGTGCAGGAATGTTCTGAAGACATGCAACGACATCATGCACAGATGCAACTGCCGCAAAAACCTGAGTCTTTGAGTATTCTGACGACTGTGCTGCAAGGCTTTAACATCTAAGACACCACACCTCCCACTCACGAGCACGTGAGACTCCACTACAATGTGAGAGACGCCTCAAAAATATACAACATTATCAGGCAGAGGCACATCCACACCTCTCCATGCTGACCTATCATTACATAGCTCGTAAGACATGATCAGAAATACAGACTGTTAGTGTTGGTGAAACTTTGGCATTATGTTTACACTGCTGTGCAGGTACATGGGTAAGAGTGTCCCAGTACCAAATGCAAAGAATGTTACATGTGCAGGAATGTTCTGAAGACATGCAACGACATCATGCACAGATGCAACTGCCGCAAAAACCTGAGTCTTTGAGTATTCTGACGACTGTGCTGCAAGGCTTTAACATCTAAGACACCACACCTCCCACTCACGAGCACGTGAGACTCCACTACAATGTGAGAGACGCCTCAAAAATATACAACATTATCAGGCAGAGGCACATCCACACCTCTCCATGCTGACCTATCATTACATAGCTCGTAAGACATGATCAGAAATACAGACTGTTAGTGTTGGTGAAACTTTGGCACTATGTTTACACTGCTGTGCAGAACAGTTTGCTGCCGAACAACCTGGCATATGTTATAGGAATGTCCAGGTTAAAGTTCAACATCCCGATCCACCACCAGCCAAAATACATACATTGACACAAGGAGACATGCTGCAGTTGAGACATTATTATAGCACATAAAAAATATAATACAGCGTTCCAAATGATGTCGTTCAGTACAATAGCACCATGTGCGCACCACAACAGTGGGACGACTTCCAGGATCCAGGGGCAAGCATGTCACTGGGTAGAGTTAGTTTTGCCACCTGAAGGCAATGCATCCAAGTACCTACAATTGTATTTCCTAGGTAACGAGGTCCTCGAGGCAGACAGACTGTGTGAAAGAATTACTTACACAATCCGGTAAGTGATCATCAGGGGAGCATGATTGCCACTTCAGTCCACCCCAGTTGCCTGAAATTGCAGTAGTCATATTCACAGATGGCACTAATGTCCAGAACATCATTCTACACCTACGCAGTTCAAAAGGTTATGCATGTATCCAAATTGCACCGATTATATGAAAGTGTACAGTAGCCCCTCATCTTTCCCCACAGAGATGATGGCTACCTTTCTGGCCTCCTGCCTACTGATCCATTGTCCAGTGAGACCAGGCCAAAGAAGGTGTCTGCAATGGAATTCGATGTGTGCCACCAAACGCTTTACAATTATGTCTCCAAGAACCTTTTAAACTGCCACCAATTATTGCAACAATTCCTAGTGGATATGTATGCAAAAATTGGTACTGAATGCCTCCAATGCATATGCCTAAGTCAATGACATTTGTGTTGAGCACTACATCTTCAGAAAGCACTTGAAAAAGACGGAAGTGCCGATTATGTTGGTGCAACAGTAATTCTGTCGGCTATGTTCAGTGGTAGACCCTACCAGATATGTGAAAATACACAAGAGGCCTTGACATACATCAAGAAATATGGCCCCCACAAACATATTTATCACACTTACGTGCAACACCGAGTCGCTCAAGGTCATACAGTTGCTTGGATGCAGCCATGCTTCAATGATTGCAATGACGTTAAGGTATGGGTATTCCATTGGAAGTAACTGAAACTGAACTGAAAAAAGGATAGATTTATAACAATGAAAACAATCAATTTTTGACAGTATACTGTAACTGGATAAATAAATAAAAAAAAATCTGCTCACCAAGTGGTGGCAGAACACACACACATTAAACAACGTTATAATTAGGCAAGCTTTCGGAACCAGTGGCTCCTTTTCAGGCAGAAGGATTGAAGGGGTAGAAGAGGAGTGAAGGAAAAGGACTGGAGAGGTCTAGGAAAAGGGGTAGATTTCAGAAAAGTTACCCGGAACCGCATGTCAGGAGAGACTTACTAGATGGGATGAGAAGGGAAGACTCATTGTTGGGGACTGCACCAGACGAGATTTGAAAACCTGAGTGAGAAGCTAAGTGCACTGACCTGTGAAATGGCACATGTTATATATCAGCTGTTATGTAAACACTATTTGGCCTTTTACATCTGTGTGACTACCACCAAATTATCAATTAGATAGAATGGGCATAGGCAGAGGGTGTATGCTGGCAACACACAATACCCTGTTGCAGAGTATGCTCCACTACAAGACAATCATGATCATGGTGCCTGTTTTTGAGTTCAATGCATGACACAATTATATCAACAAATCACACCATAAAAACCTTTCAGAGTTAGAGGCATACTACAGTAACACCAAGTACAGCATTGATGTCATCAACCGAAAGGCTCGACTTTAAACAGTGAAGTATGGACGTTGCAGATGGCTCATTGTGTTTTTCTTCTTCTTCTTTAGTTCTTTCTTTCTGTTTCCTTCAATGTATTGGACTTGGCAGCTATTAATGGCTGGGTACTCTATAAGAAAGTAGCCAGTGAAAAGATAAAGAGACATTATTTGTATAGAAATTGACTGTAGAGTTGGCTGTGGCATATAGGGCAACAAGGTAACAGAATACATTTCCTAATATAGTGCTGCACTGTAACACCACTTGCAAGAATTGGCAAATTGGAGGGTGTAGAGGGAAGAACAGGAGCAAGCATTTATGTACACAGTGCAGTAAGTATTTTTGTGGATCATGTATAGGCAACACAGAATGCACACATATTAGGTGTTGCCATGCAACAGGTGGCTTTGAGTGAGACAAATCAAGATTATAAATCTTTTCTCTTCTATGTAGTGTGCTCTCCAAAATTTTATGTTAAAACACATTTTTTTGCTAAGAGGATTTATCCATTTCACGTTATGTGATAATATATATTTGGATTTATTATTGGGCATAATATGTTCATTGTACCATGTAATTCTTCAGAAAAAAGTAAAGCTCTACCCTGATAAGATGTATAAATAGTATGAAATGAATTGCTGTGTATGCAAATTTGTTTACTATTTTAAAAAAAGTCAGATAAAATTGCACCCATCAAAATGATGACATGGTTCTTCTAAGTAGCCCATAATGCCCAGTCCTTATAGTGTTAATTAGCTCCCACTAGCTGTACATGATCTTCCAGAACTTGAATTTGAACAAACACCATATAACTGGTTAGCTGCTCCTCCATTCTGTGAGATAAAATGATGCATTAATCATAGTAATAGTATTGTAATTTTAGTAATTAACCCATTGTATTTTGTATATGTTAACTAACTTACACTTTTAAGTTGCATTTTATTGTAATGTAGCTGGTATTCTATGTGTTTGAATCTGTCTATTGTTGTAATGGCTTAATGACAATAAATTATTTTTGCTAGTGTGGTGTAACATGAGTTTCTGCAGAATAACATGTTCCAGTTTTATTTCCTTAGTCCAATGAAAGATGTTCTCAGAATCTGAAAACTTTGATATTGTTGTTGCAAGTGGAACATCCCACTGTGTGCACCATTGTCTGATGTATGTGCAGGTAGATGCAAAAGGAAGTCACCTTGGCATATCGGCAAGGCACGATGGTGAATGTGGATCTCCATTAGCTGTGCAGGCCTGCTTGGGCTTTGGCATCACAGCTTGTAGTATCTTGGAAGTCAAGAAGAAAAGGGTCACTGACAAGAATGTAAACAATAGGACAACTGAAAAATAGGAGTATTGTCATTCGATCTCTATTGTTGAAGTATTAACACAAACATCGTACAATCTATTGTGACCTATAAGGTATGAGTAATTTGCATCACCCGTCATTGTAAAAGTAAATGTACAGTAGAAATTTTACTGTTACAATACAGAAGAGTTATCACAAACTTGACTACATAATTTCAGTAGCTTAAATAAATCAGAGCTCTCTTTCAACACCTGCCACAACTGCAGAAGCTGCAGAAGGAGAGGACGTCCCACCGCAACTGAAGCAATAAACTTCAAGAATGGCGACTGCAAATTGTTCGTAAGGTAAATTTGGCATGCATGTGCAACTGGATGACAGATGGTACATGAAGTGCTACCTGACAACCCTTGCAACATCCCATTTCGGCACCCTAGTGCAGGATGTGAATTAGTGGTGCAAAAAGAAGAGGGCATTCATGATTTTTCAAAAATTTTGACAAGAATAATAAGAGGAGGTACAATGTTGGTCAGAGCAATCTAAGTCTATAACCGAGAAGATCTAACTGGGCATAAGCAGTAGTGATGCCAAACTTGTTATGAGTATCTAAAAGAAATAAGTGTAATGTGGCTACAACCAAAGGACTGTTAACTGATTTCAAGAATCAATAAACGAATGGTAGTTGACTATAGCAATGAAATAAACAGTGAAAGATATTTGCATAAGCAATATACGGTGTGTGTGTGTGTGTGTGTGTGTGTGTGTGTGTGTGTGTGTGTGTGTGTGTGTGTGTGTGTGTGTGTGTGTGTGAAGTAGAGTCTCATTAATGACACAGGAGAATTTCCCATGGGGATTCCGAGACTACAGTTGCAGCTGCAACCAGCTACTGCCCTGCAGTAGCTGGTCAGCTGGCTACATAATGGCTCATCTCTTCGTCACCTAACCTACACGGAATGCATTGACAGTGCAGTCCAGCTTGTTGTGTGCCCAGTTAAGTGAGCTGTAAATAGCACCAACCATGTTGTGTTTTTTTTTTTTTAGTAATTCATTCTGTGGAGAGATGGAGAATTACATTTCACCAATTTTGTGTGCTGGTGTCAAAACAGAGTGACCTTATTTAAGTGATGTGATGTGAAGGGAAGGTTGTTGTTGTTGTGGTCTTCAGTCCTGAGACTGGTTTGATGCAGCTCTCCATGCTACTCTATCCTGTGCAAGCTTCTTCATCTCCCAGTACCTACTGCAACCTACATCCTTCTGAATCTGCTTAGTGTATTCATCTCTTGGTCTTGTTGTCTATATTATAGGTCAGTTACTACTGACGAGATGGAAGAACTAATGGCTCTCATGAAGGATCTGACAGAGAAATGAAAGAAATTAGAAAAGTTGTTGAATAGTATTTTAGATTCAAAAAGATAAGGTGAGGAATTGAAAGCACAAGGGGAAGAGGTATCTATAAAAGTAGATGAAATTTCTATGTGGAAACAATAATATTAAATTTGCTTAAGAAGTTACAGACTGAAATAAATAAACTGTGTAACCCGGTAGAAAATGAAGTGAATGAACAGTTTAAAGAGATGCATGATGAACCTAAGATATTAATTAATCAATTCTCAGCTTCACAAGGTCAGGCAGAGACATTAGATCAAAGTAAAAAAATTGGTGAAGTAACCGGTGCTCCAAACACTTTGACTAGTTTGGAGAAGTTAGTTAAACAAAAGGTGGAAAAGAAAGTAGAATCCACTAGTGCTACAACTAACTCTCTGGGCGATACTGTAGAAAACCAGAAGGAATTTCAAAAGTTGTGGGAAGAAGTACAATGAGATTCGAAATACCTGAACAATTTTAAGACATTATGTCAGTTCAGTGAGCCTACGAGAAATAATTTACTTGTTCAAGCATGTTTACTGAAGTAAACTCAGTTTTGAACAATATTTAAGATATAATGAATACAACGATGACTATTTGAGCCTTGAAAGCACTGTAACTGGAGGCACTGTAAGTACATGTAGTGACACTAAGATGTGTTTATGTGTTAGGGCTTTCGGCAGTAAGTATGTATGTCTTGCAGATTACCTGAGGGAAGCCCTATGTTAGAATTATGTAGTATGTAAGCTGTTGTGTCAAGATACATCTGTGGAAGGAAGCAAGTTTGATGGTAGTGGAATGTGCATCATATCATACTTGCTACATTTGATAGAGGTGAGGGATTTGGTAGTAAAAAGAATATTGTTTATCAGAGAGGCAGATGGAAGAGATTTATGATGCATCTTCTCTCCTGACCTAGGAGGGGCTGTGAGGTGTAGGGTAGAGGGCATCTGGAAGCAGTAGTGATACGATGTCTCCTGTGGCCTGGTGCAAAACAATACTAACTTTATTTATTTACTAAAAATGGATAATTATACCTATATCTACAGCTATACTCTGCAAGCCACCTTTAATTTATGGAAAAGGGTATTTTGTGTACCACGGTCACTTTCCCTCTTTGCTGTTTCAGTCATGGATAGTTCGCGGGAAGAATGATTGCTGCTAAGCCTCTGTGTGAGCTGAGATCTCTAATTTTATCTCCATGGTCGTTTGTGAGGTATATGTTGGAGGAAGCAATACATTTGTTGACCCTTCTGGGAATATATGCTTTAACAATAAACAAAAAAGTGATGCAGAAAGCCTTTCTTGTAACATCTGATACTGGAGTTGGTTGATCATCTGATGATCCACTGTTAAAGTTGCTTCAGTGGCCACCTTCAATACAGATTATAGCTGAAGAATTACAAAATATGCCAAAGAAAAATTTTCAAAAATAAGTGGAAAATAGGCTATGGAACAACAATAGAAAAGCAATTACACCTGCATTCCAGGCTGATGACTGAGTATTAGTTAAGGATTTCCCTTCTTGTTCTAACTTGCAGAAGGAAACAAGCAAATTTTTCCTACGTTATAGGGGGCCCTTCAAGGTGTTGGGTCTTCCTCATCCAAATGTAATATACTTAGTCGATCTATAGGCTGGTCAAGAAAAGAGGTTAAACAATATTGATGTGTTAGAAAAAAACTAATCCCCAGGAGAATCTGTGACCTCTGCAGATTCGGTGGATTGACAGCTGTTGTGTGTCAGAGTTAACTGTTTCAATATTTCACATTTCGTTTTCTCTGAAGCAGTTTCTTCTACTCTCTGTATACTTTGATCTTTAACTTGAATACATCTTTCTCTGTCAGGGTGTATACATGGATGAGGAAAAAAAAATTCCCTGATTTTTCCCGGATTTCCCGGTTAAAATACTTTCTCCCAGATGAAAATACACTTTTTCCGTGTTAAGTAACAGTATACTTTTCCTCGAAACTGTAAAACTTATCAATATTTTCAATGGTTGTGGTTTCATACACTCGCATAGAATTTCCTGGCACTTTAGAAAACGAAACTCAGGGGGGAAAACACGTTTTGGAAAGACGTCTGATGTGCAGAAACATGTACACTGTGTAATTTCATATTACGAAAGTATAAATTCAACTTCCACCAAACACCGCATGTTACTTTCTGAAGGATTGAAGTCGAGATTGTGATGTGCTTTTGTAAGCCAGTCCGCCCCAATAGCTGAGTGGTCAGTGGGGCGGTCTGTCATGCCAAGGGGCCTGGGTTCGATTCCTGGCTGGGTTGGAGATTTTCTACACTCAGGGACTAGGTGTTGTGTTGTCTTCATTATCATCTCATCATCATCAGTGGAAGGCAACTGGAAAACACCACTGGAGTCACTTCCCTAGATGCTCACGCGGTGGACCTCTCTGACAAGGCTTCCCCCATGACCAGACCTGCCGTAAGGCAGAACACAACGTTTAAGTTTTTGTAAGCCAGTCGTACCTCATGTCAAGCGATCTCGCCAGCCGATGACAGCGGATATTCAGAGCATAGGACACATGATGTACTCGGCAACATCACTGTATATCGAACACACAAAAAGGAAAATGAATGGTTTAAATTAATATACATAGTGTTGCTACAAGAAAAGAAAAGCTTTCACGTATAATATTGGTCTCTAAGATTAATAAGCTGCAAGCGAAGCTAAGCTTTCACACATAATTTCGAACTTTTTTGCACCTTTTACACTTTAGCATACATCACACAAATGAGCCAGTAAAATTTTTAACGACATACATGTCTGATCTTCTGGGCTCGAAAATATTCTAAATGGTCGTCCTCAAAGATTTGATTTTTGAATGAGAGTCAAACGCTCTGTGATTTAAGAAATTCACCGGACTTTCGTGCACAGAGTTCATCTTGTGTAAAAGGAAATTTACTTTGAAAGTAACGCTTTTCAAACAACCATTCGGAATATTTTCCCATGACCTGTTAGAAATAGATTCGTTTCAGCAGTTGACAGAGAGCGCCAGATGAAAGGCGTCGCTGCGCTTCCGCAGCTACGATGATGCAGGAAGCCTGTACGTTCTTATATTATGTCATAAAAAAAAAAAACAAGACATTAGAGGATACTCCAAGAGCATGGGAATTTTGTGAACCATACTAAAATGCATACTTAGGTGTAAAGTGCACATTCGTATGTCCAGATTCAGATGAAAATTTTATTGGAGGACCAGTACCGTATTGTCTCATGTTTGGTTCTTTATTATGGCATCCCCCCCCCCCCCCCCCCTCATGAACCATGGACCTTGCCATTGGTGGGGAGGCTTGTGTGCCTCAACGATACAGATAGCTGTACCGTAGGTGCAACCACAACGAAGGAGTATCTGTTGAGAGGCCAGACAAACGTGAGATTCCTGAAGAGGGGCAGCAGCCTTTTGATTAGTTGCAGGGGCAACAGTCTGGATGATTGACTGATCTGGCCTTGTAACACTAACCAAAATGGCCTTGCTGTTCTGGTACTGTGAACGGCTGAAAGCAAGGGGAAACTACAGCCGTAATTTTTCCCGAGGACATGCTTTACTGTATGGTTAAATGATGATGGCGTCCTCTTGGCTAAAATATTCCGCAGGTAAAATAGTCCCCCATTTGGATCTCCGGGCGGGTACTACTCAAGAGGACGTCGTTATCAGGAGAAAGAAAACTGGCGTTCTATGGATCGGAGCATGGAATGTCAGATCCCGTAATCGGGCAGGTAGATTAGAAAATTTAAAAAGGGAAATGGATAGGTTAAAGTTAGATATAGTAGGAATTAGTGAAGTTTGGTGGCAGGAGGAACAAGACTTTTGGTCAGGTGAATACAGGGTCATAAATACAAAATCAAATAGGGGTAATGCAGGAGTCGGTTTAATAATGGGGGGGGGGGGGGGGGGGGGGGGGGGGGGGGAGGTAAGCTACTGCAAACAGCATAGTGAACGCATTATTGTGGCCAAGATAGACACGAAGCCCATGCCTACTACAGTAGTACAAGTTTATACGCCAACTAGCTCTGCAGATGACTAAGAAATTGATGCAATGTGTGATGAGATAAAAGAAATTATTCAGGTAGTGAAGGGAGACGAAAATTTAATAGTCATGGGTGACTGGAATTCAAGAGTAGGAAAAGGGAGAGGAGGAAACATAGTAGGTGAATATGGATTGAGGCTAAGAAATGAAAGATGAAGGCGCCTGGTAGAATTTTGCGCAGAGCATAACTTAATCATAGCTAACACTTGGTTTAAGAATCATGAAAGAAGGTTGTATACATGGAAGATCCCTGGAGATACTAAAAGGTATCAGATAGATTATATAATGGTAAGACAGAGATTTAGGAACCAGGTTTTAAATTGTAAGACATTTCCAGGGGCAGATGTGGACTCTGACCACAATCTATTGGTTATGAAGTGTAGATTAAAACTGAAGAAACTGCAAAAAGGTGGGGAGGAGATGGGATCTGGATAAACTGAAAGAACCAGAGGTTGTACAGAGTTTCAGGGAGAGCATAAGGGAACAATTGACAGGAATGGGGGAAAGAAATACAGTAGAAGAAGAATGGGTAGCTTAGAGGAATGAAATAGTGAAGGCAGCAGAGGATGAAATAGGTAAAAAGATTAGGGCTAGTAGAAACCCTTGGGTAACAGAAGAAATATTGAATTTAATTGATGAAAGGAGAAAATATAAAAATGCAGTAAATGAAGCAGGCAAAAAGGAATACAAACGTCTCAAAAATGATATCAACAGGAAGTGCAAAATGGCTAAGCAGGGATGGCTAGAGGACAAGGAGAAAAGAGAACCACTTGCATGAATATCAAGAGCTCAGATGGAAACCCAGTTCTAAGCAAAGAAGGAAAAGCAGAAAGGTGGAAGGAGTATATAGAGCGTATATACAAGGGTGATGTACTTGAGGACAATATTATGGAAATGTAAGAGGATGTAGATGAAGATGAAATGGGAGATATGATACTGCGTGAAGAGTTTGACAGTGCACTTAATGACCTGAGTTGAAACAAGGGCCCCAGAGTAGACAACATTCCATTAGAACTACGACAGCCTTAGGAGAGCCAGTCCTGACAAAACTATACCATCTGGTGAGCAAGATGTATGAGACAGGCAATATACCTTCAGACTTCAAGAAGAATATAATAATTCCAATCCCAAAGAAAGCAGGTGTTGACAGATGTGAAAATTACCGAACTATCAGTTTAATAAGTCACAGCTGCAAAATACTAACGCTAATTCTTTACAGACGAATGGAAAAACTGATAGAAGCTGACCTCAGGGAAGATCAGTTTGGATTCCGTAGAAATGTTGGAACACGTGAGGCAATACTGACCCTACGACTTATCTTAGAAGAAAGATTAAGGAAAGGCAAACCTACGTTTCTAGCATTTGTAGACTTAGAGAAAGCTTTTGACAATGTTGATTGGAATACTCTCTTTCAAATTCTGAAGATGGCAGGGGTAAAATACAGGGAGCGAAAGGCTATTTACAATTTGTATAGAAAGCAGATGGCAGTTATAAGAGTCAAGGGGTATGAAAGGGGAGCACAAAAGAAAAGTTCGGAGTAGGTATTAAAATCCATGGAGAAGAAATAAAAACTTTGAGGTTCGCCGATGACATTGTAATTCTGTCAGAGACGGCAAAGGACTTGGAAGAGCAGTTGAACGGAATGGGCAGTGTCTTGAAAGGAGTGTATAAGATGAACATCAACAAAAGCAAAACAAGGATAATGCAATGTAGTTGAATTAAGTCGGGTGATGCTGAGGGAATTAGATTAGGAAATGAAACAATTAAAGTAGTAAAGGAGTTTTGCTATTTGGGGAGCAAAATAACTGATGATGGTCGAAGTAGAGAGGATATAAAATGTAGACTGGCATGGCAAGGAAACTGTTTCTGAAGAAGAAAAATTTGTTTACATCGAGTACAGATTTAAATGTCAGGAAGCCGTTTCTGAAAGGATTTGTATGGAGTGTAGCCATGTACGGAAGTGGAAATGTGGACGATAAATAGTTTAGACAAGAAGAGAATGGGAGCTTTCGAAATACGGTGCTACAGAAGAATGCTGAAGATTAGATGGGTAGATCACATAACTAATGAGGAGGTATTGAATAGAATTGGGGAGAAGAGGAGCTTGTGGCACAACTTGACTAGAAGTAGGGATCGGTTGGTAGGACATGTTCTGAGACATCGAGGGATCACCAATTTAGTATTGGAGGGCAGCGTGGAGGGTAAAAATCGTAGAGGGAGACCAAGAGATGAATACACTAGTCAGATTCAGAAGGATGTAGGCTGCAGTAGGTACTGGGAGATGAAGAAGCTTGCACAGGATAGAGTAGCATGGAGAGCTGCATGAAACCAGTCTCAGGACTGAAGACCACAACAACAACAACAATGCCATACGTGTTAAAGATGAAAACGTGAACTTGAAATGCAGCGTACAGTTGAAACTAGCCAATAGTGCGGAACTAAACATTTCGTTTCAAAGAAATTGACTGCCTCAGATTAATAGAAGTCAAATTTCTTTAACAAACCGACAAAAATAAGTTCATTGCTCTGCAAGGCTATTAACGCTTGACTGTCAGAAGGTGGGAAGAAAGTAAAATCTGAAACCAATAACATATTTTAGCCTTCCGTAATTATATGAATGTATTTTAATTCAATTGATAGCTCCCGGCCACAGAAATCCGTTTTGTTTACATTTGACGTGAGAGCAATAAACGAAGAGGAAACAGAAAAATCACTTAACGTAAACACGGGTCACGTGTAGACTACCACCTCCCCACAACTCAGACTGCTCTGTGTATCAAGTCCGGATCTACGATATTTCCGAACCGGGGCAGTATTAGATAGTGGCGCTCCCCCTCCCTCGAGCGTTTGAGATAGGACGCCAAAAATTTTAAAAATCGACTTTTCAAAAATATCTTCATTCTGTAGCGCAAATCTTTCTGAAGAGTCTGATACATATGTTCGAGGGAACGTAAGACATTTTATTTGGTCTTAAGTGAGCCGAAGTGCAGTGCCACGCCTCTCCACACAGCATTCTTCCATCGCACGTCTATGCATTTCGCTCTGTGGAATTCAAGCGTGTAATATTTTGTAATGGGTGGCATCAAACTATATTCAGGCCAGTGGAAATTTTAAATATAGGGTACATAAAACGAGTAAAGACAAGAGACAAGCAAGACAGTACACATTTCTTCAATCCGTAAGTCCTAGCCTTTTTTTCTCTCTAATCTTGCCACAGCTTTATATGGCGTACTTTACTTTCTGGGAAAGAATCTATTATCTCATCAAAGTTCGTCAACGTTTTGCTACATGAAAAAACGAAATGTCGTTGTCTAATACTAGAAAAGCTGTTAATACAAATAGTACCCAAGACTGGTGTGGTTTCTCGATCTGATTACATGTATTATGTCACTGTCTGCTAGATAAAACGAAATAGGCCTGCCTAATATTGCAGCAATTGCTACACACACCAAATAAACGAGACACAAATGGTCATTTTCATTACACTACAGAATATAATTCACGAGGTACCAATATCAAATGCCTATTAGGCCCACTGCAAGCAAAACGTTTTGTGTTACGAAATAGTTTCACATTTCATTCATACTCTCTAGCTTCTGAAGCATGAGATAAAAAAGAAGTACGAAATTTTTATATAAATTTGGAATCATCATATACTTCCGTAATTTGTGTGGGTCGCCGTTTCTTCTCCTTCCCCGTTCTAACAAACAATCTTGTCATCACTAATTCTGTAACAATTCCTGCCAGTGTCAAAATTTATTCTCTAGTTAACTTTACTAAACCTGCCACAGTCCCGCATTTATTCTCCGGTTAGGCGTTATTACATCGCGTTTTCCACGCTACTTATAGAATAGAACTTAGCGGCTGCTAGCTGGGGACTGTGTAACTGGCTCTTAGTAGTGTAGTGGTCTGGCCAAAAATTTTCTGTCAAAATTTCATTTTCTTGGGTACACGGAGAAGACAATACGTAATCTTTGTTGCCTGTTATTCCTGTTAGTCGTTTATTTCCACACTGGTAGTCTGAATCTACGGAATTCGCTAGTAATTATAACAACGCTGGTCATTTGTAAACCCAGTCAATCACATAAACAGCGATTGTCAGTCACCCTTTCGGCTTTATTCGCTCAACTCGTATAGACCCGTCCCCTTTTGTCTGCAGGAAAGTTTATTTCTAGGTGCGACGGAGGTTCCCCTGTCAGAGACATCACTTAAACTATGCACACATTCAAAAATCACCTTATGATTCATTCAGAAATCAACTTGGATTGGATCAGAAATGTTCAGAAACCAACAGGGATGCGTTCAAAATCATATGAGTAATCGATAGACCAACGTGCGCTGGATGCTAGGCGCTTTTCCTCAATAATACGAATTTGCCCCTCAGAAACTGCCGCCCGCTCCCTAGTTCCGGGCCTATTGCGCATACGTTAATCTGTCAGCTTAGGTGTAACAGTAAAATTTTTCCGGATAGCGTCTGGCTGCTTGCTGCTATTGCTTACACAGCAACTGCCACACTTCTGTAGCCAGAAGCGGGAGAAGGTACTACTCATACGCGACTCAACTGCACATTCGCATAAGCTCGCTCGCAATCGCTCAACCGAATCTAACGTAAACAGTTGTGACGTCACGCTCATCGGAGGCTATTTGTTGTTATGAAGCATTGCATAGTCTTCCTAAAGGCTTTGACACATTTTGCTGTTGGCAGGCGCTTGTATGAGCACTGTGTTTTGTTGTTGTATATGGTGCATTTCTTTTTATTTTCGTTTTTTTCTCTCGTTCGTTTTTTGTTGCTGCAGTATTATTCTGCAGTAGCGAGATACAGTAAGATTCTTTGTTAGAGTATTGGTTCTTACCAGTCAAAGTTAACAAAAGGTTAACTAAAACAATGAAAAATTCCCGGAATTCTAAAAAATTCCCGGGTTTTTCCAGGTTGTCCCGGGTCGTATACACCCTGTCTGTGCTATCGTAATTTTAGTCATAAAATGATATTGAAATTGCCACTGTCCCATTACTGAGACTTACCATATTTCTCTCTTAAATAAAAAAAATTGCAATAATATAAACAAAACCCATTACAGCTATGATGTATCGTATTGCAGGATGAAAATGATGTATCATATATGTTATGTATAAGAAGATATACTTTTCCTCTTCTGTGATGCATTAGGGTGAGGTTTGTATGACTTTTTGTATGCGAGGTTACATGCAATAAGCACATAGCAGCTTGTGGAGATAATGACAATAGACTGACTTAATTTGAATGTTGACGGCATCACGAATTATGAATGTGTTGAATAACTTCATGCTTACCATAGAGGCGAGTTAGGATCAATTTTTGGGACCAGTATGGGTGAACCCAAGACAAGTCCATTCTCCAAGGTATGCCCACCACACTTCATCCTCCAACGCTCCACATTCATACATTTCTATATCTGAAACCTTCTTTTCTTTACCACAATGTTATAATTAAGACCTGTTCATGTAGGATAGCATGGGACAGTAGTATACATACGATGACAAAACAAATGCACAGATAATTGACACAGGTGGTATTTTTGGTGGAAATACACATGTTAGGCATGTCACAAGAACAGGAAGAAGTGGATAGGAATGGTAACCATTCTCTAAGTGAATGCAAGTGTGATGTGCTAACATGTAAGTGAGAAAACAGAGATAGTTTGGTAAGCAAATTATCTTGCTGCCATAGCTGAGCATGTTGTTATTTCCGGGAGAGAGAGAGAGAGAGAGAGAGAGAGAGAGAGAGAGAGAGAGAGCACTAATGGAGTAGTCAACAGATGAGGAGCGAAAGTAATACAGAAAACTCAAGTTACCTCTGAAGAGAGAGTGCTAGTGAATAAGTGATTTGAAAATGCAATAAAAAGGTTACAATGGTTAATATATTATACATCTTAATGTGAAATTGAATAATTGATGAATCATTAAGTAGATTTATCTTGTCCTGGAAGAACTGGAATGATTATTTAACAGAGACTAAGAGCAAATGTAGAAGCATTTTCAACAGAACTTGTGAAGCTACCTGCTACTGTATATATTGCTAGTTTTTCAACTGATGGCCTCAGATGTTAAGTCACATAGTACTCAGAGCCATTTGAGCTAGTTTTTCCCAAAAGAAATGAAAATTAAGTAAGTTCACAATAGATTTCATGCAGCAATCTTTTGTGAGTATTGGCTGAAAGGAGCGAAAATAGTAATTAAAAAATAATAGATATGAGAAAGTGAAGACCACCTGGAGAAATATACAGGAAGGTTGTTAGTAGCAAATAAGGTAATAAATGTATGAAGAATGCTGTGAGAGCAGGCTTTTATTTCTTATATTTTGATATAGGTAATTTATAGCATTGCAAGAAGCACAGATGGAAGTTATAAAAGAAGAAGTCAGGAAACATCTGGTGGAGTAACCAGGTAGAGTTGATATGTTATGGAAATATTTCATAAGGTTATGGGCTGTGCATGCTGTTCTAGAGTTAAGATGGATATGCTCAATTTTGTGTGTTTACTGGAGAGGTAAAGGGTAGGTAGATCCTTGGAAGGGAAGGGCTATGCCTAGGTCGATTAATCCACAGAAGGAATGACTTGAAGCAATTTTTTTATGTAGAGGGGTGAACAGAGGGATACTCACATCGAAACAGCCTGTACAGTGGTAGGAAGCTCTACAGTGACTGTTAGTCACATTGTTGGAATGTTCGCCAAAATAGTTAAAGGCTAATAGACTTACCAGGACACTGACAATTCTTTGCCTTCACACTTCTGCATGTGGTTGACTTACCACAGATCTGAGACTTGAAATTATGTAAGGTCAGCACGAAAGTCATAAACATATTTTAATAAACCAGAGTAACCTATGCTCTTGTAATCAATAATTTAATAGCAAAAAAGAAAGGCAGTTATATTGCAGTAACTGTGATACAATCTAATTAAACAATTCAACTATTTCTCATATTCTTCTCTATGAAAGGGAAACACAGAAGATACCAATCCCATACAAAAGGAGCAATAAATGAAAAACAGGATAATCATAGGATGTATTTAATGAAGGAATGATTGGTCAGACATATACAAATATTTTTAATGAAGTATGCTAAGTAAAACTCTATCCTTTGTCTTTGTATTTGATGGAGATTGATTTTCGAAAATAAAATTGGATTTTGTCTTAATAGACTTTAAGTGCAGAAAATAGTAACAATTGATATAATGTAAAATCCTATTGTTATTTAAAGAATAATTTTTTTATGTTCTCTAAAGTTGCAATTAGTTAAATAAGTTGGTTTATCACATCTTTCGTCTCATTGGGGGGCATTTGTGTTGTAACATGAGTTTCAATGGAATAATGTTTTTGAGTTTTATCCTCTTAGCCCAGTGAAAGATATTCTTGGAAACTGAAAACTTATTTTAGGTGATTGTGGCATGTGGAACATCCCACTGTGTGCACCCTCATTTGATGTATGTGCAGGTGGATGCAAAAGGAAGTCACCTTCGCATATCGGCAAGACACAATAGCAAATGTGCGTCTCCACCAGCTATGGAGGCCTGCTGCAAGAATGTAAATGATGGAACCACTGAAAAATTGTGCTGAGGATTGTCATTTGGTCTCCAATGTTGAAGTATTACACATACATATTACAATTTATTGTGAGCTACAAGTTATGAGCAATCTGCATCACCCGCAATTGTGAATGTAAATGTACAGTGGAAGTGTTGCTGATACAATACAGAGGAATTATCACAAACCTTACTGCATAATTTCATTAGCTTAAATAAATCCGAGCTTTCTTTCAACATCTGCCTAATCTACAGAAAGAGAAGTCATATAGCTCATTTTAATGGCACTGCGTGGAAGATAAACTCGAGCAATAAACTTCAAGAATGGCAACTGAAAATGATTTGTAAGGTAAAATTGGCAAGCACATGCAACCAAGTGACAGATCGTACATAGAGTTCAGCTCAACAACACCTGTAGTGTATTATTATTATTATTATTGTTATTTAAAATGGCTCTGAGCACTATGGGACTTATCTGTGGTCATCAGTCACCTAGAACTTAAAACTACTTAAACCTAACTAATCTAAGGACATCACACAACACCCAGTCATAACGTATTATTATTATTATGAGGGGCATTCAGTAAATAATGCAACACATTTTTTGTATGTTAGTTTCAATCGAAAAATTCAGAATTTGTGGGACGTCACAGAATATTCCTGCTTCAGCCCCTATAGTTTCATGAAGTTCTGATTGGTGGTAGTGCTTTATGTAGCCTTCAAAATGCTGTCTATGACGGAGATGTGTTCCAAGCAGAGAGCTGTCATTGAGTTTCTTTTGGTGGAAAACCGGAACATTGGAGATATTCATAGGTGCTCGCAGAATGTTTACGGAGACCTGGCAGTGATCAAAAGCGTGGTGAGTCATTGGGTGAGATGTCTGTCATCATCACTGCAAGGTTGCGCAGACTTGTTAGACCTCCTGCGTGCTGGCTGACTACACACAGCTGTGATTCATGCAATGTTGGAACATTTGGACACACTCATTTGAGGTGAACGACAGAAACAACAATCAAACACCTCGCTGCACAACTGGGTAATTCTGTTGGTAGTGTGACACACTTGTTCACCTGTTAGGGTGCTCAAAGGTCTGTGCTCACTGGATTCCTCACTGCCTCACAGAAGACCATAAGGTGCGATGAAGGTCCATCTGTGCAGAGTTGCTTGCACGTAACAAGGCTGACGTTACATTTTTTTGTCGAACATAATCACAAGTGATGATACAATGATACATAGGTTCATCACTTTCAACTGAAGGGGGGGGGGGGGGGGGGGGGGGAAACAGCTATCTCTGCAGTGTGCCACACCACACCACCTCTGAAGAAAAAGTTCAAATCCGCAGTCTCAGCCAGTAAAGTCATGGAGACAGTTTTCTGGGACTCTGAAGGGGTTATTCCATTTAATGTCCTCCTCTATGGTGCAGCAATCAACTCTGAAGTGTATTTATGCTACTCTCAGGGAACTGAAGAAATGACTTCAGCGTGTTCATCGCCACAAAAATACAATGACATTCTCCTTCTCCATAACAGTGCAAGGTCTCACATAAGTCTGTGCACCTGAGAGGAGCTCACAAAACTTCACTGGACTGTTCTTCCCCATCCGCCCTACAGCCCAGATCTCACACATTCTGACTTCCATCTGTTTGCCCCAGTGAAAGATCATGCCACAGGAACCTGTACACAGATAATGGGGAGGTTATTGATGCATCAAGATGTTGGCTTCGACGTTGACCAGTAGAATGGTACTGTGAGGCCATACAGGCCCTCCCAGTTAGATGGCATAAATCAGTCGCATTGAGTGGAGATTATGTTGAAAAATAGAATTTTGTAGCCAGAAGAGAGGAGGAGGAGGAGATTAGTGTTTAACATCCTGTTGACAACGAGGTCATTACAGACGGAGCACAAGCTCGGATTAGGGAAGGATGGAGAAGGAAAGTGACCATGCCCTTTCAAAGGAACCATCCCAGCATTTGCCTCAAGTGATTTAGGGAAATCACGTAAAATGTAAATCAGTATGGCTGGACGTGGGTTTGAACCATCATCCTCCGAAATGCAAGTCTAATGTGCTAACCACTGTGCTACCCCACTCGGTGTAGCCAAAATAGTGTGTAATAATATAGTGTATTGGAGTTCTGAATAAATCCAACCTGCTTTCAGAAAAAAAGCATTGCATTACTTATTGAAGGCCCCTAGTATCATCCAGACAGCCAGAACAATGGCACAAAAATCTCCACATGTAATATATTTCCCACCATAATTTCTTGGCAGACCTACAAAATAGTTGTATAATTGAATTTATCTCATACATACCTGCTTTATTGGTATAAAAAATGCAGTAGGCCCATTCAAAAGCTTAAATTCACTGTCTTCATGTCAGAAAGTAATGAAGTTGCAAACATTTGTTTAGGTGGAAAGAAAATACAAATATCTTTAATGAGTTAACAGTTGTTTCAAGTGAAAAAGTTAGGTGCCTCACCCTGCAAGTGTAGACTTTGAGCTGAAATGATGAGTCACTATCTATTGCTTGGCTAAAATTAACACTTGTATATGCCTTTGTATGATGATGAGTGTCATCAGGAATAGTATTTCTGTTTTCTCTGTCTTCATGAAATTAAGTCAAACTATTTGCATTAAGAAAATAAATAGCTCCCATGATTTTATGTGATAGTTTTCATATCCTTGTGAACTTGAACATTCGTACAGGTATTTCACCCTGTACTTCCTGCTCACTGTTTTGCACAAGAGAAGTATGACTACAGACAGAAATTCACTTGCAAAGAACTACAGTGAATGAAAAATGCAGTTCATTTTATCAATAGTAAAAGACTCATATGATAATGGGTATTCCAGCATGGAAATAAGATTGTTAAAAGCTATATTTCAGTGATGCATATCTTTTATATTTCATACCTGTTCGTAAATCTAAAGTAGCTCAGTCGTGTACTTCATATAGTTCATTACAGGTGAGTGCCTTCTAGCTAGAAAAATGTAATGTTGTAACATCCTGTAAAGAAAATCTTTTAAAGAGATTTTTTGTGACCTCACACTCCTAATGCATAGAAGTAGACATTTCAGCAATGGTTTTCTGAAGTTTCCTTGATGCATTTGACCTGGTTGGAGTCATGGCAGCTTGCACATATCTGGCTGTCGAAATCTAGTTCTCAAAAACTGAACTGCCTGCAAGGCTATAGAAAGGAAAACATGCCATCAGTATTAGCATGAGCTCCCTAACAGATTAAAACAGTGTGCATAACTGATGGTTGAGCTCACATCTTTTTCTTTCAAGGCAACAGTCCATCTACTGACCCCTGCAAACATATCTTTGATCCCTCACACAGCTTTGGTCTGCCAAAGGGAAAGCACTTGTTCTGTAGTTCCTAACTTCATATAAGCTCTTCCATGATGCAGCAGGGCTAGAACTTCTGTGAGGGGCAAACTCTACTGAAGGTTGGTTGGTTGACTTGGGGGAGGGGACCAAACAGCGAGATCATTGGTCCCATTGCATTAGGGAAGGATGGGGGAAGAAGTCTGCCACGCCCTTTCAAAGGAACCATCTCAGCATTTGCCTGAAGCGATTCAGGGAAATCACAGAAAACCTAAACTAGGATGGCTGGACATGGTTTGAACTGACATCCTCTATTGAATCTAATGTTGATGTCTGGGTTTGAGACTTTCACTAGTTAAGCTAAGTACCCAATGATGTTGAGCCATATGGCACTGAAACTTTATTTCATGTCATGACATGGGAACTAGAGATAAAACTTCAGTAGAGGTCTCATCATAAGTAATTTCTATGCTGAAGAATATAGCAAAATATTTCCATGTAATAACAACAGTATTGAGCCACGAACACATTATATGTAAGGAGCTTATGTGAAAACTTCAGAAGTAACTATCCTTCTCTTTGCAAGCTTCATGTCTTGTATCTCTTTTTGAAGTACAAATTACATATGAAAGGTTAAGGACTGAAACCTTTCTCCATTAATTTCAGTAGCTACGAGGGAAAAACTGTGCACTTATACACAAACATTACATTAATATTTCAGTTTGCAAGAGAAAATGTGATGGGAAACTAGGGACAAAAATGTAGCTGATAGTAGTGATTCACAATTAACATTTGTGCTGGAGTTAAATCCACAATAATCAGAGTAAAAGTAAAAAAAGAACAACATTGTCCCAATACTTGGTAAATTTCATGGCACTTGTTTTGCCCAGTCACTTCCTCTGTGAATTAAATGTTTTACTTAATAACACTGAATAGTGAGCTTCAGTACGTGTTGTTACAATTTAATACTATTTCCCTGTGATGCTTGACAGTTTTACTGGGACATTTTGTCACATGGAGCAATATGAAACATGTTTATGACTACAAATTTAAATGCATTCCAACAAATATTTAATAATTGCAAGAAATCTTTTGTAATGAAAATTCTGTAGCACAGTCTGCGATGTGCAGTGATACAAAACAAAACTCAACAAATAGTGAATGAGCAATGGTTTTCTATTGCAGACATAGGAAGTTGGGAAATATTTAATTAAGACTCTCACAGTAAACACTGATACTATTAAACTTGCACTATACACATTTTTACATAATTTTTGATGGTGTACAAATAGCTCCCCTTGCTCCCAGTTGCTTCACTAACATGACAAACAAATACAATCTTTTGTTCTTTTACGAAGCTGAAAGTGGGAGGTTGACAGGAAAAGCTTAACTTCAATTTCATTTTCATTGTATGCATTTCAAGTATGTACAGTAACAAATAAAAGAAAAGAGTTTAGGTAACAATGGTAAAACTCAATATCTTTATACCATCTTGACAACATACACTTAACAGCAATTGTATGTAATTGAATAACACCAAGTACACAGTACAGTAGCAAATTTATATGTAGAGTTCACACATCACCAATGTTGAGTGAATGTTTGAAACAGTCCATAAACATTAATTAAATAAATTATTGGCTGGAGACACTGAAGCATCAGTTCCAGTTCATGATGGTATATCACTGAAAGCACACTTGGTGGTAACACTTGCGGTAATGCTGTTACGGCCATTAATAAGTACAACTGTCACAAATTAAGTACAGCTAATTGAAACATGACTGCCACAGGTGTAACCCACATGCATTGCACTCCAAAACTTCTTCTGCAGTTGCCATATCACAGCTAAAAATTAAACAAATACAAGGGGATGTCAGATTGGTTACACCCCCAAATTGCCTCAGCCCGATAGTAGCGCACATGTGTTGCTGCCAGAGTCAAGTATGAGCAGCAACATGCCCCTCTCCCTCTTGGTATGAAAGTGGTACATTGGTTCTTTTATTATTTGAAACAAATTTTTCATCTATAAATAGAGTAGATAATCTGTAACAACCTAATTTTCATTTTCATGTTTCTTGATTTTTTCTATTCTTACATATACATATGCATATATAACTATGGTAATAATATAGATCCGTACAGAAAGTTTTACTTGTTATTGAATAGCTTTGTTTGATATTTATAATTTGCATGTTTTATATTATATAATTCAAGTTCACACATATGACTCTTTTGATGTCACATCTCTATTTAGTACCTTGTTCTTAATAGTGTAGACTAGTTTTATAATAGGAACATTACAGCCGCAGTGGTACATTCAGCTAGCATGGAATTAGCCACGATGAAAAATATTCACAAAACCACAAATTCTATTCACTCTCATTCTTCTACCTGTACATCAATGAATAAATAGTTGATTGTTACAGTTAATGGATGAGATATGTAAACTGATGTACATGGGTCCACATACATACTCACGCGAGTGCGCACGCACACGCCCACACACACACACACAACCCCACACGTGTACACAAACACACACACAGTCTTGTTACTCAAGGTCCTATGCAGCTAGTCCTTCTCCCCTTGGTGGGGGTTGTGTGTGAGGATTCACATGTCCTGGTGGCGTAGGCGACACTTCCATAGGTTCATCACTGTGACTTGCTGAGGGTTTTCTCTCATAGTGAACATCCCAAACTGCTCTGTCAGAAATGGAGAGGTCACCAGTGATTCGCGGTGGTGAGCCATGGTGACTGCTGCCAAGAGAAAGAGGCGGCGGTGAAGACACTGATGAGGGAGGTTTATCTGAGAGTGGTGAGCCTGACTGTGAGCGTGCAATATCAGGCATTAGAGGTTTGTCTGAAGGGTAGCCCCCAAAACCAAGCAGGCTTGCATATTTGTTGCCAGGGGGACTGAGACCACTGTTGCTGTTCACACTCTGAATTACAGAGATCTCGTTCAGCTGGAAAACATTGAACATGCATTTCAGTCATTTCAAGATTTGTCTTGTCAAAGCAAAACACAAAATCCTATGATATCTTATTTAATAAGCATCAAATTAAACTGTCAAAAGGGAGGATAATTCTGTGTAACTGTAGGTTTTGAATTATGATAAACATAAAAATCATTTTTATGTAGTACTTCTCCCTCTCTCTCTCTCTCTCTCTCTCTCTCTCTCTCACACACACACACACACACACACACACACACACACACACACACACATGTCAGCAAAACTTAAAATAAATGTTTTAGTTTGTCATTATTTATATTTGCCTCTCATTGTTGCCAAGCAGACATGCAACATCCTATACACAAATTCTCAAATATATGTTGTAATATTTCTCACAAATTTCTATCAGGACTTGATACATTGCGTCAACATTGCCACAGCAATATGGTTACTGTATGACTGATGTTTATATTAAGGATCAGAGAACTAGTGAACAAAAAAGTCAACCTTGGCTGTATAATGACAGTAAGATATAACTAGTATTGCTAATAATCAAAATTATTAAGAAGAGAACAAGGATGATGTGTGGAATGAAGCTGCCAGCCAGTACAGAAGTAAGGGGAATTAAAAAAAAAAACCTTGAGAGTAATACATAAACAGGCTAAGAAAATATTCTCATGTGCAGAAAAAATAATGTGGTTCTCAACAGATATGCCCGCATGATTGTATTCACTGTCATCTTACCATGTACCGTGGCACTGTATTTAAGTGACTTGAGCTAAACATCTCTGTGTAAATATATTTTCTGTTGAATTCTATTAAACTGTTCAGACAAGAAGGAAGAGAAGCTTCAGATTATAATATTACAGTTCTTAATAATATGACAACGCTGAAAAATTAACAATTTCAAGCTTAAACTTGAAAGTAGAACAATTATATGAAGGTATGTAGTTCAGAGGATTGGTTGGTGTTAATTTTTCATATTGAGTATAAAAATAACAAAACAAAAAATAAAGAGATTGATGCAACACTGCAGGTATTCTCAGACAGAAACTTTGATACAGACAAGTGACATTGTGTGTACATTAATGGTATTGTGAAGTGATGTGCGAATATTCATATTATTCAAGATACTTACTTTCTGTTGCATTCCATTAAGGAATGGAGTTGGAAGATACGGATAGAAAAGATCCGGCCTCCGTTGAAGAAATTCTGAGTCTTTGGGAGTCATTGGGATGGGAGGCAGATCCAGGGACATGCGACGTCCTCGTCGGGATGCTCCATTGCTCCACATGTGTGTTCCCATGTGGACCTTTGAAATTAAAGATACACTTTAAGATTAAGAAGAGAGAGATGCCATGCAAAATATCATAATACAACTTTTCTATTTACTAACAAAAGCAAATTGTTTTTTCTTTGAGTACCGTTTTCAGTTGCAGCATTAATTGCATTTAACATTGTCCCTCATTTGTTCCTGACTTTTAATGAAATTATTTAATTGGGTAGATAAAAAAATCTACTCACCAAGCAGCAGCAGAACACACACATAAAAGACTGTTGTGATTGGCAAGCTTTTGGAGCCAGTGGCTCCTTCTGCAGGCAGAAGAGTTGAAGGGGAAGGAAGAAGGGTGAAGGAAAAGGATTGGAGAGGTCTAGAAAAAGGAGTAGGTTTCGGCAAAGTCACCCAGAACTACGGGTCAGGGGAGACTTATCATATGGGATGAGAAGGAAAGACTGACTGTTGGGGGCTGTATCGGACAAGATTTGAAAACCCCAGAGCTTAAAGGTGGAAGACAAGGTAATATGAAAGACAGGGATTACTACTAAAATACCGTGCATGAGTTAATAAGAGTGAAAAGCTAAGTGCATTGTATGCAACAGAGTTGGGAGGGGGATGGTGAAAATTAGACGGGAAAGACAATGAAAGACGTAGAAAACTAAAACGGAGTGAAGCAAAGAGTAGTTACAGTGAAGAAAATCTGAGACAGAATAAATTAACATAAATTAAGGTCATTTGGGTGGCAAGAATCAAGCATATGTTGTTGTGCTAGTTCCCATCTGCAGAGTTCTGAGAAACTGGCATCTGGGGGAAGAATCCACATGGCGTGTGTGGTAAAACAGGCGCCAAGGTCACGAATGTCATGTTGTAGAGCATGCTCTGGAACAGGATATTGTGAGTTGCCAGTATACACCCTCTGCCTATGCCCATTCATCCTAATTGATAATTTGGTGGTAGTCATGCCGCTGTACAAGGCTGAACAGTGGTTACATAATAGCTGGTATATGACATGTCGTTTCGCAGGCAGCTCTCCCTTTGATAGTATATGTTTTCCCAGTTATTATAGATGGTGGTAGGAGGATGCATAGGGCACATCTTGCATCGGGGATGGAGACAGGGGTAGGAGACGTAGGGTAGGGAGATGAGTGCAGAAGGAGCACAGGGTGTGACAAGAATATTGCAGAGATTGGGAGGGTGACGGAAAGCTATTCTAGGTGTGGCGGGCAAAATTTGTGACCTCAGCGCCTGTTTTACCACACACGCCATCTAGATTCTTCACCCAGATGCCAGTTTCTCAGAACTCTGCAGGTTGGAACTAGCACTACAACATGTCCGTGGTTCTCGCCACCAAACTGACCTTAATTTATGGTAATTTCTCCCGTCTCAGCTTTTCTTAACTGTAACTACTCTTTGCTTCACTCCATTTTAGTTTTCTACATATTTCATTGTCTTTCCCGTCTAATTTTCACCATCCCCCTCCCACCTCTGTTACAAACAATGCACTTAGCTTTCCACTCTTATTAACTCATGGACAATGTTTTAGTAGTAATCTCTGTCTTGCATATTACCCTGTCTTCCACCTTTAAGCTCTCAGGTTTTCAAATCTTGTCCAATGCAGTCCCCAACAATAAGTCTTTCCTTCTCATACCATAGGTAAGTCTCCCCTGACCCATGGTTCTGAGTGACTTGCCCAAAACCTACCTCTTTTCCTAGATCTCTCCAGTCCTTTTCCTTCATCCTTCTTCCTTCCCCTTCAACCCTTCTGCCTGAAGAAGGAGCCACTGACTCTGATAGCTTACCATTCACAACATTCTTTTATGCATGTGTTCTGCCACTGCTTGGTGAGTAGATATTTTATCTATTCAATTAAGTAATTTTATCAATAATTGATTGTTTTTCTTGTGACATTTGATGAAAGTGTTTTGTGCTTTTAATTTTTAATTTAATAAGTACTGATTTTGTACTAATTTCTTCGGTTTTATCATGTCCATATCTCAAAATATGAAAGAAAAATAGATTCTCTCAAGCCACATGCTCAATTTCAGAAGCCAGACACCACCACAGAGTTTCATAATTTGTGTCAGTCTTATTCCTTTATTGTACTATATTTTACTCCTAATAGCCTTACAATACTTAACAATCACACAAGGCCTTTATAATTAGTGCACAGTTCTTCTGATGCATATTTTCAGAAAACTGAATTACCTTTTGAAATACCAGTGTCAAACCAATGAAAGCTCACATAAAATTTGCAGTATTGTCATCCCTCCACCTTCTGAACATAATCAGGAAACAGGTTAGGATAGGCACTTCTTTGGATACCTGGTTGAATGGGACAAGAGGTACAGCCTGTTGCAAGGATGCATTAAAAAAAAAAAAAAAAAAAAAAAAAAAAAAAAAAAAAAAAAAAAAAAAAAGAAGGAAAAGTCCAACTAGAAGAAAAGTTCTCTTCCATTATTTCTGACAAGTGGTTCAAACTACCGAAAAGTAAATACACCATCCAATGCTGTCACATTGTTTACCAACAACACCACATAATGAGTGTATTGTTCTCTGTTGCTCTGGTAATGAAAGACTGGAGCACATTTTATGAGCCAATGACAAATGTAAGACGAACAGAAGCTGCAGAATTTTAATTACCATACCATAGAAATGTAGATATTTCGTTCTGAAATGTTGGGTAATGATAAAATTACAAATTGATGATTTTTATAGTGCTGATTCATAATTCGTATTTAATGTTGTCATTATGTGCACTGGTGAAGTATATACCTTTTATATGTATTTTATGACAGGTTGAGATGTTCAGTGGTGTTATGGAAAAATGTGATTGGAAACAAAATAGGAGATAATTGTGTTTTTAATACAAACTTCAATGTAGCATCAGAAGGGAAAGAAATATGACATGGAAAAGGAAGCAGTACTTATTAAGGTTTCTTCTCAATCAATTCACACATGGAGTGCAGAATAAATAACTGCTTAAATCTTTCTGTGCACACTGTAATTAGTTTAACCTTGCCTTTACTACCTCCATGGGAACAATACACAAGAGGATTGTAGTATATTCTTAGCTTCCTCACATAAAGCTGGTTCTTGAAGTTTTGCAAGTAGGCTTGCATGGGATAATTTGCATTCATCATCATATATCTCACAATTCAGATTTTTCATCATCTTACTGATGCTCTCCCCTGGTTTAAACAAACCTGTGACCTTTAATTCTGCCCTTCAATTTGAGTACTTTGAGAAGACCTTTACTTTTTGCAAATACTCTTAACTGCAAGTGTCCAGCATACAGCACCCAGTTCTGTACATTTCTATCATGCTCATTATGAAACAATTTTGTTTCTAATAAGAGGGAGATTTTGTTTCAGCCATTCTCGTTGTTCCTCACCAATCATGAGAATGGTTGCAGACCACACATAAATTCTATGCTTACAATGGATATTTTAAAGCAGCCTGTCCTTTTATATCCACAACAGAGAAACATAGGATTTGTAGTCCACATTTTTGATTAAAGAGACCCAACTAGCTATGACCAGTATGAACTACTTCATACTTTGGTTTATGTTGCTTCACTGTAAAAACCTGGACTTCAGGTTAATATTCTTCTTATTCTCTTTCAGGAATTCCTAGATATTTTTGTACTACATAGTTTCTTCAGACAATAATGTGAAAATATTATATATACAATTATCATCAGATTCAACAATGATGGGGGCATGGCATCATTCACCTCCCAACACATATTTTTTCTAAAAGTTTTGTGTGGTAGTACTCCTTTGGCTCTGTGATAGATTCCTCTACACAGAATCATCCCAATATTCTGATTAGTAAAATTTCATTGTTGCTAAACTTATACAACTAATTACAAAAATATATTTGTTGTACTAAACATAAGTCTTGGTCATTTTGCATGTGTATTCATTTGAAACATGAACAAATATTTTCAATACCATTTTAAAGACTGTTAACAGACTATAAAAATCTTGTATGGTATGTTGTTATGTTGATAATCTGGCTCCATGTTTCATCTTTGTCATTGCTGCTTGTGAGGTATGGACTATCTTTGAGTTGTTATTTCCTTTTGTCTGTGTATGAAATGTAATACTTTTCTGTGAATACACAAATTATGAACAGTGCAATTGTAGTATGTATTTACCATCATATACCACACTCTACTTACTGGTTATGGACCCAGGACAGTTAATTTGTGCAGTGAACTAAGTTTGCTATGCTGGTAGGAATATAAATAACTGAACAAGTGTTTTGGGTTATGAGACCATGTTGTGAGTGATACGTGTTATGATTCGTGTTTTGTCAAACTCAAGGATGCTTGAACTCTATGTAGTTTTTTGGAAGAAATCAGTTACATGATGTAGTGCATGCGAATTCATGTTTCTACAAATGCCTTCACCAAAACACTATTCCAGTGGTAAACAAACTAAGGAGCAGGGTGATTACGACACATGGAAGTTTGGAATGAAACTAATTTTAATGCATGAAAAATTATTGGACTATGCCATAGGTGCAAGTGCAGCTACAAGTGCAGAGAAGGTTACAGATGTGTGGATACTTATTCTTTTGCATATGGACAAATTTCTGAGTGCACATGTGGAAAACACAACAGAGCAAAGAAAGCTTGAGACACTCTGGAAAGCCTGCTTGTAGGTAAGTTAAAACTAAGTGGATGAATCTCAGATGCAGCCAACAAACTGCAGAGCATGGGCAAACTGTTTGATGATGGACTAACTGCACCCATTATGCTAATATGTTTACCAAAAGTTTTTCTGCCTTACTGGATGGGTGTAGAGTCAAGTAGAACAGATGAAAATTCCACATCAGAAAGCATGAAAGTGTGGAATACCTTATGATAGACAAATGTGTTGGTGATAGTGCTTTCTTCACAAAACATTGTAAGCAATGACGGCAGGATTTATCCAAAGACAGACAAGAAAAGAAGAAAAGGTTTCATTTGCAGGAGGGGTGGTCACTTCTAGTCTGACTGTCCCCAGAAACAAGATTCATCAAAGAAGCATTCCAAGGGAGCAGACAAGTCATTATTTTGTGCACTTGGTACACTGGATTTCAACATGAGTGGGTGGTTACCAGAAAATTGCAAACAAAAAATTGTGAAGTGTGCTGTTGATGTTGAATAAGTAAGTGAAAAAAGGAGATTTTATTAGATTTTATTTTCTATTCAGTAGATGTACTGTATAGCCAATCAGGAAAGTTCTTGTCCTTGGCCCAGCCGCTAATTTGTCATCAGTTTCTGTTGTGGTCAAGAAAGGCATAAATGTTCTCTTTGACACAAATGGATATAAGATGTTAAAAAAAAGGCGAGCTATTTTATTCTGAATCAGAGTCAAATGGCATATGTTGAACCTGTGTCATCAGGTGAGTATGCTCTAGCTATCACAGAATTTTAATAATATGGAACACTCACGGCACTGTTGAACTGGTCATGTTAGAGTTTACACTGGACTTATATTTACAGAGTAGAGGGAAGTTGGTGAGCTGTAAGTATGAACCAGTTGACAAGTGAAAATCATGTGTGCTTGGCAATATGTCTAATTTTCCATTCCTTAAGGGTGAATGACAACATGCAGCTGAGGTGCTTGGCTTGGTGCATGTGGAATTATGTGGTCTTGAGGAGTAAATGTCATGTGATATGGCTCAGTACATGTATGTACTAGTCGATTATGTCAGGACATTCTGTTATTTTCATAAGCATAAAGATCAACATTTGATTTTTTCTGTGAGTTTAAAACATCATCAGAAACTAGTGTTGGTGGACAAAGCTGTTAGATTAGATAATGACAGTGTATTTGAGAAGTCTATGTTCAATTCATTTCTCAGAGAAAATGGAATAGATCATTAGACAAGTGTGCCCTATGGTCTAGAACAAACTGGTGTAGTGCAAGGGACTAACACATCAGTTTATGAGATGGAATGGTGTATTTTATTTGAATCTGGTCAACCTAAGCAATATTGGGCAGAGGCATGCAGTACAGCAGCCTACATAAAGAACAGTGTTCCTCACAGAGCACTTAATGGTAAGACTTCACATGACTTATGGAAGGAAAAGGTACCTTCTCTGAGCTATTTGAAAGTGTTTTGTTGTCATACCCTTCTCCATATACCATCATCAAAATAGGCCTACAAGAAACTGAGATGCCAGATCTAAGGAACTTGTCTTTCTAAGTTATGATGAAATGACTAAAGGTTACAGACTAATTGATCCCAGAACCCCAAGAAAATTGTGAAAGGCCAGAATTTTATTTTTCTGGAGAATTAGTGCAGGATTGACAGTACCAGGACACCAGGTGTAAAAGAAGATTACCATATGTTCTAAATGAATAAACAGTATGCTGAACAAAGCAAGGCAGAAGAAGCAAGGCAGTGGAAGTCAGCAGTGCTGAAGGGGCAGCTCCTCAAAAAAGAGGAGTTTGAAGAACTGCAAGTAACTGGTTTTGTAGAGTCAAATTATGTAGTTTTATCTACTGACTTATCACAATATGGGAGTGTTTTCCTGTTGGGTAAAAATATAATTTCCTGTGAAAGCAAGAAACTGAAGGATGTTGCTGGTGAATATGCAGCTTTAAATTCTAGAAGCAGCATATTTGAGGTGGCTGACAAAATTATTAAACAGTAAGCATGAAAGTCCTGTTATCATTTTTCATGACAACCAGAGTTTATTAGGATGTTACAAAATCCTGTGTTGCATTCTAGATTGAAACACATTTGTGCTAAACGACATTTCATTAGATGATATGTAAAGAGGAGTGAGATGGTACATGCAGTCAAAGGAAATGCCTGCTGATGTAATAACTTTCCCATTAGTTAGGGAGCAACACATGTATGTTATTCTTAAGTTGAAAATGTTTTGTCAGGTTAAGTGGTAGTGTTGTTATGTTGCTAATCTGACTCCTTGTTTCTTCTGTGTCATTTCTGTCTATGAGGTGTGGTCTATCTTTGAATCATTGTTCGTTTTGTCTGTATGTGCATTGTAATAGGTTTCTATTAATACATGAATTATGGACAGTGTAATTGTTATTTATATTTACCATGAAACCCACACTCTGCTAACAGGAAAAAAAGCAAACCCAATCTTCATTCTGATTTAGCTACAGCCACGCACAAGAAAAGTTCAGTTATGAAAGAAATCACTTTTTGTTAATGCAGAATGATTTTTGGTGCCTATGACAGCTGCGTAAGGTGGCTGATCAAATTTGTCTTTAAATTCTTATTGATGTAATCATTAATTATATTACTTGTATTTGTGGGTCTTCTGCACATTAAATCAGTTATTTATGTATGCACATAACATGACTTATTAACTTGGCATCTGGATAAATATAATGAACCCTTTAGCTGACACCATTATGTGTTAGCTGAAGGGTTCATTATATTTATTCAGATGCCATGTTAAAACATTCAAAAATTCCAGGTCAAAATGAACTTTGAGAAACTATTTCCATTTTTCATTGTGAGTTTCACTGTCACAACACTTGGTTTGAAAGGGATCATATTTTCCAGATGTAACAAAAAACTAACTAATTTCATATAATAGGAGAATGCGAATATTTTAAGTCACTGTTGACTTTAGAATCGCATGTAGTTTATTAGGTTTTCTGTCTCCACTAAAGATGAGTTCTTACCATCACATTCTCCTAGTATCTTCATTACTTTCTTTTTCTTTAGTCAGATTTCCATAGCTTCAAAAGGGAGAAACTTTGACTAGTGATTACTGACACCAGCACTTGGTGAGCACATGTTTTTGTTTGTTTGTTTGTACTCACAGATAGAAAAGTTAGTTATTGTTTATTTTATAGCAATGGGAGGTCATCCTTTAGAAGCAAAGTTACTTATTTATTTATTTGTCCAAATAAATCTCTTTTTCAGTACATATATCGTACACAGGATATTGGACAGAAAACTTTTTTATCGACTGCTTTTTCAAACATCAAACATACGTCATTTAAATTTTTATAACAAATTGGATCTATACAGTTAATAAGAATGATTTTTTAAACAGTGTGTATTTATAACATATTTCTGCAATTAAAGAAACAAATTACATTTTTTCTTGCATGAGATACTGTGAGCTTGAACAGTAGCAGTTTTTCAGACGGTAGGCTGTCACAGACTTTGTAGTTCACGAAGAGATTTTATGTGTCTTGGTAATGTGTCATATACTTTTGTTCCTGCATGATATACACCTTTTTGGCATAATGATTAACATGTGTGTCAGTGTCTGACCTGGTACTGTAACCACGGACACTTTTGTTTTGAGGAAAAAGGTTTTCTTTTCTCATTATACTTTTTTGGCATGCGTGACTACTTCCAGTATATAAATGCAGGGAAGGGGTAAGATCTTTAGATCTTTAAAGAAAGATTTACATGGTTTTCTGCCCCTTACTTGTTCCATTATTCTTATAATTGCATTTTGTTTCCTGAAAACTGGCCTGGTGTACATTTCCCCAGAAAATGATATCGTACTTCAGTACTGAATGTACATGAGAAAAGTATACAGCCCCAACTGTTTCTGCACTAGCATTGTTGCAAAGAATTCTTACTATGTAGCTCATTTTTGATAGTTTTGAATTTTGGGATGTGATTTGAGTGTTCCATTTAAGATTTTCCTGGATATGAATCCCAAGAAATTTAGTTTCAAATAGAGCACTAATGTTTTGGTTATCTACAAGTATTACAGGTTGTGCAGCATTTTTATTTTGATCATTGTGGAAATTCACGAGTACTGTTTTTGGGGATTAACTATTACCCTGTTTCTGGTAAACCATTCTTTTGTAATATCTTTTGCAGATGCAGTAAGATTTTCTTCTTTATTTCCTTCAATCAGTAGACTGGTGTCATCTGCAAACAGTACTGGTTCACAATCCCTAAAGTGTGATGGGAAGTCATTAATGTGTACCAAAACAAGAAAGGGACCTATAGCAGAGCCTTGGTCCACATGGTTCTGAAAGGTGTACCTGGAGTTCATTTCCTTCCAGGTATTTAATTTCAATTATTTGAAAGTGATATTCCAGATATGATTTAATCCACAGACCCAATACCATTCAAGCTTTCTCAGGAGCACAGAATGATCAATCACATCAAAAGCTTTTGTTAGGTCCAAAAATAAACCTGAGATTTTTCAGTGGTTGTCCACTGCATTTAAGACATGGTTTATCAGGTTGAAAGTGGCCGTTTCAGTTGATCACTGTGGTCTGAAGCCATGTTGACGTCCAGAAAGAATACTTTTCTTGTCGAAGAATGTAACTGGTTGTGAACGGAACACTTTTGCAATAATTTTCGAAAACCCTGAAAGTAGTGACACAGGCCTATAGTTACCCATACATTGCCGATCATCTATTTTATGTAGGGGTTCTACTTTTGCCATTTTCAGTTGCTGTTACTTTTATAATATAATCCGTAATATCATCAATACCAGTTGGATAATTACTCTTCAATGAATTAATGGTGTTTAGAAGCTCTGTTGGGCGTATTCGACTCAGGGACAAGGATATATTATTTATTTCAATAAATGAAAGTTCTTTTTCAACATTGTACTAGGTGGATTACCAGATTTTTCCTTCACTAATTTTCCAGCAACAATTGGATAATAAGAATTCAAGCTGTTTGCAATTGTCCAAGGGTCAGTGAAATTCTTGCCATTTATGACATCACAATATTTTTGTGAGTTTTCTTCTTCATAAGATCCTGCACAGCTTTCCACATGCACTTAGGTTTATTGGATGACTTCATAATATATTTGTCATTTTTCTTAATTTTTGCCTCTTTTATGACATGTTTCAAAACTAACTTATGTTTTTTGAAATAACTAAGAAATTCTGATCTGCTGTGTTTTTGAGTGCAGAAAAAGTTCCCACATCCTTTTACAACATACTCTAATGCCTGATGTAATTCAGTTTTTGAATCTATCTGTGCTCTGGAAATCACTTTCCTTTGTGGAAAAGCTATGTCAACATTATGCTTGACAATGTTCAAAAAATTTGGACAGCACTCTTTCAAGAACGGTGATAAATTCACTATGTTTATTTCTGGTAACATCATTTGCACCTACACAAATTATGACAGTCTTTTGAGTCTAGGCAATAGCTCTGCAGGCTTCTAACTAAAAAATTGAAAATCCTCTGAATGTGGCACATGATCTGTATTATTGCATGGTAAATTTACCCATCTCAAAACAATGTAAGTTTTGTATAAATGTTACAATTTGCAAATTGTTTCATACACTGTCAGTCTTGTATGCTATTACACAAGCATATACAATATCACCCACTATGTTTGTCTGTATGTGAAGGCTCATCTCAGGAAATACTGGAAGTGTTTTGATATGGTTGCATGAAAAAGGTTTGTGTGTATCACCTATTACTGCCATGCTGGTCAATTCATCTGGGCTTAGATACTTAGTGCTACCAGTGTGAAGCTGGGGCAGGTTGTGAGTATAAAGTAAATATCATTTCTTATGGTTTTCATTCATTGTTGAGATCTGCTGTATTAAATCTAACTTAAAGAACTTAAGTACACAAGATGTACGATGTAGCCTGCTGCCGTGGTATCAGAAAATTTGTTAGTAGATAAGCTGCAGTGTTACAAAAGCAAACAGTACAGTACTTTTCAAAGCAAAGCATGTATAAGGACATCCAAGTTAATCGAAAGCAGACCCAAATTATTCATTTGTATCCAGCACTTTTTGCAATTTTTAAGAAAGAAGAAGGAGAGAAGAGGAATATATATATACACATTTAGAATAGACTGAGGGACAGTAGTCTCCTCCTGAAAAATGTCATGTCAGACAGATAGTTACCTTAAGATTGCCTTTAGTGGTGAATGCTTTTTGACAGATTGTGCACCTGAAAGGCTTGTCGCCAGTATGGGTGCGCATGTGTATCTGCAGTGCTGACGAGGATGAGAAGTTCTTATTGCAAACATGGCACAAGTGTTTTGGTAAGCCTGCAAACACACACACACATCACACCTTTAATCACAGACAAAGGCTGGCTTAGGAGCCTACTGCCCCTCTTTTTGTGACAGTTGTTATTGACAAGCAATCCAAGTTACAAAAGCAACAGGTTACAGTGTGATCCTGATTTCACATTAAATGATGAAGTTAATGGGTATTGTTGAATGTGACTGAAATGCACCAAATAAAAGTACTAAAAAAATACACAAGAAAAGTTAAGCAGACACATGAGCTAATGTTGGAAAGTTTGTTTTGAATGTTCTGTACTCATTTTGTCAAGCACACAGACACACTAAACAAAATCTGTTACTATTGTTAGTGTTTTGTGTTGCAAATAAAGTCTTTTCCACACTAAAAAAAGGAGATATGTAAAATCAGGCTCCACTATTTTTTATTGACTTAGAATAGGTTGAAGGCATTGAGTCCCAAAATATATTTCAAGGAAAGATTTGGAAGTATGTCTCATGTTAATGTTAAATAACATTTCCGCAACAAATAGGTGTTACTTGCAGGTATTTTAGTACAAGCTAAACACATAGCACATTAAGTAGCTACAAAATGTTTAGTTCCAGTACCATGTACTCTAATATAGCAGTTCTTTATTCAACTCTACCTGGCTGTCGCTTTGGAATTGGAAGCATAGTTTCTCCCTCTGGTGGAGATCGTTTTATGCCCAGATCAGACTTCACTGTTAGTTCCAGAGATGGTGGTGTAGCCATATTCTGTTCCTCCCCACTGGCCGGCTCTTCTTTCACTTGTGTCATGCCTGATGATGGTGGTGGCAGTGGAGGTTTACTTTCAAATAGATGGGAAGGCATGTCACGGATTTTGTGGGTTAGCATGTGCTGCTTCATATTTCCCTGCACATGATCAAAATGTGGATTATTTAATAATGATTGAAGAAGAAAACAATTTATCAATGTCTATAACCTAAGTAACTAGTAGGCATTATGCATTACACAGTTACAAGTATTTGTATAAAACCTCCAAACCAATAACATTGAAGAAAGTTTTTTTCAGGTAATGTTTATTGTTTACCTGGTCATATACCTCGTTAGTACTTGATCAATACACACTATTACAATATCAAAACTCTCATGTGAATTTTCCTGTCCTATGCTACAGTAATTCACAAAGCACCTGTGGCGGTGAAAGTCAACAAGAAACAAAATTTATGTCTATTATAAGGCAGCAGTCATAATGAAGCTAGTATTGCTGACTTGAGTTAGGTATGGGTAAGTGAGATGCTTCACAGCTTAGTATAGTTTATGCCTTTTGTTCCTAATATTTTGTATGTATTCTAGTATTTGCAATATATTATTTGTTTAAAAAATGAAAGGAAGAAACTGAAATGAATGATAATGAATCTGAAGTGAAACAGTACCCAGAAAAATAAACTATGGAGTTTTTGTGATTATGTTGTGTATGTGAAATTTTTCAATATGTACAAATAATCTTCTAAATTCAAAGTCAAGACTTATGTGAGTTTACAGTCTGTTTTAAACTGTATCACTGAGATATTGTGGTTTTATAAAACTCTACTATTATATTATAGTTCTTGCTGCTCCCTTACATAGCCTACAAAAATTAGTGGTCATTCATCTTACGGTTTACTTGGTGAAATTTATTTCATTAATGATTATAATATGTACATTGCTCTACTACCAAATTTATGTAACAATACTACAATAAGTTAAAATATTTCTCAGTGAGACATTTCATAGAGACTATTAATTAAATATTGAAGTCATTGGTAAGAGGATAGAGACCCTTACCAACAAAGGGATCCAGTCAGCGGCGTATCCAGGGTTGCATAGCAGAGGGGGCAGCCTACCAGTATACTTCTTTCCACTTCTTTTTTTCCTATTTGCATCATTTCTCTTTGTCTGTGCCTTAGGTTTGTCATTGGCTCGACCCCCACTGTTGTCCCGCTGGATACGCCACTGACTCCCAAGGTCACAGATACAATCATGGATCGATTGTTTGTCAGTACTGTCCTGAAATTAATGGAAACAACACATTTTAGATTGAAAGTGTGCAGTGGGAGTCCTTATGGCAGAATCTTTGCCATCATCTACACATACTTTCAAGCTCTAAATTGATTAAATTTCCATTTGTAATTGAACTATACAAAGATTCATGTATTATACCTGTGTTTTTCTTGTAAAGAATTCTATCATCTGCTATGAATAGTGTATCAAAATTTATGTTTTGCAATAAACTAGAGTTTTCTATTTATATGAATAACATGATATAAAGTAACTCAACACAAAGAAGTGAGCAAGTACATATATCATGTTAGTGACCTCGAATGTATACAAACGTGACGTACTGTTCTGGTTCCAGTATGTACATCACTACATTGCTTTCAATATAATTATCTTTCAGCATCCGTTAAGGATCTAATAGCTCTTCCTGGAGTTACGGTAAGGCAGAAGAACATACAGAAAAACAGATGACTGGACCGAATGCAAGTATCTGAAATGTTAAGATCTAATACTGGCCAATGAATCAAGATATGATGCCTTTATGATAGACTAATAGAGTGTGATGCTGAGTCAACAGAAATATTTCTTAAAATAAATTAATTAATTAACACAAATTTTTAGTTTTTGATGATGTTTCTGTGCATGACTCATACAGTTTTGTTCTTATTGTAATCCATACAATGTAACTGTTATCAGATTCACTGCATTAAAAACAACTCAAACAGCACATAAGTGTATTTTTTTTTTTTTTTACACTTTGTTCAAAAACATTCAGCAACTCGTAATTCAACTAAAATCTTGAAGATTTCACCTCTGACCTAATACGAAGGCTGTAGTTTCATGATTTTAATAGGTTTAAAACTGCTCTATAAACAGTATCTAAATTACTTGAATTATCATAAATTGTGATTGGCTGATGCATCATAATCTGACGTCTTCTGGTTCTGTGCAAGTTTAGCCACTTTTAATTGATTGAAAGTAAGTTTGTTTATATGGAATTGTTTCACAAGTTACAAATGGCATGGCTATTTCAGATGCACTTTTAATTTGGCAGGTAGTCTGGAGTCCTTTATCAAAAATGAATTAATTACAGAATCACACATATATCATGGTAAAAATAACTGGTTACTTCTGCAACTATCCAACTGTTTATAGTTTCATGCCTTCATTTATGGTTAATCATAGTTCAGTAAACTATTCTTTTTGAAAATAGTATATTTAGTTAATTTATTTTTAACAATTATTCATATATATATGACAGTATTATGATTAATATAATTAAAGAATTACCATAAAATGGAGGACACCAATATAGTGATCAGGAACAGACACTAGAGCTAAGTCTTAAGGTTTTCGTTATTGATAATCATTATTAATATAGATGCAATAGCATAATTATTGCAATGTTTTATGTATTTTGATGATTATAATCTAAAAAATTAAGTTGATCATGGTATGGTCTTAGTGTAATATTGATAATGGAATAATGAAGGCACTCTCTGTAAGCACAAATGCTCGTTTATGTGCAAACACACACACACACACACACACACACACACACAGAATTGTTGTTTCTGGCTAAGTGGCTTGACTTGCTCATAGAGAGAGAGAGAGAGAGAGAGAGAGAGAGAGAGAATTGTTGTTTCTGGCTAAGTGGCTTGACTTGCTCATAAATTAAAGACTTCTAGGCTATAACTCAAAATGGGTTAACCACTGTTGCTTACCACTTCCATTCATCATGTTGCTAGTCCTGCTAGTGGGTGATGGTTAAACACTTGCAACAAACATGTATGTCAAATGCAAGTAAGAATTGAAGCACTTTGCTTGGTGGTATGGAACCAGATTTTCAGTCTACAAGAAATATAGGTAGTGGATTTAATCTGTAGTGATGTATCAGAACATCAGCAGATACGTGAATTTTTTATGGGTTCCGTCGCCCCAGTGCTTAGAAAATATCTCTGTGTGTGTGTGTGTGTGTGTGTGTGTTTTTAATACCTATTCCACATAATTTTTCTAGGTGCAATTCTCCAATAAACCACAAACTATTAATTATTTTTATGGTTTCTTTTCAAAACAAATGTAGTGACTATCAAACATCAGAGTGCCATCCCAAATATGGTATGTATATGAAAAAAAAGACTATTAGTTCAATACAATTAACTGCTGTATCTTTTCTTACCTTAGTTGAAAATCCACGATCACAAACTGTGCACTTGAAGGGCCTTTCTTTGGTATGACTCCTGTAGTGAATCTCAAGGGCAGAATTACATGCAAAAGTCTTGAAACAAATATTGCATGTGGTGTTTCCTGGCCGCACTGTAATGGAAAAAGTTGTGTGGAGAAATCACAAATGTAAAGCAAAGTTTCTAAAGGGTTGACAAGAATAGATTGTTCACACATACTGTTTCTTACATACTCCCATGATAAAAAAGAAAAAAACTGCATGCAATAAGTTCTTTGTCATCATCAATAACCAGCTGATTTATTTTTGTAACAATATCTTGCTACAAGTGAATTTTCATGTATAAAATATCGATTCTACTTGAACTAGTAAATCGATAAGATTGATTTCCTACGGGTAAAAATATAAATACCATATATTAAATGGTCAAACCCACAAGTTACAATTGTTGATGCAACATTAAATCCTAATCTTCCTTCCTTCTTCCTTCACTTCACTTCACTTCATTATGAAGGGAAGAAAATCCCACATAGTATTTTTTCGAAGAAAGGTCTTACATCTACATATTCTTTGTACAGTTTTCTTTATCCTTTAAAACTGAGTTCTTTCTTTCCACTATATTAAATGTACTTGTTCTCCCTCAACCACTTTTTAAAAATTTTGAACTTCTATTGTGGTAAAGAAGATACCACATCTTGTTTTAAGGATGCTACCTACTCTCATAATGCTATTAATACTGCTGTTTGTCTGCTGTCACAACAGTCACTTTTCAACTGTGACATGCATGTCACATATGGCTGTTTCGGAATTGACACCTGTAAACCATTTGAGCCCCAGAATCAGAGGAGATTTTTCTGTGTGTGTGTGTGTGTGTGTGTGTGTGTGTGTGTGTGTGTGTGTGTGTGTAATCAAGAAAATATGTTCGGTAGTTGAGGCTCAGTAATCAACTTCATGTTCATATATTGTAGCAGCTGTTCAATGCATCTTCCATATAGTGAATGGCCATTGTTTTTTTCCCTTACTGTTGCTTATAAACTATTTATGTGGAAATAATGTAATCAGGCTGTGAAAAATTTGTCCATTTGTTTGTAGGAGTGACTACTTTTTATGTGTGACCTATATATTTTTACTAACATGTGATAATAATCCATTGGAGATTTCCTGTTGAAGTGTAGATATCTGTTCTGTGCCATACTACAGATATTGATGACAGAACTTTTCAGTCAATAGATTTGAAAAGGTAACTGCCTATATACTATAGTTCTGTATCTAGTGATTAAGGAAAACGAGTGGACAGCACTATGAACACAATCTGAAGGCACACACCATGTGCAGCATAACAAGAAATAGTAAATTGGAGCAAGAGTCTTGTTTCTTTTTTTACCAATTTTACAGTACGTGTTATTGTCTAATGAATGCTGTAAGATGAAACTTCTGATTATGAAAGCTTGAAATTTTGAGAATTTATCTTGTTACTGTTGACTGCCCTACTAAATGTTAACTAAGTAATGATAGTCATTTGCAGTTGAATTGTACAATCTTATTTATGATTTTTCAGATATTATATTGTCTTCTACATTTTGTGTCTGATTTTGTGGTAGAGCTCAGTAACTGCATTATCACAATTCAGACAAAGTAGAGCATTAGGTGTAATGTAATCAATGCTAAATGAATGTTCTTCAGCATTATGTGTCAAGCAGAATGAATATATTTCAATTCACAATAGCATAAATGCTCATATATACTTGTGTATGACATAAGATGGAACTGTATCTGGCATACACACAACAGTTTTAGATAGAATAAATTCTTGACTTTTTGCCTCAGAACACTGAAGTATTATGTTATGTAATAATGCAAAGCTCTCAGCAGAGAGATCTGCACATTTTGTGATTGTTGTCTTTTTACCAACATAAGACTATGTTAATAACTGAATCATTCATTCATCTCCTATAATGTAGAAAATTTTCACAGTGACTACAGCAAATATACACATCTTTTAGGAAATAGCGATGGAACATTTAAGTGGAATAACAAATATTTCAAGTACAGTTTGGCTAGTAGAATATAAGTATAAACTTCCTAGATTAAAGCTATGTAGAGTTGCTACTTTCAATATTAGGAGAAGAACATTATTTGACACAGTGTCTGACAGTTTGTAAGATTTTCCACAAAGTCAATAGCACTATGATACTAAGACTTAAAATTGTTTAAATACCAAATGAATAGGAGAAGAAACAAAAAGAAAAAAATTATATAAAAATCAGGGGTATTGTCATTGATGGCATTTGTTAATGCACAAATTTATATTTGTTACTCTTCTTGTGGTTTGGTGTTTTATTCTTTCATGAGATTTAACAGAAGCAAATGCAAAAAACCAATTCAATGGCTTACTCTAAAATACCTTACAATACTTTTATAACTATTATCAGTTATTTTTCCATACTTAAAATTAGATGCTATGCTCATGTGAGAGACTGTAAGAAATGAGAACTGAAATAAGGTAATGTTGGTTCATGGCTTTTTACCACTGATTTAGTTATACAAAACCTAATTTCTAACATATTATCTTAAACAAGTTAATAATGTCGGTGCCAAATGTTGCAATTTGCAAAAAATTTTTTTTTAATTCCAGAAATAAGTCAATGAAATAGAAATTAGACTGTTCACTTTATTTGTTACATTCAGAAGAAAGCTTACATAAATATTTATCTAGCTTTGACAATAGATCAGCTGTTGTCTAGGAATAGCTGTATATATCCTTGGGGTTATTAGGATTCCCATGCCATAAACTGAATGCAGTCAGACAGACATAGCATGCAAATCCAATTGTGAGTAGTTCAATCAAAATACATTTGTTAGGCACATTGTCACATTTCATTTCTGAATTGGGAAATTTAAATTCAAATAATAAATTCCTGCATATACCTGTAAGAAGTAGTCCCTTTAAAGTTCATTAGTAAGAAGTGAATAGAACATATTAGATAGGGCTAATGCTTTTTTCCATATTCTTAAATGACAGATGATTTTCTGGATATGGAACCATGTACTCTCATGCTTTTCCTCTGAATCAGCAAAAGAACTAGGAATGGAGCTGCAGAAAATAAGTACTCTCTTGTCAAGTGTCCTTCCATTCCTTCTGACTTCACCTTTAAGATGTTTATAATCCCCTTTTCTTTCAAGCACAAGTTTCTTATCCTATGTTTTACATTGTATTAACATTGTATTTCAATATTCATACAGAAGACATATTGTTTCAAATGTGCGTTTTCTGCCCTTGAGAATTGTTTGCAGTTTCATGCTTATGTTCATGTGTTACATCAATAGTATTTATGTTACAGATTTAGGAACTATAGTCAAACTTACTATTGATGTGAGAATCTAGAAACGAGTAGGGTATTTTGTCTCGAAGTGAAGGTGCCAGCGGATGAAATGGAAATCTGCTTCGACCATTGAACTCTGAATCTGAAAGATAAGTGGACTTCATCTTATGATTTTTGTATAGTTTGCATTTTCTGTACAAAGTTTTTTCCTCTTCATGCAGTGAGAAAGAGTTAAAATCTGAAAGAAATAGAATTAATTGTGCTATCTAAAAAAAATTATGTATGTGACAAAATAAATGTCACAATTAGTGCAGAGCTATTTTTGATATGCTGTAAGTGAAGCTTTCTTTCTCCAACAAAAAATGTAGACATAATTAACAAAATGATACTGTCCTGTATTGCTTATAAGTGTTTGTTATAATTTTAGTTTGGAGTAATAGTAGTAGATTTATAGGTGCCATCTAAAACATTGTTACAATTTATTTTGCATCTGATACACATACTTGTCAACTGATTCTGCAGTGCTAATTAAAATAATAACTTCATTGAATGTGCATGCATGGCTGTCTCCAGTGTTTTGCGACCTCAGATCTTGTACGCTATTTTTTTTAGGGTCACCATTTCATAGACTGACAGTATTCTGCTTAACTTGGAAAAAAAAGGTAATAGGAGAAAAAGGACTCTACCAGCAAATGTTTTGTGAGGATATATTTGAGGTAAGACAATCAATGCTTTCAAGTAAATAGTTGGCCAAAAGGGACTGCTTTTTTGTTTTGGAAGTTAGGTGTCATGGCCAGTTTCATAGAGAGTTGAGTTACTTCTTATTCAGACATATAGATATTTTCCAAGGTCACCAGTTTTATAGCCCCATACCCTGGCAGTGATTGAGTGTTTGGTGAAAGAATATGCCAGTCTCCTCATATTGGGAAATGTGTCACTGTGTAGCCAACAGAGATTTAATTTCAATTATTTGCTTACTGGGTCATCTTAGCTGTGACAGATTAGAGGAATAGTAATTATACTTAATTAACTCTGACAATTTTAGAGTATATCTGTTAAAATCCAACTGAATTGGTATAGATACTTTATTTGTCTGAAGTAACTGGTATTCATAATTCCATAGTCACTTTTGTATATTAACATGTGTACAGCCTTTCCTTCTTATCTTGTCCGGTAAGTTCCCTGGACATGGGTTTCTGGATGACTTTTTCGAACTCTCCCCATTTCCTAAACTTCATCAGCTCTTTTCCTTCACTTCTCCTTCTTCCCCTTCAACCCTTCTGCCAGAAGAAGGAGCCACTGGATCTGAAAGCTTGTAAATTTCTTTAATCATATGTACAGGGTGTACATAAAGTCTAGGAATGCTTTCAATTATTTATTGCACAAGCAACAAACATTGTACAGATATCATACATATGTCATTTTGAAGAGAAATGCTGAAAGTCTTTTTTTCATGTATACTGCCACAGCCTAGTTTGGTAATTTGGTGATAGCCAGTGCTAGTCACAAACATGGCAAGTTCAGGTGCAGAGCAAGCTTTCTGTGTGTAGTTCGGCAAAAACAAGTGTGCTGCAGCTGTTCAACAGATGTTTAGAACCAAGTATGGTAAGAAGCCATCAACAAGGAAGGCCATTTACGACTAGCACAACAAATTCGTTACAATGGGTTGCTTGCACCCGGCAAGGAGAAGCGGACATCCCTGTGTGAGTGAAGTGAATGTGGAGCACGTACGAGAGACATTCATAAGGAGTCCAAAGAAAATGGTGTGTTGTGCATCTCTTGAACTTGAAATGGCTCCAGTGGCACTGTGGAAAGTCCTGCAACAGAAGCTGTCTATGAAACCATTCAAATTGGAGGTAGTGCAGAAGCTTAATGATGACAACAAAGACAAGCGTTTTGAGTTTTGTTCGCAGTTGAAATGACTGAATGAGGATGAGGATGGCATTCTTGATCGTTTGTTGAATTCTGTTGAATCTCGGGTACAAAGCATCCACATGAATGCATTGAATTTGAGTGTGATTCCCCAAAGATAAATGTTTTTTGTGCCCTGTCACGTCGAAAACTGTAAGGGACATTCTTCTTCACCGAGAGCACTGTCACTGGATATTCCTACTTGGACATGTTGCAGAATGGCTGATGCCTCAAATGCAATCGGACTCTCCGTTCATCTTTCAGCAGGATGGGGCTCCACCCCATGTTCATCGTGAAGTTCGTAGGTACCTGAACATGGAGCTGCCACATTGATGGATCAGCCATGCTACAGAAGGGGACAGCTGTTTCATGAAATGGCATCCCCATCACCAGATCTCACTCTGTGTGACTCTTTTCTGTGGGGACACATTAAGGATCTGGTGTATGTATTGCCTCTACCACGTGATGTAGCAGAGCTCTGAGAGAGAATACGGGAAGCAACTGTCACAGTCGGCAATGCCATGCTGGGACGGGTATGGCAAGAATTTGATTGCCGTATTGACATCTGCTGGGTCACTCAAGGTTCGCATATTGAATGTTTGTAAAAAAGACTTTCAGAGTTTCTCTTCATAATGCAATATGTATGACATCTCCACATTGTTTAGTTCTTGTGCGATAAATAACTGAAAGTGTTCCTGAAGTTTATGTGCACCCTGTATTTTCTCCAGCCGCTGCTTGGTGAAGCAATGTCTCATGCTCAAAGAAACATATTGAACAGGAGGCACAGGACTGGTAATAGCCTACTCAATAGTTTTCAGTGACAGATTTCTTTGATATCCAAAAGGGAAACACTTTTCCATTAATACACAGACTGTTTCACACACACACACACACACAGAATTCCATTGTCAGGCCCTGTTGTAATTATGACAACGCATACCATTTTTATCCAAGTACAACAACAGCTGTGAGAAACTGGTACATTCAAAACTAGGGGATTTCACTGTACTGTTCCTTGGACATGCTGTACTCTTGACTTTTGACACGATGTCCTGTGTCATGTAGAAGAAAACTGACAATCAGTAATTGAAACTTTGTCAATGCCATGGGCTCCCTGTAGATTAGACGGGTCAGTTCGCCTATGGTGTGTGTGTGTGTGTGTGTGTGTGTGTGTGTGTGTGTGTGTGTGTGTGTGTGTGTGTGTGTGTGTGTGTGTGTACCATGAAGTGGGAGATTTGAAATCGATCTGATCTTCAAACTTATCCAAATGTTACATTTGTAGACATGTTACTTACTGAAACTCTTATCTACTAAGTACCTTCTACAACCCCTAAAAGCTTGTAATAGAAATTGTGAAACACCATGTACACCAAGCACATACTTTGATATTATTAAAATTATTGTGGAAGACACATTTTCAGACTTACTTTGCAGTGAGCTTGAGAAACAGCATCTGAATGAATTACTTTGTAAGTTTTCTTTTTGAGTTAGTTCACAGCTCTGGGAGCAGATACTACTGACACACTGGCTTGATCTGCCAAATGGTGCAACAATTTTCATGGACTTCCTTCCAAGGCATCTAGTGTGGCTAAAACTGGTATGCCACATGCCAGAGTCTGACTAATGGTGTAGAACATCATCAGCAAATGGAGCTGGCCTCACTGGTATTGATTCATATGCAATGCTGTACACAGAACATGTGTTGTATTTGAAACTTCCGGTATTTATATCACTAAATTTGCCTCATTGGAGCTACTAATTTAGGGCTGGAAAGAGAATAGTTCCAGCTGAAAAAAACAAAGTTGATGTCCATTTGTCAAAGGTTAACAGAGCTGCAAAAACAAGCTGTATATTGTTTCGTGAACCCTTTGTGGCTGTTTCTCAAGTTCATAACACATTATCAATATTTATAGTTTTTTAAGATGCTAGAGATGAAAAATTTATTCACTTGTAGCTTATAGCTGTGATCTATCTTTATATACACTGCCTGAAATGGGAAGTGTTATATCTTGACTAAATGCCATTGAAATGATACTCCAGTATTTCCTCCGTGATATGTTGGTTAAAACTTTGTCCTTATGCAATTCTGTTTTAAGCACAGAAAAAAAGGCATTCCTACAAATAAACGATGATGTGAGTACACAACAGCTATTGGGCATGTCTAACACAACTGAACTTTTTAGGTGGAGATCACAATAGAGATTCCTAGAGGGCATTCACAAGCAGTGTATTGCCATCTTTTGGTCTTTTGAGAATAGCTAAATCATTGGCAGGAGGGAGCATCACACCAAAAGATCGCACAGACAGTTGGTTGCAGTACAATGATTGCAGGATGAAAGATGATGAGAAGGACTCAGGCCAATGGTGTGGCAAGAAGGGTAGGTACAGGTCCTTCTAGAAGGACTATGCTTCACATGGATCATAGGATTGTTCAGCTGACTCTGACTGACAGACAGACAGATTATAACAGCTGAAAACTGGACATAGGTTACAGGCAGAGTGCCACCACAAACTGTTAGGAGAGACCACAAACCATTAGGAGCCTATTGCTGAGTGCTGGATTGAGATCTCATGTTGCCCAGATCATTTACTGCTGGAACCGTACCAAAGGCAACAGAGACTTGCATGGCATAGAGTCAGAGTAAAGAGGAACATTGAGTGGATTTTCATGATACTCAGTGAAGAGTGTGGCCTTTGTTAGTGGCAGATGGACTTTCAGCCAGTGAAAAGGTCACTAAAAGCAGTGATTCTTGAGACCCACACCCCTGTAACTCTCGGAATCATAGTGTGCAGAGCTGTTGGGTGTAACACTAGTACAGATTTGATAATTTTCAAAGAGAGGCTAGGTACTTGCCAGTGTGTGGCAGGAATAGTAAACCTTGTCATTCCCCTCATGATCAAATTTTATATTCCAGTAGGATAATACAAGAACCCATAATGCAGTTCATACCACAAACACCTTGAGGAACGAGTGGGTCATTAACTAACATGCCTGGTACCCTCGATTTTTACCAATATGGCACGTGTGGGATGCAATGAACAGTAATATACTACCATAGCAACCTCCAGTCAATATTTTTGATGAACTGACATAGCATATGTTTCTGGCATGTTAAGAAATTCCCCCTGATGATATTTGGAGGCTGTCTACTCCAATGCTACAATGAATACAACATTGGTTCATGCACATAGCTGTCACACATCACACTGATGTTGGTGATGGACATCGGTTACAAATGGAATGAATGTTTCATCATTTTGTACCTGTTATGTTTGGACAAGAAGAGAATAGAAGCTTTCGAAATGTGGTGCTACAGAAGAATGCTGAAGATTAGATGGGTATATCACATAACTAATGATGAAGTATTGAATAGAATTGGGGAGAAGAGGAGTATGTGGCACAACTTGACAAAAAGAAGGGACCGGTTAGTAGGACATGTTCTGAGGCATCAAGGGATCACAAATTTAGCATTGGAGGGCAGCGTGGAGGGTAAAAATTGTAGAGGGAGACCAAGAGATGAATACACTAAGCAGATTCAGAAGGATGTGGGTTGCAGTAAGTACTGGGAGATGAAGAAGCTTGCACAGGATAGGGTAGCATGGAGAGCTGCATCAAACCAGTCTCAGGACTGAAGACCCCCAACAACAACAACAACAACAACATATGTGATTAACATTTCCACCAGTTTGACATGTACCAGACTAGTGTTCCATGAAGTAACAATTTCCATTTCCTAATGCGTAAATCCACAACCAGTCATGTATTTAAGTGCAAATATGACTCTTAGAGAGCAGTAGCACTGCATCTGAAATTCTTTGCTTACCTGCCCCAAGGCCAATGGGACTGAATGCAGTCGATGTGAGGACAGAGGACGTCAAGGCACTGCCAATGGGTCCAGGTGGTAGTAAGCCGAAGCCCGAGAAAGCTCCAGGTGGTGGTGGGGGTAGTGGCGCTGCAGTTGGCCCCGAGGCTGATGTCGGCGGGCCGGGAGAGGGTGTCGGAGCGCCCACAGACGAAGAGCGTGGCGTTAGGTCGAGGGCGCCACTCAGTGAGCCACCAGACTCTGATGCCGAGGGGCTGGCTGCGGCGCTGGGGCCGGCAGGGGCACCAGCACTGGGAGACGGTGAGCGGTCACCGTTTAGGGGTGGCGCCGAGCCCGGTGTGGCCGCCGGTGGCGAGCACTTGGCCGCCGAAAGCTGTGACGCCATTGTCGTGATGGTGCGCACCTGGTTCTCGAGTGCCGCCAGGGATGTGCAGAAGATTTGTGGTGACGGTTGCTGCTGCAAGGCAGACGTGCAAGCCTGTGGTTGCTGCTGATGTTGTTGCTGCTGCTGCTGCTGCTGTTGCTGTTGTTGTTGATGTTGATGTTGCTGTTGCCCTCCACCACCGCTGCTACTCGAGTTGTCGTCATCGGGATAGTCAGGCTTTTCCTCTTTGAGCTCCCCATGTGCAGACCCTGCCGGGAGCTTGGTGTGGTGCTGCGCGGGTGGTAGGTGAATGCCCGGCGGCGGCAGCGGTGGGAAGGCCTGCAGAAAGGAGACGGGACCGGGAAAGGGAGGCCCAGGGGTCGACGCCGCTGCAGGGAAGTCTTTCACTTCTGCAGCTTGTATCTGTTCCGGGGTCAGATCTGTGGGTTCTCCCGTATGTAGCCTGATGTGCTGCTGTAGTACCAGCGCATTAGTGAACTTCTTGTGGCAGACGGGGCACTGGTGCAGCACTCTCGCCGGTGGCTTGGCACGGTGCACGCCCATGTGCGTCTTGAGGTTGCCCTTGGTGGTGAACGCGCGGCCACATATCTTGCACTTGAACGGCCTTTCACCGGTATGTGTGCGGTAGTGCATCTGCAGTGCACTCTTGCACGAGAGGACGCGGTGGCAGATGACACACTGGTTGGGGTCCGTCAGTTTGTGCTCGATGTTGTCGACTAGTTGCTGCAGCTTGGAGGTCTCCGACGTTTTGGTGATCTCGATGAGAGACTCCCACGAGTTGTCGTTGCTACCCGGCCGCGGGAGGAGACTGGTATAGATGGCCGGGTCCTTGGCAGGGTCGATGGCAACTGCACTACCGGAAGACGTCGAGCTCGGCGGTGAGAGCCTGCTGGAGGTGCCGGCGCCCTTGCTCGACAGGTTTTCTGGCTGGTCCTGCAGGCTGTTCTCCTCGTCCTGGCTGTTGTATTTACTGTCCAGACTGTCGTCGTACGGCGAAGACGACGGGAACCTGGCGGACATATCGACATCTTCAGGTTCCTCGGGAGGTTCCCGTTTCGGGCTGAGGCGACCTTCGCAGTCGTCTTCCTCTTGCCGCCGCTGCGTCGACGCGGCATCGTCCATCTCTTCCTGTTTGACGAATGGCGGCTCCTCGTTGCCGTCGTGTTGTTGCTGCTGTTGTTGCTGCTGCTGTTCTTGCGGTCGCGGTTGTTGCTGCTGCTGTTGCATCGGGGGAGGGGGAGACTGCCTGGGTGGCTGAGGTTTCGACAAGTTCTCGGGCGCATCCTGCTCCGCTGGCGCGATGCGGGGTAGCGGTCCGGGCGCGAAAAGGGCGTGCGGCGGCAGTAGGGGAGGTGGGGGCAACGGCAGCAGGTCGTGCGGCGGCACGGCGTGCGGCGGCGGCGCCGGCTGCTGCGGCGGCGGCGGCTGTGGAGGTCTGTACAGCGGGAAGCTGAACGGACTCTGCGGGGGCGGAACTGGCGGCACGGGCGGCGGCGGCTGCTGTCCGTGCGGCGACAGGCTCTGCCCCAGTTGCGCCAGCAGTGGCGGATGGTACTTGTCCAGGTGCTCTGGCACCGGGTTCGGATTCATTTTTATGTGTGGGAACTTGGCCGAGTGCCTCTGGAAGTGCACCTTGAGGTTCCCCTTGGTGGTGAAGCGGCTGCCGCACACGTTGCACTTGAACGGCCGCTCTCCCGTGTGCGACCTGATGTGTATCTGCAGCGCCGAATCGCTGCCGAAGACCTTGCCGCAGTAGCGGCAGCGGTGCTTGAAGAATGGCTCGTTGCGGCCCGACTTGGAGTCGTACGGCGAGAGCGAGCTAGACTTGCCGCCGGCGCCGCCCTTGCGGAAGGCCAGCTCGTCTGCCAGGTTGTTGGCCAGCAGTCCCTGGCTTGCGTTCTCCAGCACCTCTTGCGCTCGTCGCTGTAGCATCTCCAGAGTGTTGGGTTCGTTGAGCGGCGGCGGCTCCGGGTTGGTGATGATAGACGCTGCCAGCGATGACGAGATGGAGCACGGCAGCAGTTGCTGGGGGACCTGCGCCGGCGGCTGCCCCTGCTGTGGCTGCAGCTGCGAGTGGAGCTGCTGCTGCTGCTGGGGAACCGCTTGTGGAGGCGGGGGCGGCGGTGGAGGAGACGGACCCGCCACCTGCGTTTTATATTTATTACTTTATTATATGTAGTACACAAATTACTGGAAAATATTATTTTGAGAGCAATTGAACATTTACGGTTGTGAAATAAAACTTGTTTCGTTCATACAAGACATCTCCTAAACAACAGATTCGGGGTGAGTAAAATATCCCGTCTTCCTAGATTTGCGAAAGGCGTTGGACACCACCACATCGTCGCCTAGTAACAAAATGGAGCTTCTTCGCAGATATGTGGTTGGCTCGATGAACGTTTGACAATTAGAACTCAGTACGGTATAATAAACGGCGAATGTTCCGTAGAAACGTAACTGACATCAGCTGTGCTCCAAATAAAAGTAATAGGACCTCTAATGTCCTCAGTATACGTGCGCGATTAATCAGACAGGATCTGCAGAATTGTTGAAATGTGTGTGAAAACTTATGGGACTTAACTGCTAAGGTCATCAGTCCCTAAGCTTACACACTAGTTAATCTAAATTATCCTAAGGACAAACACTCACACCCATGCCCTTAGGGAGGACTCGAACCTCCGGCGGGACCAGCCGCACAGCCCATGACTGCAGCGCCTTAGACTCAGCAGAATTGTAAGATTGTTTACTAACGATGCTGTTATGTACAGGAAAGTAACGTCGTCGGAGAATTGCGAAAAGAATAATATTTTCATTTGGTTTATTGAATGGCAGCTCACCTTAAATGTGGTTAAATGTAAGATAATGTCAATAACAAAGGCGGGGGGGGGGGGGGGGGGGGGGAGGAAGCCCATAGTAAGTGAAGAATAGTGGTGAATACCTTGACCTCGCCAGGTCGTTCAAATATTTAGGGGTAGTACTAAGAAGCAATATGAACACGTGAATTCAAAATCAGCGATGCGAATGGATGACTTAGATTTGTTGTAAGGGTTCTGAGAATAAGCACTGCATCGAGATAGGAAATAGCGTACAAACTAGTGCGACAGTTCCAGCGTATTGTTCTATTATTTGGAGTCATTACCAAGTTGCGTGACAACATACATCGAGCGAATCAGCGAATTCTGAAACGCGCTGCTGGGATCATAACATGTGTCAGTATAGCCCGTACGAAAGTGTACCAGAGATGCTCGGGGAATTTAAATGAGAATTCTTGGAATAAAAATGATGGAATTATGGAGAAACTGTTGGGTAAATTTAGACAACCTTAATTCGAAGGAGATTGTGCCACCATTATTCTCTTACTGTTGTACTTCACTTGTATGTATCATAATAAGATACATATTAGGACACGTAAAGAGGTACAAACAAAGCTTTTCCTTGTCAATAAGCAAATGGAATACAAAAGAAAATTGGTAATATTGGCATGTAATGCCCTCTCGCCGTGCACTGCACAGTGGCTTACTGAGCGTACTGTAATTGATTTACTGCGTGGAACACATTCCCGAGTCATGCTGAAGAATTCAAGACTTGAGCAGTAAACAATGATAAACGACAAGTTGGTTGTTTTGGGAAATTGCTTGGGAAAAGTTTGGATAAAGTCGCATAAATAAGATTTTCAATTATATACAACGTGAATATTTTGTTAAGGTAAGTCACTGTTTTCAAATATATCTACAGTAACCACATATTTTTAAAATGGAACGTTCTACACAAAATTTTATTTCTAAAAACTCATCAACGGTTACTTAAAAATGTTTACTTGCAGACTAAGTGCTCTTAACATGGGTTAGCATTAACTTACCACTTTTTTGCTTTCTGGGCGAATTGACGAAGCTGTATTGTGAAACCTCTCACAAATACAAATTTAAAAGGTCCGAATTGTTTCTGTGTTTGGTACCAAGATCTGCGTTAACAGTTGCTGCAGTAATAAAGTATAACAACCTCTTAAGATTAATCTATGGTTCGCATGATAAAAAAATAATTATAGCAAGAACCTTATTACAGCACGTAAGGATGGACCTTAACATTTCTACTATCATTTACATAAACTGTGTGAAGGAACACAATGAAACATCGTTTACTTGCTTAAATAAGTACTACCATTTGCCTTATTAGCAAAAACTTTTGAAGTGCGTTGGTGTTCACAGATTTACTGTGATTTTTATCTGAGTTTCAGTTATCCACAGCATCATCATATTTTTACAAATCGCTCCTGAAAAACATTTTCCTGGAACGAACGCCATATTCGTTACTGCTACTGCATCCATCTTTTTGTCACTTGCACCCATCCTGACAAAGTTGCCGTTAGCAAGAATCGGAAATTTGAGCTAGAGTTATCACATCACTGTTTATTGCGGAACTATCAACTGCATGTTTTACCTGCAAGAACTTTGTTTCTCGTCGACTGCCCTTTACCATTGTTTACAGCCGAGGTCATCAGTTCACTCCGGATGTAGAGGCTTTGGTCTCACTGTTATTTTCCAATTTCGTTCATTTTCGTTATTTCACTAATGAATTACGTTCTGTCCTTGCGAGTACTTACTGAGTGTAATTTAGCAGTATCTTATCACATGCTGGGATGAATCAGCACCAAGGGACCAGGAGAGGACTTTCTTTCAACATATGCTGTTCACGGCCCCCAGAACGAGCTATTGTTACCAAAATTCGCACGACTTGTCCTTCAGTCCACACACAGCAGCAAGGACTAAAAACGAACGTCTGTAACAGGTAATATTATTTTGGTGCTTCAGAAGTTACCTTTTTTAACTTCCTTATAATGACCGATTTTCAGCCCGGTTTGTTCTGTTAAGTTCATCTTCAGTTGCCGAAGCTTATTTGCACTAGGAGCAAACAATAGCTACAATGTCGTCAGTGAACTGGAGATGGTTCAAGTAAGATCCATTAACACGAAATCCTTCTCGTTTTCCCCACCCGAAGTGCTTCAGAGGGACAGAAATCGGAATCCCTCACCTCCAGCCTCCTGAATGCGAATTCAATCTGTCGTTCTGTTACCATACTTGCAGTTCTCTGCAGTGTAGAAAAGACGCAGTCTGACCTTAGACTGCTGTTGTGCATGTGACAGTTCTATCAGCATAGTTAATGTTGAAGACTGTCGTTTGATGTTTTCTAGCGTTATAGCTGTTTCAACGATCTTTCTCTTTTTCTATCGGGCAATCGACCTTAAAGGGCAATTGCACCTTCAAGTCTGGATCTGTTTTATCCGTTTTCTCCTTCATTTGCCAACATGTTTTCTTCAATCTGAGTGTGAAGGAGCATTTGTTTATATAAGCTGCGAGCTAGATTTTCTGCTACCGCTGTATGTCTTTTCTTGTGGAATATTGAGCTATTTATTATTAAATGTTTCCCAGATGTTCTCCTCGGTGATCTACGATTTCCGCAAATATACAGTTGAATTTTCCAATATAATACGAAGGCATGCTGAAAAGTATTGCCTCAAAATTTTTTTTCTGTTCTCAATATTGGTTGAGTTATGTACATATTACCCCGTCAACGTTCCGCTTCACTGACGCAAGTTGCAACCATCTGCTACTAGAGAGCTCCGAATTGTATCGCGTAACATGGCTATGTGTAACGTACTACGTCGGTGCTTGAGAAACAACTTTCTGTAAACGAGTTTTTAACCGCAAAAACGTACCTCCAACTGAAATTCGTAGAAGAATGAAAGCTATGTATGGTGATGAGTGTATCGACATCAGTAATGTGCGACGTTGGGTTATAAGTGCTCATAATGGAGGAAACGGTGGTGCTAACTTCAGCGTATGTGATTGAGCTCGGAGTGGACGACCATGTACGACAACCGAGGAATCTCACTGAAACCGGGTTGAAAAACTCTGAGAAAACAGAGGCACTCACCGTGCACACAGTTTTCTGTGCCGTAGATCTGCAATGATGGCTTGCGCATGCTCTCGTGAGCTGTGTCTGCGTTATCCGACAATTTTCTCTGGTGAAATCATCAACCCGATTCCGACGAGTTTGATCGGTTGCCGCATCGGTCGTCCACCCCGAGCTCTGTCACACATGTTGAGGTTCCACCGTTTCCTTCATTACGAGCACGAACAACCCAACATCGCACGCTATGAAGTAGATACAGTGATCACAGTACGCAGCTTTCATTCTTCTATGGATTTCAATTGGAGGCACGTTTTCTGCGGTTGGAAACTAGATTATAGCATGCTGTTTCGCACGCACCGACAGATACGTTACACACCGCCATGTTACAACCTACAGCTCGGAGACATCTAGCGGCAGAGGATTGAAACTTGCGGCAGCCAAGCTGGAAAATCGACCTATATTGAAAACAGAATAAAAAATTCAGAGGCCTTACTTTGCAGCACGCCTTCACATCTACTCTTTGAAGAGTGATACACAGGAGCCCAGGAACTTGTATCGGTGTTTTGAAAGGAAACTGGGCAGGTTCAGATCTTCGGAGACAGCAGTGCGGGGATCTCTCATGAGAAAGAACCGCTGACAGATTTCGCTGAGGAAACTAAGATATGTGATCTGAAAATTTCCCGGCGTATTTCTAACTTATAAAATTCTCTAGCGCCCATCTGGGTCACACAAGCTTAGCATCAGTTGACGGAACCGAGCGAGATGGCGCAGTGGTTAGACACTGGGCTCGCATTCGGAAGGACGACGGTTCAATCCCGCGTCCGGCCATCCTGATTTAGGTTTTCCGTGATTTCCCTAAATCACTCCAGGCAAATGCCGGGATGGTTCCTCTGAAAGGGCACGGCTGACTTCCTTCCCCATCCTTCCCTAATCCGATGAGACCGATGACCACGCTGTCTGGTCTCCTTCCCCAAACAACCAACCAACCATCAGTTGACGGAAACCACCTGAAGATGGGAAGAAGTCAGTTGCCGAAATATCGTGGAGAACTTATGACGTCACGCGATCGGACCTCCGAGAATTCTACAACTAGAAAGGATAACAGCCCGTTGAATAAACAAATAACGAAGAATTTTTTTGTGGTTATAATTTATTTATGGAAACCATTGTGGAAATGTAGACAGAAGCTGACCTTGAGCTGCTGCTTGGCGGCTGGCGGAGAGGCGGGCAGTGACTGCGTGCTGGGGGGCGTCGATTGCTGCGTCTGTGCTAGCGGGGGGTGCTGCTGCTGGGCCGGTAGAGGCAGCGCCAGCGGGGGCGGAGGGCTGACGCCGGGGGCGGAGGAGGGCCCCGGGGGCGGCGCGGGCTGCGCGGACACCGGAGGTGGGCTCGCTAGCGCCACCGCCTCCTTGGGGCAGCGCGTGATCTGCAGTTGCTGCTGCAGCTGCTGGATCAACGATAGTTGCATCACCTGCGGTGCGAATAACGGCTTTTGTCAGATGCTGTGCCACTTTGCTGTCTCGACATATTGCTTGTGCTACAGATGAACCGCTGGGGCTGCGAAACTTTTGGTGAGCGAGAAGCTTGTATTTCATGGCGCGATCGATACATAGAAAAAGGTTAGATTAGCTAATCAACAAGCGATTCTGACTGTACTAAAGTATATTTTGCATCAACTGTTCATCTGTGCACAAAATTAGTGGTAGTTGCAAGTAAACAAACAAGAAACACATTCAGTATCATAGTATATGTGAAACTACACATAGCTATCGCAGTGCATGTTCTGCAGTCCTGACAGGTTATATATGTCTGCCGGATCCATGGTCGCACCTGAGCCTATATCTTTTATGGGTGACGTTCTGCCAGAAATTGAAGGAATGAATGAATGAAAGAAAGAAAATTAGAACATAACGGGCCGCCGGCGGCGAGGTCAGCAGAGAAAGAGCAAAAGCTCGGCGTCTGAATTGATTGACCACGCCGCACAGCTCGTCTAAAAACTTATAACAGTTTTTGGGAAAAAAATATCTTCTGCACGGTTTGGAAACGTAGCAAATAAATAATGACAGGATGGAACGCGCCTGGAGGGCGCCGTTTGCAGTGTGCTGGTCGTAAAAGACAGTTATGTGTTCGAGTTTCGTTCTGAAAGCCTCTTTACTGGACAGAAATTTATCCCTGTATCGAACAAGCTGTACCTGAACCATTCACCGGACAGCTTTTCGCTCAGAGATATGCTGGTTCAGCATGGAGTTTTTTGAATTCTGAAAAATATGTTTTGGAAAGTATTTATTTGTCCTTTAGTCTGACAAAACAGTGCGTTACACGAAAGTAACACAAGTTACTAACAGATAATTCGATTTAGGGGCAAAAGCCTGTGGTGGACAATAAAATGATAAACTCAGGGCAATTATTTCAGCGCGGTAGGGGAGAGAGTAGAGTCAGACTCCTACACTTCACTGCTACCGCTGCTGCGAGATATCTCAAGTTCTGGTGGTAGATAGCTGAAGACTTTGCTTCTGAGACAGAGCGATGACGATCAGTCATTACTGTGTAACGCCTGGAGCAGTCATACCTTGCCACAGCCACACACAAGGCACACCTATTGCTAGATCTGCTGCCATGTTACACACTGCGTGAAAAGCACATGCCGTCCAATACTAACAAACTGGTCATCCACTACCTTTTAATGATACGCAGTAAAGTACTCCACTAAAAGTCCATCTGCTAGTTTTCTGTTTGTCGCAAATTATTTAGTACCCAAGAATGTGATCACAAGATTATCGTTAAAAGAATGGGCGTATTATTTTAAATCTTAGTGTGTGATGAGATGTTAGTTGTGTCTATTTAAAAATTTTACAAAAATTATTAACTAATTTTGTGAGGGCAGTTTCTATGAATTTAGCCGTCGTCCAAATTAGATATATTTATGAAAATAAAAAGAATTATGATGTATTTACATTATGTTCTTGTATCTTGCACACCTAAAACATTTATTTTATTGGTTGGTGCTTGCCAGACTTATAAAGGGCAGTCAAATGAAAACCGAACATCCTCCCCCCCCCCCCCCCCCACACACACACACAACAGGACCATGGAATGGTTCCATTCAGAAGTAATTCGTCTTCTAGTGGGGTAAATGTCTTAATGTGTGTGGTGATTAAGACATTTACCCCACTAGAAGACGAGACGATCAATTCCTGTCTCCTATTACACGGATGGCCGCTGACGGACCCACAACTGCTCCCACTCTTTCACTTACTCATCCGACTGAAACCGACGTCCACGTCTTTCTTCAGGTTGTCAAAGAAGTGAAAATCACATGGTGAAAGATCCTGGCTGTACGGAGGATGTTGTAGTGTTCCCCAACCAGATCGCTGCAGCGTAGCTTTCACTCCGATTGTCAGTGTGAAGGTGGGCGTTATCGGAGGTTGTGTGAACAGCTTTGCATTTCTTTGGCGGGTGAGATGTGGGATGTTTTCACTGTTAGCTTTGCCGTTTGCCTTCGAGCTCGAAATGGCTCTGAGCACTATGGGACTTAACTGCTGAGGTCATCAGTCCCCTAGAACTTAGAACTGCTTAAACCTAACTAACCTAAGGACATCACACACATCCATGCCTGACGCAGGATTCGAACCCCCCCCCCCCCCCGAGTAAAACTGAAGTAATATCAGGTGTTCCCCAGGGAAGCGTCCTGGGACCTCTGCTGTTCCTGATCTATATAAATGACCTGGGTGACAATCTGAGCAGTTCTCTTAGGTTGTTCGCAGATGATGCTGTAATTTACCGTCTAGTAAGGTCATCTGAAGACCAGTATCAGTTGCAAAGCTATTTAGAAAAGATTGCTGTATGGTGTGGCAGGTGGCAGTTGACGCTAAATAACGAAAAGTGTGAGGTGATCCACATGAGTTCCAAAAGAAATCCGTTGGAATTCGATTACTCGATAAATAGTACAATTATCAAGGCTGTCAATTCAACTAAGTACCTGGGTGTAAAAATTACGAACAACTTCAGTTGGAAAGACCACATAGATAATACCGTGGGGAAGGCGAGCCAAAGGTTGCGTTTCATTGGCAGGACACTTAGAAGATGCAAGTCCACTAAAGAGACAGCTTACACTACACTCGTTCGTCCTCTGCTAGAATATTGCTGCGCGGTGTGGGATCCTTACCAGGTGGGGTTGACGGAGGACATCGAAAGGGTGCAAAAAAAGGGCAGCTCGTTTTGTATTATCACGTAATAGGGGAGAGAGTGTGGCAAATATGATACGCGAGTTGGGCTGGAAGTCATTAAAGCAAAGACGTTTTTCGTCGCGGCGAGATCTATTTACGAAATTTAAGTCACCAACTTTCTCCTCCGAATGTGAAAATATTTTGTTGAGCCCAACCTACATAGGTAGGAATGATCATCAAAATAAAATAAGAGAACAGAAAGGTTTAGGTGTTCGTTTTTCCCGCGCGCTGTTCGGGAGTGGAATGGTAGCGAGATAGTATGATTGTGGTTTGATGAACACTCTGCCAAGCACTTAAATGTGAATTGCAAAGTAATCATGTAGATGTAGATGTAGAAGGTATACGTCACCTGCTGGTGCTGCAGCGTGAAGAGCCCAACCTACATAGGTAGGAATGATCATCAAAATAAAATAAGAGAACAGAAAGGTTTAGGTGTTCGTTTTTCCCGCGCGCTGTTCGGGAGTGGAATGGTAGCGAGATAGTATGATTGTGGTTTGATGAACACTCTGCCAAGCACTTAAATGTGAATTGCAAAGTAATCATGTAGATGTAGATGTAGAAGGTATACGTCACCTGCTGGTGCTGCAGCGTGAAGAGCGTGGACTGGAGCACAGCCAGCTCCTGCAGCGCGGCCGCGTTGTCGGCGTTGCCGGCCATCGCGGTGGCGGCGAACTGCGCGACCGCCACCTTGGTGTTCTGCAGCGCCTCCAGCGTCACGTGGCCCGCCAGCGGGAACGGCGCCACGGCCGCCCCGAACGCCGACACCACGCCGGCCGCCGGCGACGCCAGGGCCTGTCGGCGTATCGTGCTACCAGTTAGCAACAGAAATTTTCCTGCGCACACGAATCTGACTAAAACTGTCCCCGCGTATACACTCCAGCTATTCTGCGGTTGTAATGTGAAGAGAGTGCCGCACGGCGCAGTTGCCATATCCGGTAACTGTTGGAAACATTGGTTACTATTCATGTTTTACTGTCACCTCCGCAAACATCCTTGGGCTCGATATTATACCTCGATAACTTGACTCATAGTTGCAATAGACGCTATCGTAGGATAATTTGGGGTTGATATATCGATTGGGCACACAAAATTACAAATTAGACAAATTTTGTTTAAAATGAGAGACAAAACGAGGCCTTCTTCTATGCTCGGCATCATACTACATTACGAGCATTTATTTATTTATTTGTTTATTTATTAAGTAACTCCACTTTCTTCTTCTTCACTTTCTATTTTAGACTGTTTACTACCTCTCACTGTTCCCATTTTCCCAGCTACGTGTCATAAAAGCAAAATTTAAATATTTTTAGAAACGACAGATAAAAATGCCATTTGAAGACTCTTAGGTGCGCCATCAGGTAGGACATAGTCTGCATCCTAAAGGAATGAAATATTTGTGCGGAATCATTGGCTGGGAGTTTCACAAGTGAGGTGTTGAATCGACTGGTACAAGTCTTCCAATTGGAGGTTTAGTGTCACCGCCAGACACCACACTTGCTAGGTGGTAGCCTTTAAATCGGCCGCGGTCCGTTAGTATACGCCGGACCCGCGTGTCGCCACTATCAGTGATTGTAGACCGAGCGCCGCCACACGGCAGGTGTAGTCTAGAGAGACTCCCTAGCACTCGCCCCAGTTGTACAGCCGACTTTGCTAGCGATGGTTCACTGTCTACATACGCTCTAATTTGCAGAGACGACAGTTTAGTATAGCCTTCAGCTACGTCATTTGCTACGACCTGGCAAGGCGCCATATTCTTCAAGAATGTATTCTGAACAGATAATATTGTGAATCATGTACCGTCAAGAGCGACGTTCTTCATTAATGGATTAAAGTTAAGTATCAAACTAATTGCGTCCGCTTTTTGAATTCTAATTCCTTGTCATGTTCCAGACCACACGTCAGTATAGTTCTTCCCTCCTCACGCCAGCCTGCGTGAGCTAAAACGCGTGCATTTCGGCCTCCATTAGTAACACGGTGTTGGCTCTTCCGCCAACACAACAGGAGGCTACTTCGACGACTTGTGTGTCCTTGAGCTAACCAATAACCCTAACCAGGGAAAGGGGACCTACCGTTTAACGTTGAATCCGAACCATGTATCGTTTCATGGAATATCTGACGGGGATTCAATCTTGCGACCTCTCGGTTCCGAGGCATGCGCTTTACCACTCGACCACCAAGCCCGAAACACTCCAAGGAAGGCCGCTGCAACAGGACGAAAACGTCGTTTATGTTTGGTATTGTAATGGTTCCAGTATTTTTTGTGATGAAGCGTCCGTATACGCAAGAGGGTGCCAATGAAGTGGACACTGCACCCAGAAGTCTACATATCGTGCCTCTCTATTAAATTTTAACATGTATCATTATCTGAAACAAAATTTCTCCTTTCTTCAGTGCTGAGGAGAAAAATTCGTAATTAATACTACTGTTGTTAATGTGGCTAACGTAATCTACATCTACACCTATACTCCACATGGTATCTTGAAGAAAGAAACCAAATTTTGCGTCGACACACATCAAAAAGTAAAAAATCATAATATTTAAATGAACTGTGACAAACTTTGAGGGATTGTAGAGGGTGTATTGAGGAACCAATCGAGGATAGGAACCTGTGTCTGGAAACGTCATCCAACGACACTTCAGTGTGCCCAAGTTGTAGGGGTCGGCACCTGCCACTAGACTACCTCTTCGGCAGCAAACTTGATTTCGGAAGCTGACGGACTCTTGCTATGTTGTTTGTTATTCAGTGATCGAGACTGATTGTCTCGATCGTCATCGAAGAAGATGGAGCTAGCTGCGTACGACGGCTTTGCCTCCTATGAATACAATGCTCTGTTGCATCGGTGAATGACAGCTTCGGAACCGGGTTTCCATCTGCAGTTCATTTTTCTCCTGCACACCGAAAAACACCGGAGGTTTTAGAAGTCGCAGCAGAAAAACGAATTGCGGATGGAAACCTGTGTCCTAAACCGTCATCCACCGAGGCAACAGAGCATCGCATTCATAGGAGACAAGGCCTTTCCACGCAACAGATTGCTCCATCTTCTCCACTGGAGATAGTAGTAACCAGTCGCGACCACTGTGTAACATACAATACTGTGAGGCGTTCTGCCTACAGTCCGTCAGCGTACGAAGTCACGTTTTGTGCCAAAAGGGTGGCCTAGTGGCAGGGGCTAGCGTCTTAACTTCGACTTCCTGTAGTGCCATTGGATGAAGTTTCCGGACACGGGTTCCTATCGTCGGTTTGTTCCTCAAGACACCCTCTACAACACCTCGAAGTTTGCCGCAACATTTCTGGGAGACCCTGTATATTGCAAGTGTTTTTAAAATAAAAACTCGCCACCGATGGCGAAATTACCACAGAAACTAGCTTGGAGATTCCGAAAAAAAGCGTTTATAACACTACAAATGCTATAACTGCCCCAGAATTTTCGAGAAATGATTTAAGGGAGCCATAGAAAGTCTACGAGCGTGGACGCACATTGTTTAATAGCCACTCCTCTCGAATGTTACTAGGCGTCTCTGGCACAGATCGTACTCGAATGCTTGGCTGCAGAGTGGTTAAGAGTCACGCATACTATTACAGTAGATAGGTCCAAACATAACCCGAGCTGCGACCTACTTTACGTGGCCTACAACAGACACTGTAGGGTGGCACATGTTGCTGTGTTCCCCGCCAGGTGCCGCTAGAACGTACCTCAGGCTCGGCGTCCGGCTCAGGCTCGTCGGTGTCGGCGTCTCCGTCCCCGGAGCCGACGACGCCGTCGCCCACGTCGGCGCAGACAGCGTCCTCCGGCTCGACGTCGTCGTCGTTGTTGTTACGGTCGTCGAGCAGCATCATGTCGCAGTCGGCGTCGGGCTCGCCGTCGGCGTCCACGTCTCCGTCCGCATCGGCATCGGCGTCGGGAGGCTCATCGCAGACGGCCGCCTCCGAGCACGAACTGCCCTCGTCTTCGTCACCGCACGCGGACACTGCAACACGCCGTACGTGCACGTCTATTACGAGAGCATTGAAGATCGCGCCTGCCTCACAAAAGGTAGGTGGAGCCTTTACTATGCACTATCTACAGTTTAACAGAGCCTGTCATTATGAATAATCATACTCTTCAGTGAATTTTCAATGTGTTAGTTTATATTATCATAAGTTGAAGCTGATCCTGAACGTATACTGTGCGTTATCAGTCTTATAGCAGTAATAACTACACGGCCCAGTCACGTTAATAAGACCACCGGCAATGTTCCACGTCAATGTGCAATAACCACTCATAGATGGCCAGGGAGCAGCACTAGTAATGGATGGCATATAAAGCGTATCGGGGGATGCGGAGAACAGTGCAGTGGAAACGAAGCGATTTATCTGACCTCCAAAAGGACATGAAAATTGGCTTTTGGGACAAGGGTTGAAGCAGTTCAGAAACTGCCGAGTCTGTAGACTGTTTGCATGCCGCAATGAGTAAAGTTTACCGTGCATACCAAAATAACGCTACCCAAAACTGGCCCCGAGTAAATTGTGGTGCACCAAAGGCCATAGAAGACTAGGGTGAATGGCAGCTGCTGAGATGTGTATGGTCGAATAGACGTGCAACCGCTTCTCAGCGGACATGTCCGAAAGAACAGATACCATCTTCATATAGATAAGGCTTACCGGCCAGTGATTTTCTTCAGTGCGGATGCACTCACGTTCCTCAAACTCTTACGGGAATCGGTAGATTGAACGCCACGAGTAAGGAGTATAGTGGGCAGGGGCACTACAAATGTATTGTGTGGACAGTAAGTTGGGAATGTGAGTCGCACGGGGAGCATTCCAGAGGTAAGTCCCTCGGTCGCACTATCCCCTGTGTCCTGCATGGCTCAGTCGTGTAGAGCGTCTACCATGTCAGTAGGAGATCCCGGGTTCGAGACCCGGTTAGGGCACACTTTTTCAACTGTCCCCGTTGATATTTATCAATGCCTGGAAGCAGCTTAATGGTCTGGATTTCATTCCAAAGAAGACAGTTGCTAGCAGATGTGAGTATCACCGAACTATCAGGTTAATAAGTATTGCTTGCAAGATACTGACACGAATTATTTATAGATGAATGGAAAAACAAGTAGAAGCCTTCTAAGGTGCAGATCAGTTTGGGTCCCGGACAAATGTAGGAACACGAGAGCCAGTACTAATTACCCTACGACTTATCATAGAAAATGGATAAAGACAGGCAAAGCCTTTACAGCATTTGTAGACTTGCAGAAAGCTTTTGACGATGTTGACTGGAATACACGCTTTGAAATTCTGAAGATAGCAAGGGGAAAAAAAGAAACAAACCAGGGAGTGAAAGGTTATTTACAGCTTGTACAGAAACCAGATTCCAGTTATAAGATTCGAAGGATATGAAGTAGAAGCAGTAGTTGAGAAGGGAGTGAGACTGGTTTGTAGCCTATCTCCGACGTTACTCAATCTGTACATTGAGCAAGCAGTTAAGGAAACCGAGAATAATATGGAAAGGGAGTTAAAGTTGAGGGTAGGAAATGAAAACATTGACGTTTGGCGATGGTGTTGTTATTCTGTCAGAGACAACGAAGGACTTGGAAGAACAGCTGAATGAAATGAATAGTGTCTTGAAAACTGGTTATAAGGCGAATATCAACGGAAGTAAAACAAGTGTAACAGAACGTAGTTGAATTAAATCAGGTGATGATAAATGAATTAGGTTAGGAAATGAAACATCAAAGCTAATGAATAAGTTTTGCTGTTTTGGCAGCAAAATAACTGATAATGGCCGTATTACAGGAGATATAAAATGCAGCACAGTTATAGCACGAGAAGCATTTATGAAAACAAGAGGACTTTGTTGACATCTAATATAAATTTAAATGTTAGGAAGTCTCTTCTGAAGGTATTTGGAGTGTAATTTGGATGATAAGCAGCACAGACAAGAAAGAATAGAATCTTTTGAAATGTGGTGCTACAGAAAAATGCTGAAGCTTAGGTAGGGAGATAGAATAACTAATGAAGAAGGACTGAATGGTACAGGAGAAAAAATAAGTGATTTATGGCATAACTTGACTAAAAGACGGCATCGGTTTGATAGGCTTGAAGAAGTCGTCAATTCGGGTATGGAAGGAAGTGTGGAGGCTAAAAATTGTAGAGACAGCCCAAGGGACGAATAGAGTTAGCAGCTTCAAAAGGATGTAAGTTGCAGTGGTTATTCGAATAAGAAGAGTCTTTCACGGGATTTCAATTTATATTGCACAGTCGTTTATACTGTATTTAGCTAACAGAGCTAGCATTATCATAGCTTTTATTCGTTACTGATCAACATCTGTTCGCCTCACATATTCGATTTTCGGCGAAGTGGAACCTAGTTCTGGATCCCCTGTGTTAAATGCACGGGTTGATCGGCTCTAGAATGGACTGAAGTTCAATAAACAAAGTAGTAAGTTCAAAAATTAATCACAATGTAAAAGTATCAAGTTTTTCGCATATTAGATGATTACAAGCCTAGATTAAATAACCCAAGCAAACCTTACTACAGAATATTGCTATAGACGCACGAAATCACGGGGATAGCTCACATTCGCCTGATATGACACACCAGACTAGAGCAGCGTAGAGAGCTGCATCAAACCAGTCTTCGGGCTGAAGACCAAAACAACAGCAATGCTGGTTTAGCAGTATTCTTTCGTAGTTACGCGATGAATGCGAGAGAAAACACGCCTGCATTCCTCGATTTATAATGTTTTCGGTACTACACACTGTACGAGTATTTGTGCGTCTGCGTCCCTCAGAAATTACCTCCTTGTTATTATAGCGAACAGACAATGACGATCGCGCGAGCGAAGCATCTCTTCAGGTAGGGCAGATGCCCGGCGTGTTTAGGCGTCCGCTCAGCAACGCGTAGGCAATTTGCGGCCAAAAACAAACAGACGGGGCGCGCGCACGCACACACACACAGATCCGCTTAAGATCCCCGACTGCCACTCGTCCCTGAGTGCTTAATGAAGGCTCGCCTCGTGATTATATTTGCATTCCTCCACGCCGCAGACGCGCAAACGAATTGCCGCGGGCTCGCAGCGAACGGGGTGGAGTGGGCTGTCAGCGACGGGGGTGGGACAGACAGGAGCTGGCGAGAGAGACAGATACAGGCGGGCGCGTGTTTGCTTTTTCATCACCTCACAGGCGCCGGTGTTTCGCTCCGGAACCCAAGTGTACACACTCACACACAGCGCGGTGGCAATTTTTTAAATTCCTTTGTGCAGTGTTTCATATAAAAGCACCGCGGCCGCGCGCATCAGCCCTCGCGACGTTGTACGCCCGTAACTCTAACCCTTTCTCTAACACTCTACCGATATGACGGTATGGGGCTGCGGCACAGCATACTGCAAAGCTGAAAAAAAGTGTGTGTGTGTGTGTGTGTGAGAGAGAGAGAGAGAGAGAAAGAGAGAGAGAGAGAGAGAGAGAGAGAGAGAGGAACGATGAGCGCTGTGTTCGCGGCGTTTGCATCAACAGCCTCCGGGACCGTACCGGCAGATGACAGGAGAGAGAACAACTTTATATTTGTGCCACTATATACGGCGGAACTGAGAGGACAGTGCTTTTGTTTTCGCCGATGGCCCGCTTGTTTTTATTCCAGCGTTAAAAATATATTGCACCCAGGAATGTCTCATTTGCGGCGGCGCGTGCCGCTACCTGGCCGCCGTTTTCTTTGTGTAGCGATATTTAGGTTCGTCGCCCCTGTTGCTGTTGTTTTTTCCCCCCTCCCGCGGTTTTTCGCTCTTTTTTTTTTGTTTCGGAGCTCTCCGAATCGCAATCGTCGCGGTTTTCGCAGACAGTGCGTAAACGGAGCCGTCGATGCCCTGCTCCGCCGCTGTTCGTGAGACGCCGGAAGACTTCGGGGCCCCAGGCGTGTCGCCTCGTCGCTCCGCTTTTGTTTCCCTTTCTGCGAAGACGGAAATAGTCGAGGCCTCCCCCGGCCGCCCCAAGGTATCGCTCCGGAATTGAGCTTTCGGTGAGATCTCCGCATAACTTTATGGCGGCGATACTGGAAAAGTAGTAGCTACAGAGATGGGGGGAGGAGGACGGCGTGACAGGGCAGACAGGACTGAAATGCTGAGATGAGCGTCGCCGTAGCAGTACTCGGAACTATTTTTAAGAGCACAGAAAAAATAATGGATGCTACTTGTTGAGAGGCGTTCCGCTAACATAAAGGGCCCATTACCTCGCAGACAGATAGGGAGAAATCGAGAAAACCTTCAGGGGGCCCAACTCCTCCCCTCGTGTGGTCTTAGACACAGCGTGTTGAGCTCAATATTTTTTTCTCCAAATGTCCTCATTCACTTTACATGCAACACCCCTCTCCACTGGTCCCACTCCCTTTTTCTGTCTTTCCCCAAAAAAATAAAAGAAGAGGTTTAGTTCCCAGCACCGTTTAAAGCCATTACCAGTTCTTCACTTCCTCTCGCCTCTCTTTGCTCGTCCGGTGGAGCCATCCCGATTCCCACCAAACCTTCCCGTCTTATTTTTCAGCAGCTGGAGTCTTTGACAGTATGAGAAGGGCGCGGCGACTGCGCCGCGGTGGGTGGCGAAAGGATGTGAGATGAAAGGCACGTCTCAGCAGGAAGCTCTCGGTTAACATAAACAAAGATTTTTCCAGGAGGAAAAGAGAGGCAGGGAACAGGAGAGGGAAAAGAAAGCATCGCCGATTCAGAAGAGACGCAGCTCTCTCTCTCTCTTTCTCTCTCTCTCCCCCTCTCTCTCTCTCTCCCTTCCTCCCTTCCTCCTTCCTTCCCTCCCCCCCCTCTCTGACACACACACACACACACACAGATAGAGAGAGAGATAACTGCGAGAGCATAGCATTCTAGTCCCCTTTCCTTTTATTTCTATACGGATTCCTGGATTTTAGCACTGGCTGGCGCTATTCTCGCGACTGGCCAGGAATAGAGCGGAGGCAGATATACGCGCGCCGTGTCAAAGTTGATGCATTTGGATGCGTCCCAAGCTGACATACGGCAGCTGGCTCGCGGCGCGTTAACTCCGACCTGGGAAATGAGTACCGCACTAGAATGTGCTCCCGTCCACTTCAATTGCTCTCGTGAAATTATCTCAGTAATGTCCTAAAATCTCAGTTTCTCGCCAAAATTCGATCAGTCATTTTTCAGTCCGTTCATTGTGTAGTCTTTTGCAACATATTTTTTTGTTTCACCTTTCTGTTTCTCAGACATCTACAGTTCATTAAAAAAGTTTAGTTTCCGTTCTCGTTTGAAACTGTTTTGATCATATTTCAGATTCTTTAACCGTTGGTTTTCCTGTGAATTGTGATGTTGAGGAATTCCCAAAAAATACTGTTTCGTTCATACTTAATGGCTACTGAAGTGTAAGGTATATGCATTGTGTACAGCTCTACTGATATCAGACACTGATGCGGATGTGATAAAGCAGTTCCTGAATGTGTTCTGGAAGTGTACGCACTGAAGTGAAACATGGACCATGGAAATTCGGGAGGACAGAAGTACTAAAAGAGCAGGGGAGGACAAAAATATATCGAAGGTCCATACGGGAAGAAGGGGCAAGTTAGTGAGACATCTGCAACACCATCCTGGAATGGTTGTCCAGGCGCTGTAAGGAGCAGTGGAGACGTAAAATAGCAGGGACAGGTCATTACTAAAATATGCGAAGCAAATTAGAAAAGATGTTGAGAGTAACAGTTATATAGAGATGAAAATATTAACAGTAGATTGGAAGAGACTGAGGAACATTATCCAACCATTCGAAAGACTGATATCTTAAAAACTGCATTGAAGACAACATTGGCTATGAAAACACTACTTGAGGACAGCTGATGACGCACCTGACCCTGTCGCTCTCTCACGTGTGCGCACTTGATGGTCATAGTGAGTTATTAGCAGCAGTGTGAGTAGGTCGAATGTCCGACGTAAAAATCGTTAGCCTGAAGCGAGTGATTCTTTCAGGTCGAACACTAACCCGTAAGTTTGCGAAGCTGGCCCAGTAAAATGTGCATGACGATAAGAGGCTTTTAAAAATGAGGCTATTATAAAATGTCCAACATTAAGTTAAAAATTTCCGTCCGAAAAGGCTTCCCAAGGCCCAACGGTACCCACCGACCGCCGTGTCATCCTCACCCGATAGGCGTCGTTGGTTGCGGATATGGAATGTCTCCATGTGGTCAGCACATCGCTCATCCGGTCGCTCTCAATCAAGTAGCTTCTCAGTTGGACTCACAAGCAGTGAGTCCACCCCACTTGCAACAGCACTCGGCATACCCGAGGGTCACCCGTCCAAACGCTGGCGAAGCTCGACAGCGCTTAACTTCGGTGATGTGACGGGAACCGCGGCAAGGCCGTTGGCTAACATTAAGTTAAGAAGATATCTAAAATACCAATAACATCATGTGCAGTGTTTTTTGTTAGTAATCATCTTGAGAGACACGATTTAAAAATTCTGTTGATTTTTCTAAGCCATCGTATTGGTAAACATCGCTCACGGATTAGCCCCTAGTCCTGTTCCGACTGCGTACAACACAGTGCGAGGAGCAATCTGTGATCGTGGGACATGTGATCGCCAATCCCCACAGCCGTAGATGATACCGTTGCTTCATTGCTCAAGAAGTTCTCCGTTTGGCCTTAGGAAGATGAGTAGACCCCGATCAAGGCGTCCATACCGCAGAAAAAAATGTCGGGAGTTGCCAGAAATCTAACTTCCACACCAAAGGCAGTGACGAAAACCATTCGGCTATAGAGGCGGTCTATCGCACTTGCATCATGGTTAAATCATTTTTTTTCATACATATCAGAAATGAACAACATTAGTTCTTTAACGGTGGTAGAAACCGTTGGAGAGCTAACACTATACTGCCTTTATACGACACGTAAATGGTACTATTATAAATCCGAACAAGCTAATCTATGATGTGACGAAACGTACTTTTATTAAATTGAAATAACAAAGAAATCTGAAACACAGTATTTACTTCCGCTGAACGAAAAAAACCCATGTGTTTATCCGGAACTAATTGTTCGAATACGATAGTTTGGTAGGTTCGTTGTCATCATTCCTGAGTTATGGGCGGAAATAGAAAGCAGCAGCATGGATGTGTAGTCATTTTCTTAGGAGAGAATTGGTCGCTAGAGCAGGAAAAAGTAGGGCAAATTGTGCAACTAAAATTAGATTTATGCTAATTTATATTACCTACACTTAACTTGTCCTGAACTGTAATAGCACAGTCTAACTTAGAGTTTAGGTAATGGGCGTTAATGTATCAATAAACCGACTAACTTTAATCCAGATCATGCCGAGATGTCATGTTTCAAATACGTTACAATCGTTCATTGGCTGAGCACCAGAAGGCTACGAACTGAATATCCGACAATTCCCCGCTTGTCTCAACCGTGTCATTTCTTATCCTTAACGAGGTTTTATGGTAGAAGCGAATATTTGCCAAATAAAGTTTATTGAGTTCGCAAATTATGATAGCTTCTCCCAGAAATTTCTCTTCGCCATCGTCACAGTTTATTGGTTGTACAGAAATAAATAATCTATTATACTTCACTCTCAGTTATTAAGCATGCGGTTCCTGCGCAAATAAGAAAACGGAGTTCAAAGTTTTGATTGAGGTCGTTAAAGATAGAGATCTGTTGCGCCATATGAGGAAAAAAATACGGCAAGGTAGTTTTGTCGGAACCATCCAGGAACTTGGCTATAGCGATTTAAGGAAACCATAGAAAACCCGACGCAGAATAGTCACATTGGGATTCGAATCCCACTCCTTTCGAATTGAGTACAGCGATTCGAGCAAAATGTAATTTCGGAGTCCACGTGATCGTCTGCTATTTAACACCATGACAGCGGTTCCAACAGGAGTATTTCACACTTGCGTAATATTCCGGAATGAATTATTTAGTCACATCACACTGAAATAAAACGAGTACAGCAAAAAGAGTTCACAGAATTTATTTTTGAGACTAAAAAGAAAAGGCGAACGCAACGAAAACTTAAGTATTCTTTGAGGAAATACAAGAGAAAAAGTAAGCTGCCAGACGGTGGTAGCAAGACGACTACAATGAGTTGACATGCATGAACGAACAGACAAATGAGCATGAGAATAGAAACGATTGTCATAGAAGAAACATGTGGCAGCAAATTAAATAGCGCTGCCATACGGGCCGGCGGGTGGGATCATTTTAAAATAGAGTTCCTGTATTTAAAATTCATTGCGACAGTCCTTTTTTTCTTTTATATGTCACAAGGATGTACTCTCGGGCTCAAAATAAACCTTTGTCTGGTTCTATTTTCTCTCTAGTGCCTGGTGTACTTATTTGACGTGGGCGTGCTTGTCATTAATATAAATCTCTGGAAGTGATGTGATATCCTATGAGCCACATCTAAATGAGAACAGTATTGTAGCTTGTAGCTTGCACAGTGTGACACGTAGATGACAGTCAATACTAAGTATAATCGAGATGTTCAAATAAAAGAAGAAAAGGAAAAAAAACTAGAATAACTTTCAACAGTCACGACGCTTCCTACTTTTCACATAAAAGTCATTGATACCCTGTTCCCGTGACTGCCTGTCTGAAATGTAAATAAAAAAAGACCCAACGAACCTCTCATTAAATTTTAATTTTTTTTGTTTGAGAAGCGTTTCGGAATCTTTGCATCTCGATGACACCATTGACTGAGGCTGACACAGCGGTGCTTTCCTTCGGTGTCTTTGATCCATCATCAAGGGGTAGTTCCCGTGTTTAGTTCAGTTGCCCTGTTCCCGGTAATCCAATGAAGTCTAAGTACCTGCATTCCTGTGCATCCTCACTGAGAAATTCCTCGAGTGCGCTGCAATTGAACTTTGAACACTCATTGTTTGCAAACTTTATCAGTGGTGCTACAGCTTTGGTTTCTTAGGAGCGATGCGCCTAAGCTATACAACGGACCTGCATGTGGAACAAAGTCTCCGAAATGCGTCGTAAATAAAAAATTCAAATTCGGTTTTGTTATTTACGCCCCCTTTACCTTTCCATTGATGTATGTAGCAAGTAAATGTGAAACTGAACGTGTCCAAACGTACTCTAATCTTTTTAAGATTATTGTAGTGGTCTTGCACACAGAATATGCGGCGAGCGATGTACAATGGTTTCACAGGACTCCAGAAATACTGATTCTGAAATTTAACACTCAGGCATTTCTTGCAGTAATTCCCATGTGAGTGCCGTGAGCATCTGCATGACACCTTCATGTTTACTAAACCGTTTGGTCACGATCCCTACATCACAACTTCGGATTCCACGAGAACGATTTGATGAGGTTCTCCAGTACATGAGCAATACTGTAGAATAGGTTCTCAGGGCAGTAGTGGATCTAGTGTACGCTTTCTAGAGTTGGGGTTCAAAATTTGTTACTATGTTTCCCCCCCCCCCCCTCTCTCCCTTCTCAACGGCAGTTACAACTTGCCGTCAGCCGTTTTCTTTAAAGTGTCGAAGACGTCTACAATAAATTGTAATAAAAATTAATACATAAATTGTTTAATATACATTACTAATAGAGTATTTAATTACGATAAAGTATTGTTATGTGATCATTTGTTAATATTGGTAAGTATTACGTTGTTTAGAATACAATTGAGAAACATTTAGCTTTTTCTAAAGCAACTTTATAAAATTTGTGACGTAATTGATTTAAGAACCATAGCAGTAAGACTCTCTCTCCACTTTGATATCGCCATAATGTACACAATACAACATCGAAGTGAGACTCATAGTTATCAGCATTTCGTTAAGCATTGCCATTGTTAACACTGATCTGAAAACTAGTGGGGATCTTTCCATTTCTGTCTGCCCTTATTCAACTTCCAGTTCGCCAGTTCTTGGTCCGAAACGTGTCAGATTTGTTGTCAACAGCGGATAGATCAGCCTGTGCGTATACACCCTTGCCTGGCTAGAATGCAACCGATTAGGTCTCAAGACCATTCCCGTGAGCAGCCCCCCCCCCCCCCCCCCCCGACGCAACTGAAAAGTATCCTGTGTAAAAACGTACCTCATGAATTCTTGAATTTTTTGTCATTAGTTTTCAGAGTACAGTATTCTCCCAAAGTTAGCTATTAAATCTGGAAATTGACAGGGGCCGGCCACTGTGACCGAGCGGTTCTAGGCGATTCAGTCCGAAACCGCGCTGCTGCTGCGGTCACAAATTCGAATCCTGTCTCGGGCATGGATGTGTGTAATGTCCTTAGGTTAGTTAGGTTTAAGTACTAAGTCTAGGAGACTGATGACCTTAGATGTTAAGTCCCATAGTGCTTAGAGCCATTTGAACCATTTTTTTTTTTTAAATTGGTAGGTGTGGTCAGAATACTCCCAGAATTCGACGTCTTCATTCCACCATTTAAGAATCTGATGTTACTGTTCGTGACGCTTAGTATCACTTTACAACGTGACCGCTGTTTAACACTTCAGAAACCGGCCACTTGAAAGAATATTGGCCCTAGGAAGCCGGCCATTTATGCCATTATTTAAAGCGTTACTGTCACATGTGTAATTATGTATCTTCAGGAGTAGTACATATTAAAAGCGGGCCAAGTTTGAGTATTTATTTTTCATATTTACTTCAGTTCTTTGATACACTAAAAAGTTTAAAATAATGGCGATGGAAACTGTAATTATCCTCCCACGAAAAAAGTGTGAGGTGAGTTATCGAGCAGTTTCTCTCCCATGAGCTTCCTTTTTCGTGCTCACTCAAAAAAGGTGACCTAATAAGAAGCTATTCATGACAACAGATGTTATGTTCGCTGATATTTCCTTCGAAATAATTCTAGAAATTGACTATAGAAGGCAGCACCATTCAAGGTGCTCGCTGCGAGACGTCCGTACATTGTTCTCATACGAAATGAGTCCAGTTTTCTAGCGATAGGTGGCTCCCTCGTCGAGAAAGTCGCGGCCCGATCTATATTCGGGCGCAGTCTTTTTAACGCAAAGTAGCAGTCCGAGCTGTGCTCGGGGTTGGTATAAGTAGAGACGTGTGTAGAACTGAAGCCTGGTGTTCGAGATGTAGCTGTAAGTAAGTAGGTTGCAGCTGCGGAGTGCCGAGTTAAACAGTGTGGGGGAAAAACACGCACAAAAAAGTGGCGGCAGCTGCGAGTCGGGGTCCACGTGGGCGCCACGTGTCAAGGCGGTGGCGCGTGCGCGGCTGTAGTTATGACAGGTGGGCGGCGCGGCGCTGGCCACGCCCCCCCGGCCACGCTGCACGCTGTCGCCTGCCCACACCTCCCTCTGCTGCGCGTATTAAACTACACAGCCGCGCCGCCGAAACTCTCGCCGTCTGCAGTAACTCCAGAACAGAACTCTTCGTCTCGCTTTGCATCGCCCGCGAGCCTTTTGTAGACCTCCCTAGAGCCTCAGAGCTACCTCCGCTTCGAGAAAGGTTCCACTGGGCTGCACAGCTGTTTTATGCACGGACTGCGCGGTCCCCAACAGAGAAACATTCGCGCCCTAGAACGACGGGTGCAGCGGCTGAACACAACATCGTCAAACAAGTCTTACGCGCGAGGACAACCGCCACAGACTTCAGCCTGCAGGCGTAACTGTCACGTTTGGACTCCACCGCTAAACGGGGATTCAGTTATCCCCATCATGTGCATTAGCAGCAGCAGCAGCTGAGACATGTTACATCTATACTCTGTTCAGAATTGCTGTTGGGTTGAAATTTCAGCAGGAGGCGCCGAACAAAGCTGACACGTCCCGCATCGAACAGCTCACAAATTATTCAGTGTACAAAGATGGTATCGACATATAATGGAAGAGTTGTACTATGTTTCCATTCTACTTTTGTTTAGGACAGCAATTTTTAAGACGATACAGTCGACTCCCGATAGCTCGAAGTTCAAGGAACGTAAAAAAATTTTCGATTCAACGCAAGTTTGACTGATCAAATGGTTCAAATGGCTCTGAGCACTATGGGACTTAAAAGCAGAGGTCATCAGTCCCCTAGAACTTAGAACTATTTAACTAAGGACATCACACACATCCATGCCCGAGGCAGGATTCTAATCTGCGACCGGAGCAGTCGCGCGGTTCCAGGCTGAAGCGCCTAGAACCGCTCAGCCACACCGGCCGGCTTTGACTGATCAAGGTAGAATAAGGAGAAACTCGGAATATTAATTACATGTGAAAAGGGGTGCTATATTTTCAAAAATATACTATTTCTTTACAAAGAAAAGCACAAAGTAACCAACTAGAGCCCAAAATAAATTTTATTTTGTATCAGTTTTATTTTTTATTTTTTTTGTTATACGTTTCAAACGAAAGGCAGACATGAATTCCCGTGAATACATAAGAAAACATTAACTTCGTTGCCGGCCGTTGTGGTCGAGCGGTTCTAGGCGCTACAGTTTGAAGCTGCGCGACCGCTACGGTCGCAGGTTCGAATCCTGCCTCGGGCATGGATGTGTGTGATGTCCTTAGGTTAGTTAGGTTTAAGTAGGTCTAAGTTCTAGGGGACTGATGACCTCAGAAGTTAAGTCCCATAGTGCTCAGAGCCATTTGAACCATTAACTTCGTTCACTTTTCCGTGCCAAACCGAATTTGTCATAACCGCTCGCATTTTCTCCACAACTCTTTTAAAAGGAAGTTATGTCGTTTATTTTTAAAAGTTAGTGAGCCACGTCTCACATGCGGTGGAGCCTTCAAAGCCGAGACTAACAGCGAATGACAACAGATATGTTGTGGCCTATACATTGACTAAACCATTTCAATAAGCATTCTTCAAGATGCGGGAAGTCACCTACTCGATTTCGCTTTCTCTCTCCTTATGATACTTTTAAGCAATCTCATCTTCCCGCTTCATGGTTGTCGATATCTTTTTGCTTCATGGTTGTCGACAGCAAGGATAACGGAATCTCGAAACCCTTTACTTTTTTTTGCTCCACATTCTCCATGCCCAATAAGTCGCTTTTTCTTTTTTGAAGCGATTCGTGCAACTTATTTATAAGCTGCCTAATTTTTGAATAAACAAACGAGTGTCTCAAAGAGTTGAATGACGAAACTATTATCTGAACAATTCGAATTACCGATTGTGAGATAGCAGCTGATTTCGAATTATTGAGTGTTTGCGGTTTAGTCTGTCGTGAAAATCTCTTCGATTTACCGTATGTAAAAAAAGCATATGATTTCTACGATCTGCTGAGGTTTCTGAATGACCAAGACAACACGTTCGATATGTCCAAAAATTCAATTTATTGAATTTCGAATTAGGACTTTTTTGATGACAGTACTGAATTTTCGACATTTGGGAATTTTTTTGTGACTGAATTTATGTTAACATACAAAGGGCAATCAAAACGTTTCCGTTGAAAGCCACACCTACCCTATGCTACACGTTGGTGCTTATATACCCGCATCGGACTCACGCTAGATTCCCTATATGCTGAAATGACGCCCTCAAACGGAAACTTTTTGATCGCGCCTTATATTATGCGAAAGAGAATACGTCATAATGATTGTGGACTCGTATTGAGGAGTAAGATTAATTTAATAAATATGAAGCACAGAAAGAAGCAATGTGCTGGGTGGATATCATTCAAGTGCAGCTACTCACAGAGGTCCAATGTGGGCTGTAATTATCGTATGTCAGCGAAACTTGGTAGATATTCTAATACATTAATGCAGAATCGATTTAAACTGGAAAAAATTAGTTTCTATTCCTGCCACAAGATGCAGATCTGACACTGTGAATATAAGGAAGACGTATAGAAATGTTTCCACACATAATGGGTTGGAAACAGGACATTCACAGAAAAGGCAAAACAAGTGAGAAAGGCATAATGTTGATTTTATTAGTAGCCGCCATTTACACAATTTGTTCGATATGAGCTCTGGACAGGCCGACGAGATGCTGTACAGTGACAGATTTGGGCCTGGTGGCCAAAATTGGAACTATTTTTTTTCAGCGTAGGTTGGTTCTGCATTAATGCGTTAGCATATTTACCAAGTTTCACTGCCATACGATAATTACTGTCCACATTGAGTAGCTGTACTTTAATTACATCCACACGATACGTACCTTTAATAATTAAGCACTTCATCGTAGTACAGTGACTTTACTGTTGCGACACTTAGCTCTTAGCTCTACAAGGCAGTGTGGATGGTATGGAAAGTGGCGAGAAAAAAGAGGGGTGTGAACAGGAGAGAGAGAGAGAGGGGGGGGGGGGGGGGAGACGGCACGGTCGCTGTGGAGAAGAAAAGGACAAGCACGAGCGGGAGTAAGGTGCTGTGCAGATTGCATCGCGCGGTCAAAGTGTCAAACAAAAGCCGCTGGCCGAGTTTCTCGCCCCGAGCGACCGCACCGCTGCGAGGCGATACCATCGGGCGCGAACCCTAGGCGAGTTGCGCTCACGGCCGACCTATCGCATCTCTCACGGCCTTGCGGAAGCTCGCACAGTTTCCAGCGCTTATGCATTTTACATTTGCTTCTGCTACGCTGCCACGATTTCGCGATGAAAGTTACGTCTTGCATTTTACGGTACTACTCTATGATTAAAGACAACAAGTGTAACCGGAAGATAATGGCTAATTATTTAATTTGTAGCAGCTGCTTCTACATAGGTCGAAAACAAAGTCTTATCTGGCTCCATTCTGTTATTTTCCACGTTCCCCTTCGTTACTGATCGGCTACACCGCTAACTGGTCTTTTTTCTGTACTTTTCATTCTTTTTCTAGAGCGGGTCGTTCGAGTATAAGTCCATTGTGTATTGAGGGACTTACTAGCCAAATGCCTGTTGAGCATAATGCAACAAAAGTAGTCCCCCACTTGAGTATATTTGGGACAGGATTTCCAGTGCCAGCATTTGCCTTACGACCCTGTGAAACCTTCGGAAGCTTTGCTTAGAGTCGGGGAATTGGAAATATTTTTAATCAAATTCTAGGACAATATGTCCAGAGAAAAAAATGAGAGCCTAGTGTATATGGGAGTACAGATGTTTTACAAAGTAAAGCCGCTGACTTGTGTCACTGCCCGTAGCAGGCGATATCTAAAATGTTACATATTTTATACTTTCTGTTATAGGTATATAATTTTTACTATTTTCTGGTTATACTAATAAAACAATTATTATTATTATTATTATTATTATTATTATTATTATTATTATTAAATGTTATATTATAACTGAGTGGGTCACAAGGAAAGAGGTATAAGTACCATTCTAGAAGTTTTGAGGAAACTGAAGTTAAAGTTCGTAAGGTTTCAGAATTCTCGTGAGATAGCAAAATGGAATTTCAATTATTTTTTTTTGTATACTACGCATACAAATACTTTGTAGAATTTTCTGTGCCCTCGGCCTCCGTAAGAGCTCTAATTTCTCGTACCTTATCTTCGTGGTCCTTATGCGAAATGTATATTGGCGGCAGTAGAATCGTTCTACAGTCAGCTACAAACGCCTGTTCTCTAAATTTTCTTAATAGTGTTCCCCGAAAATAACCTCTCCTTCCCTCCAGGGATTCCAATTTGAGTTCCCAGAGGAGAATGTGATTTATGTTTTTTCTATAATCCTTTATTATTGGTTGTCATCAATTCAGTTATCATAAAATTGCTATTTAGAGCTATAACAAAACATGCATGAACACTGCCTTTTGTGGCTTACAATAGTGAAAGACAATAAGAAAGATTTGAAAATGTTTCGCACCATCTGGGGCACTTCCTTCTTCTCATGTACTATAAAAAGCTATTTAGATAATACACAACATAACAAATCAGTATATTCCTACACAGACTTAACTGATTCGTAACATCTTGTAACTTGTTTTCTTTTCTTTCACCATGGAGAAGCACAAAGTGGGATTTGACTTGACTTTGACAAGACAGTACTAGTCACAGATACATATTACACAATATTTTGTCTACAATCTGCTGCTCTAGCAACGGTTCCCTCAGATTCGGAACTCGGTTCCTATTTTTTCACCTTGGTTCATGATGACAGAAATGTGTATCAGAATTACTTGGACAAACTTTGGGAGTTGCTTTCTCATGCTGACATAAGTCACACCAATATACTGTTTCAGTTCTGGCTTTTAGAAATCCTCAACCTGTTTTTTTTATGTGGTTGGTTCCATTCTTTTAAAATGATCATAGAACTGTAGCCGGCTTTTTCGAATGGGGATAAATTTTGATACACCTCGAAATTTCTTTATCCGTTATTTATCTGTATGTTTTTTCTCCAGCATAATTTGGACCTACAGCTTTCCTGATAAGTCTACTTTTCATCTGAAGGCTGTTTCTGTTTCCATTTTGCGGGAACAAATTTCGTACTTCATCTTTTTCAGACCAGTCCCCTGAATGGTTTTGCCTAAATATTGAAGCTCTCACGATTACCCCTATTTAGTTTTTAGAACCTTGGGTGCCAAATTTTTGCTACAAGTTTGTTTCTCAATTGATATTTGGGGATCTACTCTTTCTGTTGTGTATTTAAGAATTTTTATTTGTCTTTGGGTTGATATGGAATCGCCTATTCTTCTGCAAAGGCTAAGAGTCTGTCCTAATGTTGCTTCTTCCTGGTTTGATTGGATTGTCAATTTTAAGCTCCAATTACAGTTTGCGCCACTATGAGAATAATTTTTCATTTTATAAATTGAAACGCCTTTTTCTTGCTGCAAGCTAGATTTATCTGGAATAAAACAGTTTTTTGTTTATAGGCGAAATTTACTCATTGGAAAACAGTTCATGTCAAACTTTTTACATTAATAAATTCTCACGTACAGTTATTCGTTTTTCTGGCCTAAACCTGTGTTTCCTCTCATATGGTCATGGGTTAGACATCACACTATCACTTCACTTACAAAACATTGACATAGTTTCACATCACGATCTTTTTGTTTTGTAGTTTTCATACTTGGTAAGCTAACTGCTGTGGAACAATATTACTCGTCTGTCACTAACTGCAGATTTTTCATACGAGGATTATGAATGATTTCTGTTGTAACTGTGTGTTCGCTTGGTGTGTCTTCTTTTATTTCTTTGCGTAAGCGTTGCCAATCTAATGAAGCAAATTGTGAAAACCTAACGACTATTCATTTGTATTATCTGCATGTAACTGTCTGTGCTTGTGTGTGTGTGTGTGTGTGTGTGTGTGTGTGTGTGTGTGTGTGCGCGCGCGCGCGCGCTTGCATGCGTGTGTGTGTGTGTGCTTACATTTTATTTGCTTCAGATATGTTATCGTTATGTTAACAAATTTTGGGGAGAGAGGGGGTGTAATTGTGGCTAGACACTGGAGTGAATTGCAAGAATTTGAATGTGGATCTAATAGCTGGCGCCAGGGAGTAGATAGAGAGTTCTAGGTGTCTGGATGCTTGCATTTATGGTTTAGAGGTTATTTCGAGAGTACTACGGAAGAGTGAAGGGGAAAGGGGTTTTGAGGCATTATTCTGATGACCATCTTTTGGGGCGTTACTGCACTAATTTATCTATTAACGTGACTTGTTTGTCGTGTAAACTTGGTCATTCAAAAGAGTTTTGTTTTTTTGCACACGATGATTTTTTTTGCTAGATTAGAAAGTGCCTTCTATTGTCTAACTGATTATTTTCATGTCTTCTCTAGAGGTTGGCTTGTGGTGATGATGTTCTCTGAGATACTCTGCAAATGTGGAGGGATTTGTCTCATACTTCCAGGCTCTCATGTATTCCTCGTATCTAGCATCGAACGTTCTACCTTTTTGCCCCAAATATCTGCCATTACATGTGTTACATTATAATTATTTATCTTCTTTCTCGCATAAGTCCATGTCTATTTTCAGTTTTTGATTGTATTTATTCTTAGACACAATTGTAAGTTAGTGGCGAGTCTGTCTTCTTGTCACACACTCTTTAATTTCAAACAGCTCCGAAATATATCCCTGATTGTTACAATATTAAAATATTTAATAGAGGGTGATTCAGCTGCCCCTACCGCTGTCGCTTTATGCAACCCGCCATGTTATACCAGGCCTTCGTAAATCATGCGTGAGATCCGATATTCGCACGGTCGCTACGCGTAAGCTATTAGTCTTACAGAAAACATGAGTGATAATGTAGTTAAATTTTGTACTGGGAGACATTTTCGCTGGAGACCACGATTTTCGAATTATTCAAGAAAAACGTACTAAACTGACCTTCAAACGCACCTCCTTTCTCACATGTATCCCTCAACAGTGAGTATTTCCCGTTATGTTGTTCACGGCACCCCGTCCTACCACTGTACAAAAATGTACAACTACGCGAACTTTCCTCATATTCGACCTTTTTTGGTCTCCATTGATTACGCCACCACCATATAGTCGGCTACTATGTTAACATTATTATTTTAAACATGCCCGTGAGGGAAATAAATTATAAACAACTTTTGTAAATGTTTCGCTAAAACAAATTACGTTGACAGTTCGATGCAGATTTAGCTATAACAGCACGGTAGTTTCGTAGTCAGAAGGGCTAATGAATACAACTATGTAACTGTTCATTTTATACTGTTAAACTTTGCAAAACTGTTCGGTAAAATTTACACGAGCGTCAATTTTACAATTTGCAAATGTGTGAGAAATCTTATGGGACTTAACTGCTAAGATCATCAGTCCCTAAGCTTACTCACTACTTTAACCTAAATTATTCCAAGGACGAACACACACACCCATGCCCGAAGGAGGACTCGAACCTCCGCCGGGACCAGCCGCACAGTCCACGACTGTAGCGCCCCAGACCGCTCGGCTAATCCGGCGCGTAATCCCGTGGCGTAATAAGTCCAGTCAGTGATGACCAAAAAGGGTCGAATGTGGGAAATAATTCGTGCAGACGTAGGTATTTGTACCGTGGTAGGAAGGAGTGCCATGAACGACATACTAGAAATTGTGACCGGTGTGAGCTGAGTGTGGGAGTGTGAGTGATTTTGAAGGTCACCTTTGTGCGTTTTTCTTGAATAACTCGAAAACTACGGCCTCTAGCGAAAACGAGTCCCAATACAAAATTTAACTAAATTAAATTTCCTACGAAAAAGTGCTGTTCATTTTGTTCTGTAGGACTTACAGTTCGCGCGTAGCGGACGAGAGAATATGAAAATCTCACACAGGGTTTATGTAGGCCAGAAATAACATAGCAAGCTCCCTGAAACAACAACGTTAGGGCAGTTGAATCACCCTGTGTGTGTGTGTGTGTGAGTGTTTTTCTTTTATAAACGTAGACATCTGTGCTATGTTGGAAGTGGGGCTGGGGAGGGGGTAGGAGAGATATATAATGAACTGTGACTAACCGAGCCGTGCATTTGCTTCTGACGGATCTTTCAAAGTCGCGCCATCAGAAGAGACTTCGACGACGCCGCCGCCAGCGACTGCAGCAGGTCATCGTTGGCGGCCGCGGAACGCCGACAGGATTTAGTGGGCCCAGAGACGCGTCGCATAACTCGCCCCCGCGGGCCGTATACCGTATACTCGGAGCGTCGCGTATTCCCCGCGGGAGCGGCGGTGCGGCGCGCCCGCATAGCTTATCCCGGCCTGATCCCGGGATCCCACCATACCGCCATATTACGGCGCCAGTAATATCCCGCAGGCGTCTCCCGCCTCGCGGCGGCTGCTCTGATTTATGCTAATGTACTGCCTGCCGAATGTAGCCGCCGCCGTCGACGATAACTTTGCCATCAGCTAGTCGTCGCTCCGGCCCCTAACCCCTGCAACCTCCCGAAAGGAAAATATCATTCCATAGTGGAGGCTGCGCGCGCCGCAACATAAATTCCCCTCCCCCCCCCTTTCCCCGGCCCCGCTGGCTGTCTCCGCATGTGAATGGGTAACGGCCGGCGGAGGTGCGCTGTCGTTCGTAAACACCTCACGGCTGAGTAACTGTTTCCAAACACAGCGCACCATCTTATCTTCCGTGCGGCTCCCATTTTCGCTCCCAATTATGGTTGTTAGGTGAAGCGTTGAAATATCTTAAAGCTCAATCTGCCGACAGAAAGATTGTCAGCGCCAGGAGGCTGCAACGGCTGGGAACTCTGATGCTTCTGCTAACCAGAGCATCTACCTCCTCTATGCGTGTTGAGTCATGACCCCACCACTCTCCTCTCAGTGCACACAGACTGAGTCAGCTACAATATTTCCTGTACCGTTGAAGATATAGAATCGAGATCGCCGGCCGCGGTGGCCGTGCGGTTCTGGCGCTGCAGTCCGGAACCGCGAGGCTGCTACGGTCGCAGGTTCGAATCCTGCCTCGGGCATGGGTGTGTGTGATGTCCTTAGGTTAGTTAGGTTTAAGTAGTTCTAAGTTCTAGGGGACTTATGACCTAAGATGTTGAGTCCCATAGTGCTCAGAGCCAATCGAGATCTTCTGCCAGTGGCAGTTCGCTTAGAAGGATGTATTTTGCTGCAGAAGCAATGCTCGTAACTTTTCGGTGTCGGACTATGCAATTTCCAATTTGCGTCACAGCTCCTTAAACTGAAGAACGTAGCATCGACTCTTGCTGTGCTCATGAGTGTGGATTTTAAATGTGCCTTATTCCACCTCTTACAGCATCTGCTCAGCATGAGTCTACGGAATGAATGTTGCTGGAATCCTGTGTATCCGGTGTTATTAATAAGTACGTTACGGCTTTCAGAAGGCAACATCGAAAAAACTACGAGATATATCGAAAAATGACAAGTATCAGGGGATACTCTGCTTCGTGATGACTGGGTGTTGTGTGCTGTCCTTAGGTTAGTTAGGTTTAAGTAGTTCTAAGTTCTAGGGGACTGATGACCAAAGATGTTAAGTACCATAGTGCTCAGAGCCATTTGAACCATTTATCAGGGGATAGAGCGTTTCCATTAGTAATACGCGCCGTGGAGTAGTTCCACTAGCATCCAGGAGTTTCAGAACATGTAGCCAAATCATTCGGTCCGTACTGTCGCATCGAATTAGTTCGCGCCTTCAGACAGGCAACTTAGTGAACAGATCTCCAAAGCGCAGAGCAATTTGTGTGAGTGGTTTCACTCAGTTGCACACACGTATTGACGTTCCCACATGGACCCGCCGGGTTAGCCGAGAGCATTGTGTCCTCATTCTGTTTTAGTTTTCCAGGCTTGATTAACTGTGACTGTTCGCACATTGATATCTATATAAATAAAAAAAATAAAATAAAAAAATAAAAAAAACTAACGAGCTGCTTCCTGGACTCGGGTAGGCGCGCCGGCCCCGGATCGAATCCGCCTGGCGGATTAACGACGAGGGCCGGTATATCGGCCAGCCTGGATGTGGTTTTTTGGCGGTTTTCCACATCCTGCCAGGGGAATACCGGGCTGGTCCACACGTTCCGCCCCAGTTACACGGCTCGCAGACATTTGAAACACATTCGCACTCTATAATGATTTACACTAGACAAAGACAGCTGGGGTACACTCATTCCGTCCCAGGGGGGTATGGGGTGACGGCAGGAAGGGCAACCGGCCACCCATTAAAACTTAACCGTGCCAAATCCATACTTGACCCTGCACACAATGTGGGACCAAGGCAGTAGCAAAAGAAGAAGGAGACTGACATTCCCACATAATAAAGGGTGACCATACTGAGCACCTGTAATGTGTGTTGAGAACTTTGAGAGGAGCTCTATCCACTGATATGTGTCGTCTTGTAGATTCCCTGCAGTCGTCTTCTGAAAACCTGGCGTGAGTAACCCTGTACATTAGAATATCAGTTTTGTTAAGTTAATGTATTGTGTGTATTTGGCAATTTGAATCCTGTTGAACAGCTGTAAAAAAGAAAAAGAGGATGTTTCGTTACTGCATTTGATATACTGTTCATTCAGTAGGTCCTTACTACGGATAATTTGTCTCATGATTGTGTTTTGTTGAAATCTAAACTGTGCCCGGGCCAGAAGTGTACAGCAGACGGCAGTAAATTTCACATAAAGTTCACTCTGCAAGGTCTTTATTACAGATAGCTTCTCTGATGTCTTTCACAGAATGCGTTTGCTTAAAACCTAAAACGTAAGTGCATCTATACTAAAGAAAAGAAATCAATCCAAAAGTGTACAGAAGGTTATAGTAAACCGTGGAAGCACAATATACAGGACAAAAATAATCAGATGAGGAAAAAAATGGTTCAAATGGCTCTGAGCACTATGCGACTTAACTTCTGAGGTCGTCAGTCGCCTAGAACTTAGAACTAATTAAACCTAACTAACCTAAGGACATCACACACATCCATGCCCGAGGCAGGATTCGAACCTGCGACCGTAGCGGCCACGCGGTTCCAGACTGAAGCGCCTAGAACCGCACGGCCACACCGGCCGGCTAGATGAGGAAAGTCTCCGAGTATCTGACAGGTGACTATCAGAAAAAGAAAGAAGAAAAATCGCACACGTTATGGATGAAACCTTTACGGATGGGATTCCCCTGGGAGGGAAGATAAGAAAAAGTACGAGGGCGATTTGGAAACTGCTGTCAGATTGGTCGCGAAATGGAAACCTTTGTGAAAATCAAGAATGTTTCATTTGCAACAGTTAGTTACACCTTCCAGCTACTTACCTACATAGGCGCCGCTCCGACTTACACATTTGTCGTAGCGTTGTACCAACTATCTAATTTCCTTGTCATAGAAGGTAGCTGCCTGTGCTTTCCGCCAATTCTCTACGCTGGTCTACAGCTCGCTGTCTGTGCTAAAAAGTGTTGCCTTCACAGCCAATGGTTCATGTGAGCAGTTATGAAACTCAGAGGCAGTCAATTGCGGGCTGTATTGTGGGTGATCAAATACTTCCAATAGAAAACGCTGCAGGAGCATCTTCATGGGCCCTGCAGAGTGCGGCCGAGAATATTGTCAGGAAGAAGGAAACGCATGACAGTTATCTTATGTGGACTGCATGACATCAGGCGAAATCTCTTACCAATTCCTCACACTTGGCGGGAGACTATTGATCGAAGCATCTTTAGGTGCTCATTGTGTGCTCATAACCGAAAAGAGCGACGTGAGGCAGTCGAGAGGCATAGACCTACTAGAGACACTACTCAACACATCTGACCCTGAATATATTGGATACATAACATCTAGGACGATATGGAAAATCTGAATACCAACAGATGGGTGGCTGATTCAAAAAGATGTGGCAAATCGGAACGCCAGCGACAAATGAATTGGTAATACCGAGGATACGAGCAGAATACAATGAAAGATGTTTACTGAGCTGGTGTGTTGTCGACTAGTTCCCGTCACAACAATGTACAGAGGAGACTATCCACAGAAGTTAGTCGCCATTTGTGACTTCTTACTTGCAGACTCCAGATACTTCTTGTTTATAACAGGCTCTTCAGTTTTACGTGTAAAATTCCTTCTCTTATTTTTTTATGCGAGTGTCTAATTTTAAAGCGAGCTGGTTTATTACAGCTACCGGCTGGGGACGTTCCACAATCCCTGCTTCCGGCGTCTCGTCCTCTAATAAGCGTGTGGTGCGGGAGGCGCTCTGTTTCCCCAGATGACACGTCTCATCCCCCCGGCGCGCGTTATTTCCTACTTTTCTGGAAACGGAGCAGGGGGAGCGGTGGCGGCGGTCTGGCATGTGTTGCGTGCCGGTTCCTGGGGGTTGTTATCGTTCGCCCGGCCAGGTCGTCTGCCGGCGAGCAGTTAGGGAGGCGGGCGGAAGTTCTATATCGTCACCTCATTTCAGCCCCTGGCGCGTGCGCAGACTCCCTCTACCCCCGTTGCCCCTTTTATGCACGTGCGGGAGGGGGCGATAGTTGACACAGCGCCACCCTGCTTCTTTCCGCATCCACAGAAATCTTTTTTTATGACGGGAAAGTTGGAAACCGGGTGGCTGTCTCTCTGCCTTTCTTTTTACTGTGAGCCATTTGTCTACCTCTCCCTCTCCCGCACCGTGTCTGCATTTCAGAGCTGTAAAATACCGTCAAAATTGGCCACCGGCTCTGTTAGGGAGGGTGAGGATATTCTTTTAAAATTAGAGCGAGTTTTGCGGCCGGGGTTGGGGGCTCGGCGAGTGAGTAGCCACACGCCCGGCTTCCCCTCGCTAACAGCCCCATATGTCACACGCCGCTTCCTGCGCTTATAAATGATGGCCGCACGCGCCGGCAGGAACCGCCTCGCGCCCAGCTTTGTCTGCAGAGAAGCTGTACAGTCGGCGAGAGCCGTCCCGGCATGCCCGCACGTGCCTCTCGCATCAATATAAGCCCCGCGCTCTGTGTTTGTATCTGCAATAACAGTCTCTCGACATGCATTAATATGGATGCTGCACGAACGTGTGTCACCTTTACGACAAATGTCCCGGAGTTACAACGTGTGCTGAGATGGGACGAACACGTAGGCAAATCAAATGACACAGCCTTCTATTTATTCACAGGGTGCCATTACTGACAAGGGAACCTCCCCATCGCATCCCCCTCAGATTTAGTTATACGTTGGCACAGTGGATAGGCCTTGAAAAACCGAACACAGATCAATCGAGAAAACAGGAAGAAGTTGTGTGGAACTATAAAAAATAAGCAAAATATACAAACTGAGTAGTCCATGGGCATAATAGGCAACATCAAGGATAGTGTGAGCACTGCAGCATTGTGGTCCCGTGGTTAGCGTGAGCAGTTGCGCAACGAGAAGTCCTTGGTTCGAATCTTCCCTCGAGTGAAAAGTTTAATTTTTTATATAATCAACTTCGCACTCCAAAATTCCAGGACATGTTCAGATTTGCTTGGACATATGCAGGATTCGACGGTCTACACACGTAAAAATTTGGAAACGTTAAAAACATATGTTTTGACAGAGCACAGGGAAAACTGTGCGACTGTGAAACTGTTGCATTCATTTGTTGCAGTTTATGTAACAAACTCTTATGTTTTCATCACTTTTTTGGGAGTGATTATCACATCCACAAGAACCTAAATCGGGCAAGGTGAAGAATCTTTTTACCCATTCGCCAAGTGTACAAGTTAGGTGGGTCGACAACATATTCCTGTCATGTGACGCACATGCCGTCACCAGTGTCGTACAGAATATACCAGACGTGTATTCCTGTGGAGGAATCGGTTGACCTATGACCTTGCGATCAAATGTTTTCGGTTCCCATTGGAGAGGCACCTCCTTTCGTCTACTAATCGCACGGTTTTGCGGTGCGGTCGCAAAACACAGACACTAAACTTATTACCGTGAACAGAGACGTCAATGAACGAACGGACAGATCATAACTTTGCGAAAATGAAGAAAGTAAACTTTTCAGTCGAGGGAAGACTTGAACCAAGGACCTCTCCTTCCGCAGCTGCTCACGCTAACCACGGGACCATGGCGTTCCTGAGCTCACCCTGTCCTTGATGTTGCCTATCTTGCGCATGGACTACTCAGTTTGTACATTTTGCTTATTTTTTTCATGGTTCTACACAACTTCTTCCTGTTTTCTCGATTGATCTGTGTTCAGTTTTTCAAGGCCTATCCACTGTGTCAACTTATAACTAAATCTGAGGGGGGTGCGATGGGGCGGTTCCCTTGTGAGTATGGTCCGTCAACGAAGGGAGAATAGCTCATAAGGATTTAGAAAAGACCCGAGCTTACGGAATAGGTTCTCAGTACGTGAGTGGCTGGAAGGCTATTTAAGTAACACTACCCAGCACGTTGTCCTGGGCGAGGTGAGCTCATCGGAGACAAAAGGTACACACAGGAGTGTCCCAGTGAACTGTGATACGACCGCTCTTGCTCTTTGGACAGGGTGTCCCACGAGGGATGGCCATTATTCAGGGGTATGGCAGGAATGATAATTCGAAGCAAAAAGACCTAGAATAAACACTGGCTTAGAGCCAGCATACCTTTCATACTGTGAAACAAATGTCTCCTGTTGCAAGTTCTTTGGTTGGCATATTTTGGAAGGATATAAAATGGACCAAAGCAAGAATAAATGGTCTAGTGAACATGGGCTTTAAAATGCATATCTTAAGAGCTAGTTATGTGCAAGAGACGTGTTTCAAAGTAGCGAAGATGAGCAAGCGCTCATAGCTCTGAAGTTGTCCACTTTAAATCCCATGTTTACTGGACTTTTTTTCTTGTTTTGGTCCATTCTACCACCTCCAAAAACATGGAAAGCAAAGAGCTTTTAGTAGAAGAGATTTGTTTCACAGCATCGAAGACGAAGTGCTCGCAGCTCTTAAGGTATGCTTTTTACAGCCCAAGTTTGGTAGACTTCCTTGCTTCTCATGATAGTTCCTGTCACATTCCTGAACATTGACCATTCCGCCTGGGACACCCTGAATACATAAACGATCTGATAGATAGGGTGAGCAGAAATCTGCGACTGTTCGCTGACGACTCAGTAAATAACTCCAGGATGACATAGGACGACTTGGTTAGAACTTCTATTCGGTGTGCTGTCTGGCGGGTTGCTGTAAATGCGTATAAATGTACGTTAATGCAGAAGAGTAGGAAAAACAATCCTATAATGTTCGAATACAATATTAGTGGTGTGCTGCTTGACACCGTCACGCCTATTAGGTATCTCGGCTAACGTTGCTAAGCAAAATGAAATGGAATTTGTAGTGGTTCCTAAGGAAGGTGAATGGTCGACTTCTGGCAAAGTAGAAGTTTATCTACAATAGGTTCAGCAAAAGGCAAGTTATGACATGACATACCAATATGATAGTTTGAAAATTTAATTAGAGTGGCCTTTGATATTGGACTGCTTGAATGCAGAGGTGACTCTGAATATGAAAAAGTGGCTTAGTCAGACGTTCATACTGATCTCTTCCGCATTTCTTTGACTGCTTCATTCTAATTCCACACCTGCACTTTGAATAGTATAGTAATTCGTCACGACATTCGTCTTATTACATCGATATTTTGTTTCTTCACGTTACCTAAGCTTCTCTCCTAAACAGCGAATAGGTGATCATTCAAATATATTTCGTGGTATGAGGCGCATTTTGCATACGAATGGCTCATACTAGTGTTTCGGAATGAGCGATGTATTTTTGAAGTACATGTTAGTGCGGTTCTGAGCGTTAGAAAATTCTGAAATCAGTTTTCAGAACGAAGTCTATGAATACTTTTGCTGTCTTCCTATCTCTAGGGCAGAGAGTGTGAGGATGAAACTGTACCGGTATCAGCTCGAGCGGTAACCGTAACCGTCCATGAACGGTAGTAGAATACACCTTAACAAATGGTTCAGTAAAAATACCCTCTGCCATGTACCTCGCGGCGTTGAAGAGATATAAGAGGAGCTGTGCAGCGCTCTAATCTAACGCAGGTACATTTGGTAGTAGGCAGATTTCTTTTTCTAATTACAGGAGTATAAAGAACGAAGCAGAGATCATTAGGGCTGAAGTACTTGCTCAATTCGATTAGGAATATATCGGCATTCGCCTGAAGTGCTTTATGAAATTCACAGACCTAAATCTGTATGTCGAATGGGGATTGGAACCCGATACTCTCATATGCGAGTCTATATAGTATTAGTACCGCGCCACCTCACTCGCTGACTGGTGGGTGGATATGACGAGTGTTAAAAGCCTGCAACAACGCCAGGTACAAAGCCTCTTTTGTGAAAGAGAGAGGAGGAAGCGAAGGTTAGAGTTTAGCGCACTGTAGCACGGAGGTCGTTAGAGAGAGCGTTCTAGATTGGACAGGACAAGGTTGTGGGAAGGAAACGTCCGTTTTGTAGCACAATACTTGCGTTCAGCCGAAGTAATTCCTTTTTTTTTTATCCACAACATGTCGGTTGGTGCGAGCACCACATCGCTTAGCTAGCATGGTCCTACCGGAGGCGGCTTGCTCTATCATTCCTCAGACCTTTCGGCTGACGTACTCAGCCAGTGATAGGAAGCACTACAGTTATCAGATGGACAGAGGTCAGAGAAGCGATGAGTGACAGGAAAAAACCCAGGATCGACGGAAGATTGAACGATAGAGATTTCGAGTTGTGTGTGACAGGTACCCACACATTTAACGAACCACATTAATGGATTTGCGTAAGCTTTGTTCAAGACTTTAATAATGGTAGATTGATTACGAAATCGATATAAGCAGGCAACTTCACTGTTTCGTTCACGCCTGTAATAAAAAAGTCACAAAGTTTCCTTGGCCATTACTGTATGAATAAAACAAATTTTCTTTGACTTTCTAGTTTTGTTCCCGTTTAGCGCTGTAGCTGGATAAAGAATGCAGAGACAGAGAGGAACAAAAACATGTCTGTAGCTGCCGGCCGGGGTGGCCGAGCGGTTCTAGGCGCTTCAGTCTGGAACCACGCGACCGCTACGGTCGCAGGTTCGAGTCCTGCCTCGGGCATGGATGTGTGTGATGTCCTTAGGTTAGTTAGGTTTAGGTAGTTCTACGTTTTAGGGGACTGATGACCACAGCAGTTAAGTCCCATAGTGCTCAGAGCCATTTGAACCATTTTGTTAGTAGCGACTACCTATAAACATCTAACCAAACATGGAATGTCCCTTCATAGAACTTTATCTGGTTCACTTTCATCCCCGAGGTGCCTGGCAGTATCTACAGTCCCATCACCCTAAACTATTTAATAACTACAATATTGATTTATCCTGTCAGGACTGATCAATGAAGAACCGATCAAATGTAAACTGCAGCTTTGCGTTTCCATCAGTCTAGACGGTAATGGGAAAAAGCTAAAATGTTGTACTCGTGGCTCCGGACATTATAGACGGTCGTCTACATGATTTTTGAGTATACGAATAGAAGTGCTGTGGGCACAGTCTGTCTCTCAGAACATTCAAAATTTTCCGCACCTAGCTAGATCTCTTGTTACGTACACTACTCGGAGGTGGAGCTTTGCCTGACTGTACTGCAGCAGCACTACGGAAAGCTTTGACTGTCAGCAAGCAGAGGAGAGGCAGTGTTCTGCCCAGGTGGCGATGAGAGACACGGCGCCGGTGACAGTCGAGACGAGGGCAGTGCAGGACGCCGGACGCGTCTCTCATTTGTGCGGCTTCCGCGAGCCGCATCGAATTTCCCAGTTGATGAGGAAACCCCGACGCTGCGGAAACGCATGTAAACTGTCGATACTAGCCGATATGGCCGGCGCACAGCCCTCGTTTCCTGCTTCCCTACTGCTGCTTCTCACGGGTATTGTGTCAACTCAGTCGCGCCGCTGCTGCATTGACAGCACGATAGATACGAGTTTCGACCGACACAACAAACAGGAGCGTCGTAAACTCATTACGTAAAATCATCATAATAAACTGCAATGTATACTTATGAGACCCATAGTTAGTGGCTCACAAGCAAAACATTCCTTTCTCTAACAGATCGGTATGCCACATTGAGCGAAAGCTATTAGCATGTTATCACGTTCTCGACGGGAGGTCTTAATCGCCAGTAATGTCTAGGAATAAAATTTTCTTGTACTAGTTTCCGCAGCTATTCATTGGAAGCCGGCCGCTGTGGCCGAGCGGTTCTAGGCTCTTCAGTCCGGAACCGCGCTTCTGCTACGGTCGCAGGTTCGAATCCTGCCTCGGGCATGGGTGGGTGTGATGTCCTTAGGTTAGTTAGGTTTAAGGTCTAGGGGACTGATGACCTAAGATGTTAAGTCCCATAGTGCTCAGAGCCATTTGAACAATTTTTTTCAGATTGGATCTTAAGTGCTCCAGGACCGTTAGTGCTTTGACTCGTGACACAGGTAACGCACGTCCACCGTGGCCATAATTTAGGAGTGTATAGGCTGGATGACAAATGTTCGAAATAAGAAGCATTAATGTCTGAGGCTTATGTCATCTACTGTATAACAAGTATATATCCATTTTTGTCAGGTTGCCTTTGGATCCGTCTATAGTTGCTGCCAGCCGTATAAATGAAAGATACAGAGAAGAGTGAATAAAGAACTGAGCTATTCGTCATGGTTCTGTTTAGTCAGTGGTAGAGCGTTACAAAAATGCTCAGGAAGCTCCCGTGGAAAAATTGGAAATGTGTGGTATGCTCCTATGGGACGAAACAGCTGAGGTCATTGGTCCCAAGGGTTACACACTACTTAATCTAACTTATGCTAACTTACGCTAAGGACAACACACACACCCATGCCCGAGGGAGGACTCGAATCTCCGACGGGGGAGCCGCGCGAACCGTAGCAAGGCGCCTACACCACGCGGCTAACCAGGAACGGGCGGCTACCTCGCGCGGTAAGGTCCAGTGGGAGACACTTCATGAAATGCGTTGTGCGTCCTGAAGAGGCTTCGTAATTACCGCAATCTCAATCGAATTATGAAATCATGCAGCTTGTGTAAACAGTTCAAACCTGAATTGTGTAAGACACTAATGCAGAGCATAGTGTTTATGGATTTCAACCATCTAGCCACTTGGCAACGGAAGGTGATGGTGTCGGGGATGATCTGAGGCAAGTGGCTATGCTGTCTGACGGCAAAAGAGCAGGTGACAGGAAGCAATGGGGAGCAGTTTTGTAGGAGCGATTGGTCTCCTGGTCCTGATCGCGGAAGGGGCTTACTCCTAAAATCGCCATGACCTGTGTGTCAACTCGAGTCAATAATTATATTCATTCTCGCAGTACACATCTTGCAGACGATCATGAAAGTAAAATTAGAAACAGCGATACCGACAACCGTTCTTCCTCCACGCCATCTTTGAATGAAACAGGAAGGGAAGAAATGATTCTGGTAGACTGTGTAACCCTCCCATACCCCGCTCCTTACACACACGCTACCACACCCCATAGTGTGATTTGTGGAATGCAGATGTATACTTATATATGGGGTAGCCTCTCATTACGATCAGCACATGCCAGGTTTACGAATTTACGGTTCTTCTGTTCATTTAAATTGGACTAGCTTCAAGACTTTAACGTTTGGAGGGCTGGTTCAAATGGCACTATGGGACTGAACTTCTGAGGTCATTAGTCCCCTAGAACTTAGTACTGCGTAAACCTAACTACATCACAAACATCGATGCCCGAGCAGGATTCGAACCTGCGACCGTAGCGGTCGCGCGTTTCCAGACTGTAGCGCCTAGAACCGATCGGCCACCGCGGCCGGCAACTTTCGGAGGGACTTTGTGTTAAGTGCGTAATGAGCAACTCGCGATACTTTAATTTTTGAAGAGACTTAGCGTTGGGACTTAGAGTAATTAGCCGGTGCTTCAGCTTCTTCAATGGGACTCGGCAAAATTTAGCTTTAGTGAGGAATGTCGCGAATTATGAACATTTATTTAACAGTTCTGTACGGTCTTTTTTGTGTCCGCAAAACTGCGCACAATTAAGTAAGTTTATCAAGACTTAAATTTATGTGTTGGAATGCTGCCTCAGGCATGGATGTGTGTGATGTCCTTAGGTTAGTTAGGTATACGTAGTTCTAAATTCTAGGGGACTGATGACCTCAGAAGTTAAGTCCCATAGTGCTCAGAGCTATTTGAACCATGTTTCTGTGTTCCATGCGCTTATAACATAGTATCTGTAGTCAGTTAAGGCAGAATGGTCGTAATATTCACCACCCTCTGCACGTATGCCTGAGTGCAGTAGATAATTAATTGAACTTTGTTTCTCACGTGTCTCAACTACCGTAATTTGAAATCAGCCCTACGTTATTATTTGAGAATATTTGCAAGTGTTTTCGATGAACAACATTTTCAGGAACGGAATGTGGTGTCACGTGGAAATCCCTTCGACACAGGTGAGCCATAAGCATTAAATAATTATCCAAGCATCGCGTTACACTGCCGAAGTAATAACGTCGACATTAATAAACATATTTTTTAACCCCAGGTAGGTACAGTAGCATCGCAGTCATTGAAATAACGGGATATGAGAAGGCAGCTCACCACTATCTCCAGACTGGAACCCCGATGGAGAAAGTGAGAAGCTACGGTAGACAGCGGCCAGTCTAGAGCTTGGCTAGCCGCATGTGTCTGGGAGCGTCCCCTCGCCGCGGTGTGACACCCCGAAGCCGCAGCCGTAGCCGCAGCCGAGGAGCACGTGGCGGGCCGCGCTGCGCCACCAGCCAAGATTCCCCGCAGCAGGCGCTGTTGTTGTTCTGCTCTGCTTGTCGTTAATTAAAGCCGTCGCGCCGGCCGGAGGTATTGGTGTTTGTGCTGCAGCCAATATCGGCAGGCTGGCCGGGGCGGCCGGTTTTAATATCCCCCCTCCCCCGCCGCCCCCACCCGCCGGCCACAACGCGCGCCATCCCGACCGCTTGTTTGCGTTGTGCCGGCGCCGGCCCGACCTAATACGGCACGCCCGGCGCCACCGATATTGCATACTCGGCCACCCCCGCCGCCACTCGTCCACGGCCCGTCCGCCTACCGCCTTGCGCCCTGCCTGTAACCCTGGCCGGCTACACTTCCGCTGGCATTTCGCAAGACCTTTGCCGAGATGCCAACCACGTGACAGCTATGTATCTGTTGCATACTGGGTGATTCAGCTGCCCCTACAGATGTCGTTGTATGCAACCCGCAATATTGTATTTGGCCTTCATAAACCACACGCGAGATATTCGTATTCTGTCGCTCGCTACGCGCAAACTATTAGTCCTGCAGAAAAAAAATGAGAAGGACCTTTTGTAGAAATTTTGTGTAGTTAAATTTTGTATTGGGATGCCATTTCGCTGGACGCCACGGTTTTCGAATTATTCAAGAAAAACTTACAAAAATGACCCTCAAATGCACCTTCATCGCCACGCGGGATTAGCCGAGCGGTCTAGGGCGCTGCAGTCATCGACTGTGCGGCTGGTCCCGGCGGAGGTTCGAGTCCTCCCTCGGGCATAGGTGTGTGTGTTTGTCCTTAGGATAATTTAGGTTAAGTAGTGTGTAAGCTTAGGTACTGATGACCTTAGCAGTTAAGTCCCATATAATTTCACATACATTTTTTGCACCTCAATCACCACATTCATCCCTCACCAGTCAGGATTTTTAGTGTGTTGCTCGTGACAATCCCTCATACCACTGTACAAAAATGTCCGACAACCGGGCTATTCCCGATGTTCGACCGTTTTTGATCTCCATTCATTGTGCTATTACGCCACGAGCTTAGTCTTCTCCTTCGTTGACATTATTAACATAAGCGTACCGCGAGGGCAATTTAAAAAAAAGCAGATAATTACGTTGACCGTTTGATCCAAACTTAACCCTTACAAGCAAAGTAGATTCGTAGTCAGAAGGCCTCACAAATACAATGATGTAATAGTTTATTTTATGATGTTGAAATTCACAAAATTGTTTGGTAAAATTTACGCAAAACATCAATTTTGCAATTTGTAATTGCTCGAATAAGCTGGTGGCGTAATAACCCCTTTCAATGAAGACCCAAAAAGGTCGAATACGGGAAATAATTCGTGCAGTCGCAAATGTTTGTACAGGGATCGGACAGAGTGCTACACTAGAAATCTTGACCGGTGGGGGCTGAGTGTGGGAGTCGAGGTGCATTTGAAAGTCACTTTTGTACGTTTTTCTTGAAGAACTGTAAAACCACGGCTTCTATCGAAAACGTATCCCAGTACAAAATTTAAATACATAAAATTTCCTAAAATAAAGGCCCTGTTCATTTTTTCTGTAACACTAACAATTTGCACGTAGCGAGCAGGAGAATATGAAAATCTCCCACGAGGTTGATGAAGGCCAACCATATAACATTGCGGGTTGTATGAAACGCCAATGGTACAGGCAGTCGAAACACCCTGTGCATCAGAGGACCACATTTCAGTTGAGTATGTAATGAAACAATAGTCTTTTGGATGTAGGCTCGACAGCCGCTGAGAATTTCTCGAGGGAAGTCATTTTCCTACACAGGTTTTTTTTTAAGTAAACACTTTATTTCATAATTTAGGAATCACCTAATTTCGTCCCCTTTGTAATTATCAAGCTACCAGCTTAGACGTGAATTCCATACGTAAAATAGAAAAAAAAAAATGCACATTTTATGTGTGATTAGTTTCTGTGCCAGCATCAGCACTTTATAATACAATCATCATCAATCTGTGGTACCTTCATTATTTCATCTCACAAAGCTATCCATTCGTCTTCCACTGTATTCATTTCCCCCGTTGTAGCCAATCGTTGCCCAATGCTCTATCTTAATCTTTCAACAGCGGCTGATTCTTCAACTTATCCAAACCCCATCTCCTTAACTTCCTATCTTTTTGCCACTTGTGTTTTAATGTACAGTTAATAACGAATAAACTGTGCTCAGAGTCCATATCTGTCCCTGGAAATGTGTTACAGGTCAAAATCTGGTTCCCAAATCTTTGTCTTACCATTATACTTCTAGGGGAAAAAAAAAGAAAAAAAAACGATGCACAACGACAGAAGTATCCGCATGGGACGGAAATTGATAGATGTGGTGTAAAAGTGCAGACAAACAAATGATCACAATTTCAGAAAAATAGATGATTTATTCAGGAGAAAGAGCTTCACAAACTGGGTACGCGCAAGTCAACAACGCGTTGGTCTACCTCTGGTTTTTACGAAATCGGTTATTCGGCTTGGTACTGATCGTCAGAATTGTTGGTTATTCTGCAGAGAAATGTGCCAAATGCTGCCAGTTGGCGCGATAGGTCGTCAAAATCCAGAGATGGTTGTAGGATCTCTCCCATAATGCTTCAAGCATTCTCAGTTGGGGAGAGATCCGGCTATCTTACTGGACAAGGTAAGGTTTTGCAAGTACGAAGACAAGCAGTAGAAACTCACGTCTACCGCGGGCGGCTGTTATCGTACTGAAATGTAAGCCTAGGATAACTTGCCATGAAGGGAAATAAAACGGGGCGTAGAGTATCGTCGACGTTTTGCTATGGAAATAAATGGCACCTCAGACCATCTTCCCCAGTTGCTGGGCCGTATGGTGAGCGACAGAAAGGTTGGACGGTCAGGCGGCATCGCACCGCTGGCCATGGCGTCTCCAGACACTGTGCTAGGTAAATTGGTATAATACTATTTTAAAACATTTCAACTATGTCACACAGGAAGGAGCAACCGGCTCTTGAGCTTTAGGTAAGTAGTTTAGGTCTTCATTATTTATCACGTCCTTTGGGTAACAACACAACTCGACGCACCACGTATTTTTACTCACGTTATATAACATGTAAAAAAGTACAGACTAGATACAAGGCCTATAATCGTTAAAGACGCTGCGATACAGAGACGGAACAACGACGTGACACATAAAGTCAGGATTCAAGCAGGTATTTTAGAGTAAAAATAGCGAATTGAAGGTAGGTGTGTAGGGAGATAGATATATAGAGAGAGAAAATTCCATTTAGTGATTTACAACATTACTCACTTACTTTGTAAAATATCGTGGAAATAAATGTGCTTCAGAAAGCACGAAAAACCACATGTGCCTTTTGGATATGTTTTATTTTCCCTTCAGATGGCTGGTCTGAATCTTCCATATCATTTGCCCAGTATCCTTAATGGCATTTAGACGACTGTGCTACGGTTGTCAAGATTTTCTGTATTTCATGGCCTCCTACACGAAATAGACATGAGACAAACCGGTTACACAGAGGGTCGTTCATTAAGTAATCACCCAGCCACAAAATCTGTTCCCTTTTTAAATGTTTTTCTGCAGTTCTATAATGTATTTTATTGCCGGTTATTCTGCAGTATTTTTACCTGTATTTCGCTTTATTGTTTTTGTGACTTTCTCTATCAATGCTGTGTTTTAAATCCTGTTTTTTTTTGCGTTCATATTGCGAGGTGGTGGGGCTATCAGTGTATTTAACACTGAATTCGTCTAGAATCTTCATATGGAAATGATGCTCTAAGCCCCCCCCCCCTTTTCTAGCTCCGACTTTTGCTATTGCACATGGATTAAGAAAAAGCGTGAACTGACTCTAATCGACCCTGCAAGTAAAGTAGAAAAGAGTTTGACACCTGCAATAATTTAATTTGATATAAATTAATTTGATAAAAAGGTTTCATTAACGTGGTGAGAAATGAAAGTGTTGCTCTACCGATCTACAGAATGAAAGTTCTGTCCAAAATAACAATTTGATTTATTATGACTAAACTCAAAATAATAAACAAAACACATAAAACGTTTACAATACGTCAAATTGGATACTCAAATAAATGCTGTGAAAGTGAAGTTGTCCATAAACTAGCTTGTGACATTTACGTCCATGTGGTGTGTGGAGCCAGCCAATTCCTTGCAACACAAATCTTGAGAAACACCCAGCCAACCCAACATTAATTGCTGCTACAGTAGTGAGAACTAAGACAATGAACACCAAAGATAGAACCACGTTAGAAAAGACGGGAACAGGCGCGCTCTGCTGAGCTCTGATCATCACGCAGCAAAATTCCCTAATCTGCCAGTGTTGCGGACATACATTACCAAGCTGTCTTCTTAATTGCAAGGACATGATCTGGCGTACCGGAGGCGATGGCTGGTTGCTTCGACGTCCCGTCGTGGTGATGATAAAGTCGCGAGTATAGCCCGAAACAAATTATCCTGGTCTGGTTGTTACAGACTAAAGACTTCCTAGCAACACAAATGCGCCTCTGAGGGAGACGAAGAAGGCTCACCACACAATCACTGACGGTACAGTGATTGATTTTAAAAAGCGAAGTCACACAGTAACTCAGATACAGTCAAGTTTAGCCAAAACTGCTAAAGACGGATAACATAGGCTGCTTGTACGCAGAACGCTCAATTGCCAACTGTATTCGGAAAGTTACGTTGAAGTCGAAACTTAAGCAACTTCGTCAAACAGTTACAATTAAATGAAAGTATATTAGACAGCCAACGGAAGGCAGGCTGTCCAGAGCAGCGAGAGCTCCGTCTTGTAACCTACTCCGACCGAAAGGCGAGAGCCGACTCTACCAAGAGCACCTGTACAAACCGAACACAGAACATTACCGCCCCCACCACAGTGGCCGTGGTTAATCGTGCCAATCAGCGACTCGAAAACCGGTGGAAAATTTCACTCTATTGCCGAAGCACTACTATTCCACCAATGGAGATACTTAGCGCCAATTTATGCGCCGATTTTGCTACGTCACGGAGCTATCCCCTGGGCAAGCCAATCACAGTTATGATTTTACAGAAAACGCAGGAATTTGCCCGCCAAAACTGCCTGGGAACACAAGTCATTCCCACGCCTCGCTGGTAGCCCGTCAGAAAGCGTTTTCACTAAGTTTCTGCGAAGTAACGGAATCTCTAACTCCAGCCGCTCCTTCAGGCCTCTGTGGGCGTGTCGCACCCGCTCTTATGACAATGTCGGCGTCTGGACAGCATCCACTCGACTCCCTCACACCCGTCGGCATAACCCTTTCAAGATCAGCAGAACCCGCCTGTCACCGGACCACCCGGGTGACGAGAGACGCTGCGTGGGAAGTCCGTGTGTGAAGGAATAGCAACTTTTCACTGCATGCAATTAGAGAGGAAAATATTCATATCTTCTGACTTCTCAATACTAATCTTGTAATGACCGTACTCGGCTATACTTCCCCAAATCTAATTACTCAGAGTAAGATATAAATATGAGAGGGGGCAAGTCACTGTGTGCATTGTAAAGGCATGCCACCTCTCAATATGACTTTCCGTTTTCTATTTGTTATTGTTTTAACATATTTTAACCACAATAGTCTTTATTTACACTGGGTAGCTATAATGAAATTGCAGCTACTCTTAGAGGTCCAGCGTGGGCTTAATTGTCGTACAGCAGCGAAACTTGGTTGATATTGTAATACGTTAATGTGGAACCGATTTACACTGGCAAAAAATTAGTTAGAATTTTGGCTACCAGGTGCAAATCTGGCACTGTACAGCATCTCGTCGACATCTGTGGTGTTCATATTAAACAACTTGGGTAAGCGACAGTTTATATCACCGTTATGCCTTTCTCACTTGTTTGACCTTTTCTGCCCACATCCCGTTCCTAATCCATTACCTATAGAAACATTTCTATACGTCTTTCTTGTATTCACATCGCCAGATTTCCACCTGACGGCCAAAATTGGAACAAATTTTTTTCAGGATAAATCGGTTCCGCTTTAATATATTAGAATATATACCAATTTTCGCTGGCATACTGTCATTACAGCCCTCACTGGAGCTCAGTGTGTAGCTGCACTTAAATTATAATCACCCGGTATGTACGGAGGCTGATGACTCAGCGTTATTGTCCCCTTAAAGCATTATCATCTTTGTTATAGTTCGATATTACAATGAACACAATCGATAATACTTGCAACATTTTAAAATAAACGAGCATAAAACTCTTGCCGTATTAGGTTCCCAGTTGTGTCACCGATCGGAGTTACGGCACGTACACGCCGTATTCAGTGTGAGTGTCTCTCTCCACCAGTAGACGTACGCTGCGATTTCCGTGGCAGTCGTCAGACGTGGACAGGAGACCTCGGGCATGGCGGAAGACGCGTCCTCGCTTAGCTCGGGCATAAATCTGAGCGAGGGCGGATGCGGCCAGAGTGCGTGCCAAAGCCGGCCGCAGCTGGCAAACGGCACGCCGTTATTTTGAGGCTTCGCGTGAGGCTGTCCCGCTGCGACAGTAATGAAAATCTTATTCTCGACCGGGAATGCGCCTGTCTTCGCGGAACCTCTCAGGAACACGGGTGGACGCGCCGTGGGTAATAGCTGTTACTCGCCCGTCACGGATGCTTTGCCACGAGTGCACTTCGTGTCCCAAGTGCTAGCCGCTGTTCTGCTAACTGTGCCAGGTACATTAAAACAGAGACAGATAGCAGCGACTGCAAGTAGCAAAGCACGGTTTTGTAGTATCATACAATAAAAAGAGAGCCAGGTAAAAAATTATTGTTCACATTTCGTCAAAAACGCTTACTTGACGTGCCAAGTCATTAAGAATGAATTCGCAAATTGCGATTATGGTTGCACATCAGCTGCAAACTATGTCAGAAGAAATGAAAATTTATGCCTAATCGGGACTCCAACTCGGATTTCCCGCTTTCGCGAGCGGTCGCTTCAACAATTTCGGCTGTCCGAGCACTCTTCCAGGAGCGGCCTAAATGTCAATTTGTCCCGGTGTCTACTCTCCCTTGTGCTTCGTTCTTAACTGAATGCGGTTGTTGATCGTCAATGCAGTGTCTCAGACACTGCACTGCATTATTTCATATTATAGGAAGGAAATGACGAGCGAAAACAGTGTCTCACCCTGTGCGGGAATCACGGTAGTATAGTAGGAGCACAAGAGAGAGTAGACACCAGGACACGTAGAGATTTGGACCACTCCTTGAGATGTGCTCGGATAGCCGAAGTCGAAAGGCGACCAGCCGTGACAATCGGGAAGTTCGGGTTCGATTCTCGGTCCGGTACAACTTTTCACTTCTTCTAAAATGGTCTATAGCTGATGCAGAACACAATCGCAGTTTGAGAGTTCATCCTTAATTGAATTTGGCTGTTGATCGTGAGTGCAGTGTCTCAGACAGTACAAAGTGATTGGTCTCCGGGAAATCGCCACTCCATGCATAATTAGAAGCCCTGTGTTAAGAAGAGTTTTTTTTAAGTTTCTCAATAGTAATGTCAATTATGACGATACGAATGTAGGGACAACACAAAAACCAGCACTCGAGCGGCGAAAAACTCCAACACAGCCGAGAATCGAATATGGGCCCCTTCGCTTATCAATCTGCCGCGCTGCCCGCGCACTTACCGAGACGAGCAGGAAAATTCTTGCACAAGTGTTTATGCTAAACTTACGCTCGTCAGTTTAATCGGGCGTTCACTCCTGCTAATCAATCTTCAACGGCACGGCACTTAACCAGATTACATGAATTTTGTGTGCGTTGAAGGTGACATGTATGTGGCTGTTGTGTGCTGTCCTTAGGTTAGTTAGGTTTAAGTAGTTCTAAGTTGTAGAGGACTGATGACCATAGATGTTAAGTCCCATAGTGCTCAGAGCCATTTTTTTGACATGTATGCGCTCGCACGAGTGTGTGTGTGTGTGTGTGTGTGTGTGTGTGTGTGTGTGTGTATGCTTACTATGTTCACATCTTGGTCTCCTTTACACACCCTCCGTTACGAAACTGACTGCGAGGGGTAATTCTAAGGCTTTACTTATCACCTCCATAAACTAAAATTACGAAATATGGTTAAGATTTTACGTCCCTTCGACATCATGGTTGCTAGACACGGAGCACAAGCTCGGACTGTGTGTTTCTTTAAGGATGTGGAAGGATATCGGCCGCACCCTTTTAAAGGAACCATCCCGACATTTGGTTGGCACGTTTTAGGGAAACGTCGGAAAACCTAAAACAGGATGGTCGGGCTCACATTTGAATCGTCGACCTTCCGAATGCGAGTCCTGTGTGCTAACGAACTACGTAATTAATTTTTAGTTTGCAGATACATGGCAGTCCTGTGTTTAGCCGTTTTGGTGGCATGTTGCGGTATTGTGGCGAGGGAATTTTGACTGTGTACCACGACTGCAGAAATGGATCTCCAAATGTAAACAGCACTGGTAGTTCTTGGTAGATCAGAGCACACTCCTAAGTAGAGTGAAAATTTAATCTGGGTACAAAGAAATTCAATTGAAACGTTGTGACTAACTTTGTTTTCCTTGATGTCTCAGGTTGTCTCTTTTCAATCTATCCTGTCAGTCAAGTTGTGGTGTAAAGCTCTTTTCTCCCCATTCTTCTGAGTACATCATTTCAGAAGTCTGCTTTGTTCTAATCGGTACTGTCTATCGGTAACGCATAAAATTACAACAACGTCAACAACAATACTTTCGGAAACGACTTAATAACACTTAAATTAATTTCGTTGTTAACATATTTTTTTCGGAATTTTTTTCGTGCTATTGCCTGCCTGGATCTAATAGCTTAACACATTCACTGCTACAAATCCGACATCTCTGGTAATGTTTGTAAACAGTAAACGTGTAAAGCTCATACACAGTGGTACCGAGGGATGCACACAACGAAGATGTACAGAACTGATATTTCATCGTCGTTGTTTACATAGGACAAATGCGCCTGAGCTAAACAAAACACTTGATGACGAGGCAAAGCCTCCAGAGCACATCTTACAAAAAAAAAGGAAAACGGGTTATATTGCGGTTTTATATTTTACTTCATGCTGCGTCTTATTTTCTACTGTAATTCTCTCAGCAGCACCTGAATACACTCCATCTCCTTATTTTACTTTTTCGTCCTTCTTATTCTTCTTTTTCCTGGCCTATCAAAAAATGTTCAAATGTGTGTGAAATCCTATGGGACTTAAGTGCTAATGTTATCAGTCCCTAAGCTTACACACTACTCAACTTAAATTATCCTAAGGACAAACACACACACACCCATGCCCGAGGGAGGACTTGAACCTCCGCCGGGACCAGCCGCACAGTCCATTCTGGCCTACCCCGTGCCTTCATGGAGTCAACTTGTTAATTATTTAATTATTGGATTTTGCAATGTTAGCGGCAGAGGTTGGCCAGATGTCCTTCCTATGCCCCCCCCCCCCTCCTCCACTCCCCTGGAAGGAATGTGTGTACGCTATCTGTCTGCATCTAATGTTATCCCAAGTGAAAGTGTGCGAATGTTTTCCATATGTTGGTGAATTGCGTAACTGAGGTGAAACGGAATTCACGTAGTCGGATGTGGGAAACCACATCCAGGCTGGCTGGCACACCGGTCTTCGTCGTTAGTTGTTCGCTACGGGACTGGCACGCCTCTTCGAATCCCGAAAGCGGCGTGCAAACGCGTGCGACTGTCCGGTCGGTTTCTTTTTTCGTTTTTGTTGGTGCTCACCCTACAACCTCTTTTCAGAACACGTAAATAACTGAAACGAAAATCCACTGTTGATGCTACGGCAGTGGCGATACACGCTCGTATGAAGAAAAACATAATGTTAGGTGTCATAAACCAGACATAACATCCAAAATTAATGGTAAAGAAATGCGTGAGGTGGTGATAGCAGAAGGGTTAGCGGGAGGCGCAGCCGGCGGTCGCGTGCGGAGCGCGTGTTGCCGCACCTGGCGGGGCAGCCGCCTCCACCCCCGCACACCATTGTCCGAGGTTCCGGGGAGAAAGTCTGGCGCGGCCGCGCGTCTCCATTGTGCGGCCGTTTTGACAGCGGCCCTCGAGCGGCGCGTGAAATATGAGGGTCATTGTGGTGGACGCTGCGCGGGGTGAGAGCAATAAATTAGCGCCGGTATGACAAAGCCTCGCCTCGCGGGGGTGGCCGGCTGGCCGGCCGGCGGCTGACCGCTCGCCGCGCCGGGCCGCAGCTGCGGCTATCCCCGCCGCCCCCGCATACCACTATATAGTTCACCACCAACTGCAACACTAGGCTCAGCCCGCCACGAGACTGCCGCGAACTCTCGAGCGCTTTCTAACATACCGTACTGGCCCGATAGTAAGCAGCACTCTTTATCTAGATTACACTCTCGAAAAGTTTGTATGCTCAGTGTCTCTGCTGCCTTACGTACCCTTGCTGCACAAAAATTTATACTCATTCGCTACAGTGCAACTAGCGTCTGTAACCGGAACTGGCGGCAAGCTATACAGCAATGGAAACTTTGACTGCATATTGTTTCGCTACCTTAGAATTCATCTTCAGTTGTATAGTGGTAAGAAAGCCTGATTTACGCCGATATGAACGACCATTTAGAGCGAAAAGCATCATCGAGCGAAGGAATTTGGCGCAGTTACGATGTAAGCTTCAAACTTGCAGTTATGCGTTACGCCAAAACCAACACCAACAGAGATGCCGGAAGAAAGTATGGTCTGACTGGACTAATATAGTGTGCGACGTTCGGTTTTGTACAGAAGAATAACGGAAGAAGGCAGTTTCGAAGAGAAAATCTTCAGGGGACCGAAATGTGTCAAATATCTGCAGCTTCAGGTTAAGGTTCTATCCTACGCGCAAGTAAAAGGAAAGGTGGGATGCTTCTCTAACGAGAAATAATCCACCTGAAGGCCTTGGAAATAGTCTGATGGGACGAGAAGTGACTTGTGTGACTATTCAACCAGCACCTCTTACAGATCTACGTAAGCAGCAGGCCTGTCATAATGTATTCCAGGACAGTGTTCGCCACCTGTATGATCGATGCTGCTACGGTCGCAGGTTCGAATCCTGCCTCGGTCATGGATGTGTGTGTGATGTCCTTAGGTTAGCTAAGTTTAAGTAGTTCTAAGTCTAGGGGACTGATGACCTCAGAAGTTAGGTCCCATAGTGCTTAGAGACATTTCAACCATATAACGATATGAATTTGTACGATCGACTGCATGCCAGAGTCAGCGCCTGCATTACCGACCGTGGAGACTAAACCACGTACTAATATGAGTGTTTCAGCATGAGTCGATACCTGGTACAACAGAATTGCTTGTGTTATTAATCTGTAAATGTAATCATTTCACGTACTCCATACGTACTGTTGCAACAATAAATCTTGAGTGAAATAGAAAACTCTAAATGGGTGTACTAACGTTTTTACGGAAGTGTATATAGCAACTTCCAACGAAGATTCAGCACGTGGCTTGAATTTCAGAGACCCGTATGCTCAATACCAGACAGGAAGCCTCTTTCAAAGGAGCGCTAGATCAATAACAAGCTGAGAAAATTATTGCAGTTCGTTGTAAAGTTCCTTGTGGTACCTACTACCAAAATGAATAAACGACATCCATTTTACGGGAAGTATGCTTGATTATCATTGTTTAGGTGCAGTGACTGACGTTCTTTTCTATTAACCTAAGCTTTCTGTACATAAATTATTGATCAATGGTTGAGTTCAATATAGTGAGAAACATCACTCCAGTCGAAGTCACGGCATTGGCATTGTAGGTAGATGATCTCTCCACACCTTGCTCGCAGCTGCAGTCTCGTTAAACGAAGTAGCTCTGAAGCGCATAGACAGTTCTCTACCTACACCCTAGATCCACCGTTAATATCATCAGCATAAAACCTTTGCGTATCCTGGAGAGAGTACTAGTTAAGATGCGAAGCAGCAGTCGGCGTTGCACACAACTTAAGGACAGCATCAGCGCTAGCCGATCAAGGGTTTCATTGCTCTGCATGCCTACATTTGTTTTTAAAGGTTACGTTACGGCCTTATTCGAGCACAAAGAGGCCACCCCCGTCACGACCGTAAATGTTAATTGCTATGTGTTTGCGCGGTTTGGCTCCAGTGCCCTCTGATGCGACTGCAATAGTCACTTTCTCCATAGACTGTACACCGGCCGCGTTTGAAGTCGAAGAGTATGGAAAAAGTAATCGGCCCGTTAGCTTTCTCTCTCTCAGCCCTCCATTCCTTGTTGCTACTATTGCGAAACAAAGTTTCGGCGTAGTTGTTTTCCATTCGCCACTTCGCTTTCTTGGCAAAATCTAAAACCGATCACTGTTATATTTCTGGATCTACGAGGGCTATTCGGAACGTTAACTCCGATCGGTTGCGAAATGGAAACCACAGTGAAAATCAAAAATGTTTTATTTGTAGCAGTTAGCTGTACTTTCCAGCTGCTTCTCTACATAGTCGCCGCTCCGACTGAGAAATCTCACAGCGTTTTACCAACTTTTCAACACTTTCGTCATAGAAGGCAGACACCTGTGTTTTCTTCCTTCAGTTCAGAGTATTACACAGAATCAACTAAACTCGAAACACACAGTAAAGGAAATACATAATTTGCTGTTAGGGTACCTATATGACTTTTCGTACATCCGTAGATTAATTTAAAAGAAAGGGTATTCGGGCAAGGAAATAATAGCTAGAACTGCGATGAATAAAACTTTTCATATATGCATTGTGGGAAGTATTAATATTTTACTATCATTCCCTTCGTTTACACTTCTTGTACACGTTTCAGGGCGTATGATCTCTTCGGACCTGTAGTTGCATTAATGATTTGTCAATTTATTGTGTATTGGATGAAGTCCCTGGTACATAGATCGTACAGCTCTCGTTATGATAGATACAAAAAGCGTGTGTGGACTTAAGGCTTTCAAAATATCTCTGTAAACTCATACAATAGTAATTTACTCATTCATTCACAACTATACAGGCTCAACGCTGCAAACTGCTAATGTTTGTCCTCGACGCCGTTACACTGTAGTTACAGCCACAAAGTGCCCAAACCTTTAGCGTGAACGTTACGAAGGGGTTAGCAGTTTTCTTAACCGAGTACTCTGAAATGAGGGACTGCTGGTCAGAGAGTAATATTTGTTTTTTTTGTCGAAATAAACAACTAACACTTTATAGCAACAACGAAAATTCGTGTTAATCGTCCAGTGTGACAGCCGCCTCGTTCGGATGTTCCTCTCATGAACTATAAATAGCTGGCATATCCCAACATTGCAAATGTTGCATTGTTTCTAGAGGTAGCGCCAACAACAGCGATGCAACAAGCAGTTGTCACGGAGCATAAGCAATTTATAAACACGTACTGCTGATTCAATATTTCTCACAGTCTGAGATATTCATTTCCGATTATTGGTTCCTTATCTCGAAGTATTTGGTTTAGGATCATCTACCATCTGTATAATATATTTTGACTGTAAAATAACAGCATGGGTTCCGCAAATAACGATCGTGTGCAACACACTTCGATCTCTTCGTCCAAGCGTCTCAGAAGGCGGAGAGTTTGTCATCGTGTTTCTTGACTTCAGGAAGTCGTTCGATACAATTCCGTACTGATGTTTAATGAACAAGGTAACACGTCATTCTCAACAGAGAAAAATCTTCAAATGTATAGAAAATTCGTGCGTTTCTTAAGCAAGTGGGACAGGTCCATTACTATTCCCTACGTATCTAGACTGTTTAAAAAAAGTTTCATGTATTTTGCAGGAGGTAGTATTGATCAAAACTAAAAGAAAAATTCCTATAATGATACATCACATGATGAAAAGTATACGGAAACTATTAGTGTGCCCATTCCGGGCAGGAAGGAGCGCCTGGGCGGATTTGTGTCCGGTGAACCGGCCAATCTGTGGATGGTTTTTAGGCGGTTTTCCACCTGCCTCGGCGAATGCAGGCTGGTTCCCCTTATTCCGCCTCAGTTACACTATGTCGGCGATTGCTGCGCAAACAAATTCTCCAGGTACGCGTACACCACCATTACTCTACCACGCAAACATAGGGGTTCCACACGTCTGGTGTGAGATGTTCCCTGGGGGGTCCACCGGGGGCCGAACCGCACAATAACCGTGGGTTCGGTGTGGGGCGGCGGAGGGGTGAAGTGGACTGCGGTAGTCGTCGTGGGGTTGTGGACCACTGAGGCTGCGGCGGGGACGGAGCCTCTCCGTCGTTTCTAGGTCCCCGGTTAACATACAGTACAGTACATACAATTAGTGTGCCCAACCATCGCGTTTATGGTGACTTGAACTTCGCTGGACACACTTTCAGTGACGTGTCTCAACGTATGATGAGGAATCTCCTAGCCTAATCTTCATCTAGAACCGAAATCAGAGACGGTAGTGACGTTGGACGTTGGAGCCTGGAGCGGAGTACTTTCTAACTCATCTCAGCTCATGTCTGGACTCTGGGCAAGTGCTCGATCAGTCCATCGCCCATGCAACGTGCCGTTGAGGTACAGCCCCGCCGTGTGTAAACCACAATTTTTCAAAGGTATCGTTCCCTAACAGCACCAATAAATCATCGCGCGGAAATCGGTCGATACAACGCGCCTGTTAATCAGCGTCTTGCCCAGTGAGTCTGTCACTGACCATTCCTGACCAAACTCTGGTAATGAAGCTATCCTGATGTTTCACCTTCACGATTGCTCGAGGATTTACATTAGCCCACTCAGCATATTGTGGAAATTTACTGAGCCATCTCTTGTGAATCCTGTCCTCCTGTGAGCTGCGGATCTTCACCGTCCCATGCCTCTCGCAAGCGCACAGGTAGTTGGGGGCACGCGCCAGCGCTGCTGACGCAGCCATACGGCGTATGACAGCGGCGGCGGCGGCCGGCTGGCGACTGCCGAGTGAGAGCTCCGGCACTCATCGATGCGTCGCGGCTGTCGACAGGGCAATAAATCTCCGCACAATCGCGCGACTGCGCGCTCAAAAAGCGGTCCTGGCCGTCGCCGGCCGCATTTCTTCGCGTGCAATCGCGCTCCTCGGCTGCGCCACCACCAGCCGCAGACTCCGCGGATGTCGCGCCGTCGTCTGCGGGCCCACTAGTCGCGGGCGAGTCCGCTCGAGGTGTCGATGGTAAAAAGGACTTCCGCGGGAAAAGCCCACACTTGCGACTTCGAGATGTGTGGTGTTCGGTTGTACGCCATGCAGATAATAACCGCTTTGGTGAGTTCCGAAGTGTTCCGCATGCTGGTGCTCAGTCATCTTTTACAGTTCTGCCCAGTGTTTCTCCCTATCATCACCCATATACATGTATTTTGATTTCAGAAGTTTTCTCAGGGCGACTGATAAAAGATTAGTAGTTATTTGCTTCCGGGGTCCAGTTGGTTTGACATTACCACTCTTCTGCACAATACTTCAGTGACCGACCCCGCCGTCTTCGCCGCATGCTGCGAGCGAAAGTATAACATGCAGTGTGCATTTCAACCTACGGCAGCTTTCATAAGTCTCATAAGTATAGGCACCAGCCTTTAAACCCCGCCGCTTTTCCTATTATAAGATACCAGTGATTTTCTTTAATTCTCCGATCACGATATGACACAAGCAGTCGTCTGCAAAATTCTAACATCGGAAGGTCCTTGCCACTCAAAAGAAGATAAAACTTTGCCGAGCGAGGGAGTATCGGAGTTTGTTTTGTATACGCTGCGAGCATTACGGTAGAGAGAAGTGTAATACATTACGCAATCATAATTGGTTCAAATGGCTCTAAGCACTATGGGACTTAACATCTGAGGTCATCAGTCCCCTAGACTTAGAACTACTTTAACCTAACTAACCCAAGGACATCACACACATCCATGCCCGAGGCAGGATTCGAACCTGCGACCGCAGCAGCAGCGCGGTTCCGGACTGAAGCGCCAGAACCGCTCGGCCACAGCAGTCGGCTCATAATTAATTACTACATCGTTTATCATAAGTAGAAAACAGGAAGTGGAACTAAATAATTAACAGGCGTAAAGCTGTGAGTTCATAAGTTACGTGAACTTCATATCAGTGGTCGTACTCACGAAAAGATATGTAATGAAATGAATAACCATTGAAAGAGATAGCTTTGTTCACAAGTATTCGTGCACGGGAAGGAGTAAGGTGCCAGGGACAGATGGTGCGTGGGAAACTTGCTGTGTGTTCGCTCCAAAACAGAAAAAAATTGGAAATTTATGGTAAGGTCTTATGGAACCAAACTACTGAGGTCATCGGTCCCTAAGCTTACACAGTACTTAATCTAACTTAAACTAACTTACGCTAAGGACGACACACACACCCATGCCCGAGGGAGGACTCTAACACTTAACGTCCAAAACAGATGCTCTGTACCACACACACAGGTTAACAAAGCAGTATCTTTGCAACATTTCAAAGAGTTATTGGTCTGCCTCTTCCACAGGAATCTCACCATCTGCGGGTGGTGTACGACCACGGACGCCACATTTTATCAAAAATATTGTATTTCTCGAGGCTCTTTTTCCACTCTTTGCCGCCGCTGGTGATATTATTACCAGTAGCATTTTTTTAAATCGATGTATGTAAAAAATTTGGTTTTTACAAAAGTAAAGATGTGGATACGACTGAATACGTCAACGTAGTCAAACAGAAGAGGTACTCCGATGAAGGTAGGATGGCATTCAATCTTCCTCTCACCGCAAGCCAATATGCCGTGCTTTAGCGTCACTCCACACGGTGCCACAGGAACTCCCCCTCTACTCTACTAGTCCCCACTGCCCCCGCCATCACTCACTGATGCTAGCCGCTTTATTGCTGGACGGTGTGATTAATTGATCGGAGGGCACCAGCTCTATTAGCGTCCAGCCCTTGTCGGCACCATGCTGCTACTGCAGCCCTCGGTGATTTGACCAGCAAGTGACGATTGTTTTGTTACTGTGGAAATTTTATTGTTGTAGAAATGCGCGAATTCGTGACTAAGAGGAGATACCTGACAATAAGAGAACTGCACCAAAACAGAAGAATAGTAACCATTCAGTCTTTGAAAAACACTAATACACAAATATTGAAACGAGGAGAGTAATGGAGATTTAATGGCAATTGAGGAATATGGGGGAAACAAACAGCATCTACTTCTTTTTATCTAGATTTAATGTTCTTCTACCACGTTTGAATTCCTCAGAGCGAAATGCAGTGACGTGCGATAGAAGACTGCTGTGTGAAGAGGCGTGGCACTGCACTTTGGCACACTTAAGACCAAATAACAAGTCTTACATTTAACTCTTGAGAAAGAAGTGCACCACAAAATCAACATAGTTGTGAAAAATAGATTTTTTTTAAAAAAATTTTACGTCCTATCTCAAAGGATTAAGTGAGAGGGGAGGGGGAGGGGGCACCACTATGCTCCGGTTCGGAAATATCGTAGATCTGGGTTTGGCTGTATGCCTCTTTTAGTGATCTAAAACTACCCCTTTTATGTGGTTTATATTAAGTAGTTTTCAAAGAAACTGACGTGAAAAATAAGGTACAATACTTCCTTCTCAAAAACAACATAACGAAATCTGTGAAATGAGTTGCCCCCTTTTCTGACCCTCGACGGAAGAAACTTTATATTCTTTACGTCCCGTTGATATAAAGTTGATTTGAGACAAAAAAAAGGACGGATAATATAAGAACTGGGTAGGAATGTGTCCGCAGCCTTTTTGAAGAATGTAGTCTGACACTCGCCTGTAGAGATTGATGGGAAATGCTTGACACATAAATGAGGGCGTAAGAACGAAAGTTGAAACTCGATCCTCAGCTATATGTGCGCCGCCTTAACCGTGCTCGCTCTTACATTTGAGTTTAATTGTGGAGCTACATCGTTAGCAAATTTCTTTGGATGTCAATCTGTATAACCAGCTCCTTTCACCTAACCCAAAATAACAACTCTTTCATTCCATTTATAAGAAGCGTAAAATAATGAATTAGTATTTAGCATCCGATTTACAGATTAGTAGTCAATATCTGGAGCCCTTTAACTCGTTTAAATATTTAGTGGTGATACTAAGAAGATATGTGAATTTTGATGAACAAGTGAAACTGTAAAAAGAAAGGAAAATGGAAGGAAAGCGACGTTGCTCTCGCGAAACCTTGATTGATGAATTTAAAGAATACTGCTCTACAATTTTTTGTCACAATCGAAGTCTCGTGCAGAAATCATGAGAGTAGGATAAGAAAGCTTAAGGATTCAGCAGAGACGTATGCAGGGTATTTGACTGGGGCGAGTAGAGGACAATGAAACAAGCAAGTAATCCTAATAAACTTAGGTCCGAAAACAAACGGTTTCTCTGATATAGTCACATTTCCTTCCTGACCGACATAATGGTTTTGTGTACATTAATGTCCTGCAACAGAAGCTGATCGACTATTTGGATTATGTTCCTTATGGTGAAAGGATGCGAGTATAGTACATGCATGATGGAGCACTGGCATATTTTCACGTGTCTATTCGGGGATAACAAGCGTATCAGTCATAGCTCGCCAATAGCATGACGTTTCAGGTCCTCCGACCCGACCTCGTTGGACTTTTTGTGTAGAGTATTCAAAACCTTTGCTGTGTTCCAGACGTGTCGATAGTGTCTCTGAGCTTGGTACTGCATTGCGAATGGTTGTCAATGCATTCGGAACACGCCTGGATTTTTTGAAAGTGTACGGGCATCAATGAGGAGATTTGCTGAAAAGCATTCGTTCATATGAACGGTGGTCTTGAGGAATACTTGTTGTAACGTGTTTGACTTCAAGTGCATATCAGCAGTTTGGATAGTCTGGGACCCTGGTATGAGGTGTTCATGTACTAAGTCGCAATAAGTCGTATCGGTGAAACCATTAGTTTCTGGACATATGTTTTCTTGAATTATTTGCTTGTTTCACTGTCCTAGCAGTCGATTTTGTTTTTTAAAATAAAGAACAACTGCCTTCACTCACACTCGAGATTTTATTTCAAAGGGCTCATCGTCAGTTGCTTTGACAGTCTACATCGATTTTTTTCCAGATTTAGATTATTTCTGGTCCTAATCTGTAGTATCTTACAAAGTGAGCACATTGCGAATGTAAGTTTACAGAACTAATACAAATCGTAAATAACTTAGTGTCTCCAATGGTGTATATATGGTTTTGGAGCACAGTATGAGTAAAATGTATACGTACATACATACATTTTTCATTCTACAGCACGTTTTATTAACACAAGTCAAAACAAGTCAAAGAATTTAAAATGTTAAGATACCGCTTTTCTACAAATACACAGTTATTATTTCGAAGAAGATACAAAGCTTTTACATTATTAGTTATACAGGATATTAGTTATACAAATATTTAGAAATATGTCAGATATGGATTATGTTATCAAATGATTCCTAAAGTAACGAATATTTAATAGTGCAACCATTTGACAACATAATCCACATTTGACATATTCACAAATATCCCTTCTGTAAATAATACCCTGCATAAAGAATAATGTAATTGCTTTGTATTTTCTCTCAAATAACAAAACCTGTGAAACTTCCTGGCGGATTAAAACTGTGCGCCGGACCAAAACTCGAACTCGGGACGATTGCGGGCGTGAGTCGTGCTTGGGTAGCTCAGTTCGTAGAGCACTTACCTGCGAAAGACAAAGATACAGAGTTCGAGTCTCGGTCTGGCACACATTTTTAGTCTGCCAGGAAGTTTCATATCAGCACAAACTCCACTGCAGAGTGAAAATTTCGTTCTGGAAACAAAACCTGTGTATTTGTAGAAATGCGGTCTTTTTACATTCACAATTCTTTCACTTGTGTTTACAAAATGTATTGTAGAATGTACATAAACATTTTTGTTCATAGTGTTCTTCAAAAGCATGTATCCACCACTGGAAACAAGAAGTTATTTTTCGATTTGTATTAGCTTTGTAAACTTATATACTTGTACTATACCATGGTAATCTTACCAGAACCCCAATTAACCTTAATGGGGGTTAGGACGTCAAACGGGATGACTTGGAGCAGGAGAGACACCACAGGAATTTTCAATTTCCACTGTCTATACATTTAAAAATAAATTCATAAAACTTTGTCAGAATGACCAGAAAGGATTCAGGATGTACCCTTATAGTGGTGGAGTTCAAAAATATAAGAATTTTTTTTTTACATTTGTATTTCACCTTTTGTTCACTTACCATTGGCTGCATTTGTTGCTATAGGTAAACTTTTCTTCATAAGTAAGGGAGATTCTTCGATGAATTTTGCACAGCATACAGACCATACTTACAGGTGTATGAAACTCTAGACTTTTCCAAATCTATTAAAAACTGCGGTAAAAATTGAGATAATTAACTATAAAATTTGAGTTTTTTTCTAAGCACGAAGTTTAAAATGTAACAGCACATTCATTTTTTCATAAATTAAATAATTTCTAGAGTTTCATACACCTGTAAGTATGGTTTGTATGCTGCGCAAAATTCATCGAAGAATCTCTCCTACTTATGAAGAAACGTGTACCTATAGCAACAAACGCAGTCAATAGAAGTGAAAAAATGATGAACTTTCACATGTAAAAAAATTTATTTTATAATTTTTATTTGAACTTCCACTGCTATGATTGTGAATCCTGAATCCTTCCTGGTCATGCTGACAAAGTTTTATGAATTTATTCGTAAAAGTATAGACAGTGGAAATTAAAATGTCCTGTGGCGTCTCTCCTGCTCCAAGACGGCCCGTTTGACGTCCTACCCCCCTTAATGTGGAAAAGAAGTCGATGAAGACTATCAAGGCACCTGAAGATGAGCCCCTAGGGCTCAAAACTCATCGTGTATTGAAGTAAAATCACGATTGTGACTGAAGGTGGTTGTTCTTTATTTTACTAAAGTATTACAGAAAACACTGACAGCAATGGGTAAAGTTAAGTCATTTTTTTTCTTTCGCTCAGTATGCGAATGAAATAGGACAGAAAATCGGTAAATTGTTACGAAGTACTCTCCACCACAGAGTACATGTGCAGTAGGAATGTGGTAGCATTGTGTTCGTACGCGGTTAGACTCTCCACTAAGAAACCGCTTTGGCCACGGGCTGTGCCACCGCCGCCTCTTGGGTGGCATTCAATAATGCTACCGCGGCGGGACCACTACATCTGTAATGCTCGGTAAGCCTAAGAGCCTCCTCCCTTTCAGCACGGAAGATAAAGTTATGCGGGCTTAAGAGAGGCCTGCAGTACTTACGGCAGCCTGTATGGGAGGGCTACCGTCACCGATACGGGGCGAATACTGTCGGCGAATGACAGTCTATTGCGGACTGAGAACGGAAACGTAACGACGAGCAGCAACAACAGTGCTTCGAGGGTAGGCGGCTGTTCCCCCGAGCGTCAGGGCACGCCTGGTTTGCCGAGGCACAATGCGCGTGGTTGTGTGCCGCGTCTTCTGCCGCGGCGGTTCCTCTATTGACGACAGAAAGGACACGGGAGAGCGGCAGGGGGGTGAGGGGAGCGCGACACACAAGGACACGAGGCCGCCGCCGCCTCTCCCCCTAAGATGACAACGCTTTGTGGCTCGGCCCGCGACCAAATAATATGCCCCGCCTGTGTCCGCAGTTATGTTTTTGCTCTCCTGCCTCGAGGACAGACGGCTCAAAGAGACAGAGACACACCACTCCACGAGACATGATACAGAAATCTGGGTCTCGTCTTCTCGAGGACGAGCGAGTAGCCTTCATAGAGATCTTATTTTGTTCGTGAAATTCGCCGGCCTGAGGGAAAGAAAACGGAGGAGCGCAGGCGGACCAAGGAAAAAAAAGATAAACATCTCGGATTTCTGCGTTTATGTCCTCAGGATAGGTTTGTGTCCCTCCGACCGATGTGACCCGGGACACTAATATACTGCGGAGGGAGGGATATTGGCCCAAGACAAACAGGCGGCGTGCAGCGCCGTGTCACGGGTATTTGCGCGGCTGTGTCCGCAGCTATCAGCGAGGGCCCATCGGCGCCACTCCGGTGCGGACCGCCCAGGCGGAAGAGCGTCCGGCCTTTCCCACGGGCCTCTGGGACTCTGCTGCGGGGTATGCCTTACCTAAAATCGCATACGCGCACACACGTTTACAACTGCTAACACATTCGCGCTACCTTAAGCATCTTCTACATCTTCTTGTCTCAATCGAGTAATCGTAGCAAGTGAGTCCACCGTACCGGTCCTGGCACCTTGTGCTCGTATCGAGCCCCACCTGTCACGAGTGGTCTTTCTGTTTACACGTAGCACGAATATTGCGCGTGTGGTGAGAGCTGTGTGCTGTGCAGTTTGGCACCCAGACGGTAAAAATAAGGTATCAAGGACCGTCCTAACAGAAATTCGAAATATAGTAACGGAATTAGGGAACTAGCAACGATAATAAAGAGTTCCCGCGCCACGAAACGGGTTACCTGCTGCTTGACCACAAACCAGAGTGAAGACATATAAGAGAAGCTTGGAGTTTAGAGCATCAGTGATGTTGTTGAGGTCTTCAGTCTGAAGAAAGGTTTGATGCAGCTCTCCGAGCTACTCTATCATCTGCAGCCTCTTCATCTCCGAGTTACTACTGCATCCTACATCCATCTGAGTCTGCTTACTGTAGTCATCTCTTGGCCTCCCTCTACGATTCCCCCCCCCCCCCCCCATTTTCTCCAACACTAAATTCATGATCCCTAGATGTTTCAGAATGTGTCCTGTCAACCGATCCCTTCTTATAGTCAAGTTGTGCCATAAATTTCTTTTCTCCCCTAGTCTGTTCAGTACCACCTCGTTAATTATATGATCTAACCATCTAGTCTTCAGCATTCTTCTGTAGCACCACAGATTCTATTCACCTCTCACCAAAACGGTTTATCACCCATTTTTCACTTCCATACATGGCTACACTCCAGACAAATACTTTCAGAAGAGACTTCCTGACACTTAAATCTATAATCGATGTTAAGATATTTCTCTTCTTCAGAAAAGTTTTTCTTGTCATTGCCAGTCTACATTTTATATCCTCTCTACTTCGGGTATCATCATTTATTTTGTTGCCCAAATAACAAAACTCATCTACTACTTTCAGTATTTCATTTCCTATTCTAATTCCCTAAGCATCACCTGATTCGACTACATTTCATTATCCTCGTTTTGCTTTTGTTGATGTTCACCTTATATCCTCCTTTCGAGACACTGTCCATTCTGTTCAACTGCTCTTCCAAGTCCTCTGCTATTTCCGACAGAATTAGAATTTCATTGGCAAGCCTCAGAGTTTTTATTTCTCCTCCCTGGACTTTAATTCCTGCTCCAATTTTTGTTTTGTTTCCGTTACTGCTTGCTCAATATGTAGACTGAATAGCCTCGGGAATAGGCCACAACCCTTCTCAACCACTGCTTCCCTTTCATGCCCCTCGACACTTTATAAACTGTCTTAACTGCTATCGGGTTTCTGTAAAGTTGTAAATAGACTTTCGCTCCCTGTATTTTACCCCTGCTACCGTCAAAACTTCAAAGAGAGTTCTCCAGTCAACATGGTCAAAAGCTTTCTCTAAGTCTCCAAACGCTATAAATGTAGGTTTGCCTTTTCTTAGGCTATCTTCTGTGAGAAGTTATAGAGTCAGTATCGCCTCGCGTGTTCCTACATTTCTCCGGAATCAAACCTGATCTTCCCCGAGGACGGCTTCTACTAGTTTCCTCATTCTTCTGTAAATGATTCATGTTAGTATTTTGCAGTCGTGACGTATTAAACTGATAGTTCGGTAATATCCACACCTGTCAGCACCTGCTTACTTCGGAACTGGGATTATTATATTCTCCTTGAAGTCTGAGGGTATTTCTCCTGTCTCGTACATCTTGCTCACCAGATGGACGAGTTTTGTCATGGCTGACTCTCCCAAGGCTATCAGTAGCTCTAACGGAATGTTGTCTATTCCCGGGGCCTTGTTTAGACTTAGGTCTTTCAGTGCTTTGTCAAATTCTTCACGCACTATCCTATTTCCATCACATCTTCATCTACGTCCTCTTCCATTTCCATAATATTGCCCTAAAGTGCATCTCTCTTGTACAGATTCTCTATATACTCCTTGCACCTTTCTGCTTTCCCTTCTTTGCTTAGAACTGGTTTTCCATTTGGGCTCTTGATATTCATGCTGGTAGTTCTCTTTTCCCCAAAGGGCTCTTTAATTTTCCTGTAGGCGGTATCTATCATTCCTCTAGTGATATATGCTTCTAAATCCTTGCATTTGTCCTCTAGCCGTTCTTGCTTAGCCATTTTTGCACTTCCTGTCATCAGTGATACAATAATGAAATACAGGACCAATTGGTTACAGCACTAGCAACGCAAGCCAGATTCTAGCTTGGTAACTGATACCAGTAGTTCGATAAAGACAATGATGTTCCTGTAAAAGATAGCTGGAAAAGGCCTAAAAATCTAAGCCCTGATTCTTCTTCCACTGGCCATGGCCGATGCTATGGCTGGCCGAGGTGGTCTTGCATGTGATTGCCCGTTTGCTACACAGGGGGTAAACGATAACTGTTTACAGCGTACCACAGTGATGCAGGTGGTTTTATACAGGATACTTAATGCTCTATCATGCCGAGAAATAACCTGAAAGCGGAGCGCAAAAGCCATCTATACTACAGCGCATGAGATCCACATGAGATTTTCAATATCCTCTCTTATGCCACTGGCACAGTCGGCTATTTCTTTAACATTATTAATTAAAACTTTCGCCTGGACGGAAATGGAAGAAAAAAAGATTTTTGTAAACGTTAAGCAATACTTAATTACGATTACAATTCGATGTGATCTTAACCATTGAAAATACAATTCTTTCGTAGTCAGAATACAAGACAAAAAATGATTTAATTGTTAATTTTATGCTGTTAAAATCCACAATATTTTGAGGTGAAATTTACACGAACTTCGGTTCTACATTTTTTGATTGTGAGAACAAGGGGTTTTTAATATTCAATGATATCTTAGCAACAATCTCGCGTTGCACGCATGCGCTGTTGCTTAGATGGCTTTTGAACGCCCGTTTGTGACTGCTTCTTGGCTTGTTAGACCGCAAGTGTCCTACCGCAAATTGTTCGTATCGTCTTCACTTACAATACTGTGGTGCGTTGTAAACCATTACCCTGTACGAACGATATATGTTGCAAACAAAAGTAGCTTAAGAAATTCCGCCCAGCAGAATATGGAACCACAGGACACTCACACGAAACGTCCCGGTGGAATTCCTTTAACACGAAAAGGTCTGCCTGAGAATAGAATCAATAAGCTGTACGTTCGTAGAATGACATTTAAACTCTACTTGCACGAGATATAACCTTAGTAAAAAATATAACTCTTTGAATGCTCTCTGTCTATCTCTCTCTCGAATCAGTCTATTCGTCACCTATCACAGTCACCCCCGTGGTTTACTACTTTTTCACCTAGAAAGTCGTCACAACGTAGAGCGATGTTCAGTTCTTCTTGGAATGAGACGTGGATTCATACTCGTGACATATTTGGGCAGATACGTACAGGTACTTCGGTCATTTGTGATGAAACTGAGAAAGGACAACACAGCAGGGAGTGGATACAAGTAAACGGCAAATAATTAATCGAACAAGATGAGGCAGTGGCTAACACACAGGTTCTTATCCACGTGTGGCCAATATTGTCGAGGTTTCCCAAGGTTTTCCTGAACACTGGGATAGTTCCTCAAACATACCAGTGCAGGATTCTCGCCACGTGCATCTAAATGAACAAGCGCTCTCAGATGATCTCGACTTAACGTCGAATTGATGTCATCCTTGGCTTTCTGTTTAAAATGAGCTCCTTCGAAAGGAGAATTGGAGAATTGGGGTGCCCGACTGCATGAAAAGCACAATACGCCGTAATTTAAGTGTTCAAATAACATACGTAACTACAGCTGGGTGATGACGTCGATAAGAGCCGATATTACGAAAGGAGCACAGCCTGTCGTTTTCAAGGCGAAAATGCAGCAAGGAGCGATATGCAAGTGAGTTTAAAACCTCGCATTACAGAGCAATTCCGGAAGTTACCTGAAGGGAAAATTAATAACCAACGGATGCTGTAGTACTTTTTTTTTTAATACTCGAGTGAGAGCAGGATTCCAAGTAGAATTTAAGCAAAAAACTCCAGCTCTGTTTATAAGGTTCCTGACTAATTTAATTTCAAGTTCTTCCTTAATAACACTACCCCAATATGTGGAAACACATACCAGAATATCCGTGTTGTTATGTTCCTTAGGATGAACTGTGCCAAGATGATGTTCCACAGCAGCAGACTGCTCGACTGTTGCAATAGTGTGTGACGCTTGTACTCAGTACACCGGTCCTCCACGATCCTTACAGCATGACCACTAGATAACGTGCCACAAGTGCAAGGAATACGATAGACGCCAACTTCACGCAAACCAAGGTCAACCTTTACGGAACCTACAAGGACCCTAATCTTAGACAGTGGTCGAAAAACACATTTCACATCATTTTTCCGCAAAATATGACCAATGGTGTCGGAAATTCTCCTTGTGTAAGGCAAAAAGGCGTACTGCTGCCACTTCGGTATTACCATCACTCACCCGGTGGGAGGTTGGTCGATAGCGCGGCAACGCACGTCTGACTTGTCTTTCACTATAATCATTCTGAAGAAAGGTGACCTCAAGATGAGCTAACTCATCTAACAAATTCTCAGGGTCTGAGATGATGTGGGACCTGTGAACCAAAGTACGAAACACCCCTTCACGCTTAGCCAGATGGTGGTAACTATCAGCCTGTAGATACAAGTCAGAGCGAATAGGCTTCATATAAACGACATGTCTCAATGGATCATCAGTCTTCCTCCTCACCAACACGTCAAGGAAGGACAGGCAGCCGGTTGGAGTGGCCGAGCGGTTCTAGGCGCTTCAGTCTGGAAAAGCGCGATCGCTACGGTTGCAGGTTCGAATCCTGCCTCGGGCATGGATGTCTGTGGTGTCCTTAGGTTAGTTAAGTTTAAGTAGTTCTAAGTTCTAGGGGACTGATGACCTCAGAAGTTAAGTCCCATAGTGCCCAAAGCCATTTGAACCAAGGACAGGCAGCCAGCCTTTTCCACCTACATCGTGAAACGAACATTCGGGTGGATTAGATTCAGGTGTTTTAAGAAGTCGTTCAAATTCTCACTGCCAAGCTGCAATCCCGTAAGTTATTTGTATATTGTGTACGCTGGTAGAAACTCAGTCTCAGGTAATTTAAGTTGTTGATGAGGTTTCGGTATGTAATTAGTTATTATCGCCTACTTTATTAATGCCCATCAATCTCATAATAATTATGGAAAATATGGTAGAAACTAAAAGGAGTAATGCAGAGGTAGAGGTCATTCTTTTTTCATGTTATATTCCTCGTTCACCTCCTCCTACTCCGCCCCCCCCCCCTCTCTCTCTCGGACATCCTCCCCCCCTCCCTCATCTCTTTCTGGAGATACAATCTTCTTGCTGAATTAGATTAATACTCGACCTGCGAGCATACCTCTTGATTTGCAGAAGCGCGGACGGAACGCACTTAAGCGTGTGAATTAAATCTAGGAGTGAAAAATAATTCTACTGTGTATAACTTTGAGTCAAAGGAACAAAACGTAGTACCGTTACTCAAACCTGACTTCCATCCGAAAAGGCCCGCCATTTAATTTACAAGCGGGCTACGGATCAGCAGTCGCAAGCGGATACAGAATGGAAGACGCTCGATTTTATGGTTGACATGCTCACAACATTTTATGAAAGATTCAGACACGTCTCTTTCCCGTTGCCATTGCTGCCCACTCGGGAGCAAATGAAAAGCTGCGAGAGCGAAAGCATCTGGCGGTGCGATCCAGACCGTCTATTATATCGCAGTTTAACTACTCGCGTCGTCTTATTTCACTGCAGCGTCCGATGACCCGCTTCCTGGAGCAGTAAAGCTGGAACGCCGTGTCTGTTGGCTGAGATTTATCGTCTTATCATTTCGGGCGAAACGAGCCTTCGGCAGTTAAATAATTTATTTCCGGTCCGGGATCATTACATATTTTACGGCCGCGAGGGAAATGTCTGAAGCGCCGTGTTAAAACAAAGTCGTTTTGATCGCGACGGCCGTGAACAACGCCTCTGTTTTGGGAGGCCCGGACTGGGGTCTTCCCCTGTGCTAACAGATTTAGGGTGTGGACGTCGTCGTTCTCACTGTAAAACATGTTTCTTGAGGCTTTTGCACCTTACCCAATGTGGTATCGCCAATGAACATAACTTAACGAATATTCTGTCCTTGGACCGCTGCAGGCGTCGATCAGAATCAATCGTAGAACAGAGAGAGAGAGAGAGAGAGAGAGAGAGGAGCAAAAAAAAAAAAAAAAAAAAAAAAAAAAAAATCTCATGCTGTCCACGTGTCTCTCGAGTGAAGATTTCTTTAAAAACATATATGTAACATTTGAGAGACTTAACAACTCTTTGCATTCTTGTTCTTCAGCGTTTGTATCACTAATCGTAATGACCGCTAATCACGGGCAATCTTTCATCCACGAAGTGTTTTAATGTTAATTCCTTGTCCTTCCAGTTACTGTAAACGTAATTTGACGGTTTTCACATTTTTTCTGATCGCTGGAGTCGTCCTACAGTGTAAATCTAATGATATACGCCCTCCTGTCTTTCATATTATTCCAAAACAATGTATTGTATTGTATTGTATTGTATGTTAACCGGGGGCCAGAAACGACGGAGAGGCTCCGTCCCTGCCGCAGCCGCAGTGGTCCACAACCCCACGCCGGCTACGTGGAAAACATGTTTGCGCAGCAATCGCCGACATAGTGTAACTGAGGCGGAATGAGGGGAACCAGCCAGCATTCGCCGTGGCAGATAGAAAACCGCCTGAAAACCATCCACAGACTGGCCGGCTCACCGGACCTCGACACAAGCCCGCCGGGCGGATTCGTGCCGGGGACCAGGCGCTCCTTCCCACTCCGGAAAGGCGTGCGTTAGACCGCACGGCCAACCGGGTGGGCCCCAAAACAATGTACTAGTCTTCTACGTTATATACTGAGGTGACGAAAGTCATGAGATATCTCCTAATATCTTGTCGGACCTCCTCTTTCCCGGCGTAGTGCAGCAACTCGACGTGGCATGGACTCAACAAGGCGTTGGAAGTCCCTTGCTGAAATATTAAGCCATGCTGCCTCTATAGCCGTCCATAACTACGGTAGAGGATTTTGTTCACGAACTGACCACTCGATTATGTTCCATAAATGTTCTTCAGGATTCATGTCGGGCGATCAGAACATTCGCTCGATATATCTAGAATATTCTTCAAACCAACTGCGAACAACTGTTGCCCGTGACAAGGTGCATTGTCATCTACAAAAATCTCATCGTTATTTAGGCTCCAAGTAGCCGAACATAACCATTTCCAGTCAATGAGCGGTTCAGTTGGATCAGATGACCCTGTCGAGTCCACGTAAACACAGCCCACACCGTTATGGAGCGACCACCAGCTTGCACAACGCCTTGTTGACACCTTGGATCCACAACTTCGAGGGGTCTGCGCCACACTCGAACCTTACCATCAGCTCGTACCAACTGAAATCGGGGCTCATGGTTTTCCAGTTGTCTAGGTTCCTACCGATATGGTTACGGGTCCAGGAGAGGTGCTGCAGGCGATGTCATGTTGATCGTCTGTTGCCATACCTCAGTAACGCCAGATTTCGCCGCTCTGTCCTAAGATACGTTCGACGTACGTCCCATATTGATTTCTGCCATTATTTCAGGCAGCGTTGCTTGTCTGTTAGCACTGACAACTCTACGCAAACGCCGCTGCTCTCGGTCGTTAAGCGAAGGCCGTCGGCTACTGCTTGGTCCTTAGTGAGAGGTAATGCCTGAAATTTTGTATTCTCGGCAAACTCTTGGCACTGTGGATCTCGAAATATTGAATTCCGTAACGATTTTCGAAATGGAATGTTCCATGCGTCTAGCTCCAATTACCATTCCCCCTTCAAAGTCTGTTGATTCCCCTAGCGCGGCCGTAATCACGCCGGATACGTTTTCACATGAATCACCTGTGTACAAATGAAGCTCCGCCAATGCACTGCCGCCATCTGTATACGTAAAGATCACTATCCCCTGACTTTTGTCACCTCAGTGTAAACTCTACGCGCCGGCCGTTGTGACCGAGGGGTTCTAGGCGCTTCAGTCCTGAACTGCGCTGCTGCTAAGGTCTCAGGTTCGAATCCTGCCTCAGGCATGGATGTGAGTGATGTCCTTAGGTTAGTTAGGCATAAGTAGTTCTAAGTCTAGGGGAATGATGGCCTCAGATGGTAAGTCCCATAGTGCTTAGAGCCATTTGAACTATTTGTAAACCCTGAGTTGCTGTGCCGCTGAGAAGTCTAGTGCAGAGAATAAAACACTCTTTGGGGACATTGAAAGAAACCACTCAGTTTCCCCTGCCCTAAAGATTGATCATCATTCGGAAGGTTACTGAACGAGAGATATCTCATGCACAGGCATAGGGAGGAGTGCTGAAGGAAACACCGCAGACGGGGTTGCAGCCTGAGATGACCACTTCCTGCGCTAATTGCCACGGCCTTGTCATCGTTGGGGCCAGGCCCGGCTCTCCTTAATTAAATCACTTATCTCTGCGCTGCGGCTGCAATTCCTCACTACCAAATTTATTGGAGCGATTCTTCTCCTTCCACCTTAATTTTTTTTATTATTATTTGTGCTGCGATGGCGATGGCAGTACCTCCTCCTGCAATAAATCTGACAGGCTGGCGTGGCGAAAGGCAAAATCGTGTCCAGTCCTTGTGTGTGTGTGTGTGTGTGTGTGTGTGTGTGTGGGCCGAGGCGGAGGAACCGGGAGCGCGCTTCTCGATGTGCATCGCCGAAATAAATCGCCAGCCTGGAATGAATATTGCGAACAATGGAGCCGGGCGTGTCTGCGCCTGGATTACGGAGAATTCCGTCTCTACGGCTTTCTTTTTCCCCCTTTTTTTTATATCTGCCCGTCCTCCAATCCCACACTCCCGGTTTCCCTCTACCTCTCCCCCCTCTCCCCCCCCCCTCGGCATCCATTAGCGCTCTCCGCATTAATTAAAAAATTTTGGCCGAGTCCGCAAAATGGCCACCACTTATAAGCGGCGCAAACAATAAGATTCCGGAACGCGTCTCGGGATGCCGAGACTAACAAATCAGCGGGCAAAAGGCACCGGTGCCGTGACTGATGGATTCCCGCGAAAGAAGATGGCATGCTGACTTTTCGAGGCGTTTTTACCATCCGCCGCCGTCGCCACTGAGGCGAAACCAGAAACGAAACTCCGGTTTCCATCACCGAACGCCCACAGGATTCAACGCCGAGAAAGTTAAGAGTACATTAAGGCTAGAGAAAATTACGAAACAGCGAAATCACACATCTGCACTAGCATGCCTACTTCAGCTTACATCAATTCCAAGACAGCTAAGAGCTGTTTCTTTAATCATCTATTCTAAAGCATCATTACGCTGTGCCATAATTTATTTATTTGGTGTAGTTACCTTGACAGATTGCTCTCAGTATCACAAATTGATGTTAATGGTATGATAATCAGTATTCAATCTTTGGCTAAAGAGCTGTCTAGAAAGGACTAGCCATGAGTAGTGTTAGCAGGCCGATGTAGTACACGAAAACGAAAGGAACCAAATGGTGCATCGCAGGTTCGAATCCTGCCTCGGGCATGGATGTGTGTGATGTCCTTAGGTTAGTTAGGTTTAAGTAGTTCTAAGTTCTAGGGGACTGATGTTAAGTCCCATAGTGCTCAGAGCCATTTGAACCAAATGGTGTAGGCTACATGTCCTTGTCATTTCAGTCGAAAAAATTGGCTTAAATTCCACAGTATAGTGCTATTTTTTCATATAGTAACTCCTGAATGTGTTATGTTTTCGCTTGTTAAAAAATTATTTTTTTCCTGGACCCCTCCAACAAATCTAAGTATTCCATTCTCTTTCGCTAACAGTGATTTTAGTTGCTCGTCCTATTTCACATAGCTTCTTGGAATTACGATGTTACGTGCTCAAAATGTTCACCACTAATCTTTAAATACCACTCTTTTTTTCTTTGTGCTATGATTATCCTGCATTTATCTAAATTAATAGAGGTTCCACATTCATTACACCAACTGAAAATTCTGTCCAAGTCTTTCTGCATTTCTTTACTATCGTCCCACGGCGATACTTTCCTTTAGACAATAGCATAATCAGCGAACAATCTTATAGTGCTGCTCAATATATCTGATAAATCCTTTATGTATACTGAGAATATTAGCGGTCCTGTTACGCTTCCTTGGGGGACACCCAATGATACACTCATTTCTGTAGTAAGTTCGCCGTCGGGTGGGGGCGTAGCTGCCGTCTTCACAGTACGTGAAGTGGGACTCACTTGCTCTCCTCGATGCCTACCGTCACTTTCTTAGGCCATCAAAATGTCGCCCACATCTTCTCTCAACAACTTGGGTCGAAGTGTAAAATAAATAAGACATTTTTTCCAAAGTGGCAGTCTATTTTACACTTAAGAGCCAAAGAAACTGGTATAGGCATGCGCATTCGAATACAGAGATATGTAAACAGGCAGAGTACGGCGCTGCGGTCGCTGCAACAATGGCAGGTTATCAAGATTTAAGTGAGTTTGAACGCCGTGCTATAGCCGGCGCACGAGCGATGGGACACAACATCTCCGAGGTAGCGATGAAGTGGGGATTTTCTCGTACAACCATTTCACGAGTGTACCGTGAATATCAGGAATCCGGCAAAACATCAGATCTTCGACATCGATGAGACCGGATAAAGATACTGCAAGAACGGGACCAACGACGGATGAAAAGAATCGTTCAACGTGACACATGTGCAACCCTTCCGCAAATTGCTGCAGGTTTCAGTGCTGGGCCATCAGCAAGTGTCAGCGTGCGAACCATTCAACGATACATCATTGATATGGTCTTTCGAAGCCGAAGACACACGCGTGTTCCGTTGATGACTGCGCGAAAAAAAGCTTTAAGCCTTGTCTGGGTCCGGTCAACACCGACGTTGGACTCTTGATGACTGGAAACTTGTTGTCTGGTCGGACGAGTCTCGTTTCAAATTGTATCGAGCAGATGGATAAGCACGGGGGAGACAATCTCATGAATCCCTGGACCCTGCATGTGAGCAGGGGACTGTTCAAGTTGGTGGTGGCTCTATAATGGTGTGGGGCGTGTGCAGTTCAAATGATACGGAACTCCTGATACGTCTAGACACGACTGTGACAGGCGACGCGTACGTAAACATCCTGTCTGATCACCTGCAACCATTCATGTCCAATTTGCATTCCGATGGACTTGGGGAATTCCAGCAGGACAATACGAGGCTCCGCACGTACAGAATTGCTACAGAGTGGCTCCAGGAGCACTCTTTTGACGATAGTTATGTCGAAATAAAAAAATACAGTCTTCAAAAGCATAGACATATAGAAGTCGTTTCCCCTCGTTCTGTTTGCGACTGGAATAGGAAAGAAAATGACTGGTAGTGGTACAGGGTGCGGTGGTTTGATGAATATATGTAGAAACAGACAACATCCGTCATCTAGTCTAATCTACCCTATTCTCTAACACCCCTTATGTTTGACAAGTACGCCAAACAGCTTCGTACAAGGTCAAATATTTGACAAGCAAAGTAAAGTTTGGCAAATTGTCTGGGAGTCTACGGGGTCCTTTAATCGAATATTCTTGGAGTCAGTCACACATCTGTTCAAAATGGCTCTGAGCACTATGGGACTTAACTTCTGAGGTCATCAGTCACCTAGAACTTAGAACTACTTAAACCTAACTAACCTAAGGACATGACACACATCCATGCCCGAGGCAGGATTCGAACCTGCGACGGTAGCGGTCGCACGGTTCCAGACTGTAGCGCCTAGAACCGCTCGGCTACCCCGGCCGGCACACATCTGTTCGAATGGTTCAAATGGCTCTGAGCACTATGCGACTTAATTTCTGAGATCATCAGTCGCCCAGAACTTCGAAGTAATTAAACCTAACTAACCTAAGGACATCACACACATCCATGTCCGAGGCAGGATTCGAATCTGCGACCGGAGCGGTCGCTCGGCTCCAGACTGTAGCGCCTAGAACCGCGCGGCCACTCCGGCCGGCCACACACCTGTGAAGATAGTTGTTAAAGACGAGCGAACGACTGGGCAGGTATGCAGCCTGTAGGCTAGCTGCATTCTAGGAGACGGCTGGCTCGCTCGTTGGCTGCCCTCGCAGCAGGCCTGCGTTCGGCGCCGGCGGTATGCCCCGGGGCCGAGTGCAGGACTCCCGCGCTTAGAGCGAGTGCGCTCCGTGCTTGTCTGGGCGGGCGGGCGAGCAGGCAATAGGCGTGGGACGTGTTTAACTGCCGCCCCCTCGCGCCTTTGTTCAAGCTGAACAGCTACAGGGTGCCCAGCAAGCGCTGCTCGCTGCTCGGCTCTCCGTCTCTCTCGCGCCTCGTTACCCTGCTGCCTGCGCATACCAGGCTCCGGTGGCGCCGGCCGGAGGTCATCGCCGGAGCATCTGCCCACGCGGCTCGAGGCGTCGCGCCGGACCCGCCTATCGGCGTATCACTTGCACTGTGCTGCGGACAGAGCGCGTAGACTCCACTGGAGCATCTAGTTTCAGCGACAAATGCGTCTGGAAACTCGCTGTTCCGTGTCATTTTGTCTCGACGTTCTGCCTGACATTTTGCCTCTCTCGTGTTCGGAATGGGTGAGCACTACCGTTTAAAGCTGCTGAAATTTTAAATGTACTACATAAAACTTATGTATCTAATTCATTATAGAAGTCTGCTATCATAATAGCATTAACTGATATACTTTTCCGCCTTGGTCGTTTTTATTTCCATAAACAAGTCAAGTTTACGCGTTTCGGGTTAAGCCATCAGAAGTCTCTCAGATAGGAAGAAAAATAGGAGAAGCAGTTTTATACAGAACATAGAATTTTACACCCCGCTCCCCCCCCCCCCCAAATACACACAGGCATAAAAAAAAAAGACGTCGGCAGAAATTGCCCGTGGTCAGTTTGTACAACGGGGTGAGCGTAGGTTCTGACACACAACATACTACGTAACAGGTTGAACATAGAAATTCTGATTTAATTTTGATTTACTAAAGGTTTTAAGTTTGTTACCACATGGCAACAAACCGAAAATACATTTAATCGTTCAGTTACAGAGACAGGGAAGCACAGTCTGTACTATCACTAACTGCTACAGTCGCAGGTTCGAATCCTGCCTCGGGCATGGATGTGTGTGATGTCCTTAGGTTACTTAGGTTTAAGTAGTTCCAAGTTCTAGGGGACTGATGACCTCAGATGTTAAGTTCCATAGTGGTCAGAGACATTTTAACCATTTGCTATCATTAAGCTTCATTGTGCATACTTTAAAAATCTAACTAGATATGATCTAATTGCCGGAAATAATTGTCTCTCAGCTGCTTTCGGGTGTGTTTACGCATACTCGACCTTCAGCAAAGAAAATCGATTCCGAATTGTTTTTACCAACATAATGACGCTAAACACAGTCTATCTCGATGCAGGTAGAGTATGTGTGTTGCAGGACGGCCACATCATGCATATATGAGTAGTTTCCTTAACATTGCATGCAAATTTTCCGTTTGTTGCCAAATGGCAACGCCACACAATAGAGCGTTAGTGCGGTATGTTGCGGAACGTATAGTATTGCCAAATGGCAATACCACTCTACAAAGAGTTAATGCGGTATGTTTCATTATGTATAGTGACGCGTTTGGCTGAAACTTCATGAAAATGAAAAGCTATTATTACGGAAAACTATTAAGTAGTTAAATCTAAATGTTTCCAGAATGAGATTTTCACTCTGCAGCGGAGTGTGCTCTGATATAAACTTCCTGGCAGATTAAAACTGTGTGCCCGAGTTCGAGTCTCGGTCGGGCACACAGTTTTAATCTGCCAGGAAGTTTAAATCTAAATGATTTATTCTGTTTCACGACTCCTTTTTATGTCATGTCGTTTCATTGATTTACTCCTAGGTATTTAAATGACGGAAGCGACCGTATGACAACTAAAAAAGAATATTAAAGAAGTATATGCTTTCAAGTATCAAGGAAGTAAATTAATCATGAAAGGAAACATAAAGGACGGAGAGGACAGAAAATTGTTCGAAATTTTATTATTGTGTACCTAGCATAATTAGAAATTGTAAGAAATATGTCAAAGCAAAGATCATTATATACAAGTCATTATCTGCTAATTTTGACCTGTGGGTAAGAAGGCTGAATGTGCAAAGAAGATCTGAACAGAATACAAGCAACAGAGATGCGCTTTCTACGAAGCAACCTGGGTAAGGCGAGAAGGGACAGGATAATGAATGAAATAATACGTAACATCCTTCGGATTAATTTACTAAAAGAAACTATGGAGAGAAATAGGCTTTAATGGTTTGGCCAAGTAAAAAGAATGGGACTAGAATGTCATCAAAGAAAAGCTCTAGCACGGACAGATGCTGGACGAAGGCCAATTGGAAGAACACGAACAAGATGGAGAGACAAGGGGAAGGATGATGTGAGTCGAAGAGGAGTGAAGCAAGGGAAGATGCTAAATGATAGACGGTGGGAGAAAAAGAGAAGCTTGGAGGAGGCTGTGAGAACGACCTGCATAAGCAGAAACGTTCAGGAAGAAGAAGATGAAGTAAATGGTATGGGACGTTCTAGAAATTTCCTTCCTGTAGTTATTTTGCACCTATGCGTATCACTATGCATTTCCACACAATCCTAGTTAAATGATACTTTCCGGCAGAAAAAAGTATTGTGAGCGAACATGTTACCAATCCTACCCGATAAATTGCTTTGTATATGGGAACCATTAGTGGTCTTGAAGTTAAAATCTTCTGGGTTATTAGGCCGCGTCATGTTTCTTCTAAAATGTTCGACGTTTCGACCCCTCTGCTGGGATCTTCCTCAGGAAGTAGCAGTATTGGACACCAAAAGTTCCTGAGGAAGATCCCAGCAGAGGGGTCGAAACGTCGAACATTTTAGAAGAAACATGACGCGGCCTAATAACCCAGAAGATTTTAACTTCAGTGATAACGACCACGAAAGCCTGCAGACTTACATTAGTGGTCTTATTACGCTTATTGTGGGACATTCTGTCTCCAATGATGAAGAAACCTTTTTGGGTCATGGAGACTATTGGGATGCAAATCTTCACACGTATCCGTTTCGCAGTTATCATACAAGTGCTTCTGTACTCATAACCAGTTTGAATTTTTGTATCATAAGTATTATTCTGAAGTGTGCCATTTGGAAGTGACAGTCAAGAGTCACTTGTATGACAGCTTTCCCTGAGAGTTAGGATTTTCAGTGTGTAATACATACATAGCTTAAATACATACACCGACCGAGATGCCACTATGTTAAAGAAACTAATAATAAAATATTCAAAAGATCTGAAGATCAAACTTTCATCTAGTCATTCAGATTTGAGTTCTCCTTAATTTTGTGGAGTCCAATATCAGGACGAATCCTTCAAAAATAACAATTTGCTTTACCCATCCTTGTGTTATTGAGTTAGTGGTCGTTAAGTTGATGGAACTGCCAGCTTAAAAGAAAAAACGCCCGTATGGAAAGGATTAACATCAGGAAATTTGGGTATGTATCGCGTGAATTGTACCTACATTGTCTCCAGAAGTTCGACGTATATTCCCTCTCCTTTCAGAAAACCTTTTTCACATTTTCTGGCGGTTTACGAAGAGGGAGTGTTTAGCGTTCACATCAGTATTGATAAGCGTCTTTATTACTATACGTGCGCAGTGTTTCCCGAGAAATTATTATGGAATGTAAAGACTGAGACCGACGACAACGGCGGCGACGACAGCGACGACCACAGCGAATCAAAAAAACCCAAGTGGCCGTAAAAATAACGTGTGGGAAAGCGCCGCTTGAATGGACTCTCAATGGCGGCGTTGTAAATAGTTGAAATAAAGACTTAGCACAGGCCGAAGCAATAGCGAGACGAGTATTTTAAGGACCCGGGGCATTTAACAAAAACCTCTATAAAAGTCTCGGGCGGGAGAAAAAAGAATGGTGAAGAGCGGTGCCGAGGTGAGCCAGTGTGTGTGTGTGTTTTCCCGGAGGACGGGGACCCGGGGGGACCAATATTTTCGGAGCAGGTAGTATAAGTCCGGAGCAGCTAATAGCGTCGTCGGTGGGTCGCGCGCTGCCCTGGGCCGGCCGGACCGGGCCGAATTTATGACCGCTGTATATGACGTGGGACATGTCCCCTGGGCCGTCCCCCTTCCGCCTCCTCCGCCCCCAGTGCCACCCCCACCATTCCAGAAGACACCAGTTGTAAATTTATGCCGGGCCCCGTCCGCGTCGCTGCCGCTGCGGCTGCGGCGGCCGCCGGCGTCAGCGTCCGCGGCTATGAGCGACGTGCCGCGGAGGGCCGCACCGCCCCAGGGCTGCTATTCCGCCCACGCCGCCCGCGCGCCTGAATAAATCACGCCACACGGCGCCAGAGCCGTATCGCACCCACTCCCGTGCCCGTTATTTTCCGTGTCCCGGCCGGACGCGCAGACCTGTCAATCCGCTCGCATCGTTTGATCGGTCGATAGCCACTGGCTGTCAGTCGCGAAAGCCGGGCCCCTGGCAGGTCGCAACATTGCCCACTCCCCTTGAAATGTTTTTGACGCTCATTTGCAAAGATTTTTTTGTTTTCAGGGGCAGTTTCATAGTGCGCTGCACCTCCGCGGCGTACCTCTCCTGCTCTTTGCCAGTTTAAATACAAATCTTTTGTATGTACGACCTCATCTTAGAGTTCAGCATAACAAATTGCCTATGTGCATTGCAGGAGACTTTTATCGGAGTGGTTAATAGTCAGCAAAACACTACATCCTCTGTGGTGCCAAAGTCATGGGGATGCCCCCCCCCCCCCCCCCCAAATATCGTGTCGTACCTCCTTTAGCCCGGCATAGTGCAGTAACTGGGCGTCTCATAGACTCAGCAAGTCACTGGAAGTCCCATGCAGAAATATTGGGCCATGCCTCTATAGCTGGCCATAATTGCGAAAGTGTTGCCGGCGCAGAATTTTGTGCACGAACTGACCTCCCCATTATGTCCCGTAAATGTTCGATGCGATATATGTTGGGCGATATGGGTGCCCCTAATCTTTCGCTCATAGTCCGGAGTGTTTTTCAAGCCAATATCTAACATTTGTGGCCCAGAGACATGGCGTAATGTAATCCATAAAAATTCAATTGTTGTTTGGAAACACGACGTACATGAATCGTTGCAAGTGGTCTGCAAGTAGCCGAATATAAATATTTTATGTCAATGATCGGTTCAGTTGAAGAGGAACCGGTCCATTGCATGTGATCACAACCCACACAGTTATGGAGTCACCACCATCTTGCACAGTGCATTGTTGACAACTTGGGTCCATGGCTTCGACGGGTCTGCGCCACACTCGAACCCTACGATTAGCTCTTACCAACTGAAATCGGGACTCGTCTGATCAGGCCACGGGTTTCCAATCCTTTAGGGTCCAGTCGATATGGTCACGAGCCCTGGAGAGGCGCTGCAGGCGATGTCGTGCTATTAGCAAAGGCACTCTCATCGGTCGTCTGCTACCGTAGACCATTAACGCCAAATTTCACCGCTCTGTACTAATGGATACGTTCGTTGTACGTTCCAGATTGATATCTGCGGTTATTTCACGCAGTGCTGCTTGTCTATTAGCACTGATAACTCTACGCAAACGCCGCTCCTCTCGGTCTTTAAGAGAAAGCCGTCGGCCACTGCGTTGTCCGTGGCGAGAGGTATTGCCTAAAATTTGGTGTTCTCGGCACATTCTTGACGTTGTGGATCTCGGAATACTAACGTCTCTAACGATTTCTGAGAGGAAATGTTCCGGCGTCTGGCTCCAACTACCACTTCGCATTCAAAGTCTGCTAATTGCCGTCGTGCGGCCATAATCAAGTCGAAAACCTTTTCACAGGTCTCGCCCGAATACAAATGACAACTCCGATAATGCACTGCCCTTTTATACATTGCGTACACGATACTAGTGCCATCTGTATAAGTGCATATCGCTATTCAATGACTTTTGTTACCTCAGCGTAAATAAACAGTTTTCCATCCATTCTGCTTAATTGCAGCCGTTTAGGAACATTAGTTGTGTTACAGTATGCTGATGATAAGCAGTTTAACTAGGGGTAATCCTGAATGCCTTCTCCCTAGCGTACAAGAAGATTGGTCACATACAGAATACGGTGAAACACAGACCCTTCAACAAGCAGCACTTCGAGAAGGACGAAGAAATATCAGTGTAACTATCGACGAAGTGAGTCTTCAAATGGCTAATATTTTTCCTCACTGGCGGCATAGGCGTCCGCAAGGCGACACAAAAGGTTGTACTTGTGCCCTCCTGGAATCCTGAGTACAAAATTTTTATTCGTTACATGATTCTCATACACTTCTAGAACTGATTCCCCCCTGATTCTGCTAAATCGTTTCGTAGTAAGTGTGAATCTTATATAATTGGCATCTGCATAAAAATATATTTTCCAAAAATTTTAGCATTTCATTTCCTTAGTTATTAATCATTTTGTTGGATAGATGCAAGATTGAATCATGGAAATGAAGTCCCATACCTCCTTGACAGAGCGTAGGGGAACCATGCGGGAGACTCGCACCGCTTTACAAGGCAAGGTCCTAGTGGAGGTGGTTTGCCATTGCCTTCCTCCGCCCGTGATGGGGATGAATGATGATGATGAAGACGACACAAGAACACCCAGTCATCTCCAGGCAGGAAAAATCCCCGACACCGCCGGGAATCGAACCCGGGACACCGTGCTTGGGAAGCGAGAACGCTACCACGAGACCACGAGCAGCGGACGATTTAATCATTTAAGTATATAATTGCAGATCACCAACTTAAAAATGGCACGTTCATAATAATTTTAATCATACAAGAAGGTATTATTTGTAGATAATCATGATATGATGTCTACCTGTTTAGTATGAAATGAATGTATCTATAACGGGTACTGAGTTGATAACCATCAGTTCTCTAGGATATAATGTGTATTTTTTGTCCCTAAAAAATTTAGTTCTTATGGCATGACACATGACTGACCAACGCATTAACCAAAAAATGGCAATTTTAGAATCTTGCCGTCTTTTGTGCTGCTGCCATGCAGTTTTTAGATGTCCTTATTCACATTCAACATTAATATAATGAGGAAATCGCTTAACACAATGTTAATAAGCCTGATATGTCTTAAATTTCATAGACTCATTACTCTATCATCATCATCGGTACGTTGCGCCAGCTCCAGGGCCAGCGTCGTTGGCCTGCTAAGAAGAGTGCCGAGATAACTGTATGAGAGTCACATCTCGTCCTCTTCTCTTTCAGAAAATGTGAACCGTACAATTACAATTACTAGTGTGCGCCCCTGAGCACCGTTTACACACACACACACACACACACACACACACACACACACACACACACATATATATATATATATATATATATATATATATATATATATATATATATATATAAAGAAGGAAGTGATGAAAGCAAGTTTTAATTTGCACATACGGACGTGAAGCAGGTTATAGCGAACCAGCCAACCGCTTCGTTTGTTAACGTTTCTCTGTTAGGTGGAATAAGCGCGCGCCGTTTCTTAAACGGTACACATTACACTGGGAAACGTTAGATCCAATTTGCTCTGGTGACTAGAGCTGTATCAGCCAACACTTAGGGGACAGGCTTTCAGGGAAATGCAGAGAACGTATAGATTCCCATCGGAACTGCTTCTGAGAAAGCCGATTTAGACCGCGATATATCCAGCCTCCGCGCCGGAATGTTGGCCGAGGCGACCGCCTTACCATCCTCCAGATGTAGGAAGGGCAGTCTCTTTGGCTGATGGCTGCAGCACACACAGAACCGGATTTCCACTAACTCGGACGCGTCCATAGCAGATCTGTCTCCACAAGTCCTCCGTCAACCACTGTGTTTTATCTGGAGGCCTTTTCTCATTTACGATTCTTTAAGGGCGGTTAATTCAAATTGTTAATAACACTTGTGAAGGAAATGTGAACTATCTCGTAATGAGCAGCTTATTTAGGTTTCCTTGTGCAAGAATATTCGCATCAGCACATCTCATTATGCCAGTTTTACACTTGAGAAGATCGAATGAGTTTCATGTGGGAGTGGCCAATTGCCTATAAGCCCACAGACTAGAGTTATTTACAAAACAGGCGATACCCTGTGGGACATTTTTATAGGTTCATTTATATGAAAGGCTTGATGACAGACATTTACACAGTGAATGCGTACAGCATCTTTATGCCTTCTTGTCACACACTCCAGGGAAGGGTCTGACTGGACTTGTTGAACGATACGAATTAGAGCTGGTACATCCACAAGTGAAAGTCATGTTGTTGTAGATTCGGTGATCAATCCATTCTAGTCGTTTACAGGTAATCCTGATTTCAGCAAAGCTGCAACATCAACCATCTGCCTTTCATACTCATACCCGGGCGTGCTCGTTCGATTGCTTCCTTCCACCATACATTTAACCATGCTTCTGACGGCGATTCATGTAGTTACAAGCACCCAAAAATTATTCTGTAACACCACGTTCAAGGGATTCTAATCGTTTCATTCCTGTGTTCCTCCCTGTCCACGTTTGATATCCACACTCAGTTGTGTTCTAAAAACAGCAATTCTCGAATATTTTTCTGGTCTCCAAGCTTATATGTTTGGATGTAGCGGTTGTTTCTTTTTATTTAAAGCCCTTCCGCCTTGCGCAGTATTTGATACATGCGTTTATTACGACTTCCTTCTCTGTCTTTTCTACGTCCTATACAGCAAAATCGTCCACATCTTCAAAGAGTTTCTTGTCCAAGACAAAGATTCAGCCCAATGGGCGTCCACCTGCTACACGTGCCACTAATTTTGTTTTCGTTTTGTGTCTGTGCATATTGTATGCGTCTAGCACTTACTTCTCTTCATTAAGCGCTCATCACAGTTCCTAAAAATTTTCAGTGATTGCTGCTACAGTAACAGCGAAACGCAGATAACCTTATAGGAAACGGGATCCTTATCGTTTCATATTTCTAGCCTAGGATTGTTCGGTTTGAGGAATACACTTAGCGGCGCTATCTCTGGCAGACTGGTTGAATTTGCGAGCACGACGACTTGATTGGCTAAATTCAATGAAAAGTAATCCGAAAACGGCGCACCGTAACGATTTGTTTTTGACAATTATTTCTCAGCATAACCTCCCCTGCAATAGCCTTACAATCTTTGCAGACTGTTTCTGACCACCATGTATATTGCTCCCTGTTACACAGACAATAATGTTGACGCACTGGTTACATGTAAGAGGGGACGTGAAGGTTCTAATATTGGCAGGTCAAATAAATAAATAAATAAATAATATCCCTTTAGTATCTCTAACATGCAAATGACAGGCTCTATGTTGACAAGAAGTGTCAAGAAGAGAGATGAAGATTGTTTGGGAGACTGGAACCGAAGTGTGTAGTCTGACATTATCGCTGCAATTGTATTTAACATCTAATGGACCGTGTTTTGAATCAGTTTGCAAATTTATTTGCAGTCTTGATTGGAACAATAACTTTCTTTTAAGTGTTTATTGCGTGCAAGGGTATGATTAAATTTATTACACTATTACCGCCGAGTCGCCCAAGGTGGAATGGTCCGTGGATTAATATTAGGGTTACAGAATGATAGATCATTGAAAAGTATAGCCAGTTCATCTTTTAGTCCAAATTATAATTTATTTTTAAATAAGAATTTACACATAACTGGCAAATTCAGACAAGTGCACGGCGTGCGTCAAGGCAAATCGTATGATGAGCTATAATATGCATTAATAATGCACAAATACTATTATGAAAAACCTTAATCTTCTCGCTATCGCGTCGCACCTTACGCTTCGCTCTCACTACTGGTCGCCGCGAGTCGGTGTAAACCGTAGGGCTACCCAGACGAGACATCACCCAGCGCTCGTGCACCTAGCTACTGGCGAAGAGGTACTCAGAGGCATCGCACAAAAGATTCACGTTCGAGATATTTGCATTAGGAAACGATCTCATAAAATGTTAGCCCATAAGCTGACTGGTTAATTAAATGGGCATGCCACATTTCACGGCGCGGCGCAGGCAGCGATGGTAGCAATGGCCGTATCACTGTGTAATTCAAATCCGGGAGTCGGCACCGCGTGTAATTGTCGTACGGCCAGGCCGGCAATAATGCATGTACCGCTGAATGAGCGCCCCGGCCCGGGGTTGTAATTGGTAGCAGACGCCGAGGGTCCGCCCGCATAATGCGGACACAGCGCCGCTCCGCCAATACGATTATTATTCTGCAGCCCAATTAATAGCCGCCGTACAAGATTCCTCGACGTCCGCCTGCAAGGCGGCCATAAATACTCGCAGGGAATCTCCCCGCCCCTCGCCAGCTCCTGTCGTGCGTCCTTTGTTCCGCCAGTGGTCATCCTAATGTTTCCGCTCCGCCACGCTGCTGTTCTATTTGCTGGTGTGATGTAACTCCGCAGAGCAGAGGGCATTGCTCTTAAGAGAATACACTTCGGCGTCCACTACGCCTCAGTCTCTGATATTTCATTATTCGAGATTGTTTCACTATACAGGGTGTTTTGAAGTCTTTGCTCGCTCCAGGAAAATGACAGGATAGTTCCTTCAAAAGGGCACGACCGATTTTCTTCCCCAACCTTAACAAAACAATCCTATATAACAGAGAAAGACAGTCTAGGTCGCATTAATTATTTATTTACTGTTCCCGGTAACCTGTTTCAATCCAAGCGACCGTCTTCAGACCAGAAGGTCATTGGTGACGTGTGGAGCCAGTTCACGGAGTTACTATGAGTACGAACAGTTAACCAGTCAACAGCTGCAGCTCCGTGAAATGAGTCCACATGTCACAAGGCAATTCTGTTCCGACGATGGTCGCTTGGACTAATCGGAATTACAAGGGACATTCAATAAGTAATGCAACACTTTCTTTTTCTCAGCCAGTTTCGTTGAAAAAGTGCGGAATTTGCTGTGGGACATCATTGAATACTCCTGTTTCAGCCCCTGTAGTTCCATGAAGTTCCGATAGGTGGCGGCGCTGTACGTAGCCTTCAAAATGGCGCCTAACGGAGGTGCGTTCCAATCAGAGAGCTGTCATTGAACTGCTTTCGGCTGAAAACCAGAGCACTTGCAGTAAACGGAGACCTGCCAGTGAACAAAGGCACGTTGAGCCGTTGGGCGAGATCGCACAAACCTGTCCGATCACTCGCGTGCTATTGGGCCGCACACAGCTGTTACTCCTACAATGTTGGAACGTGCTTACACACTCATTCGAGCTAATCGACGGATCGCAAAGAAAACCTCGCTGCAAACCTGGACGTCTCTGTTGGTATTGCTGACACACTCGTCCACAGGTTGGGGTACTCAAAGGTGTGAGCTCGGTGGGTTTCTCACCGCCTAACAGAAGACCATAAAGAGCAACGAAGGACCATCCGCGCGAAATTGTGTACGCGTTAAGAGGTTGATTGTGACAATCTTTTGTCGAACATTGTCACAGACGATGAAATATGGATTCATCACTTCGAACGGGAAACAAAACGGCAACTCGTGGAGTGGCGCTACGCTACCTCTGCTCGGAAAAAGAAGATCAAAAGTGCACGATCAGCCGGTAAAGTCATGGTGACGGTCTTCTGGCATTCTTAAGGGGTTATTCTCTTTGACGTCAAGGTGCAACGACCAGCTCTGAAATGCATTGTGCTACTGCCAGGAAATTGAAGAAACAACTTCAGCTTGTTCGCCGCCACAAAATTGGAAACGAACTTCTCCACGACAACGCAAGGTCTCACACAAAGTCTGCGCATCCGAGAGGAGTCCACAAAACTTCATTGGACTTTTGTTGCTCGTCCACCCTACAGCCCGGAGCTCGCACCTTCCGACTTCCATCTCTTTGGTCCAATGAAAGATGCACTCTGTGGGAAGCAGTACGTGGATGACTGGGTTATTGATGCAGCGAAACATAGGCTCTGGCGTCAACAGTAGAGCGACACTATGCTGGCTTACAGGCATTCCCAGTACGGTGGCGTAAGGCCGTGGCACTGAATGGACATTATATTGAAAAACAGCGTTTGATAGCCAGAGGAGTGGAGAATAATATGGCATATTGGAATCCTGAATAAAGCGATCATGTTTTCAGAAAAAAAAATGTTGCATTGCTTATAGCGATCTGGACTGTCTTTTCCTGTTAAATACAGTCACTGTCGTTCCGCTATGACGTCAAAAATTAAAACGATCCGAGCTTGTGCTCCGTCTCTAAAGATCTCATTGGCGACGGGGCGTCAAACCCTAATCTTCCTTCCTTCCTGCCTTTTTTTTCATAGGCTTTTCATCAAATCTCTAGGAGTATGAGATCAAGTCACAGGGAAGAACTTTTGTTAGAGGCAAAACGTTCGCTGTCGCTTCCCCGTGACATACAGAGGTGAACCGATTAATACATGCTGAGAAGAGTACGTTTGAACCTGTAGGACTTACGATAGACGGAAAACCGCTTTTCAGAAGAGATTTCCCCGAAGATATGGGTGACTTCGAAAACAAAACAGAGGCTACACTCGTTAGAGCAGCTTGGAAGCACCCGGCCGCACGGGAGAAAAGTCGTTGTGTGCGACTATTCCTATAGAGGCTCGAAGACGAAATTTCAACCCAGTTGTCATCTGGCACCACAAATTTGCAAACAAGAACATTGGGGACAGTAATTATCTCTATCTAACAAAAAGACTGTAAAATATACGTGCTCTGCTAAGTGATAGGTGCATACGCACTTTAAACAAGTCGTAGATTTGGGAAGATAAATTGTGAAATGAAACTGAGATGGGATGCCGGTTTTCCGGAACGAGACTTAAATTTGTTACCTCACTCATGTACTACAGTTACCTACATAGTGGGTCCAATTAATGTGTTTGTATACTGATTCGGATCTTTGCAGTTCGCCGTCTCGGTACACAACTGCACACGCCTCGCACTTGCAGTCTGCCAGTTCTATGTTTCTGCGGTTGCAAACTCCACACGGTTCTTCCCTGATTCTTCAAGGGCTACCTATCGTGCCAAAGGGCCAAGGCTCGGCATATAGTTTCAGCTATTTTCTGTAGAATCCTTTTCTGTAGAGTCCTTCGGAATCCCGGAATTCTCCTTTAAACTTTTTCAAAATAGATTCCCATTCTGGAGACAAGTAGCCCTCTCCCACCTGATTCAAACAAAGCAAATCGGTGCTCAATGTCGATCTCGCGTTTGTAATTTAAGCTCAACACTTTTTAAAAAAAATATCAATCAGCTGATTCCAGTGAATTGAGCAGGGCACAAATTACTGTAGATAAGAATTAGAGTCAGTCTTCGTAACGCTGACAATCTATGTTTTCTTTTGGTGATAAATGTGCGGTGGCGAGGAAGCACTACTGTTCACTCCAAAACAGAAAATGCGTGATGTATTGCACATTCATACGCTTAAGGGCATCATAAGAGATGGAGCTGTAGTTCAGATGAGCAAGAATGGGGTAGGACTCTACCGTGGCTTTCTTGAAAGGACAATTTGGCAGCACCAGAATGCGCTTAAGGGGGAACTGCATTCCAATCTAGTTGGTTGTGCTCTGCGACTTGTCGGCCCGGACGTCGGCTGCTTCGGCGTTTGCGGTAGTTCCACTGCCATTCTCGTGCCTCACGACTGTCGCACATAATTCACTGTAAATAAAAATGTGCTCTTTCTGGTTGCCAGATTTGGAATTAAGTTCTGAAAACGATTAGATCTGACATGTTTATGTCTTGTGAATTTCTAAGCCCGAGCGGTGTAATTATTTGGCCTATGACTTGAATAATGGATACAGGAAAGTAACCTGGAATTCACCTTCATCTCTACGGGGCACTTCTTAAATATCTCAGCTATTTTGATTGGCTCGTTACGGCATTCCAAATTAAGAGTGCATTGCGTGTCCAGGAAAGAAATAATTCACCGTTATATCTTGTTGTGAACCATTAGTCTGGCGAAAATCCTGCGGTCAGTGTGAAGTATGGAGGTATTGAAAAGTGAGGAACCTTCTCTGGCGTAGTTCACGACTGACGAAGTGTTCAGACACTATACGTGCGCCAGAAAAATGGCAGTAGCTTCTACACGTGGCAGCTGGCGCCAACGCTACAGCATGAGCTGCATTAACAGTGGCCGACATACCACAGTAACATCGACACTACGGAAGTTTTCCGCTAGTAAATCTCTACTTACCTTTCCCCGCTCTACTGTTGCTTACTAAGACTTGATGACTACGCAGAAATACGGTTTCATGCATCTTTGTCACTTTGCAGTGTTGTACAACAGTCAATAAAAGTTACTTGGTCTGCCATGATAACGAGTAACTTACTTTCTGTAGTCCTCCCGTAATAACTTTTTCGATATACAGCAGTAGTGCACGCGCTTTCGTGGGTGGCAGACGAGATCTGCTTTGATGCTAGTGTTTTGAAAGATATTCCAGAGTTTTCTATATACTACAGTTTCACTGTAGGGATTCCACTAAATACTGTGCAGACTCAAATGTGTACTACTGCATTCAGTTTTCGATTCCACTGAAGCAACTATAATTCTTATGTAACTATAGGGGCTATTCTTAGCACAACTGATACACTGATATGATTGAAAAACTGAATAACAACGTCCATCCATTCTTTTCCCAGTAGAATGTTTACTTCGAAATGTATATTTTGAAGCACAGTTTCATGTTCATTCCTCCAACTGGAAAACTGGAAATTTGTGGTAAGATCTTATGGGACCAAACTGCTGAGGTCATCGTTCTCTAAGCTTGCACACTACTTAATCGAAATTAAACTAACTTACGCTAAAGACAACACATACACCCATGCCCGAGGGAGGACTCGAACCTCCGGCGGGGGAAGCCGCACGGGCCGTGACAAGGCGCCTTGGACCGCGCGGCTTCTCCAGTTGGTTTTCGAAAGATTTACATTTGTTGTCAGCACACTAGAAAAGCGTATTCGTGATTTTTGCTGATTAATGTTGTATATGACATCGCACTGAAGTAACTTTCACACTTCTTTTACGCTAGTGTATATACACACAGTTTTCGAAGATGTTACCAAATATTACGTGGAAGTTACTTCATTGTGATCTCACACATAATAGAAATCTACAAAATCCACAGGTAGACGCACCTTCGATAACCAACTGAATCCCTGGTGATGAGGCTGTAGCTGACAATATGCCTTGGCGAACTACACTGATGAGCTAAAAAATTATGATCTACGCCCACTACGAGATTGACAGTCGTCTCTTGGCATCGCGGGCACATGGTGCGGCAAGAGAAATATGCAAGCTTAGCGGAGGCGAGTGGCATAATCATTCTAGCGACGATAAGAGTCACAAATTGGGAAATCTACTGACATTTCCGACTTTGGCAAAGGACAGATTGTTATGGCCTAGCGCGTGGGAACGGGCATCTCGGAAACAGCGAAGCTAGAGGGCTGTTAGCGAGCTGCTGTCGTGTGCATGTATCAAAAGTGGTTGAAGGTCGGTGAAACAACGATTAGGCCACGAAGTGTTGGACATCGACGCCTAATGACTGAACGCGGGGGCCAGATGCTTGCCCGCCCAAGTACGATAGGTAGCGATCGGTAGCGGGTCTGACGACTGAGTACAATGCTGGCGCAAGCGCAAGTGCTTCGGAGGGCCCGGAGAGCCCACACTGTTGAACATGGGGCTCCGCAGCAGACGACGCCTACGTATTCCCATGTTGACCCAACGACATCGTCATTTACAGTTGCAGTATAGAATTATCGGAACTGAACCATGGATCAATGGGAAGTGTAGTCTGGTCGTACGAATTACTTTTCTTGTTGCACATTGTCGATGGTCGTGTTAGGATACACCCTCGTCCAAGCAAACGACTGCTCGGAACATGCACAGCGCTACGGATGCAGGCCGGTGGGACCGGTATAATGGCTCTGAGCACTATGCGACTTAACTTCTGAGGTCATCAGTCGCCTAGGACTCAGAACTAATTAAACCTAACTAACCTAAGGACATAACACACATCCAGGCCCGAGGCAGGATGGTCGCTCGGTTCCAGACTGTAGCGCCTAGAACCGCACGGCCACTCCGGCCGGCTGGGATAATGCTATGAGGAAATTCACCTGGGCTGGGACCTGCGGATAGGCTCGCACACACGAGTATTTTTTAGTGTGTGTGTGCGGGTGGGTGGGGGTGAGGGGGGGGCAAAAGGGAAAACTCTTTTTACCTAGTGTGACCTTTTATATTATAATATAAATACTGATTCGACTGAACCTTTTAATAGAACAGACAGGTGGACAAGAATTGATTTGCTGTTTTCATTCGCCCTAAACGATCCATAAACGCGTTAATAGCTCAAATTCTCAAAAGATTCCTAGATAAATATTTATTTAATTTACAGCAGTATTTCTGAATTGTCAGTCTCGCATAGTACGCACTAGAAAAGCAAATACCTCGAAAAATTCAAAGAAACTAACAGAAGATTGCAAAGTAAAGTCATCGAGGGGATCGAGTTATAACGTCGCGGTTCACATTAACATGTCGGTTAATGGCAAAATATCGCCGCCGAGACTGGAGAGAAAGGAAGCTAATTAGCTCAGACCTATCCTTGGGTGATCTATTTTCAACTACGCGGACATCTGAACGCAAGTACAGATTTACGAGTCGTAATGTTGTGGAACTGTTCACCATCTACTCTGATTTACAAGAGTTGAAGCCTCATGTACTAGTAATTTCGTGAATCTTTCTCTGCTCTTTTTCATCAACTTCTTTACAGCTGAAACTTCTTTCGCTTGACTGAAAGAATGAATAATACTAATACAGCTTTTTGGTACTAGAAAATTTCCATCGTACCTAGTATAACCCAAACATTTCGGGAGGAAGGAAGGGGTTTGTCACGGGCCACCTGCCTACTGGAACATACCTGGGACTCTATCGCGCTCCAGCTCCGCCTCCAAAAACCACCAGCCAGTTACAGGCGGCACTGTTTGACCTGTGCACAGACATCTGGTCCCAAAAATCACCGGGAATCTACCAAGGACAGGTCGAACCCCGTTCCACGAAGAGTCGCTGCTGTCGTACATTCCAAAGGTACACCAGCGCGTTATCATCATTATGTTTTGGCTCATCGGGTCAATACTTTGTTGGAAAGACAGTAGACAGAATTCATTGTTAAATTTCCCAACTATAGCCCAACTCCTCGATGTGGTGCTACCACCTGACTAAAGCCGTCGGCACACGGACTGTGCTGTCGAACGTTAACGTTGATCGCCAAGTTCAACGTGCTGCTGAACGCTCAGGAACGGTGCGACTTGTGCATACGGTACGTGGGCCCCAACGTGGTATACGCGATAGCAACGCACCCCAGCGACATTTAAGGGGTGTTTCTAGTTCGTAAACCACACTGTTTACTCAACGGGCGCGGGTAAAATTCCCGCGTTAAGTCTATTAAAACGCACATTTCCTCCATTGCCCACTTAAAGGAAAGTACCATGTCCAATAAATAAGGACACAGGCTTATAAAAGTTCCATTACAAACAGTGTGGTACAAATTTGGAATACTTCTCTGCATAAGATAAACTTTATTTCACCATTCCCACATTTTACTAAAACCCCAAGGTCAGTCTTTACTTGGTCACTGTTTCTACCCAGTATCAGAATCTTTGCAACATTTGTTTAGCGGAGCGTAAAAGGAAAAGGCGGAAAATCTCTTTATACAAGTACCGCAAGCTGTCATGTAGATTAAGCCAATCGCACAAAGTCACCCCTCAAGAAAAGGTGATCTTATATTTACATAACATCAAATATTGTAGCATATACTTGTATTAAACTAATAATAAAGAATCAGAACCTAATAAAAACGTGAATGTTAGGAAAAAAATTGGTTTTGTTTGGACGCGAACCACCGCCTCAACAGAGTTCTCCACCTCGGACAGTGACACAACTTTTTTTTTCTTTAAATCTCATTTTGTTCACTTTGGTTCGTTGTATCTGCTCGGGGCGGACGTCGCAAGACACCCGTTTCAGTTCGTCGTTGATCCATTAACTCAGTTTTTTTTTATTACAGAGGGCAGTTAACCCTTTTTTTATTGTGTTTGGTCGTTGCGGACGTCGGAAGACATCCTGTTCAAGTTCGGTGGTTGATCCTTCCACTCAGTTTTTTTATTACAGAGACCAACCGGCTCTTTGACCGAACACGCTGAGCTACCGTGCCGGCATACTCGTTATGCTAAACCAACAACACACAGTTCATCTCCAATCATATTATCTTACGCCCTGCTGAAAACGTTAATCGTAGATAGTTATGTTACTAATTGAAATTTAATTATAGCAAATTGTACCAAGAACAATGCGTTTTGGTTGGATCATCAGTGTGCCGCTGCCTTCAAATAGCCTACTCTCATAATACGCAAGTTACAATAATTCTTTTGCCACGTATATGATGTTTCTCATTATTTTATTAGGACGAATCACACAGTTAACAACAGGCTTTCCAGTGATTCTCAATTTGCTGGTGCTCAGAAACGGCATATATGCATATAGGCTTGAAATGAATGCCAATATAGCGCCTCACACCTCTGTACTGAAGAGAGAGAGCGTGCGTGTGACGTAGGTGGCGTTGTGCCATGCCATTGGTCAACGCTCAGACGCACGCTCAGAATATCTGACATGCCAGATATTGCTCTGCACGTTCGGAAAGACTCCCGAACGTGCTATTCCACGCTATGACGTCAGAAAGTCGAGTCGCTCGACGCTCAACGTTCGGCTGCAGGGTCCGTGTGCCGACGGCTTAAGCGGTAGTGTTCCGCCTATATCGTGAGGACGGTTTCTGTTGCACCTTCCGGACTGCCGCCAGAGGACTGACATGGCGCCACTGACCACGGCGCGGAACAAAGCTGGCCACACGACTCTGCGGCGTCCCACGTGGCCACAATAGCCAGCCGGCTGCGACGCCCGCCCCGGCCGAACCGGGCCGGAAACTCTAAATCACAGTCGCCCCTCATTGTGGCGCTGCTCCCAGCCGTGTTTTCGTAGCGCGGGGGTGCGCCGCCCGCTTCCTTCCTCACGCATTCCTGGCCGCGTCAAAGAGACAACGACCCGCGGCAGTCGCCTCTGTGTCTCGGCTGCATGGCGCAGGAGACGCGGCTGCGGCGGCGCCAGCTCCCACTGAGAGGTGGCAGAGGCGCGCTGCCTGCTGCCTGGTCTCTTCCGCAAGCGCCGCCCAAGGAAGCCATTGCCTGGACCGACCTTCGGCGTAGACCGGCATAAATCGTCATGAGAAAGCAATTTGGTCGTTATCGCGAACCGAAGATGTCTCTGCAGTCTTTGCGGTTTGCAGACGGTACTGTTCCTTCGTACATACGTACATACATTCTCTGCGACCAGCCGTATTGTGCATGGTGGAAAGTATGGTTCAAATGGCTCTGAGCACTATGGGACTCAACATCTGAGGTCATCAGTCCCCTAGAACTTTGAACTACTTAAAACTAACCAACCTAAGGACATCACACACGTCCATGCCCGAGGCAGGATTCGAACCTGCGACCGTAGCAGTCACGTGGTTCCGGACTGAAGTGCCTAGAACCGCACGGCCACCGCGGCCGGCTGGTGGAAAGTACTTTCACCACTATTACTCATTTCCTTTCCTGTTCCACTCGCAAATATATAGAGAGAAAAACGACTATGTATATGCCTTCGGACGAGCCCCACTACTCTTAACTCCAGCGTTCTTATGCGAAATGTACGTTGGCAGTGTTGTCTACTACTTTGTAAACAACAGTAAGAAGAGGTGGCTTACAGATTACTGCAGCAGCCGTTGTCATAGGGAAGCTGGACAGGAGCAAATATGATCAACGAACAGATAAATACAGTAGACAGGAGTTTTATTTAACTTATAGCTTTCTGCAAGCGTTGCGAAGAAACTTTACAAAAGAGCAAATAGCAATCAAGCCCATTTCTTACGAGGAGCAAACTAAAGAGCGTCTACAGTGAGAAGCTCCCGCTACTAATGCACGAGCGAGCTGTCGAACGCCGACGAAGACTGAAGCCTGTCGAAGACGACGACTGAGGCTGGCCGTGTCGCAGCGGTAGAGGGCGCTCTTATTCGGAGCTGCTGAGGACGTCGCTGAGTAGGCGCGCGACATTGGATCCTCTGGATCCCCACGCGACCGCTATCGGCGTCTGTCGGAAACATATTTTTACGCTGCGACTGTGAGACGCCAGTGAGGATGGTAGCGATCTATGATACGACAGGTGGCAGTAGAATCCTTCTGCAATCAGCTGCGAGTGCCGTTTCTCAACATTTTCTCAACTGTGTTTGGTGAGAGGAACGTCAGCTTTCCTCTAGGAGTTCCGATTTAAGTTCATGAATCATCTACCTACATTCGCCTGTTCATCGATCTACCGGTAAAAAATCTAGCGGCTCGCCTCTGAATTGCTTCGATGCGTTTCTTTAATCCAACCTGGTGGGGATGCTACGCACTCGAGCAGTATTTAAGAATGGCTCGCACTAGTAGCACTCTCCTGTAGCGCCAAAGAAACTGGTATAGGCATGCGTATTCAAATACGGAGATATGTAAACAGGCATAATAAGGTGCTGCGGTCGGTTACGCATACATAAATCAAGTGTCTGGCGCAGTTGTTAGATCGGTTACTGCTGCTACAATGGCAGGTATCAAGATTTAAGTGAGTTTGAACGTGGTATTATAGTCGGCGCACGAGCGATAGTTGGAGTGATATGGGACCCATGATACGTCTAGATACGTCTCTGACAGGTGACACGTACGTAAGCATTCTGTCTGATGATCTGCATCCATTCATGTCCATTGTGAATTCGACGAACATGGGCAATTCCAGCTGGACAATGCGACACCCCTTACGTCCAGAATTGCTACAGAGGGTCTCCAGGAACACTCTTCTGAGTTTAAACACTTGCGATGGCCGCCAAACTCCCAAGACACGAACATTATTGAGCATTGCAACGTGCAGCGTGCTGTTCAGAAGAGATCTCCACTCCCTAGTACTCCTTATGGACAGCCCTGCATGATTCATGATGTCGGTTCCCTCCAGCACTACTTCAGACATTAGTCGAGTCCATGGCACGTCGTGTTGCGCCACTTCTGCATGTTCGCGGGGATTCTACACGAGGTATACCAGTTTCTTTAGCTCTTCAGTGTACATAAGCTAGTTTCCTAATTGTATCCCAATAAACCAGAGTCGACCATTTGCCTTTCCTGCCACCGACTCGTTCCATTTCATATCGCTTTGCAAAGTTACGCCTACATATTTACTTGTGTAATCGTGTCAAGCAGCACACTATGAATGATGCATCTGATCATTACAGGATTATTTTTCTTACTCATCTGCATTAATTCACACTTTTATGCACGTAGAGCAAACTGCCATTAATCACACCAACAAGAAATTTTGTCTAGCGGTTATATTCAAAAGGGATCTCAAAGCGAAGTGTTGAAAGGGTTTCACAAGTTTTCAAACACGTATATCGCATAGTAAGTGGACCCATGGAACTTCTCGTTGCCACCAGATCATCTTTCATCGTGAAAGTTTCAGAGATTCATTTCATTTGAAGCGTCGTATATTTTTCTTTTTTTTTTTTTCGTTGCGTTAGGAAGAATATTACTATGAAACAGATGAAATGCCCATTGTGCGGACGGAAATTATATTTGATAAACACACCGTAACATTGCCAGTAACATTTGATTACTATGGAGATACAGATTTTTGTGATTACACAGTGAAAACTTTGGAAACAAAAATAAACTCCAGGTTTGTAAAGCGGTATGCTCCAAGAATAATTAAAGGGAGCGTCTACAAAGGCGACTGCTTACAAAACGCTCGTGCATCTTTGAACATTTCTCAAGCGTGTGGGACGCAAACCAAATGGGACGACAGGGGATACTAATCTCATCTTAGAACTAGCTTATCCAGTTTAACTGGAGTAGCGTGGCATTTATCGTACTAGCAAATCGATGACACACCTGAAAGTATCGATAACTAATAAAAAACAGAAAAAAATCACCGAATCAATGTGAGATTGACACCAGACTGGTTGGCCAGTAGTTACTGACTGAGCCACCGAACCCGATACATTCAAGGAACTAAACATACACATTCAGTATTTTATTAATGGGGGTATTTCTTTCTATAAAATTCACGTCAGCGACGAGAATGAAGATTGCAGGTTCTGAATTAGGAAATAAGAAAAGGTAGTAATACCTTCAAAAATTGCAATGAAACTGTCACTGGATGATGTAACAAGCTGCTGTTTTACTTTGTCTGCTAGAATAGCTTCCGCCGTGTAGGTTCGTGATACCTATAGAGCCTCTGTGCTCTCTAAAGATATTCTGACTAGAGAGACATTGATTCGTACGCGACCAAGCTGCCTTCCTTATGACATCATGAACGTTAGCCAATCTGGAGTCCGACGCCGGCCCGTCATGAAGTGAATCTACCGCCTGACCGCAGTCACTTCTTACCTCTATCGTTAGATACAGTATCTGCGCGAATAGGAATAATGAGATCCGCATCCACAAGTTCCCTACCGGCAACCGCAAATCTTTCATCTACATCTGCGAATATTAGGATATTGTGAACTTCTTTAACGTTTTCCGTACGTTGGCGCCCTCACAGTAGGCTTGCTCCTGGCCTGAATTTTCGTCTGCTGCCGTCGCACCTCGTAACTTACATGACATTGATTAAGAAAGTAGATACTGATAGTCACCAAACTTTGAAGCAACGTCGTCTGACATATTCTTCATATGATCCGTAGGTTATAAATCTCTGCCATAATTAGTGAAACTTACTTTGTGAAGTTGTGTAAGAAACATTTCCACTATATGAAATCGTATTATATGTTGTCATCTCATATCAACATATTTCTTGCTTTTCAAAATTGGCAATTAAGTTCTTTTAGTAACGGACGTTAACTCATCATACTAATAAAGAGACTGCGTACACCACGCTTGTCCGCCCTATTCTGGAGTATTGCTGTGCGGTGTGGGATCCGCATCAGGTGGGACTGACGGATGGCATCGAAAAAGTACAAAGAAGGGCAGCTCGTTTCGTATTATCGCGAAATAGGGGAGACAGTGTCACAGACATGATTCATGAATTGGAGTGGCAATCATTAAAACAAAGGCTTTCTCGTTGCGACGGGATCTTCTCATGAAATTTCAATCACGAGTTTTCTCCTCCGATTGCGGAAACATTCTGTTGGCACCCACTTACATAGGGAGAAATGATCATTACGATAAAATAAGAGAAATCAGGGCTCGCACAGAAAAATTTAAGTGCTCGTTTTTCCCGCGTGCCGTCCGAGAGTGTAACGGTAGAGAGACAGCTTGAAGGTGGTTCATTGAACCCTCTGCCAGGCACTTTATTGTGAATAGCAGAGTAATCACGTAGATGTAGATAATGTTAAATCATGCTAACGTGCTAAATTGCTCAGTCCGTTAAGTTCTGGACTATGTACTTGTGGATATACACCGGTGTGCAATATTTAAGGACAAAAGTAACTTTCGCATCATGTCAGTACCAAGAGACATATCTCGATGAAACTGTGGCCGTACATAAAAAGAACGCTACAGTATTGTGCAGAAGGTAACTGAAAGAAATGCGCAATAAAATGAACAGGAATGACAGTTTTACTCAAAGAAGTCGCCGCTATTTATAATGGTCCCCTGGACATTACAAAAGGTGGTACATGGTTCTTAATAGGGCGGGTGCTCACCACGAGGGGCATTGCGTGCTCTGCGGCGTGCTGCCGTCGTGGTCACAACGTTGGTAAGGAGTTCCTGCGGTGGGGCGTTCCTCCATCAGCGCGGTTGACAACTGCTGGATGGTCGCTGGTGCATATAGAAGTGCTGCAATACGTCACCTCACGCATCCCGCATGTGTTCAAGAGGGTGTAAATCGGGGGAACGAGCAGGACAGGCCTGTCCATTCGCCGAATATCCTCTCGTTTTAAGATCTCCATTTGCGCTGTTCGATTCGGTTGCACATTTTCAACCTTAGAAATGAAGTGAGGGCCGAATGTTTATCTGAAATGACGCACTTGGGGAAGGAGAGGAGTACAGTGTTACAATAACGTTGACCGGTAGATATATCGTGTTTGAAGATTATGAGATTAATACGCTCATGCAACATTATACTTCCACGTACCATAATCCCTGGAACAAAAAAACGGTATGTTCATCTGTGTTCCTGGGTGCATTACGTTTCCCACGTCTCGCTATATGGGGGTACGTGCGGTATTGTCGAACACGACCGTTTTCGTGGTCCGGGTAATTTGGTGTGGGGAGCCACAATGTTGTAGACTATCGTCTGCCATGAACCTAGTTTCGGTTTCTTGAATTGTTAATGAGATTGAGGGTGCACCGGGTCATGTCAGATGGGGCAGACGTGTCAAGTCTCATTTCAGTTTCTGCCATTTACGTTTGAACGTAACAGTCTTTTCAACATGGAGACTAAGCGGAGTCCTGCAGAGCGCCCATTTCACTGTGTATCCAGTGTTATAAGCAGCTCAGCCCTCTCCCCCTTTCTCTACTCACGATGGAATTGTGTTGTACTTTGTTATAGAAAGAATCGATATATGCGGTGTGAGATGTCATTTGCTTATACTGCAGATCACTGGAGTGGGTGAGTCGGATGGGTTGTGCACGTCATAACTTGACTGGCTTATCCTTGTGCTCAATTATTCGTAGAAATATTGACAAATCTAGACTAGTGAGCATGACAATTTTGTAAGATGGAGTTTTCTTTTTACCTCCATATCGGAGTTTTCCCGACCACAACTCTTCTGTGGCCCGAGAAGCCACAATACAGGTAACTGTTCTGACACATCAAGACTAGATTTTCTCGTCAGTGATTGTTGGTGGGCGTCAAAAATAGTTGGTTAAACGCTTCGAATTCGTGGGCAGTACCGGGTAAAAGCACAAGTAATGGAACACCAACTGTGCCGGTAAAAGACAAGGACAGGGGAATATGAGCCGGCCTTCCTTGGCAGGCGGTCGGGATTAGGCTGGGGGAGGGGGCCCGTCGACCTGGAATGCACATATATAAGGAGACGCCCGGACTGACGGATGGCGGGCTTTTTGAAGACGCCGCCCGGCGCCACACGAGTTATGGCAATCGCTGATTGGATTGCTAATTTCTGGTCCGAGAGATACACGGCCCGCCGCCGGCTGTAATACGTCAAAGGCGATGGGAGCCGCGGATGCGGAGGAAGAGAAGGAGTGATGGAGCAGCCGGAGCGAGGCGAGCTACCTGTTATTAGACCAGCGGGAAGAGGCCGGGGCGAGCGGGCAGTAACTCGGAATATGCGAAAGAATGTTTTTGTACTGCGTGATAGCCTACAATTTGCTTGTTAACTGTGAATTCATTCGCAGACCAAAAACTTGTACATCTTCGTCCGCTGCGCACAAAACGCTTGACAGCGCCCAGGTCGGCTACAAATCCATCCAGTCGCTTTACCCTTCCTTTTTTTTCTCCCATCTTCTTGTTCCGCAAGCGGAATATTTCTTCTGCTTTTTACACAAGCTTCTTCTTGCGGCCTTTCTCAGGAGAGCCACCTTTCCCGCCGACGGGTAACAACGGCGCTCTCTCTCTCTTGCAGTTCTCTCGAATTGTGACAAAGGTATTTGCCAGGCAGGGGTATAATGCTGCAGCACCCTTTATCCACATATTCGAGTGTCTGAGATCCTCGGACAACGGACGGGTGGACAAGGCGTGAGGGGGCGGGAAGTAGGGGAAGAGCAGGAGGAAGGGTTGGTGGGAAGGGGGGTGGGTGGGAGGGAGGGTTGAAGGAGACTACACTTGGAGCAACGAGCAAATCCCGTGGCGGGCGACGCCTTGTATATCATGCAGTGTCGGCGTATGCCCCAGCGACGAACAATGGCTCGGGCAGGGCTGCGAGGCACGATTTACGATCGCCGATCGACACTAAACTCGGCGAGGACACGCGGTCCGCCCTCCCCAAACCGGCGCGTATTTTTAATGCCGTCTCGCTGGCCTTATTGCTCTCGCTTACGCGCTCACGTGTACGTGTGTGCGCGCGCGCTCGTGTATGTGTGTGTGTCGAGCGGGTCTGTTCGAGACCTGGCATTCTCGCCCTCCGTCCGCGAAGGAGGATAACGAATTAAATAACAGCGCGAGCAGAAGGCCTGGAATGTAATTAAGTGAATGTCAGTTGTTTATGCGGAGCCGATTGCAAATTACAGAGGGAGCGAGAGAGAGACAGAGTTAGACAGTGGTGGCTGGTGCCTCTCCTACTGCGCGCCTGTACGCCGAATGACATAACACATAAATCAATGCCCGACCATTATGTTCGCCTTGAATTAATGGCGTTTATTATCTGTTTGCTGCGAGCCGGAACATTCCCTTGCTCTGCCTCTCTTTCTGTCCCTCCTCTCTTTGCCTCCATCTTTCTTTTTTACTATTCCCCCCGCCCCTCCAACCCACCAACCCACTTTTAACGACCTGCCCTCTTATAAAGTCGTTAGTCTCTCAAACGCGGACGCGTTATAACATATTCTGTGCCCTTTATCTCTCTCGCCCGCACACAATTTATGCGCAGGTGTGACATACTAGCGCCTGGCTGCGAACGTATAGCGGCTCTCATATGTGGCAACGCCCCCTTTGTTCTAGCTGGTACTTCCTTCGGCCCGTACAACAGCGGCGCTTGCAAATGTGGCAGCTAATCTGATATGGAAACTGCGCCGGGATGCATTAGTGTGGAAGTAACGTCATCCATCCTGCGGATGTGTCCAAATCAGAAACTGACAATGGGGAATGTCGAATTGTATTGCTGGGAGGCCGTGGCGAATTCGCAATCGCTGAAATAGATTAATGCGTCATTCTGCAGTGCCAGAGGCAATTCAACGCGGGGTCCGCCTCTCCACCGCTCGCTCGTACGTTATATGCAGATTGCTGTCAAATTATAATAGAAACTCCTGAATGGAGATGATTAATAGCGCGCTGGAACATTTTTATGCTGTCGCGCATTGAACATTCGTCAAGAAGGGAGTACATGCAAACCGTAAATTATATCCTGATATAGTTTGTGCCATTCATGATGAAGTATAACACCTTTTTAATGTTGACAGTATACTATACCATCACATATCCATCACACTTACGAACTAATAATTCTTAACATATATATGACTATACTTTATTTACACTAGTTAATTTCAGCAAAGATAGGGATGCTGACTGACACTGGCCTAGTCAAATCAACCCTGAAAATTGCCACAAATGATTTAAGGGAACACGAAAAAGCTCTATGCGGTTGGTAGATGGGTGTTCATCCGAATGTCATTCTTCCCGGTAAAATACAACACTTTTATCGTTACCGATGAAGGGGCTACAAATCAGTCACATACTTTCTGGTCTAAATGTACAGCAATAATCAGCAAGCCACCATAAGGTGCAAGGCGGAGGGTCTCCTGTACCACCATTATCCATTTCGTTTTCTTGTTCCACTCGCAAATGTAGCAAATATATGCATTCCAAATGGCCATAATTTATCTTCGTGGTCGTTATGCGGAATGTACGTTGAAGGCAGCACAATTATTGTGCAGTCAGCTTCAAATTCCGTCTCTCTATACTTTCTCAAATGTGTTTCGCGAAAAGAACGTTGTCTTCCCTCCAGGGATTCCTATTTAAGCTGACGAAGCACCTCCGTAATACTCGCGTGGTGATCAAACCTACCGGTAACAAATCTAGCGGCTCGTCTCTGAATAGCTCCGATGTCTTCCTTTAAGGTGATCTGGTGGGACCCCAAACAGTCGAGCGGCTCTCTACTCGCCGTCTCCTTTATAGATGAACTACATTTTCCTGGGATTCTCTCAATAAATCGAAGTCGACCATCCATCCTCCCCACTACCGACCTTACGTGCTCGTTCCATTTCACATCACTTTTCAACGGTACGCCTAGATATTTCATCCGCGTGGCTGTGTGAAGCAGCAGACTACCTAGCTGTAGTCGAATATCACGGGATTGTTTTTCCTAGCCATCTGCATTATCTTCCATTTTTCTACAATTAGAGCTAGCTGTCATTCAACACACCAACTAGAAATTTGGTCTAAGTCATCTTGTATCCACCTAAAAGGTACTCAACGACGACACCTTCACGTGATAGGCAGGTGCTAATAGAAATCAATCAGGTGTCACCGAGCGAAGTGACAAAGCGGTAAGACACTAGACTCATGCTCGGAGGAACGGCGACTCAAATCCCAGACCGACCATCTAGATTTAGGTTTTCCCGATTTCCCTAAATCGCTTAAGACGAATAGAAGGTCACGGCCGATTTCATTTATCCATCCTCCCGCAATCCGAGCTTGTGCTCCGTCTTAATGATCACCTCGTAGACGGAACGTTAGATCCTAATCTTCCTTTCTTCCTTATACCCCCTATCCGTTAAATCGTACCTCAAAGGTCTCTTCAGTGCGAGGTCAAACTTCCTCATTTTGGGAGATGGTGTCGTCCTTAGGAAGCAACACACAGCGGAAGACTTTAAACTGACTCATGCAGGCACACATCGGTCTTCAGGAGTGAAGGACCATACGCATTACGCGGCCACCTAGAGCTGTGTAGTCTTAAGAAGATGCAGGGTTCAGGATTCACACAGCGTACGATACAATGAAAGTAGTTACATAGAAGATGAACTTGTTTGAAAGGGGAGAGTTTCGCGGGCAAGGAAAGTGCTCCGAACATTGTTGGTATGCGGGCGATCCTAGGCGCGCGACAAGACGCTTTACTCTTATTAACTACACTATCCCAAATACCTCCTCTCCGTCACTGAAGACAGAAATCATGTATGAATGAACGTGACGTAAGAAAAAGAAAGAAGGGAGCCAGGAACTTAAAGTGTCATCGAAGAGGAGGTTATTAGAGACTTGGGTCGGACGAAGATTTGGAAGGAAGTCTGCCGTGTCCTTTAGAAAGGAACGATCCTGTCTATTCGCCTCAAGTGGTGTAGAGAACCCACGAAAACTTAAATCAGATTGGTCGGACCTGGATTTGAACCACACTCCTCCTGTTATCGAGTCCTGTGTCTTAGCCACCGTACCACTTCGCTCGATGTAATTTGCTAGCATCCGAGGATGGGTTGGTTACCAAATAGGAAAGAGTGCCTTTCACGTGGGTGAATAGCCCTAAAAAAAACACCATGAAATCAATCCCCAGGTAATAACGCCCCCACCCCTGTATCACCAGCCCCTTCTCCTCCGCGTAGCGTTCTTCCACCAGTTGCCTGTGCTTCAAATATCAGTTTTACTTTTTTTGGCGAATGACATATGGGAATCTATAGAATTGTCCCATCAGCAGGTGATCAGGCATTCACGGTAGTACCTCTACTGTCATTTTTTAGTTAAAATAAAAAGAAAGCTCTTCGTCTGGCTAAGTCACTCCAACCGAAAGCGGATTCGGTTCTTTCGAATGGGCCACGTAAGATTTGCTTTCCCTTCCTTGTAAAAAAAATCTTATGTAATTAGATGAATAAACTATCTGATCTAAAGTATGCGGATATTTACTTGTGGATATTAAACTGGGGTGTAGCCATCTATCGCCTTTATGACGCTTTGAACTCTGCTGGAGACACTGTGGGGAAATTGCAGCCCACTCTTCCTCAAGAGCCACAATCAGAGAAAGTGGTGATGTTGGACGCTGAAATCTGAAGCGAAGTCGACTCTCTAGCTCATCCCAAAGGTATTTCATTAGGTTCCTGTCGGGACTCTGAGCAGGCCAGTCCATTTTAGGAATGTTATCTTTTACAAAATATTGCCTTGCAGATGCTGCTTTATGACAGGGCACATTGTCACGCTGCTACAATCAACGTCTCTGAACTGTTTCTCTGCTGTAGCAGTTACACAATGCTGTAAAATGTGTTCCGCATTTAGGAGTTTTTTCAAGTGCAATAAAGGGGACCACATGCTAACCACGAATAAGACACCCATACCGTAACACTATCTCCTCCGTATTTCAGTGTTGGCACTTCGCACGATGGTAGAAAACATTCTCCAGGTGATCGTCAGACTCAAACGTATCTTTCGGATTGCCACACGATACAGCATGATTCATCGCTCCAAATCAATCGTTTCCAGACACCCACTGTCCAGTGGCGTTGTTCTCTACGTGACTAAGCACTGATTGTGGAAATGCGTGGTTTATGTGAGATGCTCGACCACTGAACCTCATTCTTTTTAACTGCTTATGCACAGCCGTTGTGCTAGCTGGGCTGCTGGTAGCTCTTTGGAACTCACGAATAGTTCCTTCCGCAGTGCTCGACGGTCCCCGTCCGTCGCTACATGAGTACTGCCTGGTCTTGGTTCAGCTGTGATGGTTCCGCTGCGTTCCCACTTCACAGTCACATCAATAATAAACGGCTTGGGCACCTTCAGAAGGCTTTAAATGTCCTCCTACGGTTGTATGGATACTTTTGATCAGATACTGCATGTATCAGCATACTTGTAAAGTAAAAAAAAATTCTGGTACGATGGACGCCACAAAGCGTTAGACAAACTTGACAAAAAAAGTTATTACACTAAAACAATCAAGTATAGCATCGACGGTTGAAACAGACCAGCTGGAAACATGCTTTTTTTGGGAGAAGCGAATGACAGCCTTCGTTTAATGAGAAGGTGTGGCAAACTGCAGTTTGTCTACTCACGTCATTGTTTGTAAAACACTAGTATGTCCTTCATGGAAACACTCATCGAGAGTTTTGGAATCATTTATAGCTTTTCTGAAATGGATATCACAAGGAGACAAAATAAGGGTTCGGTAAATCACTATATGTTTCTTAATCTCCTGGAGAATGTATCACAGATATTGAAAACTGACTCTGAAGGCGGCAGGGGTCAAATACTGGGAGCGAAAGGCTATTTACAATTTGTACAGAAACCAGATGGTAGTTATAAGAGTCGAGGGACACGAAAGGAAATCAGTGGTTGAGACGGGAGTGAGACAGGGTTGTAGCCTATCCCCGATGTTATTCAATCTGTATATTGAGCAAGCAGTAAAGGAAACAAAAGAAAAATTGCAGTAGGAATTAAAATACATGGAGAAAAAATAGAACTTTGAGGTTTGCCGATGACATTGTAATTCTGTCAGAGACAGCAAAGGATCTGGAAGAGCAGTTGAACGGAATGGACAGTGTCTTGAAAGGAGGATATAAGATGAACATCAACAAAAGCAAAACGAGATAATGGAATGTAGTCAAATTAAATCAGGTGACGCTGAGGGAATTAGATTAGGAAACGAGACACTTAAAGTAGTAGATGAGTTTTGCTGTTTGGGGAGCAAAATAACTGATTACGGTCGAAGGAGAGTGGATATAAAATGTAGACTGGCAGTGGCAAGAAAAGTGTTTCCGAAGAAGAGGAATTTGTTAACATCGATTGTAAATTTAAGTGTCAGGGAGTCTTTTCTGAAAGTATTTGTATGGAGTGTAGCCATGTATGGAAGTGAAACATGGACGGTAAACAGTTTAGAAAGAAGAGAAAAGAAGCTTTCGAACTGTGGTGCTACAGAAGAATGCTGAAGATTAGATAGGTAGATCACGTAACTAACGAGAAGGCACTGAATAGAATTGGGGCGAAGAGAAGTTTGTGGCACAACTGGACTAGAAGAAGGGATCGGTTGGTAGGAAACATTCTGAGGCAACACTTTAGTACTGGTGGGATGTGCAGAGGGTAAAAATCATAGAGGGAGACCAAGTCATGAATACACTAAACAGATTCAGAAGGATGTAGATTGCAGTAGTTACTCGGAGATGAAGAAGCTTGCACAGGATACGGTAGCATGGAGAGCTGCATCACTGAAGCTGCAGGACTGAAGACCACAACAACAAAAACACTGGAAACTGCAATTTGGTATATTCTCGATGCAATGGATCTGATGTCTCACGAAGCTTACTTAAAAAGTTAGAGGGATCGATTTCTGCTACGCCGAATCTAGGTATACATACTATGTGTGAAAGTGTCATGAAGATAATACTGCTTATATAGAGGCACATAATCAGTCGTTCGTTCAAATGTTACTGAAACGGGAAAGGGTCATGAAGATCTACACTCTGGAAACCACCGTGAAATGCATGGCAGGGGGTACCTCCCATTATACCAGCTATTAGGGTTTCTTTCTATTCCATTCACATATTGGTGCAGGAAGAACGATTGTTTCAAAGTCTCTGTGTGTGCGGTAATTATTCTAATCTTGTCCTCAAGATACGTAGTACGTAGCATATTGCTAGTGTCGTCATTTAAAGCCAGTTCTTGAAACATTATTAGTAGCCTCTCTCGGATTAGTTTACGCCTGTCTTCAAGAGTCCTTCAGTTAACTTTCTCCAGCATCTCGGTAACACTCTCCCAAGGGTGAAAAAAACATATAACCGTTCGTGCTGCCCTTCTCTGTATACTTTCAAATATTCCTTGTTAGTATTATACACTTGAGCAGTATTCTAGAACGGTTCGCACGAATTATTTGTAAGCAATCTCCTTTGCAGACTGATTGCATCTCCCTATTATTCTACCAATAAGTCAAAGTCTGCTATCTGCGCTACCCGCAACTGAGCCTACGTGATCATTCCATCTCATATCCCTACAAAGTGTTATGCACGGGTATTCGTATGAGCTGGCAGATTCTTTCGTTTTGTGAAGTGCACAATTTTACCTTTCTGATTATTTAAAGAAAGTTGCAAGTCTTTGCACCACTTTGGAATCTTATCAACATCTGATTGACTATTTATGCCGCTTCTTTCAGACGGTACTTCATTATAGATAATGTTTCATCTGCAAAAAGTCAGCTATTAATATTGTACACAAGATCATTAATATACAATATGAACAGTAAGTGTCCCAACACACTTCCTTGGGGCATACCCGAAGTTACTTCTGCATCTGACGATGACTCTCCATCCAAGATAACATACTGCGTCGTCCCTACCAGAAAGTCCTCAATCCTGTAACAAATTTCACTTAATACCCCATGTGATCGAACTTTTGACAGGAAACGGAAGTTTTGGTACTGAGTCAAATGCTTTTCGGAAATCAAGAAATACTGCATCTAACTGACTGCTTTGATCCAAAGCTTTCAGTATGTCATGTGAGAAATGTGCGAGTTGGGTTTCAAACGATCGATGTTATCGGAAACCATGGTGGTTGGCATGTAGGTGGTCATTCTGTTCGAGTTAACTCATTACGTTTGAGTTCAAAATAAGTTCTGAGATTCTACAAGAAATCAGTGTCAGGGATATTGAACAGTAGTTTTGTGGATCCCTTCTGTTATCCTTCTAGTTGACAGACTTGAACGGAAACACCTGGCCGTAAGACAAAGCGCGCTGTATTTTGCGTTGCAGTCCTTACTTGCAAGACAAATCAAAGTAAATTTTTCACTGGTGGTTGGTGGATACCATTGGAATACTGAACTTGCCTGAAAGAACAGTATTTGTTGTTGGGAAATAATCTACAAAAATCTCCGTTAAACTCTTCTTTATTGAAGACACTATTACAACGGACCTGCATCATGTTTTGTGATCATTGGCCTCTAACGCAGTCTACAAACCAGAGGAATGTAATAGAAATCGACAACGGCTGCGAAACCCTACGACCTTCATTCACGATTTAGCTAGAGAGTGCCCCGAATCTCTATCTGCTCCTCTTCCGTTTTTGCCAAAATCGTTGACAGACTAAGGGTGACCCCATACGCCAGACATCTTCGACCTCTATAACTGACGACTTTTATTGAAAATCTAAGCAGAGTTTGGGGTGTGACCTGGGACCCAGGGGCTTGTGACTAGTAGTCAAAGACATAACACCATATAAATCTATTTCTGTTATAGTGCTTTGGGCATAAAAAAATGGGAAACGATACGTGTTTATTAAACGGAATCATGTAACGAAGACGGTAGACTAGCACTCACGTGCTTCGACGACGAACGTCTATGCCAGAAGAATTTAATTAAGATATGTTCACGAACTGGGTTACTTTGTCTGCATAGTACTCTAATATTTTAGTGACGTATTCGTTTGTTTTTATTTTTGTCCTGTGTTGTTTATAGTCGAAATTCTCTGTAGTTAACCCTTTCATTTACATAAAGCACCAATCACTTCACGTGATGTTTGCAATATGGGCGTCAGATTTCATCCGCATGTCCGTCTACGCATTCAAACATTTGTTTCAACAAGAAATTTTCAGTGATATTACGAATTTTAATTAAAATCTGGAATTTCTTAGAGCGTAGAAAATAATAAAGAGCTTATGCTATTGTAACCATATGATTACTCTGTTAAATTTATCAAAAGCAGTACTGCTGAACTGTTCAGGATTCTTTCATGAAACAAAAAAAAAAAAATGTCCCACTTCCAAAGCACAATATTGCGATTTGGTTCCCACTCGCTCAGCTATTTGTATGTTGCATTGTATCGTATGAGTTTTAAGAAACTTTCACATGCTTAATTTGACAATGTAATAATGGCAGAGTCTCATTGTTGGTTATACTGTAGTCAACTGAAAGGTAGTCAAACTGATCGCTTCGGCAGAGATTACTGAAAAGAGTATGTCTTTAAAATATGAAAAGTCTTTTTTATGTTCCCTGTAGTCCACCTGACAACACACTAATAACACGTAGGCATACGCACCTTCATTTCCATCTTCTTCTGTCTGCAGTATTTTTGTGTTATTCCGGTGGTATGTTTAATGTGCTTCGTCCTCTGTATACACTACAAACCCGTGAGCATTAAATCAAAATTCGTTAGAAGCAGACAATCAGAAACAGAGGAATGTTATATCCCAAAGGTAGACCTATATTCCCCTCTGCCGGTATTGGATAAATGTTAAGTTTCCTGATAATGAAATTGGTTGAGCAGATGCAGTTATGTGTAGAAAGGGAATTAAATAAGGATTGTCCACTCGCTGTATTTTCCATCATTTTAATTACAATTATATTCAACAGTAAAAGACAAAAACGGTACGAGGAGTGATAGAAGTTGTTTTTCTGTCAACCGCATGTAAGAGCCGATGTTTCATATTTTTTCATTGTTGCTGAATTTTTTTTCGTGTCGTATCACTAAAACCTTTGTACCACAACAGCCAAAATAGAAGTCGATGAGCTTCGTAACGTTCATGTCAGAGATATAGTCACAAAAAAAGTGGTAAGATCTTATGGGACCAAACTGTTTAGATCATCGGTCCCTAAGCTTACACACTACTTAATCTAACTTAAAACAAATTACGCTATGGACAATACACACACCCATGCCCGAGGGAGGACTCGAACCTCCGACGAGTTGAGCCGCGCGGACTGTGACAAGACGCCTAAGACCGCGCGGCATATCGCCACATTTGCTTGTACATGATTCTGATTAACCAAATATAACGTCAGAATTGCATAGCTCGACCATGCAATTTTTTTAGTACCTAGGGACGGGGCAAGTACTGAACCATACTGTGGTTCGGAGTGCCGTATACCAAGCTTTCCGCAAACTGTATGCAACTATAAAATGGAATCAGCGTTGCCAGTTTTTCTTAACGAAGTTCCGACTTTTTATGAAGCTGATACTTTCAAATTGAAGGCAATCGGTAATTTTTGAAACTGACATCTCTAAACATAGAATTAACATGTACAGATTGATGAGTGCAGGTTTGCCAATTAATCTCCCTTCGAACTAAACGGGAATGTTGATTTCAGTTACGTAAACAAGTTTTCCTCTTAAAACTCACAAAATGAACGAACTTCGTTCTCCGGGTGTAAAGGGAGTCGAGTCATCGAGATAACCCCATATAGGCTAATAGCCGAAATTTCATTCTACTTTAAGAATAGACATCTGTATTATGTATAGTTGTCCACTTAGGTGGGGGAATGTTGTTGTACAATATGTGGGATAGTAAAACATTAAACACATCAATCAGAGGATAGGATAGTAAAGCAAGTCCAGTAACATTCAGATGCAGAAGGCGAGGAAGACGTAGGAAAGTATACGATTTTTCTGGTGGCAGCGTTCCTCCATAAATAAGGCGAATACCACCGGCCGGCGAGTACTTGGGCAATTAGGAAGCAATTTCCGAAGACAAAGGTGAGAAAGGAGCGCACGTCGGCGGCGATTTCGAATCGATTTGTCCCCCCGGGGGGAGGCAGCCGCCAGCGCGCCGCAGCGGGAAGGGGAGCCGCGCGTCGCCATTGGCGATATGCCCGTTATGGGTTATGACGAGCCGGCGTCATTGGCCGGCTACCTGCCGGCTGGCCCCTCCCCCCTCCGCGGACGCCCCGCCCCGCGGCGTGCACCGTCGGCGGCGCGTCGTTGCTTTTTACGCCTCTTTGCGGCTCGCTGCCTGGCGGACGAAGCGGAGCGGCAACAAAAAAACGCGCCCGGCCTGCCTGACGGGTGCTCGCAAGAAAACGCGCCCGCCGCGGCGCGGTGGTGGGGAGCCGCGGCGAGCGGGAAGGGGCAGCTAGCTCACCTGGCCGAGAGCCCCTCACACGGGGCTATGCTCGCGCGACGAGCGGACAACATTGCCGGTTACACTCACAGGGCACGCTTTACAGGCTTTCCGTCGCGCCCGAAACGGATGCTTGTCTAAGAAACATGGGCCATCCTTACTCTCACTGTCGAGAAAAACGCACTTTCGTATTTTTCCTTGTGAACTGCAAATACCACCCACTATTTTAGTATAATTGTTGGAATACCATATTAGAGTTTTCCAATGGTTGTTGCTCTGGGGGAAAGGAATTCGACTGTTACTGTAGAGCAACTGTGGTTTCGAGGAAGACTGGACCATGTCCACGTTATACATTTTAATCACACGAAATTTTGAAGCAAGTACCGTAAACTGACAGCATAGTACAAAAATTCAAACAACACACAGCATATCTTTCGTTACCAACAATGGAATTTCTGGTTTACTCGCCTTCAAGAATACATCGCTCATATTCTTCATTAACTCTATTCTTTGATGTTAGATTCAGACATAACGCTTGATAACACATGGGGTATACAAGGAAGATGTTTCCTGAGGTCCTTTAAATGTGACTGTGATTTTTCTTTTTCGTCTGGATACAACGCTTGTAAGCGAAGGACAACCTACTTTTCCCGTCCTCAGTGTAACCAACGGAATATGATAATTTCACTACTACTGAATAGGTACGATCTATAGGAAGCCTATAAATATCCAAACATTTTGGCTGCTGTAAAAGCCAGTTAAGGATTATGCTTTAATTACCCTCGTACCTCACTATAAAAATATTTACCTTAAAAGACAGCAATACTGAAATATGTTGTTTTTAGGTACTATTATCTTGTGTATATTTGCCATAAAAGTGTTACTTCAAACCACAGCCTGCGACTTTCAACTCTCATTATGTTACTGAACAAAAGTGATTTCATTTGAAAGTAGTACACAAATCTGTCAACAGATGGCGGGAAAGACACAATCCGGGACATGATACGCGTTCTCCCTCGCAAGTCAACGTCACAGCTACAAGATGCACTGCACAACTCAATTAATAAACAAACTGCAAACATTAACATGGTCCCTACTCTTACTCAAGTGTCCAAATATCTCCACCGGTGTCACAACGTATTCTAAATCTTGATCATCACTTCATATTATTCTCGAGATTTATACGATGCATGAACAAGTTATCATTTGCCTGAAGGCGTGTTGAGTTTAATACACTGGGTGCATTTTGAGTAGTTCACAACAGCAGAGGCGCCACTCAGCTAAGATCGAGCTGCCCGTTCATTCATTCATTCATTCGTTTGTGATGTAATACTGGCTCTGCACAACGAACGAACGAAAGAAGTGAACTATTGATTCGAGAGAACCTCGGTACACAGTTGAAACTAACAGTCACCAACGCTCTGCGGGTGATTCGTTACAAGTCCTTAAAAAACTCTCAGTTTCGGTGGATAGATGATCAGCTCGCCCGATCAACGCGTAATTAGGCACTCTTGTATGTTTCGGTACGTTTGGCCTTTACCAAATATTTTTACCTTCTAGCTAATTATCAAAATGAAGCTTCGGCAAACGATAGGGGGTCAATTCGACTAGTGTGTTCACGAAATTGTTAGCTGCAAGATTCAGATACTCTAACAAAAAAAATTCCAATTGCCTAATTCTCCCATTGTCCTCGGCTCGGTTATCCATACTCCACAACCGTACAGAAGCGTGGGTGATTGTCGTATTACATTATTTCCTTAACGATTCCTATGAATAATATCTGCGCACTCTAGAAACAATTCCGCTGGTTGTTTTAGAAGTTATCTGTGTGTCGTGTCGCATCCGAGATTTTTAAAAACTTATTAGCTCCTCTACGACAGTATTAATCAAATGTATTTTTGATGCTTTAGTGTTTCGTCGTAAAGAATTCATATCTAGTATTTCAGAGTTGTAGGTTTTTAATTCTGATGCGAAAAGCAAAACGACAGCACGGTTAGGCAGCGGTTTGGGCTAACGTCTATGACCTGTCCCATGATAGCACGATACTATTGTTCAGAATACACCACATCACATTAATTAAATGCATTTTTGCTGGTTTCACTTATTTCACCCTTTTCAGACAACTTTTACATGTATAAGCTTACTCTGATTTGCACTATTTTCAGTAAGAGTTTTTACTGCAAACAATCACTTTGGCTTAAAATACCTTATACAATTATCACATGAAAGTGTCAGTACTAATAATTTTGGATTATTATACGGAGACTTGTGTAGACTTCACATTTGGCTGTAGTCTAATGAAACGTGGCTGGAAAAACCACAAAGTACGCAGAGAAGAAGCAAAATTACTTACAGCCGATACAGCAAACTCTGCACGAACAAGAACAGTTTGTGCCGTCGTACAATTTCGTCTGTGTTCACATTTCTTTGGTGATCAACACTGATATGCATGCGCATCTCCACACCCTTCGTTCCCAAACTACTACTTCACGTAAGGACATAGTTAAAAAGTTTCCGCTGTATGTCTGCTATCTAATGTGCCCTGAAATCCAACTTATCACTGTAGTCCTTACAGGTACGAGTGTTGGTCGGTATAAATAAATGGAGAGTATCTGCCATCATGATGCATGCCTTTTGATCTGACGTCGCTTCAGCGGCTTGAGTATCAATTTCGTTGATATTTATTCAAGAGGATTTTCAGTTTTTCTCATTTGGCGCCACGAGGCTGAATCGACCCCTTATAGACTGACTCCCCCTCTGTCATGAGAGAAGATCAAAACGTAACTGATGAACTGGGTAGAGGCGGGCGGGTGGATGGAGGGTGTGAGAAAAAAAGTTATTGAATAGAATCTCGATTTTCAAGCCGCGTCAGTTCGAACAAAATTCTCGAGCATTCGATTGTTAGCTCTGCCATCGTTGTCAGGTGTAAAACTACTGACGGAGAAGATTTTTTTCGGTCATGCCGCCGCGAAGGACTTCGAGGATGCCAAGCACGTTAATCATTATGATGCAAACGTTGAAATTTAGCTCTAAGACTCCGTAGCAGAACGTACCCGAATAGAGAACGCAAGAGGAGAGGCCAAACTCGCATCGATATGAGCCTACTGTAGCTCAGTTCAGTTCGGTTTCCCGAGAAATATAGAAACATGCTATGCAATTCTGGCCCTGCGAGTTATCTTAGAAGATGAGTTAAGGAAAGGCAATCCTACGTCCATAGCGTTTGTAGATTTAAGGAAAGCTCTCGATATTGTCTACTGGGAGACACCCTTGGAAAACCTGGAGTTAACAGGGTTAAATTTCGAGAGCGAAAGGTTATTACAGCTTCTACAGAAACAAGACTGCAGTTATAAGAGCCGAAGGATATGAATGAGAAGCAATAGTTGAGAAAGCACTGAGACAGGTTTGTAACCTATCCCCGATGTTAATCAGTCTGTACATTGGGCAAGGAGTAAAGGAAACAAAAGAAAAATTTGGAGTAGAAATTAAAGTTCGGGGAGAAAAAAATACAAAGTTTGAGGTCTGCAGATGACACTGTACTTTTGTCAGAGACAGCAAAGGATTTCGAAGAGCAGTTGAACAGAGTGGACAATGTCTTGAAAGGAGGATGTAGGATGACCTCTAACAAAGGAAAAGAAAGAGTAATGGAATGTAGTCGAAATAAATCGGGTGATGATGAGACAACTGGATTAGGAAACGAGCCACTAGTATAAGAGTTTTGCTGTTTGGGCAGTAAAATAAGCGATGGCTGGCAAGACAAGCGTGCCTGAAGAAGAGAAATTTGTTGATATCGAATATAAATATACATGTCAGGAAATCTTTTCTGAGGTGTTTGTATGCAGTGTAGTCTTGTATGGAAGTGAAACGTGGGCGACAGACAGTTCAGACAAGATGAGAATAGAGGTTTTTGAAATGTGTTACTACAGAAGAACGTTGAAGATTGGATGGGTAGATCACGTAACCAACGGGGAGGTACTGAATAAAACTGGGGAGACAAGAAATTTGTGGCGTAACCTGACTAAATGAAGGGATCGGTTGATAGAACACATTTTAAGACATCAAGGGATCACCAATTTAGCACTGGAGGGAAGCGTGCGGGGAAAAATCGTAGAGGGAGACCAAGAGATAAATACAGTACACGGATTCAGAAAGATGTAAGTTGCAGCGGTTATACGGAGACGAAGAAGCTTGAGCAGCATGCAACTGCATCAAACCAGTCTTCGGACTGAAGACCACAGCAACATAGTTCAGTACACCGTCGCTGGATACCTTCGATAGGGAAAATGGAGTTGTTAACGAATTCAGTGTTTCAGTGTGACGGCAGTCAGGAGCAGACACTGTTGTAACACATTTGTCTGTATTCAGGATCTAGAAGAACTAACAATTACATAATTCGGTCTTCTCCGGTAAATGGCAGCTCCTGCTTATCTACGATTTTGGAGTTCCTATGTTATCCTGAATTACGGTACTAAGTTCCTTTGAGCATGCATGCATGTCCAAAGGAATAGGCACTGCGGCAACTACAGCCGACATGAAATACTTTTGCGAATATGACAACCATCACATGTAGAATGGAATGACGGCAATGAAAATTTGTGCCGGGCCAGGACTCGAACCTGGATTTATCGCTTATCTCGAGTGGTCGTCTTACCATTAGCACGTCTCAAGGCCAGGCCCAAACTTCAAGATGTCTTCAAACATGTGTCTATAATCTGTACTCGTACATCCATGCCGGACAAGCGACTTTCAAGTAAGGTGGCTCACCTATACATGCAGATACATAATGGGTGTACGAGTACAGCTTGTAGACGCATGGTTGGTGACATATGGAAGTTTAGGTACAGCGATGATTCGTGCACGGAAAGTCAAATGGTAAGGCGACCGCTCGCGATAAGCGGGAAATCGGGGTTCGAGTCCAAGTCCGGCATAATTTTCATTGTCGTCATTTCATTCTACAGCTGACGGTTGTCCGTATTCGCAGTTGCGAGTACATTTATATCCTGTTTATCTATCTAATTATTTCTGACTGAGACTCTCACCTACAGATAGTTCTTTCGATAGGGCCTCTATAGTCGTATCTGCAATTTCGGCTGTGAATCCGTTCGCGTTATCTTATCGAGAAACTGAAAGAGTTGAGTGATCTATTGTTCTCCTTTGTTGAAATGTCTTCTTCCACCTAAAGCTTCTGGCGCGCAAAAAGATAGCTACGTTGTTCGTTCTTCGCAGACATCTTTCGCTAAGTCGTCAAACTCGCAGCGCTGCTGAAGGCAGCATTAAACAATGCGGTCGTCACATCTCTCCAAGGACACAGGAAGTCCTCAGTTATTTGTGCTAATGATCAGTGTCTGTGACGAAATATACAAACAGAATTGTCCTAAATCATTGGTATTAAGATATTTTATGATTTGAAAATGCTTTTGAAATGACCCATACGTAGTTTCGTATGGAGGGACTTAGGGAAAGCACATACACCAAAACAGGAATCGATACTCGAGTCATGTCCTTCTTAATCAAGGCTGTCGGCTACACTGCTCGGTTGCTGTTTCTTGCCTTCTCATTAATGTGTTTTTTACATCCTGCGAAAGTACCCTACAACGTGCTTAGTGCAATTTCGTTTTTGTGGAGTGTGTTCCAAGGTTTCCATATTTTATTTCAAAGCATTTCGAGCGTTTACTCATTTCTTCCTTCCTTTTGTCGAACATCTGGCCCTGAACATAATTTGCACCCATTACTACCAAACTGCTCTTTTCCATAATAATTGCCCCACCAATTCTATCGGGTTATTGTAGCCCTACAGAGTTTCTATCGTACCTGTTCTAATATGTGTCCATATCATAATTTTATTTCACTTTCATCGTCCCGGTGGAGGTGTCCAATGCCTTCCGTCTCCTTTATCCACTACCAAAATTCATCCACGGAATGTGCTATGCTAAAAAATTGCAATTTTAGGGTCTTATTGGCAGTTTTAAATGAATGTTTCAGAAAAAAACAGGTTTACTTTCAGGAACGCAGAATTGTGTGGGAGTGAAACTTGGACTATGAGATACCCTATTAAAACTTAAAAAATAAAAATAAGTACCTGGGTGGTTTTGTTATGCGGACCAGTAGCAGAATATTACAAATTAAGTGGACAGTAAATATACGAAATGGAGACATTATAGAAAGAATAGAGGGAACAAGTCTACGGGAAATTTTTACCATAAAAAGGAAAAGAGATGGTGAGTTAGCTTCAAAAAACACAGCAGCAGTTAAACTGTAGTTCAAAGGATTGGAGAGAGGAAAAATTATGGGCGAAAAAGAAAAAGATGACAGTATACGCCGTTATGGAGGAGATTGTTCGGAGGAGGTAGATATTAATTGTTCACTTTAGGAAGAATCTTTGCGCATTGGCTGACGGGAGTAGCTGTTTCGATAGAAATCGGAAGACGGTGTTTGACTTCGGAGCGATGTCTACCTTTCCCCGGTCTCTACGAACTTAAGCTTACCAAACAGTGTGCTAATAAGCTAACATTACTACAGCCATACTGTTTTCATTATAATGTTATCGATAGAGCCCATTCGATTTCAGTCGACAAAGTCACTTTAGTCAGCTATTGCACGTACACTCTTCTCAGAGTGAACGATTTATAAGTAGAGATGGAAATATTAGCACGAGACAGGAAGGAACGAGACGCTCCCAAAAGCAGTCAAGCGAGCGACGTATTTTAGAAAAAAGACTGCGCTGTTCAAATAAATGGCTTTACAAATGGCTCTGAGCACTATGGGACTTAAATTCTGAGGTCATCAGTCGCTTAGAACTTAGAACTAACTAAACCTAACTAACCTAAGGACATCACACACATCCATGCTCGAGGCAGGATTCGAACCTGCGACCTTAGCGGTCGCTCGGTTCCAGACTGTAGCGCCTAGAACCGCACGGCCACTCCGGCCTGGTGTTCAAATAAGTTTCGTTTAATTGTCTTGGGTAAATTACCGAAGATCATTGCCGAACCATGAAGAGACACGTCCCTCGGCCTGTTTCGACGGGATTTTCGTCTCCGTTTACGTACTTTTTGCTTCTTCTGTGCTTCCAGGTATCCCATTCATCACCCCACAGACAATTTCAGGGATACCTCCCTCTCTCCTTTTGTATCAAGTTTCCGGATGTCATATCGCAGGTGCAGACCCCGGCTCCTGTTGGCTCCGTGTTGGTTGCCGTGGCGGACATATTGATTTAAGCGTGCAGCCCTGCTGACGGATGCCGGCCGCCTGCTCGCCCGAGCGAGACGGAGGGCCTCGGACAGCGACGTATTTACGGCCAGCCCCTCGCTACAAGGAGAGGAGAGGACGCTACATTCCCTGCAGGGCCTTCACCGCGGAACGGGCCGCGGCCGCGCTCTGCCCAGAGCGGGCAACAGGTCACTGCTGGCCGCGTTCACCGATCCACGCCACCCCGTCTCGGCGTGTTCCCCACGATTCCAGCCAGTATTTCAGTACTCTTCTCTTTTCGTCCAGTCGAAAATCATAACGATGACGACAACGGCACACCAACAGTCCCTGAATGATCACTACTTTACAGAAGCCAATGATGGTGTCCTATCGATACACAAAATTTTAGTTTTCGCTGACACCATTTCTCCAGATCAGTCTGCTTCTACCGAACTGTCACAATACAAAATACACTCGGTGAAAACGTGGCCTGTCATGCCCATAGTTCATAACCACCCCTTCCCCCCCCTCCCCTCCCCCGAACAGCATCCTAGAGTACCAAATCAGTCCTAAAAGCGACAGTGCCCATTTCGGAGGCAGGGCTCGGTAACTCTGTTTCGTTGGTGTATGACTCTATTATTCAACAGCAGAGTTGTAAAATTACAGAACACTACCGTAGACTACCACAAGTAAGCGTAAACTACGGCATTTTTCCTAGCGGATTCGGTCGGTTAGGGTCGTACACAAGTTACCTGTGCGTTGGGTGTGTTGCATACTTATCAGGCGTTACCTCTTAACGCTCACTTTCTTTACGAATGCGGTCAGTTTCTTACTAGAGTCCCCAACAACGGGAAGGGTTGAACCGTGTAGAAAATGAGTAAGGATGTATAAAGGTCTGAGTAAACAACGAAACATTTTTGTTCTACATAGTTACCCTTCTGTTTGTTATTTAAGAATAGCCGGCCGGGGTGGCCGAGCGATTCTAGGCGCTACAGTCTGGAACCGCGCGACGCTACGGTCATGTCATTAGGTTAGTTAGGTTTAAGTAGTTCTAAGTTCTAGGGAACTGATGACCTCAGAAGTTAAGTCCCATAGTGCTCAGAGCCATTTGAACCATTTTGAACTTAAGAATAAATAGTATGTACAGCAAAACTGGAATTGTCAGTGTTTAATTCAGGTTTTATTCGAAAATTGTTGATTTACATTGTGAAACAGTAAAAATGAAGAAAACAACACAGATTAATCACAAAACGCTAGTCAACGCAATGTCTTCAACAAAAAGGTAGAATAAAAAGTAACACAAAACAAAATTGTATCAAACATCGCTTCAATACTTCGTCGAACTTACATAAAATGTGTTTCTGTTATTCATAAACAAATTTCACATTTATCAATAATGACAGAAACCCTTGGATTTGATCGTGATGAAGAAGGTTCCAGTGAGTACAAAATGATAACAATAACTGTATTGACTTGTAAATAATAGATTTCAGCTATCAGTCGTTCTTTTTAAATTTTAGTGGAAGATCTAGACTTCAGCTACAAACTAGCCATTCTCAATGCACTATCATTTTTGATCAATGCATATAATGTTTTGGTTACATAAAAGCGCAGAAGTTACGCGATTAATTAATTTTTTATTGCTTGTAAAATGCAACTTACACTCTGTAAGGATATAAAATACGCAATGGACTAACACTGAATGATTTGTTGTTACAACTGTGTACAAGAAAAAAAGAAGAGAGAGAGAAACAGAGAGAGAGAGAGAGAGAGAGAGAGAGAAATCCTTTGCTCCCATTTTCTGTCTTAAATATTCAGTTATGCTTCTTTCCCTACCAGTTCTGCCAATAGTACTGGTAATCCTACCATTAAATTCGTCATGTATGTAGCGTACCAAAACTACGTACGGTAACCATAGAGCACGACTCTGTTCAACAGTGAGATGAAAACTTCCAGGGGTACTGCAGGTTGTGTTTTCTACAAGCTTCCTTCACTGCTACGTCTGCTTGTTCATTTTCCCCTATTTCCACTTTTCCTCTTCCCATCTCACGCCAGTACCGTACAGACGTGCTGTATGTTCGTTATAATCTGAGCCACATTTTTCAGTTTCTGTCTTGCTCTGCAATTCTAGGCCACTACTTTCTGTCGTTCATGAATTAATTCGGTGTTTCCTACCACCACCACATTGATAAATCTCATCTAATGGTCTGGTTTATTTTCTCTCGTGCATCTTCATTCACATTGCTATACTGATCGCCTTTATTACATTCTTTAATATCCTTTTTCTAGCCCTTAGTATTTTAAAAATGTATGTTTTTGATGTAGGATGTAGCTGAACTCAGCGGCAGTGATTCGCGTAAGTAATGCGGAGAGAAACAAAACTAATCACGGTTTAGCGCCTTGAAATATTTGTTACCGTGTATGCTAACTTGCAAGATACTTCAGACTCACGGAGATGGTGACACGCGCGGGGCGTTATTCTGTGAGTTACGTGTATCGACGCCGGTGTTGTGGCTGGGTCGTAAAAGGTACAACCTTACGCAAAATTTTGTTATGTCGATTTGAAATGCGCACCGACAGCGCCAATTCATTAATAAGAAGCCAGCGTCGGTACAGAGAACTTAAAATGTAAAAATTGCGCACAAAGTTAAATAGAACAGTGGCAACAAGAGCGGGAATACGAACACCAGAGTCACTGTAATGTTACTTCCGTAAACGCTGCTGCCACTATAGGAAGATATTTGCGGATCGGACTATACAGTTTAAGTTAGGCCTCCTCAACCATCCTCCCCTCTCCCCCCTCCCTGTTGCCTCTTTTTTGCCTTCTTGTGGACAAATTATCACCGTATGTGCAATATTTGCTCTCTGAAAACAATACCTACATACTCACTCGCAACCTCCGCCTCTCAATTTTTTTCTTCCTCTAGACGCCACAAAACATACCAGTAATTTAATTTTGTACTTTACCTCAGAGTTTGATTGAACTGTCTCGTCAGTAACGGAGGAAACACCAAGGTATGCTTCCTCTTTTTTTCAGCACACTAAGAAAAGTGTTTATAGCCCATCGTTTTGTGAAGCTATATATCAATTTTTCCCGAACACCTACGCAAAAAACAACTGAAATATGAATAGGTTTTCGTGCGTGTTTCGACGATTTGAGTGACATCTATTGAAATAATTACTCACAAAATAGCTTTATTCGGGCATTTGGAAAACTATCTCGCTTCGTTCATGATATTATTAGAGAAATGTGAAATAGAGAGAGTACGAGACCACAAATCTGTTCCTTTTACAACGACGTACAAAGAACGGTAATATACAGGTGCCGTCATATGCCACCTGTTGTGCAATGGTATATGCTGTCCTACAGAGTAAAAGGAACGATGTCAGAATATATACGGTCTATCGATATTTGATTCACTGGCTGTATAGGAATCCAAAACCAATTGTGGAAACAAAAGGTGTATCCGATGATTCCATTATGCTGCTCAAAAGAAGCCCTCAGAAAAAGAGAAAGCTGGATGGCAACGCTTCATTGACGCTGAAGACTTGATTTCTCCATCTACAGATGCAATGGTAGTATGATCGCCTTACAAAGAAAGCTGGCCTTTCTTGCGCCGTCGCGGAAAGGATACCGGTCACGCAGCCCTTGTCTGCAGCAAATGAAGAACAAGTCGTCCATCTCTGCCGGCCCGTTACATCCCAGGCTTTTTAGATCGAAGTATATCCCCCAGCTCCGGTGTCAGCATACAAGGACGTACCGCCGCGGTCCGATGACTCCAGAAAGGAGACCTGGCCGCGCAAATGACGATGGATGGCCGCCGACGCTCCAATGACTAGCGGAGCAGCTGCAGCGGACGTATGGTTGGTCCTTAGCGCTACGGAACTAACGCACCTGTTCTCCAGTGACGTAGGCAGCCCGCGGAGAGACGGATGGAGACGTTTGCACAGGTGCTCTCCAAGAAAGGCCGCAGCCTTACAACGCAACGCGCTGGACGTTGCTGTTATCTTGATGAGCCTGTGACTGGTATGCATACGGGGAATAAAGTGGAAAGAAGATCAACTAAAAATGTGGCGCCAGATGTAAAATGGCGAGATATAATCTGTTAGACATTAAGACTGAAACTTTCCAGTAGGTTAAAAATATGTCCCATATTGGAACTCGAACCCAGATCTTTGCCTCTCATGGGTAAGTGCCCTACCGACTGAGAAAACCTAGCACAATTTTTCTTCTGCCAATACTTCTTCCACCTTCCAAATTTCACAGGTCCAAATCTTGGTCTGGCACACAAATGTAATCAGTTTCAGACAAGCACACACTCCATGCAGAGTGAAGATTTATTCTGGAGAAATTAAGATGTGTTTGGTGTATGGTCTGGCATTAATATATATGTTCCACATTTCCTCTGAAACCACTCGATCGAATTCGACCAAATTTGGTACACACACTGCTTACTGCCTAGAAAGAAGTACTGTGGGAATAAGTACCACATAGCTCTCAGGGGGGTAGAGACTGGAGTGAAAAAGAGTTGCCAATGCCTGAGATCTAGACTGCCCTGCATGACTAACATGTCTGTGGGTAGTATCAGAATGCTTTCTAGGGGGTATACAGGCGGATGGGCAAGGCTGAGCAGAGAAAAGGAGAGGGGAAGATAGATAGTGAGAGGCAGAAGGATGAGATGGACAGAGAGATGAGGGAAGAAGAGGATGGAAAGAAAGAGGGAGGTGGAGAAGATGGACAGAGAGGAGGAGGAGGAGGAGGAGGAGATGTGTGGAATATATGGCAAGAGAGCCAACCCACTATGAGAGGAAGCCGAAAGGCACGCGTTTTAGCTCACGCAGGCTGGTGTGAGGTCTGGAACAGGTCAAGGAATTAGACTAGCAAAAAAGGACGTAGCTGTGGAATACTTAACTTTAATCCATAAATGGTGAACATCGCTCTTAACGGTACATGTTTTACAGCATCAATAGTAACTGGTAATGGCGCCTTGCTAGGTCGTAACAAATGACGTAGCTGAAGGCTATGCTAACTATCGTCTCGGCAAATGAGAGCGTATTTTGTCAGTGAACCATCGCTAGCAAAGTCGGCTGTACAACTGGGGCGAGTGCTAGGAAGTCTCTCTAGACCTGCCGTGTGGCGGCGCTCGGTCTGCAATCACTGATAGTGGCGACACGCGGGTCCGACGTATACTAACGGACCGCGGCCGATTTAAAGGCTACCACCTAGCAAGTGTGGTGTCTGGCGGTGACACCACATACTGTATGTGTATGTGGGCGAAGCTGCAGGTAAAACGCTAGTTAAAAATAATGCAAAGAAGTATCTCATTTAGAGAAATATAAACTACAATTACGAAAAAGGGTATTGCGTGAGTAATGCGGCAACCTTCTTGTTAAGCACGTATTCTTTCGTTACACTAACAATTAGTTTATGTATATTCAATTTATTTTTCCAAATATCGACCGGTCATTCAGTCCGTAAGGTTCCACAACGCTGTGGAGAACACCAATGATACATTAAAAAATCGAGAATTATAAAAGTCACCAACTGCGGTCGCTAAGCACGATCTCACGAATCAACAACAATCTTGTCACACACCTCCGTCTGTCTACTGAGAAGTTATCATCGAAGAGGCAGTGTACATCAGAATGTGCAATAGTAACTTTAACTGGGGCAGCGGCTATAATCTTTGGTGGTGACTTAACTACAGATAAATTTGCGTAACTGTTTACGTGCCAGTGTGGACGGTGTTGTCGCTGGCGTCCCTCTATCGTAGACACTGACATATGTGTCCACTGGTTGCAGCCTGACATTTGCTGATCACATTGTATAGAATTCGCCTGTTTGACTTGTTAGCATCGTCCTAGCATAAGCCCAATATATTGATTCTTCCTACTTAAGTTAGAGAGACTCGAGCTCACACAGATGCTTACCAACAATTGCTCTGTCCGCGCACCATTTGCGGCTGGAACAGGAACAACTCTTCACCACACAGTTCTGGCTGGTCTACAGAATATAAATGTAGATGTAAAGTGTAATAAGAGGACAGTAAGAATGGGTAACCTAGAAGAAAGTGCTCTGATTAAAACGGCTGTAAGACAGGAAGGTAATCTTTCGGCCCAGCTGTTCAATTTATACATCGAAGAAGCATTCTCAGAAATAAAAGAAAAGTAAAAGTGTTTGGTAAAATTTGAGGATGTCAGTGATAAGATTCGCTAATGTTATTACAAGGGGCGATCATAAAGCTTCCGTTGGAAGGCCGTACTGTCAAGAATCACGGTGTGCATTAAGGAAATCATCCCACCGAAGCACCAGGTTGGAGAACACGGTTGGTAAATCACCGTCTCCTGCTGCGCAAAGAAGTCTGCACATCATCGACGGGCAGGAACCGTCGAGCATTCGAGGGCTTTTTTAAGGGAGAGGTCAGGACTTTAAGACTGGTGCTCGAGTGCCTCTTAAATGCATGAGTCTGGTCTCCCACATCGACCGGCGTCTTGTGTCGAATTGCGACCAGAACAGAACTTGGCGCACCATTCCACAACCGTGGTTTTCGACAGAGGTTCTACCTCATATAAATTCTTCATTTTTCGAAAGATGTCTACCTTTGGCCGCCAAGAAAAAAATAATAATTACACATTGGTCCTGTTTGGTCGCATTTGGTAATAATGTAGCCATAGTTCACTTTTGCGCATTAATGACACGTACGAACGGAAACGCGTGAATGCCACACTAGGCCCTTGTATATGTGTCGGTGCCTCTATGGCATGGAATTGCGCTGCTTTGCATATATGCCACAGCTATGTCCTCAAACGCAACTTATTGATCGCCCTTTGGAGGTTGGTTTGTTTGGGGGAAGAGACTAAGCCGACCAGGGTGACCGAGCGGTTCTAGGCGCTTCAGTTTGGAACCACGCGACCGCTACGGTCGCAGGTTCGAATCCTGCCTCGGGCATGGACGTGTGTGATGTCCTTAGGTTAGTTAGGTTTAAGTAGTTCAAGGTTCTAGGGGACTGATGACCTCAGAAGTTAAGTCCCATAGTGCTCAGAGCCATTTGAACCATTTTTGAAGAGACCAAACTGCGAGGTCGTCGGTTGCATCGGTAGGGAAGGATGGGGAAGGAAGTTGGCCGTGCCCTTTCAAAGGAACCACCCCGGCGTTTGCCTGGAGCGATTTAGGGAAATCACGGAAAACCTAAATCAGGATGGCCGGACGCGGGATTGAACTGTCGTCCTCCCGAATGCGAGTCCTGTGTGCTAACCACTGCGCTACCTCGCTTGCCCTTTCTATTACCCTCAGTGAAAGTGAAGAAAAATTACAGGACTTGTTGAATAGAATGAAGTCTAATGAGTACAAAATATAGATTGAGAGTAAACCGAAGAAAGACTAAAGTAAGGAAGAATAATAGATATGAGAAGAGCGACAAGCTTAAAATCAAAATTGGGGACCGCGAAATAGAAAAAGTGAACCAATTCTGCTACCTTGGAATCGAAGTAAGACGCGACGGACGAGGTAAGGGCATAAAAGAAAGATGAGCAAGGGTAAAGAGGGCATTGCTGGCGAAGAGGAGTCTACTAGTATCAAACATCGACCTTAATTTGAGGAAGAAATTTCTGAGAATGTACGGTTGGAGCACAACATTGTATGGTAGTGAATCACGGACTGAGGGAAAACCAGAACAGAAGAGAATCAAAGTGGTGTTATAGAAGGCTGCTGAAAGGAGGAGTTTCTCCACAGATCAGCGAAGGAAGGAACGGATAGAAAACACTGACAAGAAGAAGGGACAGGTCGATATGACAACTGTTAAGACATTAGGGAATAACTTTCATGGTAGTAGAGAGAGTTGTAGAGGGTAAAAACTGTAAGGAAAGACAGAGATTGGAATATATCCAACAAATATTTGAGGACGTTGGCTGCAGGTGCCGCTCTGAGATGAAAAGGTTGGCCGAGAGGAATGGGTGATGCGGCGGGACGAGCAGTAAAACACACCCTGTCTTCTTCACCAGTGAAATGTCCTCTGTACCTCAGGTGGCAAGCAATGTTGTTATAAATGCAATACAACATCCGATCGCATTGGGACGCTAGTGTAGACATCCTTACAGCCAATACTTATCGGATTCGTTTTCCATTGTTAGTACCCGCATCTAAAAGTGCTTACCCTGCTTATCATCTAGCACCATGGCGCACAGAAGAATGTGAGGTAGTTGCAGCTAGCATGACAATAAGGCGCCATCAGCAGCGAGGACAGTAGCGTGGCAGACAGAGGCGGAGCCGAGGCCACGTTCACACCTGCTGGCGCGGAATGGAGCGCTGGCGCGCGCCCAGGACCTCCCAGGGCCCGCCAAACTGCGCGTCTCGTCTGGCCACTGGCTACTTAGCCGTTCCCAGCATCCCCACGGTCACGGCGAGCTTACACCATCGCACTGCCCTTGCGCTGAAATAACGCTCCCAAACGACCAGTGCTTCTGTAAAAATACTAGTATCTACGTCTACCTTTACATATATACCCGCAAAACAAACTTTACGATGTGTGGCGGTGGGTATTTCATGTACCACTGTCGCTTACCCCTTCTCCAGCTACGCCGGAAGGACTATGGCTGGTAACCCTCCGTGTGGGCTCAAATCTCTGTAATTTGACGTTCATAGTCTTTTCGCGAGAGATATTGGCTGACTTTCCTAGGGACGTACACTTGGAATTCTATCAGTAAATCACACCGTAGTGCACAAAGCATCTGTCGCAGCGTTTGCCACTATAGTTACGTGAGCATCTCCGTGATTTCTTGCTTGCTGAAGGAATCTGTGACGAAACGCGATGTTCTTCCTGAGAATTCTTCCAAACTCTGTCGAACATCTGCGTTTCCTACGATTTTTGTTTTATGGTTTGCCACTTTAAATCGATCGGTACGCATGCACCCAGATATTTAACGGGTGTGACTGCTTCCAGCATTGGTTCGGCAGTCGTGTAACCATACAGTATCTAGGCTTTTAGCCTATTTATATGCAATACGTGCAAATTTATGTTGAAAATCAACTGCCAATCCCTGCACCAATCTTCGATTATATGCAGGTCTTCCTGCATTTCACTACAATTTTTTAGCGTTGTGATTTCTGTTACACAACAGCATAATCCGTGAACAGCCTCATGGAACTTCAGAAGTTCTCTACTACGACATTTATATACAGGGTGCAACATGCGCTATGTCTGTAACAGGAACGGTATCGCGGCAAGGGACAGCCACGTAATCGATGTAAGTTCCCTCTCAGACTTTTGGGCGACTGTTAGCAAATGGAATCTTACTGTAAATACGACGATTGGCCATGAGCTAAACGGCATGTTTGGACCAAAATATACCTTACTTCTGCCAAACTTATCTCTCCGTAAGTTTATTCCGTTTATAGTACTTCATCAATCGTAAATGTTTCAGAAACTTTTACTTAAAAATTTTGTTTCACCATCGGAAACAAGGAAATTAACAGGAGATATCAGAATGGGAAGCGTGGAAAAGATTAACATATGACTCACCACATTAATGTGCTAAAGTAATTTCTGTGACATTTTGACAATGTGCTTCACATCCCCAGAGCGAACTAGCCAAAATAATTGTTTTGTCATGTCGGGATGCTTAAAACGACATCGATAATGGCAGCTGAATTCCCTGTTTATTGTGCATGGTGTATACATTTTAAAAATGAAAAAAAAAGTCGGACACTGCCGTGAACATGCTTCTATGGCTCTGAAATATTCGGATTGTGCGTGAGGTAGACGAAACACCGCGAGCGCCTATAAAATTGTTTGAACACGATTTTGAACTGGTCTTTTAAGTTTTTAACGTAATCATCCTTGTATAAAACCCGAGATATCACTACACCTAAGTTACTTTGCTGACGTACTTTGCGGCAATTTGTGCTGTAATCCATTTCAAAATGTGTAAATATTTACTCTATATCCAATTATTCTTTAGTTGCGAACACAAATTGTTTATAAGAGGTATCTTTCTGTATTTTAATTTTAAACTTGTGTTTCCTTTCTTGGGAACCATTTTTAATGATATACCTAATGGCGTTGGTTCTCACCTCTTTCACCTTAAATGTTCCTGTCCTGGCCGCTTTCATTTTGGCTTCCTTGCAACATGTATCTTTAGGTTGATGCTTTGCTTTTTAAAAAAAATCTATCACAGTACCACAACTTCACCGTCAAAAGATACAGGGACATAAGCACACCAAATTTAAGCATGTCCAATTTAACTACAGGACGGGTATCGTACTAAAGAAGATGTCAGCTAAACTCGGAGTCTCATTGTTGAAACTAGATATTATAGACAGCTCGTCAGAAATGCAACATGAAACAGCAATAACCTCATTTTAAATTTTTGTAATTAGTATAATTATATAAATTGTCTAACAGCTACGTCAGTACTGTGTTGTATGTTGCAAATTCACACCTTGTTTTCATGCTGATAGAGATGTTCCAAAAACGTAATACTTCTTGGTGTTGCTTTCACTTATGTGTTTTTATACGCAGCTGAAATTAAATTGCGTAAACGACAACTAGTTCGTAGAAATATATTGATGAAAGATAAATTCACTTATGATCGATATAGAAGTCGGTATTTCAGCCAGTAGAAAATAATGCAAATAGTTCAAAGGGTATCACAGAAGGAATGAGGCCTGCAAGGAAAGGGTTCAGAAAGACCACGAGTAGACATGTAGTGAGAAAGGCTATAACCTGGAAGTGTAAAAAGTAAATAAAAGGGTATGGCCTGCCTAATATTTTCATAAAGTAGTTATACTAGAGTGTTAGCTCTCCATTTTCTTAACTTTTGCTTCGCTTCGGTTTTGAAAAGCTATAGCTGCCACTTTCGAAAGGTTTCACACACATCGAAAGCGGGAAGGATATCTCTTCTAACAGATCGATGTCCAGTACACTTGAATGCGAAGATGCACTTGCTCCATTACCCGGGCGATTTACAGTGACAGAAGCGATTAATGTCGTAATGAGCAACCTGTATTGTACGTTTCACCGCGCCGCAAACTAGGAATTAGTGAACTGAACAAACGTGTCATTTGCCCGTTGTATTATGGTTTGCAGCGCGCTAATGTGGGCGTACAGCAAAAACAAACCGGCACGAGCCCCGCGTCGATTGCTATCCTATTAATGATTTGACACCAAATACGGCGGACGAATTAGCGACGCTGATGGGCAGCGGCCGGTCGGTGGCACCTGGGCGCACAGGGCTGCTGGCGACATATGGCGCTCTGGAGCCGGTCGCGCCGCAGAGGAGAGGAGAGAGAACCGGGCCATATGTTGGCGTTCGGCACTCTTCAGTTCGGTGATTTTTTTGACGACACTCTGAACATCTGGCCACTTCACTGTGCTGAGAGATGGTGCTGCTGATATTGCTCCCGCTGCTGTCACTACAGGAATGTACACGCCCTAGCGAAGGCAATTGTCGCTGAAATAACCGGTTTTCGGTTACATCGGTTTTTTTCACGCCAGTTTAACCTTCTTCTTAAAACCACTCGAGATAACCGGTTTATGAAATAATCTATTTTAGGTTTTTTATTCCTATCATTTCCTGTACTGTTGTTGTCCTGAGACTGGTTTGATGCAGCTCTCCATGCTACTCTACCCTGTGCAAGCTTCTTCATCTCCCAGTACTTACTGCAACCTACATCCTTCTGAATCTGCTTAGTGTATTCATCTCTTGGTCTCCCTCTACGATTTTTACCCACCACGCTGCCCTCCAATGCTAAATTTGTGATCCCTTGATGCCTCAGAACATGTCCTACCAACCGGTCCCTTCTTCTTGTCAAGTTGTGCCACAAACTCCTCTTCTCCCCAATTCTATTCAATACCTCCTCATTAGTTATGTGATCTACCCATCTAATCTTCAGCATTCTTCTGTAGCACCACATTTCGAATGCTTCTATTCTCCTCTTGTCTAAACTATTTATCGACCATGTTTCACTTCCATACACGGCTACACTCCATACAAACACTTTCAGAAACTACTTCCTGACACTCAAATCTATACTCGATTGTAACAAATTTCTCTTCTTCAGAAACACTTTCCTTGCCACTGCCAGTCTACATTTTATATCCTCTCTACTTCGACCATCATCAGTTATTTTGCTCCCCAAGCAGCAAAACTCCTTTACTACTTTAAGTGTCTCATTTCCTAAACTAATTCCCTCAGCATCAGCCGACTTAATTCGAATACATTCCATTATCCTCGTTTTGCTTTTGTTGATGTTCATCTTATCTCCTCCTTTCAAGACACTGTCCACTCCGTTCAACTGCTCTTCCAGATCCTTTGCTGTCTCTGACAGAATTACAATGTCATCGGCAAACCTCAAAGTTTTATTTCTTCTCCATGGATTTTAATTCCTACTCCAATTTTTCTTTTGTTTCCTTTACTGCTTGCTCAATAAACAGATTGAATAACATCGGAGATAGGCTACAACCGTGTCTCACTCCCTTCCCAACCGCTGCTTCCCTTTCATGCCCCTCGACTCTTATAACTGCCATCTGGTTTCTGTACAAATTGTAAATAGCCTTTGGCTCCCTGTATTTTACCCCTGCCATCTTTAGAATTTGAAAGAGAGTATTCCAGTCAACATTGTCGAAAGCTTTCTCTAAGTCTACAAATGCTAGAAACGTAGGTTTGCCTTTCCTTGATCTATTTTCTATAAACCCAAAAATCGAATAAAGCCTAAAAATTTTTGACTCCTTCCGTTTCAAGATAAATGGTTCAAATGTCTCTGAGCACTATGGGACTTAACTTCTGAGGTCATCATTCCCCTAGAACTTAGAACTACTTAAACCTAACTAACCTAAGGACAGCACACACATCCATGCCCGAGGCAGGATTCGAACCTGCGACCGTAGCGGTCGCTCGGTTCCAGACTGAAGCGCCTAGAACCGCACGGCCACACCGGCCGGCGTTTCAAGATAAGTAAGACTCACAATATTAAATAGGCAAATAAAAGAAAACTTAGTCCGTGCACCTTTCGCTTCTTTTCTCCAAAAGTGATAAGTGGTTGAATACTACAAAAGAATCACCAGTAGCCGGCCGGGGTGGCCGAGCGGTTCAAGGCGCTATTAACCGTAGCAGCAACGCTAAATTTTTCTTTTTTTAATATACATTTTTCAAAAAGGAGTAATTTTTATTCGTAAAATCTGCATGTTCTGAAATACTGCATTGTAATAGGAAACGGGAAAGCCGGCCGTAGTGGCCGAGCGGTTCTAGGCGCTACAGTCTGGAACCGCGCGACCGCTACGGTCGCAGGTTCGGATCCTGCCTCGGGCTTCGATGTGTGTGATGTCCTTAATTTAGTTAGGTTTAAGTAGTTCTAAGTTCTGGGTGACTGATGACCTCAGAAGTTAAGTCCCATAGCGCTAAGAGCCATTTGAACCATTTTCTGAATCACCAGTATTCTTCTGCTGATTCCAGTTTATTGAAACTCTGTTCAAAAATCAGGTTGTAATTGGGTAACATGCCACTATTTGGGCACTACGACTAGTCAGTGCTAACAGATGAACACAGAGATTGAAGAACTCTGTTTTTCGCGCTATTTCGTCCGTTGTCAAGGTCTGGAAGCAGATAAAGGCATATTACGTAGACACATGCAGCAGATAAGCTACTATCTATTTTTATTGTATGCTATGAATGAATTGTTGTTAAGTTTTTAATTTATTACTGTTACCACAATTCACTTCCTCTTTTATTTCTTCATGGAAGTGGCAGACAAATCCTTAATCTTTTAAAGCAAATGATAGTTTTTATTTCGTAGCCACGTCACTTCATAAAAACATTTCCCCACGAGAGTTGGTTCCATTCTACAAAACAACGGCAACGAGCAACTACCGTGCAGACCAGGTGGGCGCCAGTCTTGCACGCTGCACGTGCTCGCGTACCTTAAGTCAGAGACATTATTGTCTCAGAAATGCTGTGACAACTCTTATGCCATGCGTCTGTTGCTCTTTTCTGTCGGCATTGTTATTAAAATAGTACAGATCGCTTTTCCAGTTTTCTTCAAAATGGTTCAAATGGCTCTGGGCACTATGGGACTTAACATTTGAGGTTATCAGTCCCCTAGATCTTAGAACTACTTAAACCTAACTAACCTAAGGACATCACACACAACGATGCCCGAGGCAGGATTCGAACCTGCGACCGTAGCGGTCGCGCGGTTCCAGACTGTAGCGCCTAGAACCGCTCGGCCACTAAGGCCGGCTTTCCCGTTTTCTATTACAATGCAGTATTCCAGAACATGCAGATTTTACTAATAAAAATTACTCCTTTTTGAAAAATGTATATTAAAAAAAGAAAAATTTTGCGTTGCTGCTACGGTTAATAGATATTTCGATTTTTTACTCGTTTATTAGTAAAAAAAAAAAAAATAAAAAACCGCGTGCTATAAGCGAGACCAAACAAATATAGAACAATACCGGTTGTTCACAAGTAAAATACTAGTATCGGTTTTAACCGGTCGGTTAACATCGCCTCGTAAGTTGCCGTAGACCCCCTCCACTATCAGCAACTTCCACAAATTGCGCACGTTATTGTTTCCCGTTTGTAAGCAACATTGCCGGCCGGTGTGGCCGTGCGGTTTCGACGCTTCAGTCTGGAACCGCGTGACCGCTACGGTCGCAGGTTCAAATCCTGCCTCGGGCATGGATGTGTGTGATGTCCTTAGGTTAGTTAGGTTTAATTAGTTCTGAGTTCTAGGCGACTGATGACCTCAGAAGTTAAGGCGCATAGTGCTCAGAACAATTTTTTTTGTAAGCAACATTGCTGACTGACAGGTGGTTTTCATACCGCATTAAAAGATTCGATCGAAGAAATTTTAAACATTTCGATGCTACTGCGGAAACTATTCCACCTTCACGATTGATACGTAATGGAACAAACTTTTAAACTTGTTACTTATCATAACACATTTCAAGGCAAATAACAACGTCTTAGTGTTTCTATATAGTTGTGTTGGAAATATGAGTTTCCTGACTCCGAACATACTGATCATCAGCTTTTTACAGAATACCGTACTGCTGAACGAGAGCAGCTGTGAAGTACCTCGCAATCAGTTAGATGTTTGCAAGCAATCTTAATAATACTAACATTAAAAAGGAAAAACACTTCCTAATGTTCTACCTAATTGTATTTATTTTGTAACGAACCGGCTTTCGTCTTCTCAGGCCATCTTCAGGTGACAACTAAATGTCGCAAACACAGATTATTAGGCCCGACCGCATTTTGCGTGTTACCAAATACAACAATTTCATGTACCTGAAGAATTTTAAAACACCGGAACAGGTTGTGATTTGACTATATAATTAGGACAACTGAAGCGGATGTCCATAAAACACATTAATAATCTAGTTCCATTAATTTATTTCTTTGTTTGCAACAACGTTACGGCCACTGGTAGCATCAGATCAGAACTTAGAACTTGTAAAAGGAGGCCCAGTGTCTGTTGCTTTCATACGCATAAACATAGGCATACATTTTATTGCAACTGGCATTGAACTTCGTTTTACAAGTTCTAAGTTGTGATCCGATGCAGTCAGTAGTCGAAACGTTGTTATAAATAACGAAATATATTAAGCGAACTAGACGACTTTAATGGCAAAACAACCGATGTCTTAAGAAAAAACAGCTCATAGAAGATGAGAAGAAACTTTACTGTCTATCGCCCTGACTACGTTTGGACCCACAAACAGCTTTCCCAAGAACACGAAAAATATTGCTGATGCAAACTTTGTTGTAGTAACGTTTGAAGTAAATGACGTCAAGAGTACTATTGAAACAACTTAAGTCTTGGAGTAGGTTCATAGTTCAGTAAACCGTAAAGACGGCGCTGAAAGGACCAGCCCACGCAATCAAATTAAAAAAAAAATTACCGAGTAATGTTTCTCTAACGTGAGGTGAAGAAGTCCTTGACTTGCAGAAGATATGTCTTCTAAACTGCGTAAATTATTATCTTTTCCCCCTAAGGGTTTATGCCAGATCCTGCGACTCCAATTATATCGTGTGTATTCACAGCAGTTGTACGTTTAGCATTGTTGATGAAATGGCAGCCCACCAAAATCTGAAGGGGAGCATTAGAATTTAACACAAGTTTAAATTAACTTTCAACACGGCACAGCAATGCAGTGGAAATACTTTCCAGTGGATGAAGCTTCGCGAATGGAAACCTTAAATTATGGGTCCCTACAGCGAGAACGCGATTATGTTCGAAGTACACAAATACACGGATCTTGCCCATTTTCGTGGGGCATTCCCTGTCGCTAGAATAACAACATACCTTGACGTATATCCGTTTCGGAGCGACCGCCATTAAAATGCATGAAGTATGTATTTAATGGCATCGCCGATCTATTCCAACTGTTTATGTTGGAGTTAATAACGGGCTCCAAAGCCTATTTCCAACTTGCGGAGCAATTAAATATTTTATAGCTAATGAAAGCGACGGGCCATCTTAAAAGTGGCAGTTAATAAGAGCCGTGTCGCTGCAATCTGGCGCTGTGAGCCCGTGTCTCCGGCCGCCCCCGCGCCCGTATAAACCGGGGCAATTAATATCACCCGCGTCCGACAGAGCTAGAGTCATAACTCAGGCGCTTAACGCGGCTCAGATGAATGGCGGGGTCGCGCCGGCCGCCTCTGGAACTGCAATGGCTTCTGCGTGCGCGGCGATGATATAATGCGAAGGAAACACAAATTATGCTCTGATTTCAAACCGAGCAGAAAGAAACGAAGCTGCCACGGTACAATGAAAGATATTTTGATAAAATTGCTCTCAAGTGGTTGTGATGTAAGATGTTAGATTAAGATCATGGACTTATCCCCGGTGAAGAATTCAGTAGATCTTCCGCTCTTATTATTCCGAGTTAACTTATTTTGAAGGAGCAGTAAGATGAATAAAATAAATCTGGGTATTAGGCCGCGTCATTATAAAACACTAACGAGAAAAAAAATCCTGAAGAGGACCGTGGCAAGTCTGTTGATACATCTTTGCTTTGGTGTTTCACAATGTCGCAGCTTAATACCCAAACACAGCCTGTAAAAGCCTACGAGCGCATATGAAGAAGAAGATGATTTATTTTATAAAGGCTGCCGCTAAAATCCTTACTGATCATGGTCAACAGAAAAAGAGATTTGTACTACGAAAAGGTCCTTGTTGAACACTGTTTTACAGCAGCACGTATTTTATAATGCCCCTTCTTGATTTCATTTCGGATTCTAATGTCTCTAATAGCAACGGCGTTGGTTACATTGCGAAATGAGGATTCAATCTCTTTAGCAAAAGTAACTTACGAATGTTCAAACAACGAAAGCCGCCGTAGTATAAAGTAAACGACAGGTCATGTAAATGGCGCACAAATTGTCTTCAGACTCTTAGCAGTTTTGACTAATGTTTACTTGTGTTCGGTGTAATTACGTATCCCGTATATGTGTTGGCTGCCTATTGTGCACAAAATTCACGCTTGCTTTTCCCATTAAGAACTGTCAGTACGCGTGTAACTGAAGATAACATAAGGATTTTTTTTTTGTACAGTCAGAAACAATTAGATGTAAACTACTACTCGATGTAGCACCTAAATGAGGAACACACTAATACTTGAATTACATTATCGCCATCTTCGACTTGTAACACTATTTTGTCCGTACCCAGTAGCTAAGTAGTCAGCGCGACAGAATGTCAATCCTAAGGGCCCGGGTTCGATTCCCGGCTTGGTCGGAGATTTTCTCCGCTCAGGGACTGGGTGTTGGGTTGTCCTAATCATCATCATCATTTCATCCCCACCGACGTGCAAGTCGCCGAAGTGGCGTCAAATCGAAAGCCTTGCATCCGGCGAACGGTCTACCTGACGGGAGGCCCCAGTCACACGACATTTTTGTTTTAACACTATTTTACCTGTAAAAGGTGACGACGGTGTTTTTCAAAAAGCTTTATACGGGGAAAAATCGCGACCTCAAAAAAATTAAAATGTCATAAAAGTTGTGAGTGGCTTTACAGCAGACTTATTTGTTAATAGTTTTCACGATGTAAACGACTAGATAGTGTTTTATGTGTTTGGTTATGTGTGCTTCCCTGGCAATAAGTACAACTCCACGACGGATACAAGACGTTGAAAAATAACTAACATGGGTTAGCACGCCCTCGGCGGGACGCACCTAGTGTGTCATCTACAGTTTGGCCGGCCGATGTGACACAGCGGTTCTAGGCACTTCAGTCCGGAACTACGCAGCTGCTACGGTCGCAGGTTCGAATCCTGCCTGGGGCATGGATGTGTGTGATGTCCTTAGGTTAGTTAGGTTTAAGTAGTTCTAAGTCTAGGGGATTGATGACCTCAGATGTTTAGTCCCATAGTGCTCAGAGCCATTTGAACCGTTTTCTACAGTTTGCCTTAGCGAGCTTAGGTGGAAAATTAGAGCCCGAAATTAAATGTTTCAAACAGAAGATCCGAGGGTAAGAATTTCTGTAACGTGACCAAAGTTGTAATTTGGAGAATCTATGACTCGGTTCTACAGTACACCACTTAACTTACGTAACTACACTTTTTTATTTTTAAAATAATTTTCCAATTTTACAATTCCTGCTCCTCGGGATATATTTTACAATTACACTTATCATCAAAGTTTTCATTTACCTTTCAGAAATGATCAATTTCCCTCCACCGGACGATTGTTAAACTTTTGCCAATATGTTTGGATCATAACAGGTGAAGGCTTCTTACAGAGGAGACGGTATCTGGCGGGAAAAGCAGCAAACACCCGGCGCAACTCCAGAGAACGGCGAAGCTTGATCAGGATCTATGCATAGGTAGACAATTATAAATATCACAAAGTCTCCTGTTGCGTGTGTAAAGGTTAATTTCAGAAACTGTTCAAAGATTTTTTTATAGGTTTTCACTATCAGGTAGACTGATCCATTAAGGAATGTTTGTCTACATAATTTTCCAGTGGAAAAATGCTCCTATCGGAGCACAGAAAATGAGAATATGCTCCTGTTTATTAAAAGCCTCTGACTGAAAAGTGGGGTACCAGCTGCCTTATTCTACTATCGTCAACATCTTTAAAAAATTGCCCAAAAATTTTGGTGTGCGAACATACTCACACTCTTTTTAACATTCAACTCACCTCTCACTTCCACAAGCTCCCCCTATAGTAACTCGCTCACATCCGCTAGTCCATCGCTGTAAGTCGCTCATACCCATCCACTCCCACTTGCCCAGTCACGCCCACTCATTCAGCCCAACTCATTGTTATTAACTATTTGTGACTATCTCTGTCACTGTCTCCTGTCTCTTCGTTCTGTGCCACTAATACTGCCTCCTCTTACCGTCACTGTTTCCTTCTTTTTCTCTGCCCGGGGACTGGGTGTTTGTGTTGTCCTTATCATTGCATCATCGTCGTCATCATTCGTGACAGAGGCTAGATTGGACTGTGAAACAAAATTGGTCTGTGACAAGGTTGAGACGTCCCAAGGCAGCTGATGACCGCGCAGTTGAGCGCCCCACAAATCAAACATCATCAAACTGTCTCCTTCTTGCTCTCTCTCATTGCTAATGTCTCATTCACTACTTCCCACTGTTACTGTCTCCCCTCATTCTCACTAGTCCTCGTTGTCCTTGTCATAGACTCTGCCTCTCACTATCGCTGGATCTCACTCACTTGACTTTCTCCTTTCTTTATCCTTCTCCCACTGCCGCTGCCTGATTTTCTCTCAGCGCAAAAAAGCGGGGAACACGTTCGGATGCCATAATTTTTGGGAACATTTTTAAAGGTGCTGAGGCGGGTAGAATGAGGCAGCTGGTATCTTTTAAACAGGAGCACATTCGCCTTCGTTGAGCTCCAATAGGATAATTTTTCCGCATATAATTAAAAACATGTGTGTCGAAGGATAAAATTTGTGCTGTGTTTCACTCTAAAATGACTATAGGGCCGAAACTGCAATGGTGGGCTTAAATAAATAAATAGTTTAACAATCATAGGTGACGTTGATGTCTTTCAATTTTTTTTTATATGAGTGTGAACTCCAATTAAGAAAATTTAATCGTTGCTCCACCGTCAGATGGCAACTTTTGCTTTTAGTTCGCCAATATGTACTTATTCTGCATTCTGTCGAAAGGCCTTTAAAGTGGACCGACTTAATATCAGTTTTTTTCTGTAAAATTAGTCTCTTCTTTTGCCTGCTAGAGCAGTTCTTTTCACTCATGTGAAAAGAACTTTATAGATCATTAATCTTTTGATTGTTTACTTACGTGAAATGAAAATAACACAAAACTATATAATTTTACACGCCAGATCGCATTTTATGCGCACAAAAATGTTGCCTGTGCTTTAATACTACAACTACATGGGGTTTCCAGAACCGTTCTGACGATAACGGAGACACTTCACGACATATTTCTCCGTGCTACGTCATTCTATAAAATACGTTTTCGCCTAACACCGGGATTTACGTGCGTAGGGTAACTTTGAACCTCTCTACATCCGAGACGGATAAAGAGACCAAGAAACTTTTCAAGGTTGTTCGACATCAGGATCTTAGGAGTACACAGTAAAAATTTCAGCCATTTGCTGTGCACAGCCGTCTTGGAATCCGCGGCTCGGTTTTGGCACCCAAAAACGGTGTTTTTCGGATTGTCTCAAGAACCGCTCATGAAAGGAATGGTGCCTCTATAAGCCTCTTAAGGTGCACCGTAGACCACATCTAATGCAGAAAGCACCAACCGATTTGCTCCACTGCCTAAGCTGGAAAAGGTGTGTAATATTCAGCTTTGGCCCTGCACTGTAGATAGTTACAGTAAGATTATCCTTCTGTTGGGTATACAAATGGTTCCTAGCCCAAGGGCCCATCCAAAATCTTGACCCTACCTTTAGAAACTGAGGTATGAGACCCGGCGTTTTGGAACACAGGACTGCCATCGCTTGCGTACCGGTAAGTGCTACGTCTGACAACTCGTCGGACTTTGTGTTAGCCGATCGAAGTTCGAGCGGGTCTCTAGTAGGCCTACCTTATAAGCAGAACTGAGTGTGGTGGGGTATCGTGAGGAGAGGTATAAGAGCAGTCAATAATTATGAAATAAGTGGAAGAGAGAAACTCAGCAGCGAAACAATGAAGCGAAGACAACATGCTGAGGCATCGTGGGGTGAGATACACGAGCTGTCCATGCTAATCGAATGAGTGCTAGAGAAAGGTCCAACGCACAAATAATGAAGCGAAGAGGTCTGTACGTCGGCGTTAAAGGAAACGAGACATTAGACGGGTCCGCAGTGCGAGCTGGGGCGTGATGTGGGGAGCGGAAGCGGCGGCGGTGCGACAAAGATCCGGGGGCAGACGAGCAGAGGCCGCTTTGTCGCAGGTAGGAGGTGGCAGCTGCGCGCTAATAGCGGCGGCAGTTGTCTTTCCACGCCAGTTGATCCACAGAAACAGGATAAGCCGCGCCCCCGGCCGCCATTCACGGGCGCAGGTATCGAGCTGATGGCTCGTCATCCGATTGACAGGATTTCAAACAGCGGCGCTCCCCCGGGCCAGATCGGGCGCGGCGGGCCGTGTGCCGTGTCCCGCCGCCTAAGCCCTGCTCTGCTCTGCTGTGTGCCGTGTCCCCGTGCCAGACAGACAGCGGCCGCTCTGCCCGCGCTGCCCCTACCCTGTTGCGGACGCCAAGTCGTGCATCTCTCCAGTCGCACTCTTCCACCGCGTACGACAGTAACCAAAAGTCATAGCGTGCTCACCAATTAAATGAACATATTTTAAGCGGCTTCGGACAGGTTAAAGTCTTGAAGTTTTAATTTTTATTATTACGCTACAGGCCATTAAAATTGCTACACCAAGAAGAAATGCAAATGATAAACGGGTATTCATTGGACAAATATATTATACTAGAACTGACATGTGATTACACTTTCACGCAATTTGGGTGCATAGATCCTGAGAAATCAGTACCCAGAACAACCACCTCTGACTGTAATAACGGCCTTGATACGCCTGGGCATTGAGTCAAACAGAGCTTGGATGCCGTGTACAGGTACACCTGCCAGTGCAGCTTCAACACGATACCACAGTTCATCAAGAGTACTGACTCGCGTATTGTGACGAGTCAGTTGTTTGGCCGCCATTGACCAGACGTTTTCAATTGGTGAGAGACCTGGAGAATGTGCTGGCCAGGGCAGCAGTCGAACATTTTCTGTATCCAGAAAGGCCCGTACAGAACCTGCAACATGCGTTCGTGCATTATCCTGCTGAAATGTAGGGTTTCGCAGGGATCGAATGAAGGGTAGAGCCACGGGTCGTAACACATCTGAAATGTAACGTCAACTGTTCAAAGAGCCGTCAGTGCGAACAAGAGGTGATCGAGACGTGTAACCAGTGGCACCCCATACCATTACGCCGGGTGATACGCCAGGATGATATGACGAATACACGCTTCCAATGTGCGTTCACCGCGATGTCGCCAAACACGGATGCGACCATCATGATTCTGTAAACAGAACGTGGATTCATCCGAAAAAATGACGTTTAGCCATTCGTGCCCCCTGGTTCGTCGTCGAGTACATCATGGCAGGCGCTCCTGTCTGTGATGCAGCGTCAAGGGTAACCGCAGCCATGGTCTCCGAGCTGATAGTCCTTGCTGTTGCAAACGTCGTCGAACTGTTCGTGGCGAGGTTCTGAGCACTATGGGACTTAACATCTATGGTCATCAGTCCCCTAGAACTTAGAACTACTTAAACCTAACTAACCTAAGGACAGCACACAACACCCAGCGATCACGAGGCAGAGAAAATCCCTGACTCCGCCGGGAATCGAACCCGGGAACCCGGGCGTGGGAAGCGAGAACGCTACCGCACGACCACGAGATGAGGGCGAACTTTTCGTGCAGATGGTTGTTGTCTTGCAAACGTCCCCATCTGTTGCCTCAGGCATCGAGACGTGGCTGCACGATCCGTTACAGGCATGCGGATAAGATGCAGATGCCTGTCATCACGACTGCTAGTGATACGATGCCGTTGGGATCCAGTTTGGCTTTCCGTATTACCCTCCTGAACCCACCGATTCCATATTCTGCTAACAGTCATTGGATCTCGACCAACACGAGCAGCAATGTCGCGATACGCTAAACCGCAATCGCGACAGGCTACAATCCGCCCTTTATCAAAGTCGGAAACGTGATGGTACGCATTTCTCCTCCTTACACGAGGCATCACAACAATGTTTCACCAGGCAACGCCGGTCAACTGCTGTTTGTGTATGAGAAATCGGTTGGAAACTTTCGTCATGTCAGCACGTTGTAGGTGTTGCCACCGGCGCCAACCTTGTGTGAATGCTCTGGAAAGCTAATCATTTGCATATCACAGCATCTTCTTCCTGTCGGTTAAATTTCGCGTCTGCAGCACGTCATCTTCGTGGTGTAGCAATTTTAATGGCCCGTAGTGTATTATTTTTGATTGATCTTTATCTACGGGATTTCTCCTTTGCAGTGGTATACAGTACAAATACACCAAAGCTCAGAAAAAAACAGAACACCTTGAATGTCTAGAGATCGGACGTTCATATTCACACGACATATACATTAGTATGTTCCGCAGAAATGATTAGCATTTGAACCATGTCGGCCCGTGGGTTCACGGTCAACATCTACATCGCGGAGCAACACCATCTACCGGTAAAATGTGCCAGCTGCTCTCGTTTTCTCAATAAACCGAAGGTAAAGGATCAATGTAACTTGAGCAGACGTGCGTGATGCTTCGCAGACGTATGCGCGAATCGTACCGTCAAATCAGCGAGTTTGAAAGGGCGTAGCCCGCATCTCGTGGTCGTGCGGTAGCGTTCTCGCTTCCCACGCCCGGGTTCTCGGGTTCGATTCCCGGCGGGGTCAGGGATTTTCTCTGCCTCGTGATGGCTGGATGTTGTGTGCTGTCCTTAGGTTAGTTAGGTTTAAGTAGTTCTAAGTTCTAGGGGACTTATGACCACAGCAGTTGAGTCCCATAGTGCTCAGACCCATTTGAACCATTTTTTTTGAAAGGGCGTATTATTGGCGTGAGAGAAGGTGATGTATCCAGGCGGGAAGTTGCTGGTCGTGTGGGACGAAGTGTTTTGGTACTGCAAAGGGTGTGTGCTGAATAGCTCACGGAAGGCCATAGAACACGGGTGAGATGGGTCAGGTCGCACCACCCAGCCCACCACCCGAAATGATCGACACCTCATCTGAGTGGCATTAGGACAGATCTGCGTCCTCCAAGGTTCTGGCGCAACAGTGGAACAGTGTAACACATTGTACACTATCAGGGGTGACAGTCTGTCTCCGTTTATTACGGCATGGGTTACGTGTGCGTCGTCCACTTCTCCGCCTACCTGTGACGAACGTGCAGAAACATGCTAGACTGCAATGATGTATGGAACGTCACTGGGGACAGGAATAGCATCATGGGAAAGGCAGACGACACGCTTAGAATATCTTTGGAAAGATCCACAGGAAGCTAGTCCACCGACAGATGAGATAGCTTACGAAACCCTCGATGACTGTATTGTATCAACGAATTTACTTAAACGCCATAAAATTATAGCAAAACGCAAGAAACCGTGCAAAGGATTGAAGTTTTGTGCAGGAAGTTGCTGCGGACCGTCAACATAAATAAATGTAAAGGCAAAGCTCCGCGTTCTGACCCATTCACACCAATCGGGACCGACCGATCGCCGTTGCGTCCTCAGCGAGTGAAGTCATTTGGTTTGCCGTATGGAGGGCGTGGGGTCAGCAACCGCTCTTCCGGCCGTTGCCGACTTTCTAGACTTTGTCACTCAAGTAGCTCCTGAACTGGCATCACGAGGCTGAGTGCAGCCTGTGCCAGTCCATCTAGCAAACATCCCTGGCAGCACCGGGAATCGAACACGAGTCGTCCGTACAGCAGCCACACAAGATGACCACTGAGCTGCAAAGGCAGACTAATTAAAAGTGACATACTGCGAATGAATGGGCAAAAAAATCGTTGTTCGTTTGCATTATTCTTCAGCTGGCTGTTTTTTTAATGCTCTGTAATTTGTTGTTACGGACAATTTCAGCTGTTATGAGTAACTTATCAGCTAAACCTTTCAAAAAATGACGTTATAAAATCAGTCAGTTGTGAAATAATGTCTTCCAGAAAAATTAGTTTGGTTAGAGACGCATAAGGTACAAAATTAGACACATAAGGTACAAAATTAAATTTTCAAGCAAATATGTATTATAAAGATTACAAAACGTGCGTGGAGTAATGCAGCCACTTGCGTCGTGCAGAAATTTCGAGAAAAATCGATGGAGATACGTATCCAAAACGTAATTCGCTCACTTCTATCCAAAACCGAGATACAGAACATATTCTGAGATGAGGAAGACGACCTTCTCCATCACGAACAGCTTGGTTGGAGACAAGGTGATTAGTGAGAAACTCTACGCGATGAGATCCAGGCGCTCATGGATAGAAATTACCCGATCGATTCAGAGTTTAATTTTTGAAAAGAATTCAGGTCATTAGCACACCGATTCTTGCTAAAGAAACTCCGGTGCCATCGATATCTGTCCAGTTTTACGACTGGACTGAGGACTTCCTGATATGCAAAATGCAGCGTATTATTCTGGAGGAAGTTATTTACAAACACATAAGTAATTTTCGGTGTGGTCCAGGGAAGTACGTCAGGGCGAGGACTGTTCGTCTCACGTATTAATGACTTAGCGACTGATATTTCTTGGAGTGTCAAATTTCAAAGATGAAACAATCTTCTGCGAGGGAATGCCTTTCGATGACAATTATTTGTGCAAGAGACTGAGAAAAGACGGATATGCTCATTTACTGACTCCACCGGTTCTTTTATTTTCTCAAAGAACACGGACACCACTTTATTTCAGTATACAAGCTTTCTGGAATTAAAAATTAAAAGCAACTTTAAATTTCCCTGATTTTAGAGAATGCTTTAATTCGTCATATAACTTTCGAATGACGATTCAGGTTTATGGATGAACTTGATCATGCCATTATGTAATGGTCCGTGCAATGAAGGAAAAAAACTGACTAAAGGGAATGCGTTAGGTATGTCAGCAGTCAGTTTTCGATAACTTAAAGTGTGTCAAGCGAAATACAGATACAGTATCGGCTCATCCTTCTTATAAAGACTTAAGTGCACTACCAGGGGCGAAATGCACTCGAGAAGGTAATTACAAAAAAAGAAAGCCATTAGCGTGCGCCTCCAGCAACATAAAGAAGTCTGCAGTGATAACTGCTGACACTTGTTTCCTTCGTGGTTAATAATAACGAAGAGAACTGGATAACACCATTCCTGGAAAGGAAATTGTCGCTATCTACCACGGCCACCATAAAGCAATCACAGATATGCGAAGTGAGTTCGATATACAACATTAAACTAGTTCCGCTGAGTAGATAAGACATGCTCTCCAGTCACGGAACATGTCAATATTCTAACCTAATGTAGTATTTTATTGGAAAATATGCTGCCCGTTATGTTTAAGAATTGAAGTTCCTGCAGACTTAACTAATCATGAAGTTATCCGTGGAAAGTAGTTACTAAGTAACTGGGGAGCTCTGGTATCATAGTGAGTCACATGGAGTCACAGAATAAGTCATTGCGTGTACAAATTTACGATCCTGAAAAGGCTTCAAGTTCCAAACTTGTGTGAATTTTGAAGTGCAAAAATCACCCGAAAAAATGCATGTGTGTGTGTTTTTGCCCTCGCGTTTGCCACATTTTATAAATTATTCGTACAAACTGAAAAATATTTTGGCTTTTTATTCACATTAGTCAAACGTGGATTTTCCATTGAAACCCTGAACGGGTATAGTGTTGGGCCCACGAACGTGAAAAATAAGTTAATACTGAATACTGAACTGCAGTCGTGAATTGGGGTGTGTGCATGCGGCTGACTCCCCATCACTGTCAACAACCTTCAGCCTCGCAGCCCAAGTTCTTACCTCCATCGTATCACAACATTTGTGTAGACAACAGTTGTGTCCGTGAGCATTACCCGTCGAGATAAATGATGCTTACATAAACGTTACTTCATATCTTCTTAATAGTCGGACGAACATGCCTAGAAAGAGGAGTAAGAAAAATGGCAAAGACCTGATGAGCGATTTCCAGGTCCACTAACCATTTTCGAATGAAGATCGTCACTTGTTGAAGCGTTAGTTTATGTCGCTGCATGCAAACTAAAAGTGTGATAGAGCACAACTTGCCGTTGTTCTGTGAACTTTCTACATGTAGCGCCGTTTATCAATGATGAGATTACAGAGCTAAGGGTGGAATTTGGATAGTATTGCATTCAAATCGCGATCTTGCCATCCGGATTCGGATTACGTGCCTCGCTTTAGGGAGGAGCGGTGTTCAAATCCTTTTTCCATGGTTTCCTTATACTATTTAGGGCCGATGTTGCGACCGTTTGCTTAAAAATGCATCATCGGTTTCCTGCACTATTCCTATTCAGTCGTAGCTTGTACTCCATCTTTAATGGCTTGATTGTAGAAGAGAGTTTCAACCGCAAACTCCCTTTCTTTTAATTTAGATTTAGCGCAGTTTCGTCCCACGACTCATAATGTAAACTTCGGTAGGAATTATTTAACGTTAAAGGTGACGGGTGGGGAGAGGGAAGGTATCATCTGGTAATAATGAAATGAGGAATTGTGAATGACCTTCAGAGAATAGCATCACAAATGGTAGATTGTATCATAAACATGGAATGCAACAGATAACAGCTATCGAAAGCGACGTGGAAAAAGATTTTGTTAAAGTGTGAATCCGACTGCTATTGGAATCTTTAGAGAGACTAGAGAAGATTTGTTGGTTGCTCGACTAACATGTCACGTTGTCCGTCAGGGACTAACATTATAGCTGCAGTAAACATCCTCTGGGATGCCTTCACGTCTACGTTGGCACTAAGACATAGCCAAGTACATGACCAGCGTTTTCTCACACTAATCACTAACAGGTAACACATGGGCGAGAGGAAATTCTGATGTATTCGCGCCCACACTGAATTTCAAGTACGGAGCTGTTTTTAATATTGCGAGTTATCTACGTGATAGATAACTATCATTTGTTTCAGTATTCAGCAACTTTTCCAACTGGTGCCTTGTCATAAAAATTCTTCGTTATTCTAATTTTGTATCTTTGCGCTACTACTAATATGAAGTTCTCACTGTATACATGACACATTTGTAAGTACATCATCACTATCATCAACATCATCATCACCGCCATCATCGTCTTATTACAAAGCCAAGTGTTCCCGCTGCAACCATGTGTTCAGTTTCCTGTTTCGCTTTCTATAACCTCACAGTTTTTGTTTTGTTGTGCGCTCTACATGTCTTTGAAGAAATGTGTCAGCCACTACTAATTTTACCCACTACTTTTGATTTAAAAGAAATAAATGCAAATAAAATGCATAAAACATTGAATTTTTATTTTAATCTTAGCATCGTGCCCACAGTTTTTTCCCTAAGACTAGGTTTAGTTAGTTTCTCAAAAACCTGGGTAGATGCGGAGCATGGCAGCAAATTAGGGAGGTCATCAAGTGATTAGAAGAAGATATTATGCGCTAGATATTGAGTCATATGTATGTAATGTTTTTTACTCTCTAAAGCTATTATGTAAAGCACCATTATCTCGTTACTGCAGCATGCGTTCTACTAAGGTCATGTTTACCTGCATAACAAGTTCTAATTTCCAGTATTCCTCTTATCGAAGCCATCAACGTATAGTAGTACTGCGGCGTTGGGCCAAGAGGTACCTGGTTCCACTCCCGGCAGTTGAGGAAATTATCATTATTAGAATTTGGTAGGGAAAGGGGGAATAAGTAGTGTGAGTCAATGTAAAGTGTTTACGTACCAACACTATCCACAGTATCTGAAGGAATTCTGCGGATGGTGACATTAAGCCCCTGCAGCTCTCAGAAGCAGTCTTTCCGCCTGCTACTCGTTTCGTCGTATACTTCGCTGTTTGGCACCCAAACAGAACACCATACTTAACACATTCTCAGCACAGCCATGTACACTGAATAGAAACGTTTAAGACAGAAGTCACACATGACACCCTTATGAACGCAGTGCGCGCGAGGGAAGGAATCCTTGTCAGCAGACCGCTGTACAACTGCTTACCATGTCCAATGTAACAATCCCACGCTTTTTTTTTTTTGCTTCCTAAATAGTGTCAGACAAAAGCCATGTTGGTTCTTTGGTTCTTTCGAAGAAAACGAAATTGGAGATGATATTCATGTTCATCCAGTCTTATGTTCAGTCCCCAACGATCACATCTCGACGGTATGTAAATGTAATCCTTTCTTTTTGTGTTGCAATAATTGCAGAGAGACACTTTTCTCATATTGACGCGTAGTAGCATTTGGAACAGAAACTTGTTCGCTGGAGGTTAGACTAGATAGCAAACAAGAACAGAGATTTCGGATTTTCATATGTACATCTACAACGAGAACAGTTTTATGCTGTATGGTGGAGGGTAGCTTGTGTATCACTGTCACTCCCCCCCCCCTCCCCGCCCCCCCATTCGTCTTCCAGTCGCGAATGGTTGGGGGGCGGGGGGGGGGGGGGAGAAATATTCCTGGTAAGCCTCCGTGTGAGTTCGAATCCGTTTAATTTGACGTTAATGATATTTAGCGACGTATTTGTGAGATGAATCAATATACTGATTGACCCCCTAGGAAACTCTCTGCACTTTAACAGTAAACAAATCCTCGACGAACATCTCTCTTACTGCGTCTACCACTGGATTTGGATGAGTATCTGAGCTATGCTTTCGTGTTTGCTACATGACACTGTGACGAAACTCGTCGCTCTTCTTTGGACTCTATTTCCTCTATGAACTTTAACTGGTACAGATGCCAGACTTAATAGCAATATTAAAGTACTGATAGAACGAAGGTTTTTTAAGTGAGGAGGGGGGAGGAGTGGACTGCCGCTCATGAGGATTCTTCCAAAGAACCTCAATCTGGCATCTGTCTTACCAGCGATTAGTTTTACGTGGCCGTTCCTCTTTAACTCGCTCCGTACGCATGTTTCTAGATATTTTTTGTGGATGTGAGTGATTCCAGTGATTGTTCTGCAATCGTCTAATCATACAATAATGGGTGTTTGTGCCTATTTATGCACAGCACGCTGCATTTGTTTATGCTGAACCACACACCAAGCGCCGATCCTCTGCAGATCTTCCTGTATTTCAGTACAATTCTCAAGCTTTGCTACTTCTCTGTATACAACAGCAGACAGCCTCTTGGGACATCCTACGATATGTACCAGATGTATATATTTGGTGTAATAAGTTATGGACCTGCAGATTTCTCTCCGTTACAAATGACATGTTCTTGTTTGCCAGAAGCTCTTCAGTACAGTCACACAGCTGGTGTGATATTCCGTACACTCTTTACTTTGTTCATCACGCGGCAATGCGGAACTGTACCGAACGCCTTCCAAAAGCGAAGGAACACAGCATCAACCTGGGCGCAGGTATCTACTGCTTTTTGGGATTCACGGACAAACAGAGCGAGCTGGATTACACACGATCATTGTCTATGGAACCCGTGATGGTTCCTGCAGGGGAGATTTTCGCTGTTCAGAAATGTAATTCACGAGCTCAAAACGTGTTTCACACGAGCAAAACCTTAGAAGTGTTTACTGCCTACGGCATAGCTGGCGAGATAAAAACAGCACCAGGAATTATAACTGCGAAGGCTTCCGGGGATAGAGTCAGTTGACTTAAAAGTTTTCTGGTCATACCGTAAACAACTAATCTGCAGAGACCAACGCTTCGGTCGCAGTTACAATGATGTCTCCAGTTTCTCGAGTATAGTTTTCCATATTGTGACGCGGTTCCACACTCAGAAAACTTTTTTATTAACAGTATTAGGAAGTGCTCTGTTAAAGCGACAACCTTTATTGATTTAAATGTCAAAACACTGAACCGGTTACTTTTTCATGTACCTTTTCTTCTAAGCAGAACGAGCGTAGAAGGAATTTGTTTTGGTTGTGGTTGCTAACGAATTTGTCGGTGCAGAATGTTGATAGCGTGCGGAACAAATTGCCCAGGCGACAGCGTATGAAATATAGCGGAATTATTATGTGCAAGGGTAGCTCGACCTTCCGCAGCTGTCAATTAGGGTATACAACAGCGGGGGGCGATTCTGGTGGGAGTCTGCAGATAGTCGGCACACACACACACACACACACACACACACACACACTACATCGTCTGGAGGGCGTGAGAGCTGGCAGCAGCAAAAACAAGGCCTGCAGTGGTCGCGGCGGTCACTGTTGACGTACAATACAAATTACCGAACTATTGTGCGCCAGATAGGGATCGCAGGAGGGAGGTGGGAAGGGTGTGCCGGCTTAACGACGGCTCATTTTCATATCTGGAGTGGGAGGGGTGGTAGGGGGGGAGTGAGTGCGTGCCGAGGGGGCGGGAGCAGGCGGTGGTGCGTATCTGGCTACCATTGTGCGTAGCGCACGCCCGCCTCACAATGGGAGCGGCCGAGGACCCGGGCGCTGCTCTGGCGGAGGGCGGGTTATCTGGGCGCCGCCATTGCCGGCATCTTGTAACAACTGTTGCACTTCTGCAGGGCCGGCCCGCGCCCGTTATTATGCTAATGGACGAGTCCCGGGCTGCCGTCGCCGCCAGGGCGCGCTTGACCGTTGCGACGATACCGGATCGTTGGCCGACTACCGACACACAGCCTGCCACTCTCACCGCCCGCCTGGACTTGGCATACATCTGGGTGGTGGAGGAGTCAATGGGCCCACTTTGAGATAGACGCTACTGCGCTCATCTACGTGGCCGATGGCGTGTGGATTGAACTTGCATTGGCTCTGACACGTGACGTTGCGATATGTGCTGTGATACGAGTGGCAGCAAAGATACAACACTGACCATATTTATTTTTCCAGAAGTAATCTTTCACTTTGCGTTCACTACCCTGCAACTTCCAGGCTGTTTATAAATATGTACTGGACCGGGATACGAACTCGGAACCTTGCCCATCGCGGGCAGTGCTCTTATCGATTGAACCATTTTTTTTCTACATCTCTGCCTATCTCTCGCCATATACACTCCAACAACCCGAGACGAGAAAAGAAAAATTCCGATGCACTACCAAGGAATTGTCCGAATGGGATGTAAATCGGTAGATGTGATGTACATGTACAGACAGGCAAATTACTATAGTTTCAGAAAAATTGGATGTTTTATTCAAGAGAAAGAGCTCCACAAATTGAGCAACTCTCTGGTTCTTACGCAGGCAGCTACTCGGCTTGGTATTGACTTAGAGTTGTTGGATGTCCTTCTGAGAGGCACCGTGCCAAATTCTGTCCAATTAGCGCGTTAGATCGCCAAATGCCGAGCTGGTTGAAGGGCACAGCCCGCAATGCTCAAAACGTCCTCGATTGGAGAGAGATCTGGCGACATTGCCGGCCAAGGTAGGGATTAGCAAATACGCAGACATGCAGCAGAAACTGTCGCCGTGTGTGGGCGAGCATTATATTGCTGAAACACAATATCGGGATGGCTTGCCATGTAGTGCAACAAAAGGGGGCGGCCGGCCGATGTGGCCGAGCGGTTCTAGGCGCTACAGTCTGGAACCGCTACGGTCGCAGGCTCGAATCCTGCCTCGGGCATGGATGTTTGTGATGTCCTTAGGTTAGTTAGGTTTAAGTAGTTCTAAGTTCTAGGGGCCTGATGACCTCAGAAGTTAAGTCCCATAGTGCTCAGAGCCATTTGAACCATTTTTGAAAACGGGGCGCAGAATATCGTTGACTTACCGCTGTACTATAAGGATGCTGCGGATGACAACCGAAGGGTCCTGCTATGAGAAGAAATGGCACCCCAAACCATCATGCCTGGTGTCGGGCCATGTGGCGGGCGACATTCAGAGTCGTATCCCACCATCGTCTGGGGTGTCTCCAGACACGGACGTGAAAGCCTTCATTGTATGAATTGCAATTCTTATTATTGCGCTTATTTTATGCGTCGTGGATTTCGAATGCTTGCCGTTTGATAACGCCTTGTGTCGAAGCGATGGGACCTACCGGTAGGTTCAATAGATCCCAATTACTTGTCGGCTCACAACGCCGTGATCATGCTCATTAGACCACATTTAATAGTTGCTGTATGTGCCTTTCCATGTTTCACTGCACACTGCTCCAACGAAAGCAAGGAGTTTGCATGTTTATTTCTGTCACTAAAACTCACGACGTTTGAAACCTCCAAAACTATACCTTCACAAGAACAATATTGTACTCAGTAGTGAAACTTGCATGCCATATTATAACACAATGGCACACAAAAATCTAGAAGTGAAATTATTCAGATCTGGGCATTAGAAACCTCTCATTCAAACAGTTTTTCTGGCGTAACGTCATGTGATGATTTGAAATATCAGTCGCTATCGGCGTAGGCTGGCTGCGCAGCATGCACCACGTACTGTGTACTCTCTTGGGCGTGCCTTCCCACGGAGGTGTTCCGTGGCCGCAGTAGTGGCCCCCGGCGGCCGCACGCTATTCCACGGCGGGCATATTAGTTTATGGCTGCCCGAATACTGCCATAAACACATAATAAGACCGCAGCCGCCGTATGATCCTCTGGGAGAATTAATAACCGCCCGCAGCTCCCAGAGGCCATAAACGCCCGCCCATCTCTCGCTGCACAACACTCGTACTTCACACACTTTCCGTTCCCGAAACAGCGGCGCTGATGGGAACATCGCGTCCTCGGCCCTCTTCCCTTTCATCTTTGACTGCCCTGCGATCTTGATCATTTGCACCACTTCTTTTTATAGGCGCGCTGATTTCTTGACGTGTCTGTCCGAACGGAGATCAGGCGATGCTTTCAATCGTGCTTCTATAAAGCATGTAAGATGAAGAGAGGGTAAGAGATGAAACAGCATACGCAAAACTGGTAGTCTTGACGTGTTTGCTGTTCTGTACTTCGTTTAATGAAGAGAAAAAGAAGAGGAAGCTTAACTACGGTCAGAAATATTGAAATAAACTATTAAAATAAACTCTGATTATCCGTGATAATAAAGACCAAAGCATGTCCGAATAACGGAAGAACACGGACAATCCAAAATAAAATGTTTATACCCCGACTGCTACGTCGGAAACTAATTTACTTACAAAATGACACTTAATACACTCTGTATTTCGTATGACTTGCATTCAGTTCGCTTTCTGGAAGAATCGTTCAATCTTACTATTTCCAATTTTGTTTCACTTTTTATCTGACGGCCGCGAGGGGTATCGTGCGGTCTGTGGCGTTTTGCCGCGGTTCACGCGGCTCTCACCCCCCCTCACCTCCCCCCCCCCCAATTCGGAGGTTCGAGTCCTCCCTTGAGCATGGGTGTGTGTGTGTTGTCGTTAGTTTAAGTTAGATTAAGTAGTGCGTAGGCCTAGGGACTGATGACCTCAGCAGTTCGGCCCATAGTCCTTGCCACAAATTTCCAAATACTCACTGATATTTTCCACAACGTCAAAGCACGGGTATATTCAAACCTCCTTCATCTAATAACAGATCAATGTATTTCACCGCCACGGCCTTAAGTAAGCTGGATATAATGGCCCTTTAGCTCCTAGTGAAAGTAATCAGATGCGCAGACATGAATCTTCCGGGGACATTTCACGAGGGTAGAGTCACTACATTTACAAGGAGACGAAATGGGAAACAATGAAAAAATATTTTAGCGATGTCCGACTGCTGTACTGCGCTCCGCTTCGCCTTATGACGGTAAAATACAGTGTGAATTATATGCGTAATGTGTATTGGAAATTTGGAAATTTGTTGTAAGCTCCTATGGGACCAAACTGCTGGGGTGATCGGCCCCCGGTAACTAATAACACAGAAATTGTGATAAAATTTAAAAAAAAATAATCAGTGTCGACAACTTTCGAAAAGAACCGTTTTGTTATTAATAGGTTTTCGCGGAGCACTTATTTACTGCTTCGGGAACACCAGTGTCCCGCAGAACTCAGGTTGAGAAACCCTTCCACTGAAGAAACGGGAAAAGGCAAAGTAGAAATATACAATGCCTGGTTAAATGTAATAGATGGCCTGATGACCCTAAACTTGGCAAGATAAATAAAGAAACAAACAAATAAAGAATTTTATGTCAAAAGTGTCGATGATATCGTTCCAAAGGAGTAATAATGAGTGGTAAAAGGTAAACGTAAATTATGATGGAGTTTTACTGTTCCAAAATAGTAGATCCTGATCTAATCTCTCGTAATATTATTTGCGTTGTCAATAAATTAATACGACAGAAACAGCGCGCGAATGCTAGGAAGAATACCGCAAATAATATTACGAGAGTCACAATACCATACTTCGGTGATATTTCGCAAAAAGTGGCTTACGTTTTCAAACCTTTTAAAACTGATACCGGTTTTCAGGCCAACAATACGCTGCGGTTTAAACTAAGAAATAATTTACAGCAGGAAAGCGATAAATATGAGAGAGCTGGGGTGTATAAATTCAGTGTAACACGTGCAAGGCAAGCTATGTAGGCCAAACTGGTAGGTCCTTTAAAGTACGTTACAAAGAACATAGCGATTCTGTCCGGCTTAATAATTTCGAAAAGTCAGCTGTAGCCACGCATATTTGGGAAACGGGACACCCCATGTTGGGTATAGATCAGAATCTCGTTATTTTGCATAGACAGGACAAAGGTAAAAAGCTGGATCTACTAGAACAGCTGGAAATTACGATACATAGCGTGGATAATCAGAACACACTGAATGAACAGCTAACTGGTGATACAAATAACTTTTTCAAACATTTCACTGGTTTTCAAAATATCCACGGGTATGCTGCCGGTCTATAGTGTCCAACGGGCACAATATTTCGGCGATCAAACATGTCGCCATCATCAGGTGAACTGACGGACTGAGCTCCTGTGAACGTGCCGGCACGGAGATCCGTCAGTTCACCTGATGATGGCGACATGTTTGATCGCCGAAATATTGTGCCCGTTGGACACTATAGACCGGCAGCATACCCGTGGATATTTTGATTATCAAATACGCCGGGAGAAACTCAAGAATCACAACATTTCACTGGTTTCTTTTAGTAACTACATTTTTAGCAATTGGCAGGATACCATCATTTCATGAGGTCCTTGGAACATGTATACGTTATCCGTTTGTATAGACATCTCTGTGACTTCCTTGTTTACTTGCGCGTGAGCTCACTCGCGTTTCAGTGTCGTGTTTGGCTACGTGGTGTGTGGTATCAACGAAGAAGCACGGGTGGTTTACGACGATAGAGGAGAGAGCCATGTCGTTAGATGTTGAACACCATAGGCGACACCATTTTAGAGTTTTTTTATATTTTGACGACTACGTGGAGATGCCCCTTGAAAGACACGGCTGCAACAAGGGAAGTAGCCATGATGTTTTAATTTTATTATGCCTGGTGTATGTTCCATTTTAGCGAGTTTTAACAGGTTCTTTCACTTTTTATTATTCTGATGATGGAAGCTTGACTTCCGAAACGCGTCAATCTTAGTGCTTTACACTATAAACAAGTAGTTGAGCCGATATATTTTTTAACATTAAATCAGAGCTATATTTCATAAGTCAAGACATGACGTCTTGTGGAACCTCGACCACCTGCGTTTCTTCGTTATAAAAAATGCTATATTAGTGTGGTGAAGGATCGAGCTAACTACTCAGTAGAAGTGCCCCGCAGCTCCTACGAGCTAGCCTTCCCCGGAAGGCGCGCTAAATACCGGAGCGACGCGACCGCTGCGGCGGTATGACGGCCGTGCGTGTAATGAGCGTCCACAAGTGGCGTGCACTTGCTGGCTAACGGAGTCTGCCTCTGCTCGCTATGCTGTCAATGCAGCCGCGTGCTCAATGGGCACTGTCCGTGCATCGCCAACCGCCGCCGCCGCTTTGTGCTGCTGTAATAGGAACGCGCCTCATATCGCCATTTTCTCGGCGCGTCGCATCAATGAACGTAGGTTAAATATTTATGAAAGCGCTCGCCGCGCCGTGCGGAGCCGGATGTACCTGCAGCCTCAGCCTCCCTGTCCCCCCTCCGTCGCCGATTGTATTTACTGTGCAGGAATAAAGTCTTCCCTTCTGGCGTGCAAGAAATCCGAACTGCTCCTAGCCAACCTGCGGGCCCATAAGGCCTTTTAGAGGCACGGAGATAAAAATCGCGAAAGGGTATGCGCGCGGGCTACCGGTCTGGATCAGAGACGGCCGCCTCGCCATAGACGGCGGCGCCCTGCCTTTCGCGGCCTCGAGGCGCGTCTAATGGCGGCTGGGCTAGCAGACGCTGCTCTACATACTCAGTAAGCGGCTTTCTAGCCGCCTGCGACAAGTGGAAACCGTCATATCTGCGCTCTAATAACTCCCTCGCCGCGTCGGCGTGCACGCGGCTGAGTATTCGCCAATACCGCAGTAATCGGTGACCGCCCGAGCGAAACGGCAGAAAGCGGCCAGCCGGGCGCAACCGAAGAGATGCTATGGTATGCATGGCAACACAGAGAATAAGTCCCGCCGGCATCGAGGTCATTTGGACAATAAAAAATCCACCACTCCACATTCACTGTTCTCCATTTAGTGGTCTGCAGTCAGCAAGCTCAACTGAAGCCGTTGTTTAAACGAAAAGAGTGAAAGAACAATGCAGCAAGTCAACAACTGCGCAAGAGGAACAGCTACCAATTCTAAGGTTTGCGGATGACGTAGCCGTTTTTAGATTTAGAAGAACCGTTGAATGGAAAGAGTAGCAAAGAACATCGGTTTGCGGCATAATTCTTCAACATATTCACAAGTCGAAAAAAAATAAATTTCATTGACATATAAAAGCTCCTGTCCACAAAACAGCACAGATTTAGAAAGCATCGGTCGCGCGAAACTCAGCTTTCCTTTCCTCACACTACATGCTGCGAAACATGGCTGAAAGGCAACAGGCGGATTCCATATTCCTAAATTTCCGGAAAGTGTTTGACGTGATGCTCCACTGTACGAGCATACAGGTATGTGAGTGGCTCGAAGAGTTCTTAAGTAATAGAACACAGTATGTTGTCCTCGACGGCGAGTGTTTGTACGAGACGAGAAAAAGGGGCCGGCCAGAGTGGCCGAGCGGTTCTTCAAAATGGTTCAAATGGCTCTGAGCACTATGCGACTCAACTTCTGAGGTCATCAGTCGCCTAGAACTTAGAACTAATTAAACCTAACTTACCTAAGGACATCACACACATCCATGCCCGAAGCAGGATTCGAACCTGCGACCGTAGCGGTCACGCGGTTCCAGACTGAAGCGCCTTTAACCGCACGGCCACACCGGCCGGCGAGCGAGCGGTTCTAGGCGCTACAGTCTGGAACCGCGCGACCGCTACGGTCGCAGGTTCTAATCCTGTCTCGGGCATGGATGACCTCAGAAGTTAAGTCCCATAGTGCTCAGAGCCATTTGAACCACTTTTTTTTTGTTTTGTTTATAGAGAAAGGGCGAATTAGGAGGAGAAAGAGGAAAAAATGGTTCAAATGGCTCTGAGCACTATGGGACTTAACTGCTGAGGTCATCAGTCCCCTAGAACTTAGAACTACTTAAACCTAACTAACCTAAGGACATCACACACATCCATGACCGAGGCAGGATTCGAACCTGCGACCGTAGCAGTCGCGCGGTTCCAGACTGTAGCGCCTAGAAAGAGAAAGAAGAAAGGAAAGGAGAGGAGGACACTAAAACGGAAAATGGACGGAGATGTGTGCAAGGAAATCATATGGAGATTAGAGTTGGACTGTGCTGAGCAACAGTTCCGTAAGACCTACTTCTTCCTGGAACAGAGACGCTTGTTTCTTGTTTTAAGCAAGTGTATGGAGCCACTCTCGTTATGCCAAGTGAATTTTCGCATCGGAAGTGTAAACTGTATATTTTGATTTTGATGTTTTGTTTGTTTCTGCTTTGCTTTGATCGGCGGTGAAATAATGAAAAATTATCGCGTTATTGTCACAAACAAATCGACTTTGGACTGTGTGTTGTTCCATGTTTTGAATTCTATCACGCAAAAAAGAATGACTGAAACGTGTACCCTATATTTCATTGCAAAGTAGTGTTGATCTCAATAAAAAGGCTAATAATTAAATAAGGAACAGGGTGACAATTGCACGTGGAAAGGGGGGAGAGGGGGACAAAAAATTGAAGTTTTCCCACGTTCTGTTGTCACTCATTGCGTACATACACATCTCAGCCTGTACAGATAATGGAGAGATACGAGAGAGAGTGAGAGAGAGAGAGAGAGAAAGAGAGAATGGTAAGTGAAAGTAAACGCGTATGCCCCTGTTTGTGTGTGTGTGTTTTTGTGTGTGTGTGTGTGTGTGAGAGACAGAGACAGAGAGAGAGAGAGAGAGAGAGAGACCGTAAAGTAAGATTGACATACATCTTCAAACATGTAAAAGAGAGAAAGGGAAACGAACTGGAAAGAAAGAAAGAAAGAAAGAAAGACTGAGCAGGCGATAAGCCGACGTCGGTGAGCGAGACGTTTTAATTTAAGTAGAGCAACACAAACATCGTTACACACACACACACACACACACACACACACACACACACACAGAGCAGCGGCAGTCTTGGCAGCAGACGTTGTTTCCCGCCGTGAGTCACCTGCTATTGTCTCCCGAAATAATACATATCAAGAAAGTGGTGGGATCGGCCATCTGACTGGGCGGGCGGAAGGCTGCCTGCCCGTAGAAACAGCCACTCACTCGCTGCCAGATGCTTCCCAAACGTTAAGATTTAGTTCCATACGCCCCTACCACAGCATATGGCACGGGTTGCCGGGTTTCGCACTCACTGCACGTGCTAATGTGATAGCATCTTCAGGGTTAAACTTGACCAGAAAACTGCATGAAACGAGAAGAAGGGAAGGTTAGAGTTCCAAAGTATTAGCATCGAAGCCTTTACAGATGAAGGGGAAGTTCTAGTTCGGGATGAAGGGGAAAAAATCTGCCGTACCATTTCGGTTTGAATCGAGGGGTACAGGGAAGCAACTATGAATGGGTTTGCATACTGCTTTCCTGGTGTAATACTGATTGCTGTGTGTCGTTGTATGGCTATAATTGACTCTAACGTAAGCCTTCGTGGACCTGCCATCTCTGTTGCCATCGTGGTGAATTGACTGGCACGGACCTTGCGGAGTCGGAACTGGCCGAGTTTCCAGTGCTTTAGCATTGCTTGCAAAAGTAATGCGATTCCTCTTTCATTGTTTCATTGCCGATTGTTGTAAAGTCGGCGGTATGGCAGTCTAGTGGTAAAGTGCATGCCTGGGAACCAACAGGTCTCGGGATCGAGTCCTGGCCGGACCACGGAATATTTCAGTCCTCGTTTAATCTAGTCTTCACCTCTAAGCTATGTGAGGGGTCGTCAGGATGACACGTGGTTCGTATCCCACGTCAAGCTGCAGGTCCCCTTTCCCCGATTGGATAACTGTAGTAGATTAAGCCATTCCTCGCCTGCATGCGATCTGCTACCATGTGGATAGTCGCCCACACAGTGCACACCATCTATCACCTCGCGACACACTGAGAAATTACAGTGTCTGGCCTTACCTATGGGACGAACACGAGAAAAGAAGAAAATACCAAAACATGAAGAAAATTTTATCATATTTAAATCATTTTATTAGACATTGCCTTTAAAAAACTATGGTGAATGCTGGCAACCGGGTTGCTCAACAAATTGTTTAACAAAAATAACAACAAACCGACGGGGTTCTGTCAACATCAAGACGCAGCAACACAGCGCGTCAAGATCGGGGTAGGAGGAAAGCTGCAGCAGCCAGACGAAAGAGGCACCATTCTACACGGAGTCAACCTCCCCCTAACCCCAAGTCACAATGAACTGCGTCAAGTGTCAGATTATCTCTAGTTTACAGGGTTGAATTAACTATGCAAGTTCACAAGATAATAATAATATATGTAATATATTATATTATTACATATGGTATGTAATATTATATATAATTATATAATATATTATACTATAATAACAACAATTTATCAAAAAAAGATTGAAACATTTGCTCTCGGCCACTGCCTTACACGAAATTATTATTATTATTATTATTGTACAGTCGTAACATACAAAATAACAGAATTAAAAAGTGCTCTTTAAGCTTTTGTTGCGCTGCGGTCGTTGACTTGCCGTAAAGAAAGTGTCTCCGTCTAATAGAGGTAGGCCTTACGAAACTATTGGTCAGCAGAGTCCTATTCGAATCTTCTCACAATTTCCTTTTGCACATTACACTTCTTTTCCATTTCAGTGCTGTACAATTATACACCCCTCTTTTTCTTCTTCTCCTTCATCACCTTCTTCCTCCCCCCCACTCCTGCCCTCCTAGTTCACATTGCCTCTGCCCATTTTCTCTGGCGTCTTATACTGGGCGAGGAAGTGTACCTCCGTATTAGTTATAACTTCTCGGATTTTCTCGTTGTGGTCTTTTCGCGAGCTGTATGTGAAAGGAAGGAATATACTGTTCGACTTTTCTCGGAACGTGCTCTCTCGCAGTTTCAATAGCAACCCTTCCTTCTAAAAAAAACTCTTTTCTTATAGCGTCTGTCTCTGGAATTTACTCAGAATCTCCGTAACGCTCTCGCGTCTACTAATCGTTCTCGTGACGAAATACGCCGCTCGTCGTTCGATCTTGTCTGTGTCATCTATTAATCGAATCGAGTATAGGTCCCAGACTGATGAGAAAAACGCAAGAAACTGTGGAACAACTGTTTTGCAAGCCACTTCTTTCGAAGATGAATTCCATTTTCTAACCGTTCTTTCTGCGAATCAGCCTGGCACCTGTTTTTCGTACTACTTGTCTTATATGCCCTTTCCACTTTAGGTCGCTCCCGATGGTTACTCCTTGGTATTTTGTATTGGTTACTGTTTCCAGCTATTTGTGCCAACAGTATAGTTGTACAGCACTGGATTTCTTCCTTATTTATACGTACTGTATTACATTTACTTACGTTCAGGGCCAACTGCCAGTCGCGGTGCCAATCATTAATCCCTTGCAAGTTTTCCTGCAGTTTATACAGTCTTCCGGCTTAGCTATCTACATCTACATCCATACTCCGCAAGCCACCTGACGGTGTGTGGCGGAGGGTACATTGAGTACCTCTATCGGTTCTCCCTTCTATTCCAGTCTCGTATTGCTCGTGGAAAGAAGGATTGTCGGTATGCCTCTGTGTGGGCTCTAATCTCTCTGATTTTATCCTCATGGTCTCTTCGCGAGATATACGTGGGAGGGAGCAATATACTGCTTGACTCCTCGGTGAAGGTATGTCCTCGAAACTTCAACAAAAGCCCGTACCGAGCTACTGAGCGTCTCTCCTGCAGAGTCTTCCACTGGAGTTTATCTATCGTCTCCGTAACGCTTTCGCGATTACTAAATGATCCTGTAACGAAGCGCGCTGCTCTCCGTTGGATCTTCTCTATCTCCTCTATCAACCCTATCTGGTACAGATCCCACACTGCTGAGCAGTATTCAAGCAGTGGGCGAACAAGCGTACTACAACCTACTTCCTTTGTTTTCGGATTGAATTTCCTTAGGATTCTTCCAATGAATCTCAGTCAGGTATCTGCTTTACCGACGATCAACTTTATATGATAATTCCATTTTAAATCACTCCCTAATGCGTACTCCCAGATAATTTATGGAATTAACTGCTTCCAGCTACCTCCGCATCATCTGCAACAGCCTTATCGAGCTGCCGGCGTTAATCACAAGATCATTAGTAGTGACAGAAGTGATCCTACAGCACTTGCAAGGAGGTACACTTCGTAAGTCCTTTCAAAAGGACGCAACTGAGCATGTGCTCCGTCTGACGCCCTTATCTTCGGGACGTTAATCTCAAATTTGCCGTCTTTCGTATTGTGACAGACCTAAGTCACTTCAGAGATGTATCACGGAATGGAACAAGTATCAGCCGAGGTAGAGCTTCGTCTCTAGCTACTCTAAACCCCAAGAATCATTCCTTCCAACAGATTTTATCACTGGAGTCACGCCAGTCACCGTACCTGAGGTATCGCAGAGCCGTTCGGGAAGCGAGAAAGACGGGGAGAAGCGGGCAGTGAGAGGCGTGGGCGTCGGGCGACAGCTGCGGGGCATCTGCGCGGCGCGGCGTGGGCGGACAAAGACGCATCCATCTGAGCGCGGCGGACAATGGCCTCTCACTGTGCGCGCCGGCAATTACCGCCGGCTCGCACTTTACTCAAACCTCCGTCATTAGCGGCAGGGCCGGGCTAGCCACCCCCGCCGCACAACGAGCTGCAGCTAGGCAACCTAATTGTGCTCAAAATTCTCGGCATAGCTGCCGCATGAGGAGCCAGCTGTCGATAATAAATCGTCGGCCGCCGCCGCCGTAACGGCGAACACGGGTCCCTGCGCGTGCCCAGCCGCAGTCGCAGTTGCGGCATCTGGCGCTCGTCGCCCTTCCTTCCTCTGCTACAGTGTTACCGCGTACCTGCATTGTGCTACATTTTAATCACTCGTGAATACTTCTGCAGACACTACACTGCTACAGGATGTCACAAGTTAATTCTTATGGCTGGACGGTATCTTCAGCCGGACTCGGATTCCTTAGCTTTGCTAATCGTCACTGAGGCTGAAAACGGTAAAACTTCAAGTGTATTTCACAGCACGTGTTAGACGGGCTAGTGCCCAGCGTAATTGTGGCTGTTGGGAAAGACCCCCGCGGATGTTGAAAGTTACTGTGAAAGCAAAGAGAGTTTCAGATTTTATCTTTATCGAAGATAAAGTTGAGACTCAGTATGTCTCCAGGAAAATGTAATTTCATTAGATCAGCAGATCACCTATGCTTGCTGTACAGGCAGGATTTCCCAATCAGTACAAAGCTGGGGTGCTATTCCATTACCGGAGAGCCTCGGCAGTACTGACGATTTAAGAAGAGGAAAATCAAGATGGTCTAAAGTGTGGACTGAAGTCTGTGTAAGGGAGGGCATTGGACTAGGGTAATCTGTGCATCTGTACTAAGCCACCATGCCAGGGTGGTGTAGTGGATAATACCTCTGCCTAGTAAGCAGGAGACGCAGGTTCAAGTACTGGCCGTGATACAAATTTTAATTCATTTCTTCACTTCCTATCCTTATCGAAACTAAAGATGAGACTCAGTATGTCTCCAGGAAAATGTAATTCCATGCAATCAATAAAGAGAATTCAAAGTGGGTTTAAGGATAGTAATGCCAGAGGAATTCATTGAAGAAGAATACAATATCTGCTCAAGTGAACCCTACAACTTTTTTAAATCCCTTGTGCAGAGACTACACAGCTACAGAAAGTCTGGAGTCAAGTCTTACGGCTAGACAGAATGTTCAGACTGGCCAGATTTCTTTAGATCTACGGACCATCATTGAAGCTTAAAATAGCAAAAATGCGAGAGTATTTCACAACACATCTTATGCAGACATATGCCGAACAAATTTGTGGCTCCAACGTTCAGTAGCTCTAGTTGAAGGTTACTACAAAATCTCAGAAAACTTTAGCACAATGAACAGAGAAAGCCTTGTTGACAAAGTAAAGCTGGAGGAAGTCATAATGAACGTAAAGACAGTAATACGAGAAACTTTCAATAAACTGGGAAACAATGTTTTATCACGCGAATTGACGCAGGAACCTAAAACGTATTGGGTTTCCGTAAAGTCAGACTTTCGAAGCCGCCTACGCGGTTACTTATTTATCACAGTGACAGCGAAATGAAAATGGAAAGTGATGGAGACGAAATATAGAGTTTTATCTTCTGAAATCGTTTCACCGTGGATTGTCTAACTCATTTTTGTCCTTTCGATCGTCGTACGAAGGCTGAAACGAGGTAAGTCATTTTGAAATGGCAAAACAGGTACCTCAAAACTATGTACTATCCAAACTATATCCATGAGACTATTAATGCTTATTTCATTGCCATTTTTGGTCAGTAGATGACTTGTGAATATTGTCATTAATAATAAATACTACGATATTTTCGGTAAGTAAACGATAACACGGAATTAAGTAAAAGTTGTATAACCTTGCTGAGTTAGAAATTCCGCTATCCGAGAAGAATGACACACGTCTTCATTTTCTTTACTTTGTGCCGATGCAGTCGGAATGAAATTATCAATACTTCTGTTACACATATTTGTATGCTTACTGGGAAACAGTGGCGCAACGTGCACTTTCTTGGAGGTTAACTGGCACGCACTTGTTCGCTTTCCATTCTATTCCATTCGCGGACAGAATGTGGGGAAACGCTCGTTGAAGTGCTTCCGCATGCGCCGTGCGACCCGATTTCTCTTCCTCGTCATAATCTTTATAGGCAATATCGTTGGTGTCTGCCAACAGCGACTGTCTTCTTTCCTTAGAAAGCTGGTCTACGGTGTCTGTAAAGGAATATTCGTAAGTTACAGTCCTTTGAAATGCACGCACGAGTCGTTCGTACGTTGTGCTTTCTTTATTTTTAAGAACGAAGGAAAGAAGGTCGAAGTGCACCGTGACAACGAAATATTATCGTGGTTGTGGGTAGCTGTCCTGATTGTGAATTAATATCTAATATACTACAGTGGAGTGGAGATACCATCAAAGGCGGATCTAACTGTCCTAATACAACCGTCCTGCTTCCCTCCCCCTTCCGCATCATCTTTCAAGTTACTTTCATGCAAGTGTTAAAATATCCCTTTGGAACAAACCCTTGTCAAACTTTCTCTTCTGTCTTTGTTGCGATGAGCTAGTAGTATCAACAGACCAAAAAGTAACCTGAAGTTCATTGAATTGAAGGGATGAAGCACCCAGGTAGTGGCTTCCTTCCCGAATTTTATCTGTCAGCGGTTAAGGTACAGTTCACGGTTGCGTCTTTCGCTATTTATCTTGATCCACCATTACTGTTGATTTTTTAACTCACTGCGTCAGAAAACACGAAAAGTTTGTGAATTTAGAACGGTTCAGTGCTTCTGTTATCTAAATGCCTACTTTCAGGCCTGTTTACTACAGCCTTGGAGTCATCTTTTTCTGGAGACTTGGCAAATAGCACTCCTTTGTTTCTGAGGAGACATCGTCAGGTGCTGTATACTGGAGAACTAAAAAATAATGAAACTGTTTCGTACGGTCGATGCTAAGTATGCAGGATGACGTTTTAAAAATGTGGGGATAGGTCCTAACACCAAAACAAGAAAAAATGTCCAGTAAACATAGGCTATAAAATTAGTAGCTTAAGAGGTATGAACACTTGTTCATCCTCTATAATGTGAAAAACAACTCTTCTATTGCAAACTCTTTGCCTTCCAAATTTTAGGAGGAGGTAGTATGGACTAAGACAAGAAAAAAAGTCCAGTAAACATGGCCTTCTAAATTGCATACATTAAGAAGTATGTTCAGTAGAAGAGCCGTGTTTCACAGTAGCGAAGATGAAAAAGTGCTCGTAGGTCTTAAGCTATGCGTCTTAGAGCCTAGGTTTACTGGACAGAGGTGTACGGAACATGTCATCACATTTTTGAAACATCGTCATGAAACACGCTATATATTTATGACAGTAGACTGCACAAGCAACATTTTGGCGATAGTAAAATGATTCACTATGGAAACTCGGGTCATGCTTCAGAGAACCACTCATGAAAATGTCGTCTAAGAATTGGAAAACAATAAAAATAAGTTTTCGTAGCTTCGAGAGATGCCTGAGAGGTAGCGCCGTCTTTTACATAGCCTCCCAAAACAAGGACTCCAAGTACGAGGTTACGATATTGCAGTGACCGTGTTGTTCAATTAAGATGCAGTGTTCCATAATTGCAATATCGTATTTATTCGCTGACACCAGACAAGCGATTTCAATTAAAATGTCCCCCCTTGTATGGGAATAAACTGTACGAGTGCAGGTTTTAGGCACATGGTTGACAACATACGGAAGTTTGGGCCTGGTCGCGGCACGTGCTCGCGTAGTCTAATGGTAATGCGACCGCCCGCGACATGTGTGAATTCTGGGTTCGAGTAGCGCTCCGGCACAAATTTTCATTTGTAATGGTAAAAAAAAAAAAAAAAAATGGCTCTGAGCACTATGGGACTTAACATCTGAGGTTATCAGTCCCCTCTAACTTAAGACTAATTAAACCTAACTAACCTAAGAACATCACACACATCCATGCCCGAGGCAGGATTCAAACCTGCGACCGTAGCAGTCGCGCGGTTCCGGACTGAAGCACCTAGAACCGCTCGGCCACCGCGGCCGGCTTGTAATTGTAAGGCGACCGCTTGCGATAAGTGTAAAATCTGGGTTCGAATCACGCTCCGGCACAAATTTTCATTGTCATCATTCAGTTATACGGTGTGTTCAAAAAGTCTCTCCGCAGTGCCGTATGACTGTTAGCCGCGCCTGCCGTATGCCGCAGTGAATATACCGAAATGAAACTCAGTGAAATACAAGTTATTAATTTAGTGAATATTCATTTTTCGTTACAAATTTTCACATTAAATGTTGAAAATGTCCCCCATGTTGTTGAATACACAATTCAATTCCCAGGCAGGCGAACAATCATACGGCACTGTGGAGAGACTTTTTGAACACCCCGTACAGCTGATGGTTGTCCATATTCGCAACTGCGAATACATGTTACGTATAAGATTGAGCGACCTTGGTGCCTACGTACGAAATTCTATATCCTGGGTCGTCGGCCGAATAATAAAGCTACGAGATACGTTACGAATAAAAGTTTCAATACCCTGCTTAGCCTTCTGACATACTTATAAGCGTAGTGGTAATTGCGAGAAGTAGTTTCATTTACTTTTTATTATATCCTCTACCGTTTCCATTTAGCACCAATGCCCGGTGGTTAAAGCAGCCTTTCTGATCCCCGTATAACACAAGGACAGCAGCAACTGAAAAGGTACGATTCGCCGAATGAAGGATCGGGTTTCGCGCGCTGGATGGCTCTGCCATTCTACTGCCCGGGGAACAATCCGCTCATTGCCGGGGCATTTCAGCGGCGGAAATCGAGCGTAGTGAAGCGGCGAGATCCGCATCTGCGGGGGCGGCCATTAAGGCGAGAGGGTCGAGTGGACTGGCATAACGAGAGGTGACGGCCAGCTGCGTGCGGTGTGAGCAGTCAGTGACAGCTGCGGCTGCGGCCGCGTCCATCTGGCCCGCGGCGGCGCGCTGGCGTCGTTAAGAGCGCGCCGCAGGGAAAAACTCGACCCTTCCGGCGCTGTGTGCCGCTGGCTCCACGCGGTCGCGCCTCGGCGTCAGTCTCAGGCTCCGCCCGTTTTTACGCGTCTGTCGCCCCGTTGCATTCCGGACGACACCTCGCCTGCTACCTGTCGCCAGTTACGCTAGCTGCTCGCTTACTCGCCCTGCGTGTCAAGACTGTTCTGCTCCACGTCGCAGGTCTGTTATATATATATATATATATATATATATATATATATATATATATATATAGAGGGTGTTTCAAAAATGACCGGTATATTTGAAACGGCAAAAAAAACTAAACGAGCAGCGATAGAAATACACCGTTTGTTGCAATATGCTTGGGACAACAGTACATTTTCAGGCGGACAAACTTCCGAAATGACAGTAGTTACAATTTTCAACAACAGATGGCGCTGCAAGTGATGTGAAAGATATAGAAGACAACGCAGTCTGTGGGTGCGCCATTCTGTACGTCGTCTTTCTGCTGTAAGCGTGTGCTGTTCACAACGTGCAAGTGTGCTGTGGACAACATGGTTTATTCCTTAGAACAGAGGATATTTCTGGTGTTGGAATTCCACCGCCTAGAACACAGTGTTGTTGCAACAAGACGAAGTTTTCAACGGAGGTTTAATGTAACCAAAGGACCGAAAAGCGATACAATAAAGGATCTGTTTGAAAAATTTCAACGTACTGGGAACGTGACGGATGAACGTGCTGGAAAGGTAGGGCGACCACGTACGGCAACCACAGAGGGCAACGCGCAGCTAGTGCAGCAGGTGATCCAACAGCGGCCTCGGGTTTCCGTTCGGCGTGTTGCAGCTGCGGTCCAAATGACGCCAACGTCCACGTATCGTCTCATGCGCCAGAGTTTACACCTCTATCCATACAAAATTCAAACGCGGCAACCCCTCAGCGCCGCTACCATTGCTGCACGAGAGACATTCGCTAACGATATAGTGCACAGGATTGATGACGGCGATATGCATGTGGGCAACATTTGGTTTACTGACGAAGCTTATTTTTACCTGGACGGCTTCGTCAATAAACAGAACTGGCGCATATGGGGAACCGAAAAGCCCCATGTTGCAGTCCCATCGTCCCTGCATCCTCAAAAAGTACTGGTCTGGGCCGCCATTTCTTCCAAAGGAATCATTGGCCCATTTTTCAGATCCGAAACGATTACTGCATCACGCTATCTGGACATTCTTCGTGAATTTGTGGCGGTACAAACTGCCTTAGACGACACTGCGAACACCTCGTGGTTTATGCAAGATGGTGCCCGGCCACATCGCACGGCCGACGTCTTTAATTTCCTGAATGAATATTTCGATGATCGTGTGATTGCTTTGGGCTATCCGAAACATACAGGAGGCGGCGTGGATTGGCCTCCCTATTCGCCAGACATGAACCCTTGTGACTTCTTTCTGTGGGGACTCTTGAAAGACCAGGTGTACCGCCAGAATCCAGAAACAATTGAACAGCTGAAGCAGTACATCTCATCTGCATGTGAAGCCATTCCGCCAGACACGTTGTCAAAGGTTTCGGGTAATTTCATTCAGAGACTACGCCATATTATTGCTACGCATGGTGGATATGTGGAAAATATCGTACTATAGAGTTTCCCAGACCGCAGCGCCATCTGTTGTTGACAATTGTAACTACTGTAATTTCGAAAGTTTGTCTGCCTGAAAATGTACTGTTGTCCCAAGCATATTGCAACAAACGGTGTATTTCTATCGCTGCTCGTTTAGTTTTTATTACCGTTTCAAATATACCGGTCATTTTTGAAACACCCTGTATATATATATATATATCCCGCACATCAAGTGCAAGACACACGAACTCAGGTTTGCTATCCAGACATTCTCACCAATTAAATGCTGGAAACGAGTGAACATACCGTTTTTTTTCCCTTTTCATGCAACGTCTCTCGGGGCAGGCACCAAATTTTAAGAGCTACCAAGATCTTAAGCCTTGTGCCCTTACATAGTATACTAACTGATCTTCCGTCCGCCCTCAGTAGCTGAGTGGTTCATATGGCGGACGAGCCACTGTGTCCGCAGTGCAATGTTATAGACACTGAGGAGCATCGCCTGATATGCGGTCCTTCGGCGGACGTATGGTGTTTGGTCAAAAAAATGATCGCCTTCCTCCTTCGGGTGGGGCCGCAAACAATAGAACCACGCACACTACTTCTCCCAGATAGGACATATTATCCCCGAACGAAGACAAACGCAGTGACTTGGATTCGAGATTTGACTGTGCGTTATCTTTTCCGCGACGGCAATAAGAATGTGCTTGACTTTTGGGCCTTACTACAGGAACATCACTCACAGCTTATGAGACATCCGAGATATCGAACATATTACGCAATTTTTTTAGGGAGTGCCTTGCTTGATCCCCCACCCAGTTGGGGTGTCCCGGGTAGGAGAATGTAATTGTTGTCTATAAGTATCAGAACAAGAAAGGACCAGGACAGTGGAGAGGATTCACAAACACACGTGAAGACGTACGCGACACCAACGCGAGGTATGACGGGATTAGCGAGGTACTCGCCTAAAAGTGGAACGTAGACCGTTATTGTTTTGTGCTGACAGAAGCAGGATATTTTATTTGATTTTTTTCACTATTATGTAAAAAAAAGTCCACTTATTTACGTTTCCCAGAAAAATTTTATTTTATAAAGTCCTCGTCTTATATATTTAAAAAAAATGCTAGAAGCACTTTATGTTTGTTATTGTTACACCGAATGTAAAAGAAAAAAAAAGAAAAAATGCAAAAAAAAGTGGTCAGCGCGACAGACTGTCAATCCCAAGGGCCCGGGTTCGATTCCCGGCTGGGACAGAGATTAAAAAAAAAAAAGTGGTCAGCGCGACGGATTGTCAATCCTAAAGGCCCGGGTTCGATTCCCGGCTGGGTCGGAGATTTTCTCCGCTCAGGGACTGGGTGTTGTGTTGTCCTAATCATCATCATTTCATCCCCCATCGACGTGCAAGACGCCGAAGTGGCGTCAAATCGAAAAGACTTGCGGTCTACCCGATGGGAGGCCCTCGTCATCCGCCATTATTATTATTAACTGATCTTCCGGTTACCCAGTTTTACAGGATAGTCAGAAACATTTCTGAAAGACGTGTAACGATGTTGCAGGGTAGGTTGGCCTGAGAAATAATTGTTAAGGAAAAATGGAGTTACGATGGGTTGTTTCCGAGTTAAGTTGCATTGAAGTTAGCCAGTCAGACTATCGTGTACCCTAATTCAAGCGACCTGTCAGAGACGGTGTCACCAAACGCGTTCTTTTTTTGGTTTCCTAAAATCGAACAAGAGAGAGATAAAAAATTTGACATAGGACGTAGTAAGGATTGAACCCAAGCCAAAGACTGAGCAATCTCGCGCGCTATCCTCCATGCTATGAGAACAACGACTCTAATTGTACCTGATGGACTGCTTGAATTTGCACGTGCAACGCCTTAATTAGCTAATTTCAATGTTAATTAACTTGGAAACGGCGCAAGATAATTTTTCTTAGCAATTATTTCTCAGGACAATCTACCCTGCAACATCGTTACAAACTTTTCAGACTGTTTCTGACCACCCTGTATACAGGGTGGTCCATTGATAGTGACCGGGCCAAATATCTCACGAAATAAGCGTCAAACGAAAAAACTACAAAGAACGAATCATTTCTAGCTTGAAGGGGGAAACCAGATGGCGCTATGGTTGGCCCGCTAGATGGCGCTGCCATAGGTCAAACGGATATCAACTGCATATTTTGAGCTCCTATATTAGTCATTAATAGGTTCGTGATCAAATGGTCAAAATTAATTAAGTGTCGATAATAGATTAATGGAGAGAGGGATAAAACATTATTTGTTAATCGGTTGTTGTCATTTAATAGACAAAACGCATTGCTAGTTGCGTGTGAATTTTTTCCTTCCGCTGTTTGTGCACACCATAGTATCCAGCCTTAATGGTTCAAAATGGTTCAAATGGCTCTGAGTACTATGCGACTTAACTTGTGAGGTCATCAGTCGCCTAGAACTTAGAACTAATTAAACCTACTAACCTAAGGACATCACACACATCCATGCCCGAGGCAGGATTCTAACCTGCGACCATAGTGGTCCAGACTGTAGCGCCCAGAACCGCACGGTCACTCCGGCCGGCTCCAGCCTTAATGTGACGATGTAAGGTTCTTCATATGTGTCGTTAGATGCCTGAGCACTTTCGTCAGATTCAGATGATTACTTGCGATTCCCGCAGTCTACGCTTAAAAATGGAACCTTGTGGCTTCGAACTCGTATGAAATTTAAGTGAAAAGCATACAACTTTTATGATGCAGGAATAAGAAATAATTACTATCCGGTGTCAAAATATTGGCAGCTGATGTCCTCCACCTCGTCCACCACTGTGTGACCTACGAGATTATCTTCCTTACGATTCTGGATGAAGACGAAAACCACATTGTCGCTAGCAGCCAAATCCCCCTGACAAATGTCCAGCTGTCTCTTGTAAGCGATGCTGACTCCAGGGAGAAGGCGGCCGGCGCTCCAGCGGCTGGAGACGGTCTGCTGTGACCTGGAGCTGGCCCGTGGCCAGGAGGCACCTGCGACCGGCGGCCGGCGCCGAGCCGCCAGTTTTTACCAGCGCCTGCGCCAGGCGCAGAGGCGCTGCGCTGCGCACGTGGTCTGTTGTGTCTCGCGGCCCCTGGAGCGCTGCCAGCGGCGCCCGCCTCTGCCGGTGCCGGCGCCGGCTGCTTAGCGACCGACGCTCCCGCAGACCGCCTCGCTAACGCATCCCTCTCCGTATCCGTCTAGTAGTACGGCGGCAGGGTAAGCTATTGCTCGCTTCACTACTGATTACTGGTGCTACTCGCCCCAGCTGAACCACGATAGAGTGACTGCGCTCGGCCTTGTGTGTATCTATTTCTAACCCCGATAGTGCAAAAAACTTATCATCGGTACAGTTTCTAGAATGAGATTTTCACTCTGCAGCGGAGTGTGCGCTGATATGAAACTTCCTGGCAGATTAAAACTGTGTGCCGAACCGAGACTCGCATTCGGGACCTTTGCCTTTCACGGGCAAGTGCTCTACCAATTGGCCATCCAAGCACGACTCACGCCCCGTCCTCACAGCTTTATTTCTCCCAGTACCTCGTCTCCTACCTTCCAAACTTCACAGAAGCTCTCCTGCGAACCGTGTACAGCTAACACTCCTGAAAGAAAGGATATTGCGGAGACATGGCTTAGCCACAGCCTAGGGGATGTTTCCAGAATGTGATAAAATATTTCTTTTGAACAACGTTCTGTTTATTCTTGAGTACAGAGTGCAATTGTTCACGCCCAGGGCAGAATGCCAGACCACCAGCCAGTCAAGGTGGCAACGGAAAGATGTTATTTTGTGTAGAGGTAAGCTCCGAAACAATCAAGAGAGAGAGAGAGCGGAGATGGTGCACGTCATTTCTAGCTGGAAGCTGGAGCCTGAGACACCGCCCTAACTTGAACCGTCGCTCTAGCTGCGTCCTGCAGACAACACGTGATCCCTCACTCACAATCCTTACTGACTGTTCAAACAGTGGTGCGTAGGGGCTTGTCGGTCAGCGCATTTTACTGAAAGAAGCATCCTACTCGAGACGTAGGGGGAAACGAATTGTTCTCGAACATCGCAAACAAAAATATAAGTGTAAAAACATTTAGAAATAACAATAAAAATTTGCGATACCACCTGCACAGAAATCCACAATCCGCGATTAAACTGTAAGTCTCTTCATAGTGTTTCGTGGGTTGAGGACATGTGAGTTATTGATGATTATTCGCCGTCTGGATGGGAGGTCAAACAGAGCAGACCATGTGGTATTATTCGGGCACACTGGACTATGGGCAGCATTGGGCTTCATCCTCTCCCGACTTTTCATTTACACAAGTATTTATAACTAAACTATCAAATATGAACGGTAACAGGACAGGTAAGAAGGACGTAAAACGTCTGAAATTTGGTGCTTCTACAGAAGTAGACTAAAGTTTACATGAGTAGATCACGTAACTAGTAACGAGGTACTGAACAGAACTGGGGAAAAAATAAATTTATGGCATACATTGACTGAAAGGGGAGAGAGGTTTGCAGGATGCTTCGTGAGACAAGCAATCGCGACTTTGGTAATGGTGAAAAGTGTGCGTTTTTCTGAGTGAGGAACGGAAGGGATGCTAAAAATTGTAGAGAGAGACCAATGTTTGACTACATTTAGCAGTTTCAAATGGAGATGCGTTCCAATATTTATGGGGAAGCGAAGGAAATTCCGCAGGATAGACTTGCGTGGATAGTTGCATCAAACGCGTCTTCAGGTTGAAGACAACGACGGCGGCGGTGACGACGACGACGACAACAATGAACACAACGAGATAACACTAATGGCTCTGAGCACTATGGGACTTAACTTCCGAGGTCATCAGTCCCCTAGAACTTAGAACTACTTAAACCTAACTAACCTAAGGACATCACACGCATCCATGCCCGAGGCAGGATTCGAACCTGTGACCGTATCGCTCGCGCAGTTCCAGACTGTAGCGCCTGGAACCGCTCGGCCACTCAAGCCGGCGACATAACACAGTGGAAACACACAGAGCCGTATTAGTGCAGACAGGAGTTTGTATTTCCCCTGTCCTCGCCCAGGTAGGTTTTCGTTGTTTTCCATAAATCATTCGACGTGAAAACGGAGATGATCGATCAAAACTGTGTGCCAAACCGAGACTCGAACGTAGAACAATGACTTTCGCGGACAAAGCTCATACCGACTAACGATCCACTCTCAAATCTTTACTTCCTCAGTAGCTCACTCCTACCTTCCAAACTTCACAGAAGTTCTCCTGCATATCTCGCTATCCTAGCATTCCTGGAACAGTCTAACTTACTCCATCGAAAGCTGGAGCTACTTCTTCAACAACAATCACACACTGGAACATATTGACTAGTAACTTATCACTCTTTATGTTACTGTCACGAAGTAATAAATTATAAATAAAGTAAGCCAAGTTCTTTATTTTTTTTGAACCGAGTAGTCACGGATGTTTCCGAATCTATACCTGTAATGCGCAGCGCGCTATCTTATGAGACAGCGAGGTGAGCCAGACCAAGATCGAATGTGTGCGGAGGGTTAACGGTCATGGCTGGTGCACTGCCAGAACGAGTGGGACTTTTAGGCCGTTTACCGCAATCGTTTGGCCGCAGTCACGACCGGTCCCCGGTTTCCGCCTCAGAAAATACCATACACAAAAAGTTAGAGCTAAGTTTATAGATTTCACTAGCAGGTAGTGCACATGACTTCTCCCTCTCATGTGACTGCGAGTACAGGAAGGGCATCCGGCCACAAAGTTAAATAAATATGCCAAATCTTGGCTACGGCCGAGTCCGTCCTAGACGGGATGAACGCTAACAAATGAAGTCACAGAGTCTTCCGACGTGGGGAAGACCAGCAGTTCCAAACCGCGCGCAGTGTGCGACACCGGAAACAGTAGGCTTGTAACGTGAGCTCTCTCCAGCCGCTTCTCGCACACCATTTGTTTGCAAACAGTGGAAGAGGTGCGCCACAAACACGTGCCGGCGCGTACTTCCTGTTTGAACTCGAAGGGGTTCGACACCAGTAGGCAAATGATACGCCGAGGAAGAAGTTGGACGCGCGGTTAATAACGATGTGGCGTGGCGGATCTGGCCCGCTGTTTACGGAGCGTGCGACCGCGCTGCGCTCCTTGATATTCGCGGCGGGTTCGGCGACGGGCAGGAAAGCGCGCTGGAAGGGCTCCAACGTCCGCGTGTGGCGCCACGGCCGTAGCTCACGTCGCCCGCTCTCAGAGATGCGCGGACGGGCGGCGCGCGCATGCCAAACGACCGGACCGTACACATCCGACAGTATTTTCATTTACATATTGATACATGCAAGCCCCATTCTCTAGGTTCTAAAAGGGACCGTACTAATCACCAATCAATAGCTACTTTGCACAGTGCTATTTTATACACATTTACTTACGTGCAATACAGGGCGTCAAACATTGGATCCCATAGTTTGAGAGGTGGTAGTAAGCACCAAAACAAGACGAATATATGCAATAAATATGGGCTCCAAAATTCACACATTAAAAGGTGTGAACACTTGCTCAGGGGAAAAGCTGTTTTTCGAAGTGCCGAACTCTTTAACTGCTAGAGACATATGTCCGTGCAAAACCGTTGCGCCTCCAGTGCTAACGACTTATAGTCGCGCGGGATTAGCCGAGCGGTCAGGGGCGCTGCAGTCATGGACTGTGCGGCTGGTCCCGGCAGAGGTTCGAGTCCTCCCTCCGGCATGGGTGTGTGTGTTTGTCCTCAGTTTAATTTAGATTAAGTAGTGTGTAAGTTTAGGGACTGATGACCCTAGCAGTTAAGTCCCATAAGATTTCACACACATTTTTTAACGACTTATATACGTGACAGGAGAGCCAACGACGTGTCTGTCCTCTCGGGCGCTATTCATGTGGGGCTGTTGAGATACTGCACGGCGCTGAGAATGGCACAGCTAAACTCATCGATTCCAGTTCGCATGGCAGTTGTGGTATCCCGACCAACGTTAATAGCAGTACCGCGGAACGATAAACCGCAGTCTCAACCTACGTCTACTTCACTACCCTGCAAGTGACACTTAAGCGACTGGCAGAGGGTTCATCGTACCAATTTCACATTATCTCTCTACACTTCCGCTCTCTAACAGCGTGTGTAAAAAGGAACACTTAAATCTTTTAGTGCGATCTCTGATATCTCTAATTTTGTTAGAATGAATATTTGTCCCTGTGTAGGTAGATGTCAACAAAATATTTTCGCATTCTGAGGAGAACGTTGGAGATTGAAATTTCATGGAAAGATCTCGCCGGAACGAAAAAGCCTTTGTTTTGATGATTGCTACACCAACTCGCGTTTCATATCCGTAACACCCTCTCCCCTATTTCGCGATAATAAACATCGAGAAACCCCTCTTTGTGCTTTTTGGATGTTCTCCGTCAATCCTGTCTGGTAAGGATTCCGTACTGTACAACAGTACTCTAGCAGTGGATGGACAAGCGTAATGTACGCAATCTCTTTAGTAGATCTGTTGCATTTTCTATGCGTTCTGCCAATAAAATGCAGTCTTTGATTTGATTTCCCACAACATTATCTATGTGGCTGTTCCAGTTTAAGTTGTTCATAACCGTAATTCCAAGTTATTTGGTTGAAATAACAGCCTTATAGGGTATCCGAAATTTACGGTCCCTTTTAGTACCAAGTGGATGACCCCACAAGTTACCTTATTGACAATTGCCATTTCTCGCAACATACACATATTTTATATAATCATTTTGCATCAACTTTTGATCATCTGATGACTTTACTGGACGGTAAACGACAACATCAGCTGCAAATAATCTTCGCACAACTGAGACGATACTCCAAAGGCAAGTAATGTGATTAGAAGCCCTTTATGATGAACGACATCAAAAGCATTCTATAAATCTTCAAATGTGGAATCGATCTGAGATCCAGAGAATGAAGAGCCAGTTGTGTTTCACAAGAACGATGTTTTCTGAATCCGAGCTTATCTTGTGTCAACAGATCGTTTTGACTGAAGTAGTTCACAGGCCACGGTTCTCCTCCTGTCGTATTCCGACATGTACACATTTCTCCTTCTTGCAAGAGGCATATCACGATTTTCTCACGAATAACCAACATTCAGATGCAACCTCTGAATGAGAAACGTGCTGAGTAGTCTTTCCTTATATGAAGAACTCCTACCTAGTTTTTGCGGTTGCCAGAATTTCCAATTATTTGCTTGTCCAAGCATGCAATATACTTTTTCCCAGTTTTACATTTTTTCCATGCCGTCCTCATGGTGTTGAAATTTTAACCCTATAAGTGACACTGGTAAATATAGATATCACCTGTCTTAAATGGTGCTTATTTCATTATTTACTACAAACAGTAAATTGTGTTGGTGCTAATATATTTACCGTAGTTTCTCTGATGAGTATGAATACCATTTTCACGTTTCTGAGTCGGTAGCCTTGAGATATAGGCGAACAAATGACTAATGGTATGACTATTTACCGGTGGTCTTTGGAGCACTCATCTTCAGAAATGGTTTTGTGTTCACCTAGCTTTTGTCATCTGTGGATTTACCCTTCTGCTATCTTCTGATATAAACAACGGTTAATTGAAATAACAGTCACATTTCGTGCATTATAAATCATAAAATCGACAAGGGATTCGTTTGTAAGCATATTTACAGCTACTTTTCTTCCTTGTCATACATGTAGGGAAATAGATTGACCTGAATTCAGTTCCTAGTTACATCCCGTTTTACTGATTATATACTGTGTAGTTCTTCTTCTAATGAATAATGAATATTGGGTAATATTGTTTTACAAATTAACTCTAAACTGTTAGCCGCTGAGATAATACAAATTACTTCTGCCGTCAGTGCGCTTGCAGGATGATTACTGAAAATGTGCAACATGACGAAAACAGATTAAAACTGTGTGCTGGACCGGGATTCGAAGCTAGGACCTTTTCCTTTGGCGGGCATGTGCTCTACCAACTGAGCTACCCAAGCACGACTCACGACCTGCCCTCATAGCTTTACTTCCGGCAGTACTCATCTCTTACCTTCCATAGGCAAAGGTTCTGGGTTCAAGTCCCGATCCGGCACAGAGTTTTAATCTGCCAGGAAGCTTCATATTAGCGCACACTCCGCTACAGAGTGAAAAAGTCATTGTAATGGCGAAAACAGTTTATGATCGCACTTGAATGTTAAAAGCATATTATTTACTCACGTTTGGTCGGTTTTAATATTTGGAGGGATCACAATGGCCTTCGTAAATATTTCCTTCAGATTTATAAGAATGACTTGATGAAGGTAGCATAGCTCAGCGGCAGATGAAGTTTTGTCTGATCGTGTAATGAACTGCTGGGGAGAGGATGCGGCAGAGGACGCAGGTGGTTCAGACTCTGGAGGAGACTCTGATGCAGTAAAGGTAGGTAATACTTCCACACTTTCAAACCCTACTGTAGTAGCTGATGCTAGTCTGGGTAACAAAGTGTCAAGTGGACCAGTGCTTGAAACGTGTAATGCAGATGCAGCTGATATGGTAGACTGCTTGTCTGTCCTTGGAGAAGCGTTTGGTGAAAGTCGTGAAACTGACTGTGGTACTGAGGTGACTGCAGTTGTGGATTTATACATATAGTCTAAAGTTGGAGCCGTGCGAGGTAGCCGCGCGATCTGAGGCGTCTTGTCACGGTTCGCGTGGCTCTACCCGTCGGAGGTTCGAGTCCTCCCTCGGGCGTGGGACTGTGTGTCGTCATTAGCGTAAGTCATTTTAAATAGTGTGTAAGCTTAGGGACTGATGCCCTCAGCAGTTTGGTCCCATAAGACCTTACCACAAATTACCAAAATTTCTAAAGCTGGCCGTGAACATCAGTGCTTTGAAAAATATCTTCCTCCTGAGGGCATCTGTTTACTAACACAAGTTGAGACTGCTAATTTCCTGCTCAGATTTTTCAGTTATCTTCAGCACAGATTCTTTGCCCCTGATTCATTGGTACGAATATTTACCACCCCATAACCCATGGTGGACTTAGAAATACGTGATAAATTGAGCAGCTTTATTGATTACTCTTCCCAAAGAGTACGTGCTGACGTGTATTTCATTGTTATGCTCAATAAAACATTTCGTCGCTTAAGGGGGGTAGGACGTCAAACGGGTCGACTTGGAGCAGGAGAGGCACCACAGGGCATTTTAATTTCCACTGTCAATACTTTTACAAATAAATTCATAAAACTTTGTCAGCATCACCAGGAAGGGTTCGAAATTCACACTCATAGCAGTGGAGGTTCGAAAACATAACGAAGTAATTTTTTTTACATGTGAAATTTCATCATTTTTTTCACTTACTAATGGCAGCATTTGTTGCTATAGGTACACTTTTCTTCATAAGTAAGAGAGATGGTTCGATGAATTTTGCACAGCATACAAACCACACTTAAAAGGTGTATGAAACTCTAGAATTTTCCAAATCTATTAAAAACTGTGGGAAAAATTGAGGTAATTAGGTAATTAACTACAAAATTCGTGTTTTTCCTAAACATGTAGTTTGAAATACAACAGATCATTCGTTTTTTCACAAATTAAATAAATTCTAGAGTTTCATACACCTGTAAGTATGGTATGTATGCTGTGCAAAATTCATCGAAGAAGCTCTCTAACTTATGAAGAAAAGTGTACCTATAGCAACAAATGCAACCATTAGTAAGTGAAAAAATGATGAAATTTCACACGTAAAAAAAAAATTATTTTGTTATGTTTTCGAATTTCCACTGCAATGAGTGTGAATCCTGAAAAATGGTTCAAATGGCTCTGAGCACTATGGGACTTAACGTCTGAGGTCATAAGTCCCCTAGAACTTAGAACTACTTAAACCTAACTAACCTAAGGACATCACACACATCCATGCCCGAGGCAGGATTCGAACCTGCGACCGTAGCGGTCGCGCGGTTCCAGACTGAAGCGCCTAGAACCGCTCGGCCACGCCGGCGGGCTGTGAATCCTGAATTCTTCCTGGTGATGCTGAAAAAGTTTTATGAATTTATTTGTAAAAGTATAGGCAATGGAAATTAAAATGTCCTGTGATGCCTCTCCTGCTCCAAGTCGGCCCGTTTGACGTCCTACCCCCCTTAAAGGGTTAATGGCCAGTGGTGTAGATGAAGAAGCGCTAAGAAACAGAAGGTACGTACGAGACCGTACGTGTCGTTGCGGCTTGCTGTTTCGGGAAGAGCGACTGTGGGCTAGGTTTGGTGGTGCTCACCTAGGGCGATGAGCTGCTCTAAGCGCCGCGACACGGCGATTAGGTGGCTGGACAAGTCGGACCGCGGGCCCTGATTCAGCCGTGGTGAGGGGCGAGGGGCGAGGGGCGCGGCCGAGATGTGAAATGACGGGCGGTGGGGCGGCGGGCGGCGGAATGCGAGCTATTCATAAGGACGGCTGGCAGCGCATCAAAGCTGACGGCGCGGCCGGTCGCGTTGTGGTTTTACCAGCCAGCCCCTCGCCCGAGGGACGGGCTTTTATTAAATCGGAGGAAGTGGGCTGAATTGTCTTGCTGCCCCTCCATTCCGGCCGCGCATTGTGCCGCCGGGTTAGAGGGGAGGAGACGTATCTCATTCCTGGTTGGCCTTGTCATCTCAGCCTCCACTCCGAAATATTCATACACGACTGGGGGAGAAGGCCGGGTAGGTAGGCAGCGAGTGGGGGTTCTGCAAGCATGGCCTCTACCGCCATGTTAGACCACGCAGCGATGTAAACGCGTTACGCAATGCAAACGCCAGAAACTATTTGGCGGCAAGTGGTTTCCGAAGTTACAAGGGATACGTAACCAGATAACTACAGATGTGTACTGGAAGAGGCTTTATACGTTAAATTTTTCACTGCACTGAAGTACTATTTTATTTGAAAACGACGAGAAGAGAGCAGGGGAGCATTCCAGATTTTCTATTGTAGTTCGTCAAATAATATATAGAAATAACAGGACTACTGAGTTTGTTGATTACATTGTGAGCTACGAGCAAAAAGGAATGAGAAAATCGTTTAGAAATGCTTTGTTAGGGTAATGTTTCACAACAGGTAAAGGTATTTTTGACATTGGATAACTTATGAGCAAACTAACCCCAAGTTTTTGGACTGTGTCTTTTGGATGGAGCACAGTATGGAAGTGTGACTTGCGAGAAACTCTAAAAGAAACTAGTGAAACTTATAGAGGTGAGAAAAATGAAAAGAACTATATACATATCTGACACCAAGATAGTGAGAAAATGTCAAATAGCTCAGTTGTGAAGGATTTAAAAACAAAATTTACGTTAGTACTATGGAATGAAAGGAAACCAGGCATAATTGGCAAAGAAAGCTATGGTCATCACAGGCAGAGGAGACGGTTTGGTGATAAATGAAATAAGCCATGAAACTAGGCCTAGCAGGTAAAAGTTGTGACTGGTGATAAATATTGATACATACAATGCTCATTATTAAAAATGAAAAGAGTTAAAAAATTAAATGGTTGTCACACGTATACATGGGGGCTCTCATCGTTACATACGGTCATTACAGCATTTTTGAAATACAAGTCCGTTATCTTAATTTATTTCTTACGGAACTATGAATGTGATCAGGTGACCAGGTAAGGTGGTATATTGTGTGGTATCGAGCAAATATTAATAAGACAAAAGGATTTAAATTAGGTGATGATGTATTTTGCAGAGTGAGTCTCATGCATTACATGACAGGGTTAGAGCAGTGGACTTACCTAATAACGTCGAGGATTTCGAAAAACTAGACTTCTGTAAGCCAAAAGGAGAAGGCGAATTGTCTTCACCATTTCACCCATGTCTCCTTGTCTCCTCCATCCACTTCCCCTTTCCCTCTCCTTTCCACGCTCACATATTACTATTACAGTACTCACCGAGCGAGGTGGCGCAGTGGCTAGCACACTGGACTCGCATTCGGGAGGACGACGGTTCAATCCCGCGACCGGCCATCCTGATTTAGGTTTTCCGTGATTTCCCTAAATCGCTCCAGGCAAAAGCCGGGATGGTTCCTTTGAAAGGGCACGGCCGACTTCCTTCCCCGTCCTTCCCTAATCCGATGAGACCGATGACCTCGCTGTCTGGTGTCCTTCCCCAAAACAACCCAACCCAACCCTATTACAGTACTCACACAAGAACAACGGATAAAATACTGAAAAACTGTAGAGAACTGAATGGGTTGGTAAGAAATGTAAGGATAGTAAAGTGACAAGCAAGTCATGTAGTGCATTCAGGTCATCGTCCAGTCGCAGGAAGGACGGAGGATTAGGATTTAACGTACCAACGACGACGAGATCATCAGAGACCGATTGGTTAAGCACTTGAAGGACTGGAAAGGATATTGGCCGTGTCCGTGAGCGATTTTAAAAAAACGCTGAAAGCGCCACTTCTCGGTTCGTCCACTCGATGTGCTAGTGATAATCGTATCGGGAAAACCACAAAGTTTTTCTGCTCCTTTGGCAGAGTTTGAGTTGTGCAAGTCGCCGTATACTCGGAACACAACTGAATCAAAACTGTCGCTGCACACGAGTGGTGGGTCGCTACACGAAACGCCGCCCCGGCTTCCCAGTCGCGCTCCACAGTGCCGTGCGGGGACGGCGAGTTGGCAGAGCCGAACAAAGACGCTCGGCGCGATCCGCCCTTTTTACGACGCGGGCCGCCCCATATTTCCGATGAGAAGTCCTCTGGCAGGAGAAAGGAGGAAGAGCGCGCCGGCGCCGGCGACAGGCAACATGTTAATCTGCCGAGAGAGGCCCCGGCCCCGGCACCGACGCCCTTATGAACAGATTTTGGGCGTGGCTGCGCCGGCCAGCAGTTTTATGTGGGCTTTCGGCGAGATGAGGCGCCGGCGGCGGCGGTGGCGGCGCACGCTATACGCCTGACACTTATCGGCTGCCGCTGGGGGGTCGCGATCGCAAATCTCCCGGCCGACCTGTCGTTCCGAGAACAGGGGCTGGGCGCGCCGCGGCGGGCCTCACCACTGTCACCCGGGGACACAGTCAGGCCACTGGCGTGAGCATCCTAAATTACTCTGCCTCACACCTAACTTGCCATATTACTACTGGCTCACCTACTTTTGCTTCCCCATATACACTACTGGCCATTAAAACTGGTACACCAACAAGAAATGCAGATGATAAACGGGTATTCATTGGACAAATATATTATACTAGAACTGACATGTGATTACATTTTCACGCAAATTTGGTGCATAGATAATGAGAAATCAGTACCCAGAACAACCACTACTGGCCGTAATAACGGCCTTGATACGCCTGGGTATTGAGTCAAACAGAGCTTGGATGGCGTGCACAGGTGCAGCTGACCATGCAGCTTCAACACGGTATCACAGTTCATCAATAGTAGTGACTGGCGTATTGTGACGAGCCAGTTGCTCGGCCACCATTGACCAGACGTTTTCAATTGGTGAGAGATCTGGAGAATGTGCTGGCCAGGGTAGCAGTCGAACACTTTCTGTATCCAGAAAGGCCCGTACAGGACCTGCAACATGCGGTCGTGCATTATCCTGCTGAAATGTAGGGTTTCACAGGGATCGAATGAAGGGTAGAGCCACGGGTCGTAACACATCTGAAATGTAACGTCCACTGTTCAAAGTGCCGTCAAGGCGAACAAGAGTTGACCGAGACGTGTAACCAATGTCACCCCATACCATCACGCCGGATGATACGCAGTATGGCGATGACGACTACACGCTTCCAATGTGCGTTCACCGCGATGTCGCCAAACACGGATGCGACCATAATGATGCTGTAAACAGAACCTGGATTCATCCGAAAAAATGACATTTTGCCATTCGTGCACCCAGGTTCGTCGTTGAGTACACCATCGCAGGCGCTCCTGTCTGTGGTAAGGTAAGGTCTTATGGGACCAAACTGCTGAGGTCATCGGTCCCTAAGCCTACACACTACTATTCTAACTTAAACTAACTTACGCTATGGACAACACACACACTCATGCCCGAGGGAGGACTCGAACCTCCGACGGGCGGAGCCACACGGACCGTGACAAGGCGCCTAGACCACGCGGCTAGGTGAGAGGCGAAGTGATTGGAGGCTGATGTGAAAAAAACATGCTTAGTTTGAAATGCAAAACGAGTGCAGCGAAGAGTCGAACAAATCCGCTGAAAGCCCGATGACAGGAAGTCCAAAAGACAGTGGTAAACACGTCACCGACATGACAGGGCGATAATGGAAATGCCCATGATAATAAGCTATCGCAGAAGCCTTCTGACGCTAATGCGAGCTTTCACAAAAGCGACGTCGCTGGTGGAGATATAAGTACAGTCAGTGTGACAGAAAGTGAAACCGCTTCTTCGGCTAGACAAAGAAACATTTTGAGTCTATTCTTTCCTTTATTTTATAGGACTGGTTACAGACCGCCAACCGACTGATATGGGAGTAAGGAGGGTTGAGGATTGCAGTATCAACGATTTCAAGTTACAAGATCGGACTGGGCAACAATAGGGCAAACCTTGTTAAAATAACTATCTCAGATGCGGTTTAGGGAAACCATGGGCAACATAAATTAGGTTGGGCGGACGTAGATGTAGACGCTGCTTCTCCCAAAACTCTTGGGTTCAATCGCGGGTAGAGAGAGGTATTTTTCGTAGTTCCAGTCGCTCTAGAACGGCGGCAGGTCCATTTAAACTGGAATAAAATGTAGGGGTAAAAGCCAGCTGGGGGCGATGTCCCCCTCCCTCCTCTCCCCCCCCCCCCCCCAACTTTTCCCTCCTAGTGCCGCTGCGAAGAAAAGCCTTACTCGGTCAGAGCAACAGCCCGGTCACGCACATGCGACACTGACTTTTTACTACCCAAAAACGAGTCTGGTTCATAAAACATTCCGCTCGGTCCACTGACTAGTGTGATTGGTGCCATAGTTGGTTTAAATAAACACTTTTAATACATAGTCGTCAACTGATTTAATTTACGACAATTACTACATTTATTCTAGCTTATTAGAGTGACATGAACAAACTGTTTCAGCAATAGTAGTGAAGTTTATTTGAAAATCACGTAGAATCTGTTGTCAATACGTTCTCCATCCGCTTTTTTTTTTTTCGATACTGAGCACTCAACGAAAGCACACTTGGCAGCTTGGTTGGGTGCATGGATTAGGTAGCAAACTCGTGTGGTAGATGTTGAGGAAGAAAGGAGGGTACACAGACATTTCACGTTTCGCCGACGACGATGTGATTAGAGATGGGATATAAACTCGGGATGGGGAAGAAATTAAGCCGTGTCAGTTTTCAAAGGAACTGTCCCGGCTTTTGCTTAATCGTTTAGAATAAACTAGGGAAGATCTCTTTCTGGATGAAAGAGATCTGAACCAACGTTCTTCCGAATGCGAGCCAAGTGTCACACCACTGCTCCACCTCTCTAAGTTGCTGAGAATACAAAGATCTCACTGATTCCTCCGGTAACATCATTCTAAGCGTTTTATCTTTCTTTCATCTTCGTTATACTTCCACTTTTATGTTACAGACCCGCTTAAAAGCACATTGGGGCTATCACACTAACGTGTGTATACCTTTCATAGGTAGCGCAAATGTTTGAAGATCACCGGGATAAAAGCCCTTATTATCGTCGTTGAGTGTCTTTGACGAGAAGTCGCACGTCTTACGCAAAATTTGTGCATAAAATACAAATAACAGTAATTATAACTATGGATAAGGAGTGATTTTGTATGTGTAATATACAGAAAGCGGAATCCCATAGACAAAAACATGCGAAATTTTCCAGATGTCATATGTAACACAAAATATGATTATACGTCTTTCATTCCAAGCTGTTTCTGTAATAAAGTTATTTGAAACGAATTCATAAATTTGTTTTTTAGTTCCCCTTAAAAGCTTTATTTTTGTCAGGTACTATCTTTTCCACGTAAATGCGCCAAATATAGTCTATATCAGATAACCATCGCCTGATCCACTGCTCTATGTCAAAATGTGTTACTATAGCATGTATGCACTATTGCAAAAGTGAAACAAACGCCAGTTCTCGTATCCTGTAGCTTGAGATATTGTTATCGCTGTAGATACAGATATCTTTCTACGAATTGCTATCGTTTGTTTGCTTCAAGTCTACGGCCGGCACCAGACTTGTGTTATATGTTCAGAACTAGTCACAAACAGAGCACAGCTGTCTTAAGATACCTTAGCAGACACATGCTGGATTAAGACGCACACATTAGCTGCTAGTCGGCACTGATTTAAATCAGTGGAGAAAGCTGAAAATTTGTGCCGGACCGAGATTCGAACACAGGGCTCCTACTTACTAGGCAGATGCTCAGACCATTAAGCCATCCGGACACAGTGGTCATAGGAACTGCACGGACTATCCTAGCACGCCTCCCAGCATACTCAAATTCTCAACTCATCCTTACACTACAGATATAGTGCCAGTTGCACATTGTTCTCATTAGCAGCGGCATTTTGCGGATTCCCGTAAGAGTTCTAGTCGGGCGTGCATCCGATCTTTCAAATGGTTCAAGTGGCTCTGAGCACTATGGGACTTAACATCTGAGGTCATCAGTGCCCTAGAACTTAGAACTACTTAAACCTAACTAACCTAAGGATATCACACACATCCATGCCCGAGGCAGGATTCGAACCTGCCACCGTAGCAGTCGCGCGGTTCCGGACTGAAGCGCCTAGAACCGCTCGGCCGCCACGTCCGGCAAATCGGTCGTCCTCTCGTAAATTATATATGTGTGGTTTATGACTTTTCGGACATGTCCACGAAAAAAATTTTTTACTTTCTCCACTGATTTAAATCAATAATCACTCGTAGCCAATGTCTGCAATTCCAAAACTCATAATGGCTGTTGGATAAAAATGGTGTCTGTCTTATTCTGAATTTGGTCTGTGACACTGAAACGTGATGTGTCTGAAGCTTTCGTATTCAGTTCTGTGGTTGCATATGTCTAAGGATAGATAATTTTCCTTAAATTATTGTATTTTGTGTTTCTACGAATGATCAGCTTTAGTGTTTTGCAAGTATAACGGCAGGTTTAGACAAGTATTTTCCTATTATCTTTCATCTGGAAAATATTATTTCTTTCTAGGTAGTAGACATACAAATCAGTTTCGCTCATTCATCACATACTTGTTAAATAAGTATCTCTGAACACAATCTGAAATAATTAGGCGTAAAAAAAAGACCTAAGTAGAAGTATATTGCTGAAACTCTCACTTCGTGTTTGTATGAACAACAATAGCTGTAACTTAAACCAGAAAAGCGAAAGTTTAGGCTTTAATAACTCAGCGACGGAAGTGTTTTCTGGAGATCCTAAGACGCGTACCCCTCTGCTGTAATAGGGGCTTGCGTTTACTGTAAATACAAAGAATAATTTTTTGTCTTTCATTTTTAGGCTTCTCTTTTCTGACAGGAGAAAATGAGACGGTGGAACCTTCGTTTCGTCAAAGCACGCTGGACCTCAGAGAACAATAGCGCAATTCAGAAACGCTCCCATGCCGAGCGGCATTAAGAAGGCGACTGGTAATGGGTTATATGCGATCCCGGAATAATGGCAAGCTGGCAGCGACTGCCTTCTTTGCTGTGCACCCGCTCTCGCAAGGCTGTTCGGAAAGAAGCGAGCAAAAACAAAGGGAAAGTCGTGCGGATTCCTGAAGGTCATAATATCATAATGGGTGAGTCGCACCTGCCCGTGGACAATGCACAAAGGCTGGTTGGACGAGCGGGTGACGGGGACGGGGAATATGCATTCTCAGCGCGGAAAAACGCCGCCGAAGGCCGCCGCTCGCCGTTTCCGCCGGTCGGAGGCTGTCCTATCGCGACACAGCTGCTCCCGCAGGTGCCACGCGGGGACGCGAGGAGATACCGCGAAGCGGGATTTCGCAGTAATTTCCGGAACAGCATTGCATTCACGAGCAAAGGGGTCTGATCGCAAACACCAATCTGATCTGTATCGTATGATGCCGACGATATATCAATGTGACCAAATACACCATCAATCACGTGTACAGGATAGCAATGACCAGCCTCTCTCCTGTATGTTCTTAGTGTTATCTGTTCTGACACTGAAAATAAATCGTGTTCACCTCGACCATTTCTGAGAAACAGTGGGACGAGAACGGGCTTGATTGCAAACCTCGATCTGATCTACTTTGCCTAGTCAGATTAATGTGACCACCTGTCAAAAGCCTGAATAACCATCTTTGGGAGCACGGAACGCTGAGAGTCAGTGAGGTTCTGGAATGTACCGACAGGCAAGTCGAGCCATGTCGACTCCAGTACCGCAGCCAGTTGCGCTAGGTTTCTCGGTTCAGGTTCCATGTCACGAACAGTCCTATCAAGGTATTCCCACAGAGTCTCCATTGAGTTCTAATCCGGTGAGTTTGGTGGCCAGGGGATCACGCACTTACACTGTGAGCTGTGTGACACGTTGCATTGTCCTTCTGGTAGGCGCCACTGTGCGAAGAAAAACACACTTCATTGTAGGGGTGACATGGTCGCTAAGGATAAATACATACTTCTGTCGATCTACTGTGCCTTACAGAATGACGAGATCACACGGGAAATGCCGGGAAAGCATTCCACAGACTATAACGCTCCCCCCTCCATTTGATATCAGACATTTCACGCCGTAGCCGCCAATGACGCAGAAAACGTGATTCATCTGAAAAGGCCACCTGTTGCCACTCAGTGGACGTTCAGTTGCGATACTAGCGTGCAAATTCCAGCCTACATAGTCGATGATCCGCAGTCAGCAAGGGTGCATGAACCAGGTTCCTGCTGCGAAGGCTCCTACGCAGCAACGTTCGCTGAACGGTCGTTAAGGAAACACTCTTCGAAGCTGCTCGGTTCATCTGGGCGGTAGCTGCTTAAAGCCCGTCTCACATGGAGCAAGATTCGCTGTAAGTTTCCTTGCTGGCCCGCGCGACGGCTACCTTGCGGGCTCCGTCGTCTGCTAGCGGGCTACCTTGCTGGGAACCTTGTAAGATTTCCAGGATAGGTCCAGTGCTATTTTTATTGTAAGGTACCCTGCGTGCTACCTGCGTTGGCCAATCATGAGACGTTTCGTTTGTGACGTCAGACCCGGAAAGCTTGGCCGGGAGGCTTTTGTTGATAGTCGCTTTTCTGCTGTTGTGAGGTGCGGTAGGAAGTTCTTATAATCATTAAATAATGGCACCGCAGTGGTCCAAGGAAGCGATTGAAGCATTGATATGACTTACAGGGAAGAACAGTGTCTGTACGTCGTGAAAAGTGCAAACTATTATAATAAACACTTGCGTGCAGAAGCACTCGAAAGAGTTGCAAGTGCCGTGTATCTTGTTTGACCATATACATCCATTCGTATAAAATTTGCAAGGGATGTACGATCTTCTATCCTATAAAATAAAGTCGTATATAACAGTCATTATTGGTATAGTGATAAAGTCAAACAGTAATGAAATGGTGATACTTTTCAAATTAAAGTAGGTGCTATGCGAACTAACCTCAACTCTTTATGAAGCATGGAGAGCACACCTTTTCCAGCGTTTTTCCTCTTAATCCAGTTTTTCGTCCATTCTTTCTTTCTTCTTCTCTCATTAGCATGCATTTCTGCATCGTTTAGCACCAAAACAGCTAATAACGCCAGTTTGCTCCGAACATCTGAACCTGAAGCAGCCATCTTCGTTCGATACAACATGGAGCCGATCACAACACAACTAGGTGCCGATCTTGCACCGTGGGAGAGTTTCGGCATGGAAGATAGCCGGCTCCTTTCCCTACAAGCCGGCAGGCATGCACGCTATCTCGCAAACTTGTGGCGAACCTTGCTCTGTGTGAGACGGGCTTAACAGTTGCACTTGGTAAGTCCGCATACATTTCCTCAGCTGTCATCCACCCGTGTCATCTACGGCACAAGGTACATCACAGTTGCCTCGCCGCCTGTTTTCTATAGCACCGTTTTGTCACCCTAGGTATATTTTAACCCTGGTGTAATGCAAACATTTGACAGACTTAACCATTTCGGAAATACTTCTTCCTTCGGCCAGAAAGCCAATAATCATGCTCTACTGGACGCTAGACAAATCGCTCCGTTTCCGCATTACAACAACGAGTGCTCTGCTTTCGTCCCCCGACACTGCTAGTGCTGTCACTTCCCGTCTGTGTGTGGTTGTTGCACGTTGACTCCAACATAGGCGGCGGTCACATCAATGTGACGGGACAGTGTATGTCGTGTGTCAACGATATATCAATGTGCGGAAGGCCACTGACCGATAGCTAGTAATTACAGGAGGACACGAATTACCTTAATAGTGTAGTGGTGCGCTGCTCTGTATGGCCGGCCGGAGTGGCCGAGCGGTTCTAGGCGCTACAGTCTGGAGCCGCGCGACCGCTACGGTCGCAGGTTCGAATCCTGCCTCGGGCATGGATGTGTGTGATGTCCTTTGGTTAGTTAGGTTTAATTAGTTCCAAGTTCTAGGGTACTGATGACCTCAGATGTTAAGTCCCATACTGCTCAGAGCCATTAGAACCATTTGCTCTGTATGTTCTAGATGATGTTTTCTATTCGGACAGTGTAAAGAAATTCGGAACTGACTAGATTATTATAGTACGAACTCCTCGTCAACGATACTGGTCGTACTTTGTGAAATATGAGATGAAAGCTACAGTACGGTATTTTCAAGTAACGCTGTACGTCGAATTACGTGAATATCGGATGCAGGCAACTGTTTTCATAGATTGATCGGACTTCAGTCCTACTTGTGAAAGCGTAAGCAGCTGGAATGATGTTAGATATGAAGCAACTGCAGTCGTGTGGCGTTGTGGGTAGGGAAACTCCGAGTAATAGTGCAAGCAATTCTCTGACCTGTTTGTATAGCTTAAAGGGCTAGTTTGCAGTACAAGGAGGCCAAGTAGACCCGGATCGATTCAGCACGGTGAATTAACAACCGCTGGTATACAGGCAAGCCTGAGTGTTGTTTCTAGGCAGATCCAACGCTCATTTAAGCAACTGCTGGGTTGGTCCCCAATCTCTGCCTCTCAATATACAGTACTCGAACAATTAAAAATACGATCACACGCGGAACGTAGTTTACGCGATTCACAGACTGGCGGCGCACGCGACTTTCATCGTCCCTCCCTTAGGTTCACTGCGGAGATTAAAAAGTTGAAATACATATATTTAAAAAACTGTAAAAGCTTGAATACAGCGAACATCTTACGACTTGATGAACATTAGAGGGACAGAGGGACGGAGGGAGGGAGAGAGATAGGGTGAGGGGGAAGAGAGGGAGGTAGCGGGGAGCGGGGAGCGAGAGAGAGAGAGAGAGAGAGAGAGAGAGGGAGTACATTTTCTGAAAGAATTAAAGGACGAATCATACGCCCATTACAGAGGAGCTGAAAAACCACTCTTTCAAGGAACTGGAACATTTTCTCTGGGAGTAAATATGTAAGATCCTCGATAGAATTACATTTCTCCCTTGGTGCAGATGTCATTGGTTATTAAAGTACTCTTTAAAAATGTTTTATTTTGACATACAGTTTCTACAAGAAACCGTCAAGAGAAAATATATGTGATTGCAATGCAAAAACAAAGCTCCGCATTCTGGCCCTGATGCTACAGTCGGGCCCGCGTGACAGCCGTGTCATCCTCTGACAAGGCGTCATCGGATGAGGGAGGGGAGGGCACGAGCTCAGCACTTCGCCCTCTCGGCCGTTCTCGGCTTTCTTGACCTTGGAGCAGCTATTTCTCAATGAAGTAGCTCCTCAATCGGCCTCACGAGGATGAGTGTACCCCGTACCATTGCTCCCACCAAGGATAAACCCTGGCAGTGCCGGGAATCGAACCTGGCTCCTCCGAGCAGCCAGACACGCTGGACACTGAACTGCGGCGGCGTCCATACGTGCTGTTCCGCATAAATGAACAACTTTCTAGAGAAGTATCTACGAGAGGCGATCCGTAAGTAACGCAATCATCTTTTTTCTGAAAACAGGTTGGTTTTGGGCAACGGCCTTGCCGCAGTGGATACACCGGTTTCCGTCAGATCGCCGAAGTTAAGCGCTGTCAGCTGTGGCCGGCACTTGGATGGGTGACCATCCGGGCCGCCATGCGCTGTTGCCATTTATCGGGCTGCACTCTGCCTCGAGGAGCTACTCGACCGAATAGTAGCGGCTCCGGCCACAGAAAACCATCATAACGACCGGGAGAGCGGTGTGCTGACCACACGACCCTCCAATCCGCATCCTCATCTGAGGATGACCCGGCGGTCGGATGGTCACGATGGGCCACTTGAGGCCTGAAGACGGAGTGCATTTGGGTTGGTTTTATTCAGGATTCCAATACACCATATTATTCCCCACTCTTTTGGCTACAAAGTCCTATTTTTCAATATAATCTCCGTTCAATGCGACGACTTTACGCGATGTTAATTGGAGGGCCTGTATGCCAGCATGGTACCACTCTACTGGCTGACGTCGAAGTCAACGTGTTGCTGCATCAATAACTTCCGCATCATAAACGTAGTGCTTCCCGCAGAGCTGATCCTCCATTCTGCCAAACACATGGAAGTCTCCTGTTATGCGGTGAGGAATCCAGCGGGCACTCATCTCTGAGTATTCCAAATGGTGAACGAGTGTGTCAGCACTACCAACAGAGACGTCCAGTTGAGTAGTGAGGTGTGTAACTGTGACCCGTGGTCGTCTAGAATGAAAGTGTCCTTACGTTCGTACACTGCAGCAGTAACAGCTGTGTGCGGAAGGCCAGCAAGTGGGAGATCGGACAGGTTTGCGCGACATTGTTGCGATGATCAAAGACGCCTCGCTCGACGACTCACCGTGCTTTTGATCACTGCTATGTCTCTGTAGACATTCTGCAAGCGCATATGAATATCTACGATGCCGTGCTTTTCCGCCAAAAGAACCTCAATGATAACTCGCTGCTTGGAACTTTATGAAACTATAGGGTCTGAAGCGGGAATATTCCATGAGGACTTATAAAAAATTCCACATTTTTTCAGCCGGAACTGGATGGGAATAAAAACTGCTGCGTTGCTTACTGAATGCCCCTCGTAGGATCTCACTGAACAATCATTCAAGGTTTTTCAAAGTCTTCCAATAGCTGCGGAATTATCCTCAACACTGAGAACGCCACCGAGAGAGGTGGCGCAGCGGCTAGCACACTGACTCGCATTCGGGAGGACGACGGTTCAAACCAGCGTCCGGCCATCCTGATTCAGGTTTTCCGTGATTTCCCTAAATCGCTTCAATCAAATGCCGGGATGGTTCCTTTGAAAGGTCACGGCCGATTTCCCTCCCTATCTTTCCCTAATCCGAGCTTGTGCTCCGTCTCTGATGACCTCGTTGTCGACGGGACATTAAACACTAATCTCCTCCTCCCCAGCTTACTGAACCGGTCATAGAAAGAGACGCTTTACAATCACATGAGAATGCCGGATTTACGTCGTCCCTTCAAGGAAAGCTTCTTGCGAGCAGAACAAAGACGAGTTTTCGATGTGGCAGTCATATTCGTTGACCACAGGCTGTGGAGGTGCATTCCTGCGCCATAGAAAGTGCTAATTTCGTTCCCAGTGATGTTCCGACGCTTCTGCGGTCACAGAAGGTGCTCCGCAGAAGCCGGAAGAATCGGCGTCAGTGTCGGCCGAGTGTCACGCAGTAATAAGAGTGGCCGCACGCCGGCGGACGGAATGGCCGACCGCGCTACCGTAAATCGCGTTTATCTGGCGGCGCGCCGGCGGCGGTCAGGTGGCGCGGGCGGTGGACGCCGACTGGCCGGCCGCCGGATGGATGCGCCGCAGGCGTCGTTGGGCGTCGGCGTAACGCGCGCCTCGCGGCCACTCGTCACGGCGCGCACTCGATAAACGGCGTAAATTCCGCAGATTACGAGCCTCACCCTAATGGCCGCCGCCGCGCCGTGGCCCCCGCCGGGTTATATCAATCTCCTGCGGCGTGGCGGCGAAGAGCTCGCCGCGCCGCGGGGCAAGGCCGCCGCCAACTTGGATGAGATAGTGGGGACCGGCCTCCCCGGTCCGCTCCGCTTTTTCCTCGCCTCGCCTCGCGGAGCGTACGTCTCCATTTGCCGGACGTGGCTCCACCCACGGCGGCAGATAAATTTTGATAAGCAGTACCGCCATTGTTGGTAGCCGCCTCTGCGCACCGGTGGGCGTCCTCTGTCGGATCGAGACTTACTAATACACGAACGGAAAAAATCGCAACACCAAAATATAATTAATGGAGAGTAATGAAATCTCGGGAATACATGAATAAATCTGTCTAGGTAACATATCTGAGTGATTAACGTAGCAAGATCACAGGTTAATATAAGCGCGAGATAAGCCATTACAAATGTGAAATGCTGATAACTGGGTTAGCCGCGCGGGATTAGCCGAGCTGTCCAGGGCACTGCAGTCATGGACTGTGCAGCTGGTCCCGGCGGAGGTTCGAGTCCTCCCTCGGGCATGGGTGTGTGTGTTTGTCCTTAGGATAATTTAGGTTAAGTATTGTGTAAGCTTAGGGACTGATGACCTTAGCAGTTAAGTCCCATAAGATTTCACACACATTTGAACATTTGATAACTGGGTTAATGCGAGGATGTTGATGCGATCATGTAAACGCGAATGATTTGCGACGTACAGGTGCTGGAAGTCAGTTAGTGGGGTGGACCTGTCGGCCTCTCTGCCCGAGCGGTTCTAGGCGCTTCAATCCGGAATCGTGCTGCTGCTACGGTCACCGGTTCGAATCCTGCTCCGGGCATGGATGTGTGTGATGTCCTTAGGTTAGTTAGGTTTAAACAGTTCTAGGTCTAGGGCACTGCTGTCCTCAGATGTTAAGTCCCATAGTGCTTAGAGCCATTTTGGGATAGAGCTCCATGCCTGTCGCACTTGGTCGGTCAATACAGAGACAATTAATGCTGTTTGTGGATGATGCTCGGGTTGTCGTCCGATGATGTCCGATATGTACTTGACTGGAGGCAGATCTGGTGATCGAGCAGGCCAACATGTCGGCACTCTGAAGAGCATTGATCGTTCCTGCCATATACTAAAATCATGATCATTCCTCCTGGGACAGACTGTAGAGTCCAAGTTAAGCAATGTATTTCGAAGGTAGATCCCAATGCAAAGAGTAGGACAGTAGTGTGGGTGGATGCAGGCAAATAAACTTGAGGATAATTAGCGTTAAAATTAATATTTCATAACTAAATGTCATCGATATTTCTAAATTTAAAAAAGTGATAGTAGTATCAACAGTAGAAACTGGCCTTTAAAGTTAGGCAGCTGCATCAATTGTTGTTGTAAAACGTACTTGTAATTAATTTGACAGGAGCTGAGTAGCTATCGTAACGATTTCACGCAGTAAACAGCTAAGAGGCCAATGTTCTGTGTGAAAAATTCTGATTCAATGCAATATGCTTCAGAACGACAATATTGTTTTAAAATAATCATTCGGCTCTATTTTTTTAGTTGCTTTATTTATTTGGCAGTATCTACCTTCTTATCTTCGTACACTGGTTCAAATGGCTCTTAGCACTATGGGACTTAACATCTGTGGTCATCAGCCCCCTAGAACTTAGAACTATTTAAACCTAACTAACCTAAGGACATCACACACATCCATGCCCGAGGCAGGATTCGAACCTGCGACCCTAGCAGTCACGCGGTTCCGGACTGAGCGCCTAGACCCGCTCGGCCACCGCGGCCGGCTCTTCGTACAATGTCTCGTTATGCCATAAGCTAGTGTTTTTCACTGGAACAACCGGTTTCCACGTTCATCGAACTATATATTATTTCATTGGAGAATGGATGTAAATGAAGAGGCTAAATCAAACTACTTTTTAGAGAAGTCTCAGTCATAAATGGAGTTACCTTATTCGGTATACGTATCACGAAAACAAGGAAAAAATGTTTGACAGCTTTTTTTTAGTATCGCAGCAACTTGGGATGTGAAGCGTCATTCGTACAAAGCATAAGATCTCCAAGCTCGCATCTCCTCAACAAACACATGGTTCAGTCACATTACGTATCCACCGAGATCGTTACCGTCCGCCGTTAAACACGATGCCGTGCGATGTTTTGCAGATCCGGACTACGACCGGCCCAAGATCTCTTACCGACCATTAAGTTCAACAACGAACGGCAAGAGAGATACCTATCTAGTCTCACGATCCAAAATATTATACTTTATATCTGAGGCACTATTTATTGCACATTAACTTTACAGCCTTTTCATGACCCTGCAACCATAAAATTTTATCTGCGACACGCAACTCAAACACGAAACAAAAAGACAACAGGAAAAAAAGAAAGACGAAAGAGTAAGAGACTTATTACCCTTTTGATGCCTTCTATAACACGCAAACTATGAAGTCCGGTAAAAAAGCAACGAATTTTCGAGCCGGGGCTGTAAATTTCTGGGATGTTTCCCCGGCGAAGGGGCAGCGTTAATTGGCGGAGAGCTCTCCCGGCTGTTTTCGGTGGTGGGAAGAGAGGAGGGGAGGGGGGTTCACAAATGAGCGGGAGGCGGAGAAGATTGTTCAATAAAAGTGAACGTTATTAATTGCACCTGCGTTCACCGTAAAGTTTTATGCGGCGCGCTCCGTCCGATATGACGCGAATCTATGGGCGCGCAGTAAAGAGATACCCGCACAATTAGGCTCGGGACGAGGCTCGCTGCGTCCCCGTATATCAGCCCAGTATCGGACGCCCGAGGCAATAAAACCAGCCCGCAGGCCGGGCCGTGGGCGTTCCCCGGTTCCCACATCCAACTGCCAAGGCAGTCCGCCGCCTTCATCCATAGACAACACCTGCTGGCGTGTCAGTTCCACATCCAGATCTCACTTCTTTTTCTGTCACTTGCGCAGCCGCCATCACTCCCGTCTCCATCTTATACACTGAGGTGACAAAACTCATGGGATACCTCGTTATATCATGCCCGGCATTGTGCAACAGCTCAACCTGGCGTGGACTCAACAAGTCGTTGGAAGTCTCCTCCTCTCTCTATATCCGTTCGTAATTGCGGAAGTGTTTCCGGTGCAGGATTTTGTGCACGAACTGACCTCTCGATTGTGCCCCATAAATATTCGAAAGGATGCAGATCGGGTATTCTGGGTGACAAGATAAGTCGATCAAATGGTCCAGAATATTCTTCAAACTGGTGACATGGCGCTTTGACATCTGTAAAAATTCCATCGTTGTTTTAGAAGGTGAAATCCATGAATGGCTGAACATGGTCTCCAATAGCCGAACGTAACCATTTCCAGTCAATGATCGGTTCAGTTGGGCAACAGGACCCTGTCCACTCCACGTAAACATAGCCCACACCCGTTATGGAGCCACCGCCATCTTGGACAGTACCTTGTTGAAAACTTAGATCCATTGATTTTTGGGGTCTGCACCACATTTGAACTCTGCCCTCAGCTGAAATCGGGATTCTCGTGACCAGGCCACGGGTTTCCATTCGTCTAGGATCCAACCAATATTGTCACGGGCCCAGGAGAGGCGCTGCAGGCGACGTCATGATGTTAGCAAAGGTATTCGCGTCCATCGTATGCTGCCATAGCCCATTGACGCCACATTTCGCCGCACTGCCCCGACGGATACGTTCGTAGTACGATCCAAATTGATTTGTGCTGTTATTTCACGCAGTGTTCCTTGTCTGTTAGCGCTGACACTTATACGCTAACACCTCTGTTCTAGGTCGTTCAATGAAGGCCGTTGGCCACTCCCTTGTCCGCGGCGAGAGGTAATACCTGTAACTTGGTATTTGCGGCACGCTCTTCACGCTTTGGATCTCGGAATACTGAATTCCCTAACGATTTCCGAAATGGAATGTCCCCTCCACGCGCGTCTAGCTCCAACTACCATTGCGCGTTCAAAGTCTACTAATTCCCATCGACGTAATCACGTCGGAAACCTTTTCACAAGAGTCACCTGAGTACAAATAACCCTTTATACCTTGCGTACGCGATACTACCGCCATCTGTATATCCCGCTACCCCATTTGTCACGTGAGTGTATTGCTGGTCAGTTTGGATCCTGTACCAGATAGAGTTCAAAATGTTCAAATGTATGTGAAATCTTATGGGACTTAACTGCTAAGATCATCAGTCCCTAAGCTTACACACTACTTAACCTAAATTATCCTGAGGACAAACACACACATCCATGCCCGAGGGAGGACTCGAACCTCCGCCAGCACCAGCCGCACAGTCCATGACTGCAGCGCCCCAGACCGCTCGGCTATTCCCGCGCGGCCAGATAAAGTTGACAGAGGAAATAGAGGACCAAAGAAGAGCAGCACTTTTCGTCACAGGTATGTTTGGTAAGTACAAAAACGTCACTGAGATGATCATCAAAATCTGGTGCAAACGTTGTAAGAGAGGCGTCGTGACTCATGGTGTGGTTTGCAGTTCAAATTCTCAGAGCGTATTTCCCTGGAAGAAAAGATCGTGAAAGTAAAATGAAAGAGATTCGAGATCTCATGGAGGCGTATCAAAATTCGTTCTTCCAGTGAATCATACGCCAATGGAGCGGGAAACACTAGAAGTGGGAATCGTACGCAAAGCAGCCCCTACTACACATTATAAGGGTGATTACAGAATATGGCTGATACAGGTGTAGAAATCTGGACGCAACGTTTCCGATTGTGTAACCGATATTCCTCAAGTGCCCTTCATCAAGTAGGTCTGTTACTGAGCCAGTGCAGCTTTCAGATCTTATACAGGGTGATTTTGCTAAATGGGGACAAAGTGCAGAAAACTATCCCTAGAGGATAAGTAATAAAAAGTGGTCAGTTATTGCCGGAATCGCGTCCCAAGGGAGCTACACCCAACTGAAGGTCGACATAAAAAACCTTTGACAGCGACCGTGGCATCAGCACCACGGAGGTGGTTTGCCTCCGCTTCGACGGTTTTGTCGCTGGTTCGTGGCAAAGGCCACCATGGTGCTGATATTTCCGTCATCCATCCTATTCAAAGATGTGGGTGCCTTTACTAGGAGCGGTATCGCCAACCTTCACCCTTCACAACACCCATCTATAGACTACGGAGAATCCCCTTGGTATAGTGGCAGCAGACGTCATCACTTGTTGAACCTTAGTGTGAGGGCGGAGGTTATTGGAGACTACCTCGGGGAACTAGTCATCTTCCACAAAACTTCACAGGCGACGCATATCTGCACTTCCTATGGGTCATTCTGCTGGTGGACGTGCCTTGGTGTTATGAAGGTAATATGGCTACCACATGTTGTACTCCGGATCACTGCTCTCTTGAGTGTGGAGATAAAATACTAGTACAAACAGAAGATTCCCACTTTCCTGGTGTGTTTTCATGGATATTTTCAATCATTGTAACGTAAACTGACAAAGATGTTATCTCTCTCCCTTCAAGTGGATGTACCCTCCTTGGAAGCATTTTCCGCATGCTGCTTGTTCTCTTAGAAATAGTTTTCTTAAAGTTTCTTGCCATTTAGCAAACGTAGTGTCGATCTGGGTGAAGAGGCAGTATGTCAGGAACATTAGTGACCACTAATTTGATGGCTGGCATGGATGGCATGGATGACCATCTCTGTTGGTTAATAGGTATTAATTTAATTCCTGCTGTCTGGTATCGGCGAACGAAGAGCCAACCTGTGACGTACTGTTTTGCTCCTGCTGTTCCTGATGAAGGTACGTGCAACAGTGTCCAAAACGTTGATTTTATAAACAACACGGCTACGCACTCACGTACCCGGAAACATTTTTCTGAAGGTGCCAACGGCCGCGGAAGCCTGTGCACGCACAAACCTCGAAAGTGTTTAAACGTCGGGCACTAAGACTGGGTAATATTGAACGCCAACGACTGAGATCAAGAAAGATGCGTTATTTTTGCCTCACATTAATCAAAGCTTGTATACTTAGTGTGTCTCAAACTTGCAGGTGTTGTACTTGCTAGAAACAATGCCATTAAAATATAACTGAACTTGGTTGCGTTTCATTCTGTCCATGGGATACCTCTGTTATATCTGTTTGCTTCTAATCGTTGTTTGTGCTGCTTGCATTGCTGAAGCTCGTTCTTATATTGCCTTGGTATACGTGATACCCGCAACATCACCTCTATTAAATCTGTTTATCTTTACAGAACTGAGACACTGTTTTGAGTGACGCTGTGTTATCAAGCCTAGACGCATAATAATAAGCCCAGCTGTCACTTTCGTAGCACTAGACTTCTCATTAGAGGTAACACTTCAAATCAAATGGCTCCAAGCACTATGGGACTTAACATTTGAGTTCATCAGTCCCCTAGACTTAGAACTACTTAAACCTGACTAACTAAGGAAATCACACACATCCATGCCCGAGACAAGATTCGAACCTGCGACCGTAGCAGCAGCGCGGTTCCGGACTGAAGCGCCTAGAACCGCTCGGTCACAGCGGCCGGCAGAGGTAACACTGCTCTTTAACGTTGTTCTTTAGCATGTAAGGAAAGTCCAGCAATTGTGGTTCATGAATTGAGATTACATTACTAAGAAGTGAGGTTCACAGGAAATATATATGGATACCTAGTTCGATTTTTAGCTTAGTATTCCGTCGTTTTTAAAAGTGATGAAATGTTTTCTATGTGACTCAAGTCTAAATCACTGTAATTATTTGGCATGTCGACCCAGAGGACAAATGTGAGGATGCCATACATTGGATTTATAGAACAAGAAAAAGTATCATTAATATTGTAAAGAGTACATTCGCTAGTACGTTCTAGATGGCCATTAAGTTACAGACGACAGGTCAGTTCTTAATGGTAATTTCATAACTTAAATTTGTCGCAAGTCCTGCTGTAGAAATAAGTGAGAACAGCTATGGTGGTGACGTGAATGAGAACGACCGCAAAATCTCAGGTGTGGGCAAAGCTAACGACAAGCTTCAAGTCACTGGCTCGACGTACAAAAACAAATTGGAAAATGCTGTATATCTGGCAATAGCCTGTAATATTGCTGCGGCGTTGCTAAGTAACTAAAAGAGGAGAGATAATCTGGAAATACGGGGCATTAAACTCCGCGAAAATCTGCGTCGATCTACAATCGTTTATCCTACCAGGAGAGATGGGAACGATTGAAAATAAAGTAAGACGTTCTTCTTAAAGAACTGCACTAGTAAGCTATATACTTTTCAAGAAAAGTTCCTTTAGGCATAAAACTTCATCCACCTAAGCGACCTATCTTGTCATCAGCAACACGATAGGCTGGTTTTATTCATCGGTCGGAGAGAGGAGAGAAAATCGAGACCAAATCAAAAACCTATAAAAATAAACTACTTCTCATTTACAGCCAGTTAAGTGCTCTATGACTTCGTGTAGACAGCGTGAGACACCAATCTTCATAAATAATTTCGATCTCGTGTCCCTTATACAGCACTAGAACCAGTGTCATATCGTAGCCTGCTTAGCAGTGACTCGACTCGTAGCGGCCACACTGCAGCTGATTCATGACTCACGGCGGTGAGGCACCTCTCACTTTGTCTTTATAGGCTTTGTATCTGTTGTTGACACTAATAGCTTTTGCCAAGTCCGCGACTATTCATCTTTGTTTCTACGGCTTGCACTAAATTGAACGCGAACAGTGCGAATTATAATGTACACAGCTCACCACCAATCTTAAGTCGATCTCTGTTAAGAATGCCGATCGAGTTGAATTTATTGTATTAGAGACGGAAATAGCATTGATGTCGATAAGGATGATTATCGCAAGCCTTCTACATGGACATTTCTGGTTTATTTAATGTTAAAAGAGCTACTAAGGACTCGTTCCTGGGATAGACGCTCCCCATCGAGTATTATTCTGTCTATCACTTCACGAATGTGGTTCATGCAATCTGCAGTGTATAAAACCATGATTTACTTGATGGTTTAATCCCATTAGGAAATTATTTATGAGACTACTGAAGAACAGAACGAGTGTCCATTTTCCACTGTGATAAGGGCGTGTAGTATATGCTCTCCATCTTTGCGATTCGAGGTTTGTTTTAACGAAAGAAGAACCAATAGTCCAGCAACGAATACATGTACTCACTTGCAGATATCGTGGTTGTATTTCCACTTTTATTGCTGTCAGAACTTTACGAGCAGCTGTGAATGTCCCATTAAAACGAGTGATCAGATTTTTTCGTAGAAAATATATTTCACAGATGAAGTCGATATTTCCTCATTCTCGACCGCAGAGGGAAGACAATAGTAAAAATGGTTATAACTGCGTCCGTTACTCTGTTGCCTTCACGGAAACTGCTGTATGAATGAGCTATTCGAGCAAGACTTGTCTGTTATCATTGCGTGATACATTAACAACGAATCCAGAACTGCTCTAATGAATCACACCAACAAGCAGGAGAAGTAAACTATGGAAACTTAAAGCAAGACTTGGGCCATGGAAATTATTGAGGCAGTTAGCGCTCCCCACTGATGTGTTCACAGAGCTGTGCAAACTGAGCCCTTACAAGGAGACGGAGTGCGTCGACTGGAAGATTCAGATAATGTCGCTCGACGTCAATATTGCAACTGGAAGTTGCACTCTGTGACGCTGAAGTGTTATTTATTTGATGAAGTATGGCTGTATTTATCGTGATGCGTGAACTTACTGAACATTCGACGTTGGATTTGAATGCAGTCCATGATGAAGAAGAAAAAAAAAGGAATGTGGTGTAGTGCGGCACGAATCCGTTCGGGTAGCCAAGCGCGGTAGCATGCCGCTTCGGAGGTTCGAGGAGGCGTGGCGGCGCCGGATCTGTTGGTTGGCTGGTTGATTGACTTGGGGTTGGGGGGGGGGGGGAGGGAACCAAACAGCGAGGTCATCGGCCCTATCCGATTAGGTTAAGGATGGGGAAGTAACTCTGCAGTGCTGTTCCAACGGAATCATCCCGGCATTTGCCTGAAGCGATTTAGGGAAATCACGGAAAACCTAAATCAGGATGGCCGGACGCCGATTTGAATCATGGTCCTCCCGAATGCGACTCTACTGTGCTATCCACTGCGCCAGCTCGCTCGGTCCCGGATCGAATCGGCCGGTAGATTAACAACGAGTACCGTTATCTCGGCCAGCCTGGATGTAGTTTTGAGACGATTTCCCACATCAGACTGTGTGAATAGCCGGCTGCCACGACTCGCTTCAGTTACACGATTCGCAAACACCTCGTAAACGTTCTCACGCTTTCACATGGGATAACACTAGACGCAGACAGATGGGGTACACAAATTCAGACGTCTGCTACCCTCTGCCACTAACACTGCCGAGTCCACATTAGCATGCCGACTCCGTCAAGATATGGGATAAGGAAGGAAAAATAAGAAGAAGTTCGAGTGCAACACGTATTGTTGAATGGATCTGTTTCCATCAAATCATACAAGAGGAACGCGCCGCCAACACACCGATGTGAGTATTGTTAGGTGTTTCTGATTACAGGAACTTCTTCTTCTTTTGTGTATCTTCCTGGCGACAAATATTGACTGAATGCTCTCTACTTTTCTTTGTCCCGTCCCTCTTCATTATATATGCTGCTAGCTTCGTCCTTTTTTATGTCATACTTTCCAGTTCTTCCCTGCAATAACTGCCTGTTGCAGGGAATTTCTTCACAGTAGACGTTCCAGAAATCTTATCATTTCAAATAGTTTCCTTTCCTCTGTTATTCTTACAATCACTACTTCATTCGCCATTGTCAGTCCAGAACTGACAGAATGATAGTAACTATCCTTGAAGTAAGTGCTAAATGGCGCAACTGTTTACTCAGACTTCTGCCCAAGACCTATCCTAAGTTCTGTAGAGTATTCAGGGCTAAAACTGGTACGCCAGCTGCTAGAGTCCTAGAAACGTGTCGGAGCGTTTGGCTCCTGGCTTCATTGCATTGCTTCCCGTGCAAGGCCGGACCCAGCGTTTGCACTGTGTGAGAACCATCTTGTACAGTGCCCAGTTGATATCTGACTACCAAAGACCTTTGCCATGTAGATGTGGTAGGCTGACAACGTGTGACAGTTAGGTAAAAAAATGATAAAAACCATTTGAAAATGGAATGTACTTTCTGGCTACATTTGATACAACGCGAACTACTGATGCAGGCATCGTGCAGCCGAAATGCGTCATGCCAAATCTTCTTCGGTTATAATAAAGCCACCGATACGGAAACTGTTGCGTTGGTATAGAGTCTGATTTGAGACAGTTAGAAGTTGACTGATAACGGACCGATTTGTGCCTGCCAGCAGTACGCCAATAATATCTTGGCACTGCCGTTTCCCACTGTGTTCAAACTTGCTCTGTTCGAAGTGCAAAGCCCACCAATTTTGTGATCCGTTGCAGTACGAGACTGGTGTAACGTTACGATGTGAGGTGAAATATGTCGAAAGATGGGTATAGGAGAGACACTATACATCCATATATTTTTACGTGAGTTTTGTCGGAGATAAAATTGACATATCAGTTATTCCCAAAATTGAAAGAAAAGAAAAAAAAAGAAAGAAATGCTATGTTCCAAAGTTTATACCCATCAAGCATAATGAGATACAGAAGTCTGTGTAAATCTGTAGTCGAAAGAGATAATCTAAGATACAAAAATGAATATTTGTTTGCTCGTCTTGTTTACGTTCCCATATCATTCATCTGATTACGATGAAACTTTGGTGTGCTGATGTTCTCACTCCGCGAAGGCTTCTGTAGGGGTAAGAACCACCTACCACCCATAGGGCAGGGTGTGAAAGGAAGGTGATATAGAAGTTTAACACAGAATGGTCTGGAGCAGTTTCAATCAAATTTTGTATATTCATATCATTATTTGTGTAAAAATATTTTGGGGATACACCAGTCACCTCTATAGATGGGGATAGGTGTGGGAAGACGTGAGATGTAAGAATATTTGACAATGCCGGCCCGAGTGGCCGTGCGGTTCTGGGCGCTACAGTCTGGAGCCGAGCGACAGCTACGGTCGCAGGTTCGAATCCTGCCTCGGGCATGGATGTGTGTGATGTCCTTAGGTTAGTTAGGTTTAATTAGTTCTAAGTTCTAGGCGACTGATGACCTCAGAAGTGAAGTCGCATAGTGCTCAGAGCCATTTGAACCATTTTTATTTGACAATGACTGATATTAGTATTAGTTGGTTCCCTACACTAATTGGTGACAGTCAACACTGCAGTTGCAGAAACAGTGACATTTCAATATATGCTTGTAACACCTGAAGAAATTTCTGCCAAAATTGGCACACGTATGACTTGCTGTTTGCAAAAACTTATTCCGACAGGTAGGTACCCTTGGACCCATACGGCTGAGAGTTTGAGAAGACTTGCGATAAAAGCGTAACACCTGGAACAATTTCAGCCAAATTTAGTACATAAAGGTCCTGTTTATTTTTTCTGCAGGGCTAATAGTTTTCCCGTAGAGGGCGAGAGAACATAAAAATCTCGCGCGTGGTTTTTGAAGGCCAGGTATATCATTGTGGGTTGCATAAAACGACATCGGTAGGGGAAGCTGAATCAGCTTGTGATACGTTTGAAATGTATGTGACATATGCGCACACGGACAAAGCAGCGGGCAAAGCTAGTATTGTACTAAACGAAAGAGAAAAGTATTTGAGTGTTAACAGTTTCTGAGATATGACGTGACAGTCTTTAAGGTGTCTCCCAGATTGAGCAGTTAAGGGGGGTAGGACGTCAAACGGGCCGACTTGGAGCAGGAGAGTCACTACAGGACATTTTATTTTCTACTGTCTATACTTTTACAAATAAATTCATAAAACTTTGTCAGCATGACCAGGAAGGAGTCAGGATTCACAATCATAGAAGTGGAAGTGCAAAAACATATTAAAATAATTTTTTTAGATATGAAATTTCATCATTTTTTCATTTATTGTTGATTGCATTTGTTGCTATAGGTACATTTTTCTGCACAAGTAAGAGAGATTCTTTGATGAATTTTGCACAGCATACAAACCATACTTACAGGTGTATGAAACTCTAAAATTTTCAAAAAATGGTTCAAATGGCTCTGAACATTATGGGACTTAACTTCTGAGGTCATCAGTCCCCTAGAACTTAGAACTACTTAAACCTAACTAACCTAAGGACGTCACACACATCCATGCCCGAGGCAGGATTCGAACCTGCGACCGTAGCGGTCGCGCGGTTCTAGACCGTAGCGCCTAGAACCGCTCGACAACCCCGGCCGGCTAGAATATTCCAAATCTATTAAACAATGTGGTAAAAATTGAGATAATTAACTACAAAATTAGATTTTTTTTCTAAACATAAAGTTTAAAACGTAACAGCTCATTCATTTTTCATAAATTAAATAGATTCTAGAGTTTCAGACACCTGTAAGTATGGTTTGTATGCTGTGCAAAATTTATCAAAGAATCTCTCTTACTTATGGAGAAAAGTGTACCTATAGCAACAAAGCCTGCATCTCGTGGTCGTGCGGTAGCGTTCTCGCTTCCCACGCCCGGGTTCCCGGGTTCGATTCCCGGCGGGGTCAGGGATTTTCTCTGCCTCGTGATGGCTGGGTGTTGTGTGCTGTCCTTAGGTTAGTTAAGTTTAAGTAGTTCTAAGTTCTAGGGGACAGATGACCTTAGATGTTAAGTCCCATAGTGCTCAGAGCCATTTGAACCATTTTTATAGCAACAAATGCAGCCAATAGTAAGTGAAAACAATGATGAAATTTCACATGTATAAAAAATTATTTTGTTATGTTTTTGAACTTCCAGTGCTACGAGTGTGAATTCTGAATCCTTCCTGGTCATGCTGAAAAAGTTTTATGAATTTACTTGTAAAAGTATAGACAGTGGAAATTAAAATGTCCTGCTCCAAGTCGGCCCGTTTTACGTCCTTCCCCCCCTTAAACGAAGTTTACACAACCACGGCCATAAATAAAATTAAGAACAGAATTTTGACATGTTTAGAGATTTTATAGCGATCCATATCGTGAGTGAATTTAAGACTTTTTACGTGATTTTTTTTTGGGAGAGTGAGACTCTGAAGCGATATTCTACCGTCTCAGACAGAGAACGCAGTAGCGGCTGTCTGTAGACAGTGCCAATCGCGGCAACATACTCGTAGCAGCATTGGTACTTAAACTTAAGATGCCAGCTAATTTAAATCAGACTGTAGTGAAATTCGTGAACAGTTCCATTATGAGATGGCTTGCTGGGGATCCCAGGTAGCGGGACTGTCGAAAGCGCCCTCCCCCGGCCCGGCAGCGCCACCGCTAGCACGCGCGAGGCCCCCGATGCGTCGTATCCGGAACGGTCATAACTCTAATAAACGGCCACTCCGCCACCGCTGCCGCCTTCCATTTCGTAATGAGGGGCATTATGGATTTATGAAATGATAAGGCGCCCCGTTGTGCGGTCGACCAGGTGGGCGGGCCGTATCTCAGCCGGCCGTGTCAGTCGCGCGCCGAGTCGATAAATATCGAAACAGCGGCTGCGGACTCCTGCTCGCCAGCCGGCGCTGCGGAGAGAGTCGCGCGCCGAAAGCCGGGCCTACCTCCCAGATTGCTGGTGCATATTTGAAACGAGTGGATTGCTCAGAAAGATATTTCTCGCTATAGGGTTTCCGGCCTGGGATAGGGGTGAGCCGTTTTGTGCAGGGGAGAGGAACAAAAAGACAGAGAGAGCGAGAGAGAGAGAGAAGCAGCCCACAGGTTTTGCTGGGCTTGCACGAAGATGAGATTTTCTGCAGAACTAGGGCTCGTCGCGAGATGGAGCCACTCCTCCGAATTGTCAGCGGAGGGGAAAGCTCGTCTTGCCTTGAGACAGCCAGACAATTTCGCATTTACAGTAGGTTGTTCATATAAATGTCCCAAAAATTTATGGATACAAGTACTGTTACCGAAACATGAACATTTGCTGCCAATATTTTCTTTACTGAGTCGTGGTAATCGGAAGTATTGGCAGTTATTGGTGCTGCGTAATCTCAAATGAAATGATTTCTGACTATTCGGCGTATTCTTAAGGAAATGCTTCTCTTCCGAGCTGCTCCTCACAGTGCAATCGTCCATTATATATTTATTCCTTAATGAAATTTGTCATTAAAAATATATCACTTTTTCAAACCAACAGCTCAATTCATGGAATTAATACTAGAAATAAGAATAATCTTCACTAGGATTTAAAGTCACTTAGTCTTGTACAAAAAGGTGTGCATTATTCAGGAACACACATTTTCAATAACTTGCCAGCAGCCATAAAAAGCTTAACAACCAATGAAATTCAGTTTAAGAGAAGCCTAAAGGATTTATTGGTGGCCAACTCCTTCTCTCCATTGATGAATTTCTTAGTAAAACGAACTGATTTGTATATAAGTACAACATAACTTCTGCGCAATTTCAGTGCAGTAATGTGTTCATTGAAAATTTGTGTGTGTGTGTGTGTGTGTGGGTGTGTGTGTGTGTGTAAGTAGAATCTAACTTCTGCACCATTTCAGTGCAGTAATGTGTTCATTGTAAATAAGTATTACAGTAGTTGTATTACATGTTTATTACCTTATAAATAAATAAAAATCTTTTTTTATTTTAAATTCAGTGCATTAGTATTTGTAAAATGACTCTTAGTGTTCATTAAAAAATGACGATCATTCCACTTGGGACCTGTGGAATGGTACATTAGCTTATTTGTTTTAGTTGTAAATATTTGTCATGTATTGTTGTTTTTCTGACATGTTCCAAATCCTGGAGGACCTCCTCACTACGGATCAATTGGAATGAAAGTAAATCTAATCTAATTTAATCTAATTACGATCACAATTGCAATGCCTGCCTGTAAGCCGTATCAATGCTGATGACATCCAAGAATGTACATTTTGGCAGCAAAACTACGAAGCGTGTTTGGTCAGAATACTTAAAACTATTACAGTCATAGACTAATCAAATGGAGACAACTGTAAACATAACTTAAACCTCTTTTTCTATAATATATAATGTTGTGCCGTAAGTTTTCAGTTAACAGAGAAGTTTGTGAACTATCCGATGTACTTTAACAGTTATCTTTGCAGTTAGTGTGTACACACAGCACTGAGCAGTATATGTGACAGAATTGAGACAAATGATGACTGATGATGAGCGGTTCTATGCGCTACAGTCTGGAGCCGCGTGACCACTACGGTCGCAGGTTCGAATCCTGCCTCGGGCATGGATATGTGTGACGTCCTTAGGTTGGTTAGGTCCCATAGTGATCAGAGCCATTTGAACAAATGATGACTGTGATATCGTCAGAGAGGAAACAGTTCATTGGTCATAAATAACCAATATTCCTATTAGGGTCGTCCAATAAGTTCAAATGGTTCTGAGCACTATGGGACTCAACTGCTGTGGTCATAAGTCCCCTAGAACTTAGAACTACTTAAACCTAACTAACCTAAGGACATCACACACATCCATGCCCGAGGCAGGATTCGAACCTGCGACCGTAGCGGTCGTGCGGTTCCAGACTGTAGCGCCCTTAACCGCTCGGCCACTCCGGCCGGCCGTCCAATAAGTAATGCGAATTTTTTTCTCGAAGCTGGATAGTATTATTCATAATTTAAACACAGCACGCTGATCCCCACTTTCTTGCCTACAGAACCCTATGTTTCATCGTCATCTCCGTTCAGTTCTGTCACTGTGTGCCACCTTAATGTGACATCCTAAATACCGTCATGGTATCCGTTTACTGGTCTGCGTCCCAGCCAAGTTATTGGAGCATCAACACCTTCCCCATCATTGCTGTAATGTATCCCTCGGTGTCTATCCTTCAGTGGATCAAAGAGATGGAAGGAAGGAGATGCGAGATCCGCGCTGCAGGGCGGATGAAAGTTTCGTGATTACCTCTCGGGTTTGCAGACCTGTGTGTGCCGTTGCGTTATCGAGGAGAAGGAGAAGTCGTTCCATATCTTTGTGGCCATGAACGGCCTGTAATAGTATCTTCATTTTCCTTACAATCTCGCAGTAGACTTAGGAGATCATATCGTGACTATGAGGAAGGACATCGGACAGACTAACCCCTTCAGAATCCCAGAGCGCTGTAGCCATAAGTTTACCAGCTGAGGGTACTATTTTGAACTACTACTTCGATGGAGGGGTTCTGTGGATTGCCGTTTTGTTTCAGACTCAAACTGGTAAACTTATCTCTCACCGACTGTGCCAATGTCTGACAAGAAATCGTCATCTTTAGCCTCAAAATGGTTCAAATGGCTCTGAGCGCTATGGGATTTGATTTCTGAGGTCATCAGTCCCCTAGAACTTAGAACTAGTTAAACCTAACTAACCTAAGGACACCACACACATCCATGCCCGAGGCAGGATTCGGACCTGCGACGGTAGCGGTCGAGCGGTTCCAGACTGAAGCGCCTAGAACCGCTCGGCCACACCGGCCGGCGTACTAAAAGGAACTCGCTAAATTTCGGTTACTGGATAAAACACACAAATGTAAAGATTGTAAATTCAACAAAATATTTAGAGATTACAAAGATAATTTGTGGAGAAAGCGAACCAAAAACTGCAATTTATTGGCAAAACGCGCAGAAAACGCAACAGGTCTACCACAGGGATTACCTGCACTACGCTTGTCTGCCTCCTGGATATTGTTGCGCGGTATGGGATCCGCATCAGACAGGACTGACGAGGAAAAAGTCCGAAGAACCGCAGCTCGTTTTGTATTATCGTGAAATAGGGAGAGAGTGTTACGGATATGATATACAAACTGGCTGTCATTCGAAAAAGCGATTTTTGTTCCGGTAGTATCTTCTCATGAAATTCCAATCACCAACTTTTCCCTCAGATGGTTCAAATTGGCTCTGAGCACTATGGGACTCAACTGCTGAGGTCATAAGTCCCCTAGAACTTAGAACTACTTAAACCTAACTAACCTAAGGATATCACACACTGCCATGCACGAGGCAGGATTCGAATCTGCGACCGTAGCAGTCGCGCGGTTCCGGACTGAAGCGCCTAGAACCGCTCGGCCACCGCAACCGGCAGGTAGGTATGCATTTAGGATCAATTTCACCCTGTACATTAAGAGCTACCATCGCCTCTAGCACGATTACACAGCTAATAGATATTCTGAAAATACGGTTAGAGGATGTCGATTGCGAATTGTAGCAGGCGTTTCCCGGAAGCAGCGAGTAGGCCCTGATTTCGAGTGTTTTCCGGCTGCTCCGTCTCGCTGCGACGGGCTCGTTCCGAGCACTGGCCGGCGCCAGGTAGAACGCGCGAAAATGGCATTCCCGTCAAAACGGGCCGTGGGAACGGCCGCGCCACTGGCGCCAGTATTTGCCAATGCGCTTTCGAAACGCGGCCGCATATCGTAACGGCGCGGCGCGCTGGAAAGCCCGGCTCCCGTGATGCCGCGACGGCCGGCGCATACCCATCGCGATCCCGTGGTGGGGGCCGCGATGAAACGGCCATCAGTTCTGCCGCCTGCGGCGATTGGCACCGCTCCTGGGGCAGGCGCTGGGCGCAGCTCGGCCGGCCGGAGGCGTCACTTTTTGACACCAGATATTTTACTCCGCTCAGGCTTTCCCTAACGGGCTACACGCAAAAACTACAGCGATGGAACCCTGTCCCTCTCACCTGGAACGAAACGCGGAACGTTTTCATTGAAATACTCGTTGCACTACATACCACGGGATTTCTTTTCCATCTGTTTTCGCCGAAACTCTGTTTGTCTGACGTTTTCCACCAGTGCTGTGCCGATAGTTCAAGCCGTGTGTACCTGCTACTGTCACCATTTCTAGTAAATTTGTTACCTGACCTAACATTTTTGCTGTCTGAAGTTCGCTCTTCTTTGGGCAAAAGGATGAATAAGAACGAAATATTATGACTCTCTTACAGCGAATAGTAACAACTTTGACCAAAGGGTGTAAGCCTATTTTCAATACAACCAGGAAGAATTTTTTAGTCTTGATGGTAATATAAATAACCTTCAGATGAGAGGATATGTGTGTTTCCAGTTAAACTGAGCCGGCCAGAGTGGCCGAGCGGTTCTAGGCGCTGCAGTCTGGAACCGCGCGACCGCTCCGGTCGCAGGTTCGAATCCTGCCTCGGGCATGGATGTGTGTGATGTCCTTAGGTTAGTTAGGTTTAAGTAGTTCTAAGTTCTAGGGGACTGATGACCTCAGAAGGTAAGTCCCGTAGTGCTCAGAGCCAGCCAGTTAAACTCAGGAATCTGTACTAGTACTATTCTGCCGAAAGAAGAGTGAATTATCGTAGGCCTCCAAGGCTACGCGGTTAGCTAATCTCTCACACAAGGACCCGAGCTCGATTCCCGATACCGCTGAGAATTGGTGCTGTCTCAGAGCAGTAACTATGTCCTTTCAGCCTCGTGAATACCACTCCGAAGCTATACAAATGATAAGTCACTGTTTCTGTTCGAAAATCTATGCATTTCACTCTACACGTCTGCTTTTTGAGAGACCTGTTATAATTCATGGGGACTCTGTTATTTGTTACAGTTAATGTTAATGAATAATGTGTTGCCAACTTGGTGGCTGCAGTAGCAGCGCAACAGAATTCAGGGAGTTGGTAGGAGAAAGGATGACGAGTGTACAATCCCGTTGGTTGGCTCCTAGCGTTCGACATCGTTACCAGTCTTACCCTTTCTTTACAAATGCGATAATTATCTAGACCAGGATTTCCCACACTGTGTGCTACGCCAGAAGCTGTTAATAACATGGCGGCTGTTTTCTGCATTTACGTGATACGAATTATTCTTTAAAAATTATATTATGATTTTTGTGGTATTAGTTATGATTTAAAGTTGAAGTTGCCAAGAAATAAAACAAGTTTTTCTCATTAAAAAATTACTAATCTTCAATTCCATTAAAGTGCACTAACAAGATTGTGAAAATATTACGTCAGAGAAACAGTTTGGGGACCCCTCAACTAGTTCATTTTGAAAAGTTAGCGTCATTTCATCCAGCAAACGATCTGAGTGAAATACATTACTCTAAGACGCAAACGTAACTTGGACATGAGTTCTCACTGTAAACTACTCAGAGACTAATTGTATTGCTTCGGCAATGCTGGATATTATCTGATAAATACCTTATCGCGGAAAATAAAATCTATTTATTCTTTCTTATCATTATTTTGATCTCTGACCAGCTTGCGTTATTTATTGATTTTTACAATTTCCAAGTACTAAATCGCAAACGATGAACAAACGGAGAACAAACTAGCAATAAAAGGAAAAATAATTTTCAATTTAGTCTTCGAAATAAAGACTACAAAGACTAGGAATTTTGAAACACACTGTGCACCGTAGATATTGGAAAAGTAACTTAGAACCAATTTTCTACGTTGGTTTTAGGTTTTTCAAGCTGGAAACAAATTTTGGTACTGTTGTTTCCTGTTTTTTTTTTTTTTTTAACCTTATTGCCGTCAAAATGTTTTGAGCATGGTTTTAGGGGCCAAATATGGAATTGTCAAAGCCGTCTGGAGATTTAAATGTAGTTGTGCTGTTTATACGCTCCACCTAAATGGCACCGTACGTTGATTATACGAAGGGCGTTCAATAAGTAATGCAAAACATTTTTTACTCCGCTGCCGATACGTGGCCTTGTAACGGAGTAGCGTCCCAAACAGAGAGCTGTCAATGAGTTTCTTTTGACGGAAAATCAGAGTATCGCAGATATCCGTAGGCGCTTGTAGAATATCTATGATGACTTGACGGTGAACAAAAGCAAGGTGAGTCGTTCGGCGAGATGTCTGCCATCATCACAACAAGATCGCGCAAACCTGTCCGGTCTCCCGCGTGCCGGCCGGCCACACACAGCTGTGACTCCAGCAATGTTGGAACGTGCGGACACTCTCATACGAGGTGAGGGACGGATCACAGTCAAACACCTCGCTGCTCAGCTGGACGTCTCTGTTGGTAGTGATGACACACTCTTCCATCATTGGCGTATTCAAAGGCTCTGTGTCTGCTGGGTTCATCGCCGCCTAGCAGAAGACCATAAAGAACAACGAAGGATCAGCTGTGCGGAATTGCTTGCAAGATACGAGGTTGATCATGAAAATTTTTTATCTAACATCGTCGCAGGAGATGAAACATGGGCTCATTGCATATAAGCGGAAACAAAACTACAATCGATGGAGTGGCGTCACACCATCTCTCCTCCGAAAAAATAGTTCAAAGTCACATCTTCGGGGGGTAAAGTCATGGCGACACCTTCTGGGATTGCGAGTGGGTTATTCTGTTTGATGTGCTCGCTCATGGTGCAACGATCACATTTGAATTGTATTGTGCTACTCTCAGGAAAAGTGGAGAAACAACCTTGGCGTGTACGTTACCACAAAAATGCAAACGCAAGACCTCAGACAAGTCTGCGCATCCAAGGGGAGCTCACAGAACTTAACTGGACGTTCTTCCCTATCCACCTTACAGCCCGGATCTCGTACCTTCCGACTTCCATCTGCTCGGCCCAATTAAGGATGGAGTCCACGTGGGACGGTACGTGAATTATGGGGATATTAGTTGGCTCTGACGTCGACCAGTAGAGTGGTAAAATGCGGGCATATAGGCCCTCTGCATCACATTGAAGAGAAATTGTATGGAATAATGGTTCAAATGGCTCTGAGCACTATGGGACTTAACATCGGAAGTCATCAGTCCCGTAGAACGTAGAGCTACTTAAACCTAACTAACCTAAGGATATCACTCACATCTATGCTCGAGGCAGGATTCGAACCTGCGACCGCAGTGGTCGCGTGGTTCCAGACTGAAGCGCCTAGAACCGCTCGGCCATTTGAAGAATGGGTTTTTTAGCCAAAAGAGTGGAGAATAATATGGTGTACTGGAATCCTGAATAAAACCAACCTGCTTTCAGAAAAGAAATGTGTTGCGTTACTTATTGAACGTCACTCATATTATCTTCTTCATGTAGCACATATGGTTAGGAGCAGCTTAAATTTTTTTTGTCGAAACTGAGCACGTATGAGCTGAAAATAAACAACGGCCGTCTGTTCCTGCGAAGCTGCGACATTGTTCCTTTTCTTCTGGTGGCAAGTACGCACGCTGCAGCGGGTAGCTGCCGCAGATCGTATCCCGCGCCTCACAGCTGCCGCTGGACGCGGAATAAAGAAATGATCTCTTCCGCGCATGAACGAGCACGGTACGTGCACCGCATGCGGGACCGCCCGATTCGGCACGCAGATGCATATTAATTTTTGTCGCCCGCGCGCTAACGCAGTCCGTCCCTCGCTTCGCTACGCCGCGCCGCGCCGGCCACGTTCAGAAACCGCGGGCCTCGAGGCGGCGGCCGTGTCGTGACTCGGCCGCTACCCGCTCGCCTACGAAAAACGCAGCAGCCACGTACAAAAGGCAAGTGTCTGTGTACAGCGCGCCGGCCGGCCAGGAAGCGCTTCGGTTTCCTGTGAAACAGCTGCGGCTAATAATCTATCGTAACGACTGTTCGTCACGCGGGTCGACTAATTGATTTGTTTCTTCGGTGTTTTGCGGACGCCGCCGGAGGGAATTACTCTGTTGTCTTTTTTCCACGGTGGTGGGAATACACATTTCTTCACGCAATATTTCTGAAAGCACCAAAACAGATTTGTCCATAGGCTGAAATAAGAAAATCTTGAAACACAGAAGACGTTGCCGTAAAGTGACAGGCGTTTAAGAGGAACTGTGTTGTGGCATCCTCCCGTGCTTGAAAAGGAAAATCGAAAGGAAAATTCCTCCCAACGCCACCAAAAATTGTGACTGAATCCTGGGTCTCCATTTTATTTTTCCTGTGTAACACCTGCAGAAATCTATTGTGAGGATTTGATGACTAAATTTTTTGTGTGTTTTACCGCATTATTGTATAAAATCTTTGATTGAAAACTCAAAACCAACGTTTCGACCGTATTAGAACGCCTTCCTCAGGGCAAGACTAGTTGGCGGAGTAAAAGGAGTCTGTCTATTGCAGGCGATGAGTGTGTTGGCGAAAGAGTCGTGGGCACGCCAGTGGAAAATTCGAGAAGCGATTGAAATTATTAAGCAGCCTGACAACATCAACAGAGAGGACGGCTACAAACTTCCCGCGTCCTGGCTGCCGGCTAAACAAGTCCAACGGGGCGGTCGCGCGGCAGAAGCCTCACGGGACGCGGATTCGACGGCCTAAACAAACAGCTATAGGGGGAATGCCACTGCATTTCTGCGCACACGAGAAGCCAAGCGCTTACCTGAAAACTATCGTCAATCATTTACAAACTGGCCAGCCCATCAACAGCTTCTTCCCTACAATCCCCTTCATTCGTGACTAGCCTGTTATATTATAGGGACAATAAGTTAAACAAAAAGACTAGTCTATTGCATTTTAGGGCCAATAAAGTTTAAATGTTTCAAGGCACCCATCGACTGCAATAAATAGAGCCATGTCCTGTCACCAAAATCAGTCTTGTCCTGAGCAACGCCGTTGTAATACGATCGAAACGTTGGTCTTAAATCTATAGGTAATGTTTTTTATACAATGACGCGGTGCAACACCCAGAAGAATTTTAATCATCACGGCACGGGCTGCGGAAGCCTGAGTGGTTGTGTATTGTAAAGAATGTTCGTCATGCCACCGACTGATCTATTTCTACTGTGTTTAGCGGACGCTGGCGGAGGAATTTACTCGATGACAGTCTGGAACCGAGCGACCGCTACGGTCGCAGGTTCGAATCCTGCCTCGGGCATGAATGTGTGTGATGTCCTTAGGTTAGTTAGGTCTAATTAGTTCTAAGTTCTAGGCGACTGATGACCTCAATAGTTAAGTCGCATAGTGCTCAGAGCCATTTGAACCATTTACTCGATGACCTGCTGTCTATTTTCCACGGTGGTGGGAGCACAAATTTCTTCGTATAACATTTCTGAATGCCAAAGCAGATGTGACTACATACACAGTAAGAAAATCTTGAAAAAGTAATAATAAGCTAACAAAAGACCTTGCGGTGACGTGCCAACCGTTTAAGAAGTCTTTTTTATGGTCTCTTCCTGTATTTGAATTGGAAAACCAAAATGAAATTTACTCCACCACCACAAATATCTTGAAATTTGCCTACAATGATAATGTTTTCGCCATTTGACTTATTTTATTCCTTCTGCATACACTACTATAATTTTGACATTGTAACCACTGTCAAATGGTTCTGCAATTAAAATAGACATACATATTTTAGTACATTATTATAACATTACAATCTACACCACGAAAATTCTTTCCGAGTACACTATTGATACGTAACTTGCTATTATTGTTCTTTCGCAATAACTGACTTTGCGTGTCGTAGTACACCCCAAGAAGTTCACAGTCTTTATTTCACCACAAAAGGATCATCGTGCTTATCCCACTTATATTGTACGTTAAGAGTATGAAGTGAAAATATCATATAGATTGTCACCAATTTTACTCATTGATCAAGTTCTATTCTGACATCATACGTAAAGTTTCCCTTTTAAAGTTAGATCTTCAGTAGTGTTATTTGTAACAGGGTATGTGTTCCATGAATTTTACTAATCACCACAGATTTACGGATACGAAACAAGATCTTTATCTTTTACTTAATGGCGGCGATAGCAAATGTAGTTCATATGAATAAGGCCCACTTTAGTGATGTTATTGTGCTGAAATGTGTATATTAATCAGTTGATTATGTCTACAACACAGAAAATGTAATACTGTCTCCAGAACAACTGTAATAACAGTTAAATGGCGAAAATATAGTTATTTAGACAATACTACGTGACTGTGACTGTAATGATTACAAAATAATCGAATTCTGAGAGTTCATTTTATTTTACCGACGAAGACTTTATTCGTCCGACTGTCTTTAGTTGTCACAGACAACAAATAATTTGAAACCTTATGGCAAATTAATCCTGTCTGCCGGACCGTGACTCGAACCTGATATCTTTGCCAATCTATGCTGATTACAGTTACTGATTATTCTCCATATTCTTCTCTGTTAGATCCATGCTCTGTGGAATGGTATTCAAAATTACAGTTTAAACAACATATTGTTTCGCTGAGAAACAAATCGTAACCGCGGTTGACATTGGGCGTCGCATGGAACACCACAAGAGCAGTTTTTGTGGGGAGGCTCCACCTACACTTTACAAAAAATATATTTGCAGTGTTTTTCAAAACAACGGATACAGGATGGTTGTCAGCTCTTAGCAAATGCATATCTTATAATTATCACCTAAAGTACAGAGACAAATCTCTTTAAAAGTTGTTTAAAATAATAAAAAATGTTTCCTACTAGTTCATAATACGCAGAAGCATGGATATTTTGCTATAGTTCGCAAGGAAAAATTTCTTCCCTTACGAACCGTAATAATGTAGGAAAACTTTCATAGCATACATTGATTTCTCTAGTGAAATTTTGTGCACAAATAATTTGAAAAAACTGCGTACATGATAAGGGGCGAAAGACACAGTTGTGGAAGCATTTAGAGCTGCTCCGTAAATGGAAGTTTATATGAATTTTCCGTACATTTGGTGTTGTCGTTGATATAAGAAGATATTACCTAGAAACCCCGAAGGACGAGGGTACGGCCGACTCAAAATCAGACGGATATATGGTACCAAGAACACCCACAGAGAAGGGGTTATATGTTTATAGCTCATATACAAGAAGTCTGCCTCTTAGAAACTACAGACTAACTTTCTATTGCTTATAATATTTATTACTTTATAATTTTATTTCTTAACAATTTTTAGATATAACAATTTTCATCAATTACTGAGATAACACTACTAAGAAACTAAATTTATCGACGAATTAACTACTTGCTAATTATGACTTCGGTCCTTTCTTGAATGCACTTCACTTCAAAGCAGGTGTAGGGATTGGGAAGCACTAGTACGAAATGGGAGCGTCTGATAGAAAATCGTGAAAAATGTGAATGGCCACAATCTATTGTAGAGTGTTAGAAGGAGAAAGGACATAATAGGTGCTAATTTAGTTATACTCATCAAGTCCAGTTGTAAGTTGCGTCTTTGAGGAATGGTAGTTGTATCACTAGCTATTTCACTAAGAGCACAAGTTTTACGCCGTCTCCTCAGGTTGAAGTCAGAGAAATTCTTATTGTGTCAGACAAGTTCTTACTGTTCACTGCATTGTTCTTTTTTTATATAATCTACAAAAGGAGTGAATGACATCTAAATTTTCTGGCAATATCGTCTTTAGTCTCAAATTATTTAGAAAGTGACCAAAGCAGCTCCGACTTAGTCTCTGAGTACGGATTGAACTTGCTTACTTCGTAGCGGTGTGAACGAGAAAGACATTGCTTGAAACGCTGTCGCCACAGCCGCTACTGTCAACACCTTCGCAGATGGATTGGTTTGGTGCATAAATTCGTAGCGTTACAACATAAGTTTAATATACACCACAGAGAATTTAGTCTCAATAGTATATTCTCGTTCACTATTAACAACGGCATGCCAACGCTGGGGTAACTTAGGCGAAGAAGTCGCGACCAATGTTCGGAGCGCATTTCCATCTGGAAAGGAAGTTCTTTGAAGGTTATTGCACAGACAGCGGAAAAGGTGAAAATCTGAGGGCGTAACATTGGATGAATAAGGCGGGTGCGGGATTGCTTCCCAACCCAACTTCTTTATAATGTTTTTTGTCAATCTAGCAGAATGCAGGCGGGCGGTATCGTGGAGTGCATAACTTCAGGCAGTCTTCTTAGCCAGCGGTGTTGTTTACACCTCGGGGTAGCCATTCGTAGTACACTACATCGTCGCTGTTCCACCAGGTGAATAATATTATCTTTTGTTGATGCGCGCAGATCTCTGTATTGATGGTTGCTGCTGTGTTTGGGCTCAGCCATTCTTTTGTTGGCCGGCTATGGTGGCCGAGCAGTTCTAGGCGCTTCAGTCCGCAACCGCGCGACTGCTACGGTCGCAGGTTCGAATCCTGCCTCGGGCATGGATGTGTGTGATGTCTTTAGTTTAGTTAGGTTTAAGTAGTTCTAAGTTCTAGGGGACTGATGATCTCAGATGTTACGTTCAAAAATGGTTCAAATGGCTCTGAGCACTATGGGACTTAACTTCTGAGGTCATCAGTCCCCTAGAACTTAGAACTACTTAAACCTAACTAACCTAAGGACTTCACACACATCCATGCCCGAGGCAGGATTCGAACCTGCGACCGTAGCGGTCGCGCGGTTCCAGACTGTAGCGCCTAGAACCGCTCGGACACCCCCGCTGGAAGATGTTAAGTCCCATAGTGCTCAGAGCCATTTGAACCATTCTTTTTTTTTCTTCATGTTAGCATAAAGACACTATTTCTCGTCACTAGTAAAGACAGAAGACGGGAATGATCGGTGTTGTCCACGAGCCAGCTGACGACGAGCAAGCAGAGATGCACAAATGGCCACCTGCTAATTTTTGTGATTTTGGCTCAGAGCATGCTGTACCCATACATTCGATTCTTGAACCTTCCTCTGCTGCATGCAAACGTCGCACGATGTTGGAACGATTACAGTTCAACACATTTGTCAGTTCTCGAGCACACTCACGTGGATCATTGTGGATTAACGCGTTTAAATGATCTTCATCAAACCCCGAAAGTCTTCCTGTGCGTGGAGAGTCACTACCGTCAAAACGCTGCTCTGCCCAATGGCATTATCCCCATACACGTCGCAAATATTTCTGGCTGCCTTTGCTGCATTCGCCCCACTACTGAACTCAAACAGAAATATATGTGGGAAAAGTTTAGATTTCTGCACTTCCCACTCCATTTTCCAGCGTCCACAGCTACATGCACTGCCTCCAAATGACAAAATGACAAAATGTAAACTCAAGTAGCAGCAGTGGACTACAAATACAATCGGTAAATAAACTCAAAGCTACAGGAATACCAACATGCAAAACAAAAAACGCCAACAACTTATGCACCAACCTAATACAGTGATGTAACGGTAGAGTTCCCTCGACAACGGGGAAGCGAAGACGGCGGAGTAGGCGAATAATCACGCGAGGTGCGGTGATGTAATGCGGACGGACGGAAAGCCGGACGGACAAGTTGGCGTGCGGGGTCCAGCGCAGCCGCGCCGTCTGTCGGGAGACGAGTGCTGAGCAGGGCCTATAAAGCAGCCGTGTAGCGACTCAGCCGCAATTACTGGCCGCGTGCGCCTGCGGGCCAATTACCTGCCAGCGTTCGGCTCTGCGCGTGGTTGGAGTGGCCATTCGGCGATGCGATGCCCGCAACCCCGCGGCTCGTCCCTCCGAGACGCTGTAAGCCTCCCTATTAATCTGTCACAGCCGGGCTGCCCCGCCATAATTGCTGACCGCGGCCGAAGGTCTGCCCGGATGCAGCTCTCCACCGTATGACGTGAGGAACAATTCTCTACACAGATTTCACGCTGACGAATTAATCTGTTGAAAAGTAGGTGTGTTTAGACGAATGTTTCAGAACGCGGGTGTACGAGCTACTTCGAGATAAAAACTCCGTACAAAGTATCGTCAAAATTCGTGTGGCTGCAGATCAAAATTCGCCTTTGAGAATAAGAAAATTTTTGGATCGCTGCTGGACGGTTCGAGATTATAACAAATTCCGGTAGCTAAGCGTGTAGCGTGGCAGTCTGTTAAGTCGTGTGTTTATTCTCGGTCGTAGTATTTTTTTTCTTTCAACCCTAGGGTATCATAATTAATTTAGAGAGATCCGATTCTGTTATACTACTTATTTATTCAAACCACGACCAAGTAGTTAGCGTTCCTACCGTGCAGCTGCCCGGCGGCGCAAACAAGCACTAACTGGAGCTCTTACACTGACTGGTTCGATCGCATGTTATGTGTTACCAATACAATAATTTCATAAACCTGAAGATGGGTCGTGGTTTGAATAAGTAACTAGTACAACAGAGGATGCTGTTGAACTCCGTGACTATTCCGTCACAGGGCGTAGAAAATTTCCGTTGCCAGTCACAATGAAAGATTATTTATTCGCCACACGACAGGTTTCGGGCTAGTGCCCATCCTCAGGTGTTTGTGCATTCATGTACATGTTTTTATTGTTGCAGACCACGGTATGAATACGAAAAAAATTATTTGCTGGTGACTAAACAGATACAAGTGGAACAATTGTCAGTGGCAAAGCACCATTTGCCGAAAATATATCTGTACTTACATAAAGATGGAGTATCCTTATTATAATTACGCTGTGGTGACAGGTTTTCTTTCTTTGAAGTTTTTATTTATTTTACCTGACCTATAATTCCAAATTTCTCCTTGATTTCCTTTATTGATTGGTTATTGTACAGACAGAATAACGTTGGGAAGTGGTTACAACCTTCCCTCAATCCCTTCTCAATTACTGGTTCCCTTTCATGCCCTTAGAACCAATAACTACAGTATAATCCATAAAACGTGTAGGTAATTTTTGACTCCCTGTGTTTGACCCCTGCTACCTTCAGAATGAAATGGCCGTAAAGAGCGTGCAAGATCGTGAACCTTCTAGGCAGTATTGCAGTGCACTTGAATAATGATAATTGAAACCAACAGCTCTATTATAATCCAACGTCGTTTATTCAAAACATACTATCAGTTTTGACACCAAAAAGCGTCATCTTCAGGCCCCTGTTTATATAAACATGCATAGTATGAGAGTAAGCTATGAGAGCACAAACAACAAAAATCACAGTTTGGACTAAAATGTAGATAAACCACATCATAAAATTAAATAATAACAGGATTCTGTCGTTACCGATGCAACACAAAATTCAGCATCTGTTTCTGTAATTCGTTGTGTGCGTGGGTTCCCCTCGGGTACGTTGCGTCATTGGAGTATGTGATTACTGGATAAAAAAAATTAAGCAATATAAATTAGATGTTAAATTTTGCTTTTTATGAATAACGATAGTAGATTTTATTATGTAATTTCATGAGCACTATCATGCTACGTATGTCTCTATGTACATGGGCCTGAAGATGATGCTTTTTGGAGTCGAAAGTGGTAGCATTTTTTGAATAAACGACACTGGATTACAATACAGCTACTGGTTCAATTATCATTATTCAAGTAGTGCATGTCAGGCTCCTGTCCCACTATCCTCGATGGATTACCGCAGTGTTACAATGTTCTCAGTGCGATGACAGCAGGGAGACTGGCAAGATCGGTAGCCGTGGGGGTTGGGAAGCAAGGAATGAGGACAGTTGCAAAACATAGTAAAACAGAGTAATGCTCGTCCAGCGTGACATCGCTACGAGTAGTGTTTTCCCGCGTAGAAAGCTGCAAGTGGAGAACCTCGTAGGCACACGCAGGGGGAACAAGGGCGGCGAGACAAGGAGAATTTCACCTCGGCTCGTGTCGGGAGACACGGCGCGCCGGCTCGCACCTGTTTATTCAAGCGCAAGCAACACGCCATCCAAAAATACGCAGTTAGGACCCACACTTTGTCTGAGCGTTTATATATCCTAGCGACTGATGTAAAACAGAGGTAACTGGGATAGCCTAAATAATAGAGAGGCTGTGCTGTGCGCGGCGGCGCGGCGCGCTCGTGGGGCGGCCGCTGTGTGTTGGCCGGGCTGTCCGACTGTCAGGCCGTTACAGCCACGGATTATGACTTAAACGAAAACAATTACACGGCCCGCCGCCATCCGAAATAGTTGCGGCGGATTTTCATCTCTCCCCGACGTCCCTTGTCAAAATATTAACGCAAGCCTGGCAGAACGGCCCGCGGGATTTGTAAATATGAGCGACGGCCGGCTGACACTCGGCTGCCGTGACGTATGGCCGGGACTAATAATACCTGACGTTTAGTGTTTCGTGTTTGTGTTGGTAGCCGCCCGGAACAGCAGCCACTGTGCCCGCCGGTAAACAATCCCACCGGCCGCTCCTCCCGCCGTTTGTAACACTGAACTCGCGCGCCCGCTTCGTGTATGATTTGTAGACAGTAGCAACCCTGCGTTATCTTCCGAGGTGCCGCTCTCCCGCCCCGAATATCTCCTTCCTAATTCTGTTTCTCTCTGTTGGTCTTCAACTTTTCTCATTACCACAGTGTCTCACAAGGGAAGCATACACCGAACTGGCCACCGATTTTGGTCAACTTTATTACACGATTGTAACACGTACGTAGATGTAACGGATGCTACTCTAGTACGATGCGCTTCAGAAGCATCTTCGAGAAATCGAGGTTCAAAGTTTTACGACGTATACATTAGCACCAGCTGCCGAGGAGCGTAGTTAGCGCAACCAGTTGTAGCTGCTTACACTAGACGGTAGGTGAAGGTAAAGTTTCGGACCAATCGGCCGCCGTGTCATCATCTACCAGTGGATGCAGAATGGATGGGCGCATGATCAGCACATTGCTCTCCCCGACGTGGTCGGGTATCTTGACCTTGTAACCACTACTACTAGATCAAGTAGCTCCTCAAATGACATCACGAGGCTGAATGCACTCCTTTCCAGTCCTCTCAACACGGAAAAATTCCTGGCAGAACCGGTGATCGAACCTGGGTCCTCCGCATGAGAGTCAGCTGCGCTGACCCCCATCACTTTTTTTAATCTCATCTTGTTCATTATCATTCGTTACAATTACTCGGGTCGGAAGTCCCATGACACCCGCCACCCGGAGTGGCCTTGCGGTTTTAGGCGCTACAGTCTGGAACCGAACGACCGCTACGGTCGCAGGTTCGAATCCTGCCTCGGGCATGGATGTGTGTGATGGCCTTAGGTTAGTTAGGTTTAATTAGTTCTAAGTTCTAGGCGATTGATGACCTCAGAAGTTAATTCGCGTAGTGCTCAGACCCGTTTGAACCAACCCATGACACCCGTTCAGGTTCATCGTTGATCCATTCACTCAGTTTTTTTAATTACAGCTAACCCTCTAACCGAACATGCTGAGCTACCGTGCCGGCGTCTCCTCAGTTATGGATTCGGATTTCTATATGAACTGGGGAGAAACGCTCTAATAAATGTGCTTCATTTAGTTATAAATGCTCGAGTTTCGGCACCTTTCTTTGAGTTACCCCTCCCCTATCTACACGGATGATCGCTTAGTGTCTTTGGAGGTGTGTGTGAGTGAGATCACGCAAGTACTTCTACAGGCTTCTATCAGCACTGCCTACGCCCTAACAAACACGTCTTGAGGTAAGCGCGCTTCTCAACAATATTCTCAACCAGAGAGTGTTTCTACTCGAAAAATACCCATCTTACAACATTAATGTTCTTACACACACACACACACACACACACTCACACACACACACACAGTTTCTATCATCATTATTGGTTGGTTGCGTTAAAAGAGGGGGGGAGGAGGGGGGGGGGTCAGAGGAACCAAACTGCTAGTTCATCTGTCCCTATCATCATTATTCTCTGGAACCGTCGGACATACACTCTTGGATAAAGGTCTCGTCTTGTCACTCCTATGCGTTATAATTTTAGCTCCTGTATGTTTTCTACGCAACTGCTATTACGTTGTCATTTCTGTCTTTTCTTATCTCTTGGAATGGCAGAGAATTTTCTTTCTGCCAGCCTGTGTGTCAGGCACATCAACCACATCAGCTCTTGTCACTATGCCACATTGAGTGCTTTCAGATACGTCACCTATGCCAGCATCAAATAATTTGCCTTTTATGTTAAACAGTGAACTTCATTACTGAATATGTGAAAACAACCTGAAGATGGGCATCAGACCGAAACCGTCTTCAGCTGTGACGGGTAGCAGACTTTCATCAGTCTCCCCCTTTAAAGGAACCGTCACTGCGTTGAACAGCACCCGTTACTGATAAAATTAACATGATCCATATGTTTGCTCTCCTTCCAAAGTGCATCTCTCAGTTTTTCGCTGAGCAAGCCTCAGTTTTTGAACCGGTTTTCAATTTGGAGTCCACGTTTCTCCGAAACGTGTCAAAATTCGGGAAATAAGTACCGACTTTGTAAGCTTTATTTTTCAGACACATCACAGTCTTGGTTTCGAAACCATGTTTAATTTAACGAAGGTACACCAGGCCACTTTCTCTGTTTATTTCTCTTGAACAGTCATTACTTTCACATGCCCTAAATATAAAACTTTACAAATGATTCCACGCCTTCACTGTTAATTTGTAGTACTTTTTTTTTTATATACTCGGTATGCACTAATTTTGTCTTACTACATTTTCACTTCAGGCCTAGTTCCAAACTTACTATATCATATTTTTTCCGTAAGTATTCAAAATAAGCTGCACTAGACCTAACAGTACACTGCCGTCAGCAAAACGAAAATTGCACAGACACGTTACTCTGAAACATTTTCCTATTTCAGTGTTTAGGGATCCGAAACCTTCCTCTACGGCTGCTGAGAATTGTGCTGATGACATGGATTCTGGAACCCTGACTCCTGTTTCAGTTCTGAATTTCCCATTATCCTGATAAAGTCTAATGGGAGCAGTAGTATGACGTACATTTTCTTTCATATTCTAACGTAGACTGAAAACAAAGCTTTATTTCTCGAGTGCTAACAGTACAGATTTTCTGGGATATAGCATGGAGGTGGAGAGGAGAGAGAGAAAGGGGGTTGTGTAAGTGAACAAGTTCTTCCAGAGAGACTTGAACATATGAAGTACACGCGGTGAGTTGGCCTTACTGTCTTGTGGGCAAGTGGTATAGACAGCAGGGCGCGTGAACTGATAGTTGCTGTTAGGCACAGTATCCGCCGAAGGCTCTTGAGACGGAGCCTTGGAGTTCCCCCCCCCCCCCCCACCTCCACCCCCCTCCCCAAAAAACATGTATCAAAATGTATTTTTCAGTAATGTACTACACAATTTAAATTATGGAGAAGCGTAATGTATTACAGAATTTAAATTATCGAGAAGGTCATCGAATATTTTCTACGTAGTTTTATATAACGAGGGTCAACTTTTTTTAGAACTCTTGATGTACACTGAAATTTTTCAGACTGGTAGTAGCTAGTCTTTGGCTGCAACCTTGACATGCTAATTAACTCCGTGTAGCAGAGGTTTTGGTGATTGACTTTTATGGAGCATTGTGGTTATGAGTTCTAGAAGTTCGAGAATAGTGCGAAATTCCACGTGATTTTCACGTTCCCCTTCTTGCAACGACGGGCGATCAACAGAGTGACTAAACCTTCAGTCTCGAATTCTTTTCTCTGTGGTTCGAATCGTCATCAACGGAAATTTTATCTTTATGTTTTGTTTGTGGTAAAGACACTTTCTTGCTTCTGGCATTGGCAGTTGTATCCACTGTAGTAAAGGCATGGTAAAGGTACGTGACTCTCAGTAGAGTGTTCTACGATACGGTAGAACGAAATTCTTCCGAACGAAATAAGGGCGTGAAACATTTTTCGTTACTAACAAGTACTTTCTTTGCTGACGGCGTTTGCGTGATACAGTAAGTTATTTGCAAATCTCTTCTTGATTCATGAGATGCACTACGACAGTTTTACCGACATGTGTGTTAGATAGAACTGCAAGAAATACGAATTCTGCCACACAAATTGAGGAGAAAAAAAAAGTGAGAAATTGGTAAGATTCTGCGGCACTCGAGAATTGGATCTCACTGATGAAGCTCCACAGCCTTACCCAGTATGGTCGCCACGTCCCTCTTGCACCGGGCAGAGTCGGCTCCCTTTTTGGAGGAGGTGACGACGGAGGCGCGGCAATATTGTGATTGCAGGCGGCGCTAGCGCTGTATACGCGGGCCGCGGGGCCAAAGCCGACGCCGCTGACGGAAGAGAAGCGTGCGTCGCGACGACGGACAGCCGCCAACGCCTGCTGGCGCCATCTCACTTGTTATGGTGGCGCCAGCAGCCAGAGCCTAACCAGCAGCTACACGCTCGCGAGACGGGCACACAAAAATGATGAACATCGTTATGATTTTTCAGGGGGTTCGATAATACTCAAATTCTTTGATTCGAACTGATTACCTCTCCATCAAAAATGGCAAGTACTGTAATAATCATTCTGACATGTTCCTCAGATAGCTCACTTAAGGAGTCCTTTTTCTGCTTGTACAACAAAAATATGTATCTTAACAGTACAGTGCAGTAGTTCTTCTCCACGGGCAAGACATATAATAGCTTTACGTAAATCAACTAAAATGACAGGGTCATCGTGGATGACCGTGTTGGAAAAGTTAGAGGTGTGTATAGTCTCTCCCTTTTCATAGCGAAACATAACTAATTAATACTGAAATCTCTGTAGGACCTAGCCAGTTCAAGGACAGTATTTTAAGATGTTTTTATTGTATCACATTCTTGTCTGTCTGTTAGGTACAAATTTTGCGATGGATTGTAGTTCAACTTCTCGATGGGCCACAGGCATAAGACTTTCAATATAGCTCAGTACTGCGTCACAGTGCAATATTAAATCGCTTTCTTGTCTGGTGCGAGCGAAGGGTACTTTACCTACCACCGCTATTTCCTTCTTTTCCTGTTCCAGTCGCGAATGTTTCGTGGTGAGAACAACTGCTTGTAAACCCCCATCTGAGGTAGATTCTCACTCATTTTTACCTTCATGTTCTTTCTACGAGATATGCGTAGCAGAAAGCAACATATTGTTTGACTCAGTTGAACAGAAACGGGAATATAAATGAAATTTACCATTATGTCTCTGTTATAATCAAATCAGAATGTTTGAAATCGATTAATAAATATCACACGCACAAGACTAGAAAGCAGAAAATGATGATTTCAGAAAAAACTTTCTAATACAACACGTTTTTGAAATGGATTAAAAAGTATGAAACAGTTTCTTCTAGTCCCGTACAGCTTCCTAGCAACACACAGATAGTCCTGAAAATTTGTACTTTTGAATTTTTTTGAGCTATGACAAGATCTGTAAAATTTAAAAAGAAAAACGTGCGACGTGTGGAGCACAAAATAATAAGGAATGTAGAGAGTAGTTGCTGTTGAAGGAAATCACACAACCGTTCATATTATTGGCAATGCAGTAAAATCGTTAGTGAGTTAGGTGAACTATTCATACATCAATTGTCTCTGCCACTCGCCCCACGTTTTCTTTTTTTGATTTTAGAATTATTGACATAACTATTAAGATTTCACAGGCACAAATTTTCTGGTGTGTGTGTACGGGGATAGAAATCTGAATGGGGTTAGGAGAAATTATTTTATACTGTGTAGTCCGTTTTAAAAACGTGTTGTGGTAAAACGTTTTAATTTAAAGTTATTTATTGCTTTATGACGGAACAAATCCATATATTAATTATATTTTTCGTAATATTTCTTTCCCACGGAGAAAAACTGCTATACGTACTGTTAAGATAATGTATACATTCTGCAGAAACAGTTATGAGTGAACAGCGAACAGGAAATATGCATGTGTTTGTTGTGTAGGCAGAGGTAGAGCACTTTATGCACAAATTCTCATAAATGAGCGTTTGATCTTTAATAGCGGCAACTACTTATTTTTACAGTTATACAAAATATATAATTGTTTCAAAGTTTTACTGTCTTTCAAAGTAGTCACCAGCACTGTTCATAACCAGGTTCGTCGTGCGGTAGCGTTCTCGCTTCCCACGCCCGGGTTACCGGGTTCGATTCCCGGCGGGGTCAGGGATTTTCTCTGCCTCGTGATGACTGGGTGTTGTGTGATGTCCTTAGGTTAGTTAGGTTTAAGTAGTTCTAAGTTCTAGGGGACTGATGACCATAGATGTTAAGTCCCATAGTGCTCAGAGCCATTTGAACCAAGCCATAACCAGGTTCCAGCAATGTGGAAGTTGTAGCACATCCTTACCAGCGCCAGTTGTGTTGATTGCTTGGCGAATCTCTATAACAGTTCAAAGTCGAATGCCTTGAAGTGCTGTCTTCAGTTCAGGAATCAAGTTGAAGTCACAGTGCGTATCGTGGGTGGTACAGCACCTCCCAGCCCCATAGATCGAACGAATCAGTCACAAATTGCGCCATATGTCCGCGAACATTGTCCTGCAAACTGATGGGCAGGTCCTACAAAAAGTGCCACCGTTTCTTTATCTAAGTTGTTCATTTTTGGAACACAGCCTGCGATCAGCTTTACCGGAATTTGTAGACGCACATTCGTTTTTGGGAGGAACTATTCTGTTTGTTGGACCACAATAATCGCCGCGTTCACATGAAGCGATACTGATGCAGATGTCGTGATACAGATTGCCTTCTCGAGCAGAATGGTGGTAACTAGGTCGTTCCGAATGCGTATATTCCTACTAGCGTCGGGCAATCATTAGTAATAACCCTTTCTGCGAGTGTCAGAGGAAAGAAGGGTGTGTAAAATCCTTATGAAACTATGTTCCCCAAAGACCTACTTCATCTTTTCAAAGGTCACTCGTGGATTCCTCACGTTTAACACAAAACTTGATCGCATAACGTTGCTCTAAATTTCACTGTTCCATTTTCGTAACACACAACAGAAACACAACTCCACTGATAGCGCTCTCAAAAATTACATGATTGTTGTACGCAGCTGAAAATCGAACTGAGCATCTGGAAGGGATGAATACACTGGTCAACACAAGTTCATAAACAAGTGGCCTTGGTTTACTGTGTCGTGGAGGTACTCAAACGTGCAAAGCCCTTTTCGATTATGTACGAGTTATGAAATTTGGTGTACTACCAGTTTTGTATTATCAGTACTCCCCAATCTCCGTAGAGTTCTTTTTTGTATTATACTTTTCGTCAGTTGGTATTCTTTCGAGATTCTTTAACTGTAGGTATTGTGCCTACTGTCAAATAATCTTAAATCATTTTTAAAACAATTTATATTGCGATCTCTCTGTACATGTGCTTTTGCGTTCGTACCGAGCTGTTGGCAGTATTGTTTAATAAACCCAAGCCAAATGGAAAACGTTATTTCTTGCCTTTCATGCCTCATTCTGATGAATCACGAAGTTTGTTAGAATGAAGCATCTAGTTTGCCATTGTGGCCAGTAGGGATCCCAAGTGCTTTGAACAAGGCGCATTGTAGGTCGAAGTTGCATTCGGTCAGCATTTCACTTCCAGAGCTCTCTTGCCAGGGGCGGGGGCTGAGAGCATATCTGTTTGTACCAAGCACTGTCGGTAGTCTTGTTCCTCGGTCTGACCGTCAGTCCCGCATGTCGATACTACTGTACTCTTCATAGAGAATAAGGTTCGTAATACAGAAAATAAAAGCATAACACAAATAGAGGATGGACACTACTTTCTCCCGGAGAGGTAATAAAACAGATGCCCGCTGTGTGCGATTCCACAAGCACCGAAAATCAGCGCTGCCCTCTGCTAGTCATGGCCACACTGTTACGAGGTCGGTCGTTTCAGAGGTCACACAATTCGAAATGTCCATCTCTGCTTCCTGGCCTCCCTCGGGACAGATGGAAGGATTCGAGGGAAATTTTGATGCGTCGTACATTTCCGCCGCGACAATAAAACATGCGAAAATTCTAGAGTCAGCGCACGGGCCATAACCATATTACAGCAGCAGCAGCAGCAGCCGGAGCTAGCGAGCGGCATGTCGCGACTCCATAACCGTAACGCGGAACGCACATGGTTTATGGGGAGGTCGGCGCGGTCGCCACCATAAAAGCTGACAGTGCCCTGGGGACCAGGATTCCGGGAACCCAGGGGGTTGTGGTGGGGGGGTTCGCGCTGCCCGGTTTTCTATTCGGCCACCGAGGGGCGGCACCGCTATGAGAAGCCGTGCAGACATCCAGCGCAAAAGGCGGCCAGCGTCGTGCTTACTCGCGGCATTCTCAGTTTTGTTACGTCTTGCAATTTGAAACTACTTCACTTTCCATGTTTGGCTGAAGTGTAATTAACGAGATGGAACCGTACAGAATGGAATGAGTGAAAACTCACTTCTGTGTATGAAAAACGTTGCTCGAACGCAATTTAACCACCAAAGTGAGGGAAGAGATATTTAAAAAAATAATTCAATTGTAAGTGAGACACTAAAACTAAATTTTATAAAATTATGTCGGTTCCTGTACTTCACTGTAAAAGGTGAGAACTATGCCTTTGTAATTGACAGAGAAATAAGATTCAGGGGTCTGAAACGGGCTTTATAGGAGCTGCGGAAGAATGTACAAAATTAGATAAAATAAAGATTGAAGATATTAGAAAGAAGTTGAACAAATCAACGATGTAATAGATGAATGTAGAGGTAGATGGAAGTATCATGTGGAATGTATGTCAGAGCTCCTATTACCCTTACAAATCATCAATTTAACTTCCTTCAGCAGCTCCCTTATACATACCATGCTTCGGCTAAATTGTATTATTCTTCATTTTGGCACACTTTGCGAATTACTAAGTTTTATTCCAACGGCTACTCTGTTCTGAAGATGTTTCACTAGCACATGCAGAATCTTTGCTTTTTATATTTTTGTTGATTGAAGCTTTGCACAACTCCGTTATATCTTCTTTGAAAAGATTCGCTGAGGTATTTTTCTTTTGCTTGACGACTCCCATTGTTAATTGCGGAAAACGACATACGAGAGTATTTTTATAGAACTTTTGCTCGTTTCTTAATTATAAGCACTAGGAAACATGTTTTATCAGTGAAACTTTCATTGCCAATCAAGTATATATGGCTGTTTGTCCCGCAGATCACGGAGAGACTGAAAGGATCCATAGTGAGATAAAAGAAATTGTACAGAAAGTTAAGGGAGATGAATATTTAATTGTGATAGAGGACTAGAATTCGACAATAGTAAAGGGAGTAGAAAGAGAATATGGACTGACGAAGAGGAACGAAAAGGAAAAATCTTCAGGTTGAATTTTGCATCTAGCACAATTTAATCATGCCAATACTTGATTTAAAATCATTAGACTGTTCATATAGAAGATATCTGGAGACAGCGGCATGTTTGATATTGATTATATAATGATAAGACGAATACTTTGGAACCAGATTTTAAATTGTAAGGCATTTAGAGAGGGAGATATGTGTCATGATAATAATTTATAGGCTACTAACTGCAGATTTAAAGTAAAGAGATTGCAAAAAGTTAGGGAATCAATGAGATAGGGCCTGGATAAGTCGACAGAACCAGAAGTTGTTGAGAGTTTCAAAAGGTGCATTAGACAACGATTGATTGAAGCAGCGATAAGGATGACGAGTGAAGACGAATGGATTAGAGATGAAATAGTGAAGACAGCAGAGGATCAAATAGGCAAAAAGACAAGGCTCGATAGAAGTCTTTGGATTTAAGTGACGAAAAGAGCAAATATCAAAATTCAGTAAATAAAACGGGCAAAAGGGAATACAGACGTTTAAAAAACGAAATTGACAAAAGCGCAAAGTGGTAAAGTAGGAAAGGCTACGCGAGAAAGGCAAGGCTATACAAGCACACAAGGCCATGGGAGTGATAGACACAACGTGTAGGAGAATTAAAACAGAATCATCTGTATGAAAATTAAGAGCTCAGACGGTAAACCTGTACTGAGCGCTTGCTGACGCAAACGACACCAGCACACAATGTCTTCGATCAGCGGCTTCTCATTAGGTTTGGCTACGTTAGTTGTGGTCTGATCACGGTCATTATAACCGAAACCGCCCACGACTAAAAAATAAACTGCGCTTTGGACTAGTACTTTTTCCCTCTTAGTAATGCGTAAAAACATATTGTATATATAGGAATATTATCTTCAATGCCAAAAGATAATAATAATAGTCCAGATGCTTGGTCATGTATGTTTGTCAAGCTTGTAGTTACATGTGTATAGTCGAGCTTGCGTAAGAACGTCCCTGACAGTTCATAGCGCTGCTGCCAGCTTTCAGCTGCAAACGCTAGCGGCAGTCTACAGAGCTACGACAACACTGACCATAGAGACGTTTATAAAATCGCGTTACGTTATTGGTTGACGTAGGCCCGCGAGGCTGCCGCGCTCAGCCCACTGCAGCTGTCAGGGATCAACTTACGCCGACTCAGATACAGCACCTACAGCCATTTGCAAATAGTGTGGTGCTATCCTACATATGGTGAAGCATTCTGGCACGCTCGTCAAGCTTGCTGTGCGGTGCGTGGCCTCCTTCAGCCGCATGCTGTGCAAGGCGGTCGCGCTGCGCCTGCACTGGCGGCCGCTCGCCGCACGCTGCCGCAGACCCGCTGCCTATACCGAGGCGAAGGTGACGGCGACGCCGACCGGAGGCGTTATTTTCGTCCCACGCCTCCTTGCCACGACTATAAACCGATTTCTGCCAGTGGCACTTGAGTCTCAGGACGTAGCCCCCACATAAGGAGCGGGCCCGCGTGCCTGGCCAACACCTGTGGCGCACTTGCTGCCGCGCTGTCGGCTGGACACGCTTCGGCGCTGGTCAGCCACTGAGTTGGTCTCAAGGAGCTCGGCTCTACTGCTCTGCTCTGTAAACCACTGTTAAGTGCGCGGCAGAGGGGACTTCCCACTGCACCGCGTATTAAGGTTCCATTCGCTTACCGATCGCGGGACAGGCGACTCCTTAAATGCCTCTGCGCGCTGTAATGAGTCAAATCTACAGAATTGATATATAGGGTGTTGTAGTTTAATGTAAGGAGATGGCTATTCTTTGAGCAGAAAAAGCTGGCCTGGCACTTGGAATAGAAAGGGGGAGAACGTGGGTTGTGGAAAGGGGGAGGGGACGGGTTGCGAACGTCTATCTACCCACAGAAAGCTGCACCCTCGGCAAACACATTCCAGTAACAATCTTCTTCTTCTTCTTCTTCTTCCCCTTCTTCTTTTTCTTTGGCTTTTCCCGCTGCTCTACGGGGTTTCCATTATTATAATTGTTTTATACGGGTTTTGGCAATGTTAGTGACAGTTGGTGGGCAGTTGCCCTCACCTGGAGCCAAGACTTCCCCTGCGACGGAGTTGTGTACCTCATATGTATGCGTCTAGAATATATCCCATGTCCAAGTGAAACTATATGATTCTAGAGACCTTTTCAAGTCTCTGACACTTAAGATATATACATGCAGACTGAAGCGACGAATGAAAATCTGTACAAAGGCTGGGATTCGAATCTGGGTCTCCTGCTCATTAGCCAGACGCGCTAGCCACTACGCCACCCTGATATGACTGCGTAGCGTGTACCTGAAGTGAAACGTGGAAAGAAGCTCGGTATTTATATATTTGGACGTGGGAAACAGCCTAAAAACCACATCGACGTTGGTCGGCTCACCAGCCCTCGTTGTTAATCCGCCTTGCGGGCTCGATGTGGGGGAGGCTCACCTCACCGAATCCCGGAAGCGGTGCCTTAACGCGCTCCGCTATCCGAGCAGGTCACGTTCCAACAACAGTTAGGTGTTGTTTTTCCCTGAAAGATCCTCTACATGGTCGGCGTCACTTTCACCCGCTCCATCTATCATCGAGCACTTGAATGAACAGAGAAATCATGGGGAGAGACTATGACACGAAATAATGACTCTATTAGCACAGTGAGCGACGTGAAGCAATATGAAATTTCGAAAATAAAAATATTCCTATTAAAGGAAGAGAAATAAATTACAAATGTTACACAATAAATCAATATTTGTAACTAGGGGAAGTGGCCTGAATTGTATGGCGAATACAGTTGGTTCATTTCAAAATCGTACAGTTAAGTACTGGTTCGCGCGGCTCTCCCCCCCCCCCCCTCCTCCCGTCGCCCCGTCGGAGGTTCGAGTCCTCCCTCGAGCATGGGTGTGTGTGTTGTCCTAAGTTAGTTTAAATTAGATTAAGTATTGTGTAAGCCTTGGGACCGATAATATCAGCAGTTTGGTCCCAAAGGAACTTACCACCACCACAGTTAAGTACAAGGCAAACGCCAGCCCCCTAAAGTCGCTGTGCAGGACCACGCTCTTGGCTGCAAACTGAAAGAGGCAGGACGTGCCCTAAGTGCCCCATGGAATTGGCTGAATATAAATCCAACGGAAGTGCGGCAGCACACGCGGATGAGTCTCCAGGATCAGCTGTGGAGACAGTCAGCTATTTAACTATTTACCTTTTGTATTATTTCTAAGATTTTTTGTCAGTACGTGGTAACAAAGTTATTTAAATTGAATGTCGATGAATGCTTATTGTGTCTCGTGAGAAGAAAGAGTGATCACGGCTTGTATGTTCTGCCGGTTGGTGTTATATGATTAGTAAAGGAGAGTCGCTGCTCTGAAGTAGACGTAAAGAGCAGAAGACCTTACTTCTTTCTTTTATAGGTAGTGAAGCCTATTTACGACTCTGTTATTCAACATTTAATTTATTATTATCATATTCCAGAATTACCAGTTGACTTGCACTAGGTCCTTAGTGATACTGTAATAACTAGACGCGGGCATTGTGGGAAAGCAATGGAAGCGCTAAAGTAATGAAACGGCTCAAATTTTGGAGGAAAAATCTCAACTAGCCACTAAGAAAATACCGCATAATTCCACAGTAGTATATTCCAAAGTTCCTCACGTAATTCAGGTTCCTGAAATTTTGTAAGTTGGTTTTCACGAAATAATAGGCGACCGTTTTCAAGCGTCTGCTAGACATGGTTTTTCAGCTTATCCGTGGCGCCCTCCCATAGGTCAGACAACCTTGTCACAATTCGTGCTTCCATTCTTTGTGTACCTTCAATATCTCCTTTTATTCCTATTCGCTAATGGTCCCAAACAATTTGGTAATACTCTAGGATAGGACGCACGAGGGTTTCGTCAGAAATTTCCTTTGTAGATTCATTGCATTTCAGTATTCTACCAATGACGTGAAGTCTGCCACCCGCTTGACCAGCGATTGAGCCTATCTGATCATTCCGTTTCATATCCCTACAAATCGTTACACCCAGGTATTAGCTTGAGATGCTTCCTGCAAGGGAGGACACTGTGTCTTTTCCAGCCGGAATCTCTCAGACGTCGCCTGGACTTAAATATCGTTTACGAATACACGACTTTTGCTCGATATAAATCTCTCTACGCGCCTGTATAGCTGAATACCGGGACTTGTGGAATGATACTGCACGCTAAGACAGGAAACAAGGCGCGTCTAAAATGGCCGGTTGCCGGCCTGAAACCTATGTGGCAACATACCCCTTTGTACATCAGCCTGAAGAGGTATGCTAAGAAGCACGACGAAGCAGTGGAAACATTGATTGAACTACAGAAGTTCTGTCCGCTCCGACATAGTGAATGTACCGAATGTTGTGTGTTATACTGCAACAGTAATGGGTGTCGTTTTGGAAATAGTTTGGGATGCAATATTGGGAGTCAGAGCTTAGAAGAACTGCGAGCAATCAAGGTGGAAAGTAGAATGAGATTTCCACTCTGCAGCGGAGTGTGCGCTGGTATGAAACTTCCTGGCAGATTAAAACTGTGTGCCGGACGCTCTACCAATTTGCAAGCGAAAGGCAAAGGTCCCGAGTTCGAGTCTCGGTCCGTCACACAGTTTTAATCTGCCAGGAAGTTTCAAGGTGGAAAGTACTTCTTCGGGATTCCTAAAACCTTTGTAGGACGTGGAAAACAAATGATTAATCAAATTAGTGTGTATAATCTATGATAATGGAGACATAGCATCGAACTTCCTGAAGTATATCATGCACCCAATTCCTAATATATCAAAGGGCAGTAATTGCGAGAACTGTAGTACACTCTGCTTAACAGCTCATTCATATTAGTTGATAACAAGAGTAATACACAAAAGAATGGAAAACAAAGTTGAGAATCTATTAGATGAGGATAAGTTTGGATTTAAAAGACGTTACGGTGCTGGAGAGGCGGTGATAACATAGTGCTTGGTAATACAGGCAAGGCTTAAGAAACATCAAGACGCCTTCAGAGGATTTACCGATCTAGTAGAAGCGTTCAGCAACGTAAAATGGTGTAAGATAAGTACGAGGGCCATTTTCATTTCATCTTCCGTTCGGTTGCGATATTAAGACCACACAGAAAAGCGGGTGACGTTTTGTGCAGATGTGCTGCGGAGTGTCTCTAGTACGCCCATCTATCGCGTCTCGTCACGCTTTTCAGTTCGAGCGCACAATGAGCACGTAAAGATGCCTAGAAAATAGTGTCTCCCACTATTTGTGAAGTGCTGCTTCATGACAATCCTCGTCCGCACACTGCAGGTGAAACGAAGATGTTCCTGCAGCGTCTACAATGGAAAGTGTTTGATCACTCTCCACACAGGCAGACTTGGCCCACTCTGATTTTCATCTCTTTGCTCATATGAGCCACTGGCTATGAGGACAGCATTCTGGCACGGCGCCTGCCTTCTGTAAGGAGGTTATTGGAAACTTGGTACCACGTTACGACAGATGTGTAAGTCGGGGGGGGGGGGGGGCATTGTGTAGAGAAGGCTACGTCCGGGTGAGGACCATGTAAATTGCATGCTTTACTGATCATGGATACAATGCAGACTACGAAAAAGTCAGAAATTTGCTTAAAGAAAAAGAAGTATATACTTTAGCACACGACCGAAAATGAAAGCTGTCTTCGTCCACAAAAAATTGAAACATTCGAAGTATCCACCTTGAGAGGAAACTGTTTCTATGTCGAAAATAGAAACACTTAGGTTATAGCGTAACAGTAAAATTCTCGCACTTAATTACACACTAAAACAAAAAAGAAAGCAGCGAACGACTAAAGAGAAGTAAAATGCTCCGCTTTGTTTTCAGATGGTGGGTGTAAAGTGCGTTCGTGCGTACGTGGTTGTTCGTGTATGTGTGTGTGTGTGTGTGTGTGTGTGTGAGAGAGAGAGAGAGAGAGAGAGAGAGAGAGAGAGAGAGAGAGAGAGCTGTGTTCCTACAAAGATGCCTGTCACAGAGGCTATACTCTCTGAAATTCGTGTTGAATATCCAAGAGATGTTAATGGCCTCTGCGTTCAAAGAAACGGCCAACTGCTCGCACCCGTTCCTTTCAGTTCACATTAAAATACATTTTTTACTGATGGAAACGTGTAAATGTTTGCGCAGGGGAAACCTCCGAACAAAAGCGCTTTATGATGGATTGAATTAGCGCTTCGTCCCACTTCCAGCGAGCGGATTACGACGAAATATCAACATTCGCCGTTTCTATGTCGCGAATATCTCGCTGACAACCGGATATACTGTTTTTTAAGAACATTTAAGAACAGTTCGAAATTAGCATACTTTACGTATGCAACAACTGCTATTGAAATTGACAGCCGTCAACAGCAATTTACTGTGTACAAAATATCTCTAAAACACCTAATGGAAACACAGAACTAAATATATTAACAATACCGGGCTGAAATTGTGGATAATTTGATTTAAATTATTACTCCGGAAAAATTTAGAGTTCACACACTCTGTGCGCAGTGCTGTGAATCAGAGCGACAAATGGTAACTCCGACTTACGGTAAGTTATAATGACATCTCTTGTAGCATCGAGTGCCGTGGCTTTGCAGCTTGCCATTTTTAAGAACCCATTAGCGCGATTCACAAAGAGAAAATAAATGTTTTATAACTGACTATCGGAGTGGGTACTCAGTATTTACTCGATAACCTAGCGTTCTCTCAATAAATGTTTCATTCCCGTAGTCGTCAATTGTGCTCCGTCCTGGTGGGAAAAACCCTCTTCGTGTGGATAGTATCGAATGGTCGCAATTATCGCTCTACTGGAAACTTGATTGTCATGGATATGTTGGTCTGATTTTTACTATACGCCTTCGTCAAGTTCGAATGTACACTTGTGGTAATGTAAACTACAGTTTCCGTGGGTGTTCAGTGAATGGAGCAGCGATCTTAGGTTTGTGATGCCCTAAAAGGGAAGGAACAAAAAACTACAAATTCTTACTAATCAATTTTTAATGACGATGTCTGGAAATGTATTATTTTCTCTGTCGACATCGTTATTAGTTCTTGTATTCATAGTTGTCCGAAAATTATTTTTATCTACATTCTTCGCTAAGTTAACACAGAACGTGTTAGCTGTGTGACTCAGATGGTTTTATTCTTTAATTAGGAATAATTACACATTCATTTAAGTATGTAGCTATCACTCATTTCACTGTGCATTGTCAGTGGGTTGTTGCAAATGTTGTAATTATGGAAAACAATGAGATTCGTTGTTTCTCTGACTATCCTAATTACATTAGGTTAACCGTAACATTTTAAGACTGTGTGTCTTGTGCAAACTCGCACCGGTGCGATAGCGGACACATGTTCTACTCCGTCTCTCTCTCTCTCTCTCTCTCTCTCTCTCTCTCTCTCTCTCACACACACACACACACACACACACACTCACACACACACAAATAGTCGCCAAAGTTCTTAGTTAACCTTTTTTTCTGTGTTACTGACATTGCTTTTATTCAAATGGCGTAAGCATTATTATTGGATACTCTGAAATAGAGACAAAAAAATGGCTCTGAACACTAAGGGACTTAACATCTGAGGTCATCAGTCCCCTAGAAGTTAGAACTACCTAAACCTAACTAACCTACGGACATCACACACATCCATGCCCGAGGCAGGATTCGAACCTACGACCATAGCGGACTCGCGGTTCCAGACTGAAGCACCTATAACCGCTCGGCCACATCGGTCAGCAAAATAGAGACAGTTTGTTGTAAAGTGGTTGGTAAATTAAAGTCGATTTGCACTACATTAGATTAATCATGATATTTTGAGACTGCGTACATTCTGAAATGTGTATTTGCAGGACTAGGAGGAAACTGTATTCAGAATTTATCGCCTTTTACTCAATCTCTCTCGTGACAAATAACCTTTCCATTGATTAATACGTAGCCTTGCTCACCGACCTTCTCCGTTTGCCTGTTTATCCTGCCTCTGTTTTGTGAATCATCTCACCATACGATCAATTTCTAGGATAAATGGGTCACTACGTAGATTTATTTTTTATTATACAAGAGCTGACCAGCTGTCACTAGAAAAACAAAGCCCTGAAGATCAACGGGAATCGCACTCACATCTAAATCTAGGGCCGTTCCAATCTAGCCTAACACTTAATAAACTCACATTCTTAGAGGCAGTCACAAAAAATCAAACAACTTGATAAGTTGTAAAACGTACTAACAATAATAAAATAGGACTTACTGTCTTCAAGCATTTTTGCTATGTGAATGTACATGCTGAAGTTGCAGCTTCATAATGAGAGTTTTCTGTTGTTATGTAAGGACCTTCACTGCTATGTCAACATGCCAGAAACGCACATCTATGGGAGATACAGCGCTCTCTTAAGTGCACTTTGCGAAACTGTGCAGGAATATATAAAGATTTAAAGTAGATTATAAGAAACTCTTTGTAGAAAATCACAGCATACATGTGAATTTTATTAATTTCTTTCGTAGATGACATAGCTATGAAGCGACTCCAACTTGTTCAATACACACAGTTTCCAAACATGAAATTACAGGTAAAAAAAAAGAGCTCCCACAACATAGGCTCTTCTGGAGCGTTGAAATCGCATTGAAGGTCCTTACATTATAAAAAAAAAGTTCTGATGATGAATCTATGGCTTCGAAGTATACATCGGCACAGTGAAAATGCTAAACGAATTTAATTATTAAATTTTGCAATTATCTGACTGTCGCGGTTTACCATGAATAGCCGCTATGGTTACCACGAAAGCTGTCGAGTTGACTTTTAGTTACATCGTTTTCGGGAATAGTTAGTAAGTGCAAGGTTTGGCAATCCACAGATCAAATATTTTCCTGCCACATGTATCTTGTACAAGGATATTGTTATTTCCCCTGCAGTGATACGAGAGGGCGGAGCTTGCATCTTCACAGGCCCCTGTGGCTTGTGGCAGCAGGAGCGAGAGCAGGAGAGCAAGACGCAGCGGGCTCCGTGCGTGGCGGCAACAGCGGCAGCGTCTGCCCTCGAGTGGGCGACCGGCAGCTGGTTAATTACGGCGAGCAGCTTATGATGCGCTATGATATGTGGCCCGGAAGTTGTCACTTAGGCGCGCCCCCCACGGCCGCACGCTCTCACGCCCACATCGGAGTTATGGCTCCGCCGTTACGTCCGCTGCCGTGCTGTGACCACTTGCTTCAATAAGCACTGACCGCCCGCCTGCATCACATCCCCCCCCAAAACTAAAACTATCACTGTCATCTTTTTTGGAGCACTCGGTTACTTTTCGCATTACTTTTCCGCTCAGCTGGTTTGTTGTTACTATCTGTACGTACTTGACACTGCAGTTCATCCTTAAGTGTTTGACAAACGGTTCGTAGAACCGTTCCACTCTCGAACAGCACAAGGGAAAAACGAACACTTCAGTCTTTCTTTGCGAGCTCTCTACCCTCTTATTTTATTACTATGGTCATTTCTCCCTGTGTAGGTGGGAGCCAACAAAATATTTTCACATTCCGAGGAGAAAGTTGGTGATCGTAATTTCGTGACAAGTGCTCACGGCAACGAAAAAGTGTATTAATGATCGCCATCCGAATTCGCGTATCATATCCGTGAAACTCTCTCCTCTCTTTCGTAATCAAACAAGACACGCCGTCCTCCATTCAACTTTCTCTATGTCCTCCGCCAATAATACTGATAAGGATACCAAACCGCACAGCACTTCTCGAGAAGAGAACAGATAAGCGTGTGTTGGTTGCATCTTCTAAGTGTTCTGCCAATAAAATGCAATCATTTGTTCGCCTTCTCCACGACATTTTCTTTGTGATGCTTCCAATTTAAGTTGTTCGTAATTCTAGTACCTAGGTACCTCGCTGGACTGACAACCACCCATCTTAAGTACCTCACACCTTTCATTGTTTAGACTCAATTGCCACACGTAGATACCTTGTCTAAATCATTTAGCAATTCCTTTTGATCTTCTTAAAACTTTAATAGACGGTAAACGACATTATCACCTGTAAACATCCGAAATGAGCTGCTCACATTGTCTCCTAAATCGTTTGCACAATTAAGAACAGCTGAGGGTCTGTAATGCTTCCTTGAGAAACTTGGACACCACTTCTGTTCGCCCGTGACCGCTACGGTCCCGTGTTCGAATCCTGCCTCGGGCATGGATGTGTGTGATGTCCTTAGGTTAGTTAGGTTTAAGTATTTCTAAGTTCTAAGGGACTGATGACCTAAGATGTTAAGTCCCATAGTGCTCAGAGCCATTTGAACTTCTGTTCGTGCCAATGTCTACCTGTGAACTTCCTGACACTCGATTTCGGAGTATTTCATGACTTCATCATAATGCATTTGAGCATTTATCGAAATGAAATATAGCTGCACGTATACCGTATGTTATTGGTGCACTACAGAATCCACTAATATAGCAGATATAACATTTATTATAGGAGAGGATGCTCTGACAAGGCAACAAGACATTCTTTATGACGCATTTTATTTCGATAAGTGTCTAAATGCTTGAGAATGAAGCCATAAATGGCTTAGAAATCGACTGCAAATAAAGTAAACAACAAACACAGCACAATGTAAAATTAGTAAGAAATAGCCTGTGGGCCCCGAAACAAAATAATTCGCAAAAGAAATCCCCATTATCCTTGGAGGCATCAAGACAATCAACATTATTAGCTTATCTGACCTTTACTTGCTTTTACGAAGGCATTGAAACTCTATAAAACAAATGATTATTGAGTTACACAAGTTCGTCTAAATTATATCTGAAAAGACTTTAGATGTAATTCCCGATATAAAAAGAAAAAGCATAAGCCAGCCACTGGCGAATGCTGCCCTGCATAAGTGAGACTAAAAATGTTTCTGCTATACACACAGACGCGGAAAAAGAAGTTACAAGTTCAAAGTTGATAAAAATGTTGTATTGCGGAACTTATAAATGTATTACGCCAATTGACGATGTATGACAGGCGCGGGGGAAAAGAACATTTTACTAAATCCTTTTATATTTTTGCATACAATAATTTTCAAACCCTTTAGTATTCTGTTGGAGAAAAACGTAACTTGGAAACCGAGGGGCTGGGTAATGGAAAGGAATTCCTCTTTTTTGTTGTCTTTCAGAGGGGTGGTCCACGTGAATGGGCTTCCGCCTTACAGGCTGGAAGAAAAATTCCAGCTAGGTAAAGGCGATCATGACAGGTTGAACATACCTGTCGCCAACAACAAATGCGATACTGTTTGTGACTTCAAGGAGGTCACTATGGCAAGACAGAGGGGGAAAGGTCTTCTACTAAGAAAATAGTAAAGTAAGATAACCATGTTGCAAACTTAGGTGGAAACCGCTAATTGAATTGCTGATACTGGTGAGTGCAGCCTTAGATTTATATTGTGTGCTGTTGCAGTTGTTCACTCAACAGCATGAGACATGTGTCTCTCAAATTTTGTGACAAGCACTTTTTGAATGATGTTCTTTCTTTAATGTCAAATTTTTGAGTTTATGCTGTACCGATGTTCTAAGCACCGATGGAAGTACGTTATATTAAAACAGTTTATATACTCTATTATTTATTGTAATATTTTATCGACCTTCTGCAACTGCAGTTGTATATATCGAAATAATCAGCAATCATTTACGAGATTTTATTGTATTAATGGCTGCATTATTGTAGATCTTATTGCTATTTTTTTTAAGACCACAGCAACATGCTGCATGCATCTTATTATTGGCACTCGGAAATAATGCGATAGTTATAAGTATATACCATTTTTATCTTTAAATTTTTTAATTTTTTAAAACTTTTCGTCCCGAATTTGTCTAACTTCTACTTATTTGTGTATTTTTCTGTACAGCCTACTGAAGGACATTAAGTGCCTGAAATGGTTGAGAAATTAAATTTACTTTATGCAACTGGTTACTGATCATTTCCATATCTATTATTAATGTTATTGTTATCAAGATACTGGTGATCTGTGGTGGCGTGTCACTTGAAACAATGACAATATTCCATGACTGCAGAGCGAGGAAAGGGGGGGCGTGGGGTGAAGGGGACAGAAATTGACACTGAAAGCAGGCTACATACTGAACAACAGAAAACAAAACTGCAGTGTGAGGTTAGGGGTCTCTCTCTCTCATCGTCCCTGACCATAACAAAGACGCCAAAACTGGAATATATTTTGAAAATTACCCTAATCACGAATAAACGGTGGACCACATGAGAAAGGAACCCTGGATCCGTCTCTGATGGGTGACAGCTCGAAACGCCTCTTAGGTTCAATAAAGCTACACAAAAAAATGGCCGGCTGCAGTATTTCTTCAGATAAGTTAATACACAGCAATGGAATTCGTCCACGGCTACATGGGTAAATTAATTTTAATCGTTTACTGAGCATAGGACGGGAATATTCAGTTCTTAAATGACTCGCATTGTTCAATATTGCTCCAAATTATACTTGGGGCAATCTGCAGTATTTGCGTACCATCTCAAAGTGTGCTTTGCCTTCGCTACGGGTTTATCTATTAGTGAGAAATACAAATACAAAACAGAACAAAAAAAATCCAATAGGATCTGCTTCAGTTTGGTTTACGCTAGCGAAGTGACTATGCAGATAAGGCAAGAACGGGAGTGGTCTCAGAACTGAATCCTGTGGGACACCATTAGTAATTTGTCGCCATAAAAAAATAGTTGTGATATACAAGTAAGTTGTACTCTACAATATATATATATTCATTGACGAAATTTGTTAGTAATCATGAAGTCTTTGAAGCCAGCAAAAGAGGGCAGTAAGAAAGAATAGAACAAGGAAGGTCACAAGCGCGCTCGAACGAATTAGAATTCACTTTGCTATCTGTGCCACAAAGGTGCTTTAGTAGCGGGAGGAGGGGAACGAGGAGAAGGAGGGGTGGGAAGAGGTCGAAAAGTGGGAGGAAGGAATAGAGGGCGGGTAGCCCTTATTAATTTCAGCCTGGCAGCCGCTACTGGTAGGAGAAAGAGAAGTAGCAGCAAGAGAGAGAGAGAGAGAGAGAGAGAGAGAGAGAGAGAGAGAGAGAAGAGCGAGAGGAGAGTGGTAGATAGGGCTGCGCTGGGAGATTTACACTGGCGATACGCGTTAATAAATAAGCAGTCGCAAGCCCGCGATAACCCGGTCCGAAATGGCGTGATGTATGCCCGCCGGCCGGCCGGGGGCGGAGGCAAAGTGTGTAATATCTGTACGCCGGCCGCCGGGGGCCAAATTCATTTTCCGAGCGGCGCCAAGTAGAGCACAGCGGCGCTGGGTAGCGCGGCCGGAGGGGGCGGGGGCGGGCGGGGGTGGACAGCAGGAAGCCGCCGCGGGGGCGGGGAGGCAGTAAATTGGAATCCGCCAGCGGCCGGCGTGACCGGCGGCGTGGAAACGGAGTAATTTGAGCCCGCGCCCGGCCTTATGACACGCGCGCGTGCGTATGCGCGCCGCGCCGGCCACGCAATAACGCACGGGGCGCAGGTGCCGCTCGCCGACCAATTCGCAGGCGCAGTCCCAGAAATTGTTTAATGCCGAATCGCGGCAGCCAGCGATTAATGATGCAACGGGCGGCGCCCCTGTGCTGGCCACAATCCCCGCCGTACATATACGTCGCGTTCGGCGGCGCGAGGCGAGAAATGTTGCCGACAGTGTCACGCCAATTGCTCTGCGCGTAGCGCCCTGTCGGTTGACGAATTACGCTACGCTACTTTCCATTGCACTGTAGACGTGATACCTAGCATCCGTACTTTTAGTGTGCTTTCTCAAAATATGCTTTACCTTCGCTACAGGCTTATTTATTGCTAAGAAACACAGCTACATTAAATCCTGCAGTATCGGGTTCAGTTTCGTTTACACTTTCCAAGTCAGAGTACTGATATACAGGGTGAATCACCTAAAACGTGTGACGCAAAAATTGCGGAAGTGGATGTTGCTATTGGTGTGCGATTTTTGCACAATTTATTAGTAGTCGAGAAATCGTATTGTTGCCAATAAACAGATTGTAACGATACTTAGAAAGCGTATTTTTTGTGCAAATACACACTTTTTAAAATGGAACAATGCCTATTGACATTAACAAACTAAAGTAGGGTAAATTAGAATGTTAGTGGTCTTTGTTGCAGGATGCTAGTGAGTCGTTTACAGGATATCGTATTTTGAACAGTTTCCACTTCGAAGCTCGTTTGTGCCATTCAGCCTGCGTACTTGCTAGGTATGACGCTGTGACGTTTGTTACAGTGTGCTGATATGTTCCATGAGTGCATTGCAACATGGCACTCAGTTAATGTATGACAGTCCAAGCAGTAGGTCGTGAGTGGACGATGGGATTTCCCAATGCAATTATCAACCTCTTCAAACTGTCACTTGAAAGTAGTAGTGTAACACGTAGACGATGAAACAGAGGAAACAAGAGACGACAGAAGAGGGGGGAATTAACGTTTTGCTGCTGTAGCAGTTGATCCGCACGTCAGCTTCCGCGCCAATCACACGAGGAAGTGTCATGAGTGAGGCAAGTGTCTACGCATTCTCCATCGACATAGGTCCCATCCCTATCACATCTCTTGCCATCAAGAGCTGCATAGATATCTCGTAAACGACTCGCACTAGAATCTTGCAAACGAAACACCACTGACATTCTAATTTCTCCAACTTCTAGTTTCTTTATGTCAATAGCCATTGTTCCATTTTAAAAAAAGTGTCTGTTTGCACAAAACTGCACTGTTTAAGTATTACTGCAATCTTTTGGTGTTGTGTGATGTCCTTAGGTTAGTTAGGTTTAAGTAGTTCTAAGTTCTAGGGGACTGATGACCATAGATGTTAAGTCCCATAGTGCTCAGAGCCATTTGAATCTTTTGGTTGGCTAATAGGACGAGCCCCAGACTACGAATCCATTCTGTGAAAACCGCACGTCAATAGCACTTTCCATTGCCGCAATATTTCCTGTGCAAGTTTTAGCTGATTCACTCTGTATAGCAAGAGCAGGACTGGTCTCAGAATTTAACCTTGTAGGAGACCAGTAGTAGTTTCGTCATGAGAGCTGGATGAGCTATCTAACATGACGCCTTGGTTCCTATTAGCTAAATATGGAGTGAATGAATTATTCAGTGTTGGCCAGGGAGTCACAAACTTTTCCTCTGGTGGAACACTTTGAGAACGCCGATACTCTCATGGAACACTTTGTTTGTTTTGAAGTTTAGCAAAAGTTTTTAAAAATGAGAAAAACTTGTCGTATCTAGTTATTACTTCAATTTTAAATCACAAATAATAACACAGAATCATCATAAAATTTTTAAATAAATTAGTATCGTCAAAATGTCGAATGAACGTCATCTTATTAATAGCGCGGAGCACTTATTCACTTCCAGCGGAAGATGAAATCACTTTTCAATCATCAAATAAAATTTGAGATTTATGAGAAATATGCACAACTGGATCTAACAGATAAAGAGCAAAGAACACAACTATAAAACCCTTGTTCAGTTTACGTACGCGTGAAATAAGGAGATACTGCCAAATGTCCAAGAAACAGTAGTGCGTTCCAAATTTTGGCATTTAAGTAGTACATCTGTTTGCACGGCCATCTTCAGCGGTAGATATTATTATTGGTAATTGCATATTAATTTAGGAGTAGTTAAAGTGTCTGTTTCTCCAGACGAGTTTCAATTTTATTTATGAAGTATCTTTGTGATCATTCTCGAAATATGATACATATAATACGCACCTGCATTCTGGTACTTATAGGTTATAACCCATATTTCTTTACAAAATTGATGCACAATTAATTATGGTATTCTGAAGTTGAAATTACTGCCCTGGAAAGTGAAATGTAATATTTGGTTTAGTGTCCGCGAAGGAGCAGCGTTTTTACAGTGTTATTTTACGTCTTATGTGGTTTCTATAGCAAAATTTTCTTTCTTGTACCTACATCGCACCATAGCAAAATTGGAATTCATAGAACCGCAATATTGGGTTTGTTAGAGAGGAACGGATGTTGGACGACATCTTGATGTCGAGAAATTTGCGAATTTGGAAACAGACACAGAGAGAAACAAAATCTCTTTTTGGACAGGTACAGTACGTGTGACCCTGAAATATTACCTCCACGAAAGCGAAACGTGTCAAAACCTACGTTAAACCTATGAAGAAGCTATTCACACATTGCAGTCATTTACGATAGTTATGTTTATGTAACAAGAATTACGCACGATTAATGTGCAGTTTCTTAAAAAAAATTGAAATCAAATGATACTGCTCTAATATTTTTTTTACACCGTATTATTGCATGTGTCTCCTCAATTATTACCAGTTTCGTTCGTATTGTGAAGATGTCCAGATTTGATAAAACAAGTAAAAGACATGCAAAGTTTAATGCTAAATAACTAATCGGAAACATGTGTTACTGTCAGTTAACTATAAATAACATGGAAATCAACAAATTTTGTTCACATTTCCTGTCACCTCACACATACAACACATAATTCTGTTTTTAATTCTTCAATTATTTTCACAGTCATCAAATCTGAGCTAATCACATAGCTATATCTCATACACCGTAACAGCAGGCGACATCATGGGAAAGACTAAAATTGAGACATCAGAAGATAAGCATTGCTGTTTGGAAACAGCTTATTCTCGAAACAGGGAAAGAAATTTTGTGGAATAATGACTGTTCAAGCCTTGTTTCATCATGAAACAGACTTACGAAATTAGATGAAAATCCTTGGTTGTTCTTCGCAGTTTCAATGCGCGACGCGTAAAACTAATGCCCTGTGGAATTGTGCAGCAGGGACCCTATCGCCACCGAAAAAACTTTGAAGTTCGAGTAATTTAGTAATATTTTCAGAGTGTTTTGGAACAAGGAACGTACTCTCAGACAATATCCCTGGAAAATATCAGAAATTCGACTGAGACACATGCTCGCTAATTTTCCTATGTACCTCTAGGAGGCACGTGACACTACAACCTACGGAAGGCTTCATTGTATCGATGAAACAATAAGTCGTCAACAAGGTGCAGGCTGAGACTTGATAACGTGGTGAGAGAGCATCTGACTTGTCGGACTTAGCAGTTGGGAAACTCCGACTGTTTCGAGGGACGACATATGGTGCGCCATGAACTGCGAGCTACATTTCCTCCTGTTTTTGCACATTTAAGTTTTACAACCTGACGCATCCGGCCGCATACATTGCGTTCCGCACACAAAGAACCGGTGGTTATCGCGCCACAAATTATTCCGGGCAAAGCTTCCTGTAAGCGAAGGAGCAGCGCGAAGTAGTTAATGCTGCCCCTCAATTAACGCATTCGCATACGAGTTAGTGAGTTTGCGGGCTGGATGAAGAGTTCAGGTGCGAAACGGTGGCCAGTCGCTGTCCGGAGTTGTGTGACACGTCGCTGTTTATACGCTAGTAGGCCTGGCCAGTTGCTAAGTGGGAAAAGCGCAGCCCCCGGCGGGGCGGAGAGTAATGGCGGGAATTGCTGTGCACGATGCGTGCGGCATTCGCGCCGCGGTGCGTGGCGTGCGTTTCCATGCAAAGCGGCGGCGTGAGAGCGCACCGCGCCGCCTATCGGCCGGCGGGCATCGCCTTCCCGCAGATACATCAGCGCCCAGAGGCCGAGCATTGCTATGCGCGCACAGCACACTACAGTACACACCGGACTGCGGGCCGCCTAGGCAGCGCCAGTAGTCAGCCACAGCCGCTCCTCCAAGCGCCCTTTATCTCAGCCCCCCCCCCTGGTAAACTCACCCATCACATCGCACTTCCTTCAGTAAAAATTGGCCAGATGCGAGTAGCACTCGCGCTACGTGGGTTCCGTGCAAACTAAATTACGTATATAGACATTTCATCTATCCCTGAAATCGAGAATCTCGACAATTTTTGCCTCTTATCGACACTGATACTGGCAAGATGACGGTTCCGGGAATTTCAAGACTTTCGAGAATGTTTCAATATTATGGTTCAATTAGGATAACAAATACGAAAGATGTTTTTCGTGTGATGTCGTGAAAAATTAATAATTTTCCAATTTTTACCATTTACTCGTTCTGTGAAACCTTGCTCCTTGCCAAATTCTATAATTCTGGGTCAACCGGAAATACCTTCAGATGAGTGTGTTTGCGAGTATCAAAATGCACGACATACGAGGTGTGGAGAAAAGCAATGACACTGATTTTTGCCGGCCGGGATGGCCGACCGGTTCTAGGCGCTACAGTCTGGAACCGCGCGATCGCTACGGTCGCAGGTTCGAATCCTGCCTCGGGCATGAATCTGTGTGATGTCCTTAGGTTAGTCATGTTTAAGTAGTTCTAAGTTCTAGGGGACTGATGATCTCAGGAGTCCCATAGTGCTCAGAGCCATTTGAACCATTTGAACTGATTTTTCATCTACCAAAGCTTTTATTTTTTTGAAACAATATTGTCCCCTTCAAAGTAGTACCCTTCGGCAGCCATACACCGACCGAATCATTGTTCTGTGTCTTGATAGCAGCGTTTAAAGTCATCCGCTGGTAGGGCCTTTAAAATGTCGGCTACACTCTTTTCAATATTCTCCAGAGTCTCAAAATGACGTCCCTTTGAGACCTTTTTCAATCTAGACAAAAGAAAAAAGTCAGAAGAAGGATCAAGTGAAGAGGGGGGCGGGGGATAAGCAGGAATTCCTTTTGTGGTCAAATATTCCGCGATGGCAGCAGGCGTGTGACATGGGGCGCTGTCATGATGCAGCATCCACTTGCCTGCAATGACCGGTCTCACTCGATTGACCCTTTTCCTGAGCGTTTCAAGGCATCTTTGTAAAACACTTACTTGAACAGTTTGTCCAGCAGGTACAAATTTTTATGGACTCACCCATTCGACTTTTCCGTCGGTTTTTGAAGTTGGAAGTCTCCCTGAGCGAGTTTCATCTTCAACGTGTTCTCGGCCTTCCAGAAATGATACGTTGGAGCGACGAGGAATGTTCCCCAAAGGCCTGTTTCAACTTTTCAAAGGTCACACTCGCGTATTCCCCAAGTTTAACACAAAACTTGAAGGCGTAACGCTCCGCTAAATTCCGCTGTTTCATTTTCGTAACACACAACACAAGCACAACTTCATTGATGGCACTGTCAAAAAGGCACGTTATGACTGTAAAGAGCTGAAACTCAGACTGAACATCTAGAAGAGATGGACACAACGGTCTACACAAGTCGAACAACACAGCCAGATCGCTCGCGTTGTTGTCAGTCTCATTACTTTTCTCACACTCCTCGTAAATGGCCGTGTCTTTTGAAAGTATTGACTTAGAGGCTTACTTTTATTGAGACAGCCGAGGGACTATAAATTTGAGCTTGATACGTCTAGTCGTTCCTGCGAAAAAGTGGTATTGATAGACGGACGGGCAGACACAGTTGGATAGCAACTGACCATTTAATTAAAAATTAAGAATTTTCATATATTTTCCTTTAGTTGCACCGTGAAACCTTGCTTCTTGCACATTTCATGATTCTAGGTCAACGGGAAGTACCATATAGGTTTTGATGAGTGAGCTCGCGATTATCAAAATACGTGACATAAATTAGCGAATGTTTTGATTGCACTGACTTAGAAGCTTCAACTTTTTACTCCTCGAAGGGAACGTAGACATTAATATGTGTAACAACTTTCAGCTTGATACGTCTTCCCATTCCTGAGAAAAACGGTTTTTGGCAGTCGGAAGGACAGACAGACAGACGGACAACAACTGAGGTATGGACTCCTAAAAACTAAACTGACACATCCTTGCAGATTGAAACTTAGTGACTCCGGAACCTTACCTTTCGCGAGCAATATCGATTATCGATTAAATTATCCTAGCTCGTCTGTCCTAGCTCGTCTCACCACGCACCTCACAACTTCTGCCAGTACTTCTCTCACTTCACAGACTTTCTCCTGGATACCTTGTGGGACATCCCCGAAAGAAAGGATATTCTGGATAAATGCCTTAGTCACAGCCGCGGATGCTGTAGGCAGTGTCTCAGAGAGCGGGACCCATATACCTGCAGCAGGGAGCGAGAACACCACAACAGGGTGGAGACACGGCCTTTTTCGCCATCACTTGCCGTGATCCCGTGGCCTTCGGATAAAGATGCTGCTTTGTGCGAGAATGTTTTGTGATGCAGATACAAGCATCGCCTCCGAACTGTTCCTCTATTTTATGCAGTACACAATTCTGTAAAATGTGTTCCCGTCTCTTCGTATTTAGCGTTTTCTTCAACGCGATAACTGGAACACTCCATAACCAAGGAAAACACCCCCAAACCGCAACACCACTTCCTCCTAACGCTCTCCATGCATTCGCCAAACCGAAACCCTTCCATCGGATTGCCACAGGGTACAGCATGTATAATCACTCCAAGTCACTCGTTTTCATTAATCCCACTGTTCATTGGCGTCGCTCTTTATACCACCTCAAGCACCACTTAGCGTTAACTGCAGAGATTTATAGCTTGTGAAGAGTACCTCGACCATAGAACCCAGTCCTTATTACCTCTCTACGCACACTCACTGCGCCAGTTGGATTGCTGTTAGCACTTCGGAACTCGCAAGTGTTTTTTTTCGCTGATTTCTCGCGATTTTTTACAACCACACTCCGGAATGCTCGACGCCCCTCTCCGTCAATAAAGGAGGTCTACCTCATATTGGTTTAGTTGTGGTCGTTCCTTGGCGCTTCCGCTTTACAGCCGCATCAGCAACAGTCGACTTGGGCGGCTTCACAACGGCTGAATTGTCCCTGATGGAGTTGATGCTCAGATGACATCCGGTGATTAGACCACTTCACCGAGCTCTCCTAACCTGCCCATTCTGCTGCTGCTACTATTACTATAGTGACGTCACAATACTCCCCGCCTCCCTTTATACTAGGAGATCCGACATGTCATATCTAGTGGTCAATTCTGCATTACTTCGGGCTGTCAGAATACTTCCGATCAGATTTTGTTAGCAGAGGAGGTGGTCAAAGCTCTACAAGCCGGCCATAATTGCGGGTCGCGGGTCGCTGCCGCGAAGCCAGGCAGCAGCAGGTGTTTGCGCTGCTAACAGGATCTGCCGGCCAAAGCCGATCGCTGCTGCTGGTGCGTGCTGGCAGCGCGCCAGCGGCGCCCATTCAGCCGCGTCGCCACCCACGTCTCATTGTTACCAGGCCTGAGGCGTACACCGTGGTAAAAACGCTACCGAGATGCGACCTCTGCTGGCGACTTAAGTACGGAAGGGAGATTAGGGTCTAATGTTCCATCGACGACGACACTAATAGTGATGCAGCACAAGCACGGGTTGAGAAAGTTTGGGCCATACCAGCAGTCACGTAACAATTTAAGAAATTAAAAATCACATAAACACCTAAATCTGTATGCCGGGACGGGGATCTGAACCACCGTCTGCCGAAGACCTCGCTCGGTAGGTACCTGTACAATGAGACAGGTCTGCTTCTGTAAGTATTTCGTTCACTGCTGCCACGGCTATAGGAAGAAATTTACCCGTGGTGCGAAAGGGTGTTTAACTGTTTATACAGGGTGCTCTAAAATTTCCTTTACAACTTCGGGGAGTTGTAGACGGGACTGAGTATACAATATTTAGAATCGGAACCCACGTCAGAAAAAGTACCATTTCCGTGCTACAGCCATTTGTAAACATGTTTTGAAATTTGGAAATTTGTGGTAAGGAATATGGGACCAAACTGCTGAGGTCATCGGTCCCTAGGCTTACGCACTACTTAATCTAACTTACGCTAAGGACAACACACACACACCCATGTCCGAGGCAGGACTTGAACCTCCGACGAGGGGAGCCTCGCGAATCGTGGCAGGACGCCTGAGACCGCACGGCTACCCCGCGCGGCCGAAACATGTTTGTTACATAGGTGTGCAACAGGGCAGTCATGGTATGCGGTGCTTACATCGGACTGACTGATGTCATTTGACGTCTTACCTACCTCTCTGACCTGATTCGAGGTTCATTCACGTATCAAGACATGTGGTTCCAGCATGACGGCGCACCCGCTCACTTTTCACGTCATTTTCGTTTACGACTGGTCCAACTATTCGGATACAGATGGATAGACCGAGGTGGTCCAGTCGCATGGCGTCCGCGATCATCGGATCTGAGTTTAAAATGGTTCAAATGGCTCAGAGCACTATGGGACTTAACATCTGAGGTCATGAGTCCCCTAGAACTTAGAACTACCTAAACCTAACTAACCTAAGGACATCACACACATCCATGCCCGAGGCACGATTCGAACCTGCGACCGTAGCAGTCGCGCGGTTCCGGACTGAAGTGCCTAGAACCGCTTGGCCACCGCGGCCGCCGGATCTGAGTCCTTTACACCTTTTCTTCTGGGGTCGAATGAAGATTTTGGTTTATCGGACTCCTCTGGAGACAAAGAATATCGAATGGGACGAGTTGTGTCGCTGCAGGACAGATCGCAGAGACAACAGGTGTGACAGAGTGTGTGTACCACTACATCATTCGTAGATACAATGTTTGGCTCCGACCTTGTGGTCGTCATATCGACCCTTACTTTTAGTGGATGAGAGTGCTAACCCTCCTAAAACTAATTAAGTTTCCTTTTTGTTTCTTTAGTTATTAATGAGTGGAATTGTAAAAGAAGTGAAGTACTGCGTCACTCCTAATAAATTACTTGTAAAAGTAGTTACGTTGTCAATATATTTTCAAAAAAGTTATAGAACGATATCGGTACGTTTCCGAACGTGGGGCACAATTCAAAATATTATCTGCTCAGTCACTTCTACAAGTGCTAGAAGTTTGTAAGGTGAATTTTAGAGCACCCTGTGTGCATCTCTAATGGAAGTGTAACGGGTACCGATACCACTGTGAATTATTCTCGCAGTATCTGTGGAAAGCTATGTGTGATGTGTTGAACATCAAACGTGATCTGCATTTACAGCTTTACTTTGTAGGTTCTTTTATAGTGTGTGGCGGAGAGTACTTGTGGTACCACTGGTATTTCGGCCGGCCGGCGTGGCCGAGCGGTTAAAGGCGCTAAAGTCTAGAACCGCACGACCGCTACGGTCGCAGGTTCGAATCCTGCCTCGGGCATGGATGTGTGTGCTGTCCTTAGGTTAGTTAGGTTTCAGTAGTTCTAAGTTCTAGGGGACTTATGACCACAGCAGTTGAGTCCCATAGTGCTCAGAGCCATTTGAACCATTTGAACTGGTATTTCCCATCTTTCTTATTCCATGCACAAGTCGTTTGTGGGTAGGGCGACTGTCGGTATTCCTCCGTATATGGTCTCATTTCTATAATTTTTACCACCATGATGGCAATTTCGTGAGAAGTGTGTTGCAGGAAGTAATATGGCGCTTGACTCTCCTTGGAACTTACGCTCTTGGGATCTAGACAAAAAAAACTCCTCCATGCCTCAGTGATGCACAGTACTTCTCTTGTAGCGTCTGGAACTGGACGAGCATCTCCGTAATGTTCACCCGCTTTCCAAACGAACCCGTGAGAAGACACGCTACTCTTCTTTAGATCATCTCCAATTCCTATATTTCCCCTACCTAATAAAGGACCCAGACTGAGGAATAGTATTCATGAACTGATCGAATGACTGTTTTGTAAGCCACTTCTTTCGTGGATAAACTAAATTTCCACAAGATTCTTCTATTGCTTCTCAGCCTGTTATCAGCGTTTGCTACAGCTAGTATTACGCGGTCGTCCCACATTAGGTGACTCCGAATTGACCATACTGCATATTTTACGGTTGTTACTGTTTCCAGTAACCCACGTTCGTACTTAGCGGTCTGGAGGTACCTAGTTCAGTTCCTGGTACTGCCAAGGATTTTTCCTTGGTGAGAATCCCGTGATGACAGCTGAGTAGTACCTGAGTGACGAATAGCGGCTCCATGGTTTGCAAAGCCAACAACGGCCCGGAGATCGGTGTGCCGACGCCACATCCTCCCATCTGCATCCAGATGACGCCATTGGCAGAGGATGACACAGCGGTCGGTCGAACCCGATTGGCTCGTCTGGGTCAGAACGACAGCGCTATGCTATACTATCTGCAGTGATTTTTGTCCAATAGTGTATTTGGGTGCAGCATTTGGTCTTTCTCCATACTTATGCACAGTGCGTTGCACTTATCAACGTTGAGATACAATTGCCGATTCCTGCACCAAGTATCGGCTCTCCAGGAGTTATCCGCACTTCGCATGAAGGTCACCTTCTGAAAGATCTAGGGGACAGTACCGCCTACTGTACCACAACCTCCAGGCAGCCACAAATTCGAAGCCTGTAGAAGATTTTCTTAGTTGAAGGAATATGTGGATGGAGCTGGACGTGTTCATCTAAGAAACAGCCTTGTGATTTTTCTAAGACGAGAAGCTACAGAAACCTAAATGAGACTTGGAATTGAATACTGTTCCTTCATAATATAAATCTAGTATCCCGTGAATAGACCTAAAAACATTGTACCACCTCTATCAGTTAAAGTAGTGATTTTGGTCGGTCTAAGCAGAAAATTTAGGAAAATAAAGCAGTTTAGGCTTATCAGACGCATAGACCAGGACGATGTGTGTGATAAGAAATGACTCAAGCACGATGAGGCTGAGATGAATTCTATAATAGTACAACCAGGGTTTCAATGTCTTGTACCTTCACCTCACTGTTATGATCTAGGCAGCCAAAGTTCTATGTAAGCATCGAACTTGTTATACAAAATAGAAAGGCAATAGGTAAAATTCTCTGTGTCTAGAATGTACAGAAAGATCGGACTGCTGGATTTATTGCGGCTACCCGAAACTGCAAACGAAAAGAGACGAGTGTTGATGAGAAGGTGTGAGAGAGAAGTGTGGGTCTCATCTGAGTTCCTTCTCTAAACTAGGAGGACGTTTCTGAAGAGTGCACGCAAAGGCAGCTAGGTCCTTAACAACGTGTATACAAACAAGGTGCTAAATACCAGGGGCGTCGCTGTAGACGGACGCTGGTTGCGGCGACCGCCGCCGACGCCTTCCACCGCCGTTGCCGCCGGTGGCTAATGACAGAATTCCGGCGCTCGTGCTTGGCCGCGCTCCAAACGACACGCCGCACGTCGCCTGTGTTATTCTCGCTTTATTACCGCCGCCGTCTGACAAAAAACCTCGCGGCGCGGGCCGGCCGCCACGCTGTGGCCGCCGCGTTGCCTAGCAACGTGTGGCTGTGGCACGCGCCGTGCCTTCATCCCAACATCTTTGATGATTCCATATGACTAACTACCTACGTGCATCGAAAAGTGACCAAGGTCGAGGTGCTTCTATAACGGTTCGAAGTGATGAAAATACTTTGGTGCGATATTCGGTCTGTATGGAAGGTGAGTCCGTCGGGAATGCCAACCCAAACCACGCACAACCGAGTCGCCTTTTGCAACAGCTTTAGATTGATGCAATAATTGACATGTTTCACTGACTACATGGGTAAGGAAAGATTGCGACCATAACTTTGTTCAGGGGTACCACCAGTTTCAACTTCTACTCGGAAGAGACGAGGTATGTCTCATGCCACCAATGCTCTCTTCATCTCGGATATTCCACGATGCACCCACGATTCGTCCCTTTTGACGATACGATGCAGGAATGGACTACACATACCCCTGATACCGCAGTAAGAGCTTGGCTTTTGGGCCGCGCCGGCTTGTATCGATAGCGGTTGTCCACTTTTATCTGTGTTCGGCTGAATCCCACGAGAGTGCGCGAGCTGTCCACTTGCGAGGATTTTACAGGGTGCGCCGCGGAAGCTGGGATTGATTCTTTCTTGGCGTTCGAACTGGAGCGGATGGGCCACACACTGGGGCTGTGCGGACACTCAAGACCAAGCGAACGTTCTGGCAGGACTCTACTCTGGGAAAATATGTGGTACTCTGAGAGCACCGGACTGAGGAAATCGCTGCTGTGGATTCCATCTCATATGTCAGCTGTCCCCACCAGAGTAATAAAATATGGTTCAAATGGCTCTGAGCACTATGCGACTTAACTTCTGAGGTCATCAGTCGCCTAGAACTTAGAACTAATTAAACCTAACTAACCTAAGGACATCACACACATCCATGCCCTAGGCAGGATTCGAACCTGCGACCGTAACGGTCGCGCGGATCCAGATTGAAGCGCCTAGAGCCTCTCGGCCATACCGGCTAGATTTTGGTAACCACAATAATGAAAATTCTGTGAAGTATTAAAAGGGGAGACACTGAGAGACAGAGAAGTGAAAGCATTAGAAAAATGGTGTAAAGTGGACTCCGTTAATGAGTGGGTACATAAGAGAAAGCAAGAATGGTACGAACAAATAGACAGGACGAATGAACGGAAGACTGGAAATCGTAAGAAATAAATCACCAGCTGGTAAAAGAAATATAGCCGCCCGAGGAAAAAATGGAGCGACAACATCAGGGTAGACGGATGGATACCGAAGGAAACAGGCTTTAGCCTAGGAAGAAAGGAAGAAGAAGAAAACTCTTGTCTCATTACTTATCGATCCACCCTCGTACGTGTAGGTGTTACCAGCTAATTGCGATGGAAGGCGACTGGACTGGCCGCCGCGCGCGACGCGGGATGACGAGCAGGAACGCCTGCTTGGGCAGGTCAATCGGCGACAAGTAGCCGCGGTTTCGCAGAGGTGTCGCTGGCAGCGGCACCCACCATAGTACTTACTGCCGGCCGCGGCAGGCGCGGGCGGGCGCCGTCATTAATTGATTATCGCGGCGGACGTTATTCCAATTGGGCTAATTGCTTTTTCGAAGCGGGTCGGGGAGGCTTGTCGCAGCTGGCACCCGGGCGTGCGCTACACGTCACGTCCATCAGGCTGACACGGGCCCGCTCATTTAGTCGAGCGCCGCGCAGGTTAACGCGAACGGCTCATTTCGCAACCTGTTCCGCTTTTTTATAACGGCGCTGCTCTTCTAATATCGTTAAAGGCGGGAGCGGCTGTCGATCGCCTAATTGCGCGGACCCGCCATTTACGATGCGGCGGGCGGGGGAGAGACGCATTAGTATCCGTTGTTCATCTGGGGGGACTCTCTCGAGTTAAGAAATTAATGTGAGCATGTGGGAGGCCTGGTAAGTATCGGTGCGGCAGAAAAATAGCTAATTATACTTAGTTAGCGTCCAGTGAGATTGCGGTTTACGTTAGCTTTGGAACGCAGGCATCATAGTTAACTACTGCAGAGCTGTATGAAGTGAGCGATGTCCACTGTCAGAGTACACGCCAGGGAGACGCTTGGTAGCAAAACGCGTAATCCACTTCTATGTCTACACTTTTTTTTTCACTAGCTGCTTATATTTTATGACCCACCGTCTAATTTCTTATGGTGGGTCGTATATTGCCACTTAGCCGCTGTGACTGGGTCCGGGGTCCGCAGTGACTGAAAGTAACACCACACTGGCTCCCGTCCCCACTCACACCGTTGCCGTGTCCCGCCTGTTTAGATCCATTTGATATTTTTTTAGCATTAGAAAAACGTATAACTAATACAAAATCAAGTAAGATATTAATAAACAAAACGAAATTAAATATTTCTACGTCTACAGCTACAAGTGCACACAGCAGGCATGGTGCGGTATGTAGCGGGAGGGTACACAGTGAACAGCAATTAACCTCTCTCAAATCAATTCGCGGATGACAGGAATCCGTTGCACCTGCTTACGACAATGGTAAAATGAAATAGTCAGCTGTGTATCTGCTCGTTTTCCATAGCACTGTCTTTTGAGTACCTAAGGACGACTCCGTGACTGGAAGTATCCTCAGCTTTCATTACGAAAAAGAAAACTGCCTAGCAGTACATTTCATCACACCATGATCGAATTCGAGGTTTCAAATAATGTTCAAATGTGTGTGAAATCTTATGGGACTTAACTGCTAAGGTCATCAGTCCCGAAGCTTACACACTACTTAACCTAAATTATCCTAAGGACAAACACACACACCCATGCCCAAGGGAGGACTCGAACCTCCGCCGGGACCACCCGGAATTCGAGGTTTCTAGCCTCATAATACGTCTCTGGTACATACTGGGTTTTTCACAGTTCCTATTATATTCTTGTAGTGTTTGTAGAGAGCACTAATCTACTAAGACCATCTCCAGTGAGCTCTGACCTGTGTGCTACAGAGAACATATGACTTGAGCAATGTTTCGGGCGCTCACAGTCGAGTTCTCTCGAAAGTGACGAAGGACGTCTTCTACAAAGTCAAGAGCGCAGCACGTCTGTGAAGTACCACAGTCAATCCTATTAGTTGCGAATGTACCAAGTTTTCAACGGCTAATGTTGTGAAAACGAAAATGATATATGATGTAATTACAACTGGAACTCAAAACTAATTTCCAGACATGGGTCCTTATCAACACTTATCTATTAAGTCCCCTTTACAACCTCTACAATAGTGTAATATGAATTGTAAAACACCATGCATACATCGAATTGATACATTTTATTGACATAAAATGCTCTTCAATAACGCACACTGCCGCTCGGCGCGTCGGGCCGCTCGGCTCGTCGCTTCGTCAGTGGTGTTGTGGGTCCTTGGTTCGACAGGGGGACTAAAAGTCTTACGTGTGGATGACCCTGCAACAGGGCAAGTGCTATCGACGTTCCAAAATGCCACAGTTGTTAGATACTGTATACTTCAGGTATTATTGTCGTCTACTATTAGGATAATAAAATAGTTTCCTTCTATCCGGAGCAGCTGGAACACTTCATGTGTTAGGACTCCAAACAAACCTCCGCCTGTTTTCCTGGAAATTCAATGAACAACTAACATCTTCGACAGTGCCACATTCCTTGACACAAAGCTGAGACATTTGGGACTAAATGCAGGGCTTTCACGTAGAATCTGCCAATGAGGAATTCCACGCTACCAGTCCTCCTCTCATTCCCGCCAAAATGAAGAAAATTTTAGACCAGGCTTCGAACCGGCCACTTCCCGAGTCGAGCGCCACAGCACAATCGTACCTTACCGCTCCCATCTAAGGCTGCTGATACGTACACAATCTAATCCAAAAGTGTGTGGACACCACTACGTAATGCGGTTTGACCACTAGATGTCACCAGACGTGGACCCGCCAGTATGAAACGAGACGGAGGCTACTGTATTGTTAGCAGAGAAGCAGTAACAGCAGAGTGGGTCTCCCAGGAGAGGTCAGTGACTTCGAACGTGGACTAGTCACTGGTGTCACCTGCGTAAAAAAATCCATCAGTGACATTTCAACCCTTGTAAAGCTGCCCACGTCCACTGTTTGTGACGTGATTGTGAAGCGGAAACGAGAAAGAACAACCAGAGCTAAACCAAGATCACGTAGACCTCAGATGCTGACCGACACATGCAGTTGAGCATTGCATAAGGCGCTAGTAAAACATCGCATGAAATTAGCGGAAGGAATCACTTGCGAGTTGCGGTGCGGTGCGGTGCAGCTATCACAATCACTGTGCGTAGGGAGCTAAAAAGAATGTGGTAAATAGGTCGAGCAGTTCAATCATAATCTACATATTTCTGTAGTTGCTGCTGAGCGACGTTTCAGGTGACGTAAAGAGTAACGCCACTGGACGGTGGATGACTCGAATGATTTGAAGCGTTCAATCACGCTGTACCCTGTGGCAATCAGAGTGAAGCGTTTAGATTTGGCAAACACCTTGAGAACGTCACCTGCCATCATTTGTAGAGGCCACAGTGAAGCACGGAGGACGTCGTGTTACAATAATGGGGCGTTTCTGGTGGTTAGGATGTGGTCGCTTTATTGTGCTTAAGAAAACGCTAAATGCTAAAGGATATCAACACATTTTACAGCCTCGTGTTTTGCGTACAGTAGAGGAACAGCTTTCAGTCGATGGTTGATTGTATCAGCGTGACAGTCTGTCATAAAGCACCATCTGTGAGATAATGGTTTGTGGAGAGTAGCATTGCTGATTGGGCTCGTAAACCCACAGTCCTTAACTGAATCCAGGGGAACACCTTTGGGATGAGTTACAACATCGATTTCCCTCCAGACCTCAATGTTCAACCTCAACATCATCTCTAGTGTTTCGGCTTTTGAGGAAAATGGGCTACCATTCCTCCACAGACATTGAGACACCTTATTTGAAGTGTCCGCAGAAGAGCTTACGCCATCAATGGCGAAGGGTGGACACCTCCCCCTTCCCCTCCCCCGGATTAATGTCCACTAATAGAGGGCCATGTACTTTTGATCAAGTAACGTAAGTATATTATCGATATTAATCTATTGTCTGATTTCAACGTATGTGATCTATCAGCAAGCTTCTCTTTGGCAACTGTCTTTCGACAACCTGCAAAGCGTTTCTATTGGTTGGCGGCGAAGTAGCAGCGGCTAACGTTGTTCCCCCCTGGCGAAGCGCCAAGGTGCGGAAGGAACGGAGCCGACGCGAAAGAGGGGTGAGGGCGGTAAAGAAGGCGGCGAGATGCTGATATAAAATTTGCAATCCCAGTCCCCGGCCGCAGTCTGCCTTATCTCCAGCTCGGGGCGAGTCTAGGTGGTTCCGGCTGCGCTGCCGCGATGCGTAAGCGCCCGCCGGTGTATTAAGGCCGTAATGGCACCAGGGGCGGGCGCCTGATGAAGGTCGCATATTACCGCCGATATCCCCATTCCGGAGTTACGGGAAACGATGATGATCACGAGATGAGGCAATCAGGAAAATGAAATAACTTCTGCGTCGACTCCTCGTGCTCACGAACCCGCAATAAACTACAGAAGCGCTCTCCACCCACGCAGTCTGCTCAAGTCAGAGGCACTCGAAAATGCTTCTACGGATGATACTGTTATACATGAGATTTACAGCGGAAGCATCAACAAGGAGCGAATTATTGCCATGAAATATTTTTTGTCCTGTAAGCAGTGACACCAACGCAGAATTGTCGAATATGGTAACATTTACAGAACAGTATTTGATGTCCCACGAGGAGATAGTCTATGAAATTTCTTCGTCCTAAGAGAATGAGCGATGTCCAGTTTTGTGAGAATGGAATGAAAAATCATTATTACAGCATTCATATCGCAGTAGCCTAGAATTAGAAGGAAAATATATTTCCCTCATTTTTTCTGTTCATGAGCCCTTCTGCGACTTTCTTGTTTTCTCTCATTATTATTATTATTATTATTATTATTATTATTACTATTTAGTTTGACCCTCTAAATGGCCTGTAGAACCACTAGTTGGCCTTGGTCTTGAGGTTCTTATCTTCCCAAAGCTTCTTCACCCTGCTATTTTAAAAAAGTCTGTCTTCATTTAGAACCCATATTTTCTTTAGTTTCTGTCTTCTTTCGGTTAGGTGTTTTGGCGTGAACTTGGTCACTCTTCCGTCTGGATGTCATCCGCTTAATTGCTAGCGGGTCAACAGCGATTTCCTCGACGCTCTAGCCATTTTACTTTAGGTCCCATTTATGATGTTGAAAATGTTTTTCCCGTAATTGTGAGTACTCCATTCGTGCTACATGGCTATAAAATTTCAGGCGTCTTTTCCGTGCAATAAAACAATTTTTTCCCCTCAGGGAATATAATTCTTCTGAAATTTTTCGCTCCGACATACTTTCTTACATCTTGGATCTGAATATTTTCCACAATATCCGTCGTTCCATTTACTCGCTGACATTGTGAGCCGCGGTTAACGGTGATGTCTCAACGGTATTGAGTGTTTCTGAGAGAACGACTGTTTGACCTTGGTGGAAAGGGATTTCTTGTCATTAGTATTTCAAATGATTATGTAAACCGTATGCCGTTATTCTGCACAAGTTTTATTACTCACCTTGTCATTCTCAGTTTTCCCAATAACTTTGCCTAAGTAGCTGAAGTGCTGAAGCTGACTCAGTTGCCATATTTCATAGTGAGGGATTTCATGGCTGGTTGTTTGGGGTACATGTGCTGTCTCTTCTGTCAGTCATATACAAATACACTTGCTTTGTGCCCATTAAACAAGACTGACAGTTAAGCGATTAGTAATACCTGATAATAGTGCTCCAACATTTGGCGAAGGCATATGGCAGTGTGCCGAAGCATAAAATATGGGCTTCTTGGAAAAACGGAATGTCTCACATGGTCTAATTGCAAACATTCAGATACTGCTTGATAATTATGGGAGTAGTGCACAAATAGGAGATGAGAAGACAAAAGGGGTTACTCCTCATCACACTCATGGGTACCATAACGAAATGGGGAAGAAGACCTAAATGCTCTTGTACCTGCGGGTCACCTCTCCATTTTGAATGAAACCAACGCGCATGTACAGAGGAAGGTGATCAGTGGAAAATCGAATTCTAAGAGTTCGGGTTAGTTATGAGCAAAAACAACAGAGGAAATGCGAACGCGTTGAACCCCACTTCCTGTAACCCATTTTTAGAGGGTAAGAAGATTGGGAATGTGAATAATTAGACGTATCTTGGTAGAGTTATGGCAAATGACGGGAGGGGCAATTCTTTAGTTCTGATAAAGGTAATCAAAGGATCGAAATTCTTCAGTCTATTACGAAGACTTGTCTGGAATATGTGGTCATGCAGGAAAGACTGAATGCAGAGAGACTGAAGTGGTTTGGTCATGTGAAACGGATGCAGCCTAACCGAATTCCCCATCAGTTCTTGGAAAGAAACCAGCCGGGACGAAGAGCAATTGTGCGTCCAAGAAAGAGCTGACACGTCCACCTCTCTGTTAGACCAAATTAAAGACTCTTGAATCGAAAGGAGAGAGATGGGATACTGTGGTGAGGGAGGAAGTATACCAAGACGGAAACAGGTGGAACAAATCGTTCGGAAACATACTACCCGGATAGCTCAGTTGACCGGCTGATGAGCATGATGATGGCGACGGTGATGACAACGAATGAAGTCCCATGTCACAGGCTGAAATAAGGAGAACCAGGTCAGCACACGTGACCCAGCTGCTGCTGAGAAAGATCGTTGGTGACGGTAATAAAAATATTAGCAGGACAGTCGCCGAGGTAATTAAGTGTAATTATATAGCGGCTGCTCGGCGTGCAGCGGGCCGCTTTCACAGAAACACTCAGCGCGGGACTGCGCCGTAAGCGTTCGACGAAAAGCCCAGCAGTCAGCGGCTGTGACCGACTTACTTCACATCTGAACTCACCCACTGCCAGCTCGCGCAAATCAGCCTGCAAGCTACACTGTCAGTACTAAATGTGATTTCGAAGGTCAGAGTTTTGCATTTTGTTGAGTGAGCCAGTAAGCACTGGTTCAGTGACGGAGGGAAGGGCGAAGGAAATGGTTCGGCCTTTGCTAAGGAACTATAGCAACATTGAAGTGAACGCCGTTAGCGGACACCGCAAAAACCACCACTCATTATAGTCGGACAGGGACTTTAACTACGTACCGAGCGAATGGTTCAGTGTTTAGCACGCTGGACTCTCAACGAAGTTCAGGTTCTCGTCTGGACATCGAGATATACCTATCGGCGATTTCTGTCTCTTAAGACTAATGCCAGGCTACGCAATAGCCGGTTTCCTGCCCCCTCCTTATCCTGTCCGAGCAGCTCTCTCATTATCACGTCGTCGACAGTGCCTGAAACGTAATCTTCCTCACTTCACCTGTTGCCTCGCAACCCGCTTCTCTCGAGTTTGAGTCCAGCGATCTAACGACAGCACTCTCTTATTCGGTTTAAAACGTAGAGACAAGACTTTTCTTCTTTGCTTCACCTACAATTAATTGGCACATTTTAAATTTCCTGACAGATTAAAATTGTGCGTTGGACGGGAACTCGAACAAGAATCATTGCTTTTTGCATGAATCGCCATAAGGTCCATATTACACTGTGGAAATATTTTGACAACTCTTTATAAAAGCTACGACAAACCCTACTTTTATAATAAATATGATAAAAGTACCCCAATACACAATGAAAATATTATAAAACGACTTTATAAAAAACGTTTGCGAATGTGCTTTCCTATCTCCACAGACCCTACGGGTCACTTCCCGAAAAATATCACCCGCTCTTCTATCCTATATACTTTCGCAAGAGTGTCAAACGTCTAACAACGTTCGGGCGCTAATGACCATAGCAGTTTTGCGCACTAAAAAACAAAAAAAAAAGTCTAACAATGTTGGTCAGAATGAAAACTCGTGAATAATCGCAAGCTAGAACCATTTTTCAGTTGAGAACTTGAACTAAAAGTAGTACACAAAGACATTTTCCTCGGTGACTTTGCTTTTCAGCTTCGGATAATGTATACGACCGTCTATGTACAAAGTTTGTCTCGCCTCCATTATGTTGTGAAAGGTATGTCTTAGGAACATATTTGTGGTATCGTCCAGAGACACAGATGCCACATCAAAATCGGCAATGCCAATCGGTACCACAGACATTAGCGAAGGCTCGTTGCAATCCACAACGATGTACAGGAGACCCTCCAGAAGACAGCACCTCCCTCCCAGGAACAGCAGTGCCCCCACACTGAGGTCAATATAGTGTTGAGCATGCAGGAGGTCGACCCCAGTTCGAGACCTCAGCTACAGGCAGTCAACCTCATCGTATAGGATCAATGAATCATGAAAGTTTCAGGTGAACTTGTAGTGTTCTCAATGTTGAACATTGTGTACCTCAAGAGAACAGTTTGTTAATTAGTGCATCAGATGATGCTTTGTTAGCCGATGACAGTTGTAAATTACCCAGTACTCTTATAGCAAGGAAGTGTTTCAATGTTAAGTAAATCTTTTATTCATTCATGTAATAAAGTGAACCAATATTTCATGTGTTCTACTTTAATGAGCCTTCTCATAGAACAATGAAAGAATTTACAGTTGTAGCTGGACGAAAGTAGTTTCGCCTGGTCACAACAGCATTACTTTAGTTAACTAGAGAATAACACAAAAGCATAGGAACTGCTTTTCTATATCATTCTTGGCCCCTGGGCAGAACTGCTACATAAGAAATTTACGCCGTCTTTGCGATAGTAATGTAGATTTCTATAAGATGGCAAAAGGGACAATGTTATTCGACTTTTGTAGTTACAAAACGCAGGTGCGTTGTAACAACTACAGCGCGTTCAATAATTAAAGTAAGCTGTAGTCTCCCCAGATAATCAGAGCACTGAAACTACGTTAAATCCACTTACAGGAGCATGTAGGCACACTTAAAATCCGTTGCGAAGTTTTTCGAATGACAAATTCACTTTTTGTGGAGCTATATCTTTGGTATCAACTACAAATTGTAACTTGTTAGTACTGAATTACGAAGATTAAAAATGGAGCATGTCAAACAAGGTGCTGTTGTATGGTAAAAAAGAAGTGAAATAGAGGCTTTTTGTGTTTACTTTTGTCATTTGTTAACTGATAGTGTGACTTCCAATTACATTCTGCTTATACTAGCGAAAGTGTCTTACAAAGGAGACAATGCACTCACGAGTGTACTTAAAAAGTGAATTCCTTCAAATAATACTAAGTAACTAGAAATTGTATCCTTTCTTGAAGGCGAAATGTAACGTGGAATGGAATGCTGAAGTTTGCTTCACTACATAAAATTACAGTGTTTTAAATTACTGTTAAACAACAGACTTACTGGACGAGACGTAATTAAGAATAGCTAAATTAATTATGATCAGGAAGTATGACTAGCAGGAGAAAAGCATATTTACTCAACCGCAAACTGCTCGCTGACGTATTTATTTTCTGGAAATTCTATAATGGTGAACTACCTCCCACTACTTTTTCTTGCATTAGAAAATGCAGTGGGATTTTTCCTTCTCTTCCGTTGCGCTGTTCGATGCAACTAAAGGAAAGACGAAAAAGAAAAAAATATTTATCTGATGTTACGCGTAAGTACACTGTACTGTATCGAATGCTGACCACTCGAGAAGCCGAAATCAGGGTCCAAATAGGGTTGCAAATCATAACAGTCAGATAGAGTCATACGCCACATTGGCAACATTTAATTACTTCATAAAAATAAATGTTTTCTGCTTACGTGCAGCGGCGAAGGTCAGCCTCGTAGTCTTTGGCGATGCGACGCATTGCAGATGACGCTGGGGTTGTAAGTCTCTTTTATCGTGATTTCGAGAGCGAATACTGAACTGGTAACAGGCCACTTCAGAACACGGCGAAGCTTGCTCCGACTTACCTAAAACAAGCAAAGAGAACGTAAGTTTTTATATATTTACTTACAATGGAAAATTATAATTGTTGTTTCTTAACAAACTATGTGTAATCTTCGGATGTCTGACGAGCAGTAACGAGAGAAACCAACAGATAACACAGATGACACCTTTAAAAGGACGAGTGGAGGAACTGCCGACCATATTTAACGAAGAATCAGAACTATCGCTTATCTAGATTTTCTGTTTTAGCCGTACCAGACGCGAACGCAGACTATTGTCTTCAGTGGGGATTTACTCTCCGTACTAACAAGGGAAGGCTGTGACGTTCGGATCACGGATGTACTTCAGATTTTGTACTTTAAACTTCGTAGTCCATTAGGACAACATAATGTGCAACTAGTAAGGCGTACCACTCAGGCGTTTCGGAAAAAATCGCAAGAGAATTTTTAAGAATAATCGGGTGAGATACCGAGAAATGGCTTTGCACCTGGACGCTTCGGTCTGCAGACACAGATTTCTAGGACGAGCGACAGGTTTGCAAAACCCAAGTCAAGCACCGATAAATAAAGGCTTAAAAAACTTTATTCAATAATAGAGTTAGTTACAATACGTTGGGACATGAGGATAATGTACGATTAATGGTCGGGTGTGGCTTCGACGCAGGATATTTTTCTATAGACACGGAAAATATAAATTAAAACGGCATCTACTATAACGAATGAATGCAGTGTTCCCACATGCACAAGAAATCGTCAGAGTTTCTAAGGAAAAACAAAGCTCTTTGACAGTTTGAAAACTTTCTCTTTCTTCTGACAGTCTGGGTAGAAACAGTGCGTTAACGCAACATTTTCGTAAATGGAGGTGACAGAAATTGGCGATGTACGATTGAATGTATTTTAGTAGCGTCTTCACGAGAAGTAATTTCTCGTTCGTTGTCAGTCGAAAATGAACAAGTCAGTTGGCATTTGATAAGTTTTTAACTTGCCTGTATAAATAAAAGTCGCTTAATATTTGATGTAATAAGAAAAATTAGTAAACAATGAAATAACATTGGAAACCCAAAAAAGTTAATGTAAATACACATCCTTTCATCATATTACCTTTCAAATGTAATATGTACGAAATAATATGACAGGTGTTGAAAAAAATGTAAGTTCAAAAGCCCAACTCGTTATCTGGGTCGCAACGCACCGGACACCGTTGACGCGTAAAACTTCTCTGGCCTTAACTACCTGCACATCATGTTGTCCTAATGTACTACTAAAAGTGTACAAAGTTTAAAGTAAATCTATGATCCGAACGTCGTGGCCTCCCTTTGCAATAAATTTCGTCACATCTCATGCTTCGATAAACAGCTTCAATCTGCCTGTACAAGAGTCCTAAATTCGATATATGTCCTACATACATTGCTGGACTAGCTTCAGTGAGAGAAAGGATGCACTGCGCGTCTAGGCGCGAGATTTCATTCTGCACAATTTTAGAATATCAGCTTTTTCGCAGTGTGCACCTTGCGGTACAGTAAACAAAAGAAATACGGGCTGCGCATAATCCATTACCTGTCACGTATTTTCTCCCAAGAGTGGTAGTACACCAGAGGTTGATAGTTTGAGCAGAGTCATTAAAGGTGCTCCAATTGATTATTGCATCGTTGCCCACCCTCTCCCCCCACTCCCGCTCCCCCCATATTTTTTGATAAGCAGTTTCAATTTTTGGCGTCTTAGTTGACAAAAGTAACACCGTTAACGAATATATCCAAGCTTAATTAATTATACACACGAAAAGCTGTGCTGCAGTAGGAAGTGATACTTTGAAGGATTTACTAATGTGCCAGTAAATCAAAAACATCTATATTATCCACTAAAAAGACAGTTTTCTAAGTTTTAATGAACTGTGTTAGTACAACTATGAATGATTAAGGGGCGTGGTGCATAAGCACGAATCTGCTTGGTTTTGTCGTAAGTTTTAGTAAGAGGAATGGATAGGAGACTGACGGATAACAATGGAACCCCACGCGGCAATTGCTTAAAGTCTGGTATTGATATAACAATAATCAGAGCATCTATGTAGAGGAATTGCTATGAACAGAGTTCGAGACAAATTACCAATAACCGGCCGGGGTGGCCGAGCGGTTCTAGGCGCTACAGTCTGGAACCGCGTCACCGCTACGGTCGCAGGTTCGAATCCTGCCTCGGGCATGGATGTGTGTGATGTCCTTAGGTTAGTCAGGTTTAAGTAGTTCTAAGTTCTAGGGGACTGATGACCTCAGAAGTTAAGTCCCATAGTGCTCAGAGTTATTTTGAAATTACCAATATTGTCTTTTCTTAACAAACAAAGGAATACTACTAAGAAAAAATTCATTGGAAAATATATCCCAATTTATTCCTTTTTGCCACTAGAATGTGGTATCAACCAAGTCAAGCAGAATTTAATTTGAAAAATTTTTAGTTTGAAACAGTTTCCATGGTTCGTTAAGACACAACAGATGATAATCATACGCACAGCGATGAAAAAATTTGCATATTAATAACAAATAACTTTTTTACTCTCTACTCGCAAAATTCGTTTTAGTTCAGGCTTAATTTGGCACGCTTTAAGAGTTTTAAGTCTGGTCTGAGGCATCAACAATGTTCAAAAATATGGTTTTAGGGCCTAATTTATTCAACGTTTTTCGAGGGGATCTGCCGTTTAGACCCCCTTATGACCTATACTCGATCTATTGAGTCGTGGACCGCAGTAACTTAATGCAGGTGACGCCCACGGTGTTTTACCAAATGGAAGCCTCCGAGACTGTCCGCCCCGGCGGGAAAAGTCGAAATCTATGGGGGCCTCTGGCGCTCTGCTGCTCTCATTTTGGTCTGAGGTCGAAAAGACGTCGTATGGCAGCGCAGTGAGCGCGACAGCCACGGCGTGAGCACGGGGCGTCGGGTAACGGTACAGCGCAGTAGCGCGCGTGGCGCCAGCCGTCCCCCAGCCGCTGCCCACTGGCTGTCTCCTCCGCTGGCAGCGCGCTGCGTTCCCACGTCACGCCGCGGAGCCGCGGCCGGCGAGAAATACGGGCCCCGCGACGAACTTGTGACGTCACTCTAGCCGGCTTGTCCACCACACTTCGTGAACGCTTGTCTCCGTGCAAGGGCGACGGGAAATCAATATGAAATTGAAAAGACACCCACTAATGGTCTTAATGTTGTCGTGTGTATTAAACTCGTCTTCCCGCAGTACGGACACTAGTAAAGCCGTCGGCACACGGACCGTGCTGTCGAACGTTAACGTTAAGCGTGCCAAGTTCAACGTGCTGCTGAAAGCTCAGGAACGATGCGACTTGTGCATACGGTACGTGGGCCCCAACGTCGTATACGCGATCGCAACGCAATCCAGCGGCAGTTGAGGGATGTTTCTGGTTCGTAAATCACACTTTTTACTCAACGGGCCAGCGTAAAATTCCCACGTTAGCTCTATTAAAACTAACATTTCCTCCATGGTCCACGAAAAGGAAAGCACTATGTCCAATCAATAAGGACACAGGCTTATAAAATTTCCATTACAAACAGTGTGGTGCAAATTTGGAATACTTCTCCGCATAAGAATAATAAATAATGTTTATTATTTCATCATTCCCACATTTTAGTAAAACCCCAAGGTCTGTCTTACTGGATCACTGTTCCTACCCAGTAGCAGAATCTTTGCAACATGTGAATTACGAAGCGTAAAAGAAAAAGGAGCAAAATATCTTTATACAAGTAGCGCAAGCTGTCTGGTAGATTAAGCCAATCGAACAGTCACCCCTCAAAAAAAGGCGAACTTATATTTACATAACATCAAATAGTATAGTGTATACTTATATTAAACTAATAATAAAGTATCAGAACCTAATAAAAACGCGAATGTTAGGGAAAAAAAACCTGGAAGTGTCTATGTCTAGACGCGAACCACCGCCCCGACAGTCAACTCATTACAAGATTCTTTTTTTTAATCTCATTTTGTTCGTGTTTGTTCGTTGCTTCTGCTCGTGGCGGACGTCGCAAGACACCCGTTTCAGTTCGTCGTTGATCCATTAACTCAGTTTTTTTTATTACAGAGGGCAGCTAACCCTCTGACCGAACACGCTGAGTTAACCGTGCCGGCAAGTCGGGGACTCTACTCATTACGGTAATCCAATAACAATCTCTTCGTACGACTGGTAGTTTCTTACTCCATGCTGGAAACCGCAATCGTAGATAATTACTAATTAAAATTTAATTTTAACAAATTGTACCAAGAACAATGCGTTTTGAGTGGATCTTTAGTGTGCCGGTGCCTTCAAATAGCCTACTCTCATAATACGCAAGTTACAATAATTCTTTTGCCACGAATATGGTGTTTCTCATTATTTTATTCGAACGGATCACATAGTTAACAACGGGTTTTCCGGTGATTCTCAATTTGCTGGTGCTCAGAAACGGCATATATACATATAGGCTTGATATGAATGCCAATATCGCGCCTCACACTTCTGTACTGAAGAGAAACAGCGTGCGTGTGACGTAGGTGGCGTTGTGCCATCTCATTGGTCAACGCTCAGACGCACGCTCAGAATGTCTGACATGCCAGATATTGCTCTGCACGTTCGGAAAGACTCCCGAACGTGCTATTCCACGCCATGACGTCAGAAACTCGGCACGCTCAACGTTCGGATGCACGCTCCGTGTGCCGACGGCTTAAGACCTGCAGTGTCACGTGCTGTGACGTACTTGCCACGGGCTGTCTTTCTTTTGGGCCTCGGCGGAGCGCAGTGGCCGTCCTCCGCGACACCTATTTTCGTAGTGACACCAGCCCACCAGCGGTTAATTTACGCGTTCTCCTCGCGGAATGAAATTTATACGCCGGCCAGACAACTACCCTTAATATATAAGGTGATAAATTCGACGTCATTATTTTAATACGGCGCGAGAGACGGATGTCGGCGAGCGACTGGCTGGCTCGCGAGCGAACGGGAATGAATGGCTCTTCTGCTTAGCGTCACTCGGCCTGTGTTCGCTGAAGAGATGGATAGTCCTTCCTGAAGCGCGATGCTTCGTTTGTGGTCTACGATAACCACAAATGCTAATCTACGTGCATCTCGTTGCTAGTCAGTTACAGATGAACCGCATCGACAGCCGAGCTAAGTAAACTCACGTGTATTGAAATTTCCTGGCAGATTAAACTGTATGTCGGACTGAGAATCGAACCTGGGACCTATGCCTTTCTCGGGCAAGTGCTCTACGGACTGACTATCCTAGCACGACTCAAGATCCGCCCTCACAGCTTTACTTTCGCCACAACCTCATCTCCTCTCATCCTTGAGTGATAGTCTCACAAAGTATGCAAGAGGACGTCTGTGAAGAAACTTCCTGGCAGATTAAAACGATGTTGCGGACCGAGACTCGAAATCGGGACCTTTGCCTTTCGCGGGCAAGTGCTCTGCCAACTGTGTTACCCAAGCACGACTCACGCCCCGTCCTCACAGCTTTACTTCCGCCAGTACCTCGTCTTCAACCTTCCAAACTTTACGGAAGCTCTCCTGCGTACCATGCAGGACTAGCACTCCTGAAAGAAAGGACGTCTGTGAAGTTGGGATGGTAGGGAATAAACTACTGACGGAATTAAAACCGTGAGGATTGGTCCTGATTCGTGTTCAGATAGGGTTCGGTTAGCTGCCTGGCACAGGGTTTTAGTCTTCCAAGAAATCACAAAATCAGCGCACACACCGCTGCAGAGAGAAAATAGATTCTGGGAACTCGGGGGTAGGTGGTTCGAATAACAGTCGTGAAAAAAGTTTCGTGGTCAGTACTTACTCAGCAAGAAGTCCCCAATAACCAGACATTACGTTTGTATACCTTGTTAAAATGTAAGTATAGTGGAACATTACTGAACGGAAAAATGTTGAAATAGAAACAATACCGCTGTTTACTCCAAGGATTTTGAGGGAAGTTAGAAGATCCCTCCCAAGAACACGCAACTGGGAACAAACCTTGCTGCTTTCCCAGGTTACTATTATTTTACATGAAGCAACAGAGCTCACTGGAATTTGAGTGGAAAGAATCTAAAGTGCTATGATTCCCAGTCTACCTACTTGGATTCAGGGTGACTTTTCGATACATACAGCAAAATCATCTGTAGAAAGTACACAAAATTGTCTTTCGTTTTATTCTTTGGTCAACCGTTCAACTTTCAGCAACTTTCAAAGGTGCTGGTGTCTAGTAAACATGTGATTTAAAGTGCATGCCTTGATAGCTATGAGCATCTGTTCATCTTCGATACTGTGAAACACGTCTTGGTGTCCTTATCTTTGGAGTAGGTATTATGGGGGAACACAAAGAAAATATTCATTAATTATGGGCTCTAAAATGCAAACCTTAAGAACTATGGGCAGTTGATCAGTGGAAGAGATGTTTTTAACAGTAACAGAAATGAAAAAGTGCTCACAGAACATAAGGTATGCAGTTTAGAGACCATTGTTACTAGACAATTTTTTCTTGTTTAGTCTGTACTACCATCTCTGAAAGTTGTCTACCGTGCAACCTTAGTAACGGCATACCGTTACACAACTGCGCCAGACACTTGTTGTCTTATATAGGCGTTGCCGCAGCTCCGTGTACTGCCTGTTCACATATCTCTGTACTTGAATACGCGTGCCTATGCCAGTTTCGTTGGCTATTCAGTGTATAATGTATGTATGTATGTATGGCGTGTTATGGTATGTAGTATGGTATTTTCTGGGATTACAGTCTTTTTAAATTCCCATATTCTCGTATTTCATTCTCATATCACTTCTTATGTTAATTCCTACGTTTTATTCTTACGCCTTCCTTCTTGAAGATTTCGTGCATTGCCTTGGATGATACTGGTGGTAGACCCATTAGAAATATGGAAATTCCGAGCACTGTGAGCATTGCACGAAGGGAGTTTTGCCGCAGTGACATTTCTTCGCATGAATTACTCCGGGGAAGAAGGTCCTTAACATCGCTGAAGATTGCGCGAATTGGCAATAATTTCGCGGCAAACCAAGCATAACCGATCATTTTTCCGAAAACTGGCGATAGCAATCGTTTATGAATCACGACACACTACAGGAATTTCACCGAAGACAGGTTCAAATAATTTTCTCATTCATTTAGTTTTTTAAACTCATTCACCACACAGACATGTAGTAGGTGAATAAGGACAGCGTCACTTCAACATACATTGGTGAACATTCGTGTAGTAATCTTCTACAGACATGGGTAGATAACTGAGAAAAATGAAATAAAATAAAAACAATAATCGCATTTGCAACCGCAACGCTAGCAATGTGTCACCACTTCGTCTGAACTTATTGTGTGCTAAAAGGTACATAAATTACAGTAGATCCTTTATCATTTAGCTACAATATAGCAGGTCAGCAACTGGAAGCAGTTAATTCCATAAATTATCTGGGAGTAGGCGTTAGGAGTGATTTAAAATGGAATGATCATATAAAGTTGATCGTCGGTAAAGCAGATACCAGACAGATTTATTGGAAGAGTCCTAAGGAAATGCAATACGAAAACAAAGGAAGTAGGTTACAGTACACTTGTTCGCCCACTGCTTAAATATTGCTCACCAGTGTGGGATCCGTACCAGATAGGGTTGATAGAGGAGATAGAGAAGATTCAACAGAGAGCAGCGCGCTTCGTTACAGGATCATTTGGTAATCGCGGAAGCGTTACGGAGATGATAGATAAACTCCAGTGGGAAACTTTGCAGGAGAGACGCTCAGTAGCTCGGTACGGGCTTTTGTCGAAGTTTCGAGAACATACCTTCACCGAGGAGTCAAGCAGTATATTGCTCCCTCCTACTTATATCTCGCGAAGAGACCATGAGGATAAAGTCAGAGAGATTAGAGCCCACACAGAGGCATACCGACAATCTTTCTTTCCAAGAACAATACGAGACTGGAATAGAAGGGAGAACCGATAGAGGCCACACACCGCCAGGTGGCTTGCGGAGTATGGATGTAGATGTAGATGTAGAAAATTTGAAAGTCGTTTTATCAGAAATGGTCCAGTATCCGCGGATAATCTGAGACACGAGTTCGCTTATTTTGGTCCCTCTTTCACTGAGCGAACTTTCTGAGAGATCGGGTGACGGCAAGTGCCGTGTTCTCCTCAGGTGCAAGAAATGAAAGGTTAAGGGAAAGAAAGAGGAGACGCATTATTCACGTGGTTTCCCGACCACCGAAAAAAAACTATCTAAGCATTACCGCCAACCGAACCCGGCTCCTCCGTTTGGTAGTGCGCGCGAGTGTGGCCGCCCAGCTACATGTTAGGGGGAATTCGAAACCGTTCATATGTCGCTCGCTTCAACCACCCACGGAGCAGCAGCCCCAGCAGGGGAGTCTGCCATCCGGCTTGAGTAATGACAGGCGTCTGAGGGCTGTCATAACGCTTCAGACGCCGCACCGAGATGCGCTGCCAGCGCTAACACGGCGCCGCCGGCAACAGGACGAGCAAAACCGCGGCGGGCAGCACTCAGTCATAAGTCAGCGCCGGCGAGAATGAGATGTTTTAATAAGCGGCCGTAAACACGCGCCGCGTCCCACAAAGCAAATAATCGCCGGCCCCGGCGTCAGTGTTTTGAAAATATATCAGCCGCGTGTGACGCCGAGACGCGCCGCTCCGCTACAAAGCGACGCCGACGTCTGTGCTGGCCAGCCAGCGCTGTCCTGTGTGTTATTTCGTCCGTGATGTCTGGAGATCACTGCGACTGTTCATAGTTATAACTATCAGGTGGCTCCCGGTCTAATGCGAGCTTCTCGATTTGATGCCACTTCGGTGTGGCGGGCTCGTCCATCTCGCTGCTTATTTCTTCGGACAGCTGCTCATTCGGCTAACCGCTAGTCCACCGAGGTGGAAAACTGCTAACCGTCTCACTTTCGTTAAATTACTGACGTATGTCTTTTTAATTACTTTTGCACACTGACCTACATTTCTTGTACAAATTACATTTCTTCCTTTTATACACTCCTGGAAATTGAAATAAGAACACCGTGAATTCATTGTCCCAGGAAGGGGAAACTTTATTGACACATTCCTGGGGTCAGATATATCACATGATCACACTGACAGAACCACAGACACATAGACACAGGCAACAGAGCATGCACTATGTCGGCACTAGTACAGTGTATATCCACCTTTCGTAGCAATGCAGGCTGCTATTCTCCCATGGAGACGATCGTAGAGATGCTGGATGTAGTCCTGTGGAACGGCTTGCCATGCCATTTCCACCTGGCGCCTCAGTTGGACCAGCGTTCGTGCTGGACGTGCAGACCGCGTGAGACGACGCTTCATCCAGTCACAAACATGCTCAATGGGGGACAGATCCGGAGATCTTGCTGGCCAGGGTAGTTGACTTACACCTTCTAGAGCACGTTGGGTGGCACGGGATACATGCGGACGTGCATTGTCCTGTTGGAACAGCAAGTTCCCTTGCCGGTCTAGGAATGGTAGAACGATGGGTTCGATGACGGTTTGGATATACCGTGCACTATTCAGTGTCCCCTCGACGATCACCAGTGGTGTACGGCCAGTGTAGGATATCGCTCCCCACACCATGATGCCGGGTGTTGGCCCTGTGTGCCTCGGTCGTATGCAGTCCTGATTGTGGCGCTCACCTGCACGGCGCCAAACACGCATACGACCATCATTGGCACCAAGGCAGAAGCGACTCTCATCGCTGAAGACGACACGTCTCCATTCGTCCCTCCATTCACGCCTGTCGCGACACCACTGGAGGCGGGCTGCACGATGTTGGGGCGTGAGCGGAAGACGGCCTAACGGTGTGCGGGACCGTAGCCCAGCTTCATGGAGACGGTTGCGAATGGTCCTCGCCGATACCCCAGAAGCAACAGTGTCCCTAATTTGCTGGGAAGTGGCGGTGCGGTCCCCTACGGCACTGCGTAGGATCCTACGGTCTTGGCGTGCATCCGTGCGTCGCTGCGGTCCGGTCCCAGGTCGACGGGCACGTGCACCTTCCGCCGACCACTGGCGACAACATCGATGTACTGTGGAGACCTCACGCCCCACGTGTTGAGCAATTTGGCGGTACGTCCACCCGGCCTCCCGCATGCCCACTATACGCCCTCGCTCAAAGTCCGTCAACTGCACATACGGTTCACGTCCACGCTGTCGCGGAATGCTACCAGTGTTAAAGACTGCGATGGAGCTCCGTATGCCACGGCAAACTGGCTGACACTGACGGCGGCGGTGTACAAATGCTGCGCAGCTGGCGCCATTCGACGGCCAACACCGCGGTTCCTGGTGTGTCCGCTGTGCCGTGCGTGTGATCATTGCTTGTACAGCCCTCTAGCAGTGTCCGGAGCAAGTATGGTGGGTCTGACACACCGGTGTCAATGTGTTCTTTTTTCCATTCCAGGAGTGTATTATGATCAACTTTTTTAAGTACATTACAAGTATTTGAAATCCGTATGTGCAACTGCTGAAAACTGTATTCAGTTTACCATTCCCTTTCCTTTTCGTTTAATTAATTTAAAACATCTATAGCAGTACGGAGTGAAATACACCCTAGAAAAAAATGTGAAGCTCGTGAAAATGTGAACTTCGCATTTCCAAATATGGAAGATATGAAAGGAGAACATTATGAACAAGAACTAGAAGATTATAAATAGCCGGCCCGTGTGGCCGAGCAGTTCTAGGCGCGTCAGTCTGGAACCGCGCGATCGCTACGGTCGCAGGTTCGAATCCTGCCTCGGTCATGGATGTGTGTAATGTCCTTAGGTTAGTTAGGTTTAAGTAGTTCTAAGTTCTAGGGGACTGATGATCTCAGATGTTAAGTCCCATAGTGCTCAGAGCCATTTGAACCATTTTTTGAGATTATAAGTAAATAAATGAATGTTCCGTATAGTGCACGCAAATATATTACATTTATTTGAAGTTTGAGATACTCACGTGCAAGAAAAGCATTGTTTTTATTTCACCTTTCGATAAATTTATCTTAAGTGTATGCAAGTAATACACAAAAGAATGCGAAGGAAACTGAGGTTCTGTTAGATAACTATCTCGATCGTTTTCGTAAAGATAAATTCAACAGTGAGACAGCTGTCACTGAGATTGGGAGTGTAATCAAGACTGAAGAAAAATTGAGACAACCTCGTAAGATTAATCGACATAGAAAAAAGGGTCAACTGTGTAAAACAGGGCAAGGAGATCGAACTTCTGAGAAAAAATGGGGTAAGGTAAACGGAACGATTGTTAATGTACACTATGAACCAGGACCACGAGGGAAAATAGGAGTGGAAGACCAAGAACGAAATTCTCGGAGTGAACAGCGTGCAGTCTTTCGCTTCTACTGTTTATGTATCGAAGAACAATGGTAGAAATGAAAGAAAAGTTGAAGAGTGGGATTCTCACTGAAAGTGACGAAGAAATGCAGGAGCTGTTGAATGGACGAACAATCTAATGAGCGCAGAATGTGGATTGAGAGTGAGCCAAACAAAGGCGAAAGTAATGAGGGGTAGCAAAAATACTAACATAACACCATGAAGTAGACGAAATGAAGGAATTCTGCTAGCTTGGAAGCAAAAAACACATGACTAAACAAGCAAGGAGCGCATGAAAAGAAGACTAGTACAGGCAAAGAGGGAATTTATGACCATATGAAGTCTACTACTACCGAACATCGGCGTTAACTTGAGGAAGAAAATTCTGAGGATCTGCTTTTGGAGCACAGCGTTGTGTGACAGTGAGTCATGGACTGTTAGGAACGTTTCGGATGCGATGTTATATAACGAAGTTGAAAATTGGGTAGGCTGATGACATCAGGAATAAACAGGTTCTCCTCAGAACTGAAGAAGTAAGGAACGAATGAAAAAAAAAACTGACTAGAAGAAGGGACAGGATGACTGGACATCTGTTATGGCACCGGGAAGTAGCTTTCAAGGTGGTAGAGGACGTTGTAGTGGGTAAAAACTGCGCGGGAAGACAAGGGAGTGGAATATGTTCAAGAAATAATGGACAATGTATGGTGCAAGTGGTACTCTGAGATGAAGAGGTTAACATAAAAGACAAATTCGTAGCGGGCCGTATCAAACCAGTCAGCAGACTGATGGCACAAGAATGCAGTTGAGCACATATATCCTTCCGTAATAAAGCGGAATGAATAGGCAATTTTCACAAGAAATGCTTGCTTAGTTTCCAAACTAGTTTCACCAAAATAAATCGATGATGCGACGCAACAGACTGTCGACAGTACTTTGCGGTTAATACCACAGTGTTTAGTTTAGTGACTTCAGGACAGGGCAAACGACGGCAGGGTGGCAAGACAAGACGCCCTGCTGGCGAGCTTCCGTGGAGAAGATTAGGCCCTGCGGCGGGCTGATACGAGGCCGTGATTCAGTGCGGCTGCGGCAAAGCGCGCTGGCGCCAGTAGCACGTGCTCGCCGGACATTCCTGTGGCGCCAGCGCGCCGTCGCGCTGTTTAACACGGCGCGCACCAACGCGGCATTCTTCTCTGGTAAAAATTACGCAGCAGCCGAGCTTCTTTCCGGCGCTATCGAGCTAGCTCTTTCATAGTTTGTGCGCACCGACGACGACGTTAAAATAACTGCAATGATTAACGTTAACCGTGGTTCAAGTATTGTTACTCCAAGTCTGCAGATAGGATTTCAGCGGGCCCAACTGCCACATCTTGGACCCCCGTTTGCTCCGTAGAAAAGAACTTGGTGGGAAGACTAAAAGTAGTATGAATCACATTTCTTATGTCGTGTCCGGGTATGACCTTATCCAGGCAAATAAGTGAAAGAAATATGAAATATGCACATACACAGGCCGATGGCGGCAGTATTATGCTAGAGGGACATTCAGTTGGGCTTCCGTGGGACCTGGGTAAGTAACCGAAGGCACCACGAGAGGTATTGATTACGTGAGCTTATTTGCGGATCGTCTGCGATCTGTTCATGCTAGATGTCTTCCTCAACGTCGACAGCATTTACATCAGGATAACTGCATGATATCGTGCTACAGTGGTTTGATGAGAAAGATGGTGAACTCGCGTTAATATTTCGATCACCAAATTCGCCAGATCCGAATCCGATGACTGTCGGGTGCTAGCTCGTCATACAGAGAACAGCGGTTCGTAATTTACCGAAAATGAGTGACATTTCTTTAGATATCTGGTGCCACATACCTCCGGAAACTTAAGTAGGACTTGTCACAACCATGCCACGCAGAATCGCTGCTATATTTAGTTCCAAGGGTGGACGAACACGCTATTAACCAAAGGTCATAGTGCTTTGGCTCATCAGCGTATTGTTCAAGATAAAAATTGAAAATAGTTCTAATCCTCTTATTCCGACTAGTTTTCGGGGAGTGTCCTTTGGTTTTAAGGCAAGTACGACAACTGGAAATTCCTTCCCAGATGTTGTTGTTGTTGTGGTCTTCAGTCCTGAGACTGGTTTGATGCAGCTCTCCACGCTACTCTATCCTGTGCAAGCTCCTTCATCTCCCAGTACCTACTGCAACCCACATCCTTTTGAATCTGCTTAGTGTATTCATCTCTTGGTCTTCCTCTACGACTTTTACCCTCCATGCTGCCCTCCAATACTAAATTGGTGATCCTCTGATGTCTCAGAACATGTCCTACTCACCGATCCCTTCTTCTAGTCAAGTTGTACCACAAACTTCTCTTCTCCCCAATTCTATTCAATACCTCCTCATTAGTTATGTGATCTACCCATCTACTCTTCAGCATTCTTCTATAGCACCACATTTCGTCCATGTTTCACTTCGATACATGGCTACTCTCCATACAAATACTTTCAGAAATGACTTCCTGACACTTAAATCTGTATTCGATGTTAACAAATTTCTCTTCTTCAGAAACGCTTTCCTTGCCATTGCCAGTCTACATTTTATATCCTCTCTACTTCGACCATCATCAGTTATTTTGCCCCCAAATAGCAAAACTCCTTTACTACTGTAAGTACTTCATTTCCTAATCTAAATCCCTCAGCATCACCCGACTTAATTCGACTACCTTCCATTATCCTCGTTTTGCTTTTGTTGATGTTCATCTTATATCCTCCTTTCAAGACACTATCCATTCCGTTCAACTGATCTTCCAAGTCCTTTGCTGTCTCTGACAGAATTACAATGTCATCGGCAAACCTCAAAGTTTTTATTACTTCTGCAGCCTTCCCAGATATACCGGACTAATCTTCAAAAATGGTTCAAATGGCTCTGAGCACTATGGGACTTGACTTGTGAGGTCATCAGTCCCCAGAACTTAGAACTACTTAAACCTAACTAATCTAAGGACACCACACACATCCATGCCCGAGGCAGGATTCGAACCTGCGACCGTAGCGGTCGCGCGGTTCCAGACTGTAGCGCCTAGAACCGCTCCGCCACTCCGGCCGGGAATAAAATGATAGCAGACGGCTATACGTTTAAACGGAACAAAGTTGACAGACTTACTTGCCAGATACTGCGAACCTACGAACATGATCTTTTATACTAAACTTGACAAAAGGGAATCGATGACTGACGGATTCCGAAGCCGAGCTACCATTCTACGTGCTGTCTTTTTTTAAGTTGCCATGCGACTTGAATGTAGCGTGAGAAGGCGAACGCTTTTCCCCCTAACAAACGATCGTAGCCACATCAGATCGTCGCTTGTTCCCTAATGTTTATTTCGTTACCTGAGCCGCGTCGAACATCTGTGCGCCGTCCCGAACTCGCGCCGAACAGCGGATCGAATTACATCGTTGCACTTCCTGCGCACCTGCAGTATTTTTCCAGCCGTCGGAAGCGGATGAAGCGTAAAACAAGGAGCAGGCGAATAAAATTTACTCTGTTGCGCATTAAATGAAGCTTTTTTAGGGCTATTTGCCTTTGAGTACTGCGAATAACGGTAATATGAAAGTACTGCTCCTGACTCCTGTTGAAAATGGTGCAAATTACTTACGAACATTGTGCAGATTTCGTATAATTTATTTTAATTCTAGATATACCAAATTTTGCAGTGCCTTGCCATAAGCTGGCAGCTGTTCTTGTCTGGTTTCAATCTATAGTTCCGATTGCCAGCATTACTATAGTTCCCCCTCATAAAAGACGTTTATTTGTGTACAGAATAGCACAAGAATAGGTAGACATACTAAGAACTGGACTACACAAAGCCAATAATTACCACTTCTCTCTCACTTATTTAATTTCTTCGAGCTGCCTATTTCCGACAGCCTCCGGCCCTTCTGTTACTGCTTGTGTATGCGTTTTTGCAAAGCACTTGGCAGCGAGCCACTTCATTTCTGTGCCTCGTGTCTGCAAATACATTTCAGAGAGAAATGAGCCTTTGGGATGAGAAGGGCACGCCGTTAAATAGTTTACGTTTCCAATTCCAAGAAAATGCGAGTGCGCCTGAGAATCCGAACGAGTTTCGTCGGGAGCAATGCATCGCGCGAAGGCCGAGAAAAGACAAACGGACTTGAGACTTACTTGAAACTTTACTTTAAATGGCATCATTTCAAGAGTACACCTGTAAGTGATGACTATTGTGTATACGCAGTTCGACCCAGTTGATGGTCAATTTGTCAGAAGTCGAGAGCTTCGCTTAAGCAGAACGAGAGAAGAAAAACGTGATATTTTCGACGAGCAAAACTGACAGCTGCCTGTAGCAAGAACGGCTGCAGGGTGTTAATTGTTGCTCTAGCTCGCTCGCTGCTGTCAGCCTGATCAACAAATTATATCTGTTTAAGACAGTTGTTTACCATTATGAAGGATTATATTGTTATATGTATTCTCTAGCTAGCGTTGGAATACATTACGACAAAAAGTATTTTGTTTGGAAGTAGGAATGTGGTGTCTCATAATTGTTGAAAACCAGTTGCTGTGCTATTGTCATAGGGTAAAACTCTAATCTCTTCGCAGTGTTTCTTAGAATGAGTGAAATAAGATTATGAATGGTGGTTGGTTCATCGGACTGTCACTTTCGTTGGCTGCCACACTGTTATTTGAGTAGGCTGTGTGCCCGCACTAGGTTGCCCCCCCCCCCCCTTCCTCCTCCTCTCATCCAAACCCCTCAACAACACTACACTGCACTGCACAAAGAGTCATCCAGCAACACACTCTTATACGTATCAGGTAGGAGTAAGACAACGGCAAACCACCTCCACTACCAACTTGACGACGTTATTAATGAGCGATTCGCTGGAACGGACTACTCAGCAGCATCCCTACCAGCAATGATCATTGCAATGACTCAGTAGAACACGAGAAGCCTTGAGGAGCATGTTCATCTGAAGACATGAGACAATGACGCCTCCCAACAGACTAGCCTGATTCTGACGAAGGAATGAACCATACCGACATTAGCGTGAGCTGATGTAGTGAATTCTCTAAAAGCTAAATGAGGATGACCTGATGAGATTTTGAACTATGGGTCCCCCGAATACGAATTCAGCTTCTAAACTACTCCATCATTTCTCTCATTCAGTGCTGATCCATGATAGACTAGAGCTAGCAAAGATTTGACGGAGAACAGTCTTATGCGTCCACGTTCCTCTCATCAGTTTTCTGTGCAACTGAGATCATTTGTCTACACCATCAAGGCACGGTCAACGTTGATCCGTGATCGTTCGGTTGTAGCATACAACTAACAAGAGTTTGACAAAGAACAGGTCTATGTATATACATTTCTTTCGTGAGCGTTCCAGATGAGCAACTGATATCATGGACCATAGCGAAAAATCAGGTATGATGACGTCCGTGGATAGTTCGTTTACCCCAAACAGTACCCAAGAAATGAGGAAGCGTACTGCCTTGCAGAATGTAATGCTGTTAATTGAAGAGCTGTAGACGAATCAATGGATCTGCTTCATTTGCTACTCTTTTCATTTGCTCTTGAGCTTAGACAGCTGTAGAAGTGTACCATTTCATTTCGCGTACTCATATCCCACAAGGAAACTTCGGTGCCCCAGTTCCATTATGAACTAAGGCTACCTATTGGTGACCCGGTAAGTGAAGGGTGCGACTCTTTTCAGGGTCTAAAGCGTCATTGTGCATTTCACGCAGATTACACAGCAGCTGTAGAGAAAGTGAGAAGCGAATTAAAATTATAAACATTTTTCTAGTATTGAACAAAGTTTAAAGACGATTACTTCAAACTTTCTTTAACTTTAGAGATTATGTGAAACGTGCAATCCTGGAACTTGATCTAATGTCAAAAATTAGAATTTTATATCATTCGGCGCAGGAAAATAAACATTAAAAAAAAAGAAATAAAAAATAAAAAAGACGCACACATCACAATCTATAAATCTATATTTATTTAGAAAATTTAAGTATGAAACAGCGTCTCTTCGTTGCACGTCTCCACTTGGCCGGATGGTCGAATCGTGCTATATCCACATTCGTGGGGCATTCATATGTGACATTGACCCGACGTTTGATTGCGTGGGAACCTAAGGACCGATATAGTCGTCAAGGATCCGACTGACGACGCCCGACCACCACTAGGGAGGATAGTCGTATTGTGCACCAGGCGCATAGCAATTCCTTCACTTTTGTGCCTGCCATTGGAGAACAAGTATTCTATGTCATCCCGTACCACAGGTCGGAGACAAGCAGCGGCCAGACTAGAGAATTACTGTCCAACGAAAATCAAAACATAAACCTTTGCTTTTGGAGTTGTGCCATGGCCGGGACGCATTGTGTGCAGCAAGGGAACCCGGTTTTGCGCTACTGTCATGAGTGAGGCAGCGACCTTAGGAGGGATTTCATTCCCACAGTGTTTTGGAGAGGCACAAAGGTGTTACTCCTGGAGTCACGGTGTGGAGAGTCATGATGTATGACTACACGTCACGGCCGGTAGTGATTGAGGGAACTCTGACAGCACAATGGTACGTCACGAACGTACTGCATCTTCATGTGTTGCCTCTCCTGCGATAGCATCGTGGTGTCATTTTTTGACAGGACTATGGTCGTACACATACGCACGTGTCTCTATGAACTGTCTGAGTGACGCTGAGGTATCCTGATGGCCAGCGAGATACCCAGTTCGCACGTCGATTTGTTAACCAGCTGTTGAGCCACCTTGCCTCACGGGAGGATACAACGGCTTTACGACACCCTTAACAAGCGAATCAATCCATGTATCCAGGCCAGACTGGGTGCGACGTCGTACTGACAAATGTCCTCATACTTGCAATTACTTCGTAAATTTTACTCGATTTTGTAATTATAGCATCAGAGACAAGGGTATCGTCAGGAGTGGCCCAGGGAAGTGTGATAGGTTCAAATGGCTCTGAGCACTATGGGACTTAACATCTGGGGTCATTAGTCCCCTAGAACTTAGAACTACTTAAACCTAACGAACCTAAGGACATCACACACATCCATGTCCGAGGCAGGATTCGAACCTGAGACCGCAGCAGTAGCGCGGTTCCGGTTCAAAATGGCTCTGAGCACTATGGGACTTACCTGCTGTGGTCATCAGTCCCCTAGAACTTAGAACTACTGAAACCTAACTAACCTAAGGACAGCACACACATCCATGCCCGAGGCAGGATTCGAATCTGCGACCGTAGCAGCGCGCGGTTCCGGACTGAGCGTCTAGAACCGCGAGACCACCGCGGCCGGCCGCGGTTCCGGGCTGAAGAGCCTAGAACCGCTCGGCCACACCGGCCGGCAGTGTGATAGGAGTGCTGTTGTTATTTATATATATAAATGATTTGGATGACATAGTGGGCAGTAATCTACGGTTGTTTGCTTATGATGCCGTGGTGTACGTAAGGTGTCGAAGTTGAGTGATTATAGGAAGATGCAAGACGACTTAGACAAAATTTCCAGTTGGTGTGATGAATGGCAGCTAGTCCTGAATGTGGAAAAATGTAAGTTAATGCGGATGAGTACGAAGATAAAGCCTGTAATGTTCGGGTACAGTAAGTGTCCTGCTTGATTCAGGCAAGTCATTTAAATATGTGGGCACAGACTTGCAAAGCGATATGAGGTGGAACGGGCATGCGAGAATGCGGATCGACTTCAGTTTGATGGGAGAATTTTAGGAAAGAGTGCTTCAACTGTATAGGAGACCGCATATAGGACGCTGGTGCGACCTATTCTTGAGTACTACTGTAGTGTTTGGGATCCGTACTAGGTCGGATTGAAGGAAGACATTGACGCAATTCAGAGACGGGCTGCTTGATTTGTTCGAACAACGCGTAGGTGTTACTGAGATGCTTCGGGAACTCAAATGGGAATCCTTGAAGGGAACTCGACGTTCTTTTCGAGAAACACTATCGCGAAAATTTAGAGAACCGGCATCTGAAGCTGACTGCGAAACAATTCTACTGCATCCAACATACCACGCAGATAAAATACGAGAAATTGGGGCTCATACTGAGGCATCCAGACAGTTGTTTTTCCCTCGTTTTTTCTTTGCAAGTGGAACAGAAAAGGAAATGACAAGTAGTGGTAGAGGGTACCCTCCGCCACGCACCGTATGACGGCTTGCGGAGTATCTGTGTAGATGCAGATGAAAATCACATTGAGGCTCAGTCCCTCAAGCTTCATTTTGTTTCTTTCTCCTTTCCCGAGTGATTGATTTCTTTGGTCTGCTAGAGTGTATTTCGTCATTGACCTTCGCAAGTATCCCCCCTCACCCCCCATCCTCACGCCTACCACCACATTTCTCCTAGCTTAGACCCTGGATGCGCTGTTGATGGCAGTTGTCTATAGATCAACTACTCTTGTGAGTGCATTTTCGCTATTGTCAGTGAAACCGGAGGTAGGCTGTTGCCCTCATTACGGCGCGACTGGAGCTCGTGCGTTTGCCCAGACGCCAGTTAGTGCAACGCACGGAGACGCAGCGTGATTCCTCACGGAGGGAGGGCCAGCGTGAGTGAGGGATTTACTGGTCGGGCAGCGCGGCAGCGGCGCAGCGGAATAGCGGACACGATTTGCGCCGAAGTCCGCACGTCTGCGCCCACCCCCGGTAGCGGAGGCGCGCTTTCTGTTAATGCCAATCAAGTGTCTTGCAGCTGGCACCACAATGTGGGCGCGAAACGCCGGTCGCCATTAGGGCTTTATTTATACAGCCGCGGTCGCCGCACCGCAGGTTAATATGCGGCGCTGCGCCTCCGTGCCGCCCCGTCATCTGTCATCGCGGCCCACGCCGCTGTGATAGCCTTTTAGAGCTTTCGTAAAATGTTGGTCATTTAGCTCAATTTATGGATCATTACGGCGGCGGCAGCGACTGATGACATCGCCCTGCGCTCGTGCATCAGCGCCCCTATGACAGAGGGCTAAGCACGTGTCGCGCGCGGAGTCAGTTTACGGTAATTAACGGGAATATATGTACCCGCCTGCGCTGTTGCTCCACCGCGGGAAATAAAAGCACGTGGCGCCGAGGAAAGGCGCGAGGTTTAGGCGGGGGACCCTAGCGTTATAGCGCAGTGAGACGGACATAAAACACGCGGAGGGCTTGCGCAAGCTGGAAGAATGCCGCGGTGCTAGGTATCGCAGCATACTGCTACGTCTGTTTGAAGCGTGAGATGAACATTTGACCATGCCCGTATCTCTTCTTCAGGTCGCTAAACGACAAGAATCCACTTGTCATAAAAACTTTATTGACGCATTTTGGACATGACATGACCGAGAAATAAACTTGCTACAAAGTACCGTGTCAAGAGAGAAATCTACTAACATCGATCTCAGTGCAGTATTAATTACAAATGGATTCTTGTTCTTTAGCAGCCTGACACTTTATCAGGGGTGTGCTCAGTGAACCGAATCATTAACATAATCAGCCAATGTGACCTCTTTAGAGTTTGCATGCAACGTCGGATCCCTACATGTTCTTCTATTTTTGCCGATCTTGAGCTTGTTGTTGCCAACTGCATCCAGCTGTCTTTCTTAACTCTCTTGCCCGTCTTGTAAACTGAAATCCAGTCCAGTATTTCCTGGATACAAACGACATGAAGACATCAGATGCCTCTGGGTATTGAAATACAGCAGTAGGGGAAGTTGAAAATCTGTGCCGCACCGATACTCAAACCGGATTTTTCCGTTTCTGGCGAATGTTAGCCGACCACCTCGGCCATCCGGACGCATTCCCTGACCGACCCAAATTTCCAACATAACCACACGGTACTGATGTAGTGCCCCTGCCCGTCAGCCTCACAACTCGCAGCGATCGCTGATTCTCGTAGAGTTCGCTCATGTATGTTACACCGCACCGAAGGGATCATTGGGCCGTCTCACCCCAGTTATATATAAACGGTGTCTGTTCTTTCGGACGTGTGTACAGTGTTTTATTGACCATATGTCAATCTTTTTTCGAGCAACACTACCAACCCATTGCCATTTCAAGGTATTGTCTCTTTCTATTATGTCATTGAACTTTGTTGTATCTTTCACGTCTACTGCCTTGTGTGTGTCTTTCTTCGCTTAGGCCAACATTGGTATTTCCATTTCTGTTTGAGCTACTACCAATTTTTTGACAATGAACTCTTACAGCCATAAGTTATCACTGGTAGTAGGGACTATGCATTAATCAAAAATTGTTTTCTTCAGCTCAGCCGAAATCTTAGATTTGAAAACTGGAAAGTATCTTTCGTAAACCTGCCAGCTGAATTTAACACCAACACATATATTTCTCTCTGGTGTTCGTTCATTTGATATGATTTTGGTTTTATCATAGATCGTTTTTAGACCAACTTCAGAGCAGACTAGCACAAGTTCGCTAACTAATATTTCAAGTTCTTCTATATTATTTGCTAATAGAACAATATCATCAGCAAACCTCAGGTTATTTAATCTCTTTTCCACAGCTTGGATTTCCTTTCTTTTCCAATTCGGTTTAGACATTACTTCTCCTAGGATTGCTTTGGGGATATAGAGTCACCTTGTTTTACACCGTTTTCAATGGAAAATTCGTTGGTCTCCTCAAGAAAGCTCACAAAAGGTGTGGAGGTTTTGAATATGTTACAAAAGATTTATATAACCCTTCTCCACACCTTGTTCTGTCAGAACCTCAAACACAGATTGTAGTTTTTCGATCTTCATATTATATACATAACTTTAGCTTCATTTATTAGACTATTTTTATTAGACTACAATGAGACCTTATTGCCTTTTTCTCTACCAGTACTGATATTACTGAAAGAAGGTGCTGTGTGTGGAAACCTTACTCCATACACTGATGTGTAGATCATATTTTACTTTGTGGCAGCTTCAGAAAATACTTGTTATGTGGAAACTATTTTGTTATCCTTGTCGGTTATTTACATCAGTTTCGTACACTTCTAAAGAATTGTTCGTTGTATGGGTAGGTTTTTGTCCAGCAGTATATTTATGATCAGTGTCACCAGGAATGTTTCTGTAGCAAAAGACAGAGTTTACATCCCGTCGACTGCTCGGTCATAAGAGTCGAGTTCCTCTTGCGAATCACAGTTGCGATTCTCATTTTGCTTGTACAACAGAGAGACTATCAATACAAAATCTAGGTCTTTTTCCTCTTTCTTTTCTTTCTGTTCGTAATGTGAGTTTCGTTTGTGCCAGTTATTTATGTATACGGGAAATAAATAGTTGTGTTGCGGTTAACATTCGACGTTATAAGTAATTGTCTGGTTTAGGCAGTACAGAGAAGATAGTCCCATCTTCGATAGAACCATGACTAGCAAACACTATACCCTTAAAAGCAATCTTCGACCGATGACACATGACTTTTTTCTGCTGACCTCTACTATAATAAAGTCACTGATGGAAAAAATCCCAACATCAAGAAATAATTAATGTAGGGTAATGATATTTAGGGAATACTTTTATCTGGGTAATATATTTAAGTGATTGACGTTGCATGATCACGGGTTAAAGTATGCGCGGGATAAGTCATTGCAAACATGAAAAGCTGGTACATAACCGGTGTAGCCGCGCGGATGTAGAATGCAAGCATGCAGACGTGCATGCATTGTGTTGTACATGTGTCAGATGGCCGAGCGGTTCTAAGCGTTTCAGTACGGAACCGCGCCCCTGCTACGGTCTCAGGTTAGAATCCTGCCTCGGGCATGGGTGTGTGCGATGTACTTAGGTTAGTTAGGTTTAAGTAGTTCTAAGTTCTAGAGGACTGATGACCTCAGATGTTAAGTCCCATAGTGCTCAGAGCCATTTGAACCATTTGAACATGTGTCAGATGTCAGTTTGTGAGATGGAGTTCTATGCCTGTTGCACTTGGTCGGTCAGTACAGGGACGGTTAATGCTCCAGTGGACGAAGCTGGAGTTGTCGTCCGATGATATCCCATACACGCTCGACTGGAGACCGATCTGGTGATTGAACAGGCCAAGGCAATATGGCGGCACTTCGTAGAGCATGATGGATTACAACAGGGGTATGTGGGCGAGCGCTGTCGTGTTGGAAAACACCCCCTGGGATGCTGTTCGTGAGTGGCAGCACAACAGGTCGAATCACCAGACTGACGTACAAATTTGCGGTAAGGGTGCGTGGGATCACCACGAGAGCGCTCCAGCTGTCATACGAAATCGCACCCCAAAGCATAACTCCAGGTGTAGGTCCAGTGTGTCTAGGCCGCAACCAGGTTGGTTGTAGGCAACATTCGGCCATCACTGGCACCGAGGCACAACAGACTTCCAATGAGCTCTCGCTTGATACCACTGAAGACGCAAGTAGGGGTGGTTTGTAGTTAGTGGAATAGACGCTACAGTGCGTCTGGCTCGGTGCTGTCCTTGAAGTAACCAATTTGTAACAGCTCGTTGTGTCACTGTAGTGTGAACTGCTGCTCGTTTTGCTGATGCAAAACGCAGTAGGATGAGCCACAGCCATATGACTAACACGATAGCCTTCCCTTTCTGTAGTGCCACGTGGATTCCGGAGCCTGGCGACCGTGACAACCGTTGCCAGCTGTCATGTACAGTGGCTACATTCCTGCCAAGTCTTTCTGCAATATTGCAGCTTCTCGTAGCCCTATTACAAGATCTCTTTCAAACTCAGTGAGCTGTAGATAATGGCTTCTTTGTCGCCTTTAAAAGCATTCTTGGTTAATCTCAACTCACTATGTCCAGTCTCAAAAGTAACTAATGCTCACGACCATTACAACGTGTATTTACAACAAATCTGGCGTGCATGCTCATAGTGGCGCTACTAGCGCCACTCTGATGCCACTGGAGCTAAACAGTTGACGTCATGAAACTTCCTGGCAGATTAAAACTCTGTGCCGGACCGAGACTCGAACTCGGGACCTTTGCCTTTCGTGGGCAACTGCTCTACCAACTGAGTTACCCAAGCACGACTCACGCCGCGTCCTCACAGCTTTACTTCCGCCAGTACCTCGTCTCCTACCTTCCAAACTTTACAGAAGCTCTCCTGCGAACCTTGCAGAACTAGCACTCCTGTAAGAAAGGATATTGCGGAGACATGACTTAGCCAAAGCCTGGGGGATGTTTCCAGAATGAGATTTTCACTCTGCAGCGGAGTGTGTGCTGATATGAAACTTCCTGGCAGATTAAAACCTAAGCTATGTTGTTGTTGATCGTTTCGTTCGCTTGGCACGCCCGTTATAAATCTGTTTCAAACCTTTTTTGAACTCTGAACTTCTTGTTCTTTTCATATTCTATTCAGCGTCCACGAAATGTATTTTATAATTATGTAAACTGCATAAAAATTACGTGGTATGTAATACATACATCTTTTCAGGTAACAAAACGGCGTATCAGCTTACTTCACTATTTCGATAAACAGCAGAAGAAATACTTGTAAAAAGGCAAGATTTTTTGTTATTACACATGCAAAGGAGGTCGAAATGGCACACACGAGTGGCCATTTTCCGTATTTTTTTGATCCAAGGTAAAAGAACATGTTCATTGTTATGGAAGGCTGACCGACTTACAACCGAATGAAGCCCGCGCTTTGTAATCGAGTGAATGGTGTCACATTTTGCAAAGAGAATATGATAACTCCTACAATATTTTTTCAGTGGTACAGTGTGGCGCACGAAAAATCGGGCCCGAGTACTAGACTGCTCATTGTCGCTTACCAATCGTCATCTATTGTTTCGAAGTTTTTTGCATTAACTTATTGTTATTTCTTCACTGCCTAATTATTACATGTTTATCTATTCTGCTCGTAGCGGTCAACAAATCGTGCGTAATTGGCGAGCAATCTGTACTCGGGGCCGGTTTCTCGTGCACCACGTTATATTATTTCACTGCAATCAGCCGCATAACGCCACAGTTGACTAAACGAGATGTTCTGCAGAATCTCGAAAATTACATGTGTGTGAGAATTCTGTTATGCATAAAAACTCTGTACTCCAGGGGGGAGGCAAGTGCCCCCTCTTTGCCCCTTCCATTTTCAGTCACCTATGCTACTAATTTTCAATTTTTGATAAGAACCGTTTTGTGTACATAGTTCCGCGTAGTCAGCGCGTACACAACTTTCCCAATAGAGCGCGCCCCGCTAAGCACAACGGCGCAGGTGCAGAGCTCGTCCGTCTCCGCACTACGAGATGGCGCTGCCATAAAGACGGACCAATTTCTGCTTCCGCCGATCCGCGTATTAATATGTAACGCAGCCAATGAGATCGCTGCTAACGTAGAACCTTTTCTCCTCGCGGATCACACTCGCGCAGTGATACCTGAACGCGCGAGGTATTATAACGAGTGTACAGACCTCCGATTACTCAGTCTGCATTAGTCTGCAGTCAAGTTTCAGTCTGGGCCTAATAAGATTACCATATTACTGTACGTAGCCATGAAGATAACTGTATAGACACTTTGTCAAGTATCAGAGATATGTGAGAATAAGATTAACGTACCAAGACCAAAGAAACTTCAGATTGTCAATTGTAAATAGCATCCAGAACCAAGTTAAGTTATTTTTATGCTTGTTATTATTTTAATAAATGTGTGTGAAAACTAATCAAGTTCTGTTTAAAGCTGGTCACCCTCAATCTGCTACTCTAAGCGTGCAAGTGGCATTTGTATCGTCTGACCTAACGGCAGAAGATAAACACGCCACGATAAGACCACGAGACATATTGCTGACACTCGCCTACTTCGTTAGAGCGACAAGTCAAACAATCTGATGGTGTGTGTACCGAAGGTCTTACAGTACGCACACCACAAACCATATACCAAGCACAATGAACGGTGAACGAGTAAAAATGAACGGTTCCCAAAAAAGAGAAATCGCCAGTGAACTACTTCCCAAGGATGAACGAGTTTGCCCATCTCTGGTTTTATGAGGTAGGCGCTAGAGAACCATAACTTCCAAACGAATGCAAAATCTTTTGGTCTCAGGTGTTGCGGGCGACTTTTACAACAACCCTTTCGTTGGCGGAGTGTCGTGGAAGTATTTACGGTTTTGCAGCGTTTAGTGCTCTTCGGATGTGGAGCGGAGCTGATGGACACGCAGTGTTGGGAAGACTGCGTGGCGGGTGACAATTAGAGCTGCAGCGGCGGCCACGGTGCGTGGCGCTGCGTGGGCGATGAGATCACCGCGTTGCGTGCCGGCCGCGCCGCATCTACATAAATCTGCAGAAAAAACACGGCGGCAATTTGTAGCGCCCGCCGACTGTCGCTGCCGCGGCGCGCATGCGCGTAGCCCCGTGTCTCCCCCACCGCCCTGCCACTGACGGGGCGCTAGGCAAACACGCGAACGGCGGCTTCTTCGCGTCTGCCTCCGTGTGTGTGTGTGTGTGTGTGTGTGTGTGTGTGTGTGTGTGTGTGTGAGAGAGAGAGAGAGAGAGAGAGAGAGAGAGAGAGAGAGAGAGATGCGGCAGGCGTGTTAGCAACATTTGTGATGCACACCAACCGTTTGTTAAATAGAAGTATACGAGGTGAAACAGAAATCCTCAGACAGATTTTCTGAGGTTGTTCAGGGATGCCTTCTGAGTAACCTGGCTCGAAGGACCCACGGTCTCAGGTTGCTCGGTACAGAGTAATAACGTAATTACAATTTGTTCGGTTTGTTGCCACAATCATTCTCGTTTCTGTGAAATTAACTTCAATCGGTGAAGGGGCCTGCAATATGCAATAACCAAAACATACGACAAACAGGACATAGTAATATAACAACCTTGAGACGAGAACATGTACAGTTTTATAACACGGTGTCCGATCTGTTCTATCAGCATACTGCACAGCACGTTTCCTTACAGGTACTGCACAAAATTTCGATGGCGGTGTGTACGGTGACGAACCATCGACTGTCTTACACGCTCAAGAATGCCAGGAGTTGAGAGTACGACCTCTCAGCTGCGATGATCCTAGCAACCAGGTCCGTGTGAGTATCGATTGGAGTTCGTAAGGTAAGCAACTGGAACAAGTTTATTTCCAAACAAGATATATAGCACATGCCATCGACAAGAGGAAAAGCTTCACAAATTGAGCAAGTCAATAGCACATTGGTCCACATCTGGCCGTTATGTAAACAGTTATTCGGTTTGGCATTAATTGAAAGATTTGTTGGATGTGCGCCTGAGGCATATCGTGCCAAATTCTGTCTGGCACGAATCGCGAAAACTGAAGAACTGTTCCGTTGATTTTAAGTAAAACCACAATCTTGTCTCAATTCTTGGTCTACTTTCTAGGGCAGAAATCACATATACATAATTTGCAAGGCCAACAAATTTACGGAACAATAGACGTTTAACATCTCATACTGCAAATTACATACACCATTCTCTTCTCCTTGTCGTTTTAGCCTGGGCTTAAATTCTACTTCATGCCACACAGCGAGTCGTCTTACACTGAAAATGAAGTTTGTCCGGGCTGTAGAAAGGAATTACCATCGGATATGGGCACGGAGAGGGGCAGTACTTACGAAACAACGAAGTTACTGTATTGCCTACGCGATGAAACATTATCATTAACTGTAAGTAGGCTGTTTATGTTTTCTTATTGGCAACGTTACGTAGCGCTCTGTACGAAAATCACTGGCTGTGCTGTGTGCAGTCTGTGGCTAGTTTGCATTGTTGTCTGCCATTGTAGTGTTGGGCAGCGGCAGCTGGATGTGAACAGCGCGTAGCGTTGCGCAGTTGGAGGTGAGCCGCCAGCAGTGGTGGATGTGGGGAGAGAGATGGCGGAGTTTTGTAATTTGTCATGAACTGCTATATATATTATGACTATTAAGGTAAATACATTGTTTGTTCTCTATTAATATCTTTCATTTGCTAACTATCCCTATCAGTAGTTAGTGCCTTCCGTAGTTTGAATCTTTTATTTAGCTGGCAGTAGTGGCGCTCGCTGTATTGCAGTAGTTCGAGTAATGAAGATTTTTGTGAGGTAAGTGATTTGTGAAAGGTATAGGTTAATGTTAGTCAGGGCCATTCTTTTGTAGGGATTTTTGAAAGTCAGATTGCGTTGCGCTAAAAATATTGTGTGTCAGTTTAAGCACATTCTTGTATAATTGTTGAAAGGGGACGTCTCATAACTAATGCAGTAACTGTTAACATCCGTTGTGAATACTGCGAAACTTCGTGTACTGAGATGGAATAAGTTGCTATCGAAATGAACACGGAGGTAGCGAGAAATGTGTCTGTCACGGAAGTTGTGCGAACTCTGCTGCGTAGATGCATCATGCATCAAAGGAAGTAACGGGTAAGCTTGCAAAGAGTGTCTAACGATATTTTACGCGTGTGCTGCAAATTACTTCTTTGTGTATTCAATCTTGATTTTCTTTCTTATTTGATTACCATTTCCGTGAATAATCGAAAGGATTTTTAAACTCTTGTCAAAAAAAATTCGCTTCTCTTATGCCTGAAGCATTCTCAGTGGTGTCTAACACGCTATTTGATCATACACTTGAGATATGTCAATATATTTTTCAACAGTGTAACGTCAGAGTTTTTAGCATTAATTTCATAGTGTAGGATGTAAACAGGTAATAAACTGGGAATTTCTAGACACATGACAACTAATACCTTACTTTACTTTCCAAAGGGGATAACCAACCCAAAGACTGATGTTATATGCAGATTGAATCCCCGAATGAAAATTTGTACCAAAGCTAGGATTCGAACTCGGGACTCCTGCTCACTAGCTTTGCACAACTGTATCGACTACCATAGCACGCCTCGCTGACGTTATAAGATAGTTTTTGCTGTTGAGCAAAGCCACTGTCCCAGGGTGGCGTAGTGATTAGTGCATCTGCACAGTGAGCAGGAGACACGACGTCGAATCCTAGTCTTGGTACAAATTTTTATTTCTCATTTCAGTGTGCACAAATGCATGATAGATGTTTGAGAATTGAAAAGATCTTTGGACCAGAGTTTCATTTAACCCAGAAATTGTTTGGAACAGCACAGTACATTATTAACGATGTACCTGCTGGAGCTAATATGACCTCGAATTGCCGAGACTCGAAGACACGTGAAGAGGTTTAAGGAGATAATTATTTCGGTTCATGGAGTTAAACATGGGATCTGAAGCACGGCGCAGCTTGGTATTTTTCATAGATACATTTAAATTCCAGAGTTTGAAGTCGTCCTAATATCTACATTCAACAAAGGAACATAACCATTTCGATTTTTTTCTGGATTTCAACCACTGAGCATTGAGTAATGTGAAAGTAAATTCTGTCAACACTGTGCAGTTTCCACAGACGAGTGCTGCAGTCTTAAAAATCTCATATTCTGATCGAATTAGTATCGGTCTTTCGCAGCCGATAATCCGAGAAAAACTGTGTGGGACGAAATAATCTGGAGTGCTGGGAGCGGGTATGGCTGTCGCTACCAAAAAATCCACGCCGAAGCTCCACTGCGTGCGTAACATAAATGGATTTACCGTCGCCCCTTGTCTGTCTCCAGGGTCCTTTCCAGCAACTGGACCTGTCCATCCCCTGCCTTTTATTTACCGCGAGGCTCAGAGACAGTCGCCGGTGGCAGCAGTAACAATACATTTTTATATTCGGTGCGCCGGTTGTGGCGTTGTAGCTATTCCTGACGGCGGCGCCGCTGATGGAATGGACCGCAGTCGCCGGAGGAGGAAGTCGGAGAGCTAGCCGCGGGGTAAATCCGATCCCGGCCGGCTGGGGCGGAATGACCGCTCGGATCGCTCGCCGCTCCCAGCACTGCTTGAAATTCATGGCCGCGGACCGCGGGCGCGCCCGCACGCGGCGACAACGGCGCGGCCCGGTTCTCATATTTAGAAGGCGCTGACCCGTAATGGCTGTTTTAATTGTCGAGTTTAATTCTCTAGGTGAACAGGTGTCGCTGTCTCCCGGTTTCTCGACAAGTGACGTTTACTCCGCTTCATTGCGCGTGTAATTTGTTGAACAGCTGCGGGGAGCAACGTCATGACACCCGTTGCGTAGACAGCGTGGCTATTCTGAACTACAGCTGCTCCTTAGCATTTCAACCGTCCCATTTCATCTACATTACTTAAATATATTTGGGGAGCATTCTTCGCCATTGCGACGACATCGTTTCAGGTACAAGTTAATAGCAAGTTTTACACTGGGAAGTCACCTTATTTTATCCACCCGTTACTAAGCAGAGAGGCAGTTCTTTGGAGCACAAATAATATGTAGACGAAGCCGTACTAGGTACCGAGACGCTGATGTATCTCATTGGATATCAGAAACACTTGTTCACAATGCTTCCTTCAGCTGCTGGAAAGTGGGAGTTTCATTAGCTAAAAAATTCCAGAAATACACTTTTGGGTTCATGTCTCAAGAAATATGGCGACCAAAGGACTTCCAGCGCCTTTCTGCGCACTGCCGGATGTGGACCAAGGTGTATTATTTTATTGAAAGTTTTACAACCTTTAAAACGAAGACAGCTATATAGTACCTCTAAGAGTACCTCACACTTAAGCCCAATTACCCCATTGTATTGTCTTCATCCAGCAATAGTTCCAGACCTTCTTCTCCCGTTATTTCTCTCTAGCTCTTACGTAGCGGAAAATATATCTGAAACAGTCATGTATTGATGCTAACGACCAAACTGAACTTTTTTTTCGCTGATGCACTGTCAGTAGTATGGGTAAACACTTGTAAGAGTGACGACGTATATGACGGGGACATCGCGTAAATTTACAATCTTCTTTCAGGCGACTACAAACCTTCCCAGATTTTAGCCACTTAAGTTTTATACGCCTATTTTAAAACCGACATGTATACTTGCGAAGCAAAGAGAGAATATATTATCAATAAAGACACATACGAAACTGTCAAAATTCTACACTATGTAGAATATTGCACCAGTGTTGTGTGTGTTTTCATTCATAATGTAGAAAATATTCTACCAAGAACGACGAAACAGTCAATTACTGCAAAGACAGGAAAATTTCCTCAATCGTAATTATGTGTTATGATTGTGGTCACTACGTAGCCTTCGATGAAACGGGGATACAGTTTGCAGCTAAATCTGATGATCGTCAGAAGTGGCCTTCAACCAGCAACACTGTAAGAATACAGTAGTAGTGTTTTGAGACCATTGATTGACATAAGTGTTGTCGACATAGGCTTTCGCAAGGATAATGATGATGATGATGATGATGTTTCGTTTGTGGGGCAGTCAACTGCGTGGTTATCAGCGCCCGTACAAATTCCCAACCTTTGCTCAGTCCAGTCTCGCCACTTTCATGAATGATCGTTCGTAAGGAGGGGGCTATTTAAGTTTGCAACTATCATACCTTAAAATTTTTTTAGTGAACACCTATCTGTAGTTTGAGATACAATAACGTCTGTGTACATCCTATTAATTTTAATTCTTGGAGCATGATACGTTCTCAGAGTCACCGAATCAGGTGCATGAAAGGCAATTTTAGAATGTCGACCCCTCTTGGGTAAATTTCTGGGGACGTCCAAATCGCACAGAGCGAATGATTTACAAAACCTTAACAATGTATCAGTTGCAATCTGATTGTGAAAGGTTTTTCGGCATCTTGTTGAAGCGAAACATAAAATATGTTGTCTTCGTTCTTGTTGCGCTATACTTGGAAAAAATCTTAAGCCGGCCTCTGTGACCGAGCGATTCTAGGCGCTTCAGTCTGGAACCGCGCGACCGCTACGGTCGCAGGTTCGAATACTGCCTCGGGCATGGATGTATGTGATGTCCTCAGGTTAGTTAGGTTTAAGTAGTTCTAAGTTCTAGGGGACTGATGACCTCAGATGGTTAAGTTCCACAGTGCTCAGAGCCATTTGAACCACTTGAAAAATCTTAACCTGCATCTGGTTTCCTGTAGCGTCTCTTTCGGGAATGAAGAAGTTACCGCCCAAAATTTATTTGGTTTCTCTTTAATGTTAGCATAAGCTGATTTCTCGGCGTAAGAGAAGCTGGCGGGTTGATTCAAACCCGAGGGGGCAAGAAAGCCCATATGAAACTTCCTGGCAGATTAAAACTGTGTGCTGGCCCGAGACTCGAACTCGGGACCTTTGCCTTTCGCGGGCAAGTGCTCTACCAACTGAGCTACCCAAGCACGACTTACGCCCCGTCCTCACAGCTTTGCTTCTGCCAGTAGCTCAGTTGGTAGAGCACTTGCCCGCGAAAGGCAAAGGTCCCGAGTTCGAGTCTCGGTCCGGCACACAGTTTTAATCTGCCAGGAAGTTTCATATCAGCGCACACTCCGCTGCAGAGTGGAAATCTCATTCTGGAAGAAAGTCCATAGATCCATGAAGGACGCTCTACGCGAACCATTCAGGGGGAAGAGGTCTTCGGACCGGATTCGAATATTTTTGCAAAAAAGCGTCGACATCGAGTGACGGCCGTAGTTGGGCCTGCCTTCCAGAAGCTGTCCATGCGCGCTAGGAAAACGCTGCGGCGGCGGGCGTAGGCCGGCAGTGCGGTATTTGCGCGGTGCCGCCCTGTGTATACAGGAGCTCATTTCGGCGCAAACCGCGGTCGCGCATGTACACGGAGGCCAACATCGGATGTATCGGAGCGAAGTGAGCCGAGTTTTCGACGCGGAAGTAATTAATTACTCAGCGGAGCGTCACACGGGCAGTTCAGTTTCACAGCCATCGATTATTGGATACCACAGTGGGGGCGTGGAATACAAATGGCGCGGAACAGTCATCCGCTGGCGCTTCGCGGATATGTCTCGCATCACTAGAAAATTTATGAGTCCATAACCGGACAAAATTACGCGGCAGAAAGCTACGCAACCTGAAGCGAAATCCTTCTGTGCCGTGCGTTTATCACGAAAACGACGCCTTATATGCTACCAAAGTTTGCATACTTTTAATTTTTCTCCCTTAATTGCAGTTGAGGTGGCTTAAAATCCAAGTCATCACATTGCAAGCGCAAGCAATCAGAAGTGACAGTCACGTGGCTAATTTGCCTGAAATAAGTTCCTAGCAGAATCAAGGTCGTTTTGCCTTAAATTTGTGCCATTATCTCTGTGTCGCCGCATATGAATGTAGTATGGGTGTTTTCTGTTACATTATTGACAGGACAGAAGAACAAACACTGAAGGTAATCGAATTGTGAAGGATTATTGCCTCAGTTAAAGAATACAACTTAAGAAAGTAAGGTATGCCATGCAGAGTAACATGAAATTTTAAACTCTTATTGTTACTTGTATAAGAACACAGGTGATGTAGTGTGTGTATCAACAAATATTGATGGCTTTTTCCACAAAGGTCTGATTCGCTGCGTCTTTCGAAACTCCTGCACGTGGGGTTATTTCTCCCCGTACATGTGGAGCTCTTACTGCTCAGTGAAATTATTAGTTTAATTGATGTTTTACAGCGAAATTCTAGAGAACACGTTTTCTTGGTTTCGTTTCAGATAGTCCATACATCCAGTAGTAACAAGTGTTAAAGGCGGCTCCTCCTGAATAAAATGCCAGCAATGTGCTACGTGGTTTCACGAACTGCGTGTGGGTGCTAAACGACGAAAGATTATTACTTGTGCTGAATGCTTGTCATGTTGACACTGGAATACGCTGGACGGAATAGCCTCTTGATTGTGTGGAGTAGCCCCACCATTTTGACATCTCCCTTCTTCAGACGTTTGTTCAATACTTTGTTCGTGTAAAGGAATTTCGACCTGGAATATATTCAAAATTAAAATACCATAATTGCATCACACTGGAAGATTTTTTACAAGGTTTCATGTCATATTATATAGGGCATATAGTTGAAATGAGCGGAATAGCTTCGCTGTACCCTATCTTAAAATACTACGTTACACAGTATTATGTCAGGCCAAGTAACTTGTATAGAATGCTTCATTACACTTCAAAGTGACTCAGATACATACCACTATTTTTCAACATAGTCCCCGAGTCTCTGTAAACAAAGATTGGAACGTTCTCCGAATTATTCAGTTCCTCAACGACAGAAATCCACTCCTTGTTCTCGGATTCGAGAACCACTTTGTGAACGTCCTCGTTATTGGAAAATCTTTTTGCCCCCATGCTTTCTGCGCCACTGCTTGACATTGCGGTCGATGTCGATGGTCTTCCTTCACGATTAGCATCGTCCATGTCTGTCCGGTCTTGGTCAAATTGTTGGCATCATTTTTCACTACGGTTGGAAGTGAAACGGCATTTGGTTGATATAACGGCAAAATTTCACGGTGAATCTGCGTGCATTAGACGTTTTGCCAACAAGAATCGTACCTCCTGCGCGTTTCAACTTCCGAGTAGGTTTCCGGTTGCTAAGACATTTCAGTCGCATTTTCTGATGCACTGTTACCCGTACCGGAGCAGAACTGTCTCTGCAGGTATTCAGAACATATACTGTGTTCTGACTGTGCGCCACTCTTGTTGCGTAGTGTCCTTGACGTGTTTGTTTTCTAACGTTTCGTCAAAATATATTATTTGTATGACTAATACCATACCACCGTGCGCGAGATGGCGCAATGGTTAGCAGACCGGAGTCGCATTCGGGATTTCGACGGTTCAAACACGCGCCCGACCATCCTGATCTAGATTTTGGGTTATTTCCCTAAATCTCTCCAGGTAAAACTGGGTTGAGTCCTTTGAAACGGCACGGACAATTTCCTTCCCAGTCCTTCCATAGGCCGAGGTTGTGGTCTGTCTCTAATGACATCGTTATCGAAGGGACATTAACTCCTATCTGCCCCCACCCCTCCCAAATACCACGCCCTAGTTTACACCTTATCTCTAAAGATTCCGAATAAGATAATGAACGGGATGTCAAAATAGACAAACAAATGTAGCATTGCAAGTAGTCTGTCCGTAAATACCTGGTGATGCGCTATAACTCATAAAGATACTTACATATATATTACAGTTCGCATACGAAATAAAAACATCCATGTAACTTCGAGCTTGAACCAGAATAGCTTTTTGTATTTTAGTATCAGATAGTGCCACAGGCTAGCCAAAAGTCGTAATAGATCCGAAGGAAAAAAACATCAATTTGTCAACCACTTTCTCGTGAATAAATCATCCACTTTCTCTGAAACTGTAATTACTCGTTTGTCTGTTCATGTACATCACATCTACCGATTTCCGTCCCGTTCTGATAATTCCTTCGTGGTGCGTCGCTTTGTTTGTCTTAGAGTGTATAAAATACAATTTTAAACATGACTGTGACCCAACAACAGTACAAGAATATGATCTGTATCATATAGCCAACCGGTTGCAGGAAGATATAACTTGAGCTGGTTCCGACACCAACTATAGGTGTCTTTATCAGAAAAAACCAAAACCAGTCACATGAAGTGACGGTTGAAAACAGTGTAACGAGAAAGAGGCTCCATTCCTATGAAATAACGTTATAAAAATTTTGTGCTGGGACACGTTTTCGCCAGTGTCTGTAGTTCTCGAAACTTTCAAAAAAACGTACAAAAGTGACCTTAAAACGCATTTATCTGAATCGAAAACCGTGGCCTCCAGCGAAGTAGTATGGCAGTACGAAATACAATTACATTAAATTTCCTACAAAAAATACAGTTAATTTTTTCTAGGACTAATAGTTTGCGAGTGGCGAGCGAGAGAAAATGAAAATCTTGCGCATGATATTTGAGGCGTTGCGGACTGCAAACAACCCAGCGGTAGCGGCAGCTGAAACACTGTATAATAAAAATGACTTACGGCAAGTTGATTTTTGTTTCTGGCAAGAGGAGTCCGCCACGAAAGTTGCAGAAGTACAGAAAAAGTTGAGGGAAAACGAAAGGGGAGATGAATATGGTCCTTCACTATGAGGACAACTAGCAGGTACAGAGGTGATAGAATAAAGGGTCAGGGTCTTGAAAAGTGAAGGCATATTGTAATAAACGCTGAGGAACGCGAAAGAATACCACCTCGTTTCAGGGGCTGCGTGGTGCGCTCCCGCGCTGCAGCGGTGTCCGCCCGCTCTCTCGCGTTATGACCGTTCTGGGAAGCTGCTGATCCGCGGGCGCGCAAGAACGGCCGGCGCTCTTCTGATGTTCCGCGCTGTCCGGCTGCTCGCTTACTCGGAACTCCCACACATCATCACAAACATTGAGGTCAGTGGCCCCAAAAAACGTAAAGCATTCAACTGGCCTTACCGTACCGTCTCCTGAAACCTACTTCCTTTTCTTCTTCAAACATTCCACACCGTTGTATCTAACAATGCGCAATATCTGCATTTCTTTCTTTCGTTTAACTTGCTCCTAATATTTTTTCTTCTTACTCTGCTCATAGAGTACGACTTAGTTGTGATGGCAGATTCGATTGAAATTTTGCAAAGTAATATTTCAGAGCTAGATCAGAAATGTAAGGACTATGGTATGAAGATTAGCATCTCCAAAACGAAAGTAATGTCAGTGGGAAAGAAATATAAACGGATTGAGTGCCAAATAGGAGGAACAAAGTTAGAACAGGTGGACGGTTTCAAGTACTTAGGATGCATATTCTCACAGGATGGCAACATAGTGAAAGAACTGGAAGCGAGGTGTAGCAAAGCTAATGCAGTGAGCGCTCAGCTACGATCTACTCTCTTCTGCAAGAAGGAAGTCAGTACCAAGACTAAGTTATCTGTGCACCGTTCAATCTTCCGACCAACTTTGTTGTATGGGAGCGAAAGCTGGGTGGATCCAGGTTACTTTATCAACAAGGTTGAGGTTACGGATATGAAAGTAGCTAGGATGATTGCAGGTACTAGTAGATGGGAACAGTGGCAGGAGGGTGTCCACAATGAGGAAATCAAAGAAAAACTGGGAATGAACTCTATAGATGTAGCAGTCAGGGCGAACAGGCTTAGATGGTGGGGTCATGTTACACGTATGGGAGAAGCAAGGTTACCCAAGAGACTCATGGGTTCAGCAGTAGAGGGTAGGAGGAGTCGGGGCAGACCAAGGAAAAGGTACCTGGATTCGGTTAAGAATGATTTTGAAGTAATAGGTTTAACATCAGAAGAGGCACCAATGTTAGCACTGAATAGGGGATCATGGAGGAATTTTATAAGGGGGCTATGCTCCAGACTGAACGCTGAAAGGCATAATCAGTCTTAAATGATGATGATGATGCTGATGATGACTCTGCTCATAAAGAAGCTCTGTTTTAGCTCGCCCAAATTACGGATTCGATGGCCCGAGACACATGAACGCAGGAGGATTGGCTTGTAATGAGTCTATAAAAATGGTTCAAATGGGTCTGAGCACTATGGGACATAACATCTAACTAACCTAACTACATCACACACATCCATGCTCGAGGCAGGATTCGAACCTGCGACCGTAGCAGTCGCGCGGTTATGGACTGAAGCGCCTAGAACCGCTCGGCCACCACGGCCGGTTTATGAGGCTATATCTAGCAAAGCCTTGTGTTATTTAGAGCAGCAATGGTTCGGGCACAGTGACAAACAACATGATGCTATGGTCGTTTTCCCTCCCCTGACCCCTCAAAGACTGGTTTTGCCGTGTTATTCGAGCATTGTCTCTGGATATCTGATACTATATGGAACTCGGATACCATGGCGCTCTCAGGCAGAACTGCAAGTAATGTCGATACTCGTCAATAGTTACCAAGATTTGGTAGGAAGAAATGAAGGTTCCCGTTGACGACAAGGTCATTAAACGCATATGAATGGAATCGTTTCACTTTTATAAGGTCGCCATGCTCAACATGCCATTAGAGATCTGAGCGCTGGCTGGAGTCAACGCACCATCTGCGACGACCTGTCGAATGGGAGAATAGTCATCATCATCATCGTTAGATAATAATCTTCACGACGCTGTTCTTGCGTTGGGGTTACAGTAATGACATGAGTATGCTACTCATGGGTACTACGGCTACTGCTTGCCTCTTGGTTACGGAAGAGGAACTCTTGGGTAGCGTGGTGTACTCTAATCACCCTCAGATACGAGATGCCCATGGCAGACATATCACTCTTGTAAATTTTTTTCGTGCTCAAATAAAGTAATGAATAAAACCATCTAGATTACTATTTTTATGCATATTTCCTATTCCAGTTTTAGGAGATTGTATATACTGTTGTCCTGTAATTTATGTTCCACTTTCTCTTCAGTATGTTTTTGTGACTGAGACGAAAATAGAAAAATAGTTGCCTACGGTTTCATTATTCTGTTACTGGCGTGTTAAACACACAAGGGAAGACTTGTGACGGACACTCATACTGAGTGCCAAATTCGTCTTCGGGAAGTTTTGTTCGACGAAGAACATGTTAATTATCTTCTAAATTTGGTTGGAGATGTTTTGAACATAAGTTTCTCCACTCATTTAACGTTAACTCTTATATAACGGGCAATCAAAAAATTTCCGTTTGAGGGCGTTGCTGCAGCGTATATGCAACCTAGCGCTGCTCCGGTGCGGGTATATAAGCACCGACATGTACGCAAGGGGTTAGTGTGGCATTCGAACGGAAATCTTTAGATCTCTCCTTACATAAATATGCAATGAAGAATTACATTCACGAAAGACTGCCTTGGTACTCATGTAATTAAACAATGATTATGATCCAAAAATCACTAAAAAATATGTTTTGAGTTTCTCAGACATCTTAAAAAACTGAGCTTGAACGCAAAAATTATGTTGACTGTTGTGTGTAAAACAGAAAGTAGCTGCATCGCATCGGAAAATAAATGAAATGTCTGAATAGACTGAAAAAAAGGCCTTCCGTGGCATGCCCTAAGATTTCAGTTGTCTGCTTTACAGTACAGACATTTCATGAATTTTTCGGACGTCTCAACCATTTTGCGTAAGCACATATTTATATTTCAGTTGTTTCAATTTTTTCTCGTTCGTTTTCGACCATCACGCATATATTCGCGCCCTGCAGTTGCACAGCGTCCACATAGCAGCGACAAATTTGAAACTCAAATCCATAGCGGGGATTTGATTGAGGCACAGATGCAACTCAGACCACGGAAGCCGAGTCGGCGATTTTATGCGATACCTTGGCCGCTGTAAGAGATGTGTCGTTTATTCAGATCGTACACAGGATTCGTGTGACGAGGCAACTTGTATACACTGGAACTACTGTGTTTAGAAATACGTGACGAAGTAAGTACGTGAAAAAACTGAAACAAGGGATTTGGGTAGCATGAGGGACTAAATATATGACTGATGAGATGCTGATGGAAAGCTCTCGAGTTTCCAGCCGGCAGGCAATGCTGAGATACTGAGACGTTTCGATGAGTGGTATAGTCAACAACTCCTGGCGAATAAGATAACAAGACTCGTCAAAACGTCAAGGTTTCTCAACAGTGCCTCCTTGGTGGAAACTCGAGAGCATTTCATCTGTAGAGTACGCCGAAAAAGTCTGCTTTCACACATGATGACGTGTTGGTAGCATATACTGCGAGATTATTGCGCTTCGTAGTTATAGAAGTGTTACAGAGTGTAAGAACTGTAGCGGAAGAGATGGAGTTGGACATGACTGGTGACGTTGCGAATACGCGGTAGAGCAGAACGGCACCTCAGATGAGTTGAGAGAATCGTACTAACTACTGGCGGATAACAGATGTTACAAAATTGCGTCGATTGTAAGCTTCGCATAATATAGAAGGAAAAGTGTGCGAGAATCTTCAGAGCTGGAGCGATAATGAAGACTGGTATAGGTAGGGAAAAACAGAAGGAAGAAGAAGAAATACCATCAAGAGAATAGAGCCAATAATGAGACTTGCCACCCGCATCGCAATAAATCTGTCCCACCTGTGGGATTACACAGTCTCTCTCTTGTTTACGATACAGCTTGGCATGGTCTCTTCTCTCATCTCTCCTCCCATGACGGCGAAAATAAGGTACAAGAAAAAAATAAACGGCGCTTTACGCCCACCTTAATTATGTGATGCAAAATCGCTGAGAAAATGTTAATTAAAACTTGAGAAAACCGTCTGCGGAGCGGCTAAATTGCTATGCAAGAAACTATTAGCCGAGGGAAGGGGGGCGTGCATACAGAGAGGCAGAGGTTGGCCGGGCCCTGCACGCTCCGCTCCGCTACCCCGCAGGTATCCGAAAGTTCGCCTCGGCGCGGTGGCGCGCTTGTTTGCCGAAGCCGCCGCCTGCCAAACGGAATAACGCCACCTGTTTTGTACGCAGCCGAGAGGCGAAAGGGCTGCTCAGAATTTTCGATCCTGCAGACGGAAAAATCTCGTTACAAATGAAGCACCTTTCGTGTCCGTTTTTGAGTTTGCTCGGATCTGCCCAGGTCCAGTTTTAGCATTGTTACTGTCAGGCGCAGAGTCGTCCATTATCTGATTGAATCTGCCTAAATATACGGTGTATTGAATGAGCAATCGTCATATACCCGGCGTAACGATACCATATCAACTGGGATGCCATGCCATGCACTCAGATGGGGATTCATGGACCTAGCGGAGGCTTGGCGAATTATATTTACCAGAGCGTTTTGTGACGACAGTGAAAGCCGGTGGTGATAATGTGGTGATCTATAGTTGTTTCAAGTGATTTTGACTCGGATCGCTAGCTTCGTCTTTAGAAGAATGAACTCCAGAGCTTATGGAAACATTTTAGATACGGTCGTTCTTCCCATAATGTGGCGACACTCTGGCATCAGAAACTTTTTCATCAGTTACATAATGCTCCTCTTCACAGAGCAGGGGCAGTTGCGTCGTGGTTCGAAGAAAATTACCTGGACTTACTGGAACGGCCTGCTCCATTTCCCGACCTAACATCCGTAGAACGTGGTTCGGACGAGCTAGAACGTCTATTCCACGGCAAATCATTTCAACCAAAAATAAGAGAGAAATATGCCCCACGCTTCGACTACAGCAGAAACTTGTTTTACCTATAGCGTATGCAAAGACTTCCCGGAGGATTAAAGACTGCAACACAAGCAAATAGAGCGCGTACGAAATGTTCGTCACTCTGCTGCCGTCTTTAGAAGGGAGGTACATTACGTCTCCAAGGACTACTGGCACATAGTGTAATTATTTTTTTATTTTAGAACGTAATTAAGAGTTCGTGGTGAGCTGTATTATATTAAACGGAAACTGGTCGACAGGATCAAAGGTAAAGACGGGCGTACCCTACATCCTTAGTATAAGGGTTGTACTCTAATTCTATTAACCTCACACTTTACACCAAAATCGTATATCATCGTTCTGTTAGAAAATTGAAAACCATTCACTTGTTATCCGAATTACGCCACTGTGTACGGGAAAGTATGGTCGTTAGCTTTCTTCAAGGCAGTTCAGAACAGATAGGGACATCGATAAAATTTACTTCAACATCTGAAGACGACTATGTGTTATTCTGGGTAGTATATTGCGTCTGAGACCACATGCAACATTCCGATGCCGTGCATGCTTGAGTAAAGATCCTATAATTAGAATTATCACTATGTCTGCCGGAAGGAAGAGATTGAATGAATTCAAAAACAGTCTGGTTGAACTGCAATCGGCCATAGAAAATTTTCCATTGTTGTAAGTGAGAATCTACGGAAGACATTAGAAATTTTCCACTAGAAATGCATTCGACAAATTTAGAGAACTAATATTAGTATGAGGCTACAAAATTCCTCATGGCTTCCACTATATACTTAGTATGCACAATGCAAAACCAGTCAGTGCGACAGTAACGCTTGCGAGGGTATTCAATTACGTTATTTTCCACTCATTTGACCATAGAGGTAGATGTAGAATCACTAATAATCCTTCAAAGAACCTAGTATCATGTACCGTACAGTGACTTGCAGACTTCATGTGCAACTGTAGATTGTATTTGTATTACCGCAGGAAAAGTTCCACTCATGATTTGATTTCATTTTCGTTGCGAGTTATCTATTGATCTGTTGTTAACAGGAAGCATATCTAACAAGCAGTACAATAACAGTTTGGATCAGCCGGAACCACTACTTGAAAATTATTTAATTTTACGGATAAATACGTAGTTACTAACTTTCGCTCAGCGACCGCGGTGACGTTCTCCTTTTATAGCTAACGATTCGGTGTTTAATTGATACAACTACCGCCCGCTAGCAGCCACAGAAGCACTGCTACTTTCCAACACAAAGCAGACACAAAATTACACTGCGGTGTCTTTCAATTTAGAACAACGATTTTCCGCCATCTAATAATAGAACCCTACTTTCACGTTTCGGTGGCTACTGAACATCGAATCAGACAGTTCTCTAACAAGATCTGAAACACGTGTGCTTTATAATATGGTCGGAGCGGCAGTTAAAATTAGCAAGTCAATTACATTGTCAGCCAGTTGCCGCTGGCAAATGTGTCTCAAGACATAAAGACGTGTGCGGGAGGAAGCAAAGCGCCTGAATACAGACGAAGTGATGAAATTATAGTGCCTTAGAAATGCTGCTTTGGTTTGATATACAGTTGATTGAATCATCTCTGAATCTGAATGTCCCTGAAAAATATCTTGTCGCCCATGAGCGGTAGCATACGCAAGCCATTTGTGAAACGGGATGTCTCATTTGCTCATAAGGATTATCACTTCAACAGCACATACTCCTTGCTTTTAATGTTGGTGTATAACAAATCTCCGAAATCGTAACTTGTTGCCTTGGTGAAGATAGCAGCACTTCTCATCCTCGACGTGAGGCATGGAACCAGAGTCCAGTCACTAGGAACATTTCAACGAGTACGGATGTGAATTACCAGGTTGGTTGGTTGGTTAGTTTGGGGAAGGAGACCAGACAGCGTGGTCATCGGTCTCATCGGATTAGGGAAGGATTGGGAAGGAAGTCGGCCGTGCCCTTTCAGAGGAATCATCCCGGCATTTGCCTGGAGCGATTTAGGTAAATCACGGAAAACCTAAATCAGGATGGCCAGACGCGGGATTGAACCGTCGTCCTCCCGAAACAGGTTGTTGAGGCTTGTCACACCTGATATTTCATTTACTCTCTTTGTGTAATGGTGGTAAATGTATGGCGTTCCTACAGAGATACAAGTTTCTAATTCGGAAGCATACTTAAGAAGACAGGTCCCGTTTTCATGGCTTATCTGCCTGGTTTCAAGAATTTCGACCGCTTAACAGCGAGGTTATTAGCAAGTTTGATCTTCAGCTCTAACTCAGCACCTGTACTTTGACTGACTTCCTCTGCAGCAATAGCACCGCTGCATTGCAGGAATATCGCCGACAGGAACAGCTGCGAAAGGGCCCCAGGTCAATAAATGAACTAAAGTATGTGATCAAGAAATCTGAAGAAACGGGTGAATTAGGAGGTGCAGTAGGGAGAGGCAAGCGGCCCATTCCCACAGCAGTTGTTGACGAACTTGCTGTACCTGCAGCATATGCCTCAAATTCTGCAGCCAGTGCTCGAGTTGTCTGATGGGAATTGTATCTCCTCTTGTCAACAGCTGAAAAGATTTTGCGGCGCATTTTAGATGGCTCTGAGCACTATGGGACTTAACAGCTATGGTCATCAGTCCCCTATAACTTAGAACTACTTAAACCTAACTAACCTAAGGACAGCACACAACACCCAGCCATCACGAGGCAGAGAAAATCCCTGACCCCGCCGGGAATCGAACCCGGGAACCCGGGCGTGGGAAGCGAGAACGCTACCGCACGACCACGAGATGCGGGCGGCGCATTTTAGAGCGGTATCCCTACAACATGTATGAGACAGCCTCAGATCTCAAGAAGAATATAATAATTCCAACCCAAAGGAAGTAAGTGCCGTTAGGTGTGGAAATTACCCAACTATCAGGTGACACGCTGAGTAGCATGGTGCACATGTCTTGACTTGCTGGCGAATTAAGCACTTCCACAAATACCTACCGATGTCATTTTCCAGCAAGATGGTGCTCCCCATTCTCCTGCCCTCTATCATGGGGGTATTACCATATTTCTCAACGAGACGTTTCCTGAGCTTTAGATCAGAAGGTGGGAGGGAGGGGGGGAGGCGTCCCAATGCCTGGCCCCCTCCGTCTCCCGATCTGATTTCGCTTGATTTCAGGGCATGGGGGACATTTTTTGTAGAACAAAGATTCGAGATGTGGCAGATTTGAGTCAACAGATCTACGGCGCAGATCGCGTATCGATGACACCCGACGGGCGTCCCACAGTGGGTAACGGAAGTGCAAGTCGATAGCAGACGCGCGGGATCTGGCAGAGCCAGTGGTGCACACGTGCTGAGCCACGTCTCCAGTGAGTCTAGACTATAAGAGCCCTCTGCCCCACTTGCACTTGGAGCCTCATCGCTATGACACAATCTTTCGTGCTTAGTAAAGCCTCATCCTAGTTGCTACCGTATGAGCTGAACCCCGTTTCTTGCCGTATTATTTGAAATGAGTATGCTTAGAGAAATACAAGTTAAGTGAATCTTCAGTTCGTTGTCATATTTTTCACCTTGCATCTTGGAGAGCGTCTCTGTCGATTGTATTTTTACCCAACAGCATGAAATGTGGAGTTCTTTCGTTTTAAGCATTTGTTTGTGTATACCTCTAGCAAGGACACCCTGTATTTCTGTCCCTTTTCAAACTCTGTATGTTGATTTTAGGGAGATTACAGCGCAGGCATTCGTACGAAAAATTAAACGACAAAAATGGGCAACTGTATAAGGTACAGATATTGAAAATGAATGGTTGTCCGTTTAGTTGTTCGTTGGAAGTGGGCAGGAATGTTCACAACTAATTTTACCTTCTGTATTCTCTCTTTTTTACGGAATGAGAAGGGAGGCGAGGGAAAAATTCGCGAGGAATTTACAAACCGGAATTCGTCACTATTGTCTCCCCTGACGGAGGATTAAAACGGCGGAGGCCGGAGAGCGAGGAAAGAGAAGGTCAAACAAATCAGATTATGTCAGCGGAGGGCAGCGGACGGGAAGAATGCCCATCAAGACAGCTGCGGGGGAGGGGCCTGCCCTGCGACCCGTTTTATTAATTTAATTCGGGCGGGCGCCATCTATCATTTCCGGGCCCGACTGCCGCCGCCGCCGCTGCTGCCCCCTTTAATCAGGAAGGCGGCCGTCATATCGGCTGGGCTGTCCCCGGCGCGGCCCGGCAGCGCGGCGCGTCACGCCTGCTCATAATTTTACAAGCCATTAACCCCTTGCATAAGGGAAGCAGGCGCCCGCAGCGCACGCCGAGGGGAGTACGCGCCGCTTCCAGCCGTTCGGCTGTGTCATCGCTGGTGGCTGCGCTGGGCCGCTCCGCTTTGCTCCGCGACACCTGCTGGGACGACCTCCGCTATTACCACAGCGGGCTCACTCTGATCCTACACGTGTTTGCTTCGTACCTCCGCTATTACCACAGCGGGGTCACTCTGATCCTACACGTGTTTGCTTCGATTTCGCCGGGATACATTGAGGTATTCTCTCCAGAAGCAAGGTGCGGGATGTGTCGCCGTTGAATGACTTTTGGAAGGATACACGATGGGCGTTCAGTAAGTTATGCAACACATATTTTTTCTCTGACACTTTCGGCGGAAAAAACGCGGAACTTGGAGGGGCCATCGTGAACTATTCACGCTTCAGCCTCTGTAGTTTCACGAAGTTCCGATAAGTGGCGGCACTATACATAGCCTTCAGAATGGTGTCTCCAACGGAGGTGTGTTGCAAGCAGACAGCTGTCATTGAGTTTCTTTTGGCGGATAAACAGAGCATGCAGATATTCATAGGCGCTTGCAGAATGTCTGCGGAGACCTGGCAGTGAACAAAAGCACGGTGAATCGTTGAGCGAGGTTTCTGTCATCGTCGCAACAAGGTGGACATCGAAAGAAAGCAGAGACAGGTGCGCGACGCGGGAGCGGCAGTTTCAAACGTGGCGTCTGCCCCTGGCGCCACCTGACGTCACCGGTGCTGCCACGGGCAATAGCTCCGCTAGCTGCCCGGGTCGACTTAAGCGCGCGCGCGCCACATTGGATCGATCTGATTGGCTGCTGATGATGACATCATGCCTATATAAGCGAGAGACCGTAACAGCCCCGGCAGTCAGTGAACTCCTGACGACGATGGCGGAGATGGTCATCGAAAGCTCGAGCATTTTATTCGAATTGACGCGGCTGGAAAACTGAGAACGTTTTATTCAAGGTGGCACTAGCTCGTCCGATCTCCTGTGCCAGCCGGCCGCACGTAGCTGAGACTCGTGCAATGTTGGAACGTGCGGACACTCTCATTCGAGATGATCGACTGATCGCTCAAACACCTCGCTGCACAACTAGACGTCTCTGTTGGTAGTACTGACACATTTGTCCAGTAGATGGGGTACGCAAAGGTTTGTGCCCGCTGGTTTCCTCGTTGCCTAACAGAAGACCATTAAGAGCAACGAGTTTGACCCAATTAAGGATGCCCTCCGCGGGAAGCAGTACGTGGATGATGTGGAGGTTATTCATGAGGTAAGATGTTGGCTTTGACTTTAACCAGACGTTGCCCCACACTTCCAGCCGGCCGGCCGGAGTGGCCGAGCGGTTCTAGGCGACCGCTACGGTCGCAGGTTCGAATCCTGCCTCGGGCATGGATGTGTGTGATGTCCTTAGATTACTTAGGTTTAAGTAGTTCTTAGTTCTAGGGGACTGATGACCTCGGCAGTTAAGTCCCATAGTGCTCAGAGCCATTTTTTGAACACTGCCAGCCACTGAAACTCCCACCAGCACATGGTCTTCTGGTCACGTATATGGTAACAGCCTGCAAGGGGAATGCACATCGAGCATGAGGCAGAAGGATGCAAGTCTCCTTGGCGGCCGCATAAGCGAGTTCATTTATGCGAGTTCATTTATGCGAGTTCATTTACACGGATACCTAAGTGAACTGGAACCAGCAGAAAAGTATTTCTTTTTCCCGCCGATGCCAGAGAACTAGAGCGTCCTGGACGGCCTAGCACCATCTTATGATCTGATGGGTACATCTGACCAATAGCAAGAGGGTCACTTAGGGAATGAGACCGGTTGAGGAATTTCTTGCCACGCTGCCGTCTCATCTGCTCCAGTGCCCTAAGGATAGCAAATAGTTCCGCATAAATAACTGTGAACTGCGCCGGGAGCCCTATCCGGAGAAAAACGTTAGGTAACACGGCGGAGCAGTCGATAAAATTCCCCTGCTTAGACCCGCCTGTGTAAACACTTTTAAATTCGGATGGTGATTTAAAATCTTGTAAAATTTAGTTCTAAAAATATGATCTGAGGTACAATTCTTCATGTACTCATTCAATTCAAAGATACAGAGAGTAGAGAACCGACATTAGCAACACAGTTCCAAGAACAGAGTCAATACTAGAATAAATTATGCAAGGGTTTAAAAACTATTTACTTTGGCTCATAAGAGTTTATACAGGGTGTCCAAGCGGAATGGTCAACATTCGTTGGAAACAAAAAAGTCTAGTAACCATGTGTTTTAAAGTGCAGACATTAAGAGATATAACCACTTTATCTTCGATACTGTGAAACAAATCTCTTTTACTGCAAACCCTTTGCTTTCAGTATTACCAGGGGTGGTAATATGGACCAACACACGAAATAATTGTCTAATAAACGAGGCCTCTGAAATGCAAACCTTACCAGCCACGAGCACTTGTTAAGTAAATGAGATGTATTTCACTGTAGCGAAGACGAACAAATCATCATAACTATTCAGGTATGCACTTTGGAACCCATGTTTACTAAGACTTTTTTCTTTTTTTGGTCCATATTGCCACATCTCAAAATATGGGAAGCAAAGTGCTATCGGTAGAAGAGATGTGTTTCACTGTATTGTTGATGAAGAAGTGTTCATAGCTCATAGGTATACAATTTAGAGCTCATGTTTACTAGAATTTTTTGCTTCGAATGATCGTTCCTGTTATCTTCCACAATATTGACCATACCTCCTGGGACATCCTGTATTATTCAGTAATACATATTTTCCACAACTTTCGATCAGCTATTTAAAGTTTACCTACTAATAAACTACAGTTTAAGGGGAGCCTAAAGGATTTGTTGCTGGTCAATTTTTCTTACCCTACTAACGATTTCCTTACAGGTGTCGAATGATATTTTTGTATGTGTGGCTATTAATATCAAATAACATTATTGTTACGCGAAATCATTTAGAAACCTTCATTACAGTGAAGTGATGTGCAAAAATTTTGTAAACTGCTTACTGTTTGTTGATGATATGTGATTATATTAGCCGGAGACTTATTTTATACTTCCGTATATAAACTTTCAAATGTGTTTGACAAGTTTCGTATTTATTCTGGTGATAATTTTAATATTGATTGTATTTCAGCATCAGAGACTATAGAAACACCAGTGAGTTCAATCCGTCCGTCCTTCCGCAACGCTTCTATAGTCATGAGTAAACATGAGATTCCCTTAAGGAAACACTGAAACTCGTATTAATCTATTTGTATGGATTGTAATGAACGACGCGGTGTTCGCGGTAAATATTGAATATTCTTGTTCGAGAAGGACAATACTGCGATCAGAATAATAACCTTGAATATTTCATTTCAGCGGAGAGAGAGAGATATATGCGTACAAACACATAAATCCTTTAATGCTGCATTCACCTGCCTGCCCATGACACAGGCTATCGGAGTTATTACCCACTGACTTCGTCCGCGGGAGATCGAACATGAGTAGGCTATACGCGCCAGCGATTTAAAAGCTTGACGGCCCTAATTAACCGAGCGCTAAGCGACCGTGGCGGCAAGAAAGGAGAAGCAGCTTGCCGATATCCTGAGCAGGATCCGAAAATTGTGCAACAGCTCGTAACTTTTATCCGTCCTAGTCTCCGTACGGCCGAGACACCAGAAAATCACTAGTACAAAGAACGAAGCGGTGCCTCATTGACGAAGAGTTGCAGTTGAAGACTTAACCATAAAGGGCGGTATGTAGGAGTGTTTAAGGAACTGGACAAACGTTTTGGAGAAATCCCGTAGTTTTTTTTCCGATGTCGCGTAAGGTAAATGCCGAGATAGTTACTGTTAATAGTTATCGCCGATTTCCTAACTCATCTTTGTTCAACATGAGTTCGTGCTCTAATGCCCATTATGAAGTGTCTAAGACACATAACTCCATCTTCGTTCATATTTATCAAATTTCTAAGTGCGCTCTGGCATCTCCTTTGTTTCTCATTGCATTGCTTCGCCTGCTGCCGCTTGCAAGTAACATGACTTTCGACTATCGATTCCTACACACCTTGTCAAAAATTAACCTTCAATCCGTTCAACTGTGATGCTTGTGTCTCTTCCACTTCAGGTGGTGTATGGGGTAGTGATTAACCAAAGCCAGCTTTCATCAGCATTATGCGAAGAATGTTGAAAACGTTGCCATTGGTGTTCTGTTTTAACAAGATATTGGCACATTTGCGACGAGAAGACGTCGCGTGGAAACGAGTTCTGTTTGCAGGAAGCATGCTTCAGTAAATGATTACCGCCTTGTTTTGGAACAGTATGCAAGCTACGAACATATTTTTTAAAATGTATTCAGGTGGGATTGACGGAGGACATCGAAAGGGTGCAAAAAAGGGCAGCTCGTTTTGTATTATCACGTAATAGGGGAGAGAGTTTGGCAGATATGATACGCGAGTTGGGATGGAAGTCATTAAAGCAAAGACGTTTTTTGTCGCGGCGAGATCTATTTACGAAATGTCAGTCACCAACTTTCTCTTCCGAATGCGAAAATATTTTGTTGAGCCCAACCTACATAGGTAGGAATTATCATCAAAATAAAATAAGAGAAATCAGAGCTCGAACAGAAAGGTTTAGGTGTTCGTTCTTTCCCGCGCGCTGTTCGGGAGTGGAATGGCAGGGAGATAGTATGATTGTGGTTCGATGAACCCTCTGCCAAGCACTTAAATGTGAATTGCAGAGTAATCATGTAGATGTAGATGTAGACCGTTGTTTTCTGGTTCAAAGTAAATTTTCCAGCCTGAATACTGTTGCCTGTGATATGCCAGACCAGGTAAAATAGTTAGTGCAACAAACCTTCGTTACATACCTTTTTGTTCTTTCTCACATGTTTCGTTTATGTAGTGGCTTAGATTTTTTGTTTTGTTATTTAAGACTTGGACGAGGAAAGCTCTTTTATTAAGCCTTTTGTCAGTCTGTCTTTATTTAAATGTCTCATACAAAAGGATTTATTTAAAAAGTGTTTAATCGTAGCATGATTATCCTCCACTTCCACAAATTTCATGCTTTTGCTTGAAGCAGAAAGCCTTCAAATAAATGTTACTAAAATATATCCCTTCACTTTATTGGAAATAATACCAGGAACAGACTTAGCCTCTCAGTTTGCTATTCTGTTTAGTTTTTTTGCACAGGTCACAAAACTGAAACATTATCAAATTAGTTAATAATTCATTTGATATCTAACATTTATCAGAGGTGCCTCATTTCATACAGGACGATGAGAAACAGTCTTGAAAGCTTGTAAGGATGATGAAGATAAGGTTGTGCTGAGAAATAACAGTTAAAGGAAAAAATCGATACGTTGCGCCGTCTACGAGTTAATTAACATTGAAGTTAGCCAATGAGGCCTTTGCGTACGCAAATTCAAGAGGCCCACCTCATACAATTAGTGTCAATTGTTCTCATAGCGTAGATGATAGGGTGCAAGATTGCTCAGTCTTTGGTTCGTGTGCGATTCTTACTACTGCCCCACGTACAGTTTTTGTGTCGCTCTCTTATTCGACTTTAGGAAACCAAACAAAGAGCGCGTTTGGTGACACCGCTTGAATTTACGCGTCAACGGCCTTACTGTCTAACTTCAATGCTAATTAAGTCGGAAAAGGAGCAACGTATAGTTATTTGTCATCACAATCTACGGTGCAATTCTCTTATAAGCTTTTCAGATTGTTTCTGACCCGATAGGACTTTAGTAGCTCATCATTCCTTATGGTATATTATTGATTATTGTGCTTCTCCTGCTCCTGTATCGTAGAAGCAAACAATCATAGATTGTAGCTAATACTTGTACATGATAATTAATGTATGTTTCGGAACACAACACCCTTGTCAGACGGGAATGTAATTTATTTGTGCACTTTGTCAGTCCTTGTTATTGCGTACAAACAACAGTCTGTGGTACGCTACCTGATTTATTGGCAGTTCCTCTCATAACTGTCAGAGCGTTGGTAAGACTTTGCAGTGGACGACTCTGAGCTCCGAGAACAGATTGTTGGCGCTGTATTATGGAAGACTGCCAGAATGTTGGTGTCTCGAATGTGACATGGTTCTAGGTGATGACAGTGAACACAACCCGTGTTAATAAGACAAGGAGCGTCTGTGGACTAAGAGCTGTTATCAGTATATTACTAAAGGAATCTGTCTCGGTTTTGATGAAAAAACTTCACTGACATCCACTGATGCCACAGAACAACTTACGTCAGGAAAATTCCAGCAAACATGGATTCTGTGGCACTCTCTTGCTTGGCCTTGGGAGTTAACTAGATGATAAATGAGTGTTCAGAGAACAAGGAAAATTTCTAGAAACCTTCAAGGCTAGAGTGTGAAATGCAACCGTGGAACTGCGTTATTATAAATATAATTGTAACTAGAGATGACAGTGCGTTGCCGTTCTCTGCCGTAATGACGGACCTCTGCTATTATTAAGCAGCTTTGTACGGAGATGCCAGATACCATATTTTTTCTTTGGTATAAGTTACGTAATCAGTAGCGCGTGCTCCACACGTTGGAGAAAGGCGTAGGCATAACACATCCAACGGAATCATGTCTTGTAATGCAGTGTGGTGTTAAAACTAATCTTCAGGGTAATATCTATTCATTTTATGAACTACTGGATGTTAGCGTTGGCTTTCGAAACCGGAACGTATTACGAGACTGAGTTTACCCAGTTCTAGCCCTGCTGAAAATAATAGTTCAAATGGCTCTGAGCACTATGGGACTTAACATGTGAGGTCATCAGTCCCCTAGAACTTAGAACTTCTTAAACCTAACTAATCTAAGGACGTCACACACATCCGTGCCCGAGGCAGGATTCGATCCTGCGACCGTAGCGGTCGCGCGGTCCCAGACTGAAGCGTCTAGAACCGCTCGGCCACAGCGGCCGGCCCAATAATAATAATAATAATAATAATAATAATAATAATAATAATAACAGATAAAACAACACCACATAACAAATCTGACATCATACTCACCAATAAAAAGAAGAAATTAACACAACTAATCGAAATATCCATACCCAATACAACAAATATACAAAAGAAAACAGGAGAAAAAATTGAAAAATACATCCAACTGGCTGAGGAAGTCAAGGACATGTGGAATCAGGATAAAGTTGACATTATACCAATTATACTATCAACTACAGGAGTCATACCACACAATATCCACCAGTACATCAATGCAATACAGCTACATCCAAACATATATATACAACTACAGAAATCCCTAATTATTGATACATGTTCAATTACCCGAAAGTTCCTAAATGCAATATAACATATACCGTACAGTTAAAAGGAAGTCACGCTTGATCAAGGTCCGCGTCACTTTCCATTTTTGACCAGACATAACGTCTGAGAAAAGAAAGAATAATAATAATAATAAAATCTTGGAGGTGTCGGAGACCAAACATGGATCTTCCACGTGGTGGAGACCTTTCAAATAATAGGAACAGATATTCGGTATTACATTAATAAGGTTTTAGGTTTTTTACCGTTCATAAAATGTTTTTATAAAATCCTGTGGTATTTATCCCTTAATATGTCTACTTATTCTGGTGGTTGTAAATGCTGGCGTAAATGGGGAAAAAAAGGACTTCTTCATGGTAGCAACTCCCCTTACTCAAAGTCCTCCAGGAAAGCATACTGAGGTTTACGGTGGTCACTTCAGTTGTAACATTCGCATATATGCATGACAAAACGGCAGTTTGCAGCCTTCGGTCCAATATTTGTATCTCCTTCCCCGCTTTAATTGGAAAACTTTTGTGGCAAGGGAGAGAAAACGTCTCCTACGAGCATCTCTGCTCCAAATGTCGACGCGTTCCTCATTGTTGATCGCGAAACTTGTGTGTTCCTACACAAGGCCGGGTGGTGGCGAGGTGGGTTGCAGTAATATGTGGCTGTGTACTGCGCAACACGCCTGTCAATAGAGGAATTACAAAAATACTGTCTATACCGAGCGCTTAAGTGTGCGTGTTGCACATTCAACGTTGATTTCCGTGATTTTTGTCGTTTTAGTTTTCATTAGGGTGACACATATAAACCGCGGCAAATTTAGGTGAAAAACCAAGGGCAATCGTTAGTCATAAGAAGTGCTAGAACTAAGGGCACTTTCCCCACGTGAAGTGTGCCTCAGCCCTGCCAGGTGGCAGGAGAGAGAAGAGATGTCGCGCCTGTAGCGTGACAGAGACAGATAGCGAATTGAGGAAGCAACTTAGTAGTCTCCTTCTACGCTGCGCAGAATGCATCAAGCACTCAGATGCGTGCGCCCCACTCCAACAGCCTCCAACAGCTTCTACTTCTTATCGAAGAGAATTTTAACCTCGAGGTGGTCAAGACTTTATGATTAATTTTAAACCGCTGTTATGATGCGAATTCCTTGTACACCACAGTGTGCGCACTGGGAATGTATCTGTCGTGTAGGTCATTCAGCTGCTAAATCTTTTGGTACGCACGGTGGTTGTAATCGCTTATTTGGCATCTAGCCGTATCGTCCTTGTATCCAACAAGACATTGCCCTTAGTCCCGTCTGTTCATGCTGGTTTCTCTGCACACTTCAAACCATCAGCAGCCTCTCAGGCTTTTTTTCCCTTTCTTTCTAAGTGGCGCTCAACATCAAGGCCATCGACATTCTAACGAAAATAGTTTGAGATGACAATGGCTAAAATATTTAAAATTAAATTTAAAAATTCAAAATACCATGTAGAAATTTGAAAATACAATGTAGAAATTTGATGCGATGTTCTCGACTTTCATTCACTATTTCTCGCAGAAGCATAAAATAAAAGACTTTGTCTACAGCAATCCTGTATAATCCATTGTTAAAATATACGGCCTACACAACCGCTGAATAATGTAATAGGGTACTGTGACTGGCTGATCATTGGAAAAAATACGATGAATCAACCACTCTGAAAACACATCAAATCTTTTACGTACGAGTAACAGCATATGTAGTAGGTTAGACGCTATACAGGATCTCCAAAAAAACCAACCACATTCGTATCATCGTCCCTTTAAACAGTGGACAACTCAGTTGGTAAATCGCCTGCAGTCGTCGTATCTATATAAGACAGATAGAGTTAAAATGTAATGTACAGATATTGTTAATACACCAGAAGCAATGCATTCTGAATCCTTCAGCGTAGCTGTGCGTGTTAAAGGGATGCTTCCGGGACGGGAAGGTGCACCGCCCCGAATCGAATTTGCTCCGCGAATTAACGATGAGTGTCCCTGTTCCGGTCAGCCTATATGTAGCTTTTAGGGTGTTTCCCCCATCCCACTACGTGAATAACGGGATGGTACCCAAGGGGGACGGCTCAGTTACGCGATTCGCAAACATTTAGAAAACTTTCGCTCACTACACGCAGACAGTTGGGGTACACGTATTCCATCCCGGGGATAACCAGCTGACGACGGGAAAGCCATCTGGCCGCTCATAAAAAATTAACCATTAATTCGTTAATAACCATGCGGATCCACGACAGGGGAACAAGAAGAAGAACAAGCAGTACGCCATGATGTGCCCTGTCGACAACGGAGGAATCTAGGTGTCAGAGGACACAGCCCTGTCGTTTTTCTTTATTTATTCGTATGGCTCGCATGCAGTTTAAAAATACCCATATATAGCATAAGTGTACGTATACAATAAGAATACAGAAAGGGTCAAATGGCTCTAAGCACTACGGGACTAAACATCTGAGGTCATCAGTCCCCTAGACTTAGAACTACTTAAACCTAACTAACCTAAGCACATCACACACATCCATGTCCGAGGCAGGATTCGAACCTGCGACCGTAGCAGCAGCGCGGTTCCGGACAGAAGCGCCTAGAACCACTCGGCCACAGAGGCTGGCAATACAGAAAGACAAAAATACATGTAAAACTAACTAAATGTCAATATCTAAGTTCCTCATCCATATAAAAGTTGTATCATCAGCTTTAATGAGGTCTTTCCTACGCCCCTGATAGGAACGCAAGGGGAATTCATCTCTAATGTGCTTGATTGTCTGGTTCGGAGCCCCACAGTCACAGACCGGAGACTCTTCAGCATCCCATTTGTAAAGAGAGTCTGTGCATCGCCCTTGCCCAGTGCCAGCTCTGTTCAGTTTCCTGTCGAGTTCTGTGCCAGCATTATCACAGTTATACTTTCGGAACCATATTCACGCTCTTCAGGATTTTCAAGAAGTTGACAGTTCTGATCCCACAGGTCTCTCATCCCGGTATTACTGGCATCTAGCTGTTTTGCCGGCGGTAATGGTGGGTTTCTTGAACGGAGTCTCGTCGAAGACTTGGTATGTCTTCCCGTATGCGTAATTAGAGGTGTAGTTTGCGGTATTCCCTAAGCAAGGTCTCGCTTCTGCGAGTTGTGGGTGGATAGACGTTGCTCAGCAGAGGAAGCGAATAAATCGATGTTGGTCGGATTGTCCCAGTTGTTAACCGCATAGTGTGGCTCAACCGGACGTCGAATCGCGTTGGTGTGGTATCTGTTTAGCCACATCGGGTCACAATACTCGGCTGCTGAGAAGACCAGCGCAATGTATGATGTGTGCAAGGTATCTGCTGAAACTCCCCATGTAAAAAAAAAAGATAATAATAATAAAATTATCGTTCTGACACTATGGGACTTAATATCTGAGGTCATCAGTCCCCTAGACTAAGAACTACTTAAACCTAACCAACCTAAGGACATCACACACATCCATGTCCGAGGCAGGATTCGAACCTGCAACCGTAGCAGCAGCGCGGTTCCGGACTGAAGTGCCTAGAACCACTCGGCCACAGCGGACGGCTTCCCCATGCCATTCCATACAATTTTTGAATAATATTGTTTCGAGTTTTTATCTTGGCATCAAGATGTTTTCTATATGAAAGGGTGCGGTCAAGGGTGACACCAAGGTACTTAGGGTATTTGTTATGGCAAAGAGCGAGACTAGTTAAGAATACTTCTTCCCGGCTCGTAGTGTCCGCAGCTCGTGGTCGTGCCGTAGCGTTCTCGCTTCCCGCGCCCGGGTTCGCGGTTCGATTCCCGGCGGGGTCAGGGATTTTCTCTGCCTCGTGATGACTAGGTGTTGTGTGATGTCCTTAGGTTAGTTAGGTTTAAGTAGTTCTAAGTTCTAGGGGACTGATGACCATAGATGTTAAGTCCCATAGTGCTCAGAGCCATTTGAACCACTTTTTTTTCCCGCCTCAACAACCGCACAGGGGAACGCCACGGCTATTTTCACCGACCGCTGCTTGTTGTTCCTCAACGCTAACCACCTCTTTTCCTACAGAGTTGATCGTGCGTCGCGACAACAAGTAAACTCCTCTAGGGAAGGGGGCGGGGGGGAAGGGCATCGTGAAATTGTATTTACCATCCTGGCATCCCTAGCTGCCTCATTACCCCGAATTCCCAGTTTCTTGCGCTTATGAGGAACTGAGTATCAGAGACGCCGGGGACACGAGTGACTGTGCTCTCGACGCAGACAGTGATCCACGGGCGAAGTGCCCGTCTCCGGTGCCAGGCGATCACTTGCGCGCAGAGGCGGCCGGCCTGTGACACTCAGATAAGACGCGCCTCGGCCAGATTTGTTTCCGTGACGTCGGCCCCGCGCTGGTCACGCCACGGGCGAGCGCCCTCGGAGGGTGCCGTTAATTGTCAGCCGGCGCGTGCTGTCCGGGACAACCACCGCGCCAGCGCGCCAGACAAACGGTCCGGACGGATCTTCATCCGAGAAATACGATGCGCGGCCGACAATGCCGGCAAGTAACCGCGCTGACTGGCATAGGTTTTATTGCAGTCTAATGAACTCGTAAAGTGTTTCGCCCGAACCTGACAGGAACTCCGCGAGGCTTACGGAACTGTGGAGCGCAATTAATTTAACTAGCTGACATACATTTGACTCGATTAGCTTCACAGAGAAAGCTAGGAATTATCTTTTCCCCTAAGTAGGCAATTACAAGACGTTCGTAAAATTTACTGCTGTGTACTCTTCTAGGTTCTGTGCTCCGAGGGTACACTATCACTACGAACACGTCACGAAGTCTGCAATTCGTATAGCTCGTGACACTACAGGTGAGTTGGCGACGTCGAAGAATGAGACTGATACGTTGGACCTGGAAACAGACTCTACATCTGCGTGCATATTCATACTCTGCAAAGTAGATGCAAGGGGTACTTCTTATTGCGCCTGTTATTATGGCTTTTTCCACAGACATTCACGTATGGAACTCGTGTAGAACGACGGCTTAAACGCTTCTGTGCGCTCAGTAACTAGTCCAATGTTGTCCTCATGATCCCTTCGGGACCGTTACATAGTGGGTTGTAGTATACTCCTAGATTCATCATAATTGGTTCTTGAAACTTACTAACAAGGGAACCTCCCCATCGCACCCCCTCAGATTTAGTTATAAGTTGGCACAGTGGATAAGCCTTGAAAAACTGAACACAGATCAATCGATAAAACAGGAAGAAGTTGTGTGGAACTATGAAAAAATAAGCAAAATATACAAACTGAGTAGTCCATGCGCAAGACAGGCAACATCTAGGGAAATGTAAGTTTATGAGTGCCGTGGTCCCGTGGTTAGCGTGAGCAGCTGCGGAACAAGAGGTCCAGGGTTCAAGAGTTCCCTAGAGTGAAAAGTTTAATTTTTTATTTGCAGTTTATGTGAAAACTCTTATGTTTTCATCACTTTTTTGGGAGTGATTACCACATCCATAAGAAAACCTAAATCTGGCAAGGTAGAAGAATCTTTTTACCCATTCGCCAAGTGTACAAGTGGGTCGACAACATATTCCTGTCATGTGACGCACATGCCGTCACCAGTGCCGTATAGAATGTATCAGACGTGTTTTCCTGTGGAGGAATCGGTTGACCTATGACCTTGCGATCAAATGTTTTCGGTTCCCATTGGAGAGGCACGTCCTTTCGTCCACTAATCGCACGGTTTTGCGGTGCGGTCGCAAAACACAGACACTAAACTTGTTACAGTGAACAGAGACGTCAATGAACGAACGGACAGATCATAAATTTGCGAAAATAAAGAAAGTAAACTTTTCACAAGAGGGAAGACTTGAACCCTGGACCCGTTGTTCTGCAACTGCTCACGCTAACCACGGGACCACGGCGCTCCTGAGCTCACATCTTCCTTGATGTTGCCTATCTTGCGCATGGACTGCTCAGTTTGTATATTTTGCTAATTTTTTTCATAGTTCCACACAAGTTCTTCCTGTTTTCTCGATTGATCTGTGTTCAGTTTTTCAAGGCCTATCCACTGTGCCAACTTATAACTAAATCTGGGGGGGGGGGGGGGGGTGCTATGGGGAGGTTCCCTTGTAAGCAGGCTCTCACGCGATTATTAGGGTTCATCTTCAAGTATCTGAAAATTCAGTTCTTCCTGTGTCCCTGAGAGGCTCTCCCATGGGTCAAACAAACCTGTCACAATTCGTACTGCCCTTCTCTGTATATGTTCAGTATCTATTCATAATCCTATTGGGTACAGGTCCCACAGACGTGAGCGATATTCTAAGATGAGTCGCGCGATTGTTTTGTAAGCAGTCTGCTTTATACAGTGATTGCATTTCCCTAGCATTCTACAACCAAACCGAAGTCTGCCATCTCATTTACCTCCGACTGAGCCTATGTGATTGCTTCATTGCATATCCCCACAAATTGTTACACCAAAGTATATGTACGAGTTGACCGATTCAAACTGTGATTCACTGGTGTAGACACAGGATGCTACGTGTTGTGAAGTGAAAAATTTTACGTTCCTAAACATTTAGAGCAGCTGCCAATCTTTTCACCTTTTTGAAATCTTAGTAAGGTCTGAATGAATATTTGTGCAGCCTTTTTTAGACAGTAAATAAATTGACGGGTAACTACATCCCCTGCGACAATTCTAAGGTTATTATCCTGTAAAAGTACACAGATAATGGACTGTTACATATGAGTTGAACCTTATGTCAGTGCGAATTCGTTCATTCATTCATTATGTTTGGTGTGTTATCTCGCTTATTTGACAATTTAACGTAAATTTTCTAGTCAGGTATTGTAAATGATTGTTTACCACTTAAAATTGTTTGAACAGTAAACTGGGAATATTACTTGCTTGCGGGAAATTTCTGGAACACCAAAGCTTATGAAACGTTCTCACGTGTATAGTGAATACACTAGTCGTGCATGTATGAGCTTTATCAAAACCTTTGTTTCGAGGTGATAGTAAACTACTGACAGTACATGAGGGCGAAAAACAGGAAGGATGATTACGTTTTAACGTATCGTCGACGATGAGGTAATAAGAAACAAAATTTAAGTGATTGTAGCGGGAGATCCAACCCACAACCCATACGATAGAGTGGAACAGCTGAATCTGCAAAATAACTCAGGGACTTAACAAAAGACAGAGAGAATCTTTCAAGAGAAAACTGAAACTCTAAGGGTAAACGAATGGATGTTTTGGACGGATCCGGTTACAGGAGAAAATTAGATGTTAGGACGTGGTGCGTAACACTTTTAGCCATCCTGGCAGCAGAAGAACGGCCTTCTTGTCCGCCAGTAGCGTCGCATACAATTCAATCTGTACATCAGTGAAATAGCTTAAAAATATTAACACAAAACATCATGTCATGGCAGAATGGAGAGAAAAATATCCTTTGAGATTTTAATTTGTATCGCTTTTGGTTTTAAGGCTGATATAACTACTTCAGATCCTCACTATTATGAATGATGATGATGAGTCCCATACTTCTTTACAGAGCATAGGTGAGCGACGCGGGAGACCCGCGCCGCCTTAGTAGGCAAGGTCCTAGTGGAGGTGGTTTGCCATTGCCTTCCTCCGACCGTAATTGGCATGAATGATGATGATGAGGGCGACACAACAACACCCAGCCATCTCGAGGCAGGAAAAATCCCTGACCCCGCCGGGAATCGAACCCGGGACCCCGTGCTCGGGAAGCGAGAACGCTACCGCGAGACCACGAGCTGCGGACCCTCACTATTATACTTGCGTCTATAAGTTCACATCTTGTTCAGCTGTACATGTTTGCATGCTCAGTGATAACATTTTTTACACAGACATTTGTTAATTTGTAAGTTAAATGAATGTTCTGATTGTCTGTTGAAACTAGAGACTGAAGTGGCTCTTATACATCACTTGCATCCCATGTCTCTGTTTTAGCGAAATCGTTCCCTAACACTCAGTCATTACTCTTAGTGTGCGGAGTCACACTTTTTTTCACAATCAGATCTTGTAAATAGTTATTTATCACTTAAAATTGTGGTTTTATTACCCTCAAGGTCCAGCATTCGGAAACAAATACAAACGGTGCTATCGAGATGTTACACTTAATTACCAAATGCGAAGGCGCGGCGTTCTTTAAGATTCCTCTATTGATATCAATTGAAATTATTTTCTCCTGGAGAAGCTACTTTTGATGTACGAAACAAATTTTAATTCTTAGGGAGCTTAAAATCATAGATAATTCCTGTAACACAGGCTTTATTCGAGTCAGGTGAAAGAATGATTTCTGAAAGACACATATTCGGTTCAGTCCTATGCACTGCACTACTCAATTCTTACTCATCATCCTCTATAGTACATAAAAATGTTCCGAATTTGTCTTTTATGAAGCTGGTTCTCAATTGTTTCGGTATTCCTGGCGCATCTGTAAATTTCTATATGTAATATAAAGTATCGTGTTGAGAAGTCTTTGGCGGAAATAAAAACACTGGATAAAGATTTTTCAGCAGTAAAAAGTTCTGTGAACGTAGTGCCAACAGGAAGAGCGCCATGAAAGAAACAGTGGGGATGATGGAGGTGTGCAAAATGAACTCATGGCCTCCCCTGTTTCCACGGCGAGAGGGCGAAAGACAAACAGGGATTTTTTTATTCCTTTTTTCATTCGGGCCTCCCTCGCTTTATGCTAACATTGGCAGTATGATGAAGTCACGGTACAATATGGTGTCCTCCAGACCGTGTGAAATAAAATACGAGGACCAGAAGGACGAGCGCACACAAAGGCCTGCTATATTAGCTGCACGCAGACGCGTCGAATTTCATATTTGCCAAAGTCAACACGACCCCCCACTTGCGGGCGCCAGCCACTCTCCCGGAAGACATCGGGCTTTCCATGGGAGTAGTGGAGCGCTGAACGGCCCTGTGGCCTGTTAACTTTTTAAAACGTCACGGCCACCTTTCAGAATCCAAGAAAGGTCGCTTTTCTGCGGCCTTCCGTGAGGGAAGTGCCAGAGTGATCCGCAATTTCCTACACAAAATTTACGCCCTAGTGTTTTCGTAGCAGACTCCACATCTACACCTACGCTCCGCAAGATACCTTCAGGTGTGTGGCAGAGGCTGGTCTGTGTCCCACAGTCACTTTCCCCTTCTCCTGTTCCAGTCGCGTGTGGTTCGCGGGAAGGACAATTGCTGGTAAGCCTACGTGTGGTCTCGAATCTCTCTGATTTTATTTCCATCGCCTTTTCGCCAGATATACATTGGAGGAAGCAATATATCGGTTGGTGCTTCTAGGAACGTACACTCTCGGAATTTTAACAGTAGAGCATACCGTGACGCAGAACGCCTCTCTTGCAGCGCCTTCCACTGCAGCTGACAGAGAATCACCGTGATGCTTTCGCGCTTATTAAATGTACCTGTAACGAAACGTGCTGCTCTTCTCTGGATCTTCTCTATCAATCTTGTATAATCCGGATCCCAGTCTGACGAGCAATATTGAAGGACTGATCGAAAGAATGGTTTGTAAGCTACTTCCTTTGTTGATGGAGTAATTTCCTGAGGATTTTTCCAATGAATGTTAGTCTAGCTACAGCCTTATCGGAATTAATTATACGTTGTCGTTCCACATCTCATTTTACCTTACGTATATTGCTAGATGTTGCATGGAACACAGACATACATTACTACACTGGCAAAGACTTAGGTTTTACTGAAGCTAGACGTTTGGTGAGGTAAGATGGCGGTGTCAGCAAATTTGTGAGTGGTCCTAACACGATTTTCTGAAACGAAATGGCGTTGTAAGCTTTTCGAAGTGACTTACAGAATTATTACACTTGAGCAAATATTTGCATACTAGTTGTGTTTAACATACAGTGTATAGTCCTATTATGAGAAGAGCATCGAATTACATACATACACGTTTAAAGTAGACTACAGTTTTCGTGAGAACACACATTTTTTCCTATTTAGATCAATCTGAAGATGATCATAATGATTGAAACCGGAAAATGATTATAAAATGCTTTTGTTGTTTGGCCTCACGGCAGTCAGAATTTGCGCAGCTTTTTGGAGCATACGAATTCAGTCTACCCGATTGTTCGCTTCTCTATGCAGGTGGAAAAGTATGATCACTTTCCCTTCGTTGATGTGTTGGTCAAGAGGAATGTAGTAGGTACATTGGGACATACCATCTGAAGAAATCCAGTGAACACTGATTTGTGTGTTTAGGCTTATAGTTGTCTCTATTCAGCTCAGCGTGAAGGGGTGCTTTGTACCTTGGTTCACGGGGCCCACGTCAACTCAGATCCTGGAAGTTTGTCAGCTGAGTTATCCGACCTCGAAATCACCTTTCTCCAGAATAGCTATAGTGAAAGACAGATCAGACGCGCGTTGCACTGTCGACAGATGTGAATCGAGTGAGTGATGAAAATAACCGAGGTGGTACGACATGTAGCATTTGCGATTGGTCGTATTCTGCGGAAACACTGCGTGATGCATATTTTTCTACCACTGTCTAAAATTAGCACCCTTCTGGAGTTAGTGAAGGATGATCTCGTTTTGCATAAAGCCTCTGCCCCATTCCATGTGTGGTGTCACCGCCAGACACCACACTTGCTAGGTGGTAGTCTTTAAATCGGCCGCGGTCCGTTAGTATACGTCGGACCCGCGTGTCGCCACTATCAGTGATTGCAGACCGAGCGCCGCCACACGGCAGGTCTAGTCTAGAGAGACTCCCTGGCACTCGACCCAGTTGTACAGCCGACTTTGCTAGAGATGGTTCACTGTCTACATACGCTCTCCTTTGCATACACGACAGTTTAGCATAGCCTTCAGCTACGTCAATTGCTATGACCTAGCAAGGCGCTACATTCAGTTACTATGTATCCTGAACAGATAATATTGTGAATCGTGTACCGTCAAGAGCGACGTTCATCATTAATGGATTAATGAATTAATTCTAATTCCCTGTCATGTTCCAGATCTCACGTCAGTATAGTTCTTCCCTCCTCACGCCAGCCTGCGTGAGCTAAACCGCGTGCATATCGGTCTCCTCTAGTAACACGGTGTTGGCTCTTCTGCCAACCCAACACCATGCATTGGTGGCGTGTCATACACTGATCAGAGCGTCAGGACCGCGAAGAAACGTGTACTGAGTATAAGTATCAGACGCGCTTACAAACAGCCGAGCAGATCTGCAGAGGAGTACCTCGGTATCGATTATTCTATGGAACGTAACAACCTGGAGATTTTGTCATGTAGCTCCAGTATTGGGATAGTCTTGTTAAGAGAACCAGTTGAAATTAAATTAGCATATGAATTGGTTACATTCTGCTTCGAATCTTGGTCTTTATAAGGCCAAACAACAGATCAAAAAATGGCTCTGAGCACTATGGGACTCAACATCTTAGGTCATCAGTCCCCTAGAACTTAGAACTACTTAAACCTAACTAACCTAAGGACATCACACACACCCATGTCCGAGGCAGGATTCGAACCTGCTACCGTAGCAGTCCCGCGGTTCCGGACTGGAGCGCCAGAACCGCACGGCCACCGCGGCCGGCATCAACAGATCCATCCGTTGGTAATTAATATTCATTATCGATAACTTCTGATGACCATCTTTGATTTTATGGTAGCGCTAGTGTTGTGTGTTGTCTTTCTGCGTGTGCCGTATTATGGTTCTTGGTCTACATAGTCCCTGCTATCGAGGGTTTAAATTTTCTTGCACAGCCTAGGTGGGGGTGTTCACATGTCGAAATATCGGCCAATATCGCCGAAGTCACGCGACTGCGTTCCCGCAAGTTGAATGAAGAAATTGCATTGGTCTCCAGAGCACACGTGATGTTGTAGCTGTAGAAGTCACGACACTAGCTCATCACGAATGCAAACGTCCGCGAAAGAAATAACGCTTTACACTAATTCGTCAGGTCAACATCACTCCGACTAAGTTACCAAGCGACTGTTTCCTTGTACCGGGATCCTTGAGAGCAATAAATGAGGCCTTGTTTGGGTGAGCTGCTCCCGCCGCTGCCCGTGTTACGGGGGAGCCGGCAGGGACGACGTCGCGTGCGCCACCTCCGGCCATGTTGGCGGCAGGCTGGCTCCGCCCCCGCGCTGCATCGCGCATATTCATCGCGAAATATGGGGCGCCGCCGACGCCGGCGCCGACGCCGACGCCACCCACGCCGCCGTGTTTATATTGGCGCCGCAACGCCGTGCCCGCCACGGACGGCCGCGCAGGCGCCGTTCGTCCACCGTGGCCAGATTAGCAGCAGCCAGGAGGGGCTGTTCCGCTACGAAACACGCTGCTGGCAGTGACGTTAGCAGGTGCCCAGAAGTCTGTGCGTCATCAGTGCAGAGCAGAAAGAAAAGAAGCTTAGGCAGAGAACCTAGTTCCTGGCTCGGTATAATCACCATGCCATATTCGCGGAAAATTTGATTTGAAGGTTTTACTTTTTATTAAGACTATTATAACACAACAAATAAACAACCTATTATGTATATCATCAAGCTAAGAAAACATACTAGCAGTCTCTTACCTAATATATTCCAAAAGGCCGCGCATAAAAACAGGATTTTCCAGTTCTCATACCTCGGTTTCTATTGGTAGTAGAATGGCAGGATCGTGTTTCAAGTAGAGGAATTGACTTAGTGTCACTATCCTACAGTACAGCGTCAAAACATGACTATTACACACTTCCTCCAGCTTAGGCAAATGGAGCTTCTTGCATTAGATGTGGTCTACGGTGGACTTACGGAGGCACCACCGGTTCGTGGATACTTCCCCGGAGAGCCCCAAAAATTTCCCAGAAGGCTATGCACAACAAATGGGTGAAATTTTTGCGATCTCGAACAATGTTGAAAATGTTCTTGATGTCTTAATCGTCCGCGGCTCGTGATCTTGCGGTAGTGTTCTCGCTTCACGCGCACGGGGTCCCGGGTTCGATTCCCGGCGGGGTCAGGGATTTTCTCTGCCTCGAGATGACTGAGTGTTGTGTGTCTTTCATCATCGTTTCATCCTCATTCACTCGCAAGTCGCCGTAGTGGCGTTTAAGAAATTGTGGAACGGCGGCCGAACCGCCCCGCGAGGGGTGTCCCGGCCACCAGTGCCATATGCTCATTATTATGTCTTAATCCATTTCCAAGATACAGAGGTTCATAGTTACCGCACTTTCAGGGTGAATTCACGTATGAGCCGAAATCTAAATAATAAACAGCGGCATCGAATTGCTCAGATTTTAACGGTATATTCTCAAGGCCTTTACCTCCTAGTTTTGAAAAAAAAAAGTTGTATCTGCTGTGAAGAAACACTTAACGTACTTGTAAGATAATTAGTAACAATCAGGGAGGCGTCAGCGAATAGGCAGCTGAATAGCATTTAACTCTGATCAAATTGACAGAGCAACTGGATAGGTTGTGATGAAATTGCCCATAGTGGAAATAAAAATATGTTCAAAACGTACTTCCCCTGGCAAAGTCGCATCTGTAAATACAGGTCCACTTAGTGTCACTTAGTGTTTTGTATGGATGTGAAATGTCGCAAAAAATGGCAAATAAAACAGACAAATGTGAAAAAATCGAAGATGGATTAAGTTTTAATGTCGGTAGGTTCTAGGTATAACGGTTCATTGTGGAGAAGCGAGAAGAACAACATGCATAAACTACACAAAATGTTAAAAAAAGGACGCACAATTCGACAGCAAAGAGAGGCAACAGAAAGAAATTACCTTCACATGGTGTTAAAAGGATGAAAAAGAAGCAGGAATACAGTTTAACGCCCCTCCGACAACGTGATAAGAGCCGCAACACAAGTGCGGATAGTACAAGATGAGAAGAAAAACGTCACAGTCCTTTTCAAAAGGAACCGTTTGCGTGATTCATATAAAGGAAAAAAAAAAAAACATAAGTATGGGCGGACGGACGCAATCTTTTGTTGTGCTCTCGCCAGATACACGTCAAGTGATTTTCTGTTAACCAAGTAGTACGGGGCTTTGACAATAGTTGTCATATGGACTGTTTTGTATTACTATAAATGGAGGAGGTGAAGAATTACGGAGCTTATGTCGCGATTAATCCGGTGAATCTCAGCATTTCGATGAAAGCTCGCTTGTTCAGTCTATGACGAATCTTGAAATGATGTGTATGCATCTGCTCTATAAATTTCATATCCTGTCACGAAGTTCCCACGGCAAAACAGTGCACCTAGTAATCAGCTATTCGTGCAAGCACCTTTGCTCCTCTGTTTCGATGCTGTGTGTGCCTCCGGAAAATTGGTTCGGAACCGCTAAGGTAGAGCAGCGGCTGCAGTCGGCCGACGTTCGCCGAAGCAGTCTGCGTTCCGGGTCGGTGAAAGGCCACGTGATTTCTGCGCACTGTGAGCGAATAAATAAGACCTCCGATGGGTCGTGAGCGCACTGCCGCAAGAAAGGCGCCCGTCGCTCCATTTAACAGGTCGCTCCGGCCGATTGAGACTGCCGATAAATATGTACATTCATTTCGCGGTAGAGGGTTTTAAATTGATGTGCTACTTACCGAGATGCAGGGCGAAAAATGTATGACGTACAGCCACGGTACAGGTACCCGCGGGAAGGCATAGATGCGATCGTGCGGGAATGTATCTCGCAGGAGTCACGCAGATAAGCCGGCTGCCTTTATGAAGAGTATTTATGACGAGCGCGTAAGTAGGCCTACTGCAGATTTGTCACGCGATCCCAGACGTGTAGTTCTACTTAAGGGTTGTGACGATGAAGCAGTGTAACCTGCTATGATGCAGTCAAGATTATTTACTAGCAATGTAGTTGTGCATCGTATAATTCAGGAATTACCTGAAAGCCTGCAATGATCCTCCTCTGTTATATATTTCGTTATTTGTGCCAAAATATTGTCTTCGTAGCCAGTGGTTCACGTGAGCAGAAATGAACAACGGAGGGAGAAAATTAAGGGCTGTATTGTGGGTGATCAAATACTTCCCATCGAAACGCTGCTGGAACGTCTTCATAGCCCCTGTAGAATGCGGCTGAAACTTGTATTGGAGAAAGAAACGCTTGACATTAATGTTATGTGGGCTGCACGGTTTCAGACGAAATCTCTCACCAGACCCGCATACTGTTGCTTTAGGTATTTATACGTGATCACTTTGCGCTCTGAACCGATAAGAGCGACGTGAAGCGATCGACAAGCACACTAAAGACACTGCTCAACACATCTGAGTAAAGTTCCATCAGATTTTCACAGTGGTTTCCATTTTGCGCCTAATCGGGCCTTCTTTCCGAATGTACTCGTATATATGAGACCTAATCGGAAAGTAAGGAACGATCTGTAGCGGAATGGAAACCGCACTGAAAATCAAAAAGATTTCATTTGCAACAAATGGTTCAAATGGCTCTGAGCACTATGGGACTTAACTTCTAAGGTCATCAGTTCCCTAGAACTTAAAACCACTTAAACCTAACTAACCTGAGGACATCACAAACATCCATGCCCGAGGCAGGATTCGAACCTGCAACCGTAGCGGTCGCGCGGTTCCAGGCTGTAGCGCCTAGAACCGCTCGGCCACCTCGGCCGGCTCATTTGCAACAGTTAGTGACACATTCCAGCAACGTCTCTACGTAGTCGTCGCTCCGACTTAGGCATCTGCCATAGCATTATACCAACTCTCCAACACTCTCGTCATAGAAGGCAGTCTCCTGTGTTTTCGACGATTCTGTACGCTGGATCGCAGCTCATTGTCTTTGACAGAATGTTGTCTTTACAGTTAATGGTTCATTTGAGCAGAGATGAAAATGAGAGGGAAACGAGTCCGGCCTGTATGGTGGGTGATGAAATGCTTCCCATCGACGCTCCTGCCGCATCCTGAATTGCCACTGTAGAGTGCGACCGAAAACTGTAATGAAGGAGGAAATGCGTGACAGTTGTTTTATGTGGGGTTGCATGAAATCAGGCGAAACCTCGCAGCGGTTACTCTCACTTGACAGGAGAGACTATTTTGGATCATTATTTAACTGGAGGCGTTCAGCGTCCAATTACGTCTAAGTTACGCACAGGGCAGCGTATCAGCTGATTAGGATGCACCAGCGTGGTTGGCTGAACATCTGACACAAAGAACGACGGGTAAAAAATTTGCCCTCTCCCTGTCTGTAGCAATGTAGTCCCTACTGGGTAGAGGTGAGTGCAGCCAATCTGATGTTCAGTGTGGGTCACTGGGACGAGTGGAGGGCTGAGGGTGGACGCCGACGCATCCGATCCCCAGGGCGTCGTACGAGACATCCCTGCTCGACCCTCTTGTAAGGCTGGTCGCTGGCGGGGCAGCCAAGTAAAGCCACCTTGTTCTTTCCGCATTTGACGTCGCGCGGTGGGAAGTGACATTGAAAGGAGGCGTTGTTGGTTGGGGGAGTCAGAGAGACAGTTCCATCACCCTAATAGGGTTCTAGAAGACTGGCAAGGCGTGAAAATTGCGTCTTAACCACAACTTTTCAACGTAGATAATTATCTCTAACTGTTGCATGTGACTTTCGATGTATTTATTTTTTCAGTCTCTGATTAGACAGAAAAGATGTCAAAACACAATGACTGCTTGCAACATGTCCTTTACTAAAACCGTTAAAAGGGTCGTTACGATTAGCTTCACTGTCCAATGGGCGGATCATCATTAGCAGCGTCTTTTATGCTCATACCAGGAGACTAGCTCACCCTTTCTTTTCTACGCGCCAAATTCCGGTGACAAAAACTTTTATTTATGAACTTGTGATCCTTAACTGGCTCTGAGCACTATGGGACTCAACATCTTAGGTCATAAGTCCCCTAGAACTTAGAACTACTTAAACCTAACTAACCTAAGGTCATCACACACACCCATGCCCGAGGCAGGATTCGAGATCCTTAACTGATTAATATAAATGTTAATAAAGCCACCAAGACTGTATTTCAGGCAATTTTATTACGTTACAACAGGTTTCGCTCTAAATGAACATCTAAGGATGATCGGAAATTCACCAACAGTCTTCTTAACTAGTTCTTGTCAAGTGGGAGAAATGTGGCATGACTAAAAATGGCTAGCACACTCAGTGTGCTCTTTATGTTACAGATGTGCCTGTTAGGCATTTTTGAGTGATCACACTGGCACGTTTCTGCCAATTTGCAAGAACTATTTACGAAGGCTGTTGGTGAACCTAGGGTCACCTCACACGTTCAGTCAGGACGAAACAGGCTGTGGCGTAATAAGCGTTTTCCAAATACGGTTGTGATGCTTTTCAACATTTACATTTAAAGATCTTTTCATACAACACAAGATTTCACAGTCAGGTTGTTACTTTCTTCGTGCTATCTGGGATTTATGTCTAATTATTGGCCCGCTACATCAGGGCAACAGATGTGTGTCTATATTAAGGGACGTTTATTAATTAGAATAAGCAATTTTCCCTCTCTCGTCAACCCAGAATAGTAATGAGACTTATTAAACTAGCTGTTCCAAAACTTTCTAACAGCCTCCGCTACTCTTCATTCCTGGTACACGGATGCCTGCCTATAGCAACTCTTTCTGCCAACTATACATTGACACACATTCCACAACCTCACCCAAATTAACTTCATCTGTCTGTGATTTCTTACGTTTCCACTGAGTATTGACAGATCGTAAAGTCAGGAGTGTCCAGCCATACTTCGGTTCAATTTTTAGGCAAAAAGAGGACCACCAGTTCTCTTGGACTCTGAATCGACACCAGCCAACGACAGTCTCATTACCAAATCATAAAATCTGTCCTGAGAGACTTTCCTTGCCCTTTCCACACCGGGACTCCTTTCTCTCCTGTTGCTATGCATCGCCTCAGAATTCACAGTTGTCGCGTCGCTTGTCACTAAATCGTTAAAATATCCATACCTCTACATGAAACACACATGCCAATAATGCTGTGCGTACACTGTTTATCAAATTAGGCAAGTCCCTTCTCTTCAAAGCTTTGCATAGCCATAGAATTGTTTATTTTTTCGTACCATAAAAAAAAGCTACTAATCCCCATTATCTTAATCCTCTACGTTTATCATTGAATGTCAACTCATTTTAATGTTGTAAAATTTCAAATCAGTTTTCTCTTTTCGCACATAAATAAAAAATGCTTCCTATTTTAATAGCTTGTGAGGGGAAATGAAGGCTTTATCTGTTACCAACGGCTATCACAACGTAAACTTTGTGTATTTGTTCTCCACTCTTGATTCCTTCTGTAATGCTGCACATATTTCTGTTAGCTGTCATTACAACAAATACAAGATGTCTGTGTGTATACTACCTGATGCCGGGATGCTTCCTTTCAAAGGGCTCGGCCGACTTCCTTCTCCGTCCTTCCCTAATCCGATGGAACCGATGACCTCGCTTTTTGGTCCCCCCACCCAGATCAACCAACCAACCCAACAACCAACCAACGAACACTAGCTGACAAACCCGGCATTGTCCCAGCATTCATTTTGTCACTTTTCTGTTAGAAACGAAAGCAAAAATTGAACTGTGTTTGTAGTGCGATATCCCGGACAGTTTTTGTATGGGCGCAGCTGTTTTGCGTGTCTTCAAAGCTACTTTGTAAACGCCTCTTGTAGCTCTATAGACGAAGATTGTTTTCGCCTACAGTCGTTTGCGCTTCGCTCTTGAAAGCTGTTAAAAGCGTTACCAGTAATCACGGATTTTCTTACGCTGACTCGAATGTACTGTAGGTGTGTTTCAGCAATAAAGAAAAAGTGTATTAAAATTTCGGCCATGATGCGGCATTTTTTCACGCATCTCAGTATTTTTGAAGCCGTATCTCCTTAATTATGACAGGTTGGCTGTTCTTACCATGACAGTAAGGGATACGTGTGTGAAGTTTGGTTGAATCGGTTCAGTGGTTTAGAAGCAGACGTGGAATATACATACGTATACACACACACACACACACAAACACACACAGACTGGACAGAAACAGTCTGAAAAACTGCAGGATAGTTTGTGCCGAGAAATATTGTTAAAATGTTATATGTGGTGCCGTTTCCGAGTTGATTAGCACTGAAGTTAGCAATCAGGCCATTGGGCGCGAAAATTCAAGCGGCCCCTCCAGATACAATTTGCGTCAGTCGTTCCCATAGCGTAGATGATAGCGCACGAGACCGCTCGGTCTTTGGGCCGGGTTCGATCCTTACTGCCTTCCCATGTCCAGTTTTTGTATCGCTCTCTTGTTCGGTTTTAGGAAACCAAACGAAGAACGCGTTTTGCGACACCGTCTGTGGCGTGCTGCTTGAATATGTGCTCTCAACGAATAGATTGGCTAATTTCAATGCTAATTAACTCGGAAACGGCTCAACATATCGATTTTTTTTTTCTGAGCAGTTATTTTTCAGCCCAACCTGCCCTACAGCAACACTCTTACAAGCTTTTCATACTGTCTCCAACCACCCTGTGTATATGTAATCTTGGCAGATGCATAAATAAATAGTCTTCAATATGGAGCTTGGTTTGAACAGCTTTATCAGGTGTGATCCTATAAAACGTGGTCTGTCCTACTTGGATCATTGAATTGACCAGTTATAGGAGAGCTGAAGTGTTTACATGGATTCCGATTCGCAGTGGAACTGGACATTCCTTTCATACATAGTTCGTATCAGAAGTAAAATAATGAATGAGTTACAGCAAAATTTCCCAGACCAGCTGTGAATTAAACTCCGGACGACTGACGCAGGCAGCCAGCGAGCCTCACCAATACTTTACGAAAGTTTAGTTTATAACTAAAATGTTTGGTAGATGTTTACGTTATGGTGACAACTGATGCACGGTATCTCTACCTGTTCGTATGGCGCGGTTCCAAATGAAACGAGGACAATGGGGAGTTGCTGACCGCAGCAGTCCCGTTCCAGTTAATGTTTTGACGCTTCAGTCTGTCCTCGGCTGCCCCACCGGGAGCGGACACGGCGATTCAGCTTCGAACCGGTTGCAACTTTCACACGTCGATTAGGGCGGCAATAGATAATTCCGCGGGTGTCTCGCGGCCCACGGTGGCTGCGGCCGACGGCCACAAAGGTGCCGCGGGCGACATCAAAGCGGCGCTATATAAATAGAGAGCGCCTCTGTGTGGGCTCCGCGCGGCCCTTCATTATAGACATGCTCGCCGTTATTTATCGCCACCCCGGACTCAAATTGGATGTTATTATTAATATTATTTTGTTTGGAATGGCGCGGCGGCTGCCCGAGAATAACTTTTCTTTTGAAGTAGTGGCGGCCCGAGCACAAAAGGTGTCTGTACTGCGTCTCGCGCGTCGCGACATTGTCGTTATGTGTTCCTAAGATCCGCCCCCAGACCTGAGCGCTGTTCTTCTCTTGTCTTTATGGTGCATTAGCGCCTGACACCAAACGCTTCTCGTAATTTAGCCAAGAATTTAGCAGTATTAATTTAGGGAGCCCCGGCCGTTATCGCGTGCGACTATTACCGCTGTCTCGTGAACGAAGGCGAAGATTAGTGAATGGATTTACGAGTTGTCTGTAGAATGCAGACTATAGAACAGTGGTCGTTAAACTTTCTTACTTAAGAGCTAATATTGACATTGTATGGCAATACCTCTGGCCGGAGAGGAAGGCGGGAGGGAATAAAGAGGCTACTCAATGAGACATTCAATGTTCCCAAGCCACGGTTACTGACAGATGCTTACTCGTTTTTAATCTACATATTATAAGGTATCGCATCGAATATTCTTAAGTGAAAAAGAAAACAAAGTATTGGAACCTCGTGCATTTCTCTGAACGCTTCCATGGTGACTCCTGAGCGGATACTGTGGCGAGTGCCATCGCAACAAGATGTCATTTTTGTTTTCCTGATATCTGGACACATTTTCTAGGCCTCTTGACGCCCTGGAATCTGAAAGAATACCACACGGCTGCAGCAGACGTTTTCAACTTGACTTTCGTAGTAGGCTATATAGAACTGTGTCGGTTATGATTAATACAACTTAATTTGGTAAAAATAGACACAAAGGGATACAATGACAGATGACAGCTTTGTATATAAAAGGGTTTAGAATTCAGTTTTGTCTGATGTAATATGCGTATTTTTTTTAAAGTAGTTAACTCTTATTGGGTTGAACAAAGGGCTGCCATATCTATCTGGGACTTCGTCGGGACATTCTGGAATGGGGGTGTAGAAATGAAGTAAAATATTTATTTAATGTAATTACTTTATATTTAGATAAATAGGATAATTAGTGGATGGATGAAGTGGAGGAAACTGAGCGGAGTACTGTGTGATAAGGTTAGCTGCAAAATGAAAGGAAAGCTTTAGAAGTCTGTGATGAGGCCTGCGATGCTGTGTAGCGCAGAAACTTGGCCAATTACAAAAACCCAAGAGAAAAAGATAGAAGTGGCAGAAATGAGAATGTTAAGGTGCCCATAGGGAAGAACATCCAAGAAAGTAGGCTAAGATGGTGTGGACATGTGTTGAGAGGAGGTGAGTACTACGTGGGGAAAAGAGCTGAAGACCTAGAAATCGAAGGATCAAGGAGAAGAGGAAGTGCGCACATTCGAACAATTAGTGGAGGGTTTACAGCAGAATTATCATAAACAGAACAGTGCTAGATATTTAAGAGAGAAGTTGAGTGGATTAGTGCAGAAAGCCAATGAAACTGTTGAAGCCTTTTCTGACAGAATTCAAAAAGTGAACACGCAGACATATGAGTTGACCCAAAATCCAGAAGAGGATCAAGTCATGCTCAGAGAAGAAGAAAATAGTGCTAAGTGATTACGAGAGGTGTGGCAAAGGATGAAATATGCCAACACTAAGGCTTTGAAAACCCTGGAGCATGGGAGCCGATGCAGGAATCCTGCATCGCTTTGCTAAACAAAGTACTAGGAGAAGTCGTTTGTTGTTGCGTTCCTCTGGGCATTTATGAATCCCTAAATTCGTATCCGTGTCGTGTGGATAACTGTGATGAGAGCTTGTGTAGTGTCTGTGTTGTTATCAATGAAGGGAACGGACTGGGTTAAACCCAGTGCCGGCTCCTCTCGAACAGCACCGAGGCGGCCGCCGAACTTAACGTTTCCACCCGACGGATGGATCACCATCAACGTGTCACATGCCCCCCATTCATGAGATGCTGCGGAGAGGTTTGGAATTAAGTCCAGGGCATCGGTGCAAAGACTGGCGATCGGGAACTTTACCCTACTCTCTCTCTTCCCCTTTCCGGCGAAATACAGTCAGTGAAAGTTTTCCACCACCGGAACTCGAACCGGCTTATCTGCGATGCGAGCTCTATCGCACAGACGTGCATCAGCGACCGCGGCTGCACATGCCGCACAACTTGAGTAAGAGAAGCGATCGGTTAATAGAACACGTCCTTGCACATGGTACTGGGCGATTCAATAACGCATTCAACGCCACCTTCGATTTCTCAACTTGGCACTCACGAGAAGATAAATTGTAAATACACTAGGAGCTAAAGTTATGGTGATTCTCGTCTACGACTGTGATTTTGTTATCCTAACGCATTACGTTCCTCCACCACAGACCGTCAATGCACAGTGTTACTGTTCGTATTTGGAGCATCACCTGCGAGCAGCTTTGCAAAAGAAGCGGCGAAACTTTGCGCGCAACCCACCTATCATCTTGCACGACAATGCGCGGGCGCATACAGCTGTGGCTGCTCTGTTCGGTCGATGGGACTGGGAAGTACTGTACCATCCACCATACTCCCCGGACGTAAGTCCTTGTGACTTTGTTAAAAAATGTTTGTGAAATCGTATGGGACTTAACTGCTAAGGTCGTCAGTCCCTAAGCTCACACACTACTTAACCTAAATTATCCTAAGGACAAACAGACACACACCCATGCCCGAGGAAGGACTCGAACCTCCGCCGGGGCCAGCCGCACAGTCCACGATTGTAGCGCCTTAGACCGCTCGGCTAATCCCGCGCGGCCCTTGTGACTTTGATTTGATTCCGAAGATGAAGGAACCACTTATTGGCATTCTCTTCAGAACTGTTACACAGATTCGACAGGCAGCAGACCGCTCCATTCGCACCAACAGAACACGCTCTGCTAACGGTATACTACGCATTCCATATCGCTGGCAACGGGTTCTACACAACGCTGGTGACTACTCTGAAGGACAGTAACAGGTGAAAACATGTAACTCTTTTGTATCGGTTGTGAGTAAATAGATGTCACTATCTAAGTTTCAACCCTCGTATTTGACGTTCCATTCGTCTTTGTAAAATGGAACTTTAAAATGTGAGGATATCTTTATATTTTACTACGAATGAATATAAAATTTCGTTGCTGTTATTGTAATGGTGCAGACTAATGTCCTTTATTACTTCGTATTTCCATTCATGAAGTTTTATAGTTTGTAAATACGTTCAACCAGTACCCTATTCTGTTCATTATGTGTGGTAATTGTACCTGTTGAATTTGACAACGCCTGAAACCACATGAAATAAAATAGAGTTAAGAACTCGTCCTGAGGTTTCAGAATTGTAGAGAGTGGTTCAAATGACTCTGGGCACAATGGGACTTAACCGCTGAGGTCATCAGTCCCCTAGAACTTAGAACTACTTAAACCTAACTAACGTAAGGACATCACACACATCCATGCCCGAGGCAGGATTCAAACCTGCGACCGTAGCGGTCGCGCGGTTCCAGACTGAAGCGCCTATAACCTCTCGGCCACACCGGCCGGCTGCAGAGAGTGACTAAGGTCGATTTCAGTAAGCAGGTTCAAGTGGATATAAATTTGCAATAGCTGTATAGCGATGAAGAGGCATGTACAGGACAGACTAGTGCAGAAAGCTAAATCAAACCAGCCTCTGGAATGAAGACTACAAAACAATAAACAAGAAATAGAAAATGTCCAATTTACCATGCGTTTTACAATGCAGGCTTTCGCAGTTGGTGTTTGGATCTTATACAATTTGTTCCTTTTGTTAACTGTAAATGAATGTGACATGACGGTAATTCAGTCACTGGTAGGGAATACAAAAAAATAAAATAAAATAAACAAAATAAAAATAAAAAAAATCCAGGAATCGTTACTGTGTCACTTCGGCTAACAGTACCCTTCTTCGGCGAGCTGTGCACGTCGCACTGATGACGAAAAGCGCTCTGTGTCGGACGTGTGTATTGCGCCACTGCTTTAGGACCGCCTACGAAGCCAGCACTAGAGCCTCTGGTAGTTATCAAAACGGACGTCGGCGCCGGAAAAATATCGTGGCCGTCGGGTAAATTAAGGTCGGACGGACAGACACACACACACACACACACACACACACACACACACACACACACACACACAGAGAGAGAGAGAGAGAGAGAGAGAGAGAGAGAGAGAGAGTAATGTCGCGCTGCCACCGACGGTATCCACGTCGGCTACGATGCGCAGCCGAGATGAATCTGGGGTCGCCATTAAACGAACAATTGCGTCATATTTCACAGGCGGAGTGTCGCCTGCGGGTTTATGAGTAATAAACCGCATTTAGCCCGCCGGCTGCCGCGAAAGAGCAGGACGGCGCAGGGCCACCGCGGGCGTGTGACGGGAGGCACGCCTTCCTCCCGAGGCGCGAGGCGCGTTCGCCGCCGACGGCTTGGCGGCACCAGGTCTCTGGTGTGGTGCGAGGGCCACGACTCCGCAGCGTGGGGACGCCGTTTTAGTCACTCACTGGTAGTGGTGGTAGTAGCAGTTGCAGAAGTTTTTATTAATCCGTGGATCGCACTTGGAAGGATATCGAATACGACGTTTAATACAGTTTCAGGACAGAAGAAAATCATTAATGGTGTCCCATTTATCTTGACCAAGCCACATGGCTTTCCATCCAGAAGTAAAATGAAAAATCTATCAAGCAAACGTTGTTTGGCTGCTAGGGGGGACACAAGGCAGCATGATTACCTTCCGTACAAAGATACACTACTGGCCATTAAAATTGCTACACCACGAAGATGACGTGTTACAGACGCGAAATTTAACCGACAGGAGGAAGATGCTGTGATATGCAAATGATTAGCTTTTCAGAGCATTCACACAAGGTTGGCGCCGGTGGTGACAACTACAACTTGCTGACATGAGGAAAGTTGCCAACCGATTTTTCATACGCAAATAGCAGTGGACCGGCGTTGCTATGGTGAAACGTTGTTGTGATGCCTCGTGTAAGGAGGACAAATGCCTACCATCACCTTTGATAAAGGTCGGATTGTAGCCTATCGCGATTGCGGTTTGTCGTATTGGGACACTGCTGCTCGCGTTGGTCGAAATCCAATGACATTAGCAGAATATGGAATCGGTGGGTTCAGGAGGGTAATACGGAACGCCGTGCTGGATCCCAACGGCTTCGTATCACTAGCAGGCGAGATGACAGGCATCTTATCCACATGGCTGTAACGGATCGTGCAGCCACGTCTCGATCCCTGAGTCAACAGATGGGGACGTTTGTAAGACGACAACCATCTGCACGAACAGTTCGACGACGTTTGCAGCAGCATGGACTATCAGCTCGGAGACCATGGCTGCGGTTACCCTTGACGCTGCATTACAGACAGGAGCGCCTGCCATGGTGTACTCAACGACAAACCTCGGTGCGCGATTGGCAAAACGTCATTTTTTTCGGACGAATCCAGGTTCTGTTTACAGCATCATGATGGTCGCATCCGTGTTTGGCGACATCGCGGTGAACGCACATTGGAAGCGCGTATTCGTCAACGCCATACTGGCGTATCACCCGGCGTAATGGCATGGGGTGCCATTGGTTACACGTCTCGGTCACCTCTTGTTCGCATTGACGGCACTTTGAACAGTGGACGTTACATTTCAGATATGTTACAACCCGTGGCTCTACCCTTCATTCGATCCCTGCTAAATCCTACATTTCAGCGGTATAATGTACGACCGCATGTTGCAGGTCCTGTACGGGCCTTTCTGCATACAGAAAATGTTCGACTGCTGCCCTGGCCAGCACATTCTCCAGATCTCTCATCAATTGAAAACGTCTGGTCAATGGTGGCCGAGCAACTGGCTCGTCACAATACGCCAGTCACTACTCTTGATGAACTGTGGTATCGTGTTGAAGCTGCACTGGCAGGTGTACCTGTACACGGCATCCAAGCTCTGTTTGACTCAATGCCCAGGCGTATCAGGGCCGTTATTACGGCCTGAGGTGGTTGTTCTGGGTACTGATTTCTTAGGATCTATGCACCCAATTTGCGTGAAAATGTAATCAGATGTCAGTTCTAGTATAATATATTTGTCCAATGAATACCCGTTTATCTTCTGCATTTGTTCTTGGTGTAGCAATTTTAAAGGCCAGTAGCGTATGAAAGGCATGTGATAGTTCAGTTAGTGAGACTATAGTCTGGAGATGTAGTTAAGCTGTATACTGGTCTTGCTTCAATCAAAGGTGGGAAACCTGATGCTTTGGCCGCGAAGAAAACAGCTTCGCGTGTGACGGCTTCCATGGAGAAGGGGCTGGCCGCTCGCTTGGAAACGCTGACCAAAGAGAATTCAAGCGCGATCCCTGGAGTTGTTGTGGAACCATAGCGGCTCTGGGAACTCCAAGTGGTATTTTGCAAACCCAGAGGAGATGCGTGTCTGCAGCTGCCTCGTGTTACTTCGTCGTTGACAGTAGTAGCTGTGGTTCCCAGGCCACATTCATCCCGGAAAATTCCTCTGGGAGGGACAAGAGAGGCAGTGTCCAATGTCAGCTCGTCGCTGTGGTTGTTTATGAGACAGCCAATCGAAAGAGAGCAGAGACCAAGATTTATGTATCGGGGCACAGGAGGGAAAAGAGTAGGGTTAGGCAGTAGTAGGTGTTGATCCAGTGTCGAGGCCGGTTCTGTAATTATTAAGTGGTGACTGCTTCGTGAGGAGCTGGCATCAGCCTGGATGACGAGAGGGAAGGTCGGCCTGGACCTGTGCAGAATGGAGAGGCGCTGCGCTAACTATCAAAAGCAAAGCGCCCTGTAAACTCTCTGTAGTTTACGGGTAGGAGCAAGTAAATGTGATCGGTCGAAGACTCAGGCACTGGTAGTTTGGGAGTTTTACTACTTGTCAGGAAAGACTGGAAGTGTCTAAAAGTGTAACAGAGGTTAGGTTAAACCTCATCTGTCACAGTTTATTAGGCAATGTACATAAACTAGACAAAACTTTACGTCTCAAAGTGTAAAAGAATGGAAATTGTTGTTAAAGGATGTGAGTAAAATCCTTTTCACCTTCAATTTGTATCGCCAAGCTCCTTTGACAGTTAGTCTCTCCACCTGTATGTGTTATATGTCCTAGGTGCCGTCATTTTCTTTTCATTGACCGCCATAACCTTTTTATGGAGAGAATCTATGTTTAAAGAAAGTCCTGTATTTCTGAATTGGTTTACCTCCTGTTACGCGATCGTTATGAAAGGACACTGGGTCTTTGCGAGTGCCAGATGGACCAATGATTTTCATTCGGAATAGTTCGCATTGTCTCAGGATGTGAAAGTTTTGTAGTGAGGCTGGCGACCCAAATATCTTGTCGGTGTTTGGAGAGTGGGTATTAAAGGCTGCCGATAGCAATGAACTTGATTAAGTAGTACATTTAATTAAGGGACAGCTGGAAACATTACGTCATTTTTCAAAATCAGCATTATTTTTTTATTCGCTAATCCACTTCCTCTTCTCAGGAATGAAGTGAACACTGCCATATTAAAAACGTAACTCAAGACTGACTTCGACTCTGCTGTATTAGTATTCATTACTGCTACCAGCGGTGACGTAAGTCGTTCACTTCCAGCAGTTGACAGTAAACGAAAGGAAACACAAGGAAAACGAGTATCTTTGTTGCCAGTTGTGCTGTAGTGTGATTTCATCACCTTGTTGTTAACGGTATTGGATTCGTCACACATCAATTCCAACACATTTATAACCCTGCATACAAAGGGATTTTCAGTCCAACAGGTGCTAAAAATAGTTAAGTTCTGTTACAGCAGATAAAGAGTCGCTGAGTAAGAAATGGAGAGCTGCCGTCATCCGCGAGCAGAAACCTGGTGCTCCCCGTGTAGCAATAGGTTCCGCAGTCGTGACAATCGCCTCTGTTGGTAATTTCAAGAGTCCAGACTTCTACAAACACGCTTTGTAGCTCGTGCTTCCAACAGAAACACTGGTTTATAACCGTCATTACAGATATACAGGGTGTCCACATGAAACCTCCCTGATTCCTAAACGCACTTAAAACTGAAAAATCCATCACACATATGTGTTTTCGGGTTACGGCATCCACAATGCCAGTTTACAACCTGCCAATTTCAGCCTACTCCCTGCTGCTGTGGCCGACACTAGGGCGACATGGTCGTCCCAAAGAACGCCCGTCGCCCAGTGTATACAGGGTGTTACAAAAAGGTACGGCCAAACTTTCAGGAAACATTCCTCACACACAAAGAAAGAAAATATGTTATGTGGACATGTGTCCGGAAACGCTTACTTTCCATGTTAGAGCTCATTTTATTACTTCTCTTCAAATCACATTAATCATGGAATGTAAACACACAGCAACAGAACGTACCAGCGTGACTTCAAACACTTTGTTACAGGAAATGTTCAAAATGTCCTCCGTTAGCGAGGATACATGCATCCACCCGCCGTCGCATGGAATCCCTGATGCGCTGATGCAGCCCTGGAGAATGGCATATTGTATCACAGCCGTCCACAATACGAGCACGAAGAGTCTCTACATTTGGTACCGGGGTTGCGTAGACAAGAGCTGTCAAATGCCCCCTATAAATGAAAGTCAAGAGGGTTGAGGTCAGGAGAGCGTGCAGGCCATGGAATTGGTCCGCCTCTACCAATCCATCGGTCACCGAATCTGTTGTTGAGAAGCGTACGAACACTTCGACTGAAATGTGCAGGAGCTCCATCGTGCATGAACCACATGTTGTGTCGTACTTGTAAAGGCACATGTTCTAGCAGCACACGTAGAGTATCCCTTATGAAATCATGATAACGTGCTCCATTGAGCGTATGTGGAAGAACATGGGACCCAATCAAGACATCACGAACAATGCCTGCCCAAACGTTCACAGAAAATCTGTGTTGATGACGTAATTGCACAATTGCGTGCAGATTCTCGTCAGCCCACACATGTTGAATGTGAAAATTTACAATTTGATCACGTTGGAATGAAGCCTCTTCCGTAAAGAGAACATTTGCACTGAAATGAGGATTGACACATTGTTGGATGAACCATTCGCAGAAGTGTACCCGTGGAGAGCAATCAGCTGCTGATAGTGCCTGCACACGCTGTACATGGTACGGAAACAACTGGTTCTCCCGTAGCACTCTCCATACAGTGACGTGGTCAACGTTACCTTGTGCAGCAGCAACTTCTCTGACGCTGACATTAGGGTTATCGTCAACTGCACGAAGAATTTCCTCATCCATTGCAGGTGTTCTCGTCGTTCTAGGTCTTCCGTAGTCACGAGTCATGGGCTGGAACGTTCCGTGCTCCCTAAGGCGCCGATCAATTGCTTCGAACGTCTTCCTGTCGGGACACCTTCGTTCTGGAAATCTGTCTCGATACAAACGTACCGCGCCACGGCTATTGCCCCGTGCTGATCGATACATCAAATGGGCATCTGCCAACTCCGCATTTGTAAACATTGCAATGACTGCAAAACCACGTTCGTGATGAACACTAACCTGTTGATGCTACGTACTGATGTGCTTGATGCTAGTACTGTAGAGCAATGAGTCGCATGTCAACACAAGCACCGAAGTCAACATTACCTTCCTTCAATTGGGCCAACTGGCGGTGAATCGAGGCAGTACAGTACATACTGACGAAACTAAAATGAGCTCTAACATGGAAATTAAGCGTATGCGGACACATGTCCACATAACATCTTTTCTTTATTTGTGTGTGAGGAATGTTTCCTGAAAGTTTGGCCGTACCTTTTTGTAACACCCTGTATTTGCTAGCATATCTGCCTTTTAGTGAAAGAACAGTTTCGACTGCGATTCTATACCTGCTTTCACAGTCAGCTAGTCGGCTCAGAAACTTTCACCACCATACAGAAATCAAATGCAGAAGTACTAACTATATTCACAATCATTGATATTTGTTTTTGTTACACGCATAGTTTCATGTATTGCTTTTAATTTGAATTGATTTTGTACTCTAATTTGAATAGCGGGTGATTAATGAGGTTACGGAGCAGTTTTGGAAAAACTGTAAGTAACATGGCCTCCGTATGCTGTACTATGCTCAAGGTAATGTCGCTTATTACGTTCAACTGAGACCCTGAAACTGTTTAATCCAGCTACCGTAGTGGTCCTCCTCGTAATCTTCTGAGAGTCTGATCGAGAGGTTCGGCACGCGAATGGATCAGCGTTCTGAGGAAAAGGCAGCGGCGGTGGCGGCCGCGGTCCCAGGCGGACGGGCGCGTGTGGGGATGTGTCCGGCACGGCGGCACTCCGGAATTTGCGATGCGCGGCGCGGCGCGACGCGTGAAGAGCAGCGGCGCCCGCAGCTGTCCGTCAGCGTCGCGGCGCTAAATATTGATAAAATGTACACGGCGCGCCCTGACGCGGCGCACTCTGCCCGATTAGCGCGTCACTCCGACGGCGGCGCTGCGCGGGGCCCGGTCTGACTGACGGACGAGCCCGCGACGTGCGTCCGCGGTGAATCCCCGCCCCGGCCGGGGCTCGCTACACACCTGACAGCGAGGTGTCTCGCCTCCCCGAGCCAGATGTCAACCTAATTTTTGCAATTTTTTTCTATTTTTTTAAACCGCGGTGCTATGTCGACGTGGTTCAATAAACGAAACGCAGAGCTCAACTCCTTGTGTTCTACATCTGCTTATATATTCTACAAGTCGTCTTAAGATATGTGGCGAATCCTACTTTGTCTGCCTCTATCGCTTCACGTCCTGTTTCAGACGATCGTTTTGTTGTAAGCTTGTGTGTGAGCTAAAATCTGTATCATTTTCTCTTCAATGTTTTTTCACAAGATACACGTTGTTGTTGTTATTGTTGTTGTGGTCTTCAGTCCTGAGACTGGTTTGATGCAGCTCTCCATGCTACTCTATCCTGTGCAAGCTTCTTCATCTCCCAGTACTTACTGCAACCTACATCCTTCTGAATCTGCTTAGTGTATTCATCTATTGGTCTCCCTCTACGATTTTTACCCTCCACGCTGCCCACCAATGCTAAATTTGTGATCCCTTGATGCCTCAGAATATGTCCTACCAACCGGTCCCTTCTTCTTGTCAAGTTGTGGCACAAACTCTTCTCCCAAATTCTGTTCAATACCTCTTCATTAGTTATGTGATCTACCCATCTAATCTTCAGCATTCTTCTGTAGCACCACATTTCGAAAGCTTCTATTCTCTTCTTCTCCAAACTATTTATCGTCCATGTTTCACTTGCATACATCGCTACACTCCATACAAATACTTTCAGAAACGACTTCGTGACACTTAAATCTATACTCGATGTTAACAAATTTCTCTTCCTCAGAAACGCTTTCCTTCCCATTGCCAGTGTACATTTTATATCCTCTCTGCTTCGACCATCATCAGTTATTTTGCTCCCCAAATAGCAAAACTCCTTTACTACTTTAAGTGTGTCATTTCCTAATCTAATTCCCTCAGCATCACCCGACTTAATTCGACTACATTCCATTACCCTCGTTTTGTTTTTGTTGATGTTCATCTTATATCCTCCCTTCAAGACACCATCCATTCCGTTCAACTGCTCTTCCAAGTCCTTTGCTGTCTCTGACAGAATTACAATGTCATCGGTGAACCTCAAAGTTTTTATTTCTTCTCCATGGATTTTAATACCTACTCCGAATTTTTCTTTTGTTTCCTTTACTGCTTGCTCAATATACAGATTGAATAACATCAGGGAGAGTCTACAACCCTGTCTCACTCCCTTCCCAACCACTGCTTCCCTTTCATGCCCCTCGACTCTTATAACTGCCATCTGGTTTCAGTACAAAATGTAAATAGCCTTTCGCTCCCTGTATTTTACCCCTGCCACATTTAGAATTTGAAAGAGAGTATTCCAGTCAACATTGTCAAAAGCTTTCTTTAAGTCTACAAATGCTAGAAACGTAGGTTTGCCTTTCCTTAATCTTTCTTCTAAGATAGGAGCACGCAATATACAGGGTGAGTAAGGTGATTCAGTTGGTCCTACCGCTGGGTTTTATGCAACGCGCAGTGCCTTTAAATACCATACACAAAACTGTTATATTCTCTCGCTCGCTACGCGCTCTCCCGGAGAAAAAATGAGTAGGACCTCTCTGTAGGAAATTTAGCGTAGTCAAATTTTGTTCTAGGATTCGCTAGAGGCTATAGACTTATTCAAGGAGAACGTACAAAAATGACTTTCAAATGCGCTTTTCTTGAATAACAGTAAAGAAGTGGCCTCCAGAGAAACCATATTCCGGTACAAAATTTAACTATATTCCATTTCCTACAAAAAGGTCATGTTCATTTTTTCCGTAGGACTAACAGTTTTCATGTAGTGAGCGAGAGGATATGAAATTCTTGCATTTTGAGGGCGCTGCAGGCAGCACTAGGGGCAACTGAATCACCCTGTGTACAATGACATTTCTTAGAACCTATTTCCTAGAAACTTTTACAGTGGTGCACAAAGCTTCAGAGTACCATTTACCAGTGAATTTCGTGAACCATCTACATCACGCTTTCACAATTACTAAACGGTTGTATGACTAAATGTGCTCCTCTTCATACGACTTCTATTTCTTCTATCACACCTAGCTGATAAGGGTCCCATATGAATGAACAATACAAGTATCGGTCGAAGGAGGTTTCTATAAGCAAAATCCAACAGTACAGCAAACGCAACCCCACGCTCATGTAATGGATAGCTTCAGCTTCGTGTGCTGTATATTTACATCTGAAGTGTGCAAGCGGGAGGAACGATCGTTGGAAACCTCTGAGTGAGCTGTAAGCTCTATACTATATTGGTTCACTCTTATAAAAAAGGGAAACTGCTCAACTGAATTTTTACATTTTCTGGATAAAATAACCAAAGGGTCGTAATTAACTGAGGCTCAACGGATCGAAAAGTCGGAATCACAAATGAAACACAACCAGTTACGGAACCCTTTTCCGAAGAAACGTGGAACACACAAACGTTTCCAATAAATGCAAAGTTGGAAGCTGACAAGACGTTGAATGGAGAAAGAAAGGTCAAGGAAACAAATATGAGAATAACAGGTACAAGTTGAAGCTCAAGGAAACTCACGGTGGCCCGCTCTGGCCAAAACGAAAGTAGAAGAAGGAGAAGTGCCAGCGGGTTGACACATGGGCCTGGCTGCTGACGTCAAGCTGCAGACAAAACACTGACGCTGGTCGGCTACAGGACACTTCGAATAGAGCAGTCCCTACATCACATACACTGTACTTTCGTGATGTGGCTCTCTACTGGATTTCAATGTAACTACATTTTAGGTTGCTGCTATGCAGCCCTGGAGTATCCTGATTATTCCCTCGAAGTGTTCTACAATTTATGACGACCTGATACAGACTGGAATTGTTAACACACCGTGAACAAACTATTTCAAGGCTCACCTTATTTCCTGCTTTGCTCAGTAATTTACACCAGCATGGGTCATGCGATCGAATCACGCCACAGGCGCGGGTGTCAGTAAGATGCCTACGCAGCCACACGCAGGCACATGCCGAGGTTAGCTGAGGTGGTGCAGCGCAGCAAAATGAGGTCTGAAGACCGACACGGAATCGGTGTTATTCTGTGTATTTGCAGGACTTAGATGTAGATGTACATTAGACGTGAGCTTGCTGTCTCCATCAATCAAACAACGCAGCCCCACTGGAGCAGTCTCTCGAGGGTTGGATTCTGACGGCGAAAGCAGTCAGATCGTGGAGGGAGTTCGGAACCGCCGTCTGAAGTGTGGAGCTGATAGTGTGCAGGTAACAAAGCAGTGGGACTGTGAAAGGTCAACACGGTGTATTGCTGTCTGTTAACACGAGGCGTGCCGGCCGACGTGGCCGAGCGGTTCTAGGCGTTACAGTCTGGAACCGCACGACCGCTACGGTCGCAGGTTCGAATCCTGCCTCGGGTATGGATGTGTGTGATGTCCTTAGGTTAGTTAGGTTTAAGTAGTTCTAAATTCTAGGGGACTGATGACCTCAGAAGTTAAGTCCCATAGTGCTCATAGCCATTTGAACCATTTAACGCGAGGCGTCATTTGGCTGGAACAGAAAGTGATATTTGCCTCCGCGCTTCCAGAAGCTTAAACTTGGAAACATTTGCGGAAGTCGTGCCGTTTAGTTGTGTTGGCCTTTGAGTCCACGCTCGCATTAATGAATAACCAAGGTTTTGAGCTGACAGTGGTCAGCTACAGGCCCATAGTATGCGCAGGAGTGCTTTGAATAATTGTATGGCATTTGGACGAGGCATGGCGAGGCCACTGGGAGACCTGAATATTGTAAACAGCGAATTTTTTGAGGAGATGTACCTTAGTGATGAGCCTTTTTAGCGACTGAAGTTTTTTTTTTATAAATATTAATGACGGTGTAAGTAGGTTGTTGTGTCATTAAGATTCTGTATGTTTATACGTGTTGCCTGACCGATGTTCACTTGAGGTGCTGGTCATAGCTGGCTGCGCTTGTGCTGCCTTTTTGGCTAGTGTGTGTTGTTGCAGACTATTTTAGTGCCCTCTTTGTAAGGCTGGTTTCAGTAAGTTCAAGTAATTATTGTGAATGATATATAAATATGCTTATTAGGCTAAGATTCTCTGTTTCTGCATTCTGTGGGACCTCCTTGAAATTTGTATTTTTATTGTGAGACAAGTGAGATTATTTCCCTGGAATTTATATTGTTGTATTAGAGGTTAAGTTATTTTGAAAACTGAGCGCTAATTCTTGATTTTTTTATGCATACTCTTTGGTATAGTGTGTTTTTCTCGGTTAATAAATTGAAGTACGGTGGGTTATGAGCACATACTTACACAACCCTCAGCGAAACTCCATTCCCACAGAAATCCTATCAAGTGATTGCAGTGCATCCATATTTCCTGTTTAATAAGGAGGGTTCTGCTCCATAGCAGGTGTAAAAAGAAGAACAAGAAAAAGGAAAAAGTGTTTAGTTTCATTGTACGGATATAGCGAATCATATCTCCATTTTGGCGTGGCTGTGGAGACTTGACAGTAGTAATTGTTGTGGCCAGAAAATCATACATAACAATATGTTTCTAATGCCTGGCTCTTGCCACACAGTCCTGTCCTAAAGTAAATTGGCGAGGCCGCATGCCATCAAAGCTATTTAGGGGGGACAAGCGAAGACACACGGCGCCTGTATGAAATATATATCGAGGGGCAGGCTGCCAAATAAATAGTGAGGTATTAATTAGCGCTGGGCCGTAGATCAGCCGTAATTAGTCAGAGCGAGTCCATCCATCATGGCGGGCGGCCCTGGGCGCAATGTTGGAGCCGCGGCCGCCGTCACACGTCTCCTGTCGTCGTCATCGTCATGGTGGCTGTCACGAGGAAAACGCGGACCAGCATTACAGGAAATACTGATTATAATTATTCATTCCCTTCTTTGTAACATTAGGATCCGCACCTGATGTGTCTCAGCTCGTAGTGAATCTGCTACTTAATTATGCTCTTTGCTATTCTCGCGTTACATCATCTCAATCTAAAGGAAGGAATGTCGTGTACATGGGAGACCACTGAATAGTCGTAACTCAGTTCTGCGGGTCTACTTCTTTTCAGAGAGGGTGGTGGTGGATGAGGGGGGGGGGGGGGAAGTAACCAGCAGTCGGCTAAACTATTGTGGGAAATCTAAAAGCGACACACCTACTATACGTCTTCTCAAATAAGTGGCGTTGCGCGGAGCACAGATTTGATCAGGGACTGGCCCACACTGTACGTGTTATAACACATGCACATGTTACATGGAATATTTGGGACGTGCTGCAAAAACTGCTTCGAAAATGAGTTCTGCTACTCATGGCACATAATAGTTTTGGATACGTTATATGTTACTTCTTTATAATCAGATTAGTTTCTAAGCCATCACTTTGTGGAATTCCCGCTAGGCATTACTGACTTTTAGGTGTTTGCCCTTATAGTCAATTGGTGTTGCATAACACTCTCGAAGCAGAATGCTAACTTCGGAGTTATTTAAAATTTGGATATGAAATCAATATTGTATGGTCAAAGAAAGATCGCTCTTTTTCTGCACAAAGAGGTGTTGCTTTCTTAATAGTTATGCTGTAAGCCACCATACTTTCTACATTCACTCCGTGTGCTTTAAATCGTGTTGTTCATCTGTAATTCTAATTTAATCCGACTATCAAGCAAGACAATATGAAGGGGGTTAGGACATAAATTAATTACTTAAGTGGTTTTGGCATGGATTTATTTATGTCTGTCTGCTGTGTGACCTAGACAGTGCTTTGACTCTTTAGAAATTTGGTATAGCAGATGTATGTATTCCTGTGTACATATTTGCATTTGTGATGTTTACTTTAAAATGAGGAATACTCGAAAGTGGAGTCGAAATAAATAAAAAAATTTTGACAGTAATACTCGATAGCCACTACGTTTAATAGTTTGTAATGTGTTGCAGTAATGACATTATTCGATAATTCACACTTCCCTATTGCTGAGGCATAAGGCCAGAACTTAACTGAGCGTCTGGTTTCTTTTGAGTTCAGCGTTTTCTCGTTCCTCCAGTTTCGATGAACAGTGTCTGTAGTTTTCTGTTACTTTCTGCAAGGTATAAAGCAACTGCGGCTCTCCAAGATACAGTGTGAATGTTATGGAGTGAGGATTCAGATGGACAGAGCAGTTTGTTTGTCGACATGAATCGACTCCAAAAGTCACGAGACTATTTGGGCGAAGTAAGGTTTGTTCGTAAGCGCACTGCAGATTTCGAATGTCATTACATCGCTTGTATCGAAAGATCTCGTTCGAAGGTGTCTTGGTTTTCTACACGCGTTTTATAGGCATTTCAGTGTTTTGTATTCGATATCTCGAATGAACTTGGCTTGGAGATTTACAGGAATTTCGCTTGTTTGTGACGAGAGTTACAGATTGTACATCTCTACATTTTGTTTGTTATAAGAAAAGAACCCATCGCTATCTTCAGGGTTTGTATTGCGCTTGATCGTACTCCCTAGCAGGATTAATGAACTTCTTACAATGGTATTGCGAAATGGGTTCCTGGTAGACAGTAGTGAAAGTTTTGAATCTGGAGGTATCTCATGAAGCGAACTAGCGATTTATCCGCAGTGTGCAGAATTTTTAGGCACAAAATTTTTCCACATTTTTACTTCCTGATGTTATGTGTTGAATCTTCGTTCTCCATTTGCGTTATGCATGTATATAACAGGAAATGATAACGACATATAAATGTGTCTGCTTGTATAAAGTAGACATGGCTTAAAGCCAAAACATCTGCACTTGATAATGGCCTAAGGCCGAAATTGCAATAGTGGAAATAAAAAGTTTAACAGTCACTGGCGTAAACATGATGGTTTTTCAATTGATTCTCAGTTTGTGAAGAATATATCAGCAATGATTCTGGTTAGAAATAAAAGATAAACGCACCAGAATACAATGTTTATGTGAGATTTATTTTCTGCCGTCATCAGAAGTTAGTGTTTACATCCTAAACATCATTAAATAAATAGACTAGACTGATGACGTAATAACTGCGACTCGATACAATAACAGCCCACCATGTTACATGACGTCACCATCACAAATTTTTCAGTAGTTTCTTGATAATTAATAAAAACCTCTATATTTTTTAGGGGGGGGGGGCACGGAAGATTTATTTTCGGCATAAGGGGGGCGTGACAAACAAACGTTTGGGAACCTCTGGTCTAGATGTTGTTCGTACTGCTACTGGTGGGCGCATAGAACATTTGTGACACACAGCTGAAACTTTTAAGATTTTGCGAGTATTTTGCAATTCATGACATATTTATTGTATGTTTTTATCTATAAATATGGAGTTTTGAAATCAGATATATCTTATGCTATTTTGTCTAAAACTGACATGGTGAGATCGTGGCTGTGTACAATTAATGTAGGTTAATTTTTCCATAGAAGAAAACAGCAACCAGCCACTATTAATGTTGCTATTTATTTAGGTAAATAGCGCCGTTACCGGTTTAGAACTGGCAAATTCATCATCAGACGGCTGTTCACATGATTTTCAAGATACACTTTTCATTATCGTCCGTTTTCGATTTTTACTATTACACTGTGGCGAAGTATTTTTGGTATGTTGTTGCCCTACGGTAGAAAACAGTGTTAGAAGCGCCCTGTGTGAAAATAACTAACCTCCAAATGATGAAATACAGCATAAATAAATATGTGAGGTTAAGCGGTTATGGTACTTACGTCGAAAATTCCATAACCACTTAACCTCACATATTATGCTGTATTTCGTCATTTGGAGGTTAGTTATTTTCACATAGGGCGCTTCTAACACTGTTTGCTACCGTAGGGCAACAACACACTGAAAATACTTCGCCACAGTGGATTAATAAAAATCAAAAACGGACGATAATGTAAAGTGTATGTTGAAAATCATGTGAACAGCCGTCTGATGATGAACTTGCCAGTTCGAAACCGGTAACGGCGCTATTTACCTAAACAAATAGCAATATTAATAGTGGCTGGTTGCTGTTTTCTTCTTTGTAAGAATTAACCTCAGATAAATCTTTCTGAAACACCATGTACTCTAATATTATGGTGTACGAACGTACATTCAAATTTCCTGAATAATTTCATGAAAATATATATTTTTTCTAAGTGGAGTAAAAACCGACGCTTGTAAAGACGTCACAAAAATTTGCTTACAGGTTAATACATTAATTCATTTGTAAAGTTATCAGAAGTTCGAATGCCTTTTATGCATGAGAGTTCGGTTCTTTGCAGAACAGGGGTGTCACTGGTTCCTGTTCTACGGAATGTATCGAGGGCTGCTAATGTACTGTTGGCGCAGACGGAGAAAGAGTTGAGTTGTCTCTGGCCCGCGCGTCAAAAGCGCCGCGCCGCTGGGAGCAGGCCGGCCGCGCGTGACAAACTGGCCACCGGGCGTCATAACACTGGGATTTACTGCGCTTATGAATGGGGTTATTAGTGCCCGGATAAACGTCGCCTTGTTGATGCTCCTCGGCGCGAGTAATTTACTTCCCTGCGCCGCGTAAACACCGGCGCGTTCAGTGCGGCCGCGATACACACGCCAAGCGCGGCTGATAAATCATCTCGGACGAGGGCCGCTGGGAGATAACACCACGTCGCCTCGCCGGCCCGGCACCTCGTGTGGCCCGGACTGCCGACGCCGGGAGCCCTCCACAACTGCGGGCTGCCAACTCGTGCCCCGACTCCGGTATGAAAAGACATGGATGTCATTTTTAGAATGTATGTATCCTCGTGCTTGGCATGATAGCTCGCTGGTTATTTTTGACTACGTAACCCGGCAGTTGCCAGCATTTCGAAACACCCTTGCTCAAGCTTAACACCAGAGAAAGTATCCGTATACCTCCCAAGAAAGCTCGCTTGTGTATAAACTCGGCTCTCCCAGCAACAGCGCCAAAATAAGATTTAAATATTGGCTCTAAGCACTATGCCGGACGATGTGGCCGAGCGGTTCTAGGCGCTACAGTCTGGAACCGCGCGACCACTACGGTCACAGGTTCGAATCGTGCCTCGGGCATGGATGTGTGTGATGTCCTTAGGTTAGTCAGGTTTAAGTAGTTCTAAGTTCTAGGGGACTGATGACCTCAGAAGTTAAGTCCCATAGTGCTCAGAGCCATTTCTAAGCGCTGTGGGACTTGACATCTGAGGTCATCAGTCCCCTAGACTTAGAACTACCTCAGGGGGGTAGGACGTCAAACGGGCCGACTTGGAGCAGGAGAGGCACCACACGACATTTTAATTTCTACTGTCTATACTTTTACAAATAAATTCGTAAAACTTTGTCAGCATGACAAGGAAGGATTGAGGACTCACACTCATAGCAGTGGAAGTTAAAAAACGTAGCAAAATACCTTTTTTTTACATGTGAAATTTCATCTTTTTTCTCTTACTACTGGCTGCATTTGTTTCTATAGGTACACTTTTCTTCCTAAGTAAGAGAGATTCTTCGATGAATTTTGCACAGCATACAAGCAGTACTTACAGGTGTATGAAACTCTAGAATTTTCCAAATCTATTAAAAACTGTGATAAAAATTGAGATAATTAACTATAAAATTTGAGTTTTTTCTAAACATGAAGTTTAAAATGTAACTGTTCATTCATTTTTTCATAAATTAAACAAACTCTAGAGTTTCATACACATGTAACTATAGTTTGTATCTCAAAAATCAGCGGGTGGCCTTATGTGCAACTCTGGTTGCTCTTCCTCAGTTGGCTCGTGAACTACACCGACCATTCCCATCCTGTATCGTTACTGGTGACGAGAAATTGTGTCTTTATGCTAGCAAATGGAAAAGTAAGGAATGGTTGAGCTTGAGCCGAAACAAAGCAGTAACCCCCCCCTACAAAGAGTAACGCGCGTTCACTAAAGCTCATGTTACACACCTGGTGGAATAACGACGGTGTGGTGAACTACGAATTGCTTCCCGGAGATGTAACCGTCATTGCTGATATTTGTTGTCAACAACTGAGTTGTAGACGCAGTCCAAGAAAACGACCGGGAAGACTGCGTGAAGTGATGCTACTCCACGATAACACTAGCCCGCATTCTGCTGGACTGACAAAAAAACACTAGACAGGAGTTATGACGGGAATTCATCCCGCGCCACCTCATTCATCTAATCTTGCGCCCTCAGATTTTCAACCTTTCCGCTCCCTATCGAACAACATTCAAGGAACTTCCTTTCAGGATGACAATGCGCTCCGAACATCGCTCGACAAGTTCTTCACCTCAAAACATGTAATTTCTACAATCGCGTAATCGAAAAGTTACCCCATACTGTTGTAAGCAGTGAGGTACAATATATTATTGATGACTAACGTCCCTGTTACGTGTATCTGTTGTGTTTATTGCCGGCCATGTTGTCCGAGCGGTTCTAGGCGCTTCAGTCCAGAACCGCGCGACTGCTACGGTTGCGGGTTCGAATCCTGCCTCGGGCATGGATGTCTGTGACGTCCTTAGGTTATTTAGGTTTAAGTAGTTCTAATTTCTAGGGGACTGATGACCTGAGATGTTAAGTCCCATAGTGCTCAGAGCCATTTGAACCGTTTGTAGTGTTTATTAAACTTCCGCAAAAACGCTTCGAAGTTATGCACTAACCCAGTAGTTTTGACGGAGAGCTAAAGAGTGCCCCACAGCCTGCGCATAATTTCAGTTAATTTGTTAATATTGTTTTTGTCAACAAACAGTAAAAGGTGAATAGTTCGGTGGTTATTTGTTTGCACCCACAGAATACATACGATAGACAACTTACATATCTATTGGAACGCTATTCTCTAATCTCAGACACTCATGAACACCTTTTAGTTGCATGTGGGTTCTCAGACGAAGCAAACAAAATATTTGAAGGAAAACGTTGTTCCGCACAATAACATGACAATTACTAAAAAGATAAAAATAGGCTCCCTCACGAAGATTTTGGAGTTCCGCGCCTGAAATTTCGAAACAGAGCGACGTTAGCAGAAAGTTTGTCCATTCGGTATTTCATGATGGGAACTGTCTGTGTTTGACATAACGATTTGCATTAATTAATATTAGTATCAAAACGCTCAGCCAACATCGCCGAATAACTTCCAAAGCCAATCATGCTGAGTTTAGTCTTCTGAACGTATTTTGACATTTAAAAATTTTCATCGTCAACCGTATCGTGTTTATATACCACCCATCCGAGAATGAGAAGCTGAGTAATGCAACGGATAATGACGACGAAAACGGCAGATGGAATCTAATAAATTAATAAATAAATTGATGCATTATGCGTGAATATTGAACTACTTTGCCCTGGTGTACGGTTTTATTATAGCTATAATAATCACAAGCAGTCACTTCTGTTTTTTACTACTGTTCATTTAACAATCATGTTAATTTTCAAGTGGACCAACACTCACCTTCATACAGGTGAAACATCAAATGGTTCAAATGGCTCTGAGCACTGTGGGACTTAACAGCTGTGGTCATCAGTCCCCTAGAACTTAGAACTACTTAAACCTAAATAACCTAAGGACATCATACACATCCATGCCCGAGGCAGGATTCGAACCTGCGACCGGAGCGGTCACGCAGTTCCAGACTGAAGCGCCTAGAACCGCACGGCCACACCGGCTGGCTGACGAAACATCGGTTGACAGAATAGTTTACACGACAGTATGTGACAATAGCAGTCCTATTGCTTTAGATGTGATGCAGTTATTCGTAATCTGAACGAATGTTATTAGAAAAAATACACGGAAAAACTGGTACGTATTACTGCTTGGGGTAACTGCAGAAACAGGAGATGGCAATACAAGAATATTCACATAATCCACAGGAGGACCAGCTGTTGGGCATGCATGTTTCAGCAATCCGAAGATGAACTCTTAACCACTTGAAACGAATTATGGGTTTTAAACAAAGGAAAGAATAGTACCTGGTGCAGTTATTTTAATCAAATATGTAATAAATTAACAGATGCCAGAGAACCATTTTCGAGGCGAAGCAGTCTGAAAAACTACAGTTTCGTTGCGATATATTTTACTTTATTGTATAAGATAGCGCCCTGATCCCTATAACGCGGGAGACTTTTGTGAAGGAACTGTGACTCTTAAGTGTGCCTACGAAAGTAAAAAAAAAAAGTATGCCTAGCCACAGACGAATCTGTGATGGGAACTCAGCTTGAAATGAGATGAGTTCGCAGTTAAAATTATAAATCCGATTATTTCCTATAATACATAGTTTTAGTCCAATATAAAACATAACGATGCGAAATGAGTCAATACCTAGGACAAATTAGTTCACTGGGTAGAGAAAAGTTTCTGTGGCCATGTTCAGAGTTATTTCAGCTCTCTTTGACGTGGAAAAATTCTCTTCGTCAAAGCGTGGTGGGTGAGTTTACACTTTCTGTTTCTCCCACAGTTTTAAAACGAATAAATAAACAAAACGAAACACATATATGTGTGAGACGGGCACACGAGGTTCATTTCCTCGTGTCTACGCCGTGTTGTACGCAGCCTAAGCATATGTTAGTGGCACGAGTGTCCCATTTAATAAAGGCGGCTGCATCGGATTTAGTGAAGCCCTATTTCTGTCCGTGCAGCGCTTGCCAATGTGCGCAGGAAAAGGTTTCAGTTATTATCTAACTGTGCCTCTAACATTCCGCGCGCATCGTTGCGCCGTAATAAGCCCGAATGCTGAAATGAGCCCGATGCCATCACACTATCAAATTAATTTAATATTCTCGTATAAAAGGAATGAAAAAGTCAATAGTTTATGAAACTAGTACCAGCTAAATACTTAATTTTCCTTCCCTCGGTCCATACATAAATTTTTCTACACTGTGGTCTTTCACGAAGATTTGCAAACGAACAGGAACTTTGACTACCAGTAAGAGCAAGATTTATTGATGAAATTACTCGGCCACTTACACAAGGTGGTCAGAAAAAGTTTGATGGTGTTGCAAGGTATGTTGTGGTTAGAAATGATTATTAAGTAAAAAGTTCGTGCTTTGCGTCGTTTCCGAGTGAATTAGCGTTAAAGGTAGACAATCAGACGGTTGCTTGCGCAAATTTCAAGCGTCCTGCCGGACTCGGTGTCGCCAAACGTATTCTTCGTTTGGTTTCCTGAAACCGAACAAGAGAGCGATACAAAAATTGGACATGGGACCGTAGTAAGGATAGACCGTAGTCTAATTCTGAGCACTTTCGTGCGCAATCACCTATGCTATAAGAACAACTGACATTAATTCATTGTATGGGAGATGCCTCTTGAATTTACGCGCGCAACAGCCTGTTTGGCTAACTTCAACGCTAATTATCTTGGAAGCGGTTCAACTTATCGAATTTTTTTCTGAACTATTATTTCTCAGCACAACCTAGCCTGCAACACCCTTACAAGATTTTCAGGCTGTTTCTGGCCGCTCTGTATATGAATGAGTGCTTGCACGAACTGTAATGTCTCTTAGTACCATTATCGATTTCAGTATACTCCATGCTGGACCGAACCCGACTGAGTAGAACAATGCTTTGATGTGCCGTCGCAGATAAACGAACGCGAACTGCTATTGAAGACTGAGCTACACGTACCTGCTAAAATGGGGAGGAAGTTGGCTGCCGAAAAGACCAGTTCAGAATTTTTGTTACCTGAAAGATAACAAATTACGATATCTGAAATTTGCATAAAATTTATTCCTTCAGCCGAAACACTGGAAGGGTGTGAATAAAGTGGCTAGGGAGAGCATAACTAATTTCTTTATTAAACTTCCTGGCAGATTAAAACTGTGTGCCGGACCGAGACTCGAACTCAGGACCTTTGCCTTTCGCGGGCAAGTGCTCTACCAACTGAGCTACCCAAGCACGACTCACGCCCCGTCCTCACAGCTTTACTTCCGCCAGTACCTCGTCTCCTACCTTCCAAACTTAACAGAAGCTCTCCTGCGAACCTTAAAGAACTAGCACTCCTGAAAGAAAGGATATTGCGGAGACATGGCATAGCCACAGCCTGGGGGATGTTTCCAGAATGTGATTTTCACTCTGCAGCGGAGTCTGCGCCGATATGAAACTTCCTGGCAGATTAAATTTGTGTGCGGGACCGAGACTCGAAAACTCGGGACCTTTGCCTTTCGCGGGTAAGTGCTCTACTAGAGCAGGTACTGGCATAAGTAAAGCTGTGAGGACGGGGCGTGAGTCGTGCTTGGGTAGCTTAGTTGGTAGAGCACTTGCCCGCGAAAGGCAAAGGTCCCGCGTTCGAGTCTCGGTCCGGCACACAGTTTTAATCTGTCGGGAAGTTTCATATCAGCGGACACTCCGCTGCAGAGTGAAATCTCATTCTGGGAACTTCTTTATTAGTTTATTGCTATCTCTTCCTGACAGGCCTGTGACGACCGACCAGTTCCGTCATTAATGGCGACTATTTGTGGATCTCTTCGCTTCAGTAAACGCACTCCTCAAGTCGACAAATGTGATTAATCACACAATGTCAGTATCACTTCCTCGCTCGATGTCTGTTTTCAATTCGTCGTGACATATGCCATTAAGCACCGAGTCTTTCAACGAATACTGATTTTCAAACAGCAGTCTCTTCGGCCTGCGTACTTGTAGTTTCACGAGACGTACGTCCCATCGCCGCCGCGTGACAGAAATCACTATTCATAACAGTGGCTGCAGGCCACCGATGAGCGCCAGCCATCAGTATTCCGCCGCAGCGACGCGCCTGCGTCCACTTGCATTCAAGAAGCGAGCGCTCCCCGCCAGTGAATTTCTGCGCTTACAATCGTTGGCAAGGCAATCGCACCGAGGAGGCATCGGGGGGTGACACCTGGTTGAGAAAACGAGTCGTAGCTGCTCGGCTCTCGGTAAATGTGCTACTGTCTTTTTTTTTTTTTTTAAACGAACCCATAATGGTTTCACCTGGCACACAGAGAAAGTGAACATTTGAATAAAAGTTCCTCGACTGTCTGTATTTCGGTAATTCTGTTTTCATTTCCTTTAGGTATTCCAGAGCAGAAGTTTCATCGTCAAGTTTCCAAAGATGCGGCTTTATGTCATGGATCTGGCAAAGCAGACGCACCTAAGGTAGATTATCTTGTTGTGTAAATGGAAAATCATACGAGCGCTAGTAAAAAGGAAATTATAGCACTATAAAATACCTGCTTATCGAAAGAACCTGCGGTAATGGTACTTTTCATTACCCAAACGGCTCGAAGCACTATGGGACTTAACATCTGAGGTCATCAGTTCCCTAGACTTAGAACTACTTAAACCTAACTAACCTAAGGACATCACGCACATCCATGCCTGAGGCAGGATTCGCGCGGTTCCCGACTGAAGCGCCTAGAACCGCTCGGCCACTCAGGCCGGCTTCATTACACAGATATGTCGTTAACCAACAGAAGCATGAAAGCATTCAGAATAAACATGCTGAGCGCACTAAGATACACTCTTAATGTGGTATTATTCTATAGATAGGATACATCGGATAAATAAGATTGCTGTCGGATATCATAATTTTCTAGACATTACGAGAAATTATATACATCGTAATGAAAAGAAGTACAGTGCTCTTTTTCGATTAATTTTTGTGATGAGTTCATTCTGAAGGAACAGAAGAAGATGAAATAAGAGTTTACAATCGGTGGGATACTTTAAGCCAAATTTTCTTGAATGTATTGAGAACTGCAGTGCTTACGCTGTCTGTCTCTTCCTTACGTATGTGGTGTGATGGAGTGCCCCAAAATTTTTCAGTGTTTTAGAACGTCCAGTTTTCGGGTTTTGTTTTGTGTAACACTTCTAGGTAGATAGGGAATGTTGCAGATAAAAAGCAGCAAGGTGTTCATTTAAACCTCGCTCTAAAATTTCTGTCTCTCTGAGCTACGTAGAAATGGTGCAGTTTTGACGGTTGATCTTATGTACTTCAAACTGTTTTGGCTTGTCTGTATTACTACGACTGTTTAGTGTCTTGTGTGATAGATCCTACAGGAACGGGACCAACGACAACTCAGGGGAATCGTGATAGAAGTGCAACCCTTCCGCAAATTGCTACAGATTTCAATGCTCGGTCATCAAAAAGTGTCAGCGTGCGAATTATTCACCGCAACATCATCGATGTGGGCTTTCGGAGCCGAAGGCCTACTCGTGTACCGTTGATGATTGCACGGCAGAAGCTTTACGCCTCACCTGGACACTGACGTTGGACTGTTCATGGCTGGAAACATGTTGCCTGGTCGGACGACTCTCGTTTTAAATTATATCGAGCGGATGGACGTGTACGGGTATGGAGACAACCTTATCAATCCATGGACCCTGCATGTCAGCAGGTGACTGTCCAAGGTGGTGGAGGCTCTGTAATAGTGTAGGGCGTGGTGCAGTTGGATCGATGTGGGACCCCTGATACTTCTAGATACGACTCTTGACAGGTGGCACGTACGTAAGCATCCTGTCTGATCACCTGCATCCATACATGTTCATTGTGCATTCCGACGGACTTGGGCAATTTCAGCACGACAATGGGACAGAATTGCTACAGAGTGGCTCCAGGAACACTCCTCTGAGTTTAAACACTTCCGATGGCTACCAGACTCCCCAGACACGAACATTATTGAGCAAATGGGGGATGTCTTGCAATGTGCTGTTCAGAAGAGATCTCCACCCCGTCGTACTCTTACGGATGTATGGACAGCCCTGCAGGATTCATGATGTCAGTTCCCTCCAGCACTATTTCAGACATTAGTCGAGTCCATGCCACGTCGTGTTGCGCCACTTCTGCGTGCTCGCAGTGGGTCCTACACGATATTAGGCAAGTGTACTAGTTTCTTTGGCTCTTCAGTGTATGATGGCAGGTAACTTTCTCCATGCATTTCATAGTATTGCCGTAGGGTACAGCGTCATTCATCGCTTCAGCTCATCGTCTCCAGTCATTCGCTGTGCAGTAGCGTCGCGTTTTACATCACCCCAATAATCGGTTAACACTGACTACAGAAATGTGTGTCTTATGAGAAGAACGACGATTGTACCCGACTCTTTTTAACTTCCTACTCACAGTCATTGTGCTAGCTGGATTGCTAGTCGCACTGTGGAACTCACGAGCGATTCCTTCGACTGGTTTCATACGACTTTTCACAACGACCCTCCGCAATGTGTCAGTATATGAGGTCTGTCTGGTATTGGTTTAGCTATGGTTGTTCGTGTTTCCATTTTACAGACACATCACTAACAGTCGTCTTGGTCAGCTGTAGGAGTGTTGAAATGTCCCTGTACACACTGAGCTCTCATGACGGAACCATTCCGCTGTTACTGCTTCATAATTCTTCCCGCCTTCTTTTATATTGGCGGACCCGGCTCTCATGATATCTAGTGGTCAGCTCCGCATTACATAGGACTGTCTAGATATTTTCAATCAAATAGTGTATATTCAGTTTACACTTGACTATGGCGTTTCAGCGTCTCGGAAGTCCAGCGTAAGACAGCGGCAAACAAGCTCCTTGGTAGTTAGGACAAGCATCGCCTGCCACAAGTAGCCGCGCGCCGTACCGTCGTAGACGGCGCGCAGGGATCGCCGCGACGGTGGGCGCTGCGTGGCTGTAGGTGCGCGGCGCGGCGCTCGCCCATTAGGCCCGCCGCGTCTTGCCGCTTTGTGCGGCTGCGGCCTCGCTTTGTCAAGGCGTGCAGATTAATAGGCTGCCATCGGCACAGCGCACAGTTTCGAATGATAATTAACGCACATTTTTACATCCGGGCGCGGGGAAAAAAATTCTCGTGTTACCCAGCTGCGCGGTAACTCGAGAGCTGATTGAGCCTGGACTGCGGACGAGGGGAAAGGGGTAAAAAAAATATCCGCAGCCCTTTACTTCGTTCTCGCCAACTGGCTGGAATTTTTTCGGTGCTCGTAATTTTGTTTGCGTGCCACGTGTTTCCCATAGATATTCGCTCCTATACCTAAACACTTCTAGTGGTCTGCGGCATCGTGGACGTAACAGTTTAGCAGGATAATATACTCGGAGAGTTACAACTCTGCACAAAAGCTGTACAACCTATAAACTTTCAAGGGGAAGATACGCGGACCTCGTTCAAAGAGAACATCTGTAGTTCGACCTTCAAAACTGTAGCGGTGATGGATCAGTAATTTTTTAAGTTGTGTTCCTACTTTCCTCGCGTCCTTGAAATTCCACGAAGAATAATTTGCACAAGTGGGACCTCAGGTTTAGTATATCCTGTGGAACATATGTGTGGCGAGTGTTGGTGTTGGCTCTCTGCAGCGTTGTGCGACAAAAAGGAACACGAGAAAGTGAAAAGGGAGGAAAAACAGAAGGAAAGCGGGTGTCTAAATTCGCAGTTCCCATTGTACCGTCCCGTGTTAATTTGATTTTTGGAATAATTTGACAACATATCTGGCAAAGTTGTCTACTACTTAAACTGTTTGTGGAGTAATCATAAACTTGTGTAAACTCTAGCCGTTGGGAAAGCAAGGTACCAATTACTGTCAGATTCACTTTCACTTAATACTAATGCATGTTTGTGAGACCAGGTAACCTGGAGCTTCAAAATTAACAGAATTATTGTGTAATTAATTCCAAGAGAATGAGGTGCATTTATATTACTTATATTATTTCAACTGTACGCAGTAGGTCAGTTCATCAGTTATTAAAGAAAAAGCAAAAGGTTACAAAATACGAAAATGGGGAGGAAAATAGCCTGTGGCTCATCCAAGGTTTGTTTTCATGATTTCAGACTCATTGCAGTATTTCCATCATTTTTGTCCGACATCCAGATCGGACGATTTAATTATGTTGCGGGAGTACTCTGGCGTTGCCGTTTCGTTTCTGTTAAACTCATTCATTGTAACATTATCAACAGTAAAATGTTGTGGAAATACCATTAATTTTTTTCCATGCAGTCATTTTAGTTTCTTTTGGTTGTAATCATAGATTTTTTTCACTAGGCGCAGCTATCTTTATCTGCTGCGCCCTCATCGCTGTTATCGCGAAGCAGCAATTTACTTTGGAGGTTACTCCTAACTATTCCTGTTGCGTGGTAAGAAGGTAGAAACGGAGACAATCGAGTCAGCATAGGACACCTAGGTAGTAGGGAAGGTGAATGGTGGATTTCGGTTTATTGTGAGAGTTTCAGGAAAGGATGGATACGGAGGGTGGTAGCTTAGTGGTCAGTAGAATGGAATCGCATTCGGGAGGACGACGGTTCAAATCCGCCTTCCGCTATCCCGATTTAGGTTTTTCGTGATTTCTCTAAATCGCTTAAGGCAAATGCCGGATCGTTTCTTCTCTTCTTCTTCTTCTTCTTTCACTGGTGCTATGTCCGACGCTGACGCAGGGTCGGCATTGTTAGGAACGGATTTGGCAAGGTTAGTGGAAAGGTGTGGCCGGATGCTCTTCCTGCCGCCACCTCGTACCCCCGGGACGGAATGAGTGTACCCCTGCTGTCTGCGTCTAGTGTAAGTCATGGAATAGTGCGAACGTGTTCAGAGGTCTGCGAGTCGTGTAACTGAGGCGGAACGTGGGGACCAGCCCGGAATTCACCTAGCGGATGTGGAAAACCGCCTGAAAACCACATCCAGGCTGGCCGGCACACCGGCCCTCGTCGTTAATCCGCCGGGCGGATTCGATACGGGGCCGGCGCGCCTATCCGAGTCCAGGAAGCAGTGCGTTTGCGCGCTCGGCTACCCTGGCGGGTGACCGGTTTCCTTCTCCTAGTCCGAGCTTGTGCTCCGCCTTTAATGACCTCATTGTCGACGCGACGTTAAACACTAATCTCCTCCTCCTGTAAAGGAGACCGCTAGTACGACCCATACTTGAATAGTTCTCAAGGGCCTGGGATTCCGCACTAGGTCGAATTAAAGAATGACATCGAAGCAATTCAGAGGCTAGATTTGTTACCGATATGCGAGTGTTACGGAGATGTTTCGTGAACTGAAATCGGAATCCCTTGGGAGAAGACGAAACGTTACTGAGAAAATTTAGAGTACAGAGATCTGCAGTTGATTCTTTGGCCGCTGATGTACATTTCGCGTAAGAATGGCGTAGACGAGAAAATAGAGCTCATGTGGCGGTCGATCGACAATCGTTCTTCCCGCGCACCATTCGCGGATGTGACAGGGAAGGTGTAGATATTGATTGGAGAAACGACCAGACGGAGGTAAATTAGTACTGTGGTGCATAAAGCAGCGAGCTAGGTATCCCGTGGTGTCGCAATATTCTGTGAGTCTCACGCACGTGTCTCGCCAGTCAATATTTCTGCTCTCTGCGCGCAGCTCGGTGATCAGCCACGAGGTCGGGCAGAGGCGCCCCGGGTCCGGTGTCGGCGCTCCCCATTGTCCTGTGCGACTGTCGCGTCTGTCCCCGTGAAGCGGCTTATAAATAATAAGGCACGGGCAGGAGTAGACCGCGCGGCCAGGTGCTCGCCGGCTAATCCTGCTCATCTGCAGCGGGTCCCGTCTGTCCTAATGCGGCGCCTTTGTGCGCGTTATGATAGTTTTATGATAGCCGGCCCCCCGCGGGCTGCCGCTGCAGACTGATGGCGCATGACAAAGGGCGCCGCGTTAGCATAATATGACAAATTAGGCGCCCTATCCGGCTCCGCATCGCAGGCGCGTCCGTAGGGCAGGGACGAAACAAGAGGTGAGGCGGGGTGGCGGTCGGGGAAAGGCACGTGGACACTCGCCTCCACTCCTTCACCGGGGACACGACTCGCTGGAAGCGTGCATTACTGACGTGGCCCCATCACTCACGTACAAAACTGTGGTCTCTTAAATTAACGGAAGAATACACAACTAACGATAGTTGAAAATATAAGCCTCGGCTTCCGCGGCCTTTGTCACGGTCAATTTTTTCGGAGTTTTCGGTCACAACTACAAGTGGCGTTCCTCAGGGGCTCCTTTACGCTAACCTCAGATTGGGAAAAAGACACCCTGAGAAATGCCACTTTCTCCAATAGTGGCCGGAACGTCGGAAGTTTTACACACTGATAATGCGGTCACACCGATGAGGTGGCGCAGTGGTTAGCGCACTGGATTCTACGTCTACATCTACGTGATTACCCTGCTATTCACAATAAAGTGCCTGGCAGAGGGTTCAATGAATCACCTTCATGCTGTCTCTCTACCGCTCCACTCTCGAACGGCACGCGGGAAAAACGAGCACTTAAATTTTTATGTGCTAGCCCTGATTTCTCTCACTTTATCGTGATGATCATTTCTCCCTGTGTAGGTGGGTGCCAACAGAATGTTTTCTCAATCGGACGAGAAAACTGGTGATTGAAATTTCATGAGAAGATCCCGTCGCAACGAAAAACGCCTTTATTTTAATGATTGCCACTCCACGTATCATGTTTGTGACACTATCTCCCCTATTTCGTGATAATACAAAACGAGCTGCCCTTCTTTGTATTTTTTCGATGTCATCCGTCAGTCCCACCTGATGCGGATCCCACACCGCACAGAAATACTCCAGAATAGGGCGGACAAGCGTAGTGTAAGCAGTCTCTTTGTTAGACCTGTTGCACTTTCTAAGTGTTCTGCCAATGAATCGCAGTCTTTGGTTTGCTCTACCCACAATATTGTCTATGTGATCGTTCCAATTTAGGTTATTTGTAATTGTAATCTCTAAGTATTTAGTTGAATTTGCAGCCCTCAGATTTGAGTGACTTATCGCGTAACCGGAATTTAGCTGATTTCTTTTAATACTCATGTGTATAACTTCACACTTTTATTTATTCAGAGTCAATTGCCACTTTTCGCACCACACAGATATCTTATCTAAATCATTTTGCAAGTCATTTTGATCATCTGATGACTTTACAAGACGGTAAACGACAGCATCATGTGCAAACAATCTAAGATAGCTACTCAGATTGTCTCCTATGCCGTTAATATAAATCAGGAACAATTGAGGGCCTATAACACTTTCTTGGGGAACGCCGGATATTACATCTGTTTTACTCGATGACTTTCCGTCTACTACTACGAACTGTGACCTTTCTGACAGGAAATCACGACTCCAGTCGCACAACTGAGGCGATACTCCGTAGGCACGCAGTTTGGTTAGAAGACGCTTGTGAGGAGAGAACGACGGTTCAAACTTGCGTACTTGGACCGATGATCTCGCTGTTTGGTCCCCTCCCCGAAATCAACCAACCAACTGACAATTTGGTCACCTCCACCACCACCCCCCCCCCCAAAAAAAATTGACTGATTGCTAGTTGAAAAATTTATATCTAAATTAAGACAAGATGATGTTTCGATCCCCTCGGATAGCTGTGCGTGTCTAAACGCTATTACTGAGACAGAGTTGTGCGCCAGCTCCGGATCGAATCCGTTTAACGGATTAACGATGAAGGTCGGTGTGCAGACCAGCCTGGATGTGGTTTTTAGGAGGTTCCCACAGCTACCGAACTGGATACCGCGCTGGTTTCCAAACCTTGACTCAGTTACACGATTCCCAAATCCTTAGAAAACTTCCGCTCACGTCCACATGACTGACACTACACGCAGGCTGTTGGGATACACATATTCGGTCTCAGGAGAAATCAAGGGCATCCGGGCACCCTTTAACCAAGCCAAAACGGTTGAAGACATTTCAGACCCTGCGCCTATGCGGAACAGAGGCACAAGAAGAGGAAGATGAGACGATGTCCCGATATTCTACATCTACATACATACTCCGCAATCCACCATACGGTGCGTGACGGAGGATACCTCGTGCCACAAATAGCATCTTCTCTCCCTGTTCCACTCCCAAACAGAACGAGGGAAAAATGACTGCCTATATGCCTTTGTACGAGCCCTAATCTCTCTTATCTTATCTTTGTGGTCTTTCCGCGAAATGTAAGTTGGCAGCAGTAAAATTGTACTGCAGTCAGCCTCAAATGCTGGTTCTCTAAATTTCCTCAGTAGCTGTTCACACGAAAAGAACGTCTCCTTTCCTCCAGAGACTCCCACCCGAGTTCCTGAAGCATTTCCGTAACACCCGCGTGATGATCAAACCTACCAGTAACAAATCTAGCAGCCCGCCTCTGAATTGCTTCTATGTCCTCCCTCAATCTGACATGATAGGGATCCCAAACGCTCCAGCAGTACTCAAGAATAGGTCGTATTAGTGTTTTATAAGCGATCTCATTTAGAGATGAACCACATCTTCCCAAAATTCTACCAATGAATCGAAGACGACTATCCGCCTTCCCCACAATTGCCTTTACATGCTTGTCCGACTTCATATCGCTCTGCAATGTTACGCCCAAATATTTAATTGACGTGACTGTGTCAAGCGCTAAACTACTAATGGAGTATTCAAACATTACAGGATTCTTTTTCCTATTCATCTGCATTAATTTACATTTATCTATTTTAGAGTTAGTTGCCATTCTTTACACCAATCACAAATCCTGTCCAAGTCATCTTGTATCCTCCTACAGTCACTCAACGACGACACCTTCCCGTACACCACAGCATCAGCAGCAAACAGCCGCACATTGCTATCCATCCTATCCAAAAGATCATTTATGTAGATAGAAAACAACAGCGGACCTACCACACTTCCCTGGGGCACTCCAGATGTTACCCTCAGCTCCGATGAACACTCACCATCGAGGATAACGTACTGGGTTCTATTACCTCTATTCGAAGAAAAAGACGAAGACTTGCGTCATGCAGTATGCTGTCTGAATTATCTTTGTAAATAATAAGACGTTGAGATTTTTAAAAGCGAGAATAAAATGATGCGTTCTGGGGCAAAGATCTGATACGACTAAAAAACATTGTGGGTGATGTGAGTTAAAGAATGTGTCATACTTCACTTATTTGCAGTGTCAAATTGCAAGCAAAGTTTTTTTACGGACCTTACTACAATGGTGGTTACCTTGCTTGTGTCTTCATTAAGGTTGGTTGGTTGGTTGTTTTGAAGAAAGAGACCAAACTACGAGGTCATCGATCTCATCGGATTAGGGAAGGACGGGGAAGGAATTCGGCCGTGCCCTTTCGAAGGAACCATCCCGGCATTTGCCTGGAGCGATTTGGGGAAATGACGGAAAACCTAAATCAGGAAGGTCGGACGCGGGATTGAACCGTCGTCCTCCCGAATGCCTTTATTAAGGGTCCTCCGCGCTAGCACGCGGTTTCGAGATATACGGTAGACTTTTAAGGATCTCTTTCCTTAAAAAAAAAAAAGTCGTCGCTTATCTGGGAAAGGGAGAAGAAAATCCTTTCACAAACTTCACGAGGACTTATTTAAAATATGAACGTTGTGAACTTACGTGCTTCCCAATAAAAGTAAACCACAGGTTTCGTTTGCATTTCACCCGCAAAAAAAAAAAAAAAGAGAGAGAGATCTGTCGATCTCGTAACCAATAAGCTGAAGGCCACTCGGGACCGTAGGACGGAAATAACGCCCCTGGAACGTTTTTTCATGGGTCGCCTCGTTATAGGAACTCTGCCATGGCTGACGATTAGCTAAAATTTTGAAACACGTCCGGCGGCAGTTGACGAGCAGAAATTGGGGCAGGCAGTGACGGCTTGGTGCGACGCTCAATAAGTAATAAACATGACGCGCGATAGCGGAGGCGGAAGCGCCGGGGGCCGAGGAGGAGGCAGTGGCGGCGGCGGCGGCGGCGGCGGCGGCGGACAGCGCGTGAATAAATGGACGCTCGGCGCGCCAATGGCTGCAGAATCGTGCCCATCAGCGGGCCCCGCGCACAATGCCGCCATCACATTAATGTTCCACGCTTTTCATACTCGAGCGAAAACATGCCGCGCGCGCCGGCTGGGGAAGCCAAAACCCTACAACGAGTCCGAATGGGAAATGTATGTTGCTATTGAAATGGGGCATTATCCCCAGTCACTGGAATAATTCGCGTTGTCTATATATAATGCCGGCTGCGGAATCGCCAATGCCCCGTTCGCTCGCTCTCACTCGCTCTCTCTTGCTCTCCCTCTCCCCCTCTCTGCGCGCGTATTCTTTGTTTTGATTGGACGCAGGTCCGGCGTGCACCGGCAGAGCCCTCTCCGCCTCTCGATAGAGTCCATTCTCGATCATAATGAATATTGCCGGCGCGTAAATGTTCGGAAGGGATTGCAATCGACTGTCGGCCGCCATCCGCGCAGACAGAAAGGCGAGCCAGAGAAACGTGCGGTAAATATGGCAACCCACATTTTCATCCTAAATTTCGCTTTGAGTGTTGAATGGAAGGGCTCCGAAAAGAGCGTCTGAAAAATTCCGTCCTGTTGTTACGGATCCGTTACACGTTGGCCAGCGGGTAGGACAGTGTCTCAGTCTCTTTGCAAGCGACGTACTGCAGTCGCACATTCCTTTCACCTACTCGATATCACATCTCAAACACAACTTAAGTATTAACCTTAGAAGATAAAAGAGGGGAAAATGTTCATTGTTACTAAACCACTGTAAAATTTACTGCTCCATGTTTTATTCAAACTTATAATTTATAACTTGTGCACTAGTTAATTACAGTTATAAGGTCTCCAGCGGTACGTCATATACAAAATAAGTGCAAAATATCCTGTTTTACACAATATACTGACATAACAGATTGGTGGGAATCGTTACTTAGTACCAATGGCAGTCGTAAATTTTAGGAGGGTTTAATAATCTATGGTTAATTTATGACATGCATATTCATATACTTACGGTATCTGCTGCTGTCAAAAACTTGAATTTATTACTTTTTTCGATCGTATACGCAGAACACCCTCTGGTACTTGTCAAAAAGTTTGTTATAGCAATTTACTTTTCTCGTGTATTACAAATTATTGTCTGAATGCTGAGCTCAACAGGCAAGCGTCAGTGTTGTTAGAGTCCCTAATACACACTGGACACTTTTGCACTTTGGTTAGTAATAACAACACTGATGATGGCCTATTTAACTTAATTAATTATTAATTAATTAAGTTGTAGTGCGTCAGAAAGAAAAAATGCTGTAACGAAATTGTGTTACTAGTATCAGTACCAACAATTTCGGCATTACGCCAATTTCAGGTACCTACAATACATCTGTTGACAGTATAATCGTCGACATTTACCGTTGTAGGTGTTGCCATGGCCACAAATCATGTGTGCAGCTTTGATGCCATGTCTATAATAATTAAAACTGTACAGCTAGCACCATTAGTATGGCAGCATGCCTCAAGCTTAATGTCACGTACATTCGATCTACGTTCTGTGATTGATTCTAACACTTGCGACATGTTTCGTATCGGAACTACGTAATCGAAGTTTAAATAAGCACTATACAAAATCGAGACTTAAGTCTCTAGTCTAAATAGACAAAAGATGTACTTATTTATTACTTTATCGATTTTATCTTCTGCGGCTGGTCCCGGCGGAGGTTCGAGTCCTCCCTCGGGCATGGGTGTGAGTGTGTTTGTCCTTAGGATAATCTAGGTTAAGTAGTGTGTAAGCTTAGGGACTGATGACCTTAACAGTTAAGTCCCATAAGATTTCACACACATTTGAACATTTTTTTGATTTTATCTTCCTTCTGCCCCCTCACATCTGTTGCCTGAATCCGTGACAAGCTTCTGCATCCACATTATCACTTATCGAAACTTAAATGGCGCAGGTTTTCACCGAATAGACTAGAAATAATTAAGTATTTTCAGTAGAGACGGTTTGTTATTATTGAATACCTTACTCTCTAATGTTGCACTCAGACGATATTACATTTGCGAAAAACAAATACGTTTTGAAGTGACATACAGTTTTTTTTAATGGCTCTGAGCACTATGGGACTTAACATCTGAGGTAATCAGTCCCCTAGAACTTAGAACTACTTAAACCTAACTAACCTAAACACATCACACACATCTATGCCCGAGGCAGGATTCGAACCTGCGACCGCAGCAGTCACGCGGCTCCGGACTGACGCGCCCAGAACCGCACGGCCACCGCGGCCGGCTGACATACAGTTGATAACAAACATAAGCAAATACGATAAAGTGGTTATGAAGTAGGCTCGAAAGCTCAAAGTTGTCTACTGTCATTGCTAGATATAATGAAATCGCTCACCAAATAGATGTTACCTATCAAGCCTTTCGGTGTACTTATTACATACGACCTATCACTCTAGCTTTTTTATGCGTCAGCTGTGACATGCGGACGTAAGTTGTTTTCCATTAGCACGACGAGAACTTTGGAGTTTTTTTTCCAATAAAATCCTTCTGGTTGTGTCACCGCATCATACGTGATAAAACTCCGATAAGACAGTGATAAATTGAAGATGACAATATGAAATGAAAAAAGGTTTTATTAATGTTGTCATTAGAAAGAACAGACATGGATAAATCGTTACCAGTATCAGGCACATGTTAAAGCACCCAAGATTTCTTGGATCTGGAGGAAGTAGTAGATGAACATTATGATGAACAAATGTTATTAAGTGTAGAACCAATTACGGAAATATCTGATGTGCTATATGTATGTAGAAGTGAAAAATTAGCCCAAGGAAGACATTTCTATTAAATAAAACCAGCCGAAATAACGATGTGTGAATAAAAGTGGATTAGTTGCACTTGTCAACTAAATTATTCCAAGCCGATACCTTGCTCCTTCAAAAATATTTCCTACTTGCTCCACTACAGCATAACTTCTGTGGAGTCGAGGGAACGATGTAACTTAGTAAGAAATTCCTGATCTGTGTAATACGACACATTTTCCGACAAACATTACACATCACGAGAAAAAATTCATTCCACTTGCTTCACTTAGAGACTGAAATAAAGGATTTGACTGTTGCAGGGTCCACTGTTCATTCCACAGAAAGTAAGGGGACAATTTACAAAATTCCACTAGAACCAGTTGCGCTACTTCGCATTTCGATCCGCCACGACGTTTATTCAGAAATGGTTCTGAGCAATCGCATACTGAAGGAAGAGCTCACACTCCGCCACAAGTCGAATATAAGAAAGGAGCTTCCCCGAGCATCAATAACTCGCCGCGCGCACATTAGCATTCAGCGGCAGCCACAGCTTGCCATTCTCTTCATAAATACAGAACACCTGCTACGTGGCAGCAAGGTCGGCGCGATTTGTAAGAGCTCTTATAAAGTATGCGAGTTAAAATATTCTAATTCGTTTCCGTGTAAGCAGGAAGAGTCCTTTGAATTTTAATGAAATTGGCACGTACCGATATGACGATGCTATCTGCTTGCAAATGCCCGCGACAAACAAGAGGCGGTGCTTGCTCATTCCTCGCGGCGCCACCGAGACAATGCGCGCAGTCGGGCCGCTCATATCGGACGCGCATCTCGCCTCAGGGATCTCACGTTGGCGCGTGCTCCGTAATCTATCGATAATCTGTAAAAATGAACTCGAGTTCATATGCAGCGGTAGTCCAGTGCGACCTGGTAATGGCGCTATGCCTGAAAGAATAATGCATTCATTGAACTCCCTTGTTTTGCCAAGGCGGAAACGCCAACGTAGAAATTCTTCGTAAGCCCTTGTCTGCGTGCGTTCTGATCTTGCGAGCCAACTGTCGTACGTCAGCGTTCATGCCTTTCATATGGCGTCATCAGCTGCACACAGGCCGGGCGATAAGATTTGGTTGGATGTGGGATGTGGCTTGTGTATGTGTGTCGGTGCGTGTGTGTGTGTGTGTGTGTGTGTGTGTGTGTGTGTGTGTGTGTGCCGGCCGGAGTGGCCGAGCGGTTCTAGACACTACAGTCTGGAACCGCGCGACTGCTACGGTCGCAGGTTCGAATCCTGCCTCGGGCATGGATGTGTGTGATGTCCTTAGGTTAGTTAGGTTTAAGTAGTTCTAAGTTCTAGGGGACTGATGACCTCAGCAGTTAAGTCCCATACTGCTCAGAGCCATTTGAACCATTTGTGTGTGTGTGTGTGTGTGTGTGTGTGTGTTTGGGGGTGAGGGTGGGGGAGGGGAGTTGGACATGATTTCGTTGATCTTCCTACAAAATAACAGAAGAAAGTACGATCAGTTCCCTAACCGAGGTACGGCTATCGTGAGTAGGTTGTTGGGATGCATGTCTCTGTAAATTACAAAGTTGTTTTTAACAAAACTGAATGTAACGTTACATGTAAGAGACGTTGTCATCTGAATTATCCATGGAAGTAAATGTCCCCGAAATTGAATGTATGTGATCATTCCGCATAAATATCTCTCAGGCAATTTGACTACAATAGGTCGGGTATTATTGATGTTATGTCTCCACACTCGCACTAGTTGGCTCTGAGAATTGTGGCAAAGTAATGAAATTACAGCTAGAGTGGTGAGCAGTTAATAATGTGAATGATTCCTCCATTTAGAGAGAGAGAGAGAGAGAAAGAGAAAGAAAGAGAGAGAGAGAGAGAGAGAGAGAGAGAGAGAGAGAGAGAGAGAGAGAGAGGGGGGGGGGGGGGAGGGGGCTGTTTTGCGGTGTCGACGTTTGTGTCTTTGTCCCTCACCACATATGCAGCTTTCCTCTCTCCTCCTGTCAGTTAGCAATCCTGGGATATTCTCCACCTGTCGCTTCTAGTTGCTTCAAGTGTGGTATCAAGTACTGATAGCACACTATGGATGTTGCAGTTGGCAATGGAACTGCAAGCTTCTGTCTAGCGCCGATACCGGGCGCGTGGGATCTGGCGGACCCAATGATGCATGCCCACTGTCCCATGCATCAAAAATTGTTCAAATGGCTCTGAGCACTATGGGACTTAACATCTGAGGTCATCAGTCCCCTAGAACGTAGAACTACTTAAACCTAATTAACCTGAGGACATCCCACACATCCATATCCGAGGCAGGATTCGAACCTGCGACTGTATCGGTGGCGCGGTTCCAGACTGAAGCGCGTAGAACCGCTCGGCCACAGCGGCCAGCTACACACTTTGTCCCACGCTGAGACCATAGCTCAACAAGAACAGCGCATTGTCGGAAGAGGGTACATGTCCCGGGTTTCCTGCAGAGACAGTCGTGGCAGAGACTGTGCTGCCGCGGTACGGGAACATCTGCATCGTAGTGTGCGGGCAAAATGGCACGGCAACTGGAAATCTACTCCACAGTTGAAGTACGCAGCGCAGTAAGGGTCTTGTAGGTAAAATTAGACAATTTACCTGGAAGAATCGTACTGTGCCGCGAACAACTTCGGAGAACATTTCCAGTTCAACACAGATTCGTCGTGAACTTATGGTGGTTTGCGGACGAGTTGAATCCAGTCTCTGCATGTCAGTCTTTTCAGATATGGATGCGGGACCTCAGTTGCTCAGTATAGATTGTCAAATCAAACACCTTTCAGCCGTCCAATTTCTAAGCTGTTATTTTATTGGATGATATATTACGCCATCTTCAGGCCCCTGGCCGAAATTAGGAAGATTACAACATCGGTTCCTGTCAGAATAGGAGCCAGCATTCAAAGACTAGTGTCTGTAGATTTCTAATTTATACAGAGATCCCTTGAAACATCATCTGCCGACTGTCGCCAGATATTTCAAGTGATCGCTGGAAATCTACAGATACCCATCTTTGAATGCTGGCCCCCATTTTGACCGGAACCGATGTTGGTCAGGGGGAGTCTGAAGATGGCGCCGAGATCGGTAGCCCAATAAAATAACAGTTTGCAAATTAGAGAGCTGAAAGGTGTTTGATTTGACACTCAGGCGCTCCATTCGTCGTGAAATGCTCTCAACAATTTGACGAAGGCCACAGAGATGTGAGTGATGCTGATCGGGAAGAAAGGCTATCAGCATCGACGGCAGGCGACAATGACATGTACTTGAGGTAAATGCGGGGGAGGGGTATGATATTTCCATTTTCCAACGATGAGGACTTCACACAACGTTTCTCTCAGATGGTTCCGCGACCCGGGAGCGGATTTCTATCGTCTAGAAACTGTTCGATTGGTAAAACAATCTGACAATTGTTTACATAGACTTGTCAACTATATTGAAAAATAGTGCCATGTATCTGTGCCACTTCGATGTCTATTACAACGTTCAATAAAAGTTTCCTGCTCTGCCAAAATAGTGTGTAACTGACTTTATGTAGTCCCCTCGTACCATGCATCACATCACATAACGCCGTAGTATGTATTCTCCTGTCTTCACTACCCTGGTGGCATCCAACTGAACATTCCGATTCGTTACTACATTACCTTTCTTGTAATATCCAGGTCAGCTGACTTTATTATTATTTTTTTCAGAGCTGTGTATTGTTTGTTATAAAAACATAAAGTGCTTACAGTTCGCTGAGTCACAGCGCTGCGTCACGCGCAGGTACTACGAGAGACGGCCGGTGATCGCGTTATACACGGTGCGTGGGCGTAAGCTTACGGAAGGTGACCACGCGACTGCCGCGGTGACCCCTGGGAGGTGTGACGTGTGGCGGGGCGCGCCGCTGGCCTTTGTGGGCAGTCGTTTTTCTGGCCCCCTGCGTGTCCACCTGTCCGCGCCGCCCCCCCCTTCGTCACAGCCCGCTGACGCCACCGGCTGCAAGTCACGCCGCCAGCTCCTACCGCGCTACGTCCTCTGCGGAGGAAAGCCCCCCAAAAGTCTCTGGCACTCACGTTGCAGTCTCCCTTTTATCAAACTTATTTACCGTTAATTTCATATCGTAACTTGACTCATTGTAGACCAGTTACAAGGATTCTACACTACTGGCCATTAAAATTGCTACACCAAGAAGAAATGCAGATCATAAACGGGTATTCATTGGACTAATATATTATACTAGAACTGACATGTGATTACATTTTCACGCAATTTGGGTGCATAGATCCTGAGAAATCAGTACCCAGAACAACCACCTCTGGCCGTAATAACGGTCTTGAGAAGCCTGGGCATTGAGTCAAACAGAGCTTGGATGGAGGGTACAGGTACAGCTGGCCATGCGGCTTCAACACGATACCACAGTTCATCAAGAGTGGTGACTGGCGTATTGTGACGAGCCAGTTATCGGCCACCATTGACCAGATGTTTTCAATTGGTGAGAGATCTGGAGAATGAGCTGGCCAGGGCAGCAGTCGAACATTTTCTGTATCCAGAAAGGCCCGTACAGGATCTCCACCATCCGGTCGTGCATTATCCTGCTGAAATGTAGGGTTTCGCAGGGATCGAATGAAGGGTAGAGCCACGGATCGTAACACATCTGAAATGTAACGTCCACTGTTCATAGTGCCGTCAATGCGAACAAGAGGTGACCGAGACGTGTAACCAATGGCGCCCCATAACATCACGCCGGGTGATACGCCAGTATGGCGATGACCTACACACGCTTCCAATGTGCGTTCACGAATGTCGTCAAACACGGATGCGACCATCATGATGCTGTAAACAGAACCTGGATTCATCCGAAGAAATTACGTTTTGCCATTCGTGCACCCAGGTTCGTCGTTGAGTACACCATCGCAGGCGCTCCTGTCTGTGATGCAGCATCCAGGGTAACCGCAGCCATGGTCTCCGAGCTGATAGTCCATGCTGCTGCAAACGTCGTCGAACTGTTCGTGCAGATGGTTGTTGTCTTGCAAACGTCCCCATCTGTTGACTCAGGGATCGAGACGTGGCTGCACGATCCGTTACAGCCATGCGGATAAGATGCCTGTCATGTCGACTGCTAGTGATACGAGGCCGTTGGGATCCATCACGGCGTTTCGTATGACCCTCCTGAACCCACCGATTCCATATTCTGCTAACAGTCATTGGGTTTCGACCAAAGCGAGCAGTAATGTCGCGATATGATAAACCGCAATCGCGATAGGCTATAATCCGACCTTTATCAAAGTCGGAAACGTGTTGTTGTTGTTGTTGTTGTTGTGGTCTTCAGTCCTGAGACTGGTTTGATGCAGCTCTCCATGCTACTCTATCCTGTGCAAGCTTCTTCATCTCCCAGTACTTACTGCAACCTACATCCTTCTGAATCTGTTTAGTGTATTCATCTCTTGGTCTCCCTCTACGATTTTTACCCTCCACGCTGCCCTCCAATACTAAACTGGTGATCCCTTGATGCCGATCCCTTCTTCTCGTCAAGTTGTGCCACAAACTTCTCTTCTCCCCAATCCTATTCAATACTTTCTCATTAGTTACTTGATCTACCCATCTAATCTTCAGCATTCTTCTGTAGCACGGAAACGTGATGGTACACATTTCTCCTCCTTACACGAGGCATCGCAACAACGTTTCACCCGGCAACGCCGGTCAACTGCTGTTTGTGTATGAGAAATCGGTTGGAAACTTTCCTCATGTCAGCACGTTGTAAGTGTTGCCACCGGCGCCAACCTTGGGTGAATGCTCTGAAAAGCTAATCATTTACATATCACAGCATCTTCTTCCTGTCGGTTAAATTTCGCGTCTGTACCACATCATCTTCGTGGTGTAGCAATTGTAGTGGCCAGTAGTGTAAAAAGCGGTTCATCTGGAGGCAAGTCGTACAGCTATCAGCTTCGGGACCAATTTTGTACTCTGCCTACTCCACTCCACTGATGAATGGTGCGAGGAAAGAATGACTACCTATAAACCTCTGTATTAACTCTTAGCTCTGATTTCTGTCATGTTCTCATTACTATCGTTTCGCGCAACGTATGTGGGAGAAAATATCATGTTGCCCAACTCTTCCCAGAATGTACCTGGGAACTTGAATAGTAAACTGCTTCGTGACTTCACAACTCCACTTTTGCAACGTCTGCCACTGGAGTTTGTCGAGCGTCTGTGTAACGTTCTCGCGCAGAATGAAGGATTGCGTGACGAAACGCGCTGCTATTCGTTAGATTCTGTCTATCTTTCCTATTAATCCAACCTGACAAGGGCGCAGCATTCAAGAACTTGACGAACAGGTGTTCTGTAGGCCACTTATTTCGTGGATGAATTGCGTTTTCTTAAAATTTTTCCAGTGGTCCTCATCCTGGCGTCTGATTTTCCTACAAATTATTTCTTCTAATGATTCCACTTTAGTAAGATGTGTGTATCCAGACGGATACTGTGGCTGATAATGTTTAGTAACAATCGGAACTAGCAGCGATAATGAAGGTTTTCATAGTAGCTGGTGGTGGTACTGCACGATTTTCGATAAACATGTGTACACTGTGTAAAAAGAACAGACGTTATTTATTTTCCACGTTTGTGTCTTACTGTTATTATATGGCAATACCGTGAGTCACGTAACGCGCTATTGATGCAGTACGAATCGTCGCTTTTTAAGTCAAAGCATTGCTGTTAAAGTCAGTCTGGTAATTTGTTGAGATACTTTTTTTAGACTGACAGCACAGGTAGAGAATGTACGGTGCTTGTAATTGCGAAATCATGCGCCGTCTGTGAATCAACTTGCTGACCTGCAGCCTTGGCAACAGTAATGAATGGTAAAACAAAATGAAATATGAAAAATAGGTTTAATGCTGCTTTGCTTACACCAGTACGTAAGAAGACTATTATATGTAAATTAATAATACTGGGCAGCTGATAAGCATTATGTGCGATCTGTTTTGCAAATGATGTTGTAAAATTAATGTATTTAAAGAAAATGAAATCTTTTGTTTTTTTATGATGTCAATAACTGACAGATGGGAAAAGAATAACTGTATCTGTGGCCGTAATCGCAAGCGCCTGATTTCTCATAAAGCGGTCAGAGAGTGGATCATAAAACGGGAACTAGGTATACACAAAAAAGAACTAAGCTTAAATGAGAAATACCTTTGTTTCTGCAGCCACCTTCCGCAGTGACTTTTAACAGTCAAGAGGTAACTGCTTTATTTTTTTCCTTTACTAGCAGGTTCTGCTGCCATTATCAATATGAGGACCTGAGGCTCATTTCTCGTGATACGATAAAACAAAGATGTTGGTTCAAGTCGGATTCTCTTTACGTCATCCTTAATTAATAAGGAAGGGTTGTTTGATGAGTTTTATGCCTGGACTCTATAAAAATGCATTACACGCATATGTACTTACGCTACAAGCAAATTAAATCCCTCTGGTTGGTGAATGGTTTATCCTGAGCTCCCTTGTGCGGCGTAATAACACTCAACAGCGCATTTCCAGAGCTGCATGCCAATCGCAGTTATTTTTCAATTACAATTACGGAACGCCCGCCTGTGAATCTCGATAGAATACTTGGTGCTCCAACGAACAAACGGCGAAAGCAGAAAGAAGCGGCGGTACCGGGTCTCGAGGCGTGCCCGGAAAGAACAAGAAGCGCGTCTGGGCGGTCCGGAGTCGACTTTAAGCGGCAAGTTCCTGCTAACGCAAACTTTCTTCTTTTTCTGGGCAGAAGCAATTTCTGCGTTTCCGTCTCGACAGGTCCGTATCCGCACGGACATGATAATTACTAGCACGGCCACAGTCTGAGAAAAGCGAGGAAGACGGAAAAGAGAAATTTAAGTGGCGGTACAACACAGAAGTGATCTAGCACGAACATTGTGTTGGAGACAACGGTCTGTAAGTGGGTAGGCTGCCGTTGCTGCAGGACTTCTAGATAAATGCTTTACTATGTAAAATAACCCAACGTTTCACCAATATATCAGGTGTCTTTCATTGAGACCATGTGGGTCACTTCAAATCTCTCTGGTAGAGTACAGCGATAGAAATGCTACGGTGCTCCGATATTACTAAAACATTGCTACACTCGTGTGACAAAGAGTGTCAAGAGACAACTCCTACCAAATTTTTCATGTTCTTATAATAAACAAAGCTTACAAATTTCGTTGTTGAGGAATTATACATTATTTGCGTTATGCCTCATAAGAGGATGAAAGCGAGAGGCAAACATGTATACACTGATTTCCAGAACAGAGTGCGTCGTGGAGTAACACTGGCAGAAGAAAGTGAATCCACAGCTACAACATCAAAAGGGAAATTCACCTTTTTAACTTTTGCTCGATGATTACAGTCTTCTTGCATGGAACAAACTCATACTAGAAATGGTACCAGTGTTTACTATTCGGCACTGAATGGATGGAATTTTCCTCGAGGCAGTCTGAAAAGCAAGACGATCCTGACACACGAGAGTAAACGAAATCAGAAGTCTGAAGGAATGTGTATGTATCTGCGAAAGTGGAACTTTCTGCTTTCTGCCTAACTGAAATCTTGCGCTGCAAAAAAAACATCATGGAATTCTCCGTGATGCCCACAAGAACTTGACGTGATTGCAGCCAAAGTGACAAAAGTGGAGGGAAGTGCCCATAAGAGAGATTTTTAGTGCCTCCAGGCGTCTGAATTTTGGAAGACACGGTTGATGACAAGTTTGGGATTGAGACTGTGTCGACCTAGCGAAGAGAGTAACTAAAATTTCTTCCACTCCATTAGGCCGTCTGGTACAGCAATCGTATGTAGAATATTTGAATTAAAAACAGTCTTGTTTGCAATAAATTTTTTTATTAACAACGCGTTTCGCCTTTGTAGGAGATCTGCAGATTATCAATAGGTATAACAAAATAAACAAAAATTAGGGTATAATCTTAGCTTGAACGATTTTAAATGTGAATAAGAAACTTTTGCTGACGTTAAAATTTTCCTTTTACAAAACATCAAAAATAAAACAACGGCTTTGTGCTAGACTGAAGCACGCGTATAATCAGATGAACCCGCAGGGACCCAGTCAAAAAGACTAACATAATGTCGTGTAACCACAGGACAGAATGCTAAATAAATACTCAAAATGAACGAGACATACCTTAGAAAATATGATTCGACGAGTGCTTCAATCTAGCACAGAGCCGTTTTACGCTTTTTTTAAATGTTGGTAATAGAAAAGGTCTCGGCGAGTCCATCTGGTTCGACTCGTGCTTCAGTACAGCACAGAGCTGTTTTATTATTTTTAATAAGTTGTAAAAGGGAATTTTTAATGCTAGTAATAATTTCTTATTTATATTTAGAGTCGTGTAACCTAGGATCTGTGGCGGTAATTTTTAAGTTGATTAAAATACGCACTCTCTGGCCGCTACATAGCGATAACATCTGTGACAACGATAAAAGATAGCGAGGCCAGAGATGAGCAATCCAGCGCGCACTAATGAATTAGTAGCTGTCTGTCTGTCCGTCTGTCTGCGTTGAAATCTAAAAGAGAGTAAAAAGCATATGTAAAAAATTGTATGCACGCCACAATATTATGAACCTTGTGAATGTATTATGTACGGGTTGTGCCCAAAAATATATTCAGGATAGTTTTAAAAAGTTGTTTACATATTTATTTATTAGGCCATGAAAGTACTGTGTAACGAAGATTTGGGCGATCGTGAGGACCTGCAAGGACACCAGTAATAATGGAGGGAAACACGAAGGGGTCACCACAGCGATGAAGAGAGGTAAGCAATTATTTCAGGAAGGGACATAAGAAATATATTTAATTTTTATAACTATGTATTCATAACGAAACCTTATTCTTCAATTTTTTCTTCATTAGCTACAGTGACTGTTCGCATAGCCAAAATTATCCTATAAAACATTCCGGAATAATCTTATAAAAATAATTTAATCCTTTAAATAATATTTCCTTTATTTCCAAATCCGTTTTTCCCAATAATTTTCCTACCGAACACACCCTAACGTTTGCTTATTTGTTATGTTCCATGAAGGAGATAAGCGCTGTTAATAAAGGAATAAGTTGCAGTCAAGATTGTTTTTAATTAAAATATGACAATAATTCCCTAATTGAGGTCCAGTTTTAGTTCCGCAGTGAATAAAGTTCTTTATTTATTTATTTATTTTTTCAAGCGGTACAGTAGGCAGAAGTCTCAGCGGCATGAAGATCAGTTAACAGAACTTTGGCTCGCAAAACACCCGATAAATCGTTATGTGTTCGGCAGAAGTTAATGTAAACGTAGGATGCGACCTAGGAAGTTTGCTGTTTGGAGAATGATTGCAAAAGTGTGTGAAGTGGAAAGAAGCAGAAAGCGGTGCAACGCTGAAGTGAATAGTCATTCATGCAGTGGAAAAATTTGCTTGCGAATAGGTGTCTTGTGTAAAAAATTCAGCTTTACAAGATACAATCGTCGAGTGGTGAACGTCAAGAGTTAGTTACTTCACTTAACCAGAGCTTACATGTGTTACGAATCTTCGTGAGGCGGAGTACTGGAAGAAAGGATGATATAGATTTAGCGTCCCGTTGATGACGAACACGTATAACAAGCGTGGGAATAAGAAGAAAGATGAGAGAAACAGACCGTTATCTTTCCAAAGGAAAGATTGAGAGAATTGTATGGTATTGTGGGCTCCGTGTCTCCGAGGGTACGTTCAGCAGCTTAATCGGAAAGGAAATCTTCCCAAGACCACAATGGCGCCTATACTCGCTTCGTCTGAGAGTTGTGTCTTAGCTGTATGTGTTGAGTGCAGGTACTGTTATAGATGCGTGTGTAGTACAATGTTTTGTTCGTATTTTATGAGGTTGAGAGAGAGTAGCCGGTACATGGCCTGCTCCTCTCGAATAACACGAAGGGGACCACCTTGCTTAACGTCTCCATCTGAAGGACAGGTCATCGTTAACAGTGTCACATGCCTTCATTCCAAGGCACACTGCGTAGAAGTTTGGAATATCGCCCAGGAGAGTGGCGCAGGGTGTAGTTACGTGTGATTTTACGCTGTTGGTGGTGGCACGTTTCTCAAAGGACTGATCCCGCCATTCCTCTTAATCTGTTTCGAGGAAAACAAGGAAACCGTGGCGAACTGGATGGGTATTTTGAATCCCTCCGTCCTCGCATGCTAGCTGGTTGGAAGATTTTGGAGCGCTCTCGTCTCTCGTTTGGAGGTAATCAGACACTGACCCAATGTATAGTCTCTCCTGTAAAGTCAGTATAGTCGAAAACTAAAAAAGAAAACTGAATTCTCTTTCGTTTATAGGAGAGACGCTAGGAACTACGAGGGCTGATAAACAAAGACAGAGACTGATTTTTTTCACAGATCTTTATTACTCCGTTTCAGTGTTTACATGGTCTTTTTCAAAGTAGTCCCCTCCTACTTGAATGTACTGTTCATATCATCTCTTGCCAGTCCTCGATCACATGGTGCCGGCTATTCTTTGTCAGGTCCATGAGAATCGCCTCACTTCTCTCGAGCACTGCTTCAGAGTTCTCAAATCGAATGTCCCTTCACTTTGCCTTTAGTGACGGGAGCAAAAAAAAGTCACAGGGGGCAAGATTGGGGCTATAAGGCGAATGTGATACACAGGTAATGTTGAACTGAGCCGGAAACTGCATGACTTAATTTGCAATTTGAGGCCGCACGTTATCATGATGAAATTGCCACCCAGTTCGAGAAAGTGCTGGTCGTTTCCTTACATTGTGCTTCCTCGGTTTAGCCAATACTCACGCTTAGTATGCTGCAGTAACGGTAGTGTGAGGGGGAACTCCATGCTGGTAAATCGTACTATAACGGTAAAAAAATGTGATCACCATAACTTTCCCTGTGAATGGAACAACTGTCGTCTGTTTTTGGTGTTGGAGAACCTGGCGATTTTCACCTGTGTTGGATCGTTTCCCAGCAAGATCATAATGATGAGCCATGATTCATTACCGGTGATAATATTCTAGAAAGGCATCCCCCCTATCAGCAAAGAGACGCAGCACCTCACGGTTTGTCTCCATTCGCTCCGCCTTTTGTTTGGGAGTCAACAGACGTGGCGCCTAACGGGCGCCAACACGGGTCATATAGAGATGATTATGCATAATCATTAAGACACTGTCATACAAAATTCTCAACACTTCAGTGAGGTTACGTAATGTTATCCGCTGATCCTCACGCCGGTCGCAAAAACTGTGTTGATGTTCACTTCAGCCACAGCAGAAGTGGAAACACGAGGCCCACCTTGCTTAACATAGACAAGTCGGACTTCTTTGAAGTCCTTGAACCACTTACTCACTTTACAAACTATTGCATGAGGTGGTGCATCTTCATCTTACGTTTGGTGCAGCTTGTCGTAACTCTCATTGGCTGTATGGTTTAAACGAACACATAATCTTGCAGCCCAATCTTCCTCTTGCGTCACTTCCACTATCTGGTATGCGTAATGGTAAGAGCACTACAAAATACTGGGCGAGTCAAAAAGGATTTTACAACTTTGGAATGACATGGAATTTTATTGATGTATTTTACAGAATCGATAGACGTGTCATTTTTAGCATACAACCTCAATCTCCGCATAAAACTGTCTCGTGTCATTTTGGTTCGATGTGGCTACCATTTGTGATGCAGCAAACATCCCACCGGTAATCAATATACTCCCACACTCGTTGCAGAAAGTCAGGCGTAACTTGTGCCCCTGATTTGCTGCAACGGTATGGTAGATTTGATTTTTCAAGTCGGCTAAATTGTTTGTTAGGAGAGGAACATACACATGGTCTTTGATGAAACCCCAGAGAAAGGGTCAGCGGTGTCAAGTCCGAGGAGCGAGGTGGCCATGGAGAGATGCTAGGAACTACGAGGGCTGATAAACAAAGACAGAGACTGATTTTTTCACAGGTGTTTATTACTCCGTTTCAATGTTTACATGGTTTTTTTCAAAATAGTCCCCTCCTACTTGAATGTACTGTTCATACCATCTCTTGCCAGTCCTCGATCACATAGTGCAGACTATGCTTTGTCACGTCCTTGAGAATCGCCTCATTTCTCTTGAGCACTGCTTCAGTGTTCTCAAATTGAATGTCTCTTCAGTTTTCCTTTAGTGTTTGGCCAGTCTAACGACCTGGGAAGCAATTAGCGAGGAAACCTCGAACTACTTCTTGCTGGCAATAAACCATCCCATCTCAGTAATACTCATCGGTCTGTGGAATTAAAACGTTGTGGCAGAGTTCGTTTGATGTAACCAAAATTCACAGCGAGCACACTCCGCACCAGTGAACGTAGCCATTGTAAGTGTGCACTACGCCGGCGCCTCCTGGTGGCGGAATGGGGTACTGACGCACTGCATGTATCAAGGTTGAGGTTGTTTGCCACAAAATGATACATCTGCCGACTCTGAACGTTATCTTAATAAATAAATTTGTATATCATTCCAAAGTTGTAAATTACTTTTCGACTCACCGTGTAGAGCATTACTACCAACCTACCGATACGTCAGTGGTGCCGCCTACGGCCATTATACATAAAAACCTGCTCTTTCCAAATATTCACACTATAGATGGGGAACTACCACGGAAGCTACAGAAAGGAAATCAGTCTCAGTCCTCTTTGGTCATCCTTTGATTGGCGATCGAAGTGAGGAGATATGTGCCGTATTGTGTCAAGGAGTGTCAGAAGGGGAAGTGGTGCGGCTGGGCGCTTCACAGGCGGTCGGTGCGGTCTGCCGGGGACCTGTCGCCGCCGCCGCCAGTCCTGACCTGCACCAAGTGGCGGAGGCTGCGAGAGTGGAGCCCGTGGAGCGCCACACCCGCGCTATTATTAGCACACGGGAGCGGAGCGGCGAAGATACGGCCGTCCGATACAGTGGCTACCGTGCGTGACCTAGACCACGCCACGGCGCGCGCTCCCTCTCGCCTTCACACACACACACACTCAGAGAGAAGCCAGAAAGGAGACTGGCCGACCGCTGCCGCCCGCCGGCTGCTAATTATAGGAGCACACAAGACGCGCGGTAACGTGCCGGGGAGGCTCGCGTCCTCCGCATTCCCACGCCGCGGCCGGCGGAGATGACTCGCCACGCGGAGCCACGGCGGCTGGCCCCGATAGCCAGCTTCCCCAGTCCAGAGGCAAGGTCGCCCGCTTGATCCTACCGATACCAACCGTCTGCTTTAATCTGTGACTGTGGTGTCGCGTGTCGATACCTCCCTACCAGTGTTTTTAAATTGGCAACGGAATAGCAAGCTTCCGTCAGAGGCCGACAGCAGACTTGCCGGATTCGGCGGACCCAATGGTGCGCACCTGCTGAGCCAGGCCAGTAGCGGCTCTGGACTACGATCGCCCTCTCCCGCCACTGTATAGGACGGTCGGCGGCAGGCACTCAGCCCACTTGCACTAGGATCCTCTTCGCTACGATACTATAGTTAATGCTTAATACAGAGCCGCGCGGTGTGACCGCGCGGTTTGAGGCGCCGTGTCACGGATTGCACGGCCCCTCGCGCCGGAAGTTCGAGTCCTTCCTCGGGGCCGGCCGGTGTGGCCGTGCGGTTGTAGGCGCTTGAGTCTGGAACCGCGTGACCGCTACGGTCGCAGGTTCGAATCCTGCCTCGGGCATCGATGTGTGTGATGTCCTTAGGTTAGTTAGGTTTAAGTAGTTCTAAATTCTAGGGGACTGATGACCACAGATGTTAAGTCCCATAGTGTTCAGAGCCATTTGAACCTTCCTCGGGCATGGGTGTGTGTTTTGTTCTAAGTATAAGATAGTTTAAGCAGTGTGTAAGTTTAGGGACCGATGACCTCAGCAGTTCGCTCCCTTACGTATTCAAACACATTTGAACATTTGAGCTGAATACAGAGAGTCTCTTCCTCGTTGAGATTGAGAGAGGGACTTTATTTTTTACTGCTTTATTTGTAACGAGTCTTCGTATGCTTGGAGAAATACGAGTTAAGTTAATCTTCTGTTTACTGTGTTAGACTGTTCGCTTACCATTTCTGCTGCTATTCAACTTTTATAAGACGACATAAGGGCAGACATATAACACTCAATGAACTGTAACAGGTGGAAATAGGCGTCATAACTATAATTGTAGTTATTCTCGGGGTACCACATTCATTGGCTTCGCCAAGTCGCAACTTATCACCTTTCACTCTAACCTAGGCCTCGGGCTATAATACAGACTAGTCTGTACTTACAACTTACATAAAACAAAATGTTTGATCAGACGAGCATCCAAAACTGAGGAAAGTATTAAAATAATAAAACATTCGTTTCCCTTGCCAGTAATTTATTATTTATTGCACGACAGGTTTCAAATTTGTAAGCTTCATCTTCAGATGCCACCAGCTGGGAACAGGAGGAGCTACTAGCGCACAAGCACTATGTGGCTGACATACCAAACGAAAGGTAAAGCAGTGAAAAGCGGTGTACTTACGTAATTATGGAAACTTAATGTGTGGTGGTCGGGCCAGTCAGTCATGGGGGATCACACCCAAGACTGGAACAAAGGCGCTAACATAGAGGGAGGGATCTGGACAAAAATGCCAGCAACTATACTGCTGTGGTCGCTGGTCCTATGCCTGAGTACAGTTACTTATTTATTTATCTATTATATGAGTTTTTGTCCAGACCCCTCCCTCTATATTAGCCTATATTATCCTTAGGATAATTTAGGTTAAGTAGTGTGTAAGCTTAGGGACTGATCACCTGAGCAGTTAAGTCCCATAAGATATCACACACACATTTTTTATGCCAATTAAAGTTGTGATGGACTAATTGATACAATAGTTACGGTGAAATGTCATATGTGCATAACATTAAATTAAAATAGGATTATTGGTAAAGAATTGTATGAGGATTTATGGTAATAGTTACTTCGTTGATTAAGCGGTTGATATTTACCGCGCACTGAAAAAATAAAATATTCTAGTTTTAAAATGTTTCAGTACTGCTACATGTGGTGAATCCCGATTGAGATCACACTGTACAGGGTGAATGAGGAGGAAGGTAAATGCTTTGGGGGGTGGCAGTATTAGTAAATCCGAACAGAAAACTTCATATGGTTATACGCCCTATTCCGAATGGTTTCCAAGACTGAGCACATTTAATACAACATTTGCGCGTTTTTCTAGAATACCTGCAGAGACGTGTTGCAGTACGAAATTGAACTAGATTCCTATTCATTTTTCTCTTTAACTAATCGTTTGGGCAAAGAGAGTGAGAGAATACTGAAAATCTTGAGCTGTCCGCACGCCCTGTAGTTTAGGTAGTTTTTGTAGGCCAGTTGGAGACATTTTCCCGATTTGACAGACCACAAGGATCCTGCATCAAACTGTTCGACTCACCTTCCTCAACACTGCTGTGGTACGTTGTAAATAATTGCAGTGTTTGAGTAATACAAAAAATAAATAACGACTTGCAAGTATATGCACTATCTCGGAAACCATTCGGTGTAGGGCGTATGTCCGTATGACGCTGTTTTGTTCAGTATCACTGATACTTTCAGCCCTCAAAGCATGTACTTTTCCTCGTGACTCACCCTGTACATTGACCCAGTCACGACATTGCCACCATACACCTGATGCGTGCTAAAAGCGTACAGTTAGTCATGGCACACATTCAACGAATTCTTAGCGCATGGTCGGCGGTACACTCCTCAAGATGTACGCATATATCTACTACTGATAACGTACACTTTGCTTGCTTACCCTTGAAGTTTCGTACTCTGACTTTACAAACTTGATAATAATGGTTGGAACCCAGTTGATTTGGGGTCCATGAAATCAAGTGTCATTCTTCATTCCGCTCACAGAAATTAAAATCTGTTATGCTGGGTCGGGTTGCGATAGTCACTTGGCGTCAGTCATAAACTGTGAGCTTTATTAAAAAGCCGTGTTCGGCAACTGTTAGACTGCTGTTTCGTAATAACTGATTGTGGTCTATTTCATCGAAAAGTGGTTTAATTAGCAGCTTAATTTGTTGTGTATGATATCCTTTACATATTTACTAGCTGTAGCGAATCACTTACATAAATTTGAAATTGCCAGAAACTTGGATCGTTTAAGTAGTTCAAAAAATGGTTCAAATGGCTCTGAGCACTATGGGACTTAACGTCTGAGGTCATCAGTCCCTTAGACTTGAAACTACGTAAACCTAACTAACCTAAGGACATCACACACATCCATCCCCGAGGCAGGATTCGAACTTGTGACCGTAGCGGGCGCGCGGTTCCAGACTGAAGCGCCTAGAACCGCTCGGCCACCCCGGCCGGCGTTTAAGTAGTTAAACAGCATGGCGAAGACTAAGCGCAAGAGCTTCATTTCATGACGTAGCTATGGACTTGTATAGAACAGTAGCACAGTTCAGCGATAAAATCTTTATATCCAATGTTCTCCATACCCATACCAGATGAAACGTGGGAAATGAGAACGAAATCAAGGGCTCCTGCGTCACGTATCGGATACCAGCGTAGCGTGAATGTCAAAAGTAGTGCACAGATGTTTCCATGTCAACGGTAGTGTATAGACGTCCCCACAACACATCCGCACTATGAGAGGGTGCACTGTGCGTGTTCCCGCAGTGGCTGCAGCGACCGAGTAGCGAATCAGACAGCTGATCGTCGGTAGGCCCTCTGGCGGGCCACGGCCACCCAGCTGCGCGACAGAGACCGGTGGGCTGTATTTTTAGCTCCGCCCTAACAAACGGTGTTCTGCCCGGCCACGTGTTCGCCCGTAGAGCATTGTACTCAGGCGTGGTCCACAGCTTTAGACATAAACACAAGTTTCTGCTTCTCGACACCCGATCCGCTGCGTTTCATAAACACAAGTTTATTTAGTAGCGCTTCCGACCTGCTAGACCAGCTGTTTGAGTAAGCGCTGTGCTCCGGAAGGGCAGATGGGATGCATCCAGTCTGAATCCTCTCGCTGGCCTGTGGGACTGCGTGGGCATGGAACTCGGGGTATTTTCACAGCCTCTGTATCAACGCACATAAATAGTAAGGAACTGACGTGCATACTGTTGATAAGTTTTTACGACGACACAATGTGCACGAGCTATGGCGAGATTGTCGCAGTCATGACAGCCAGGAGAACACACACACACACACACACACACACACACACACACACACACACACACACACACACAAAAAAATTGTTCAAATGGTTCCAAGCACTATGAGACTTCATATCTAAGGTCATCAGTCTCCTAGACTTAGAACTACTTAAACCTAACTGACCTAAGGACATCACACACATCCATGCCCGAGGCAGGATTCGAACCTACGGCCGTAGCAGCAGCGCGGTTTCCGACTGAAACGCTAGAACCAGGAGAACACAAAAAGGATATGTAGAATCTGAAGGCGAAAGATTAGTCTTCGTATCACCACTGAAATTCTCTGCATTGTCGTGTATTACGAATAAAAAGCAAAGTACCTACATCGTTAGCAATTGTCTCTTTTCTGACGAAGAGGCAGACATACGTTTCTGCATTAGAAGAGAGGATAAGTTGCAGTCTGAGGCTGAGGGAGCATTGGGAGACAGAATTACCAGCAAATCAGTTTTTCTGTATAAGATACTTTCGGCGTTACTGGAATCCCTGACGGTTTCGGAAGTGGATGGTTTTCGACAGAGCTGCAAAAATACAGGATGTATCAAAAAGAACCATACGACTAAAAAAAAAAATCATTACTGTTATGTTATTTGAGATATGTGCGTGAACAACGTACTGTTGGAAAGAGAAAACTTTACATTGTTTCCGCTAGGTAGTAGCACTGGCAACTGGAAGTGCGGGAATTTTTAAATCAAAGGACTACTGAACGATGGATCGGTCGCACTGGACCAAATGATTCAGCCTTACATTACTGGCCCCCAAGGGCACGGGACCAGACTGTATGTGATTATTTCTTGCAGGAGTTTACAAAAGACTGTTTATATGCCTCTGTTACCAACGTCAATGAATAAACTGAGACATCGCATAACAGCAGCTGTGAAAGCTGTAATTCAAGACATGGTCGCTGCAGTGTAGGAACAATCTCAATACTGCATTGACATCTCATGGGTGGCGTATTGAACACCTAAGAAAAGGTATGAAATAAATGTTTTGGGTTCCCGTTCATCAGAAAACAAAATTCATTGTATATGTCTATTAGTTTTACAAATATTTGATACACCTCATATCCGACAAATTTTATTATTTTAAATGCGTGGTCTTTCAGACATGCAGAGGCGAAACAACGGGGATAATAACGATGAACGCCTTGTTGTCTCACTCTCCCTACTGCGGAAATACAAGCAATGTTGCGAGCATTAGAAGATGCGTGGTGGGGTTTGGGTCGGTCCGAGGAGCCTGCCTAGGCCGACCGTTCGCGGGAAATCCGGGTTCGAGTGCCGTCCGGCACAAATTTTCATGTGTCACTGACAGGTAGCGTATCTACACTTATTACAGCTAATGTCAAATATTTCATAACCACCGAATACATTTCGTAATATAAGACATATGAAACTGGAGACGAATGATCACTCCTTTTAAAAAGAAAAGAACTCCGTTAGTCTACCTAAAAATGTGACGAACAGATAAATTTCAAATGATCCCACACTCAGTTCGACTTTCCGAGATTTTAAAATTCGAGTAGGATAAATGCGGAAGCTTTCAGAGGTCAGCCAGTCCGGTTTGAGAAAAGTCATAAACAAACACTCAGTTCGACTTTCTGAGATTTTAAAATTCGAGTAAGATATTAAGCATAGCAAGTGAAATATAAAATGCGGAAGCTTTCAGAGGTCAGCCAGTCCGGTTTGAGAAAAGTCATAAACACCGGATGCAGCTGAAATATACTTATACCTCGACTTAAATTTTGTACGAATATTTCGGGCCGTGTGTCTGTTTCATAGCCAAATAAGTAAGCTACTACACAAGAACAATTTTTTGGTTGGTTGGGTGACTCTTAGCGTGATAATCCAATGAAGAAATATCATTCACTAGTAACCAGCATCTGAAGCTGTACCTACAGGCAGCGACTCATTCTGGGTGTTCACAAAATTATAGATTCAGATAAATTTGAGAGTGTGAAATTAACGGAATCTGCTGTATAATGGTTATGCTCATCAACAAGTTTATACAACTACAGTCACTGCAAGTAATAATACTAACAACTGAAATAATAATAATAATAATAACAATAATATGCACAACTTATCTGACAAAAGAAAGAATTGTTTTGTGGAACATTGTTGTTTTGTACATCATTAAGTACAGTTCAGGACAAGAACGAAATAGTGTGTAAGCTTCTGAAACTCTCCTCACAGCTTTACTTTTTTCCGTTAACGTTTAAAATAGATTCAACATAGTTCATGCTTACACTGCGCACGAAAGCCGATTACCGCAGAGTAAACAACCAATTCAAAACACAAACTTGTGGAAATGATTAAACTCAAGTTGTACAGTCTACAACATGGTCGCTTGATTCGAATACAAATGAGGCGCTGAGATCCATAGGGTCCTAAAGCACACCGACATCGATCCCACATTTAACTGAATATCACAGAAACCGGTGATACAGATTTTCGTGAATTTTGGGCCTACCGCACAGATAAACGTGACTCACCGTAAGAACAACAGGTCTCAGAAACATGAATAAATCCTACAATCTCACAATCAACGGTAGCCTTACTTTAGGCCCTTATGATTCTCAGCGCCTCAAATGGATTACTGCATTATACAATTCAAAACTTAGAGTACTATAACACATTCAGAAACACACAAAGTAGTTTTTTCTGCCAGTATAACTGTAACATGTACTGATGTGCGATCTAATTTTACTGTATAGTGAGTGAATTGGCATATCTGGGGAGTGTGCTATCATCTAGTGGGATTTATGCCGAGCGAACTGCGATAAATGTCTGCCGCAGTGTGCCACCACCTGATGGCACTGCCGTAAACCTGTAAGGGCTAGCTGTGCACGTAGAGAACCGTGCACGTTGCTTATCAAACCCATATGTATTAGGCCCATAAGGCAATTACGTCACTCCAATTGCGCAAAAGCTCCTTAAAACGTGCACAACCGAAGGTGTGCTCGCGAAACTGATGCCAAGTGTCAAGGAGTCTAGAGGAGCAGTAGCGCAGTAGGTTTAAATGCCGTATCTTTCAGATTGCACACCTATGTCACGTTTAACAGCATTCAAAGAAAAATAACCCATAAATCCGCAAGGTGTCGAAAGTTAGGGTGCTCACGTGCTCTTACACTGCCCACAGGGCTCGAAATGCACTGAGAAGCGCATTTTTTTTCCTACCTAAGAGGACATTGTTTACCAGTATTTATTTCTGAATTGTCTGACGGTCACATAAGCATCGTACATACAATGAACAAAGTGTGAAGTCTTCTTGTTTCACTAAGGGGCAATGACAACATGTTCTCTGAAGCTGCGACAGGTAGTAGCAACGAACATGTTAACTGAAGAGAACGTCAGTAGCATAGTCTATCTTTATGAACATTAGAGGATGTGTTTTATTAAGACGCTGAGATTTCCGTTCTTTACGTCGAGAGGAATTGTCTCAGCTGCAAGTGCGCTGTTTTTATGCACGAAAATGCCCTGCTTGATGTACTCGGGGGGCTGTAAGGTTGTAGTATAATTGCTTGAATGGCCAAACAATTGGCGGGCCGGCCTGTCAACTAGCCGCGGCAGTGAGAAGTGTGACACACATCCGCGGCACGCTCCGACAGCACTCGCTTGCATATTCCGCGGGACGCGGGACGCAAGGGGAGCGTGGCGTGCTGGAACGCCACATAAAGGCGCAGTGAGCGGCAAAATTATTTCAATGAGCTTGTGGCCTTCCAGGAAGCGACATATTACGCAGCAATTCAGCTCATTTAAGGCGTCTCACTTCTTAGAAGCGCACAAAACTGTAAGAGGCAAAATTAAATAATCATCGCTTTCAATTGCGGTGCTTTGTACACGCACGCGAATCCGGCACGCTCTCACGGACAATTTGGGTTTTTAGTAACCGTCATACAGTGAGCTACTCCAGTTGATTGTTACATATGGCTTAGAGAGTTCGTCCAATCTTACGACATTTGTTATTTACAATCCACTTGGGCCCGCTGCAGTCTTACGTTTGGGGTGAAGTAATTTGGAATGTCCCCCATGGTTTCGTTTGTGGACCACGTCTTCTCTAACATTCATTAACGACTGTAACGACTCACATTAATGTTTCATGTTTCGGCCGGCCAGTGTGACCGAGCGGTTCTAGGCGCTTCAGTTTGGAACCGTGCGACCGCTACGGTCGCAGGTTCGAATCCTGCCTCGGGCATGGATGTGTGTGGTGTCCTTAGGTTAAGTAGTTCTGAGTCAAGGGGACTGATGACCTCAGATATTAAGTCCCATAGTGCTCAGAGCCATTTGAAGCACATTAATGTGACTGTCGCCAATGTTCGACGTCAACGTGCCATAACCACTCACAGATGGCAGATACCAGCACTAGCAGTGCAGGTCATGTGAAGCGTGTGCGAGGGAGGGGGGGGGGGGGGGGGGCTGTGGAATCTTTGTCGTGATGCGGAAACGGAGAAATTTATCTGACGTCCAAAAGGGCACGATCAGTGGCCTGCGGACCAAGTGTGGAAGCACCTCCGAAACGGCTAGGTCTGTAAGCTGTTCGCGTGCCGCCGTGGTTAAAGTAGACAGTGCATGGCAAAACGGCGTCACGCAAAAGCAGCCTCGTGGCAACTGTAGTGCACCACGGCCCATAAATGACAAGGATGAACGACGGCTGCAGGGATGTGTACAGGCGAACAGAGGTGCAACTAGCGATCAACTGACAGCCCAGATGAACCAACAGTTTACCAGCAGCGTCTCCTCAACGACTGTTCAGCGAACGTTGGTGTGTAATGGACATCTGCAGCAGGCACCTGCTTCATGCACCCATGCTAACTGCTGTTTATCGGCGACGAAGGCTGGAATTCGCGCATCCAAATCACAACTGGGCGTCCACTGAATGGTGACAAGTGGCTTTTTCAGATGAATCATCGTTTATTCAACCATCAGGCAGATGACCTTGGTGTGTACGACATGAAACGTCTGAAAGCAAACACCGTGCAACAGTCATCCGGACCGGAGAAAGGGGCGTTATGGTCTCGAGAATGTTTTCATGGCATTCCCTGGGAGGTCTCGTGATTGTGGAAGGCACAGTGTATCGAGACAAGTATATACTTATCCTTGGGGACCGTGTCCAATATTACATGGAGTTTGTTTTTCCTCGGCACGATGGCATATACCAGGAGGACAATGCAATGTGTCACACAGTTCCTAGCGCGTGGGTGTGTCGATGAGCAACAGGGTGAGTTTACCGTACTCACCTGGCCATCAAACTTCTCAGATTCAACCCAATGGAGAATCTGTGCGACCACGTTTATCTGGCTGTACGCGCCACGGATCCTCAGCCACCAAACCCAGTGCAGCTGGGCACGCCACTGGAATTGGCATGGTTCCACATCCCTTTCGGAATCTTCTAGAACATCACTGAATCCATTACAGCTCGTCTCACAGTGGTCCATGCTGCAAACAGTGGTAATTTAGGCTTTTAACAGGTGGTCGCATTAATGTGATTGGACAGTGTAGTAATCAGTAGGGAAAATAAAAAGGCGGCCGGGGTGGCCGAGCGGTTCTAGGCGCTACAGTCTGGAACCGCGCGACGGCTACGGTCGCAGGTTCGAATCCTGCCTCTGGCATGGATGTTTGTGATGTCCTTAGGTTAGTTAAGTTCAAGTAGTTCTAAGTTCTAGGGGACTGATGACCTCAGAAGTTAAGTCCCATAGTGCTCAGAGCCATTTGAACTATTTCAAAATAAAAATGACGCTACAGACTAAACCAATTAATTTCTTCTATGTTGGTAACTGTTCCAGCCGACAGTATATCGGAAATATTTATTAACTGCTTGCTAAAGACCGTTCCAACACTTTCGAAGTCATTTGATAAAACTATCCCAGATTCGAATCAAGTCGTGACTAATAAATCATTGAAAGTACTTAGAAACACACATTCTGGTTTGTAGGTTACACGTTACAATGAAATTTTTATATTAAGAATCTCACAAATATTTATATGAGGGTTGACAGCTTTATTAAAGTGTTGGAATGATTACTGGGCTGTGCCCTTCAGTCACATGTCATTGAAAATAGATGGGAATCTCTCATCATGCCCACATTCATGACTACCAGTGTAAGATGGATGCAGTTAGCTTTACGACCAGAATTTCGTCCACCGTCAGCAACTGTGATACGCTTCAGCTGACTTATTTACTAAGGTCTAATTTCTTAGTATTAAAGGGGAATTGTTTGTGGTAAAGGATGGTTCCAGTCCATAATTATCTCATCCGGCCCATTAGCGGTGTTAATTATTGAACCTTATCGCAGTATTTAGCAAGCCGAAGAATCTTACACATGCATCGCTATACGTCAACTCGTTATTCAGATTCGTGTATTAAAGAACTGTATTTGTTTTGAATACGAGACGAGGGAACATAGCTTTCTTTGTTGTTCAAAAAAAGTGTGATTTTCTCTGTGACATACGTTTTATGTTTCTGTAAAACTAGAAACAACGAGTTTTTAAGACCAGATTTCAAGGTAGTCGTTTGGCACACTTACTTTACTCTCTGCAGAATCACTGAATTTTTAACGTTAAAATTTGTTACTTAATTTAGAAATTTTGGCTCTTGTAATGACAACTTTTGTGTTTTGGTATAGCTGTCATTTTCCTTTTCTCTGTGCCTTCATTTGTAAACACAAGTTAACCACTTATGCAGACACTTTATTATTATTATTCACGGAATTATTTAACTGGCAATTAGTAACGTGTGCTATAAGAGTTTGACAGTTAACGGTGGTCTTATCAACAGAAATAAAACGCGAAACTATATATCAGAATTGCCGGAAATTGTAGCCGTTTCTTGGAGAGCCATGACGAATTTCGAAAACGCACTAGCAGAAAAAAAATATGTTCGGAAAGCCACTATGGTTACTGGAACAGAGAAAAAGCAGCGGCAACCTGAAAATCACTAATACACAAGGGTAAGCTACGAAGCCAAAATCGGCTCGAGCGTTTTTGTTACCCAGTCCCGGGACCTAACATCCATGATTCAGGAAGAAAAGTTTTCCTAGGTGACGTAGCAAACCAATTTGGCCGCCAACTAATTGTTTGATCACTATTTAGAGCACTGAACAGAACGGAAGCATGAATCATGCAGCTCTCTATTCTGTCGCAGTTGTGACAAATAAGCCCCGCACGCTGGAGCAGAAGTTCCAATTAGGTTTGCGAGAAATACTTCTGCTCAACTGCCCCGCATAGAGCGACGTATTGTGCACTCCACACTGCCCGCATCTCCAATTAACTCGGCATGGAGCACTATTGACAGTTATATGAGTAAGGGTTGAAACCGTGGGAAGTGGCACAGACAATGAGAGCGTCGTCGTCATTAGGTTGCCTAAATGAGGAATTAGTGTTGTTACCTAAGCCAGTGACCCACCGCTTGTCGCTATGCCCAACGTACAGCAGGAAAAAGTTTCCACCCCTTCTTCATTTTAACACTTCCGTCACTTTTCTCATCGACATTTCCACTTGTCTGTTACTGTTGATCAATAAATTTAATGTTTTTAACCCTCTGACTACCAGTTTTATTTCAAAAACGTTACTGTATGGTTATTTTAATCAGTGTCTTAGTCAGAAGTAACAATATGAAAAGAATACTTCTAATCGTTTGGTTTTCCAAGGTGGTTGGGGGGGGGGGGGGCGGGGTACGACATACAGGATTAGTCATAAGTAGCTCCAGACAGGCAGCGCGTTGATTAGCACACTGGACTCGCATTCGGGAGGACGACGGTTGAAACCCTTGTCCGGCGACCCTGATTTAGGTTTCCCGTGATTTTCGTAAATCACTCAAGGCAGATGCCGGGATGGTTCCTTCGAAAGGGCGCGGCCGCTTCCCTTCTCCATCCTTCCCTAAGCCGAGCTTGTGGTCCCGTCTCTAGTGACCTCGTTGTCGATGGGACATTAAACACTAATCTGATTCTCCTCTGCAAGTATTTCCAGAACTTGAGAAGACGACTGCGCAAATCCTGTAAGACATACTGAAAACAGACTCACATCAATGGACAGACAATCTCGTGAAGTTTGTCACACATACTACAGGTGCTCAATAAAGGTTTCCTCCATGATCTGCCGAGAGTCAATTATTGGGTGCAAGTCGTTGACGCAATGTGTCCGGGAAAGGGCGAAGCCAGCCAGCTTTGCGAATCGGGTAATTCGGTAGCCTGTCTGCAGGTGCGAACTAATTCGGTGTCGCAGTACGGGGTCGAGAATTAACAATGAATTTTGAGGACAGAGCAGCCTACACGTGCAGTCTGTAAATATAAGAATTCTGCTAACTAGCAGCAGGTTTCCCTTTCCCAATTACTAGTGGGACACAGATACGTGACAGTGACATGCATCAAATTCCAATTGTTTCTCTGTTAACCTATCGTGGGGCACAGACGTCCCTTTGGTAGTCTTAGGGTTAAGAATAAACACCAGTGTCTCTACAAGAATGCATTTACGATTATCTCTTTCTACGAGTAATCTGTAAAATAAAAAGCATCGTACCGTTCTAGAGAAATGTGGTTGCACCTTCATCGACCTATAAACTCCTCAAGCTGCTGTACAGTGCATGGCAGAGGGTACGTCGGATTTCTGGTCTATTCAATTCGCGTATTGGGGGACGGACAAATTACTTGTCTATATGCCTCTTCACATGCAAATCTCTCATTTTTTTCTCATGATCCCTACGTGATTTACAAGATGGTGGGACCTTGCTCGATTACAGCTTCTCTACAGTTACCCTAGTGCCCCAAACATCTCTGTTACATTAGCTTCCTCATGTATTGGTCCACAGCATCGACGTGATTTCTAAATGGTTAAACCTTTTCAAATTTGCACCGTAGACTGCCAAATTCCTTAGACAAGATGACCTTATGACATAATGTACGAAGTTACACTACTGGGCAGTGTCACCCTATTTATGGCATTGAATTGTGTGAAATATTTAAAAACGTAGCACAGAATAGTTTTACCGTCCCTGAAGATCCTGGCAACACCGTTCTGAATTCATTCGATGTCTGTTCTAATGCCTCCAAACAGTGGAATAATACTCTGGAATTGGTCATCACGTGACCAAGAGCACGTCACACTGGGTTTGGCCCCGTGAATTCCTATTCCTTTTCCCTTGTGTCCTCCCACAAGTTGCTATGGCCTCTGACGTAGGTGGGAATCAGTCGTTGAGAGGCGTGGAGGGAGAACAGGACGATACGCCGCATAGCGACACCTGACGCTGACGCTATACATACGGGCCTAATCCTTGGCCCGAAGTTTGGAGTCTAAGCTGTGTATAGCTGTTTCTCCAAGATCCTCACTCGTTGTAATAGTATTGCCTCTCGTTCTGGATGGTCCTTGCGTGTTGTTGGTGGTAAATCCTCGTTGCCAGCATGCAGTAGCTGAAGTCGTAGATTTTTGTTTATCATGTCTTTTGTGTTCTTGTGCTGATATCTTCATATAAACTTTCATTCCCTAACGCAAATTTCTTTTTCGTAGGTTTAGCTTAAAATTTTTTTGTTACAACGAAATGTTAGCTTAGAAATTTTTAATCCTCTATTTCACCCACACGGATATTGAATTTCCAGTTACAGTGAACCAAATTTTTTAAAAAAAAGAGAGAGAGAAGGCAAAAAATTTTCACAGCTTTAGCTTTGAAAATGCATTCATAATTAAATAATTACATAGCACTTTTCATTCCCTTAGGAGGTTGAATTTCCAAACATACTGAAACACTTATTATTTTATTTGTAACTGAGAAGTCAGATACTAATTTTCATACATGTAGCTTTAAAAACATTTTAGTAGTTCTTTAATAATGATCTATCTTCAAAAAACCTTTCATCCCCTATTTCATTCCCACAGAAGTTGCATTTCCAAAAATGCTGAAACAGGTATTTATTTATTTCTGACTGAGAAATCAAATACCAATTTTCGTAGGTCTAGCTTCAAAATTGCCTTAATGGCGACATATTTTCAAGAAATCTATCTTCTCAATTTCACCATCTTAGGGGTGGACTTCCGAAAAATCTCTTCTTGAACGATTCCTACAATATAAGATCAATACCCTCTGCACATTTCAGGTTTCTATGCTTGTGATTTGGGCTGGGAAATAACGAGACAGTGAGTGACTCAGTCATTCGGGACATTGCCTTTTCTCTATAGAGATTTTCGTTTTTTACTTAATGAAATACAAGCGACCATTATTCTACACTCTCACTAAGTCCTGCAGCGGTAGAGATGCTCACGAGACGGGTGACTATCCCTGCTGTCGCCCTTCGCCTCAGAAGAAAACGCATTAAATCGGCAGCGACTCGGCTCACGCAGAATGAGAGAGAGGAGACGGTGGTGCGGCCTGCCGGCTGGCGTCGTGCCGAAAGAGTCGCGCGGCGTCGCGACGCCGCCCTCCGAGGCCCGGCAATTAAGGCGTCGCCGTTTACGAGGCGGCGGCCCCTCCCGTTTTTATTCGCGCGCTTTAACACCGCTGGCGCGGCGGCACGCAGCCCGCAGGATGGACCGTCCCTCCAGCGACCGGCACCCAGCCGGCGGCTTCCGCGGCAGCGCGCGGGCTTTTATGAGCAGTATTTCGAGAGACGCGTGCGCTTTCTGCGGACGTGTCGCCGCCGCCCCCACCCCGCAGTAAAAACGCTGCCGGCTCAGAATAATACGGCGCTCGTGGTTATCCCCGCACTGAGTTCCCCGCGCCGCTCTCTGCGCGGCCTGCTCTGCGCTTCTGTTGGTCGCGTGCGGTCGACTGTGCCCACCGATGCTACGTCACGTGAGTAGCTCCACCGCGACCAGGTGTCGCTGTAGAAAACCCTACCTTTTCGCGCAAGCGGAAGGGAAACGAAAGCCACCATTTCCACACCGGCCGTTCGAGCTTCCTGGCGGATATCGGGCAATTATGCTTGAATTCGTCACGAAGAAGGACCTCCACGCCATCAACTCCTACCCAGTCTTCTCGCCGCGCGACTGGGGCTTCATCTTGGAGGATGCGGTCGCGCTGCTGAAGAAAGAGATGGAGAGGGGAAGCTCTCACCCGAGCAGGAGTCCGCGCTGAACAACATCGCGCGCGATGGGAAGACCAACTAGCACTACATCAACATACTTTCTGATGCTTTGGGCCGATTGCAGTTTTGCGAATTTATTTGTAGGTCAACCAGTGCAGGCTCTACACTTGATTGCTGGGCTCTTAGTACCGCACTCGACTCGCCTCCATCAGTGTTAGGCCTATCCACGGAGTACGGTGCCTCCTTCTTCTACCGTAGTGGTGCAATGCACTAGTAGGTCAATTTTTCGTTTCTGTAAAACAGATTCGCGTTTGATAGGAATATTTATAGAATAATAGCACAATCAAAAACTGGTTAAAATTTTCCAGTCCCATTAACAGCAGAAGTTCTGACGAGACTACGAGTGAATGGAAATATCAAACATTATCTGGCATGTCTTTTATAAGTGAAACTAACCATCCACAAATGAGCATTTGTTAGTGCTAACATTATTTAGTCAACTCTCAGAATACTTTGGAAATCGAAAAGTGGTATTTCCATATTATATTTCTGATTGCTGTTATAAGGTATAGAACCACATAAACTCCGAAATACGGCTTCATCCGAAAGTGCTTCGCTACTCCAAATACACAACACGTAATCGTTTTCGTTTTTCAGTGTGTTTATACAAGCTAAAATCTTGGCAGCGGTACACCAACGAAGCTGCTCAGAAACTGTGGAAGTTTCGTGACCATTTTCTTGGACTTTGATGTAACTATCATCCCCCCTCCAGATCATCCATTCTTGCGATAGTACTTGGAAAGAAAGATGTCGGAATTTCTCCTTGGAAACTCGATTTTTTCTAATTTGAGTGTCCAGAATATTATACATGTAAATAATATATGTGTTATGTATGGAGAGGGACAACCTGTGGATCAGTCGATAAGGCATGATGATATTACGTAATCAGTAGCATCTTGCTTGCGAAACAGAGTTATCCGTGTTCGATCTCTGACACACCGTTTCAGCTCGTCAAACGTGTTCATCACAGTCTAACCCATTAAAGAGTACAAATATGCCGTCTCAATATGTTTACCGATTTGTATTGGAGTAAGATCTCTCTATGTGTTGGGAGTAAGATTCCCCTCTATGGATAAAGTTTTCTTGTAGGTTGTTGAATATTTCCGTTATTAAACTCAGTGTTGACGTCAGTTCTAAAAGATATCAAATTCTAAAGTAGCACATTCCACATCTTTACGGTACATTGTACAAATAAACCTATGGTACTGTTTACAAATGACAATAATGATTTGATCCTTGGTGTAAAAGAGTCTGTGTTTACTATAGGCTCACTACTTGTGTTTGATTCTTTTAAATGTCCTGTGAGTAACTTCGAAAGCGAAGTGCTTACAAGCTGTACTGACTGGTTTGCCATTACTTCTAGATAGCTTTCAAATACGGAGAGGTCTAAGTGAAGAAGACAGTGAAGAAGAAAATGGAATGAGTGAGATGTATGTGTGCTGGAGGGTATGAATAGTTGCTACACGTCCTGTATAAAGAGGGATACATGATGTTAGAAAACCTTTGTACGCCAAAATGAAGTAAAACATGTTCGTGGGTACTGCTAATGATGAGCTGTTATAATTAATAGGCGATGGTGAACCCTACACATGTAGATAGGAACAAAGTTCAAAGATGAAAAAAATGAATTAAATGCAGTGAGACTCATAATATGATCTGTTCCTCTCTCTCACTGACATATCTTTCGCAATTTTTCTATGCTATTTTAACTGCTTAATGTGACAGAATTTCTCCATCCTCTATGTTTCCATACGCTGACCCTCGACTGTTGTCAAAATTTGATCAATGCTCCTAGTTATAATTATTAAATTAAACTGAAAATATGCTTGGAGCTCATTTCAGCATTTATTGTATCTGTTGCATCTTTTAGATAACACAAAAATAATAGACTCTGAAGTATCATGTTCATTCAATTGAAAATCAAGAAAATGTGTTTTAGTGTAAACGTAGGTAGTGTCTGTCATTGTATTTTATTTCGTCCATTAACGGGGGAAAGACCAAAACGTGGTTGTAAAGACGACTCGAACACAACTACTCCAGCTGCAAACAAATCCGATTTGTTGTCCCCACAGAAAATACGAATGTTAATACAGTTATGTGCGTTAAACGTACTGAATATTCACCACTGTGGAAACAAACGAAGACATATCACTTTGAGTTTCCTCATGTTTTTGCCGGCCGTGATGTCCGAACGGTTCTAGACGCTTGAGTCCGGAACCGCGCGACTGCTACAGTCGCAGGTGTGATGTCCTTAGGTTAGTTAGGTTTAAGTAGTTCTGAGTTCTAGGGGACTGATGACCTCAGATGCTAAGTCCCATAGTGCTCAGAGCCATTTGAACCATTTTTTCCTGTGTTTTTGTCACTGAAGTCAGATGGAGCAGGTTAGGGAAGAACTCCGCCATGCTCTAAATAAGGTGCTACGGCGTCATTCATCCGATATTATTTTATGTGAACAATAGAAGAATTATAGGAGGAAGTCTGGGTGGAAAGATGAACAAGCCACCTATAACCAAGTCCCACAGAATGGTTAGGAACAGGCTACGATCAATGAACAGAGGAAAGGAGCAAGGCGCATATTCTCCATATGGGTAGTAGCAGGGCGAAACGACTGGTCCTCCGTGTTTGCCTAATGCCAGCAATAATAAGCTAAAGGCCGGCTCCGCACCCTGCAATTAAACGTGACCCCAGCTAATGAAGAGAAGTCGGCCGCTTTGAAACTCGATTTCCAGCGGCAGCGACGCGTGACGATAATGCAATATTGCGGAGCGACCGGGGGTGGGACTTGCCACCTACAGCGGGTGAGACCCCAAGGGGGTGCTAACGCGCATCCCTCAAGCACCACCGCAGTCACCCTCCCCCTGAGCCACGCACCCCCAACCACTTCCGCCATCACTGAGGACAGCTCAGCAGTTGGAAAATGCCGGTATCCGTGGTCCGTATCTGCCGCAATGCGCTCACCTCTCGTCTACACCTACGATTACACCCTTATTGACCACAATATCTTTTCAAACTCTTCTCCTCAGCGAGCTCCTCGTCCAGGCCGTGAAGCCTCAAGCGATGTCGACCAGCTGCCGTGCCATCCTCTGCCCTGCAACGTCATGCGGATGCAGGGCTTGTGGCCACACATCATCCTCCCTGGCCCTTTTTGCCGACATGACTGTGGAGTTGCTACTTCTGAAACGAGTAGCTCTTCCGTTGGCATCACGACTCTTGAGTGCACGCCCTGCCAGTCCTCCCGCCATCGAAAAATCCTTGGCATTACTGGAAATCGAAGCCTGGTCCCCCAAATGGCAGCCATCTGCTGAGGGAGACCTTATCTTGACATTCACTCAGCAGACATCCACATAATTCAATTTACTTCCATTCTTACAATCACGTCATTACAAGGCTGCGTTTGGAAGAAAGTAGTAAGTTCCATCCGTCACCTTGGAAGTGTGAACTTATCGGCACTATATTTGTGTCGTGGAGAACGTTGTGTTTCCTACAGATCGTGATCAGAAACAGTCGCAAAAGGTCGCAAAGGTGCCACAGGGTAGGTTCTGCTGAGATACTGTTAAAAACAAGGCCGTTTCCGAGTTGATTAGCAATGAAGTTAGCCGATCACAAAAAATTGGACATGAGACGGTAGTAGGAATCGAACCCGAGCCGAAGGTTGAGCAGTCTTGTCCGCTATCTTCTGCACTATGAGATCAACTGAAACTAATTGTATCTGGCAGCCGCTTGAATTTGCGCGCTCTACGGAATTGGTGGCTAACTTCAATACTAATTAACTCGTAAACGGTGCAACTCATTGAATTTTTTCTAAACAATTATTTCGCAGCACAACCTACCCTGCAACATCCTCACAAGCTTTTCAGATGTTTCTGACCATCCTAAACAGAGAAGTTCCTTGAGTGAAACTTCCTGGCAGATTAAAATTCTGTGCCGGACCGAGACTCGAACTCGCGACCTTTGCTTTTCGCAGGAGAGCTTCTGTAAAGTTTGGAAGGTACGAGACGAGATATTGGCAGAAGTGAAGCTGTGAGGACGGGGCGTGAGTTGTGTTTGGGTAGCTCAGATGGTAGAGCACTTGCCCGCGAAAGGCACAGGTCCCGAGTTAGAGTCTCGGTCCGGCACACAGTTTTAATGTACTAGGAAGTTTCATATCAGCGCACACTCCGCTGCAGAGTGAAAATCTCATTCTGCAAGTTTCTTGAGTATTTCCTTACCACCGTTTTCACAACGCAAAATCTTCTCCATCTCATCTGTGAATCCAGCTTGTTAAGGGTCCCCAGAATGACGGACAAAACTAGAGAATAGGTAGTACGAGTAGGTCGTACGAGAAATTTTTGAATGCTCTCCTTCCAAAGATAGAAACGACAGTGTATCCCGATAAATCTGCGTGCATTAGAAGGCACAAATTCAGACGTGTGGGGACGGTCTGGATGGCTAAAGTGACTTTTTCAAAATTTAAAATTTTATTACAATGTTTAAAAATGAAACTTCAAACAAATTACCCTTTTTTGCCAGTATTTATATATTGCGAAACAGTTTCCAGTTTATAAGCCAATCTGCCAGCAACAACTATCGATTCATTAAGCTGAAAGCCGTTCCTTAATAATAAAGAAAGGGTACTAGCGGGACAAACACAACTTTTAAGTATGAAATACTTCTACCACGAAGCGAGAAAGAAACTATTAAAGATGAAAATAAACATACCTGTGCTGTGTAATACCCCGAGAAGAGGTCTTGAATTAAACATATTAAGTAGAAACGCCATCATGCGAATACGTATTATTTTGCGGCCTATACTACACACTCGGCCGCGCGGATTAGCCGTGCGGTCTTGGGAGTCTTGTCACGGTCCGCGCGGCTGCCCCCGTCGGAGTTCGAGTCCTCCCTCGGGCATGGGTGTGTGTGTTGTCCTTAGCGTAAGTTAGATTAAGTTACATTAAGTAGTGCGTAAGCCTAGGGAACGATGACCTCAGCAGTTTGGTCCCATAGTCCTTACCACAATTTTCCAATTTCCTAGACACTCGGCAACAACGAAAGTGGTTTTAATCACAAGTATGTCTTCTCTAAGACACCATCCCGGCAAAACCCATTGATAATCAGAACTGAAAGTACAAGCGGAAGGCTGTACTACGTGAGTTCGCTCTAGGACGTGTAAGACTTGCTGCGTCTATCAGTAGAAACTCGCGGACGGCGACCGCGCGTGGCCTGCGTTGTAGAAACGAGTGTAACGTGCCGGGCGGATTACTTTGATGTCGCGATTAGTCGCAGCAGGCGCGGAGGGGAGCTCGAGAAAGGGGTACGGCGGACGAGGGCGCGAAGGGGTGCGTGGCGGGTTGCGCATGCGCACGGCGCGCCCCGGCGTCGGCGTCGGCGTCGCTTCCCCCTCCACGCCGCCGCCGGCTGTCATATTAGCATGCTGCGCGCCGCGTTGCACAACAGAGCTCGGAGCCGCTAATGGGATTATGATACGAGCGAACAGCCAGCATGGCGGCCGCTCCCACGCACGCACGCACGGGCGTATTTAACCGGCGGTGCTGCGGAAGGACCGGGAAGAGCGGTGATCGGGATCGTCAGCTATAGCAGCAACTGATCTGCGATTGCAATGCGTCATATTGTCGTTTGCGTCGTCTTCAACGAGTGTGTGGTAACTGTCAAGTTATGTTGCAGACGCACTACCCGGAAGCCCTCTGATTTGCCGTAATCTCGCGTACTACGCGCCAGCTTATAACACTTACTCCTTGCGACGCTAGAATGCGTTTGGAACATAGTAATGAATGCAATGGGCATGTAAGTACGATGGTTGCCACGTAATATGGACACTTATTACATAAACTTTACTTCCATCTGATATCGTTCTAAAGACAGTAGCTACTACATTATTACTCGACATCTTACGACCATACAAACGTTGTTAGGAATTTCACACTGTACTATAACTTTTAAGCAGTGTAAACTGACCACTTGCTTCCCCAGTAGCTTCATATTAAACGTTGAAGAAGTCACATACAAGAATTAAGAAAGGAAGAAACTTCCTCAGACTACAATTAAATGGTCTTCATTTTCTTATGCCACAATAGATTTACCTGATACATCGGATCGATGAGCAGTGTGTTCATTTTTGGGCCATGTCTTGATCAACTGTCCTTCAGTAACGTGTACTGTCAAACCAGGGACCCACAGCACCACTGACGAAGATAGGTGCAACCAACTGCCCAGGTTTTCGCTTCTTGAGTGGTGCCATGGGTCCCTGGTTTGACAATGTGCGTTACTGAACAACAGTTGACCTCAGTAACAGATAGTCCTAATCGGAACACACTGCACATCCATCCGACATGGATGTATCGGGTAATTTTGATGATAGGACTAGAAGCACTGAAATCGATAATGGTATAATGAAATGGAGACCATTTAATTGCAGTCGGTAGCAATTTATAATTTTCCTTCTTAAACATACGACTGCGTTCTCCACAGCCCCATTAACAATGGAAAATAAAAATGGTTCAAATGGCTCTGAACACTACGGGACTTAACATATGAGGTCATCAGTCCCCTAGAACTTAGAACTACTTAAACATAACTAACCTAAGGACATTACACACATCCATGCCCGAGGCAGGATTCGAACCTGCGACCGTAGCGGTCGCGCGGTTCCAGACTGAAGCACCTAGAGCCGCTCGGCCACATCGGCCGGCAACGATGGAAAGCTTGACTCATATACAAGAGATATGTTACATACACTGTGATCAAAAGTACCCGGACACCTGACTGAAAATGACTTGCAAGTTCGTGGCGCCCTCCGTCGGTAATCCTGGAATTCAATACGGTGTTGGCCCACCCTTAGCCTTGATGACAGCTCCCACTCTCGCAAGCATACGTTCAATCAGTTGCTGGAAGGTTTCTTGAGGAATGGCAGCCTATTCTTCACGGAGTGCTGCACTGAGGAGAAGTATTGATGTCGGTCGGTGAGGCATGGCACGAAGTCGGCGTTTCAAAACATCCAAAAGGTGTTCTATAGGATTCAGGTCAGGACTCTGTACCGGCCAGTCCACTACAGGCACTTCATTGTCGTGTAACCACTCCGCCACAGGCCGTGCATTATGAACAGATGCTTGATCGTGTTGAAAGATGCAATCGCCATCCCCGAATTGCTCTTCAATAGTGGGAAGCAAGAAGGTGCTTAAAACAGCACTGTATGTCTGTGCTGTGATAGTGCCACACAAAACAACAAGGGGTGCAAGCCCCCTCCATGAAAAACACGACCACACCATAACACCACTGCCTCGGAACTTTACTTTGGCATTATACACGCTGGCAGATGACGTTCACCGGGCATTCGCCATACCCTCACCCTGCCACGTTGTGTACTGGTACCGTGAATCGTCACTCCATAGAACGTTTTCCCACTTCAAATGGGTCAAATGGCTCTGAGAACTATGGGACTTAACTCCTGAGGTCGTCAGTCCTCTAGGACTTAGAACTACTTAAACCTAACTAACCTAGGGACATCACACACATCCATGCCCGAGTCAGGATTCGAACCTGCGACCGCAGCGGTTTTCACTGTTCAGTCGTCCAATGTTTATGCTCCTTACACCAAGCGAGGCGTCATTTCGCATTTGCCGGCGTGTTGTGTGGCTTATGAGCAGCCGCTCGACCATGAAATTCAAGTTTTCTCACCTCCCACCTAAATTTCACAGAACTTGCAGTGGATCTTGATGCAGTCTGGAATTCCAGTGTGATGGTTTGAATAGATGTCTGCATATTACACGTTACGACCCTCTTCAACTGTCGGCGGTCTCTGTCAGTCAACAGACGAGGTCGATCTGTACGCTTTTGCGCTGTACGTGTCCCATCACGTTTACACTTCACTATCATATCGGAAACAGTGGACCTAGGGAACAGTGGAAAACTCGCGTACAGACGTATGACACAAGTGACACGCAATCACCTGACCACGTTCGAAGTCCGTGAGTTCCGCGGAGCAACCCATTCTGCTCTCTCACGATGTCTAATGATTACTAAGGTCACTGATATGGAGTAACTGGCAGTAGGTGGCATCATAATGCACCTAATATGAAAAACGTATGTTTTAGGGGCGTGTCACCTAACCCAGTTTAGAATAATTGCCTCTTGCTGCAGAGTATGGAAGTATTGATGTTTCAAACACAGGAATTAATTTTTTGAAGAAATATTATTTTTAATATCCCTGTAGCAAAACAAGAAGTTCAGTTTCTTGTTTCCTTTCCATGTACGATAATCACAGCCACTAATGTCTTTTCGAATAGTGCAGAACGTTTATGAATATTCAACAGTCTTTCAGTTGAATGTGTGTACAGAATAGAGTGAATTTTACAGGTCATTCGTAGATATTTATCAGAAATTTCGATATTTATCTTCCCGTAATGCCCGCGACTAGAAATTCAAAAGTCCACAAAGGATGACACATCTAAATTGTATGATGAGATCGAGACTTGAACAATCGCTGAAAGAATATTTTTATGTTAAATGAGCTGCAACCTGAAAAAATTGAATATGAAAAAGAAAAAGCATATTAATGGCAGCATATTCGTGGAGGAAGATTTACCCCAATTGTGTAAATTGAATGTGGAAGGGGAGGGGAGAAAAGAATTCGAAGTCAGCGTCGAGAAGTGGAACTGTGTGAGGGCGGGATTTCGAACTCAGGATTTCCTGATTACTAGAGAGTTGCGTTAACCACTGTGCCACCCGGACATAGTGCTTACCGTAACTGTTTGGACTATCTCGGAACGTCCCTCGGCTGACCCACATTCTCACCTAGCGAAACCTATCCGTAGTCGCCGTCCATGTCCCCTTGCTTGCTAATTTGAGATTCCCACAGGAGGTCGCACGCGATAGTGCATTCGCACTGAAAGTGGTGGATTCATAGCCCATTGAGGCAAATCAATTTTATGAATGCGTCATGTCTATTCTTTCGGACATGTCCGAAGGAACAGAGATCACACATTCATAAAATTTATCCTAATGCACAAGCAAAGCGTATAGAAATATGTAAGCAAATTCCAGTGGGACAAATGAAGGTATTGTGACGATTAGGGGGATAAACCATGATAGTATTGAAAACGGAAACGGGGAAGAGTTTTTGGTCGATCAGATTAGGATTTGTTTCCGTACCAGCAAATTTTCTGAAAAAAAGTAAATCGACTAAAATTTGTTCCCCAAGCAAGGAACACAGCATTTGATCAAACTATTCCTGTGACTCATGACAACAAGAATCCGACCTGCTGCCAAAGGTAGTTGTATGCCTAATACGTTTCAGCTCGGTGCGAGGGACCTGTTTACTAATTGCTCTGTAATGGCCCTGTAGTGTGGCCTCGGGAATCGTTGCGTGCTATGCGACACAAATATAAATGGCTGGCAGATTCTCGGGTAAGACAGAGTAAACCCGGATCTGCGGTTGCTTCTGTTTTCAGGCATTAACAGATGTCAGTTCTAATACCGAAAGTGTGTTGGGGTGAGAAACCAGAGATGATAATCTCCTCGTAAATTTGGGTCTATATTCAGGTTGTGGTAGCGAACAGCTGTTCATGAATTCATTTTTTAAAGATCAATGGCAGGCTAGTCGATGGTATACATTTCTGCTAAAATATTTTGCGAAACTCCATTGTAAACAGGTACGCTGGGTCAGACAAGAAGTAGAAACTACAGTCTTTATCACGAAATGTCGCAGGTACAAGGACACACTTGCTATTTTGTTAATCCACAATACTGAAGCATGCATTTCATGTTGTGTCCAGAATAGGTCAGCTCTCTGCGTCTGAATAATCTATGTCACTCTATCGTTTCAAAGAAATTACAGTAACATTTCCAGTGAAGTGACTGAAAATCTGTCACGGGAAAAACCACTATAGCAAGACTTTTCCCACGAAAGTTACAGGGCTTGGAGGTGATCGTTAGATAACTTTCACTTTGTGAGGTTCACTGGCGTAACAAGATTTTTTGTGCTTTGTGTGGGCTGTGTATGATTAATAACGTACGGGTTAAACCATTTTCTCCGTCAATGGGGCCGGTGAAGAGAACTTTTTCATTTGAGCAGCTTACACGAAAATAAACACGAGATAAAATAATAAACGACGTTCTTGCATTATTTGTCACGGTTCCCGACAATTTATTTTCTACAATAAAATGGGTATGGTCCCAAATTACTTCGTGAAGTGACTGGTTGACCACTGTTTAATACTAACAAATATCGAAATTAGTTTCAAGGATTCCGGTAAAAAGCAAGTTACATTAAAAGTGACAAGTCTATGTAACTGAATAATTATCTGAAGAATTTAATTCTCTGTACCAAAACGGCTGATCACTGAAGGTCACTGGCACAAGGACACGCATGGTATTTTATTTTAGTGTATATGCAATCCTGGTTCTTTTATCTCAGCCAAGGCTACCTTAGCTCAATTATTTGGCACAGTTCTCTACTGCTGTTAACACACTCTTGGTCTTTCTTCCTTAGCGCTATTAATAATCACGGGTTTTATTTTAAATTAATAGCACACTGAAGGTTTTACTATTTAGTTCATAATTTTCATAGAAGCTTAGTTGCCGGCAACCCGAAGACTGGTTTTAACATTACAGTGCTCTAAGAAGAGTGACCTTGGCAGTGACTTAACGTCGGCAGCCAGCTGCAGCGAGCCCCGCAGTTCGAAGTGGACACCGAACCACCTTGCGTGTGTTGCATATATACGAAAGTGGAATGTTTTATGGATATCCATTGGCGTTTCTGGAAGAATATCTGAAAGGAAACTTCTTTGTATAAAAGATTCCAGTGAACTACGTGACACACAAGACTTCAGTTCCTGCACTTGGCATTGTTGCTAACGTAACTGAGGGACAATGGTAAGCCATGAACTGTAGATGGTGGGAATGAATGGACTGACTGTTGTTGTGATATTGAGGGAACTCGTGTGATTAGATAATACCTGTACTAAATGATTTCGTTATCAGAACACTGAAGACTTTGAAACAATTAGGCAAAATATATTTGATTAGAAAAAGAAATAGGATTCAGTTGAACAAGCCGCGTGATAGTTGTTCTTATCTACAAGATAACCAGCACAGTGAACTTATTTTTATATAATATTATAGATATATTTGCTTGTTTTTTTGTTTCTTTTTTATTGATGCCTCGGTCATGGATGTGTGTGATGTCCTTAGGTTAGTTAGGTTTAAGTAGTTCTACATTCTAGGGGACTGATGACCTCAGATGTTAAGTCCCATATTGCTCAGAGCCATTTGTTTTATTGATAATTTGTCCGTAAGACCTTACAGACGTCCTATTTGCTTACACATCACAATTATGTTCTAAATTTTTAAGTTCGAATCTTCAGTACAAAATTTATTCAGTGAGCCAATTACAGTAATCATCTGGGACCGGAGATGTTAGTTCACAGATCATGTTAAACATAAAATATCAACCCCAAGATGTTGAAGCTATGATGTAATTACACGCGAAATCAAATAGTAGAATTGCTTTTCGATGTAAATTCAATGATTGCTGTAAGAACTTGGTCATTTTTCTCACGGAAAAGTGAAATTTTATTGCTTTTTCTGGTAAATACGTAACTGAGCAATACCAAATGATCAAGTTTTTTTTTTGAAAAAAGGAATAATGCAACAAACAGCAGACAGTTCTCATACACTATCTGATAAAAATATCCGAAAAAACCTATGTAAAGTGGAATTGACCATTGGACATCAGGAGAGGCGGGCCTATCAGTAGAAAAGTAATATGATGTTGTCAGCAGAGAAGCAGTGAAAGCAGAATTAATCGGTCAGGAGCGTTCAATAACCTGAACGTGTACTAGTCGCTGGATGTCGCCTGAGTAGCAAATATGACAGGGACATTTCAATCCTTCTAAGTTGTCCAAGTCGACAGCTGGTTTAGTTGTGGTTGTTCCTTTGCGCTTCCTCTTTATAAACACATCACCAAGACCCAACAGGCGTCATTTGCTGATGGAGAGGAACCGTCGAGCTTTGTGGAGGATGCATGTAAAAAAGGCATGAGTCATAAAGCGGCTACCGTGAGACAATGGTTAGTGGGCCACATATTCCTGAAATGGACTACCCGCCAGCATAGCCGAGAGCGCTAATGCGCTGCTTCCTGGACTCGGGTAAGCGCGCCGGCCCCGGATCGAATCCGCCCGGCGGATTAACGACGACGGCCGGTGTGCCGGCCAACCTGGATGAGGTTTTCAGGCGGTTTTCCACATCCCCCTACGTGAATACCGGGCTGGTCCCCACATCCCGCCTCAGTTACAGACATTTGAACACTTTCGTACTATTCAATGGATTACACTAGTCGCAGACAGTTAGGGTACACTAATTCCGTCCCGGGGGGGGGGGGGGGGGGATACGAGGTGGCGGCAGGAAGGGCACCCCTTCCACTACAATTGCCAAATCCGATTAACCATGCCGACCCTACCTAACTGCGGGAAAAGGCAAACGCGAAAGAAAGAAAGCGAAAGGAAGATATTCCTGAAATGGACTGAGCTGCCCAGAGTCCTGATCTGAAGCCAATGGAACAGCTTTGATATGAGTTAAAACGTCGACTTGGCTCCATATCTCAGTAGGCAAAATCGCTAATTGGTTTCGACTCTTGAGGAAGAAAGGGCTGCATTCCTCCCTAGATGTTCAAATACTTGATCGAAAATGTTCCTAGCATAGATTAAGCCGTCATAAAGACAAAGGATGTACACACCCCATATTAATGTCCAGTAATAGGTTTTCCAAGGCGTCTGGATACTTTTGATGAGACAGTATATCTTTGCAGTGCCTCGTGAAGTAAATACCAACGGTGAGCACTGCCTCAGAAATCCAGCGGACGCTCCCCACCCCGGGAACGGGGCGGGTCGGACAATACAGAAATGAAATAACTTCTAATTTTAATAGTGTGCCCGGCGGCCATTAGTTTTACAAGTGGCTGTTGGGCGGTGGGCGCGAGCATGTTCGGTATTTACTGCCGGTCGGGGCATAAACACGCCGTGGGCAGCCCGCCGGATCAATGACAGGACTTCACAGTCAACCGCACCAGGTAGGACGAGCCGCGCCGGCTCACAATAAAACGCCGACCAAAGAAAGGAGCCCGGGATTAAAAAGAAGAGGCGCGCACCTCGGGTACGGCGGCTAACATATGTAGCGTATATATGGATATGGTAATGGCTTTTTGCGAGGCGAGGAATTTACGACGCTTGTGCCGAGGCTATGCGTGGCTCGCGTGACGCCCTCACCCCCTCTCTCTAGCTATCCTTCCGCCCTCTATCGCGGCACAGATTACTCGTCTGCGCTGTAAGTCCTACTGTGTATCGGACGTGGGACCAGAGCCGCTCGCTTCACGGAGTCGTGCATCGCCGAGAGCATTTGGTATGATTCTCTTACACGCTCTTCGACATTTAGCCTAGGTCACTGGTTAACGAAGGATCAGCGCTCTATTTTCCACAGTTCTCGCCAAATTCCCAACCACGATGGCTCATTTCCAAGACTCCGCTGCTCACTAAAAGAACAAGGTAGGGAGGGTGGGGACGAAGTATAGCGTGAGAAATATTCGTAACGGCGATTTCTTGTTATGGCGAGAGAATAGAGAATAAAAAGACAACCTTCTACATTTTATACAGTATTCGTTCGCTAGATTTCTACCATATCATACTTGACGTATTTATTTTACAGAAGTCATCTAAAATGATTCAAATGGCTGTAAGCACTTAGGTCATCAGTTCCCTAGACTTTTCAGCCATAATATTTATTTCGAAATGTCTTGAGTACTCGAATTTGACGTACTTATATCAAGAAAAATGTCGATACGCTATTACACTTTTTCAGTTCGCTGTTATTTATTACAAGCAGTGTATTACAACAGCACTCGCGGCGTGAAAATTTATTACTGATGCCTTCAGTTACTGTCGGCTGCGGTGGCCGAGCGGTTCTAGGCGCTTCAGTCCGGAACCGCGCGACTGCTACGGTCGCAGGTTCGAATCCTGCCTCGGGCATGGATGTGTGTGATATCCTTTGGTTAGTTAGGTTTAAGTAGTTCTAAGTTCTAGGGGACTGATGACCTCAGATGTTAAGTCCCATAGTGCTCAGAGCGATTTGAACCATTTGAACCTTCAGTTACTGATACAATGTTGACTCGTATACGGAGGGAGTTTCTAGGATTTTCTATCACGTCAGATACGTTTCTAACTTCAAATTTTCAACGACTTAAAAAATGGTTCAAATGGCTCTGAGCATATCTGAGATCGTCAGTCCTCTAGAACTTGGAACTACTTAAACCTAACTAACCTAAGGACATCACACACATCTATGCCCGAGGAAGGATTCGAACCTGCGACCGTAGCAGTCGCGCGGCTCCGGACTGAAGCGCCTAGAACCTCACGCCCACCGCGGCCGGCTTTCAACAAGTCTGAAGAAGATCATCTGGAAACTCTTTAAAACGTGGCTTCAGTACGGCGACCGATGACCCGAGGAGAGTTCATCCGTAAAATTCGTCAAGAAAGGCTCCCTCTTCATTCAAATTTTATTCCTTCACAATTAAAAAAAAAATTGTACAATATTTCCGAAATGACGTAAGATGTTTATCTTACAGGTAATCTGAATTTCAATGGAAGTTGAGCAACGTTACTGTAGAATAACTAGCATAGCTAAACGAGTGCCGTTCGTTTTCAGCGCCATAATGTAATCACTGGAATACATAATGTCCTATTGGCCGCCCGGGTTTATCTCTCGGACGGGCCCACATTCGTTCGGAACACGACATTTCTAAAAATAGACACGAATCCGTCGCCAGGTATGGCCGCTCAGCAGAGAGCGCCTGTCGCCGTAATAAATTATGCACTTAATATTATGACGGCCGCCACTTTGTGCTTCAAAATGTGCGCGCCAAAGAGCGTCGAGGCGATAGCTCGAATAATTTAATAACCGTCGCGGTCGTAAAAGTCGCAGAGACACAGGACGGAATAAGAAGGAAAAAGGAAGAGCTTGTCGATGGGAACCGGTTGCGCGCGCGGCCCCAGCCGGCGGTATGATTCGCTGAGGCATCGCGAAGCCTTAGCCGGCTGGGGCTCTCTCGCCTTGTCGCCTCTCGCTAACGGCTAATAAACGCTCCGTGATCCGCCGGCTGCGCTCCGCTCGGTGGCTGCAGATCTGCGCGAGCTTCGCACAGCGTAGAGGACTTCTGCACGCTGCCCGCATGAAAACTACACATTGTGGGACAGCGTTCGGCCTAATGTGCCCGCCTGCAATAAAACTGCACGCTCTCGAAGGGAATCTCGATGACTATGTACTCGCAGTTACATTGTCGCCAGTTTTCGAGGACGGCACGAAAAATAAGAAGCTACCAAACTGGAGAGAAGGCCTTTCTTTGTCTCCTACTCGGATCGAACTGTGTGTTTCCCATTAGGTTGCGTTACATTAGTCGTTCTGCATGCATCCTATGGAGAGTGGTTTATCGAATGTGAAAAGAAGTCGAGGTTGTACATTTAATTTAGTATAAATCGAATATAGTGAAATGACATCACATTACTGTACTGCAGTGCCCAGTTTAATTTTACATTAAACTAACAATAACGATTATCCGTAAAATGATATGATCGTACGACATTATTGGTCAGGAGACCTGTCTGAAGTTGTTCGACCGACTGGTATAAGTTTTTTTTTTATATTTGATGCCTCTTCGGTGACTTGCGCGTCAATGGAAATGAGATGAAATGATTGTGACAGCACAAATACCCAGTCCCTGCTTGAAGAAAATCTCCGTCCCGGCGGGGAATGGAACCCGGGACCCGCGATCTAGAGGCAGCACAGCTAAGCAATTTTATTCGTTTCCTCTATCAACTTATCTATCTAATTTAATCTTAAACATATGATAATTTTAATTTTAATAATGAACAGCCTCAGTTGCACATTTTACCTAGAATTTACCTAGGTTTCAGTCGGGATAACCCATCCTTCTTCAGAATAACAGTATCTATCGTTTGTACTGATTGCAGTACAGCACTCGCGGCTGCCGCATCACGGTCGCGAAGAGGGGCCGAGGCAGTGCCAGATAAGTTTTACAATCTGACGATAATTTATGGATTTGTAGTTTTAGCTTGACGATGTCCACTTTGGACAAACGATAGATACTGTTATTCTGAAGAAGGTTGAGTTATACCGGCTGAAACCTAGGTAAATTCTAGGTAAACGGTGTAACTGACGCTGTTCATTATTACAATTAAAATTAATATTTATACAGTTGCTGACAGGGCCGCGAAATGTTGAAGATATTAAACAAATGAAACAAAACGCACAACTACCCATACTTGGCACTGCCACTTTTACCCTACCATAGAAAGTAAACTACCCTCCTTCAGGTGTTGCCCCTAACCACTTCCAAAAATTATCCCAAGGCGATGGGGTCCACTGTGCTACACTTATTTTTCACTACATGACTATACACTGATGCGCCAAAGAAATACAGAGATATGTAAACAGACAGAAGACGGCACTGCGGTCGGCAACGCCTATATAAGACAACAAGTGTCTGGCGCAATTGTTAGGTCGATTACTCCTGCTACAATGGCAGATTACCGCGATTTAAGTGAGTTTGAACGTATGTTATAGTCGGTGCATGAGCGATGTAGTGGGGATTTTCCCGTACGACAATTTCACGAGTGTACCGTGAATATCAGGAATCCGGTAAAACATCAAATCTCCGATATCGCTGCGGCCGGAAAAAGATCCTGCAAGAACGGGACCAACGGTGACTGAAAAGAATCTTTCAACGTCACACAAGTGCAGCCCTTCCGCAAATTCCTGCAGATTTCAATGCTGGGCCGTCAACAAGTCTCAGCGTGCGAACCATTCAACGAAACAACATCGATAAGGGCTTTCGGGGCCGAAGGACCACTCGTGTACCCTTGATAGTACATGTTGCCTGGTCGGACGAGTCTCATTTCAAATTCTATCGAGCGGATGGACGTATACGCGTATGGAGACAACCTCATGAATCCATGGACCCTGCATGTCAGCATGGAATTGTTCAAGCTGGTGGAGGTTCTGTAATGGCGTGGGCCGTGTGTAGTTGGAGTGATATGCGACCCTTGATACGTCTAGTTACGACTCTGACAGGTGACATGTACGTAAGCATCCTGTGTAATCATCTGGATCCATTCATGTCTGTTGTGAATTGGGCAATCCCAGCAGGACAACGCGACACCCCAAACGTCCAGAATTGCTACAGAGTGACTCCAGGAACACTCATCCGAGTTTAAACACTTCTGCTGGCTACCACACTCCTCGTAAATGAACATTATTGAGCATATCTGGGATGCCTTGCAACGTGCTGCTCAGAAGAGATCTCCACCCCCTCGTGCTCTTACGGATTTATGCTCAGCCCTGCAGGGTTTGTGGTGTCAGTTCCCTCCAGTCGAGTCCAATCCACGTCGTGTTGCGGCACTTCTGCGTGCTCGCGGGAGATCTACACGATATTAGGCAGGTGTACCAGTTTCTTTGGCTTTTAGGTGTATGATAAGGGATTATCCTATATAAATTTTAGTAATATTTAATTATGTCTTGACAAAAAACTCACCCTCTTGCAAACACTGGTAATTAACTCTTAATGTACTTAAACGCAAAATTACTCATTTGACGTAACTTAAATACGTAGTAGACCTTCGATTACTACATTAGCCATTAGTTATGTCTTAAATTAGTTATATCTTAAAATTGAGTAACAGCATGTAGATGCATGAAATGGAAGTGTCTTAAGTTTAAGTTAGTTGCAAAGCAAACAGCAAGATTGGATTTGTTGGCACGATACTAGGAAACTGCATTTTGCTTACGAAACAGTTGTTTAGTGTACAGGGTATTTCACAATTTATGTTACATACTTCTAGATGCTGTAGAGAGGACTTAGCAGATCATGTTTTACATGGGAACCCATGTCCGGAAACGTCATTCAACGACGCTACAGAGCGTCAGAGGTATAGAAGCCGTGACCTATGCCGGCCCCGGTGGTCTAGCGGTTCTAGGCGCGCAGTCCGGAACCGCGCGACTGCTACGGTCGCAGGTTCGAATCCTGCCTCGGGCATGGATGTGTGTGATGTCCTTAGGTTAGTTAGGTTTAAGTAGTTCTAAGTTCTAGGGGACTGATGACCTCAGATGTTAAGTCCCATAGTGCTCAGAGCCCGTGACCTATGAATGTATGTATGTACAGCGTGACTCCGTGGTGATGTTACAAAATTTGTAGGATGATGGAGAGGGATAAATGTATCAATTTGAGCTTAACGAACGAGTCGAAAGTTATAAAGGAAAACCGTTCTGATACCTCTTGACAGTGGAATACATATACTGGTACTGTAGTTGCTAGCATTATAGGATAGGCAACTTTCAGAGGTGGTAGCATGGACCAAAACAAGGTAAAAATGTCTAGTAAGTATGGGCTATAAAATGCATACATGAAGAGCTATGAGCATTTGTTCATCTTCGCTGCTGTGAAACGCATTTCCTCTACTGAGCAAATCTCATAGCTCTTAAGTTATACATTTTAGAGCCCATGTTTACTGGACACCCTCTCTTCCCTATGTTCTCACCTCTCTCCTCCCCGCCCCCCTTTCTGTCAACCCTATCTGTCTCTCTTTTTCTCTCTGAGATTCCGAGCTTCTGTAGAGATAGGGACTGTCCAAAATGTGCTGGCAGCCCGAGGCCGTGAGACAGGTCAAGAAGGCTTAGTTGACAAGGCGAAAATTCCGGCTTAAATATCGAGCCTTTTAAGTTGGACCTTAAAGAATCTAATTTCTACGGCTGTAGTAACAGAGGAGCAACGTACGAAATCCCTATTATCAATGAATAACAAAGAAACGGGCATTGACTGTTAGATAACTTATTTTTCACGTGTGGAAGTTTATGCAACGACTAATGCGTTTTCAGTAAACAGTGCGATGACCTTTGCTGGAGGCTCAAATCCTGTTAATACGACACCTGCAGCATAATCGTCTTCCGATCTCACGTTGGTAGTGTGTTTACAGGCTGGACAGGAACCGGTCTCGCAACCCACCTAAACTACTTATTTAAATGAGGAAACAATTTTTCTGTCGCTAACGAGTAATGTATCCACTTCTCTGTGTAGCGTTCAGATACGAAACGGTGCGAGTGGTTAAGACAACTGAACCCTAAACTCCAATTACGAGAGAAAACGCTCTTCTCCCGCTTATCTGGAAGAAGGCAAGTCTTTCGCTATTTCTTAAGAAAGTGTTTGATCTCACCGATGAACGTTGTTATCGTTACGTATTACGATATTTAGATGTGGTGAATATTGTGTTTCTCCGGCGTGACAAATACTTTAACAAGCTTGTTGTTTGTAGCAAAGTACGTCGCGTGGTTTGGACCTTGCTAGCGGGTTCGCTACCACACATGCCGTGACGAAACGAGACTCAGCAGAGACTGTAAGTCGTTCAACTGAATTGCAGTGGAATACCAAACTGAGAAGAGCATTAGGTAGAAGGTCCAGGAATCCTGTTCGAAAGGAGTCTGCTTCATTTCTCTGACTGGCCATCCAAATTCAGGTTTTTTTTCTAATTTCTATAAATCACTTAATGGGAATGGCGTTATGGTTGCTCTTTCTCTGACCCGTCCGTATAGCTGCACGACTTAGCACGCCACTTTCGGGATTCGGGGAGGCACACCGGCCCCGGACAGGGTCCGCCCGGTTCGTTTAACGACGAGCACCGGCCAGCTTGGATGCGGTTTTTACCGGTTTCCCACATCCGACTATCTGAATACCGGGCTGATAAACGCGACCCGCCTCAGTTACACGATTCACAAATATTTCACACTCCGACATGTGATAACGCCAGACGCAGAAGATAGGGTACACAAATTTCGTGCTGCCAAATCTAGTTCAACATGTCGATCTAGTGTGAACTCGGGCTTAAAAGCTAGAAAACGAAGGTATGATAGCTATCTCTGGGCGACGGACCAGCTGCCAGATATGAGCTGCTGCTCCGTTTCTCATGATCTTGATGTTGACGGGATCGTAATTTCTTGGCTTACTTATAACTTTGTCTTATGCACAGTATATGACTGTGATACAATCTGACATTAAAGCAGAGAAAAGAGTTACAAAAGCTGTGTCTTTATAAGAGCATAAGCTTTCGCGACCAGAGGTTATTCGTTAAAATCCTTGTGGATATGTGACAGCGTCATAATGTGATAAATCTATACAATTTTCCTTTGCTATTGCTGGCAGCCGTCATCAGGTCAACTACTTGCGGTTTGTGGCCCTACTTTGTATACATGATCTGAAAAGGGCTGAGCGGCCTGGCATGCGATATTTTGTTTGGGTGACAGGTTCAAGGGGGGAGGGGGAATATGACGCTATCATTGCTGGGAATATTTGATATTTTTAATGGTTGTCATCGACAACGTGGAAGGTGCAACCGTGACGCAGTACTGGCTGGTGGCGCTTGAGGACTACCAGTGCTTTCTACTAGCTCCACGTTGCGCTGCGTCACGATAGCAGCTTCCACCTGGTTCTCCAGGTGAAATTAATACAAAATATTCCGAGCAATAAGCATCTGACATCCGTCCACCATGATTCTGCCACCCAAGCAAAATACAGTATGCCATCGTGTCTCGTCATTTTCAGATAATGTACGAGGGTTATTCGGAAAGTAATGGACGATCGGTCGCGAAATAGAAACCACAATGAAAATCCGATAGAGTTTTGCACAGTTGTGTTGGGCAGTGTCTATAGTATGTCCGTCGATTGCGTTACGTCGTTCTTTTTAGTTCTGAGCATACAGGGAGCACATAAAGATACCTAGAACAATAGTGTCTCCCGCCAAGTACGAGGGCCTGGTGAGAAATTTCGCCTGAAGCTATGCAGCCAACATTACATAACTGTCGTGCGTTTTCTTCTTCAAGACAATTCACAGCCGCATTCAGCAGGAGCAATGAATATGCTTCTGCATCGTTTTCAGTTGGAAATGTTTGATTACCCGCAATACAGCCGGTAATTTTCTCCCTCTGAGTTTCATCTCTGCTCACGTGAACCGCTGGCTATTAAGACAACATTTTGGCACAGACAACGAGCTGTAGGCCAGCTTAGAGAATTGGCGGAAGGCACTGGCGGCTGCCTTCTATAACGAGGGTACTGGAAAGTTGGTACAACGCTACGACAAACGTCCAAGTCGGATCGGCGACTATAGAGATAAGTAGCTGGAAGTTGTAGCTAACAGTTGCAAATAAAACAGTTTTGATTTTCTCTGTGGTTTCCATTGCGCGAGCTATCGTTCCTTACTTTCCGAATATCCCTCGTATACAAAGCAGCAACCACAAAACACAAGTAGTCACCCTGATGAAAGATACCTGCAATACAAACGGAAATATTAGATAATGTTCTGCAAAGTTATATTTATTTGGTCACGAAGCAGCTTTCGACATCTCATGACGTCTTCAAGCGACGTACGCAGATATTATTTGTAAATAAGATACAAAAATGACAGTGTTTACATCTAAACTTTGCATTAATTACAGTTACTAAATCCCTCACTCCCTTTTTAAGTTAATTTAATTATTGTAATGTTTTCATATGTAAACGCTTTCTCATTTTTGTATCTTCTACACAAGTAATTTCTCTGTACGTTGCACATAATGTTTGTCTCTTTTTGCGACATTTAGTTGTCACCTGAAGATGGCCTGACAAGCCGAAAGCCGGTTCGTGACGAAATAGATATAATTTTGTAGAACATTAGGAATTGTTTTTCTTTTGGATGTTACTATCATGTTCTGCTAAGCATCGGCGGAAGATTCCATTAATGTTATTAGTTCAAATGGTTCAAATGGCTCTAAGCACTATGGGACTTAAACATCTGAGGTCATCAGTCCCATAGACTTAAACCTAAGTAACCTAATGACATCACACACATCCATGCCCAGGGCAGGATTCGAACCTGCGACCGTAGCAGCAGCGCGGTTCCGGACTGAAGCGCCTAGAACCGCTCGGCTGTTATTAGTAGTTTAATGATTTGATGATGTGGTCACACACTCATGAGAAATTTAATGTAATTTTATCAATGGTATCTTTATTATTTCTGTTTGAATGAATATAGACACCCACGCGCGCAGACACACACACACACACACACACACACACACACGCACACACACACACACACACACCACCCTCTCTCTCTCTCTCTCTCTCCCGTCCGATCAGGCCTTGAAAGCCCCAATGGTACCGACCAACCGCCGTGTCATCCCGAGCCGACTGGCGTCACTGGATGCAGGTATGGAGGGGCATGTGAGCAGCCCATCGCTCTCCCGGTCATTGTCAGTTTACGTGAACAGAGCCGCTACTTCTCAGTCAAATAGCTCCTCTATCGGTCGAGTTCACCCCGCTTGCCATCAGCACTCGGGAGAGCCAGGCAGTCACCCATCCAAGTGCTAGACAAGCCCGGCAGCAATTAACTTCGCCGATCTTACGGGAACTGCGGCAGGGCAGTTGGCTGGAATGAGTGTAAAGCTATTAATAATAAAAATGTCTTCATTTTGCAAATATTATTCAGAGGCATGGAAGGTAAATGGCGGTCTTGGCCTATTGCTAGCAGCCAAAAGGAGCTCTCGTAGAATGATTGGGAATATCTAAAAATCTCAAGTGTACCGGATTAGCTAAAGATCTATTTATACTCTTAATATGAACAATATGTCTCCATTTTTCATCCGTTTCCGTGAGTCACGTCTTGTGCTGACGTGTTTGAAAATGTGTTGTGGGGTTGTCAGACTCCCGACTACACAAATAGTTTACGTACGTGCCACGTTTGCCTAGAGCCTGACAAGACTCGTGTTCTTTGCGCTACTCGGGACTCCCCGCACATCACTCATTTGGAGAGCGTGTACTCAAAGGTCTAAGTGCCGCAAAAGACGGGTAGCCCTTTCGGGTGGGAGACAAGATAGGCTTTCCGAGAAGGGGCACGGTTATGACGGTCGCCTCTGCCGCCGCGCCGCACAGAAAAAGGGGTCGCGAAGCGAGTGCTAGGGCCGACAGAGGCCGCGCGCCGTGCATGTGCTGCGCTGCGCTGCCCTGCGGCCGTGATATGCGCGCCAGCCGTCCTTTTACTGCCGGGAGCCGCCAACAAGCACATTCTTTGATGTTTTCCTCAGCTCATCAACACTTTTGATTCCCTGCCGCGGCGGGGCCAGTAAAACGGGCAGTAAAGATGTGTGGCCACGTGTTGTGTGGTTTGTGGGACCTCCCAGCGGGCACCACAAAGCCCGCCATTCAAGGTGGTTGCTGGCCGGCGTCTGCCAGACACCCGCCGCGCCAGCACCCGGTGCTCGTGCGTGGCTCCCACGTGGTGCGCCTGCATGCAGCCTGAGAGATCTGGCGGCGCCACTACCCGATAGCCAAAACCTGGCTACCTAGCAGAACGTTAGACTTTCATTATTGCGACCGATTCCACCATCTTATTTCACTTGCTCTGCTGTCTCAGAAATAACGTCGAAATATGTTCACACACACACACACACACACACACACACACATAGAGAGAGAGAGAGAGAGAGAGAGAGAGAGAGAGAGAGAGACAGACAGAAGACAGAGAAGGAAGGAAAGAACGGGGGAAGGTTAATGTTTAACGCCCCATCGACATCGAGGTCATTAGAGACAGAGCACAAGCCTATTCGTATGCAGGATGGGGAAGGAAATCGGCCGCGCCATTTCAAAGGAACCACTCCAGCATTCGCCTGGAGGGAATCAGGAAAATTACGAAAACCCTAGATCAGGATCGTAAGACCCGGATTTGAACCGTCGTCTTCGCGAATGCAAGTCCAGTGGTTAGCACACGGGGCCAACTCGCACGGACTGAGAGAGAGAGAGAGAGAGAGAGAGAGAGAGAGAGAGAGAGAGAGAGAGAGTGAGGGGGGGCGGAGGGAGGGGGGGACGGACGGACGGATAGAGACAAAACACAAGGAATGTTTGAAAATTAAACTTTTGAAACAGCTTTACAGTTCACTTGATACTAATATCCACGATGTACAGGCTGGGCTACGGTCCCGCACACCGTTAGGCCGTCTTCCGCTCACGCCCCAACATCGTGCAGCCCGCCTCCAGTGGTGTCGCGACAGGCGTGAATGGAGGGACGAATGGAGACGTGTCGTCTTCAGCGATGAGAGTCGCTTCTGCCTTGGTGCCAATGATGGTCGTATGCGTGTTTGGCGCCGTGCAGGTGAGCGCCACAATCAGGACTGCATACGACCGAGGCACACAGGGCCAACACCCGGCATCATGGTGTGGGGAGCGATCTCCTACACTGGCCGTACACCACTGGTGATCGTCGAGGGGACACTGAATAGTGCACGGTACATCCAAACCGTCATCGAACCCATCGTTCTACCATTCCTAGACCGGCAAGGGAACTTGCTGTTCCAACAGGACAATGCACGTCCGCATGTATCCCGTGCCACCCAACGTGCTCTAGAAGGTGTAAGTCAACTACCCTGGCCAGCAAGATCTCCGGATCTGTCCCCCATTGAGCATGTTTGGGACTGGATGAAGCGTCGTCTCACGCGGTCTGCACGTCCAGCACGAACGCTGGTCCAACTGAGGGGCCAGGTGGAAATGGCATGGCAAGCCGTTCCACAGGACTACATCCAGCATCTCTACGAACGTCTCCATGGGAGAATAGCAGCCTGCATTGCTGCGAAAGGTGGATATACACTGTACTAGTGCCGACATTGTGCATGCTCTGTTGCCTGTGTCTATGTGCCTGTGGTTCTGTCAGTGTGATCATGTGATGTATCTGACCCCAGGAATGTGTCAATAAAGTTTCCCCTTCCTGGGACAATGAATTCACGGTGTTCTTATTTCAATTTCCAGGAGTGTATGTTGTGGCAAATGGAAGCAACAGTGCAGCTTGTGTCGTGTATGCTGAAAAAATCCAGAACGTAGGATATCATCTGCACAGTTATTGAGCCGTCTTTCCCAGCTACTGGCAGACTGTGGCTCAGTAGCTTCAACAACGGCAGAACGTGGCTGACTTCGCATCATTCGTACTCCTGTGGTGGAGGAGGGAGTACCGCAACGAGTGCAGAAAGCTCCTACAACTAGATGTGTAGAATTTGAGAATCCGTCGGGTTTGGTCATTCTCTAGTCTGGGCAATCCTGCGTGAACTGGAGCTACACCCGTATCATGTAGAGCGTGACCAAGCCCTTTGGTCACAAGATCAGCGTACCAGAATGCAGTTCCGTCAATGCCTGTTTCAAAGATGCAGTGAAGATTCACTTTCCACAACAAAGATACTCCTCACAGACGAGAGTGGTTTCAATCGAGATGTCAGTTTTCATAACCAGCATATGTGGGCTGATTGCATATCCACAAGCAGTTGAAGGAGTATAGCACCAGCAACGATTTTCGATTAACGTGTAGACAGGAGTTTTTGGCGATAGACTAAGAGGACCTTACAGATTACCAGGAAGGTTGAATACGGCAGGATATCTTCAGTACCTATAAAAAAGACGCGTCTGTCCTGACAGGCAACGACAAATGGACATGTGTTTCATGCTCGATTGAGTAACAGCTTATTTTCTCCGAAATGTTCGAGTTCACCCCACACAGACATTTAACGGGCAATGGATTCGTCAGGGAGGGCCAGTACGTTAGCCATCTGGTCCCCCTCAGTCTTGATCCCTTCGATTTTTGTTTCCGCAGACACTTTAAGTTTTTGGTGTATGAAAGCCCGATTAATGATGTACAAGCACTACAGGAACGTGTGCATCAGTTCCTGCCCGCACATCGGAGACCAACCTGGAGTTTTTCAAAGTCTTCCTAAGACGTCTGGCACAGGCATGCCTTACTATGAATGGAAACCAAATGGAGCACCTCCTTTAGCGATGACTCACAGATGCAAGTCATATGCAATGGCTGGCAGTATACATTAGAAGCTCAGATGTTTCTCAGTAACAGAATAATGTGTCCTCGTTTCCTTTTCTCGAATGGTTATTGCATTCTGTAGGTCTTTCGCAAAGACCTTGCAGTAGAAGATTTGTGTTTCACAGTAGCGAATATGAATAATTGCACATAATTGTTGAGGTCTTAAGGTATGCATTTTACCCCCTGTTCACTGCATATTTTCTACTTGTTTCGGTCCTTTGCTACCACGTTTCAAAATATGGAATACTTTTTGTTAACACCCTGCATAGAAAGTTAAGAGGTGGCTCTGTCCTTGCTAATACGCCGCCTGTCGTAATCGGATGAAATAGTCGATAGTGGCCTTGTCGAAATAAATACGAGGGTTGCCCGAGAAGTAATGCACCTCAATTTTTTTTTCTCAGCCGAAAACAAAGATTCGAAGGTAAAACGTTATGTATATGTTATTTAAAGTCTCCTGACTGAGCACGCCAAGTTTCCGTCACTTCCGCCAGATAGCGTAGCTGCAGGGCAGTTTCAAAATGGCGTCTGTAGGTGATGTACGTTACAAGCAACGTGCCGTCATTGAATTTCTCACTACAGAGAAAGAAACTGCGGGGAATAATCACAAACGCTTGTGCAAAGTCTAGGAGCTTCTGCTGTCGACAGAAGTACAATTAGTCGCTGGGCACGGAGGGTGAGATCATAAGAAGGCCGTTCGGCGGAGCTCCACGATTTGCAACGGTTGGGGAGACCGTTCACGGCTATCGCACCTGACAGCCCTGACCTAGACCCCTCGGACTTCCACTTGCTTCAGCCATTAAAGGATGCCATTCGTGGAAGACATTTTGACGACGATGAGGAGGTGATTCACACAGTGAAGCACTGCAGGACAAGGATTGGTACCGACAGGGCATACACGCCCTTGTTTCGTGCTGGAGGAAAACCGTAGAACGGGATGGAGATTACGTGGAAAAATGGTGTGTTTAGATAAAACACCATTCTTCCGTGTGTGTAATTCTCATCGTGTTCAATAAAGGATTGTTGAAGAATAAAATGCGGTGCATTACTTTCTGGGCAACCCTGCTATATGAAATATCGCTTAACCTCATTTAGGGATACCACGGAAAACACATATTGTGAGGCATATTTTGGGAGAGTATGCAAGCACATTTAACTTTGTGATTTAAAGTTTACTAATCTTCGTTACTGAACAAAAAAATTAAACATCACGGTAAAGGCTGAGATGTCACATTACAGATGCTTGGAACTGTTACTGCAATCAATATAAGGATGGCTCTTATTTAGAGGATTAAGAGGGGCCATCCCTGTGTCGCAGCACTCCGAGAATAAGTGAACCGTCGTTAATGCATCTCAAATCCAGTGGCTCGAAACAGGTTCCCAGCGACTGCGTAAGTTGACTGTCTGTCGTTTCGTCCCGTTACCTATGCACCGAGTACTTCCTCACTATTCTGTGGCGTGACTGGAAATGTGGAGGAGCACAGGTGTAACAGTGCCGGACGTAAAGACACGGAGAGAACATTACTTCGGCGCTGTACTGATTAGGCAAGTATGCTACCGAGCTGACTTTCTCACGTCAAACGCTCCGAATGGAATGCGAGGGCTGACCCTCGTTTACGGCAGCTGGTACTATGAAACATGCGGCCCGGGGTTGAACGCTTCGTCGAATGTCATTATTTTCTTAACCTCAGTAACTGTTGAGGCCATCGCGTTGGACAGCGAGCACTAAAAATTACATTTTGACAGCGAGATGCACAGGTATCATATAAAATATACTGTATTATCTGTTTCACTCTCGCATTTTACGTATTAGCGCGTGAAAGAGGAAACATCTAGGAAGATGAAAGAGATGCAATACCAGACGCATGCACATCAACTGCTGTCGGTAGAAAGAAAACAGAATCACCCTACAGCAGGATGTGAGCTCACTGCCAACTTAAAACTTGATCGAACCATGTGGTGAAATTAGATTTGCTGGCAACAAAGTAAGCAAGAGTGTTTCTTAAAGAAAGTGTAGCAGAAGTGGCGAATCGTCTGTCGAGTCAGTTCGTGTTATATGCTTGATATTCCACAAACTTGTTCGCTAAAAGCAAAGGTCACATACTCAGAGCTTTATCCGCTAACTAAAAAAGCGTACTGACCCGCAGCTGCTTTTGTGAATGACAAATGGTTCAAATAGCTCTGAGCACTATGGGACTTAACATCTGAGGTCATCAGTCCCCTAGAACTACTTAAACCTAACTAACCCAAGGACATCACACACATCCATGCTCGAGACAGGATTCGAACCTGCGACTGTAGCGGTCGCGCAGTTCCAGACTGAAGAGCCTAGAACCGCTCGGCCAATCTGGCCGGCTGTCAATGGCAGAATCTTTTCTTATTTTCTCCTTTTTCTGCTGAAGCACATTACATGACAAAGTAGCACCGTTTGGTAACTTTAGGACTACAACATCAGAAACACTCCCCGACTTAGAACATCTTGAACGACTAGAGATAGAACGTTCATATTCACAGGACATGTACGTTAACGTGGTCTGCCGAAATTATTAGCATTTCAGTCACCTCGGTTCAGCATGTATCCCATTGCCTTGTAGGCACTGGGTCCGCCATGGGCGCTGATAACTTAATCCATGCGTGATGGCCTTGACGCGTATAAGGCGCGAATGGCGTCCTGCGGTATAGCCATCCATGCTGCATTCACTTGGTTCCAAAGTTCATCTGTGGTGATTGGCATTGGGTCACACCACTGCACCAGCCGTTTCACCATATCCCACACAATTTCGATTGGCGACAGGTTTGGTGATTTGGCGAGCCAGAGCAAAAGGCTGACGTCCTGTGACTCCAAGTAGGCACGTGTTCGTGGAGCAACAAGTGTTCGTGCATTGTATTGCTGAAAATGGCTTCTGGGATGTTGGGCAGAAAGGGTATGGTTACGGGTCGCAGGATGTCATTCACATAGGTCACACTAGTTACAGCGTCCTGGAGAGGCACTAGCTACGATTTGCGGTTCTACCCAATAGCACCCCTCACTATAAGGCATGAGTTGGCGCTGTGTATCTTGTGCAAATGCAGTCACTGTGATGCCGTTTCCCCTGTCTGCGGCGAACCAAAATGCGGCCATCATTTCCAAAGAAACTGAACCTGGACTCGTCCGAAAACACCATCTGATTCCATTCCTGTCCCCAGTGACGTCGTTCCATACACCAGTGCCGTCTAGCATGTTTCTTCACATTCGTCAAAGGTAGGCGGAGAAGTGGATGACACGCACGTGACTCATGCCGTAGTAAACGGCGACGGACTGTCACTCCTGATAGTGTACAATAAGTTACACTGTTCTAATGTTGTGATGGAGCCAAAGAGGACTCATATCTGTCCCGCAATGCCTTTCGGATGAGGTGTTAACCTCCTTGGTAGGTGGGAGGGCTAGGGCGGGAGGTGGTGTGGATGGTGCGACCTGACCCATCTCGTCGTCTTCTACGGCCTTCCGTCAACCACTCTACTCACACCCGTTGCACTGCCGAAACACTTCGTACCACACGAGCAGCAATGTCCCGGATGGCTGCATTACATTCTGTCGTGCCAATAATGCGCTCTATTTCAAACTCATTACTTTGACGGTACGGTTCGCGCGTACGTCTGCGAGGCATCCTGCACGCCTGCTCAAGTTACTCTGATCCATTACCTTCGATTTATAGCGACAACAAGAGCGGCAGGCACATTTTACCAGTAGGTGGTATTGCGCCGCGATATCGATGTTGGTCTTGAACCCGCGTTCCAACATGGTTCAAATGCTAATCGCTTATACAGAACATAGTAATGTACGTGTTCTGTGAGTATGAAGGACTTATCTGTAGCCATTCTAGGTGTTCTTTTTCTTCTGAACATGACTGTATTGCTCAGAAATTTTTCCTAGATGTGGACTGAGTAACGATGTGCAGTGGTTAATGCGTTGCACACGTAATACGGAGAATCGGAGTTCAACAAGCTAGCCCATCACCGATTCTCTCTGCTTTCCCTAAAGCGCCTAAGGAATATGTCCATCTGATTTACCTTTGTATGCCATGGCTCATTTTCTTCCCCAGTGTTGTCCGGTCGGGTCATGTGTTCGATCTCGAATAACCTCGTTTAGGATACGCGGAAAACATACAATGGGAGATGAACACTCTTATGAAAAATTACGATGTGAGTAAGCAGAATTAGAAACATTCTTCATCCCCCTAAGCGGCAGTGCAAACGAATATGAATCATATATATACGAAGACAGAAACTTGTTCTCGAAAGAACTGTTGATGACCGTGCAGCTTTCCCCTGGAATAAATGATGACTAACTGAAAACCTCAGCTGCCGACATGTGTTGTGATATACCTCGATGTGGACAGCTGAAAATGTGTGCCCCGACTGGGACTCGAACCCGGGATCTCCTGCTTACATGGCAGACGCTCTATCCATCTGAGCCACCGAGAACACAGATGAATAGCGCGACTGCAGGGACTTATCCCTTGCACGCTTCCCGTGAGACTCACATTCCCAACTGTCCACCATTATACATATGTATTGTACCTTATAGACATGTGCCCAACCACTCATTACTCGCGCACGCTTTGGCGATTCCCGTAAGAATTTGGGCAACCTGTGCGCATTCGCACTTTTTTTTAAATATATATATAGAGAATGCATGCACGAGAGAACTCTGATTTAAATGTGTGGCTGTGATTTTCTCTGGGAACGTTAGCCTCTTGTATCAGTTGTCACAAGAACGGGCAATGAACTGACCGATAAGAATGAAACAAATATTGGATCAGTATATGAACGCTGGCTGGAGGCCTGATAGTGCGTATGATGAGCCGGAGAAGGCAGCCGACGTAGCTGCGCCGCTGTACGTCTGGCTCACTTGTGCCCTCGAACGAAACACGTGTGAAAGCTGGAATAGCGACGTGAGAGCTGACAGCGTCTCTGGATCGGCGGGAAGGCGGCCACATATCGTTCTCACTAAGATGTGCAGCCGAGAACCACAGGCACACTAATTCCAGTCCCTTGTTTACTAAATGTCCCCCGGTGGCTCTTGACGTCGTCAGTACTTGAGCCAGACTAGCTAATTATGGAGACTCACTTTTGAGTCAATGTGTGATACGACTGGCAATTAACATTAATTTACTAAAGGAAATTAGTAACAGCCTCAAGTTACTGCAAAATATGCTAAAAAAGTAAACTGAAATGTCATCGTAATGTGGAGCGTGCTTGTGTAACATCGTTTTGATGGCCACATTAACATTTTGTGGTAAAAAAAACTGTGAGTCTTTCTTTCAGCCGGCCGATGTGGCCGAGCGGTTCTAGGCGCTTCAGTCTGGAACCGGGCGACCGCTAAGTTCTAGGGGACTGATGACATCAGATGTTAAGTCCCATAGTGCTCAGTGCCATTTGAACCATTTTTTTTCTTTCACTTACAAACATGGCAGAAGAAATAATATTGTAGCGGAAAAATGAGAACGAAACGACCTCCACGAGAATAAGTATTTTGTTTTTAGAAGTAAAGTAGAGACTACTGGTGGGTGTCCTAGTGAAGGAAAGGTATACTGACAAACGCAGTTCTGCTAGTAGTGAAAGATGTCATGTTAGAAACAGCAATACAGCTAGTATTGGTACAAGTCAGGAAAGGGCGAGAGAGTTGTAAAACGCACGGCGGTTGGAAAAAATACATGAAAACACCGCGAGAAATGCATGTTTGAACATAAATTCAGATGCTAGTCAAACCTACAGGTCGCGCTGTTGTATTTGACTACGAACGGCACCAGTGCGGTGTCAGTACGTTGCAAGTATCGGTCTTGGGTTCAAATGGCTCTGAGCACTATGGGACTTTACTTCTGAGGTCATCAGTCCCCTACATACCGCGTACATGGTAAGCAGAAAAAACATCATACCTGCTAAGTCACAACGCGGACGAATGTGTGTGCCGAGTGCTCGTAATTAACGCTCCTTGAAGAGGACTGTAGCCAACTATAAGACGACGACAACAGCGTAAATCACTCCAGAACTGAATGTCGCACTCGCGAACCAGCACGAACGGAGCTCTCATAAGCAGGGAATTGTAGAGATAGCTGGATTTCCAAAATCATACATCGGCGATGCAAATGCCCGTCAAATGAAAATTTGATGCCGAAGCCCTGAAACCTGGACTCTGGAGCAAAGGAAGAAAGTCGTTTGGTCGGATGAGTCTTGTTTCACACCGTTTCCAACTTCTGGCAGAGTTCACATCCCAGGAGTGAAACATGGCGGGGATCCGGTGATGATTTGGGCAGCCATATCCCACGGGCCTCGTGGCTGTTCTGTAAGGTCTCGTTACCCTGCTAAGGATCATGTGACCATTTTGGTTGATAAGCTCCATCCCACTGTGCAGTGTTTGTTCCCCAATGGTGAGGCTGTGTTCCAAGAGGACAGGGCCCCTCTTCACAAAGCTCACATCGTCCAGAACTGGTTCCGTGAGCGCGAGAATGAATTTCCGCATCACCCCTGGCCACCATAATCACCAGGTCTCAAAATTATTGAGCCTACGTGATCAACATTCGAACGAAAGGTACATGATCGCCGTACATCTCCATCACTTTTACCTAAACTTGCCGCTATTTTGCAGGAATAATGTTATAAGATCCCCTTGAAAACCTTGCGAGACCTATATTTACCCATTTCGAAAAGGCAGGAAGCTCTTTCGAAGCCAACGGTTTTCCCATACTGAATTAGGTATGGTATGTGTGTTTAGTGTTTCCATATTTTTGTCCAGCCCCTGTGCGTAAGGAGTGGACCAGTTAACTTTAAGCGGCAATATGAAGCCTGTGTGATGACATGGAAAAGCTACATAGAAGCGGAAGAAGTAATAGCACTTGTAGCACTAACAGAGTTGTAACAACAGCGGCATTGAAGTGTAACTGTTAATATTTACTCCAATTTGGGCGTTAGTCATGGTAATAAGCCCTCTATTAAGTTTCCAGGTTGCACACTAAATTTGTGAATTAATAGAATTGGTACAAGCGTGAGAGTCTTGGCACGCTAATTTGTGCAGTGGCTTTTTAACGATGTAAATACAGGTGCCATGCGACTACCAAACGACATTAGTGCACGTGTCTATGGGCAACATCAATACTGGCTTAGATCGTTGCACGCCATTTTGAGCTAGGAATATATATGCCAGAATCAGTATTATTACTAAATCATTCGGGCGGAAATAACATCGGCAAATCTTATTCTTGTCCGACAAATGTCACCAAGGTATTTGTCACGGCATGTACAAAAAATTGTTTCGAACAGTCCATTACGATTTTTCTGAAGAGAAAGGAAGCGACACAAAAGGCTCAGTATCGCTTAATTTGACGGAATGAATCATAATTACAAAGTAAGGGGGCTCTGCATTGATTCATGAGCAGCGGCATACGTCCACTCCAGATGCCGGCCCGATGTGTCACCAATTATTGTGAAGTAAGTACACTGTTTTGTATTCTTGACGGTTGTATCTGCATTATTTATGCTCTGGTTCGTTCAACGGGCGAGCGAAGAACAATTCTCCATAACAAAATTACGGACACTGCGATGAAAGATTTCACTTTCTGCACAAGACCAGTTATCATCAGAAGTAACATAACTAGTTAACGGACTTAACAACGTATCTTTTCGCCAAGTACAAGTTGTTTTGTGTCCAGCATCTATAATTATGGAGATAGTTTCATTTTTGTCTTCCACAGCCTGTCGTGCTGTAATCATTGACCCAAGAGGTCATAAATTCTATTCTTTAAACTATAGGAATAGGAGGAGTACTTTATGGTTTTACAGAAACTAACTGTCAGAAATAAGTAATTGCTTTGTGATTCTACAGACGCTCAAAAGTAGTTCTTGCACAGTAAACGAGCAAAGCAATTTGTATTTTATTATCCGTCACGTAATATCAAACGTAGAGGGTTCATAGGAACTTAGACCACAGTGACGAAATCTAGTATCAAAAGAATACAAACAATTTTGCCAGGAGTAAACAAATTCTATGATCTTTAGTTGTTACTTATTCTCAAGGCGTGCTAGCAAAATGTGGGGAAACGAATTTATCTGGTTTCAACATTCGAAATACGGATTTCTTACGGGAACCTTAAAATACAGTTTCAGAAGAATTTCATGGATCTATGGAATCAGCAAGGAATCACCGATGTCGTGCTGTTGTTATAAACGAATTTACGTAATATCATTTTAGGTTTGTGTCAAAGAGTGTGTTGCTATGTGTCGTGATCGCTTTTGCTTCAGTAATTGGTAATAGATTATGAAATTATATCACAGTCTGGTATTTCTAGAAAAACAATAGATGGTGATGCATTCGTACAACTTTTTTTCTGATCTGACATTTAAATGCAGGGTGTTCCAGGAGGTATGGTCAGTACTGAGGGATATGAAAGTAACGATCATGGAAAGCTAATTAGTTGAGTAAACACAGGCTCTTAATGTACACCTCAAGAGTTATGAGCACTTCCTCATCTTCGATGCTGTGAAACAAATCTCTTCTGCTGCAAGCTCTTTGCTTTCCTTATTTTGGGAGTAGGTAGTATGAATCAAAGCAAGAAAAAATTGTGTAATAAACATAAGCTCTAAAATGCATGAGCACTTATTCAGTAGAAGCGATGTGTTTCACATTAGCGAGAATGCTCTTAAGATGTGCATTTCAGGGCCCATTTTTGCCAAACCTTTTTTGCTTCGACCGATTGTTCTTATCTTCTTATCATATCTCTGAATATTGATCATTCCTCCTGGGACACCATCTATAACCAAATGACACTTTTCGAATACGGCGCGCATTTTATATGAGTTCGAGAGTAGCTCTTCAAAGAAAAGGAAAGTGTTTTACTCTAAAACTGGAATAAGTTAAACAGTTTAGCGCACTTTTCATCTAAGAAAATGAGCTCTTTCACTACCAGGCAGAATGTTATACTCCTTGCCTTCGTGAGCAGAGTCCAGCCGAAACTGACATCGTCTGCTAATCTCTGAAATTCTCAGATGACTTCATGCTACCTTCAGCTGCTGAATTCTATTTTATTTATATGCTATTGTACCATTTCGGTCATTTTCAAAAACCGTTCTTTGGCTGTTTGGCCAACCAAATTTGCCGTACAGATCTATTGTATGAGTTGTACAAGAAGCACGCCAATTAGCCTAGTGCTTCTTAGTGCAAAAGTGCATGTGTGTGATTAAAATGTCGCAACTAACACCCTTGATAGATTCTAGTTTACACCTCGAATGTGACTATGTGTTTTACCATTATGTGTGATTTTAACCTAGTGACGTGCTACCATACTCGTTGTGCAATGTCTTAATCATACCTAAGACGTTTGCACTAAAATGTTCTAGGTTAAGTCGTGAATTTCATGTTCAACAGATACGACAGACAAGTATGGTAGTATCAGTTTTCAAAAAATATTGTTGGCCAAACAGCCAACGAATGGTACTTGAAAGTGGGCTAAGGCCGTTATTGTGCAATAGAACACAAATAAAATAAAACTGTACAGTCGAAGGAAGCATGGAATAATTTTGAGAACTTTATGGCAAATGTGGACCCACCTTCAAAAAAAAAGGATTTATGTTCAAATGTGTGTGAATTCCTAAGGGACCAAACTGTGGAGGTCATCGGTCCCTAGACTTACACACTGCTTAAACTAAGTTACGCTAAGAACAACACACACATCCATGCCCGAGGGAGGACTTGAACCAACGGCGGTAGGGGCCGCTCAATCCGTGACATGGCGGCTCAAACCGCGCAGCAAGGATTTATGAATGCAGATAGCAGTGGACCTATCGCTATGCCCTGTGGTATGCCCGACACTACAAGAGCTCTTGGTAACATTTTCTCATCCAAGAAGGCGTTTTCCGGAGCTGCCAGGGACTCTGATAGAGGATGTATGTTTCAAATATCAGTGGACCTAGTACTGTGTATACCCGGCACTGCAAGTATTTTTGATAACATTTCCTCTTCCAATTACTCGTTTCCTGATAAGCCAACCCGCGCCGCCTGGAACTCCGATAAAGAGGGGTTGGATGTTGTGAATATCGGTGGACCTAGTGCTTTGTCCTATGGTACACCTGGCACTACATATGTTTTTTATAATATTTCCTCTTTCAAGAAGACGTTTCCTGATACGCCAACTGGGATGTCTGGAAATCTGATAAAAGGAGTCAGGCTGAAAATGTAATCGTTTCCTGAGACATCTATGGAAGTTGCGAATAGCAGTGGACCTAGCACTGTGCTCTGTGGTAAACCTGGATGAATTCCTGTCTCAGGAAATATTTCCTGATATGCCAACTAAAGCTGTCTTGAAGTCTGATAAAGAGGGGGTCAGGTTGAAAATGATAGCTTCTCCTGAGCCATTTATGTATGTTGCTAAAAGCAGTGGACCTAGCACAGTGCCTTGTGGTACATCTGGCACTAACAGTGTTTTTGATAACATTTACTCTTTCAAGAAGGCGTTTTCTGATACGCCAACTGGAGCTGCCTAGAAGTCTGATAAAGAAGGCTCAAGCTGAAAATGAAATCATGTCCTGAACCATTTACAGATGGTATAGCAGTGGACCTAGTATTGTGCCTTGTGGTACGCATGACATTTCATGCGTCTTTGGTAACACTTCCTCATCTAGGAAGGCTTTTCCTGGTACGTGAACCGGCGCTGGCTGGAAGTCGGCTAAGGAGACGAGCGGCGGCGGCCCGCCATCGCGATGCGGCGACTGTCTTCTCGGCGGCGTTAATGCGGCGACGTGCCGCCGCCGCCTTATGCGCCACGCATCATCATAGCCGGAGCTGTCTCCATGTAGCAACACGCGCGGCGCGGCGCGCCTGCAATAGCTATGAGCGAAAACGCGCCGTGTCCGGGACTGCGGGAGGCGACAGGTGCTTCCACGGTACCTGCGACCCGTGACGGCGCAGAGCTCGCGATTCTCAGTTGTGGCGATAGTTGTGGAAATAAACTATCGATCCACCAAGACCCTGATCGCCGCTGCCTGTAGCTATATAACTCATTTAATACACAGTTCAAGTATCTATAATGAATGAGCTTGGTGGTGGTAAGTTCTTATGGGGCCAAACTCCTGAGGTCATCGGTCCCTAGACTTACACACTACTTAAACTAACTTACGCTAAGGACAACACACACACACCCATGCCCGAGGGGGACTCGAACCTCCGACGGGGGGAGCCGCGCGAACTGTGGCAAGGCGCCAAAGACCGCACGGCTACCCCGCGCGGCTAATAAGCTTGTTTTAAATTCCCAAATTCGTGTTTTCTCGAAACACATTCTTGACGCAGTATTCTCTTTGCTTATGAATGCATCGTGACAATTCAAAATGCGTCTAGATTTCCTGCTTCCTGAGAACAATCATCTTATACACTGGTTACCTGAGGACATCTCCAGGCCTGATTTAAGTGTATGTCAGATTTGATGTTTACATCTATTATTTCCGGTCACTTCATCGAGAGGTTCTTCCTGGAGGGGAGCGGAGGAAGCCCCCATGGGGGAAGGGGGTCGGTGGAGGAGGCGACTTACCTTGCCCCAAGATTCATACGAGGGCGTGGTGAAAAGCAATGGCTGCGAATTTTTTATGCGAAAATTTTTAAAGCTTTTTAAGGAAAATAAATGTTATTAACATTCCACATCTCTATTCTTCATGTCTACCTATTTATTTCTCAATATACTTTCTCTGGCGACGAACGCATTTCTCTCAACGAGAGACCAGTTTGTTGATACCGTCATAGACGTTTGACTTTGTTGACGGAGACACAACCTCACCTCTACTTGCACCGCTCCATCACTAACAAAGTGAAGTCCTAGGTGGTGTTCAATAAGTTCTGGAAACAGAAGAAGTCGGATGGGGTGAAGTTAGGACTGTATGTAGGATGATCGGTTACAGTAAACCCACGACGTCGTATTGTTGCAAATGTTGCAGCGCTCGTGTGTGATCTAGCAATGTGGTGCTGAAGGATAGGGCACTCGATTGGTGAAAGAACTCCTCGAATTCGAAAGTTGATTGTAGCACGCTGTTTCTCACGCACCGACGTGGTTGGGTTACACATCACGATGTTATACGCTACAATTCGGAGACGTCTACCGTCAGGGGGCTGCAAAGACTGTATGTAGACATGAAGAATATAGAGGCAGAATGTTAATAACGTTTGTTTTATTTTAAAAGTTTTAAGTTCCCACATAAAAAATTCAAAGCTACTAATTTTCAGCATGCCCTTGTACACTGAGTTTTTACCGTCAGCTTTGCCCATGTACGCTTATTTAACCTGTAATTGCGCATATCTCACCCCCCCCCCCTCTTGCCCTGCCCTCTCTCTCTCAGCCTACTATGTCACAGTGAGAGCTAGTTCTTACAATCAAAATACCTCTTCCCCGACAATAAGTGGTGTGTGTACCACTGGTTGAGGAGGAGATGTGCCACATACATAAATAAATGCATTTTTGTGACATATCTGAATTAATGAAATGGATGATGGGGATAAAATCTATGAAGATTCAGTGAACTGAATACATACCAGAGAAAATCGATTAGAAGCTCGCTTGCAAGGAATATTCCATTATTACAACTCCAAAGCCAGGTTCATGGATTTTGATGTTGCTTAGAAACTAATGGAATAGTGTTAGCACTCAGTAGTATTTAGTAGAATAATGAGAGTATCAGTTACTTCGCTCAGGAAAAACTGTATATTATACTTTGAAGTAAATCTTATCCATTTTGTGAGTAGAACGTAGTGATCCGCTAGGTTACCTTAAGTCTGCATATTTTTATTCAAAATTGTTCAAATGGCTCTGAGCACTATGGGAATTAACTTCTGAGGTCATTAGTCCCCTAGAACTTAGAACTACTTAAACCTAACTAACCTAAGGACATAACACACATCCATGCCCTCGGTAGGATTCGAACCTGCGACCGTAGCGGTTCCAGACTGTACCGCTTAGGCTATTTTTATTCTGCTAATTGTTACTGACCTGTAGTATCCGAAGAAAGACATTCCAGTAGAAACCTACAAGATCTGTGGAGTCTGTAGCTTAGCATAGAATCGAAAGGACTTCATTTTGAAGGACATATCACGGTAAAAATCAAGGCTTGGTCTAGCGCCTGGCACATTTTCAGTAATCGTGAGCTTTTACAGAAGTGCATCCCATCATTCAGTTTTGCAACTTATCACCAACCAACATATTACCAATCAAAAGTTTAACTTGCGTTGTTGTAATAATAGTCGTGTTAATTTAAAGTCCGGTAAATAACATCAAGCTTAATAATGTTTACGCTAACAATTATTTTCGTTTGTTCTTTCACATGCAAGAGCGTATGGTGCTGTTACTATGGATAACGACGGGCACAGACACAATGTACTAGTCGTCAGATCAGCAATTGTGTATTTAGGCCGAAGTTTCAGTCATTAAGGGAACAAATGAGAGAACGCATGTTCGACCGAACAAGAGGAACAGTCCACTGGCTCAGCTCCCAGCAGGGCGTATCAGAAGAAAACACCCCAGAACACAAGTGGCTACGTACTGAGTGTAGATTAATGCCAGCAGTGGCTTGTCAACTTTCTGGCTCCTGCCGGAGGGAAAGAGGTCATAGGAAAGAGATTATGGTCTATGTAAAGCAACTGGGTGGGAGCTATATTCAGTAGGCTAGAAACAGATGTGCCGTGAAACTGCTGATACTGCCTGCAAGCACGCAATCTGGTCTATCCTGCAACAGGCAAGACACCTCGGCCTGGCAAATGTTCCGTCATTATGAGGAGAACGAACCCGGTTCCTTGCTACCTGACGCGTGCACGGAAACGGAAATTACAGTTACTAGAAACGTAAAGGTCTAAATGGACAGTGTTATCAGAAGATTAGATTCCTCTACTTTTAGCCTCAAATGAAAACCGAACTGGAAAGGAAGGTACCGCACCGTTATACGATTTGAATGCAGTCTAGTATCGGGTGATAAGGGAGGGTGTTGGGCTGGTTTTCAAGTTGCATCTTACCATTGTTGTTGACGTTCGTCTATATTGGCTGTGTAACTTACCTCAGTGGCGTATACATCTTTCACAAACAAACAGGATTCTCTTCTTTACCTGTCGTTGACTTTTCTCTAATACTACACAGTAACTGAATAACTCAGCTGTCTTAATTAAATCGAAATACTCTGCTGATGAGATGTACTATTCTTCTAGTCAAGATGACTACAGCAGCGAAGAGAATTAAATTATCATTCTGCATCAGGACGCAAGCAGAATTTTTTTATTCTGTTTAAAAAATGGGAATTTCACAATTCTGATTAGTAGGGGGATGTTTGTGCGACTGGTGTTACTGAATATAAAATTAATTACAGCAAGTATTCATTTTGCTAAAAGGAACCACGCCACACATTTCACACATTCTCAAACTTTCTTGACACCTCGTTCTCTCCTGCAACAGTTTGTGATTGGTGTACAAACTTTGGTATCACTTCCGGTATTGGGCCTTAACTTGAATGTTGTGTAGATATTATATTCCAGAAGCTCTTATACAGACCTTCTGCAATTTCAGTGTTAGTACATTTGGTGTAATACAACTCTCTCCGATTTATAGCTTTACAGAAACAAGTGACCGAAGAAGAGTGGCCGTTCTTGGGAAAACAGTTAATAAATACAAGTTGTTACGTTGTCTCGTGTAGGCGAAGAGAAGTGATGTTGCAACAATGCAAACACTGCGTGCTTTACGACACAATAATTAAGTAAAATTTTCATTGGGGAATGAGAAATATGATGCACTATTGCAACCAGCGCAAAAATGCTTCTATCGGAGGACAAAGGAGGCTAATTTGTTCCTGTTTTAGAAGAATCTGATAAGGGGGAGGGGTACCAGCTGCCTCATTCTACCTTCCTCAGCACTTTAAAATTCTTCCTAAAAATTTTGGCATGCCAACATATTCGCGCTCTTTGTAACTCACCTTTCACATCTCACTTCCACAAGCCGCTCTAACTGTAACTTGCTCACACTCACTAGTTCATCGCCGCAAGTCGCTCATACCCATCACCCATTCTCACTCAGTCCTTCAGCGCTACTCACTGTCATTATCTCTTTGTGTCTCTCTAACTGCTACTGACTCCTATGTCACTGCCACATCCTAATTCGTTCTCTTCTACCACTTCTGTCTACTCACTGTCACTGTCGCCCTCTCGCTCTCTCTTACTGCTACAGTATAATTCATTCCTTCGTACTGCTGCGGTCTTTTCTCACTGTCACTATGTTTCTCTTCCTCGTTGTTAATGTCATAGACTCTGTTTCTCCTTATCACTGGCCCTCAGCCAATTCCACTTTCTCCTTCTCTTTATTCCTCTCCCACTGGCACTGTTTACTTCACTCTTTTCCTAGCATTGTTCTATCACTGCCATCTGTTCCACTGTCACTGTGCCCCTCTCTTCCTTTCACACTACTATTGTCTCCTTCGCTCTTTCTGTACCACAACCACAGTCTTTACAATTTTCCAGTACTTATTACTTTTCCGTCTTTTTACTACTGACAGTGTCTCATTCTATCTCTCAGCGTGGAAATCACGAGTATGTTCGCATGCCAAAATTTTTGGGAAAACTTTTAAATATGCTCATAAAGATAAAAATGAGGCAGCTGGTACCCCACTATTCAGTCAGACACTTTTAAAACAGGAGCATATATGCCTTTTTTGTACTCCGATAAGAGCATTTTTCCGCTGGTTCCCTTCTTTTCTCTGTTAGAGCAGGTCATGTCAGTTATATGAAAAGAATATTACGGGTCAGTAAAATTTTGATAGTTTGCTAACGTGCAATTGAAAGAACGCAAAACTAATTTAACACCTCAGTCAGGATTTTACGTGCACGAAAATTTTTCATGTGCTTTCGTACTACAACACATGGCTCCAATGATAACAGAGATAGCTTACAGCATATTTCTCCAAGCTACGTCACTTTATACATTAAACATTCGCCTCACACCGGGTGTTACGTGAGTATTTTACATGTGCAAGTGGGGTAACTTTGAACCTCTGTATCTCGAAAATGGATAAATATACAGGGAAAATTTTCAGGGGTGTTCGAGATCGGGATCTTTCGTCTTGGAATCCACGGCTCGGTGTTGGTACCCAAAAACCATGTTTTTGGGGTTATCTCAGGAACCGCCCATGAACTAAATGGAGCCTCCTTAAGCCCTCTAAGGCGCCGCACAGACCACATATAATGCAGAAAGACACAACGGATTTGTTCTATTTGCCTAAGCCAGGGGAAGTGTGTAATATTCAAATTTTGACCCTGTACTATAGGATAGTTACAGTAAGACGATCCTTTTGCTGGGCAATCAAACGGTCTCTAGCCCAATGACTATCCAAAACGCTTAACGCTATCTTTCTGTTACCAACTGAAACCGAGGATACGCCCTGGGACAACCCGGTTTTTATGCGCGGCGTTTAGGAACATATTACGTAGCGCATGCTGTTGCATACGTACCGATATACTAATAGAAAGGTTTAAAATTTAACCGTTGTGTGGAAAGCCTCGTTAATCAGTTGAGTGCATTTATAAACGAACTTCATACGCCCGCATCTCGTGGTCGTGCGGTAGCGTTCTCGCTTCCCACGCCCGGGTTCCCGGGTTCGATTCCCGGCGGGGTCAGGGATTTTCTCTGCCTCGTGATGGCTGGGTGTTGTGTGCTGTCCTTAGGTTAGTTAGGTTTAAGTAGTTCTAAGTTCTAGGGGACTGATGACCATAGATGTTAAGTCCCATAGTGCCCAGAGCCATTTTTTTTGAACTTCATACTGCTGAATGGCTGGGTTTGATTCAGATAATTCGGTGAACGGTGAACGCAAGAGACTGAAAATCATTAGTAACAGTATTACGTTTTTATATGGTTTATCACTTCCGTGATCTAGCTGGCTATCGACATGGAGGTCCTGTGTTCGAGTTCATGTTGTCACATCACATTTTTTATGTAATGGAGCCATTCAGCCTTGTGAGGTGGAAAGATGACCTGCTTAGCTAAATTAGTATCAAAACTGAGGACCTGGCTCGCGAAGCGGCGCCTCGTCAAAAGAGGGGAAGGGAATCACACAACATTTATTTGCTTACGTGATGTGCGAGTACCGACTATCACAGAAACTGCAGTCGTCTTGAGAGGTCAGTCACACAACAGAAATTACATATTGTTTATAACGAAGAAGGAAACTTAGACTCTGTCTGTCTTGGTTAGAGTTGCCATGACATAGGCCGTATGTAAATTATATTTTTAAGAACTATTTCAATTTAACGATCAACGATTGGTAGCGCTAACAGATAAATACATTCCAGTAAAATAGCACAGCTTTTATTTAAACGAAACACATTTTTGGAGGAAAATTCTCAGTATGCGAGAAGTTTTTTGTAAGTATTTCAAATTGTTACTAAATTTTTATACGCAGAAATTGTCTATTTATTATAGATCTTACAGTGGGCAAATCCGATTGTGACAGACGTTGATCCGCCGTTTTACAAATCGAAAACACACTGTCTGAAAAGTCAGTGACGTAAGCAGTATGTGAAAGCATGAAGTCGCAATGAATTCGTACGCCCATGAATTCTTCATCGGGCAGTAGAATCTTAAAAAGCATCAGACCACTAAACAAACGAAGGGAAAGAGGTACCTGGCTGCATCTAGAATGTGCCGATGGAATGCTAGTGATAAATTACCAAAGCACTCATAAAAACTGGTTTCGGCTTTTTTTGTCTGCAATTTAGTTTATGTCCGACTTTAACGGGCGGGAACTCTGCATATTTCTCGAATGTATGCTGATAAGCCGAATAAGATAACTTTTAAAAAGTCCATGCCTGACAGCCATTTCCGAACTAAAAGCGGGCACAGTTTATGTCTGCGATCTCCGCGGAAAAATTAACTCGGAGAAATATGACAGCCAAGAATTTTACGGGTCCTTATAACCTCTGCTTCAAGCGCACTGACAGCTATCGACGTAAACACTGCAGCGAATAGAGGCGGCCAGACATACTGCCATCTAAAAGTTAATAATTGCTTTGTCTTTTTGACGAACTCCTACACGCCGAATAAGTGAGCGTACAGAAGAGGCTGCTTCAAGGCCGTCAAAACAGATCGACAAATGTATCGAAATTAGAGAATGCGCAATAAGTCTGCCAGCAGTCCCATACTGAATCATAATTTCTTCTTGTATTCATGATATATTGGACAACATTAGGCCCCATTCTGTACTATACTCTATGGATTGCGCATCGACGGAGGACACCGAGTATGGGCAACAACTGACACAACGAGGCAGCAGACACTTTCTACTTAGAAGAGTAGTTATTGCAGAACTCATTTATCGCCTGTATAATATAGGCGATAAGATTGTAAAGTCTGGTTGCTGGTTAGTACCGTTTGCCTAACCGAAAGGAGAGAACGGAAACAAAAAATTTTGAAACCATAAAATGAGCGCATTTTATGAAAGTCTATACCGTTAAACATATGATAATTATTGTACATGGACAGATAATTAACTTCAGATAGAATCCATTGAATTATGATAAATGGTCTGTTCTACCACTACGTCATTTTCAGCAATTCTACATTGTTTATTTCAGTTACATAGTCAAGGTTTTTGAACTACTTTTATGTTAAGCAATCGACAGTACATTGAGTGATGTTATCCAGTATTGCAACCAGGCTAATATTAAGCCAAGAATGGGACAAATGTTGTTTCAGTCTTTATTTAGAAAACGGAAAGTCTTAACCAAGGTCTGCTTTTCCGAATACTGTAATATTACAAGAGGTAATTATATGGTTTTACCAGTAAACTTCCTATTGTATCGTCACTCACTGGAAACTGATTAACATCTCGGTAAGCTTCTTGCGGCTCTTCGTTGGATCTGGTCTCTCTCTCTCTCTCTCTCTCTCTCTCTCTCTCTCTCCTCTCTCTCTCTCTCTCTCTCTCTGTCCCCTCGCTACTTGGTTAGAGTCCCAAACCTACGAGGGATGCTCACGAATTTTTCAAATTGATTAGTACGCCACTTCTTTCGTGGATGTACTGCTGTTATTCAAGATTCTTCAATTGAATCTCAGCCTGGTGCTAGAATCATTCAAATCAACGTAAGGGCAACATTTTCGTACGTCTGTGATCCTTTAATGTCGCGAGAGCAGCACATGAGTTGTACGTCGTATTTGGGAAATACTGATGATGGAAATATCAAATGAATTATCCGATGAACTTGACGCCAAATGAATTGCTAGGAATGTAGGTATTTGGTCCACTTTTTACCCCAAGTTAGTACGTGGGTGTCACTTCTGCCGAGTGCCTTCCGGTAGTTAAGCAGAATGCACGGTGCATCATGGTCGTGAGAGTGCGTCTAGAGTGAAAGGTATGCATCTAGAGTGAAGGGTAAAGCTGGCTTCAGCTCGAAGGTAGATTTGAACACTGGAAAGCTTTGCTCGGTACGTTCTTACTGGAGGTGGTATGCCCTAGCCAGTGAACTGTCTTCTCCAACTAGTTATAGGAGACGCTTATTGTACGTGGTGGACTCGAAATCACGGTTAAACTTTCTTATTTTCATGTATAGAAAACATTGTCAGATATGATCAAAGCAATGAGTTTGTAGTGATACGAAAATTTTGATTCGGTACCACACACCCCGCCGTCTACTAATACTATGTGCTTTTCGATATGGTTTCAAAACAGTCAATGACGTGAGCGAGGGAGATAAAAGGAGACAGCCTCTCGTACATTTGGCGTCACTTAGCGCTTGGTTGCTGTGTAGGAGCGATTTTCCGAGAATCAGATTCCTAAGTTCATAAATCCTTTTGCGGAACAAAAACAAATAATAGATTGTGTGTAGCTATCCCGACTCGTTTTGGAAGTCTGAAATGGATCTACAGTCAAAATATTGCTGTCAGTGCACTGCAAGTAGGATCCAACCGATGTCCTTGGATTCAGAGCTTTTCTGATAATACTATATACTTTTGACTAAAGTCCACAGACTGTATTTCGGTACTTAGAATTTTAATTTCGATACGTATTTCGGGCGAAAGCTTCTTCGTCAGGGTTTTCAACGTTCGCAAGAGTCCTTCGCCTTGATATGGTGATGCAGTTGCATCTGAGAGATATTGTGATGTTATATGGACGTAAAACACACACGAGCGTGTGTGAAAAACGGTAAAAAACTCTGTACCGTTTTTCAGTATTATTTACACAATATCTCGTTGCAGTAAGAAAATTATGGCCTCCAACAGCAGTTATTTCTCTCCAATGTCTAGTACCTACAGAGGAGAACTTCTGTAATCGAATATCTTTGGTCACAATGTTTTTTTTTTTTTATTTTCAGTGTTTCCCTTCATACATTTGTACGACGTATGTAATAAAAAGCAAACAGTCTCGAGGATTTCTGTCACTGGCCACCAGTGAAGCAGTTTCTCACAACATTCACATATTTTACAGCACCGTGGTGTGCTTTATAATGGCGCTCGTGTGTTTTTACATTTATATATCAAAATAACATCTTTCAGGTGCGACTACTTCACCAATTCAAGACAGAAAACATCATGTGAATGTTGAAACCCTTCAGGACGAAACTTTCACTCCGAAATACGCATGGGAAACAAAACTCTAGGAACTGGAATAAAGGCAGTCGGCGTCTTCTATTTGTAAGATAGATCTCCACGTGAAACCATTATGGACTCATCAAAATCTATGAATAGCATTTAGAAGGAATCATCGAGTGGTGACCGACTTTCATCAGCTTACTAGATTTTTATCGCGGCTTCGTCCGCATTCGCTTGTCAGATGAATTGCACAAGTCCATGATTCTCTGCTGTTTTACACAGTGTGACTACAGACAGTAGTATTCAGCAGTGTGTCTTGATCTTAGGCTCCGAAACAAGTTGACAAATTTATTGGCTCTTCGCAGTGTTCTTTCTCCGGGCCTCCTTGACAGATCCAACAGCACACGTAAGAGACAAATTGCACTTCTTACTGTTAAAGGTATTTCAAGTCATCTAAATGTAGGAAATAAATACCAACAGGTCGTTTCAGAACATTTTTGCTTATCACCCCCATCTCATCCTCGCCCCATGCTTTCTGCAGCCTCACAAAACGACTTGGACACCATGCATGACAACTTCACGCCAAGTCTGTACGTGATGAAGCAGAACAGAGATACTACGTAAAGTGGAAAGTTACATCTTTGTCATAGACAATCGCTGGAACATATTTTGAAAAATTTTATAGATTTGAATTTACAGTGTTTTACGTAACATCGAAAACTAGTTCTAAGGATATGAAGTATAAACGTTTAATAATAACTACACTTTACGGACATAGCTTTCGTATGAACTTTTCGTTTTGTAAACGAAGCTATCGATACATTGTAGGATTCCGAATGTGTTACAGACTCGAATGCGTTATGACCACCACCTGCGAAAGTTTGTCGGTGGAGTTCAGGTTCACCCTGTTTACAGATTTCAGATAGCTCTGAGCACTATGCGACTTAACTTCTGAGGTCATCAGTCGCCTAGAACTTAGAACTAATTAAACCTAACTAACCTAAGGACATCACACACATCCATGCCCGAGGCAGGATTCGAACCTGCGACCGTAGCAGTCCCGCGGTTCCGGACTGCGCGCCTAGAACCACTAGACCACCGCGGCCGGCATTTACAGATTTCATCTACACACATAAAGGCTCAATGGGTAGAAGTAATCTGTGAGCCTTGGGTTTATTACAGTGAGGTGGCAAGTCATAGAATAGCGATACGCATTTATAGAGACGGCGGTAGTATCGCATACACAAGGTATAAAAGGGCAGTGCATTGACAGAGCCGTCATTTGGAAGTAGGTGACTCGTGTGAAAAGGTGTCCGATGTGATTATTGCCGCAAGACGAGAATTAACAGAATGGTGGTTCTAGCTAGACGTATGGGACATTGCATTTCGGAAATCTTTAGGGAACTGAATATTCCGAGATCCACCGAGTCAAGAATGTTCAGAGAATACCACATTTGAGGCATTAGCTCTCATCATGAACAACGCTGTGGCCGACGGACTTCACTTCACGACCTAGAGCAGCGGTGCTAACCGACAAGCAAAACTGTGTGAAATAGCTGGGGAAATCAATGTGGGACGTGCGACGAACGTATCCGTTAGGGCAGTGCGGCGAAATTTGGCGTTAGTGGGCTGTGGCAGCAGACGATCGACGAGAGTGCCTTTGCCAACAGCATTACATCGCCTGCAGTGCCTCTTCTGGGCTCATGACCATACCGGTTGGACCCTAGACAACTGGAAAACCGTGGAGTGGTCGGATGAGTGCCGATTTCAGTTGGTAAGAGGTGGTGGTAGAGTTCGAGTGTGGCGCTGACCCCACGAAGCCGTAGGCCCAAGTTGTCAAGAAGGCACTGTGCAAGCTGGACGTGGCTCCATTACGGTGCCCCCCTACATGGAATGGACTGAGTCCTCGGTTATGTTCGACTACACAGAGACCATTTGCAGCCATTCATGGACTTCATGTTTCCAAACAAGGATGGAATTTTTATGGATAACAATGCGCCATGTCATCGGGCCACAACCGTTCACAAATGGTGTGAAGAACATTCTTGGACAGTTCGAGCGAATGATTTAGCCACCCAGATCGCCCCACTTGAATCCAACCGAACATTTATGGGATATACTTATGTGGATATGTCCGAAAGAACAGACACCGTTGATGACCTGCAGCCGTCTAGAACGAAATTAGAATTATATTAATATCTTCTGCTGCTAACGAGCGTTGATATACATCAACGGGGACAGGTGAAAATGTGTGCCCCATCCGGGACTCGAACCCGGGATCTCCTGCTTACATGGCAGACGCTCTGTTCATCTGAGCCACCGAGGGCACAGAGGATAGCGTGACTGCAGGGACAGGATTTCGGGGAATATGTGTGCACCCACACAGGAGAGTAGTTCATGGCCGGTGTTGCCAGAACTATATACTTAAATGAATATGGTGTCTGTTCTTTCGGATGGACACATATTCCCCGAACTTTTACGGGACTTGGTGAGAATGTCTTCCACGAGTAATGAGTGTGTTGGGGTGGGACACTACGAATGTAGTGTGTGGACATACAAGGTGAGAATGTGGGTCTCGCGGGAGGCGTGCGCGAGATAGTCCCTGCAGGCACGCTGTCCTCTGTGCCCTCGGTGGCTCAAATGGATAGAGCGTCTGCCATGTAAGCAGGAGATGCCGGGTTCGAGTCCCAGTCGGAGCACACATTTTCACCTGTCCCCGTTAGCAGCTGAAGGTATTAATATAATTCTAATTTCGTTTATGGGATATGATCGAGAGGTCAATTCGTGCATAAAATGTTGTATCGGCAACACTTTCGCGATTATGAACAGCTATGCAGAGAGAGCATGGCTCAATTATGTCTGCAAGGGACTTCCAGCGACTTGTTGACTCCATGACACGTAGACTGGCTGCACGTCGCCGGGCAAAAGGAGTTCCAGTACCACATTAGGAGGCATCCCGTGACTTTTGGCACCTCAGTGTATTCAGTGTCAGGTGAGACTAGCGGGGAGGGCACGGCCTCGAAGCGCGCAGCCCTCGTCTGCGCCGGCACGGTCCACGCAGCAGCCCGCTCGCTCGGCGCGCTATGAGAAGCGGCAGCAAAAACTGAGTGGGGGCATTCCGGCGGCGGCGGCGGTCATGCACGGCCTTCGATGATGTGTGGGGCAGGCGCGCAGCATCGATTCGCGTCGCCTTGTGTTTATCCGAGCGCAGTTCCCGCCAGCGCCCAGGTGCGGCGCGCGACAAAAGGGACGCCGTACGAGTGTCGTCCCGGCTTCTTGCCCCGCACCTCTTCTGCCCGGCGTGAAATAACGCAGCCCATATACGCCTACATCCCCAGAGTCGACCCGTCCCCCCGTCCCCCCACCCGCCTAAAAATGCGAGGTTCCCCTGCATATTTCGTCACAGAGCCTGCTGTCGCCTGAGGCGCCGTGACAGCGATATTATTTCTGTGCATTACTTGCACGACTGGTGGTATAAAAATAAGGGGTTCTTTACGCCGACCCGGATCCGGCGCACATTGATATTTTTCCCCGCCACGCCAGCTAGACGGCAACCGCCGCGTGCTTCCCCTCCCCCTCACCCCTCCCACCCCCTCCTGGCGCCACGTTCAATTTTTGTGTTGCTGCCGGAATGGCGAATTCGTCACAAAGGAGACCGCGCAGACATCCTGTTTTCCGCACTTCTAAACACGGCTCATTGTTTTAATTGTGATGACGTCACTTGCGCGGCCACTCTCCCGGAACGGTCTGTGTATTGAAAACGTGCAGTTATTCAACCGAATTCGTTTCTCATTGTTTAATATCCGTAGCGCTTTTTCCTCTCAGTCGGTACTATTCGTGCGCAAACCTGCAATGAAATATGTGTGTTACATAGTATTTGTAGTCGTTTCCTCTAAACCTGAAATACACTATTGGCCATTAAAATGACGTGCTACAGACGCAAAATTTAACCGACAGGAAGAAGATCCTGTGATATGCAAATGATTAGCTTTTCAGAGCATTCAAACAAGATTGGTGCCGGTGGCGACACCTACAACGTGCTGACATGAGGACAGTTTCCAACCGATTTCTCATACACAAACAGCAGCTGACCGGCGTTGCCTGGTGAAACGTTGTTGTGATGCCTCGTGTAAGGAGGAGAAATGCGTACCATCACGTTTCCGACTTTGATAAAGGTCGGATTGTAGCCTATCGCGATTGCGGTTTATCGTATCGCGACATTGCTGCTCGCGTTGGTTGAGATCCGCTGACTGTTAACAGAATATGGAGTCGGTGGGTTCAGGAGGGTAATAAGGAACGCCGTGCTGAATCCCAACGGACTCGTATCACTAGCAGTCGAGATGACAGGCATCTTATCCGCATGCCTGTAACGGATCGTGTAGCCACATCTCGATCCCTGAGTCAACAGATGGAGACGTTTGCAACACAACAACCATCTGCACGAACAGTTCGACAACGTTTGCAGCAGCATGGACTATCAGCTCGGAGACCATGGCTGCGGTTACCCTTGACGCTGCATCACAGACAGGAGCGCCTGCGATGATGTTCTCAACGACGAACCTGGGTGCACGAATGGCAAAACGTCATTTTTTCGGATGAATCCAGGTTCTGTTTACAGCATCATGATGGTCGCATCCGTGTTTGGCGACATCGCGGTGAACGCACATTGGAAGCGTGTATTCGTCATCGCCATACTGGCGTATTACCCGGCGTTATGGTATGGGGTGCCATTGGTTACACGTCTCGGTCACCTCTTTTAGCATTGACGGCACTTTGAACAGTGGACGTTACATTTCAGATGTGTTACTACCCGTGGCTCTACCCTTCATTCGGTCCCTGCGAAACCTACATTTCAGCAGGATAATGCACGACCGCATGTTGCAGGTCCTGTACGGGCCTTTCTGGATACAGAAAATGTTCGACTGCTGCCCTGGCCAGCACATTCTCCAGATCTCTTGCCAACTGAAAACGTCTGCTCAATGGTGTCCGAGGAACTGGCTCGTCCCAATACGCCAGTCACTACTCTTGATGAACTGTGGTATCGTGTTGAAGCTGCATGGGCAGCTGTACCTGTACACGCCATCCAAGCTCTGTTTGACTCAATGCCCAGGCGTATCAAGGCCGTTATTACGGCCAGAGGTGGTTGTTCTGGGTACTGATTTCTCAGGATCTATGCACCCAAATTGCGTGAAAATGTAATCACATGTCAGTTCTAGTATAGTATATTTGTCCAATGAATACCCGTTTATCATCTGCATTTCTTCTTGGTGTACCAATTTTAATGGCCAGTAGTGTAATCCAACCTCCCCTTACCACCTTCCACGGCGGATATACTCCGAAAAAAAAAAGAAATGTATGAAAATGCTAACTGGAACGTCTGTTGGGGCTATTCAGTCAGCTTCTTGAAAGGATTTCTCTCTACGTGCCCACTGACACAATTACAAGGTGACGTGTGATTGTGTCCCGTAAAGGTATGTGAAGATATATATGAGATGGTAGTGAGACAGCAGTTTATGCGACGGGTAGTCACTTAAAAAGAGGTTACGAGATCAATAAAAGCAAAAACAGGTAATTACGTCAACTGATAATATAGGAATTAGATTAGAAAATAAGAAGCTCAAAGTAGTTCACGTGTTTAATATTTGGGCAATAAATTAATGGCACATGTAAAGAAGATATAAAATATACAGGTGCAATAACGAGAAAAGCTTTTCTGAAAAAGAGAAAGTACTTGGCCATTAAGAAATAGTCGATATCGATTATAAATTTAAGCCTTATATGTACTTGTCAGCAGTGCAGCAGCATCGGTGTAAATGAAACGTGGACGACTAATACTATGGACAGAAAATAGCCACTATTGGAATGATGTGTAACAGAAGAGTGCTGAAGAGTACACGGGATCAGTAATGGAGAAGTGCTGAATCTGATTGGGGACAAATTATCTTCAGGGCACAACTTGACTATAAGGACTAGATTGTCGAGAGAGACCGGGGCTTGAACAAAATAACTTAGTTGAAATGGCTGTACGTTGCAGTAATCAGAGACGAAGAAACTTAAACGTGAGAGACAGTCGAAGTCCGCTGCATCAACCTCGTCTTCGGACTGAAGACTACAATAATAACAAGAATAACAATTGTGCTTAGTGTAACTGACTGCGAAGCGGGTGGTTGATGACTGAAGGTGAGTAAGATGGTTCAAATGGCTCTGATGAGCACTATGGGACTCGACATCTCAGGTCATCAGTCCCCTAGAGGTTAGAACTACTTAAACCTAACTAACCTAAGGACATCACACACATCCATGCCCGAGGCAGGATTCGAACCTGCGCCGTAGCGGTCGCGCTGTTCCAGACTGAAGCGCCTAGAACCACCGGCGGCGAGTAAGAACTTAGTAAGAAAATCCACATGTGAGAAAACTGTTAAGGGGCTGGACATCTTGGAAGACGTTGAGGCGAGGTAGAACTTTCAGCTGTTATTCATTAAGTGCATCTTGTAGCGTCGTATGACAAAATACCTTGTCCTTGGGTCTAGTTTAGCGATGGACCTCTATTTCGCGCAAAAACAAAAGGAATATTCAAGGAGACATTTGTCTACTTTCATTACGCAGAGCTACAAATGAGTTTCGTATTCTTATATGTGGTACCATAGGGGAACGTTATCTGGGATGTATGTCATGAATTGATATTTCTGCGTCATTAGGCTACTGTTATATTGTGTAACAAAAATCAAAGACCATACATATCTAAGCCAGATCGACCTCTTTCTACCTCATCTCTCTGTGTTCTCTGACACACACACACACACACACACACACACACACACACTGGAGGTAGCCAGATTAAAATGTGTGTTTGTCGAACTATATTTATGAAAAAACTATTCAATAAAGGTAATGAAGCCCTCGCGAACACGATTAGAATGCCATGAAAAGCAATGTCTCACAGATATTCAAAGGGATTATTTACAGTGCTGATTTCGTCTCTTTAAGTCTAGTTGTGATTGAAGGCAGGTATATAGGGGGGGGGGGGGGAGGGGCAATGTAAGCAGGTTCTTCTTTATAGTCTAATTGTGAGCTCAGAAAGCGACTGGATGACAATGTCACTGTCCCTCAGGAAGACAATAGCAGATTTTTTTGTTTCATTTCTTTATCACTATGTGTCCAAGTGTTCCCCGCCAACGAATCAAATGCATTTCTGGCACTTACAGAAATATCACGGCCCATTGTTCAGGCACTGTATCGTTGAGTCAGCCCGACAAACATAAATGTACTGTTATCTTTCTCTGATTACCAAAGTCCTGTTTACAATATTGAGAAAAATAACCTCTGATTCTCCAAAGAAAATATTTCCTTTGAGCAGTACAATCTTTCCCCGCCCGCTGTATTTATCACTTGATGGTCAGAGTAGCAGTGTTGAAACAACTTTCTAGTAGATCATAATACAAGTGCGTATAACCCAGGCACGACGAAAACTCGGCATACGTATCTCTGTTGGTTACTGTAAGACACACTGCAGAAATCTTGAAGTATTATGTTAATGACAAGAACATAGAAGATTTTAGATTTTACAGGACTAATAGCTTTGATGACTGACGTATTATTGCTGCTGAAAGCATCCTTGTGCTAACTGCCAGCTACACACGATTAATTGAAAATGCATTTTAGTCATATAAGCACTATCTAAACACTAACAGCAGAACTTATTGCGCAAACGAAACACAATGTGAACACTTACTTTTGAAAAGTTGTTTGGTCTAGCTCATCGTACAAGTGTTTAACATTCTATCCTAATAGCATTATTCTTGTTTTGGGCAGTGTTCCATCCAGTTCGCCTTAAGGTTTTACAGAATCGCCACTGCGACTTCTCCTCTAGTTTTCTGTTTGACTTAAACAGAATTCAAAATAAGGAAAATTAAAATCGGGTGATTATTAGGATAAGGAAGCCTCCTTAGTAGAGCGTAGTATGGTGACTTATTTACGATGTTAAAATTTCTCTTTACCTCTACGTATCCTTCAGCACAATGAGTCATATTCTACAGTGTACTGTGCCAATTGCAGTTACCATATTGGTAAAAACAGATAAGACGATTCTGAAACATTAGGACCCAGCTCAAGACCGATCGAGTTATCAATGCCTTCCAGGCATGTCTAGACCAAACCAGAACGTAGAAACCGACTCACCTCTCATATATTGTTTAGAATGTAATTATGAAACTTGGAACAATTGTACCAACAACTTAAAAAAACACTTATTTAGTATCATAACACTTAAAATTTGTTTACCATTACGTGTCAAGATCTTGTTAGTGTTGTTACATATGATATTTCTTGACGAACAAAATAGATATGTCAAAAAGTGTGATGCAGTGAAGCATCATATCTTACACTTCGATATACTTGGTGTTTAAGTAGCTGCAGCATGTAAACCTCATGAGTCTAAGTGCTGTGTTTCAAATCTAGTGTGAAACTGATAATTTCCTAGTGCATTTCTTCTAACATTCTGTATCTACACATAAGTAATAGTAATAACTATCCAGAACTTCTGCATATTTTCGACAAACACCACCTATATTCATATATTTTCACACCCAGAATAAAGTTTCTGTGAACGTGCCCCATCTGATGATAGCTGGCCAGTGGATTCAAAATCGTTTCAAAAGATTGCGAAGCGACTAGTTGCGACGATTAGCATTTCCTTACTTAGTTGGTTTTATGGTTCTTTTATATTTGTGCCAATTTTTCATGTTTAGGACACCGATCATAATTGATAATCTGTTTTACGTAGTCCAATATTATCGGCTCCTGTTCTTATTGCCCCTCCCCCTTCCCCCAAAAAAATCCCTATTGCAAGGGTTAAGTTAACAGTTTCCGAATACCTTTTCGCCACTATCCGATGTTTTATAGAATGTTGCCTATTTTATTCTATAACGATTTCGTTGTCTTAGTTACTTGACCATTTAAATTTCAGCTTCCGTACACACATGCACGCATGCACGTGCGCACATACACACGTACACACACACAAACACACGTACACACACACACACACACACACACACACACACACATACACGCACGCACGCACAAAGGCATGGAGAGCGAGAGAGAGAGAGAGAGAGAGAGAGAGAGAGAGAGAGACAGACAGACAGATTGAAAGAGAGAGAGCACTGCTGTTGATACTACTCCGATTATTAAAGACCCCTGAGCATCACAGCAATATATAAAATTTAATTAGATGTTGCCACGACGATATAACAAGCAATTACTTAACGCGCAATTTGTCGTAAGACATCGTGGTCGTAGAGCATGCGAAAGAGCGTAGGCAGAACTTGCAGTGTCAGATTCGCTCTTTGGATTAGAACACGTTCAGATAAACGTGAAGAAGTTCTCGCAGAGATAGAAGGAATGGTTATTGAGACAATTCGCGATTCTGCGAGACCGCAGCACGTGCTCTGTGATTGAGAAATCTCAGCGCGGCGCGGCGTAAACGAACCTGATGGCTTCGGTTATAAGGCAAGCGACAAGTGGGACGGTGCTGATGATGCGTTCGTACGCTGAAACACGACGCTGCTTCCACCAAGGAGACACCTTAACAGGCAAGGCTCGAGTCCTCGCGGGAGGTACCGCACTTCTGCGCTGCTCTACTTCTAGAGAGGAATGCGCGTTCTGAACTCTTTGACAGTTGGAAATAATCGCAACTGATGCAATCTCAGAAATTACCACTGGCGAAAGCAAGTCGTTCACAACGGAAGAGGTGCTGCGGCGCGCGTTCGGTGCACATTTTACGCTCGTGTTCCTCTTCTTATGTCACGAAGTTGTACAGCTGTAAACGTCTGATTTCCTTACAAGACCACCTGAAAGCGTCAGTATTCTGTTTTACATCATTTGAATGGAACGCAAAACAGCATCAAAAATTTATTTGGCAAGGTGGGCATTCGTATTCTACAGCATGCTACATGCTATGCATGAGTACATCTATAGCTCGATAAGACGGCGACGTTTAATAGCTGTGAATTGTATTTTACCGATGGAGATCTGAGTATGATACTAATCCATTTGAGGGAGACATTGCAACGATCGTTACCAGGTATTAACGTTTCATTCTGAGTCTCCCACGAGTGGTACTTTGGATCTGTTCTTTTCTCAAAAACCTTATGCTCGTCATTCGGACTGTATACACAATTGTGATTTCTTACGACGCCAATATTTTCATTACAGTGTTGTTCGGTGACTTCGCATCAGATTATAGCTCGACGGGCTCGTAAGTAGATAAGAGGGCTCGCTATCCATCCAGACGATCACCTCCGCCAATGCGCAGAGTATCTGAAATATGTGAAGCCCTTCCACGACTCTGGTTCTGTGTTAATAAATAATTAGGACAGCCGGTTGTACAGACAAAGGAAGACGATGTATCCTCCTCTAATTGCATATTGTCTGATAAAACTTGGTAGTGTTCAAACCAGCCAATCCTTTGGTAACTATTGGGGGAAACAAAAAAATGTTCAAATGTGTGTGAATTCCTAAGGAACCAAACTGTTGAGGTCATCGGTCCCTAGACTTACACACTACTTAAACCAAAAACGACACGCACCTCCATGCCCGAGGGAGGATTCGAACCTCCGACGGGAGGGGCCGCGCAGTCTGCAACATGCGCCTCAAACCGCGCGGCTGGGGGAAACAATCTGTATATTGTTTATCTCTACAAATTAATAATTCATAAATACATATACACAAAATTACTTGGATCTTTGTGATGGCCAATTGCCTTTGTTTTGTGGTATTGTCGTACCTCGTAGAGGTTTCCTCTGGTCTAGATGCAGGCCTTAAATGTGTCATTACAATTTGTGTTCCGAAAAAGGCAAACAATTATGATAAAATACTCATAAGTGTGTGTGTAATAAATACACATATAACATAAGACATGTGGGAACATCGATGCAAGCACAAGAACTAACGAAATGGCTCTATGGTCAATGTGAATTAATTAAGACAAAGCTCTTAAATGAGTTATCGCTGTGTTCTCTCGCATCAAAGACTGAGAAAACAGATACGGCTAGTTAAGAAAGGCTCGTATAGTGGAATTTATCATGGAAAAAAATTTCTAGAGAAAAAATTACTTTCTTTTTGGAACCGCAATTCCTGTCGTGCGTCTTTCACACAAGGTATAGAAGTGAAATGTGGAGGCTGTAGGTCGCATTTTCATGAGAAATTTCCGCATTTAACTTAATTAATCAGTTAACACTATTACCTAACTACAGCACACACACACACACACACAACTTTCTCTTTTACTATCATGTTTCGTCTTATCTGCAAGGAAACAGAGAAATCTTAAGTATTGCTTCCTCGTAAATATGATCACGTCAATGTGAAACCTATGGTTTTCTCGAGAACTGAAAGCAAAATCAAATAGTTCAAATGGCTCTGAGCATTATGGGACTTAACATCGGAGGTCATCAGTCCCCTAGAACTTAGAACTACTTAAACATAACTAACCTAAGGACATCACACACATCCATGCCCGAATCAGGATTCGAACCTGCGACCGTAGCAGTCGCGCGGTTCCGGACTGAAGCGCCTAGAACCGCTCGGCCACCGCAGCCGGCCAACTGAAAGCAAAGGGAAGCATTATTAATTCATACGAAGTTTGTATAGGAAAAATGTTTCCAATATGACGACACTTGTGATTCCGATGTCGTCCCGTCCACAAGCGGAAACCCCTCGCTAATGAGCTAAATCATACGTTTCCTTTTTGTGTCTATAATTATTTCGTATATCTCATTTACTTACAACTACTCACAGCTACTTACAGCCCACTAAAAATGCAAATGGTGAGATTTTTTTTCTGGCGTTCACAGTACCACAAGACTAAATATGTTACCCAAAGCAAGTGAACTGCTATTAAATTATTGTTAGTCATCTTTCATAGAAATCGCTAGCATTATTCCTTCTGCGCGACGCTCTTGCTCCACAAGAAATCATTTTTGATTGCTGACTGAAATACTGGCATACGTCAGCTCTAGGTAGTGTGGGGATCCCCCTTCCCGTGACGTGGAAACATTAAACAGTGAATCAGTTGCGCTTAGCTGCGTTGAACTTTAATAATAATGACCTCAACAGACTGTTATTATTGATTCGGCATAACCCAGCAGACGGCTTGATGTTGTTCTTACCCGAAAATGCTTGATATATGCGCAATAGTGCCGGCATTTATGATCGTGGGGTAGCTCGTAATAGATGTGACAAGGACAATATTAACAGCAGACAGAAACGCACGGGTCGAGGAGGGGCTCGAGAATAGCTCCGTGAGGAAGTACATGTACAACTAAATGACGGCTTTCAGCACGAAAATTGATGTCAATCGACTCTTTTTTCATCCTCTTCTTGCCTAGATGATAAAGGTAAACAAAATGAATAATATCTAAAGGAAGGCACTTCGCTGCTGTTCTACAGCTAACATTTATTTGCTCAGAAACTGGTTCCTCGTTCTTAGGCCATCTTCAGCGACGAGTGCACGTCACAGCAACAGAGAAAATGACGTATGACTTACAGAGATACACGTACAGAGCTACACGTACAGAGCTCTCACAATAATATATATATATATATATATATATATATATATATATTATTGGTGTTTTGCCCTTAAAGAGCGCATTTGGACTAAAGATAGTCACTTTTGCAAACGAATAAAGAAGTTCATTTTACTGCTGTTTTCTTACTTGTGCATAATTGATCCTTACTATAAAAGAAGTAGGAAGAGAATTGTGTTTTGCCATTTCCGTGTTTTCTTTTTGTTAATATTGTCATGTTCTGCCAAGCACCAATGGAGAATACAGCTAATTTTTTCAATTAAATGGTTTGGAACTAAATGTCTTATATTTTCATCTGCTCACTGAATAGGAAGACACAGAGAACACTAGGTGTGGCAATAGTGACGTTATGTAATTGCTTTCAAATGCAAATATCAATTACATACACTCTGTGAAAGAAATCGTTCGTGTATTTTTTTGTTAGTTATTATTTTGGAGTTTAATGTACAAGCTATGGGACTACGCAAACAGAAACGTAGGAGCGAGGGTTGATTTATTTCTACATACACAATTAAAAAAGTAAATTAGTGTTTGGCGTTCGGAACATGACTTTAAAACTGCTACTTCAATACAACTCAATTTATAAAGAAAAACTTTCATTATTGTTTTCAGCTCGGATTTGTTGTAATTAAATTTAAGTCATATTCACAATTGCATCTGGTTTTCTATTATACATCCACATGACCGAAAAAAAAAGGAAATACGAGATAATGAAAGTTAAATGTCCTTAATACTTATACAGGGCGCAGCTACAATTCAAAACAGTGCGCTTAAAACAGGAATTGTCATGTCTTATCAGTGCAAGATGTATTCCAGTACGTGACCACAAAGTTAAAATCTGTTTCCGTATCCAGAGCACACAATAGTTGATCTAAAAGTATTTAGATGTGTAAGAAATAATTTGAAATAGCCATGTTTTGTGGAGTGTGAGTGTGTGTGTGTGTGTGTGTGTGTGTGTGTGTGTGTGAAGTGGGAAGGGGATTCATCCATACAAGTGCTAGTAGTTAGGGGCTAATCAGTAACTGTTTTCTTCGGTGTCTTTGGGAGCCCGGTATCGCCAGCTATCTGATAAAAAGCAGTAAATTGGGAAACCCGACGGATGCACAATTAAACGCGTTAGCTGAAGTCAAAATAGTCGAAACCTTGCATAAATTGCTCGTCGATTTTCAGTCGTTTAAAATACTGCAAAACGTGCCTCCTATGTAGGCCACAAAACAGAATAGCACTATTCAGTGCACCATCTAATAGATAAGAGTTAATGAACGGTAGAAAATCTCATTCAGTGATGTAGCATATGAAAAATGGTCATATTCTATAATTAGAAGTCAATAAATGGGTTCGTGAGGAGGACAATGATGTATTGTTCTGTAAATGCCAGCAGCTAATTTCAAATTCTTCATTATTTTTTAATCCATCTTGCGAATGTCTTAAGCGTTGTGTTACAACCCGATCGTTCAGTTTGTCTGCAGCCGGACAGCATTCTGTTCTCAAACTTAATTATACATAAGTCTACACAGTTTTACAGACAGATGGAGCTCTGTTCTATTTATTTCGGTTGGTGATGGTAAGTATTATTAGAAATCTGTCATTAAAATTTAAAAATACGAGCCGGCAAAAGATGAAACAGGTACATTGTAAAATAAGCGGTATCGGAAGTTTGAATGAATCGTTTTAACTAAACCATCCACAATGCAAACGAAATAGCTATGTCAAAAACCGAACATGCAATTAACTTTCAGCATCTTTCTAACCTCCACACAATTCTGTCACTCCGATTTTGAATCTGCTCGTTGTATCACTGTCATAATATTGTTCAAACATTTACTGGTATCATCTCTTGCAATACTTCGAAGGAAGAGAGTGTGAATATGGCAATCACAATAACAACATTTTTAAATTGTGTATTGTTGGATAATAGCAGGCAAGAAATCATTAAAAGTAGTACATCTAATATTTACCACTGTTACTGTCGTGTTAACAGCTCAATTAAGTTAACGACTACGTTAGTGGGTGTCTACAGATCATTTACTTAACTAGTAACATAAGGAGAAAGTAAAAAACGTACCTATCAGAAGGTTCTCATAAATGCAGACACACATTCCTTACAGAAGCGAATTTCCTATGCATAACGAGGAAAATCCTCGAATTACTACTGAATATTTTACCTGCAGATCGTATAAAGAAACTAGTTCGCTTTTCTTGAGAGCTCGGACAATGATACTCAGTTGACATCATACTATTCCATGTGAAGTGTAATTTTCGAATAATGATGACGAAATGACTCACAATATGCACAGCAATATTTTCATCCTTGTCGGTCGGCTAGCTTAAGCGAATGTTTTACAGCTCTGGTAAAATGTGCAGTTCACATCGTCTCCAGGGCACAACGAAATTTTTTTTTTCCAAATGATGTTGAGTAAACACGAGTTATGGTCCGAATCTAATATGTTGATGGGTTCGTACGTAACCACTATAAGCCCTGAGAAAGTATGATTGTAAGGCTCTTAATCGTGTAGATCCGCGCTCAGTTCCCAAGTCGATCACTTCTTTTCAGAATTTTCTTATTTTCTGAAAACCAGATTGATTTGTTAACTTTTATCTATTGTGTCTGTGAGTAGCTGCGTTGTCTGTACTCCGGAGTTAAAAGAAACGTTAATTACTAATATCACAGATATTATGCAACTATTTTTCACGACCTGAAACAGCTGGTCCACCATCTTTGAATTTCAGTAAGTCCTTTATTAGTAACTGTTCAAAATTAGAAACTTATGGAAATGATAAAATTTTAATTGTGCTTTACAGTAAAAGAGGGCCAAATCCAGTTACGGAGACGAAATGCCATGACGAAATACCTCCAGACCAAACAGTGCAGAATGTCCTTACCGACACAATGAATAAGAGTCGCCAAGAAAACAGTTCACGTGACTAACAATAGATGGCAAAGCTTTGAATATCGACATGGCGTGTATGTCTTCCCCACAACAATATCGAATCTAGAAGTCGTGGTGTCTCTGCAAATGAGGGAACAGTAACTGTGAGCATGTTAAGTGGTATCTGAGGCGTATCTACAAGCTCAATGGAGACAACAGTGTATGAACGCTTCGAATGCCAAATGAAGGAAAAGAAAGTTTAGTTTTCCGTCCACTTCAAGGTCATAAGAGACGAACAACTAACTCAGATACACTTGGCTGTGGAAGCGACATCGGTATTGGATAATAATGATAATCATGCTAAACAAGTCCAGCACGCATCTGCAGTTATTTGGGAGGATTTGAATATGGATCATCGAACCCAGGTTGGAAACGTACCCTCAAAACTAGATCATTTTGATAGAGATGGAAACGAATAGCAAGGATAGTCTACCGAAAGTGTCAACTGTTGACAGCTTTATCTCTAACATAATTTAGAAGTATGTACTCAAGATATAGTTATGAATAAAACATGCCAGTTTAAAACGCTTGTTATTGTGACACTAAAGACCTTATCTCTCCATACAGTATTTGTCCGAGCATCCTGCACGAACTCCCACTTGACGCTTAACAGAGAGGAAGCTACTTCGCATTCTCGTTGCAGAATAATTATACATCAACAGCATTTTGTCGGCAGCAGAAGGAAAGATAGCTGCGTTTCTCATCACCATACTGTATCCGGTATCCTGAGGTCAGTCCGAAGCCATTCCGCAGTGTTTCAAGAAGTGAAAGCATGTTACACTGTTGGTGATTCGCCCCTTGAATTGGGGAAACCCCTTTGGAGCTATTTTAGAAGAGTAGTCTACGCTCCAGCACCTACTCCCTTCTTCCATCTTCATCGAAACCACCAACACTCTACCTGAAATCGTCAGTTGTCCACACTGATCAGACACATTAACACACGCTATTCACACTCTGCTTAATCCATGGTAGTGAAGAAAATATTTTCAATTTAGGCTGCTAAATCTCAATGTAGACAGCACAGACAATTATAACGTAGGACTTTTAATTATAATAATTATAATAATAATAATTATTATTATTATCATGTATATAAGGAAGCCGCGCGGGATTAGCCGAGCGGTCAAGGGCGCTGCAGTCATGGCCTGCGCGGCTGGTCCCGGCGGAGGTTCGAATCCACCCTCGGGCATGGGTGTGTGTGTTTGTCCTTAGGATAATTTAGGTTAAGTAGTGTGTAAGCTTAGGGACTGATGACCTTAGTAGTTAAGTCCCATAAGATTTCACACACATTTGAACATTGTTTTTGTATAAGGAAATTATTTTAATTAAAAAGGGCCAGCTATGTCCATACTTACAACACCAGAAGATGATGATCTTTATTATTCATTATGAAAGCTGCCAGATGCTCAGAAAGGAGTTCAATATGCTCCCAAAATTTTGTTGTCCCTAGGCTTACACGGTACTTAATCAAACATAAACTAACTTACGCTAAGTACAACACACACACACACACACACACCCATTCCTGAGGGAGGTCTCGCACCTCCGGAGGGGGGAGTCGCGCGAACCGTGGCAAGCTGCCTAGACCACGCGGCTACCAGGCGCGGTGGAGGTGCGTCATTACCTGCAAAACGGATCTTCAATCTGACGCACATAAATTAATTAAGAGGGGAGGGTCTGACGTTTCAATCACCGATTTTGCTCAATTATTGCAAGGACTTCCTACATTCGAAATAAAGCGATAGGTGTTTCGGCTTCTAGCTGGACACTCCAGTTTTTGAAGACAAAGAAAGAATGTCAAAGGTAATGAAGGTAAATCATGTTTTCAGTGCTATACACACAGAAAGAGCGTCTAAAAAACAAACATTTTTTTGTTAAATATGCGGTCCAAAGTTAATAACGTTCGAGTTATTAAATTTTTTTTTTTTTTTTTGAGTTTTCATGCTGTAGCTAGTGTACCCGTCATTCTGTGCGTCTAATAGAGCGAGGCTGGCGGTTGAGGCGTTAGACTACCAAACCGCTGGTCCATGTTCGATTCTTGATAGTAGTTTTTTTCATTCCATCTTTTTCGGTGTATCTGATAATATTCTGGTAATGTGAATACTTTTCCTTGCCTTTTTTTAAGTACAAACTTATCTGAATATTAATCACTCCTCTCGATGTTTTACTTAAAAAAGGCAAAGAAAAGTATTCCGTCTACCGGAATATAATTAGATACGCCGAAAAAATATAGAATGAACAAAAGCCTCAACCAGGAATCGAACACGGACCAACGGTTTGGTAGTCCAACGCCTCGACCGCTATTCCGCCGACGTTCTGCCAGACACATGGAATCACGGGTAGCCTACCTTAACTACAGCAGGAAAACACGACAGGGTTAAGAACTTTATTAGAGTGCCACATGATGTCGCCGGCCGGGGTGTCCGAGCGGTTCTAGGTGCTACAGTCTGGAACCGCGCGACCGCTACGGTCGGAGGTTCGAATCCTGCCTCGGGCGTGGATGTGTGTGATGTCCTTAAGTTAGTTAGGTTTAAGTAGTTCTAAGTTCTAGGGGACTAATGACCTCAGAAGTTAAGTCCCATAGTGCTCAGAGCCGTTTGAACCATTTGAACCACATGATGTCAATACAAATGATTATTTACTGACAGTCTTTCGATGCACAGCATTAAAAATAAGAGGTTCCACCATCAAATTTGATCTCGATTTTTTTTCAAAAACTAGTTAGTGCCTGCCAAAAGTTGAACCATGTGTCTCTTAATTTTCAATATAGATCGTCCTTGCAAAATTCAGTCAAAATCGGTGACCCATATGTCAGACCCTCCCCTTGTTAGAAAATCTTTTGAAGGTGGGTGAACCCTTGTTCGCATTTTTCTTCCCTGCAGGTGGCCAGCACACACACCTACGGGTGCGTGTTAAGTAGCTGGCATGCAGGGTGGAGAGGGCAGCACGGTTACCCGCTGCAGTCTTTGTCAGGTGACGGGCAGCAGTTGGAGGCGGGGGCGGAAGGCTCACTTGGCGCCTCCGGGCCGCCGGGCGGAGCTGCCGCCCCCGCCGCAAATATTGGCTGGGAGCCGCCTCCCTAACCTAGCGCCGAACCCCAGCAAACAAAAGAGCCGCAGCCGCCGCAACTGCCACCCCACCCCCGCCCCCCGCCTCCGCAGCGTTTATATGAAAAGCGCGACATGAATGGCAGGAGGAGAAGGAGGCGGCAGACGACGGAAGGCTGTTGACTCTTGCACTTTGGCGGTGCCGAAGTTTTCGTGAGCCTAGCGAGCACCCGCTGTACTGCCGGCCGCGGAGATCGCTCGCTGCCTCGCTTCATTAGCTGCGCGGCAGGTAATCCCTGCGCTCGGCTGATACGAACAAGGTCAGAGGGGGGCGACGAAAAGGATATCGGAGGAGGGAGGAGGAAAGAAATGGGCTACAGCCAATTAAGTGGACTCAGATTCGCGATCGTTTTATCGTCCCAATATAAAATGCAGAACCGTCGCGAGATAACGCTAAATAGCTGCTCCTAGTAATGCGAGGAACCACGTAGGGAACCGAGCTATTCCGCAAATTGATTCGCCTTTCCGTTTTATTTTCCACAGCCTTCCTTCCGACGTCTTGTGCGCCTTGTCTACAACTTTGCTGCAAAACGCTGCACTTGTGTATTCTGCCGTTCCTTACAGTGTCAGTTGTATGTCAGTACTTCGCGTTCGAATGGTAGCCACAAATTTGTACTGGCCGATACATGTGGTAATTATTACATAGTTCAAGATCTTCTTGTACCATTAAAGCAACAGGGAGCAAATGCTTCCATATCTCACGCCCGATCTCGATCTTGGGAGGTCCGCGCGCTTCATCACAGTGACAAATTAAAAGCGAGAATCAAACAGCATTACCCTGACAGGTTGACTGCATCGAATGGTAACCAGAGAGATTAGTATTTGGCGTCCCGTCGGCTGCGAGGTCATTAGAGACGTTGTACAAACTCGGATTGAAGAGGGAAATTGGCCACGTTAGTTTCAACGAAACCATCCTAGCATTTGTCCTAAGCGATTTAGGGAAATCGTGGGAAACATAAATGCGAATTGTCCGACGGGGGTTTGAACCACCCTACTCCAGACTGGAGCCCTTGCTCTGTCCGTATTGAAAGACGCCATCCGTGTTGTGGGTAATACTTATATAATCATATCGACAGAAGCATTCATTGTCATTTACAAACAGTTTATTTACTTTAAAATATTATTGAAACTACGTAAATTTATAGAACAGTTCAAATATGATCGCATCCTGTAACTGGACGAGACTGACATATTGTCCTGTTCTTGTATGCTCGATTGCGGATTTCATTCATACATACAACAGAGAAAAGACCGTTAATTTGCAGATCCGTTATATGTTGGACATTTGATACTTTTACGGAACTTTGCATATGAGTGCTGGGATGCGAAGAAAAAGAGGAAGCAGGCCAGAATTCACTTGGAGCAGTTTAGGGAAGCTATGGAAAATCTAAGTTTGGATATCTCGAAGAAGATTTAAGCATTGACGCTAGTCCAATATCTCAAATGTTGCGTTAGTTTCCAGGCGCAGTGCTGAGCTTCATGAACAAGTACGCGAATACTGCCGAAACTGCGGCACAGTTGCGGTGGATCAGGATCCAGCTGAGCCGACTTGCATTGCCGTAAGATTATTTAAATGTGCGGTATGTTTTCTCTAAGATACCTTGATTGAGATGAATGGTAAAATGAACGAGGATGGAAGACTTCGGTTTGACCAGGAGCGTGTGGATAACAGTACAGCGTTTTAAAATGAGGTCACGTATTTTAGTCTGCCCCGTGGAATTTGCTGCAGAGCAGGTCAAGCACTGAATATTACGATAGTGAAATACGGAGCCACTTTCGCGATTCACTGTCTTAATTGTGAGGTGGTATCGTGGTGTTGTTGGCTTTCATCGATGACTATAAACGCCTTTAACGATGTGTGAAGATACGGCTTGAGAACATGCAAAATAACTTCAAACACATGTAAAGAGTAGAAGGCATCTGTTTCCAGTATAAATTGTATGTCTATCACTGTTTCGGTACATCACACATATTTTATAAACACGTGATCAGTCCGTAGATGCTAACGTCACTGAGAATATGTGAAATGAACTCTACAGTGTGGCAGTATGGAACATATTATAAACGTTTAAAAAGACGTACAAAAGAGGCATACATGTAAAGGATGACCAGCGTCCAAGAGGTTTAAAGAAACTGTCTACAGAAGAGGCGCGCACAAAAAATATTTACACTCGTATTTTGGGTTTTCTCCGAATTTGTATGAATATAATGATGACATTTTAAAATGATCCTTTCTGTTGGAGTACGTTCTTGCTTGTGTTCAGCTGTTGTGCTCAAAACATTGTATGTCACTAGGGCCTGAGTTTCAGAAATATGAAAAGGTTCAAGACATTTGTGCATCAACATTTGGCATAATTGGTTCAAATGGCTCTGAGCACTATGGGACTCAACTGCTGTGGTCATAAGTCCCCTAGAACTACTTAAACCTAACTAACCTAAGGACAGCACACAACACCCAGCCATCACAAGGCAGAGAAAATCCCTGACCCCGCCGGGAATCGAACCCGGGAACCCGGGCGTGGGAAGCGAGAACGCTACCGCACGACCACGAGATGCGGGCTTGGCATAATTATGTGTAATTAGTATTGAGAACACTACTGCGTTATGTCGTGATTCGGGGAGGAAGGCAGGAGGTGGAACTGTATTCACTCAACATAACTGAAAAAAAGGTAACAAAAAGTATGACACTACTATTTTGCTCTTCGGAAAAAAATAACAATGAAAGATTAGACGACGTCCAAAGAATATTGCAGTAATCTTTATTTATTTTTGCATTGCAGTGCTGTCCTTCCAGCCGCAAACTTCGCTAGGATGGACTGTAAATTTCATTTCATATACAGTTAGTATTACTTTCGCCGGACTCGGTTGTCCACAGACAGTGAAGATAAACCAGCGAACTAGTAATTACACACGTCGCTGAAAACTGCGGGCACAGTACACGAAGTCGCAACAGGAAAGCTTTACTCGTCACCGCAATTTGTTGTTTGCAGCAATGAAAACCAAAGGAAAGTATTTTTCTTTCTACAAATGATACTTACAATAATTACCCAGTCGCTGTTAATTCAAGAGACTGTAAATCAGCAAATTCCAAGGTTGTTGGTAACAGATCTGTAATACAGACATGTCATCAGCAGAGCTAATTAAGGTTAACATATCCTTATAGTTTAGGACATTGAAGACGAAGTGAAATAAGTCACAATGTTAGTTGGTTATTCGCTAGTTCACTCAACTGATTTACATTTAGTTTAGACATTAAGACTGTCATACAAAGTTCTGCCTACTATCTGTTAAATATAGCACACAAACGTTTTTAAGAGGTGCTAATTGTTTATGCTCGGCTACTTTCTCCATATGAATAACGGAAAAACGGTAGGAACGACATAAGCTGTTAATAGGCATGCATGTCTCTCTAATTTGGACTTTAAATCATTGTCTATGTGACGGGTGACTATGTCTTCAGTATGAGTGTTCGCAACGGTGACGACGTAAAGTGCTTGTTATTTCAAGACCGTTGAAGGTGAAACAGTAGAGACAGTAAATGTTGGTGCCGGTACATACCCCACTACTCACGGTAAGTGCCAAGGAGAAACTCGGATTTCAGGTTTACGTGCGACGAATGAATCACTATAAACGATGTCTAATCTCACTTCACATGCGATATGGATTTTAATTCAGTACGCCTACATCGAAGCACATTCAGGTCATCAAGAAAGGCACGCTGTCACCCTTGTCAACCAAAGAACGGTGACCTACGTTATTTCTGCCACATGCCATTCGAAATGCATGTTCGGTATTTGGGGTAACTGCAGATAGGCGACCTCTGTCAGAGACGCGTATTTTGAACTTTTTTGCTTTCCCCGCATCGATTACGTGGACGGATTCCAATACACTGTAAGGAGCTCTGACTGTACTTTGAAAGAGCTCCGATATTGTTCAGAAAGTCTTCTATTGTTCATTATCCTAAGTCGAGAGCAGCTGTCAAAAAGGCAAAAACAGATGAATTCAGCCATATATCTCATGCAGCTGAAGATTCTGCTGCTAAAATTTGTTTTGTCACTAAAAATATATTCTTTGGCTGAATTACCTAGATTAGTACTGAAGAAGAAACAATTTTCCGAAATATCCTAAACAAAATGCTATTGGCATAGCATGAATTCCGTTGGGAATTCTAAGGATATAATTATCTTTGTTCCGATTTGACAGATGACAAATTAAATAAGAGAGCTAAAGTAGTAAATTACCGTAATCGACTCACACAATTTGAAGTAGGCTTTTTCTAACTCATACATTTATTATGAGGGTTGGAGCAGTGCTATCCAGTTTTGTGTTCATAAATCCGGGTCAGTGTCCTGATTATCTAGCAGTAATCACAGAATACTACGAAATTCTCGAAATTTTAAAAGAAATATTGTACTACTAATATCCCATAATGTCGGTGATCCCTCAGTGAGCAGTATTAGAAAAAAAAACTGCTGTGGAATTGTTTGAAGTAATAACATAAAGAAGTACTCTCTTCCGTTACAAAGCTTTGTACAAAATTGCGATTTATGTTACAAAAGTACTTCGTACTTTCTGAGAACATACGTGAATTAGAGTTGTATGCTTCACATACCTTAAAATTCTTACATCCTGGCAGGGAACGTGACGAACTCTATCACTAGTCTTTGAATGTGCTGATGGTATGTGACTTACTGCAGTTCATGAGAATATACGAAGGTGATGTTTTTGAACAAATCGAAAACCAGAAATTGTTCGTGATATTAGCTATAGTTAATGTCTTTGACTGATAAGACCCTTGGTAGAATTTCGGCACGAGAACAACGCCTATGGGACCCATATCCGAACTCGAGCTACGTTATTATCCCATAAACGATATCAAGTTGAATATTATTTTCTTTACAGAAATTAGCAGTGGAGAAATAAGTGCAACAGTAGCTGAGAATATCTGGCATTGCGTTTCGTGATTTGTTTGCTGGAGCTGATCCGAAGAGAAATGAACAAATACTCAAGTCTGAAATCACGAATGTAATTACATACAACGAGTGTTTGTTCTGTATTCTTCAAACCCTTTCGTGCGCACAGGAAGTGATTTAGGTACAGGGGTAAAAACTATTTTCTATTGCCCACACGTTGGTGTTTCCTTAACGTAAGAGGAAATGGAGTAAATTTAACAACTGTAAATGTCTTATCGTTGGAAAAGAAAGATGTAGAATGATTGTTTTGAATGTCTTCCGAACCATCATTTTTTGCCTCGGGAGGATTGTTTTCTACTGTGTAAAAAATTCTACTGTAGCTACAAGCCCTATCTTTATAAAATTATATTATTACAAAGAAATTAGCCTTTTGAAGACCCATTTTGTAAAGTTTTAAACCCTGTTCAAATCTAACGTACATCTAGTGTTATATGTATCATCTGTTGCATGATAGCTAATTGTATTTAATAATTTTCACACAAATTCGAATCCTGCCTCGGGCATGGATGTGTGTGATGTCCTTAGGTTAGTTAGGTTTAAGTAGTTCTAAGTTCTAGGGGACTGATGACCTCAGAAGTTAAATCCCATAGTGCTCAGAGCCATTTGAACCATTTTTGAGGCAATTTTCACACAGTGGTTGCGTTGACACTATGGTATACTTGAGCTGTTAAACTAAAACTTATCTTAGAATAAAACGAGGGTAATATGTAGAACATCAGTATTCTAAGTACGCTGAGGATGACCAAGGACTTTCGAACAAGAATTACTAGATGCCTAGATCTAATAACAGTTGAAAAATGTCTATTCTAAGGATGACCTGCGAGGGAAAACGAATGTGCTTCTGATAACAACACAGAGCAGCATAGGGCAGTGTAGACGGCAACTGATTCACATTTGGGAGGTACAAGGTTCGTACCCGTGTAAAGCCATTCTGATTTTTAGCTTCCATGATTCTCTTGAATGTCTTGCGGCGAACATTGAGTTAGCTTCTACAGCAAGACCACAATGAAGTGGCGTTATACTGACTCTCCAGTGACCTGTTAGCATATATTTTATTTTGTTCTCTGGTAACAATTTGATGAAAGCAGAGAATCCAGCGGCAAACTTCAGATACGATATGCGGGTTACAGCCGTCGCAAAGAAGTACTAAATGTACTATGATAAAATTCTATATGCGAGTCGACAAACAAGCACAGCGCTTCGGTTCAGTAATGGACTAGGACGCAAAACTTAGCTCAAAGTTATTATCTCTGTGTTTATTAAGCTAATAGAAAATCAAATGAACAGAATCGATCTAGGTAACAGTGCTACGGAACGGAAATGTCGCTATGTGAGCATACAGAATAACTGACTTGGACGCTGTGTTCCTTATTTGCCTGGTATCTCCTAGTTTATCTCGGAACAAATGGAAATCTATGTTCACGATTTATCAACCGCCTCGAAACCTGGACACGGATGCATAGAGAAACGAGGTGATCAATCTGTAGGTTGAGCCTAGCGCGATGACAGGGAGAAAAGGGAAACACACGAGTCGAATCGAGCTTCCTGGCTTTGAGAAATAGCTCGGAACGACGCGAATGTAATGGAACATTCCGATGCGCCAGGCGGTGCCCAGCGATTGGAAAATCATCCCTGTCGCTGCTGTGCGGCGACGTACGCCGGCCGTGGCTAGCAGCGCTCAAAACGCGGCGTCGGCGATGGCGGTGGCGGCGGCGGTCCGCTCCATTTAGTGGATGCTGGGGCTGGCAGTGAACCCGTTCGTAGCCACTGGCCTTCAACGGATAACAAAGGCTAGACGGTCTCTGCAGTTTCTAACAGTGTTGGAGACCGAAAGAGATTTGTAAATACGCACACAAGTACGTTATCGGAACGAGGTTGAAGGTAAATGAGAGACGTAGAGGGAAACGCAAGTTTGCTACACGGTTAACAGTCTTTACTCCTGCATAAAGCGAGATATTATAACAAGTATAGGTTTTAAGTGCAACAATATCTTCTTTATTCTAAAGATCAGTGTTGCCTCTGAAACTCTTTCGCGTAAGTTCACGAGAAACACGGTCAAACTGAAAAATCAGACGATTGGAATCGGTTAATCAGGTATAAAAACCTACAAGTATTGCACTCGTGCCAGGCTCCAGCAGGGAGGGTGCCTACGGTACTGAGATAAAATGTATTTCCTACTGGCCTTTATATGGCAGTAGCAAACCCGGCAATGCTTCACAATTGCCAAATATGCATGGAAATGGGATATACGTCCTAATCTCCTCTCCCCCCGCCCCACTCTTTGTCTCTCCCCTCCTCTCCCTTCCTTTTCTCTGTCCATCACCTCCTCACCCACGCTTCTGCACCCTCACCCCCGCCTCCTCCTTCTCGTCCTCTCTATCTATATCCTCCTTCCCCGCTTTATATCTATTTCCTCATCTCTCCCCCTCCCCCCCCCCCTGCCCTCCTACCAGCCCTCTCCTCGTCCCCTTCTCTCTGACCTTGAGTCTTGTTTATTGTTACTGCCAACGAAATCTTGATTAGGAATTGAAGTCACTTAAATGAAATGGTAAATCAATTAGGATCATCGATATGTGAGTTATGAGAGACCTCTCCCGCTGCTGGGTCTGTGAGCATAGTAGCATCAATGACGGAATTTCAGATAGTGTTAATCTGCAAACGCGGAAGATTGCAAAGTTTCGGACGACTCAGATTCTGTAAAAGTATCCTAATCATAAGCTGATAAGACATAAATACAGTTTTCATGCGAGAAAGAAAACGAAACAACACATTGTTGTTTATGATTTTTATGAAAGAGTATAATGGTGTTATATTATATGGGAGAAACAGTTTGTCTAATGCTTTAAATTCCCTGTTATTGTGGTTAAAACAGCACGAGGGAAAAAAAGCGCATTTTCACATCATAGCGTAGAAAAGAGTTTCCTTGCTTTCAGTTTGTTTTAATAGAAAATCTGTACAACTGTGTTTTAAAAAAATATAATATATGTCTGTCCCAATGTTTATTAGAGTATCCTGCAAAAATTGGAAGTAAATTGCTCAAAAACTTTCTGAGAATTTTATAACAATGTTTCCCCTATGTATAGAGTACTATGTGTTTACATACCACATATATTAAGGAATATATAGTCTATGTGAATCCAAATGGCTGTGAAAGTAACCATTATACTCTTTCACAAAAACTATAAACAACAATGTGTTGTTTCGTTTTCTTTCTCGCATGAAAACTGTATTTACGTCTTATCGGCTTATGATTAGAATACTTTTACAGAAGTCAATAAAAACCTATCTAGACTTTTGGTAACCGCGTTAATCAACGACTAGTCACTGTACGTGTATACAAGTACGTTAGTAGTGTAGATATAGATAAGAGCTAGCTAGAAATTTTGTAAATAGAACTGTACGCTGACTTGTAGCATTTCACGAGAGGCCTAACAAAACTGTCACAAATGTATGTGTATGCGGAAGCAAGTGAAGGTTTGGTACAACGATGTAGCATGGTATAAGCGCGGTGGGTACATTGCAAAAGTCACTTCTGGCCGCCTAGCCTCTCAGTTTTAGCACTTTCCTCCGATATTTTTGCAGCGAGTATCAGGGCCAAGATTATGAACCGTTAAATCACTGTACCCGTATTTTCATGAACTGTCGAACACAGGAATGCAGAATCAATGTGCCGGTTCAGTTTTACCTGTATGATGGAAGAATTCCTTGGTGGCGCACTGAAGGAACCACGTTGGAAGCTGACAGAAAATCTAAGCCAGACAGTTATATCACGGTTTTACAGTTTTATTATAACTATTAAAGAATTTTTCGTTTCCTCCAGGCTCATATAAGGACAGTCGGTTTCTAATGCACATACTCAGAGCAGAGTTAGATGGCGTTGTTGTAGTTAACCAGCAGACTTATTCAGGAATGGCCCGAAAGAGTTCCAAATTCACATCTGTGCATCCAGACGTAGACTTTCCGCATGTGCTGACGGGTGTCTGCGTGGTTTCTACAGCCATTGTCTTCCCCATTTGTGTGAGTCGTTTCCGTCTTTAATGGTATTCATGTCCAAGGAAATTAAAATAACTTTTGTTACTCCCATTTCTAAACCTCCTCATATTTCTTTCACTTGCAGTTAACGTTAGTCTTTCTCATGAATTTTCGTTTTCTTCTCTTTCTATATTTCTCGATCATTTTAATGTTCACTGTTCTTTTCAGAGCACCAGGCTGAACTTAAGCCTTGATACAGTCACTGCAAAATTTCCGTCTAAAATATAAAGACTTGTCTTGTGTAAAACTCTCATCTCTTGAAACACTGTAATAATAATGGAAACACTTGTATAGAAACAACCGATTGCGGAATGTCCATTATCCTGCTGTTTGAAGGATGGACGAAAGCTCCATCGTTAACGTTCGGTTTGCCCTCTTAGCAGGGTCTCATTACAGTCTCTCATTGGTCTTGTCACATAAACGACAGTTGATCTCTACTGATAACATTAGAGGAAACTACTGAAAAATCTAAGTATTGTTGACTAGACAGGGATTAGAACACTGCACCACCGGAGATTTTTGAGAAAATTATGCTGGATATCTACTGATAATCTGAAAATTCTGGCTGGAGAGTGAGGTCCCGCTCTGAATTTGGAGGAAGTGTATACATTAGCCCCACCTTATGTCCATAAGCCAGCATTTATTTTCTTTGTCTGAACAGTAGAAGCAAAGAGGCTCTTATTCTAGGTGGACCCCGTAAGTGATAAGAAGTATATCTCTGCAGTAATTCGTCAAAGGAACGTTGCTGCGACTCAGTGGCGAATCTTGGCGATAAATTATACGTTCCCTTGTATCAACGTATTGCACACGCATCTTACGTTTCCGTACTTCAGCCGTTGGTAGATACCTAGTGACGACATGAATGATTGCCTTCGGGGTTTGAGAGCGTGTATATGACTTATCGAGTTTTCAGAACACTGCACAGTCGCAGCACGCTAATAAACGTCGACCGTGCGGAGCAGTGTACCAACGTGGGAGAAACAAGTGCCGTACAAGAAAATCTGGCTTTCGGTAAAAAAAGAAAGCAGTCGACAGGAGTAAGAGAAAGCAAATTTCACACGCTGCCAACAGGGAGAACAATCAGGAATCGGAGCACGAATCACAGGACGTGAACACTGATTTTGGGACACCAGTGCAACGCCTGACGCTTGCTCGATAGCTATATAGACCTGACAGAGCAATCACGTTAAAATGAAGGCTACTCGTACGTAACCGTGCTCCCTTACCTGATTAAAAATACTGGCAATAGCTGACTATGCTTCATAATTCGATCTCTGAAATTTTATTTTTTAAGCATTTTACACTTCATGTAATGTGAGATGTATCAGATAAAAAAACAGTGTTATTAAACCAGACAATTTGTTCCGAATTTAATTTTTAAGCAATGAAATCACTTGATGAGAAACACCAGCACTTAAGGAATTCTGTACACCTGACCCATTTTACTCGTAGAAGGATATTCAGCCGACGAGAAAAAGAACCGTATCAATGCAAAGAAGTTTAAATGAGACTGAACTGGAAGCAAATGGAAAAGCTCAAATTCAAATGGTTCAAATGGTCTGAGCACTATGGGACTTAACTTCTGAGGTCATCAGTCCCCTAGAACTTAGAACTACTTAAACCTAACTAACCTAAGGACATCACACACATCCATGTCCGAGGCAGGATTCGAACCTGCGACCGTAGCGGTCGCGCGGTTCCAGACTGTAGCGCCTAGAACCGCTCGGCTACTTCGGCCGGCTGGAAAAGCTCGACCATTGTCTATCAAGCATGAAGTTCTTCGGCATAAAATTCAACATCAACGATGTTTGCATGATCATTGCTCAGACTATTACAGAGAAATATGTGGAAGATCACGGTATCCATACAATGGCTTAAATTGTGAAGTGAATTTCTTGGAAGTCTCACATCATGGCTGAAAATCACAATGCTGCGAATTTTTTTTTTACATTGTTACGAAAGAAAGGAAGGTAAGTGACTTGCCTTTAGTCGTTTCAGTATACGTTATTGGATGAATGGCCTCCTTGAGAATAGGTGATTTACTGATAAATTACTAAGTATTATGCTCAATTCGTTTACGAGCGGAAACGGTATTTAAATCAAAGCAGTTTAATGTCTACAAGGAGAGCAATGGTCAGCGCAGCAACAGCAATTTGTTGCATACGTGTATATTTCTTACTGGCAACTCTCACTTGATAAATATGGTAACGCTGCATTTGAATGTGGGCGACTATGAACTCATTGTGTTACACCCCTAGGTACTTAAAGTAACTGAAGTCAGGAATAAATTCATTCCGTACAAAAGCATAATATATAGTGCCTCCTTATCTGTTAAGAGATAAGAACATCTTTGCAGTTATCTTATTATAAATATTTAGATTCATTTTCTTTCTTGTATTTGTTTAATCGCTTTTTCGTATAGTATTTAGTGTATATATCTTCTACGAGAAACCTCATAAGCTGTAACTGAAGAATAATACCTAAAATTGTATTATTTACTTTCATGTGACGTACATAGTATTGATGAATAATACACCATTTTGAATTATTGGAAAGATAGTATTATAGGGGATATGCTTAAGTATTTTGCAACACTTTGTAAGTGTGAAATGTTAAGTTTAGGTGATCGTCCTTGTGCAATAGATAACTGAAATGTATTTACACTCGACGTGTTTCGCTTATCATTAACAATATGCATCGCCAGTGACAATTATTCAGTAATTACTACGTTGTCACAGGTAATGCGCTTGTTCCTTGACCACAAGGACTGTTCACTCCCTTCCACAACATAGTATCACTACTCTTACAGCGAAGAGCACTTACCGTACACAATGGACAGAATTCGCCAGACATCGGTTTCGTAAGAGATCGCTGCCACCACATTAAATTTCAGTTTTACTTCACATCACTTCGAACAAGCAAGAGCAAAACTACAAAAGATAGTTTAAAGACAGGTGTGTTTTGACAAATCTATTACTTTTCGTTTCCTGAGCAAAGAATACCTGAAAAATACGTATGGAATGCAGCCTACGCAGGGCACATTCTTCAAAGCAACATGATGGTATGCGAACCACTCACCAAGAGATGTTAACTCAACATTTATGGAACTGACAACGAATATTATTCACTTATTTTTCATCACAGCTCCAACTGCTGATTTAGCTAACGAATTAGCGCTTCATTTGTACCAGTATTTAACACCGGTGTTTTTATCGTATTACAACTATGAGAATTTACGGGACGCGTTGACTGTTTTACAGTTTGCTGTTCACGTTCTACTATGTTTTAACTCGTGCTACGTTAATGTAGTGAATCGTTGTCTTTTGTGCGTCAGGATCCTATTGTATAGTGGAACTGGAACTTTTTCAAGTTTATACTTTGGGATCATGATATAGGTACGAAATTTATGGGGTCAGTTCACAAAGTTCCTATTTCAATATAACCGAAAAACATAATTAATTAATATCACTTTCGGCACAACTTTATCCGTCTTTTGTTCTCACAATGATTTCCGCACAAGCAACAAATGGAACCGAGTATGTGATATAATTATATTATACATCATTCACGGAATTAGGTGAATAACGATGAATGTAGTTTACTAATTAGGGACTAATTTCACGAATGGGATAGGATACGAAACGAGGCTGAATAAAGACGTGTATTCTAAGAGCATACAATTACCAACGGTGATACGCTACACAGAAGTACTGAAAGAATGAACAACGGTACAAGATAGGAAGCCAAATCCGCAGAGCAACAGCGATTGCGTGATGATATATGATTCCAGATGTGTGCGTATCAGAGGACAGTTACTTCAGCACTGAAAGAGATAAAGTAATTGCTGAAAACATGTTTGGCAAATGTAAAGTCTTATACAACTTAGTGTTTACATTACGTAAATTTTTCGGCAGAACAGTCAACGATGAGTTTGAAATTAATATCATTTAGATAAGAATTACACTCAGGCTCACTTAACATCTAGTTAACAACACGACTCCACAAAAGTATCGAGTATGCATTGAAAATACAGTAGTAGTAACATCACTTGTATCTTTCTTTATTTTTACTTCTCTTTCCCTATTTGCTAAATTTTGACGTCCTCTTTCTTTGGTTTGACTATCACGAATAGGAACCAGAAGGTACTGCCTTCATTCCTATGTTTCCTACCCACTCTATCTTCTGATTAGCAAGTTTGTCCCTTAAGTGAAATACAGTACACTATGGTAGTACTAACTTCAGAAATAATATAACTAGTTTTTTATCAGAGATTTTTGAATTGAAACTAAATTGCTGACGATTTGCAGCCTTAAAACCTTCAATAACGAAGAGAAACGAGAAGCTGTTACTTCACAGAAGGTGAACGATACGGGTTTTAGACTGCAATGTTAATAAATCTCAACATCTCACACGAATTGTGGGAATATTAATTCTTAGGCATTAGCAATGAAATGATAATACAGTAATACAGATCAGCTGTGGTACTGAAAAGTGTAGGCTTCTATTCACTGCTAAGACTACCACAGCTTTTATTGGTCTCAGCATGTCCTGTGCTGATATCTTGTGTAAGTGCTTGGAGTAAGAATGGGCAGCGAATAAATGCAAAAAGGGGCGGCGAGATCGGTTACTGGTTTCTTTGTGTGGTTAGGGAATGTAACAAAAACGTGGAATGTATGAAGTCCCACTCAGTAAATGGAACGGAAGGCTATCTCAGTACATGGGACAGTGGAAAATGTGTTACAGAGATTTCCAGAGTATAGCTGTTGCAGGTTTAGTCATTACAAACACAGCAATGCATTCAAGGAGTTAAGCACTGTTGACTACCGATAAAGAGCAAACTCAAAATAATTGATAAGAAGAGAAAGTCAGTGTTTACGATTCCTTTGGCAGACAACTAGCTTCGACGTCGATCAAAATTCCTGACAGATAAATAATCGGCATACTACTGTAGCGTCGTATTGCTGCTTCCTAGAGAAAACTGACCTCGTTACGTACTGCAAGAATGAACGATTACAACACTTTATATGCTCCTTACACCACTAATAATCACAACCCTAAATGTCTCTCCTCTAAAACTTCATTTCTACATGAACAACACTTACGATCCTTAGATTTGAAATCACTTTTGTTCTTCTCTCATACCACAACAGCTGACACCATGTCACCTATGTTGCAGACACTCGACTGCGGCTTTATCATCAGAGAAGGTGTAAATTTCCCACAAAGTTAAAAAAGAATCAGAATGTTATAAGAGTCATGTCGGAAAATAAGACAGCTACGTAATAAATCTCCCTATTGTTTCACTTGTTTCGATTTATAAGATCGTCCTAGTTTACAAAACATCACCTTAGCACCCGTTCGTATAATCTGATTTCGGTAATGATCTTTCGTTTCAGGTTTAAAAACATGTAAGGGTAACTTGATGCAGATAGTTCATTATCGAAATCATGATGAATTAAAAGACTGCGTTAGCAGCTGTCGGTGTGTTTTCCAACATGGCTTTCATAAAATACGTTAGAGTGTGGTGCATCGCCCATCGAAAAGCGCGGCTCCCCTGTCGGAGGTTTCGAATCCTCCCTCGTGCATATGTGTGTGTGTGTGTGTGTGTGTGTGTGTGTTGTCCTTAGCGCAAGTTAATTTAAGTTAGATTAAGTAGTGCGTGCAAAAGCTTAGGGAGCGATGACCACAGTAGTTTGGTCCTATAAGACCTTACCACAAATTTCCTATTTTCCATCGAAAAGATTCGTTACACGTTGAAATATTTATTTCATACACACTACAATCATCAGACTAAAGAGTTACCGACGGTTCAAGAAACGTTTCTACTCTCTGTTTCTTCTTTCTCATTTCATTTTAATTTTTTTTTCTTCTACGTCTTCATAGAAATAACATTTGTGGTTGTCCTGTATGTGTGTATGATTCTGATGTAAACCACATATTGTTTTCGTGGACCAAATTTGACTGTGGAAAATCGGAATTTTTGAAGACATTGATGAGTATAGAGTACCGGCTTCATCAATCAGCTTCTTCTGTTTTATTTGCTAAAGACATTAACCTTTATAAAGCGATTGTTAATTTCCTTAAGAGTGTAGGGAAAAGATCGGTAGACTTTCATAGTGTTAATATTTTAATTTTTACGGAAATTGTGTGGATTGGTAACCAAAAATTTTAGATGTAATTCTGCTGCTACTGGCAAAATATTTATTTTGTAAAACTTGTGACACCTTGAGCTTTTGCATCTGTAATTATGCATTTATGTTTTCAATGTAAGCGCGTGTTTTAGATGACTGAAAAGAGCACAGTATCTGGTGGTCAAATAAAAAAAGCTCTTTAGAAGATATCACTACATAGTTCGAGTACATGCTCTAATGTATTGCTGTTCGTCATTAGGGAAACAGATATGTGCCTATAGTGTAACATGTGAAGTATCTGGTCCCATGTTGAAAACTGGTTCAAATGGCTCTGAGCGCTATGGGACTTAACATCTGAGGTCATCAGTCCCCTAGAACTTAGAACTACTTAAACCCAACTAACCTAAGGACGTCATACACATCCATGCCCAAGGCAGGATTCGAACCTGCGACCGTAGTGGTCGCGCGGTTCGAGACTGTAGCGCCTAGAACCGCTCGGCCACACCGGCCGGCGGCCCCATGTAACATGCAGCACAAAGGCTCTAATCCGGACAGGATAAACAGCAAAATTATGACACGTTGGAGCATTCACTCAGGTTTGATAAGAGGAAGTTGACCGTGTTCGTTTGTGTGGAATATTGTCAACGGCCCTACAGAGGTGGGTACGCCGGTTCCCGTCAGTAAAGCATCATCGGGCGTGACCGGTACTTGGATGGGTGACTATCTGGGTACGCTACGGGCTGTTGAAAATTTTCCCTTTTTCTTTACGGCAGAAGGGATGGGAAAGGTGATAGCGTACTGATCACCAGTAAGCATTCAGTTCGATACCTCTCCAAAGTGCCTTACGAAGTGAAGGCCATGTGGTGATCCACCTGTAGGCTCGACGGCACCCCTGATGCTGTTTGAGAGGAGTAGGCTATGTGTTCGCACCGGGTTTCAGCCTCTGCCTTCTCTCATTTCCAGCACGAACATAACACTGCACTACACACACACGCACACTCATGACAGTCATCTAAACTTGACAGTTACGCCTCTACACACAGCTCATCATTCGCGAAAGAAAGGTGTTTGCGGGCAGGAAGGACAGGGGAAATGTTTCCCATTAGGCGGCCGAACGTGCTCTTCGGGATCTTCAAGCCGTTCATGCCATACGACTCTACTTTTTTTTTTGCGGAATCTGCTTGAGAACATTTGAATACACGCAGTTCCTTGACAGCACGGCTCTATGGCGTTACCTCGTGCTGGGCGGCAGAGGAGGATGGGTAAGAAGAGAAGGAGACGATGTTTTTACCAGCGCTGCAGACGGAAATTTTCGCTCGGCAGCTATCTTCCGACACACGCACACGCACACGCACACACACACACACACACACACACACACAAACGGAGCGGCCGACGACTACGGTGGTCCGTATAGCTGTGGTGTTGAGTCGCGGCGAGGTTTTGAGTGACCGGCCACGAGTCAATAAGCGGCGAGTCAACAGGCGCTGGGCGGGTAGGCGGGGACGAGTGCCTGAGGTGAGGTGCCAGGGTCCAGTCGCTCCTTTCCCAGAGGACAGTACCTCCCGCCGTGCCCGACTTCGGCTCCCAGCCGCTGCTCTCAGCTGGTGGCGAGCCGGTGCTAACGGTCTCTCTGCTGGAGCCGAGCACAAGAAATGTGTGCCGACACCTCTGACAGCATTTCTCTTAGTACCCTGTAATTATACGGCATTTCGATAAAGCCGGAATCGACTGCTGCAGGACCTACTTCATTGTGAACCTCCGGATTACGCTTCGGTAGTTTCCTCCGCCGCTGCGTCCCCATAAAAAGACAGAACGAGGTACTGACAGGTCTGAAGCTTGAGTCGAGCTATGAACCGTACGTGGAAATCATTACACCTGTCTACATCGACATACGTACCCTACACGCTGTCATACGGTGCATGCCGGAGAGTACCTTGCACTACTACTACTCACCCCCTTTCCTGCTCCACTTGCAGATGGAACGTGGGAAAAACGACCGTTTCCAGGGTTCCGTACGAGACCTGATTTCTCATCTACTCCTAGCGGTCATTGCTTAAAATGTTTATTGGCTGCAGTACAATCGTTCTATAGGTTCTCTGATCTTCCTCAATAGCGTTTCGCGAAAAGAGCATATTTCCTGCAATGATTCAACTTTGAGTTCACGGAGGATTTCTGTAATTCTTGCCTGCTCATACTTACCGGTATCAAATCTAGCCACATGCCTCTGAACTGCTTAACGTCATTCTTTAGTCCGACCTGGAGGGGATCCCAAACACTCGAGCTTACAAGAGAATCGTCACACCAATGTTCTGTATGCGATCTTCTTTGTAGACACCGTCCTTATGACATCGATGTCGACTGGACGTTAAACCCTAATATTACTTCCTTCTTTTATAGGTGAGTTACACTATTCCAGAATCCTTTCAATAAACTGAAAAAGACTTCGCTTTTCCTGCACCAGCCCTTACTTTCTCGTTACATTTCACGTCGCTTTGCAGCGTTAGGTCTGGATATTTAATGGATGTGACTGTGTCAAGCAACGCGCCACAACCATTACAGATTGGTGTTCTGCATTTACATAAAATCAGTTATTAACTATAGAAGACCACAAACCAAGCTGCCAGTGAGGTATGATGTCCAGAAGATCTATCAGTTTGCCCAATTTTCATGGAATTCGTAACACTAACTCAGAGACAGCTACCTGCTACTATGATAACTGAAGAAAACTTCACAAGCCAAGATCGATAAAAATGCATTTTACTGGGTAACTGGTTTCGACAGAGCTGTGCTATAACAATCAGATCTTATGCTTTAAATTTTTTTAAAACATGTTATGTATCAGTCTTGCAAATTGCTTCACATTGCACATACACTTCTCACTACCATCAAGATCACCAACATATAGTTATGTTTATCTCTATACATAACACTTTTACATTTGACATGCCGATGTACCGTGATCTTCATGATAGTGGGAAGTGTATATGCGATGTGAAGCAACTTGCAAAAAAATGGTTCAAATGGCTCTGAGCACTATGGGACTAAACATCTGTGGTCATCAGTCCCCTAGAACTTAGAACTACTTAAACCTAACTAACCTAAGGACATCACACACATCCATGCCCGAGGGAGGATTCGAACCTGCGACCGTAGCAGTCGCGCGGTTCCGGACTGAGCGCCTAGAACCGCTAGACCACCGCGGCCGGCGAAGCAACTTGCAGCACAGTTGGAAAACGTGTAGAAATTTTAAAGCGTAAGATTCGTTGATGACAGCGTAAGCAATAACATGCTTTTTTTAGCTATTTTGGATTGTGAAGTTTTCTTCAGTTATCATAGTAGTAAGTAGTTGCTTCTAGACTGACTATGTCAGGAGTAAATTCTTCCTACAAGGTGAGACCAATACATCGCACAAATATAAATAATAAAATAGCCATTTTTTCCAATTTTATAGAGAAGTCATTATACCTGCATGAAGGAATTAGTAATCAACCAGATTAAGACGACGTATGGTACTAACAGAGCGTAAAAGCCAACATATTCATTATTTTGTCAATTTTACATAGAAACTGTAATTTAAGAATAGAGACGACGGTCATCATCCACAGTGAGCTACAAAAGTCGGAAGAACAAATCGATTTCTTCATTTTAAATGGGAGTCGGTAATTAACGTTGCTACCACACCTAGCAGACCGAATAGCTCAGACGACAGCATATTCCCAACCAAAGGTATAAGTCACGGTTTCACGTTCAGAACACAATTTTAATCTCGGCACACATATTTTGCTGCACACTGCACAGTAAGCGGTGAAGACTGCTTATTATGGGTCTCATATTAGACCTTATGCTCATTCCTTCCGCAGTTGGAGAGTCGGTAGGATGCGTGAGTACGGGCAGCTGTACGTGGTGCTTGGTGGCATAACACGTAGAGATTGGATATTCGAGCCCGAGACTGTCGTAAAACTTTTTCCGAGACTTGCCGCTCATTTCACCTCTGAAAATAGTTTGTTAAGCTATATATTCCCCTATATATGGCTCGGTAAGTACGTTCAAATTGGATCATACCTGTCAAGTCATGTAGAGATCAAATCAACGTCCAAGTTGAGAAAAGCGTTACTTTGCTTACGTCTAATTATATCTTCGCGTTCTCAACCATACTCAACCCGCCACCCTTAGCCCCCCCTCCCACCGATTAAAATTATAAATGGGATTCCACGTGATACTTTCTGCTAATGTCTGCCAGCTGAGACTTTTCAAAAGGTTCGTTAGTCTCCCCTGTTACTATAAAAAGCTTGTGAACACTTTCGATGTCATCCACTGTTTGCGCTCTGTATCCACTGCTATTCTCGAATAGTTGGCCAGTCTTCTATTAGAAGCTGCGTTCATATAATCGTATTTCCTAGGCAATATCTTCCACCACACACAGACAGCATTTTCTGACCAATATATCAAACGCCCACTTGCTTTCCCTACCGGTGAACCTATGGTATCATTTCATTTCCTTTCCCAGACATTGTAGCTGCCACATTGTTGTATGACGTGACACTTGCAAGCTATAGTCAAAGCGCACACTATTTGTATATTTTGTGAAGTGGACTGTTTTCTACGTTGCTCAATATTAATAGCTTGTCACTACCTTTGCACCAGATTGATATTTTATCTGCATCCATCTGGATGGAAGACGTTGTACTTAGATTTGTTAATACGGTCTATTTCCCACGAGTAGTGTCATACCAGCATAGAACACTATAAACACATTACGGCGGTTCACAACGAGTCACTTTGTCCAAAGTGTACAAATGCGACGTAGAACTATCATGTGGAATCGGCTGCGTGTTAAGCGAATGGTAGGATTGTGTCATAACGGAAAAGGCAGCTTTCTTTGAAAGCGTCTGTTTAAAAAAATATTTATTATGTTTGGGTACTTCATGGTTCGTCTTCAATTACAGTATGTTGATAACTTCACTGAAGCAATAATAAACACAGGACAATGGCTAAAGTGCATTAGTAGTATGTGCCATAACCTGAGACTAAATATCACGATACGCTCACAAACAGCAAATTAACAGGTAACAACGTCTGTTGTATGCTTTGGAGTTTGGTCATTCGATTCAGTGAGGTGTCTTACACAAGAACGCATGTTGGGGATCTGTTTGAGGAATAATGAAACAAATTATCACACACTTGCAGAAATTATGAAAATTCGTAAACATATTTTCACTTACAAAACTAAGAATTTCTAACATTATTAAATACCAAAACCAATAGCCAATTCCCTTTAGTAACCTAGTCTTGAACGAGAAGCTGTAACCACTGTGAGACGGTTGCCGTCCAAATGCTGGTTCAGTCATGCTGGTACTTATTTTCTCAGACTTCTGAATATTCCTCCAGGCCACGGCACTGAGGTTGCATTACGTAAGTCCATGGCAGAACTGCTTCATTGTGATTATCTGTCCACAGAGTGTGTACCGTTCCTAATCATAATATCGTCAACAAGAAGCTAAACAGTAATTAATAAAGTAGGGGCACGAACAATTCACACCTATGAGTGGCACACGATTCACGAATTGCTGTTAATATGTATGTATGTCGTCTTCTGCTATTTCTCTTCCACGACGAAGAATCTCCTTGCACTATTGTGTCCTTCCTTGTAGCAGTTCCTGGGTCGAGTCTTGTGGCTGGAGAAGAGCGAATGTTCGTAAATTATTTACAACAATCACTAATAGTTTTGATATTTAACGTGTAAACTTACTATATAAAGTCTTAGTTGGCATTCAACTGCCTTGTCTTCATATTTAAGTCTTCATCAACATAGTTGTTACATTTAACATACAATTCTGCGTCTGCCACATTTATCACTTCATTCTCTATTTAGCCCTACATCCCATCCCCTTATTTTCGGATAATTTGTGGTGATGCAACCACATCGATTACGAAATGATTACATAGAAGCGCCGTTGTTAGGCATTGTTTAGTCTGGTTATGGAAGTAGGAATGTTAGCAAAATAGCTGGTATATCATCAGTGTCACAGCTGTCATTAATCAGTGAATTAATGCATTACATTATTGTCCGCAAAACGACTATAAATAACATTGCCGGGCTTTACGTAATCATTGGAATAAAATCCGGAATGAATTAGTGCGTTGCAGTTGTCGTCGCACTGTAGTATGGTATCAAACAGTGTGTACTGTGTAGCATACTACTAATGGGGTGAAAGAGAGAGAGAGAGAGAGAGAGAGAGAGAGAGAGAGGAATAGCAGTCTCATTAACGGCGTGTCCATGCAGAAGTCAGTACAAGAAATGTATCCCATATTGTGTTTAATAACGGCGGAAGTAACAAATAGAAAAGGCCGTAATTATGACGTACATACACGCTAAAATTCAAGATCAACGACTAAGTTGAGGCAGTCATCTGCGAGACTCCCGAGAGCCCTGTCCTCAGAAAGAGATGTAACATAGTGTTACAGTCAGTTAAAAAAGTGTGTCATAAATGACTATCACATTTGCCGACCAACGGATCACATTACTTGCTGAAATAAATTGTCATGTACGTTAATCAAGCACCCAGTAAGTGGAATCGCTTGTTACATTGGTCTCTGAAGCAAAATTTTGCGAACACCTTACCTCAGTAAAAATGTCGCATGAACCAGAATCTTATAGCTTATTGTTCACAAAAGCTGTTGTCCATCTCCGCTAAAGACACCTCGCAGTGCGAAACTTTGATATTGCTGGACAGTCTGGTGGGATGAAATAGGAAAAGTTCGAAGGGTTTCCATACAAAAAAGGTAACTTACCGTGAAACTAGAAGAAAGAAAGGCAGCTCTGTATTATTTTGTTACGGTCAACCTGTTTCATGGCGCTGGCCAATTTCGGTAGGAATCAACACTTGTCGTTTCGTTTAGCACCTTAGCAATGTTTATCGATGGACACAGATATTTACGATATTAGGGTATTGCTTTCAGGTACCTCTGCATTGTCAGAAGAGCGCTACGGCAACCACTATAATGCTTTCTTCATATCTAGGTCAGAGACCTCAGACGCCCTAAGTGTGCAAATTGCTATTTCTTAACTGTGAAGCGCAGAGCATCCAAAAATGCGCAGTTTGAATACGGCTGTGCTTGGTGAAGTCCAACGCGCAGCACAAACCACAAAAACTGGGACACTGACGGGGCAATATTTATCATGAACAATAATAACGTGGTACGCCCCCTCCTTCCTCATTCGAGCCTATTGCCGCTTGTGGCTGCCGTAACAGCTTGTCTCTGCCGACAGGGAGAATGAAAAACACGCAAACGACAGGACTGATGAATTGTCATTGTGGGAGCGGTTTCATCGAAAGCACATGTAAATTGACTACTGAATTCTGTGAGTATACAAAACATGTTCAAGAAATATGTCTATATAAATCGCCAAAGGAACGAACAATTGGAAAAATAATAAATCTGCTTTTATTTCTTCATTTTAGCACCAAAGTCCTTCCCAAGTCTACATGAAATACATCTGAATATTTTTCCCCGAGTAAACTAGTATTTACCATATTCTGTTAGAGAATGTGTTACATCTAAGAACTGACTTGACTTTCCGACAAATACGAAACATGCTGTATCGTCCGATCAGCTCGACTATGTTTATATGGACAGTTGTTATATTCTGTCTTGTCTATATACAATGTGTTGCAATATGTTTGACATGTTCACAATAAGCAGTGAACATATTAAGAAAATTTTCCAAGTTGCTTAGAGAATTAATAACAACCGATTACACGTAAGAGCTGCTTCCTTCCGCGATTTTCAACTAACGGAAACTAAATTCACCATATGGACCTATTACGCGAAAGACTATGAAAACTCTAATTTTGAGAACTAAAGAAGTGTGCTACATTGAAAGCTCCACGCAGTTCCACTGCGAGAGGCAGTGGTGTGCACTTTTAAGAATTAGTACGACAATAATCTAAAAAGAAATTCTTATCACATCTGAAGACTTCATCTTATATTAGCGGTAGTTAGAAAGTTACTATTTGTCCAACGAGATGCATTTCGTACGGTTACCATCTCATATACATCACTGAGTGTTTTATGAGTATGAATAGGTGTGCATAGTAATCAGTCATAATAATACGTTAATCAGAAATTTCATTGTCGAAAGGCCATGTCAAAACATAACACCTCCATCTTTCTTCACCCCTTTTCTACAACGCAGCGAATGACGTTCGTAATACGGAAACGACCACTACTATACTTTACGAATAATTCGCTGCCAAATTTTGGTTGTGATCTTAGCTGGAGATGCAGTTCCAATAGACAACGAAGGGTATACTTTATTAGTGTAATGAGAAGCTCTACGGAGCATGATATTCCAAGGAAAGGTAGAGAAAGCATTCTTTCTTAGATGTGAACATAATAAGGGGAACTTCTCACATGTAGTATTACAAGAATGCGACAAAGAAAGGAAAAATATCTTCAAGCGGCAAATGTACGTTACAAACTATATGACGAGAAGCTAATAGTATCAGTTTCATTAGGTTTCCATTCCTAAGTGGATAAAAACAATTATTGACATGCTTCAAAGGCATTATTCTGTTCGCATATCAATAAAACTACGAGACACTGAACGCTGATATTGTTGTGGCTACCAGTATCAAGAGCTCACCCAGAATCATACAGCGGCGTGAAGATGGTGTATTGTAACACCGAAACCGGTAGCATATGAATAAAATCAATGAATATAGTTAATGATGTTACGTGTGAGATACAATGTAATATCAACGGAAAAAGATATTCAGTGACCTAATAACCATTAGTAGGTGTGTTCCAGTTATTAAGTAGCTAACCATTACATTGTGCAAAATTCACGGTGTCAGTTTCGATAACCCTCAATGTAAATGTAATTTTTTAATCATAAATTAAAGTAATAGACATACATTTCGTGCCTTTGCAGATGATATTTCACATGCAACCATGGACGACTCCTCGTGACTTACGAGATGTTGGAGAAGAGCACAAAACAAGGCTAACAAAGTTTGGACTGACCAACAAAATACAAATTCCGGTATTATTTTCCGAATATGCACTCTGGTATTATCTAGATTGTAGCCTTCAAATGGTGTTTGCTCAGTTTAAAAGTTGTAACCCATTGGTGAATTGTATTTCCCTAGAGAGCATTTTGTCTGAATGCGCGGCGCATGACACAAGCAGTAACTCAGCGTAGTGTACTATGACGCTGAAGGCAAGGAGTGAGTTAACGGCGAGAAAAATAGTGCAACCGGTCGCAGTTTCATCAGGCTATAACGATTTAATTACCTGTAACAACTCGCATATTTTTTCATGCGGAGGAAACGTGTCTGTTATACACACACGCCTACTCTTGAAACAAGATAATTGATTCGTTGGTGGCATGGGGACAACGTCCACACTTCCACGATAAAAAATTAGTCGCCGTCCAAAGTAACTGCGAAATTGCTACAGTTGACTGATGTGCCTAATTAGTAAGAATATAAGTTCCACAATGAGAACACTTGATTTCCAAAAGAAAGGTTGGAAAGGTCGGAGTATTAGTGGTGCCGCAAGGCGAACCCAGAGGTGTTCAGAGAAGGCAGGCATGAAACATCTATGGTCTTATAACAGAAATCATCCCGGCATTCGCGTCGATTAATGTAGGAAAACCAAGGGAAATATGGGATGGAGGATTTTTGACCATACTCACAGTGCATTGTGGATTTAACTTTCCAAAATTTGTACGAAGTCTCATAGCGGATGACAGAATTCTGCGAGGAAAAATGGCTCTGAGCACTATGGGACTTAACATCTATGGTCATCAGTCCCCTAGAACTTAGAACTACTTAAACCTAACTAACCTAAGGACATCACACAACACCCAGTCATCACGAGGCAGAGAAAATCCCTGACCCCGCCGGGAATCGAACCCGGGAACCCGGGCGTGGGAAGCGAGAACACTACCGCACGACCACGAGCTGCGGACAATTCTGCGAGGACAGTAGACGAAAACTGGTAGCGCACTCCAAGTGTCTTAATAATGGAGGCAATGACGTAGAAATGCAATGTACATTAGCGTACAGGGTGTTTCACAGTGCTTTGACAATTTCGAATTTGAATAATGCGCGCCAAAAACAAGTTACAACGTCTTCTAGTAGTAAGGAGTGTCACGTTTCATCCCATATGCAAGACAGTAATCGCGTCGTACTGGACCGAAGCAACATTGTGCGTTCGTGGGGGAGTGCTATTTTCGCTACGGCGAATCTGTAGCGTGCTTGCCACGGCCTTAGGTGAGGATTTCAAGATGCAGGCGCGATGTCCAATTCCAGCTCGTGGAACAATATTGAACTTGGCAAGAAACTTCCGGGCAACTGCCTGTGCATCGAATCGGAAGTCAACCGACCATCGGAAAACCACCCGAACTCCCGAGAACATCGAATGTGTGCGAAGAAGTTTACAGGCAAGCCCTCGTCATTCGTGATGAAAACTTGCCCAAACAATGAACATTTCGCCGGCGTCCACTCATCGTATAATCCGGCATTTTCTGCGTGAGCATCCGTACAAATTAGCTGTGACGCAAAAGTCGGGCTTTGGAAATTCTCCAAAAAGAAAAATATTCGCCGAGCAGATGCTCGAGAAAGTCAAGGATAAAGAAACTGATCTCGATCAAATTTCGATGACAGACGAGGCGCACTTCCATTTAACTGGCGGAGTGAATAAACAAAATTATCGCTAATTGGGCTCCTGAGAATCCTGTGCTATTCAAATATGAAATCTCCAAAACACTCTGAAACACTCTGTAGTTCTATTGCATCACAGTATCGGACCTTGATTCCTGGGTGCTACACGCCCGTATTAAAATTACCGAAACACCTTGACTAACACCCAAACCTCCAGGTGTCAAGACAGTCAGATCGCTACCAAATGCTATATGTTGACGGAGTATCACCCAAAACTCCGATTTACTTCGTATTATGCTGTCGCACAGCAGAACGGGCGTAAACGTTAATTAAAAGTAACACCAGACATACGGAGACCTGTGAGTCGCTTCCATGGAGAAGTTGGCAGAGCGTTGGATCGTCGTACCAAGGGTCCTGGATTCAAACCCAAATCATGACAATTTTTTTCTGTATTATGCTTGAAAGTGTTATTTGGGACAACATGTTTATGACATGCAAAAGGGCTGTTTGAAGTTAACAATAACGTTCTCTTGGCAGTCTGCTCTCGCTTCGTTTCTTTGAAAGTAGTAAACCTATAGACTACGTTTGTAGTTTGACAGAAATACAATCAGGACAGAAAAAATACGAAAAAATTGTATCACACGTGAGGAAGTAATGGGAGTAGTGGTAGTAGTAGTAGTAATACACATAATAACAAATACACAAGTAATAACAAACAAAATAATATCAATAATAAGCACAAAACACTCGCCGGCCGGGGTGGGCGAGCGGTTCTAGGCGCTACAGTTTGGAACCGCGATCCTGCTTCGGGCATGGATGTGTGTGATGTCCTTAGGTTAGTTAGGTTTAAGTAGTTCTAAGTTATAGGGGACTGATGACCTCAGATGTTAAGTCCCATAGTGCTCAGAGCCATTTGAACCATTTTGAACATAACACTCAAGAATCAGTGCAATCTCGACGCCCAGTATGTGAAGTAAATTACATATAACAGTTTCACGCGTAAACAGTTAAAAAAAGAAAAACTATCGTGAGTGGAATTTGAACGAGGAATCTTTGACACGACGAGCTCACGCACTACCAACTCACCGAAACGAGACCTGCAAATAATTAGTCACAGATACGCTTTTCCTGTGCTTCGTCGTTCTGGTGTTACTTTTAATTACCGTTTATGCATGTTCTACTGGACGAACTAAATCGGTGTTTTGCTTGATACTCTATCGACATACAACATCTGGTACCGATCCAAGTGTCTGACATCTAGAGGTTTGGGCATAAGGAGGTACGGTAATTGTGTTCCTCATCGCATTTGTTACAGCTAATAATAAAGGGCGGAGAAGCTTTTATCAATGTCTGGATAGTACGGTCACTGAAAAGAAGAGGTAAGAAAGTTTCCGGGTCTTCCTGTGTAGACGCGGGCCGTGGTCACTGGGCGGTGCCTAGGTGCGGCCACAATGGGCTGGAAGTGAGTTTTAATTTTAGACCGCGGCAGAAGGAGTCCCCAGCCAGCGACGCCGGGGGTCGCGCGGAGATGGCGGCGGATACAGCGTGCAATTTCTCAGCGCCCGCCGACGATCTGCGCGCCGTGCGTGATTCACGGCTCTTCCCGCCTCCGCGGACGACAAATACGCCGCTGTCCGCGTATCGCGGAGCCGCCGCGGCCCCCGCTTAGTCACTTTGGAGCCTCTGGTAGCGTCTTTACCTCCGGCGCCCGCTGCTGGCCGCCTACCGAAGTCTCGCAGCCACAAGCCACCTCCCTGCGGAGCAAGCTGCCCTTGCCGGAGTATCTCGCTGATCAGATATTTTCTCCGACACACCGGCAACAGTCGCCGCGAGCACTTCCGCAGACGGGACAAGAAAGGCGCGATATTTCACCGATTTGAGTTAATGCTAGTCCTCAGCAAAGGAACATTCCTGGTTACTCGGAGATACATACGAGAAATACAAAAGTAATCTTTGAGGGCATTAGAAAGTAGTTGAAAACGGATTACAAACAGTCTCGATCGCAAAGTCATTTATTTCGATGGTTACCAGTTTCTATCAATGTTTGGCCATCCTCAGACCGTCATACCGTGATAGTGGGCGATGACGGTGAACGGAGGGGGGTGATGTGACTCCAAGAACGTCGCCTGCACTTGAGTATCTGAGGAATGTCATAATACTGAACGAAACCTGTAACCACCGAAATAAACTTTTTTTTTCCCAGGCCGTTGTGGCCGTGCGGTTCTAAGCGCTTCAGTTTGGAACCGCGTGGCCGCTACGGTCGCAGGTTCGAATCGGTTCGAATCCTGCCTCGGGCATGGATGTGGGTGATGTCCTTAGGTTAGTTAGGTTTAAGTAGTCCTAAGTTCTAGGGGACTGATAACCTCAGAAGTTAAGTCCCATAGTGCTCAGAGCCATTTGAACCATTTGAGCCCATAAACGTTTTTGCGGTCGAGGCAGTATCTAATTCATTTTTAAAATGTAAAATTTTTTTATTTGTAAATGTTTTGATCATTTCTGGTGTCTTTTACCAGTTTTCACTCTCATGAGTCATCTTCAGAATCAGTGCCTTGTTGCGAAAATTAACACGTCGATGGGCATCTGGTGCCCGTCTTGCTCACTTGGAGTCAACTTTGATGGCTGACGTAAACTAAACATTAAAAACAAAGATAACCGTCAACACACACAGAATCTTTGGTCGTGACATTATGTGAGTGACGTAAAACCGAGCATTCGTCTCTCATGTTTTCCACCAACCTAGTTACATTGCAGTACTAAATTTCTCGTACAATTTACAACTGGTGCATTACATGACTGATGAGCGCTCGATTTGACATTTCACACCTGATGTCATGACCAAACATTCTGTATGTGTCGACTGTATATTTGTTTCTAATGGTTCGTTTCCTACACATTAGTGTCTCTAATGGACACTATACAATTGTTTCCTGACGATGGCTCAGAAAGGCGAAAGTCGCCTACAAAATAAAAAGTGAAATTGCTGAGCCCAGAAGTGACGGAATAATACAAAAATACCACTTTCGTAACAAAATTACTGGTTCAGATGATGACAAAAGTAGAAACCTGTAAATTTTTATAAATCCGCCAAGGTAATTATGAATAAAAAAAGTATTTTTCAAAATAGGCCACATTTTCCAATTTGATAATGTCATATTTCGTGAAATACGAAGGTGCTGGGCAAGGATCTGGGACTTGTCTCATTCTAATCAGTCCGGAAAAACTACAGTAGGGTTTAAAAATTACTTGAGATTAACTTTTTAATTTTTATAGTTCGTACTGGTGCTAAGTACAGACATTGCGATCCAAAGCAATAGTTTCCCTAAATTGCAAAGTTATTTAAAACGAGAGAAAATGACACGACACTTGTGTAGAAATTATCTGAAGTGCACCGACGCTTTACTGTCTTAGACCCGCAAAACTGTGCAGCTGCTCGTAGCTACAGGTGCAGTTAAGTGTATCTTCACGTTTGTGAACTTACCGAAAATTTTCGTATTGTTTGGACAGTGGGAGGAAAAATGAAATGCAGATAAGGAAATGCTTTTCTTTTTAGATATTTTAGTTGTGGAGATAGTCTTTGGAGATATTTTTATGCGTCGCTTAACAGGAAGGTTTGCGCGTATAAACATTTATGCTAAAACATTAGATGCCCCATACTAAATGTGGTACATTTTTCGCTGTGCACAAAGCAGCTGTCTGCAGAATTTTTTATTGATCGTATCACAGTTATTATCTGGCGAATAATCTTTGATCAATTAATATTCCAAATCCGAAACTGTTGAAGTTTAGATAAGAGTAGGATAAGAATAACATAATAATGGCTCTGAGAACTATGGGACTTAACATCTATGGTCATCAGTTCCCTAGAACTTAGAACTACTTAAATCTAACTAACCTAAGGACATCACACAACACCCAGTAATATAACATAATAATTAGGAAACAGAAATTAGCTCCGACTGAAAACTGGCACCACTATCAATATTATTTACTGTTCGACAATGATTTGAAACTATCAGAGGTTCTTCTAAAAGCATTACCTATGTGGGCGAGGTAAATGTCAATATCCGTAAACTGCACAGGATATTATACAATAATTTTCTTTATTGGCTATTTTACAACCTATGATTATTTACTACTTCGCTGTTTGCTATTTCATATGATAATGTACCTACAATTCTTTGTTTTGCTATATATGAAATATGTCAGTACGACTACTACACTCTGTTTTAGCATTGCTGATATTAATGCGACTTGAGTGGAAATTGTAACCGTGATGAGTTACTTACAACGTACTATTGACCAAGACATATTTTAGCAGAACGTTAGTTACTATGAGATATTTCACTTGATTAAACACAACCGCGCAGTTTTATTTACAGCTCGTAATGCCGCTGACAGGTTCAAGAGCACTTACAGTTAAGTTAAAGAAAACCTAAAAAGTTAAGCAACACGGGAGATGGTCTGCGAGGCACATTTTTAGCGGATGTAAAGCATCAACTATGAAGTACGTCTGCTTCGAGTTCTGGCCGTCACAGTTTCACTTCCCGATCCTACCTTTGTACTACCTAGTCTTCTTTACACAGTTCCGCTTGTGTGGGTACTATGAGTCAGAGCTGTACGCCTATGACCTATTTCAAAAGAGGCGTTGGCTACCGCTTTGTGGAACAGTGGTGAGAAAAAGAGGAAAATGGTTTTCGAAATCGAAGCAAGAATTTTCTGACAGTGCTCGGAAAGAAAAAGAATCGCACAACCCGTGCGCGAAGCCGGTTAAGCGGCCATCAGAGGCGGATGGTGGCGGCGTTGAGCGGTGGCGCCACCTGTTACCCTCCCCCGCCAACAGACGCCTCCTGGAGTCTGCTGGACCGCTCCGTTTCCGGGAGACCAATTTCCCGCTTCCCTACAATCCGCCACCCATGCACAGTCTCCCTCACTCGGCTAGCGCGCCTTTCTTAGCCCGGAATACACGGCCAACGAACGAGTGAACTAGTTAACGTTCAGAAGCTGACACCTGGCCAATAAGCAACAGGCGCTCAGGAGGGCATTACAGCTCTTAGAGCGCGTATTCGGTCTTCCATAGAGCTTTGTTCTCTAGGTATCACACAGTCTGCCTACACTAGCGGATTTTACTTTTCTGTATTGTACAATACGTAAGTTTTCACTGTAGATGACTATTTGTATGTATTAGCGAAGACGCCAGTTAACATGCTTTGCAGTAAATTTAACACAGTCTGCCATGTCATTAAAAATATACTTATCAAATTAGCACGTTGAATCTCGGCAATACACTGCTGTCTTCAGGTATCTTACCACTGGCTTACAGTAATGTTTCACATTTGCAAGGTAGTATTCACACATTTCACATTATTTTTCTTAGTTTGGCACTGCAGGGGACAGTCTCAAACATCTTCAGACTTAGCAAAATGTTCAAATTTGACTAACAGAAGAGATGGGAGAGATTCAAAGAAGAGGCGCGCGATTCGTTGAGGATTTGTTTAGTCAGCCAGAGAGTGTCACAACAATATTCCACAAACTCAGTGGGAGATGCTATGACAAAAGTGTTGTGCATCACAGAGTTCCTTAAAAGCCGAGAGCTCACCTCCCAATGTGAGTCAAGAAGCATATTAATTTATATAAATATATCCCGTGACTGCTACGCCGGGAAAATTAGAGATATTTGATCTTATCCTGAGACGTATATAGTTATATCGACACTTATTCTTTCAACTATCATTCGCAAATGAAATTGGTGCCCTCCGCCACGTATCGCACGGTACCTTGAAGGCTACATTGTAGATGTAGAACAAACCCAAACAAACAACGTGCAGCTCTTTGTCCAAAGTATCACACAACCGTCTGGTTATGACGTACGCATAGGGACTAAAAGCAAACATTATCCAACGTATGAAAAAAAAAATATTCCGTGAGACATGTGTAAGAGATTAGACGCTAACCAAACCTATTGCTTCGACAAACCATTGTGCAACGGTAGCTGCTACTATATTACTACAATCACCGTTTGCTCCTTCGACCGCCATTTAATAATTACACTGGTATGACCCATTTCGTCAGTACGTCACCGTCCCCAAATGACTTGTTATTGCCTCATGTTACTGGTTTACATTCACGCAGTAGTATCCAAACGTATCTGTTGCGCACTTTTACGTACTCTGAGGATAATACGCGGGGCACAGTGTCATACAACCACAAATAACTCCGTATGACGACAGTGTATGCATGAAGATATGAAGAATTAATGTGAGGCAATAAAGAGAGACCCGGTGAGTGTATCGCGATACCTTAAGGCAGCACGCTTTTTCAATAAGTAAACAACCTATTAAACGTCAAACTGTGTGTAATTCATTAAAAGTTATTAAGTCTCACAAAAACCTCAGTTTCCACAATGGAGAAACGTCACCTTCAACAATTTGCTGCCGCATGATAAGAGGCCATTCAGCGGTAGAGTGCAATATTAAAATCTGCCTTTCGATTCGTTCAATTTCCATTTCTTATTTATAAAGTCGCCGAACCAGTGTTACATGGTAATGCTAGAAAATTATCTGCGAGGGAACGTAACTGGAACACTACCTGCAAGACACCTTTCATCACATCGAAAGACGATTGCAGAATAATTAATGTTTTCACTGACAAGAGAAAGACGAATGAACGCTGAGCACTGCGTCTATTATTGTTGTACATAGCCTAATGCTACACAGTTCACTCCTCTTTTGAGGTAAATTATTTTTCGAGTGTTCGCGTGGTTTACATCATCTCGTGACAATTCGTACGTCAGTTGTTTCATTTCCTTTTCTTCTATTTTGCATCAACATCTGTACTTTATGGGGTGTGTACATCTACGAATTCAACTCAGCATAATCACTTTGCCATTCTCCGAGCTGGCTTCGTCAAGAGAAAATACGAAATTGCACAGTCCATGCACAGCAAAGCTCGGTCACTACGTTTGACTGCCGCAAAGTATTGTAAACAGCTATCTTTTTTCTGCGTTTTCAGTACTTTCATTTTTAAAAATCAGCCAAGATGAGACACGTCTGAAACACGAGTAAGAATAATGGTGTTTGGCAAAAAGTTGTACTCACAAACCCTGTATAGTTATGCGATTACGGTGAAATATAAATGACGCAATAATTTTTTTTTAGCCTACGTTCTTCTTACATTAATTGTATGAAACAAAATCTGCCATTGGTATTTTCAGTGGTATTGTTTTCATAAATTGTACAGAAACTAAAACAAGGGATTTTTCACTTTTCATTTCACATTCAACGTTCACTGACAAGTATTGTGTTAAGTGGTTTTGTGGTTGCAGTTTAATATTAATTCAAATGAAACATTTGTATTTATTTATCATGTACGAATAAAGACTTGAAACTATGTGATGCACATCAAATACATTACGTCTTAAAACGAATTTAGACGTGGTCAAGAATGATAAACGAGAACAGAAACAAGACACAAGACGAGACAGCAAAATTTTAACGAGCGTTCATGTGTCGAAAAACTGCTAGGGTTGCAAGGAAGGTATTGTAAATGTTACAAATGAAAACTTCCAGCAGTAAAATGATGAAACATGCTGAACTGAAACAAAGCGCAATTTGGGTCTTGATTAACGACCTGGAAGCCGAATCTACAGCTGTAAGCAGCGAATCCTGCGTGCAACATTCACTAGGTTTCGCCTGTCAGTAAAAAGTTATACTTTGCCCACAAAACTATCGTGATTTCTAGAATTTTATGTGATTCATTTCGTGAACACAGGAAGATAACCTTGCTTTAGTCGGGATACAGTAAACTTTTATCTTCCGCCTGTTCTAATGACCATTCTTTGTTTCATAGTGAGAACACAAATATTGTGTTTTATGAAGCTAGTGCTTAAGATATTCACATGTCAGTGGTAAATGATATTTACAGTGTTTTCAAGGAGTGACATGTGTACGCAGAGTAAGACAACTAGAAAACCACAAAAAGTAACCGAACTAATACGCAAAAAATGTTCTAAAAGTGAATAAAATATTAATTAAGATATGGCGCAGAAACTGATTCAGGAATCGAAAGGAACTTGTATTTTGCAGGTATCTTCTGTAATCTATTCCGTGACTTGGGAATCAAGCTCTGATTAATTCACGTTTTTTCTCTCTTGACATAGATTATCGCAATGATGTTAATGTAATCTCTGATAACAACATCACGACTGAATGTTACCGCTCGTTGGATCTACAACATGCGGCATATTTTTCCTAGGATTTACCCCCTCGGGTCGACATCGGAACGTCGAGGTGCATATCAAGGAAACTGCATCATTTCAAAATACAAAATAATTTCGGAAATTGTGTCATGAGTCATTTCAAAGTACAAAATAAATTTTGACGTGAATGCAAAACTACTGGAACGTCTTGAAAGACGATCAGCTCCAGAAATTTCAATTTTTGAACGCTTTATTCCTCGCCGAAAACAAGGAAAACAAATTGAGGTTTTCGTATATATGGTTATGATTCTGAAACGCGCTGCCATGTATATGCCGATGGTTAGAGAACAATATAACACCGTACTTCAAGCGAGTAAACGCATTCTGTTGACCCACACTTCGCGCTTTTTATCTTTTAATTAGAGGACAGAACAGACGTATTCAATTATTTTGCGTATAGTTCATCGAGTTCTAGACTAGATAAAAAAGACACAACGCAGAGGTAAAGAAAAATAAGGGCATTGTTGCCTAAGAGGGAAGAGTACCATCAATAACACACAAGAGCAAAATCAGCAGAAAGAAAAAAGTGAAAATTCTAAGAATGGTATCTAAAAATGGTAGAATACGTAAAGTGAATATTATAAAAATGGAGAAAGAAACAAAGGAACCTCTGGCAACATTAAGAGTCGAAAAGAGCTGCATTCGAAGGAATGCAGTAGTAAACCACAGACATGGAAGACCTGATGTGAATGCACTTGCTCATGACGATTTGCTGATAGTGATAGCAACAATAATTACCACAAATGAAAAAAAAAGTTCTGATTCTGGATTGGACTGAAGAAAGAAAAAGTTTATATGATACTACTGACGCTCCCAGAGTATTCTCTGTCTTAAGGGAAAAAATAAAAATATTGACCAAACGTCTACATTCATTTTCACAGAGTGTAAGACAAATTTAATAGCATTTTATATGGATAAAATTAAGCGTAATCCAGTAAGTAACGGTGTTTGAAGAGTATTTTGACTATCATCTCTATTTGGCAAGTTAGATAACGCAGAATAAGCGCGAAGGGCCGTCAGCAGAATGTTCGCTACTCCTGAACTACGACAATAGAATCTGCGAAGTGTCAGTTTTTTTTTTTTTAGTGGAAATTCCATTAATGCTAAGTGCTATATAAAACCACAATGACTGGCTCAGGTAAACGCACGGTATGTTTTTTTAATCATTAAAAATAACCCTTGGGTATTAGTACCGCACGAATGCGCGTCCGCATTACCGAAGCGTATTGCAAAACATTTAGCAAACGTTTGCAGGGCCATAAAAGATTAATTACGAATTCTGAACACGAGAGAGGTCACCTGTAGTCGATCTCTCTTGGAATCCACTAATGCACATTTTAAAATTGTTTGCAGGCCTTCAGACAAAGATATTTTTTTTTTTAAGCAGTAGGAATTCACACCTTGTGACACACGTATAATACATATGTAGTTACGTTTTTCCTGCATAAAAGAAATCGAAATAGGACAGAGAAACATCTACTACTTTAGTATATAGACGCAGTTTCTTCATCATATAGATACTGTGCAAGTATGTGACCCAACTATAACTGTTAATTGGGGGAAAAAATCCCTCGAACGTTCCTCGACGCTCAAGACATTTTGTCTCAGTATACAAAACTGGTTTATTTTACTCAACCGTATTAGTTCCGCAAAGCCACGGGTTAATTGCATGTAAGGAGACACGCAACCTATCCCACTTGAAAACAAGATGCACTCATGTGTATTACATGTCAAACACTATTTTTCTTATTTTATCACGTGATGTGGTAGTATGTCACTATGAGAATTTCACTACAATATTTCAGACATGTCGCTGGAGAAAGCTAAGTCTGTGATGAATGTTTTGCGAAGTGTGTTGTCAAATATCCAACTTCCGCACACTTTCTAATATCCACACACGGTATGAAAGTATTCTGCGTTATGGTAATCAATTTCAACGGTATGTCAGGAATTATTGTTCAGTCAGAGTTGGTGATGTCTCTTTTTATTTCCGTAATGGCTTTCTCATCGTAGATCTAAGAATAAGGAAATTTAGTTCAAAATCCCGAGTTCACGCCACTAACCAAGCTTTCACTGCACTATGACGACAAATCATTTTTTGCAACAATTATGAAAAATCCAAATTGATTTTATTTTCATTCAAATGATTTCCATTTAGTTTATAACCAGAGCGTTCTTGTAGGGCAAAAACAAATTTCTGTATGGTCGATAGGAATAAATTACTAATTGTTTATTTATTTATTTTTTAGCATTGCTACTCTCTACTGCCCCTATAAAGAGTATTGAAATCTAGATTGTTAATCACATTCTTGCAAACAAACTGAAACAGTCTATAAAAAACCGGAAATATTGTAAAATAAAGTCAAACAAACAATGAGTAAGCGACTCCACAGTTAAGGTGGCGATTTTGTAGCAACCATTCTTGTGGTAGCATAGAAGTCAACTGTTGATATAGACGAATGACTTAGACGAACGACCTTTTCAAAAAACAATAAAACAAAACATTTTACTCTCTCCTCATCAACTGTCAAACTGCTATTACTTAGTGCCGTGTCTGTAGTGAAGCATGTGTTTCCTGGAAAGAAACATAGGTAGGGCACTTCGATTTACATCGTCCGGTTATCGCTGCTCTGGTATCCTACCGTCAATTTTATTCACTCGAGCATTGGCAGTTTTTGAATTGGTTATCTTCTCGACAAACCTAAGATGACACCCCCAGCGAGAGTAACAGCGTTGTTCGAAAAGCGCGATGTTCGTAATTCACATTCGAACGACCGTACCTGTAGCGTCTTCAGAGTAGAAGCATAAATCCTTTCAGAGTAAGCAAATACTTATTTTTCATTGCCGATTTCGTACTTAAAATGTACAGAATACCCTTAATTATTCACTGAAAGACTCCGTATTGTGACTCGAAACTCATTTCCGTTTCGCGGTATTTAACATCAATAGTGTGATTTCGAGGTTTTACAACTTATTTCCTGCGCGTAACGTCACGAAGAATATAGCAACAGAGAATACGATGAATTTTACTTTATTACAATATGTCAGGGGTAATGCAAGCATTGAGTAGAAGACCACAATCGTTATTAGTATGAATAAACGTTTGACGCACATTTCAAGGAACATTTTCTCGGAAAATTTATAGAGCTTACGATAGTTATCTGTATTAATCGTTTGCAAGAGCGTCGCCTGATTTTTTTCTTTTTTTGTGATCAGTTTACATTTGTTGACATTTCATCCATTTCGTCCGCTCCGATACTTTGAAAATGCGGGGAACGTATCAAATAGCTTTCGATTTTATGAGTTCTGCATCGCAGTAATAATCACTGATTATAATACGAAACCATTTTTCGGTTAAATTCATTATTTTGACTGAAGAGGGCGAGACAAGATAAAACCAACACTGACTAGGTTGTAAACATGCAACTCATGGTGTCATAAAACATTTCTCAGAAATTTTCTCGCTATGACGGCAAGAACACTTTTAATTTATATGTTTCCAGGGGCATAGACTGAAAAAGATTTCGTTAATTCGGCCCAGACACGTACTGATCCGAATGAGTGCAAAATTATATTTTATTGTGGGCTTTCTTACGCAACTTTCGTCCTGAGAAAGCTGAACATCGCAAATGGATAATATTTGTTAAAGCGCTTGTGTTAAAATATTCTAAAAAACGTCTTTCTGAACAGCAGGATAAGAAATTTTCGTCCCTGAGTTAACGACAAGTCATGAAATACAATCGCTCTTATTTCTTATTCTTTTCTTTGGTTTCTGCCTTTGTTGGGGTAGGAATTAATGTATCGCAAATACTATAACAGAGGCACTTTTCAACGAAATACACCTCCGACGAACTAGAACCAAAACAGCGTCTGAACAGTCGCGAATACTGATCGCATGACTACGTAAAATCAAAATATCACTGGTAACGCATATCTGCTACGTAATCATATAGTTTATACTTCAGTCACTGCCCTGCGCGAACGAAAACATAGTAATGTTTACCAAATTTTTTACGGTTATCAGCCCTGTAACAAGTTAATCTTTTCGGCAGGTTTCTCGCTCATCATCTTCTGGACAAGAGTACCTCCAGCGGAAGATTACGAGTAGGAAACTAGTCGAAACGTTGCTGTTACGCGGCTGGAAAGCCGGCAGATTTCATTGGTGAAAATCTGCGAGGGAGTCTGTAATAACTCATAAATATATGGTAATGTTCGACTTAAAGTAAAGGCTGTTACACGGGGAAGTCACGCGTTAATTTCGGCGCGGCGGGTGGGCGGATCGGTGTACTGGAGAGGGTGAGGGAGGGACACACTGCCAACAGGGGGGCGTGTTTTGCACGCTGGAATTTTGATGGTACGCGGACTCTGTATCGACACACTGGTGGAACTTCACGACACATGGGCACTGCACGAGGCACTCGCTGGCACGGCTGGCGGCGTGGCGGCGGCGGCGGCTGCGGCGCCGACGCCCGGCGTCCGTGTCCGGTACTTACCGCTGGCGAGCGCGTCCTCGGCGTCGGCCTCGAGGTGTCGGCTGGGCCGCGCCTGCTTGCGGCGCGACATGTCCTCAGCGCGGCGCTGCCGGGGCGCTGCCGGCGTCGGCTTCGGCGTCGGCGTCGGAAGGTCCTCCGGGGCTGTCAGCCGCCGTGTCACACCCCCCAGCGGGCGCGCGCGCCGGCGTCACTCGCTGCGTGGGCGCGTCGCCGGGACAACACAGTTCGCGCGCGGCCACGCCGCCTGTCCTGCGCCACGCCGTCCGTCGTCGTCCAACTCGGCGACGGCGGCTGCTGTAGCGTCGTCGCCGTCGTGTCCGGCCCCCTCCCTCGGACCTTCGCTACCTCTCTCTCTCTCTCTCTCTCTCTCTCTCTCTCTCTGTCCTTGTCCGCGCCTCTCTCTCTCTATCTCTCACTCGTTCTCTCCGTCACTTCCCCACCTGATTTATATCGGCACGTCGGGCGCGCAGCGTCGCGCTGCAGTGTCCGGTGGCGAGTGGCGCGCGCCGCGGCGGCTGCGGTGCCGTGCGGCCGGCCGCCGGCGTCGGCGTCGGCGTCGCGGGGGCGCTGGGTCGGGTGTGCGTCGCCGTGGCCTCCGGGCCGCGCCTGCTCTGTTCTGCTCCCGTGTCCTGTGGGCTCGCAGTTGCGTGCGCCTCTGACGCCCGACAGCCGCGCCGTCACCGCCGACCCTCGTCAACACTCGGCGCGGCTCGGCCGCTCTCGGACCCGTTCGTTGAGGCGCCGGCCGCTGGGCGGCGCGCGAGTCGCCGCAGGGAGCCGCGCGCCGGGCTGACCACGCGGGCGTGTCTTGTCGTGGAAGGGGCCGGGAGGGGCGGTCACTGGCGTCCTGGTGGGGGAAGCTGTGTCCGCGGGAGGGGGAAAGGGGTGCAGGTTAGCTGACCTGTGTGCTTTCTCATTCAAACAGCCCGCCGGCGCCAAGAGCCACGGCTCCCAAATTCTACGAGGAACAGAAACCAGTCGCCTTGACTTCTTTTATTAATGAAAAGTTTGCGAGTATGTCAACCCTCGTGCGGGCGCGCTTAAGTATAAAATGCGCCAGTCACTAAAAAAACAGTTTTTTATACAGTTCCATTATTGTCTCCCAAGTGCGAGCCTTTACGTATTCCTGCATTACTGCTTCAGTTAACACAGTGATCACTTGTGTTGTCATACTCCAAGTGAGCTGCAATAACATAAAATAAGCAGCGATCTAGGCGCGAAAAAATTACTATCCGCGCTAGAAAATCGCCCAGATTCCGAGCTAGCAGCACAATCTCACACTGAGGCAGTTGTGTACGAGATGATTAGTAATCAAATAAACGGCTGCCAGGGATCTGATGCAACTGCGCTGTTTAATGCTCCGAGTGCGTCATTAGTGTGGGGTAACACTTGTACGCGGCAACAAAGTGATATAATGAAAGGGTATTTTATTACTGTTCAACTAAACAGTTAGATCATATAATGTAAGTTTATGTCATCGTTGGTACGCCGCGCGGCCGCTCTTGCTCTGAAAAACGGCGCACACGCCTGGGGGTTAGAAAGTATCACTCGTTAGTGACAAGTTTCAGTGATATTTTTACAGAAGAGATGCACGTACGTTGCAGATTGTTTATTTATTTATTTGTTCATCTTGGCAGGATCAGAACCACAATTTTCGCATAAAGACAAAGCCGTCGTAGAAGGATTTATGTTTAATATGGTATACAATACTTACATGTAACTATGATACGAATTATGGAAATACGGTTCTGCCTTGAGCAAAGTTTGCTCGAAGCAGAAGCGTATTTCCGTAATTCTACATCAGAACTAAACACGAGCTTCAGTCACAAGACGAATATAACATGAACAGTGGAAAGCAATAGTAACTACAGCAGAAAGTGAATGAGAAGCAGAGAAGCAAAGGTAAATTACAATGAAAGTTGTTTTTCGCCTCTTTAGCCGCTTGACAGCAGCATTTCGTCAAGTTTGCTCTTCCTTATTTTCCGGTGAAGGCATTTTTCGCTACTATCCTGTCGAAAGACTACGATGTTACAGGTCTAAGACTACGTAGAAAATTAGGTAAACGTAAACGTCTGGATAAAGCAATAGCTGAAATGTAAGCTATATGATTACAACGAGTTTTGTCTACGATGTTTTAACAATAAACTTATACAACCTTTTGGCTGTATATTTTATTTATTGAAACCTATTTACGGTTGTTGACGTCAAATGGCTCTGAGCACTATGGGACTTAATATCTGAGGTCATCAGTCCCCTAGAACTTAGAACTAATTAAACCTAACTAACCTAAGGACATCGCACACATCTATACCAGAGGCAGGATTTCAACCTGCGAACGTAGCGGTCGCGCGGTTCCAGACTGTAGCGCCTAGAACCTCTCGGCCGTAGCGGTCGGCTTGTTGACGTCAACCATGTTTAAAATCGTAAAATTACGATCACCTAAATTAGCTGAGGGCAGCGACAAGAATGGACGTTGCAGAAGGGGTGGCAGAGGGAGAGAAATAGGCACGTGATAGAAAAGCAAGGAACGAAAAGAGGCGCGGAGACAGCGGTGTGACTGAGTAATGAAACGAGAAAGCAACATAAATGGGGGAAGATGGAAGCGTTTGCTTTACTGTTGACGGGAAGAAAAGTGGCCGTATATGTGTATTTAGCGGTAAGCTACGACGTTGACAAAAGAAAGAGCTTCCCGTTTTTTCTAAATGCACCAGGTCATTATTCCTTTAATATTCTATTTTTCAATTTGCTGAAGCAACAGTGTAAACATCATACAGACCGTATAATAATCTATAGTGCAAACTGACGCCTATGAAAATATACAACAATTCAAAAATAAACGTTCCCTTAAACATGGGTTTGCGCTGTCTTTTTATTTGTTTATTTATTTTGGCTTTCGGCAGCAAAGACCAAGCAGCCAACAGCATTTACGAAAGTGTCAATTAAAATAATTACAATTTCCATAGCAGAATAATAAAAAGAATTCGATGTACAAATGTAAGTTCTTAACGTAAAATAAAAACACTAAAAAACGAAGCCAGCAGTAGTTAGAACAGTGCCAAGGTAGCATTAGTGCAGTTTTCACAGTAGAGCAATGATAACAATGTTAAGTGCAAAGATAAGTTCGTTATATAAATCAGAAGACAAAAGTGTTTGAACTGGGCCTGTTGCAGAGGAGAATGGCATCCACAGCTGCTTATATCTAGAAACTGGACAACGGCGTCGCTTACAAAGATAAGTTCTTAATGCAAAGTAATAACACAAATAGACATCCCGGTTTTCGAATCGGATTGGTTCCATGGGAGGACAAGATCCACACAACTTAGGGGGACCTAAGATCAAATGTGGATATCGGTGTCGTTTAAATTGTTCACGAGAACGTTATGCCTGTGTAATACAGGCATAATATAGCTCTTCCTTTTGTCAGCGACATAGCTTACCCCTTAATACACACGTACATCAAGCCGTTGAAGTAAAGCAGATACACCTGTAGAGGTGGGGTAGCTTGGCGATGGTTTACTAGATAAGTGCCGTTGTGGGTACATGAGCTGCGACTCACTACAGCATGGAATATTGTCCTACTTAGCAGAAGTGTATTTGGCTCAAATTTCACTTGTGGCGTTCAAAAACAAGACACACAATGCTGCTTTAGCATGCTGCATGTTACAATTTACTGTACACTCTTGCCCGCTGAATGAGGTTGTCAAACCCACCCCTGTGAGGAACGTAAGACTGTCAGCCTATTTTTAGTTTCTCATCAGCAACGCCTCTGCGTTTTTGCTCGGTTTTTCTTCTCTTTCAATTGACTACACAGCTCTATTGAATTTATTCAGTGTGGCTGAGTCCTGCCAGCGATCATAAAATATTTTCATTGTAAAAAAGAATTAACAATAACAATGAAACCCGCTTGTGCCCTGACTGTGTTGTTGTACAGACGCAGAAAAGGATAGAAAACGCGCTGTTTCTATACTTGGAGGAACAAAAGCATTTTGGTGAGCTATATAACAGAGATGCGTGTTTTTATTCAGATAACATTAAATCAGTGTCTGAATTCGATCCAGTTTCCAGAGGCAGTCGATTTTGCGATTACAATATCTCGCCGCTAATAAGAAACGTTAAAAGGAATGACATCCACGATAACTGAGAGAGCTGTAGAAGGTAGAAACTGTAAAGGAAGACAGAGATTGGAATATTTTAGTCGAACCCAGGATTTTGACCTGCGGCGGGGGAGGGGGAGTAGAAATTTTGTGTCATTGTGCTATCTGCTCTTCCTCTAGAGTAAACTAAGATGTGTTCCTAATGTAATACAACACGGACTGCAATAGACAAAAAAATTTACAGACTGTTAAGTCTGAAAGCAATGTTGCAAACAATCGCCATCTTCATCTTCTTCTTCTTCTCCTACTCCTCTCTCTCTATATCCGTCTTTTTTTTTTTAGATTAAGAAGAATTAGGTGCAGTTCTGGGGAAGTTTACAGCCCCATACCCATCCCCCGCCCCCACTGGATTCGCTCTACTACTCTGAGATAAAGAGTTTGGCACTAGAAATGAGATCGTGACAGGCCGCATCAGACCGGACAGAAGACTGTAGCTTAAAAAAAAAGGTGGTTAAATAGATTTTTAGTAGTGAGCTGGGACGCTCAGTAGTGTTCCAGTCGTCTTTCTCGCATTTGGATGCAATACTGCATTCGTCTCATACGCTGGACTACGAATTCTTTCGAACACCCGCGGATACCTCGTAAATCGTGAAGAGACGGTACAATCCGCTTTTCCAATCGTATCAGAAGGATTTCTGTACACTTCACTTCACTCCCGAGATTACCCCAGACAGGAAAATCCAGAGGTTTGAGGTCAGGTGATCTTAAATGCTAAGCGGGAAAACCTGCTTAGGAAGTTTCTAGAGCTAGCTTTAACCGATCAGTCTAAGAACATGCTACCCCCCTCCCCCCTCTAAGTATCGCTCCAATAGGAACCATGAAGACAAGACTAGAGTAATTACTGTACGCACAGAGGCATTAAGCAGTCATTCTTCCCACGATACATGGATGAATACAACGGGAGAAAGCCCTAAAAATTGGGACAGTGCGACGTAATCTCTGGCATATATTTCACAGTGATTTGCAGGGTATAGATGTAAATGTAGATATGGGTGCAGGTACAGATTATGCTTGACAGTTCGATGGTTTTTAATGTTTTAATTAATTAATTGTTTTTTTTTTATTTTATAGGGTTTCGACCCGAGGATCCTTACACCGAACTACATACCATTCCGTATATCTAGCAGAAAATGACAGTAATGGGGCAAACAAAAACGCCACATGCCAAAATACAAATGAGTATAGAATATGGATTCAAGGGTTGCTTTACAAGGACTAGGTCATTAGTAACTATAAATAATGGAAGATTTACAAATAATCCTACACAAACCTATTGGACAACATACATTGTGAAATAAAAGAGCAAAACACAATTCGCAGTGCACAATATTGCTTCCAGCATGACAATTTGCATTGTTACAGAACATTATTTACAATGAAGTGAGGCTGACAACATACACAAATATATAAGAACAATGGTTAGAATAGTGCACCCAGTTGTCAGCCACAGTCTAGATTACCGACGCGGTAACAGCACCAGTTTAGGACGTTTATGTTTGTGCTGGCCATTGATAGCGTACGTGGGTAACTGAAGAATGAATGTGTTGGTGGAGGAAGGAAACTAGCATAAAAGCTTTCGGATATGGATCTGATCTCCTGTGGAAAAGTGTTTATTTGTAAGATGTCGTGGATCGTGGTGTTCCTAACGAGGCGTGGAGCATTTAATATGATGCACAATGCTATCCATGTTGATGCGTTAGATGTCACTTTACACGAGAAGCAAAATGTGCTGGTACCCGATTACTCGTGTACCACATTTCGCACTCATGGGCTACGGGTAAAATATGAATCCAATTAGACGCATTCCAAATCCATTTATACTGAATAGGACAACATTTCATAACAAAATCAGTGGTGGTTCGAAATCAAAAATTCGCAGTTTTTCGCAAAAGGCTCTTTTGCGATGTTCCCAGTATTGTTTTTGCTCCTATTATCAGACACTTTCTCCCAAGTCACTTTTCGCTATTAACTGTGAGACACTCTGTATAATCAAGCGTAACATGTGTCACGTAAATATGTGTCTTTACAAATGTAGAGAAATGGTACCAATTAGCGGTACGTTGTATTTGATCTGCGTTTTCCGGCAGTCATACTGACAAGACAAACATCTTAATGTTTTGAAAGATAAGGAAGTCTACCACTGATGATGATGTGGCTGTTGTTAGGCGTATGTGTCTGTCTACAAATTCAGCCATACCAGTAGTTACAGGAACAGGATCATGAATGATGCTTATTCCAGCTTATGATTGGCAAACTGCTGATCTGTCTAAACTGATCCGTGCCATGTTATTTGAATCCAGTGGTGCTCCTATTTGTGCAACGTACAAAAAATGTCCATCGCACACTAGAACCATCTTAGAAGTCTTTCAGCGCAGAAACCACGAATATTCTCCAGCCCTCCTACGTATGTATCATGCACCTAAATTTACTTGTGTTCTCTGTAAATCACAATTAAGTCCGTAGCAGAGGGTTTATCGAATCACTTTCAAGGTATTTCTCTATCGTTCCACTCTCGTACGAGCACTTAAATCTGCCAGTGAGAGCTCTGATTTATTTTATCATGGTGACCATTTCTCCCTATGCAGGCTTGCGCCAACAGAATATTTTTGTTAACAGAGGAGAAAGTCGGTGACTGAAAATTCACAAGCAGATCCTGCCGCAACGACTAACGCCTTTGTTTTAATAACTTCCACCCCAATTCACGTAACATGTCCGTAACACTCTCTCCCTTATTTCGTGATAATACAAAAAGTGTTGCCCTCCTTTGAACTTTTTCGATGTCCTCCGTCAGTCCAATCTGATGCGATTCCAGAGGAGGGCGGAGAAGCGTGGTCTAAAGCAGTCTCTTTAGTGGACCTACTGCACTTTCTTAGTTATCTGCTAATAAACCACAGTCTTTGGTTTGCTTTCCCCAGAACATTATCTATGTGATCATTCCAAGTCATCGGTAACTGTAACCCCTAGGTAATTAGTTGAATTCACAGCCTCTAGATTTGTATGGTTTATTGTGAAACCGAAATTTAGCGGATTTCTTTTAGTACTCACGTGGATGACTTCAAACTTTTCATTATTTAGAGTCAGCTGCCACTTTTCACACGACCATATATGTTGTCTAAATCATTTTTTCAATAGGTTTTGATCATCTGATGAGTTTATTAGACGATGAAAGACAGTATCATCTGAAATCAGTCTAAGAGGGCTGCTCAGATTGTCTCCTATGACGTGAATCAGGAACAGCAGAGGGCCTATTATACTTTCTTGGGGCACGCCAGAAATTACTTCTGTTTTACTCGATGACTTTGCGTCAATTACTGCGAACTGTGACCTTTCTAAAAGCAACCCATCAATCCAGTCGCACAACTGAGGCCCGCAATTTGATTAGAAGCGTTCTCGAAATCTCAAAATATGGACTCAATTTGACATCCCCTGCCGACAGCACTCTTTAATTCGTGAGGTTAAAGAGGTAGTTGTGTTCGACAAGTACGATATTTTCTGCATCCGTGCTGTATATTTGTCAACAGATCGTTTTCTTGGAGGCAGTTGATAATGTTCTGACACAGTATGTGTTCCAAAGTCCTGCTGTAATTCGACGTTAGTGCTGTGGGTGTATAATTCAGTGGATTACGCCTATTTTCATTCTCTGGTATTTGTGCGATTTGTGCAACTTTCCAATCTCCAGATACGGACTTTCCGACTGACTATGCAAATAAAAATAACACACAGAATCTCGTAGAGATGGGTACAAGCAGCAACTCTTCCCATGAAGCACTCGTTAACATGGATGCGTTCTTAACATAGATCGTCCATTCAAAAAGTTCCGGGACTGATTTTATTCTTGGCGCATAAGCGACATCAGCGTACTAGCTACGGTGGCAGATTGAACTAACAACTGTAAGTAACGGATGTGCATTCGACCCGTCTGTTGTAAGCAGGCAATGTTAAGTAGTGGACGTGCTGCCTAGAGTATCAACGTTGTTATGTCACAAATCACAATGAATTAAGTATTCAAGACATTCTCCATAAGTTTCGAAGAAGAGAACGATGAGTGCAAATTTTGTTCCGCACACGATGCCTTCCGAAGAAAAATAACGACGCGCGAACAACACGGTGCAGAAATTCACGTGAAAGATCAGCGTTTTGACATTCAAGTCAGTGTGAAGCGCGAGTTGAGCGCTATCCCAAACAACGACTTTTATAACAGTTTCATATACTTGTATGGAAATTCTGTGCGTATCATTCAAGTGGGGGGAAACTATAGAGAACGCCTGAAACATTAAAAACTCCATCTAAACCTTTCTCTATTTTTCACTACTCTAATCTCGAAACTCTTTGGACTGACTGGTTATCCGCATCTACATTTGTACTCTGCAAAGCATTGTGAGCTGCGTGACGGAGGGTACGTCCCGTTGTACCAGCTTTTAGAGTTCTTCTCGTTCCACTATGTATGGAGCACGGGAAGAATGATTGTTTAAATGGCCCCGTGTGTCCTGTAATTAATGTAATCTCGTCCTCACGATCCTTAAGCAAGTGGTATGTAGGTGGTTGCAATATTTTCGTGGCATCATCATTTATAGCCAGCTCTTGAAACTTTGTTAGTAGGGATAGACATGAACTATCTTCATGAGTCTGCCGGCTTAATCTCTTCAGCATCCCTGTAACACTCTCCCACGTGTCAAACAAAACTGTGACCAATCGTGCTGCCCTTCTCTGTATGCGTCCAATATCCCTTGTTAATTCTATCTGGTACGGGTCAGACATATTTGAGCAATATTCTTGGATGCGTCACACGAGCGATTTGCAAGAAATCTCTTTTCTAGACTGATTACATTTCTCCTGTATCATACAAATAAACCGAAGTCTGCCACCTCCTTTAATTAAGACTTAGCCCATACAATCATTCCTTTTCATATCTCTACAAAGTATGAGTTAACCAATTCCAGCTGTCACTCACTTTTATTATAGTCATAGGATACTATGTTTTTTTCTCTTTTTGTGATGTGCACAGTTTTAAATTTCTGAACATTTAAAGCAAGTTGCCAGTCTTTGCACCACTTTGAAATCTTATTAAGGTATGACCGAATATTTATGCCGATTGTTTCAGGCAGTACTTCAAAATAGATAACTGCACAATCTGCGAAAATCTGAGGTTACTGTTAATATTGTCCACAAGGGCATTCATATAAAACATGCATAGCAAGTGTCGCAACACACTTCTCCGGCTGCCGCAGGGGATTAGCCGAGCGGTCTTAGGCGCTGCAGTCATGGACTGTGCGGTTGCTCCCGGCGGAGGTTCGAGTCCTCCCTCGGGCATGCGTGTGTGTGTTTGACCTTAGGAAATGTAGATTAAGTAGTGTGTAAGCTTAGGGACTGATGACCTTAGTAGTTAAGTCCCGTAAGATTTCACACACATTTCAACTTCTCTCTGCATCCGAAGTTAACTTACTGCGTCCTCCCTACTAAAAAATCCGCAGTCCAGTTACAAATTTCGCTTGATACCTCAATAAGATCGTACTTTTGACAGTAAGCGTAGATGCGGTGGCAGAAATGATAGCCTCTGCTACGCACTTCACAGTCATTCAGCAAGTGTAGATGTAGATGGGGAAAAATGTACACTAGTGTGCCTTTTGAGTTAAAGTCTGATTTAAGACTATATCTTGAAATTATTGAGGCTAGATGACTATATTTCGACAAAGCAGACATGTTTTATGGAGACAATCAGGATTGTTGTGTGAGGACAAAAACATGTTCATCATACCGCTTCACCATCTGCTCTGCATCCTGCAACTCTCGTGTCAACTGTACCCAGTGCTGAAATATCCATCACTTCATGCACGGCTGTAAAAGCACTACACATGCATTCGCGAGAACAGGGTTTCAGATCCTTGTCTGGTGATTCACATTAGATTTTCGTGGTTTCCCTAAATCGCTTTGGGTGAAATCTAGGGTGGTTCTTTTGAGAGAACCACGCACGACGTTCTTCTCCATTTCAGGCTTTTGCTTCGTCTGCACTGCGTCGTCGGGGAACGGGACGTAAAACTTTTCGTTTAATTTTCTTTATACTTTAGTTTTCTTTATTTCTTTCCTTTTATTTTCTTATTATTTAACTTTTTAGTACTCATAAGCTCATTTGGTAACTAAAAACAGTACGGAAATAGTGCTGAAGAAGCATCACAAGGGTAAAGCCCTACAAAATGCGTATAAATTTCGCATTTGTATTTTGGAAGGTTCCATCGTAACACTATATTATGTTATTACATGAATGCGTTGATAATTGTAGCAATAAAAATTTCGTAATATAATTTTCCTGAAGCATTATTTCATAAACCATAACTAACGTTCATTTACAATGGAAAGCTGGAATGAGTGGACGATCCATCATTACCAGGATCACCGAATCTAAATGACAGTACGGGTTGTGACAGGTGGAGAAATCGGCCGTTGGTGAAAACGTGCTGTGCGAGACAGACCCACATAGTAAAATTCGCCGACACAGAGGATTTCGCTGTGGTGAAGAGCTACCACGCCCTCTTGTTTAGGGAAGCCACAGAAATTCAGAACCATGAAAATAACTTCAACAGGAAAGCCTCAGGGTAAACGGATGCTGGATTCCTGTGCTGCAGCGAACGACCGTTGCAGGTATCAAGGGCAGAGCCACTGCGTTAATGATCAGGGCAAAGAGCTGTGACGTTCACGATACAGGCGCTTGTAATTCCTGGTCACGGGCTCGACTCCTATCCGCCATCACCAATGGACGCTGGAACTTTGACAGCTGTTTTAAAACGAGATTCTTTTTCCAGATTTGTAAAAAATAATAATGGCTGGCTCTGAGCACTATGCGACTTAACTACTGAGGTTATCAGTCGCCTAGAACTTAGAATTAATTAAACCTAACTAACCTAAGGACATCACACACATCCTTGCCCGAGGCAGGATTCGAACCTGCGACCATAGCGGCCGCTCGGCTCCAGACTGTAGCGCCTATAACCGCACGGCCACTCCGGCCGGCAAATAATAATGAACATGTAGTTCTGCAAACGAATAAATGTAATTTGTCTTTTACCACACATATTTTGCCTCCATTTATTTGAATCGGCTTCAGTTATCTGCAAAAAAAAGTACTTTTCTCTTGCCTGCAGCATTTTCTGTTAACGTATTCTGACATTGTACTTGCATCTAATAAACAGGTCTGGCTCTGGTGCTTTGTGGCTTATTTAATATTTTTACTTACGGTGTCTGATGATGTTGCACTACATTGAACGTGCTTCTCTGCTGGTGGAATTGTTCCCCTACTTCCTCGCTACACCAACTGTCAACACGTCACACAAAATGCACATACACTTTTCCATCATGCTGTTGTGTGTTATTTCCTTTAATGTTAACAACTGTTGAACATTTTGTAAGAGACAGTCATGTGGAAACGAGATGGATGGAAAAAAAGTAAGTTAACTGTTTATTATTTCAAAAGTAACCTCCATAGCCGCTATACATTTATCTCATTGTGAGACAAAACTATCAGTGCCTTCATAGAAATATTATGCTGTTGCCTGCAGAATCATAAATACACGTGCGAATAGCTCTTCGTACGAAACAAACCGACGACGACGAATGTCTTTCTTCAGGGCCCTCAAACTAAAAAAGTCGCGTGGAGAGAGATCGGGACTATATGCACAATGCTTAACGGCTTCCCAACAAAACTTCTCAGCGTAGTCGAAACAACCTTGGCAATGATTGGACGGCCCACATGTTTTATCCAGGATTAGGACTGGCTACGCACATAGTACATAGGGACGTTTACATGACTTTGTTATTTTTCATTTTTCCTTTTTATTCCTTTCATTTTTTTTATTTTTATATTTTTTTTTCTACAACGTTAGTGCAGAAAATGATTCAACTTCTTGTCATAGTTTATGATTTTTAACCCCCCTCTAAATTTTTTGCAAGAAAGTCAGAGATTTTAAAAATCTTCTTAAAATTCTCGAGTCTTTATAAATTATATTCTTATTATGTCTTTTGACCTTTGTCAGAATCTATGTATTTTTTTCTTCTTATTTGAAGAGGCCGGTTGGAGGGAGGGAGGGAGGAGAGGTGAGGTCACTCGTGCTGCGAAACGTCAAAAAAATCGTTAAACAAACTCGGCGGCAAACCCCTAGGCCAAGAGGCAGTGCGTCAGCTAGTCACCAGAAAGACTCAACAATTTCGCGATCTTCCGCTTCTGTTGCGTGAAAGAGCGGTAGTAACGTAATACGACTCTGTTGTTTGTTACGTTTACGTATAACCTAACGGCTAATGTGATAACAATACCGGGCGCTAACAATTATTAAAGTACAGGAACGAAATGCGAATCATAAGTGGAAGAAGAAAGTCTGAGTCTGTTAAGTGACACGTGAAAATTGTACAGCTCATATGCAGCAGGAAACCCCCGATTCTGTAAAGAATGGAACTCCCACGCATAAAGCAGCTACAAACTTCTGTTTACTTTACAAATGAGTTAAGGTGTTAAATATTTGACGCTTAACAAATAAATGAGCAAAAGTTTAGAACAGGTTTCAAATTACGTTTAACGTTTGTTGGAGGTCGCTAAGCAGTGGATGAGTATAGTCCGGGTAATTTGCGCTCCGCTTTAAGCAAAAGCTAGTTTTTCACGCATCTCAAAGATTATCACCTCATATCTCCGGAACTAAACGCTGTACGTTGATATAATTTTACGGGTACATCAGTGGTGTATTTGGGTACTGTTTGGAAAATGTGTTGCGAATCGAGCAAGTTATAAAGAAGTAACAAATTCATTCATCACGCCTGATGTAGCAGTTTACTGCATGAATAACGAAAAATGTAGTAAGAGACAAACTTTTTTCCTTTCATCATTTTGTGGAGGAGATGTCTGCGGGAAGATGTTCCGCAAAGGTTTGAAATTATGGGTAATGTTCGTTGCAATTCACTAACTGCTCTCCCTCTCAAATAGTGGGTGAATATAGTCTGGGTATTAGCGCCCCGGAGTGCGTTGCTTCGAGACATATACACAATATTTAGCTGTAATATTTGTCTTACTGTTTTGTGCCTTTTGCATAAGATTATACCTCTTAATCAGATTCTTATGGCAGCATTTTAAAATTTTAAATTCGGTCAGAAACTATAAGAAATGTTGAAAATCAAGGTCTTATCCCCTGGGAGCCGTCAGATAGGCAACCTGCAACTCGATCCCTATCAGTGAATCATGAATCGGGTTAGGCTGTTGGTAACAGAGACGAATGCCTCACCTCTGCACATACATTTTGCGTTACATTGATTACTTTTAAGTTTTTAAAAAAGGACAACTAGATGACTGGTTTGAAATGCGACATTACTATTATTTTAAAAATTAATTTGTTATGCTCAATACAACGGCACTCTCGGACTGGTTGAGTAGTTTGTTTACGGTGAGAATTTATACAAACAGTGTAGTGAAAAAAAGGTAAGGTCACGCAGATGATCTTTTTACTATTTTCGTAACGATGCCTCAAATCAGTTCGATCAACTTTTGTTAATACATCACCTTCAGAAAAGATTGTTTTCAACTGGTCTGCAAAATTTCCATATGGTTCTGCTTCGGTCTGAGAAGAATATCCGGAAGGTCGACAAAAAACTGTAGTTAAAAAGGATCGGTTCAAAAATGGTTAGTTCGCGGAGCAGCTCTAAGAAATTGATCGCTTGTTTCTTTGATTACTCAGGACCGTTCAGAGGATCGACCAACAGTTAATGCAGAGTGGTATAACTATACAATAATTTGGCTACCACGAGTCATACACGAAATCAGGAAGTCGATCGAAAATGTTTCATCATTCGCCATGATAACACCGGCGGTCACACATCAGACTATTGATTATTGGACTGAGAAAACCATCGAATTAGCGTCTTATAGCTCCTGTTAACCTGCTTTATGGCTTAACGATTTCTTTTTGATACCTTACGCCAAACAAAAAAACCATGAACAACCATTAACATTATCTCAATATGCTGTTGAATCTTTCCAAAATAATTTTTTTGACATACCAGCATTAGGGTGGTAAAAATGTTTCCCGTATTTGTTCGAATCCATCCAAAAGCTTACAAATTTCAAGTAAATATTTTGAGAATTTTATCACAGAATGTTTTCCTGCCTTTGTTACTATAGAAACTTAAAGTGCAGTGCTCTCAGTAGCTACTGCAGTCGCAGTAAATTACTATTCTTCATCAGCCGGCCGTTGTGACCGAGCGGTTCTAGGCACTTCAAGCCGGAACTGCGCTGCTGCTACGGTCGCAGGTTCGAATTCTACCTCGGACATGAATGTGTGTGATGTCCTTATGTTAGTTAGGTTTAATTACTTCTAAGTCTAGGGGAATGATGACCTCAGATGTTAAGTCCCATAGTGCTTAGAGCCATTTGAACCATTTACTATTCTTCATCCATCCAGCATTTGTGTGATTGCAAACACATGTTTGCGGCCGAAGCACAGAATCATTTCTTTTATGGACATGTGTTCTTATTGAAATCATTTTCAGTTACCCAAGTGTCACACGACCTTGTAAAGGAAATTCACAGGCACCATGACAACTAATAATACTAAATCATGCGGTTTTTGAAAACAGGAATAACGTCGGGAGACAGGTAACAATTTACTTGGTGCTACGGTCTTCAGTCTTAAGAAACTCACCACGCTAGTCTGTTCTGTGTAAGCCTCTCCATTTTTTCCAAAGTACTATAACATAAGTCTATTTGAACCCTTTCATTGTATCAATCGTTGGTCTCAAAACACATTATAGCCCCCCTCCCCTCTGCCCCGTTCAGCCACCACCACCACTTACTTCCATTACCAAATTGACGATTCCTTGTATCTCAGTATGTGTCCCAGCAACTAATTCATTCTTTTAGTCAAGTTATGCCATGTTCTTCTTTTCTCCCCAATTCGACTGAGTTCCTCCAAGGTAGTTATCTAATCTACGTATCTAATCTTCAGCATTCTCCTGTAGCAAGCACTACATTTCAAAAGCTTCCATTTCCTGCTTGTCTGAACTGTGTATCATCCGCGTTTCATTTCTGCACAGAGCTACACTACAGTCAAACAGTTCCAAAAGGCACGATAAAATATAAAATTTTAGCCGATGTTAATAAAATGGTCCAAATGGCTCTGAGCACTATCGGACTTAACTTCTGAGGTCATCAGTCCCCTAGAACTTAGAACTACTCAAACCTAACTAACCTAAGGACATCACACACACCCATGCCCGAGGCAGGATTCGAACCTGCGACCGTTGCCGTCGCGCGGTTCCAGACTGTAGCGCCTAGAACCGCTCGGCCACCCCGGCCAGCCGATGTTAGTAAGATTCTTTTCAGAAATGCGTTTCTATCACTGGCAGTCTACGTGTTAGATTCCCTCTACTTCGACCGTCTTTAGTTATTTCGCTGTCCAAACAGCTAAGCTTATTTACCACTTTTAGTGTCTTATTTGCTTATCTAATTCCTTCAGCATCAACTGATTTTAATTAACTTCTTTGCGTTAACTTGTTTTAATTTTACTGATGATCGCTCTTCAAGACACTATCCATCCAGCTCAGCTGCCCTTCTAAAGTTTAACGTCTCTGACAGAACTGCAGAATTTCTTCTGTTTGAACTTCAGTTTCATTTCCAAATTTCTCCTTATTTTCCTCCACAGCTTGCTTAGTGCACAGGTTGAGTAACAATGGGGATAAGCCACGGGCGCTGGATGAATCACATATGGCTTTCGTCATAGCTGTAAGACTCCCGTTAGTCTACCAGAATAGCTACACAGACACGAATACCAGACCCTCCTCTCTCTCTCTCTCTCTCTCTCTCCCTACCTGCTCGGCTCCTTTTATCATTCTTTTTTGTCGGGGCGGAGGAAGTCGGAAAGGACGACAAACAATTTGCACCCCAGAAGGCAACATTTTTCTGGAAACATCAGGGGTGCGCTTTCTCTTTTATGAGGGTGCGGCAATATCGTGGGCGGCCGCGGCGCGGGGTCTGCTTATTCATCGGCACGCCGGCCCGGACACAAAAACCGGCGGAGCACAGCACAGCACAGCTCAGCGAGGGCCACCTGCCCCCGCACGCCGGCCGCCGGGCGTCAGCACGGACACTGCTTTGACTGGCCGCAGGCCGTCGCAAGGATAGACTTTGCAGGGCGTTGCCAGTGGAACACATTAAAGAAATTCGTAGAACAAGCTTGGAGAACTTACCGAGGAGGCGGTGCGTTGTAGCAGTATCTTCTGCCAACGCTCGGCGATAAACTGCGTAAAATGCTGCTCTTAGGTGCAGTCTTCGTTATACCGCGATCTAATGAGACGACAATAGGGTAAGGAACTGCAGCTAGTTCAGGAGTCACCTCTACTAAATGGATTTTGAATGGATTATTAGCTCAGCATTAAAAGAGACAAATCTGTCATTACCTTGCTAATGGAATTTTTCGCACACAGAACATCACGCACGTTTTGTGTCACGCCTTATTAATTGACCTATATACACCTGATGATGGAGGTATAATCCTCCGAAACACAATGGGAGGGAATAATGAATTGCGACTCGTTACAGTAACTTGTAGTATCAGTTGGTGACAGAAAGTGGGAGAATACTGTGTACTGAAGAAGAAGAAGAAGAAAAGAAGAAAGGGGCGTGCACTTCTATGTTTCTACAGTAGGTCACTTAAGGAACACAGTAGCAATACGAGTGGTTTAGCTCTCTATATTTAATTAACGAGATGTCTAATCAGTACTAAATTAGAAATGTATTATCAATGCAGTGATAATACACTACTAAATAGGATTGATTAGACCAGTTGTTGCTTAGATATAATGTCTTGCGTTAATTAGAGCGAATGAATAATAATGGATTTATAAAAATAGAATGAAATAAAATCCGTCTAAACGCACCAGCGAATCAGTCAAGAACACCTGACGTACACACTGCGCAGGTACTGCTGATCGTGGTTTCATCACTGCCTTAGAGTAACTGAAAGGCACGTTAGTTGCTTATTGTACATCTAACCTTCAACAGCAAAGCAACACTAACAACAATAATTCTGGTGTACATGCCGACGCCGCAAGCAGGATATGAAGAGAGAGATAAGTATGATTACATGAGGATACCGAATGAGTAATTCAGTACGTAAAGGGAAATGAAAGTCTATTAGTCATCGGTGATTACAGTGCCGTTACAGGGGATTTATTAGAAGAAAAGGATATGGGAAAATATGGGACTCGTAATAGTAAAGAGAGAGGAAGAAGACTTACTGACTCCTGTAATAAATTTCAGCTAGTTACAGTGAATACTCTGTATAAGAATCACAAGAGGAGGAGACATTCCTGGAAAAGGCTCGGAGATACGGGAAGATTCCAGTTAGACGACTTCACGGTCAGGCAAAGATTCCGAAATCAGGTGCTGTGTGATAAGGTATACGCTGGAGTAGATGTAGACTCAGATCACAATTTAATAATGATGAAGATAATGAGATCAGTCAGGAAGAATCAATGTGCAAAGAAATGCGATGCAGAAATACTAAGGAATGAAGAGATACTATTGAAGTTCCCTGAAGCTATAGATACTGCGATAATGAATAGCTCAGTACGGAATAGGTAGCTCATTTGAAGAGGTTGGACAGCACTAAACAGACCATGACAGAAGCTGGAGAGAAAGAAGTGGGTACAAGGAAGGTAACTGCCAAGAAACCTTGGGTAACAGAAGAAATACTTCTGTTGATCGACGAAAGAAGGAAGTACAAAAATGTTCAGAGTAATTCTGCAATAAGGAAATACAACTCACTTAGGAATGAAATAGAAGAGCCGGGAAGCTAAGATGAAATGACTGCACGAAAAATGTGAAGAAATCGAGAAATAATTGGTTGTCGGAAGGACTGACTCAGCATATAGAAAGTCAAAATAACCTTCGGTGAAATTAAAAGCAAGGGTTGTAACATCAAGAAAGGAGTGGAAATTCTATTGTTGAATGCAGAGGAGAGAGGGGATATGTGGAAAGGGTACACTGAAGGTCTCTATGAGGGAAATGACGTATCTGATGATGTGATAGAAGAAGAACTACCAGTCGCCCGGGAAGAGATAGGGGATTCAATATTACAATCAGAATGAAAAGAGCTTTGAACGACTTAAGGTTAAATAAGGAAAAAGGGATAGATGACGTTCCATCAGAATCTCTAAACTCATTGGGGAAGGTGGCAACAAACGACTATGCACGTTGATAGGTAGAATGTATGATCCTGGCAATATACCATCACAATCTCGGAGAAAACATCAACCAAACAATTCCGGTGATGGCAAGAGACAACAGTTGGGAGAATTATCGCACAATCAGTTTAACAGCGCATGCAACCAAGTTGCTGTCAAGAATAATGTAAAGGGGGAATGGAAAAAAATTGAGGATCTGTTAGGTGACGATCAGTTTGGATTTAGGAAAGGTAAAGACACCAGAGAGGCAGTTCTAACATTGCAGTTCATAATGGAAGCAAGACCGAAGAAAAATCAAAACAGGTTCATAGAATTTGTCGACCTGGAAAAAGCGTTTGACAATGTAAAATTGTACAAGATGTTCGAAATTCTGAGAAAAATAGTGATAAGGTATAGGGTATGGTGGGTTGAATAAAATGAATGGTCTAATGAGTACAGAATGTAGATTGAGAATAAATCGAAGAAAAACGAAAGTAATGAGAAGTAGCAGAAACGAGATCACTGAGAAACTTAACACCCGAATTGAAGGTCACGAAGTAGACGAAGTTAAGGAACTCTGCTACCTGGGCAACAAAATAACCGTTGATGGACGGGGTTAGAAGGACATAAAAAGCAGACTAGCACCGGAAAAAGGCATTCGTGGCGAAGAGAAGTTTACTAGTCTCTAACATAGGCCTTAATTTGAGGAAGAAATTTCTGAGAATGTACGTTTGGATCACATCGTTGTGTGGCAGAGAAACATGGTCTGTGCGAGAAACGCAACAGAAGGTGCTACAGACGAATATTCGGTGGACAAATAAGGTAAGGAATAAGGAGGTTCTCCACAGAATCAGCGAGGAAAGGAATGTATGGAACACACTGACAAGAAGAAGGGACTGGATAACAGGATATTTGTTAAGACGACGGAGAATAACTTCCATGGGACCGGAGGGAGCTGTAGAGGGTAAAAACTAGAGGAAGACAGAGATTGGAATAGATCCAGCAAATAATTGCAGACGTATGTTGCAAGTGCTACTCTGAGAGGTTGACACAGGAGAGGAATTCGTGTTGGACCGCATCAAATCAGCCACAAGACTGATGACTGAGAAAAAAAGAGAAAAAGAAAGAAAAAAACTTCGATTACTGTTTGATTAGTATGTATGGATTGATTAGTATGTGTGGATTGAGAGATCGGTTACAATTAGTTCTAGAAGAGTTGCTTTTGCCCATCGTGTACTACCACTGTACTAGACATCAAGCCTGAAAAAGTATGGTTTACTTGCATAATCGCACATATTCACAAAGCCTGTTACGACAGAGAAATAATCTCGTTTATATATACCGGTCCACAGCAGCTTAAAATTGCTTGGGGGAACTCATTTTTCTATGTAGGAATTTTTATTTTTGAAATAATCTCTTTATTTCACGCTTTAGCCATCAGCTAATTTCGCCAAGGACATTTTCGGACTATTTCTAGCTTTTTTTTTCCCATCGTAGTAAAAAGCTGTATGCGTTTAAAATCCCCACATCTGTGAGGAGGAAATAAAATCTGATGGCGTCCTTCATAAAAGTTTCTTTCGACCATGGTAGTTACGGGCACAACAGGTATATACATGACATCTCAGACGTGAATTCCACATACAACAAAAGAGAATTATGACCATTTTGCGAGTTTTGACACCGTGCCACCGTACAGCACATTTTGATTTTAAAATATTCACCAGACAGTGTGTAACTTTATTTGAGATCTGAAACTAACATATTTTAATGTGTGGTACGCTGGTATCGGCATAATGGTCGTAATTTTCTGTCTCTCTCTCTTTTTTTTTAATTACAGCATTCACTTCCGAAATATGATGCACATACAGGTTTTGTCTATTAACTACCGTGAGCGTAAGAAATCCGTTAGATAGCTAACGGCGTCTCCTCACAGATTTGTGGAATGCAAGATGCTAAATTTTTTCACTATGATGCAAGTAACAGAGGCAGCATGAAAACGCCCAAGGGAGCGAAATTAGTTAATACTAAACCATGAAATAAAGTATTTGAAAATCAAAAATAGGCTAATCTCATCTGGTTATAATTTACAGTTGCATGGTATTTTCGCCATAATCAGAATCTCGTTAGCATCATAAATAGCGCCAATGGAATCGTTTATTACGTCATGACATGAAAGCCTCTCACAGCTTGAGAATTTATTTTGAGTATTAATGATTCGGATTATTGTTGAAACCTCATGGCAAGTTTTTATCGGATTATTTGAGGAAAAATGTTGACTAAAGCAATGACGTGTATTCGAAGTTCCAGTGAAAAGAGGTTAGGAATTTTTTTATGTTTTAACGATGTCCCGACCACTTCTCTTGGATCAACGCTACTTAGCTTCGCAGTGACACTTTTACAAACATTTCGCACTCGTATCACGTAGCGGGAGCCTTTCTTTGTGTTTGCTAGCCATTAACACTTGAATCGTTTTCAAGAACAAAGCCCTACGAGTCGAATTGGCTGTGTTTTGCTAATGAAGTAATAGACTGCAAAACAATGTTTACATTTACTTTGTATTTCATTTGGTTATACAAGGTCACAGAAGCTTCACAGAAATGGCAGACAGCGTTTCCGTTGCTTCGAATCTCCAGCTGAGTCATTGTGACAATACAGCGGTGTGTTGATTTGAGGGTTGTTCATACAGGATCGAACAGAATGTTTTTTTAACAGCAGCATCGGCGAAACAAATTTGATTTGTTTGGTCGCTGAAGTTGTGATACGCAGAATTACACCTCAGGCAACTTTTTTCGCTAAGACGATCTGGTGAAAGTTCACCAGCGTCAATGCGCAGCGGCATTGTCACCTACAAAACAGGACCAAAATGGCGTCTTTGAGGCATGAGAATGCAAACTTTTCAAACAGCCTACACTCTTCTCGCAAGGAACTGAAGAACGACTGAGATGTTACGGATTTCATGCAGTGCTTCCTTTGTCGTCAAAATAATTACTCCTTTCGTACATAGACAGCATAATTCCAGTTTGTCGAAGGAAGGCAGGAAACTTATGGTTTAATGTCCCGTCGATTACGAGTTCATTAAAGATGGAGCATAACAGGCTGGGACTGGAAGTGGGTAGGGAAGGAAATCAGTCATGATCTTTCTTGGCACCACGTGAAACCAAAATGTGATTGGCAGGACGTGGATGTGAACTGACGTCCTCCCAAGTACCCATATAAGTCGGTGTCTTTGCACTGCACCCCCTCAATCTGCCCAGTTTGTGGAGAAGTTACTTCTTCTTAACACCTTCTCGTTGGACTGCGGTCCGCTGCCTAGATTAATGCACGCTATTTTTTACAGTACAACACTTCCCGTGGATTTAAGCTTCTTGATGTTAGATCTGCGTTTATACTGCCTAGCCGCCGTAAATTAGGCCTTCCACGTAGTCTATGACCTTCGATAGTGATGTGATAGGCTGAGCTGATGACTGAAGTAGGTGGTGCCCGTATGATGTGTCCGTACCACCAATTTCTCCATTCTTGCATCATTGATTGGAGCTACTTCAAAATCTTCAGCACAAATTAATGAAACACAATAAGAGGAAATGATGCATTATTCGTACACAGCATAATTTATATTTTGAACTTAAAGTACATCTTATACATTGTTCTCCCCAGGACAAAGTATTCAGGAATATCGGAACTCACTAACCAAAACTCACAAAGTCTTGCTTTTCACTTTGATTACTTATTAACAAAAGCGAATTAACACAGAAATTACACGATACGTAATGCGCTGATAATATCATAGAGCGACCACATATATTCTGTCGCTTTCTACACATACCCACCACAAAGATATCTTTTTTTCTACAATTAACAAAATAAAAACACCTCGAAGCTGACTCAGATAACCATAATTTCCGACACAAAATTACACAGCATTCTTATGTCGTAAAAATCGCAGGGATTCTGGCCTCATTAATCACTACCTGTTAACTTGGGGCTTACTAGCCACCACTAGCTATCTATCTCTGTTCTGCATTTGGTTAGACTGGATGCCACCGGACAGGCGAAGCGATTCTCTCTCGCTCTCTTTCCTTCATCAGTTTCTTAGTCATTGCAGTCTTCAGTACCTCTCCTCACATATCAGATACCTATCACCATTCCACAACTGCAGTACCAGATCACATAGGTCCAACGTAAGATTAAATCTTTCTCCATCTCCTTCATTTCAGCTGTACAACTGTGAAACAAACTGCTGTGTATCCTGTGTTGCATGCAAAACTATACTGCATTGAGGAGGGTATTAAAGCATAATGATGATGAGACTGAAATTTCTTAAATTCCATATACATCCACGATCAAAGATATCGTCAATATTATTACACTACTGGCCATTAAAATTGCTACACCACGAAGATGAAATGCTACAGGCGCGAAATTTAACCGACAGGAAGAAGATGATGTGATACGCAAATGATTAGCTTTTCAGAGCATTCACGCAAGGTTGGCGCCGGTGGCGACACCTACAACGTGCTGACATGAGGAAATTTTCCAACCGATTTCTCATACACAAACAGCAGTTGACCGGCGTTCCCTGGTGAAACGTTGTTGTGATGCCTCGTGTAAGGAGGAGAAATAGGTAGCATCACGTTTCCGACACTGATAAAGGTCGGATAGTAGCCTATCGAGATTGCGGTTTATCGTATCGCGACATTTCTGCTCGCGTTGGTCGAGATCCAATGACTGTTAGCAGAATATGGAATCGGTGGGTTCAGGAGGGTAATAAGGAACGCCGTGCTGAATCCCAACGGCCTCGTATCACTAGCAGTCGAGATGACAGGCATCTTATCGGCATGGCTGTAACGGATCGTGCAACCACGACTCGATCCCTGAGTCAACAGATGGGGACGTTTGCAACACAACAACCATCTGCACGAACAGTTCGACGACGTTTGCAGCAGCATGGACTATCAGCTCTGAGACCATGGCTGCGGTTACCCTTGACGCTGCATCACAGACAAGAGCGCCTGCGATGGTGTACTCAACGACGAATCTGGGTGCACGGATGGCGAAACGTCATTTTTTCGGATGAATCCAGGTTCCGCTTACAGCATCGTGATGGTCGCATCCGTGTTTGGCGACATCGCGGTGAACGCACATTGGAAGCGTGTATTCGTCATCGCCATAGTGGCGTATCACCCGGCGTGATGGTATGGGGTTACCCGTCTCTGTCACCTCTTGTTCGCATTGACGGCACTGTGAACAGTGGACGTTACATTTCAGATGTGTTACGATCCGTGGCTCTACCCTTCATTCCATCCCTGTGAAACCCTACATTTCAGCAGGGTAATGCACGACTGCATATTGCAGGCCCTCTACGGGCCTTTCTGGATACAGAAAATGTTCGACTGCTGCCCTGGCCAGCACATTCTCAAGATCTCTCACCAACTGAAAACGTCTGGTCAATGGTGGCCGAGCAACTGGCTCGTCATAATACGCCAGTCACTACTCCTGATGAACTGTGGTATCATGTTGAAGCTGCATGGGCAGCTGTTCCTGTACACGCCATCCAAGCTCTGTTTGACTCAATTCCCAGGCGTATCGTGGCCGTTATTACGGCCAGAGGTGATTGTTATGGGTACTGATTCCTCAGGATCTATGCACCCAAATTGCGTGAAAATGTAATCACATGTCAGTTCTAGTATAAAATATTCGTCCAATGAATACCCGTTTATCATCTGCATTTATTCTTGGTGTAGCAATTTTAATGGCCAGTAGTGTATTACTATTACTATCGTTGTTACAGTTACGTTACTCGTACTACATATAAATAGTAATGTTGCCTCACTAAAGGTGAGTGGTTGCATAACTGTACGAACTGTTGTATGTAGTGTTTTTACACCATGACCGTCTGAAGTAATGAATTGCCTGGTGCCAATGCAGCAGAACAACATCATAGGGAGAGATGTGCGGCCGTCTTGTAGAATGAACAATATGAAGCAAGAAGTCATACTAGGAACGCAAGAGCATTTATTGAGTATGCAACGTCCAGGAAAACTGACTGGAGGAGAAAACAAGGCCTTTCAAGTCACCGTTACCCAATGGTGGCTTGTTTCGTTTCTGGGCTAAGGCACAATCAAAGAGAAAACACTCGCCAGACTGCTAAATAAATAAGACTCGAGACAAACCCTCTCTCCCAGATGTGCTCAGACCTGCTTACATGTTTGCATTCAGTGTTCAGGCATGTACACGATGCGGAGTGACACTGCTAATGCTGGTCAGTAGCGCCAAGATAAAGACAGTACGCAGTACACAACAATGCAAGCAGTCACCTGCTCCGTACTTCAGCTTGAAAAATGGTTCAAATGGCTCTGAGCACCATGGGACCTAACATCTGTTGTCATCAGTCCCCTAGAACTTAGAACTACTTAAACCTAACTAACCTAATGACATCACACACATCCATGTTCGAGGCAGGATTCGAACCTGCGAACGTATCGGTCACGCGGTTCCAAACTTAAGCGCCTAGAACCGCACGGCCACACCGGCCGGCACTTCAGCTTGAGCTTGGCCGGCACGCACCATACACGACACAGTCTCCGTGAGCTTCTGCAGTCATGCTAACATAGTGGGCGACACTGCATGTGCGCACCACCCCTCTGGAGGCCCTGCTGACGTTGGAACACTGAGCTTCTGTGGCTCACGACTTCATCTTAGGGGCAGCGGTCTCCACTCCAGTGATGAAATGAACTCTGTACCTAACATAAATAAAGGACTGATTCATTCAGGAATATCTTTCTAGCTGCTTGTTGTTCGATTCCAGCCACCATTACTCTTAATCCCCTTCCAGGTGCAGGAAGTGGTGCCCCATCCTGACCGTTAAACAGCCGATTCCTCCTTTACTGGTGGGGCTACCTTCAAGGCGCAGCATTCTGGTGCCAGAAATATTTACTGCAATGTCAGACTGGAGGGCATGTCTGCAAAGTCGCCGTAAGCACTTTCTTACGATTCCAGTCGTGTGGGTGTGGTGATTGGGATTTATATTTTTGTGTTTTTTTTGTTTTTTTGTTTTTGTGTACAGCCATGAAGGAAGAACTGATATGCGTAGGAGCCTGTAGGTGCAATTTGTGAAAATGAAGGACCTGCAGTTTAGGGGAAACTGTAGGGAGCACTATTTACAACCATTGCAATTTGTCAACTCGTGAGTAACTTTTACAGTCAGTGTGAGCTACAAGTAGCTCCTTCTTACATTATGGACACAAGACACATCAATATATGGAATCAATGAGGTTAGCTATTCACCGTAAAGACTCTAAGCATTTCTTCTTGTTGTAACGTCTGAGTGCTTGTAGTTGTTGTCTTTGAATTTTTTGTGGACTTCAGGTGTATTGTATATTTGGTGCATAGAGTTTGGACAAATACCAGCAATGACGAGCGATGTAGACTCAGCTAGTGAATCTTGATGAAATAGGTAAGCAAGCTGAAGGAGGCTAATGCTGGTTTGCAAAGGCAGGTGGGAACTTCGAGGGCAAACAGTATGCGTAGACAGGGTAAACGAGCTGCTACAGTAGAAACCAAAGCTTCATTCAGTATACCCTGTCATCCTTTGAATTCTACTGCAGCAAGTCTACTGATTCCTTTTTCGGGTAAAACGACTGAGGATGTGAGATAATTTATTAAGAATTTGCAAGCTGCCGCGGTTCTGGCGGACTGGTTGGGTGAGGTATGTTTGAACACAGCCATGTTACGATTAACGGTTGATGTATGTAATTTACCATAAAGGGTCGAATGAGGCACGTACATTTGAACAACTTAAGAAAGGGCTCTTTCAGCACTGTCGCAAGGAGGACAGTGCCAGGTTCTTTAGAGAGCAACTCAATGGAATATGTGCGAAAATAAACGTATTAGTGGGATTGTTGGTTTGGGGGAGGAGACCAGACAGCGAGGTCATCGTTCTCATCGGATTGGGGAAGGACGGGAAGGAAGTCGGCTGTGCCCTTTCACAGGAATCATCCTGGCATGTGCCTGGAGCGATTTAGGGAAATCACGGGAAACCTAAATCAGGATGACCGGACGCAAACGAATTATTGGAAACATTTTTGGAGAGGATCATCAAAACAAATGCAGTAACTTACAAGTTAACACAAAATGAGGAACTGGATAAAATTATCTTGCAACAGGCAAAACACAGAGTGCTAGATGTGTTTTTGAGGGCGATACAGAGGAAGAATCCAAACGATTTGGCTACTGCCATTAAGGCTGCTATGCAACTGGAGGAAACGGACTCAGCAATATGGGTACGGGAGAAACGTAGTGTTTTTTCGTCAGAAGTAAAGTGTTGTAGATGTTGACGTGTGGGCCAAATTTAGAAGCAATGCCACCAGCCATAGTGCTATGCTTTCTGTGTGGTAGGACATCATGCATGGTATTGTTATAGTAAGAAACAAAGTAGTTAAAATTATGGTAAAAGTCCACTGAACAACAACAGGAATTTCTGGACTCCCAGACAATAAAGCACAGTACTAGGAAGACGTAGACATAGGTGGAGCGTTAATTGGTAGACATGTTAAATGGTACAGAATTTAGATTTTAGTGGGCACAAAGGCTCATGTGTCGGCAGTGAAACTGGACTTCTAGGGTAGGAACGTACTGAATTCCCCAAGCTATATTTTATGTGGCGTGTGGGACAATCGTGTGGCATCATTTGGGTTAAAATTTCTCAATTCCTGGAGGGAGAAAAGAATTTTTGGGAGTAAATGTAAGTATTTCCCCATGTCAGTGAGTGGTACCGTGCAATCTTAACGTTCTATTTCTTGACTAGGAATTAAGCAAAAATTGATCTTAGGCAGAACACTATCGAACTCAGTGGGACATTTTTTCTGGCTGGGAGAGATCGCTACATCTGTCGCACTGTCACATAGTTCGCCGATCATGGAGACAGAAACAAGTAAACTGTGTACACAGGTATTAAGGCTCAATTCACATGGTAAAGTACTGAAGGGCCTGGGAAAGCTGCTCTGCCAAATAGTGGGTACCGACCTACTGAACGATATTTTGTGTTTTATAGAAGCATTGGAATGCAACTGACGTATTGTTTACTTCACATTGTTTCGTATGAAGGAGCGTGGCACACATGCAGGATATAAATGGAGATTACATGGTTACAGTCAGTGTGGATAATTTTGATGTGACTTCTGAAATTTTCCCGGCGTATTTCTTCTTCTAATAATTTCCGGGTATGCAGCCGGATCCCGTCGACATTCTGCCACGATATTTCGGCCCAGAGACGTCCGGCCATCATCAGGTGAGTACATTTCACATGCGCGAGATTCGGCATAAATACCGCGACTGCACCTGGGCTCTTCAGTAGTTGTGTACTCACCTGATGATGGCCGGACGTCTCTGGGCCGAAATATCGTGGCAGAATGTCGACGGGATCCGGCTGCATACCCGGAAATTATTAGAAGATGGATAATTTTGGCTCTGATGAAGTGAATCTGCCAAAAAGATTATGGATTGCCAATTTTGATGTCCTGGATGAGGACGATTTAGACAAGTTGAGCGGTGAACTTTGCTACAAGCAAACTGTCAGCGCATCTGCATTATGCGAAAAGTACATTATTGGAAAGGGAAAGACAGGGAGCTACGGAATCGCTGTTGACATGGTTTGCAAACTTGTTCAGTCCTAATGGGCCGTTACTAGCGATACCAGTGACAAGGCATAAAACAGTAAATGGTACAGCTCTCCTGTCTATGTAAAACCATACAGAATATCTCGAAGCCTGCAACCAATGATGAAGAAATTCATCAATCAACAATTAGCTGGTGGCGTTATTGAAATTCAGTTCCTTCAAATTCTGAAGGTGGCAGGGATAAAATACAGGGAGAGAAAGGCTATTTATAATTTGTACAGAAACCAGATGGCAGTTATAAGAGTCGAGGGGCTGAAAGGGAAGCAATGGTTCAGAAGGGAAAGAGACAGGATTTTAGCCTATCCCCGATGTTATTCAATCTGTATACTGAGCAAACAGAAAAGGAAACAAAAGAAAAATTTGGAGTAGGAATTAAAATCCATGGAGAAGAAATAAAAACTTTGAGGTCTGCTGACGACATTGTAATTATATCAGAGACAGCAAAGGAACTGGAAGAGCAGCTGAACGGAATGGACAGTGTCTTGAAAGGAGGATGCAAGATGAACATCAACAAAAGCAAAACGAGGATAATGAAATGTAGTCGAATTAAATCAAGTGATGCTGAGGGAATTAGATTAGGAAATGAGACACTTAAAGTAGTAGATGAGTTTTGCTACTTGGGGAGCAAAATAACTGATGACGGTCGAAGTAGAGAGGATATAAAACGTAGACTGGCTACGGCAAGGAAAGCGTTTCTGAAGAAGAGAAATTTGTTAATATCGAGTATAGACTTATGTGTCAGGAAGTTTTTTCTGAAAGTATTTGTATGAAGTGTAGCCATGCATGGAAGTGAAGCATGGACGATAAATAGTTTAGACAAGAAGAGAATAGAAGCTTTCGAAATGTGGTGCTGCAGAAGAGTGCTGAATATTAGATGGATAGATCACGTAACTAATGAGGAGGTACTGAACAGAACTGGGAGAAGAGGAATTTATGACACAACTAGAAGAAGGGATCGATTGATAGGACACACCAAGGGATCACCAATTTAGTATTGGAGGAAAGCGTGGAGGGTAAAAATTATAGAGGGAGACCAAGAGATGAACACAGTTAGCAGATACAGAAGGATGTAGGTTGAAGTAGTTACTAGGAGATGAAGAATTTTGCACAGGATAGAGTCGCATGGAGAGCTACATCAAACCTATCTCTGGACTGAAGACCACAACAACATTAATGAAGCGAGTGATAGTCCCTGGGCGGCTCCTGTTGTCATCATGGACAAAAAGAATCAGACTGCACAATGAAGTACAGCTTTCGTTGTAGTTATCGATATCTAAACATAAGAAGAGTATCAGACTCACATCCTGTGCTGAATTTAACAGACACGCTGGACAAACGTTTAGAGGATTCTTCACTAAGGTGGACATGGGACTGTGGCTAGTCAGAACCCTGAAGAAATAAGGAATGCAACGGCCATACTTTTTACAAAACATATTAATTACGCAACCAGTTTTGACATTGCATAGTGTCATATTCAGGCCCCTGTTCATCAGAAATGACAAGACAAATGTCTAAGTATTAAAAGTATTTCGCAAGAGTTGTTAATAATGTAATCATAAAGTTAGGCACCATAAAATTGTTATTTGAAAAAATTAAAGCAGTGTACGAACTGATACCTGCAGTTATGTACATACTTAATGTACAAATAAAAGCTATTGTTTAGATACTGATAGGTACTGTTAAAACAAAATAGATACAATACATTAAGACTACAAGAGAGGTGAAATATTGCATCAGACTTATGAACAAATGTAGCATACATGATATACTGAAGAACCAAAGAAACTGGTACACCTGCCTAATATCGTATAGGTCCCCCGCGAGCACGCAGAAGTGCAATAAAGACGTGGCATGGACTCGACTAATGTCTGAAGTAGCGCTAGAGGGCTGTTCATAAATCCCTAAGAGTACGACGGGGTGGAGATTTCTTCTCAACAGCACGTTGCAAGGCATCCCAGACATGCTCAATAATGTTCATGTCTGGAGAGTTTGGTGGCCAGCGGAAGTGTTCGAACTCAGAAGAGTGTTCCTGGAGCCACTCTGTAGAATGATGAACGTGTGGGGTGTCGCATTGTTCTGCTGGGATTGCCCAAGTCCGTCGGAATGCGCAATGGACGTGAAAGGATGCAGGTGATCAGACAGGACGCTTACGGACGTGTCACCTGTCAGAGTCGTATCTAGACATATCAGGGGTCTCATATCACTCCAACTGCACATGCCCCACGCCATTACAGAACGTCCACCAACTTGAGTTCTCTGCTGACATGTAGGGTCCATGGATTCCTTTCCTCCATACCCGTACACGTCCATCTGCTCGATACAATTTGAAACGAGACTCGTACGACCAACCAACATGTTTCCAGTCATCAACAATCCAATATCGGTATTGACGGACCCAGGCGAGGATTAAAGCTTTGTGTCGTGCAGTCATCAAGGCTACAAATGTGGGCCTTCAGCTCCGAGAGCCCATACCGATGATGTTTCGTTGAATGGTTCGCACGCTGACACTTGTTGACGTCCCAGCACTGAAATCTGTAGCAATTTTCGGAAGGGTTGCAATTCTGTCACGTTGAACCATCCTCTTCAGTCGTTGTTGATCCCGTTCTTGAGGATCTTTATCTGGCCGCTGCGATGTCGGAGATTTGATGTTTTACGGGATTCCCGATATTCACGGTATACTCGTGAAATGGTCGTACGGAAAATCCCCACTTCTTTGCTACCTCGGAGATGCTGATCGCCATAGCTCGTGCGCCGACTATAACACCATGTTCAAACGCACTTAAATCTTGATAAACTGCCACTGTAGCAGCAGTAACCGATCTAACAACTGCGCCGGACACTTGTTGCCTTATATAGGCGTTGCCGACAGCAGCGCCGCATTCTGTGTTTACGTATGGCTGTATTTGAATATGCATGCCTATACCACTTTCTTTGGCACCTCAGTGCAATTCCTATCGTCGAGTATATGTAAAAGTCCAAATGAATCTTCTTAATAATAGTAGAATTTTAAAGGGAATAGTGTATTTACAGCATCGGGGAAAAATGTATTTAATAAGAACATTATTTATTATTTATTGGCTCAAATGGCTCTGAGCACTATGGGACTTAACATCTGAGGTCATCAGTCCCCTAGAACTTAGAACCACTTAAACCTAACGAACCTAAGGGCATCACACACATCCATGCCCAAGGCAGGATTCGAACCTGCAACCGTAGCGGTCGCGCGGTTCCAGACTGAAGGACTTAGAACCGCTCGGCCACACTTATTATTTATTATTATGAAGATGAATTATATGGTAAAATATCATATCCACACATTTGGCATTGTGTCATTAATAGTTTGGCATCTAGTTACTGAATGGGTAAAAAGTGTCTAACAAAGAAAACATAAACCATAGGAGGACAAACGTGAGTGATGTCCTCTATGGTTCAGAGTTGGAGATACAACGAGAATAACTGTATTACTTTGGCAGCATACCGTAAGACTGTTTGTGAGAGTTGTATACAAGGAAATAGCGGTAGCTACTGTTTTAGGCAGTCATGATACACATATCAACAAAAGTTTTGAATCACCCCGGTTCCCAAAACTCCTGAAGATATACGTTGACTGTGGATTTTGTATCACAGACACAGTCCCTTTCACCGTTCACAGATGTCACTAAACCCGCCCAAGGATGTAAACAACCATGCATGAGCAGCACCTATTAGAAGGAGGGAGTCCGACAGCCGATCATTTCCAGTCATTCCACCAGGAAGGAGGTGCATGGCTCGTGTTGTCTGTTGTTCAACCGTGCCTAGACGGTCAGTATCGCTGTTCGATCGCGTCCACATTGTTACTTTGTGTCAGGAAGGGCTCTCGACAAGGGAAGTGTCCAGGCGTCTCGGAGTGAACCAAAACGATGTTGTTCGGACATGGAGGAGATACAGAGAGACAGGAACTATCGACGACATGCCTCGCTCCGGCCGCCCAAGGGCTACTACTGCAGTGAATGACCGCTACCTACTGATTATGGCTCAGAGGAATCCGGAGAGCAACGCCACCATGTTCAATAATGCTTTTCGTGCAGCCGCAGGCGCAACTTCACTCCCGACGTCCATGGCGAGGTCCATCTTTGCATCCAGGACACCATGCAGCGCGGTACGGATGGGTCCAACAATATGCCGAATGGACTGTTCGGGATTGGCATCTTGTTTTCTTCACCGATGAGTGTCGCATATGCCTTCAACCACACAATCGTCAGAGATGTATTTGGAGACAACCCGGTCAGGCTGAACGCCTTAGACACACTGTCCAGCGACTGCAGCAAAGTGGAGGTTCCCTGCTGTTTTGGGGTGGCATTGTGTGGGGCCGACGTACGCCGCTGGTGGTCATGGAAGGCGCCGTAACGGCTGTACGATACGTGAATGCCATCCTCCGACCGATAGTGCAACCATATCGGCAGCATATTGAGGAAGCATCGTACACATCTTGTGAATGACTTCCTTCACCCGATAACGACATCGCTCGACTAGAGTGGGCAGCACGTTCTCGAGACATGAACTCTACCGAACATGCTTGGGGTAGATTGGAAAGAACTGTTTATGGACGACGTGACTCTTGCGTAACTTTTGTTGATGTTCTATCTTATAAACTAATTCAAGAAATTCGACATAAAAGTTTTCTGCTTATGGTACCACGTCATAATGAAAAAAAAACTACTGCTGCTGGAGAAAAAACCAACATTTCTGCGACGGTTGCAAGAAACTATCCGTTTCGTTCCAAGACCTTTGCGGACAGTTACTATGACACTGGGAAACCCAAAGTTTTATTTCTTCTTCTTGAAGTTAAATTCCCTTTCCAAATTTGTCTTTGATTTTCTTTCCTGTTTGGGCAATGTACCGACGGAATAACATCACGGACAAGCTATGATCCTTGTCTTTGGTTTTCTTTCCTGTTTGGGCAATGTACCGACGGAATAACATCACGGACATGCTATGATACTACTTCACTCTCTTATCAATACCGCTTCCCGTCTATGTCCTTCAACAGGTATAAATACTAGGCACAAAGTAAAGCAGAAGTGGAAACCTAGCGCTCAATCCCGGCAACCGGGATACAATAAACTAAGCACCGTACAGGCGACGCCTACGTGCATAACGTGGTAAGCGACCTGGCATAAAATCGCCGACACAGTTGCCTGCAGCATTGTGTAACTATCCAGATTCACTCCATTCGACTTATCCTCTTTGGACTTGTACGAGATTCTTCCTTAGACTGATTGTTTTTTTTTTTTATTTAATGATGACCGCATGCTGTTTTCCTGGACTTTTAGGGTGAACACTGACGACAGGACGACTATTCAAACTTGTCAGATTCGTGATATTTGTGCCTGTTGTATGTACGTGTAAACTGTCATGTAACATAATCTCATCAAACAGATATTGGAAGAATCCTGAAAATGTGTAATCCATTCACGAAGGAGGTGGCTTACAAAACCGTCTTTCGATTGGTACTAGAATATTGCTCGCCCGTCTGGGACCCGTACCAAAAATGTTTCTTCGAGGAAATAATTAAGAAATAAGACCGACGTGTTTGGTCACAGGTAAGTTTTCTAAGCACGGAAGTGTCACAGAGATGATCGACCGTTTCATTGGCAGACGTTAAGAAGGAGGCATTATGGTTCACTGTTAAAATTCGGCGAGCGTACTTACATTGAAGCGTCAACCAGTATATTTCTTGCTCCTGCGTGTATATGTGTATCTCGCGAAACAACAAAGACGGTGAAATCATATAGATTCGAACTCACGCAGATAGTTACCAACAATTGATCCTCTCGCGCTCTATTCACGAATTTTAAAAGGAAAGCGGGGATAGTGGTATACAAAGTACTCCTCGCCACACATCATAATATGCCTTGTGAAGTACACATCTAGATGTACAAATAGATGTAGATGTACAAACAGTGTGTGAAATACATACTACAAGTTCAACGTCAACACAAAAAAATTGGACACACTTAAACTAATTCTAATTTAAAGATGTCAGTTTACGTGTGATCATTCTGGAATACTATCGGTAACCACAGAGTAAAATGAATAGTCTGATTCCTTCTAAATAATCGCTAACTGCCACTAGGAATTTAAGGCAGATACGAAACCCATATCTTGGAGGCTAATGTATCCATTTACGGTTGCTGTTCAAAATGGTTCAAATGGCTCTGAGCACTATGGGACTTAACTTCTGAGGTTTTCAGCCCCTAGAACTTAGAACTACTTAAACCTAACTAACCTAAGGACATCACACACATCCATGCCCGAGGCAGGATTCGAAAACCTGTGACCGTAGCGGTCGCGCGGTTTCAGACTGTAGCGCCTAGAACCGCTCGGTCACCCCGGCCGGCTACGGTTGCTGTAGTAATAACTACAATGGGAAGAACTTTCTTGTTCGTATCTCACTCGTTAAGCTTATTTCGTTCTTAAGACATCAGTCTTCTGACTGGTTCGATGCGGCCCAGTACGAATTTCACTCTTGTGCGAACCTCTGCATCTCAGAGTAGTATTTTCACCCTACATCGTTATTAATTTGTTGGATATATTCCGATCTATGTCATCTCGTAAAGTTTTTCCCCTCTTCAGTTCCCTCTAGTACCATGGATGTTATTCCCTGATGCGTTAACTCATGTCCTATCTGCCTGCCCTTCTCCTTGCCAGTGTTTTCCATGCGTTCCTTCTTTTGCTGATCCTTCGGAGAACCTCCACATTCCTTACGTTATTAGTCCGCTCGATTTTCAACAATGTTTTGTAACACTGCATTTCAAACACTTCGACTTTCTTTTCTGGCTTTTCTATAAACTGTGATTCACAACCATACAGTGCTGTGCTTCAAACTTACCTACTGAGAAACTTCTTCCTCAAATTAAGTAGACATGTCTTGACCAGAAATGCCCTCTTTGCCTGTTCTAGTCCCCTTTCTATGTCCACCTTGCTTCGTGCGTCATGTGTTATTTTACAACAAAGGTAGTAGAATTTCTTCACTTCCATTTAGCGCTAACCTCATTTTGGCTAGTACTCATTAATTTCGTCTTTCTTCAGTGTACTTTAAGCCTATGGCGTGAACCCATTAGGCCAAAGGTAGTCAGCCTTTTTCGCTGAAGAGACAAAACTGAGATTCTGGGATGATGCCTAGGATTGCGTATGTAACGGTCTTATAATTAATTGGTATCCTACATAAATTATCCTCTTATAAGTCCCAAGTAGACTAACTACAGTAAAGGCGCTTTTAAGCTGGTCGCCGGCTCCCAAGTGCTGATGACTAAATGTCGGTCCTTTCGGAACACATCGTGTCTGTTTCAGATTGCTGCCACCCTCAGTGACCTCAAAGTTATGACACTGATACTGCCTAAATACAGAGTTGTAAATACAAACATAATGAAAAAATACACAATCAAATTGGGTAATCATCTTGGGGTTGAAGCTCTTTTTCCCGTGCTTGTTTTAACAATACGTATGTTTTTGGATACGGTCCGCCTTTGGGAAAACACAAATTTGTTTTTTAACCCAAACGTAAGTGAAACATTGTGTAAATAGACACACACACACACACACACACACACACACACACACACACACACACACACAAACACACACACACTCACGTAAGTGAAACATTATGTAAATAGACACAAACACACACACACACACACACACAAAGAATTAATTAATTTCAGGCATAGAAATAACAATTTCAAATCGTAATTTTGGCTTAAAGAATATATCTACTTTAAGGTGTAAGTGGTTGCACATGACAAACTGTGGAGCAAAACAGTCTCTGTAGAAACACAACACATCAGAAAAACCACACCATATGGTAAAAAAGTACAAATTCATAATTGATGCGTTTTTTCAAATATCTGTAATTACGGTTTAAAAACTAATTGTTACATGTATACTAACAGTAAAGGACACTCCTTAACTTTAACAGATGAGAAATAAAAGCCCACTGAAGATGCTGCAACTACAGTGAAACATGTTTGGGTTAAAAAACAAAATTGTGTGTTCCTAAAGGCGGACCCTATCCCAGAACATAAGTATAATCAAATTGGGGTAGTGCAGCAGTAGTTTTAATAATGGAAAAGGAAATAGAAAATCCGGTAACGTACTACGAACAGTATATTGAATGCATTATCGCAGCCAAGATAGACGCAAAGCCCACACTCACCACAGTAGCACAGGTTTAGCCGAGTAGCTCCGCAGATATGAACAAACTGAAGAAATGAATCATGAGGTAATAGAAATTGTTCAGATAGTTAAGGGAGATGAAAATTTAGTTGTGATGGGTGACTGGAATTCAATAGTAGCAAAAGAAAGGGAAGGAAGAATTGTAGTGAATACGGACTGAGGGAAAGGAATGAAAGGGGAAGTCACCAGGTAGAATTTCGTATAGAGCATAATTTAATCGTTATTAACACCTGATTTAAGAATAATAAAAGAAGGTTATATGCATGGAAGAGACCTGGAGACACCGAAAGATTCCAGATTGATTATATATTTGTAAGACAGAGGATCCGTAACCAGATTTTTAATTGTAAGACATTTCCGGTGGCAGGTATGGACTCTAGCCGCAATTTATTGGTTAAGAACTTTGGATTAAAAGTATAAAGATTGCAAAATGTTTGGAAATTAAGGAGATGTGACCTGGATAAGTTGAGAAAACCAGTGGTTGTCGAGAATTTCAGAGGAAGCATTAGGCAACGATTGACTGGAACAGGGGAAAGGAATACAGCAGAAGACGAATGGGTAGCTTAGAGAGATGAAATAGTGAAGGCAATTGAGGACCAAATAGGCAAAAAGGCAAGGCCTCGTAGAAATTCTTGTATATCACAGGAGATGTTCAATTTAACCGATGAAAAGTGAAAATATAGAAATGTAAAAAACGAAGCAGGCGAAAGGGACAAATATATAAAAAGTCATATTGACAAGGAGTGCAAGCACGAATGGCTGGAGGACAAATGTAAGGATTTAGAATCGTATTAGGAAAATTAAAGAGGCCTTTGAAGAAAAGAGAAGCAGCTATATGATTATCAAGAGCTCAGACGGAAAAGCATTATTAAGCAAAGAAGGGAAAGCTTAAGGATGGAAGGAGTATGTAGACTGTATAGGCAGAGGAACTTACAGGTAATGTTACAGAGATAAGAGAGAACGCAAATAATGAGGAGATGGGAGACATGACATTGCAAGAAGATTCTGACAAAGCACTGAAAGACCTTAGTCGAAACAAGGCCCTTGGAGCAGACGACATTCCGTTCGAACAGCTGACAGCCGTGGGAGAGCCAGCTATGACAAAACTCTTCTAAGTGGCAAGATTTAGGAGTATGAGATAGGCGAAATACCCTCAGACTTCAAGAGGAATGTAATAATTCCAATTTGAAAGACAGAAGGTGCTGAAAGGTGTGAGTATGACGGAACTATCGGTTAAATAAGCCATAGTAACAAAGTACTAAGACGAATTCCTTACAGAAGAATGGAAAATATGGTAGAAGCCGACCTTGGGGGAGATCAGTTTGGATCCCGGAACACGCGAAGCAATACTGGCCTTATGATTTGTCTTAAAAAAAAAAATAAATAAATAAATGATTGAAAGGGGAAACTATGTTTGTAGCATTTGTAGAGTTAGAGAAAGCTTTTGACAAAGCTGGTTGGAATTCTATCTTTGAAATTCTGAAAGTAGCAGGGGTAAAATACAGGCAGCAAAAGGCTATTTAGAACCTGTACAGAGACTGCTAACACGAGAGTCGATGGGCGTCAAAGGGAAACAGTGGCTGGGAAGGGAGTGAAAAATGTTGTAGTCCGTCCCGATGTTATTCAGCCTGTATATAGAGCAAACAGTAAAGGAAACCACTGGAAAATCTGGAATAGGAATTAAAGTTCAGAGTAAAGAAATTAAAGCTCTCCGATTTGACGATAACATACTATTTATGTCAGAGACAGCGAAGGACTTGGAAGAGCAGTAGAACGAAATGTACAGAGTCTTCAAAGCAGGATTTAAGATATCAACAAAACCGAAACAAGGATAGTGGAATGTAAAAGAATTAAATCAGATGATGCTGAGGGAATTAGATTAGATAACGAGACATATAAATTAGTAGAGGAGTTTTGCTATTTGGGCAGCAAAATAACTGACGATGGCCGAGGTTGAAAGGATATAACATGCAGACTGGCAATAAGAAGAAAATCGTTTCTGAAGAAGAGAACTTCGCTTACATCGAATATAAATTTCAGCGTTAGGAAATCTTTTCTGGAGATACACTCCTGGAAATGGAAAAAGTACACATTGACACCGGTGTGTCAGACCCACCATACTTGCTCCGGACACTGCGAGAGGGCTGTACAAGCAATGATCACACGCACGGCACAGCGGACACACCAGGAACCGCGGTGTTGGCCGTCGAATGGCGCTAGCTGCGCAGCATTTGTGCACCGCCGCCGTCAGTGTCAGCCAGTTTGCCGTGGCATACGGAGCTCCATCGCAGTCTTTAACACTGGTAGCATGCCGCGACAGCGTGGACGTGAACCGTATGTGCAGTTGACGGACTTTGAGCGAGGGCGTATAGTGGGCATGCGGGGGAGGCCGGGTGGACGTACCGCCGAATTGCTCAACACGTGGGGCGTGAGGTCTCCACAGTACATCGATGTTGTCGCCAGTGGTCGGCGGAAGGTGCACGTGCCCGTCGACCTGGGACCGGACCGCAGCGACGCACGGATGCACGCCAAGACCGTAGGATCCTACGCAGTGCCGTAGGGGACCGCACCGCCACTTCCCAGCAAATTAGGGACACTGTTGCTCCTGGGGTATCGGCGAGGACCATTCGCAACCGTCTCCATGAAGCTGGGCTACGGTCCCGCACACCGTTAGGCCGTCTTCCGCTCACGCCCCAACATCGTGCAGCCCGCCTCCAGTGGTGTCGCGACAGGCGTGAATGGAGGGACGAATGGAGACGTGTCGTCTTCAGCGATGAGAGTCGCTTCTACCTTGGTGCCAATGATGGTCGTATGCGTGTTTGGCGCCGTGCAGGTGAGCGCCACAATCAGGACTGCATACGACCGAGGCACACAGGGCCAACACCCGGCATCATGGTGTGGGGAGCGATCTCCTACACTGGCCGTACACCACTGGTGATCGTCGAGGGGACACTGAATAGTGCACGGTACATCCAAACCGTCATCGAACCCATCGTTCTACCATTCCTAGACCGGCAAGGGAACTTGCTGTTCCAACAGGACAATGCACGTCCGCATGTATCCCGTGCCACCCAACGTGCTCTAGAAGGTGTAAGTCAACTACCCTGGCCAGCAAGATCTCCGGATCTGTCCCCCATTGAGCATGTTTGGGACTGGATGAAGCGTCGTCTCACGTGGTCTGCACGTCCAGCACGAACGCTGGTCCAACTGAGGCGCCAGGTGGAAATGGCATGGCAAGCCGTTCCACAGGACTACATCCAGCATCTCTACGATCGTCTCCATGGAAGAATAGCAGCCTGCATTGCTGCGAAAGGTGGATATACATTGTACTAGTGCCGACATTGTGCATGCTCTGTTGCCTGTGTCTATGTGCCTGTGGTTCTGTCAGTGTGATCATGTGATGTATCTGACCCCAGGAATGTGTCAATAAAGTTTCCCCTTCCTGGGACAATGAATACAATGAATTCACGGTGTTCTTATTTCAATTTCCAGGAGTGTATTTGTGTAGACTGTAGCCATGTTTGGAAGTGAAACATGACAATAAAGGATTTAGATAAGAAGAGAAAAGAAGCTTTTGAAAAGTGATGTTACAAAAGAATGCTGAAGATTATGTGGATAGCTCGTCTAACTAATGAGGAGACAGTGAATAGCAATGGGGAGAAAAGAAATTTACGGGACAATACGATTAAAAAAAAAAGGACTGGTTGTCAGAACACAATATAAGACATCAAGGGATCACCAGTTTGGTATTAGAGGGAAGTGTGTGTGTGTGTGTGTGTGTGTGGGAGGGGGGGGGGGCTGTAAAAATCATAGAGGGACACTGGAAGATGAATACAGCAAGCAGATTCAAAACAAAATAGGTTGCAGCAGTTATTCGGAGAGGAACAGTTTTGCGCTTGCACATAATACAGTAACATGGAGAGCTACATCAAACCTGATCACAGCAACAACATCAGCAACAAAAACAACAACTGCCTGATGAACTACTGCTGTGTTGTCTGAGGGAACGATGAACTGATTAACAGTTGTAATTCTACTTATATTTAAACTCTTCATGCAATATGAGACACTATCACTAATAATGCCATTTTTCTTCTACTCATTGGATTATATTATAACAACCGTAATTTAATTTCATATTCCTTGCTACAAATAAATAATGTATTTGCAGGTGACCACCTGCGCATTCACTATTCCGTATTAGTTCCGTTTGAAATGTATACTTTATTAGCTGATCGGTACGAGGCACACATGCCAATGAGTTGTCAGTCTTGGACGACAAACAATACAACATTCTTCTCACATTCTCTAACCCTCTGCCCCTGAGGTTGGCGGCCCGTTACTTAAGGCTGAACTTACCAGCGTCAATTAAAATTAAGCGCATCCTAAAATATTACTCTGTTCTTTTCCACCTTTATTGAGGATAGTCACTTCATCACTGAATCTTCTCTTTGATATACTGTCACTCTGAATTTTAATCCCAATCTTAAGTCTGTCTTTAATTTCCATTATTGCTTCTTCGCTGTATAGACCTTCTTCGCTGTATAGACTGACTTGTAGAAGCGAAACATTGCAAGCTTACTATTGACTCTCAGTATCCCAGCAATTCTCAGTACATAACAATATTCATAGTTCATTGGGCAGAGCATTTGTCCGCGAAAGGGTAATTTTTCGGGTTGTAGCTTCGGTTCGATACACATTATTAATCTTCCTGAAAGTTTCAATAATGTTCAGATTATGAACGTAATTCAGAAATTTGTTCAGCTACAGCCGTATACTACGTTGATAACTTACCAGCGCTCCGAGGCACCAAACAAAGTAAAGTATGTTTATCTTCTCGCAAAAGAAGCCAACGGACAAAGGCGCTTGCTTATCGCCGATTCCAATGCTTTTGACCACATCCCTGAACTTCAAACACTGAGCAACGTGTGGGAAGAAATGTGCCGTCACAGATAACTCGAGCACTACAGCTGAAATGAGCAGCTCGTAGGATCGTTGCTGTGTGCGTGTGATGTGCCGGGGTTCGGTAGTGGAATGTGCTGTCTGCCTGCCACACTTGCGTGCTCATCACACAAACGGTATGCAAACTAGTATAGACCTTATATTGCTTTAACCCAAGAAGATTGTTAACCACAGCAACTGAAACTGCTCTGTGATTCTAAAGTGAGAAAAATAAATGAGAATAATTCTCTTCAATCGTTTCTCATGTAAATTAATCAAATTTCCCACCGCACATCCTGTGTAGAGGCACCTGCCTTACAAAGGAAATACGCCACATTAAGGGCACAATTAAGTTATGCAGAATAAATCGGTATTATTTCTTTATTGCGTTATAGGAGAAAAGCTTGAATATTTTCTCGAAAATGAATCTATGGATAGGTTCATATTTAATGCTCATATAAGAGAAAAATTGTCTCTGCACAAAATCTAACAAAATCAGTTCCCATAATGGAATGTACGTTTGTTGTTGTTGTGGTCTTCAGTCCAGAGACAGGTTTGATGCAGCTCTCCATGCTACTCTATCCTGTGGAAGCTTCTTCATCTCCCAGAACCGATTGCAACCTACATCCTTCTGAAACTGCTTAGTGTACTCATCTCTTGGTACCCCTCTACGATTTTTTCCCTCGACGCTGCTCTCCAGTACTAAACTGGTGATCCCTTGATGCCTCAGAACATGTCCGACCAACAGATCCCTTCTTCTAGTCAAGTTGTGCAACAAATTTCTCTTCTCCCCAATTATATTCAAGACCTCCTCATTAGTTATGTGATCTACCCATCTAATCTTCAGCATTCTTTTGTAGCACCACGTTTCGAAGCTTCTATTCTCTTTTTGTCTAAACTATTTATCGTCCACGTTTCACTTCCATAGATTGCTACACTCCATACAAATACTTTCAGGAACGACTTCCTGACGCATAGGTCTATACTTGATGTTAACAAATTTCTCTTCTTCAGAAAAGCTTTTCTTGCCATAGCCAGTCTACATTTTATATCCTCTCTACTTCGACCATCATCACTTATTTTGCTCCCCAAAGAGCAAAACTCATTTACTACTTAAGTGTCTCATTTCCTCATCTAATTCCCTCAGCATCACCCGACTTAATTCGAGTACATTTCATTATCCTCGTTTTGCTTTTGTTAATGTTCATCTTATATCCTTCTTTCAAGTCACTGTCCATTCCGTTCAACTGCTCTTCCAGGTCCTTTGCTATTTCTGACGGAATTACAATGTCATCGGCAAACCTCAAAGTTTTTATTTCTTCTCTATGGGTTTTAATTCATACTCCGAATTTTTCTTTTGTTTTCTCTACTGCTTGTTCAATATACAGATTGAATAACATCGACGATAGGCTACATGCCTGTCTCACTCCCGTCCCAAGCACTGCTTGCCTTTCATGCCCCTCGACTCTTATAACTGGCATCTTGTTTCTGTACAAATTGTAAATAGCCTTCCGTTCCCTGTATTTTACTCCTGCCACCTTCAGAATTTGAAAGAAAGTATTCCAGTCAACATTGTCAAAAGTTTTCTCTAAGTCTACAAATGCTAGAACCGTAGGTTTGCCTTTCCTCAATCTATCTTCTAAGATAAGTCGTAGGGTCATTATTGCCTCACGTGTTCCAACATTTCTAAGGAATCCAAACTGATCTTCCCCGAGGTCGGTTTCTACCAGTTTTTCCATTCGTCTGTCAAGAAGTCGTGTTAGTATTTTGCAGCCGTGACTTATTAAAGTGATAGTTCGGTAATTTTCACATCTGTCAACACCTGCTTTCTTTGGGATTGGAATTATTATATTCTTCTTGAAATCTGAGAGTATTTCGCCTATCTCATACATCTTGCCCACCAGGTGGTAGAGTTTTGTCAGGGATGGCTCTCCCAAGGCTATCAGTAGTTCTAATGGAATATTGTCTACCCCGGGGCCTTGTTTCGACTTAGGTCTCTCAGTGCTCTGTCAAATTCTTCATGCAGTATCATCTCTCCCTGAGAAAAGCTCACTTGGGGCAGACTGTTCTGCTAACACGTGGTGGACACCTCTAATTGAACAGAGGACTGCTATGGAAAAGCGACTGGCATTCCAAACTCTGTGCAACTCGCAACCGCAGGTTAAAACTGGATCCAAGATCAAAACAAATAAAGACATTGGAAAAGGCACACGTTTTTCCGAATTTACCTCGAAAATTGTGAGCTGCTCAGCGCAAAAGCCAGTCTAGCGTGAAAAAAGCGACACTCGATCTTTTCAGCATAAACTGCAAGGCTGCGGCCAGGTGCCTCCCTCTCTCGATGCGACCTCTTAGCCACGCGTCCTGGCACCGATTCCTCGAGTGACTAACTTTCCCCTCCGCTTCCAGAAAACTACCACCTGGTGGGGAGGATTTACAACTTTCGCCGCAATGACGACTATGAATTCCTCTCAACACGCTGAAACGCGAGAGAAGCTACAAAAACTTCGCCACTATCGCTTACAGTATGCCCATTAACTGTCGAAGGTTGGTACAATGCATATGCTGTATCGCCACTCATTTATTCATTTACGCTACAGTGCCTATGGCGATGACCCTTCTGATCGGCTGACATCATCTGGACAGTTATATATTAGAATTTTCCAACACTGAACACGGCACAATGTCGGTGTCGCATATTTGCAGCCGCCAACAGAAAATGCAGATTCGTCACCTGTGCGTTGCTGAGAGGAGTTGTAGTCGCCCAGCTGTCTTTCAATACCGAGCCACCTCGCGACACCAGAAGTCGGCCAGCATGTTGCCACATCATTGCTGGGAATCACCAGTCCAGCAGGGGAAAGTTTAAGCCGCCCCATATTCACAGCGCTGCGATCACCTAGGTCCGTCCCTGTATCCTTGAGAGGTGGCAAGATGCACACAGTGACTTGCCCTCTCTCATATTTATATCTTACTCTGAGTAATTCGATTTGGGGAAGTATGGCCAAGTATTGTCATTACGGGGCAGGAATTGAGAACTCAGAAGATATGAATATTTTCCTCTCTAATTGCATGTGGTGAAAAGTTGCTATTGCTTCACACGCAGACTTCCCACGCAGCGTCTCTCGTCACCCGGGTGGTCCGGTGACGGGAGGGTTCTGCTGACCTTGAAAGGGTTATGCTGACGGGTGTGAGGGAGTCGAGTGGATGCTGTCCAGACGCCGACATTGTCATAAGAGCGGGGGCGACACACCCACAGGGGCCTGAAGGAGCGGCTGGGGCTAGAGATTCCGTTACTTCGTAGAAACTTAGTGAAAACACTTTCTGACGGGCTACCAGCGAGGCGTGGGAATAACTTGTGTTCCCAGGCAGTCTTGGCGAGCAAATTCCCAGGTTTTCTGCAAAATCATAACTGTGATTGGCTTGCTCAGTGGATAGCTCCGTGACGTAGCAAAATCGGCGCAGAAATTGGCGCCAAGTATCTCAATTGGTGGAATAGTAGTGCTACGGCAATAGAGTGGAATTTTCCGCCAGTTTTCCAGTTGCTGATTGGAAAGTTTAACCGCGACCACTGTCATGGGGGCGGGAATGTTCTGTGTTTGGCTTGTACGGGTGCTCTTGAAGAGTCGGCTCTCGCATTTTGGTCGGAGTAGGTTACAAGACTGAGCTCTCGCTGCTCTGGACAGCCTGCCTTCCGTTGGCTGTCTAATATACTTTCACTTAATTGCAACTGTTTGACGAAGTTGCTGAAGTTTCGACTTCAACGTAACTTTCCAAGAACAGTTGGCAATTCAGCATTCTGAGTACAAGTGGGCCTATGTTGTCCATCTTGAGCAGTTTTGGCTAAAGTTGACTGTATCGGAGTTACTGTGTGACTTCGCTTGTTAAAATCAATCACTGTACCGTCAGTGATTGTGCAGCGAGCCTTCTTCGTCTCCCTCAGAGGCGCATTTGTGTTGCTAGGAAGTCTTTAGTCTGGAAATACCAGAACAGGATAATTTGTTTCGGGCTATACTCGCGACATTATCATCACCACAACGGGACGTCGAAGCAACCAGCCATCGTCTCCGGTACGCCAGATCGTGTCCTTGTAGTTAAGAAGACAGCTTGGTAATGTATATCCGCAGCACCGGCAGATTAGGGAATTTTGCTATGTGACAATCAGAGTTCAGCAGAGCGCGCATGTTCCCGTCTTTTCTAACGTGGTTCTGTCTTGGGTGTTCATTGTCTGAGTCCTCACTACTGTAGCGGCAATTAATGTTGGGTTGGCTGGGTCTTTCTCTTAAGATTTGAGTTGCAAGGAATTGGCTCCACATACCACTTGGTCGTAAATGTCACAAGCTAGTTTATGGACAACTTCATCTTCACAATATTTATTTGAGTACCCAATTTGACGTATTGTAAATGTTTCATGTGTTTTGTTTATTATTTTGAGTTTAGTCATAATAAATCAAATTGTTATTTTGGACAGAACTTTCATTCTGTAGATCGGAAGAGCAACCCTTTCACTTCTCACTACGTTAATGAAACTTTCCTTTAGCAGATCAAATTAAATTATTGCAGGTGCCAAACTCTTTTCCACTCCACTTGCAGAGTCGATTAGAGTCAGTTAGCGTTTCTTCTTAATCCATGTGTAACAGCAAAAGTCGGAGTTAAAAAAGGGGGGCTTAGAGCATCATTTCCGTATAAAGATTCTAGAAGAATTTGGTGTTAAATACACTGCTAGCCCCGGCACCTCACACCCTCACAGGCCTACCTCAGCGAAGGGAATTCACGATTCTTCCTCCAGAAGCCAGTAGCGATGTATTTCCCTCCAGCACAATTAAGAATTTTAAGGTAACAATTTTACCCATTATCTGAAAGATATGTATGTGACGGTACTGTCATACACCCACCACACTCTTTTGTGAGAGACTGGTCGTCACCATTCCGTGAACGCTGGTACGATTATTACTGAGCATGAAATATTCATTGCAACGCTACTGTGTAAATACATCACACAAGTTTTGAAATTCATCGGAGTCTCCAGCTGTGGCCTGCATCAGACACCGGTTGGTGTTGCAACAGAAACGCAGCTAATTGTAAGAAGACGCGACCGGAAGCTGATGTAACAACGGCTCCTGTGCTCTCGTAATGCGCGTTAAAGCCACTTAGTTGCTAGTCTCGAACTCTGGAGATTACGACATCGATGCTGCAATTACGTCTGCAGTTGAAACAGGTGCAGGAGTGTAGTGGCTGACAAGATAGCTCTCGTTGTGGAGTGTTCAAGTGCTGCAGTGCATTAGCGCAGTGATTTCTGACGATGCGATTTAGGGCACTTTACATCACGGTCTTCAGATGATATTCCAATTTGCGTAGGGACGAGCGTGGTTAGAAAGAATAAATGCAAAAAGTCTTTGCTATTAAAATGAAAACGTACCTTTAAAACATACAAACATTTACTGATTATAAAATTTGTACTAGGTCGGTTTCTTTACCCTTTTCACATGATTAGCACAAAAGTCCATGAGATCAACGTAAAACAAGCAGATATGTTTGGCTGGCCTAGAACTAAAAGAGGGAGAGAGAGAGAGAGAGAGAGAGAGAGAGAGAGAGAGAGAAAGGCATAGAGAGGAAGAGCGGTGGGAGAATGAGGCAGGCAGTCTCTGTTTTGCAACTCCCTAACATCTCTACAGCAAAAGCTCAGGCTGGAGTTCACACACTGCACAAAATTTTAACAGTTTTAACACACTCGTCTTCTCACGAGCATAATAGAGGGCTGGTTCTCATATAAGTGCGTTCTCTTTCCACTATATAAAATGCACTATATTTAAATACAATAATGTGACAAATGCCATGGGATAGTGATGTGCACATATACACATGGCGGTACTATCGCGAACACGAAATAGAAAAGGGCAGTCCATTGGCGCAGCTTTCATTTGTATTAGGGTAATTCACGTGTAAAGGGTTCCGACGTGATTATGTCCGCACGACGGGAATTAACAGACTCTGAACGGGGAATGGTAGTTGGAGCTAGGCACATGCGACATTCCATTTCGAAAATCGTTAGGGTATTCAGTATTTCACCATCCACAGCGTCAAGAGTGTGCCTTGAATACTAAATGTCGGGCACTACCTCTCACCACGGACAATGCAGTGGCCGACGGCCTTCACTTAACGACCGAGGTCAGCGACGTTTGCGTAGAGTTGTCAGTGCTAACAGACAAGCAGCACTGCATGGAATAGTCGCAGAAATCAATGTTGGACATACGACGAACGGGTCCGTTAGGACTGTGCGGCGAAATTTGGCATTAATGAGTTATAACAGCACGAAATCGCCTGCAGCGCGTCTCCTGGGCTCGTGACCATATCGTTTTGGCCCTAGACGAATGGAATGTCGTGTCCTGGTCAGACGAGTCCCGATTTCAGTTGGTAGGAGCTGATGGCAGTGTCAGATTGTGGCGCGGACCCCACCAATCCATGGGCACAAGTTGTCAACAGACAGTGTGCAAGCTGGTGGTGGCTCCATGATGGTATGTATGGACTGAATCGGCCGCTTTGACCGAGTGGTTCTAGGCGCTTCATCCCGGAAACGCACTGCTGCTACGGTCGCAGGCTCGAATCCTGCCTCGGGCTTGGATGTGTGTGATGTCCTTAGGTTAGTTAGGTTTAAGTAGTTCTAAATTTAGGGGACTTATAACCTCAGATGTTAAGTCTCATAGTGCTTAGAGCCATTCGAACCATTTTTTTTGGGTGGACTATGTTTACATGGGATGGACTGGGTCCTTTGGTCCAAGTGGACCAGGCATTTAATGGAAATGGTTGCGTTTGGCTACTTGAAGACCATTTTCGGTCATTCGTAGAATTCATGTTCGCAAACGACGAAGGGATTTTTATGGATGACGGCGCGCCATGTCACCAGGCCACAATTGTTCGCGATTGCTGTGAAGAACATTCTGGATAGTTCGAGCGAATGGTTCGGCCCCCAGATCGCTCGACATGAAACTCATCGATCATTGGTGGGACACAATCGAAAGCTCAGTTCGTGCACAAAATCCTACACCGGCAACACTTTCCCAATCATGGACGGCTGTAAAAATAGCATGGCTCAGTATTTCTGCATGGTACTTCCAACGATTTGTTGAGTCTATGCCATGTCGAGTTGCTACACCACGCCGGGCAAAACTAGATCCGACACGAAATTAGGACGTATCCCACGACTTTGGTCACATCATGGTACAGTGCAGTTGTTCTCTACAAGAACTACAAATAGCGAGAGGGCTCCTTCCGCCTGAGCAGAAAACCATGCACCACTGGACAGCTTGTCCTCTTATCGTCATGCAACCTGCACACAGGGGATTGAAACATCCTTCGCATGCTGTTCAAGCAAGAGAGGGAGTCCTAAATGCTCTGGACCATTTAAAGATCTGATGTGTGCCAAGGGCATAAGAGCAGAAGACAAACTGATTCCCTCTTATGCTCCGGTGACTTCAAGATCAAGGCGTTTCAGTTTTGTACAGTCTGTCAGTATGTTTTTGTTGTGGTCTTCAGTCTAGAGACTGGTTTGACGCAGCTCTCCATGCTACCCTATCCTGTGCAAGCTTCTTCATCTCCGTGTAACTACTTCAACCTACATCCTTCTGAATCTGCTGAGTGTATTCATCTCTTCGTCTCCCTCTACGATTTTCACCCTCCACGCTTCCCTCCAGTACTAAATTGGTGATCCCTTGATGCCTCATAATGTGTCCTACCAGCCGACCCTTCTTCTAGTCAACTTGTGCCACAAATCCCTCTTCTCCCCAATTTTATTCAGTACCTCTTGATTAGTTACGTGATCTACCCATCTAATCTTCAGCATTCTTCTGTAGCACCACATTTCGAAAGCTTCTGTTCTGTTTTTGTCTTAACTATTTATCGTCCATGTTTCACTTCCATACATGGCTACTCTCCACACAAATTCTTTCAGAAAAGATATCCTGACACATGTGTCTATACTCGATGTTAAAAATTTCTCTTTTTCAGAAACGCTTTCCTTGCCACAGCCAGTCTACATTTTATATCCCCTCTACTTCGACCATCATCAGTTATTTTGCTCTCCAAATAACAAAACGCATCTACTACTTTACGTGTCTCATTTCCTAATCTAATTCCCTCAGCATCACCCGACTTAATTCGACTACATTCCATTATCCTCGTTTAGCTTTTGTTGATGTTCATCTTATATCCTCCTTCCAAGATGCTGTCCATTCCGTTCAACTGCTCTTCCAAGTCCTTTACTGTCTCTGACAGAAATACAATGTCATCGGCAAACCTCAAAGTTTTTATTTCTTCTCCATGGATTTTAATATCTACTCCGAATTTTTCTACTGTTTCCTTTACTGCTTGCTCAATATACAGATTGAATAACATCGGGGATAGGCTACAACCCTGTCTCACTCCCTTCTCAACTATTGCTTTCCTTTTAGCCCCTCGACTCTTGTAACTGCCATCTGGTTTCTGTACAAATTTCATATAGCCTTTCGCTCCTTGTATTTTGTCATTCCCACCTTCAGATTTTGAAAGAGAGTATTCTAGTCAACATATCACCATCCACCCCACTTTACAGAGCAGACAAACCTCCGAACACCGTGTTCTGTGAAGAGTTGTGTACGCCCAATCATTTAGCGCCTAGTGGTAGTTTCACTGTCATACCTCTTTCCGTAGATGCTCACAACAGTAGCAGGTGAACATTCGACCAACTTCACCGATTTTGAGATACTTGTTCACAGGCTCTGAATAATAACAATCTGCCCTTTGTCAAAGTGGCTTATCTCAATGTATTTCCGCATTTGCAGCCCATATCTTCGCTTGGGTGGTCCCTCCTCCGTGTCTGCTCTGCTTACGTACTTCAGTTATCGCTAGCGTCAAGTGCCCGCAACGCCACCAGGTGGCATGCAGCATCGCTGTGGGCAGTGATCACAATGTTTTGGCTTATCAATGTATAGCTTTGTATGAACCTAGTGAACTTCAGAGATTTAATTAATTTTGGGTAATGTGGGTGCACTGCAAAATGTCTTTCGCTTTCATTTGTTATTGCCTGTAAACATTCTGCTTGGTGGGCTAGATCAATTAAATGATTTTTTATTGCTTAACTACGTCTAAGTATCTGCCTGTGTAAGGCCAGCATTAGAAGTCACTTGTGCTTGTTCTGAATAAATTCAGAGTGAACGTTCATGCTGTGGTTCGGAAACATCATTGTCCTGAGGGATAATTCGATTAGTATCTCCTGTATTTATTAATCCGTTCATATACTTACTTTGTTTTATAAAATTCTCATTGGCTGTCTATTAAGTGTGCCATACGAATAATCGACGCTTCTGTAAGGGCTTAAAGCAACAGTACGTGATGGAACCCCTATTTTACAAACGGACCACACACAAATTTTAGGGTTATTTGCTCGCTCTGGTGGTTGGATAGCAATAAATTTATCTCACCTGACGATTGATTTTGCAACGTTTGTCAGTTATTGAAATCTCTTCTGATGGAAGATCACATGGTCGTTTCCTGCGAACCACTCTCTGCATCCTTTCCGTCGTAGGACAAAGATTAGCAGTATCACTGATGCTTGTTTCGTCTCAGGTGTCACATGACCCACCCTCGTTTCTGACCTGGAAACGATACGATGAGGGTATGGAACACCATCCACCTGATACCGAATAAGTTCTAAACTCCATTCTCTTGGCTCTATTCTCGTCTGCGAGCTGCTGCGGTACCGAGAGAGAAAACGTCTTCCTGTAGTCCAGCGTATTATCGTGCTATCCACTACAGTGCCATTGGAGAGTTTGTGTGCAGTCTGCTTGAAATGAGTGGGTCGATCGGCTTGAATAAACTCTTCTTCCGTGGTGGAAATACTTGCGTGCCCTGACCTTCGCTCGTCCCACACATCTGCTCTCCTTTTAACAAATTTTTGCATGGAACCAGCATTTGTTTTCGTGAAAATACACACACTGTTTAAACTTTTCATAACAGGCGGTGAATTGTGGCTGGAAACGTTTTCCTTAAACCCAAAAGCTTAATTATATTTCGCACTTCAACAACCCACTATGTTCCACATACGAATTATGTTAGGGATGTACCAAACCCTCTTCGAAGAACAAGTACCATTGGTACGCTTGTGAGTTTGCATGTTTGTCGCTGAGTGTATTGGTGTCTGTTTGTGAAAGAGGCGAAATACGGATTGTGTTTTGCGCTTCTTTGGCTGTACACAAAATAAGTTGTACTGAGATGAGGAAATATGAGATGCAAGAAAATAAAAATGAAAATAATGAGCTGCTCAACTAGTCGTCTCTATTGATAGTGCAGACACTTCCGTCCACCATCTGCGGTTTGTGCACGCTGGGTTCCTAGCCGCCTAACAGAAGACAATAAAGAGCAACTAAGGACCACCTGTGCGTAATTGTTTGCCGACTGATCGTGACAACGTTTTTGAATTATCGCCATAGGCGATGCAACGTGCGTTCATCACTTCGAACCGCTCCGAAGACGCTCAAAGCCGCACGCTCGGCCGGCAAAATCATGGTGACGGTCTTCTGGGACTCTTAAGAGATTATTCTGTTTGATGTCCTCCTCCATGGTGCGACGATCAACTCTGAAGTGTATTGTGCAACCCTCAGGAAACTGAAGAATCCATCCTGGGCTCACATTTCAGCAAGATAATGCCTGCCCACACACGACAGAGTTTTTACGATTTGTCTTCGTGCCTGCCAAACCCCACCTTCGCTAGCAAGATCGCTGGACGTCTCCTCAGTTGAGAAAGTTTGGAGCATTGTGGCCAAAGCCCTCTAGATACCTCAGGAATTTGACGATCTAACGCGGTAATTGAACAGAAATTGGCCCGATATCCCTCAGGACGACTCCCAACAACTCTGTCAATGCCAGGCCTAGTAACTGTTTGCATAAGCTGACGTACTCAATTTGTGAAAGTCCTTCTCCTGAATAAATCATCCGATACTTCTGATCTTGTAATAATTTGTGAATATTCAGGTTTTGGCAGCGCAAAGACTGTTTCATTAAGTTTCGGGTGTGCAGCCGCAAGAAATCTCCTTCTTCTTCTAATATTTCGGCTGTATAACGTTCAGCCATCTTCAGAGTGAGCCGCAAGACTGCCGCTCCAGTGCTCGCTTCGTCCATTTATACTGTTGTACCGCGCGTCTGCGCATGCGGCCACAGATGCAAATGCGCCAGAGGCGTTGGTCGGCGGCAGAGACGTGCATAATGCGTGAGTTGTATCTATGACTCAGCAGTTGATCTGTGTTGGCATATCGATATATCATTGTGAGCTGCACTGTGACGACGTCTTTGCGAGTTTATTACAGCAAGTTCCGGATTCCATGATTTATCAAGATTGAAACCACTATCTCTATTAATTAAATTCATCGTCAAGCGAATTTCAATTGCCTACTTCACTATCGAGTCCCAAAAGGATGATGTAGTTGCCAAAATTTCGACGTTGTCATACAACACACTGTGACCATCCTCAATACAGTGCTCTGCCACTGCCGACTTGTTGGGTTGTAAAAGTCGTGTGTACCTCCGGTGTTCTGTACGTCTTTCTTGGACAGTACGGGTTGTTTGTCCGATGTAAGAAAGGCCACATTCACATGGAATTTTGTAAACTCCAGATTTGAAGAGCAGCAAATCAACTTTGACGGAGCCCACGAGTGCAGCTGTCTTGGATGGAGGACGAAAAATCACTTTTACTTTGTGTCTGCCGAGAATGCGTCCTATTTTTGATGAGAGGCTACCCACATCTGCCAGGAAGGCCATCGATTTAAAGGTTTCTACATCTTCTTCTGCTTTCTTTGTGGCCTCTTTCGGTTTCATTTTCAGTGCCCTTTGTAATTGTTGTGGAGAGTACCCACTGTCTTTAAACACTCTTTGTAAGTGGGAAAGTTCACCTTGCAGACTGCTTTCGTCAGAAATAATATGCGCTCTGTGAGTCAAAGTTCGGAGAACACTCATTGTCTGGGCAGGATGGTGGCAGCTATTTGCACGTAAATACAGATCGGTGTGCGTGGGCTTCCTATACACTTCATGTCCCAAAGTGCCATCCTCTCTGCGCCGAACCAAAACATCCAAGAATGGAAGGCATCCCTCCTTTGCAATTTCCATTGTGAACTTTATTTGATCGTGGAGGGAGTTCAGATGTCTTAAGAAGTCTTGCAAGTTGTCTTCACCATGGGGCCAAACTACAAAGGTGTCATCTACATACCTCCAGAACACCGTGGGTTTCAAGTCAGCAGATTCAAACGCTTTCTTCTCGAAGTCCTCTATAAATAAATTGGCCACCAGAGGGGATAAGGGACTACCCATGGCGACTCCGTCCGTCTGTTCAAAAAATTCTTTGTTAAATAAGAAATATGTAGAGGTCAGAACATGTTTAAATAGAGCTGAAATCTCTTTGTCAAAACTTCTCTCAATAAGTTGTAGAGATTCTGGAAGGGGAACCTTTGTAAATAAAGCCACCACATCAAAACTAACTAATATATCAAACGGGTTCATTTTCAATGATTTCAGTTTACTAATGAAGTCAGCCGAGTTTCTTATGTGGTGAGTACATTTTCCCACAAGAAGCCTCAACAATGATGCCAGATGTTTGGCAACGTCATAGGTCGGAGAGCCTATGTTACTCACTATGGGGCGTAGAGGGACATCTTTCTTGTGGACCTTTGGTAGTCCATAAAGTCTAGGAGGCACCGGACCACTTGGTTTCAATCTCCGAACAACTTCTGGTGGAAAGGGAGAATCATTCAGAAGCGAAACGGTTTTCTTCAGACGGTGGTACTCCTACGGGACGAATACCATGATAAAATGTACAATTTATTGAGTGATAGCATGTACCGGAAGATCAGCAGGGATCTCACTAATCGAGTGTCGAAGAAAACCGACCAACGCCTCTGGCGCATTTGCATCTGTGGCCGCATGCGCAGACGCGCGGTGCAACAGTATAAAGGGACGAAGCGAGCACTGGAGCAGCAGTCTTGCGGCTCACTCTGAAGATGACTGAATGTTATACAGCCAAAATATTAGAAGAAGAAGGAGATTTCTTGCGGCTGCACACCTGAAACTTAATGGAATTGTAATAATTTGTTTGTCTGTAAATGTACGTCACATACATCTACCGATTTCCATCCCATTCCGATAATCCCTTCGTGCTGCGTCTTTTTGCTCGTCTTAGAGTGTATCTTGCTTACACCACGCCACGAATATACCACATTGTTCATCATTCTTATTATTGTTCCTTTCCGAAGAAATATAATTCGTTGTACCAGTACAAGTGTTTGGTAGCAGATTAGGGGGAAAAGGAAAGATGCGACTCGATCGCATACATGTAGACGAACGCGGTTACGCTGGCGTCGCTGCTCAGAAGCTGTTGCTTTCGTATGCTATTCAAAAGGCTCAACTTTGAACCACGATTTTTTCGAAAACGCTTCAGGAGCGCATCGCACTAGAGTAACATTTGTTACATGTCCAACTATGTACTACAATCGTGTGCAAGATGAGAATAATCGATGACTCATTGGGTGCATGCTCGCCTTGTCGTATCTCCGTTGGTAGGACCAGCTTTTTTCCCCACCACGATCCTGTAGGTACTGCTCGTTCGTGCGATTACTGTGAAGTTGCTTCTCGCTTGCTACAGATATTCGCCCGTCTGTCTGTTGGGAAAAAAAGCCTGGTACAGCAAACTGATTGTAGCTTCTCTAAGTACGCTGTTTCTACAGAACCAATACATCGCTGTCCAGAAACTATAACTTGTGTCGCTGAGATCTCGTATACCGTCATTTTACGATACATTGTCCGAAAAAAACGTGAAACTCCTAGAAGATGTGACCGAATGTCGAAGTATCTTCGAACACGTACTCACCGCTGGCGGAATTGTAAAAGATTTAAGTGGCAGTTCCTTGTGACTGCTGAACCGGCCACCAGAGTGCATTAGTGTTGTTCGTGTTCAGTATTGTCACCTGGCCTGGTAGGGTATTCAACGTGCACCAACTGCATCAGATGCTGAATGAGCATTGTGAAGGACACGGAGATGCCACGTATTTATAAGAGACAGCGTTATAAACACCTGATAGCGCTTGGATCTCCATTTGATCAGCTGGTCGAATCGTGCAATATTCACATAAGTAGGTCATTTAAATGTGACACTGGCCTGATGTACAACTGCGTGAGAACGTCGGGGCAGACCACTATAAGGGAGGACCGCTGTACTGTGCAGCAAGTAGATCGAAACCCCTTCATATCTGCTCTTGGTATGAGAGGACGAGTACTGGACTCCCTGAAACATTCTGTATCTTGTCATCCTACACCACTGGTCAGAGACTAGAATCAGCTAGACTACGGAATTACCGTCCAGTGTGTTGCTTGCCATTAAACAACACAAACGACTGGGTTTGGAGTGTTGCCAAGAAACATGGGCTGCTAATGAAAAGCGTCGCACTGCAGTACCCGAATGAACATCGGCGGCGAGTATGGTGGTGATATGGGAAGATGATCCATTCTTCCTGTGTTTTAGAAAGGCACAGCGAAATTATCCCTGTCCTCATCGTGTGGGGAGGCATCGCCTACGACTTTTGGTTCGGCTGGTAGTGGTTCAAGTATCTCCAACGGCACAACGGTACATCATAGACATCCTACATCCTCACCTGTTACCTCTCATAAAACAGTATCGAGGTGCCCTTTCTCTACAGGACAATGCTCATCCACACACGGCGTGTGTCTCTATGAACTAAATGCGTGATACAGAAGTACGTCCGTGGCCAGCAAGATCTCCGGAACTGGTCCCGACAGAACGACTACATCACCTGTGTAGAGAGCAGCCAACAACATCACTGTGACTGAAAAAAAAAGCACCACTTCTACATATATGCCATTGTTTGTGTACAACATTTCGGTTCACTTTTATATGATAGCTAAATGGTGAGATCGTATGTAGCTCACGCACGGAAATCAACTCTACCTGAAACTTACGGGATTCGAGCCCGAACCCATACCTTCCTCCTGCTCCTACCTACTGACTTTTTCAAGCGCCCTCGCAGCTTCAGTTCTCCTAGAACTTGCAAAATTTACGGGACCCGTCTAGTGCTTAAACGGTTACTTACAGGTATCCTTTATTCCGGAGCGCCAGCCCTGCGAGATATACAGGAGAGCTTCCTTGAAGTTTGGGTAGGCCACTATCACATCTGGAAGCGCCTCAAAGTTGGATAAAACACAATTCGTCCAACTGGCCTAACGGAGAACCACAATGATGCCCCCTTCAAACTCTGCCAGGCGCTGATAACGCTTTCTCAAACGAGGACGTGACATCCACGTATTATTCACAGTGCAGTGCTCACTTAATATTTCATGCTGTTCACGACCCTTGTATACCCTCCCAGCTCTGGTAACGAAAGAGACACGAACGACACTGATAGACTTTGATGGACATTCCACCTGTCGTGGAGAATTACAACTCTTAATCGTTTACATAACGCCGATGGAGTGTACTTTTACGAAGTTCCATTGATATCCGGCCGTATGGTCTGAGTGATTCACTTTTTTGTCATATAGCGAAAATCAAGTAAGTTGTTTTACCCTGTGACCGATAGTTCTCAAATCAAACTAATTTCTGCGAGCTATACCGTAAAGTGACACAGAGGCTAATTTCAAAATTTGCACTTTCTTATTTCTGCAATACCTAAACCGTGAACCGTGGACGGCGACGAATGTGGCGTGCTACACTCTGAACAACCAAACAAAACCTGAGGACTGAGGACCATCTGTAGTGGCCGAACTCCGTCATGATCAGTTACATCATCTCTCTGGTCGTTGAGCGGAACAAGTATTAGGTTGACAGAAATCAAGGATTTGTTATCTCTTATAGAAAAATGTCTTCTAAAGCAATGTTCTGATCAAATTTGCTTTCGAGTCGATTAATTTACTTATTTGACATGCGCCTAAGTACAGACTTAGATAATAATTTCAATGGTTTTAGAGCATAGTAAGACAGCATAATCTACGATCAGCATTGACACTGTCTATGGAATAACCGAGCGATGTGATGCTGTATTTAAATTTCTAGCCTCGCATTCAGGTCCCCTAGGTTTATTTATTTATCCTGGTAAAATTAAGGTCAAAAGGGTTAACAGGGCGTTCTAAACATTTTAAGTTATGTTCGTTGTAACACACATATCTTAGAAATGTGACGCTGTTATCCCCATCGGTTTCACTGTCCCTGTATAGGATTTGTTGTTGACAGTATTGACTAATTCAGAAGAAACTGCAACATTCATTCAGTGAACACTAGACGCAGAAACGATATACACTTGGATAAAACTTCCTTGTTTATTTTACAGAAAGGTATACTGTTTTTAATACGTTTCAGCTATAATATTCTTCCAGCAGAACTGAAAAATAATTGAGTAATAAACCCCACGTATTCGAATCCAAGTTGAAAGGTTTTCTTGAAGCTCACTCCTTCGATTCTGTATACGATTTTCTCGCCATAACTGAGAACTTTCCTCTGTATTGTGTTATTTATTCGTATATCGTCTCACAAATTGTTTCTGGTTCCATTATTAAGTAATTTGATTCACAAATTGCGGATGTGAACTGACTTTACCTGTACTTTTTATTGGTGAAATACGAAAATTTGTGCCGGACGGCCGTCAAAGGTGGCCAAGCGGTTCTAGGCGCTACATTCTGGAACCGCGCGCAGGTTCGAATCCCGCCTCGGGCATGGGTGTGTGTGCTGTCCTTAGGTTAGTTAGGTTTAAGTAGTTTTAAGTTCTAGGGGACTGATGACCTCAGAAGTTAAGTCCCATAGTGCTCAGAGCCATTTGAACCATTTGTGCCGCACAGGGACTCGAAACCGGATTGCCCACGTTACACGAGCGGTCGCCTTAACCACACAGGCTATCCGAACACGCCTCCAGGCCCGACCCAGACTTCCACGTGTCACACTTGTCTTTTTACTAATTCTTTAATTCTTTTGTTTATAAATTTTCTATTCAATATTCTATGAACTGTGTATTGGTTCGTTCCACGAACAAACAACTTTGGGTCGCATTGTCAGACGGAACATGATACGGTCGCAGGTTCGAATCCTGCCTCGGGCATGGATGTGTGTGATGTCCTTAGGTTAGTTAGGTTTAATTAGTTCTAAGTTCTAGGCGACTGATGACCTCAGAAGTTAAGTCGCGTAGTGCTCAGAGCCATTTGAACCATTTGGAACATGATAAATAAGTAACAAATTGGCCAAATGCGAGTAGGATTCGCGCACTTCGTACAAACTAAATTATATGTATAGACAGTCCACCCATCACTGAAATCGAGAATCTCGACAATATTTGCCTGTTATCGACAATGATAATAGCACGTTATCGGTCCCAGGGATCGCAAGACTTTCGAGGATGTTTTACTTTCAGGTTTGAAGTCGTATAACAAATGACAAAAGAAACATTTTTCCTGTGAAGTAATTACAAATTACCAATTTCGGATTTTTCGTTGGCTGTAATGCGTAACCTTGCTTCTTGACAAACTTCACAACTCTAGACTAACGGGACGTTTTGATGAGTCATTTTACTACTATCAAAGTATGATATACGCATAAATAGTAGTGTCTTTTGACTGCATTGACTTAGGAGCTACCATTTATTGCACTACTAAGAGAACGTAGAGCTTAGTACGTGACAAAAATTTCAACTTGACACGTCTACCAAATCAAATGGCTCCAAGCACTATGGGACTTAACATCTGAGGTCATCAGTCCCGTAGAATTAGAACTAGTTAAACCTAACTAACCTAAGGACATTACACAAAGCCATGCCCGAGACCGGATTCGAACCTGCGACCGTAGCAGCAGCGCGATTCCGGACTGAAGTGCCTAGAACCTCTCGGCCACAAAAGGCCGGCGGACACATCTACTCGTTCCTGAGAAAAACGGGTCTTAACAAACGGACGGGCAGACAGATCGTCTGATAACAAATGATAAAAAAAAAATTTCCTGTGGTGTAATTGCATATTAATAATTCTCTATTTTTTCCTTTGGTTGTAGTGTGAAATCCTTCTTCTTGAGAAATTTCATGATTCTACACTAATGAGGTTTTTATGAGTGAGTTTGTATCAAATTATGTGACATAAACGTCATATCTTTTGACTCCACTGTCTAAGAAGCTTCACTTTTTTATATCGCCAAGAGACCGTAGACCTTAATACGTAACATAAATTTCAACTTGATACGTCTACCAGTTCCTGAGGCAAGAGATTTTAAAAAGTCAGACAGACAGACAGACAGTACAGTGATTGCAGAAGGGTCCCGTTTTTACCGATTGAGATACGGAATCCTGAATGTGAAGTGTTCCAAGTACACTACTGGCCATTAAAATTGCTACACCAAGAAGAAATGCAGATGATAAACGGGCATTCACTGGACAAATATATTATACTAGAACTGACATGTGATTAGATTTTCACGCAATTTGGGTGCATAGATCCTGAGAAATCAGTACACAGAACAACCACCTCTGGTCGTAATTACGGGCTTGATACGTCTGGGCATTGAGTCAAACAGAGCTTGGATGGCATGTACAGGTACAGCTGCCTATGCAGCTTCAACACAACACTACAGTTCATCAAGAGTAGTGACTGGCGTATTGTGACCAGCCAGTTGCTCGGCCACCATTGACCAGACGTTTTCAATTGGTGAGAGATCTGGAGAATGTGCTGGCCAGGGCATCGGTCGAACATTTCCTGTATCCAGAAAGGCCCGTACAGGACCTGCAACATGCGGTCGTGCATTACCCTGCTGAAATGTAGGGTTTCGCAGAGATCGAATGAAGGGTCGTAACACATGTGAAATGTAATGTCCACTATTCAAATTGCCGTCAATGCGAACAAGAAGTGACCGAGACGTATAACCAATGGCACCCCATACCATCACGCCGGGTGATAAGCCAGTATGGTGACGACGAATACACGATTCCAATGTGCGTTCACCGCGATGTCGCCAAACACGGATACCACCGTCATGAGGCTGTAAAGAGAACCTGGATTCATCCGAAAAAATGACGTTTTGCCATTCGTGCACCCAGGTTCGTCGTTGAGTACACCATCGCAGGCGCTCCTGTCTGTGATGCAGCCTCAAGGGTAACCGCAGCCACGGTCTCCGAGCTGATAGTTCATGCTGCTGCAAACGGCGTCGAACTGTTCGTGCAGATGGTTGTTGTCTTGCAAACGTCCGCATCTGTTGACTCAGGGATCGAGTCGTGGCTGCACGATCCGTTACAGCCATGCAGGATAAGATGCCTGTCATGTCGACTGCTAGTGATAACGAGACCGTTGGGATCCAGCACGGCGTTCCATATTACCCTCCTGAACCCACTGATTCCATATTCTGCTAACAGTCATTGGATCTCGACCGACGCGAGCAGCAATGTCGCGATACGATAAACCGCAATAGCGATAGGCTACAATCCGACCTTTATCAAAGTCGGAAACGTGATGATACGCATTTCTCCCCCTTACACGAGGCATCACAACAACGTTTCACCAGGCAAAGCCGATCAACTGCTGTTTGTGTATGAGAAATCGGTTGGAAACGTTCCTCATGTCAGCACGTTGTAGGTGTCGCCACCGGCGCCAACCTTGTGTGAATGCTCTGAAAAGTTAATCATTTGCATATCACAGCATCTTCCTCCTGTCAGTTAAATTTCGCGTCTGTAGCACGTCATCTTCGTGGTGTAGCATTTTTAATGGCCAGAAGCGCATAAAAAATAATAGAAACATCAGTAATTACATTACAAAAGGAATACACATTTTATGTTAGTTCATGGAGAGTAAAAAACGAATTGGAATTACGGAGGGGTAGACTTTGGTGATGTTTGCCATACTGTGTTGAGAGGGCTGCACAGCGATCGTTGTCGTCCTATCTCCTTCTGGTGAGAGACGTGTCGGGGCACTCGCGGCTGTAGGCGATTCTGCCGATGCTTTTTTTCTTATCGAGCAGAAGAAAAGTGAAGAGCCCGTCAATGGCCGCCAGACCATAGGTCACGCGCATTAGTCTCGCCACTCTGTCGGAATAGCTAATCAAAGGGCGGCCGCTGCCTTGTGCGGAATTCGTTATGAATTATATATGTCAGCGGCGGGAAGAGGCCGCATCGAGCCCCTGGGATTGGCGGCTTTATCGATAACTAGCGTCATGGTGCTGAGAAGGCGCCGGCAGTGTAGCCGAGGGGGAAAGACCGCGCCGCTGTGCGTGTAGGGGGCGCGGAATGCAGGTGTCTGTGTCCTGCTCTGCCCTCTGCAAGGCGTGTGCTACCGCAAGACTGTGATCCCGTTCAGTTAATAGAAACTGTACACTATTTTGCCTCTCGGTCCTGATATTGCCAAGGAAGATTAATATGAACTCCTGTTTAGGAACAAGATGACGACCGAACCTCGGAACTTCGTGCTTGTAAGGGCAGTTTCAGTCTTACTGTTTTGACAGATTCGGTATTGGTTCTTTTTCCTTACCAGCTTCTGTGTTATCTTTTTTTTTGCCAGATTCAGTGTTTCTTTTGCAAAATTCGATGGAATTTTTTGCCACACACGGTGTCTTTTTGTCAACGCCACTGTAACTTTTTGCCAATTTCAGTGTCTTTATTGCCAAATTCGATATATTTTTTGCTAACTTTGTGGTATGAACGTTCGATACCACGCTTGTTAGGGGTTGCAGTTATCGACCGCGGTCCGTAATAGTATCGTTGGACCCGCGAGTCGAAACTAGCGCGGCTTTCAGCAAGTCTTTAGCGTGCGCTCGGCCACTATTGCTCGGGACGTCAAGTAGGAAAGCCTTCAGCTGATAGGAAGCAACCTCTAACAAGGCGCTTGGTTAAAGTATGTCCTTCAAAATGGTTCAAATGGCTCTGAGCACTATGGGACTTAACTTCTAAGGTCATCAGTCCCCTAGAACTTAGAGCTACTTAAACCTAACTAACCTAAAGGCAACACACACATCCATGCCCGAGGCAGGATTCGAATCTGCGACCGTAGTGGTCGCGCGGTTCCAGACTGCAGCGCCTAGAAACGCTCGGCCACCCCGGCCGGCTAAAGTATGTCCTATGTGATGCCTCTATAGCTCTCTGTTTGTAAATATATTCCTTCTGACTATGAACACTCCTGTGCCACCAGTTAAGTACAATATATTATTTTTTACTCACGACTTCTAATTATTTTAGTCGTTGTAGACCCAGACCAAGCAGCCAGCTCCTTATCGACTTCACTCACAAACCTGCTGTATATGCAAAGAAGAGATGCTTATGTTTCTATTTAGCATTGACCACCAGTCATTCACATCGGCTACGGTTCGTTCGTCATTATCATGACAAACTTCGATGCAGTTGTTGACAGTTTCTGTGTATATTTATACCGAATTTGGTGTTTCTTTGCAAAGCCTCGTGGCCAGTTTTGTAAATGCCTCATCGCTACTGATGTGGAGGCGGAGTTGCCACTGTTGTTACGGTAGGCCGAGTTTGTGAGTTCGTGAAACAGTTTCCGGTGCAGTAAACGGTTAAGACAATTTCTCCCTGCCACTATTAAACAGCTATAGCCCCGGATTAGGTAACATGATAGGGGAACGAAGGTTCTACAACAATCCTACAAATTAGCAACAAAGTCACACAAATGATTTAAAAACGTTTACTTATCTTGTTGAATAATGAAGTCTGCAACACTGCTTGTAATATAACACAAGGAAGGCCCTCAATGGCTAGGTGCAAATAATCGTAAGTAAACTTCACAGTACACAGCAAATGCAATTTACAACTGTCTGTTCACTTCTAAGAGCTCACTAAACGACGTTTCCTGTTTAAATCAGCAGTGGACGATGATCTATGACCAAGTGGGCGAGAGCTGCTCTTTTATCTTCCGAGTAGCCTTCTGTCCGTTGTTGCCCGATCATTGGCGGATTGTGCTCGACCGGCAACTGGCCGAGGCGAAGTCGATATCTTCATACTCAGCGCCGCCCGTGGCGCTGGTGGATCTCGTGCAAGTGGCGAGTCCCTACGGCACTGGCACCAGCTCGCGTCTTTGCGCCTGTGGTGCTTTTGTCCTGGCTGTGTCTTGTTCGGACGTCACGCAGTGTTATTTTTTGCCAAATTTGGTGTTATTTTTTTGCCGAAGTCGTTGTTTTTCATGCCAATTTCGTTATTATTTTCTTGCAAATTTTGTTATTTTTGCCAGTTGCGGCGCTATTTTTGAAGTCACTTAATAGTTCGTTACAAAGGAAATGAATTGCTGTTTTAGGATTAAACACGAACTTTAAGCTCGAGGAAACAAAGGCACAATGCAATTTCAGCATTCAATAAATATCACTTCCAAGTATTGATAAACTGTCGTCCACGCATTATAACGTTTTTGATACCCCAAAATGACAAATTTCACGATATCTCATAAAAATTATCGATTTTGTGTTATTACGCTAAAACCATTCTATTTATAGCTTTTTTTCGCTTTATCGCTCTCACAAAATTTTCTATCTCTTATAAAGACTACCTGCTTAAACAGCGTTATTAGGGAACGTTTAAGTCTTAAAGCGGCTACGATGCTGCATGCCATGGATTCCACAAGACACTGACAGGTTTTTGAAGGCATATGGCAACAAATGCGCGGGTCACCCGAATAGGTCGCACCAGCGTCATTTATCTGGTCTACTTTACAGATGAAACACACTTTACTAAAATTCTCCCAATAAACCGTAGTCGACCATTTGTTTTCTCTGTCACAGTCCTCACATGCTCGTTCCATTTCAAATCGCTTTACAAAGATACCCCCAGAGATTTAAATGAGGTGACTGTGTCAAGCAGTACACAACTAATGCTATATCTGATCATTACAGGTTTGTTTTTTCCTAGTCATCCGCATTAACTTACATTTTCCGACGTTTAGAGCTAGCTGCCATTCATCACACAAACCAGAACTTCTGAGTCATCACGTAAAAAATTCGGAGGCATTACTTCTCAGCACGCCCCCCGTAATTTCAGCCTACCTAGGGGATTAAGTGGTATCTCAGTTTCATTTTTATGCCTCCAGTGTAGGAAGTTTCAAATACCAGGTGATCAAAAAGTCAGTATAAATTTGAAAACTGAATAAATCACGGAATAATGTACATGGAGAGGTACAAATTGACACACATGCTTGGAATGACATGGGTTTTTATTAGAATCAAAAAAATGCAAAAGTTCAAAAAATATCCGACAGATGATGCTTCATCAGATCAGAATAGCAATAATTAGCATAACAAAGTAAGACAAAGCAAAGAAGAAGTTCTTTACAGGAAATGCTCAATATGTCCACCGTCATTCCTCAACAATAGCTGTAGTCGAGGAATAATGTTGTGAACAGCACTGTAAAGCATGTCCGGATTTATGGTGAAGCATTGGCGTCGGATGTTGTCTTTCAGCATCCCTAGAAATGTCGGTCGATCACGATGCACTTGCGACTTCAGGTAACCCCAAAGCCAATAATCGCACGGACTGAGGTCTGGGTACCTGGGAGGCCAAGCATGACGAAAGTGGCGGCTGAGCACACGATCGTCACCAAACGATGCGCGCAAGAGATCTTTCACGCGTCTAGCAATACTTTTTTTTTGTTCTAATAAAACCCCATGTCATTCCAAGCATATGTGTCAATTTTTACCTCTCTGTCTACATTATTCCGTGGTTTATTAAGTTTTCAAATTTATACTGACTGTTTGATCACCCGGTATTTTCGATATAATTTAAAGATAATGTCTTCTACGACCTATACTGAGGCAACGATGTGTTCTCGCTCTTTGAGCGTTGATCTGTCTCCTTCTTTACGGAGACGAATATGGCTGCGGAGAGAACAGTTTGGGCACATCTGGTGGTTGAATTACACGCATTTGTGACGAGCAGCACAATATAGAATTATCCGCCAGTATAAGAGGCATAGGCATTTGAATATTGCTGTGGAAAAAGATACTAAAGTCAAATATATTCCAATTTTTAACATGAGTGAGTGGTTGTTACCTAATGTGCTCGGAGCTACAATAGACCAAAAAGGCACAAGACAATGCTCTTCCGTTATTTATATATGTGTACCGAACCATTTAGAAATTTATAATCCAGATTAATTTGCTACATATTGAGGGAAGTAAAGAATCACTGCAAAGAGGTTACACGGTGATTCAATTAATCGTAAGACGTGGGACACATTACAATATATTATTCAAGCCAGACAATATAATTTCATGTTGCGAACGAGGAGAAAATATATATAAGAAGCAGAGCTGACATACTATCAGATGTTACAACTTGTTTCTTGAAACTTCCTGGAAGATTAAAACTGTGTGCCGGACCGAGACTCGACCTCGGGACCTTTGCCTTTCGCGGGCAAGTGCTCTACAAACTGAGCTACCCAAGCACGACTCACGCCCCGTCCTCATAGCTGTACTTCTGCCAGTACCTCGTCTCCTACCTTCCAAACTTTACAGAAGCTCTCCTGCGAACCTTACAGAACTAGCACTCCTGAAAGAAAGGATATTGCGGAGACATGGCTTAGCCACAGCCTGGGGGATGTTTCCAGAATGAGATTTTCACTCTGCAGCGGAGTGTGTGCTGATATGAAACTTCCTGGCAGATGTGAGGACGGGGCGTGAGTCGTGCTTGGGTAGCTCAGTTTGTAGAGCACTTGCCCGCGAAAGGCAGAGGTCCCGAGTTCGAGTCTCGGTCCGGCACACAGTCTTAATCTGCCAGGAAGTTTCATATCAGCGCACACTCCGCTGCAGAGTGAAAATCTCATTCTGGAACTTGTTTCTTAATTGACCGTCTGCATAAATATCAAGGATTCCAGTTCGAGAATCAATTCAATCGCGCTGAATTTGTCGTGACATCTCTGTCATTTACTGCAATGTGTTACCAGTCACTTCTCCACCGATTCATGTGTCATTTATACATCCATTACTATACTACACAGTTTGGTTACGCAAATTTTGTGTGCCATTGGTGCTGCAATTGCCATCGTACGTGATGACGACTGCATCATGACAGAAGTTTTGGGGTTTGAGATATATGTAAGATATGTCGGAAAACAGTTCACGAGCACTGGCCAAGGAAACTCATCACTTGACTGTAACGACATCAGGCAATATTTATCAAATTGTAATAGGCGATTTAGTGTGCTTATATTGCTAAGCAAATATAACACAACAACGGAAAATAAATTGTGTCGGCTGAAAGTAACATAGAAACAATTGCCATGTGCATCTAATTCGATATAAGGCGCCTGACGATGAGGGCATGGCCCCGAAATGTTTACTGTCGATCAAAAAAGTAAGAATAAAATACTACTGACATTTTCACTACAGATAGTTTTAAAACTAGTGCAGCCACAGCTAAAGCAATTATACATAACTGGTTGACGATTCATACGGTGTAACACAGGCGTTTACATATAGCTGTTAAACGTATTAAATATAAAATTGAATGAAAAGTCCAGTAGTCCGCAAAGCTATATTTACTGAAGTCGTTTAGAGACTTACACAACCGATTTTTCAACTTTTAAGTTGCATCTTCTGATTATTTTTATTCTTCAGTCGCTCCAGGTCCCAGTATTTTCGTTGATAAAATCTACGAGCGGTATCTTCCGTTGCTTGGCATAGGCCCACAGCAACAGATTTTAACTGGTCAGGTGATAACAGTTCATCGCGATTTGATCACAGGTCAGTTCCTTTTTTGTCAGTTGTTCCACGTTACATGGCATTGTCCTCATCTCTTTTTCATTTCAGTTACTGCTTCACTGTTTTTAGTCACGGATCAGTTTCTGATTACTAATTATATTTCTTCGCTTTCATAGACTTCTGGACATTCATAATTGTTGATGGTTTTACCAACTGAAAAAGGCTGAGAACTTTGCCTAGCCACGCCAACGGCTGCTGTGCGGCATTCTGTAATAGCTCACTGTATCATAAGACATAGCAACGTAAGTAGCCATCTTTTTGTATGAAATTACAAATCTTGTTTATTACATACGAATAGGCCCATTGTTTGCGGGGCGTTGGTGATCCACATCTTGTTTCCTAATTAGATGCAAAATAATTTTTTACGTGTTTCCATCTACTCACTTAGTATTTAAAATATCTCAAATAACTTCATTTTCCCACTATCAAAGTATTGGTTTATAAACATTTCTGTACAGATGTACATCAGACGATGCAATTTAAAAGTTGCGTAACCAGTTATGTGAGTCTCTAATCGACTTCAATAAATACAGCTATTACTGAATTTTTCATTCAGTTTTACACTTACTAGATTTAATACTTGTATATAAACATCTGCGTTATACTGTATGAACCGCCAATCACTTACGTATATTTTCACTATAGTGTCATCTTCAGACAGACCTATAGTGTTTCACAGAATGACTATTTAGTGGTTTGAGTAGATATGGTAGGTTGGCGGATAGTATTTATTTTATTTATGTCAGTGAGAATATGCTCTCAAATACTCTTTGTCGGTGTCTCCACCGTGACTTAAGAAATATAAGACTGCCTTTAGAACAAAAGTGATTCAGTTTTTTTTTTCAGTACAGACCGTTCTTGCCTGTTAGCTTGCAAGCTAGCTGTCCCACTGTCGCCACGGTGATAAGGTCCTCGTTTGGCTGCATCTCGGACGCTAGAGATTGACAATTTATATCTATTTCGTTCCGCCGTTGTCTCGTATCTTTACTTCAATCAACTAGTCTTTTGCGGAGCGAAATGCACCATGGCGGAACACTGGACGCTCGGCCTTATTTGTTCCGGCCAGTGCTTCGGGCGTTCCTTTACATGTTAATACTTTGAATGATTGAAGACCCGGCCGGTAGAGAAATATGCGTCCGCTCGTCGGACTCCGCCAAAGAAAACCAGAACGATCGAGACAGGGAGACGTGCGCGGACAGCGCCAGATTAATATTAGCGGAGAGAGAGAGAGAGAGGAGCCGCTTATACGGCGAATATTTAGTAGTGAGCGATGCGAGATCGTGGATTTGTCCAAGAGTTATGACGCCTGGACGGACGCGCACCTGGCGAACGGCAGGCGGCGAGCGGCTTCCCAAACCAGTTATAGAATTCAGAATGACGGCGGCGAGATCCCATCTGCGGCGCGGACAGAGTTATGCGCCTGTTAGCAGCGCCGCGCCGCGCCGCGCCGCTCCGCGCTCGGCTAGGCGTGGCCGGGTCGGGAGTCGAACCCGGGAGCCCGCGGCGGCGCGGCGGCTCTGCCCGGCGACCCCGTGAGCGCTCCGCGAACGGCTCGGCACGGCTGCCTCCTACACCTCACGTCGGCGCCTCTGCTAAAATTTTGAGCGGCCGCGCGCGTCGCCCGTGGATTTCTCCGGAGACATTTCCACACAATGGGAATCTCGGAATTTGTTGGCTCCGATCGCAGATAAGGCGGTCCTTCGGTTCCCTCACGAAATATGGCGCAGATCCGTTCGAGTCGTGTATCGCTGCCCGCCGGACACCTCGCTGCTGACGGGACAAAGCGTGAGATGAATCATACAGCTATGCGGAACCTCTTAAGGCGCGAGATTACCTTCCGTCCGTGGGACTTTCCCACGAGCTATCGACTGCGCGTGTTCTCCTGCTGCATTATACACAGAAATTCAGATTTTTCTGCTGGCAGATGTGAGTGCTAAACAAAAAGCACACTCCGTTTATTCTTTGCCTCCATTTTTGCACTGAGGTGCCAAAAGTCGTGGGATACCTCCTTTCACCCGGCATAGCGCAGCAACTCGACGTAGCATGAACTCGAAATTCGTTGGAAGTCCCTTGGTTAATACTAAGCCATGCTGTCTCTATAACCGTCCATAATTGCGAAAGTATTGCTGGTGAAGCATTTCGTACACGAGCTAACCTCTCAACTACGTCCCATAAATGTTCGATGGGATTCATGTCGGGCGATCTGGGTGACCAAATCATTCGCTCGAACTGTCCAGATTGTTCTTCAGACCAATTGCAAACAATTGTGGCCCGGTCACATGGCGTAATGTCATCCATTAAAATTCCATTGTTGTCTGGAAACGAGAAGTCCATGAATGGCAGCAGATGGTTTTCAAGTAGCCGAACATAACCATTTCCAGCCAACGATTAGTTAATTTGCACCAGAGGACCAGATCCATTCCATGTAAACACAACCCATTTCATAATGGACCCAACACCAGTTTGCACAGTGTCTTCTTGACAGCCTAAGTCCGTGACTTCGTGGGTTCTGCGCCACACTCGAACCGTACCATTACCTCTAACCAACTGAAATAGGGAATCATCTGACGACGGCACGGTTTTTAAGTCGTCTATGGTCCAACTGATATGACCACGAGCTCAGGAGGAGCTCTGCAGTTGATGGCGTGCTGTTAACGAAGGCACTCGCGTAGGTCATCTGCTGCGATTGCCCATTAACGCCAAACTTCACAGCATTGTCCCAACAGATACTTTCGTCATACATCCCACACTTATTTCTACGGTTATGTCACATCTCGTCGCTTCTCAGTTCTCTCTGACAACTCTATACAAACCCCACTGCTCTGGTCGTTAAGCGAAGACCGTCGCGCGAGTGAGTTATCTGTGGTGAGAGGTCATGCCTGAAATTTGGTGTTCTCGGCGCACTTTTGACTCTATGGATCACGGAATGTTCAATTCCTTAACGATTTTCGAAATGGAGTCTACATTGTGTCTAGTTCCAATTACCATTCCGTGATCAAAGTCTGTTGATTACCGTCGTGCGTGAGTACAAAGCTACCTCCACGTGTATATGTGCATATCGCTGCCCCATGATTTTCGACATTGTGCATTTGTGCTATGCCGTTCTGCCGTGTGTGGTATAACTCACATGCCAGAGATAATACAGAGGTTCGGTCATCCGCCTCCAGTCGCACGTATGATCTTTTTCTGGCATATATCGTAACTTCTTTCCCTCCTGGCGAAGCTTTCTGTATATGAAAAATACCTGGTACCCATTTGACATTAAAAATGGATGGGTGAATCAGTTCACAGTGTAGGATCCTGCCACAGTACCAAACTTCCATTATTTACGAGGTGCGTTCAGAAAGTAATGCAACATATTTTTTCGGCCAGTTTCGGTTGAAAAAATGCAAAGTTTATTAAGAGACATCATGGAGTATTCCTACTTCATCCTCTATGGATTCATGAAGCTTGAATTGGTGGCGGTGCTATACGTAGCCTTCAAAATGCGTCTGTAACGGAGGTGCGTTCCATGCAGAGCTGTCATTGAGCTTCTCTCTGCGGAAAACCAGAGCATCGCAGATGTTCGTAGGCACTTACAGAATGTCTGTGGAAACCTGGCAGTGAACAAAAGCAGGGTGAGTCGTTGGGCGAGGCGTCTGTCATCATCGCAACAAGGTCGCGCAAACTCGTCCGATCTCCTGGATGTTGGCCGGCGCCTCTGCTCCTGCAGTGGTGAAAAATACCGACATTCTCTTTCGAGGTGATGCGAAGGAACTTCTCGTTCTCCATGACAACGCAAGGCCTCACGTAGGTCTGCGCACCCGAGAGGAGCTTACAGAACTTCATTGGACTATTCTTCCTCATCCATCCTATAGCCCGGATGTCGCACCTTTTGACTTCCATCTGTTTTTCCCAATGATGGATGTACTCCACGGGAAACAGTGCGTCGATGATAGAGAGGTTGTTGATGCAGCCAGTGGCTGGCTCCGACTTCGAACGGTAGAGTGGTACCATGCGGGCATATATGCCCTCCCAGTGAGGTGTCGTAAGACCGACACATTCAACGGAGATCATATTGAAAAATAATGTTTTGTAGCCAAAAGCGTTAATAATAATATGGTGTGCTGAAATCCTGAATGAAGCCAAGCCATTTTCAGGAAAAAAATGTGTTGCATTGCTTGTTGAACGCCGCTCGTAGTTAGTGGCCCACAGAAAGTGCTGTTGGTGACGTGCATTATAACTGGTCATGCCTCCCATCCGGCGACGCGCTAATTAAGCTAACTAAACCTTTCCTCGATTATAGTAATCAACTGGCGCCTAGGATTTCCTTTCAACAACTCTCTGTGAATTTCTCGGTGATATTACCCGTCGAAGCACTTCTTGTCGCGCACTGAATACTTCAGAAGACGAAAGCATACTACCTGTGAACGTATGTGAACATTTGAGTAGCCGATTTACTTGGAGTATGTCCTGGATTACCGTTACAATGCGTTTATTAGCAAACACCATAAAACAGTTACAGCTACATGGTTTGAAGCGACTCCTCTCAAAAAACATTCTGGAGCATGTTAAGACCGACTATCGCAGAAGGACAAGCTAGCTCTGAGTACCTCCTATTGCTGACTATCCAGTCAGAACAGGCTACGGGTACATCCTGTCACTGACTATCGAGACTGGCGAGCAGTCGAAATCTCTTGCATGCATCGTAAAACTTCATAGTTACTCGTACATCGTCGACAGCTTAACAATGTTCGTTCGTCTATTTAATTGATTTACTCCGTAGTAGTATTGTATTATTGTATCAAAGCTCTGATAAGCCATAGACTCCCCCTAGTATTTTTTATGCCAAAAGTGGACTTTGATAACTAATAATAAAGAAAATTATGAGTTTTACTCCAGACCGCCTTAGGTTCCCGTACGTCTCGACTGCCATGCAAAATTCGTTGTCAAGGCTGTCGCCCTACCCCACTCCAACGATTCACTCTTGCGCCGTTTGGTCCATTCATCACTAATATCTTCGAGAGAACCAGCTTATTAGAGGGTGATATCATATTCTGCAGCTCTGCTCAAGGCGGTGAATTACTTCTGCTATCTACAGATTCGCAGTAAAATGTAAATTTACAAAATGAAATGCAGTCATAAACAAGAGGAACCTCGTAATAGATGGGAAGATAGCATGGATATATCACACCCGGTAGGTCCTGGCAGAATAAATGACCCTTCTGTCCAAATTAACCTCCGGGAGCAAGTGTGAGGAGATGAAACTGCGTTCCCAAGCGTATGGCTTGGAAATGAACACCCATTACTTTACTTCCTGCCCTGAATGTGCCTAAAGCATGGAATTCATCTCGTACTACATGAGCAATTCGACCTTTTCTCACAGTAGATAGGTTACGGACAGAACACTACTTGAATAAGAGTCGATCACAGATTAAGTGAAATATGTTAAGTTCCATAAAGACCGAAAAAAATATTCGGAGAGTAACTTACCAATCGCATAGGGTAAAAAGGCACTGGTGGCTGGATACCAAAAAGTTGTTACTAGACCGGTAGACAACACACAGACAATCAGCAAAACCACACACAAAAGTAATTAAAGGACACAAAAAAAGAAATAAAACACGTAATTAAGAATGAGCGGGACATATACTGATGATGGAACATGGCATTAGAAGGAGGCAGATTACCTCAGCGGGGGCATGGAGGCGTCAGTGATCGGCATGCAACCGTAATTACAAGTTGACATCGTAATTGCTGATGATGTGACTGCCGCAGCTAGCGAGCAGGAAGATCATTGATTGTTTCTCCGTCTAACTGGGAATTTATTATGGGTCTTCCTGGTGCCTGAGCCGGCCACGGTGGCCGAGCGGTTCTAGGCGCTTCAGTCCGGAACCGCGCTGCTGCTACCGTCGCAGGTTCGAATCCTGACTCGGGCATGGATGTGTGTGATGTCCTTACGTTAGTTAGGTTTAAGTAGTTCTACGTTCTAGGGGACTGATGACCTCAGATGTTCCATAGTGCTAAGAGCCATTTGAACCATTTTTGAACCTGGTGCCTGAAATTACACTGTATCAGCAAGCTGCCTAAACTGTAGGACCATGGGGTGTGGCGATTGTGCCAGCCACGAAAACGCGTCTCGAGGCAGGAGGAACCGAGTCCCGGGGAAACAGTGCTCTCTCTGTGGGCGTTGTTTAACACCTCTGTTTTTTTTAAAAAAAGCGGTCGATTGCGTGGAGGGTTCTACTTTTCATAGACTTCGGTCATTTGCACATTTTTGGGCAGATTGCTTAATTCAGTTAAATTGTCAGACACTGACTTCTTCTAATAGCCACAACGTCTTTTGTGGCACCTTACTGACGAATTCATGCGCGAAGGACCGTTCAAACAGCACAAAGGGATGCCTTAATACGGCAAAAATGAGTAACTTCTGAACTAACTGCAATTAGCACCAGAAAAAATTATGGACAGTACTTCTACACCAGGGCACCATTACCGTGTTTTTAGTATCTCACTCTCGCCCACGCAACACACATACAAGGGCTAAGCAGATTATAGTTAGAACTAATTAGCGTCATTGCTAGCACCAGTGGGTTGTTGATCTGTAATTATCCTATTTCTGATTCGGCGATAATAGTTTGGCACACATGGATAGAGTTACATTTCAGAAGGATGAGAAAATCTTTTTTGCCACTAACGTTGTGCTCCATTTGGTGCTGATTGCTTCATTTCTTGATAATGTTGTTTTGTTGCCTGAGAAATATCGTCTATAATGTTCTGACTTGGCTTTCATGTGTCCTTTTCTACATTGTTTCCTTCAAAGACATCTGTTGCTACACTGTTACTACTAAATAGATGACATATAACTTTTATTTTTCTCCTAAACTAAAACCTCATCTTAGTCACCTCCCGGCCGCGCTGGCCCAGCGGTTCTGGCGCGAAGTCCAGAACCGCGCGACTGCTACGGTCGCAGGTTCGAATCCTGCCTCGAGCATGGATGTGTGTTCTGTTCTTAGGTTAGTTAGGTTTAAGTAGTTCTAAGTTCTAGGGGACTGATGACCTCAGATGTTAAGTCCCATAGTGCTCAGAGCCATTTGAACCATCAGGCACCTCTTGGCTGTTGTTAATAGTGTCCAGCTTCACCCTTTCTGATATGGTGGCTGATCCTGACGCTAGGGTCTCCTAATTAAGAACGCAACATGACTCATTCTTTGTTTTTCGCCATGCAGCAATCTCCAACTAAAACAGTTTTTTCTTTCCACACTGGCTTGTTCACTCGTAATGGTTTCCTTCACTTGAAGACACGACTTGTTATTGAATTCCTTTTCTTAATTTACTGCATCATCTGTTGCTGTTGGTAATTGTAGTCCCTAAATAACAAAATTATCCTCGAGATGCTTTCCATTTCTGCCTATTTTAATGTCACGTATTCGTACTTTTGCCTATGTTTACTGAGCGTAATCGTTCTAGTTATGGTGGTATTGATTTAGAGCTTGAAGTTTCGTATGCAAAATTGTTTCAAATTTCTTTAGCGTACTCCGCATATACTTTTCCTGTCGGTCACGAGAGCAATGCCGTCTAAAAATTGTAGCACTCTGTACCTTAACACTGAATCCTTTGCCTTCGAAAATCTTCACTTTTTCAGTGAAAACGGTAATGTTTTATGCTAACAACGAGGCTAATTTTATAATTTAGAGGTCGATTAATTTCTAATTTAGCAGTTTAAATTTGGCATGTATTCAACATTGTGGTTCGATGTTTGCAGTCAAATAGCGCCTCTTTCACGAAATCGAATAATTTCGTCCAAGCAATACTTAGCATTTGTAAGTCTAAGGGCACCCTGGGTTTCGTGAAGACAAGAATTTCTTTGTCTTGAATGCCAGGTGCGAGAATCTTAATGGAAAAGGGAAAGTGCAAAGACAATAGCATGATATTGTCAGTAGCTTATCAGTAATCGGTTCTAAATTATATTGGTGGCAGCGGTATACATCCGATATGATTGTACTGGCATACTGAGTTACGCAAATTGGAATATTTACTGCCTTTAAAGATACCTGATGTCGCCAAAAGTCGTGAAACACATAGTACTATTCGTACCTAAGACCAACAAGATAATTAAATACGTGTGGGATTCTCGCTTGCTAATGGAACCGTGTTTAATCATCGAAAGAGGCTTGCTACTAAGGTTTGATACATTAAATGCAGATTCTGTTTGCATTCTTCCTTATGCTTGTTGAATATAGTTGCTGAATTTCTTCCTTTTTTTGGGGGGGGGGGGGGCTGAGGGGGAATGAAGTTCAAATGGTTCTAAGCACTATGGGACTTAACATCTGAGGTCATTAGTCTCCTAGACTTAGAACTCCTTAAACCTTACTAACCTAAGGACATCACACACATCCATGCCCGAGGCAGGATTCGAACCTGCGACCGTAGCAGCAGTGCAGTTCCGAACTGAAGTGCCTAGAACCGCTCGGCCACAGCAGCCGGCGGGGAAGGAGACTGCAGGGGAACTGTCCCACATGTAACCGAAGCTCTAATTTATTCAGAGGACATTGACTGTGGGTCAAGTAGGAGCTATGAATAAATCCGAGCAACAAGTTCACGTGCCGGCCAGAGTGGCCGAGCGGTTAAAGGCGCTGCAGTCCTGAACCGCACGACCGCTACGGTCGCAGGTTCGAATCCTGCCTCGGGCATGGATGTGTGTGATGTCCTTAGGTTAGTTAGGTTTAAGTAGTTCTAAGTTCTAGGGGACTTATGACCACAGCAGTTGAGTCCCATAGTGCTCAGAGCCATTTGAACCATTTGAACAAGTTCACGTAATTCTATCAAGAAATGAAATAATCCACATTTTGTTGAGAATATCATATCACGCTAGAACAGAAAATATCAGACTAGAAAAGATTCTCATGGACGGCTTGGCACGCTGTTGCCTAACATTTTACATTCATTTTTCTACTTCACCATAGCTAAACCAGGAGAAGCAGTACTTGACAATCAAACCATCTGCACGGAATTTGATTCGAACCACTATTCATTCAGTAACGACCCAATATTACCTCTATGTCTGAGGCCACTGCTCCTTATAAGCTAACTGGCTTTCGGTATTGTGGACACCGCCTTGACTAAGTTCAAATGGTTCAAATGGCTCCGAGCACTATGGCACTTAACTTCTGAGGTCATCAGTCCCCTAGAACTTAGAACTACTTTAACCTTACTAACCTAAGGACATCACACACATCCATGCCCGAAGCAGGATTCGAACCTGCGACCGTAGCGGTCGCGCGGTTCGTGACTGTAACGCCTTGACTAAGAATTTGGAACCAGTTTTAGAGAGGAAAATTAGAAATATCTCTATTTTCCGTAATTTATCGGCTACTTATGACACTATCTGCAAAAATGCCTTCCTCTTTAACTTAAGTCTTTCGCAATTAACAATGACGAGCGATAGGGTTCAGCCGAGTCTCCAGTTCTCAACTTCTATAGTCTGACCTTCAGAAATTGTGTCTCACAAATTATTCTAACGACATCGATCTCACCACACGAAGAGATTTAATCGAGATGAAGGATGGTTGCTTCATAAAATAGTACTGACGACCAACACAACTAAACAGAAATTACCCCATTTCTCGTAAGTAACAGAAAGGAAAATTTCTGATCTATGGTGAGGTTCAGGACTCGTAGTTTACGACACAGTTCCACCCCTAAGTAATCTAGGAAGACTAGCAGGAGCTTTATGGCTACGGAGAAGTGGTTTATAGCACTAGCTCTACTGTTACACTATCCGATCAAAAGTATGCGGACACCTCTATGTAATGCAGAATTTAACGCTAGCAATCACGAGAGGCGGACCCACCTGCATAAAACGAGATGGGGACTGGTTGGTTGGACGATTTGGGGGTGGGGACCAAATGGCGAGACCATCGGTCCCATTGGATTAGGGAAGGATGTCGAAGGAAGTCGGCCGTGCCCTTTCAAATTAAAGATCCCGGTGTTTGCCTGAAGCCATTTAGAGGTGGGGAATATTGTGTTGTCAGTCAGAGCGGTCATTGACATGAAAGTGGATTAGCCACTGGGTGTCACCTGAGTAACAAACAGCAGGCCGGGGTGGCCGAGCGGTTCTAGGCGCTACAGTCTGGAACCGCGCGACCGCCACGGTCGCAGGTTCGAATCGTGCCTCGGGCATGGATGTGTGTGATGTCCTTAGGTTAGTTAGGTTTAAGTAGTTCTAAGTTCTAGGGGACTGATGACCTTAGAAGTGAAGTCCCATAGTGCTCAGAGCCATTTGAACCATTTGAGTAACAAACAAATCCACCAGGGACATTTCAACCCTTCTGTAGATGCCCAAGTCGACTGTTGGTGATGTGATTTCGAAGTGGAAAAGCAAAGGAACAGCCACACCTATACCAAAATGAGGCACACCTCTCGTAGTGACGGACAGGGGCCATCGAGCATTGTGGAGGGTGTTTGTAAAAAGTAGCATGAAGTCAGCGTAAAAATCACTCGTGAATCTCAAAGTGGTGCCAGCAGTCCAGCTAGCCCATTGACTGTGTATACCGAGTTAAAAAGAATTGGGTACAACGGTGGAGGCTCTTCATTTCTGTGATCAGTGCTAAGCCACGCTTGAGGCGGAGTAAAGAGCGTAACCACTGTCCGCTATGCTCTATTGCAGTCCGATGAAAGAATCTGAGCTGGCGAGAGCCTGGAGAAAATTACTTACCATAATGTGTACTGCCACCAGCGAATCAACTACTAGCGAGAGTGTTTTTCGCGTTAGTGTTTGGCCCCCCCCCCCCAAAAAAAAGTGCTCTTAGCACTTTGGGACTTAACTTCTGAGGTCATCAGTCCCCTAGAACTTAGAACTACTTAAACCTAACTAACCTAAGGACATCACACACATCCATGCCTGTGGTAGGATTCGAACCTGCGACCGTAGCAGCAGCGTGGTTCCAGACTGTAGCGCCTAGAACCGCTCGGCCTTCTCGGCCGGCAGTGTATGGTCCACTTATTGTTTTTAAGAATAAGCTAAATGCGGAATGACATGAACGCATTTGAGAGCATCGTGCACTGCGTACAATAGAGGCGCTGACGATGATTTTATCAGCATCTTCGACGCACTGGTTTGCGGAGAGTAACATTCCTGAGTCCAGATCTGAACACAGTAGAACACCTTTGCGATGAGTTTTTACTCAGTTCAGCGTGACTACATACCTTGTCTGGTTGAGGCTCCCGAGGAGGACTGGGCTACTATTACTCCATAGGCTTGCAGACACTTGATTGAAAGTGCCCCCGTGGAGTTCATGGCGTCATGAAGGCAAAGGATGGATATACCCCATACTGATGTTCACTAACAGATTTCCGTACTTTTGATCAGATAGGGTGTTCAACGTTGGAATGTTACCAACTCTATAACTGAATGTATGCTATACTAGACTGACTGAACTGTGCTACAGAACGCAAACGAATCATATCTTGTACATGTTTGGTACGTTACTCTCCACTGATCTAGTAGATACCCACACTTTTATTCAGACTTAATTATTAGACGAGAAAATGCTGTTGTCGCATTGTGGTGATGCTGAAGAAATGCTCTCTTCCTGTTTATCACGAAACAGAAGGTACTTCTCCAATGAGACAGAAATCTTTCGTAAACCTACCTAGAAGTCGCCCCAAGAATTGGCACACATGTGTTTTACATCTGATGATGGTCTCATCACATGCTCATGGCCTTACAATAACAATTTTTGCAGTACTGTCTTCACCTCCCCTGCTCTACCGGGACATAACTTAACACGATACTGGTGTCGGAAGAAATACTGCTGCTCTGTGTTGTGGGCAGGATGGTCTCTCCTGCTTGCGACTGTGGTGCTGAAGTGCAAACCATTCCGATTTTTGTTTTAACTTTATTTGCTAACCCGGAGGGCAAGGCAGGTGGTTTGAGATTCGGCACATTGTAAAGAAAGATTCCTTTCTGCCAAATACTAGGTGAGCTGTTACCTTCTCAGTCGCAGGAGCAACTTGACCAATAGAACTGAGGACTAAGGGAGCTCTACTTTTTTTTCTTGCTGTGATTCTGTGCATTAGTCACAGTGGGAGATCTCCGCACAAGCTTCTAAGAACGCCTTCCCTGGCGTTTTCAGTTCTCAGTGACATCACTATAAATGAACCTCGGCACATGCAACTCAGCTGAAATCGCACTGACGGAATGCCTAAAAACGACGAGCCTGCCTTCTAGCTCAGTTACATCTCGCTCAGTTATCTATTCACTCGTTTTGGCACAAAAGGAGTTTATGATGTCGATACATATGCCTAAACTTTCGGGTACACAACAGAAGGTAACGCGGAACTCGTTAAGGAAGGCCTGAGTTTCATATCTGAAGGCGTCGGCGATATTCACTCGATTGAAGAGTTAGCCCAACGTATCCTTCTAAACGGAGAGAAACCTTCAAAGGAACTTCTGACTTATTCCAAACAAATGTTACAGGACCATCGCTTTTCACAAATATATAAACTATGCAGTGGATAACGTCGGAAGTTTGAAGAAATTTTCGTTGATAATGATGTTATATACATAGACGTTTCAAAGATAGAAAATTGCAGCGGAATGGAGGAAGACCTGCAGAGGATACACGATTGGTACAGGGTTTGGTAGTTGACCATCAACATAACCAAATGTAACTTCGTGTCGAGCAAAAATAGGTGGAACGATTCCTTACTGTATGATTGCACGATAGCAGAACAGTAACTGGGAACAGTCATATCCATTAAATGTCTGCGACTATGAGGACGGAGCGATTTAAAGTGGACTGCTCGTATTAAAGTAATCGCAGGTTAGGTAGCTGCCAGGCTGCGACTCACTGGAAGCAACCTCTGAAGGTGTAGATAATATACGGAGGACGTAGCTTACAAAACCGTCTTTCTACCAGTAGTTGAATACTACTTGTCGATCTGGGATCCGTACCAGTTAGTACTGATAGAGGAAATAAAGAATCTTTAAAGAACAGCAGCGCGATCCGTCACAGCCAATTATAGTGGCAGCCGCTGCAAGAGAAGCGTTCTCTATCACGACGTGGTTTACTTTTAAGATTCCGAGAGCACACATTCCTAGAAGAGGCAACCAGTTTTCTTGTGAATGCCTCACGCGAAAAGACCACGAAGGGAAGATTAGACAGATTCGAGCTCGCACACAGGTTACTCACTGGCTATTCCAGACTGATGCAGAAAGTGGGTGGAGTGACAGAGGTAGACAAAGTAGTCTCCGAAACGCACACATTCAGCTAACTTTGAAACTTCCCCTTTGTATGTAAAGAATGACAGTGCTGGAAAAACTCTTACGTTATTTGATTTTCAAACAGCTGAGCAAAACTGAACGTACTCAGACAATTCTCTCTTTATTTATTCTGATCATCACTAAACTGACACACAATATTTTTAGCGCAACGCAATCTGACTTTTAATAATCCCTACAAACGAATGGCCCAGATTAACAATAACCTATACCTTTCATGAATCACTTACCTCAGAAAAATCTTCGTTACTCGAACTACTGCAATACAGTGCGAGCCAATACTGTTAGCTAAATAAAAGATTCTAACTACTGAAGGCACTAAATACTGAAAGGCATGTAGTTATCAAAGAAAAGATTTTGATAGAGAACAAACAATGTATTTACCTTAATAGTGTTCAAAAGTCAGTATATATATATATATCAGTTTATGACATCCAGCCTTACAAATTTTCAGACGGACACACGTCGAGATCGTCCGCTCATAGTAACCTCTCAAAACTCTGGCATCGTCTCTCCCCACATCCACCACTGCTGGCGGCTCACCTCTAATTGCCAGACACTATGTGCTGTTCACATCCAAGTGCCCAACGCTACAGTAGCGAATATTCCAACAATAAGTCCAAACAGCCACAGACTGTACACAGCGCAGTCAGCAATTTTCATACAGAGCACTACATGGCGTTACCGACATAAAAATCTATACAGCCTACTTACCTAGCACCCATGTTCCCCACAAAAAATTTTACAAATTGTTTTGGGAGGTGCCCAATACTTATTTGCTAAAATGTTTAACATCAACAAAGATATCAAATGCACACACTTATTGATACAATGCTGGTCAAAAGCAAAAATTGTTCTCACAGTCCATAAAGACAGTTCTGATCATTCATCAGAGTAATAATGATACTTTTATGCACAAAGTCTGAGCAGTAAAAGAAAATGCACACAGAAGCAGTGGGTTTCCATGCTGTCTTAAAAAAGTAGTGTTGTCCTTCCAACGGAAAGATAGGTAATGACATGCAGACAGGTAATGGGCCACAACAGAACGAACCCACAGCAGAGTCAGTCGCAGTTTTGAAGAATATTGGTAGGTAGGTCATCACAGAGCAGAACCACAGTATTTCGCATAGAGACAATGGTATTGGTGGGCTGCCAAAGGCGTAGACCCAATGTAGTCCTTGTAGAGATTATGGTGTTGTTGGGCCACCAAACGTGCAGACCCAATGTAGTCCTTGAAGAGATAGTGGTATTGGTGGGGCACCAAAGGTGTAGACCCACTGTAGTCCTTGTAGAGATGGCCAGCAGTCATCTGTTGTGACTGTGTGGTTGGAAAATCACCATCAAAGAGTTTTGCAGATAATATAGCAAGTTCATGACCCACCACTTGTGCCCTCACAAACTTTTTGGAATGTCCTTAGAACCAGCAACGCTGTTAACCAGTCCCTTGCTGAATTATCAACACACATGCAAGCACTAACGGTCCTTTTTTTACCTTCTCACATATTGTACATATACTACGACCAACAGAAATGTGAGCAGTGAATTGAATCCCTACCAGTTACTTAATCTGATGAACAGGTGTCAATTACAATTTTATAACATGAGAATACAATTACAAAGATAGAGAAAACATCATTAAAGAACATAATAATATAGATAACATTTGCAGTAATATAGGCTTTACAAAAGAATAGAAATAAACATATACATCAGTGTTACAGGAATTATGACATAAGTAAATAAATAAAAACAACGAGAATATCTTTCGAAACATTAACTTCACGCATGAGCATTAAAATAAAACAGAACAGAATAAATAACCTCTAAACATCTTTACAAAGTAAAGAACATATTATTAATGCAAATTATATTTGAGGATGACAGTATTCCTCAGCATAGTAAATGCAGCTTAGTATTAGAAAATTCTACAACATAACTCTTATCAGATAAACAAATAAAGACAGGAAGAACATAGACACACAAGGATACACACAAACACAGAGCGGAATAACACAAAAGGAAAGGACAAAGTCTATTTTCAGTGTAACATTTGGTACTGCAGTCCAACCCAAAACTTCATTCCATAGATCTTTCCTGTTATTTCAACATTGTTTTCGCAAAAAGCTCCTATAATGCCTGCTTTCTGTATTCTATTCATATCCTCTTTCAAAATAATTATTCTTCATTGTACACTACATTTTTGGCCAAACTTATTCATATAACTTTTCAATGCATTATTTCTCTGTTCTTCATGGTTAGTTTCTTATATAGTATCCCCCCTCTTAAGCTAACTTAAGTCTACTGAGCTCAGATACATAAACTAAGGGACAAGGCAATGCAGCAGCACAAACATTAACACACACAAAAGAACGAGAAAAAAATTCACAGTAAGTAGCACAAACATTAACACACACAAAAGAACGAGAAAAAGAATGCACAGTGGCAAACCAAGCAGCAATAAATATAAATTAGCAAAGCAAATGCAACATTACAACTAATATAAGGCAATGTGCAGCAATAAGAAGAATAAATCAGTAGTAAAACTGGCTTAGCAGAATAATACAAAGTGAAATTCAGTAGGACTATGCCTGGCAAACAGCAGCAGCAAATGCAATAACTGATACCTAAACATGACAAAGCTCAAGCAGAAAAAAATTACAGTAAAGATGGGAAATGTCGAATACCTATGTCACATCCCAACACTAAAGTGATGCATCACAATAACTTACTCTACAAAACAAGTTACCAAATCATTGAAAAAATTATGTATGTAATTCCTGTGAAGGGAAATGTCTATTTGTGCTCCCCCTTTTTTTTTTAAGAAAGTAGATCATAAAATTATTATTTAATGGATATGTTGACAGAAAATATTTACATTAGTACATTGCCTTTTGCAGAAATTTGCTTATGGATGTCAATGTACTCACCTCATCATAAACAAAAGTGAAATGCTATGCATATAGATGTCAGGTGTTATGCTCATTGCTGTGATCAAGAAGGTACTGTACTGTAATGTATTGTTGTGTTATGGAAAAGGCTGTCTCATTGTAGCTATACCAAAAAAGTTACTACTAAAACATGTTTTACTTTTCATAAGAAAGTAGAAAAACTGTGCAGACATAAAACAGATACAGCACAAAAGCAATAATATAAATTATTCACTCATTAATAGCATCGTGATGTAATCGTGTAGCAGTCAAACAAACCAAATACTAAGTCATCTGAAATCTCTCAAAAAGTACTTTAAATAAAGAATGTCTTTTCAAGCAAACCAAAATGTTGCATTAAAATCTCATTAGCTGTATATGTTCTAAATATGTAAGCCTTATAGTCGTTACGTAATCGTGTAACTAACAAGCAAGAATGTACACACAATAAGACTGTGTCGTCTTTTCACTATAACAATATATTCGTAATTACTGTCTAAATACGTTCCCCAGGTTCTTGCCTGGGTAGTTAACTTCAAAACATTGTTGCATGTTAACAGTTTCTAAGTGTGACAAAGCATACTAGTAACGTGAACTAAAATTTTTATGGCAAAGACTATCTCTCAAAAAACGGTTTTACATGAGAAATGTTGTGTAGTTCTTTACTTTCCTCAGTATGCAGAATGTCAGCTTCAAAGCTATTATCATGCCGTATACGTCGGTAAAGAGTACTGCAATTTTTCTCGTTAGCTTCTATGTTATTTTTATCAGAGCCAGCCGGCGCACGTGGCTGCCTGCGGTATGAGTGAGTCATTGTGTACTGTCTCTTGGTCGTCGCGCGTCGTTATTGGGATCTGGAGATCTAACTTCTACAGTTTCGATATGTCGAGAGGGCCCTGCCCTGTTTGAATCCCGCCAGTTCTGATGAAATTCGGATCTGTCGTTATGATTATAGCGTCTGCCGTCATGTCGGTAATTTCTTTAATTTCTTTCATGTCGATCACGTGGGGGAGAATTTCTCCCAGAATCGTAATTACGAGGTGGGCTGTTGCGTCTGAAATTATTCTGTCTCCCTTGATAATAATAGTTCTGGTTCCCATATTGTCTGTTTCTATGATTGTCTCTGTCAGAGTTATTACCGCGGAGAGGTGATCTTTCCCTGTATTATTATTACTCTGCCAACGGTTGTCATACGGGTGGTGTCTGTTTTGGTCACGATTTGCGTTGTGAGAATAGTCTTGTCGTGTCCAGTTATTATTTCTGTCGCCAGACCTGTAATTGTTGGTTTCCTGGTTTCGCGTCCCGCGATTGTCAGTGTCGATTTACAACACTTGTGAAAAGATTCGATATCGTCTTTGCAACGTCCTACCAAAATAATATGTCATAAATGTTCAGGTAATTTGATTAAGCAAAAGCGGATGAGTTCTGAGGGGCTGTATGGGTTTGACAGGTACTGATTCTTGTGCAACATGTCTTAAAAATATTTGACAAGACTGGAGAATTCAGATTGTTCAAAGTGTTTCACCATTCTGATGCTATGTTTTACTCGGTCCTGAGTAGCTTGAGACCAATATGCTGAGAGGAAGGCACGATAGAATTCTCCTTCAGTATGACAACCGCGAATGACCGAACGCATTCTTACAGCAGGTTCATTTTCCAAATTGCCACACATAAATTCCAAGCTGCGGTTTAATGACCAGTTGGGAGGAAAACAATGAGAGGATTCATGAAGCCATGCTTGTGGATGAATGTCGTGGCCGGAATTCTTAAATGTTTTGAATTTACGTGTCGTAATGAACAGCCAAAGTCATAATGATGGCGAGTCGCATATCGGTCATTGTTATGTCGTGTCGGCGATTCTATCTCAAAATTTGATGCACCTTGCCAATGGCTTTTAAAATTTCCGAAATGCCCTCTGTTATTACTTTGTGGCTTTTCCGTTTTTCTAAGTCCCTCTTCCCGTGTCGCAGCGCAAGTATCCTCTGAAATATGTAATTCTTGCATTTCGAGTGTGTGTCAACCGATCTTGTACCTTCCGCATTTCTCTTTTGTACTATGTATTAATTTGATTCTAATTTTGTTTCAATTTCTTAATTAGTTCATATTCTTCTGTGTCAGTGAAGGCTACCGGTTTTGTGTCATTCAGATCATTATCTACCTTTGTAGATAAGTTAGTGAACTGATCCGAAAGTTCGGCTACTTTTTCCGATAATGAACTGATTTCCTCCGTGTGTTTTTCTGAACCAAGCTTCACAGTGTCCATTTGTGTCGAAAGCGCATCTACTATGTCCTTTAAGTTTTCCTGAGTTTTTGCAAGTTGCGTAACAGAATCGGTAGATGCAACTGAGTCAATTTCAGCCTGAAAGGTGTCGTGATTTTCATGAACAATAGTTTGCAGTTCTTTTGTGGCTTCTGTAATGCATTTTAATGCCGCGGAAAAATAGGTTGAAAATGCTCACAAATTTGTGTTTTTACGTGTTTACAAACTTTTTGACGTTTCCATTCGATGTTAAGCAACTCAGTAGTTAAATCTTCACGTATTTGTTCAAGCGTTTGTTCCATTGATTCTAAGCTTTGAAGCTTTTGCTGTGTTTGTCTCTGATTTTGTTCTATTATGTCTAACTTTTGAAGCTGTTGCCCCATTAGTTTCTGATTTTATTCCATTCTTTGCATGAATTGCAATATCAATGTATTAATGTCTGGAACATGTTCCTTTATGCTTTTCGGCAGTGCATTTGCACCGGCAACATTCGCATTTTGAAAAACAGGGGGTAAGTCTTGACTTAACTGAGAAAAAGGTGAGGACGCAAAACCTGAATCTACAGTATTTGCAGGATTTTTTCCTTTAATTTCGGATTCCTGCGGCGAGCTGTTGCCGACCGATCGATCGAAAATGGTTCAAATTGCTCTGAGCACTATGGGACTTAACATCTGTGGTCATCAGTCCCTCCAGAACTTAGAACTACTTAAACCTAACTAACCTGAGGACATCACACACATCCATGCCCCAGGCAGGATTCGAACCTGCGACCAGAGCAGTCGCGCGATTCCGGACTGAGCGCCTAGACCCACTCGTCCACCGAGGCCGGCCGATCGATCGACAATACTACCCTGTTCACTAGCTGTTTCACTGTCTACACCATTATTTATTGCCTGGTGCATTTCCCTATGCACAATTACCAAATTACTATTCTGAATATTTGTTAATTCATTGCACGGTGGTGCTGGTGAGCTACGCTCGAGGTCACTGTCATTTCTCAATTTACTTTGGAGCCTAGTGTTACGTTTTTCACACGCCATAATTATCACGTATTTCACACGATAATACAGAAAAGCACAATTTGAAGAGCAAGATAAGAAAACACATTAAAATAGCACTGAAAATAATATCTAATTAATTGCAAGCGCGGCTGCGAAATACTTGGTGCATATCTACATGCATGTCACAACTGTTGTACTGTACAACAATGAAAAACTACGACTACAAAGGAAATTCTCTCTACAATTACCCACTAGCAATAAACAATGATTAGTGAGGTATCTGTGGCTAAGGTTCGACAAATGAAACTTCCCCTTTGTATGTAAAGAATGACAGCGCAGCAAAAACTCTTACGTTATTTGATTTGCAAACAGCTGAGCAAAACTGAACGTACTCAGACAGCTCTCTCTTTACTTATTCTGATCATCACTAAACTGACACACAATATTTTTAGCGCAACGCAATCTGACTTTCAATAATCCCTACAAACGAATGGCCCTGACTAACAATAACCTATACCTTTCATGGATCACTTACCTCACAAAAATCTTCGTTACTCGAACTACTGCAATACAGCGAGCGCCAATACTGCCAGCTAAGTAAAAGATTCTAACTGCTGAAGGCACTAACTACTGATAGGCATATAGTTAGCAAATGAAAGATTTTGATAGAGAACAAACAATGTATTTACCTTAATAGTGTTCGAAAGTCATAATATATATATCAGTTCATGACATCCAGTCTTACAAATTCCTTTTTCTGACTGACACATGTCCAGATCGTCCGCTCATAGTAACCTCTCAAAACTCTGGCATCTCTCTGCCCACATCCACCACTGCTGGCGGCTCACCTCCAACTGCCCAACGCTACGCGCTGTTCACATCCAAGTGCCCAACGTTACACTAGCGAATATTCCAACAATGAGTCCAACCAGCCATAGACTGCACACAGCGCAGTCAGCGATCTTCATACAGAGCACTACGTGGCGCTACCAACACAAAAACCTAAACAGCCTACTTACAACTTGCTGAGTAGAGATTTATATGAAGTTAGCAGTGGCGGACTGAGTGCAAGCATGGACGGGAGAATCATTTTTATATAGGCTATACTCTTGTTCTACATCTGGACTCGTTTTTTTTGAGTCCTCTGTCTTCTGACTGGTTTGATACGGCCGGCCACGAATTCCCCTCCTGTGCCAACCTGTTCATCTCAGAGTACCGCTTGCAACCTACGTCCTCAATAATTTGCTGGATGTTTTCTAATCTCTGTCTTCCTCTACAGTTTTTGCCCTCTACAGCTCCCTCTAGTACCATGGAAATCTCTAACACCATGATGTCTTAAAAGACGTCCTATCGTCTCGTCACTTCTCCGTCTGTGTTTTACACATATTCCTTTCTTCTCCGATTCTGCCCAGAACCTTCTCGTTCCTTACCTCATCAGTCCACCTAATTTTCAACATTCGTCTGTATCACCTTATCTCAAAAACTTCGATTCTCCTCCGTTGCGCTTTTCCCACAGTCCATGTTTCACTTTTTTTGGATTTTTCAACAGAAATGCTCTTAGTTTTTTTAAATATTTTTCTAAAGGGGACTGTGAGATGGGATTACCATGTGAGATTACCTCTTAGATTTTTCATTTTGGATTTCTCATGGGTGCTGTGAGGTGGGGCTACCTCTTAGATTTTTCATGCACCGAAGTGCAAGGTTAATTTAGATGAAGTATGGAAAATGGTACATCGATCTTTACAAAGTTCAGTCATTTTCTATGCTAGAATACATCACATTTTAAAGTCCTTAAATATTTCACTTTATACTTTAGAATTCCTTAAATATTTCATAGCTATGCTAATGCAGATTTAGTCTCCCATGAACCACGGACCTTGCCGTCGGTGGGAAGGCTTGCGTGCCTCAGCGATACAGATAGCCGTACCGTAGGTGCAACCACAACGGAGGGGTATCTGTTGAGAGGCCAGACAAACGTGTGGTTCCTGAAGAGGGGCAGCAGCCTTTTCAGTAGTTGCAGGGGCAACAGTCTGGATGATTGACTGATCTGGCCTTGTAACACTAACCAAAACAGCCTTGCTGTGCTGGTACTGAAACGGCTGAAAGCAAGGGGAAACTACGGCCGTAATTTTTCCCGACGGCATGCAGCTTTACTGTATGGTTAAATGATGATGGCGTCCTCTTGGGTAAAATATTCCGGAGGTAAAATAGTCCCCCATTCGGATCTCCGGGCGGGGACTACTCAGGAGGACGTCGTTATCAGGTGAAAGAAAACTGGCGTTCTACGGATCGGAGCGTGGAATGTCAGATCCCTTAATCGGGCAGGTAAGTTAGAAAATTTAAAAAGGGAAATGGATAGGTTAAAGTTAGATATAGTGGGAATTAGTGACGTTCGGTGGCAGGAGGAACAAGACTTATGGTCAGGCGAATACAGGGTTATAAATACAAAATCAAATAGGGGTAAAGCAGGAGTAGGTTTAATAATGAATAAAAAAATAGGAGTGCGGGTAAGCTACTACAAACAGCATAGTGAACGCATTATTGTGGCCAAGATAGATACGAAGCCCACACCTACCACAGTAGTACAAGTTTATATGCCAACTAGCTCTGCAGATGACGAAGAAATTGAAGAAATATATGATGAAATAAAAGAAATTATTCAGATAGTGAAGGGAGACGAAAATTTAAGTCATGGGTGACTGGAATTCGGTAGTAGGAAAAGGGAGAGAAGGAAACGTAGTAGGTGAATATGGATTGAGGGGAAGAAATGAAAGAGGAACCCGCCTGGTAGAATTTTACACGGAGCACAACTTAATCATAGCTAACACTTGGTTCAAGAATCATAAAAGAAGGTTGTATACATGGAAGACGCCTGGGGGTACTCACAGGTTTCAGATAGATTATATAATGGTAAGACAGAGATTTAGGAACCAGGTTATAAATTGTAAGACATTTCCAGGTGCAGATGTGGACTCTGACCACAATCTATTGGTTATGAACTGTAGATTAAAACTGAAGAAAGTGCAAAAAGGTGGGAATTTAAGGAGATGGGACCTGGATAAACTGAAAGAACCAGAGGTTGTACAGAGTTTCTAGGAGAGCATAAGGGAACAATTGACAGGAATGGGGGAAAGAAATACAGTAGAAGAAGAATGGGTAGCTTTGAGGGATGAAGTAGTGAAGGCAGCAGAGGATAAAGTTGGTAAAAAGACGAGGGCTGCTAGAAATCCCTGGGTAATAGAAGAGATAATGGATTTAATTGATGAAAGGAGAAAATACAAAAGTGCAGTAAATGAAGCAGGCAAAAAGGAATACAAACGTCTCAAAAATGATATCGACAGGAAGTGCAAAATGGCTAAGCAGGGAAGGCTAGAGGACAACGTAAGGATGTAGAGGCTTATCTCACGAGGGGTAAGATAGATACTGCCTACAGGAAAATTAAAGAGACCTTTGGAGAAAAGAGAACCACTTGTATGAATATCAAGAGCTCAGATGGAAACCCAGCTCTAAGCAAAGAAGGGAAAGTAGAAAGGTGGAAGGAGTATATAGAGGGTCTATACAAGGGCGATGTACTTGAGGACAAAATTATGGAAATGGAAGAGGATGTAGATGAAGATGAAATGGGAGATATGACACTGCGTGAAGAGTTTGACAGAGCACTGAAAGACATGAGTCGAAAAAGGCCCGGGAGTAGACAACATTCCATTAGAACTACTGACAGCCTTGGGAGAGCCAGTCCCGACAAAACTCTACCATCTGGTGAGCAAGATATATGAGACAGGCGAAATACCCTCAGACTTCAAGAAGAATATAATAATTCCAATCCCAAAGAAAGCAGGTGTTAACAGATGTGAAAATTACCGACCTATCAGTTTAATAAGTCACGGCTGCAAAATACTAACGCGAATTCTTTACAGACGAGTGGAAAAACTAGTAGAAGCCGTTCTCGGGGAAGATCAGTTTGGATTCCGTAGAAATATTGGAACACGTGAGGCAGTACTGACCCTACGACTTACCTTAGAAGCTAGATTAAGGAAAGGCAAACCTACGTTTCTAGTATTTGTAGACTTAGAGAAAGATTTTAACAATGTTAACTGGAATACTCTCTTTCAAATTCTGAAGGTAGCAGGGGTAAAATACAGGGAGCGAAAGGCTATTTACAATTTGTACAGAAACCAGATGGCAGTTATAAGAGTCGAGGGGCATGAAAGGGAAGCAGTGGTTGGGAAGGGAGTGAGACAGGGTTGTAGCCTCTCCCCTATGTTATTCAATCTGTATATTGAGCAAGCAGTGAAGGAAACAAAAGAAAAATTCGGAGTAGGTATTAAAATCCATGGAGAAGAAATAAAAACTTTAAGGTTCGCCGATGCCATTGTAATTCTGTCAGAGACAGCAAAGGACTTGGAAGAGCAGTTGAACGGAATGGGCAGTGTCTTGAAAGGAGAAGATCAACAAAAGCAAAACGAGGATAATGGAATGTAATCAAATTAAGTCGGGTGATGCTGAGGGAATTAGTTTACGAAATGAGACACTTAAAGTAGTAAAGGAGTTTTGCTATTTGGGGAGCAAAATAACTGATGATGGTCGGAGTAGGGAGGATATAAAATGTAGACTGGCAATGACAAGGAAAACGTTTCTGAAGAAGAGAAATTTGTTAACATCGAGTATAGATTTAAGTGTCAGGAAGTCGTTTCTGAAAGTATTTGTATGGTGTGTAGCCATGTATGGAAGTGAAAAATGGACGATAAATAGTTTGGACAAGAAGAGAATAGAAGCTTTTGAAATGTGGTGCTACAGAAGAATGCTGAAGATTAGATGGGTAGATCACATAACTAATGAGGAGGTATTGAATGGGATTGCGCAGAAGAGAAATTTGTGGCACAGTTTGACTAGAAGAAGGGATCAGTTGGTAGGACATGTTCTGAGGCATCAAGGGATCACCAATTTAGTACTGGAGGGCAACGTGGAGGGTAAAATTCGTAGAGGGAGATCAAGAGATGAACACACTAAGCAGATTCAGAAGGATGTAGGTTACAGTAGTTACTGAGAGATGAAGAAGCTTGCACAGGATAGAGTAGCATGGAGAGCTGCATCAAACCAGTCTCAGGACTGAAGACCACAACAACAACAACAACATCGTAAATAAGATTTCATTACTTCTAAAGTACATAGTGTCATCGGGTTATTTAATAAAATATTTCTATCTTCTTCAGTGTTGTCTTCATTGATGTACAGCAGATCTCCAAACCCACCGAACAGCGATTCTCCAAACCCGCCGAACAGCGAACCTCCGAATTTCAAGTTTATCGAACCGCCTCTTGAGTAACTAGCGATTCGACTCAATGAATCCTGGGATTCTTGTTGAGTCTCTGCTTCAGTTGTTTGCTGTTGACGTCAGCTTTGCGAGATTGTTGTCTGTTGTTGTATCCGCCTCTTCTTTTGACTTGCGGTGTACAATCATTCGGAAATGACACACATTATTGTTCGTCATCTCCATGCCTTTGATCGTAAGTTCAAAATGCAAGTTTTCTCGCCGTTCTGCAGATAAAGTGTTGTCCACAGCCCTGCAGCCCTCGTATACGTTCACCATCTTCGTAAATCTGGCAGCTGGGTCTTGTGATAATCTGCCGGCTGGTGTTCGGCTCCGACAGTTGAGGCAACATCGACTGCATCCCATCACGTTCAGCCGGGACGCATCTGCAGCGCTCGGCTACAGCAGTGGCACGCAGAAGATTGCAGAGCCGATGCAACGTGACTGATTACGATGTGATGTTAATATCGTCATGGACGCAGCTCCTCGCCCCATTGGGTTGTTTGGGCGGTGACAGCATGTTACCTCAGGATGGTACACAAACAGTTGTTTATCTCAACTCAGCAAGGAGAATATGAAACATAAAGAAGTGCATATACTTTGGCAACGGCTGGGTATCTGCTCAGGCCCAAGAATAAACAATATTATTATAAATAAGACACATATATCTATGTATGTATGTATGTATATAGATAAATAGAATAACTCCTGCAACACTTCAGTGACTTCCAACGATGTCCTTGTGAACAATGATTACTTCATTACTCAGTTCGTTCCTACTTCTAATTCATCACAGATAGTTTCATGAATTATTACGTTTTGTTCCAAACACGTAATTAGACATTTATATTGTCGTAACTTTCCCTACGAGATCAGATTCTGTCGTTCCGAACCAGTAATGCGATCACATGATACATATTCACAATCGGCATCGAGTCCGGATTTGTTCCGAACACGAAATGTACATTCTACTCAGACACTTGATAGTTCGTCGCGAGTCCGGATTCCGTCCATTGTCAGCTCCGAATCATGAAACCTACTTACAACTACTAGCTTTTATCATCATGCACCAAAGTTTTTCATTTTCATTTAAACACTGGTACATTTTAGTCCACATGATTGTGACCGTCACTGACTATATCAGTTACCTTTTTTACGATCAACTCAATATTGTGGTTCGGAAACTGTTAGCTTCCCATTGTAGGATAAAATTCTTTCGGGCTATACTCTTATTAAACCCCCAGTCCATCATAGTGCTATTACAAAAACACGCCTCTGGAACTGACTTTATAAAAGAGGCGTCCTTAAAACTATAATACATAAATTCCAAGAAAACGTATTACTACGAAACAACAAAGATTAAAAGACTCTCTTCACTAGGTAGACTTGAAAATATTAACCCTTGAATAGAACCTTGAAATTATTTTCTAACCATTAAAACTTATTAATAGAATTTTTTCAAATTTTTAAGTGGAAATAATCCTTTCTTGTTAGCAGTATTATCAATATCTCGTAGCACATAGCTACCAGCATGCGGTATGCCCATATTTTGATAAGGACCCAACACAAATGTTGCCATTTCTGGTTCAGCTGGAGATTTTGTACACTACTGGCCATTAAAATTGCTACACTACGAAGATGACGAGCTACAGACGTGAAATGTAACTGACAGGAAGAAGATGCTGTAATATGCAAATGATTAGCTTTTCAGAGCATTCACAGAAGGTTGGCGCCGGAGGCGACATCTACAACGTGCTGACGTGAGGGAATTTTCCAACCGATTTCTCATACACAAACAGCAGTTGACCGGCGTTGCCTGGTGAAACGTGTTGTGATGCCTCGTGTAAGGAGGAGAAATGCGTACTGCCATGTTTCCTACTTTGATAAAGGTCGGATGGTAGCCTATCGCGATTGCGGTTTATCGTATCGCGACATTGCTGCTCGCGTTGGTCGAGATCCAATGACTGTTGGCAGAATATGGAATCGGTGGGTCCAGGAGGGCAATACGGAACGCCGTGCTGGATGCCAACGGCCTCGTATCACTAGCAGTCGAGATGACAGGCATCTTATCCGCGTGGCTGTAACGGATCGTGCAGCCACGTCTCGATCCCTGAGTCACTAGATGGGGACGTTTGCAAGACAACAACCATCTGCACGAACAGTTCGACGACGTTTGTAGCAGCATGGACTATCAGCTCTGAGACCATGGCTGCGGTTACACTTGACGCTGCATCACATACAGGAGCGCCTACGATGGTGTACTCAACGACGAACCTGGTTGCACCAATGGCAAAACGTCATTTTTTCGGATGAATCCAGGTGCTGTTTATACCATCATGATGGTAGCATCTGTGTTTGGCGACATCGCGGTGAACGCACCTTGGAAGCGTGTATTCGTCATCACCATACTGGCGTATCACCCGGAGTTATGGTATGGGGTGCCATTGGTTACACATCTCGGTCACCTCTTGTTCACACTGACGGCACTTTGAACAGTGGACGTTACATTTCAGATGTGTTACGACCCGTGGCTCTATCCTTCATTCGAACCCTGCGAAACCCTACTTTTCAGCAGGATAATGCGCGATCGCATGTTGCAGGTCCTGTGCCTTTCTGGATACAGAAAATGTTCGACTGCTGCCCTGGCCAGCACATTCTCCAGATCTCTCACCAATTGAAAACCTCTGGTCAACGTTGCCCGAGCAACTGGCTCGTCACAATACGCCAGTCACTACTCTTGATGAACTGTGGTATCGTGTTGAAGCTGCGTGGGCAGCTGTACCTGTACACGCCATCCAAGCTCTGTTTGACTCAATGCCCAGGCATATCAAGGCCGTTATTACGGAGAGAGGTGGTTGTTCTGGGTACTGGTTTCTCAGGATACATGCACCCAAACTGCGTGAAAATGTAATCACATGTCAGTTCTAGTATAATGTATTTGTCCAATGAATACCCGTTTATCATCTGCATTTCTTCTTGGTGAAGCAATTTTAATGGTCAGTAGTGTAGATAGTATGTTGCTAACATTTATCTCTATACAATATTTCCTGAGTGTACCCTTCTTGGGATTAAAAAATTCTGGACTATTAATTTCATGCCTAAGCCTATTTTGTTTGCTTTGCAACCAATATTTAGCTACAAACAACCTTTCAAAATCTTTACACGATCGACATTTCTCAGCAGCATCAGACGCCCACAAGATACTTCACCATTCGGTTTTGGTACAATGAACTGATTTTTTTCTCGTTCTCCCCATGAACGCGGGAATACATTTTTAAAACTTTTTATGAAAACCATGGGGTGTATGGAATTCTTATCAGTAGAAAACGTCTGAAACTGTCTATATTTAAATATACTATGTTCAACCTTTGATGACGTAGTAGCCCCCCAATACACACAGATTTGTTCATCATCATCCATCTCATCGCTACTACGTTAATTATAATTATTTCCTTCACACCATTTAGGTTTTCTTATAGGTGACCGATCATGATAACTGACATCTGAACACTTGTCCCTATAATAGTGTTTCCCACGCGGAATATCGCTTTTATTTAGTTGTCTATCCACACTTACTTACCATATAGGCAGTTCAGACATAACTTTTTCCTTTATCAAATTGAATTCTTATTTAAGCTCAGCCACCGTTTCAGATTCGTCGCGTTTTAGTGCATCTGGTCTACTTGTTGCCTCACATTATTAATCGCGCTATTAACCTGAGTCTGAACCTCCACGGATTTTGCTTCCAACCACTGAGATACATCGTCTTCCAATTTTTTAGCTTATTTGGTCAGATAGTCATCAGTATATCCCTCACCGACTACATGCAACTTCTTAACCTGATCAGAAACCTGTTCGATCTGTGCGGTCATTTTATCATGTTCTTTATTAATGTTATTTACATTCTCTTCTAGCTTAGCTACAGAAGCTTTCAAGGAATATTTTACATATTGAGTTGTTTCTACAATTAATGATAGCTTACTTAAAGTATCTGACAATTGTTTATCTATTTCCCGATTGGCCTTTTCAAACTTATTAACAAAGTCGAGCATTTCCTTCTTAAAGGCATTCTCCCTACGGTCATGTTCCCTAACAGATTTCTTTATTTCTAAATTCTGTTCCCACAAAGCTTTATGTCTGCGTTCTTATTCGTTATTAGAATTAACTAAAAACTGAAACAACATTTTCATACTTATTGGTGAAGAGGACTCAATGTCTACACCCACAGTTTGTTTGGCGCTAGGCACGCCTATAGTATCTAGCTCATCATGTTCATTCTGTGAACTAGTCCCTCTTGCACCCGCCGAACCTCTATTAATCAATTCAGATTCCTCAATCTCCATGTTATTATGTTTAGCCACATTTTCTATACAGCGCTCATGTCTATGAGCTTCATCGAATTCGACATCTGACGTTTTGATGTCAAGATTGGACCTCAGCTGTTAAGTACTCTTCATTTTGATGGGTTATTTTACACTGAACACCAGTATGAAAATCACTATTACTACATCACTAATTACTTAAGATACTCCTGAGCCGTGGATCTGCCTCGCTCAAACATAGTACTAGGACTAAATAAGCACTATGAAGAACTGCTTTATATGCGATCTGAAGTTTTCCCGGCGTATTTCCAATTTGAACAGTTCTTGGCTATCCGACCGGGTAGCGTCGTAATTTCTCCACAATGGAGAATTTCGAGGAGAAGGCACTAGAACAAGCAAAAAAAAGAAAAACATGGATGACACGTTCGTTGTTTGGCCACACGGACGGGAAAGCTTAAATGAATTTCTCGAACACCTCAACTCGCTGCACGCCAACACACAGTTCACGATGGAGGTGGAGCAGGTTGGTGCCCTACCTGCTTCTTGACGTCCTGATGAAACGGAAACCTGACGGCAAGCTGGGACACAGTGTATACAGAAAACCTACACACACCGATTTGTACCTAAATGCCTTCAGTTGCCACTACAACTCCCAGCGTGAAGGCGTTTTCCGCAAACTTGTTCATAGGGCACGATCGATCTGCGATCAGGAGAGCGTTCCAGTATAACTGCAGCACCTCGAGACAACATTTCGGAAAAATGGGCATAACCAGAAGCAAATAAGACACGCACTCAGACAGACTGCGCCAAGAGAACAAGAAGAAGAAACAGAAGAACACAAGTCATTGGCGTGCATTCCGTTGGTCGGAAACACCTCAAGAAAAATCGCTAGAATCCTGGAGAAACACAATGCAAAAACCTTGACTCTACTGGACTCAGTGAAAGATGACCTAGGCCTTCGAAAACAAGGCGTTTATCAAATTCCCTGTCAGTGCGGAAAACCATACATTGGGGAGACAGTCCGCAATGTAGAAGAGAGGTGCCGCGAACACAAGCGCCATACCGAATTACGCCAGGCCACTAAATCAGCCGTGGCTGATCGTTGTATTAAGACTGGCCATGCTATGGACTATGAAAAAACAAAAATACCCTGTCAATCCTCCTACTTTTGGGACTGCGTTATTAAAGAAGACATCGAAATCCGGCTACAGGACGACGTAATTAATAAAGACTGCGGCCTTCAACTTAGTCAGGCTTCGAACCATGCACTCAGCCTGGAGAGAAAGATGCGATCCCAGAGATCGAGGACTGCCCCCGAAGGCGGCAGCAGGGAGACTGCAGACCCCAGTTCAGACCCGGGCGCCGCTTCCCCCACCACATCCAGTAGCCGCCGCGCCGGCCGCACCGAAGACACCAGGAGAGGAACGATGGAGGGGGTAACGGCTAGTATTTATAGGGCACCGAGAGGAAAACAGCAGAGCATTCGTCAGGAACCACCTGAAGATGGCAGCGTGTACGTCTGCCGAAATATTGTGCAGAAATTACGACGATACCCGGTCGGATACCCGAGAACTGTTCAAACTGCTTTATAGATCAAAATGATTCTATTACTCAACCCAAAATCTGCGCCACAGAAGCGAAGTGAACTGTTTCCTACCTGAGTTTCTTCACGGCTTCCGATGTCACTCAGCGACGACTCGACAGGCAGCGCCGCGTCGCCAGCAACGCCTCGCAGAGACGACAGCGCCAACAGAAGACAGCACGCTGGTTGGTGGTCCTCCTTCAGACCCGCGTGGATTGGCGTGCGTTTTGAACGAGTCACAACCACGTCGTGGTGTCGTCGTTGAAGCAGTCGGTGTTGACGGTAGTGACTTCAGTTACTCCCCTCTATAGTAACGCTCATATTCCTAATTTTCAAGTGCCTTTAATACGTTTTCGGGCCCCGCGTTGAGTGCGCCAGTTTATGCCCGCTCACCCACCGTCGTCGCAACTGCAGTGATATCGCTTCGACATTTCCCTCTTCGGCAGCGGAGCTGATCTCAAAAGTTTGTGTATATATTGTCCCGGCTACTTGAGAACCATTCCCTGCTGTGTGGGTCGGGTATAAAACAACTTTGAATCACATTGTGAATCTAATTGTGTGAATTAGCAGTTGGAAACTGAACTCGTTTTTTATTTCCAGAGTTATTTCATACACTTTCAACCACGACGGATCCAAAGACAGTGATTTCATTTATTACTCGGGAGTAGCACAGCAATCGGGTTCCAGTCTATTTTTTCTAATTTTTGTTTCCCAAATAATTCGATTTAGTTACCTTCGTAGTCAAAATGCCTTCGTGAAATCCTATTATCTGTTTGTAACAGGTTCACCAGCATTTCTCAATAACCCTTGAATGTTTATAGATATAATCGTCTACGCTCTAGCTGATTTTTGTGATTTAGAAAACACGGAGAAAGTCTCATATATATATATATATATATATATATATATATATATATATATATGAGAGCATAGACGATTATATCTATAAACATTCAAGGGTTATTGAGAAATGCTGGTGAACCTGTTACAAACAGATAATAGGATTTCACGAAGGCATTTTGACTACGAAGGTAGCTAAATCGAATTATTTGGGAAACAAAAATTAGAAAAAATAGACTGGAACCCGATTGCTGTGCTACTCCCGAGTAATAAATGAAATCACTGTCTTTGGATCCGTCGTGGTTGAAAGTGTATGAAATAACTCTGGAAATAAAAAACGAGTTCAGTTTCCAACTGCTAATTCACACAATTAGATTCACAATGTGATTCAAAGTTGTTTTATACCCGACCCACACCCACCCACACACACACACACACACACACACACACACACACACATATATATATATATATATATATATATATATATATATTCTGTTTTATTGATATACTTCAATCCTTCAATTAATGAGACATGGCACTGGGGAGTATATGAAGGAGTTGGTCCTAGCTTGTATTCTACCACATTCCTTCGCGTTCCTATCACCAAAGGTATGATTTCCATGAAACTGTCCTTTACAATTAATATCTGATAAATCATGTCTCTGGCTTTACACTGTCTAGCTCCTTAATTCTCCCTACACGATATTAATTATAAGTCCGAATTCTTTCAATGTCTATTCAGCATAAATTTTTCTTTTCACGTGCACTATATCTCACGCCTCGTTTATTAGCAGAATCGCCTTGACAACGCTCGGCAAAGATATTAGTATGGGAAGGTCCAACTATTTTCAATATCTGAAAATAATTTACTATTCACCACTCCAATGTCTAACCCAGTTATCAGGATGATATTTAATTAGGCTTATGATCCCTAGCTTCCGACTACTACGGAAGATCGAGATCATGCACCATTGAAAACAATGACTCAAGAGAGCTAACAATGCTGCACAGTGGCTTGTATATTACGTTCAAAACGAAACGCAGCTGAATTATGTCTTCCTTCGATTCCCTTTGTACTACTTTGCGTCGCTCTATTTCGAATATCTACTGTTTGTGAAATTTTAACTAACTATTTCTATGAAAGACTACTACCGTTTTTTTTCTCTTGAATCATTTTGTGTTACAGAATTTAATCTAATAGTCGTTTCTGAATACACACTCTCTAAAGAGCGGTTACAACTACCATACAATGCTGTGTTCAAATGGCTCTGAGCACTATGGGACTTATCATCTTAGGTCATCAGTCCCCTAGAACTCAGAACTACTTAAACCTAACTAACCTAAAGACATCACACACATCCATGCCCGAGGCAGGATTCGAACCTGCGACCGTAGCAGTCCCGCCGTTCCGGACTGCAGCGCCTAGAACCACAAGACCACCGCGGCCGGCCAATGCTGTGTTCCAAACGTACATTGTCAGACATTTCTTCCTCAAATTAAGGTCTATGTTCGATGCCAGTAGACTTCTCTTGGTGACGAACGCCCTTTTTGCCAGTGCTTGTCTGCTTTTGATATGCTCCTTGCTCCGTCCGTCATCGGTTATTTTGGTGCCTATGTAATGATATTTCTTAACTTCATCTACTTCGTGACCATCAGTCCTGATGTTAAGTTTCTCACTGTTGTCATTTCTGCTACTTCTCATTACTTTCGTCTTTCTTCGATTTATTCTCTGTGCATATTCTGTACTCGTTAGACTGTTCATTCCATTCAGCAGATAATGCAAATCTTCTTCACTTTCACTCAGGATAGCAATGTCATCAGCGAATCATATCTTTCCCATCCTTGCACCATGAATTTTAATCCCGCTCCTTAACCTTTCTTTTTTTCCCATCATTGGTTCTTCATTGTACAGATTGAAAAGTAGGAACGAAAGAATATATCCGTGGCTTACACTCTTTTCATTACGAGCACGTCGTTCTTGGTCGTATACTCTTATTCCGTCTTGGCTCTTGTACGTATTGTATATTACCCGTTTTTCCCTGTAGCTTACACCCATTTTTCTCAGGTATTGGCTCTTGTACGTATTGTATATTACCCGTTTCTCCCTATAGCGTACACCCATTTTTCTCAGAATTTCGAACATCTTGCACCATTTTACATTGTGGAACGCTTTTTCCAGTTCCACAAATCTTATGAACGTGTCTTGATTTTTTATTAGTCTTGCTTCCATTATTGTTCGCAACGTCAGAATTACCTCTCAGGTGCCTTTACCTTTCATTTAGCCAAAAGTGATCGTCATCTAACATATCAATTTTCTTTTCCACTTTTCTGTATATTACTCTTGTCAGTATCTTAGATGCATGAGCTGTGAAGCTCATTGTGCGACAATTCTCGCACTCGTCAGGTCTTGGACTCTTCGGAAGTCGCCAGACTCATACATTCTACACACATACTCCAGAAGTGATTAGCAGAAAACACGAAAAATGTCCCTCCGGAGACTCTTGAACATATCGCGTAATTCGATTTCTTACATTGTTTGCACTTCGGCACCGAAATAATGCTTATGACTGACACGTCAGAAAGGTGTGTGGTTCTAGGTCCGACAAACCTCTAGAGTTTGTGGTTTTGAAGCGTTCCTCAGAGAACGTTCTATGCTTCTGACAGGAAAAGTCTCGTGAGTGGGTGGAGAAGGGAACGCCTGGTGAGACCGTCGTATGTGGAGACGGAGTAGAGCGAGCCGAGGGGCAGAGCGAGCGGACGTCGTCGTATAATAAGCGTAATGACCGGTTATTGTTTGGTGACCTCGGCGCAGTTATGAAGCCGCCACAAAGGCGGGCGGGCTATTAGGGCTGCCGCGTGTGGCACTTGTATCAATCACCGCGAGCGGCCGGAATCTGGACACGCATGCATCAGCGGCCTTTGTTGTCGTCCGGGGAAAATATAGCGCCGCCAGCCCCCGTCCCCACCCCTACCCCTCCACCCCCCCCCCCCCACCCGCACTCTTACTCATATTTACATGGGGTATTATTTAGCTGTCATTCCTCCAGATGGCTGTCGTATGAAGTCGTTTGGAGTGGCTGTTCCTGTACTAGCCGTGCTGAAAACATTGTACTCTCCTGTTCCTCTTTCATGTGTTGCTCAGGCCACAGTTGTCGCTCAGTCCAAGATTCAGAAACAGCAGAAATGTAAGCCTGAAGATGGAAAAAAGTCAAATTACGTGTGAGGGATAATTTCACAGTTCGTACGAGCGCGTTCCGAAAACTAATGTCTCCGAATTTTTATGTGAAAACTCTCAAGGCTTTTTTAAATAAAACAAACGTTATTAACTTTCCACGTCTTCAGAATGAGATTTTCACTCTGCAGCGGAGTATGCGCTGATATGAAACTTCCTGGCAGATTAAAACTGTGTGCCGAACCGAGACTCGAACCCGGGACCTTTGCCTTTCGCGGGCAAGTGCTCTACCGTCTTTTTTTTTGTTTTTTTGTTTATCGTGTAAAAATTGAAATAAATCCATGACCGAAACTTCCTGGCAGGTTAAAACTGTGTGCCGGACCGAGACTTGCCTTTCGCGGGCAAGTGCTCTACCGTCTGAGCTACCCAAGGACGACTCACGTCCCGTCCTCACAGCTTTACTTCTGCCAGTACCTCGTCTCCTACCTTCCAAACTTAACAGAAGCTCTCCTGCGAACCTTGCAGAACTAGCACTCCTGAAAGAAAGGATATTGCGGAGACATGGCTTAGCCACAGCCTGGGGGATGTTTCCAGAATGAGATTTTCACTCTGCAGCGGAGTGTGCGCTGATATGAAACTTCCTGGCAGATTAAAACTGTGTGCCGGACCGAGACTCGAACCTGGGACCTTTGCCTTTCGCGGGCAAGTACTCTACCGTCTTTATTAATCATGTCTACATACTTATTTCTCCACATAGTCACGCTGGCGACGAACACATTTCTTGCAACGAGAGACCAGTTTGTTGATACCGTCAGTGTAGAACGTTTGACTTTGTTGATGGAACCGAAACCTTACCTCTGCTTTCACCGCTTCATCATATCGAAGCTAAGTTCTCGAAGGTGTACTTCGAGTTTTGGGAACAGATGAAAATCGCGCCAAGTCTGGACTGTATGGCGGATGATCGATGACGGTGAACCCAAGGTGTAGGATTATTGCAGATGTCGAAGGGCTTGTGTGTCATGCCGAGGGTGAGGGTGCTCCGCGTGTAGACGTACTCTTCTAATTCGTGCTTTCAGTTTTCAGAGGGATTACAACGCTCTGCTTCTCCCGACATAGTTACGTTACACACCACGATACAGTTCGGAGCGGCAGAGGGTTGCAACTTGCATCAGTGAAGCGTGAAAGTCGAGTGAGTAATACGATTATGCATGACGGAAATTGAGAATAGAAAAAAAGTCCGCTCCCGTAACGGACCGGGTTCGATTCCCCTCTGGGTCAGAGATTTTCTCCGCTCAGGGACTGGGTGTTGTCCTTATCATCATCATTTCATCCCCATCGACACGCAGGCTGCCGAAGTGGCGTCAACTGGAAAGACTTGCCCAGGCGAACGCTCTAGCCGACGGGAGGCCCTAGCCACACGACATTTCTATTTCCAATAGAAAAAAAAAGTATGGAGGAATTATTTTTCAGCACGCCCTCGTTTTCTGTTGTTGCCTGCAGTTTGAAGACTGGTTTAACGCAGTTCTCTATGTTAGGATGTTCTGTGGCAGTCGTTTCATCTCTGAATAACTGTTGCAACTACACGGGATAGTCATAAAGTATCAGTTATCACCTCGAAAAAAATCGTGTTACGTCCACAAAACTTTGTGGTGTGTTAGTCCTTCTCTGCTTATTCACCCTTCACTGTGGTGAAATGTGCCAACGGTGGAGATCTTGATTCCACAAGCATCAATTTTCAATGTTCAGGAAACTTTCTACCTCCAAAATCACCTAGCCGTCACTCTGGAAATGCCTGCCATGTAAGGGTTTCTTCCTTCGAAGAGAAAGGAAGAATACACTAGTTGTCACGTCGCGGGAATACAGGGTTTGAGGCTGAATATGATAGCCCATAGAAGCAGCGTGTGTACTGTTTCATGTGCAGTATGAGCGGAAGCCTTACTGTGGAGCGAGAACACCCCCTTGAACAGCTTCTCGCTATACTTCGCATTTTCAGCTGTCTGTAACCTCGTCAGATGACATCGGTAATATGCTCCTTTGATGGTTTTTCCTTAATGAATGTTATGTCTTAGCCGGGCACTACCAGAAGCACGCAGCATTACTTTGCCCAATGTTCTGTTTTCGGCACAGCTTTCCACTGCTTGCTTCGCTCCATTGTGTCGAGGTCATTGTGGTACATCCAGCGACCTTCCACGGTGATTAGGTGGCTGTAGAAGTCGTTTACATTGGCCCGGCCAGACACAGCAGAAATATTTCTGCTGCTGCTTCACTGAGGCGGGCTTCTGAATGGCTGTGAGCGGTAGAGGATCCCATCTAGCAGTGACATTTGCCATGTTCAGAATGCCGCACAAGATGTCGGAAAGTGATACTGACTATTTTCAGCCGCCACGATAAGCCAGTCTTCGAGTACCAGGACCTCCACTTCCCTGTCCGTTACCGATTTTTCACAGAGAGCAGGTCTGCCACTTCACTCGTCATCACTCGGACTCGTTTGACCACACTGGAAGCGTCTGCAGCACCTATCGACCGCGTCATGCGATGGTCCGTTGCTGTTGTACTTCGACCCTCCCAGTATGGTTTGTTGCAGCGCCGTTGTTCTTCAAATGCAGAAAATAAATTACCAAGAGGTACTCCGCTTTGTCAGTGGGCTGCATCGGCGTACTGCGGTACTGGGGCGCTGCGATTTTAATACACTGCGTCCGTGAACACTTGGTGCGGTTACGAAATCTTTTTGTGGTTAACAGGAACGAAACGAAAGGCTGAAACTTGCTATACAGTGGACATACCGCAATTAGTTTATGTAGCATGATGTTCAATGGTGTGCACGTGCAATTGATGACGCAACATAACGAACCGTGTAGCAGCAGCGGATCAGTTCACGCCAGTCGAGGTATGGACCACACAGAGGAAAGTTCAGAGTATTCAAAATAGAGAATCGCAGACGCTTTTCACTCTGTTACACCAGATGTACCGTTTAGATGTGTGTAGAGCAACGAATAGAAGCCACAGAAACTGTGCTGAACAGGTATTTACACTGGAGAGTTTTTCTTTCATTTCTATCTTGGTTCAAATTTTTTATATTGTTTCATTGCTTTTCAATGAGCTATTAAAACTGCACCATGGCTTCACGGACGCACTGTATGTACCTAGACTGCAGACATGTACCTGCAAGTAATCAAAAATTAATTATCTAATACTATTATTTTCGACACAATTAAAACAATAACACTTTCTCTCGCACATTCATTTGAACCTGCTTGCCGTATTCAAGGCTACGTATCTTTTTACAGTTTTTACCCCTTGCAGTTCCCTTTATTACCAAATCAATTATTCCTACATGTCTCAGGTTGTATCTTATCAACCTAGCCTTTCTTTTAGTCAAGTTGTCACACACACAGAGAGAGAGAGAAAGAGAGAGAGAGAGAGAGAGAGAGAGATTGGTATTTTCAGTGCGCGAAGTGTTTAAATATGTGTCGAGTAGGGATAAGACATGAATGGATTGTGCCACATTAACGATCTTGTTGTCTTGAAGAAAGTCATTGCCCTTCCTAGGCTGTTTTGGGTATTTTCAAAAATAAAGTCAGAAATGTACAGAAAAACAATTTACACACCTCTGTGAATGTGAAAAACTGTGATCACGTACCTTCCACACATCAGTGTGGAGGAAGCGCCATCTAATGGTCTCTCTAACAAAAGTTACTTATGAGCGTGGTGGTAACGGCTACAACCTGCGTGAACATCGCTAGTTAGCACAGTTCACTCAAAAATCGTAAAAATATGAATTACATTAGGTGTTACCATAAATTGTGTTAACTAGTATATGCAGGTCGTGCCCCATATCACCACGCTCGTAAGTAATCTTTATTAGAGATACAGTTAGACGGCGTTTCCTCCACACTAATGGGTGGCTTACTACGACAAGACCCAAGGAACTCAACTGAATGTCCCTCATAGCATAGTACTGACTCTACCAGCTGGCGTGCGTGATCCGTGCATGATCCCAGCACTCGCTAACCTGAATGGTGACTATCAGGACAAGACACACGACCTTGTGTCACAAGAAACTTGATTCATCCGATCAGGGGACACTTTTCCATTGATACATCGTCCAGTCGCAGAAACCGCGCGTCCAGTGCGATCATAATTGACGATGTTGGTTGGTCAGCATTAGAACACGTGAGGGTCGTCAGCTACGGATTCCAATTACAAGAATATGCGCTGAACAGTGTGCTTCGAAACATTTGTACCTACAAAAGCATTGTACACTCTTTCCTGATCTACCACAGGTAGCCGCCGATTCTGCTTTACAGACTGGGAGAGCCACCGAAGCTACATTCTCTAATGAGATGAGGACGTCCAACATCTTGTCCCCTTCTCCTGGTTTCACCATCCTTCTGCCACTATCCATAGATGCTCATGGAACTAGCAGACAAATGTGTATCTGCTTCGGCATGTTTGAGATGCTCTTTCCCAGACCCCGGGTCATAACAGTCTGCCCATTGTCAAAACCGCTTATGTTAGTTAGTTAGTTTTGCTTTAGGGTGCAAAAACATCTGGGGTCTTACGCGCCCGTGTCAAAACTATAGAACATGAAGACAGAGAGGACTTAAAAAACGACTATACGTCAGTCCCAACTGACATAAGACAAGACACCTAAAAAAAGGCATGTGGAGAAAAGGCTAGAAAAGACACCATACAGAAACGGAGGTCCAAATCCAAAACTAAAAATTAAATGGCCTTCGTCATATTGCTTTGACGGATAAAAGTAAAACGTGGTTGACAACCCGCGCGTCATTTGCTAAAACGGCGGATTACTCAGACGCCAAACCCAAGCGGGAACATAAACGATTAAAAAACGGGCATTCCTTCAGGAAGTGACGGACAGTTAAAACTTGGGCTCAATGTGTACAAAATAGTGGGGAAGCGCCACTTACTGAATGGCGATGGCTAATAAGGCAGTGCCCAATACGCAACCTGGTTAAAATGACCTCCCGGCGGGTGGGGGCCGAGAGGAGGTCGTCCAAGCCGCTGGGAGAGGCTTAATGATCCGGAGCTTATTCTCAGGAAGGGAGGACCAGTGGGGATGTCAAAAGGACACCAACACAGAGATCATCGGAGGGAATATAGGAATTGTGGGGTAAGGTATAGTATGACCTTAAGAAGAAGCTATATTGTCAAAAAAATATAAAGGAACGGTATTGTGTGTGTGTGAAATCTTATGGGACTTAACTGCTAAAGTCATCAGTCCCTAAGCTTACACACTACTTAAACTAAATTATCCTAAGGACCAACACACACACCCATGCCCGAGGGAGGACTCGAACCTCCGCTTTGACCAGCCGCACAGTCCATGACTGCAGCGCCCTAGATCGCTCGGCTAATCCCGCGCGGCGAACGGTATTAATACAGTGAGCTTTGGTGATGATACGCAAATTTGGTAGAAGTTCTAAGCTCTGTGGTAATTTCAACAGTATGGTGAATGCAGACACAGAGATATGTACTTGTCTCATTCTTGGCCAGAAGAATTGATAGAAATGCACATAAGGGCACGTATTTTTCTAAAATCGATCTGTCCGATGCATATCTACAAATATTTTCGATGATGGTCTCAAAAGGCTTATGATAATAAACATACCGTTACCACTGTACGTTTGGAACCACAATCCGTTTGGGGTAGCTACGCAACATTACTTACTAGAACTGCTATCAGGAAACCCTCGGTGCGTCACTTACCTCATCAACATTGCTGTTACATATATAATGAGCGAATAGCACATGTAAAACTTCAAACCTTGCTTCAGAATCTGCAGCTCAGCTGAGTGAAATGTTGTAGACGCAAGTGCTGCTTCCTCCAGCCGACTGCTGCGTGGTTAAGGCATGTTTTAAATAGTGGTAATAATTTTTGTTCTTGTTTTAAATCCAAAGACCGGTTTGATGCAACTCTCCATGCTATTCTGTCCTAAGTAAACTTCTTAACCTCTGTATAACTACTGCTACCTGAATCTATTTGAACCTGCTTACAGTAGTAAAGACTTTCTCTCATTGCACAAGTATTACACTTGTTATTACACCACCCATTTGCCTGTATTAGCAAAATGACGATTCCTTCATGTCTTAGAATGTGTCATACCAACCGATCCCTTCTTTTAGTCGAGTTGTGCCATAAATTTATTTTCTCTCCGGTTCGGTCCATAACTTATTCATTTTCATCCGATCGATACATCCAATTTTCAAAGTCTCCTATTGAATTTTCAAAAACTTCCATTACATTCCTGTTTGCACTGCTTATTGTCCACGTCTCAAATCACTACAAGGCCAAGATACATTCGGATACCTTCGGGAAAGACTTCATAAATTTTAAATTTATATGTGATGTTAGCAAATGTCTCTTTCAGTATTGCTTTCTTGCTGTTGCCAGTCTGCATTTCATATTCTCTTCACTTCGCCATCGTCATTTGTTTTACTTTTCGCATAGCAAAAAGTATCTACTACTTTTAGTGTCTCATTTCCTAATTCCCCCGGAATCGCCCGGCTTAATTCGATTTCATTCCGTTATCCTTGTTTTCCTCTTGTTGATATTCATCTTATATCCTCCCTTCAAGACACTTTCCGTTGTGTTCAACTGCTCTTCCAAGTCTCTTACTGTTTCCGACAGAATTACAGTCATCAACAAAACTCAAAGTTTTGTTTCCTCTCCTTGAACGTTAATTCCTTCTCCAAGTTTTTCTTTTGTTTCCTTTACTGCTTCTCAATGTAAACATTGAATAACATCGGAGATAGACTGTAACCCTGTTTCGCTCCCTTCTCAAGCACTGCTTCCCTTTCAGGGCCTTCGACTCTTATAACTACAGCGTAGTCCTTTATAAGTTGTAACTAGTCTTCTGCTCACAATATTTTATCTCTAATACCTTCAAAATTTCAAAGAATATATTCTAGTCAGTTTTGTCAAAAGCTATCTCCAGATGTTCTCAGGTAATAGCAGGGTTAGTTTAGCTCACGCGTTCCTACACCTCTCCGAAACTCAAACTGATCTTCCCCGATGTCGACTTCTACTATTTTTTCTATTCTTCTGTAAATAACTAGTGTTAGTATTTGGCAATTTTGAGTTGTTAAACTGATAGTTGAGTGACGGTTACACCTGTGAGCACGTTTTTTTTGGAATAAGATTAATGACATTCTCTTGAGATCTGAGGATATTCTGAAGTCTGAGGATATTTGGCCTGTCTCATATATATTGCATACCAGGTTTTGTTATTACTGGCTCACCCAAGTATTTAAATAATGCTGAGGCTACTTTATCTGCTCGAGGTGCCTTCCTTGCACTAATCCGTTCAGTCTTCTGTAAATTATTCTTGCATTATCGACTCTTCCACTTTATGTTTACCTAAATCCTGTTTCCTCTGTAATACTTTCTGTAAGTTCCCTACCCTTATATATTAATTTTATATTTTCCTACTACTCTTTCCTTAGCACTGTCTTACATGTAAAGTCTTTATAATCTCTTTGCTCCAAGGATTTTTTTAGTTTTCTACTGGCCGCACCTATCTTTGGGGGGGATGTAATCGTGTCTGCTTTTACAGCTACTCATTTGTCCTCTAGCCTTTTTGTATTACCATTTTGTATTACCATTTCTAGCATTTGTAGACTTGATGATGATGATGTTTGGTTTGTGGGGCGCTCAACTGCGTGGTTATCAGCGCCCGTACAATTTCCCAACCTTTGCTCAGTCCAATTTCGCCACTTTCCTGGATGATGATGAAATGATGAGGACAACACAAACACCCAGTCATCTCGAGGCAGGTGAAAATCCCTGACCCCGCCGGGAATCGAACCCGGGACCCCGTGCTCGGGAAGCGAGAACGCTACCGCGAGACCACGAGCGGCGGACTTTTGTAGACTTAGAGAAAGCTTTTGACAATGTTGACTGGAATTCTCACTTTCAAATTCTAAAGGTGGCAGGGGTAAAATACAGGGAGCGAAAGGGTATTTACAATTTGTACAGAAACCAGATGGCAGTTATAAGAGTCGAGGGGCATGAAAGGGAAGCAGCGGTTGGGAAGGGAGTGAGACAGGGTTGTAGCCTCTCCCCGATGTTATTTAATCTGTATATTGAGCAAGCAGTAAAGGAAATAAAAGAAAAATTCGGAGTAGGTATTAAAGTCCATGGAGAAGAAATAAAAACTTTGAGGTTCGCCGATGACATTGTAATTCTGTCAGAGACAGCAAAGGACTTGGAAGAGCAGTTGAACGGAATGGACAGTGTCTTGAAAGGAGGATATAAGATGAAGATCAACAAAAGCAAAACGAAGATAATGGAATGTAGTCGAATTAAGTCGGGTAATGCTGAGGGAATTAGATTACGAAATGAGACACTTAAAGTAGTAAAGGAGTTTTGCTATTTGGGGAGCAAAATAACTGATGATGGTCGAAGTAGAGAGGATATAAAATGTACACTGGCAACAACAAGGAAAGCGTTTCTGAAGAAGAGAAATTTGTTAACATCGAGTATTGATTTAAGTGTCAGGAAGTCGTTTCTGAAAGTATTTGTATGGTGTGTAGTCATGTATGGAAGTGAAACATGGACGATAAATAGTTTGGACAAGAAGAGAATAGAAGCTTTCGAAATGTGGTGCTACAGAAGAATGCTGAAGATTCGATGGGTATATCACATAACTAATGAGGAGGTATTGAATAGAATTGGGGAGAAGAAGAGTTTGTGGCACAACTTGACAAGAAGAAGGGATCGGTTGGTAGGACATGTTCTGAGGCATCAAGGGATCACAAAGTTAGCATTGGAGGGCAGCGTGGAGGGTAAAAATCGTAGAGGGAGACCTAGAGATGAATACCCTAAGCAGATTCAGAAGGATATAGGTTGCAGTAAGTACTGGGAGATGAAGGAGCTTGCACAGGATAGAGTAGCATGGAGAGCTGCATAAAATCAGTCTCAGGACTGAAGACAACAACAACAACAACAACAACATTTTGAATTTGCTACATTTTTGTATTTTCTTATTTCGTTATTGCAATTCAACAACTGTATCATCCAAGGGCCTTATCTTTTTTGCATATTTGACCCTCTTGTGTCTTCTGTATTTCATTTTTCAAATCTACCCTCTTATCTTCAATTGTATTCAGTCAGTAGTTGTCCAATACTATTTTTTCAATAATAATAATTTGTATTTCCCAGACTTGAATAAAAACATGATCCATTGATGATGGCATAAATGTGCTGAAACATGTTGGACCAAAAGGAACACTGGCTGCTAGAGTAATAGGCAGAATCAAATTTCAATGATTCAGACTGAAAACACAGCTGCTGTCAGAGAACCAAAAATCAAATATGATGTAATACAAGTTAAACTTGTTTTTGATTCATTAGAATAATGGCACCGCTTTTGTCTTTAATACGAAAGCAAAAGCCATAGCAGGATCTAAAAGTCACTACAAGTGGTACTTGACAAGGCTTTTCTTAAAAGTGACCTGTAATGCCGTATAGTCCAGGCCTGGAACGTCGGAGCCATCCTCTGAGACGACAGAGAGAGAGAGAGCAGACGCTGGCCTCCGTCGCGGCCCCGGGCCCACAGTGGCACACAATGCGGCCCTTATTCCAGCGTCAATGCAGATGAGGCGGAGAGGTCTGACGAACGTCTGCGCTGTCAGGCTCCCGTCTCAGACGCCGGGCCTGGATTTGCATTCAATATACGGGATGACGTACTGGACAGGCGCTGCGAGCCCTTCGGTATGTTGCCCACGTCAAAACTGCCATTGAAATCTTGTTAGACCATCGTCACAAGGGACGTGAGAGCTAACGTGAACATGGAGCAGGACGAGTTACTTCAAGTCACAACGTAGAATTTCACGTTGCGGAGCATTCCCATAAGTGAAAGAAAGAATCACACGTATTATATTTTTGCCTCCTTTTGGTTTTTATTTTGTACACTTAAGAGCTAAAACATTGAAACCTCTGTCCACGCCTGCTGACGCTGCGGACACGTGACATTTACATGATGCTTTTTTCTACATCTACATGACTACTCTGCAATTCACATTTAAGAGCTTGGCAGAGGGCAAGGAAAATACACTACTGGCCATTAAAATTGCTACACCAAGAAGAAATGCAGTTGATAAACAGGTATTCATTGGACAAGTATATTATACTAGAACTGACATGTTATTACATTTTCACGCAATTTTGGGTGCATAGATCCTGAGACATCAGTACCGAGAACAACCACCTATGGCCGTAATAACGGCCTTGATACGCCTGGGCATTGAGTCAAACAGAGCTTGGATGCCGTGTACAGGTACAACTGTCCATGCAGCTTCAACACGATACCGAAGTTCATCATGAGTGGTGACTGCCGTATTGTGACGAGACAGTTGCTCGGCCACCATTGACCAGACGTTTTCAATTGGTGAGTGATCTGGAGAATGTGCTGGCCAGGGCAGCAGTCGAACATTTTCTGTATTCAGAAAGGCGCATACAGGACATGCAACATACGGTCGTGCATTATCCTGCTGAAATGTAGGGTTTCGCAGGGATCGAATGAAGGGTAGAGCCACGGGTCGTAACACATCTGAAATGTAACGTCCACTGTTCAAAGTGCCGTCAGTGCGAACAAGAGGTGACCGAGAAGTGTAACCAACAGCACCCAATACCATCACGCCGGGTCATATGCCAGTATGGCGATGACGAATACAAGCTTCCAATGTGCGTTCACCGCGATGTCGCGAAACACGGATGCGACCATCATGATGCTGTAAACAGAACTTGGATTCATCCGAAAAAATGACGTTTTGCCATTCGTGCACCCAGGTTCGTCGTTGAGTACACCATCGCAGGCGCTCATGTTTCAAATGGCTCTGAGCACTATGGGACTTAACACCTGTGGTCATCAGTCCCCTAGAACATAGAACTACTTAAACCTAACCAACCTAAGGACATCACACACATCCATGCCCGAGGCAGGATTCGAACCTGCGACAGTAGCAGTCGCGCGGTTCCGGACTGAGCGCCTAGAACCGCTAGACCACCGCGGCCGGCTGCAGGCGCTCCTGTCTGTGATGCAGCGTCATGGGTGACCGCAGCCATGGTCTCCGAGCTAATCCATGCTGTTGCAAACGTCGTCGAACTGTTCGTGCAGATGGCTGTTGTCTTGCAGACGTCCCCATCTGTTGACTCAGGGACCGAGACGTGGCTGCACGATCCGTTACAGCCATGCGAATAAGATGCCTGTCATCTCGTCTGCTAGTGATACGAGGCCGTTGGGATCCAGCACGGCGTTCCGTATTACCCTCCTGAACCCACCGATTCCATATTCTGCTAACAGTCATTGGATCTCGACCAACGCGAGCAGCAATGTCGCGATACGATGAACCGCAATCGCGATACGCTACAATCCGACCTATATCAAAGTAGGAAACGTGATGGTACGCATTTCGATTCCTTACACGAGACTTAACAGCGTTTCACCAGGCAACGCCGGTCAACTGCTGTCTGTGTATGAGAAATCGGTTGGAAACGTTCCTCATGCCAGCACGTTTTAGGTGTCGCCACCGGCTCCAACCTTGTGTGAATGCTCTGGAAAGCTAAATATTTACATATCACAGCATCTTCTGCCTGTCGGGGAAATTTCGCGTCTGTAGCACGTCATCTTCGTGGTGTAGCAATTTTAATGTCAAGTAGTGTATATAAATTGTCGGAAAAAGGAATCGCAACATCAAGAAGGAGTTGTGAGACGTAAGCGAAAGTTGGTAGGCGTGTTTCTATATCTGAAAGATGATATCTATTCAAATGTCTCGCCTGTCGCTTAAGAATGGCGCTAGCAGGGCCACTATGAGGAAGCAAATCAGGTTTGCTTTAAATACATGTGGTAACAGTCACGAGCGTTAGTTACCTTTGAGATTGGGCTCGGTGAGTTGATGTTAGTCAAGAATGCTTTTCAGGCGACAAAGACGCCGTTATCAACACCTCTCTGAGTTTGAACGAGATCGTGTAATAGGGCTACCAGGAGCTGGATGTTCCTTCTGTGATACTGCTGGATGACTTGGCAGTAATGTAGCCGCTATACATGACTGCTGGCAGCTGTGTTCACGAGAACAACGAACTGTTACAAATCGGTTACTTCAAGGACAGCTCCGAGCCAGAAGCCTACCGTTGTAATAATCGAATATGGTCTACGGAGTGTCGACATGTTGCCTTGGTCTGCTCGATCACTAAATCTGTCTTCAATCGAGGACAAATGGGACATCATCGGACAGCAACTCCAGCGTCATCCACAACCAGCATTAACTGTCCCTAACTTGACTGACCAAGTGCAACAGCCGAAGAACTACTTCCCAAAAATTGACATCTGGCAGGTGTACAACACAATGTATACACGTTTGCGAGCTTGCGTTCAATAGTTTGGTGGTTACAGCCGTTATTAATATATCAGTATTTCACATTTGCTATGACTTATCTCTCGCTTACATTGCAATGTTAATCACTTAATCATGTTACCTAGGCAAATGTGTACCCGGACTTTCATTACCGAGCGAGGTGGCGCAGTGGTTAGCACACTGGACTCGCATTCGGGAGGACGACGGTTCAATCCCGTCTCCAGCCATCCTGATGTAGGTTTTCCGTGATTTCCCTAAATCGTTTCAGGCAAATGCCGGGATGGTTCCTTTGAAAGGGCACGGCCGATTTCCTTCCCAATCCTTCCCTAACCCGAGCTTGCGCTCCGTCTCTAATGACCTCGTTGTCGACGGGACGTTAAACACTAATCACCACCACCACCACCGGACTTTCATTACCCTACATTAATTATTGTTTGGTGTTGCGATTTTTTTTTCTGTCAGTGTACTTGGGAGTACACAACGACGTAAGAGGTCAAGTATAAATGATGTTCACTGCTACAAATTGTTTGTCACCGAAATGAAACAGAGAATTCAACCACGACGAGTGTAATCTGATCTACTGCGGACAATATCATTTCATCGCCAACGTTGGATGCTAGAATAAGCAACATATTAGCAGCCCGAATTACAATACCTCTACCGATTCAGTGCTAGGGAGATAATCAGGCAAGAAACGGTGCTCACACTGTATTGGGATTAGGGGTAAGAACTGTACTGGCGCAAAGTCAGTAAGGCTGATCCACATTGACTGTACGTGCGCACGAACAACAATTTTAGACCACATTTCATTCAGTTTATAAGACATCTGAGATTTAAAACGCAAATTTGTTTTTTTATAAAAATAAAACTAACGTTAGAAATTCGAATATAATCGTTAGAAACTCTTATATTGTACTATTTCTTACGACATGTGCAAGTGTATGTTTCAAGACACCACGGTGACACAATCGACTTGTCGAACTGCATCTATATGAGCGAATAGAGATCACGAGGCATAGAAACTTAGTAAGAGAATGTACAATTTGCAGTATTCCGATTTTCCTTTAGCTTCAAAATTTGTAAAATTTATGCTTCTCCAGCACAAAATGCCTCTGACAAACCGTGATAAAAAGTCTGCATGACTAGTCTGCAAAATCACATTACGCTGAATATAACAACAGCGCCAAAGATCTCCAAATTTATAAATATAAGTATCTACGAGAATTATGTTACGCGTCCGCAGAAAGTTGAAATTCAATTTGATGACTATGGTTTGTGTGCCACGGATTAGCGGAGCCCAGGAGTCTCTCCATGGCTTAACTTCTAGCTGGTATTGTTGCTCCGTGTTCTTGCTGAATTTTACGGTTTTCTTGAGATTTTCCTGACTGGTGATGCACATTCATGTTGCTCGCCAATTGCCTCATTTCTGACTGATGATAAGCAACGGCATCGGGCGCTGCAGAACCTCTGCATTGTTGAGAAATTCGTCACGTCGCTATGTTTTGTATGCTCTCAGAGGATATGCAGAAAATAATAACTGCACAAATAAGGAAACGGTCCAGCAATAATAAAGTAATGCCCGCAAAGTTAAGATGCCTCTGGAATTAAAAAAAAATAGTAAAAATGAAGAAAAGTTAAAATGGGAAAGAAAAGTGAAGAATTTAGTAAATGACCAGTCACGAATAGTCTTTCACTATGTTAAATGAGATCTTTTCTGGATGTGTGGAAGCATTCCGTCCGAGGGTATGACTGAACAATTGTCACGAGCGGCGTATACAGTGGTGTGCTAAAAAAGAATCAAGTCATAATTTAAATTTAGTTGTTAAAGGTACTGTGGAGTCTAAACAGTTGAGAACATCTAAAAATTTTTTTTCGCAGGCTGTTACGGTCGTAGAATTTATTAACGTGTTCCATGAGAACTTCCAAAGTAATGGCAAAGACACGGACGCACTGGACTAGCAAATAGGAAAATGTCTGTAGACTTATGAATTCACTGGCGTTATTAAGGCTCTCCGACAAAAATTCGTACGAGTAAGAAATATGACGTCGAAATGTAGCAATAGGTCTTCAAAACGTAATCTTACCTTTTCAGAGTGAATATAAACCGCTAGAAAAAATTAATACATCACCGAACGCCTCACAATTTGAAACTGTGGGCGTTGAAGCTTCGTATGGTTCTTTAGGAATTGCGCTGTCAGAAACAGAGGTGGCAGGTAAAGGTTTGAGGCCTCGTAGACGGAACACAGGCTTGGGTAGTCGAAGGGTGGGTGAGGAAATTGGTATCCTTTTTAAAGGAATCATCCCGGAATTTGAAACAAGCAATTTGGGCTGGAAATTCGGAAAAATTCAATGGGGATGGACGGACGAGGATCTCAATCACCTTCTTCCTGAATGCGAGTCGATTGTCTCACCATTGCGACATATCGCTCGTTTACTCTCACAAATAGTTACCGTCAAACCACTTGCCGAAACTTTCAATATCTGTTAAAGAGGGGCCATTGAGTGTAAATTTTCTAACAAATGAATTAAAGCATCAGAGAAACTCTCCGATGAGCTTTGCAGAGCCCGTAACTAGGCTTTTTTATCCAATGATTATCAACAGTTAAGTTCCTGGTTTTAGAGAATGAAGCATTTTAAAGGCTCTTTCGTAGCAATATACCCTTTTTCATACCTACCGCCTGTGTCGAAGATCTAAAAAATGAAGCACTTATGTTTTTCAGTGACACTTTTCCATGAGAATTTCCTTTCTTTCCAGGATACGTCACTTTGATGAGAACTTCATTTCAAGCCATCCTAATGCACTAACAGAACCACGACTGTTTCAAAAGCTGAGCTTTCTTTTTCCTAGCTAAAAATATTAATAATTAAATTATTACGTTCTACAACAAGTTATAAATGGTTATCTGGTTTGGAACTACTATCAATAGGAGAGTCCCTAGCTGGCACCATATTATGCTTCCACCATAAATCATACCTATTCGTCAAAGCTATGCAGTGACTCCACATAGGGCGTTGATATTAGTGGCTACAGCCTGCTTTCGGCTGATTGTCCCCAAATGAACATCCATCCACCGACCACGAATTTAAGCGGTTGCACCGACTGACGTGGCCAGTTGCCATGAGTTGCCACAGCCATCGTACACTGTCGTAATATACACAGAGTGTCACCATGCACTTTATTAACGAAGCTAGACCTTAGACCCTGTTACTGGCAGCAGAGCTAGACTTGACTTACTATTAGATTAGTTAGTCTTCATTATTACCATAAGGCTCAGATCATAGTCCATAACTTCAGCATTTACGTCACGCCTTCACATCATCATCATCATCACACTGAAGCCGAATACACACACACACACACACATTTATGAGCCAAAACATTATGATTACTGCCCACCTCGAGATTGAATGCCTCCTGGTGGTGTTGCGGCCATATGACACAGCAAGGAAAGAATGTAAGAGAAAGAGAGATTAACGGCAGCCATTACAGCGAAAATACGGAAATCCACTGATATAAGCGGTTCTGACAAAAGGCACATTGTTTGGCACTGCGGCTGGAAATGAGAATCTCTGGTAGCCTGTCGGCATACTACTGTCTCGAGCACCTATGAACAGTGGTTGAAGGATGGTGAAATAACAAGTGGCCTATGGTACTAGGCGACTACGTCTCATCACACAGCGTAGAGGTCGGAGGATCCCCCACGGTGTAATCCAGTACAGGCAGCCATCTGTGGCAGATCTGATGGCAGAGTACAATGCTTGTGCAGGCACATGTGTTTCGGAGTACACCGTTCAAAGGCCATTGTTGAACAAGGAGCTCCACATGACATGACTCCTATGTGTTCGTGTGCTGACCCAGCTACTTCGTCAGTTATGATTGCAGTGGGCACAGCTTCACTGAGTTTTCACCGCGCATCAACAGACATGTGTCGCCTGTCGAATGGATCGCATTTCTTGCAACACCAGGTCGACGGTTGGGAACTTACACGTCATCATCCGGACGACTGGCTGCACGAAACATGCACCGCGCCACAAATGCGGCCTGTGAGAGCAGAACTGTGCTACAGGGTTCGTTGAATTGGGCTTCTGTGGGATCTGTGGTGGTGATCGAAGACATCATGATAGCAGTGAACTGCATGAACATTACTGCGGGCCATCTGCAGCGCTTCATGCTTGAAGTCGCCAATGTCTGTGTTGCAAGGTGAGAATCGTGCCGTTGTGGTTTGAGGGGCATTCTAGTGACCTCGTATTGATGTCTTGGCCAGCAGATGTACCTAATCTGTACCCATTGGAATACATATTGGGGCCCCACTTGTGTGCCGGTAAACCGAAATTTGTGAGAATTGCTTGACCTGTGAGTATAGATCTGGTGCCACATACTTTGGAATACTGTCAAATACGTGTAGAATCCATGCCAAGCAGAATATCTGTTATATTGTGTTTGAAAAGTGGAACAGCATGCTATTAAACGGCTGATCATAAGGTTTTGGCTTATCAGTGTATATGTTGTTATATTGTGGTCTTCAGTTCGAAAATTACTTTGATGGAATTCTCCATGGTGCTCTATCCTGTGCGAGCCTCTTCCTCTCCGAATAACTACTGCATCCTACATCCTTCTGAATCTGCTGACTGTATTCTCCTCTTGGCTCCCGTCTGCAATTTTTACACCCCACACTTCCCTCCAATACTAAATTGGTGATCCTTTGGTGTCTCAGAATGCGTCCTACCAACTGATCACTTCTTTTGGTCAGGCTATGCCACAAATTTCTTGCCTCGCCGATTCTATTCAGTACCTCCTGATCAGTTACGTGGCCTACCTATATAATCTTCAACATTCTTTTGTAGCACCACATTTCGAAAGCTTCTATTCTCTTTTTGTCTAAACTTTCCCTTCCATACACCGCTACGCTCCAGGTAAATTCCTCAGAAAAGACTTAAATCTGTATTAGATGTTAACAAATTTCTCTTCTTCAGAAATGATTTTGCTTTTTTTGCCATTGCCAGTTTATATTTTATTTTCGCTACTTCGGCCACCATCAGTTATTTCGCTGACCAAATAACAAAACTCATCTAGTACTTTAAGTGTCCCGTTTCCTAATCTAATTAGCATCACCTGATTTAATTCAATTACATTCCGTTATCCTCCTTTTGCTTTTCTTGATGTTCATCTTGTATCCTCCTTTCAAGGCACTATCCATTCCGTTCAACTGCTCTTCCAAGTCCTCTGCTGTCTCTGACAGGATTACAGTGTCATAGGGAAACCTCAAAGTTTTTATTTCTTCTCCTGGACTTCAATTCCTACTCCAATGTTCCCTTCCTTCAAGGCTTGCTCAATGTACAGAAGGAATAGTATCGAGGATAGGCTACAACCTTCTCTCATAGCCTTCTCAACTATTACTTCCCTTTCATGCCTCTCGACTCTTATAACTGGTGTCTGGTTTCCGTGCAGTTTGTAAATAGCCTTTCGTTCGTGTATTTTACCCCTGATACCTTCAGAATATACATAATTTTAGTAAATGTTTGTTAATTGTTACTCATTATTTTGCCAGCATTATATTTCCTGTAGTGTAACTTGCCGCGTGACGAGACTAACTGAAGCGTGCAAGCACGATGCATCAATAAAACTATTATTTCCTGTGCTAGGGTTTCACTTCCTGGTACTTTGTTCCGTGAATACAACAGTGATACTATTCAGTTTTTGAATTACTTTTTATGTTATTATTCTGAATGTAAGGAGATTGTCTGACGAGTTAAAGACTCTTATGAACATAGTAGTTTTGTATGTAATTAAAATGTTTCTCATATAGCGTGTCATGGGCAATAATGTAAGGATCAACTGTTGGATCTTCTTCGTATAAATCTGAGAAGAATCATTAAATTTATGTTTCACTTCACCAAAGTATTTAATGTACAACAGACGGTTTTTTTTAAAGTTTCTTTACTTATTTCACTTTTTGTCTCAGTTTAACGAGAGCGACCTTTAAGTGGTGGACTTCAGAGTGAATGTACGTAAAGGGAAAGGAAGGGATAGCGGACTACCTATGAGAGTCGATGTATGGGCGGTGTTGAGTGGGGAATAGGCTCGAGTGGGGGTAAGGATGTAGGAGGGGAAGGGGTCCCCACGTTATATACTTGTCCGGTGCCCGCATGGCTGTAAAAAGGTCTGTCTCTCGAGTTCAACAGTGTCTTTTGTAACAGCCCTTGAGAAACGAGATACTAATTCAGTCTAAGTTAGTATGCTGCAGAACATATACTTGAACTTAGTTTGTTAGTTCTACAGAACATATTCACGACAAGTGTTGATACTGAACTATGTTTATATTAACCTTTTTCTTTAGTTTTTCTTGTAGAATAACATATTAAAATATTTGCATATCTTCGTGAATCACACTGTATAACTAAAACAGACGATCGTCCTAGCGCCAATCCTTGAAGGTGACAGGAGTGAGGGATGGGATATCCCAGTAACCTTGAAACAATGATTTTTGTTTTTCGTATTAGCTCCGTTCGTTGGCCTGCACGTGTCGGTGCACCATACCATGGAAGATGATCACATCTGCGTCACGAAAAGGGGGGACGCGGCACACCCCGACTGTGGAGAGGATGGGTGGAAGGGGATCAAGAAAGGCTCTTTGGAGATGTCCTGCGAAGGTTCGTCGGTAATAGGGCGACCGTGTGAGCGTGCTGTGCGCTATCAGAATCGACTCAGCTGCTCACATATTATAAAGCAGACACTTATTGTCAAAGGTACAGTAATGAGTTTCACACCATTTAGTTAACGAAACACGAAGGGTGAGAAACGAAAAAACCGAAATATTTCGACTAGAATATGGGCCAAATTTTCGTAAGTGAAAATAAAGTACGTTTCCCAAGCTATGACCACGTGACAGAACATACTGGTTTTGGCATGTAGTAGAGATAAATGTTAGCAACATACTATCTACACTACTGGACATTAAAATTGCTACACCAAGTAGAAATGCAGATGATAAACGGGTATTCATTGGACAAATTTATTATACTAGAACTGACATGTGATTACATTTTCACGCAACTTGGGTGCATAGATCCTGAGAAATCAGTACCCAGAACAACCAACTCTGGCCTTAGTAACGGCCTTGATACGCCTGGGCATTGTGTCAAACAGAGCTTGGATGGCGTGTACAGGTACAGCTGCCCATGCAGCTTCAACCCGATACCACAGTTCATCAAGAGTAGAGACTAGCGTATTGAGACGAGGCAGTTGCTCGGCCACCATTGACCAGACGTTTTCAATTGGTGAGAGATCTGGATAATGTGCTGGCCACGGCAGCAGTCGAACATTTTCTGCATCCAGAAAGTCCCGAACAGGACCTGCAACACGCGATCGTGCATTATCCTGCTGAAATGTAGGGTTTCGCAGGGATCGAATGAAGGGTACAGCGACGGGCCGTAACACGTCTGAAATGTAACGTCCACGGTAAACCGCAATCGCGATAGGCTGCAAACAGACCTTTATCAAAGTTGGAAACGTGATGGTACGCATTTCTCCTCCTTACACGAGGCATCACAACAACGTTTCACCAGGCAACGCCGGTCAACTGCTGTTTGTATATGAGAAATCGGTTGGAAACTTTCCTTATGTTAGCACGTTGTAGGTGTCGTCACCGGCGCCAAACTTGTGTGAATGCTCTGAAAAGCTAATCATTTGCATATCACAGCATCTTCTTCCTGTCGATTAAATTTCGCGTTTGTAGCACGTCATCTTCGTGGTGCAATAGTTTTAATGGCCAGTAGTGTATGTTACAAATGTGCTGTGAACGGCCCGAATTGATCAGTATCATATACAAAGAGGAAATTGTCTAAGTGAACGACTTTTGAATCCTTCTCTCAGGAGCGCTAGTTCCGCAGAGTGCACTGTCTGATGAAAAGTATCTGGAGACCACTGCGTAAAGCGGTATTGACGACTAGATGTCACGTGAGGTGGACCCGCCGGTATAAAAGTAACAGGAGGGGCCGGCCGTTGTGGCCGAGCGGTTCTAGGCGCTTCAGTCCGGAACCGCGCTGCTGCTGCGGTCGCAGGCTCGAATCCTGCCTCGGGCATGGGTGTGTGTGATGTCCTTAGGTTTAATTAGTTCTAAGTTCTAGGGGACTGATGACCTCCGATGTTAAGTCCCATAGTGCTCAGAGCCATTTGAACCATTTGTAAAAGGAGGCGGGAGGGGGGGGGGGGCTATTGCGTTGTCAGTAGAGAAGCAGTGACAGCAGAATGGGTTGGCTAGGAAAGCTCAGTGCCTTAGAATGTGGACTAGACATTGGATGTCATCTCAGTAACAACCCATCAGGTACTTTTCGAGCCTTTTTCTGCTGCCCAAGTCGACTGCTCATCTGAATTTGAAGTGCGAATGCGAATTAACAACCACAGCTAGACGAAGACCAGGCGGATTTCACGAACTTACGAACAAAAAGAATATAATAATTCCAATCCCAAAGAAAGCAGGTGTTGACAGATGTGAAAATTACCCAACTATCAGTTTAATAAGCCACGGCTGCAAAAACTAACGCGAATTCTTTACAGGCGAATGGAAAAACTGTTAGAAGCCGACCTCGGGCAAGATCAGTTTGTATTCCGTAGAAATGTTGGAACACGTGAGACAATACTGACCTTCCGACTCATCTTAGAAGAAAGATTAAGGAAAGGCAAACCTACGTTTCTAGCATTTGTAGACTTAGAGAAAGCTTTCGACAATGTTGACTGGAATACTCTCTTTAGAATTCTTAAGGTGGTAGGGGTAAAATACAGGGAGCGAAAGGCTATTTACAATTTGTACAGAAACCAGATGGCAGTTATAAGAGTCGAGGGGCATGGAAGGGAAGCAGTTGTTGGGAAGGGAGTGAGACAGGGTTGTAGCCTCTCCCCGATGTTATTCAATCTGTATATTGAGCAAGCAGTAAAGGAAACAAAAGAAAATTTCGGAGTAGGTATTAAAACCATGGAGAAGAAATAAAAACTTTGAGGGTCGCCGATGACATTGTAATTCTGTCAGAGACAGCAAAGGACTTGGAAGAGCAGTTGAACGGAATGGACAGTGTCTTGAAAGGAGAAGATCAACAAAAGCAAAACGAGGATAATGGAATGTAGTCAAATTAAGTCGGGTGATGCTGAGGGAATTAGTTTACGAAATGAGACACTTAAAGTAGTAAAGGAGTTTTGCTATTTGGGAAGCAACATAACTGATGATGGTCGAAGTAGAGAGGATATAAAATGTAGACTGGCAATGACAAGGAAAGCGTTTCTGAAGAAGAGAAATTTGTTAACATCGAGTATACATTTAAGTGTCAGGAAGTCGTTTCTGAAAGTATTTGTATGGTGTGTAGCCATGTATGGAAGTGAAACATGGACGATAAATAGTTTGGACAAGAAGGTAATCTAAATGTGGTAATACAGAAGAATGCTGAAGATTAGATGGGTGGATCACATAACTAATGAGGAGGTATTGAATAGAATTGGGGAGAAGAGAAGTTTGTGGCACAACTTGACAAGAAGAAGGCACCGGATGGTAGGACACGTTCTGAGGCATCAAGGGATCAGAAATTTAGTTTTGGAGGGCAGCGTGGAGGGTAAAAATCGTAGAGGGAGACCAAGAGATGAATACACTAAGCAGATTTAGAAGGATGTAGGTTGCAGTAGGTACTGGGAGATGAAGAAGCTTGCACAGGATAGAGTAGCATAGAGAGCTGCATCAAACCAGTTTCAGGACTGAAGACCACAACAACAACAACAACGAACAAAGACCGTCGATTACTGTGGACGGTGGTTGTTTACAATTCCCACTGGAAGGAGTCACTCGTGGGTTCCAGAGCGCTACCAGTAGTCCAGCTAGCACAGTGAATGTGCGCAGAATGTTAATAAAGAACGTGGTACAGTGGTCGAGCAGCTCCTCATAAGTCACAGATTTCTCTGGTCAGTACTGAGCGACGCTTGAGGTGGTGTAAAGATCGACGCCACTGGACAGTGGATGACGGGAAACGATTGATTTGGGCAGACGAATCACGCTATACTCTGCCACTGCGACGAATGGCTTTGTTTTTGGCGAATGTTTGGAGAGTATTACCTGCCATCATGTGAAGCGCCAACAGTGAAGTACGGAGTAGATGCTGTCAAAGGTATGTGGGTGTTTTTCCGTACTAGGATGTGGTTCCCTTATGGCGCTTAAGAAAACGCTAAATGCCGAAGGGTATGAACACATTTTACAGCACCTCGTGCATTAGAGGAACAGTTCTGAGACGATGATTATTTCTATCTGCTATACAGTGCACGTTGTCATAAAGCAACATCTGTGAGGCAATAGTTTGTGTGCAGTGATATTCCTGAAATGGACTGGCATGGCAACAACACCTGCCTGAAGCCAATGCAACACCACTGGGGCGAGTTGGTACGTCGACTGCGCTCCAGACTAGCGCGTCCAGTATCACTGCCTTCTCTGGTTTCGGCTCTCGAGGAAGAATAGGCTGCTATTCCTCCACAGCATCACCTCATTGAAAGTGTCCCTAGCAGAGTTCAAGCCGTCATAAAGGCGAAAAGTCGACACACTTCATATTAATGACCATTAATAGGTGTCCAGATACTTTCGATATGATAGTGTGTGCAGGAGAAATACGAAGTCTGAAAAGTAGAAGAGAGCTAAAGGCGGAAGAAAAGCGAAGGTGTGTCGTGAGATGTGCCTGAGTAAGTCAGTCAGTAGGCTATGTCCCCGAGAAAGAGGAAGGTTCTAGGTTTGAGTCCATTTGCAGAATACACTATTAATCATTGAGGGAGATACATACTGGACCATGAATTTACTTTAAAACTCTTTTCTTAAAGAATTTACTTTATTTACTAGCGATTCATCAAGGACATTAACACATTTAATCACACTACGTGAGCGTGGAAGTAGTTGCCAGTGGGTAACTGATGAAAACAAATTTCTTTCAACCGATGGAAATTTTATTCCTAAAAAAACCCTTTCCTTTTTTTTTAAAAAAAAAGAAAGAACAGATTTAAAAATTATATCAAGTTACAATTTATTCAGAGGCAAAAACAACAATTTTTTTTTTTTGACAGTATGAGCTTTCGGGCTTAGAACCTTGCCGCTGCCTTTTAACACGTCCGTAGTCACGACCGCTCACAACAACCTCTGAAAGACTACACTGGTGCAAATCTGCAACACACCAGATTACTTTAAACTAAAAATTTTAACAACTCACACAAAACATAACTATGCACCCCGTAGGAGGGATGGAAATGGTACAAACACTCACATTAAAAAAAATTACTTGCCACCGGAAGTGCAACTTGTTTTAAAAGAAAACTTTTACGGTGGAATTGTGGCAATTTTATATACTAAAATGACCATTTAAATAAAACCCATGAAATGCAGTCTTACATAAAATGTACAAACATGCTCTACATTACACATATAGGCAAGATAAAAACATATTTCAGGAATTCGTCCATTACACCTTAAGCAATAAATTCGTTAACACCGAATCCGACAAACATGACAGAGGCAGCTATTAACGTATTGCAAACCGACAGACAGACAGACACTAAATGCCTAACAAATGCGGACGAGAGACAGATGAGCAAGCTGGGGACGAGAGACTGACCAAGAAAACAAGTAGAATTTTACAAGTAAATGAAACAACATATCACGAATCACTTAACTTCTAATAAACTGCCATGTCTGGCGAAGACCTGGCGCAGCACCCCCAAAAAGCTCTCCCGAACCGTCCGCTGCTAGCCGCTTCAACGGACGCAGGAAGGCGCGCCGGCCAGACCGGTGTCGTGGGTTGTCTCCTGTTGCCCTCGTGTCGCCAGCGAAGCCACTACCGCTCGCTATACGGCGCGGCCCACTGGACTGTCGTGGCGACCTCACATGCGCCGACGGACAAGTCATCTTGTGTCTCAGTGCGCGACCGACCAACCGATCGATCCAACCGCCGATGCCCATTGCCTGAAAAAACTCGAGCAGACTGGCGGCCTAACCCATACTAGCACTCCGGACGACAGACACTGACTACCGCCGCGCGGGATTAGCCGAGCGGTCTCAGGCGCTGCAGTCATGGACTGTGCGGCTGGTCCCGGCGGAGGTTCGAGTCCTCCCTCGGGCATGGGTGTGTGTGTTTGTTCTTAGGATAATTTAGGTTAAGTAGTGTGTAAGCTTAGGGACTTTTGTTGATGACCTTAGCAGTTAAGTCCCATAAACTTTCACAGACATTTGAACATTTGAACACTGACCCCACACTGACCAGCTGACCAGACTCGCCGAAACTGACAGACTGATCGACTGCCGAGCTCATTTTTTTTTTTTTTTTTTGTCATCAGTCTACTGACTGGTTTGATGCGGCCCGCCACGAATTCCATTCCTGTTCTAACCTCTTCATCTCAGAGTAGCACTTGCAACCTACGTCCTCAATTATTTGCTTGACGTATTCCAATCTCTGTCTTCCTCTACAGTTTTTGCCCTCTACAGCTCCCTCTAGTACCATGGAAGTCATTCCCTCATGTCTTAGCAGATGTCCTATCATCCTGTCCCTTGTCCTTATCAGTGTTTTCCACATATTCCTTTCCTCTCCGATTCTGCATAGAACCTCCTCATTCCTTACCTTATCAGTCCATCTAATTTTCAACATTCGTCTATAGCACCACATCTCAAATGCTTCGATTCTCTTCTGTTCCGGTTTTCCCACAGTCCATGTTTCACTACCATACAATGCTGTACTCCAGACGTATATCCTCAGAAATTTCTTCCTCAAATTAAGGCCGGTATTTGATATTAGTAGACTTCTCTTGGCCAGAAATGCCTTTTTTGCCATAGCGAGTCTGCTTTTGATGTCCTCCTTGCTCCGTCCGTCATTGGTTATTTTACTGCCTAGGTAGCAGAATTCCGTAACTTCATTGACTTCGTGACCATCAATCCTGATGTTAAGTTTCTCGCTGTTCTCATTTCTACTACTTCTAATTACCTTCGTCTTTCTCCGATTTGCTCTCAAACCATACTGTGTACTCATTAGACTGTTCATTCCGTTCAGCAGATCATTTAATTCTTCTTCACTTTCACTCAGGATAGCAATGTCATCAGCGAATCGTATCATTGATATCCTTTCACCTTGTATTTTAATTCCACTCCTGAACCTTTCTTTTATTTCCATCATTGCTTCCTCGATGCACAGATTGAAGAGTAGGGGCGAAAGGCTACAGCCTTGTCTTACATCCTTCTTAATACGTGCATTTCGTTCTTGATCGTCCACTCTTATTATTCCCTCTTGGTTGTTGTACATATTGTATATGACGCGTCTCTCCCTATAGCTTACCCCTACTTTTTTCAGAATCTTGAACAGCTTGCACCATTTTATATTGTCGAACGCTTTTTCCAGGTCGACAAATCCAATGAAAGTGTCTTGATTTTTCTTTAGCCTTGCTTCCATTATTAGCCGTAACGTCAGAATTGCCTCTCTCGTAACTGATCGTCACCTAGGGCATTCTCAATTTTCTTTTCCAATCTTCTGTATATTATTCTTGTAAGCAGCTTCGATGCATGAGCTGTTAAGCTGATTGTGCGATAATTCTCGCACTTGTCAGCTCTTGCTGTCTTCGGAATTGTGTTGATAATGCTTTTTCGAAAGTCAGATGGTATATCGCCAGACTCATATATTCTACACATCAACGTGAATAGTCGTTTTGTTGCCACTTCCCCCAATGATTTTAGAAATTCTGATGGAATGTTATCTATCCCTTCTGCCTAATTTGACCGTAAGTCCTCCAAAGCTCTTTTAAATTCCGATTTTAATACTGGATCCCCTATCTCTTCTAAATCGACTCCTGTTTCTTCTTCTATCACATCAGACAAATCTTCACCCTCATAGAGGCTTTCAATGTATTCTTTCCACCTATCTGCTCTCTCCTCTGCATTTAACAGTGGAATTCCCGTTGCACTCTTAATGTTACCACCGTTGCTTTTAATATCACCAAAGGTTGTTTTGACTTTCCTGTATGCTGAGTCTGTCCTTCCGACAATCATATCTTTTTCGATGTCTTCACATTTTTCCTGCAGGCATTTCGTCTTAGCTTCCCTGCACTTCCTATTTATTTCATTCCTCAGCGACTTGTATTTCTGTATTCGTGATTTTCCCGGAACATGTTTGTACTTCCTCCTTTCATCAATCATCTGAAGTATTTCTTCTGTTACCCATGGTTTCTTCGCAGCTACCTTCTTTGTACCTATGTTTTCCTTCCCAACTTTTGTGATGGCCCTTTTTAGAGATGTCCATTCCTCTTCAACTGTACTGCCTACTGCGCTATTCCTTATTGATGTATCTATAGCGTTAGAGAACTTCAAACGCATCTCGTCATTCCTTAGTACTTCCGTAACCCACTTCTTTGCGTATTGATTCTTCCTGACTAATGTCTTGAACTTCAGCCTACTCTTCATCACTACTATATTGTGATCTGAGTCTATATCTGCTCCTGGGTACGCCTTACAATCCAGTATCTGATTTCGGAATCTCTGTCTGACCATGATGTAATCTAATTGAAATCTTCCCGTATCTCCCGGCCTTTTCCAAGTATACCTCCTCCTGTTGTGATTCTTGAACAGGGTATTCACTATTACTAGCTGAAACTTTTTACAGAACTCAATTAGTCTTTCTCCTCTTTCATTACTTGTCCCAAGCCCATATTCTCCTGTAACCTTTTCTTCTACTCCTTCCCCTACAACTGCATTCCAGTCGCCCATGACTATTAGATTTTCGTCCCCCTTTACATACTGCATTACCCTTTCAAGGGTAATGCAGTAGCGCCCCTGAAATGCACGTGAACAGGCAGCTTTTCCCCTTTCCTCACCAGAGGGAGACACCAAAGCTGCGACTGCCACAGCGGCGCCACTGCCAGAAACGGAAGGCGACTGCTTTACACTACGCACTGCAGCGCGCTCTTCAAGACATATCACCACGGCTCATATACCTATGTTATTCCAGAACAAAAGAAATTGCGATGCCTTTAATATAAAAGGGTAAAACGTGTCTGGAAAATAATATTACGTTGCTGAATGAAAAAGACGTTTGAATTAAAAATGGAGAATGGCTTGCATTAACGAAATTGTCAGTGATTTTTTAATCTGGGGTTCTTGTTCTAAAGACATACAATGTTAAGCATTAACATATACCACTACTTGCTGAGCTGGTGGTGGTGGTGGTGGTGGCGGTGACGGTACCCCTCGTGCACGCAGCGGCGCCAGATGGACGCAGTGAAAGCGAGGCAGGGCGGGTGGACGGCTCTCAGCGCGGTGACGGGCGGCCCGTCTGCGGAGGAGTTGGATGGAGCGCGGGCGGCGTTGACGGACAGCTGACGGCGAAAACACAGGCCACAAAAAGCGGCGCGGCGCCACGTCGCACGCGATCCCTGCTCCAGAGCTGGAGCTGGAGAAGGCCACTTTGCCGCCCTCCACCTGGCCGGCTCCTCTCGTGTGCTGGCACCAAGCCCTGGAAAAACAGTATTGGGTTTCCAGTGACTGAAATAAGCACGGCGAAAAAAAAATAGTCATATCAAGAAGACGTCATGCTAATGCCTAGCCTCGATGATGGTTTAAGGTCGGCGGACGGGGGAGTCCACACCTGTCATCAGGTATGCCTTATACAGTAGAAACCGGCATATCTGTAAAACAGCAGGGGAGTTAGTTGAATCATTTCACTCGGTGTTCCAAATTGTTTCAGACATTTTTTGTGGGATTAACATCTCGTATTTCAGTGGACCAGTCTCGGTTAGGGATGGCGGCTATCGCTGAAACAATCGGTTTTTGTCGGTTTTTCATCTGCAGTTTAAAGTAACTATGGCGGTTTCTAAAATAACCGATTTTCGGTTTTTTATTGCTTTTATTTCCACCAATAAATGTACACATCGAGCAAAGGTTGAAACATTCTACGACTCCCTGAGACTTTTGCGTTATGATGAAACGTTACAGTAGTTTCCGCTCTATAAGCAGCAGGTTTCGCTGCTCGCTCGCATCGGGAAATACAAACAGAGGCGGCTCTGCCACCAATTTTATTGCACGACGCTGCCGGCCGCTGGTGCAACAGAACTCATGTGGACGGGGCGAAAGAAATGTGTCAGACTTCATAATACATATTTATATGTGTCGTGTATTATGCATTTCTTGTACGTGAATGTGAATCTGCATATGAACTTTCCTAATCCTCCTCACACCTTTCCGTAAAGCGTGGCCAAATCTTAATTGGGAAGTAGTTCTGTAGTATAGTAGTGCAAACCTCACTCCTGGGTAGGGGATCAGAGAGACAGCACAGGCAGTTAATAGTCAAAGACGTTCCAGTGTCACAAGGTCTGGGGTGGAGAGGTTGGTCACGGCCAAGTGGTTCGACCATCCCCTCCCCCGGGGTCCAAGAAGACCTCCGGCTGCCCGCCATATTCGGGGAGTGTTACAGAAGACGGGTAAGTGAGCAGACGTGCCCTCAGTGCGTCTGTCTCAATGATCAAGCATGGAAGAGAGGTATTTGAATATTTGTACTAATTCTTTTATTTCCAGCTTCGGATTGTGTAAGGAAATAAATGTTCTCGTTTAATTTCGGAAATTTGACCCCCTGTGTTAATGTATCTGGTCCCCAGTTTGCCCGTTATCCTCCTCACATAGTGGATGTCCTATGTAAAATATTGGGAGACTTTGGTGGTATACATTTGGCCAACGCAATTCCGTCTTGCCCGTAGAAAAGTGCGTGCAGATTAGTATATAATATAGCCGAGCTATAGGTTGTAAAATTGGGATATCTGTAAACTGGAACAATTGCTGCAATCGCTGTAAAGTCGAGTGATAATGTTTAAAATAAATAGGTAATCAATTGTCATCAATCTTTAACATACCTTAAAAATTACAAAGAAGTCAAGTTAAAGGAATTCATTTAAAATAAAAGATACAGAATGAAGGGACCCACACATGAGCGTGTGAGCCCTCCAGCCCCTTGCCTAGTATCGTACAGAAACGGCACGTTCCCTAGGTAGCACTCTCAAGCTCCCCTCCCCAGTTATCCGTTGCGCAATTTTCATTCTGGGCTTGACGACATCAACTTTCATCTGGCGTCCCTAGGCAAGGAGGTTTGACGGTAATCTTTCAATAAGTTTCAAGATACATACACTGACGGAAAAAAATCGCAACAACAAGAACAAATTATGAGACATAATTGAGAGTTGGTAGGCGTGTTTCTACATCTGAAAGATGATGTCCAGACAAATTTCGCTCCAGTGGCATATGGGTGGGGCTAGAAGCGCCCCTATGAAGAGGCAAATCAGGATTGCTTTAAATACACGCTGCAACGGTCGTGAGCGTTAGTTATCTTTGAGACTGGACATGGTGAGTTGATGTTAGTCAAGAGTGCCCTTGAGACGACGTAGACGGCTTCATCAATACATCACTGAGTTTGAACGAGGTCGTGTAGTAGGCCTACCACAAGCTGGATGTTTCTTCTGAAATATTGCAGAAAGACTTGCCAGCAATGTAGCCACTATTTATGATTGGTAGCAGCGGTGGTCAGAAGAATGTAAAGTCACTAGAAAACCGGACTCCGGACGGCTACGTGACACTACCGAGTGAGAGAAGCCCATTGTGTTCGACGTATGGTTCTAGCGCTTCGTACTGCATTTGCAGCAGCAATGTGAGCAGCAGTTGGCACTACAGAGACACAACGAAATATTACAAATTACGAACTTTTACTTCAAGGATAGCTCCGAGGCAGAAGCCCCGTAGCGTACATTTCACTAACCCCAAACCACCGACAGTTGCGACTTCAGTAGTGTCAAGCGAGAGCTCAGTGGTGGGCACGGTGGAGGTCTGTTGTGTTTCCTGATGAAAGCTGTTTCTGCCTCGGTGCCAGTGGCGGCCGTGCGTTAGTCAGTAGGAGGCCAGCTGAGGACCTGCAACCAACCTGTCTGTATCCTAGACACACTACTTGGAGTTACGGACCGGGGTGCGATTTCGTTTGACAGCAGAAGCACTCACGTGGTTATACCACGCATCCTGACTGCAAACTTGTACGCCACTCTGGTGACTGGACCTGTTGTGTTGCAATTAATGAACAGCATTCCAAGGGTGTTTTCCAACAGGATAACGCTCCCCCATACATCGTTGTTGTAACCCAACATGCTCTACAGAGTATCTATCTGCTGCCTTGGCCTGATCGATCACCAGATCTGTCTCCAGTCGAACACATATGGGACATCATCGGACGACACCTCCAGTATCATCGACAACCAGCATTAACCGTCCCCGTATTGACCGACCAAGTGCAACAGGCATGGAACTCTATCCCACGAACTGACATCCAGCACCGTACAAAACAATTCATTTACGTTTGTACGCTTGCATTCAACATTCTGACGTCACACCAGTTATTAATGTACCAGCATTTCACATTTCCAGTGGTTTTTCTCGTGCTGTGATACTGTAATATTAATCACTTAAATATGTCATCTAGACAAATATATTCCCGAAATTTCATTATCCTGCCCTATTTATTTTTTGATGTTGCGAGTTTTTTCCGTCTGTGTAGAATCAAAATGTCAAATAAAACAGGTAAACAAAAACTTAGTCCGTCCGTAATTCGCTGCTTTCCTCGAAAAGTACAACAAAAAATTCACCAGTATTCTCCTACTGATTTTGATTTTTTAAATCTGTTAAAAATCACGTTCTGATCGAGAACCATACCACTATATGGCATTACGAATAGTCGGTGCCAAAGTGTGAAAACACTATTTTTCGTGTTAGTTGTCCTTTTTCAAAGCCTACAAGCAGACAAAGCCATATAATGCAGACACTTGCATACTACTTTCAACTATGAATACGTCTTTGATTTATTACTGTTATCATAAAATCCTTTTTCTTTTAGTTTTTCACAGAAATGACAGATAAACAATAAGTTTTGTATAAAAATTGGAGCGCTCTTTTTCTTTAACTATTTCGAAGGGAAACCCCTTTTTAGTCAAATATATATCTTTACTTTTTATTGTCATTTGAATGTAGTTGATTTTTTGAAGACAATACAAAAAATGGTCTTTCAGAAGATCAGATGAACAATTTAAATAGTAGGCAAAATACAAAACTTACCAGGAACAGTTATATGACAATAGTTAAAATTTCAATAGTGAATTTGTTCAATGGAAAATGTTTACTGTGCACTCAATAAAGACCTGTTCTATAGTATAATGTGTTGGTCTGTAAGATGACTCCTTTGATGAAAAATAATATCGTTCAAAGACGATACGAATCCTCCAGAAGTCACAGAACGACCTACCAAACTCGTATTTTTGGAAGTTTTATCTAAAACCAAAACTTTTAGCACAATCATACGGCAAACTATATATCTGTTTAACACCTGGTTGTCAGTAAACGAGAAAAATGCGAGATCTGTTCAAAAATTTCCGGAACTTCGTCCACAAAATTTTTCTACTCTTACTTCTCACATACTGTGCGTGGTCTCCTTCGAAATACTCTCCTCCACAATTGATACACCGCTTCAAACACCGTTTCCTTTTCCAGAAGCAGTCTCGGTACGGCTCTTCCTGGATTGTGCGAAGCGCCTTATCTTGTCCATCGTTCAAATCTTCGTCCTTTCAATGGGATTTTCAACTTTGGAAATAAAAAAAAAGTCCACAGGTGCCAAATCTGGATAGCACGAAAGATGAAGCAGCACAGTGATTTTGTTTTTCGTGCAACAGTCACGCACCAACATGGATGAATGGGCGGGTGCGTTATCGTGATGCAAGGGCCATCAATTGTCTCGCCACGTTCCAGGCCGCTTCCTTCTCACACTTTCTCGCGGACGTCGCAACATGACCCGATAGTATCACAGATTAACAGTTTGCCCCTGTGGCACGATTTCATGATGAACTATTCCTTCAGAGTCAAAGAAACTGCCGTCATGGCTTTGACATTTGACCTGACCTAACGAGCTTTTTTGGTCTTGGAGAATCTTTCTGTGAAGACTGAACTTTGGCCTCAACATCATAACCGTAGACCCACGTCTCATCACCACTTACGTTTCTCTTAAGGAACATCTTGTTCTCATTTGCGCGATCCAAAAGCCCTACACAGATTGTGAGGCGGAGGTCTTTCTGGTCTTGACTGATGGGTCGTGGGACGGACGGCACCACGATGCGTTCCAAGATACTGTGTTAGGATTTCATGACATGATGATACTGAAATGTTACATTCTTGTGGAATCTCTCGGACAGTCAGTCTTCGATTGGCACGCGCAATTTTGCTTACGTTCCTGACATGAGCGGCGTCGGTAGACGTCTAAGGGCGTCCTGAACGAGAATCATGTTTAACTTCCGTCCGACCATTTTTAAACCATGCGTAACAGCAAGATCAGCTGAAGTATTCATCACCGTAGACTATCTGCATCATTTGGTGTGTATGTGTAACGATTTTCTCGAGTTTCACGCAGAATTTAATGGAGACGTGTTGCTCCTCAAACTCTGCCATCTCGAAATTCACTAACTGTAAGACACGACGTTCTGCTCAATACAGCACTGAACAATAACTAACAGATACACAACAATGAAACTTCCGGCAGTTACACAATACAGGCGGGTGCGAGGATGCCAACCGAATTTCACTCCAACACACCATTGACGCGAAATTTCGAATGTTCCGTAATTTTTGAACATACGTTATACATGTTATAACCGAAACCAAACAAATACTGAAAAATATCTTTTGTTCAGAACTAAAATACAGGCATCGGTTTTAACTGGTCGATTTTTCACATCCCTAGTCTAGATGCATAGGTTGCCTGAGTGTTCGTCGAACTTGGGGCGTATGAATGCAGTCTTGTCAATAAGGCTGTCGTCATCGTCGAAGATGTGCGCGTGCGCAGCATACTCATCATTGCACCGTGAATTGCTGCTTCATGGCGCATTTCAAATACCGCCCCACTATCCAGTTGGCGCCAGCGCTGGTGATGCGTTTCCTCTACAGCAGAGCGCACACGAAACTAGAAATAGCCTACTATGATGTTGTAAAAGAGTCTGTGAAGGTGTTGGTGTATGGACTGAAGATGGTTGTTCGATACAGAAATTTTAGCAGCAGCTGTCTCAAACAAATCTTGACAAAGGCTGGGTGACTGGTTTGCAAGGTCAGTTTAAACTCTATATAGCTGCAGTTCGATCTCCATATTCATTAAATATACAGATATGTGAGAATTTGTTATGTTTCCGGAGAAAGTTGCAATCTGTTTTGTGCCTGTGTTCTAGGTGCCACGGATTGGCAGAAGTCAGATGTTTGTTCATGGCGGGAACGGAGTAAGGTTCAGTTCCACCTGTCTGGTTTGACCAATGATGCTATATTACGCGCAAAAGCGGTAGTTTATCTTAGTTACTTAGGCAACCACGGATAGCATTTAATAACAAGCCTATTACATCCTACAAGACGGCGACCACAGGACATACTCTTACGATCGGAAACAAACCCAATAAACACGCGAAATCAATCAGTCAGCTCTTAAGATCAAATTAACGGGACAACCGCGCGAATCAAGGGATTGTGGGCGGGGATACACTTAGAAGAAAGGGGGTTATGAAGGTAAACTCATTCGAAAGCAACCAAGGCATCGAAAAACAGGACACGAATTCATCTGAAATATGCAGAAAGAAAGTAAATCGAAAATAAAAAATGGAATGGAAAAATTCTCTTGACCTACACAGCTGAAAGGAAGACAGCCTTGCCAGACAATCCTCTCTCCGAAACAAAGAAACGGAAAATTTACGAACACGAATTTTTCTAGAATAAACCAAACACAAAAGCACAAAAATCGAAAAATCGGAATCGACTTTTTCTCTTGATTTATAGCTCAAACGAAGCCTGCGATACCAGAAATCACAGACTGAAGGATGAGAAGCAATATCGTACTTTCGTCATGTCTATGTGATTGAAACGCATGTACTGGTATCGAAAACACATCCCTACAAGTGACAATAACAATTCACGAAACTGAAAACCATCACTGAAAATAAATTTCACTTACTGAAACAAAATAGAAAATTAAAAGAAATAAAAAAAAAAAAAAAAAAGAAATCGAACATTTCGCTTCACCTATGTCTCAAACGAAGACAGCGATACCAGACACTGTCCTATCAAAACAAGGTAATCGAGAAACGACACACACGAATTTAGCTAGGATTAACCGGACATAGAAATACATGTATCGCACAACTAGAATCGAATTTTTCACTTTGATGATAGTTCAAAGGAATACAGTGATATCGGAAACCGCAAACGGAACCACAAGAAGCAATATCACGGTTTTTGTCTGGCGTAGATGACAAACGCAAGCATCGATACCAAGAATATATCCTTCGAAATGACAGGAATAAAACATTAAATTTAAAACCATGAATTGCTTTTTTGCAGAGGAAACAAACAAACGTAAACATTAACCACAAGTGTACTTCACCGCTTACTTCAGAATACGCCGAGCATTCACGATTCCACTCAACACAACACAACACATTAACGTCACAAGTCGAAGCCAAGAAGTGGAACCGCAGCTTACGCTCGACGTATGTAACCCAAACGAAGACAGAGATTCCAGAGGCTAGACACAGCCACACAAAAGAACCACATAATCAAAAAATGACACATACGCATTCCTCTAGAATAGACGTAACAAAGAAAAGCACACAACTGGAATCGAACACGAGCATTCAATATGTCACACCAATAAATTGCAAACGAAAACTAACAGCTCAAAAACCAAAAACAAATAAAGAATCAATAACTAAGAAACTCCGCCAGAACTGGCCTTGGTAGGCCAACCGTATCGACCGACCGCCGTGTCATCGTCATCCGATGGGAATCACTTGATGCTTCTGAGTCAAGTAGCTCCTCCATTGTCCTCACAACGACTGAATGCACGCCGCTTGGCAACAGCTTTCGGCAGACTCAGACGGTCACCCATCCAAGTGCTAGCCAACCCCGAAAGTACTTAACTTCGGTGATCTGACGGTAAACGGTTTTATCATTGTGGTAAGGCCGCTTCGCAATAACTACTAAGAACTAGATCCAGTCCAGCTGAAACATTGCCACAAACCAGATCACGCATACAAACATCTACTATAAGAGTGAGCCACCGCTAACGGCAACACGAGCGCTAAAAGCACTGCATTTCAAATATGTCGCACCTCCTCGACGTCATATTCGAAGAAACAGCCAAATATTTGTAATAACGAAGATTATAAATGAGATCATTACTCGTTTCACTCGCAACCATTTGAGCTATGCACTTAGGTTCCTGACTAACCTATCCCTCAACAAACGTACCACATTAAAAAACAGCCAAATAAATATACTAAACAGCTTTATAATCACTAATCGTTCCACTCGGTACAATTTAAATTATGCTCTCAGATTGTTGCCTATTTCCGAGGTTAGGAAATAGTCCCAAATAGTAAAAGAAAGAGCCAAATATTCATCAAAACAAGGGTTAAATATAATCCCTACTAGTTTCTCTAAGAACAGTTTAAGCTGTGTTTTCAGGTTCCATCCTAACCATATCCTCGTAAATCAAAACATATTTGGAATAAGTAGCATAGTTTACAAACAGCATAATTTCACAAGTTATTAAGGCAACCACAGATAACATTTAGTAACAGGCCGCTTCGCTTCATAAACTGATGGAATCACATACGACGTCATGGGTCAAAGCAGACAGGTGGAATCCGACCGTGCTCTTGAGTCTTGATGGCTTACTTTCTGGCTACTATCATTGCTGCGTGCTGTTACTGGAATGGGCCGCTGCAGACACACCTGTATTGTTGAGAATTGCAACACGTCGCGATACGTTGTTTGCTCTAAGAGGATATGCAAAAAATAACTACCGCCCGCTTAGGGAAACGATCCAGCGGTAATAGTAGGAGGTAACTAGCCTGTGACGGCCGTGGAAATGCTCCCAGGAAACATGGCTCTGGGAAAAAAAGCAAAAAGGACAAAATAAGAAAAAATTAAAATGGGAAGTAAAAGTGCAAGCATTAGTAAAATAGATCAGGCAAAGAAGTCTTTCACTGTGTTAAACTAATGGAAGATAGTTTCGGAAATCATTCTGGTGTAAGGATATGAGGGTTATTTACCTACTTCACCCAGGTCAAAGATCAGTCTGCACTAGGATACGAACATCTCTTAACTGAGTACACGAGGTGGCATTCAATAAGTAATGCCCCACATTTTTTTTTAAAAAAACCATTAATATACATAGACAAACGTCCTTGTTGGTGCTTCACATTTGATGTTCGTTCTGTGCGCCGGTGAAGTTTCGAACCGTTCTGGTAGATGGCGGAGCCGTAGTACAGCTTCAAAGTGATGTCTACATACGACTCACGCTACAAGCAGCGTGCTGTTATTAAATTCTTGAGTGCAGAGAAAGAAACCGTGGTGAACATTCATAAACGTTTATGTGCAGTGTATGACGATGGTAAAGTTGATAGAAGTAAACTTGAGCGATGGGTAAAGAAAGTTACAGCCTCAGGAAATGCAGAGACAGAGCTCCACAATCAGCCACACTCGGGACGTCCTGTCATAGCCGCTGCTCCAGACATTCTGAATCTTGTGGGTGCCATTATTCGTGCCGACTCGACAAATGACACTACAGTTGTCGGTCAGCATTGGAAGTGCGTCTGCAGTGATCGACACTCTCGGATATTCAAAGAGGTGCTAACGATGGGTTCCACGAATGCTCACAGCGGACCACAAGATTCAAAGAAAGGGCATTTCGTTTGAATTGTTGGAGCGTTTTGAGACCGACGGAGATGCCTTTCTGTCACGGATCGTTACGGGGGACGAAAGCCGGAAGCATAAAGGCAGTCCATGGAGTGGCATCATCCTCATTCACGCCTACAGGACAAGAGCTTTTACCTGCAGGGAATACATGCTCTTCCACAACGTTGGCATACGGCCATAGAACGTGGTGGAGACTACGTAGAAAAATAGCACATGGACAAGACATGTTGATGTATATTGTTACCAAATTCTGACTCTTAACAATAAATGTGTTCTGAGGAAAAAAATGTGGGGCATTACTTATTGAACGACCCTCGTATTTAACGAAAGGAGCTACACGAGAGGAAGTGTTTCGGCCAAGGCTCTGACGACTGGGCGAGGTGACGCAGTGGTTAGGACACTGGACTCGCATTCGGGAGGAGGGCGGTTCAAACCACTGTCTGGGCATCCAGATTTAGGTTTTCCGTGATTTCCCTAAATCGCTTAAGGCAAATGTCGGGTGCATCCGAAAAAAGGCTACAGCCGATTTCCTTTCCCGTTCTTTCCTAATCCGAGATCGGGCTGCGTCTCTAATGACTGTACTGTATATGTGACGTTTTAAAGGCTATGATGAAGAGTCCGTCAAGTGACGTATACAATGGTGTGCAGAAAACAACCAAGACAAAATTTAAATTTGGTGCTTAAAGGCATTGTAGAGAATAAGACACTAACCGTGAACAGCCCTGTATTTTGAAACAGTTGAGAGCATCTACATTTTTTTTCTTTTTTCTTTTTTGGCCACAGCATGTCACTGTGATAGGATTTAGTAACATGTTCGATGGTTACTTCCAAGGTAACACTGAAGACACCAAATCCAACGCGTTGGGCTGGCAGAAAACCATTCATACACATAAAGAGAGATTCGTTGATGTTCTTGAGACTATGACAGATATAACTCTTAAGAATATGGAAATGTAACGAACAACATGTAGCAATAGGTCTTAAAAACATAGTATTACCTTTCTCGCATTCAGTATAAGCAACTTGAAGGAATTAATACAATACCCGAAACAATCGTCACAGCGGCCTGTGGATTCGATCGTCGACTTTGAGCTTGCCTAGCTTTTGACGTCATAGCTTGCTAAAAGCACGCTGGGAAGTTCTTCTGAATGTGCAGAGTAATATCAATCTTGTTAGATATTCCAAACGCTCATTTGAAAGTAGACCAATGAGATGGAAGAACGCCACCTACGTCACACGCAACCCTCCTCGCTTTTCGGTGCAGGCTTGGGAGACATCATATTGGATTGCCGGTGAAGTCCATATTTGGTGGGTTTTATATTATTGGTTGGTTGGTTGTTTGGAGGAAGAGACCAAACAGCGAGGTTATCGGTCTCATAGGATTAGGGAAGGATGGGGTAGGAAGTCGGCCGTGCCCTTTCAATGGAACCATCCCGGCATTTGCCTGGAGCGATTTAGGGAAATCACGGAAAACCTAAATCAGGATGGCCGGACGCGGGATTGAACCGTCGTCCTTCCGAATGCAAGTCCAGTGTGCTAACCACTGCGCCACCTCGCTCGGTTTATATATTATTGCTTAGGTCCTGTGTATATGAAGCACCAGCACATCGAAGGTCTCGTTATTGGCACAATTTGTTATAAGTATCATTTAGTAACATATCGGCGGTTAAAGCTTTCAGGAGATGGTAAGATACAAAACGTGGTCGTATTTAATGGGAGTTTGAGAATGGAGACCCGGGGTGGTATGTGCTCCGTGCATCTGGTCTGTGTCTCGCTAATGCGAAAAAAATTTTATTCACCTTCAAATTATCTAAAATGTTCTGGGACTTTCTTACTAATTTAATACCTGCCTCCGTGACCGAGGTCGCTAGTGCATGCTTGTGCGCTGGCACTCGACTCGGAGGTAAGGCGGTTCGAGTCCTGGTATTGGATGGAATTTTCATGCCAGTATTTGGCCGGAAAGGGAAGGAGAGGTGATGGCGTAAGGTTCCTGATCAATGTCCTGGATTCAACTGTAAACCTCTCTGCAGTTTTTCGTGGAGTAAGGGCGTGTGCCACTGTTGATGGTGATCTGTTCGTCAGATGGACCCTCTTGTTGCTCTTCGACAGGAGCAGAGTCCGAGCTGGCCCCAGGTTTCACTGTCTCCCTTCTCTCATCATCTCCAACACAGCTGCTACTACTACTACTCTCTCTCTCTCTCTCTCTCTCTATCTCTCTCTCTCTCTCTCTCTCTCTCTCTCACACACACACACACACACACACACACACACACACACACACACACACATCCCTATCACAGTCACCTATACTTGATAGTTACTTACATATACAGCTTATACTTCGTGATGGAAAGGTGCCTGCGGGCGCTAAGGGTAGGGATATCTTTTGCTGTAGGTTGATATATCTGCATTTTGGGGTCTCGCAGCCATTCATGCCATACAACTTTATTAATGTAATAGAAATATGTTCGATATATTAATTGCTATGTAAATATAAGTGCGATCTCTCTCAGGAGCGAGTTTGTTCGATTGGCGTTTCCTACAAGAGAGCTTGCGCTACTTGCGATAAGATAAGTTGCGCTTTCTTGTTCCAAAAAGAGTATTTCACATGCTCTAAAAATTCTACTACCAATTAGAGACAGTGAACAAGTAATACGAGGCTGAATCAAATGAAAACCTTAAATTTAAATCGAAATTTTACGCCGTTATCCTGTAAGTTGGTAAGCGTGCTACAAACAGCGTGCAGAATGGCCTGTTGGCAGCATAGTGCAGATACACACATACCGTCACAGTATCAGTATAAAGATGGCCACCACACTTGCGATTTGCACCAGGGAAGAACAGCGTTCTGTTATTCGGTTCTCGCGTAGTGAAGGTGTGAAAACTATTGAAATTCATCGACGAATGAAGGTTCAGTACGGTGATGCATATTTGTCACAGCAGCAAGTCTACGAATGGAGTAGAAAGTTCACAAATGGTGTGACTTCAGTGGAACATGCTCCTCGTCCATGTCAGGCACAACGAGTTGTGACTCCACAGAACATTGCAGCAGTTGAAGCCATAATGAAGGAAAACCGCCGAGTGACACTGAATGACATTGCAGCATGTTTACAGATTAGTCATGGGTCAGCACACTACATTGTGCATGATGTGCTCCAGTTTCACAAGTCTGCAAGATGGGTGCCACGGCGGCTGACTCCTGAAAAGAGAGATGCTTGTGAAAAACTTCTTCGGCGCTTTGAACGAGAAGGTGATGGCTTCCTTGCAAGAATCGTTACTGGGGACGAAACCTGGGTTCACCTCCACCAACCGGAAGCGAAGAGAGCGAGCAAGGAATGGCGCCATTCCTCATCACCAAAACCAAAGAAGTTTCGAACAGAATCATCAGCAGGGAAGATTATGCTGACTCTCTTTTGGGACGAAAAAGGCGTCATTTTGGAGCATTACATGCCTAGAGGGACCACTGTCACCAGAGCATCATACACAGATCTCCTAAAAAATCATCTGCTGCCTGCAGTCAAATCAAAGCTATGTGGATTGCTGTCAGCAGGTGTCCTTTTGCAACATGACAATGCAAGGCCCCACACTGCCCGCACAACAGTTGCAACAATCACAGACCTGCATTTTGAGTGTCTTCCTCATCCACCATACTCACCAGACCTTGCCCCAAGTGATTTCCATGTTTGGACCACTCAAAGACCAAAGACGCAATGGGAGGAAAGATGTTCCGTTCTGATGAAGAGGTACGCCACGCGGTGCATGAGTGGTTGCGCAGACTACCAAAAGAATTTTTTTCTAAAGGAATTCAGTCACTTTGTAACCGTTGGAGGACTTGCATGGGGGAGATTATGTTGAAAAGTGATACAGCTTTGTACCACTTCTGCTCAATAAATAATATTTTTAAAAAAATATTTAAGGTTTTCATTTGACTCACCCTCGTAATACCTAGGATTTTACAAAAATGAGAATGATGAAATAATTTAAATCCTTTATGGAAGAGTATTGTAAATTTTTATCGCGCTATTTGTAATGGAATTTTTATAAGCTGATGGCTTTACTGACTGGACACGGAACTTCTCTTTCTGTCTAACATGTTCATGGATATTGAAGTTTTTATTTATGTAGAATACAGAGAGAACAACATGACTACTTGTGACCGCTTGTTGGCGTTAGTCAGCCAGTCAGACAGCAGTAGCCGGCCGAGACACAAGCAACAACAGGGAAGTAACTGATTTTGTGACTTTTACGAGTTCGTAATCACGAGCGAATTTTATAATGCCACGTGTGTGCTTTAATAGTTTAGTTCATTGAGTTTCTGCATGTTTATTTCATATCTAATAGCCACAGTTCTCGCGTTTTCATTTGCGTCGGAAAGTAAACCGATTTTGTGACATATTACAAGTTCCAAATCAGTGGAGAATTATTTAGTTTCACCTGAGTACTTCGGTAGTTAGGTTTTTCAACCTCTGCGTATTAATCTCATTTATTAGACACAGTTCCTGCGTTTTCGTCAGGGTCTACGGTAGAATCGCGCAGCGCGTTCTGTTAGTCTGTTTATCTGCACAGTTTAGTTTTCAACGGTCTTTAGTATGGACAGGGACTGCGACTGTTGTGTGCGGATGCGACCCGAGTTGGTCGCACTTCGCTCTCAGCTTCAGGCTGTGATGGCTTCGGTGACACAGATTGAGGCTGCTGTGGATGGGCACCACTGTTGTGGGCCGGCCGTGGGGATCCAAAGGACGTCCAGCACGTCCGAGTCCTCAGATTGGTCCTCACTGGTGGCCAGCCCAGTTACTGCTCGCACTGAGGCTGACTCCTCACTTGTGGTCGAGTGGGAGGTCGTCCCAGGGCGTAGCAGGCGGCGAAAAACTTCCCAGGCGGCCGCATGTAAGGCCTTCCCGGTTTGTCTGACAAACAGGTTCCATGTGCTGTCTGTGGCTGACACTGTCGCTGAGCCAGATGCTGTCGCCTGTCCTGTTGCAGAGGAAATCTCTCAGCCTTCAAGATCCGAACATTCACAGAGGGTGGGATTATTGGTAGTTAGGAGCTCCAACGTTAGGCGCGATATGGGGCCCCCTAAGGACATGGCAGCCAAGAAGGGAAACAAAACCAATGCGCACTCCGTGTGAAAACCCGGTGGAGTCATTCCAGATGTGGAACGGGTCCACCCGGTTTTCATGAGGAGCATAGGGTGCAGCCAAGTGCAGGTGGTTCCTCGCGTCAGTACCAATGATGTCTGTCACTTTGGATCGGAAGAGATTCCCTCTGGTTTCGAGCGGCTAACGGAGGTGGTTAAGGTTGCCGGTCTTGCTTGCAAGAAGACAGCAGAGCTGACCATTTGCAGCATAGTCGACAGGACCGATTGCGGACCTCTGGTACAGAGCCAAGTGGAGGGCTCAGACGGTTCTGCGACCGTGTACGCTGCAGATTCCTCGACTTGCGCAAAAGGGTGGTTGGGTTTCGGATTCCGCTGAATAGGTCATGTGTCTACTATACGCAGGAAGTGGCTACACGGTTAGCAGGGGCTGTGTGGCATGGACTGGGCTGCTTTTTAGGTTAGAGGGTCTCTGAAAAACACAAGAAGGGCTTCAGTCACAAAGGGTGCCGAACACAGGAAGAACGTAGATACAGGAACCATCGATATAACGGTTGTTAATTGTCGTAACTGTGTTGGGAAAGTACCAGAGCTCCAAGCGCTAATAGAAAGAACTTATGCTCAAATCGTTATAGGCACTGAAAGCTGGCTAAAGCCGGAGACAAGTTCAGCCGAAATTTTTGCGAAGAACCCAACGGCGTTCCGAAAGGAGAGACTAAACACGGTTAGCAGTGTCGTGTTTGTTGCTTTTATAAGTAGTTTATCTTGCCGCGAAACTGAAGTAGATAGTTCCTGGGAATTAGTATTGGCAGAGGTCATTGTTGGCAACCGGAATAAAGTAATAATATGATCCTTTTGCTGACCTCCCAATTCAGATGATACAATTGCTGAAAGGTTCAAACACGTACCAGACTCATACGATTGTAGTTGTTGGTGACTTTAATTTACCCTCGATATGGTGGCGAAAATACACGTTTAATTTCGGAGGTACACATAAAACATCATCCGAAATTGTGCTAAACGCATTAGCTGAAAGTTATTTCGAGCAGTTAGTTCATGAGCCCCCGCGAATAGTAAACGTTTGTGAAAACACACTTGACCTCTTAGCAACAAATAAGCCTGAGTTAATAACGAGCATCAAAACGGATACAGGTATTAGTGAACACAGGGTTGTCGTGATAGATTAAATATTGTAACTCCTAATACCTCCAAAAATAAACGAAAAATATAATTATTCAAAAAAACTGATAAAAATTCACTTGACGCCTTCCTGAGAGACAATTTCGACTCCTTCCAAATTAATAATACACTCCTGGAAATGGAAAAAAGAACACATTGACACCGGTGTGTCAGACCCACCATACTTGCTCCGGACACTGCGAGAGGGCTGTACAAGCAATGATCACACGCACGGCACAGCGGACACACCAGGAACCGCGATGTTGGCCGTCGAATGGCGCTAGCTGCGCAGCATTTGTGCACCGCCGCCGTCAGTGTCAGCCAGTTTGCCGTGGCATACGGAGCTCCATCGCAGTCTTTAACACTGGTAGCATGCCGCGACAGCGTGGACGTGAACCGTATGTGCAGTTGACGGACTTTGAGCGAGGGCGTATAGTGGGCATGCGGGAGGCCGGGTGGACGTACCGCCGAATTGCTCAACACGTGGGGCGTGAGGTCTCCACAGTACATCGATGTTGTCGCCAGTGGTCGGCGGAAGGTGCACGTGCCCGTCGACCTGGGACCGGACCGCAGCGACGCACGGATGCACGCCAAGACCGTAGGATCCTACGCAGTGCCGTAGGGGACCGCACCGCCACTTCCCAGCAAATTAGGGACACTGTTGCTCCTGGGGTATCGGCGAGGACCATTCGCAACCGTCTCCATGAAGCTGGGCTACGGTCCCGCACACCGTTAGGCCGTCTTCCGCTCACGCCCCAACATCGTGCAGCCCGCCTCCAGTGGTGTCGCGACAGGCGTGAATGGAGGGACGAATGGAGACGTGTCGTCTTCAGCGATGAGAGTCGCTTCTGCCTTGGTGCCAATGATGGTCGTATGCGTGTTTGGCGCCGTGCAGGTGAGCGCCACAATCAGGACTGCATACGACCGAGGCACACAGGGCCAACACCCGGCATCATGGTGTGGGGAGCGATCTCCTACACTGGCCGTACACCACTGGTGATCGTCGAGGGGACACTGAATAGTGCACGGTACATCCAAACCGTCATCGAACCCATCGTTCTACCATTCCTAGACCGGCAAGGGAACTTGCTGTTCCAACAGGACAATGCACGTCCGCATGTATCCCGTGCCACCCAACGTGCTCTAGAAGGTGTAAGTCAACTACCCTGGCCAGCAAGATCTCCGGATCTGTCCCCCATTGAGCATGTTTGGGACTGGATGAAGCGTCGTCTCACGCGGTCTGCACGTCCAGCACGAACGCTGGTCCAACTGAGGCGCCAGGTGGAAATGGCATGGCAAGCCGTTCCACAGGAGTACATCCAGCATCTCTACGATCGTCTCCATGGGAGAATAGCAGCCTGCATTGCTGCGAAAGGTGGATATACACTGTACTAGTGCCGACATTGTGCATGCTCTGTTGCCTGTGTCTATGTGCCTGTGGTTCTGTCAGTGTGATCATGTGATGTATCTGACCCCAGGAATGTGTCAATAAAGTTTCCCCTTCCTGGGACAATGAATTCACGGTGTTCTTATTTCAATTTCCAGGAGTGTATAAGTGTAGACAAGATGTGGCTTGAATTCAGAGAAATAGCATCGGCAGCAATTGAGAGATTTATACCAAATAAATTAACAAACAACGGAGCTGATCCTCCTTGGTACACAAAACGGATTAGAACACTGTCGCAGAAACAACGAAACAAGCATGCCAAATTTAAACAGTTGCAAAACCCCTAAGATTGGGATCTTTTAAAAATGCTCGAAATTTCGTGCGGACTTCAATGCAAGATGCTGATAACAGTTCCCACGACGGAATTATGTCTCGAAACCTGGCAGAAAACCCAAAAAGATCCTGGTCGTATGTGAAGTATGTTAGCGACAAGAAACAATCGATGCCTTCTCTGCACGATAACAATGGAGATACTATCAAAGATAGTGCTGCCAAAGCAGAGTTACTAAAACCAGCCTTCCGAAATGCCTTCACAAAAGAAGACGAAGTCAATATTCCAGACTTCGAATCAAGAACAGCTGCCAGCATGAGTAACGTAGAAGTAAATATCCTCGGAGTAGTGAAGCAACTTAAATCAGTTAATAAACGCAAGTCTTCTGGTCCAGACTGTATACCAATTAGGTTCCTTTCAGAGTATGCTGATACATTAGCTCCATACTTAAAAATCATATATAACCGTTCGCTCGACGAAAGATCCGTACCCAAAGACTGGAAAGTTGCACAGGCCACATCGATATTCAAGAAACGTAGTAGGAGAAATCCGCTTAATTACAGTCCCATTCGGATCTTCTGGCGGGGACTACTCAAGAGGACGTCGTTATCAGGAGAAAGAAGAATGACATTCTACGGATCGGAGCGTGGTATATCAGTTCCCTTAATCGGGCAGGTAGGTTAGAAAATTTAAAAAGGGAAATGGATAGGTTAAAGTTAGATATAGTGGGAATTAGTGAAGTTCGATGGCAGTTGGAACAAGACTTTTGGTCAGGTGAATGCAGGGTTATAAATACAAAATCGAATAGCAGGAGTAGGTTTAATAATGAATAAAAAAAATAGGAGTGCGGGTAAGCTACTACAAACAGCATAGTGAACGCATTATTGAGGCCAAGATAGACACGAAGCCCACGTCTACTACAGTAGTACAAGTTCATGTGCCAACTAGCTCTGCAGATGACGAAGAAATTAATGAAATGTATGATGAGATAAAAGAAATTATTCAGGTAGTGAAGGGAGACGAAAATTTAATAGTCATGGGTGACTGTAATTCGAGAGTAGCAAAAGGGAGAGAAGGAAACATAGTAGGTGAATTGGATTGGGGTTAAGAAATGACAGAGGAACCCGCCTAGTAGAATTTTGCACAGAGCATAACTTAATCATAGCTAACACATGGTTTAGAATCGTGAAAGAAAGTTGTCTACATAGAAGAAGCCTGGAGACACTGGAAGGTTTTAGATAGATTATATAATGGTAATACAGAGATTTAGGAACCAGGTTTTAAATTGTGTGACATTTCCAGGGGCAGATGTGGACTCTGACCACAATCTATTGGTTATGAACTGTAGATTAAAACTGAAGAAACTGCAAAAAGGAGGGAATTTAAGGAGATGGGACCTGGATAAACTGAAAGAACCAGAGGTTGTACAGAGTTTTAGGGAGAGTGTAAGGGGAAAATTGAGAGGAATGGGGAAAAGAAATACAGAAGAAGAAGAATGGGTAGCTTTGAGAGATGAAATAGTGTAGGTAGCAGGGGATCAAGTAGGTAAAAAGATGAGGGCTAGTGGAAATCCTTGGATAAAAGAAGAAATATTGAATTTAATTGATGAAAGGAGAAAATATAAAAATGCAGTGAATGAAGCAAGTAAAAAGGAATACAAACGTCTCAAAAAAGAGATCGACAGGAAGTGCAAAATAGCTAAGCAGGGATGGCTAGAGGACAAACTGGTAGAATCCAACCTCGAGGAAGAGCAGTTTGGATTCCGTAGAAATACTGGAACGCGTGAGGCAATACTGACCCTGCGGCTTATCTTAGAAGCCAGATTAAGAAAAAGCAAACCTACGTTTATAGCATTTGTAAACTTAGAGAAAGCTTTTGACAATGTTGACTGGAATACTCTCTTTCGAATTCTGAAGGTGGCATGGGTAAAATACAGGATGGCAAAGGCTATTTACAATTTGTACAGAAACCAAATGGCAGTTATAAGAGTCGAGGGGCACGAAAGGGAAGCAGTGGTTGGGAAGAGAGTGAGACAGGGTTGTAGCCTCTCCCCAATGTTAGTCAATCTGTATACTGAGCAAGCAGTAAAGAAAACAAAAGGAAAATTCGGAGTAGGTATTAAAATCCATGGAGAGGAAATAAAAACTTTGAGGTTCGCCGATGACATTGTAATTCTGTCAGAGACAGCAAAGGACTTGGAAGAGCAGTTGAACGGAATGGACAGTGTCTTGAAAGGAGGGTATGAGATGAACATCATCAAAAGCAAAACGAGGATAATGGAATGTAGTCGAATTAAATCGGGTGATTCTGAGGGAATTAGGTTAGGAAATGACACACTTAAAGTAGTAAAGGGGTTTTGCTATTTGGGGAACAAAATACTTGATGATGGTCGAAGTAGAGAAGATATAAAATGTAGACTGGCAATGGCAAGGAAAACGTTTCTGAAGAAGAGAAATTTGTTAACATCGAGTATTGATTTAAGTGTCAGGAAGTCGTTTCTGAAAGTATTTGTATGGACGTAGCCATGTATGGACGTGAAACATGGACCTTAAATAGTTTAGACAGGAAGAGAATAGAAGCTTCCGAAATGTGGTGCTACAGAAGAATGCTGAAGATTAGATGGGTAGATCACATAACTAATGAGGAGATACTGAATAGAATTGGGGAGAAGAGGAGTTTGTGGCACAACTTGACTAGAGGAAGGGATCGGTTGGTAGGACATTTTCTGAGGCATCAAGGGATCACCCGTTTAGTATTGGGGGGCAGCGTGGAGGATAAAAATCGTAGAGGGACACCTAGAGATGAATACACTAAGCAGATTCAGAAGGATGTAGGCTGCAGTAGGTACTGGGAGATGAAGCAGCTTGCACAGGACGGAGTAGCATGGAGAGCTGCATCAAACCAGTCTCTGGACTGAAGACCATAACACCAACAACCGCCTTTCTGACAACTAGACGACACTTGGACCAGCTAATTGCTAGGATGAAACGGCAACTTGCTGTAATGGAACGCTGGGCGCTGCAAAATAAGATAACGATCAACCCGACGAAGACGGCAGCCGTTATGTTCACACGGAGGAAACCAATTCTGAACGACACGCTCCAAATAGCTGATCAATTTATGCCATGGTCGCCGGGAGTGAAGTACCTCGGTGTCTACCTTGACAAAAAATTACTCTTTGCGCAGCATATTCACAACAAGAAGACGGCAGCCCAGAAGATGGCCAGGTCATTTACTCCGTCCCTGAAGAATAAGGATCTCAACCCTAAGACTAAACTCCAATTGTATAAGGCAACGGTGGAACCCACAATGTTACATGGCTCCACCTCTTGGGGAACTACGTGCGTCTCCAACTACAACAAACTCCAAACGCTGCAAAACAGTTTCTATCGATGGATCACAGGAGCTCCATGGTGGACAAGAAACGTCGACATCCGCAACGCACTCCACGAGACCACTATACAAGAGAAGGTCCATGACAATGCTCTAAGCGTTTTTGACAAAATCGATGCCCTTACGGACGAAGTTCGACAATTAGAATCGGTAGGAACGGTAAACCCTGCAAAGTAGCACAAGTATCGTGTACCGAAGTCAATAACGTTTCACCCCCCCCCCCCCCCCATAGGCAATCTGTCATAACACGAGGAAGCAGTCACACATAACAGCCTAGACACATTTCACCCTCCACAGCAGATAGACATCACCAAAGACAGCAGACTAAAGGACCCATTGAGTGCCCAAGCCTAACTGAATGTGTAATAAATAACGTGTTTTGGTTCAAAAAATGGGTTCAAATGGCTCTGAGCACTATGGGACGTAACAGCTATGGTCATCAGTCCCCTAGAACTTAGAACTACTTAAACCTAACTAACCTAAGGACATCACACAACACCCAGTCATCACGAGGCAGAGAAAATCCCTGACCCCGCCGGGAATCGAACCCGGGAACCCGGGCGTGGGAAGCGAGAACGCTACCGCACGACCACGAGCTGCGGACTTAAAGTGTTTTCCTTTTATCCTTACATCCCATCCTAGAAGAATAAGTCATCAAGGACGGTCTCTTCAGGCCACACTACGCACAGACAAAAAAAAAAAAAGCTGCTCTGTACTACGAGTGCCCGCCAACACCTCTCCTTCCCTTGCCAGCCAAATACTGGCAATGAAAAATTCGCCCATCACTAGGATTCGAATCGGCTTACCTTCGAGTCGAGCGCCACCGCACAGGCGTGTGTTAGTGACCTCGGCTACAGAGTCGCAGAAAGCGTGATTGGATAGGAAGAGGTGTTATGGTCCTGGTCTTGACAGGTTAAATAAATCGATAACCAAATAAGTCCAAGAATTTGAGGTCGCTAGCAGCAAGAGCGCCACTTCCATTCTGCAAAATCTGTCTATTGTTCCTAATTGAAAGAAAGCCCCAGTAGGAGTTCAATAGCTTCTTTAATGTTCTTTCGAAAACCAAAAATCTGTTCGTCACAGGTTATAATTACAAATTAACTTCGCCTCTTCTGCAGTTCCAGACAAAATACGATTCTGCGGATTTGGGTGCATCTAAGTCCCTGGAGCCGGAACTACGCACTGAAATTATCAAGATCCAAAGAAACCTGTTTTACAACACAGAAGCCTACTTCTCGGTGTTGTGCTGTCGTGACCGACGGCACGTCGACCAGAGCTTAATTGAGGGACTGCAAGCAGTCGACGCTTGAATCGACCAGCTCTCGTCAACGGGCGCTGTCCGCAGTGATTTGTTCTCCTTTATTGTTATTTCAGTTCTCCAGAACTAAGGTCTGCTGGCAACGCATAAAACCATCCTTCAGCCAAATGTTGCAAAACTATGTTTAAAGATGATTGAAATATATAAAATATGAGAATAACAGATGATTTTGTAAAAAAGAAATACATAGGTGGACGATTTTGAAGATTTTTACATAAAAACAGGTGACAATAAACGAGAATTTTGTAACGTACACACATATGCAAAAGAGTAATGGTTTTCAAAAACTCGTTGTCGATTTTACACTGAGTCGCCAAAGAAACTGGTATAGGCATGCATATTGAAATACAGAGATACGTCAGCAGGCACAATACGGCGCTGTGGTCGGCAACGCCTTTATAAGACAACAAGTGTCTGGCGCAGTTGTTATATCGGTTACTGCTGCTACAACGGCGGGTTATTAGGATTTAAGTGAGTTTAAACGTGGTGTTGCAGTCGGCGCACGGGCGATGGGTCACAGCATCTCCGAGGTAGCGAAGGAGTGGGGATTTTCCCGTACGACCATTTCACGAGTGTGCCGTGAATATCAGGAATCCGATAAAACATAAAATCTGCGACATTGCTGCTACCGAAAAAAAAAATGGTTCAAATGGCTCTGAGCACTATGGGACTTAACTGCTGAGGCCATCAGTCCCCTAGAACTTAGAACTAGTTAAACCTAACTAACCTAAGGACATCTCACACATCCATGCCCGAGGCAGGATTCGAACCTGCGACAGTAGCGGTCGCGCGGTTCCAGACTGTAGCTCCTAGAACCGCTCGGCCACCCCGGCGGGCGCTACCGGAAAAAGATCCTGCAAGAATGGGACCAACGACGGCTGAAGAGAATCGTTCAACGTGACAGAAATGCAACCCTTCTGCAAATTGCTGCAGATTTCAATGCTACGCCATCAACAAGTGTCAGCGTGCGAACCATTCAACGAAACATCATCCATTGGGATACTCTTGATGACTCAACGACATGAAGCTTTACGCCTCGCCTGGACCCGTCAACACCGATTGTTGATGGCTGGAAACATGTTGCCTGGTCGGATGAGTCTCGTTTCAAGTTGTATCGAGAGGATGGACGTGTGCGGGTATGGAGACAACCGCATGAATCCGTGGACCCTGCATTTCAGCAGGGAACTGTCAAAGCCGGTGGAGGCTCTGTAATGGTGTGGGGCGTGTGCAATTCGAGTGATACGACTCTGACAGGTGACACGTACCTAAGCACCCTGTCTGTTCACCTGCATCCACTCATGCCCGTTGCGCATTCCGACGGACTTCCGGAATTCCAGCAGGACAATGTGACACTCCACATGTCCAGAATTGATAGATAGTGGCTCCAGGAACACTCTCATGAGTTTAAACGCTTCCGCTGGCCTGGCAAAACTCTCCAGACTTGAACATTATTGAGCCTATCTGAGTTGCCTTGCGACGTGCTGTTCAGAATAGATTTCCACCCCTTCTCAGTCTTACGGATTTATGGAGAGTGCTGCAGGATTCACAGTGTCAACTCCCTCCAGCATTAATTGAGAAATTTGTCGTGTCCATGCCACGTCGTGCTGCGGCACTGCTTCGTGCTCGCGGGGGCCATACACGATATTGGCAGCCGTGGTGGCCGAGCGGTTCTAGGCGCTTCAGTTCGAAAGCGCGCTGCTGCTACGGTTACAGGTTCGAATCCTGCCTCGGGCATGGATGTGTGTGATGTCCTTAAGTTAGTTAGGTTTAAGTAGTTCTAAGTTCTAGGGGACTGACGACCTCAGATGTTGAGTCCCATAGTGCTCAGAGCCTGCACGATATTAGACACGTGTGCGCGTTTCTTTGGCTCTTCATTGTATACTACAGTTAAATTACAGTCACTGATGAATGTGAATGATGTCATGGTGCCGCAGTGATCCACGGGTTTCCTTCAACAGCTGTTTTTCCGGAAGAGACGTGCTGCACCCTAGTAACGCGTGACCGGATGTAGGCGTGCTCCTGCGACGCGACTGGCGACCTCTTGCTGTTCGGTGTCGAGGTACCTGATGGTACGTAGCTCTCGGTGTACCTCATGGCGGCCTGTGAACGTACGTGAAAATCCTTCGTGGCTCCTACGGACCGCGTCAGCGTTGCTTCCCGTGACTTGCGCGCCATAGCCGGATGGTGCACGTGGACACCGCAGCACATTACTTTACCGGGATTTTTAGGTTTCGCAGTTTGCCGGACAACACAGCGCTCCACCATCACAGGTTTTTTTCACCTGCTGTAAGGAGTCTCGAAGACAGAAGCATCCGGCATCGGTACTGGCCGCTTACTCCCGGACGCCGGTGCGGCTGGGACACATTAGCGCAGGCGCGGAAACGGCGGTCCGCACCTCGAGAGCGCCATTAATCGCGCCGCATTCTTACCGGCGCGAGACACGTGTTCGCGGCTGGAGAAATGCCCGGTACCGCGCGGCGCACTCTGTCTTGCGCCGGAATACCTGGCCGCTGCCCGCGGACGTGTCGAGCCCGGGACTCGGCCGATTAATCTGGCCGAGCGCCGCGGAGAACGATGAGCGATTCACACGTGACGCAGCCGGATCCGGCGCGGGCAACCGGCAGACCGTTGCGGCACTCACTGTCCGTGTCCGAGATTTAGCGGGGCCTGTACGGCCGGCGAAGGCGATACCGCGGCCGCCGCGGAGGGGGCCGTAAGTGATGAGGAACGCGCCGGAGAATGCGGGCCTGGGAACTAGGCCCGCGCCGCTTTTACCTTTGTCAATATAATCGCGCATACTTCTGCGCCGACCCATACGTGAGGCTCATTTTCCGGCGCGGTAATAAAACAAAGCCGCAGATAATGTTCTGGACACAGCGGCCCGGTACCCTCGTAGGAAGTGGAGAACCAAAGGCGGCAAAAGGAGGAAAAAAGAAACTGAAACGGGCGGGGGGAGGGGAAGAGAAATATCTGACCAGCTCGTAATTCAGATCTCTCCACTTGTCTCCTTTCCAGAGCGGGAGCGGTCGCGAGATGGCGTCCGAGGCGTTTTTTAAACTGGAATGCCATTCCGAGAGTGTGTGGAGTGTACGCGGCTCGAGATACCTGCGGCGCGCAACTGTTTGACGAGTGTGGATAAATAATATGGGGCGAGTGGCGGTCGCGCATAAACAACGGCAGTTACCGCGGCGGAGTCGTGTAGTCTCGCGGGCCGTGTCATAGCTCGTTTTTGCAGCGCCCGCCGCCGGCGAGCGGATGCTGGGAAAGGCTAAAGACAGACCTCACGCGCTGCACCGGCTTCCCTTCCTGCGATATTTAGTTTTTTCCACGTGTAGTGAGGCGAAGAAAGTCATTAAAACTGAAAAGTTCCTTCCTCGCTGCTTGCGTGGCACCGGTTCGTGACCTTGGTACATCTGAGTAAATTAGCTTACCACGCCTATTTTCATTCTCTGCTTTCGTATGGCATAATATTCTGGGGTTCAAATGGCTCTGAGCACTATGGGACTTAACATATGAGGTCATCAGTCCCCTAGAACTTAGAACTACTTAAACCTAACTAACCTACGGACATCACACACATCCATGCCAGAGGCAGGATTCGAACCTGCAACCGTAGCGGTCGTGCGGTTCCAGACGGAGGCGCCTAGAACCACTCGGCCACACCGGCCGGCCTATTCTGGGGTAACTCATCATTTAGTAAAAGAGTGTTCATTGCACAAAAGCGTGTAATCAGAATAATTGCTGGAGCTAATCCAAGATCATCCTGCAGACACTTATTTAAAGAGCTAGAGATCTACACTGTAGCCTCACAATACATATATTCACTTATGAAATGAACGAATTCAAAAGTAATAGCAGTGTACATGGCTACAACACTAGGAGAAAGGATGATCTTCACTACTCAAGGTTAAATCTAACTTTGGCTCAGATGGGGGTATATTATGCTGCCACAAAAGTCTCTGGTCATTTACCTAACAGCATCAAAAGTCTGACAGATAGCCATATAGCTATTAAAAGAAAATTAAAAGAATTTCTTAATGGCAACTCCTTCTACTCATTAGATGAATTTTTGGATATAGTAAGTGGGTAATTTCCCCAATACCCACAAAAAAGCGTCATGTAGTATTTTGTGTAATGTAATATCTTGTATAGACACTTTTTATTAACCTGACATGTTCCACATCATTACGAAGTGTCGTAGTCATAATCTATGGAAAAAGTACGAATCTAATGTAATCTTGGGACTCTTGGCCATGTCCGGTGCGCGAGACAAATTTACACCTTTTTAGATTGTGAATGTAGCAGGGATAAAATACAAGGAGAGAAAGGTTATTTACAGCTCGTGTAGAAACCAGACTGCAATTGTGAGAGTCAAGAGATGTGAAGAGAAAATGGTGGTTGAGAACGGGGATATCCATAGTTCTAGCTACAACGTACTAAAAATCTCTTTCGTCACACTTTATCTGTGCGTCAAAGGGTTTAACTAAGTCCGTCACCGTTTTCTAAAGTTCACTGGCTTCGTATGTATCTGACGGATGGCCACACACCTGTCTGTCACATTATCCTGTTCTTGTTCTCATAACTTTTTACAACTTGATTAAAATTGCAGGCAGAATTATGATGGTGAATTGAATGGTTGAAAACACAAGCGGGCACCGTTTAGTAATGTAGAGGCTAATTCGATCCTTGCTTAATATCGCGATAGTAAAGACAGTTTGAACCACTAGCTCAATTAAGAATGGTGGTGGTACGTTCCTATGGGACCAAACTGCTGAGGTCATCGGTCTCTAGGCTTAAACACTACTTAATCTGTCTTAAACTAACTTACGTTAAGGACAACACACACCCTGTGCCCTAGGGAGGACTCGAAACTCTGTCAAATCAAGTTGCTACTCAAAATTAAAGCTTAAACAATCGGTTGTTTAAAACTTCTAAAAGTCTACAAATCTATTCAGAACTTTCAGAAGTTTTTCAATACGATGCCGCAGCTCAAAGTCCACGAAACTATGCGGAAATTTCACAGCTCTGTAACCTCTCTCCTTATCAAAGCACATGACAGCAACTTTCGAAAACTTTTCTAAGTTTCTGAATTCATGGAGGGATTTTACAAGTCCTTAGACCTGTCACCAAAATTTTAAACACTGTAATCACGACTGACACGCCACTCATTAGCACCTGTCTGAAACCATCAACCTATCACAGCGAACTGAACTAGGCAAACATGCCCACTGCCGTGTACAGACCCGATCAATCGTTGCAAAACCCACAAAATTACACATACGGTACGTATTACTGTAAAAATCACGCATCCAAACACTTTATGTGGCTTGCGCTTGCGCATTGATCCCAGTGAGCTCGAGAGGTGGCATGAGCCCCCGCTCATATTTCTATCTTACTCCGAGTAATTCGATTTGGGGAAGTATAGTCGAGTATGGTCATTACAAGGCTAATATTGAGAACTCAGAAGATATCAATATTTTCCTCTCTAATTGCATGCGGTAAAAAGTTGCTATTCCTTCACACGCGAACTTCCCACATAGTGTCTCTCGTCACCCGGGTGGTCCGGTGACAGGCGGGTTCTGCAGATCTTGAAAGGGTTAAGCCGACGGGTGTGAGGGAGCCGAGTGGATGCTGTCCAGACCCCAACATTGTCATAAGAGCGGGGGCGACACGCCCTCGGCGGCCAGAAGAAGAGGCTGGGGTTAGAGATTCCGTTACTTCGCAGAAACTTAGTGAAACAATTTCTGACGTGCTATGAGCGAGGCGTGGGAATGACTTGTGTTCCCAGGCAGTTTTGGCGACAAAGTCCCGCGTTGTTTGTAAAATCATAACTGTGATTGGCTTGCTCAGGGGATAGCTCCGTGACGCAGAAGTTGGCGCAAAGTATCGAGTTGCTGATTGGCACGTTTAACCACAACCACGGTGGTGGGGCGGTAATGATCTGTGTTCGGTCTGTACGTGTGCTCTTGAAGAGTCGGCTCTCGCCTTTCGGTTGGAGTAGGTTACAAGACTGAGCTCTCGCTGCTCTGGACAGCCTGCCTTCCGTTGGCTGTCTAATATACGTTCTTTTAATTGTAACTGTTTGACGAAGTTGCTGAAGTTTCGACTTCAACGTAACTTTCCGAGTACAGTTGGCAATTGAGCGTTCGGCGTACAAGCGGCCTATGTTGTCCGTCTTGAGCAGTTTTGGTTAAAGTTAACTGTATCGGAGTGACTGTGTGACTTCGCTTGTTAAAATCAATCACTGTACCGTCAGTGATTGTGTAGCGAGCCTTCTTCGTCTCCCTCAGAGGAGCATTTGTGTTGCTAGGAACTCTTTAGTCTATAACAACCAGAGCAGGATAATTTGTTTCGGGCTATACTCGCGACATTATCATCACCACGACGGAACGCCGAAGCAACCAGCCATCGCCTCCGGTATGCCAGATCGTGTCCTTGCAGTAAAGAAGACAGCTTGGTAATGTATGTCTGCAGCACAGGCAGTTTAGGGAATTTTGCTATGTGACAAATCAGAGCTCAGCAGAGCGCGCCTGTGCCCGTCTTTTGTAACGTGGTTCTGTCTTGGATGTTTATTGTCTGAGTTCTCACTACTGTAGAAGCAATTAATGTTGCATTGGCTGGGTGTTTCTCTTAAGATTTGAATTGCAAGGAACTGGCTCCACATACCACTCGGTCATAAATGTCACAAGCTAGTTTATGGACAACTTCACCTTCACAGCATTTGAGTATCCAATTTGACGTATTGTAAATGTTTCAAGTGCTTTGTTTATTATTTTGAGTTTAGTATTAATAAATCAATTTGTTATTTTTGACAGAACTTTCATTCTGTAGATCGGTAGAGCAACCCTTTCATTCCTCACTACGTTAATGAAACTTTCCTTTTGTCAAATTAATTTGTATCAAATTAAATTATTGCAGTTGCCAAACTCTTTTCTGTTGCACTTGCAAGGTCGATTACAGTCAGTTCGCATTTCTTCTTAATCCATGTTGAACAGCAAAAGTCGGAGTTAGAAAAAGGGGGAGGGGGCTTAGAGCATAATTTGCATATGAAGATTCTAGAAGAATTTAGTGTTAAATACAATGTTAGCCCCGGCACCTTGCAAGCTGTTAAAGCATACTAGTTTAATTTTTTGTATCATAAAATACATTGTAAGCCCTTTCGCTTGTTGCTCATGAACCTCATAAGCTTATAAAAATTTACTTAATTGCTACCGTAAGTGTTATAAATGAATTAGGGATAGAATTCCTCCAGCTCTTTTCATCATGACATAAGTTTTTCGCTGGGACTCTTACTTTGCGTGTTTTGTGTTATGAAATCGTCGAAATCAGCATTATTGGAAATCAAGGAGAAATTTTGAAAGGCAATTTAAGTCCAGATAGAAGAAATAAAAACACTGTATGAGAAAATAAAACGCCTCTAGCCGTCCTTACGATCTAATTTATTGTGTAGCTACCAGTTTTGGCACTTCTATGCGCCATCTTCAGGCCTCAGTTGACGCTCAAGGGGTTATCACGATCCATATATATCATGCATCAGTGACCAACATTGTTTACGCAGATTATCTGTAATGTCAGCACTACAACCATCATCTGACATCGTTACAGATTGTCTGCGTAAACCAGTTATGTTGGTCACTGATGCATGGTATATATGGATCGTAATTACCCCTTCAGCATCAGCTGAGGCCTGAAGATAGCGCATAGAAGTGCCAAAACTGATAGCTACACAATAAATAAGATCATAAGGACGGTTGGAGGCGTTTCATTTTCTTGCAGTAGTGAACGGCTGTGGTCCGCAAGACCTACAGTCAGAAGGATGGATGGACATACAAAAACATTGTGGTATGCCGATGACGTAAATTTGTCACAGACAGTAAATGACTGGGAGAGTAGGTGAACGGAATGGGTAATGCGTTGGAAAGACATTACGGTAAGGAGATCAGCAAAAGTAAAATAAGGGTAATATAAAGTAGTAGAATTGAACGAGGGATATTGAAGGAATGAGATTAGAATATTAGACACCAAAAGTAGTATATGAGTTTGCTATTTGGGCAACAAAACATATAATTCTGGTCGAAGTAGAGAGGATATAAATGCAGACGGACTATAGACCGAAAAACACTTGTGAAAAAGAGGTGTTACTTAACATCTAATATAAATTTCAGTGTTAGGTTGATATTTCATGAAGGTATTTGTCTGGAGTGTAGCCTTGTGAGGAACTGAAACATGGGCGGTAAACAGTACAGGCAAGACGAGAATAGAAACTTTTGAAATTTCATGCTACAGATCAATGCTGAAGGTTAAATGGCTAGATCGAATAAATAATGAGAAGGCACTGAATCGATCGGGGAAAAAAATCGGAGATGAAGAGGTTTACACAGGACAGAGTAACATGGAGAGCAGAGCGAACCAGTCTCCAGACTGCAGACTGCTGGAAACGTTTATTGGCGGACACGAATTAATTCCCTGCCCTATTACAAATTGACTCCCAGCCCCAGTAAGCGTCGCTTGCCTCACTTTGACTCGCAAGACAAGATTAAAATCTAACTACACGTACACCACTAGTCAGTGGCTTGTATCCGTCTAACTACTTTCAAAAGACCCTCAGAATCGACCAGGGAACAGTCACTACACCGTCTCCAACCGGTTTCTAGCACCTCCATTGTAAACAAAATAGGGTAAGTCTACAGTTTAAGAGGAGTACACACACACACACACACACACACACACACACACACACACACACACATACACAGATGCAGTATTGTTTTTTATTAGACCTCGCTAAGGCTGCCTCGTTGTTATGAAACACTACCTCCAGATAACTGATGCGCGACCACTGTCCACCCAACAGGCAAACATGTGAATGTGTGGCATTGTTGTCTGGGATATCCGATGGTGTATGTTCAGCAGCCTATCGGAAACAGTGAGCTTCCACTGCGCTCACTAACCTCTTTTCTTGCGACTATGTGCGAGTTGTGTCGTATGTTATTAGTAGAGGTAACTAACTCTAATGGCTATGTGTATAGTGTAGTGCTATGACTGTGTTGTGTGATGGACGACATAGTAATAAGCAACCCTGGCGTAGAGAAACAGTTGAAAGATTTGAAAGGAAATAAATCACCATGTCCGGATGGAAGCCCAGTTCGTTTTACAGAGTACTTTACTCCGTTGGTCCCTTACCTAGCTTGCGTTTATCGTGAACATCTCGCCCATCACGAAGTCCCAATCGACTGCGAGAAAGCGCAGGTGATTCAAGTACATCGGATGAGTAGAGGCACGGACCCGCAAAGTTACAGGCCGATATCTGTAACTTCAGTTTGCTGCGGAATCCTTGAACATATTATCAATTTGAATATAATAAACTTTCTTGAGACTGAGCTGCCAACGAATCAGCATGGTTTTAGGAAGCATCGGTCGTGCGAAGCTCAGCTCGCTCTTTTATCACATGATATACTGCGAACTATAGATGAAGAACAACAGGCAAACTCCATATTTATGGCAATTGCCTCGGTGCCCCATCGCAGGCTGTTAACCGAGGTAAGAGCATATGAAATAAGTTAAGAGATACGCGCGTGGCTCGAAGACTTCTAACGTACTAGAATCAGTATATTGTCCTCGACGGCGAATTTTCTTCAGAGACAAGGGTTTCCTCATGAGTGCTCCAGTGAAGTGAGTGGGACCACTGTTGTTATCAATATACGTAACTGATTTTCAGGGTGGGCAGCAATCTGCGCTTGTTTGCTGATGATGCTGTGGTTTAGTGTAAGGCGTCGAAGTAGGATTGTACAACACGATTTGGACAAAATTTATAGTTCGTGTGATGAACGGCAGCTAGCTGTAAATGTGGAAAATGTAAGTTAATGTGAATTAGTAGGAAGAACAAACCTGTATAGCTCGGTAACAGCATTACTGGTGTCCTGCTTGACACAGGCAAGTCGTTTTACTATCTGGGAGTGATGTTGCAAAGCGATATGAAATGGAACGAGTATGTGGGAACTGTAGTATGAAAGGCGAATTGTCGACTTAGTTTAATTAGGAGAATTTTAGGAAAGAGTGTCCACCTGTAGAAGAGACCACATACTGGACGCAGGTGCGACCTAATCTTCAGTACTGTTCGAGTGTTTGGGATCCGTACTAGTTCGGATTGAAGGAAGACATCGAAGCAGTTCATGAGACACTGCGGAGAGGTTTCGAATTTAATGCAGGACATTGGACGCAAACTGATGTTGAGGATCTTTACGCCACCAACGCCCCTCCCCTTGCCTGCGAAATACTGGCAGTGATATTTTTTTTAAATTCAACATCAGGGTCCGGACCTCGAAACGACCTCGGCTCCGGAGACAGATACGCTGCAAGTGCTTGGTCGTTACGCCGCACCCCTTCTCACAAAAAAAGAAAAAATTACGGAAAACGGCTTTGTTCTTCACACATATGTACGGCAAGCGCACTTGTCAACTCTTTGAGTTTTTTGTAGACGTCTGCCCCACCAAAGAGACATACGTATCAATTCACCATAACTTTGAAGGAAACAAGAACAGTTGAACACGTTATGGCTATTGACCAGTAGTGCCTGTGTCCCGAGTAATCTGTCGTAAAATAAAAGTATTTCGTTAGTCAGCGCGAAACAAACACGAGTTATCTCAGGTTCCGAGTACGCTCTAGTCCTTCCCTTTAAGATATTTGTAGCCTTCGATAGATACCTGCACTATTGGCTAACTGTACTTCGTTCGCTTCGTGGTATTTGCTGTTTATAGTGTACTATTATTCTTTTATTTAGTCCTTTTATTCATTCCAGTTAACACGATTACGCTCCTTCCCATTATTTTCAAATATTCAAACTCGTCTTTGGGTGTGGAGTACGAGTTCCCAAGTTTGTAGTATTCACAGCGTTTCAGAGCGCCGGTGTTACTTCCGCGGCTTGGCGTGAAGAATGAGAGTTGCTTTGTTTCTCGTAAGGTGACGGGCGGAGGGCCATTGCGTCACTCACTAACTGGGTCTCAGGCAGGATTTCCTTGAGGGCTGCCTTCTATAGGTAAACTGCCAACGGTAACCAGGAAAAGGCTGCCAAGCGCTATGAGACAGGACACACTTGCTTCAGCCCGGGAGGGTGCAGTGTGGGAAGTCTCTCGTGCAGCTACGTAAACGCTGCCACAGATGAACAGTGTGCCCAGACACACAAAATCCCAGCACACCATGTTGTCTTACACGCAGCGAAAAACTGTAGACAGGAAATCAGAAATGATGTAAAGCATATTGTATTGGCCCTCTACAATGTACTCATTTTTACAACTGTTGCTGGTTTCTGTTCCACGTGTATCATTTTCCGAATTGAATGTGTGGGTGAAAAGAGTAGCCCGCCAAATTAATCAGCAGCTTTACATCCTACCTCACAATACGCACGTCTCTTGGAATGGTTGTGAGAAACTGCACCGCATCTGTAAAAGAAGTCGCTTATAAGGCCCTTATTTTACTAGTTCTATAGTACTCATCCAGAATTTGGTACCCTCGTTATCACATACAGATGAGAGCAGACATCAAACGAATGCAAAGACGTGCCGACAAAATCTTACCACGCCGATACAGTTATAGAAGAGAGTAACGGAGGTGCTCAGGTACCGCTAGAATAAAGGGCACTTTGTTCTTGCCAAAGCCTGTTGTCTAAATTTAGAGATCCAGTACTCGAAGAAAAGAGCTGCTTCCACCGAATATTGCTCGATGGGACCACTAGAAGAAGTTAAAAGTAATTAGGGTGCCTGCTGAGGCATGTAAACAGTCATCTTCTCTCTCGTCATTCATGAATAAATCAGGACACAAAATCGCAAATTTCGGCAGGAGCTCACGCAACCTTGCACTGTGCAGTGGATTGTAGAGTATATGAACACAGGAAGATGAACTGGTTCTTAATCAACACGCAAAATATCGGTGAATGCAGGGACAAAAAATGGTACCTATAATCTGAATAAGAAGTACTGAACATCCCTAGCAATATGTTGTTGAGCACTGCTCTATTAAAACACACAGAAGAAATAGTAATTAATTTGTACATCCATATAGCATTCTCATAGGTTCTCGCTACTGATTTTCATTGTGTTGATTTACTAAACTGCAAAATATAGAAAACTACGGAAACTACGGAACACGGCACGTGTTAACTAGAAAGGAAACAAAAACACACTTCAGATGCTGTAACTTCAGTAAAATATTTCTGGGTGTAAAAGAAGAAAAACTGTGTCTTCTCAAGGTGGAACCTATTTGAACACTAAATTAAACTAACATATTTGGTTCGTGTGTACCGGTATACCGCTATACGTTTACGTAAATAGTGCGGCACGGCAACCTATGACCAAAATGAGTTTTCGTGTAAATGACACCAAAAGTAATCTAAAAGTTATGTACCATGTAAAACCATAACCTTCTCCCTTTCGAAAAGCTGTGAAAGCTTGTACGTTCCAGAGTCTACACAATCAAAGTCTACTAGACACGCGTGTTTCCGTTACGAGACGTAATTACACCACTGTCCGCGAAGGGATTCGTCGGAGCCGCGTCAACTCTCTGCACTGATATGTTCATTAAGAATCGCAAGGATCGACTTAATCAGCGAGACAAGATTAAAACTTTGCAACTCTGAAGGAACTGGTCGCTAGCCTTCAGCAGTCCGAATGAACTCATGTGAATTCCAAGATACAGCTACGGGTTGGAGACATGTAACGCTAAAAATCTCCGTTGAACCCTCAAATCACGTTGTCGACAGTCTCAGCAAGGTAAAAGCTCTCGGGGTGATAGTTCCAATACAGGGTGGTTCAGTGACGATGTTATCAACTTTCAGAGATGATGGACAAGCGTGGATGTGTCAATTTGATGCAAGGTAAGCTGGCCCGGACACGAGCATCTCGAAAGTTATAAGCATAAATCGTTTTAATACCTCTGACGACGGACCTCTTCTACAGCAAGCTCTTTGTTTTCCATGTTTTGAGAGATGGTAGTATGGACCAAACAAGAAGAAAAAGAAAGGTCCAGTAAAGAGGACATCTAAAATGTATAGCGTAGGAGCTATAATCACTTGTTCATCGTTGCTACTGTGAAACACACAAATCTTCTTTCAAACAAGCACTCATAGTTCTTGAGGTATGGATTTTAAAGTCCATGTTCGCTCGACAATTTTTTTGTTTTGGTCCGTACTTTTTCCTCGCAAAATGTGGAAAGAAAAGAGCTTACAGTAGAACAGGTACACTTTCGCAGGTATCAGAAGGGTATTCGCTTATCACTTTCGACTGGTGGTTTCCTGGCCAGGGCCCCTTATCTCATTTTGATACATTTACTCTTCCCCGTCGTGCTTGAAAGTTTGTAATATCATCACCGAATCACCCTGTATGTGAAGGTCAGACAGCCTCACCAAACACGCAACGCTGACAGCAATAGACAGGTTTGGTATTTGGGCAGCAAAATAAGTGACGTCTTGAGAAGTAAAGAGGATGTGTAGTGTAGACAAGAAAGAGCAAGAAAGAATTTTCTGGAAAAGAGGAAAGAGCAACAAAGAATTTTCTGGAAAAGAGAAATATGTTAATTTCGAGAGCAAATTTATGTTAGGAAGCATTTTCTGAATTTTTTTAGTGCGGCCGTATAAGATGGCTGATAAACGCTACATACAAGAGAAGATTACACTGACGAAAAAAATAATAACACCAAAAAAGTAATTAATGTAAAGTAATGAAATCTCGGGAATACATTTATCTATGTAGCATATTTAAGTGATTAACATAGCAAGATCACAGGTAGATGTAAGCTTGCGGTAAGCCATTGCAAAGGTGAAACGGTGGTATATTAATAACCGATTAATAACAGATTGTTGAATGCAAGCATGCAAACGTGCGTGGATTGTGTTGTACAATAACAAAATGTCAGTTTGTGGGATGAAGTTCCATACGTCCTATACTTGGTTGGTTAATCCAGGGACTGCTAATGCTGTTGGTGGATGACGCTGGAGTTGTCGTCCGATGACGTCCCATGTCTACTCGAAAGTAAATAGATCTGGTGATCGAGCAGGCCAAGACAACTTGTGGATACTTTGTCGAGCATGTCGGATTACAACAGCGGTATGTGGGCAAGCGTAATCCTGTTGGGAAACATCCCCCTGCAATGTTATTCATGAATGGGAGCACAACAGATTGTATCACCAGGTTGATACGAGAGGTTTGGGGCTCATACTAAAGCATATAGGTAGTCGTTTTTCCCTCGCTCTATTTGTGAGTGGAACAGAAACGGAAATGACAAGCAGTGGTACAGGGCACCCTCCGCCGCGCACCGTACGGTGGCTTGCGGAGTAACTATGTAGATGTAGATTTAGATGTAGACGTACACATTTGTGGTAAGAGTGCTGCTGCTGTTATATGAAATCGTACCTCAAACCATAACTCCAGGTTGTAAGAAGTATGCGCTGTCTGCGATATAGAATCGCTGACCAGAGCGCAGTGTTGACTGCAGTACGAACTGTGTAACTGTAGCAGTTAGTTGTTGCTAGTCGCTAGTCTGAGGTGGTCTGCGCTTGTCTGCAGTCTGCTCTGCTCGGGAATCTGGAGATGGAGTATTATTGTATAAGGTAAAGAAGCAGCGTCGTGCATTTCTAGCAATGTATCTGAACTGTCATCTAAATGTTTTAAAAAATGTCCTAATAATAATTTTTGCAATATACAGTAATTTTTTTAAAAGCATTCATTTCAATTTTTAAAAATCAGTTCCTTCCTTTCACAAATCACAAATGTATAAGCCAGCATTGCACGGAGCCGTGCCGGAAAAATTTTAAGTAACAGCACATATATTCGCCGTTTTTATTGAGGTAAGAATTTTTGCTTTTTATTCAGAATGATCTTACAGGGCCACGACGCAGCACTGCTGTCGTCCAAATTTTACCAGGTTACTGAATTTACTTTTTTTTATTATTATGAGGCTTAGGAATTTTCCTGTTTCGTGCTTACATTAAATGAGAAAAGAATTTTGTGGGTACATTAAATGAGGTTACAGTTTTGTTCTGAGGTCAAACAAAAATGACAGTCGCTATCCATAATAATATTTAATTTATAATTTCAATAATAAAAAAATTGTGGGGAGGTTACACTTGGCGTGAATGTCATTAATGTTCACATTTTCTGTTGAGAGGTTGTGGTGAACAATTTTACGTGGGGAGGTTACAAGGTGTAGATCCAGTGTGACTAGACGGGTTGGTTGCACGTCCTCAGCTGGCCTCCTAACCAACACACGACCAGCAGGTTATTAATGGCACCAAAACGGAACGAGTTTTCATCACAAAACACAACAGACCTACACCTTGTCTTCCAATGAGCTCTCGCTTGACGCCACAGAAGTCGCAAATAACGGTGGTTTGGGGTCAGTGGAATGCACGCAATAGGGCGTCTGGCTCAGAGCTATCCTTGAAGTAACCAATTTGTAACAGTTGGTTGCGTCACTGTGATGCCAACTGCTGCTCTCATTGCTGCTGCAGATGCAGTACGATGCACCAGATCCATGAGCCGAACGCGACGGTCTGATGTCGATAATACCTCGTGGCCGTCCGGAGCCGATCTTCTTACGATCGTTCCTACTGCTGCCACCAGTCATGTACAGTGACTTCATTCCGGCCAAGTCTTTATGCAGTATTGCAGATGGAACATCGAGCTTCTCGTAGCCCCATTACAACCCCTTATTCAAACTCTGTGAGATGTTGATCATGGCGTATTTGTCACCTAAAAGTCATTCTTGATTAACATCAACTCATCACGTCAGATCTCAAAGATAAGTAACGCCCAGTACCGTTGCAGCGCGTATTTGAAGCAAACCAGATTTGCTTCCTGATAGTGGCGCTACTAACGCCGCTCTTACACAACTGGTACGAAATTTGAATAGAGATCATCGTTCAGATGTAGCAGCACACCTACCATCTTTAGTTTGTGTCGCACAACTTCTTTTTGGCGTTGCGACTTCTTTCTCCATTCGTGTGGAATGTTTAAAAATTTGTTACTACAGAAGAATGCTGAAGATTTAGTGAGTAGAAGTAGCAACTAATGAAGAGGTACTTAATTTAATTTAGGAGAAAAAAGCTTTACGACACGTTACGACTAAAAGACGGTAAGTGTTGAAGGGACACGTCCTGGGGCATAAATTTAATTTACACTACTGGCCATTAAAATTGCTGCACCACGAAGATGACTTGCTACCGACGAGAAATTTAGCCGACACGAAGAAGATGCTATGATATGCAAATGATTAGCTTTTCAGAGCATTCACACAAGGTTGGCGCCGGTGGCGACACCTAAAACGTGCTGACATGAGGAAAGTTTCCAACCGACTTCTCATACACAAACAGCAGTTGACCGGCATTGCCTGGTGAAACGCTGTTGTGATGCCTCGTGTAATTAGGAGAAAGGCGTAGCATCACGTTTCCGACTTTGATAAATGTCGGATTGTAGCCTATCGCGATTGCGGTTTATCGTATCGTGACATTGATGCTCACGTTGGTCGAGATCCAATGACTGTTAGCAGTATATGGAATCGCTGGGTTCAGGAGGGTAATACGGAATGCCGTGCTGGTTCCGAAGGGCCTCGTATCACTAGCAGTCGAGATGACAGGCATCATATCCTGCATGGCTGTAACGGATTGTGCAGCCACGTCTCGATCCCTGAGTCAACAGATGGGGACGTTTTCAAGACAACAACCATCTGCACGAACAGTTCGACGACGTTTGCAGCAGCATGGACTATCAGCTCGGAGACCATGTCTGCGGTTACCCTTGACGCTGCGTCACAGGCAGGAGCGCCTGCGATGGTGTACTCAACCACGAACATGGGTGCACCAATGGCAAAACGTCATTTTTTCGGATGAATACGGGTTCTGTTAACAGCATCGTGATGGTCGCATCCTTGTTTGGCGACATCGCGCTGAACGCACATTGGAAGTGTGTATTCGTCATCGCCATACTGGCGTATCACCCGTCGCGATGGTATGGGGCGCCATTGGTTACACGTCTCGGTCACCTCTTGTTGGCATTGTCGGCACTTAGAACAGTGGACGTTACATTTCAGATGTGTTACGACCCGTGGTTCTACCATTCATTCGATCCCTGCGAAACCCTACATTTCAGCAGGATAATGCACGACCGCATGTTGCAGGTTCTGTATGGGCCTTTCTGGATTCACAAAATGTTCGACTGCTGCCGAGGCCAGCACATTCTCCAGATCTCTCACCAATTGAAAACGTCTGGTGAATGGTGGCCGAGCAACTGGCTCGTCACAATACGCCAGTCACTACTCTTGATGAACTGTGGTATTGTGTCGAAGCTGCATGGGCAGCTGTACCTGTACACTCCATCCAAGCTCTGTTTGACTCAATGCCCTACGGTCGCAGGTTCGAATCCTGCCTCGGGCATGGATGTGTGTGATGTCCTTAGGTTAGTAGTCCTTAGGTTTAAGTAGTTGTAAGTTCTAGGGACTGATGACCATAGATGTTAAGTCCCATAGTGCTCAGAGCCATTTTGAACTCAATGCCCAGGCGTATCAAGGCCGTTAATACGGCCAGAGGTGGTTGTTCTGGGTACTGATATCTCAGGATCTATGCAACCAAATTACGTGAAAATGTAATCACATGTCAGTTCTAGTATAATATATTTGTCCAATGAATACCCGTTTATCATCTGCATTTCTTCTTGGTGTAGCAATTTTAATGGCCACTAGTGTATTAGCGGGAGAAGTTTGTGAGTTTGGGGGGGGGGGAGGTGGGGGAGGGGGGTTAAAATTGTTGATAGAGGGCAAGGCTGCAACAAATTGAGCAGCTTCGAATTCAAGAGGCTGTAGGTTGCAACAGTTGTCCAGGGATGAAGATTACTGTACAAGATGGATTATCATGTTTTCAAACGAGTCTTGAGAATGATGTCTGCAACAGCTGTAAGTCTAGAGGCCAAATGTACCACGTTTCGGCAGCATTGCGAGGTGTCAGAAAAAAGCTGGGTGTCGGCACAGTGCTGGCAGCTGCCAGTATATCTCGGGCAGGAGCTAATCCAGAAGGACGGCGCCGACAAAGCGTGCAGAGTGGCAGCAGAGCAGCGCACCAGCAATAACGAGCGACGGGTGGAGGCGGTTGCAATAAACGCCGGGCAGTATGGGGCGGTTGTGGAAGGGGGGGGGGGAGTGAGGGCAGAGAGGGAGGAGGCACCTGGCCGGCGACGGAGCTCCGAAGACGCAGTAAATCGATTTGGGGCAGCGGCGCGGTCCGGGATGCCTGCTTTATAGCGGCCATATAGCCATTGAGGGAGGCGGCGCCGCTAATGCCCATTCCTGGGCAGCGCGCGATTTGTTGTTCTAATAGCGGAGCGTCGGGGAGCCGCGGTGTGGCGTGGAGTGGCGCTGGACGGCTCGCCGTCTCATCGCGGGCAGGAATGCTGCCGGTCTGTCCAGCCCCACCTGTCTCACTCTGACGCTGTACAGCGAGCGGCCGCCAGCTCTCGAGAGGACCGCATTGTCCTAAACGTACCACCACAACGGAGGGGAGCTAGCAGGCTGGCGAAGTACCCTCAACTTCAGGAAGAATGACAGGGGTGAATGTTACCGAACTGTCAGCTAAACACATCAAAATTGTGAAATATTGGCACGAATTATATAGAGATGAATGGAAAAACTGTTAGATGCCGAACTGGGGGGGAGATGAGTTGGGGTTCCAGAGAAAATAAGGAACATGCGAGGCGATCTCATAAGATAGATTGGATAAAGGCAAACGCAAAGGCGTCCGAAAGAAATGTATGGGGGGAGGGGTGGGTTAAGGCGGGACATTTGCCGTGTCCTGACAATTGGATGCAGAATTCTAACAATGGCTAGAAATTATGCGTTTTCGTCGGTGTGTTGGTTGTTTCTTCTTCCTTCAAGGAGAATGTGACAATATACAGAACATTGTGAACTTAATGTAGGTTAATTCTTACAAAGAAGAAGACAGCAACCAGCCACTATTAATACTGCTATTTATTTAGGTAAATAGCGCCGTTACCGGTTTCGAACTGGCAAATTCATCATCAGACGGCTGTTCACATGATTTGCAAGATACACTTTACATTATCGTCAGTTTTCGATTTTTATTCTTCCACTGTGGCGAAATATTTTTGGTGTGTTGGTGCCCTACGGTAGAAAACAGTGTTAGAAGCGTCCTGTGTGAAAATAACTAACCTCCAAACGATGAAATACATAGTAAATAAATATTTGAGGTTATGTGGTTATGGTAATTACGTCGAAAATTCAAGTCGAATATTTGGGATATTCGAAAAATACATCCTGCAGCTTCGCAACAAAATCGCGCGGAATTTTCGACGTAAGTACCATAACCACATAACCTCACATATTTATTTACTATGTATTTCATCGTTTGGAGGTTAGTTATTTTCACAAAGGACGCTTCTAAAGCCGGGTTCACAAACGCAAACGAAAGTATCGCCACAAGTCAAGTCATTCTGAAGTGGCGCTGTGAGCTACCGTTCACACAGGACGCCACAAATTCTTCGTAATTGCGCAGTTTGCAAAGTGGCGTCACCTGTCTCAGCTGATTAAACGGCTGTACATATTACTAAATAAGATGTTTTGGAAACATAATAAATGTAAAATATTACTTACCAAAGTGTTTCTCGTCTCTCTTGTCTCGACTCTATGTTTTAAGAATCGGTCTGCAGCTTCAAACCAAGCACGGCTGGGTGTATAAATACCGTCTGTAGACGCACCACTCTTAAGTGATTTCAGTACTTTTTTATGTTCATTCATGTAAGCATTTCGGAAGCTTCGAATTTTTAATTTTGTTGTAGCTACATCAATTCCAGGTAAATATTCACGCATACTGTTTACTATTTCAATTAATGCAGCATGTCTCAAATTTATGTCTTTGTATGTTTCGCTTTTGTGGTTCCAAAGGCATTCTCGTTCTTGATACACCTCCAAGAATCTCATAATTGTCGCTGTTGACCACTTTTTCGACATATTAATAACAAACGCACAAACAAAAGCACTATCTGCGAACGAATGGGCATTAGAAAGGTTTGAATCCAGCCGCTAGGTAGCAATCGAATGACGTTATTCGATTGTGGAGAAGGCAAAATGGCGCAACAAAGTAGAACCAAGTTCAACTTTTTGTGGCGTGACAAAAGTTGCGCTTCTTAAATGGCGCCACCGAAAACTAAGAGTTCACACATGCAACTACAAAGCAACTGCAGTTCGTCATTAGCAGTGGCGATACTTTTGTTGTCTGTGTGAACCCGGCTTAACACTGTTTTCTACCGTAGGGCACCAACACACCAAAAATATTTCGTCGCAGTGGAAGAATAAAAATCGAAAACTGACGATAATGTAAATTGCAAATCATGTGAACAGCCGTCTGATGATGAACTTGCCAGTTCGAAAACGGTAACGGCGCTGTTTACCTAAATAAATAGCAGTATTAATAGTGGTTGGTTGCTGTCTTCTTCTTTGTAAGAATTAACCTACATTAAATGTGCACAGCTACTGTCTCACTATGTCAGTTTTAGACAAAATAGCATTGCGAACTTATTGTTCCCAAAGTATTCTCCAACCCATCCTCGTACAGTCTTAATGACCTCCAGAGAGCGACCAGCACGCTGGCACGCGAATTGCGGTGCCTCCTCTCTGCGTAAAATAAACATCGCTGCAGTACACCTGCCCAACGTCCGTCCCTAATTCCCACAAGGACACTTCTTCCTTCCGTTGCACAACTTAATCGCAACAATAATCTACCTTTTGCCACGGCTAGCTGAGATTACATTCAGTACTGCAATGGTATAGCGGGAAAAAGTGTGAAAAAACTAGGGAGAAAAGATCTCCACTTCAAGTAATGGAATCTTCTCAGACTGCATAGGATGCATGCAATACAGCATGACATACAGTCGCCGGCCTGTGTGTCCGAGCGGTTCCAGGCACTTCAGTCTGGAACCGCGCGACGGCTACGGTCCCATGTTCGAATCCTCCCTCGGGCATGGATGTGTGTGATGTCCTTAGGTTAGTTAGGTTTAAGTAGTTCTAATTTCTAGGGGACTAAATGACCTCAGATATTAAGTCCCATAGTGCTCAGAGCCACTTGAACCATTTTTTGACATACAGTCACAGAATTACGAATTCATCGGTCCAGTTGGCTTGTTTGCACAGTAATGTGTTAAACTGGGAGAAGACGAGATAAGATACCTTGGTTTCGTGGTTCAGTTCTAGGCTCTGGAGGGTATATTGTTCCGCGCAGGTTGTTTTGGAAGGTTTCCCACTATTATCTTGTTGAATGTTGGCCTTTGGTACACTTCAGCCAAACAAGTTAAGAACTGTAGCTTTCCAAACGTATTTTATTAATCTTTGATTACGTCAATCAACTTTAAAAAATTGAAGTTCTGTAAATAATGCAACAATATCCATTAACAAAATCAGCTGTGAAATATTGTAGTGAAACAGTCAATGTCGTAAGTTGAATAATCTTTCTTAAAATTTATTTCTTGTTTCCTCACTTTTAGGAGTATTAACCAGCGTCGTTTTTGCTGGTTATTTTTGTTAATATTCAACAGGAACTACTCAAGTTTTCTGACATCAGAAATCGCATTTTTAGAATTTTGCACTCTCTTGCATAAATATTTGCGGACGCCCATGAGCAAACTTATATTGAAGGCATTTGTAGACTTTGAGAAAGCTTATCACAACGTTGACTGGAATATGCTCTTTGATATTCTGAAGGGAGCAAAAGCGGATAACGACTTGAACAGAAACAAACGTGCAGTTATAAGAGACGAAGGACTTGAAATGGAAGCAGTGGTTGAGAAAGGACAAGAAGGATTGTAGCCTATCCCCTATGCCATTCGGTCTGCACATTTTACAAGTAATAAAGGAGTCGTAGAATAAATTTGGGGAGGGAATTAAAATTTGAGGAAGAAAATAAAAATTTGAGTTTCTCTAATAACAGTGAGGGAACCTGCAAGAGCAGTTGAGTGGAACGGAAGGGTCTCGAGCAGAGTTTATAAAATGACCATCAACAAAAGTAAAGCAAGGGTAATGGAATATGGAAATGAAGTCCCATGCTTCTGGACAGAGTGTAGGGGAACGAGCGGGAGACCCACACCGCCGTACTAGGCAAGGTTCAAATGGAGGTGGTTTTCCGTTGCCTTCCTCCGACCATAATGAGGATAACTGATGACGATGAAGACGACACAACAACACCAGTCATCTCGGGGCAGGTAAAAATCCCAGACCCCTCCAGGAATCGAGAACGTTACCGCGAGACCTCCCAGCGGAGGTCCCTCGGGCATGGTTGTGTGTGTTTGTCCTTAGGATAATTTAGGTTAACTAATGTGTAAGCTTAGGGACTGATGATCTCAGCGGTTAAGTCCCATAAGATTTCGCACACATTTGAACATTTGAACCACGAGTGGCGGACATAACAGAATATAATCAAGTAAAGCCAGATTAGAAAATGAGGCGGTAATAGATGAGTTTTGCTTGTTGTGCAGACAAATAACTGATAACGTCGAAGTAGAGAGCGTGTGAAATGCAGGCTGGTTATAACACGAAAAGCCTTTCTGAAATCGAGGAAATTTTAAATTTAATTGTTAGGGTCTCTGAGGGGAGAGGTGAAACATAGACGATAAGAGTTTCAAGCAAGAAGAGAACAGAAGCTTTTGAAATGTAGTATTACAGTAAAATCTGAAGATTAGATGGGTAAATTGAGAAAATAATTAAGAGATAATGATTGTAACTGGGGAAAAAAAGTTTATGACACACCTTGACTACAAGAAGCGTTCCGTTGACAGGACATATCTTGAGACATCAAGGAGTTTGGTAATGGACGGAAATGTAATGGGTAAAAATTGCAGAAGGAGACCAAGGGATGGATACAGTAAGCAGAGTAAAGGGTATAGATGTTGCAGTTGTTATGAAGATATGAAGAGGGTTGGACATTATAGATCAGCATGGAGAACTGCATCAAACCAATCTTCGGACTGAAGGCCACAACAGCATAATGCTAAGGTTTCGGCTGAGAAATGAATGTTTCACAGTTGTCTCTGGTGGCCAGCTTGGTGGTTTGAAACAGAGAGCTTTGAAAGAAAAGGAACTACAGTCCACTTTAGAGTAGTTGGCTTGTTTCGATCAATGGAGAATTTAGATAGTACCAGACTGCTATCGGCCCTGACGCCTGAATTGCAGCAGACTGTCTGAACTTAATAAGAACATGATTGCTTAAGAGGCTCGACCCTCTGGAACGAAGGATCCTCAGGAGACCATTGGATCCTCAAAGAGGAGGAAACGGTCAAAATAGAAGACGAGCGATCCAAGAGTAATATGACCACATAGAGGAAATTCAGTCACTATCAGTAAAAGAAAGATCATGTTCTTCGCGCACCCACGGAGGGGTGTCATGTCACAGAATGTACTCGTAGTTTCTTCTGAACAGGAAAACAAACTACGATGGATCAAGTGGTTCAAATGGCTCTTAGCACTATGGGACTCAACATCTGAGGTCATCAGTGCCCCAAAAATTAGAACGACTTAAACGCAACTAACCTAAGGACATCACACACATCCATGCCCGAGGCAGGATTCGAACCTGCGACCGTAGCGGTCGCGCGGCTCCAGACTGAAGCGCCTAGAACCGCTCGGCGACCCCGGCCGGCTACGATGGGTCCAAGAGGTACAGAGAGAGGTAGAATAACCGAGGATGTGGAAACGGAGACTTACATCAAGAAGACTTTCAAATAAAAGAATTCGGGCTGTTATAAGTTTCCAGGCAGAATTAGAGTCAGAGGAGAACAACCTTAGACAGAAGGGCGTAGATAGTTACAAATTAAGAGAATGAAGTAGCACTGCACAAGGACACAGAATAGAAAAATGAAGCTCATTCGAATTAACGTGGTCCTTAGATGTCTAAAATGAAAAGAAGTAGAAGAGGAAGAAGTCGGCATTTGGCAGCTAAGGGGCTGAACCGCTACCACCACCAAAATATTCCTGGGAGCCTGGCATTGTCGGAACCCACTGTATTGCAGCTACCCCTGCGTAAAACATTATTGCTACCAGATATCATGTAGAGATCTTCTTCGGAAAGCGAAAAACGTGCGAGGGGCCGGGGCAAGCAATGTATTTAACACTAAATTCTTCTAGAATCTTCATATGGAAATGATGCTCTAAGCCCCCCCCCCCCCCCCCATTCCTGACTCCGACTTTTGCTGTTGCACATGGATTAAGAAGAAACGCGAACTGACTGTAATCGACCGTGCAAGTGAAGTAGGAAAGAGTTCGGCACCTGCAAATAATTTAATTTGATAGAAATTAATTTGATAAAGGGAAGTTTCATTAATGTAGTGAGAAATGAAAGGGTTGCTCTGCCGTTCTACAACCAAAATAACAATTTGATTTATTATTAATAAACTCAAAATAATAAACAAAACACATGAAACATATACAATATATCAAACTGGATACTCAAATAAATGCTGTGAAGATGAAGTTGTCCATAAACTACATTGTGACATTTATGACCAAGTGATATGTGGAGACAATTCCTTGCAACTCAAATCTTAAGAGAAACACCCAGCCAACCCAACATTAATTGCTGCTAAAGTAGTGAGATTCAGACAATGAACACCCAAGACAGAACCACATTAGAAAAGATGGGAACAGGCACCCTCTGATGAGCTCTGATTATCACATAGCGAAATTCCCTAAACTGCCGGTGCTGCGGACATACATTACCAAGCTGTCTTCTTAACTGCAAGGACACGATCTGGCGTACCGGAGGCGATGGCTGGTTGCTTCGACGTCCCATTGTGGTGATGGTAATGCCGCGAGTATAGTCCGAAACAAATTATCTTGGTCTGGTTTTTCAGGACTAAAGACTTCCTTGCAATACAAATGCACCTCTGAGGGAGACGAAGAAGGCTCGCCACACAATCACTGACAGTACAGTGATTGATTTTAACAAGCGAAGTCACACAGTAACTCCGATACAGTTAACTTTAGCCAAAACTGCTCAAGACGGACAACATAGGCCGCTTGTACGCCGAACGCTCAATTGCCAAGTGTTCTAGGAAAGTTACGTTGAAGTCGAAACTTCAGCAACTTCGTCAAACAGTTGTAATTAAATGAAAGTGTATTAGACAGCCAACGGAAGGAAGGTTGTCCATAGGAGCGAGAGCTCAGTCTTGTAACCCACTCCGACCGAAAGGTGAGACTCGACACTACCAAGAACACCCGTACAAGCCGAACACAGAACATTACCACCCCCATGACCGTGGTTGTGGTTAAACGTGTCAATCAGCAATTCGAAAATCGGTGGAAAATTCCACTCTATTGCCGATGCACTACTATTCCACCAATGGAGACACAGGGCTCCAATTTCTGCACCGGTTTTGCTACGTCACGGAGCTATCCCCTGATCAAGCCAATCACAGTTATGATGTTGCAGAGAACGAGGGAATTTATCCGCCAAGACTGCCTTGGAACACAAGTCATTCCCACGCCTCGCTCGTAGCCCATCAGAAAGCGTTTTCACTAAGTTTCTGAGAAGTAACGGAGTCTCTAACCCCAGCCGCTCCTTCAAGCCCCTGTGGGCGTGTCGCCCCCGCTCTTAGGACAATGTCGGCGTCTGGACAACATCCACTCGGCTCCCTCGCGCCCGTCAGCATAACCCTTTCAAGATCAGTAGTACCCACCTGTCACCGGACCACCCAGATGACGAGAGATTCTGCGTGGGAAGTCCGTGTGTGAAGGAATAGCAACTTTTCACCGCATGCAATTAGAGAGGAAAATATTCATATCTTCTGAATTCTCAATAGTAGCCTTGTAATGACCATACTCGGCTATACGTCCCCAAATCAAATATAAATATGAGAGGGGGCGAGTCACTGTAATGGCTTGTCACCTCTCAAACGTAATAATTAAAACTGAGAAGAGAATTTTTTACATGCTTAGAAGCACTGTAGAGACCTATACCGGAAGAGAATTGGATATTTTTTATACGATTTTCTGCAGATGACATACATTTAAAATGTATTAACACATCAGTTTTTCCAATACTAAGGTTGGATGCGACTGGGGAAGTGACATGATTTTCACATGCTGTTTTTACTTCGTTGGTTTCTTACTCACTGGTGTCGTCATTACCTCTACCTACATGTCAAACATCTATGATCATTCCACAACTGCAGTGTCAGATCGGATAGGTGTGGTGTCTTGGCAGTCCCTTTGCAGAACATTAAATCTTTCACCAACTCCTTACTCATTTCAGCTACAGGACTATAAAATACTTTACCATGTAACTTGTGTCTTATCCAAAACCACTCTGGATTCAAGAGTACATTAAAGCTTTATCTTGTATCATCGGCGTTGCTTCCCTCTCTACGCTTTTATCATGCCCTTCTTTTACTGTCAGAAGGAACATTGCATCGTACTTAGGGACAACAGGCACTGTATCAGCGTATTAACCCATCATCACTGGGCAAGCGACTTTCAATTAAAATGTGTCCCCTGTACAAGAATATACATAATGGATGTACGAGTACAAATTGTAGACAGTTGGTTGACGACATATGGAAGTTCGGGTCTCGCCGTGATTTGTGCTCGGATAGCCTAATGGCAAGCCGACGGTTCCCTATATACGGAAAATCCGGCTTCGAGTTCCTCTCCGGCAAAATTTTTCACTGTCGTCGTTCCGTTGTTCGTATTCGCAACAGTGAATACAATTGATGTACTTCTTAACAGCTGTAGTTGCCGCAATGCCGGTTTCTTGGCACATGCATGCATGCCCTAAAGAACATTGCATCGTACTTCGGAACAACACAGGCACTGCAATATCGTACTAATATTCTAGGTTGTTATTGTTATTGGTGGTGTTTCTGGTGTGGTCTTCAATCCGAAGACTGGTTTAATCTAGCTGTCCATGCTAGCCCATCCTGTGCAAATCTCTTCATCTCTGCATAATTACTGCAGACTACATCCAAGTGAAACTGCTCAGTGTATCATGCATTTACCTCACTCTACAATTTTTACCCTCCACCCTGAAACACACATACACTTCGTTCCATAGCCAAATTATCAATTCCTTGACGCCTCAGGATGTGTCCCACCAAATGCCTTTCCTTTAGTCAAGTTATTCCACAAATTTTCTTTTCCTCAGTTCGGTTTAGTACCTCCTGATTAGTTATCCGACTTGCTCATATAATCTTCAGTATTTTATTGCAGCACTACATATCAAAACTTCTGCTCTCTTCTTGTTTCAGCTTCCCTGTTTCACTTCCGCACATGGTTAGACTCCAAAGAAATACCTTCAGACAAGATTTACCGACAGTTAAATTTACATTCAGTGTTTAAAAATTTCTCGTTTTCCATAAATGATTTCATCGCTTCTTTTATATTCTGTTTCGGCTACCGTCATTTATTTTGGTGTCCAAGTAATAAAACTCATTTACCATTTGGAGTCTCATGTCCTAGTCTAATTCCACTAGCATCACTTGATTTAGTTCGTTTACGTTGCGTTATCCATGTTTTACTTTCTTAATGTTCAACTCTTAATGTGTGTTTGCCCTCTTTAAACTGTCGTAGGGTCAATACTGTCTCACGTATTCCTATATTTCTAGGTTAAACCCCCTTTACTCTTAAATCATGTTCAGTTCAAGAACATGTCTTTTACTAAGTACCACAGAAATATTTTCGTAATTTGAAGATGACGAAGGAAGGAAGAAAGGAATATTAGACTTAACGTTGAGTCGATATCGAAGTCATTAGAGACGGTGCACAAGTGCACCACTTCGCTCGCAAAATTGACGATTAAGAAGAAGAAAATAATATTATTAGTAAGAGCAACAGAAGGAAGAAAGAATCAATGAATATAAAGGTTATGGAGAAATGGAATGCAAATGTGTATCAGTATCCTTCTGAGAGAATTAGCTTTCGCTTAGGAATGTAGTTTGCCTTTTAACGAACAGCACGAAAAATGATTATACTGCTCCTCGATCTCTAAAATTTTATGCTGTGTCCATTGTTAATTACCGATTGGAAAATTATGTTCTTTAGTTTATCTAGTTAATTAACGCTTCGAACACGTTCAACATTTATATCAACTCTTTCCTAATTAAGACGCGAGGCACTTGTATGATTTGGTCGCTGCATCGAAGCCGTGTGAGACTTGATTAGTTTATTCAGTCTTCATCCTCGTCGGACTTCATCAGCGTGCCCTTGCTAGGTTTCCGCAATCGTCGACCAGTGGAAGTGGACGTTTATTGCCAGATGCGGGACATGTGCGAAAGTGAATCGAAGATACACGCGTCTGCTCCAGTAGCCTTAGTAGTGACTCGTGAAACGTCCGTGGTCAGACTGGCGTAGTGAAACCCAACAGCTTAAGTAGGATTGCAGTTCACGAAACGAACTATTACGTTCATACACGTCGGATGAAACTGCTTGGAAATATTTTCCTTATTAATGGTGCTGTGTTGCTACCCGGTTTTGCTGTGGAATCTGTCTTTTTCATTCCCTTGAATGATGAATCCTATCCGTTTCCGTAAGAAGTGTTCAGTCTTCCTAGTTACAGTATAAAGCACAGCTGTACCACATGAGAACTTACGGAGACTGGAGTACCTAATCGTCATTTGGCGTGCACTTGCAACCATGCACGTAATGGGTCGGATTTCTATCAGCACTGATGCAGTCTATCGTTGTCGGTAGCGTGTGTAGGAGCACTTCTAGTCCTCACGACTTCGAACTGCTACAGACGTTGGTCTCTGTGAAGAGAAGTGACAGTGTAGCAGGAAGAGAGGTGCTGTCTAGCAATCACTCCCACATGCTTCGTTAACGTTCGGACCGCCATAGAATTTCATCAGATAGTTATTCAATGGTGAAGGAATTTGGTTATCTGAGTAGTTGTAAGTAGATTCATCATTGTGAGAAGAACTTAGTATGTGTCTATTTAAACTTAAAGACATTCTTACACATGTCATCCACAATAAAAGGTAAGAATCAATTATGAAATTTAACACCACGAACCATTATAATAAAATGCTATCCACGTTCACTACCATTATGTATGTCACTCGTAACCAGATTATTATTATCTGATTTATTCTTGACAGCGTAGGATATCAAGATAAAGAAAATTGAACTTCAAAACTTAACTCAGCTATGTACAATCGAAATTAGTGTATTAGCGTTATCACAAAAGATATGGTGACATCAGAGTATTTAATGTCTAAACCAATACACCTCCACTTACATGTGAACTAATAAACATGTAAGACTGTCTGCAAAAGAATCAGCACAACAATAAAAGTTTAATTTCGCCTATACAGGATGTCCCACAGAATTTATGTTGCCCACCAAAAAAAAAAAAAAAAACTTTTTTATGATGCTTTAAATGAAAAATTGTTTCAAGCAGTGTGCCGCACGGGATTAGCCGAGCGGTCTAAGACGCTGCAGTCATGCACTATACGGCTGGTCCCGGCGGAGGTTCGAGTACTCCCTCGGGCATGGGTGTGTGTGTTTGTCCCTAGGATAATTTAGGTTAAGTAGTGTGTAAGCTTAGGGACTGATGACCTTAGCAGTTAAGTCCCATAAGATTTCACACACATTTGAACATTTTTTTTCAAGCAGCGTTTTTTAATATCATTGAGTAGTTCTTGTTGAGGGTATACGTTCGTTTTATCCCCACAGATGTAGTAGATACGGGGTAGAGGTTAAATTTTTAAATACAATCATGTCATTTTATTCAAGTACACTTACCCTCTCCAAGAGCTATTCAAAAATGTATCACACTTTACCGTTTTTGTCAATAGGATGTAGATGTGCAGACGATAAAGTGTACACATGTTGTGAAGAAACCTGGTTCTTAACCCTCTTGATTGTAGACATTGCGTAGCCAATGTAGTGCTTTAGTAGAGGTGTGGGTTTTGTTTATGATTTCTGACTCATGTAAACACAGGTCCAATACTTAATCCCCCCCCTCCCCCCCGCCCCCAGCTCCCCCCCCCCCCCCCGCAGCTCCTCACCCCCTCGCCAGGACCCCCTCCCGCACACCAAATTTGTTACGGTACACCGCATACCAGCGTAGTTGTGTATCAGAGTAACTGAGTAGCTGCATGGCGCCTGTACACGTTGTGAATACAGTGTACGCGCCTGACAATAAGGTAAAAATGCTGCTGATCTAAGGAGAAAGTACGTTGACAGGAAATAACTTGTTAACTCGTGTTTCTAAATTCTGTTCAGGCACAACTACTGTACAGCAGACGATTCCCTGACAAGCCATCGCCCTTTCGCTGGATGTCTGGTCATCTCATTTCTCGTCTGCTTGAAATGGTAAGTTTAAATGCAAGACCTCGAAATCGTCGTAGTACACGAACAGACGAAGCTGCTGAGGTCACTGTGCTCGCCGCCGTAGCCCTGAATCCTCTCAACATGAAGCAGATATCCCGAAAAGAAGTGCACATCGCATTCCGCAACGTCATAAATTTCTTCCTTACCATGTTAATTTACACCAAGAACGTCATAGAAATTAATTCAACAGTAAGGTTACTTCAGAAAAACTTCTCACTAATCTTTATTTCTTCTAAGATGTTCTTTTTACAGACGAGACGTCATTCTCCAAGAAAGGAATTTCCAATATGAGAAATACGCATTATTAGTCCATCAACAATCCACGAAACCTCCGACAGGTAAGGCATCAACGTCCAAGGAACGTTAATGTGTGGTACGGAATTATTGGAGATACCATTATCGGACCTTTCTTTGTAAATGGCAACAAAAATGCCAGACAATATGCCCGATTTGTAACACACACTCTTCCTGTTCTCTTGGACGCTATACCTCTGGCTCAGGGATCAGGGGATGGTCATGTGGTATCTGTATGATGGATGCCCTTCACGTAACGACTTATGTGCATGGCTAATTCTGGACTGTAAATACCCTGGGATTGTTAGGTCAGTTAGTTAGCCTGCCCAATATCCGTACCTTACACCGCTGGATTTTCTTCCGTGGGGAGCAGTTAAAGATGATATCTACCAAAATGTTCTTGCAACACCAGAGGACATGCAGCAACGCATTACTGATGCTTGTACAGCCATCACAGTGGGAGTAGTAACACGATGTACAGCTTCTTCGACGCTACAATCTGGAACCGCGTGATCGCTGCGGTCGCAGTTTCGAATCCTGCCTCTGGCATGGATGTGTGTGATGTCCTTAGGTTAGTTAGATTTAAGTAGTTCTAAGTTCTAGGGGACTGATGACCACAGCAGTTAAGTTCCATAGTGCTCAGAGCCATTTGAACCATTTTGAACAGCTTCTTCCATCTACAGAGTGACCCTATGTATGAATATCAATGGTCACCATTTTGAGGATGTGATGTAAAAGCTCTGTTTTTCACTTAGTGGTAGTATCACAGTAAAAACTACTACAAAGGGCCATGTTTACTTCTATACTGTCATAAATACTATAAAACGGTGCTGTACAATAACAAGATCCAATTATTGTATAGTGCAGTACTGTTGTATTCAATATTTATTGCTAATTTGTAGCATGTTCAATCGTACCTGGAAGAAGTTAAATGATTTAGTTAATGAAATGCACTGAAATAATATTTAAATTAGAGAAGTTATGTATTATTTATCATTCCCGTAGCTATCATTTCCACAGCTACAAGTTTCGTGGATGAAATGGCACACTGTGATACATTTTTGAGTATCTCCTGGAGAGGGGGAGTCTATTCTTGAATAAAATGTACATAATTTCATTTAAAAGATTTAACCTCTACTCCGCATCTCTACATCTGTGGTGATACAGAAAATGTTTACCCTCAGCAAGAACTATCCAGTGAGGTTAAAAAACATTGTTTGAACAATTTTTCATTCAACATATCAGAAAAAGTTATTTTGGGTGAGCAAGATAAATGGGACACCCTGTATACAGTGACGGAAAAAAAATCCCAACATCAAGAAGAAGTTGTGCGACATTAACGAAAGTGGCTAAGCGTTTTTATACATCTGAAAGTAGGCCACTATGAGGATGCGAATCAGCTTTCCTTTAAATACACTCTGTAACGGTCGAGAGTGCTGGTTACCTTTGAGATTGAACGTGGTGAGTTGATGTTAGTCAAGAATGCTTTTAAGACGACAAAGACGCCATTATCAACATGTCACTGAGTTTGAACAAGGTCTTGTAATAAGACTACGAGAAGCTAGATGTACCTTCCGCGATACTGCAAAGAGACTTTGCAAGAACGCAACTGCTGTACATGATTGTGGAAGCGGTGGTCAAGAGAAACTACGGTCACCAGAAGATCGGACTCCCGGCGGCTACTTGGCGCTACCGAGAGGGGAGGCCATCGTGTTCGGCGTATGGCTCTGGCGCATCGTACTGCATCTGCAGCGTCAATTTGAGCAGCTGTTGGCACCACAGTGACACAATAAACTGTTACAAATAGGTTACTTCAAGGACAGCTAAGAGCCAGACGCCCTGTAACGTGCATTCAACAGACACCAAACCAACGCCATTTGCGACTTATGTGGTGTCAAACGAGAGACATTGGACAGCAGTGTGGAAGTCAGTGTCGTTCTCTGATGAAATCTGGTTCTGCTTCGGGGCTGGAAATGGCCGTTTGTTGGCTACAAGGAGGCCAATTGAGGCCCTGTAACCAACCTGTCTGCGTGATGGGCACACTGGACCAACACCTGGAGTTATGGTCTGGGGTACCATTTCATATGAAAACAGGAGCACTCTCGTGGTTATCCCACACACTCTGACTACTAATTTCTACGTCAATATGGTGATTCGATTTGTTGTGTTGCCAACAGGATAACTCTGTAAGGTGCCAGGACATGGGCACTTACACGTTAGCTTACCAATATTAGTATTAATAATAAAGGGACTGGCAAGGGCATCAGATCATGGCTCTATTATGATAAATATAAGGCACTCTCGAGCAGTATTCCCTGCATGTCTGCAGATTAAGTCACTAACTTAAAGCGTTGGTGAAAAGTGTTGGAAGTTGAGAATTGTGCAATGTAAAGTCTGCAGATGGCCGTAGCTCGCCGGGCCGCCGTCGGCGACAGGTAGCGGTCACCGGAAACGCGGGACAATACGGAGCTTTTGGGGATAGCCCAGCATCCGGAGCCACCTGTGCTGGGCAACAAGTGGCGAAGACGGGAATTTCTTTTGCCTAGGGGTGTTATGACCTACTCGACCATTGGGTAGATCTCAGTGGAGGGATTTCGGCGATGATAGAGCGTTCGATATTGGCCGAAACTGATGAGTATTCTTCCGCCGCGTTTTTGTACGCAGGGGAGACGAGAGAATTGTGGAGGGACTTCGCGTTCACCCATCGAGCGGTACGGACTTGGAGACGGCGTCTTGGCCATCGTTTTCGAAGGGAGATATACGGCCTGTATTGCAGCACTGCACCAACGCGTGTTCCGTGCAGAGTTCTGCGGTTAAAGCTCTTTGTGTGTTCAGAAGCGAAATTTTCACCATCGCTTAACCACTTACCTAATATTTTTGATCTGGTAGTTATCCTTGCGAGGTGCCGAGTATTTATCAACGCAGCTGCCAGTAATAGGGGCGCATAATTGCAAATTCTTAATGTGCCATTCTCAGGAGTGTGTGGGTTGACAAAGAAATTAACTTTTTTTTTTTTGGTAAGTTTTGCAGTTGTGGGGGATATCAAATTAAAATGCCAGTATTATAATCGAATTGTCGACTTCATTGTAGCTAGCATTTACCCTGTCCCAGTAAGCTTTACATATACTCTAGTCACTGCACAGCTTGCCAAGACGGGAAGGAAAGAAGGTTTGCGGTCTTCTATGTCAGCGACGGACAAATAAGCTTACAACTCCTGCTCAGACACCGCTGCTGTAACCCAACATGCTCTACAGAGTATCGACTTGTTGCCTTGTCCTGCTCGATCACCAGATTCGTCTCCAATCGAGCACATATGGGACATCATCGGACGAAACTCCAGAATCATCCACAAGCAGCATTAACGGTCCCTGTACTGACCGACCAAGTGCCAAGGCATGGAACTCCACCCGCAAACTGACATGCGGCAGCTGTACAAAACAATATATGTTCGTCTGTATGCCTGGATTCAACATTCTGGCAGTTACACCAGTTATTAACGTCCAGCATTTCACATTTTCAATGGTGTATCTCACGCCTACATTAACCTGTAATCTTGCAATGTTCATCACTTAAATACGTTACCTAGATAAATGTATTCCCGAAATTTTATTGTTCTACATTCGTTACTTTTTTGTTATTGTGATATTTATCCCACTAGTGTACATGCTACACCCGTGTAGATATGTGACACATATGTTACACACACCTCTGCCTCCCACTCCTGTGGTCGATTTCCTCCCCCCCCCCCCAGCCCCCACTCACCCATTTCCAATCCCATCCTCTCTGACCATCTGCTCCTCTTCCTTTTAACACCCTCATACCTCCCCTCTTTACTAATCTATTCTCCATCCACCTCTCTCTGTTTGTTTCCTCCTCTCTTGCTCTCTGTGCTCATCTCTTCCTGACCCAGTCTCTCTGTACATCACCTCCTGCCCTGATCATCCTCCTCCCTCTGCTCCTCTCCATTTCCTCCTTCCCTCTCTCCCTATCCATCTCCTCCTGCCCCTTCTCCTCCTCCTTATCGCTCCCTATTCGTCTTCTCCAGCTCCCCCCCCCCCTCTCATTTTCTATCTCTACACCTTTGACCTGCCTAATGCATCTCCCCTCCTCCCCTCTCTCAGTTCATTTTCTCCTCCCCCTCACTCTGTTCCTTTCTGTCGCTAAGCATCTCAACCTGTCCCCAGTCATATTCATTCTCATCTTTAGCTCCTGCAGTGCAGGTATATAAAGCAGGCTAATACTATTTCTACAAATCACTGTTGTGCATGGTAGGCTACATACCAGGGACTTTAAATCATTTATTTGCACCTGACATACAGGCTGCCATGTAAATTTTGTCACTAAAGCAGACATTTAATACTTCTGCATGCCTGTCACGTAGGGCAGCCTACATGTTGAGTCCGAACATTTAGGCACCAAGAAGCACGTTGATTTGGAGGGCCCATACTATTCACACACAACATGCCTGTTGTACAGGGTAGCCTATGTTCCAGGAACTGGAAAAACGTTTTTGTCCATATCCCTGCTCCTATTGGAGGTTGTGTACCCCAAAGTGCTGATACTCATGAAATTTGTTGTTTCTACATTTCTTAGCTGAAAGCAATCCAGGGATTTGAGAGATCCCAGACATACACCCTGCTTAATTTTTTTTTTTTTAAGTTGAGACAACCAAACATCTACAAAGCAACACATTGCATGAAAAATATATTCTATGAGAAAAGTTAATATTAGTAAAGGGGCCATCTGTCAGTGCAGTAGCTGGTCACCTCCTAACCTCCCCTCCTGCATTGTGGGGTCAGCTTTGGATTTCCAAATGGGAACCCCCATTTTTATTGTATATGCAGATTGTACACTAAAAAGTATGTATGGGTCGCTCAGACTACTGTTTTACATTAATGGTGGATGGCTCTGTTATCTACAAACTGCTGGTTTTTGCAATTAAGAAACGACCCATTTGACTCTACATTTCATTTGCGATGTAAACGTAAACCTTTGTGCTCTAACAGTTTAGGCTGATGTTCAAATGTCACTTGAGTGCTACGAATGTGATTGTACAGCACAAGTAATATGGCTAGACATTGACATTCCTGACAAGTAAGATATATGTGTGTTGCCATAGTTTTATGTTCTCTATGGGTTTGATTGTGACCTCCCAAAACTACCAAAATGCCTGATTTCAGTGGCCACCCTTTAAAAACAAGAAACGATTATGGAGTGTAAAGAAAATTTATGTAAAGCTGACATGTTCCACATCATTACGAAATGTCGTATTCATGATCTCTCCCACCATCAAGGTGACTGATTTTGGCGTGTCACCGTCCAAACCTGCAAATCTCGCCCAACCCGCTGTGTGGCTATCGGCGGAATACAAACTACAACCATTGTAAAAATGTAAAATGTCTATGAAGTGGTAGTGACAGGCTCAGCTGTCATGGAGAGTCAGCGATATCAAGCACCCCAATGCTGCAAGGCAAAAGGACTCACCAATACAAAGCATACCTATGGGAATAGGAAACTATTACAGTCATGTCGTTGTCTGCAGGTAACACTAAACGTAGTTTCGAACCAGATCCTGAAAAGGGTAGCCATATTGTACTGTACGATCGAGTTTGCAGTGTTAAAATAAATTTCTAACATAAATATCAATCGCCAGAACCCAATGGTTTATATTTACATTGTAAATGAAATGTAGAATCAAATGCGTTGGTTCTTGATTGCAAAAATAGGCAATTAGTGGATTACGTCACCATCTCCTATGAATGGGAAACAGTGGTTTGAGTTAACTGTACATATTTCTTGATGTAAATCCGAACATATAATAAATATAGGGTTGCTATTTGAAAGTACAAAGTTGACGCCCCACTCAGGAGGGGTGGTTAGAAGGTGACCAGTTGTAACTGAGACACGCGTCCTCTTTACCAATACTGACTGTTCACCTAACACATTTTTTTCGTTCAGTTAATCGTTTTCGAGATATTTAGTTGCCTCAAGATAAAACAGGCACGCTGTGTACACAGTGACTTTTTCCATCGTGTACAAACTCCACGGATTGATCGATGAGGGGATACGGAACAAAAAAGGTCTAATGAACTTATGTCCGCAAATACATGATCCATGATGGAGGCTATTTATTCTATCATACTTTGTTGCAGAGCGTTTTCCTGGCCAAGTACGATCACGGTCCTCTTTTGTTCGAGTTATTAAACAATTTACTGGGGAAGGTAGTGTGAACCAGAAAAAAAGAACCCGTGCAGCTATTGTTTGTGGAGAAAACAATCAAGTGGCAGTCCTAGCTGCTGTGGTTCATAATCCATATGCGAGCACAAGAGAAATGTCAAGGCAATGAGGAATTTTACACATGAGTGTCTGGAAAATCCTGAAGCTCCACGAAGTTCATCCATTCCCTGTATCCCTGCGTCGGGAACTACATGGCGATGACTTCCAAAACCGTCTAACGTTTTGTCACTGGGCAGTTCAGCGGATGCAAACAAACCAAAACTTTTTTGCCAGAGTACTTTTTTCCGATGAGGCAACATTCACAAACCACGGTGAAGTTAATCGCCACGACATGCATTATTGAACAGAACCCACACTGGATTCGAGAAGTCAACCATAAGCGACCTTTGTCAGTTCATGTTTGGTGTGGTATAATTGGTGATAAACTGATCGGCCCATATTTTATCGACGGTAATTTGAATGGCAACAAATATCGGGACCGACTTGAAATTGAACTGCCACATCTACTTGAAGACCTAAGCATCGAACTTTGACAAAACATGTGGTTTCATACCCCAGTCCACTACAGTCAGATCTTGCCGAGGCAACAGAAAATGTGATATTAACAAGGGCTGCGTGCATTAGGCATCATGAATGTGTGAGCGACTGATCCCGTGGGTACCTACCACTCTTTTAACGACGGAGCGTTTGCTTCCAGTACGCCGGCGTGTACACCGAACTCCATCTCACGATACGACCGTTTCCTTTGTGGATGGTTCCGATTACTTTGAAAAAGTGAGCTTTTATTTGGCGGAAAGAGTGCGCTATTTTGTATCGATGTACTAATTTATTCTTCTTTTTTGACTAAACCATAACACCTTGCATGGAAGGAGATTCAGACACTTACCGCATGGATGAAGCGAAATAAATATGTGATGTAAGAATTCAGATAGCTGAAGATGGGTGTCGCGCTCACAAACTATACCACAATACTTCTTCGAAGCAACTCCTCGCTATGTCAGGTGGTGCTTGCTTGTTGCTGTTGCAAGCAGCAACCACAGAAAACAGTAAGTAAAACGCTCAAGTCCCGCGTTGCAGAATGGGAACAAGGAATGACAGCAACGTCCCATGTAATATAACCTAAAGAAAATGAAAACATTACGGATTGCATCCGCTGCAGCATATACAGTACGTTTTTATTGTGATTCTAATTTCACTAATATCATTTTTATGGTCTTCCGAAACAATGTTTTTGGCTAGCATCAGAATAAAACAATTTGAAACGCAGCTGCAACAGCAGTGACTTTAACTCGCCTTTATTATAATACTAACGCTATTTTTAATGCGTATTTTGGGAAACTATCAACGACTGACTTCTTTTACAAAATTTTTACATCTTAAAAGAACTTTAAATGCTTCAATACAAAAGAAGACGCAGATTAAGAGAAAAGTGTCACAAATAGTAAATAGGAATTAAAAAAGTGAAAATGAAAAAATTAATTAGTATTTTTTCATTTCTTAAGTACATAGTAAAACATCTCACGGTTTCGCTCTTTTTGCTCAATTTATTCTTAACCACATTCATTCTTTTATCACAGATGGTGTTGTTGCCAGTACGCAAAACTCCACCTTCCTCATTTACAGATGTTTCAGATAAGAATGCGTAATCACCATCTGTAGATTCATTTTGAGAGGGAACAAAAGACTTACAAAGTGTATCACTCGTAGAATTGATCTGCACCAGATTCACCTGATTCACTTCTGGTATTAGTAGCTACAAAAGCAACACGTGTCAGACGTCTTGGAAACGCACCCCTATTTAGCCTATGCCAAGTTTTGCTTGGAAAGTATTTTTCGGAAATAGGGGCCTCACAAACAAAAACACTAGCACAGTTAACAGCAGGTGGCAGCTCATAAACACTTTTCCACTTCAGAAAAATCACTTGAGGTTGCCTGGGAAATTTGTAGAAATGCTTGTAATTAACGTTCTCCATTGAAAGTACGTATTATCTAGAAAAAGAGCCTGTGAATTTTCAGGAGTACTTCAACGTTAATTTCTTGCATTGGATATTCGGAGAAACAAATTCTTGATTATGTTGTCTAAAACAATTGTGAATGACACGTGAATCCACCTCCATAGTTGAGGGGTAGCTCTGTGGTGACAAATAAACGAACTTGACACGTAAAACAAAGTGGTAACGTGCTTCCCTATCATGTAACAGGCCCGGGTTCGCTTCCCGGTTGGGTTGGAGATTTTCTCCGCCCATGGACTGGGTGTTGTGTTGTCATCATCATCTCATCATCACCGGCACGCAACGAATAAACAGACGGAATCCACACAGTTTAATTCTAGATAGAAGCTAATACATTTCATTTGTATGTAATTAAAATAAAGTAAATTAAATATTTTACCTTACTAATTATTTTTGTGTTAGCAGAAGGGCCAACACCGTGTTACGAGTGGAGGCGGAAATGCACGCGTTTTAGCTCACGCAGGCTGGCGTGAGGAGGGAAGAACTATACTGACGTGAGATCTGGAACATGACAGGGAATGAGAATTCAGAAAGCGGACGTAATTAGTTTGATACTTAACTTTAATCCATTAATGATGAACGTCGCTCTTGACGGTACATGAGTCACAATATTATCTGTTCAGAATACATTCTTGAAGTATTTATGGTAACTGAATGGCGCCTTGCTAGATCGTAGCAAATGACGTAGCTGAAGGCTATGCTAAACTGACGTCTCTGCAAATGAGAGCGTATGTAGACTTTGAACCAACGCTAGCAAAGTCGGCTGTACAACTGGGGCGAGTGCTAGGGAGTGTCTCTAGACTAGACCTTCCGTCTGTCGGAACTCGGTCTGCAATCACAGATAGTGGCGACAGGCGGGTCCGACGTATACTAACGGACCGAGGCCGATTTAAAGGCTACCACCTAGCAAGTGTGGTGTCTGGCGGTGACGTCACAATTATTGTGGACATTTTTCTCAGCAGAAATTCTCTCCAGTTCCATTGCGAAGGCTATGATATTTAAAGTATAGAAACTTATTATAACGAAGATGTAGCCAAATATATAGTAATGTACAATATGCACATATGAAATGAGATAGACTATAAAAACTAAAACAAACGCAGCAGTACACAATTGACACGGTAGAACCAGCTGCTATTGGACAGCTTTGACAAGCCAATTAGACGGCTTCAATGACCATCGTAGCGTCCCATGTGATACGGAGATGAACTATTCGGCCTGATTCCAGTTTTTCTTAATACACTACTGGCCATTAAAATCGCTACACCACGACGATGACGTGCTACAGACGCGAAATTTAACCGACAGGAAGAATATGCTGTGATATGCAAATGATTAGGTTTTCAGAGCATTCACACAATGTTGGCGCCGGTGGCGACACCTACAACGTGCTGACATGAGGAAAGTTTCCAACCGATTTCTCATACACAAGCAGCAGTTGACCGGTGTTGCCTGGTGAAACGTTGTTGTGATGCCTCGTGTAAGGAGGAGAACTGCGTACAATCACGTTTCCGACTTTGAAAAACGTCTGATTGCAGCCTATCGCGAATGTGGTTTATCGTATCGCGACATTGCTGCTCGCGTTGGTAGAAATCCAATGACTGTTAGCAGAATATGGAATCGGTGGGTTCAGGAGGGTAATACGGAACGCCGTTCTGGATCCCAACGGCTTCGTATCACTGGCAGTCGAGAGGACAGGCATCTTATCCGCATGGATGTAACGGATCGTGCAGCCACGTCTAGATCCCTGAGTCAACAGATGGGGACGTTTGCAAGACAACAACCATCTGCATGAACAGTTCGACGACGTTTGCAGCAGCATGGACTATCAGCTCGCAGACCCTGGCTGCAGTTACCCTTGACGCTGCATCACAGACAGGAGCGCCAGCGATGGTGTACCCAAGGACGAACCTGGGTGCACGAATGGCAAAACGTCATTTTTTTCGGATGAATCCAGGTTCTGTTTACAGCATCATGATGGTCGCATCCGTGTTTGGCGACATCGCGGTGAACGCACATTGGAAGCGTGTATTCGTCATCGCCATACTGGCGTATCACCCGGCGTGATGGTATGGGGTGCCATTGGTTACACGTATCGGTCACCTCTTGTTGGGATTGACGGCACTTTGAACAGTGGACGTTACATTTCAGATGTGTTACGACCCGTGGCTCTACCCTACATTCGATCCCTGCGAAACCCTACCTTTCAGCAGAATAATGCAGAACCACCTGTTGCACGTCCTGTACGGGCCTTTCTGGATATAGAAAATGTTCGACTGCTGCCCTGGCCAGCACATTCTCAAGATCTCTCACCATCTGAAAACGTCTGGTCAATGGTGGCCGAGCAACTGGCTCTACACAATACGCCGGTCACTACTCTTGATGAACTGTGGTATCGTGTTGAAGCTGCATGGGCAGCTATACCTGTACACGCCATCCAAGCTCTGTTTGACTCAATGCTCAGGCGTATCAAGGCCGTTATTACGGCCAGAGGTGGTACTGATTTCTCAGGATCTATGCACCCAAATTGCATGAAAATGTAATCACTTATCAGTTCTAGTATAATATATTTGTCCAATGAATACCCGTTTATCATCTGCATTTAGTCTTGGTGTAGCAATTTTAATGGCCAGTAGTGTAGCTTTAACCCCTGTGCTGGCAGTGGCCAGTGTTAACATTAGCCTGATGGCCTGTCATGTAGGCCTCTTTTGAAAGTCGCGTTTGGGGGAAAAAATAAATTGTAGGCGGATTAGGTAACGTGTTCAGAGGCCACTACTGGGAACGGAGCTTCGGCATTCTACACCTGCTCCTAGTGTTACTATGGCTGGGAGCCAAACCAATATTGTAGCTAGATGGTTCTTCAACTATGCTGTTGTGTGTCATGAGAAATTATTGTTCGTCTCTATAGCTAGAGGTGCAAGTGCAAGAATTGAGGTTGTACTTTTACATGGAATACTATTTATTTATTATGTTGTCGGTCGTGTGAATGTGCACTGAAGTGACAAATGGTTCAAATGGCTTAACTTCTGAGGTCATCAGTCCCCTAGAACTTAGAGCTACTTAAGCCTAACTAACCTAAGGACATCACACACATCCGTGGCCGAGGCAGGATTCGAACCTGCGACCGTAGCGATTCTAGACTGAAGCGCCTAGATACGCTCGGCCACAACGGCCGGCGTCACCGAGGGCACAGAGGATAGTGCGACTGCAGGGATTTATCGGCAGGAACGCTCCCCGTGAGACACACATTCTCAACTTATAGTCCACACACAACATTCGTAGTGCCAATGCCATTATACTCACTACTCGTGGCAGACAATCCATCGAGTCCCGTAAGAGTTCAGGCAAATCGTGTGCATCCGCACTGAAGAAGGTCATCAGCCGTTTAGCCTTAAACGATTCGAAGATGGCATCTGTTCCTTCGGACATGTCAGATGCCATCTTCATAACTCTCTATTATGTTCCATAAATGTTCGTTGAGATGCATGTCGGGATGTGGTGGCCAAATAATTCCCTCAGTTGCCCCGAATGTTCTTTATACTAAATGCGAACAACTTTTCCCCTGTGACATGGCGCATTGTCATCCACAAAAATTGAATCGTTGTTCGGGAACGTGAAGTCCATGAATGGGTGAAAATGGTTTCCAAGTAGCCGAAAATAAACACTTCCAGTGAATGATCGGTTCAGTTGGACCAGAGAATCCAGTCCATTCAAGGTAAACAAAACCCACATCTTTATGGAACAAAAGCGCCTTGTTGATAGCTTGAGTACATTGCTTCGAGGTTCTGCGCCACACTCGAACCCTACCATCAGCTCTTACCAACTGAAATCGGGACTACCCTGACCATTCCACGGTTTTCCAGCCGTCTAGGGTCGAAATGATATGGCTACGAGCCCAGAATCGCAGCTGCAGGCGACGTCGCGCCACTACCAATGGCACTGGCGTCCGTCGTCTGCTGCCATAACTCATTAACGCCACATTTCGCCGCATTGCCCTAACGGACACGATCATTTTCCGTCCCACATTGATTTATACGGTTGTTTCAGGCAGTGTTGCTTGTCTGGTAGCACTGACAACTCTACACAAACGTGGCTGCTCTCGGTCGTTAAATGAGGGCCGTCGGTCACTGCACTGCCTGTGGTGCAAGGTAAAACCTGAAATTTGATATTCTCGGCACGTTCTTGAAGCTATAGATCTCGGAATACTGAATTCCCTAACGCTTTCCGAAATGGAATGTCCCTTACATCTAGCTCCAGCTACCATTCCGCATTCAAAGTCTGTTAAAGTCCATCGCGCGGCCGTAATGAAGTCGGAAACGTTTTCAGACAAATGTTGATGCTGTTAGGACAGCAACCAGCCACAAATTTACTTTCAGTTCCTTTATTCATAGGATACCGTTACCGGTTTCGAATCGTTGTGATTCATCCTCAGACGGTTTACACGCTTTATTTATGGTATGTGGTGTGTTTTTTTAACATTAATTGTGCTAAAATATAAATAACACATAATTATAAACACGCCTCACACAGATGGTTGCGTTACAGATTTTCGTTGTATGCGACTTACGTGAAATGTCGGTTTGGAGTGTTTGTTTTCGTAACATTCGTCCAACAGATGTGAATACATTCCTACCTCTTTCTTATTGTTGCACACGTAAATTGTTCTCACTGAACACTTTAGATTTGTCACTGAGAAGATTTCTACCAAGCACCCCATGTTTTGATACATACAAAGAGCTTACAAACATATGAGTATCAAAGATGCTATGATATATCGTAATATTTGACAATGATGTCGTATGTTTGGAAAGGATCATATATTCATTTATACAACTGTAATGCCTTTTACACTTGTACAGAGACATTGAATTTTTGAGTTGATATTGTTAAATTAATTATACAGTTTTTTTAATATATACATATATAGTACTGTATAGGTAAAATAGTATATTATTTAATTACATTTAGCATCATGAGAATTATAGTAACATGTAAATTTGCTACTTCATCTGCAGATAGGCGTACTAATATTATTTGATTTGGAGGTTGGAAAATAATTTTTGGAAATTTTTCAGGAAAGGAGTGTTAGCTAACTCAGTTTGTTCATTAAGGATATAGTCTTGGGTGCTGTTTTTGTGTGTGTATATTTCTATTTCTTCTAATATGTTCATAGTGGCTCCTTTTTCTGCTAGATGTAAAATTTTTAAGTTATCCTCAATATTTCCCACTGTATGGTCTTCTTCAGCAATATGGGCTGGAAATGCTGATTTGTTCAAGTTACCAAGTCTTAAAGCATCAATATGTTCTTTGCATCTTATTTCAAAACTTCTGCCTGTCTGTCCAATGTAGAATTTTGGGCATGTATCGCATTTGAGTTTGTCTATTCCTGATTTACGGTATGGACTCTTCGAGGTATTTACATCATGGATTACTTTTTGTTGTAATTTATTATTTGTGGAAAAGCTGATTGTGATATTTTTTTAAAATAAGTTTGCTATTTGGTATGAAAGTGGGCCTATGTATGGGAGAGTGGCATATTTACGTTTGGCTCCTATGGCATACTGATATTGCTTGAAGTGACTGCTGTGAAGTGGATCTGTGGTTTTTGTCTGCATTTTGTTGTGGTGTTTTTCTATTATTGTGGGTTTATTTCACTTGAATTACCTGTGTGCAATTGACAGCTCCGCCAATGCATCGCACTTTTCACCTTGCGTCTGTGACTCTACCGCCATCTACATGTTTGGATATTGCTATCCCACGATGTTTATCACCTCAATGTAATGTTACTGTCGCTTTCCAGAATGAGATTTCCACTCTGCAGCGGAGTGTGCGCTGATATGAAACTTCCTGGCCGATTAAAACTGTGTGCCCGACCGAGACTCGAACTCGGGACCTTTGCCTTTCGCGGGCAAGTGCTCTACCATCTGAGCTACCGAAGCACGACTCACGCCCGGTCTCACAGCTTTACTTCTGCCAGTGTCTCGTCTCCTACCTTCCAAACTTTACAGAAGCTCTCCTGCGAAACTTGCAGAACTAGTACTCCCGAAAGAAAGGATACTGCGGGGACATGGCTTAGCCACAGCCTGGGGGAAGTTTCATATCAGCGCACACTCCGCTGCAGAGTGAAAATCTCATTCTGGAAGCATCCCCCAGGCTGTGGCTAAGCCAAGTCTCCGCAGTATCCTTTCTTTCAGGAGTGCTAGTTCTGCAAGGTCCGCAGGAGAGCTTCTGTAAAGTTTGGAAGGTAGGAGACGAGATACTGGCAGAAGTACGAGGTGCATTCAAGTTCTAAGGCCTCCGATTTTTTTTCTCCGGACTGGAAAGAGATAGAAACATGCGCATTGTTTTAAAATGAGGCCGCGTGCGTTGTCAATACGTCCCAGAGATGGCAGAACCGTACGGCAGATGAAATTTTACCGCCACCGGCGAGAATGAGAACTGTTTTAAATACTTAAAATGGCAACGTTTTCATTACTTGAACAGCGTGCAATCATTCGTTTTCTGAATTTGCGTGGTGTGAAACCAATTGAAATTCATCGACAGTTGAAGGAGACATGTGGTGATGGAGTTATGGATGTGTCGAAAGTGCGTTCATGGGTGCCACAGTTTAATGAAGGCAGAACATCGTGTGACAACAAACCGAAACAACCTTGGGCTCGCACAAGCCGGTCTGACGACATGATCGAGAAAGTGGAGAGAGTTGTTTTGGGGGATCGCCGAATGACTGTTGAACAGATCGCCTCCAGATTTGGCATTTCTGAGGGTTCTGTGCACACAATCCTGCATGACGACCTGAAAATGCGAAAAGTGTCATCCAGGTGGGTGCCACGAATGCTGACGGACGACCGCATGCCTGCCCGTGTGGCATGTTGCCAAGCAATGTTGACGCGCAACGACAGCATGAATGGGAATTTCTTTTCGTCGGTTGTGACAATGGATGAGACGTGGATGCCATTTTTCAATCCAGAAACAAAGCACACAGATTCACCGTCATCAAAAAAATTTCGGGTAACCGCCAGTGCTGAAAAAATGATGGTGTCCATGTTCTGGGACAGCGAGGGCATAATCCTTACCCATTGCGTTCCAAAGGGCACTACGGTAACAGGTGCATCCTACGAAAATGTTCTGAAGAACAAATTACTTCCTGTACTGCAACAAAACGTCCGGGAATGGCTGCGCGTGTGCTGTTTCACCAAGACAACGCCGGGTTCGATTCCCGGCGGGGTCAGGGATTTTCACCTGCCTCGAGATGACTGGGTGTTTGTGTTGTCCTCATCATTTCATCATCATCCAGGAAAGTGGCGAAATTGGACTGAGCAAAGATTGGGTAATTGTACGGGCGCTGATAACCACGCAGTTGAGCGCCCCACAAACCAAACATCATCACCAAGACAACGCACCCGCACATCGAGCTAACGTTACGCAACAGTTTCTTCGTGATAACAACTTTGAAGTGATTCCTCATGCTCCCTACTCACCTGGCTCCTAGTGACTTTCGGCTTTTTGCAACAATGAAAGACACTCTCCGTGGCCGCACATTCACCAGCCATGCTGCTATTGCCTCAGCGATTTTCCAGTGGTCAAAACAGGCTCCTAAAGAAGCCTTCGCCGCTGCCATGGAATCATGGCGTCAGCGTTGTGAAAAATGTGTACGTCTGCAGGGCGATTACGTCGAGAAGTAACGCCAGTTTCATCGATTTCGGGTGAGTAGTTAATTAGAAAAAAAGTTGGAGGCCTTAGAACTTGAATGCACCTCGTAAAGCTGTGAGGACCGGGCGTGAGTCGTGCTTCGGTAGCTCAGATGGTAGAGCACTTGCCCGCGAAAGGCAAAGGTCCCGAGTTCGAGTCTCGGTCGGGCACACAGTTTTAATCTTCCAGGAAGTTTCTTGCTGTCGCTTGTTCTACGCACGAGCATTCGCGTGAAGACAGCTTGTACACTGATCAGGGGTGCCATCGCGAGTGGCAGTAGCAGTCTGTGTGTCGGCGGCAGGCGTTATGGGGGTTATAAACCCCGCCAGATGAAAACATCCTGCCCAGTGCGCACCTCCCGCGGTGAGTCACGGGGGGTCGAGGCCCGTCGCGCAGGCAGGACGACCTGCTCCTGCATATCCGGTAGCCGCCCGGCCAGCCCTAATAAGCCATTGTGCTGCCACTTGGGCCCCGCTGCCTGGCCCCTCCGCCTGCGGGTGGCGCTAATACACACCTCTCCCCCCGGCGTAACAGATACGTACGCACAGAGCACGCTGCCGCGGCGAGTTTTACTGGTCTCATATCCTGTCAGACGCTCGGCTTAGTAACGTCTTATGGGAACAACGATGAAAATCTTTTCAAAACGAGAGCGGATTCCTCTTGTGATTATTAATGTGCTGAATCCGAATATGATAAAAGCCATATCAGCCAAAACTGCCTTGGCCAGATACAGTCACTATTTACAAAAAATCAATTTTATGAATTTTAATTGGACAGGGTGTAACGATAAGTTTTTACAATGTACAAAATTGTTATGGCTTTTGTGCCATTTGTTGACAAACTCCTTGTTGTCTTCTGTCTTGGGTTCTTCGGCCGACGTTTGTCTAATGATTTTTCTGACGTTTCCGCCACCAGAAAAGGAGGGCGAAGCTTAGACAATGCCAGACACCATCAAACGTTAATTATAATAATAAAGAGGCTGCACTATGCCGTCTATCGCCGGTCGCAGTGGCCGAGCGGTTCTAGGCGCTTCAATGTGGAAACGCGCGACTGCTACGGTCGCAGGGTCGAATCCTGCCTCGGACATGGATGTGTGTGATGTCCTTAGGTTAGTTAGATTTAAGTAGTTCTAAGTTCTAGGGGACTGATGACCTCAGATGTTAAGTCCCATTGTGCTCAGAGCCATTTGAACCATTTTTGAACAAGAGATTGGAATTTTTTTATTTTACTTATGTATTTATATTTTAATCATCAGCCTTCCGAATGGTTTGATGAGGCCCACCTTGAATTCCTTCCCTGTGCCAACATCTGCATCACAGAGTAGCACTTGCAACTTAAATCTAAAATATTTGGTGGATGTATTCCAAACTCTGTTTTCCTCTACACATTTTATCCACCATAGCTGCCTCTAGTACCGTGGACGTTATTCCCTGATTTCTTAATAAATGTCGCACCATCCTGTCCCGTCTTTTTGTCAGTGTTTTCCATACATTGCTTTCCTCTCCGATTCTGTGCATAACTTCCTCATTCCTTACCCTGCCAGTCCACCTAATTTTCAGTATTCTGCTGTAGTACCACATCTCAAATGTTTCGATTCTCTTCTGTTTTGCACCGTCCATGTTTCACTGCCAAACAGTGCTGTGCTCCCAACGTACATTCTCATAATTTTCTCCCTGAAATTAAGGCCTGTGTTTGATACTAGTGGACTTCTTTCGGCCAGAAATGCACGTTTTGCCAACTAGGAGTGTAGGGGTGGTGCTCTCTGTAATAATAAAAAAAACTGAGTTAAGGGATTGGAAATGAACTTCAATAGATGTAACGTGACGTCCACTACGATGAATACAACAAAAAAGGGGTTAGCTTTTGATTCATAGTCAAAACGTCTTCTATCCTGGGTTCGAATCCTGCCGCTGCTTAAATTTTGATTAATAATTAGCATTGGCGGCTGAAGACTTCCGGCATAAGAAGTCACCCCTCATTCTGCCAACGGCCTTGTCAAAGAGGCTGGAGGAGCAGACAGAGGTTCGGGGCATTCACTTGTCCTAGGGGTGGGAAACTGCTCCTAAAGGCGGAAGAATCAGCAATTATCAATAGCATGAGGACGCAGCAGGCAATGGGAACCACTGCATTAAAGATACGTAACGTGTATCCACACGACATGTGTCCCGTATTTGAAGAAGTGTCATGATGATCTCTCCATTGGCAAAAGATTCCGCAATAGTTCCTCATTCGGATCTCCAGGAGGGGACTGCCAAGGGGGAGGATACAATGAGAAAAAGATTGAATAATTAACGGAAGGGTAACGTTCTACAAGACTGGGCGTGGAATGTCAGAAGCTTGAAAGTGGTAGGGAAATTAGAAAAATCTGAAAAGGGAAATGCAAAGTCTCAATCAAGATACAGTAGGGCTCAGTGAATTGAAGTGGAAAGAAGACAAGGACTTCTGGTCAGACGAGTATAGGATAATATCAACACCAGCAGAAAATGGTATAACGGGAGTAGGATTCGTTATCAGCAGGAAGGTAGGGCAGAGAGTGTGTTGCTGTGAACATTTCAGTAGTAGGGTTCTTCTTATCAGAATCGACAGCAAGCCAACACCGACAACGATAGTTCAGGTATACATAACAACGTCGCAAGCTGAAAATGAAGAGATAGAGGAAGTGTATGAGGATATTGAAAGGGTAATACAGTATGTAAAGAGACATGAAAATCTAATGGTCATGGGAGATTGTAATGCAGTTGTAGGGGAAGGAGTAGAAGAAGAGGTTACAGGAAAAAATGGGTTTGGGACAAGGAATGAGAGAGGTGAAAGATTAATTGAGTTGTGTAACGAGTTTCAGCTAGTAATAGCGAATACTCTGTTCCAGAATCACAAGAGGAGGAGGTATACTAGGAAAAAGCCGGGTGATACATGAAGATTTAAGTTAGATTACATCATGGTCAGACAGAGATTCCGGAATCAGATACTGGATTGTAAGGCGTACGCAGGAGCATACGTAGACTCGGATCACAATATAGTAGTGATGAAGAGTTGGCTGAAGTTTAAGACAGTAGTTACGAGGAATCAATACGCAAGGAAGTGGGATACGGAAGTACTAAGGAATGACGAGATACAGTTGAAGTTCTCTAAGGCCATAGATACAGCAATAAGGAATAGCTTAGTAGGCAGTACAGTTGAAGAGGAATGGACATCTCTAAAAACGGCCATCACAGAAGTTGGGAAGGAAAACATTGGTACAAAGAAGGTATCTGCGAGGAAATCATGGGTAGCAGAAGAAATACATCAATTGATCGATGAAAGGAGGAAGTACAAAACTGTTCAGTCAAACTCAGGACTAGAGAAATAAAAGTCGGCGAGGAATGAAATAAATAGGAAGTGCAGGGAAGGTAAGACGATATGGCTGCAGGGAAACTGTGAAGACATCGAAAAAGAAATGATTGTCGGAAGGACAGACTCAGCTCGCAGGGAAGTCAAAACAACCTTCGGTGATATTACAATCAAGGGTGATAATATTAAGAGTGCAACGGAAATTCCACTATTAAATGCAGAGGAGAGAGCGGATGGGTGGAAAGAAAACGTTGAAAGCCTCTAAGAGGGGGAAGATCTGTCTGACGTGACAGAAGAAGAAACAGGAGTCGATTTAGAAGAGATAAGGGATCCAGCATTAGAAACAGGATTTAAAAGAGCTTTGGAGGACTTAAGATCAAAACAGACGGTATAGGTAACATTCCATCAGAATTTCTAAAATCATTAGGGGCATTGGCAACAAAACGACTATTCACGTTGGTGTGTAGAATGTATGAGTCTGGCGACATACCATCTGCCTTTCTGAAAAGCATTAACCACACAATTACGAAGACGGCAAGAGCTGACAAGTGCGAGAATTATCGCACAATCAGCCTAACAGCTCATGCATCCAAGTTGCTTACAAAAATAATATACAGAAGATTGGGGAAAAAACGGAGTATGAGCTCGATGACGATCAGTTTGGCTTTAGGAAAAGCAAAGGCACGAGAGAGGCAATTCTGACGTTGCGGTTAATAATGGAAGCAAGACTAAAGAAAAATCAAGACACGTTCATAGGATTTGTCGACCTGGAAATAGCGTTCGAAAATGTAAAATGGAGCAATATGTTTGAAATTCTGAGAATAGTAGGGGTAAGCTATAAGGAAAGACTGGTCATATACAATATGTACAACAGCCAAGAGGGAATAATAAGAGCGGACACACTGGACTAGCATTCGGGAGGACGACGGTTCAATCCCGCGTCCGGCCATCCTGATTTAGGTTTTCCGTGATTTTCCTAAATCGCTCCAAGCAAATGCCGGGATGGCTCCTTTGAAAGGGCACGGCCGACTTCCTTCCCCATCCTTCCCTAATCCGATGAGACCGATGACCTCGCGGATTGGTCTCTTCCCCCAAACAACCCACCCAACCCAATAAGAGTGTACGACCAAGAACGAAGTGTTCGTATTAAAAAGGGTGTAAGACAAGGATATAGCCTTTCGCCCCTACTGTTCAATGTGTACATCGAGGAAGCAATGATGGAAATAAAAGAAAAGTTCAGGAATGGAATAAAAATTCAAGGTGAAAGGATCTCAATGATACGATTCGCTATGACATTGCTATTCTGACTGAAAATGAAGCAGAATTACATGATCTGCTGAACGGAATGAACAGTCTAATGAATACAGAGTATGAACTGAGGATAATCGAAGAGAGACGAAGGTAATGAGAAGTACTAGAAATGAAAACAGCGAGAAACTTAACATCAGGGTTGATGGTTACGGAGTAGATGAAGTTAGGGAATTCTGCTACCTAGGCAGTGAAATAAGCAAGGAGGATATCAAAAGGAGACTAGCAGTGGCAAAGAGGGCATTCATGGCAAATATCAAATGTCGGCCTTAATTTGAGGAAGAAATTTGTGAGAATGTACGTCTGGAGTACAACACTGTATGATAGTGAAGCATTGACTGTGGGAAAACCGGAATAGAAGGGAATCGGATCATTTGAGATGTGGTGCTACAGACAAATGTTGAAAATTAGTGGACTTGAAAGGTAAAGTTTAGCACAGAATCGGAGAGGAAAGGAATATGTGGAAAACACTGATAAGGAGAAGGGATAGGATGGTAGGACATCTGTTAAGACATGAAGGAATGACTTCCATGGAACTAAAGGGAGCTTTGGAGGGCAAAAACTGAAGAGGAAGACAGAGATTGGAATACATCCAGCAAATAATTGAGGACGTAGGTTGCAAGTGGTGCTATGAGATGAAAAGGTTAGCACAGGAAAGGAAATCTTGGTTGGCCGCATCAAACCAGTCAGAAGACTGATGACAAAAAAAGAAAAAGTCTGCTTTGAATGTCCTCCTTGCCCCGTCGGTCATTGGTCTTTTTTCTGTCTGCTGTCTGGGTAGCAGAATTCCTTAACTTCACCTACTTCGCGATCATCAATCCCGATGTTAAGTTCCTCGCTTTTTTAATTTTTGCTACTTCTCATTACTTTCGTCCCTCTTCGATATACCCTCAGTCCATAATATGTACTCATTAGACTGTTCATTCCATTCAGAATATCCTGTAATTTTTCCTCTCTTTCGCGCATGATAGCAATGTTATCAGCGACTTGGGTCATTGGTATCCTTTCACCTTGGATTTTAATTCCACTCTTGAACCTTTCTTTTATTTCCATTATTGCTTCTTCGATGCTTACATTGAATGGTAGGGGCGAAAGACTACATCCGTGTCTCACAACCTTTTTAATCAGAGCACTTCGATATTGATCTTTCACTCTTGCTATCCCCTCTTGGCTCTTGTACATATTGTATATTACCCGTCTCTCCCCAATAGCTCACCCCTACTTTTCTTAGAATTTCGGACATCTTGCACCTTTCTGTTTTGTCGAACGCTTTTTCCGGGTCGACAAATCCTATGAACGTGTCTTGATTTTTCTTTAGTCTTGCTTCCATTATCAACCGTAACGTCAGAACTGCCTCTCTCGTGCCTTTACCTGTCCTAAAGCCAAACTGATAGTCACATAACACACCCTCAATTTTATTTTCCTTTCTTCTGTATATTATTCTTGTAAGCAGCTTGGATGCATGAGCTGTTAAGCTGATTGTGCGATAATTCTCGTCCGGCTGTCATGGCCGAGCGGTTCTAGGCGCTACAGTCTGGAGCCGAGCGACCGCTACGGTCGCAGGTTCGAATCCTGCCTCGGGCATGGATGTGTGTGATGTCCTTAGGTTAGTTAGGTTTAAGTAGTTCTAAGTTCTAGGGGACTGATGACCTCAGATGGTAAGTCCCATAGTGCTCAGAGCCATTTGAACCAATTTGATAATTCTCGTACTTGTCAGCTCTTGCAGTCTTCAGAGTAGTGTGGATGGTACTTTTCCGAAAGTCAGATGGTATGCCGCCAGACTCGAACACTCTACAAACCAACGTGAATAGTCGTTCTGTTGCCACTTCCCACAATGGTTTTAGAAATTTTCTAAATGCTGTGTCAGTCTTTCAGACAGTCATTTCTTTTTCCATTTCCTCACATTTTTGATGCAGCCATTTCGTGTCAGCTTAGCTGCACTTCCTATTTATTTCATTCCTCAGCGATTTGTATTTCTGTATTCCTGAATTTCCCTGACCATATTTCTACCTACTTCTTTCATCGATCAGCTGAAGTATTTCTTACATTACCCATGGTTTCTTCACAGTTACCTTCTTTGTACCTATGTTTTTCTTTCCAACTTCTGTGATTGTCCGTTTCACAGAGATTCATTTCTCTTCAACCGAAATGCATACTGAGCTATTCTTTATCACAGTATCTGTAGCCTCAAAGGACTTCAAGCGTATCTCTTCATTCCTCAGTATCTCTTTGCTAAAGCGTTTGTTACGAAAGTAGAGCCATTGTGGAAATAAGTCATTTTTGCAGACGAAAGTAAATTTAACATTTTTGGGTCGGGTAGACGAATGATGGTGTGGCGGAAGATGAATGAAGGATTAGTCACAAATGTTAAACCGACTGTAAAGTATGGATGTGGCAGTGTTCTCGTCTGGAGCTGTATATCCACATCTGGACAGTGCGAATTAGTGTTCATAGACAGTATTATGGACAATTATTTCTATCTTGAAATGTTAAAAAACAGTCGCGCAAAAGTTCCGAAAAACTGGAGGTATCAAACATGCTCAAGTTTTACAAGGACAAGAAAAATGGCTCTGAGTACTATGGGAGTTAACATCTGAGGTCATCAGTCCCCTAGACTTAGAACTACTTAAACCTAACGAACCTAAGGACATCACACACATCCATGCCCGAGGCAGGATTCGAACCTGCGACCGTAGCAGCAGCGCGGTTCCAGACTGTAGCTCGGCCACAACGGCCGGCTACAATTACAAGAAACCGATACATAAGGGGCGCACTGTACAGGAATATTTGTTGCACAATTGCACGAAAGTGTTACGACCATCACCTCAATTACCAGACCTAAATCCCATTGAGAATGTGTGGGGAAAACTAGGGCGACGTATTAGAAAAACACCAATATCTTTCAAAGAAACATTGGACTTAGATTAAAAGAAGATGTATCAGTAGTGCATGGACTATTTTAGAAAGATCATTAGCAGTATGCCACAGTGTTTGAATGGCTACCAAGCAAATTATTGAAAAAAACATATTTTTCAGAAAAATTTGTCTTGAAATAAATAGTTCTGAAAAGTGACCGAATATTAGAGTAACGTGAAAATAAAACAGTTTTATTTAGTCTTGTAAGTAAAGATTTTTTATACGTTATGTTAATAAAGTTTATGCTGTTATTTACAAGACATTTAACTTAATTAACATAATATCTGTGATTCTTGAGTTTCTCCCGGCGTATTTGATAATCAAAATATCCACGGGTATGCTGCCGGTCTATAGTGTCCAACGGGCACAATATTTCGGCGATCAAACATGTCGCCATCATCAGGTGAACTGACGGACTGAGCTCCTGTGAACGTGCCGGCACGGAGATCCGTACGCTATGGCTGCTCAGAGGGAACCCAGTTCCCTCTGAGCAGCCATAGCGTACGGATCTCCGTGCCGGCACGTTCACAGGAGCTCAGTCCGTCAGTTCACCTGATGATGGCGACATGTTTGATCGCCGAAATATTGTGCCCGTTGGACACTATAGACCGGCAGCATACCCGTGGATATTTTGATGAACATAATATCTGATTATGTTTTTTGTTATTTCGTTAAGGCTAAAGTTATGACGCTACAAAGTAGAAAAATAGTGTCCGAATATTAATGTCACTCACTGTGTAGCGTTCTGAGAGCTTCATAAGTCAGGTATCTATGGCAGATGTCGATTTTTGCATGGTTCTTCTATTCCACTTGATTTTGTTGATGCAGTTTTCAAAAATGGTTCAAATGGCTCTGAGCGCTATGGGACTCAACTTCTGAGGTCATTAGTCCCCTAGAACTTAGAACTAGTTAAACCTAACTAACCTAAGGACATCACACACATCCATGCCCGAGGCAGGATTCGAACCTGCGACCGTAGCGGTCTCGCGGTTCCAGACTGCAGCGCCGAAGCCGCACGGCCACTTCGGCCGGCTGATGCAGTTTTGCTGACTTCCTGTCAGAGTCTTTTGAGTACGAAAATGGCGTTTTTAAAGAGACGATTCAAGTGTGATCATTTTTGCTGCGTCGATCAAGAGAAAACCATCCACTATTTTAAAAAGTTTAAGAAACGTTTTTGAAATATTAAATTTTCTCACAACTTTAAGAAGACGACTGATTATGTAAATCTCACTATAAAGAAGCCGGTAGATCAAAGAGAAACCCTATTTTGAGATTTTCTCTGAAGAAAGGTGTTGATTCTAACCATAATTGTCAGGGATTTTGCCATCTGAATTGCAAATCAGAGACGTTATACCACTGGTAAATTTCAAAATTCAGTTAGGTTTTAGAGTCTGTATGCAATAGCAAATTATGCACGAGTAGTTTTACGTTGTTGTTGCAGGTCAGGTCTAGAAGTGACACAGCTGCAGTGGTTACTGCTGGGAGGAATTTAAATTTGTGCAAACGTCTACGGGGCCAAACTACTCTGGTCATCGGTCCCTAGACTTACACCCTAACTTAAAATAACTTACGTTAAGGGCTAAGGACAACGCATACACCCGTGCCCGAGGAAGGACTCGGACTCGAACCTGCTGGGAGGTATTGGGAGACTGGTATCCAGAGACACCGGTTAAGTAGTCCAGAAAAGAAGGAAGATTAGGATTTAAAGCCAGTCGACAGTGAGGCCATTAGCACAATCTCCAAATGGACAATAGAGGGAAAGGTAACAACCCATATTACTTTCAGAAAAGCCGTCCCGGTATTTGCATTAAATGACTTAGAGAAACGCAGGAAATTCAAAACCAGAATAACTGAATGGAGATTTAAATACTGCTCCTACCTAATGTGATCACTTTGCTTTAGCCACAGCCTCACTTCGCTCAATTAGTAGTCCAACTTGACGCGTTTACAAACATACTCCTTCTTTGTTAGCCGTGAATTTATTTCTAGAATTAGTCGCTGTGACGAAAATCTATTAGCTGTGCTGGGACGGTGGCAGTAACACAGCGCCTTTTTGTCGCTCGGATATTTATTTCGAAGAGATCGTGACGCTACTTCTGACCGATTCCACTTTGCTCCCCATTTTTTATCGGCAGCTTCCCTTCCCTCTTCTGAAATAGAAAGGTGAATAATTCGAGGTCTTTGTGGAGGGGGAGAGGAGGAATCGTGTGCTCCCAATTTAGAAATTCTTTGGTTTTCTTGTAGGATCGACCTAATACATGCTTGTCGCCGCTTAGGGAACCCACCTCAAATTTATGCCAAGTAAAAAGAGAGTTGTCTGTTTCATCATTGCTGTCTTCGGGGAAGCATCCCTATAGTTACTGCGTTTTCTTCGAAGTCTACCCAGGTGGACTGATTTGTCGTGGATTTTGACTTGGCCGCCTCTTGTGTTCCCTGGTGCGAAGGAATTTCGGTTTCTCAGCACGCGCTTATATTTTCACCACACTCTGCGTAAGCTAACGGAACGCGACAACCCCTCGGGACCAGTCACCAGTCATAATCCTCTTGTTACCTGCGAAAAGAAATACGGGCCAGCCTCCCTGCGTCGTCGGCTGGCTTAGGGCCATTTCTCGCCTGTCAGACTGGACAAACAGAGCCATTCTCGACTGTGTACTTTCTAGACACTGTACAACTTTACATCCCATGAGATCACCCCACAATAGAAAATATGTTTCTACGTGATGTGCAGCCAGGCTTACAACTTGTGATGTAACCAAATAAAAGTGATGTTGCTATTCAATGGAAAAGTTGGAAACTGAGATTTCGCTTACTGTTTCATCAGTCACAATTGGCGTAAGAATCATGGATTGAACATTGTCATAAAATATTGCATTATGAAATGTGAGTAATCTTTACTTGCAGTTCCGCATGGCTTGAGGCAATTACAGCTAGAGTGCTATTGATTAAGAAATTGCATTATCGTCTTTCTAATTACTTCATGATCGTAGATACGATCATACCCGGTCGTGAAGTTATTCTTATGACAAAACAATTCCTAACGGACCAGAAAGTTCTTAAGGGCGCAAAAACAACTGTAACATCACACAAAAGGGAATTTCAATATTAAAGCTGAAGCAAGAAGACGATAAAACAGTTTTCTTTTTGTCAATGTAACACGCACATTGGACTGCTGATCTTGGCGTCTGTAATCTTAGAAAAATGCATAATTAAAATGAAAATAACACTGAGGAGATGATAGGAACGAGCACTGCTAAATGAGTCAGTATTTCCAGAACAAATATTTATTATAACTAAAACATATATCGTACCTTAAGCTTAGTACTACAATGACGGTAGATTTTTATAAATTATAACAGTTCTTCTTTTTACACTTCACTCAAAAACTTAGAAGTAACACGTTTTTATACATTTAGTAAAAATTAGATCAGACTGCCACAAATCTGCGTCCGTCTTACTTAAGAAAAACAGTACAAGTGTTTTGCGCTCAATGCTTCATTTGTTCTCTAGCGAACAAAATAGTGAAGGATCGCATATCTATTCGTATTTTTCTGTTTATATTGCCGCCCAAAGACGACGAATTACATTATTTAGGAAATTCCACCGTCGCCATGCGACGCCTTATTATACATTTATCATTCTTTATAAACAAGTATTTGCCTTCTGGCTGAAAGTATTAACTATTTGCTGTTTTAATGAAGCCAAAAATAGCGAATATCACAAACTGGACCGAAAAATGTTCGACAGGCAGTGTGAAACAGATCGTTCTTGACGGAGAGCCATCCGTGTACACAGAAATAAGTCCGGATTGGTCCCACGGAAGCATGATAATGTCACAGCTGGTCATGATTTTTCTTAAAAATATGTCTATGAGAACGCGATTACTAAGTTGCCATACAAATACCTGAAAGTAAAAGTGCGCGAGGATATCAAGCGAAACGATCACATAGAATGTACTATAATAACAGCAAATGACAGGCTTCCACTCATCTGGAATGTACAAGAAAAATGCAGGTAGTCTACATAAGATAGTTCGCGAAATACTTGTTTGACCCAGCCTGAAAACTGCCGAGGTCTATTCTATCGTTCTATGCATATCACCTTGGACGTTGTCTGTTGAACATACACACAAAAAATCGCAGTCCTAATGTAGTCACAGGCTAGTTTGTCTGGTGAGTGATGAGAAAACGAATGCTAAGAAATCTAAAACAGTAGACCATCGAAGAAAGACGGCCGAGTTTGTAGAAGAACAATTAGAAGATTTCCCCAACCGGTGATCAAGGCAAAATAGTCCTCAGCCATTTACATATCGATACAGTAGTGACTATGAGCATCAAATGAGACGAGTAGCCGGCCGTAGTGGGCGTGCGGTCCTAGGCGCTACAGTCTGGAGCCGAGCGACCGCTACGGTCACAGGTTGGAATCCTGCCTCGGGCATGGATGTTTGTGATGTCCTTAGGTTAGTTAGGTTTAATTAGTTCTAAGTTCTAGGCAACGGATGACCTCAGAAGTTAAGTCGCATAATGCTCAGAGCCATTTGAACCATTTGAGACTAGTAAGCCGGCCGCGGTGGCCGAGCGGTTCTAGGCGCCTCAGACCCGAACCGCGCCACTGCTACGGTCGCAGGTTCGAATCCTGCCTCTGGCATGGATGTGTGTGATGTCCTTAGGTTAGTTAGGTTTAAGTAGTTCTAAGTTCTAGATTACTGATGACCTCAGATGTTAAGTCCCATAGTGCTCAGAGCCATTTGAACCATTTTGAGACTAGTAATAGCGTGCACTAAAACACATCACCAGTCACGCTTCATCTGTGAAGATAATGGGATGAAAGCCTAAAATATAGGACACAAAGTTCCTTGTACCTTGGATTTTATAATTATCACCGTAGTACGAATATCGGCACAGAACGGACTATTGATGACAAACTTTTGTAGCAGCACTTTAATACAGTCAGGAAACTGTATACAGCAGAACGTATGTCCAATACACGAGTTTTCCAAATTCACAGTGTAAATTATGACCATATAAATAATTTTGAAATATTATTGCAGTCAGACCATCTTATGAGAATACAATGCTATCTTCTTCACCACCGTTAGCTATTTCCAAACCACAATTTCTGGGTACAGGCTCCCTCCGTAACTTCCGCATGTTCCTGCCTACAGCTATACGCATCCATGTGGCTGTCGCATGATACTAAAATGTAGACTTTCACGGCCGGAAATATCATGTCCATTATAATTATCTGGGCTGTTATGCCGTGGTCGGTTGATGAATTCTGTGTCGATTCCCAACGTTTCGTCTCCGACTGCAGGAGACATCTTCAAGGGGGTCCGTAGCCGGATGGAAGGTCCAACACACCCATTGGCTCGCTACTGACTGCCGCTAAATTCCGTGTCCGCGCGCTCCCACGCCGCGGCGTGACGTCACGTGTTTTGAAAACGTCAGTGCAATTGGCCGCTGTCCGTCGCCGTTGATCGCCGTTGCCATCACCTAGTAGTGGACGGGTGGTACACATCTTCTTTAGCATCGGCATCCATATACCGTTTAATTTCACGCCCTCCTCCTTTCGGTTGAAATTATTTGGGTGTTTAGCGATTTCGATTGCCTCCCTGTAGAGCCTTTCGTAACATCCGCTTGTGGCCGCTAATACTTGCGTCTCCTCGAAACGAATATTGTGGTTCCCTGGCTGGAAAGCATGCTCCGCAACAGCTGATCGTTCCGTTTCTCCTCTTCTACAATTTCCCTTGTGCTCTTCCAAACGTTTAGAAACAGTTCTTTTAGTGGTACCAAAAAAATGGTTCAAATGGCTCTGAGCACTATGGGACTTAACTTCTATGGTCATCAGTCCCCTAGAACTTAGAACTACTTAAACCTAACTAACCTAAGGACAGCACACAACGCCCAGCCATCACGAGGCAGAGAAAATTCTCACCTCGGGCCCTGACACAGGGTGGTGACCGGCCCGGTACCTGTGCGAATATTTACCGTTAGGCCACCTTTGGGGAGGGTATGGTGCGGACTAACTCGCCTGGGGCGAAAGCACAATGTAGTGCGAAGTGAGCAACGGTACCTACCAGAGGGGATCGGACAGTCTGACTTCGCTAGCCGCGAACCACGTGGGTGGAGCTTAACACAGGCTCCCCAGCATCGCGTACTCCAAATTAATTGGTGCCGTTCGTTGGTTGACTCGCGTCCGCCAAACACACGGCGATCTTCACACGTTCCCGCTTCAGTAGCTTCATTAGTGAGTTAAATGCGTCCGGGCCTGTAAGAACTACGGAATTTCAGGATGTCATTCAAACAAAGCAAAATTTCTGATTTCCTTACTTTGAACCTCCGTATCTCAGAAACGATAAACATAGTTCCCAAGACTGTTAAAGATCGTGATTTTGTATCATATCGTGAAAATTACATCCATTTCTAGTGCATAGCCGTCTTTGAATCTACCCCTCGTTTTTGGTACCTAGAAATCAAGTTTTTTGGATGTTTCTCGATACCGGATAAAGGTTTTTGAATACACTGTTAAGATTTGAGCAATTTTCTGCGGCTAGTTATTTAGATATCAGTTAGTTACGGCCAAAGAACGGGATACATGATACTTCGGGTTTTCACAGGAACCGCCCGTGAACCAAATGATGCCTTCGTAAGTCCCTTAAGGGGCACCGTAGGCCGCATCTGATGGAAACAGTACCAACCGATTTGCTGGATTTGCCTACGCTTAAAGAAGTGTGCAATATTCAAACTTTGTGCGCGTAGTTACAATAAGACGATCCTTCTGTTGGGAAACAAACGGTCCTTAGCGCAAGGGGTGTTCAAAACACTTGACCCTAGATTTCTATCACCGATACAACCCGAAGTATGAGCCCCGGGTAAATCCCGTGTTTATGAGCGAATGCATACCGATTGTTGTTGTTGTTGTGGTCTTCAGTCCTGAGACTGGTTTGATGCAGCTCTCCATGCTACTCTATCCTATGCAAGCTTCTTCGTCTCCTAGTACCTACTGCAGCCTACATCCTTCTGAATCTGCTTAGTGTATTCATCTCTTGGTCTCCCTCTACGATTTTTACTCTCCACGCTGCCCTCGAATGCTAAATTTGTGATCCCCTGATGCCTCAGAACATGTTCTACCAACCGGTCCCTTCTTCTTGTCAAGTTGTGCCACAAGCTCCTCTTCTCCCCAATTCTATTCAACACCTCCTCATTAGTTATGTGATCTACCCATCTAATCTTCAACATTCTTCGGTAGCACCACATTTCGAAAGCTTCTATTCTCTTCTTGTCCAAACTATTTATCGTCCGTATTTCACTTCCATACATGGCTACACTCGATGCAGATACTTTCAGAAACGACTTCCTGACACTTAAATCTATACTCTATATTAACAAATTTCTCTTCTTCAGAAACGCTTTCCTTGCCATTGCCAGTCTACATTTTATATCCTCTCTACTTCGACCATCATCAGGTATTTTGCTCCCCAAATAGCAAAACTCCTTCACTACTTTAAGAGTCTCATTTCCTAACCTAATTCCCTCAGCATCAACTGACTTAATTCGACTACATTCCATTATCCTCGTTTCGCTTTTGTTGATGTTCATCTTATACCCTCCTTTCAAGACACTGTCCATTCCGTTCAACTGCTCTTCCAAGTCCTTTGCTGTCTCTGACAGAATTACAATGTCATCGGCGAACGTCAAAGTTTTTATTTCTTCTCCATGGATTTTAATACCTACTCCGAACTTTTCTTTTGTTTCCTTTACTCCTTGCTCAATATACAGATTGAATAACATCGGGGAGATAGGTTACAACCCTTTCTCACTCCCTACCCAACCACCACTTCCCTTTCTTGTCCTTCGACTCTTATACCGAACACTATTCCCTTAATTCTGATATTACATTATGGCTTTTTGTATCACGGATGGTGTCGTATAGCCTGTCAATGTTCAGCATCGGAGGTGACGCTGCGTCGGCGTTCCTCCTGGCGTGAGCACGCCTCCTTTTGACGGTGACGCCCCTGCCCTTGCGTTCCGTTGACGTCCGGCGTGAATCGCCCCTAATTGAACCGGCCGTGGCGCGGTGCGCTGCGCGACTAATGGCAACCGCCGGCCTCTCGCGCTTACGGTATGAGGGCGGGCGTGCGAGCGATGCACCGGCCGAAGTCCTGCAAGTGGGGTGCGGCTCGGGTGTCGGCGCTTCCGCCCACGCGGTACGTTCTCACGGCGCTGGGCTGGGCTGGGCTGGCACCGCGGGAAGGGCAAGGGGAAGGGCTGGGGAAGCCGCCGCAATGGAAAAGCCGAGGGCTGACACCTGCATGCAGTCCTTACGTAACGTCAATTACGAATGGCACCAGCAGGCTGTGGATACAGGCTCAGCGTCTCGTACAGTTGAATGTACTCCGTAACATTCAGTAGCCTGCTCTGTTATTGACCTTAACCCTCTAACGGTAAGGTGGAGTTTCCTGACATAAACGGTAAGGTGGGGTTGGATCAGACCCCACCCTCCAAATATCGATTTTTCGGGGTAAAATAAAAAATGACTAATGGGAAAAAGTTTTATTATCAATTAAACACATATAATATTTGTTATAACAAGTTTTTTTTATTTTTATAGTCAATAAGTAAGAATATAAAGTACTTTGGAAAAAAATAGGAATTTGATTACAAAAAAAAACCTTAATAGAAATATTCTCTATAAAATTGTTGAAAACATAGATTCAGTCATCAACTAGGAACTTGAGTGCTTTAGAAATTTTACAGATAGGAACTAAATGAGAAACATCTCTTACTACTTGTACAAAATAATTATAGTGTCAGCAGTTTCGAAATATAAAGTTCTGAATAATAAATGTCTTTGTACACATAATGTAATATGTGGTTTCTGAACAGTTTTCTGCATCGATATTGTCGCCACCCTCTAACTCAGCCTCCTGTCAGAGAAACTCGTTGTATATCACCTCAAGAGTTCTAAGGAGTTGATTCGCCATTTTAGTAAGATACTAGAAGAGAAAACAAAACTTTGATGTAATATAAACATCAATATGGGGTTGAATCCTCCCCACAAAAGAAACTAATAAGTGTGACGTAATCAGTAAGGTGGGGTCGGATCCAACACGAGTGCGGGTAATGTAGGCCTCGGATAGAGAGGGTAGCTGCAGGCCACTCACCAGACTAACGTATGGTGTTCTCGGGACGACTGGCTGGTAGGGTAGCTGGAACCACAGCGCTCTCAGAAAAGGGAGTGGGGAGTTATAAACAAAACAGGCTCGCTGGAGTTGGATCCAACCCCAACCTTACCGTTAGAGGGTTAAGTATACACACTGAAGGTTCGTATGAGCAGTTGCCAGCGGGCTCGTGCGCATGCGCAGAGCTGAATTCGCGTATGAGCAGTGCCTCCCTCCCGCTTCTGGCTACTTGAAGCGTGGCTGTTTGCTGTATGAGCAGTACTAGCAAGTAGCCAGAAGCTACCCGGAAAATTTTTTCTGGCGCGCCCAAGCTGCCAGATTCGCTCATGCGCAGTGTAAGCTCAGTTATAGTGGGGGGGGGGGGGTTCCTTCCCCACGTGACCCGTGTATATGTTTCGTGTCTTCGTTTACAGCTCCCACGTCAAATGAAATGAAAACAGATTTCTGTGGCTGGGAGCCATCAAGTGAATTAATATACATTCTCATAAGCATGAAAGACCACAATAAGTCAATAGTATCAATTTTCTGATTTTATATTATTTCCACGTTATTAGCACCCAACCGTTAATCTCTTAATGAAGCTATTTCTGTCTGTCTTATAGAGAAATTTGCTTCTATTAATTTTTTTCCGCTGAGGCAGTTAGTTTATTTAAAGGAAGTGTTTCATTCCGCACTGTTGGCTACTTTCAACCTCGTTCAATTTAAAGTGCAAATTTTCATTTTCTGGGACGAATGACGTTATACCATAATAAAGAACCAAACATGAGAATACAGTACGGTACCTTCAAGAAAATTGGTATCACGAAAACCACATGAAAAGCTGAATATCAGGTACTTCAGAGTGCATATGGACATAGAAATGTGCAATTAGAGCGGAATGAAGCATTTTATTATGGTTGAAACGTTCCCTTAGAAAAATTAATGAATTAATGTGCTGATAAACCTCTTACATTATTTGATTTTCAAACAGCTGAGCAGAACTGAACGTACTCAGACATTTCGCTCTTTACCTATTCTGATTAACACTAAACTGACAGCCAATATTTTTAGCGCAACGCAATCTGACTTTCAATAATCCCTACAAGAGAATGGCCCTGACTGACAATAACCTATACCTTTCATGAATTCTTACCTCACAAAAAATGTTCGTTACTCGAACTACTGAAATACAGCGAGCGCCACTACTGCCAGCTAAATAAAAGATTCAAACTACAGAAGGCACTAACTACTGATAGGCATAGTTAGCAAATGAAAGATTTTGATAGAGAACAAACAATGTATTTACCGTAATAGTGTTCAAAAGTCATTATATATATATATATATATATATATATATATATATATATATATATATATATATATATATATATCAGTTCATGATATCCAGTCTTACAAATTTACTGTCTCTGTTGGACACACGTCCAGATCGCCCGCTCTCAAAATTCCGCCATCTCTCTCACCACATCCACCACTGCTGGCGGCTCACCTCCAACCGCGCAACGCTAAGCGCTGTTAACATACAGCTGCCCAACACTACAATAGCGAACAACAATGCAAACCAGCCACAGACTGCACACAGCACAGCCAGTGATTTTCATACAGAGCGCTACGTGACGGTGGCGTTACCAATATAAGAACCTAAACAGCCTACTTACATGGTTTATGAAATTTCGATGCTGCTGGAGTAGTCTCTGATGTCCTGTTCCTTTTATGACACTGTAAGATCTCTTTGTGCTATATACGTACGAACATACGTAAACATTGACTTGAAGCTGATTAAGTAGGCAAATTTGGTCAGTAGTTTTGAACTAAACATTTTGTTTCAAATATAATGACAGCTGTAGCAGAATTTTACAAATCAGCATTCTGTGAAAGTGTTTTTCGATCACAAGGCACTTGTCTAGTACTTCCTCTAGGCCTGAAGTTATTTCTTAATTTGTGTTTACGTCTTAAATTTATATTCTGTGCTAAATTGTAGACTGGCAGCATACCGTGTTTTATCGTTTTAACTCCCCACATGGCTTCATATTTATTCCTAGAGGATTATATAAACTGTAGTTGTACAGTTTCTTTGCCTCACAGACAACCATGTTAATTTTTTCACATTTTGAAATAGTCATGACATTTATTATCCTTTATTCCGGTTTAGCTACACAATAAACTGTCTTTCCTTTTTTTTTTTTGCAAGATATTTGAATTTGCAGTGCTGTGTAGATGTAAACCTGTTGGAAATGCTACATAAAAATATTGCAGAGTACGAATTAAAAAAAAATCTGTGAAAGTCATCCCTTAACAAAATTTTATGGTACTTCGAGCTGTGGAGTCTAATTTTGAAATGATATTTTGCCAAGAACTGCTTCTTTATTTGAATTGTTTATCTGTGTGGGATATGATAAAACAATTGCTCTAAGTACAACTCAGTATGTCCTCTCAACAACATGCCGCACGGCTGCACATGGTCACGTGATGTCCCACCGCGCACGAAATTCCACCAGAAATACGACGAAAAGTGTATGAGTAGAGCAAGCACCGAGCACGGGCTGCCTATGTCATCGTAGCTGCGCATGCGCAGTACAGCCTGTTGTTTTTTACTTCTGAAAATACGAAAAATTCCAGTACTTTTTTTGTTGAAAATTGATAAAAGCATTGTCAACCCGTGGTTTTGTTTCAGTACCACAGTGCGGTATTATATATGGTCCCCTGTCAATCAATCCAATTACGGCTACTTACAAGTCGAAAGCTGCTTGTTAGAGTGTTAAATTTCAAAATTATTCTTTCTTCTGCGAGTCCTGAATTACAAGCACACTGCAAAGATGTCTCTGATGTATCAGTGTCTTTGGCTAGCTGTGTAAAGGAATATCTCGATGATACTGACAAGGGGGAGATTGAGTCAATAATTAAATGACTATAGACTAAGGACTCCCATCGATATGACAAGGTATCTAGGGGAATACTGTTCCACATACGTTAGCCCAGTATTTAGCCACACCTGTAAGTATTCCTTTCGGAATGGTCAGTTTCCTGACCATATAATGTACTCAGTAATGGAGCCGCTTTATAAAAAGGGAGAAATGGACAACGTAGATAATTTTAGATCTATTTCTATGCCACCGGCGTTTGCCAAACTTATTGAAAAGGCTCTATGTCGAAGGACAATTGCTCATTTCAGTTCAAATAATTTTCTGCCCAATGTACAGTTTGGTTCTAGAAGTGATTTAACTCTATCAAACCCTCTGGCTTCAGTTGTGTCCATTAACTTCTACTGTGTAGAAGTTGCAATCGAAATATTTTTCCGCAATGAAAACCTGAGGTATACCTGTGTGAATGTTCAATCCTTTCATCACGTGCAAGTGCTGCCAAGTGTTGGTCACCACTATGAAAATATCAAGTCGATGTAGCAGTGCGCAACAGCTCATGACCACGAGAAAACACAGTTGTGGTTGTTTCACTATACTGCACTGTATAACTGAATGTTGTTATTGTTATTTTGCTTGGAAATTATTGAATGATAATTTTATTTGTTACAATAGAAAACGTTTCATAATGAGTTATTTAGTTAAAAAAATAAATCCAAGTGTACAACATATATTTTGAAAACGGATACATATTTTTGTATAAATCTTGCATCTGAAATCATTAAAAAATCGCCTATGAGCATTACCACATTAAGAAAAATGTTCCTTCCTCCAGAAAAAATTCAGAGTTGAACGTGTTAACAACTGAAAGTCTTATATTCTCGCTCTCATCAACACGCTATAAACTAAACTAAACTCCGTCCGAACAGGCCTTGGAAGACCCAACGGTACCGACGGGCCTCCGTGTCATCCTCAGCCCACAGGCGTCACTGGATGCGAATATGGAGGGTCATGTGGTCAGGACACCGCTCTACCAGCCGTTTGTCAGTTTACGAGACCAGAGCCGCTACTTCTCAATCAAGTAACTCCTCAGTTTGCCTCACAAGGGCTGAGTGCACCCGCTTGCCAAGAGCGCTCGGCAGACCGGATAGTCACCCATGCAAGTGCTAGTCCAGCCCGACAGCACTTACCTTCGGTGATCTGAAGGGAACCGGTGTTATCAATGCGCCAAGGCCGTTGGCACTAAGGCGCTATACGTATCATATAAAAGGCTGCGAACGCTAGTCGTCTTCTTTGATTTAGCTAAGGCGTTTGATTGTGTTGATCACAAAATATTACTGCAGTAGGACCATTATCGAATAACAGCAGTAGCTCACAACTCGGTCACCTCTTACTTTAAGAACAGTATTGAGAATGGCAACGACGTGCAGTCTCAATGTGGCACAATTACGAGGGAGGATCTCCAGAGGTCGGTGGTGGGTTCGCTACTGTTTCTTATTTATAGGTCCCGGCGGAGGTTCGAGTCCTCCCTCGGGCATGGGTGTGTGTGTTTGCCCTTAGGATAATTTATGTTAAGTAGTGTGTAAGCTTAGGGACTTATGACCTTAGCAGTTAAGTCCCATAAGATTTCAAACACATTTGAACATTTTTTCTTATTTATATAAATTATATGACTATTGGTATTACAGATGATTCTATAATATTTCTATTTACTGATGACACCAGCTTTCTAGTGAAAGATGATGTGTGCAATATTGACAATAAAATAGTTTAGCTCAAGTTATAAGTTCATGGCTTGTAGAAAATAAATTGATGCTAAATCATAGTAACACCCAAGTTTAACAGTTTCTAACACATAGTACAACAAAAAAAGACATTTTGATTATACAAAGTGGGTGGGTATACGATTAGTGAGACTGAACAATCCAAATTCCTAGACGTTCAGATAGCAAACTGCCATGGAAAGGCCATGTTCAGGATCTTGTTAAAAAACTAAATGAGGCTTTATTTATCATTAGAACGGTATATAAAATAAGTGATAGTTCAACACGAAAAGTAGTCTAGACTGCTTCTTTTCATTCACTTATGATGTAGGTATTATTTTTTTGGGTAACTCTACTGATTCAAGAAGGGCGTTTCTGGCTCAGAAACGGGCAGTTCGAACAATATGTGGTGTTGTAAGATGGCAAGAACTATGCCCCTTACATGAAGTCATTAAAGATCACCTAACTCACGTTGATCGAACAGTAGGGCTGAACAAAAATGACTGACAAGGCACAATGCATCTTGTAGAGGGTATAGTATGGATGTGTTGGAATAATTAATGTTGGGTGATGGTTTTAAAGTAATTCACACGACATGAAAACTTTGTGGAAACGCGTCGATTTACTGGAGGCTAGTTTACCCGAGGGAAGTACTCAGGCCGGCCGCGGTGGTCTCGCAGTTCTAGGCGCTCAGTTTAGAGCCGTGCAACTGCTACGGTCGCAGGTTCGAATCCTGCCTCGGGCATGGATGTGTGTGATGTCTTTAGGTTAGTTAGGTTTAATTAGTTCTAAGTTCTAGGGGACTGATGACCACAGATGTTAAGTCCCATAGTGCTCAGAGCCCTTTGAACCATTTGAAGTACTCAGAATTGACGGTAGCAGCCGGGTGAGCGGCTAAGGGAAATGGCAATAGGCAGCTTAGGGCGGCTCAAGCTCTGAGAAAGTGGTAACGGGACGCGGCCTCCAGCCACCTTAAGATGAATGACAGTAAGTGGGTGGTTGACCCCGATTCCATGCTAGTGTACCGGGAAACAGACGAAGAACTTGTACACCTGTTGATAAATGTCCATCATCCCGTTTTCTGTGAAACATGCGAGAAAGCCACGCAAAGCTACAGTGGAGCGGTCAACAGACGTCAAAATATGCGTGTTCGTGACTATAGCAACTTCACGCAGAATTCATGGTCTGCAGAGTCTGAAGCAAATCAGGTGAAGAGCAACAGAATGAAATACGCCGGCCTCCGATGGGAACATAGGACCAAGGAATTTGATGTACTCTCCTGGGAGTCAGAATTCCGGAAAACTTGGTGTTGTGCAGACACTAACCTTAGTGGGTGGCCTGGGAGGAGCTAAATAACAGAAGTTGAGAGGAAGGGAAATTTTGTGGGAATTTGTTCACTTCCCAGAGCAGGCAATGGTCGGCACTGGGAAGCGACGCATAATTAACGCGACTTGCGCTGCAATTGGTGTAAGTGATTTTTCTGTAGGGGAAACCGAGGCGATGAGCGTACTGTGAGAAGTCTCTGTGGAGGTCTTCCGTTCCCAGCTTGCCTAGAGTGCGGACATGGCGTTCTTTACTCAGCTTGCCTGAGAAAGAGTGAGCACCTCTGCAGTTTAGGACTTAGCAAATGGAACGATTGAGGTTGGAGATAGAAAGTTTTGCTTCAGCTATGTACTGAGCAAGATAGCTAGGAGTGAATAGACGAGCGCAGCCTTGCAGCACCATGAGGTCGGCCGACATCCACACAATGACACCGCTCCGCCACGCTGTATTCGGTGATATTGTGCCTGCTCCGGCCACTGATTAATTTGTTGGATCACGTCGGCAAAGTTTCCACGAGGGTTTCATGGGCCGTGTATTGTAGAATACTTCTCGCACTTCGCATTACAGCTGGGTCAGTTGATAGGAATTAGTTTTGAGTTATCGCGTTTTTCTCCACGCAAACTCAATTTATTACCACTGCCTGATAGGAGAGTCTTGTAATGTGATGATTGAAGGTCGGGAGTAAAATAAATTTGTGCTAATCGACTGCACCTGTTTTCAATCAAGTAGATGAAATCCCAAGTCACTTTCTTAATTAATTTTATGTTCAACATTTGCATCTGGTATTCAATAGCTAAATATAACATCAATGTGCACCCCTTTTTAATTAAAAGTGATCAATTCTGAATAAATTAATGTCAACAGTGCCACCGCAGTTCAATCAGGAGTCACAGGGCCATATTACTTTTTTGCGTTATCCGATATTGCGGCAGTTTTGCACTCTCTGTTGATCTGTTAGTCAATTAGTTGGGGTGAACACACGACAAAACCAGCTAAGTGACGGGTGGGGTGTTACAGTGTAACACAGTTACAGTTCGTGAACCTTTTGTCAACCCCTATTCAGTAGTCTGGAAATTCTGACATTGGTCTCTCAATACATATTTTCTCTAATGTCCTTTGTTGTTAACAATATCAGCTAATTCCCAAGAGTTAGCAGCTTTCACTGGGTTAATACTAGGCAGAAATCTAATCCGCATTTGGAACACACCTCCTTGGCTCTTGTGCAGAAAGGAATGGAGTATTCTGCCGCATCCATTTTCAATAAGCTGCTGCAGGAATTAAAAAATCGTAGCAGTAATTCACGTACTTTCAAATCTAAAGTGTAGAGTTTCCTCACGGCTCATACCTTCTATTCCGTAGGGGAATCCTGGAAAACTTAAAAAGGAAGTTAAGATAATTCCTGTGTTACTTTGTTCATTATGTTTATTTCAACTTGTGGCTTGTCGTCTGCTTAGGATTCATATACGTTTCAGTTTATCTGTTGTTACTCCTCTGTTATAAATTTATGTATTGGCCCGTTCCATCACCATAGGCACTTGCCCTCAATTTGGTCCTACGGAACATGACATATAAAACGCCGAAAATATGTAAAAAATTACTTTGGACGGTGTATGTACGAGACAATGGTAGGCCTTCAGGGCCGCATGGTATCTGTTTGAGCCCATTTTGAACGACGCGAAGCATTCGCTGCACGGTTCCTGCCTGTTTCCGGCTCGCTTTCTACGACCTGTCTAATATTGTTCATCTTAAGTACTGGAGGTAACAGTGCCGAAGATAATCGTTATAATTACTTTAGTGTTCAATCATTAACTTGAGGAACGTGTACAAACGGACGAGAGTGGTAACGCTCTCCTCAATGATTTTTTGGATCTTTCTTAATGTTAGACTTAGCATGGTAAATGCAAGCGGTTTTGCATTTGTATGTTGTCTCTTCAAGTTCTTGCAACATCTTTAGATGGCTCAGTGCGTTCTGTTGGACCTCTACACACATGTTAACTAGCAGTGAGGCAGTTGATGGAACTTGTAGCTGATGTGACTGGAATTCGTCATTATACGAAAGTAACGCTTGGTGGATGGAAGATAATATGGACAAATTGGGCAGAAACCTGGTGTTGCCTTTCTCTGCCTCGTGATGACTGGGTGTGGTGTGATGTCCTTAGGGGGCAGCCCACCCTCTGTCCGAAAACGCTGAGCTACCGTGTTGGCATTTAACAACTGTACCACCCGGGCACAGTATTAACGGCAACTGCACGGACTACCTCGGTATGCTCCTCGGCCGATCCACACTCCCACCGAGGGCCACCTATCCACAGTCCCCGTCCAAGTCCTCCATGCTCGCTACTTTGAAGTTCCCTCATGAGGTCCAACGTAATTGTGCATTCGCACAGAAAGTGATGGATTCATTGCCCCTCGAGGTGTATCAATTATATGGGTGGGTGGTACCTGTTCTTTTGGACATGTCCGAAAGAACAGACACCACTTACTCGTATAATTTAACCATTATCTTGCAGCTCTGTATTTGATCGTATTATCTATCGGTCATATTCCGAGCACCACCACGGCGATGGTGCCGAAGGCTTCTGGTAATCTCAATGGGACACTTTTCTGTTTCGTCTGACTGATGCATTATTGGTGACGATGTGTCCACATGCTAACTGCTTAGCTGAGTACTGATTCGAAACACATCTTGTATTGTATTGTATGTTAACCGGGGCCTAGAAACGACGGAGAGTCTCCGTCCCCGCCACAGTCGCAGTGGTCCACAACCCCACGACGACTACCGCAGTCCACTTCACCCCTCCGCCACCCCACACCGAACTACTCTTTAGGATTATTGTGCGGTTCGGTCCCCGTTGGACCCCTCCCCCCCCCCCCCCCCCGGGACGTCTCTCACCAGACGAGTGTAACCACTATGTTTGTGTGGTAGAGTAATGCTGGAGTACCCATACGTGGAGAACTTATTTGCGCAGCAATCGCCGACATAGTGTAGCTGAGGCGAAATAAGGAGAACGAGCCCGCATTCGCCGAGGCAGATGGAAAACCGCCTAAATACCATCCACAGACTGGCCAGCTCAATGGATCTCGAAGAAGTCCGCCCGGGGGATTCGTGCCGGGGACCAGGCGCTCCTTCCCAGGCAGGAAAGCCGTGCGTTAGACCGCACGGCTAACCGGGCGAGTTTCAAAAAGTGTTCACGGAAATGAAGTTTCTCATGTATGTGTACCCTAAGATAGCGTGTTATACAGGGTGTTACAAAAAGGTACGGCCAAACTTTCAGGAAACATTCCTCACACACAAATAAAGAAAAGATGTTGTGTGGACATGTGTCCAGAAACGCTTAATTTCCATGTTAGAGCTCATTTTAGTTTCGCCAGTATGTACTGTATTCATCGATTCACCGCCAGTTGGCCCAATTGAAGGAAGGTAATGTTGACTTCGGTGCTTGTGTTGACATGCGACTCATTGCTCTACAGTACTAGCATCAAGCACATCAGTACGTAGCATCAACAGGTTAATGTTCATCACGAACGTGGTTTTGCGGTCAGTGCAATGTTTACAAATGCGGAGTTGGCAGATGCCCATTTGATGTATGGATTAGCACGGGGCAATAGCCGTGGCGCGGTACGTTTGTATCGAGACAGATTTCCAGAACGAAGGTGTCCCGACAGGAAGACGTTCGAAGCAATTGATCGGCGCCTTAGGGAGAACGGAACATTCCAGCCTATGACTCGCGACTGGGGAAGACCTAGAACGACGAGGACACCTGCGATGGACGAGGCAATTCTTCGTGCAGTTGACCATAACCCTATTGTCAGCGTCAGAGAAGTTGCTGCTGTACAAGGTAACGTCGACCACGTCACTGTATGGAGAGTGCTACGGGAGAACCAGTTGTTTCCGTACCATTTACAGCGTGTGCAGGCACCATCAGCAGCTGATTGGCCTCCACGGGTACACTTCTGCGAATGATTCATCCAACAATGTGTCAATCCTCATTTCAGTGCAAATGTTCTCTTTACGGATGAGGCTTCATTCCAACGAGATCAAATTGTAAATTTTCACAATCAACATGTGTGGGATGACGAGAATCCGCACTAAATTGTGCAATCACGTCATCAACACAGATTTTCTGTGAACGTTTGGGCAGGCATTGTTGGTGATGTCTTGATTGGGCCCCATGTGCTTCCACCTACGCTCAATGGAGCACGTTATCATGATTTCATATGGGATACTCTACCTGTGCTGCTAGAACATGTGCCTTTACAAGTATGACACAACATGTAGTTCATGCACGATGGAGCTCCTGCACATTTCAACCGAAGTGTTCGTACGCTTCACAACAACAGATTCGGTGACCGATGGATTGGTAGAGGCGGACCAATTCCATGGCCGCAAAGCTCTCCTGACCTCAACCCTCTTGACTTTCATTTATGGGGGCATTTGAGAGCTCTAGTCTACGCAACCCCGGTACCAAATGTAGAGACTCTTCGTGCTCGTATTGTGGACGGCTGTGATACAATACGCCATTCTCCAGGGCTGCATCAGTGCATCAGGGATTCCATGCGACAGAGGGTGGATGCATGTATCCTCGCTAACGGAGGACATTTTGAACATTTCCTGTAACAAAGTGTTTGAAGTCACGCTGGTACGTTCTGTTGCTGCGTGTTTCCATTCCATGATGAATGTGATTAGAAGAGAAGTAATAAAATGAGCTCTAACATGGACAGTAAGCGTTTCCGGACACATGTCCACATAACATATTTTCTTTCTTTGTGTGTGAGGAATGTTTCCTGAAAGTTTGGCCGTACCTTTTTGTAACCCCCTTGTATATGCTCTGTTGATGTTTGTGTCTCCTATTTTAATTGACGTATTTCTTTGGAGTGATCCTTTCAGTAGGGTCGGAAAAAGTCCGTCTTGCGGTATTGTTTGTCGAACGACGGACGATACCCACTTCTGTGGCTTCGGCCTGTTGGTCAAGACCGTCGGTAGGCGGCCCGGCTGCGACCCCGCGGCTCAGCGCGCAACCTGGAGCGGCGTGTCCGGCGACACTTTGTTTTTGCCGCCGCGTGACCCAGGGCTGGGCCAAGCCGCGGAATGCGCGCCGCCGCCGTGATGGACTGCCCGCGGCGCCGCAAGAACTTTGACTGATGGCCGGCGATTTAAATGGCGCTCTGGGCGCGCCCGTGCCCGCGCCTGCGCCGGGTCTGCCGCTGCCGCTGGTCCAGGGCAGCACGCGGGCGCGCAATAAACCTGTCATCCCCGAGGCCGGGCCTAGCCGGGGAGCCGGGCGGCGGTAGCCACAGGCCGCGGGCAGCGCCGTCCTCCTCACACCTGAGCGCGCTGACCGCACGCATAGTGCGTAAGGCACAGGCGTTGACAGCCCGGTCTCTGGCCCTCCGGAACACGCCTAAAATAACATTTGACGAGCACATAAGACTTCCGAACGACCAATCGATGAAATCAAAGTATAAATTGGGAAGAATGATTTATTTATTTATTTATTAATATGAACGGAGGCTTATCTCAGTAGGGATAAGATAGATACTGCCTACAGGAAAATTAAAGAGACCTTTGGAGAAAAGAGAACCACTTGTAAGAATATAAAGAGCTCAGTTGAAAACCCAGTTCTAAGCAAAGAAGGGAAATCAGAAAGGTGGAAGGAGTATTTAGAGGGCCTATACAGAGCGATGTACTTGAGGATGTAGATGAAGATGAAATGGGAGATACGATACTGCGGGAAGAGTTTGACATAGCACTGAAACACCTGAGTCGAAACAAGGTCCCCTGGAGTAGACAACATTCCATTAGAACTACTGACGGCCTTGGGAGAGCCATTCCTGACAAAACTCTACCATCTGGTGAGCAAGATGTATGAGACACGCTAAATACCCTCAGACTTCAAGAAGAATATAATAATTCCAATCCCAAAGAAAGCAAGTGCTGACAGATGTGAAAATTACCGAACAACCAGTTTAATAAGTCACGGATGCAAAATACTAACGCGAATTCTTTACAGACGAATGGAAAAACTGGTAGAAGCCGATCTCCGGGAAGATCAGTTTGGATTCTGTAGAAATATTAGAAACCGTGAGGCAATACTGACCCTACGACTTATCTTAGAAGCTAGATTAAGGGAAGGCAAACCTACGTTTCTAGCATTTGTAGACTTAGAGAAAGATTTCGACAATGTTGACTGGAATACTCTCTTTCAAATTCTGAAGGTGGCAGGGGTAAAATACAGGGAGCGAAAGGCTATTTACAATTTGTACAGAAACCACATGGCAGTTATAAGAGTCGACGGACATGAAATGGAAGCAGTGGTTGTGAAGGGAGTGAGACAGCGTTGTAGCCTCTCCCCGATGTTATTCAATCTGTGTATTGAGCAAACAGTGAAGGAAATAAAAGAAAAATTCGAATTAGGTATTAAAATCCATGGAGAGGAAATAAAAACTTTGAGGTTCGCCGATGACATTGTAATTCTGTCAGAGACAGCAAAGGACTTAGAAGAGCAGTTGAACGGAATGGATAGTGTATTGAAAGGAGGATATAAGACGAACACCAAGAAAAGCAAAACGAGGATAATGGAATGTAGTCGAATTAAGTCAGACGATGCTGAGGGAATTAGATTAGGAAATGAGACACTTAAAGTAGTAAAGGAGTTTTGCTATTTGGGGAGCAAAATAACTGATGATGGTCGAAGTAGAGAAGATATAAAATGTAGACTGGCAATGGCAAGGAAAGCGTTTCTGAAGAAGAGAAATTTATTAACATAGAGTATAGATTCAAGTGCCAGGAAGTCTTTTCTGAAAGTATTTGTATGGAGTGTAGCCATGTATGGAACTGAAACGTGGACGATAAATAGTTTGGACAAGAAGAGAATAGAAGCTTTCGAAATGTGATGCTACAGAAGGATGCTGAAGATTAGATGGGTAGATCACGTAACTAATGAGGAGGTATTGAACAGGATTGGAGAGAAGAGGAGTTTGTGGCACAACTTGACAAGAAGAAGGGACCGGTTGGTAGGACATGTTCTGAGGCATGAAGAGATCACAAATTTAGTATTGGAGAGCAGCGTGGAGGGTACAAATCGTAGAGGGAGACCAAGAGATGAATACACTAAGCAGATTTAGTAGGATGTAGGTTGCAGTAAGTACAGGGAGATGAAGAAGCTTGCACAGGATAGGGTAGCATGGACAGCTGCATCAAACGAGTCTCAAGACTGAAGACCACACCAAAAACATTAATATTACAGTGTGTTTCACAGCCTTCATAACTGTGATGTTTCTTTAACTGCTAAAACCTACGAGGGTTCCCCAGAAAGAAATTGTAAGTAGGCTGTTTAGGCTTTTATGTTGGTAACGTCACGTAGCGCTCTATATGAAAATCACTGACTGTGCTGTGTGAAGTCTGTGGCTGGTTTCCATTGTTGGAATATTTGCTATTGTAGTGTTGGTCAGTAGCATGTGAACAGCGCATAGCTTTGCGCGGTTGGAGGTGAGCCGCCAGCAGTGGTGGATGTGGGGAGAGAGATGGCAGAATTTTGAGAGCGGACGATCTGGACGTGTGTCCATCAGAAACAGTAAATTTGTATTATTGGATATCATGAACTGATACATATATATGATGAATTTGAAAATTATTAAGGTAAATACATTGTTCTTTATCAAAATCTTTCATTTGCTAACTATACCTATCAGTAGTTAGTGCCTTCAGTAGTTAGAATCTTTTACTTAGCTGGCAGTAGTGGCGCTCGCTGTATTGCAGTAGTTCGAATAACGAAGATTTTTGTGTGGTAAGTGATTCCTGAAAGGTGTAGGTTATTGTTAGTCAGGGCCATTCTTATGTAGGGACTATTGAAAGTCAGATTGCGTTGCGCTAAAAATATTGTGTGTCAGTTTAGTGATGATCAGAATAAGTAAAGAGACAAATGTCTGAGTACGTTCAATTTTGCTCAGCTGTTTGAAAATCAAATAACGTAAGAGGTTTATCAGCACAGTAATCCATAAAATTTTCTAAGGGGACGTTTCATAATGAACTGCATTTTCTCTTTAACAACCCCTTATTGAACATCATGAGAATCACACACGGAAGAATGGTGTTTCATCTACACACCCCATTTTTCCACATAATCTCCATCCCGTTCTATAGCTTTCCTCCAGCGCGAAACAAGGACGTTCAAATGGTGCAAATGGCTCTAAGAACTATGGGACATAACATCTGAGGTCAAGAGTCCCCTAGACTTAGAACTACTTGAACCTAACTAACCTAAGGACACCACACACAGCCAAGCCCGAGGCAGGATTGGAACCTGTGACCAAAGCAGCAGCGCGGTTCCGGACTGAAGCGCCTAGAACCGCTCGGCCACAGCGCCCGGCAACAAGCTCGTGTATGCCTTGTCGGTATAAATACTTGTCCTGGTGGTGGAGCCATTGCTTCACCGTGTGAATCACCTCCTCATCGTCCTCAAAATGTCTTCCACGAATGGCATCCTTTAATGGCCCAAACCAGTGGGAGTCCGAGGGAGGCTAGGTCACGTGTTTCAGATGTGACAGCCGTGGATAGTCTCCCCGACCACTGCAAATCGTGGAGCTCCGCCGAACCGTCTTCTGACGATCTGACCCTCCGTGCCCAGAGGCTAACTGTACTTCTGTCGACAGCAGCTGCTCCATAGATTTAGCACAAGCATTTGTGAATAGTCCTCACAGTTTCTTTCTCTGCAGAGAGAAATTCAGTGACAGCACGTTGCTTGTAACGTGCATCACCTACAGACGCCATTTTGAAACTATCCTGGACCTTCGTTATCTGTCGGAAGTGATAGAAGCTTGGCGCGCTCACTCAGGAGACTGCAAATGATACATACGTAACGTATCGCATTCGTAGCATTGTTTTCGGCTGGGAGAAAGATGCGGTGCACTACTTTCTGGGCAACCTTCGCAGCAACAAAGCTACAGAGACAGACTCTTCGTTTTTTCTTCTACAGCTCCTCTCAGTGCTGTATTTTTCTTCTTTTACGTAATCGAGTTGTTAACTTAAAAAACGCACGCGATGAATGAAGTACATTTAGGGAAAAAAACAAATTTTATTCTGTTCTTAAAATGGAAATAATAGACCTTACGAAACATTTAGGTAATAAAAGAGGTCCCTCTACCTTGATATTTCGTGAGAGGTCTTCCATAAGCATTACGTGTTTTCGAGCGTTCGGCGAAATAGTATAAAAAAGAACGCTTTAAACAGCACGAACGTCACTCACGTTTACGACAGAATGTAAAATCAGCGGTACTGGAGCACAACGAAAAATGTTACAGATTACGGATTATAAAAACGTACGTGTACTAACCAGATAAAGAAGTATTTATCGAAGGAAACCGTGAAGCGGTTGAAATATCGAAAATGTGTGCAACTGCGGCAGAGATGACGGCTACAGCAACCGAAGCTCGCGGCTCCTACTGTCGTGGAAGTAAGCCCCCATCCAAGGTGAGCGCAACATGTATAGGTACCAGAAAATAGCTGAGGCGACACAACAAAAATACTATTTTACATTTGCTCTCTCCATCAGTATTTATCTAATGACGACGGTCCACCATAGCGACCTGAATATTTTTAGCTAGTAACTCCACTTATCGAGAAAAGCGCGGGAAAATAGCCTTATCTAAGTGAAACTCTCTTTCGACACCTTCAATAAACCTCCCTCGCTTCCCACTCTATGTTTCATCTAATCACGTAAACCACCAACTGTCTCAACAAGTGCAGTTCGCTTAGACGCCCTGATCTAAGCCCTCTCTAGTCCTTTCCCACACAAACCACTGCCAAACCCTTGAGAGGTGGCATGCCTTTAGATGCACACACTGACTTGCCCCCTCTCATATTTATATCTTACTCTGAGCAACTCGATTTGGGGAAGTATGGCCGAGTATTGTCATTAAAAGAAAGAGTATTCAGAACTCAGAAGATATGAATATTTTTCCTCTCAAATTGCATGTGGAGAAAAGTTGCTATTGCTTTACACGCGGACTTCCCACGCATTGTCTCTCATCAATCGGGCGGTCCGGTGACAGGCAGGTTCTGCTGATCTTGAAAGGGTTATGCTGACAGGTGTGAGGGAGTCGAGTGGATGCTTTCCAGACGCCGACATTGTCATAAGAGTGGGTGCGACAAACCTACAGGGACCTGAAGGAGCGACTGGGGCTAGAGATTCCGTTACTTCACAGAAACTTAGTGAAAACACTTTCTGACGGGCTTCCAGCGAGACGTGGGAATGACCTGTGTTCCCAGGCAGTCTTGGCGGGCGAATTCCCGCGTTTGCTGCAAAATCACAACTGTGATTGGCTTGCTCAGGGGATAGCTTCGTGACGTAGCAAATTGACGCCAAGTATCTCCATTGGTGTAATAGTAGTGCTTCGGCAATATAGTGGAATTTTCCGCCGGTTTTCGAGTTGGCCACGGCCACTGTCGTGGGGGCGGGAATGTTCTGTGTTCGGCTTTTATGGGTGCTCTTGAGAGAGTCGGGTCTCGCCTTTCGGTCGGAGTAGGTTACAAGACTGAGCTCGCGCTGCTCTGGACAGCCTGCCTCCCGTTGGCTGTCTAATATACTTTCATTTAATTGTAACTGTTTGACGAAGTTGCTGAAGTTTCGACTTCAACGTAACTTTCCGAGTACAGTTGGCAATTGAGCGTTCTGCGTACAAGTGTGCCTGTGTTGAGCAGTTTTGGCTAAGGTTGACTGTATCGAAGTGACTGTGTGACTTCGCTTGTTAAAATCAATCACTGTACCGTCAGTGATTGTGTAGCGAGCCTTCTTCGTCTCCCTCAGAGGTGCATTTGTGTTGCTAGGAAGTCCTTAGTCTGGAACAACCAGACCAGGATAATTTATTTGGGCTACACTCGCGACATTATCATCACCACGATGGGACGTCGAAGCATGCTATGCCACAACTTGCTGCCAGCTTTCGTTACTTGGACAGCTTACCCCTGACAGAGCAGCACAACAAATGGCATAAAACAAGTATTATCCGAAAACTGCCACGCTGCTCATGCTCACGATTGCATTAGCTACACACACCTAGAACAGCGTCCCTATTCCTTCCTAGGAACCCTTGCAACCATTTACAGCACGATCTTCGCCTTAGCTACTACCCTGAACTGTGTAAAAACTCCAAAATACTACCTTCCTTAAACCAAACAAACCTCCAATTGAGCCATAGGTTTTACCTTGGTATTCAGCACGCTCTTCGAGGCTATCCTCTCCTAACGCATCAAATGGTTCAAATGACTCTGAGCACTATGGCACTTAACATCTGAGGTCATCAGTCCCCTGGAACTTAGAACTACTTAAACCTAACTAACCTAAGGACATCACATACATCCATGCCCGAGGTAGGATTCGAACCTGCGACCGTAGTAGCAGCGCGGTTCCGGACTGTAGAGCCTAGAACCGCTCGGCCACATCTGTCGGCTCCTAACGCATCCTTAAACACCTAAACACAGACTTATGCCTTCTCATCTAGTGTCAGTTTCAACTTTTCCTGTGACGATAACTCCTTTACCTCACACATCTGTTACCCCACCAACTTAACAACAAAATATGAACGACTTCATATCCCCCTACCCCGATAAAGCCTATGCCCATGTACGGCCTGCTGATCTGCCCTTCAGACTTCAGACACATACTCTTCCAATTAACTATGTCTGACTGGTTTCTATCTGTCAAACTGTCGATATTTTGTCGCTATTAACAATACCATTTCCCGCATCATCTATCCTACTGCAGGTGTGTCCCAAGGCTCTGCTTTTCTCCTCTCCTTTATATCCTCTACACACGATATGCTAAAACTACCCCCTTCAGACTACCCCTTTCGCTTTGCTGATGACACTGCATTTATAATACTCTAACCAACACTCCATAAATCCCAACAGTCCCTAGAATCCCATCTTAACCAGTTTTCCTCCAGTTGTAACCACTGGCTCCTGAAGATAGACCCCCTACAAACCATGGCAGTAATAGCACTACGAACCATCTGCAGCTTCCGCAACAATGACTGTTACTTGTCCAGTTGTTGACTGGTGCCTCTTATCACATAGAGGAGCTCGACGTACCGGCTCCACGCGTCACCAATGGAGTTTCGTTCTGGTGTCATGACAGTCTTTCTGTCACTGATACTGATTACCAGAAAGTTTGACACCTATAGCGATCTAGACTGATCGTTTTGGTTAGATTACGAAAGAAGATCGCTATGTTTCCAACTAAGACTTCAAAAATTATTACTTTCACTTCGGTATTAATCCTCGACATGCAACTGACTTGGAAACCTCACCTAGTAAGCACCCAACAGAAAGCCCACAATTGACTGAAACCACTAAAACTGCGAGAACTGATTAATAAAAGCAGAGAATGATTTTTTCCTGCAGCTTCCGTGATAGTCTCTATATGTACCGCAAATATTTTAAAAGAACGGTTTTTATGTATAATATCCGTGGGCGGTAGCACTCTGGTATCGGTAGATTGGTTGTAATGCTCTATTTTGTAGACACTCTTTGCATTTCGTGTCCCAAACAATGGAGGTGACGCGAGAGAAGCAGTATGGCGCAATAAAATTCTGTGTTCGTTTAAACCATACAGCCTCTGAAGCTTACGAAAAGCCGAAACAAGCGTACGGTGAAGATGCGCAACCTCTTGCAACAGTATTTACATGGCTTAAGGATTTGAAAGAAGGCCGACGTGTCTGTGTTAAGCAAGGTGGGCCTGGTGTTTCGGCTTCTGCTGTGACTGAAGTCAATATCAACAAAGCTGTTGTGATTGTCCGTAATGATCGGTGGTTAACATTACTTAATCGCGGTGAAGTGTCAAGATTTTCACACGGCAGTGCCTTTACGATTATGCCTGATCTGATCATCTCTATATGACTCGTGTTTGTGCCCGTCGCCTGCCATGTCTGTTAACTCCCGAACAATAGGCTGTGCGAATGGAGACAATCCCTGAGATGCTGCGTCTCTTTGTGACGGATGGGATGCGTGTCTGGAATCGATTATCACCGTTAATAAATCATGTCTGCGTCACTACGATTCTAAAGGAAAACGAGCCAGCACAATGTGGAAATTGGTAGCTTCTCCAACACCAAGGAAGGCGGAATTTGTTCCATCTGTAGGCAAAGTGATAGTGATCACATTTTTTAATTGTTCAGGAATGATTTACCAGCATACCGTTCCCTCTCATACTACAGTCTACAGCAGCACGCTACAAGTCAGTATTCGCTAAACTGAGAAGGCACGTTGCAAGGAAACGACCAGAACGTTATCGGACTGGATGGAGACTTCATCATGACAATGCGTGGCTTCACGTCGCATATCAAGTTATGCAGTTTCTGGTTAAATTCAACATTACCTGTGTACCACATCCGCTTTATAGTCCCGATTTTGTAGCCTGTGATTTTTTTGTTCCTGTCAATAAAGGCAAACCTTCGGGGAATTCCATTTGAGAATTCTAATTCAGTGCTCAAGAAAAGTGAGGCGACTCTCAAGGACCTGACAAAGAGTGGCCTACACCATGTTTTCGAAAAGTGGAAGAGACGGTATAAAATGATTAAAGTACTGCTCCAGCCAGGTTCTATCACTGTCACCAAATCATTGAGTGCCATACACTCCGGTTTGCTTTCTGCCTCTGTTTACCTTCCCCCACTGGGGTTCTCTACCATCTAATCAAATTTCAACAAATCCGCATATCTTAGAATATCTGCAAACTAGATTCCAATAACCCCATTATTTCCTCACATATCAACAATCCGGGTGTGCTGCCGCACCTACAAGGACACATCCCACAGTCCCTATACCTGTTGGCCGGGGTGGCCGAGCGGTTCTAGGCGCTACAACCGGGAACCGCACGACCGCTACGGTCGCAGGTTCGAATCCTGCCTCGGGAATGGATGTGTGTGATGTTCTTAGGCTAGTTAGGTTTAAGTATTTCTCAGTTCTAGGGGACTGATGACCTTAGCAGTTAACTCCCATAGTGCTCAGAGCCATTTGAACAATTTTCCCTATACCTACGCACATTCTGTATCCTATCTCAATGCAACTTCATCTGAATCCCTCTCACAGACAATGAAATCCGGTCCAGTGTTTATCCTTCCTGCCACGAATAACTTTTTCCCACCTATTCCGATTAACATCAGGCCTCCCCACAAACCTTCATCTTTCCCTATTCCTTACCTTCTTGATACAACAGCTGTGCCTACACACCAGATACCTCCTCCCAACACATACCTTCAACTCCGAAGATATTACTTAACAGGCCCTTTTTTTATACCCACACCTTGAAACCCTACAAACCTTACGCTGTTTTCTGTTTCCATATTTTTTTCAGTACAGGGCCTCCAGTTTTTTAGTGAAAGTGTAATGCTCTTTTTAAAAGAAAGTCAACACATTTTCTACATGTTTCAGATACGTATTTTTTTTTTGTTTGTATCTTTCAGACCTTCGATTTTAATTTAAAAAACAATGAAAATCAAAAGTTATAATCTTATGTAAACACCAACAAAGTTCTTCCTATTAAAGATTTTAAAAACATATGTAAATTTTTTACCCTTTAATCATATTTGTTTCGCCTGTACGTATATTTTTAAAGCATTTGGGTGAAAAGAGGAACGTGGTGCCACTGGCAGTCTCCCCCTTCTCCCCTCCCCCTCGTTCCCCCGCCCCAGGCCCGTGAGAGGTGAGGGGACTGAAACAACAATAAAATAATAAATAAAAAATGGCTTTCGACAGTGTTCAGCCATTCTGGAACACCAGAAGAAATCTGTAGAATATCCCACCAGAGGGATGGAAAAGTCGTGCATTGAGGAAGTTTGATGAGGGATACAACGTGACATAACGACTCAGAAGATTTTGTTATCAATCACAATGGCCAAGAAAGCCTGCAGACTTATATAAAGATACTTCTGTTGTCACAAAAATCTCACAGTCATACAGTTTTGCCAAACGGACTACTAACTTATGTTCTAAGATGTTTCAACTTCTTGTTTTAGAGATATAAATTTGCATGCACACACAGAAGATTACCTCAAAAATTGTGTCGGCAGATCATTGGATGTGTAGGAGGAGTGTCACGAGTAATCACTGTAAGTCAGTCATATCCTCGGACATCTCAGATGACATCTCACATTTTTATTAGGGGATACATGATTAAAATTCTTTATATCTAAATGAATATCTGAATTGGCCGCTGAAATTAGTGACCCTCTGAAGCAGATGTTTAATTATAAAAGTACCATAACGAAAATGAATTGTTCGGAAGAGTGTTACACTCCTGTAACCATCACGTAAAAGCCGCATCTTCTGTTGCTGTCAAACTCTGTGTGTTGTTCACTTGATCACAAGGCACTAGTAGCGAGAGAACAGCGTTGAATGTGGATGTCGTGGGAATGTGAGCGAAGAACTTATAAAATTAACATTTAGGATAAAATGTCCATGATACAAGAAAGTAAAGAGTATTACAAGTAAAATAATAAAAGAAGTGCAGAAGTTAATTCGATATTGAACGGAGTGTCTAATATGATTAATCAAGGCTGTGATATCAGTACCAGTTTTGTACGTTGATAGTTGGTGCACAGAAGTAAAACGAATAATAATAATTTAAAATTAAAAGAAGACAACGAACTGCCAATTTCTTTTTTAATTTAATCATCTCCCCGCAAAAACTATACGAACGAAAATTTACGATACCATCACCATGAAAGTAGTGATGCACTCAACTAGGATTCGCTGTCATGACGCAGATAAACAGAGTACATTTTGGCCTGCTCTGTAAGCCAGCGCTTCAAGCGCAGAAGACATGGTATTGAGTGCTTAAGGACAGATACTGAATGTCGCAGTTTCTCTCACTAACATTTCCTTTTTCAGTCAGATTAGATCTTATAAAACGAAACCATTGTGTAAATAAAAAGTGAACTATCATTTGCAAGAACATAAGGATTAAGAAAGAGCCATCAGCGCAGAATAAACATTCAAAAGAGCAGTAACAAGTTTCAGCTCTAAACTGCATTCATAGTATACTGCTGTTATCGTAATGTACAGTGAACAAAGTCTAAAACATGAAACAATCATTTTAGGTGCTGCTACAACGTGAAATAGGAGATACAACATAGAAACAATAGGTACTAACTTCAGAGTATTTGATTAAAATTTTTTTTATCACTGTTTGAGAACACTATCGGGATGTTTCCTGAAGTGACTTTATATCTCAATCTCTTCAAGTATGTTCATAAATCTGCCCTTGCTGACTTTGTGTAAAGCGTTGAATGTAATGGTAATGTCCTGTGGGGTATGAAATTCAGTGCTTAGGTCAGCATGAAAGGAAGGCACGTTATTCTCGCTTGGTATTGTGCGTTCGCTCTAACGTACCTTAAAATTACATCCAGTACGTCCTCTGTAAAATGTACCACATGTAAGGTATCAGGCAAATCCAACACCTTCCATGAAAACCCTGACATGATAAGCAAATCCAGTAGTATGTCACATAGTTCCAAATAAATCGTGACATTAAATTAACCAAAGTAATACGAGTAACGAGTGAGCAAATATAATACTACAGACTAACACAAGAATGCCTAAATGCATGTCATACCTTCCCACCGTGAGACAGACGCAGTTCCGAGGGGAGAAACGAGAACAGAAGCCGAGAGCAGAACCGTGTTAAGCTAGAAGGACCTACGATAAGGGGCGGACGGACTCCAACGTCACCAGCTAACCGCTAGGACCACCCCCCAGCCCATGTTAAAAGCTAGAGCCCTCCAGATGAACAGTATAGATCTTACAAAACACAAATAGGGCCACCACAGTCGCAAGTTTTAGCTTGAGACTTTTTCGCGTCTCTGTTACGTCAAGACCACCACCATGTTAAGAGATAGAGCCCTGCAGAAGAACAGTATAGATCTTACGATAATACTAAAAGGACCACACCAGCTGCAAGTTTTAGCGTGAGACTTTTTCGCGTCTCTGTTACGTTGCAAACTTTAAAAACATTGCCCCACCACGAAAAGTATAACGTTTCTCATTGGATAGACAGAATTTTTGTAGGCGGAGCTTAAGGTTAACATTGAGACACTGATTGGTCAGATGAAAACACAGCCAGATAGTTTTTTTAAACCAACTTCGGTAAATTGTAGTAAGGAGAAGTTAGGCGAGAGTTGCTTCCGAGACGGCGAGGTGAGCGGAGCTGTGCTGCCCACAGCCCCCTGACGAACACCGACGAGGTAATGAACGCATGCGATGCCGCATAACAGCGCATAAAGCTTCACTCAGAACTGTAGAAGTCTCATCTGTTACACCCCCTTTTTGCGTAATACTAGTGTCGATCGTCAATTAAAGCTCATGGTGTTCACATTTGCCACTTGAAGTAAAAATCTGAAACACGATGATTTTTCTGTTATATAGTTATTGAGAAGCCACATCAGCCACTGTAATTTACGACAAGTTAGATAAGTAATTAAAGATAATTGAGGGTCACTGTAGACCATTTTGATAGTTTTCTCTTTTGTGAAACTTAATTTAAACCTAGATTATAGATGTGATATGGCATAGGTCATCCTTCGATCCATTGTAGAACTTGGAAACCCATTCAGGGAATATTCGTTCACATTTTTGTTGAACGCAGTTGGTTTTTACCATCCTGTATTAAAACATTTCCTTTTATCAATAGTGCAATTTATAAACGATGTTTTGTGAGTAGAATAAAATTTCCAATGGTAAACTTAACTGCTTTTTCAACGTTATTTTACCAGGTAACTAAAAATAGGAAAGCCTTGAACCCCTTCCACTAAATTTAGTTAGTATTAAGATTCTTTTACAGGGAGTGCATTGGAGCTGACGCTGAAATCATTAAGTATTTGGTTATATCATCGCTAGTCTCGCTGAACTCTTCTGAACTCTACATGTCATCTGTGGTATGGCGTCTCCTTACCAGCAACAGGTCCCAGGTTCAAACTAGTCAATTCCCTAAAAAAACACGCTCAGAGCGTCGTTGCGCGAAAGTGGTAGGGAGACACGATATAGAACAAACAGACACCACGCGGAATGTTAGAAAATGGCGACCCTGCCAGGATGGTAAAATACCATGATTGAAGGTCGGCCACATGCCTAACTAGGTCAGAAAAATAACCTGTTAAAATTTTTTCGTAATAAAAAAATTTTTTTTTGAAAGGCATAAATTGTTGAAAACAGTAGCTGCAGCGATAGATATTGAGACATTCTAGCAGAGACAATAGCATAATTAAGTTATGAATTTTAAAAATTGTTAGAATTAAGTTTTCTCCTCAATGCAAGCGCACAGGTGGCGGATACATCGTTGACAAGTTGGTTCTGACCCAACAAGTTAGTGAATGGATTGACAGTCTTGGGTATAATAAGTGTCGTGTGAACAAAAAGTTTATGAAACGCGTGAGATCGTATGAGCGCATGTTAATTCGAAGTAGGGCGCGTGAATTGCTTTTAAAACAGAAAATAAGGGATTCGGAAAGATTAGCAATGGCAAATCGAGACCTTGACCGAATTGAGGTAGAGACCCTGCATGAAAATGGACAGAGAATAGAGGACAGTACAACAGACGATGCAGTATCGCGAGAAATAGGACATATAACGCACCATAACGAGGATAATGTACGTCAAGGCATAGAAAACGTAAGTCAGCATACGACAGAGGAGCAGAAAAGTAGAGAGACATTCGATGAGGATTCTAACTTGCGTCTTGAATACGTAGAACCCATAGTACAAGTAATCAGAGCTCCCTCACCACAGAGTACAAGGAATGCGAGCAGAAACGTGTCACAGAACAGTTCAATGCAATCGGTTGCGAGTAAACACTTGGGCGAAAACACAGAGCGTAGGACGTCGGAAGAAAACGCAATAGGACCCCCCAATATGGCAGAATTATTACAACAAATTACGGAAACAATGACAAGGCAAAATAAAGATATAGCAAATCAAATTCAAATTCAGAATGCAGAAACCAAGAGACAAATGCGTGAAATTAAAGAACAAAACAAAAAAAAATTCAGTTACACCTAAGTCATATTGAAGACGAGGCAAAAGAATCTCGAGAAGTGATACGAAACTTAATAACAGGTCACAATCAATTGAGAACAGACATTGACAAGGTACAAGCGGACGTACAAACATTGCATAATGACATTCAGGACGAGATCAAAACATTACGTAACAACACCCAGGAGAAGTCAAGAAACTAGAGAAACAGATAAACGTAATTACTAGACAAGCAGCAGGTACAGCGCGTGAAGTTGTTGAAAACAGTGTGTTACACAAATGTATCATAAAAGCAGCGCTGAAAAGATATGATAACCGCATAGTCAAAATAGAAGCGCAAACGAAGCGACAATTTCAGAAATTGCGAACAGAGTTGTTGCAAACCATTGAAGAGCGTAGTGAACAGGATCGAACAAGCACAGAGTCTGCAACCACATCCTTATCTGTAACAGCACCGGAAAAACAAGCAATTAACCAAGATATTACGCATTTGCGATTCCAATCACAGGCGGAAAGTAACATACGTGAAATCAGACAGCCTGCACAGCAACAAACACGTTACGAAATTCTTGATGAACAAACGTCATCACAAACACATGCGGAACCACAAATGTATGTTTCAAGACAGTTTGGATCGTGCAATGAAGCATCAAAGTTAGCCAGACAAGATACCGAACCAATACCTGACAATGGAAAGCCAGGTCGCGAAGAGTACAGTGCAATGCATTCAGCCACACGTTCACAACCGATGGAAGAAAATTATTGCGTACCACTCCAACGATACTACGCAAGGGTAGACGAAAGTTACAGTGGACAATATCCAATGGATCTACCACAACCGAAAAGAACGACGGGAGAAATGATCAGAAACAAAAGTGGCGAAGAATCGCGAATTTCATATGGAACTATGACGAAGTACGACAACGATCATTTCCTCAGTCAGAAAATTTCAACACTTTCGAGAAGGAAACTCATTACATCCACGAACTTTTGTTGATCAATTCCGAGTAGGATTACCAGAACACTGGACGCTAGCGCACCAATTAGACTTTATATGTGCACACATGTCAGGAACAGTCGCAGAAACCATGCAGAATGTTGCAGCGACATGCCGATCGTACGAAGATTTCAGAGAGAAGTTTCTCTCACGATATTGGTCCAGCGAAGCACAGAACAGAGTGAAGTACGAATTATTACAGAACCCATATTTTGAAAATTCAGGGGAGAAGAGTCCCGTGAAATTTTTCGAATTAATGGCAGAGAAAAATCGATGCTTAGATGTACCATACTGTGAGAGTTGATTAAATTATGCGCGATGAAGCTACCATTGAAATACCAGCAATCATTAGTAGGTCGCAGAGGCAATGACTTCGAAGCATTTAAAGGTATTCTAAGGGAACTAGAGACGCAAGAAAAAGACGAAGCGCACGTGAAAACGAAAGCAAAAAGCAGTGGAATCCACAAGACACAGTACGAAGAAACAATAATTACGAACCATGTGATAACTTTGCACGAAGAAACGACAATAGATTTCAACAAAGAACCGGTTATGGATTTAGAAGAGAATATGGCAATAATTACAGTTCACCCAGGAATGGCAACAACTATTGCAGAGGGAATAACGACAACCGGAACGGGTACTGCAGAACCAATAGACCGACAAATTATCAACAAGGAAACCAGTATCAACAAGCTGAACAAGAAAAGAGAATACAGATAGAAGAGATGGAGGTAAGACCACCAAACCCCGATAAACGTTCGAATTGACAGCTAAGCGCCCATGCCAAAGAGAATGACGCACCGACCCAGGATAATTGCAGCACCTTGAACAGAGAAGTAAAAATCTTATTACGAGAAGAGAAGAAGGAAGAAACAAATCCGCAGGGACCATATGAAAACGAAGACAAGAAAATAACAATACCGTGTTGGGACGAAATTAATTGGGAGAATACTGACGAGGAAGATGAATTACCAGAGGCATACCCAACGAATGTAGGAGGAAAGGACGAAGTAATGAGTATTGCAGAGCTATTTGAGATGGAAACCAGGGAAAGCAAATTCAATGAGGATAATGCGCAGTCAACAGAAGTTGAAAATAAGTTACGAGTGGGCACACAACCCAACGTATATAATGAAGGAAGTTATGAAGCGATAATTAGAATATTTAGATGCGATTATGTGGAAGTAGCGACAAAGAAGGGGAAGATAGACGAGGATGAGGAAAAAGTAGAGGATGTTGAAGAAAGCGTAAATGAAGGAAGAAATAGAGAAGAGGAAATAAAAGAGAGAGAAGTAGCAGTCGAAGCTTATCCTACAAAAAGTTCGAATTCACAAGGGAAATTCCTAAAAAGACTCATGTATGATTCAGTGGAGGATTCGTTGATGCAAGAAGAAGAACAGAACCAACCCTTTCAAATTCAACCAATTGTGAAGGCCATGGTAAAGCATATCACAATCAATATTATAATTGATAGCGGAAGTGAACTGACTGCGATCTCAGAAAATTTATTCGTGCAGTGTAATGCCAATGAGGAATTGCCAGTTCTGAAAACACGTAAGATTAAAGTAAGAGGTCCTATTAGAAACAATGCTGCAGAAGTTATGAGACAAACAAGGTTAACTCTTTCGTGCGAAGATCAAAAGATCGAAGCCAACTTCGTGATTATACCTAAACTAACTGTAGATTTGATTATAGGTGCAAATTTTTTAAATGAGAAACGAGCGATAATAGATATGAGGAAAGGTAGCGTAACATTCGGGAATGTCACACTTCTCTTTGAGCAAAAGCTAAAATTAGAAGAAATACCAGTTATAAACAAACAATTAAGAATGACGCGAGATAAAGAGGATGAAGAATTAGAATGGTATGCACAACAGGGGGAATCGCCTCAACTCATGTTAGAAGTCCATAAAGAAATCGACGAAAAATTGCAAGAAGTTCAAGGTATTTCAGAACACAGTAAAAGAGAATTAGAGGGTATTTTACGAGATAAAGCAGAGGTATTTTTACCTAAGAGTGGCGGTATTAAACACTTTCAGTACAAGTTTGAAACAAAACAGGCAAAACCTTAGGACTTCACCATGTGAGCCATATCAAAAAGTTTGAAGATTAATTTTATTACTTGTAAATAATTAGCACAATATTTCAAGATTATGTTGCAGATAAGATCGTCAGGAGAAAGAAGAATGAAGAGAGAGGAAGGTGGGAAAAAGAAAGTAGTTTCAATAAAAACAAAAACAAAAATAACACCAATAGTACCATAGATTAAGGTGAAGGGATAGTCTAACAGCATGAAATACAAAAATGCTATACACCATGACACTACACAAAAAATAAAAAAAAACGAATTTGAGGATTTTTGTAGACGTTAAGACTCAAAATATCTTAGAATTGTAACATGAAAAGGGCGCCGAAATTTGTAAAGCTTTTAAGAAGGTGTAAAACAGTGTAGGTACTAGACATATGTTAGATGATTATAAGTAAACCTTTTTGTAAGAACCATTGTAAAAACTCCAGCAAGGACGAGATGCAATGACCCACAAGTTGCAACGCGAGAAGTATCAAGAAAGAAAAGGACGTAATTAGCAAGACATGATTCCTACAAGGCAGAAGCATCAAGAGAAAGGAAAGGACAGCGAGACCAGCAGAAGGCCCTTGTATCAGAAGTGGGCCGTAAATCTGCCCACAGTGGAACCCTGCTGGGACAGAACACCGAACCACACAGTGGTGGAACCTTGCAGAGACATGACAGGACACCAAACGCAAGAAGGGCAAACACCTGACTTTCACTGCTCGTAAACCCCAGAACGCCCCGACTCAGCGGAGCGAGCAAAAAACGGCCCGACGAGAAGATGGCTCCAGGGAGCCACCACTGGCAAAAAAAAAAAAATGTGTAAAAGTCACACTACTGCTATTGAACAGCACGCTGATGCACGAAACTGATGAAAGGCAAGTTTCCACAAAGTTGAAATGACATGCTCAAACCATTTATCAAACTGTTACTAGGAGGAGAACTTCAAAGCGACTAGTTATCAATAAATATTTCCATATCCTGCCCAGAGAAGAACCAAGAATCAAGTAAGAAGCAGAGAAAAAGCAGGAAGAACAGAAGTTGAAGTTTCGCAAGATTGAGACCAAGAAAGAAGATGGGTGAAGAATAGACGACATACCTTCCCAAATCCCTATCCTATTGTAAACTAGTCGTCTGCGAAGTATTACAACAAAAATCGACCGCTTTCAGCGACACATAACGATGACTTTCACGCATACAAAGCCAGTAAACCACGAGATTCTGCACTCACAGTTCCATTCCATTATGGGACCTCCACAACAGCAACACACACTTGCAAAGCCAACAAGGAACGACGAACGAAGCTGTACATCAAATACTTGCCCACATCCATCAAGCTCAAGTCCATCACCTTCGTGTAAAAAACATTCACCAACCTCATGCTTAAACATTCATAGGATTGTGTGATTGTGTTAAATCAAATTATGTGATGTAGGAATTGTGCAAAATAAACGTGTGAAAAACTAAATTAGTTAAGCAAACCAGACAGCTAATAAACTACAAAATCACAGTCATTGCCTATGGACTTAAGTAAAAAATAGACTATCGATAAAAATAAGTCATTAGTTCTCAAATGGACAGTATATAAAGAACAAAAGTAATGCATAATAAACACTAAAACTATATGCCACTTATTTTCTCCTCATAAAAGTAAAAGAATGCTATATTTTACTTATTTTCTCCTTATAAAAACAAAGAATAAAAAATTATCTTGTTGGATGTTTTCTATTTTTTTTTTAACATTTGTACCATTTGTTAGGATAATATCTCAATACTTGTATATGTATATTTCTTTGTGAAAGCAATAATTGGAAATAATTCTTATTTGTTAGTGTAACAATGTTGAAATGAATGTCTAGAAACAAAAACATTTTACTTGTACATGATATTTAGAAAATGTGTTAGGAATAGATTTTACTTAATTACTATATTTATAAAAACAATATTTCTAAGAAAATCGATGTGAAAGACTCCTCACTTTCGATAACAATCTTCTTAAAAAAAAACTTCACAATTAAATAAAGAAAGAAAATAATTAAAAAATAATAATTTTAACAGAATAAAAATATTCTTCCCTTGTCAATATAAACATATTTTTGATAATAATATGGAAGAATATAAAAACAAAAATTAGTAATACAAACTAGCATAGAACAGAATAATGTGGCTGAACAGTAGGCAACAAAATTTAGATAACGGAATAATTTTTGACTGGCTTAGACAACAATTCAATCATTGCCTAACTTCAGTACAAAAATTAAGTTCGAAGGGTGGTGATATGTAAGGTGTCAGGCAAATCCAACAACTTCCATGAAAACCCTGACATGATAAGCAATTCCAGTACTATGTCACATAGCTCTGAATAAATCGTGACATTAAATTAACCAAAGTAAGATGAGTAACAAGTGAGCAAATAGAATACCACAGACTAACACAAGAATGCCTAAATGCATGTCATACCTTCCCACCGTGAGACAGACGAAGTTCCGAGGGGAGAAACGAGAACAGAAGCCGAGAGCAGAACCGTGTTAAGGTAGAAGGTCCTACGATAAGGGGCGGATGGACACCCACGTCGCCAGCTAACCGCTAGGACCACCCCCCAGCCCCTGTTAAAAGCTAGAGCCCTCCAGAAGAACAGTATAGATCTTACGATAACACAAAAAGGGCCACCCCAGTCACAAGTTTTAGCGTGAGACTTTTTCGCGTCTCTCTTACGTCAGGACCACCCCCCCAGTCCATGTTAAAAGATAGAGCCCTCCAGAAGAACAGTATATATTTTACGATAACACTAAAAGGGCCACACCAGCTGCAAGTTATAGCGTGAGACTTTTTCGCGTCTCTGTTACGTTGCAAACTTTAAAAACATTGCCCCACCACGAAAAGTATAACGTTTCTCATTGGATAGACAGAATTTTTGTAGGCGGAGCTTAAGGTTAACATTGAGACACTGATTGGTCAGATGAAAACACAGCCAGATAGTTTTTTTAAACCAACTTCGGTAAATTGTAGTAAGGAGAAGTTAGGCGAGAGTTGCTTCCGAGACGGCGAGGTGAGCGGAGCTGTGCTGCCCACAGCCCCCTGACGAACACCGACGAGGTAATGAACGCATGCGATGCCGCATAACAGCGCATAAAGCTTCACTCAGAACTGTAGAAGTCTCATCTGTTACACCCCCTTTTTGCGTAATACTAGTGTCGATCGTCAATTAAAGCTCATGGTGTTCACATTTGCCACTTGAAGTAAAAATCTGAAACACGATGATTTTTCTGTTATATAGTTATTGAGAAGCCACATCAGCCACTGTAATTTACGACAAGTTAGATAAGTAATTAAAGATAATTGAGGGTCACTGTAGACCATTTTGATAGTTTTCTCTTTTGTGAAACTTAATTTAAACCTAGATTATAGATGTGATATGGCATAGGTCATCCTTCGATCCATTGTAGAACTTGGAAACCCATTCAGGGAATATTCGTTCACATTTTTGTTGAACGCAGTTGGTTTTTACCATCCTGTATTAAAACATTTCCTTTTATCAATAGTGCAATTTATAAACGATGTTTTGTGAGTAGAATAAAATTTCCAATGGTAAACTTAACTGCTTTTTCAACGTTATTTTACCAGGTAACTAAAAATAGGAAAGCCTTGAACCCCTTCCACTAAATTTAGTTAGTATTAAGATTCTTTTACAGGGAGTGCATTGGAGCTGACGCTGAAATCATTAAGTATTTGGTTATATCATCGCTAGTCTCGCTGAACTCTTCTGAACTCTACATGTCATCTGTGGTATGGCGTCTCCTTACCAGCAACAGGTCCCAGGTTCAAACTAGTCAATTCCCTAAAAAAAACACGCTCAGAGCGTCGTTGCGCGAAAGTGGTAGGGAGACACGATATAGAACAAACAGACACCACGCGGAATGTTAGAAAATGGCGACCCTGCCAGGATGGTAAAATACCATGATTGAAGGTCGGCCACATGCCTAACTAGGTCAGAAAAATAACCTGTTAAAATTTTTTCGTAATAAAAAAATTTTTTTTTGAAAGGCATAAATTGTTGAAAACAGTAGCTGCAGCGATAGATATTGAGACATTCTAGCAGAGACAATAGCATAATTAAGTTATGAATTTTAAAAATTGTTAGAATTAAGTTTTCTCCTCAATGCAAGCGCACAGGTGGCGGATACATCGTTGACAAGTTGGTTCTGACCCAACAAGTTAGTGAATGGATTGACAGTCTTGGGTATAATAAGTGTCGTGTGAACAAAAAGTTTATGAAACGCGTGAGATCGTATGAGCGCATGTTAATTCGAAGTAGGGCGCGTGAATTGCTTTTAAAACAGAAAATAAGGGATTCGGAAAGATTAGCAATGGCAAATCGAGACCTTGACCGAATTGAGGTAGAGACCCTGCATGAAAATGGACAGAGAATAGAGGACAGTACAACAGACGATGCAGTATCGCGAGAAATAGGACATATAACGCACCATAACGAGGATAATGTACGTCAAGGCATAGAAAACGTAAGTCAGCATACGACAGAGGAGCAGAAAAGTAGAGAGACATTCGATGAGGATTCTAACTTGCGTCTTGAATACGTAGAACCCATAGTACAAGTAATCAGAGCTCCCTCACCACAGAGTACAAGGAATGCGAGCAGAAACGTGTCACAGAACAGTTCAATGCAATCGGTTGCGAGTAAACACTTGGGCGAAAACACAGAGCGTAGGACGTCGGAAGAAAACGCAATAGGACCCCCCAATATGGCAGAATTATTACAACAAATTACGGAAACAATGACAAGGCAAAATAAAGATATAGCAAATCAAATTCAAATTCAGAATGCAGAAACCAAGAGACAAATGCGTGAAATTAAAGAACAAAACAAAAAAAAATTCAGTTACACCTAAGTCATATTGAAGACGAGGCAAAAGAATCTCGAGAAGTGATACGAAACTTAATAACAGGTCACAATCAATTGAGAACAGACATTGACAAGGTACAAGCGGACGTACAAACATTGCATAATGACATTCAGGACGAGATCAAAACATTACGTAACAACACCCAGGAGAAGTCAAGAAACTAGAGAAACAGATAAACGTAATTACTAGACAAGCAGCAGGTACAGCGCGTGAAGTTGTTGAAAACAGTGTGTTACACAAATGTATCATAAAAGCAGCGCTGAAAAGATATGATAACCGCATAGTCAAAATAGAAGCGCAAACGAAGCGACAATTTCAGAAATTGCGAACAGAGTTGTTGCAAACCATTGAAGAGCGTAGTGAACAGGATCGAACAAGCACAGAGTCTGCAACCACATCCTTATCTGTAACAGCACCGGAAAAACAAGCAATTAACCAAGATATTACGCATTTGCGATTCCAATCACAGGCGGAAAGTAACATACGTGAAATCAGACAGCCTGCACAGCAACAAACACGTTACGAAATTCTTGATGAACAAACGTCATCACAAACACATGCGGAACCACAAATGTATGTTTCAAGACAGTTTGGATCGTGCAATGAAGCATCAAAGTTAGCCAGACAAGATACCGAACCAATACCTGACAATGGAAAGCCAGGTCGCGAAGAGTACAGTGCAATGCATTCAGCCACACGTTCACAACCGATGGAAGAAAATTATTGCGTACCACTCCAACGATACTACGCAAGGGTAGACGAAAGTTACAGTGGACAATATCCAATGGATCTACCACAACCGAAAAGAACGACGGGAGAAATGATCAGAAACAAAAGTGGCGAAGAATCGCGAATTTCATATGGAACTATGACGAAGTACGACAACGATCATTTCCTCAGTCAGAAAATTTCAACACTTTCGAGAAGGAAACTCATTACATCCACGAACTTTTGTTGATCAATTCCGAGTAGGATTACCAGAACACTGGACGCTAGCGCACCAATTAGACTTTATATGTGCACACATGTCAGGAACAGTCGCAGAAACCATGCAGAATGTTGCAGCGACATGCCGATCGTACGAAGATTTCAGAGAGAAGTTTCTCTCACGATATTGGTCCAGCGAAGCACAGAACAGAGTGAAGTACGAATTATTACAGAACCCATATTTTGAAAATTCAGGGGAGAAGAGTCCCGTGAAATTTTTCGAATTAATGGCAGAGAAAAATCGATGCTTAGATGTACCATACTGTGAGAGTTGATTAAATTATGCGCGATGAAGCTACCATTGAAATACCAGCAATCATTAGTAGGTCGCAGAGGCAATGACTTCGAAGCATTTAAAGGTATTCTAAGGGAACTAGAGACGCAAGAAAAAGACGAAGCGCACGTGAAAACGAAAGCAAAAAGCAGTGGAATCCACAAGACACAGTACGAAGAAACAATAATTACGAACCATGTGATAACTTTGCACGAAGAAACGACAATAGATTTCAACAAAGAACCGGTTATGGATTTAGAAGAGAATATGGCAATAATTACAGTTCACCCAGGAATGGCAACAACTATTGCAGAGGGAATAACGACAACCGGAACGGGTACTGCAGAACCAATAGACCGACAAATTATCAACAAGGAAACCAGTATCAACAAGCTGAACAAGAAAAGAGAATACAGATAGAAGAGATGGAGGTAAGACCACCAAACCCCGATAAACGTTCGAATTGACAGCTAAGCGCCCATGCCAAAGAGAATGACGCACCGACCCAGGATAATTGCAGCACCTTGAACAGAGAAGTAAAAATCTTATTACGAGAAGAGAAGAAGGAAGAAACAAATCCGCAGGGACCATATGAAAACGAAGACAAGAAAATAACAATACCGTGTTGGGACGAAATTAATTGGGAGAATACTGACGAGGAAGATGAATTACCAGAGGCATACCCAACGAATGTAGGAGGAAAGGACGAAGTAATGAGTATTGCAGAGCTATTTGAGATGGAAACCAGGGAAAGCAAATTCAATGAGGATAATGCGCAGTCAACAGAAGTTGAAAATAAGTTACGAGTGGGCACACAACCCAACGTATATAATGAAGGAAGTTATGAAGCGATAATTAGAATATTTAGATGCGATTATGTGGAAGTAGCGACAAAGAAGGGGAAGATAGACGAGGATGAGGAAAAAGTAGAGGATGTTGAAGAAAGCGTAAATGAAGGAAGAAATAGAGAAGAGGAAATAAAAGAGAGAGAAGTAGCAGTCGAAGCTTATCCTACAAAAAGTTCGAATTCACAAGGGAAATTCCTAAAAAGACTCATGTATGATTCAGTGGAGGATTCGTTGATGCAAGAAGAAGAACAGAACCAACCCTTTCAAATTCAACCAATTGTGAAGGCCATGGTAAAGCATATCACAATCAATATTATAATTGATAGCGGAAGTGAACTGACTGCGATCTCAGAAAATTTATTCGTGCAGTGTAATGCCAATGAGGAATTGCCAGTTCTGAAAACACGTAAGATTAAAGTAAGAGGTCCTATTAGAAACAATGCTGCAGAAGTTATGAGACAAACAAGGTTAACTCTTTCGTGCGAAGATCAAAAGATCGAAGCCAACTTCGTGATTATACCTAAACTAACTGTAGATTTGATTATAGGTGCAAATTTTTTAAATGAGAAACGAGCGATAATAGATATGAGGAAAGGTAGCGTAACATTCGGGAATGTCACACTTCTCTTTGAGCAAAAGCTAAAATTAGAAGAAATACCAGTTATAAACAAACAATTAAGAATGACGCGAGATAAAGAGGATGAAGAATTAGAATGGTATGCACAACAGGGGGAATCGCCTCAACTCATGTTAGAAGTCCATAAAGAAATCGACGAAAAATTGCAAGAAGTTCAAGGTATTTCAGAACACAGTAAAAGAGAATTAGAGGGTATTTTACGAGATAAAGCAGAGGTATTTTTACCTAAGAGTGGCGGTATTAAACACTTTCAGTACAAGTTTGAAACAAAACAGGCAAAACCTTAGGACTTCACCATGTGAGCCATATCAAAAAGTTTGAAGATTAATTTTATTACTTGTAAATAATTAGCACAATATTTCAAGATTATGTTGCAGATAAGATCGTCAGGAGAAAGAAGAATGAAGAGAGAGGAAGGTGGGAAAAAGAAAGTAGTTTCAATAAAAACAAAAACAAAAATAACACCAATAGTACCATAGATTAAGGTGAAGGGATAGTCTAACAGCATGAAATACAAAAATGCTATACACCATGACACTACACAAAAAATAAAAAAAAACGAATTTGAGGATTTTTGTAGACGTTAAGACTCAAAATATCTTAGAATTGTAACATGAAAAGGGCGCCGAAATTTGTAAAGCTTTTAAGAAGGTGTAAAACAGTGTAGGTACTAGACATATGTTAGATGATTATAAGTAAACCTTTTTGTAAGAACCATTGTAAAAACTCCAGCAAGGACGAGATGCAATGACCCACAAGTTGCAACGCGAGAAGTATCAAGAAAGAAAAGGACGTAATTAGCAAGACATGATTCCTACAAGGCAGAAGCATCAAGAGAAAGGAAAGGACAGCGAGACCAGCAGAAGGCCCTTGTATCAGAAGTGGGCCGTAAATCTGCCCACAGTGGAACCCTGCTGGGACAGAACACCGAACCACACAGTGGTGGAACCTTGCAGAGACATGACAGGACACCAAACGCAAGAAGGGCAAACACCTGACTTTCACTGCTCGTAAACCCCAGAACGCCCCGACTCAGCGGAGCGAGCAAAAAACGGCCCGACGAGAAGATGGCTCCAGGGAGCCACCACTGGCAAAAAAAAAAAAATGTGTAAAAGTCACACTACTGCTATTGAACAGCACGCTGATGCACGAAACTGATGAAAGGCAAGTTTCCACAAAGTTGAAATGACATGCTCAAACCATTTATCAAACTGTTACTAGGAGGAGAACTTCAAAGCGACTAGTTATCAATAAATATTTCCATATCCTGCCCAGAGAAGAACCAAGAATCAAGTAAGAAGCAGAGAAAAAGCAGGAAGAACAGAAGTTGAAGTTTCGCAAGATTGAGACCAAGAAAGAAGATGGGTGAAGAATAGACGACATACCTTCCCAAATCCCTATCCTATTGTAAACTAGTCGTCTGCGAAGTATTACAACAAAAATCGACCGCTTTCAGCGACACATAACGATGACTTTCACGCATACAAAGCCAGTAAACCACGAGATTCTGCACTCACAGTTCCATTCCATTATGGGACCTCCACAACAGCAACACACACTTGCAAAGCCAACAAGGAACGACGAACGAAGCTGTACATCAAATACTTGCCCACATCCATCAAGCTCAAGTCCATCACCTTCGTGTAAAAAACATGCACCAACCTCATGCTTAAACATTCATAGGATTGTGTGATTGTGTTAAATCAAATTATGTGATGTAGGAATTGTGCAAAATAAACGTGTGAAAAACTAAATTAGTTAAGCAAACCAGACAGCTAATAAACTACAAAATCACAGTCATTGCCTATGGACTTAAGTAAAAAATAGACTATCGATAAAAATAAGTCATTAGTTCTCAAATGGACAGTATATAAAGAACAAAAGTAATGCATAATAAACACTAAAACTATATGCCACTTATTTTCTCCTCATAAAAGTAAAAGAATGCTATATTTTACTTATTTTCTCCTTATAAAAACAAAGAATAAAAAATTATCTTGTTGGATGTTTTCTATTTTTTTTTTAACATTTGTACCATTTGTTAGGATAATATCTCAATACTTGTATATGTATATTTCTTTGTGAAAGCAATAATTGGAAATAATTCTTATTTGTTAGTGTAACAATGTTGAAATGAATGTCTAGAAACAAAAACATTTTACTTGTACATGATATTTAGAAAATGTGTTAGGAATAGATTTTACTTAATTACTATATTTATAAAAACAATATTTCTAAGAAAATCGATGTGAAAGACTCCTCACTTTCGATAACAATCTTCTTAAAAAAAAACTTCACAATTAAATAAAGAAAGAAAATAATTAAAAAATAATAATTTTAACAGAATAAAAATATTCTTCCCTTGTCAATATAAACATATTTTTGATAATAATATGGAAGAATATAAAAACAAAAATTAGTAATACAAACTAGCATAGAACAGAATAATGTGGCTGAACAGTAGGCAACAAAATTTAGATAACGGAATAATTTTTGACTGGCTTAGACAACAATTCAATCATTGCCTAACTTCAGTACAAAAATTAAGTTCGAAGGGTGGTGATATGTAAGGTGTCAGGCAAATCCAACAACTTCCATGAAAACCCTGACATGATAAGCAATTCCAGTACTATGTCACATAGCTCTGAATAAATCGTGACATTAAATTAACCAAAGTAAGATGAGTAACAAGTGAGCAAATAGAATACCACAGACTAACACAAGAATGCCTAAATGCATGTCATACCTTCCCACCGTGAGACAGACGAAGTTCCGAGGGGAGAAACGAGAACAGAAGCCGAGAGCAGAACCGTGTTAAGGTAGAAGGTCCTACGATAAGGGGCGGATGGACACCCACGTCGCCAGCTAACCGCTAGGACCACCCCCCAGCCCCTGTTAAAAGCTAGAGCCCTCCAGAAGAACAGTATAGATCTTACGATAACACAAAAAGGGCCACCCCAGTCACAAGTTTTAGCGTGAGACTTTTTCGCGTCTCTCTTACGTCAGGACCACCCCCCCAGTCCATGTTAAAAGATAGAGCCCTCCAGAAGAACAGTATATATTTTACGATAACACTAAAAGGGCCACACCAGCTGCAAGTTATAGCGTGAGACTTTTTCGCGTCTCTGTTACGTTGCAAACTTTAAAAACATTGCCCCACCACGAAAAGTATAACGTTTCTCATTGGATAGACAGAATTTTTGTAGGCGGAGCTTAAGGTTAACATTGAGACACTGATTGGTCAGATGAAAACACAGCCAGATAGTTTTTTTAAACCAACTTCGGTAAATTGTAGTAAGGAGAAGTTAGGCGAGAGTTGCTTCCGAGACGGCGAGGTGAGCGGAGCTGTGCTGCCCACAGCCCCCTGACGAACACCGACGAGGTAATGAACGCATGCGATGCCGCATAACAGCGCATAAAGCTTCACTCAGAACTGTAGAAGTCTCATCTGTTACACCCCCTTTTTGCGTAATACTAGTGTCGATCGTCAATTAAAGCTCATGGTGTTCACATTTGCCACTTGAAGTAAAAATCTGAAACACGATGATTTTTCTGTTATATAGTTATTGAGAAGCCACATCAGCCACTGTAATTTACGACAAGTTAGATAAGTAATTAAAGATAATTGAGGGTCACTGTAGACCATTTTGATAGTTTTCTCTTTTGTGAAACTTAATTTAAACCTAGATTATAGATGTGATATGGCATAGGTCATCCTTCGATCCATTGTAGAACTTGGAAACCCATTCAGGGAATATTCGTTCACATTTTTGTTGAACGCAGTTGGTTTTTACCATCCTGTATTAAAACATTTCCTTTTATCAATAGTGCAATTTATAAACGATGTTTTGTGAGTAGAATAAAATTTCCAATGGTAAACTTAACTGCTTTTTCAACGTTATTTTACCAGGTAACTAAAAATAGGAAAGCCTTGAACCCCTTCCACTAAATTTAGTTAGTATTAAGATTCTTTTACAGGGAGTGCATTGGAGCTGACGCTGAAATCATTAAGTATTTGGTTATATCATCGCTAGTCTCGCTGAACTCTTCTGAACTCTACATGTCATCTGTGGTATGGCGTCTCCTTACCAGCAACAGGTCCCAGGTTCAAACTAGTCAATTCCCTAAAAAAACACGCTCAGAGCGTCGTTGCGCGAAAGTGGTAGGGAGACACGATATAGAACAAACAGACACCACGCAGAATGTTAGAAACAGGGACCACAATTAATTTAGTATGTACGTAATTGTGAAAATGGCAGGTCATTATCTGTCGTTCGTTGAATATTTTTCCCCAAATAGATGCCAGTCGGGAAGCCTATCTGAGTATTAGTGTGATTGCACATGTTTGCTACACTGCCTGAAATAATAGGGTAGCACAACATAACTAGACTTATAGCTTATAGATTCCTTCCATAATGTGATTTCATCATCTGGAGCCGATTTTGCTTGCATTTCCTCGCATATAATCTTCCGATCATTTTCGTATCCTATCCATTATTCACAGCTATATCCCGAATTAGTTGTTAGGTGATTATTATCCTCATTAGTGTAACATAGAATGGAAGAAGGCCTTTTTATGTGATTCCGGAAGGCATGAAGTTTTGGCCATAAAGCCGTCGGCACACGGACCGTGCTGTCGAACGTTAACGTCGAGCGTGCCAAGTTCAACGTGCTACTGAACGCTCAGGAACGGTGCGACTTGTGCGTACGGTACGTGGGCCCCAGCGTGGTATACGCGATCGCAACGCACTCCAGCGGCAGTTGAGGGATGTTTTATAGTTCGTAAATCACACTACTCAACGGGCGCGCGTAAAATTCTCATGTTAGCTGTATTAAAGCACACATTTCCTCCATCGTCCACGAAAAGGAAAGTACCGTGTCCAATCAATAAGGACACAGGCTTATAAAAGTTCCATTACAAACAGTGCGGTACAAATTTGGAACACTTCTCCGCATAAGATAAACATTATTTCACCATTCCCACATTTTAGTAAAACCCCAAGGTCAGTCTTACTTGATCACTGTTCCTACCCAGTAGCAGAATCTTTGCAACATGTGAATTACGAAGCGCAAAAGAAAAAGGAGCAAAATATCTTTATACAAGTAGCGCAAGCTGCCCTGCAGATTAAGCCAATCGAACAAAGTCACCCCTCAAAACAAGGTGAACTTCTATTTACATAACATCAAATATTACAGCATATAGTTATATTAAACTAATAATAGAGTATCAGAACCTAATAAAAACGCGAATGTTAGGAAAAAAAATTGGAAGTGTTGACACGCGAACCACTGCCTCAACAAAAACTCATTACCGGAGAGAGACGCTACTCATTACGCTAAACCAACAACTGAGGCCGTGTACTTAATCATATTGTGTTAGCGCTCACTGAAAACGTTAATCGTAGATAATTATGTTACTAATTGAAATTTAATTATAACGAACTGTACCAAGAACAATGCGTTTTGGATGGATCTTCAGTGTGTCGCTGCCTTCAAGTAGTCTCCTCTCATAATACGCAAGTTATAGTAATTCTTTTGCCACAAAAATGATGTTTCTCATTATGTTATTGGAACGAATCACACAACTAACAACGGGTTTTCCAGTGATTCTCAATTTGCTGGTGCTCGGAAACGTCATATATACATATAAGCTTGAAATGAATGCCAATATGGCGCCTCTCAAATCTGTATTGAAGGGAGACGGCGTGCGTGTGACGTAGGCGGCATTGTGCCATTTCATTGGTCAACGTTCAGACGCACGCTCAGGTTATCTGACATGCCAGATATTGCTCTGCACGTTCGGAAAGACTCCCGAGCGTGCTATTCCACGCTATGACGTCAGAAACTCGGCACGCTCAACGCTCAACGTTCGGATGCACGGTCCGTGTGCCGACGGCTTAAGTGTGTCCATTGCTGTTGGTTTACTGTAAGCGCTTAAGTGGTGAGTATGGTCTCACTGTTATCCTTACTATTTTATCCATTTCGGCTGGAGAACACCGCAGCAGCTTATGTAAATTACACTGTAGGAAATACTGCAACCCGCCACAAGTTTTCTTGAAATAACTTTATTATACCATTACCACTTTCGGGCCTGAGCCCATCGTCAGATGGTACCGTTGGCTTTTTTGCAAGTTTTACATTTGTGTCCTAAAGTACAACAAAATTTCTGTGATCCATAGCTCACAAAATATTTTACATTTGCGTCCTAAAAATATAACAAAGGTTTTGTGATTACATAGTTTTATTTATATATATATACTCTGAACTTTGTACTTACTTCCTGGAAAGCCCTCCTTTACGAATTATAGGACAGAGGTTTGATTTTATTTTACAATCGATACCCCTCAATGAATTGAACTAAATGCATCATGGCGGATACATTTGTTTACATCGGCTGCTGGTCTGATGTGCAAATTTATGTGATATGTGGTACAAATATGTTACTCTCCTTAAGTTACCTCAAAGATACTTTTACATAGCGCAGATAATTTTATGCAGTTAGCCATTTAATAATTTAGGTTAAAAGGATGCTGGCAATGGCCAATAAAGAACTTCTATCTGTTAATTAATAATTGTTTCTATCTTTTAAAATTGTAAGAGTTGTATGAAATTTTGGAGCTACATTTGGTTTTATAATACTACACTCCTGGAAATTGAAATAAGAACACCGTGAATTCATTGTCCCAGGAAGGGGAAACTTTATTGACACATTCCTGGGGTCATATACATCACATGATCACACTGACAGAACCACAGGCACATAGACACAGGCAACAGAGCATGCACAATGTCGGCACTAGTACAGTGTATATCCACCTTTCGCAGCAATGCAGGCTGCTATTCTCCCATGGAGACGATCGTAGAGATGCTGGATGTAGTCCTGTGGAACGGCTTGCCATGTCATTTCCACCTGGCGCCTCAGTTGGACCAGCGTTCGTGCTGGACGTGCAGACCGCGTGAGACGACGCTTCATCCAGTCCCAAACATGCTCAATGGGGGACAGATCCAGAGATCTTGCTGGCCAGGGTAGTTGACTTACACCTTCTAGAGCACGTTGGGTGGCACGGGATACATGCGGACGTGTATTGTCCTGTTGGAACAGCAAGTTCCCTTGCCGGTCTAGGAATGGTAGAACGATGGGTTCGATGACGGTTTGGATGTACCGTGCACTATTCAGTGTCCCCTCGACGATCACCAGTGGTGTACGGCCAGTGTAGGAGATCGCTCCCCACACCATGATGCCGGGTGTTGGCCCTGTGTGCCTCGGTCGTATGCAGTCCTGATTGTGGCGCTCACCTGCACGGCGCCAAACACGCATACGACCATCATTGGCACCAAGGCAGAAGTGACTCTCATCGCTGAAGACGACACGTCTCCATTCGTCCCTCCATTCACGCCTGTCGCGACACCACTGGAGGCGGGCTGCACGATGTTGGGGCGTGAGCGGAAGACGTCCTAACGGTGTGCGGGACCGTAGCCCAGCTTCATGGAGACGGTTGCGAATGGTCCTCGCCGATACCCCAGGAGCAACAGTGTCCCTAATTTGCTGGGAAGTGGCGGTGCGGTCCCCTACGGCACTGCGTAGGATCCTACGGTCTTGGCGTGCATCCGTGCGTCGCTGCGGTCCGGTCCCAGGTCGACGGGCACGTGCACCTTCCGCCGACCACTGGCGACAACATCGATGTACTGTGGAGACCTCACGCCCCACGTGTTGAGCAATTCGGCGGTACGTCCACCCGGCCTCCCGCATGCCCACTATACGCCCTCGCTCTAAGTCCGTCAACTGCACATACGGTTCACGTCCACGCTGTCGCGGCATGCTACCAGTGTTAAAGACTGCGATGGAGCTCCGTATGCCACGGCAAACTGGCTGACACTGACGGCGGCAGTGCACAAATGCTGCGCAGCTAGCGCCATTCGACGGCCAACACCGCGGTTCCTGGTGTGTCCGCTGTGCCGTGCGTGTGATCATTGCTTGTACAGCCCTCTCGCAGTGTCCGGAGCAAGTATGGTGAGTCTGACACACCGGTGTCAATGTGTTCTTTTTTCCATTTCCAGGAGTGTAGTTGATCAGTCAGTAATGCAGACAGGTTTATTGCGAATGTGGTTATATGTTTCTGATTCCTCCAACAAATCCATCTGTACTCCTTTTTCGGTGAAATCTAATATTTTTAAGTTTTCTTCGCCGTTGATGTTTGTGTTTCCGTGTTGGGACAAGTGAGGAGCGAAAGTTGATCATTGAAGTTGCTGAGCCTGAGATCATCCATGTGTTCATGGAATTGTACGTTGAAACTCCTACCGGTTTGGCCAATGTTAAGTTGGAGCACACAGAACAATGTTTGTTAACACAGGCGTGTGGTGTGCTTCAGTTTTTAAATTAAAGCTGTGTAAAATACTGTGTCTCATTTTATTGTTTCTGGAAAAACGAATTTTGATATTTGGCACGGAATAATTTTGCAATCTGATATGACACTTCACCGATGAATGATATGCAGACGCATTTTATATTCTAAGTCCAAACGAAGAGCACTTTAGCACAAATAGCTCCTCCGAACACTGTAAACTATGCCTTCACACCAGACACTGGTAATGGCACTGCAGGACAAATATGAGTCCTCCTCGACTCTGGTGCAACAGTGTAACCGTCTAAGATATCATACACTATAAGGGGTGACAGACCGTAGCTGTTTATTACGGCATGGTTAATGTGCGTGTCGTCCGCGTCTCTGCCTACCTTTGACGAAAGTGCAGAAACATGCTAAACGGCAATGGTTTGTGGAACTTCGTCACTGGGGACAGAAATGGCATCAGGCAATGTTTTCGAACGAATCCAGGTTCTGTTTAATTGAAAATGATGACCGCATTTTGGTTTGCCGTATACAGGCCTGGAGGCATCACATTGACTGCATTCACACAAGACATAAAGCGCCATCTCAAGGCCTTATGGTATGGGTTGCTATTGGGTACAACCACAAATCACGGATGGAATGTGTCCAGGGCACTGTGACCAGTGTGACCTACGTGGACGATGTCCTGTGACCTTTAGCCGTATACTTTCTGCACAACACCCAGACGCCATTTTTCAGCAAGACAATGCGACCACTTGTTGCTGCACGAACACGTGCCTTCTTGGTGTCACAGGATGTCAGCCTTTCGCCCTGGCCTGCCAAATCACGAGGCTTGTCGCCAGTCAAAAATGTGTGGGATGTGGTGAAACGATGGGTGCAGTGCTGTGACCCAATGGCAATAACCACAGATGAACTTTGGAAACAGATGAATGCAGCATGGATGGCTATACCACAAGACGCCATTCGCGTCGATGTCATCACTCATGGGACAAATCGTCAGGGCCCAAGGTGGACCCTGTGCCTACTACCCAACAGGACACAAGGAGACTGAAATGCTCATGATTTCTGTAGAACATACTGATGTACATGTCCTGTGAATATGAATGGTCTTTCTCTAGTCGTTCAAGGTTTTTTCTTTTTGTAAACCTTACTGAGAAGTCAACGCTACCATCTGACAATGGACTCAGGCCCGAAACTAGTACTGGTATAATAAAATCATTTCAAGAAAACTTGTGGCCGTTTGCAGTATTTCCTACAGCGTTATTCTACTTTCTAAAAAATATTGCCTTGCACATTATACTTATTATTAAGTTATGCTAACATCGTACTTACTTTTTCAAGAGGACCGTTAAACGGAACAAGAGTGTCATGGACGTAGTGTTTATAGTATACAACCTTATTCGCTGATTGCATTTAACGAAAATTGATTCTCAGTATAATTCACAGTGATATCCACCATTTACTTTGCATATCGATAGTACTATAAGATCCTTTGTCTGTATATTCTTATGGTTGCCCACATGGTTCCTGTACATTCTTGTACATATGTGGCAGTACCGTGAACAACTGTATGTATGTGCACTTTGTGGTTATGTATCGCAAGATTTGTCTTACCACTGGTTATAATGGCTTTTTAATTGTGTATTTACGCTATGTGTGGAGTCACCGCCAGACACCACCCTTGCTAGGTGGTAGCCTTTAAACCGGCCGCGGTCCGCTAGTATACGACGGACCCGCGTGTCGCCACTGTCAGTGATTGCAGACCGAGCGCCGCCACACGGCAGGTCTAGAGAGACTTCCTAGCACTCGCCCAAGTTGTACAGCCGACTTTGCTAGAGATGGTTCACTGACAAATTACGCTCTCATTTGCCGAGACGACAGTTAGCATAGCCTTCAGCTACGTCATTTGCTACGACCTAGCAAGGCGCCATTATCATTTGCTATTTATCTTGTGATGCATGTACCGTCAGCCCGATGTTCACCAATTATGGATTAAAGTTAAGTATTCCAGAAGATCCGTACTTTTTTACTAGACTCTACTCCTTTAATGTTCCAGACCTCACGCCAGCCTGCGTGAGCTTAACGCGTGCCTTTCGGCTACCAATCATAGTGGCTTGGCTGTCTTGCCAAGTCACAACACTATGGATATGGCAGTCACTATCATTCTATGCGTTTTATGTTTTAGATCACACACTTTGACGACCTCGCTATGCACAACTACGCATGGTGCGAAATTTTGGTTTTACGAGGATGGTAAATCCATATGCGTATTGGGTAACCATTAAGGTTGAGAAAACTCTACATTCATTACAGCTGTATAGGCTTTTATACAGTGAATTTCATTTTGTTGTGGTGTGTTATGCTTTTTATGCGTTGAGAATGAATCGCACTCGACGCTATTAGTGCTCAATGAACTATAATCTTAAAATACAATCTGGTGGAACAATATCTTTCTTCAAATGTATCGAGGCTGTGGAGCCAACCCAGAAGAAACTGAAGAGAGGTTAAAATTTCAATAAAATCCAGACCTTCAGCTGCTTTCAGGCGTTAATAAATGTCGTATCGATAGCTACGATACCACAACGTAGGTGCGCTCTACTAGTTCGGCACTACGACACCGACCCCGACTACAGCGCCCTCTAGCCGGCACTGTGCAGCTCCACGAGCGCCGTTCCAGATTCAGCCCACCTGTTGCCTCGCTGACGACCAACCAACATTGTTTCATCTTCGTAGTGGGCGAGCCACTACAGATTTTGCCTGTGTAACATTTGCTAGGTATGATACATGGACAACGGCTTTGAACCTACGTGCTCATCTTTACCAAAAGTTACGTATATGCCATTTACTAATATTCTCTATTAAAGGCACTGCATGGGGGCTTAATTAAATATTATGCAAATAATTTTGATTTTAGTCGCTGACTGTCCGATTACGAAATCTCGTAAACGGTTGGCCCTGACTAGTTTTAGTACGCAATCTGACTGCATAGAATAACAACAAAGAATGAACAAAATTTCTGTTAACACAATTAATTAATTAAGTCCCCAGCAACTATAAAACCTACGAAACAACAAACACAAGTGTAGCTGTTCTGTGTGTGGAAGTGTGACTCAACGTACACATCTGGCACGGTTCTTCTTCAATAAGACAAGAAATTTTAAATACCATTTATACTGAAGTAATTAAAAAAAATAGAAATACTATAAGTACGCAAGAAAACCAGAATTACACTCTAATACAAGAATACGAGCCAGATGCTTTGTTGACTGAACCTGTAATGACGCATTATTCAAGACACTGAAATAATGAAAAAAAAAGCGAGTTTGTTACCTTCATATATATTGATGAAAAGCACTCTAATCATTACAATATCTCCATTGGAACAACATCTGCTGTGTAGCCCATCAAACAACTGCATAAAACATGGAACAAGCACTCATTACTACAACATCTCCACAAGCACTCCCTACTACGACCTCTCGACAAGAACTCCTCACTACGACATCTCAGCAAGCACTGCACTCCGCTACTTCTCAATAATCACTGCCAGTGGAGGCGGTGGAACAAAACTCTCTGGCGCGATCTCTGGCGCTGTGGCTACGGCTCAGTGTAGCCACCTTTCAGCACTTTTACCTTAAAATCAGTACCGAGAGATTGTTGCCTCACCTGCTGCTACTCACTTCCCCCATTCGGCCTACCCTTCAGTTTTCAGGAGCAGACCCACACGCCGCCTTCCAGGCGGGATACAAAAGTAAATATCAACTGAGACAGTTAAAAATGTGTGCCCCGACCGGGACTCACATGTCCGAAAGAACAGATTACCATCTTCATATAGATAAGGCTTACCGGCCAATGATATTCTTCAGTGCAGATGCACTCACATTGCCCGACATCTTATGGGAATCGGTAGATTGACTGCCGCAAGTAATGAGTATATTGGGCAGGCGCACTACAAATGTAGTGTGTGGACAGTAAGCTGAAAACGTGGGTCTCACGGGGAGCGTGCCAGAGATAAGGCCCTGCAGTCGCACTATCCTCTATGTCCTCGATGGCTCAGACGGACAGAGCGCCTGCCATGTAGGCAGGAGATCCCGGGTTTGAGTCCCGGTCGGAGCACACAATTTCAACTGTCCCCGTTGATATTTATCAACGTCTGTAAGCAGCTAAAGATCTGTATTTCATTGTAATTTCATTCTTCAAGAAGTGCAAGATGACCACATGTACGAAAGAACAGATACCATCTACACATGAAGAGAGGATAGTCTCAGAACCCAGTGCCCTTCGTGGCGACGTGAGTCACTATCCGCAGGTGATCGTACGCAGTGCGTTCAGTAGTCACCGGCAGAGTCGCCTCCATATCACGAATTAGATCTCACAGCAAACATACTGCTGCACACTAGCACCTTTCCCGATTTTCCTGCCGTTTCTTGTAGCGTCCACTACCCGCCTAACGTTGGAGCACCCTAGGATCAACATATATACTCTCTATGATGATCTGGAATTGGGTGGAAAATCAGTCATTTGCCCAACAGTCGATGCATTCCGTGTTGGCTGAGTTGTTGTATCAACACCGGGCAACTCCTTGTAGCTGCTCCTCGGGCGTAAGGGGGCTGCCATGTGGCCAGATCCCACTTTCGCTTTCCACCCAAAGACACACAAACGCTCCCTGGTTCGCCACTCACTCTCGAACGATGACAAACCGTTCACATGATGCACATCGGAAGATGTAGCGATATTGAGGTTCCCAGTGGCTTGCCAGAGGTGTCGCAGCTTTCGCCACTGGTTCCTCAGCATCGTCGCAGCTTGCAAGCAGAGGCCACGACATTGCGATCACGAATTTACTTCAAACTTTTGTACACCTTTAGTATGCCATTAAACCAACATAACGTGCAAGTGGTAAGATGCACTACTCTGGCAATTCCGAGAAAATCACAAAAGAAGTTTTACGCGTATATAATGTAACTGATATATCTGTGTGTAGAAGCGGGATGTTAGAGTTCAAGATGCATAAGTGGTTAGCGTTAGAGCTAAGTAAGGTGAACATGTATAAGGCGATGGTACGACTTTCGCTCGAACCTTCATTTTTGTAGTACAAGTGTGAATCTACATCTACATCTACATCTACATCCACACTCAGCAAGCCACCTGACGGTGTGTGGCGGAGGGTACTTTGAGCACCTCTATCGGTTCTCCCTTCTATTCCAGTCTCGTATTGTTCGTGGAAAGAAAGATTGTCAGTATGCCTCTGTGTGGGCTCTAATCTGTCTGATTTTATTCTCATGGTCTCTTCGCGAGAGATACGTAGGTGGGAGCAATATACTGCTTGACTCCTCGGTGAAGGTATGTTCCCGAAACTTCAGCAAAAGCCCGTACCCAGCTGCTGAGTGTCTCTCTTGCAGAGTCTTCCACTGGAGTTTCTCTATCATCTCCGTAACGCTTTCGCGATTACTAAATGATCCTGTAACGAATCGCGCTGCTCTCCGTTGGATCTTCTCTATCTCTTCTATCAACCCTATCTGGTACGGATTCTGTAATCACAATATTTGCACCGACACTATTCGTTCTCGCTACTTTAGCAATGTCACGCCGCCACGCAGGTTAACTGCCAAACTGGGCCTGCCTCGAGGTGCAAAGTACTTGCAGGTACCTTACCATATCGCATGTATAACGGATTTCGCAAATCACGACAGGCGCACGTTTTCAGGAACACTATGCTTTTCTTCATTTAGCGCTTGTCGATAGTTCTAAATATGATAGTTCTAATAATTAAATTTAATTAAAAATAGTAAGTAGTCAAATAATATGAAATTTACTAAAAATTCTTGCAAATTCTTCAGTGGCTTTTTTAATTATATTACCTCTCAAAGACATGTAAATTAAATAATGACTAGTGATGAAAAATATGCAGATTAAAAATTAAATCTGAGCGGGAGTCGAGCAGTCGCTTTGTTGTTCGTTGCATTTATTCGGGGCTGACGTTCTCTGAAAACCGTACAAGTTCATCGATATTCCGCCCACTCACTTCTTTGATTGCAGAGAGGAGCTAACCCTCGAACACGCTGATCTACCGTGGCAGCTCGAACGCTAACCTCTTGACCACCATGAACTCTATCGTCCGGGTCCCACGCACAGATACATCAGTTGCATAACAGACGTGTAAAACTTCCTTTGCGATTTTCTCGGAAATGTCAAAGAAGTGCACCTTACTACTTGCACATTATGTTGTTTTAATGGCTTACGAAAGGTGTACAAAGTTGGAAGTAAGTCAGTGATCCCAACGTCGTGGTCTTCCCTTGTTAGTGCAGCAACCGTGAAGTTTGTCGATACTGAACAACGCAGCTCCTAACTTTCCAGGCTGCAGCCAGTTCTCCTAGTGTCCGCACGCTACAAACATAGACGCTTTGCATTACCTACCATGCAAAAACTTTACAACAAAACTAAAATAAAAATAATGGTAACAAAGTGATAATGGCACGACGACACGGTGCCAGTCTTTTAATTGGACGCGTCCTGGGTGACTTGCATGTCGTTTAACGAACGGCGAACAGTTTTCCCCGGATGGTCACCCATCCAAGTGCTAGCCAAGCCAAAAGTTGCATAACTTACACGATCGGACGGAAACGAGTTACCAACGTGGCAGCGTTGCACGTAACTGTGTGAAGTCGTTAGTTTTATTGGACTGTGGGGTCCGCCTTGATGCAAAACACTTTTGTTTTTATTTATTTCATTTTCTTAGCCAAACTAGTTTCAGCGACAGTATCGCTTCATCAGTGGGTTTTTTAATTCTAAAACATGCAAAAAGAGCAATGTTATAAACATTATAAAACGTTATTACACGTGTACCGCTGGGTTCCAAATATTGTATTCTGTGAACAGTTTCGTAATACCTTATTTACTTGAAGTCACACCGTTATTTCCGGCATATTTTCCTTGGTTTTGTTGGCGTTTTCTTCGGCGCACAACACGTGATTCGCAGCTGTATGAGTGGCAGTTATTAAACAAATGTAAAACGTGAGCTTGCTTCAGCGTTATACTACTGGGAATTGGGCTAGTGTTGTGGATGCAGTTCAGGTGTGCGCTATGTTGTTACGGAATTTTTCATGGTCTCACAGTCGTTGGCGCCGGCCGTAGTGGCCGAGCGGTTATAGGCGCTACAGTTTGGAACCGCGCGACCGCTGCGGTCGCAGGTTTGAATCCTGCCTCGGGCATGGATGTGTGTGACGTCCTTAGGTTAGTTAGGTTTAAGTAGTTCTAAGTTCTAGGGGACTGATGACCTCAGAAGTTAAGTCCCATAGTGCTCAGAGCCATTTTTGAACATTCGTTGGCCGGCTTGCAGCTGCTTGTAGACACAGAAAAAGATAACGTTTGCACCTTGGTTGTAATCCAAAACATTACCCCATCTTGCTATTTGCATGTGCCACGAGAATGTATCGCATACTGCGAGAAGGTTTTGAAAATTTTAGCGGGAGTTCTGACGACTTTTGTTCCTCATTTATTTCCCTGTGTGCGATAGGGCAGTGATTATCCGTGCATGCGCGCGCGCATATGTGTGTGTGTGTGTGTCTGTGTGTGTTCTACCTGTTCTGCGTCCTGTGTCAGTTCTCTTAGAGCCGTGAAGAGTACGTTGTTGTAAAGTGTTGAGTTTTCATTTATTACGTTTTTCCCTTTCACTAAAGCCTTTTGTTCAGAAGTTCCTGCTTGGTTGTTCTATGTATTGGGCTTGACAGGAGTTACGTGTGAGTTGGTATATTCCTGCATTGCTGAATTTTCTGATATTAGCCTTTGTTGAATTGTGTTGTTTGTTCTGAATGTTACTGGGATCCCTCGCGTTTTCAAAATGTTTCCGATTCTATGCTCTATTTTGTTATTGTATGTTCGTGTGTACCATCTATTTGCTTCTCGTGATGTGGTGTGGTCTGCTGTTTTCTGGGTTTTCTGCCCTGTGTTTTCAGACCCTTTGGTGTTGCTCTTGAGTGGTCAGCCACAATCATTACCTATTATTTTTACATTGTTGTTGAGCTTGTTTGTGGTGTATATTTTCCATTAATTTTCAGCAGTAGTTTGTTTGATTGTATTTAGTTCCTACGTGTAGTTTAATAACAGCCACTGACACAGTTGCAGATGACCACAAAAAAAAAGATCATAACGGCAAAAAATGTATAAACCATGCTGTGACTTAACGTAAGTAAGGTATTATGAAACTGTTCACAGAATGCAGTGTTTAAAACCAAATGGTACACTTGCAATAATGTTTTATAATAGTCATTTTTTCCGTTTTTCGTCGTTCTTTAGTTGCTTCAAAATGCATTTAGGTATGTTCCGTCTATGCAACTAAATGAAAGGCAGTTTGCCTTTTTCCACACGCGTTTCGCGTCTTTCAAAAAATGTTCAAATGTGTGTGAAATCTTATAGGACTTAACTGCTAAGGTCATCAGTCCCTAAGCTTACACATTTCTTAACCTAAAGTATCCTAAGGACAAACACACACACCCATGCCCAAGGGAGGACTCGAACCTCCGCCGGGACCAGCCGCACAGTCCATGACTGCAGCGTCTGAGACCGCTCGGCTAATCCCGCGCAGTGCTTCTTTCATACACGAGGCATTTTCATTGGCCTGTGATACATGTTTATTTCTGTACATTAATAAATGTGTTATTTAGTATCTAAGTATGTTACTAGGATACTTTTTTTCGTGCCTTTCTCTTGTTTTTTCAGTTCAGATACAACTTCTGTAGCACAATTTCCGCGAGGTTAGTCATCTTTTGGTACTTATTACGATTTCCATTCTTGTTAGTCCATATGTGTAGTCATGGAGATTGTGTTCATTCGATCCCCAACCTCCAGCTTGGCCGATTTCTGGAGTTTTTTCACCCACATTTATTACAACACATTACTTGCATTTTTCATTTTGTGATCAACATGTGTGCGTTTGCAGTGTGTAGTGTTGCCAACTGTCACTGTGTTTTTTTGTTTTTCGTCTTTTGTTTATGTTGGATGTGTGGTTTGATATTTTTCATCTGTTTTGGATGTGTCTGCGTGCATGTGTGTGTATTTTGTTATGTGTGATTGTGTCATTCCCTGTGAGGGTGGCTTTCTTTTTTTAAGTAAGCGGATATGTGTGTGTGTTTGAGGGAGAGGGAGAGAGAGAGAGAGAGAGAGAGAGAGAGAGAGAGAGAGAGACAGTGAGAGAGAATGTTTATAACGATGCTACTTTTGCATGTTTTAGTACAAAAAAGTCACTGATAATGGGGAAACTGTCGCTGCAACTACTTTGGAAAATAAAATAAAATAAGTGAGAACAAAAGCGTTTTTGATCAAGGCGGACCCTCAATCCCATACTGTTGTTTTTATACAAACAGAAACCAATGGAGGAGTTTCAAGCTAAAATGATTCCAATTACTATTGTTTTTGCGGTGGTAATCCTACTGTATTCTCTTGGAATAAGAGCAACATCTAAACCTCATCATCAATTTCACCTAACAGGATTAAGTCGTGGTTAAAATGGAAGAGGTTTAACAAAATGAATATTATTATATCTCTGACCCAAAGACTCTTGTACTTTCCATTCTTTCAACAGAGTCGATATACAAATTAAGAGATGTCGGTGATAAATAGTGCTCGTCTCTAAATTCCGCATTTGTTGTAAAGTAAGTTCTTCCGTCCTGTATTTTCATTCTACTCCCACAATATAAGCTTTTGATAAGTAAGGTAAGACGATATCTTGCGTCATTTTCCATAGCGTACCTCTGTTCAATAACTGAAAGGTTTACAAAAAACTTACAAATGCAATTGAGTTTCTAATGGGTACTTTCTCATCTTTTCAATAAGTTGTTGGAGAATAAACAAAGTATTTGTGCAGAAGTGCCCAACATAAATATAACACTGTTCTTCTATCGAAACTGAACCTGCAATGCATTGTAGTCTCTCCAAAATAAGCTTGGAATACAGTCCATATTATGAGTACACCAAATCTTTCGACAGCTGGAAAAAATTGTTCTGACTTCTAGTTAAACAACAACACAGTAGTAATTTCCAATCATGCATGCTAGATATCGACTTCCTAACAACAGAACTTAAACAATGTGAAAAAACTGTTTCATGCAATGTGTAATACATTTAGATAAATTCGTCAGTATGTTGTATGCGTCAAATATTTATTGATATTTTTACTCAGTGTACTCTGATTCTGGATGTCTATTACATTTCCATATGTCGAACTTGCACTCATTTGAGATAAACAGAAATAAATGTTATCGTGTATGAACAGTAGTGTCTGTAGCTTTATAAATTTGAATTAACTATGAAAAAAGGAAGAATTGTATACAATATGAGACACTATTGAAGTTAATAGCTGTCTTGACGAACAATGTTATAAAATTTCGCCCACTTCTTACAGTGGACTATGAACGAAACTAGCGACGGAGACATAATCAAGTACTGGTTCTTGGTTCGATGCTAAATAAATGTTCAGTGACCACTGGCTGCCCTCTCCGTTTTCCACGGATCTACAGAATGCTAAACCGAATTTGAATACAAGTGATACCGAAATGTGAGGGCAGAACAAGTTAAATTGTGATGCCACATGAAGAAACCTGGCACAGACTGCTCTCAGGTTTCCCTCAGCTGCCCTACTGCGAGTTTCAGAGACCCAGGTAGAATGTTTAAACAAGTAATATATGCCGCCTAGGCTCTGATAGCCGCACTGATTTACGCCGGTACGGTAATGAATTGAACTGCCTCATTGTAACGCAGAGAGGCCTGGTGTATCTTTCCCTCCGTCCGCTCAAGAAGGAACGCGCCATCTAAGGCACCGGATTAACGGCCACTGTGTTGGTTAAGAATTCATTTAACTTCAGCGAGCGCGCCAGAGGCGAACTACTTACACAAATAACGGCACTCGTGTCTATTCATTAGGCACCGGACGCGCCGGCAATAGCTCTTTCGCGCCAGGTGAATACTATCAGCGCATTGACGAGGCGGCGCAATTATATGTATTTTAGTCGGCGCCGCGGCGTAGTAAGCAGGGGATGGAGGGTCAGACGGACGCGACCTTAATGCACGAGTTACGTGCCGCTCGGCTTCCACAGATGTCTCCAAATATAGAATGCCGCTCTTCTCCGCTGCCGCAGCTGGTGATGTTAATGCGATATGAAAACGTCGAGCCCAATCAACTTTATTTATTGTCGGCCGGCAGTCATAAACCTGCGATGCCGTGCCCTTTGTTTTGATTGCCGGTGGGCTGATCCCCGCGTTTTGACTTAACGCTATCTGAGAGAACGGGCGATGGCGGCAGAGCGGGGGACCGGCCGGTGCCGGTGCCGCCGTCTCTTTTATAATGAGCAGCCAGCTCTCCTGACCGGAATAATTTAAGCCATAGTCTCGGATCCGGCGCGCAGCCCGAGCAGTCGTTTGGGACGACAAGACAGTATTTCGGCCCGGGATGTCCCCAGAAATTCGTCTAATTGGATGTCGTGGGTCCCGGACGGGACGGCGGTAGCATGCGGTCGCCGTGCCCGGGTATAATATAGATTTATGTGGCGGGCGGGCGCTCTGATTTGTGTGGGCTCTCCTGGGCGGTTCGTTTGTCGGGCCTGCTGGCGTCGAGGGGCGCTGCAGGCCACACAATCCAATCGCGGGCCTCATCGGAGCGTCAAGTCGCACGTCCTCGGCTCAAACGATAGAAACGTGCCACTCCGAATTGAGGTCACTGAAAGCCGATTGTATCGCTCACATTCGCAGCGATTCACCACTGAGGCAAACACTTTGGTTGCTACAGGTATTTCCGTCGTCTTCTTGGAGACAGAGAACAAAGGAGTACAATGGAGACCTCTAACATTCCAGCGTGAGATTTTTCAGTCTGCAATGGAGTGGGTGAATGGGTGCTGATGTGAAACTTCGTGGCAGTTCAAAACTGTATGGCGGACTGAGACTCGAACTTGGGACCTCTGCCTTTCGCGGGCAAGTGCTCTACCAGCTGAGCTACCCAACCACGATTCTAAACAGAGTACGCGAAAGAACTTGCCCCTCTTCTAACAGCCGTTTACCGCAAGTTTCTAGAGGAACGGAAGGTTCCAAATGATTGGAAAAGAGCACAGGTAGTCCCAGTCTTCAAGAAGGGTCGTCGAGCAGATGCGCAAAACTATAGACCTATATCTCTGACATAGATCTATTGTAGAATTTTAGAACATGTTTTTTGCTCGCGTATCATGTCTTTTCTGGAAACCCAGAATCTATTCTGTAGGAATCAACATGGATTCCGGAAACAGCGATCGTGTGAGACCCAACTCGCTCTATTTGTTCATGAGACCCAGAAAACATTAGATACAGGCTCCCAGGTAGATGCCATTTTCCTTGACTTCCCGAAGGCGTTCGATACAGTTCCGCACTGTCGCCTGATAACCAAAGTAAGAGCCTACGGAATATCAGACCAGCTGTGTGGCTGGATTGAAGAGTTTTTAGCAAACAGAACACAGCATGTTGTTACCAACGGAGAGACTTCTACAGACATTAAAGTAACCTCTGGCGTGCCACAGGGGAGTGTTGTGGGACCATTGCTTTTCACAATATATATATAAATGACCTAGTAGATAGTGTCGGAAGTTCCATGCGGCTTTTCGCGGATGATGCTGTAGTATACAGAGAAGTTGCAGCATTAGAAAATTGTAGCGAAATGCAGGAAGATCTGCAGCGGATTGGCACTTGGTGCAGGGAGTGGCAACTGACCCTTAGCATAGACAAATGTAATGTATTGCGAATACATAGAAAGAAGGATCCTTTACTGTATGATTATATGATTGCGGAACAAACACTGGTAGCAGTTACTTCTGTAAAATTTCTGGGAGTATGTGTGCGGAACGATTTGAAGTGGAATGATCATATAAAATTAATTGTTATTAAGGCGGGTGCGAGGTTGAGATGCATTGGGAGAGTCCTTAGAAAATGTAGTCCATCAACAAAAGAGGTGTCTTACAGAACAATCCTTCGACCTATGCTTGAGTATTGCTCATCAGTGTGGGATCCGTACCAGGTCGGGTTGACAGAGGAGATAAAGAAGATCCAAAGAAGAGCGGCGCGCTTCGCCACAGGGTTATTTGGTAAGCGTGATAGCGTTACGGAGATGTTTAGCAAACTCAAGTGGCAGACTCTGCAAGAGAGGCGCTCTGCATCGCGGTGTAGCTTCCTGTCCAGTTTTCGAAAGGGTGCGCTTCTGGATGAGGTATCTAATATATTGCTTCCCCCTACTTATACCTCCCGAAGAGATCACGAATGTAAAGTTAGAGAGATTCGAGCGCGCACGGAGGCTTTCCGGCAGTCGTTCTTCCCGCGAACCGTATGCGACTGGAACAGGAAAGGGAGATAATGACAGTAGCAAGTAAAGTGCCCTCCGCCACACACCATTGGGTGGCTTGCGGAGTATAAATGTAGATGTGGATGTAGACCCGTCCTGACATTCACTTCCGACAGTACCTCATCTCGCTAAGCTGTCTCCGCAATTTCCTTTCTTCCACGAGTCTAGTCTTGCAAGTTTCGCAGGAAAACTTCTGTGGTGATGCTAAGTTCCTATGGGACCAAACCACTGAGGTCATCGGTGGCTAGGCTTACACGCTACTTAATATAACTTAATCTAACTTACGCTAAGGACAACACACACACCCATGCCCGAGGGAGGCTCTAACCTCCGACGTGGGGAGCCGCTCGAACCGAGGCAAGGCGACTGAGACCACGCGGCTACCCCGCGTGGCAAAACTTCTGTGAAGTTCGAAGTTTGGAAGGTATCAAATGAGGTTCTGGCGGAAGTAAAGCTGTGAGGAGTTGTGAGTCGTGCTTGGATAGGTCAGCTGCCAAAGCTCTTGCCCGCGAAAGGTAGAAGTCCAGAGTTCGAGTCTCGGTGCGGCGCATAGTTTTGATCTGCCCGGAAGTTTCACCTCTAATACTCTGAGTATACATAAACAGTTTTCAGGTAGGATGAGTCGGCGTTTCTGTTGCTATTAGGAAGGTATCGTCGTTGGGCGGCCGTAAGGAACTGAAGGAAGATTTGGACAAAATTCTGCATATCACGAATGACAAGTGTACATTAACGTAAGATGATGGTCGAAGTAGAGAGGATGTAAAATGTAGACTGGCAATGGCAAGGAAAGCGTTTCTGAAGAAGAGAAAATTGTTAACATCGAGTGTAGATTTAAGTGTCAGGAAGTCGTTTCTGAAAGTATTTGTATGGAGTGTAGCCATGTATGGAAGTGAAACGTGGACGATAAATAGAAGCTTTCGAAATGTGGTGCTACAGAAGAATGCTGAAGATTGAATGGGTAGATCACATAACTAATGAGGAGGTATCGAATAGAATTGGGGAGAAGAGGAGTTTGTGGCACAACTTGACAAGAAGAAGGGACCGGTTGGTAGGACATGTTCTAAGGCATCAAGGGATCACAAATTTAGCATTGGAGGACAGCGTGGATGGTAAAAATCGTAGAGGGAGACCAAGAAATGAATGCACTAAGCAGATTCAGAAGGATGTAGGTTGCAGTAAGTACTGGGAGATAAAGCAGATTCCACAGGATAGAGTAGCATGGAGAGCTGCATCAAACCAGTCTCAGGACTGAAGACCCCAACAGCAACAACGATGCCTATACCAAAGAGTATTCTCGATATAGTGTCGGATAAACAGTGACCATTACAATACTGAAAAAATATGTATTGTTTCAATGTGTAGTCGCAGTTTATTACTTTGGTGCGTAAGCTCGTAGCGTTATTGTTTTGCATTTTGGTATTTCGGTCGCAATGGGTTTATTTATCGATTTTCATTTTTATTTGTAGTTCACTGTTGCTATTTAAGTTTACATATTATCTTTTAGTCATTTGGGGATAGTGAGTGGAGCTCTGGACGCTAGAAAGTGGAGTACCGAGTGGAGAAATCGGAACGTTTCCGACATATTCTTCCGCCTGAGTTCAGTAGAACGACGACGGCAGCTGAGCCAGGCAGAAGTGTTTGCGCCGTGAGTGGGGGAAATTTTCATTGGACAGAGCACGGCAAGAAAAAGGTTTTCTCGTTTTAAGGAGAATCATTTTGACATTAATGGCCCTCCACGTTCCGGAAGAGTGTCGGGGTTTGATGAAAATCATTAGCGCACTATCATCCCTATCAGCGTACTCGAGAACTGGCAAATGAGATGAACACTTGCACCCAATGGGGAAGGTTCAAATATCGGGTGGATGTACACCGCACGCTGTAAACTAAAAACACAAAAATCAGCGGATGGCCGTATGTGCATCTCTGCTTGCCCGTCATCAGCTGGCTCGTGAACAACATATCGGCCATTCACATACTTTATAAATAGTGTCTTAATGCTAACATAAGGAAAAGACAGAAATGGTTGAGCCCAAATGAATGGCTTATTTAAATAGTGGTACAAGTCCATTACCTCCACTTTTATGCCTATAATTCTTCTGAAATTAATGATCCATACAAACAGAAAGAAAGGTTCATCTCTAGCAAGAAGCCATATGCTTGAATATTTCTGGTATCTCAACTGCAGATTTTTCAGCGCTTATTTAACTTTAGGACTCTGTATCTCAAAATGAACAAAAATGGACTTGTACCAGTATTGAAATAAGCCCTTCAAATATAGCTACGTCTTTTCGTACATGAACCTGCGCGCAACCACAAAAGATGATTTTATGCGCCTGGTGGAACAGCGACTGTGTGATGTGCTACGAATTGTTTCCCTGAGGTGTAACCATCACTTCTGGTATTTATTGTCAACAACTGAGACGTCTTGCAGACACAGTCCAAGAGCAACGACCAAGAAGACCGCACAAAGCGATGCTACTCCACGATAACGCCCGCCTTCGTTCTGCTAGACTGACAAAAACAGTATACACGTGCTAGTCTGGGATGTCATTCGGCACACACCTCGTTCACTTGATTTTGTTCCCTCAGAATTTCAACTTTTTTTACTCTCTATCGCACAAAATTAAAGGAATTTCCTTTCCAGATGAAAATGCGCTCCGAATGTGGCTCGACCAGTTCTTCGCCTCAAAACCACGTGATTTATGCAGTCGCGGAATCGAAAAGTTACCCCAGTGTTGGAAGACTGTTGTAAATGGTGAAGGAGAATATGTTATTGACGAATAAAGTATCTGTCATATGTATCTGTTTTGTTTATTAAAATTATGGAAGAATGCTACGAACTTACGCATCAACTTAATATTTATTTTGCTTGAAGGAACAGGTTTCGGCATAGAGTACCGTCCTCAGGCCATTCCCTGGCACCCTCGCTTCCCTACTTGGGAAGCGGCCGGCCGGAGTGGCCGAGCCGTTCTGGGTGATACAGTCTGGAACCGCGAGACCGCTACGGTCGCAGGTTCGAATCCTTCCTCGGTCATGGATGTGTGCGATGTCCTTAGGTTAGTTAGGTTTAAGTAGTTCTAAGTTCCAGGAGACTGATGACCTCAGAAGTTGAGTCCCATAGTGCTCAGAGGCACTTGAACCATTTTTTTGGGAAGCGAGCGTGACGACTTCGTGTTAGGGAATGGCCTGAGGATGGTACTGTGTACCGAAACATGTTGCCAGTAGGTAAAATAAATAAACTGCGACTGCAGACTAAAACATACACTTTTCCGATAGTATTTGAGTACAACATTGGTACTGAATATCCTGAGCACGTCACATCTACATCTAATTCTACACAGGTACTCCGCAAACTACCGTACGGTGCGTGGCGAGGGTATCACGTACCACTGTTACTCATTTTATTTCGTGTTTCACTCGCAAACACAGAGAGGGAAAAAGCACTGTCTATATGCCTCTACACGAGCCCAGATTTCTATCTTCGTGGGCCTTATCGAAATGTAAGCTGGCGGCAATAGGATCTTGTGCAATCAGCTTCAAATATCGGTTCTCTAAATTTTCTCAATGGTGCTCCTCGAAAAGAACGCGGCCGCCCCTCCAGGAATTCCCTTTTGAGTTATCAAAGCATTTCCGAAATACTCACTTGCTGATAGAACCTTCCGGTAACAAAGTTAGCAACCCGCCTCTGAACGTCTTTAATGTCTTCCTTTAATCTGCTCTGAAGAGGATCCCAAACAATGGAGCAACTCTAAAGAATGGGCCGCACTAGTGTTTTATACGCTGTCTTCTTTAAAGATAAACCACATCTTCCTAAAATTCTGCCAATAAACCGAAGCTGACCATTCGCCTTCACTACTAGGATCCTTACATGCTCGTTCCACTTCATGAGTATTTAGGGGTAATACTAAAAAGCGATATGGAACGGGATGATCATGCAAACCCAGTATTAGTAAACGTGAATGAAAGACTTACATTTCCGGGAACGCTTGTGGGAAATCGCATCTGTAAGGGAAATCGCATAGAAGACTCTAGTGTGAGCAATTGTATTGTTCCAGTGCTTGGAGTGCTTATCAAGTAGGCGTGTCAACAGACGTCTAACAAATACAGACACGTGCAGCTATGCTCGTAACAGATCGGTATAGCCCAGAGGGACCTGAAACAGAAATCCTAGAAAATAAAGGGGACTTCATGGAGAAATGACGACGTAGTTCTCGCGAAAGCCTGGTGGATAAATTTAGAGAATCTCTATTCGAAGAAGGCTGTGCAGACATTACGCTGCCATCATCGTAGGAATCATACTAAGATAAGAGAGATTATGGTACATACAGAGTGTATAGATAGTAATTTTTCCCTCTCTCAGAACACGAATAGAACTACTTATACCTAAATAACCTAAGGACATCACACACATTCATGCCCGAGGCAGGATTCGAAACTGCGACTGTAGCAGGCGCGCGGTTCCGGACTGAAGCGCCTAGAACCGCTCGGCCACAGCAAAGAACAGAATCGTGAGTCAGTCACTATAACTATTAGTTCATCACTGCTTTAAATGATACCGTCTACGTGCTGTCGCATTACTAGTCCACTTTTCGGGGCTGGTGGTAAAAGGTGGCTCGATTGGCTAATCAGTTTTTGAGCGAAGTGTAACCTGGGAATGCCTACAGTGAACATAGAAGAGCCGGCCGGTGTGACCGAGCGGTTCTAGGCGCTTCAGTCTGGAACCGCGCGACCGCTTCGGTCGCAGGTTCGAATCCTGCCTCGGGCAGGCAGGTTCATTAGGTTTAAGTAGTTCTAGGAGACTGATGACCTCAGATGTTAAGTCCCATAGTGCTTAGAGCCATTTGGACCAGTTTTTGTCGAGATCATCTACGGGGAGAGATAGGACAATAAAAGTACCACTAAGAGCTAAATGGTTGGACGTGCATGACCCTTCACAGAACAAAGGGTTCGGAGACTTATCTGCTCTGTAAAGCGGGACAGATGGTGATCCGTGGCATCTCTGCCGAAAGAGCGCAGTTCTGATGCAAGCACACGTGTTTCGAAGAAAACCGTTCATCGTACATTGTTGAACATGGAGCTCCACAGCAGATACCCCTACGTGTTCACATGTTGGCAGAAGCGCATCGTCAGTTACGATTGCAGTGGGCACGGGACCATTGAGATTCAACCGTCTATCAATGGAAACGTGTTGGTTCTTCGGGTGAATTATATTTTTGCTACAGTAAGTCGATGGTCGTCTCCACAAACGCCTCTTAGAAGTGAACGGCAGCTCGAATAGTGCAACGTGCCACGCTAGCAGGTTGGTGGGAGCAATATTATGATATGGGAGACGTTATTCTGCGCCTGCTTGGGACCTGTGGTAGTAATCGGAGATAGGCTACGCTGGACAGGTGCGAACCACCCGCATTCCTTCATGCTTGATGTCTTCCCCGAAGGCGATATCATCTTTCAGCGGCATAGCCCTTTCCGTCCAGGTGTCAGTGATCTGAGGAGCATTATTGTGAACTCACGTTGATGTCTCGGTGACCAAATTAGCCTGATGTGGATCCTATGAAACCCATCTGATTGACTATTGGGCGGCATCACCGCATATGCAAACCAGCGGCCCGTTATTTACGCGAATTACATGAACTATGCGTAGACATCTATTCCCACAAACCTCCACTAACCTACCAGCAAATTGTCTGATCTGTGACGCAGAATCGGTGGTCTTTTTCATTTGAAAGACGGACAAACAATCTGTTAAGCAGGTGGTCATAATGTTTTGGCTCATCAGTGCTTTTCTGATGGGTCATCCATCACTTAGAGACGATAAATCACCATTGCTTTCACTTAAATTTGATACGTATAAGTACTATTCTTGACTTCATACACTTTATAGAATTTTATCTTCTATTTTTATCCGAAGATGACAGTTTTCCCAAAAGTGTAATCTATGTGGATATGTAAAGTGCGGGTGGTGATTGGTTGTGAGCAGAGCACTTCTCACAAACAGAGCCAACTTCTCTCGTGCATAAGGTGTCGCTGATAGAACGTATGTTTTAGAGACTTTCGTTTTTAGGTTCATCGTAATACCCTCGCTGGTCAGGATGCGCTCAGGCTATCGAATGCGTCAAAAGTCAGAACTGTTTTTCATGGAATTTCTACCTTTCGGTTAGCTTCCCACATCTCAATTTTATTGGCAGGACAGATATATTCAGTGTCAAGTTTAATAGCTTTGTGTTAAGTTTTAACTGTTGGATGCTTCGGCTCAAAACTTTAGTTTTGCATACATTCATTTCCAAATCAACAGTTATAGAGGCAACTTCCGTTCTTAAATTAGTTGTGTCGGGACTTCACTTACTCTGATGAACTAAAACATTATGGCCACTGCACACCACGAGGCTGAATTTCTCCTGAAGGCGTTGCGGTTACGTGACAAGGTCAAGAAATTATACAGCATGGTCAGAAACGGTCTTAAAAGATTGTAAGGGTGTTACAGGGTAGATTTTGTTTAGAAACAAATGTTAAGAAAAAATTCGGTACGTTGTGACGTTTTTGAGTATTTAGTTGTTGTGTAGACATTGTACACAACGGCAAGGGAAGGTGGGCTACAGTGTGGTGCAGCAACTGTCGTCGTGGAAAAGCTGGACAGGAACAGAAATTATTAGCGAAAAAGTGAACACAATAAATAGAATATTTACTTAACTTTTATTTCTCCAACCTAACGAAGACTCGTTTCAAATAATGCAGCAAGAAACAGATTCTAGCTATTTCAATGTCAACAGTGATGAAACACGAACGAAAGTTGGTAGTGTAGTGGCTCAAAGAGCAAGTGGGGAGAGACGTTGCTACCAGCCATCCTATATTATGGCGGCAGAGGGCGCTAGTAGTCCAGAGCCGTGGAGGCATGGCTCAGCAGGTGTGCTCCATTGGGTCCTCCAAATCCCAAATTTTCGCCATCGGCGTTTGATGAAAACTTGCAATTTCGTTGCCAACCGTGGAACGACAGTGGGGGAGGTATCGATACATGATACCACATTATCACTGGTCAGCCAATCAGGCAGTTGCATGTGCAAAATGGCTCTGAGCACTATGGGACTCAACTGCTGTGGTCATAAGTCCCCTAGAACTCAGAACTACTTAAACCTAACTAACCTAAGGACAGCACACAACACCCAGCCATCACGAGGCAGAGAAAATCCCTGACCCCGCCGGGAATCGAACCCGGGAACCCGGGCGTGGGAAGCGAGAACGCTACCGCACGACCACGAGATGCGGGCAGTTGCATGTGCAGATTCAAGCAACCCGTCAGATACAATGTGTCGATTGTTCTTACAGCGTTGATGATAGTGCACGGGTCTGGTCAGCCTTTGGCTCACATTCGATCCCTACAACCGTCTAACGTCCAATTCTTGCATGGCTCTCTTGTTTGGTTTTAGGAACCAAAACGAAGAAAACGTTAGGTGATACCATGTCTGGCTGGTAGTTTGAATCTGCGTGCACAACGGTCTGACTGGCTAACGTCAATGCTAATTCAGTCGGTGGAACACATGGAATTTTTTTTAACAAATATTTCCCAGCACAGCTTACCCTGCAACACCCTTACGAGCCTTTCACACCGTTTCTGATTGTCCAGTATAAGTGAAGTAGAATGCGGAATAATTCTGGTGAGAACACGGGAAGTCCATTGATATGATTCTGACAAAGAGAAGATTGTTACGGCGAGCCGTCCACTTGCTACTGTCGTGAGCACCTACGGAAAGTGGTTGAAAGATGGTGTAACTACGAATAAGCGAGAAGGTGTTAGACGTCAATGTCTCATCACAGAACGTGAAGGTCGGAAGCTGGCCCACTTTGAAAGGCATGATTAAGAGGGGATCTATGGAAAATATGAACACAATGCTGACGCATGTAAAAGTGTTTCGGAGCTTACAGTTCTGTGCACATAGTGAACTTGTGGTTCCGCAGCAGAAAACCCCTACGTGTTCCCAGACTGATGCAACGACATCGTTAATTACGACTGCAAAAGGCACAGGATCATCCAAACTGTACCGTCGATCTTCCATGTCAAAAAGTTGCAATTCTGCTACAATGTTTCGAAGAGCGTTGTTGTGAAATCACGTTGACGTCTTGGCCACATAATTTTCCTGACCTGAACCTGATGGAATATATCTTGAACATTATCAGGTGCTAGCTTTGTGCCCACAAACCACTGGCTCGCAATTTACGGGAATTAGGTGACCTGTGCACAGACATCTGAGGTGACATAGCTCCGGAAACCTACCAAGGATTTTCGAATGCATACCTCACAGAATCGTTGCTGTATTCCGTTCCAAAGGTGGACAATGACACTATTAAGTAGGTGATCATAATGTTTTGACTTATCAGTGTATTAACTCGATGGCGTCACCAGGTCGATGGTGGTTCATGGATTGATGGTCAATTTGGATTCCTCTACCATTCCAGTCCAAATTTTTGAATACAGCTTTGATGACTAGGTTAAACAAGTTTGGATATATTATATCCTCGCTGGCGAACTTCTTTGGCTTGTGGGATGTTGTCGGTTATGCGGCATTCGACTACTCAGACTGTCATTGCTGTTTGTTCATAAATATTTCTCAGCAACATCATGTACTTTCGACTGAAATAGATTATAAAAGTCACTGCCCTGGTCACATGCTACCAATAACCGGTTTCAGTTTTACAACCGTCATCAGATCTGAAAACTAGAAAATATAAACAAAAACATATTAGGAATATTAGCAGATACACAAAACAAGAAAATGGATACTAAATTTAGGAGTAAAGAAAACAGATTACTTGAAAATTAGAGCAGCTACACATAGTTTAAGCGGTTATAAATTAATAATACTGACTTACTGATTAAATAATAGTGGCTACTGCTCTTTCACTGACATAGATTTGAAGGAATGCTGATGGACTGCTAGCTGTCACTGTCAATAAAATGTTACCCCCAAGTGTGCTGCTGTTTCGTCTCAATGGATCTTGTAAGTCTCACTTCTGCTCTTGGTAATAGATGCGACTTCATTTCACACACGCATACACACAGTCACGCTTGCATAAAATAGGTACAAATACAAAATCACAATCATTTTTACAATTATTTAGGTCGATAAGTCATTTCTCTGTTCTGAGTGAATGGTTTTGCATCATTGTAACAAGAGTGGTATTAGGAAAGTTTAAACTGTTATGAATTACTGAATCTATTGAGCAGTCTACACATAGAAGTGAAGATAGGAATGAAACGGTAACATGAAGCGTCTATCGCAAGATTACTACAGCAATGTACGGAACTGCATATTTGAAGTTAAGCTCTCATTACGATATTTTGGACCTCAAATTACACAAATGATTGGATATTTACGAAACAAATGTAAAGTTTCAAGTGGTCGATGATCAAAGGAATTGATTATAAACTTAACTTGTGTTAAACGATGCTGTCAAATATTCGCCTGCAAGCGACAGTCTGTATCTGAATGTAGAATGAAATAGCTTCACATATATTATTACTATTATTCTGAAATAACTGTCTCTAATCTCAATATATATTACTATTGTCTACCTCTAATGTGCATAGCCTATGGTATGTTCAATATGAACATTCATTGGGTTGTCGAAAATAATGGTCGCCTCCAAAGAAGTGTCAATGTAATTCCTATCTGCCTTATGAGTGACGTAATTGCAGCAGCATATAACAGCATATGACAGTCGCTGCATTGGTTGTTCTCAGTGAAGAAGGAAGACGTAAGGATGGCAATGAGCTATCTCATAAATTAACTTCATATATAAAAAAAAGAAAATGCTGTGGAGATAACATTGTTGGACAAACTGATAGATTCAAACAATTATTTTATATACACGAGAACGAACGACAGCGGTAAGATTAATTTGAGCACGTGGCGCCTATTTATTAGCATTTCACTGCCAGATTTAATGCGTTTTTTGGTTGTCTCAATAAATGCTTTTTAACAACAGTTCTTCAATTCACAGTCTGCTTCTCAAACACGTAACGCAATACTCAGACATTTTCAATTACAGTTTATAGTTCCTCTATGTTTCTGAGACGAAATAACGCCATCATATCCGACGTACCCACTCCTTACTAATATATCAAATATTCGAGTCCTTGTTATGAAAATCACTTGCGGGGTTCTTCTTGCCAACATTTTGTAAATCTTGACCTCCTGTTGATTTGTGTGCTGATCCTTTTTCTAAATGTTCAGTCTTCAACTTCTCCCTTGGTCTCTTCTTCTTATTTGATAATTTCAAAATTGGCGTCTCTTCTTAAAATTTAGTAATTCGTTGCAAAAAGGCCGCCATGATAATCTGCCGCTGAGTTCTTCGTTCTGCTCATCTCTGCACTCTCATGGTGCTGCCTCTGTCTCCGTACCATAATTCTCTTCCCCCAAATTACACTTTCCGACTATAACCACAAAGAAAAGTTCCTCTTTTCCGCAAAATATCACTCTTTTCCACCAAATAAAACGACACGTCCATTCTCTCCATCTTTACACTTCATTACCGCAGCTTCAACTGGCCCATCAAATTTTCACTTGACTCTTGATAAAAGTTTACAAAGATCACATGTCTTCTATCGGACCACACCACTCTCGTTTGCATATACATCAGACAGAAATAACATAAAACGTGAGGTACATACATTTATGTTACATTTTCTTCATAACTGTATTGATTCACACGCAAGGAAAAAAAAAACAGTAAGATACAAGTTAAACTGAATCAATATTACATACAAAGTCACTAAATTACTTTGTGTTAATTAACATTTGAGAAAACCTCAGTCAGAAGGTGTGTAGTCGCTACATAAAATAACAAGAGCAAGGAGTACACATTCATAGATTGTACTAATACCAGTTACAGAGAATTGAAAGCATATGTACGTTAAATACAGAAAATTTAAAAAAATGTATGTTAGGAAATGTTAAATGAAATACCTTTTACAAATTTCTAAAATATGGCAGAGTCTATATATTTAAAAACAAATGTTAAAATTCATGTTTGAAAAGGTAAAGATCAGATCGTTTCTGTCGTGATAAAAGAATGTCATGTATTATGTAAGACACAAGTTAAAAGCATAAAAACAATTTAAAACACGTTTGAAATCTGATTCTATACAGCTGGGTCACAAAGATATTACATGGAAAGCAGTACATCGCATGGTAGGTGCCAGAGTTTTATAAGCGATAACATATAGTGTAAGACACTGTAAGAACAGTAAAGAAAATTTAAAATAAGTTTGGAAGTATACAACGTAAATGTAATATTACTTGAATAAAAGAGTAAGAGAGTAAATAATGGCATAAAGGTGGACTTAAAAATCTGTTATGATTCTCGTCGTCAGTTGTTTGATGACAGGTGGCCAATGCTAAATAGAAACGTATATTGCAGATTTGGCAGTGAAGTCGGTAAGGTTCAAATGGCTCTGAGCACTATGGGACTCAACTGCTGTGGTCATAAGTCCCCTAGAACTTAGAACTACTTAAACCTAACTAACCTAAGGACATCACACACATCCATGCCCGAGGCAGGATTCGAACCTGCGACCGTAGTGGTCGCGCGGTTCCAGACTGTAGCGCCTAGAACCGCTCGGCCACCCGCGCCGCCCGAGGTCGGTAAGTAGCTGGCTGCATAGTCTGTATCTGCAACGACTGAAATAATTAATAATCGTTGGTAAAAAATAATATATATTGTACTTGTGTTACAGGCTTCTTCATATGGTGCATACATATAATTACAAACATATCTAGAGAGGCATTACTTACGCCATACTTGAGTAAGCGCCTTGTTAGAGATTGCTTCCTGTCAGTTGAAGGCTATGCTACATTCCTAGTTGACGTCCCGAGCAAGAGTGGACGAGAGCTCGCTAGATACTTGTCACAAGCCGCGGAGCGGCGCTAGCAGCCTTAGTCGAGACTCGCGGGTCCAGCGATATCTTTTACGGATCGCGGTCGATATCTTCAACGCCTAACAAGTGTGGTATCGAACGTTGATACCACAAAATAGACGAATCTGAATGTAGGAGCTGGTGAAGCAGAGTAGATGACGTCATTCGTCGGATGAGCTCAGGCTGACCATTTTGACAGTAGCGGCAGACCAGCCGGCTTCACAGGCGGAACGTCGGCTTGTGTTGACATCGGCTGGCCGCGAGTTTGCTATCGGCGTGAAGCATAGTTCTCGTACTAATGGTAGGAGCAATAACAATGAGTTATATTGTGCCTAGACAGCATCTACAACAGCTGTGTCACAGGATATCTCTAAAGATGCCAGAATGGATGCTGTGGCGTATCTCGCATTTGGGGAGTTCATGTGGTTATTTTTTCGACTGGCATATATTTCATTTTCTTCCAATGGGCTGAGAAGAGGACGCTCTTGCTCCCAGTGTAGAATTTTTAAATGCGGCTGTATGCCCTTCATGGTTTGCCCAGTTGTGTTTACGTGCTCACCGTATGCTGTTTTGTTATACTGTAAATATGTTCTTTGCGTAGTGTAAAGAAGTTTGTGGCCGTTTGATCGACGTAAGGCATACTGACAGCTGTGATCTGAAAGTCCCTAGCAGTCTCCGAATGTTGGTTGAAGCTAACAGTTTACCGTCACTGTGAGGCTGGCATGCCGCACAAAGGTGAGCGACCCTGCAGGGTGGCGTTGGCCATTCGCGGTGACTTCGTCCACCTGCTTAGCAGGAACCAGCGAGGGTGAGTCCTCAGGGAGCATGGCCTCAAGGGTACTGTGGAACACCCGCCTGCCTCTCCTTGTAGACCACGTATGTTCCAAGTGTTTTGGCAGTACTCCTCAGCTTTTAACGCACCGAACAGCCAAACATCATATGCTGTTCTCACTAAAGTCTACAACATGCACGTGCAGTTCAGCACTGAGCAAACAAACGCTACGAGGGAACAGGAAACCGGGACAGATTATGTGAGTTGCGCAACGTAATTTATTTCACTTTGACGAAGTGGCTGATATGTTTCCCGAGAATTTATTGTTCAGTTCGAAGTATTTTACAGAAATCATCCATTTTGGTGGAAGATCAAAAGCTAAGAATACAGTGGGGCAATTAAGTCAGCGAAAACTGAGTTTTTGTCCATGGGGGAAATCAGGACTACAGTAATAAAGAAAATCGAGCACGTGTCCTTTCTCATTGAAATATGGGAAAATAGTCTGGAAGGCGGGTGGTTAGGTATTGGCGTAAGTAAAGCTGTGACGAAAAGCTGTGGCTAAACACATCTTGGCAATATTCTTTCTTTCAGAAGTAATAGTCCCGCATGGTATGGAGGAGAACTGTGAAGTTAGGAAGGTATGAAATGAGTCCAAGAAAACCGGCGAGAGTAAAGGTGTGAGCAAGGAGTGGGAGGTCGCGTGTCGTACTCGGATAGCCCAGTCGGTAGGCCACTTGCCCTCGAATATCATGGACCAGGGCCGAGCCGCTTCCGCCACACAGTTTGGATCTGCTGGAAAGTTACTTATCAGTGCACAGTCCGCTGCTGATTGAAAATTCATTTAGGAAATAAATTATATGTTTTAGAGTTTACTCACATGTAATTTCGCCAATCATCAGGTTCATCACTCAATCCACGAAGAAAGTTTACATGAGGAAATAACTGTCACTTTAACACCCATTTGCTCTGTCAGAAAATGGAAACAAGTGAATACGTCGGTATAGTAATTTAGGCCGCCATAGGTCAGCATTAGGCTACTAGTTCTGAAACAGGTAGTTCTGCCTTGGGCCAATAAGTGGCAGTTCGACGGCAAACTAGAAGTACAGCTCTACTGTAGCGATGGTCAGTCTTGGCATAAGATTTGCGAACATTTCGCTGGGCTGTTTCATAATCTGCTCATCGTTAATCAGTTCATCGTCACACATGAACGCTAGGACACACCACACACCAGTAAGCAATGGCGATCCCCTAATATTAACCCACTTAGCTCTTCTTTCTTTCTTTTAAGTGTCTTCCTCATTGTTACTACCGCTATGCTCACAACAGTCACTTCATAATGAACGGGGCCGGCTTGGAGACAGATGAAATCCAAAAGCACTTTATCACTACTAAAAAACGATAGTGAATAAACACTTCTAACACAAGTGGATTAAATTCACCACCTTAACGAAATTGATTTTTCGATACAGTTGTTGACTAATTGTGGATGATTGTTAAACACTGAATACTCAACCAAGGCAGAATGTGCTAGGGACTTTCAGATCACAGCTGTCAGTATGCCTTACGTCGATCAAACGGCCACAAACTTCTTTACACTACGCAAAGAACATATTTACAGTATAACAAAACAGCATACAGTGAGCACGTAAACACAACTGGGCAAACCATGAAGGGCATACAGCAGCATTTAAAAATTCTTACTAGCAGTCGAGAAGCGACGAGATCTAACGATCTTTTGTAGAAAGCAGACGTTTTCAACTCTTCGGGAACTTTCAAAATAACATTTAATTTGAAAAACTAGGGTACCGTACATCAAAAGCGGGAACAGCTATTGGCGGCTTTGAGCTGAGCTGTAAAAGACCAAAAACGATATCTGCCATGACCGTGGAGTAATGTGGTTGCTTAATTTTATATAGATCTTCTGACGAATCTTAAATGGTTACCAGTTGATCCTAATATCTCATTATAGAATTTACGATTTGTCTCATGGTTCGATCGGTTGGAACTGCCGGAAAAGAGATAATTTTAGGAGATGTGCAAAAGACACGTCAACTGAAACTTGAAAATGGGACTGTGGTTTAGATCCAGCTTTCTTCGCAGGTATACACAACCATTTCTTCAGAATATCCAAGAGATTTTGAAATGGTGTCACGAGTGAAATTCCTCTGTTACCACCAAAGAAAAATTCAACTTTACTTCATGCCACACGATTGTTGTCTTCCACGATCATGCGTAACTATCGTAGACTACTCTTTACTTGAGCGTCAGGGTAGGACTGGTTAGGGTGACCTGAAGTTACCCTTCGTGAACTTACTGAGGCTCTTGCCTGATCATATCATTAATATTGCAGCCGATATAATACCAGCGACGTCACACTCTTTTCGAAATACAGGTTTAGCCTAACAAAACATCTTTTTGGTCGTTTTTATGGAACACAACATGCGGGAAACGTTACAACGCAGTTCCCTAAACAAACGCAGAGAGTAAAACATGCGACTCGCATGTGGAGACCACTGTTACTGAATTTCAGCAAACTAACAGAAGAGACTGACTCAACGCTGGTTACTTGTCTATCTCTTTTACCGCATGAGCCTCCCAACAGTTGCTTGTAATTTCCACCAAAAATTTAGTTTGTACTTGCTGAGAGAACATTACGAACGAAAACAAATAGCGTTTCAAAAGACTATAGCAGAAAAAGTAGGAAGAAGGAACTAAATAAGATCATTTTTGTCGAACACAGCAGACAACACACACAATTACTTTCTGTAGATCAACTCAATGCATGTCGAAAACTTTAAATATGTTAGAGCGGTTTTTAACTATGAAATGTTCTCAAAATTTCATACAATGATGCTTCTTGAAACAGTGGTGCTATATTCTGATGCGATTGTTTCGATATTCCAGGCCAAAATTTTCAATAAAGTAAGGGTACGGTAGAGGTCAATGATCCTGGTAATTATATAATGCTGTAGATTGTAGAAAGAAATTATATAACATTAACAGAGGTAAACACATATCATCAAAAATATATTGGTCTCTTTCGTTCCTAATTTAGCAATTGCAGGAATTTTGTGTATATAATTATCTCAACAACAGTAACTGAGACAGATTATCATCATCAAGATCGTTAACGTCATCGTTAACCATCTGACGACCTCTGCTGGATAAAGGCCTGATCTAGACTTTCAAAAGCGTCACAGTCTTGAGTTATACGTATCCATATGATCTTGTATGTTTTCTAATGTCATCCACCCAACTTTCTTGACATCCTCGCCTCGATCGTTCCTTCTCCAGCAAAGTACATTTTTGGTTCATCCACCATGCATTCATTTGGCTATATGTTCCATCCATTTACACATCATTTTCATTAGGTCATTATTATATCTTCCAGTACAGTCGACTCTTTGACACGGTTCTTTATCTTCGTTGTGCGTTGAGTGTTCTGAGCTGCCATCATGTCCAGAGTGGGATGAGAAACTGGAAACCTTCTAAAAAATGGGACTGGAGTCACACTAACAACGGTTAGAGGTCTGTTGTAGTAAGGCAAGATTCACCACCTGAGTTAGTTCTTCAGTTGTTTCGTCTTGATGTAAGTCGAGCGGCGAAGTTTGAAGCACACTGTCAGAAAAACACACAAAATACATTAGTAGCGGATAATCTTGAGGAATTAATATCAATTTTGAAGAAACATGCTGATGAATCGGTCCAGTAAATCAACGTAAACAACATGTATGGTCGACAACGGAATGGTACGAAATTCATGATGAAAGACATCAAACTTGAACAAAATTTCGGACTCACAAAACATAATAAAATGCAGCTAACCTCAAAAACATCAGAAAAAATTCATATTATAAGAAAAACAGGCCGGCAACATCAAATGGATCTGTTGACTTCCATTATAGAAAGCTACTACAAAACCAATTCCAGAGATTATTTCAAAGCCTTTGATAAACAATCACGCAATTATAACCACCCCACACTATTTATGAGAAATAAAGCTGGAAGAATAGCTCATAATAACAAGAAAAACGCAGAAATCATGACAGAAGCATTGAAGAACTGTTGAACAGTGAGGAACCTGAAAAGATTTTAACAATAGACACAAGCACCCCTGTACAAACCAACCAGAAAATACAAACCTATCTACAGTACAAGAAATAGAAATTGCACTTTAAACATGAGAGCTACAAGGGATGTGGTGAAAATCACATGTTTGCGGAAATATGGAAGTATGCTGGTAAAACAGCTCAGATATCTCTATACATTATGTTACAAGAAATTTGAGCAACAGAAAAATTCCCAGAAGAATGGACCACAGCTATAATTAACACAATTCATGAAAAAGGAGACAAATGTGATCCAGACAACTGTAGAGGAATCTCGCTCTCTGACTGTACCTACAAGATTTGTTCCAAGATTTTACACGATAGGATCAAAGAACAACTGGATAAGGAACTGGTGGAATACCAAGGAGGTTTCAAACCTTGGAGAAATTTCGCCGAACAAATAATTACTCTGAAATTAATCATGGCCTATTGCCGCAAACGAAACAAGCCTCTCTCAAATACATTTATAGATTTTAATAGAGCAACTGATTCTTTCCATAGACCCTCACTGTTAAAATTTTTGAGACATTTCCGACGCCACCCAAATTTAATTAAACTAATAGAACTTACCTTAACAAATACAAATTCGAAAATTAAGTTCAGAGGGGAACTTCCTGAATCATTATCTGTAAGAACTTGTTTAAGGCAGGGATGCGGCTTGTCCCCGCTCACTTATATTGTGCCCTTGAGTACACGAGGAGGGAATGGTACAAGGACACTCCAAAGAACTGTAAGGTTGTAACACAAAAAGTTGAAATGTTTAAGATTTGCTAATGACCTCGATCCTCTCGCTAGCAACATTTAATGAACCAAAAAACAAATATAATCATTATAGGAAATAGCCGAGAGTATTCAGCTTAACATATCTTTTGTAAAAACAGAAATAATGCTAACTGAACCGCCACTGGAAAAATAAATTATAATTCGAGAACACGACACAAAATTGTTGAAAAGTTTAAATACTCGAGAGAAATAATAACACACAACCTGAACGAGAAACCACCATGACAGAGTAGAATAAACACATTGATTAAAACACATCATGCTACCAAGAACACATATAACAAAAAATACCTCTCAGTAGCCACAAAACTGAAACACTACAAAATAGTCACACAACCGCAAATAACGTATGCTAGAGAAACCATATTTAAAACAACCAACACTCTAGCAATAGACAGATTACTCAAAACAGAATGAAGGATAGTCAGAACATTTATAAATAAAAAATACCAAAAAGAAGGGGTTTGGAGAGTAGCTTAAAATGAAACATTTTATAAGGAAACAGAAGCAGTGATAAGTACTGTACAATGAAAAAGAAACGGATCTCTTTCCTAGGACATTTGATGAGGACAACAGAAAATAGAATTAACTTGAGAATGATTGAGAAGTTGTGGAATAGTATGAGCGGCATTAGATGGACCGCAGAAATCAAAGAGGACATGATGAAATTACAGATTACATGGAGGATTTGAAAGGCAAGACAGACGCACTCAAGATTCTTCAGGACAAACATATCACACTAACAATAAAAATGGAAATGGTGATTTCGAATGAGAAGAGAAGGGCACGATCTGAAAGAATGAAAAAGTATTGGGCCAACAAAAAACAGAAGAAACTAATTCGCTATATTGTGTAAAGTGGTCCAATGTTGGCTATAAAAGCATTTGTATTGCTTAGTTACTTTTTATATTTCGGTTTCCCTATTTCAGCTAATAATAATTAAGTTTTTGTCGCTGGTTATTTAACACACTGAAATGATTGAAAGGTGATAAAAGTCATGGGGTAGCGATATGCACATATACAGATGGCGGTCGTATTGCAGACACAAGGTATAAAAGTGCATTAGCGAAGCTGTTATTTGTTCTCAGGCGATTCATCTACATCTACATCTACATCCATACTCCGCAAGCCGCCTGACGGTGTGTGGCGGAGGGTACCTTCAGTACCTCTATCGGTTCTCCCTTCTATTCCAGTCTCGTATTGTTCGTGGAAAGAAGGATTGTCGGTATGCCTCTGTGTGGGCTCTAATCTCTCTGATTTTATCCTCATGGTCTCTTCGCGAGATATACGTAGGAGGGAGCAATATACTGCTTGACTCTTCGGTGAAGGTATGTTCTCGAAACTTTGACAGCCCGTACCGAGCTACTGAGCGTCTCTCCTGCAGAGTCTTCCACTGGAGTTTATCTATCATCTCCGTAACGCTTTCGCGATTACTAAATGATCCTGTAACGAAGCGCGCTGCTCTCCGTTGGATCTTCTCTATGTCTTGTATCAACCATATCTGGTACGGATCCCACACTGCTGAGCAGTATTCAAGCAGTGGGCGAACAAGCGTACTGTAACCTACTTCCTTTGTTTTCGGATTGCATTTCCTTAGGATTCTTCCAATGAATCTCAGTCTGGCATCTGCTTTACCGACAATCAACATTATACGATCATTCCATTTTAAATCACTCCTAATGCGTACTCCCAGATAATTTATGGTATTAACTGCTTCCAGTTGCTGACCTGCTATTTTGTAGCTAAATGATAAAGGATCTATCTTTCTGTGTATTCGCAGCACATTACACTTGTCTACATTGAGATTCAGTTGCCATTCCCTGCACCATGCGTCAATTCGCTGCAGATCCTCCTGCATTTCAGTACAATTTTCCATTGTTACAACCTCTCGATACACCGCAGCATCATCTGCAAAAAGCCTCAGTGAACTTCCGATGTCATCCACCAGGTCATTTATGTATATTGTGAATAGCAACGGTCCTATGACACTCCCCTGCGGCACACCTGAAATTACTCTTACTTCGGAAGACTTCTATCCATTGAGAATAACATGCTGCGTCCTGTTATCTAGGAACTCCTCAATCCAATCACACAATTGGTCTGATAGTCCATATGCTCTTACTTTGTTCAATAAACGACTGTGGGGAACTGTATCGAACGCCTTGCGGAAGTCAAGAAACACGGCATCTACCTGTGAACCCGTGTCTATGGCCCTCTGAGTCTCGTGGACGAATAGCGCGAGCTGAGTTTCACATGACCGTCTTTTTCTAAACCCATGCTGATTCCTACAGAGTAGATTTCTAGTCTCCAGAAAAGTCATTATACTCGAACACAATACGTGTTCCAAAATTCATGCAGAAAGTTTTCAGAACTGATTATGGAAGGGAATTAACAGATTTGAACGCGGAATAATAGTTGGCAGCATGGGACATTCCGTTTCGGAAATCGTTGGGAAATTTAATATTCCGAGATCCACAATGTCAAGAATGCGCCTCGAATACCAAATTTCAGGTATTGCCTTTCAGCACAGACAACGCAGTGTCCGACAATCTTCGCTTAACGACCGAGAGCAGCAGCATTTGAGTGGAGTTGTCGTTGGTAACACGCCACCAACACTGCGTGAAATAACCGCAGAAATCAATGTGGTACATACGACGAACGTATCCTTTAGGACAGTGCGGCGCAATTTGGCGTTAACGGGCTATGGTAGCAGACGACTGAGTCGGATGCCTTTGCTAACACCACGTCATCCATCGCCTGCAGCACCTCTCCTCGGCTCGTGACCATATCGGTTGAACCCTAAACGACTGGAAAACAATGCCTTAGTCAGACGAGTTCCGATTTCAGTTGCGAAGAGCTGATGGCAGGGTTCGGATGTGGCGCAGACACCACGAAACCATTGGCCCAAGTTGTCAACAAGAGACTGTGCAAGTTGATGATGGCTACAGGATCGTGTGGGCTGTGTTTACATGGAATGGACTGGGTCCTCTGGCCCAACTGAACCTATCATTGACAAAAAATAGTTATGTTCGGTTACCTGGGGACCATTTGCAGCCATTCATGCGCTTCATGTTCCCAAACAACTATGTCATTGTCACCGGACTACATTTGTTCGCTAATGGTTGGAAGATCATTCTAGACGATTCGAGCGAATGATTGGGCGAGCTATATTAACCGTCATGAATCCCATCCAATATTTATGGGACACAATCGAGATGTCAGTTCGTTAGCAAAATCCTGCAACAGCAACACTTTCGAATTTATGGACGACTACAGAGGCAGAATGGCTGTGTATTTGTGCATGGGACGTCCAACGACTTGTTGAGTCCATGCCACGTCGAGTTGTTGCGCTATGCCGGGCAAAAGGAGGTCCGATACGATATTAGGGGGTATGACACGACTTTTTCACCTCAGTCTATATTCAATATAGTGACTAGTCTTATAAAAATGCACGGAGCTTCAGTTCGACTAGTGATGTACGAATCACAATAGATGGATGCCCATTAATCGCCCGACTGCACACGGAGTAACTTATAGCGGCTAAATGAGATGTTCAACTCCAATCTATAACTAACATATAATATATTTCTACTGTATAAACAGAATAAGAGAGCTCAAAATTGGTTATGTCCGAAAGAACAGATTCCACACATATAGATATATATTTGCTGTGACGGCTAATATGATCATTCAGTGCAGAGCACTCTTCGCCTGACCTCGTGCGGAACTTCGCGTGATGCGGCGAACTAACAGAGAAAAAATGACTAGGGGACGTTACTTTAATGTTGTGCGACAAACAGGAATATACGAGGGTCACTCCAAAAGAAACGCACACTATTTTTTTTTTAAATCCATCTTTTATCCCACATGTTTGAAAGTTTTACAGTGTGTAGATACGTCCTTTAGGAACAATATTTTCATTTCCCCACATAATTTCCATCCATCTCAACTGCCTTACGCCATCTTGGAACCAGCGCCTGTATACCCGCACGGTAAAATTCTGGACCAACCTGTTGGAGCCACTGTTTGGCAGCGTGCACAAGGGAGTCATCATCTTCAAACCTTGTTCCACGAAGAGAGTCTTTCAGTTTCTCAAAGAGATGATAGTCACATGGAGCCAGGTCAGGACTCTAACGAGGTTGTTTCAACGTTGTCCATCCGAGTATTGCGATCGCTTCCATGTTTTTTGACTGACATGCGGTCGTGCATTGTCGTGCAACAGCAAAACATCCTGCTTTTGCGATAAGGTCGAACACGACTCAGTCGAGCTTGAAGTTTCTTCAGTGTCGTCACATATGCATCAGAATTTATGGTGGTTCCACTGGGCATGATGTCCACAAGCAAGAGTCCTTCGGAATCGAAAAACACCGTAGCCATAACTTTTTCAGCAGAAGGTGTGGTTTTGAATTTTTTTTCCTTGGGTGAATTTGCATGATGCCACTCCATTGATTGCCTCTTCGTCTCTGGTGACAAACGATGGAGCCATGTTTCATCACCTGTCACAATTCTTCCAAGAAATGTATCTCCACCATTCTTGCACTGTTCCAAAAGTTCGCTGCATACCGTTTTCCATGTTTCTTTGTGAGCCACTGTGAACATCCTGGGAACCCACCTGGCACAAACCTTTTTTAACGCCAACACTTTCAGTATTCTGCAAACGCTTCCTTCCCCCTATCCCAACGTAGCGTGACAATTCGTTCACTGTGATGCTTCTGTCAGCAGTCACCAATTCGTTAACTCTCTGCACATTGTCTGGAGTGTGTGCAGTATGAGGCCTGCCGCTGAGGACAATCCTCAATTTGCTGTGCCCGCTTTCATCACGTAACCTGCCTGCCCACCGACTAACTATACTGCGATCGACAGCAGCATCTCCATACACCTTTTCAAACCTCTTGTGGATGTTTACCACTGTCTCGTTTTCACAGCACAGGAATTCTATGACAGCACGTGGCTTCTGACGAACGTCAAGTGTAGCAGGCATCTTGAAGACATGCTATGACGGCGCCGCTCACGGGAACAGGTTGAACTAAGTTTGAAAACGAGCAGGAAGGATGTATGTACACACTGTAAAACTTTCACACATGCAGAATGAAAACTGCATTTTTACAAAAATGGTGTGCATTTCTTTTGGAGTGACCCTCGTAGATTAAGGGGGGAGGCGGGCGTGGGTAGCCGGTGCAGTTGTATGTAACCACTGTACCAAGGTGTTGTAGATGGGTAACGCAATAGCCTAAAAAGCAGAAGACCCAGGTTTCAATCCCGACCTTGGTACAAATTTTCATTTGTCGCCAATGAATTCTTCCATTGTCCAAATGCTGCAGAGATCAGAATTTCTCCTATCTGAACATTTTCTATGTCCGGCCTATGGATCAAAAACAGAAATGGTGCTTGTTCCTTCAAATGTTTCTGAAAGAAGAGACACCATTCGCATAGTCATAAATTTTGCTTCAAATGGCTCTGAGCACTATGGGACTTAACTTCTAAGGTTTTTTTTTTTTTTTTTTTTCGTGTGAGTAGGGCCTCCCGTCGGGTAGACAGTTCGCCGGGTGCTAGTCTTTCGATTTGACTCCACTTCGGCGACTTGCGCGTCGATGGGGATGAAATGATGATGATTAGGACAACACAACACCCAGTCCCTGAGCGGAGAAAATCTCTCCGACCCAGCCGGGAATCGAACCCGGGCCCTTAGGATTGACAGTCTGTCGCGCTGACAACTTTTTTTTCTTTTTATTCTTTTTTTTCATTTTGTTCGATATTGTTCGTTGCGTTTGGTCTGGAAGGACGTCACAAGACGTCTGTTCAAGTTGATCGTTGATTCTTTGACTTAGTTTTTTTATTACAGAGAGCACGCAGCCCTCTGACCGAACACGCTGAGCTACCGTGCCGGCAACTACTCAGCTACCGGGGGCGAACAACTTCTGAGGTCATCAGTCCCCTAGCACTTAGAACTGCTTAAACCTAACTAACCTAAGGACATCGCACATATCCATGCCTGAGGTAGGATTCGAACCTGCGACCATAGCGGTCGTGCGGTTCCAGACTGTAACGTCTAGAAGCGCTCGGCCACCACGGCCGGCCATAAATTTTGATGGTGGAACTTGGTTTCTCAATCTTTCCAACCATACGCAAGACATATCTAATACCTGAAAGGACTTCAGCTCCTATGAAGACATGAGATAAGGCCAGGAAGGAAAAGAGGAGTGTTGATCTTGTAGGGGGCCTTTAGAGTCACGTGGAAATTGGATTCGCAGCGAGATGACCCTGAACTGAGTAGAGTCGTTGGATGCTAAGAAGAGTGAGCTGGGCGAGGTGCCTCGGGAGGAGGTAAGGGAGGTGACCTCCGCCTAGCGGTACCTGCGGCTGGGATGTCTGAATGGAGCGGCGCGTCCCGCCATATCGCACCGGCTGCCGGGCCGGTATGCAGGGCGCGTGCAGCAGAGCTAGATGATGGCTGGCGCGTTTCTTGCGCCGCCGACCGCACGGGAGGGGCAGTGACGCGAAAAAACCGCACCGGGGGGTAGCGGCCGGGGGCGGCGGCGGCGGCGGCGACGGCACCCCATATCGGGAGGCGAGCTGCGCGCACGCCCGCTCCATACCGATACGGCCGCGGCGCGCGCAGGCTGCCTCATTTGGAATTAATCGGCTCGTAACTAATTGAACATTATTGGACAGAAATGGCGGCCGGGGCGAGCCAGACGGGACCGCTCGACTGGCACGTACAGAGGCGCACAGGGCGGCGGCGCGGCGCTGATTAGCGTTTTAAAACGGTGCCTGTCCTACCTGCCGCAACACGCCCACTGCCTGCCCTACACCCTCGTCTGCGACGCAATTTCAGGCCGAAGTGCGCCCAGGGTTCTATTTTACCCTTCATCAACCTCTCCCATTGGCTTTCGTGTGCCTTTTTAGATCGTCGATCGCCTGTCAAGCCCAGTGATATACCATGAAATGGTGACATCCTCACTGGGAAGTAACACTCGAGATACTAATTAATTATTCTAATAATACTGGTGAGTAATGGGGAAAATTGGTTTTCCCAGAGACCTGATAACAGTGAGGTAGAGGGCCCAAATTTCTTCACCTCAATACGTCATAATTTGTATAATTCCTGAAAGATTATGGAAAATGCCACAATTCCTCAATTATCCTCCAATTGTAGGCAGGTTACAGTTAATTACAACGCACTAAAGCCGGTATTTGACATAAACATCAACACTCCGAAACAAAAGAACAAAGAAAGTTGTTGTAATTTCGTTCCCTATAAAATTTCTCAAACGTACAATTAACTGAAATGTATTTTCCATTGTAACATACCCAGACAGTTTCAGTATTCTAAATCAGTATTACAAATCACTTAAAAAGCCATGAATGAACAGTTTTTCATGTTATTTTCAGTCGTCTAAAGACGTGTCAATACGCATTTGTATGTCTGTGTGGATGAAGATCATGTTTCGCGATAATAAACCAAGCATTTCGTGCAACGGATCCATTTTTCTCCACTTTTCTTTTCCCTTAGCATAAAAGTAATCTGTACAAATAGCAAATAAAACCAGATTTTAACAACAGCTCCAAATTTCGTCCCCGGGATGAAAACGCGAACTGCACGGGCGACGAAATTACGAATATTCCCAGATTTATTGTAATGGCAGTTACAGCAACATAGACTAAACCCTTGACTATTGCGATTATACACGGGAAACTACAGCACATGACTGAAATGAAGCCCAATATTTGATCATAAATCAGTTTACACGATAGGAATTACAGGGTGCTAATTTGACAACTGCATTAACTGACCTCAGCATGTAAGATTTAATTCCCTAGTACGTAGAGGCTACACGTGCTGTACACAACAGATTCTCTCAACAAAACAATGGAATGAGGTCACGCATGAGGGCGCAGCTAAACATTTGTTTCCAAGTGCGGCAACCAAAATTCCCAAGCGGACGAAATTACGAGCAGGGACGATACTATGGCCCATTATCTTGCGCCAAGATTAGCACAAGAACACCAAGATAAGAACAGATACAGGCAAAGAGCTCACACCATAAACGGAGGTAAAGCAGCAAGTAAGGGAACGCTGTAGTGCGTCACGTACACTATTCAAGATCTGCATTGGCGACCTGGTCAGGGAATGGGTGAAGGAAAAAAGCACCTGAAGGCATAAGAACTGGGCCAGGGAAATTTTTAAATACTATGTTGACGACCAGGTAATCGTACAGAGCAGTGGAGACAAACTAGAAACTGCAGTACATAGATTAAACAACATAAGCCTACATTTTAATTTAAAGATAACAACAACAATAATAACTACAGTGTTCTCTTTACGCCATAAAGACTAACATGATTGGCAACAGTATAATAACAGATGTCCCATTTTCGGGTATCTAGGACGTGATATAAGTTTTGAGGTAGAGGAAGATATAAATAAGAATCTTATCGCCTATAGCGTTTATGTGGCATGATAGGAAGAACATTGAAGGGTTAAACGAGAAGAGAAACCAAACGAAATTTTATAAATGGTTCAAATGGCTCTGAGCACTATGGGACTTAACATCGGAGGTCATCAGTCCCCTAGAACTTAGAACTACTTAAACCTAACTAACCGAAGGACATCACAAACATCCATGCCCGAGGCAGGATTCGAACCTGCGACCGTAGCGGTCGCGCAGTTCCAGACTGAAGCGCCTAGAACCGCTCGGCCACACCGGCCGGCAAATTTTATAAAGTCATGGAACTACCCACAGTACTACAATGACGGAAAAATTCGCAACACCAAAAAAATATTTAATACAAAGTAATGAAATTTCGGGAATGCATTTGTCTGGGGAACATATGTAAGCAATTAGCACTGCAAGATCACAGGTGATTGTAAGCGCGAGATAACCCATTTAAAATGTGAAATGCTGGTACATCAATAATTGGTGTAACCACCAGAGTGCAAGCATGCAAACGTGACTGCACGTATTGTACAGGTGCCGGATGTCAACTGTGGGGTGGAGTTCCAGGTCTTGACACTTGCTCCGTCAATACAGGGACGGTTAATGCTGTTTGTGACGTTCGAGTTGGCGTTGGATTATAACCTATAAGTACTCGATTGGAGAGCGATATAGTGATCGAGCAGGTGAAGACAACACGCCAGCGTTCTGTAGAGCATGTTGGGTTACTAAGCGTTGTCCTGTTGGGAAACATCCGCAGGAATGCTGTTCATGAATGGCTGCTTAACAGGTCGAATCACCAGATTGACGTACAAATTTGCAGTCAGGGTGCGTGGGATAACGACGAGAGTGGTTCTGCTGTCATACGAAATCACACCTCTGACTGTAACCCCAGGTGTTGGTCCACTGTGTCTGTCATACAGACAGGAAGGTTGCAGGTCTCCAACTGGCCTCCTTCTAACCAACACAAGGAGATCGCTGCTGACATCGAAGCAGAACCAGTTTTCCTCCGAAAACACTATAGACCTCCACCCTGTCCTCTAACGTGCTCTCGCTTGGAACTATTTAAGACGCAAATGGCGGTGGTTTGGGGTCAGTGGAATGCAAGCTACACAGCGTCTGCCTCGGAGCTGTCCTTGAGGTAATCGATTTGAAACAGTGTGTTTATCACAGTGGTGTCAACTGCTGCTCAAATTGCTGTACGATGCGTTAGAGCCACACACCGCTCACGCTCATCTTTCCGCTTTGTAGTGCCACGTGGCCGTCCGGAGCCTGGTGTTCTTGCGACTGTACATCCTCGTGACCCCTGCTGTCAGCAATCATGTATAGTGAGACCTTAACTTTTCCCGGCGAATCGAATGTTCAAATAACTTACGGGTTTGCTGCCGGGTGACGTCACCGGACACCGCCGATATTTCGACACGGGCACACCCTGCCATTCTCGAGGCACAAATGCAAGGAAGAAAAAATGTGCAAGCAAATTTAATACCTCAGTTCATAGAGGAGAAACAGGGAAGATACCACACACAGAACAAGTGTCAACACAACCAAAGATAACCAACATCAGAAATGTCGATGGTTACTATTAATCAACAGGTGAGGTAGCACTAATTTTGTCCCTCTATTTTTTGAGGAGAGACAGAGCCGGATTCCAAGCAGTATTTAAACAAAATCCACCATCTCTATTAATAAGGTTACTTGATAGTCTGATTTCAACAGCTTCCTTAATAACACTATCCCAATAGTTTGACGCGCAAGCCAGAATCTCCGTGTTGTTGTATTCCATAGGATGATCGGTGTCAAGGCAATGTTCTGCATAGCGGATTTGCTCGGCTGTTGTAAGCGTGTGTGAAGCTTATGTTCAATACACCGGTCTTCCACAGTCCTGGTTGTCTGACCAATATATGACATGCCACAACTGCAAGGAATACGATAGACCCCAGCCTTACGCAAACCAAGATCATCTTTTACGGACGCCTTAATCTTCCTTGCATTTGTGCCTTGAGAATGGCAGGGTGTGCTTCTGTCGAAATATCGGCGGTGTCCAACTACGTCACCCGGCAGCAAACCTGTAAGTTATTTGATCATGTATAGTGCTACATTCCTGACAAGTCTTTCTTTAGTATCGCAAAAGAAAGAATCAGCTTCTCATAGTCCTTTTTACATGGCCTCGTCCAAACTCAGTGAGGTGCTGATAATAGCGACTTTGTCGCTTTTAAGGCATCCTTGACTAACGTCAACGCACCACGTGCTCAGCAGGTGGAAGTAGACGTTCAAGCGGGAGAACAGCCCTACTGTGATGTTGCTGAAAACTCAAGTTCAGTTACAGTTCAGCTACGAAAAGAGATTGAATCGGTATCTCAGATTCTCCCAAAAAGTACGAACAGCATTCAGATCTGTAACAAAAACTTTAAAACAAAAATGAAGCGCAAAATTGAGACAATTAAGGCCTAACTTACTGTGTAGTTAGTAGGTAACTAAAACTCCCGATAGGCCATTTGCGTGCTCACAGTGGCGCTACTACAGCCACTCTTACACGACTGGTTCCAAATTGGAATAGACATCGTCTTTCAGACGTACAATTACGCCTTCCAACTTTTGTTTATATCGTACAACTCCTTATTAGTGTAGCGTTTTATTCCCCATCAGTGCATATGGACCAGAAAGTTGGACACTAGAATCAGAAGACTTAAGACAACTTGGAATATGAGAAATGAAGTTCCGTAGCTTAGTGGAAGGCTGCAAAAGAGAAGACAGTATAAGAAATGCAGACAAAAGGAAAGAACTGTGGGTACAGCAAATAATTAAAAAAGTAGTCCAATGAAAACTAAACTGGAAAGAGGATGTGTATGTCACCTTAGAGAATCTGTCGATAAGCAATGGAGTATAATTCTATTGGAAGGAGGAGTGTTGGAAGACCAAGGAAGACGCCATGTGGTCTAAGCCTGGATTGGCAGAAAGAGAAAAATAGCAATAATTACTTATTAAATATGTAAGTAGTTCATAGAATGAAGGTTTTCACAACTGCACCTCGTAATTGCTGTGAATCTTTCAGGCTGTGTGACTGTGGTCGAAGAAACTCTGCTGTTCCTCACGTTTTGTCCCGCGCAGCTCTGGACAAAACGTCAGGAACCGAAAAGTTTCTTCGACCACGGCCATACAACCTGGAAGATTCATCAGCAAATATGGAGTTACTGGCTGTTATCCACAGCTGCACTCGCATATCAGTAATTTGGTTGTGATGAGTGATGGTGAATAAGAAGCTACCGTACTTGCTATACCGCTAGCTGCCTGCTCTTGTCTGCCTGTTTGGGTAAGTGTAGTCATCCCCCCCCCCCCCTCCCCGGCGCCCTCACCGTCAAACAGTGCAAATGCATGACACAGCAGCATACACAATGTCGCTGCCGAACTGTGAATGCGGAGAGGCATGGGCAGAAAGGAGTGCTCATCTATGCATCGTGCTTTTCAAGTAGCTATACATTACACAACATGTACATTATGCAACAATTTTAATAATTTTTTGACACGGTTACATTCAATAATGTAAAAAATAAACATTCAGTTCCTTACTTCACCATCTTAGCAGTCCTTTTTTACTTTCTAAAACAGCCTACATCTTTCCTAAGGTTTCAGACTATCTTCATATCAGATTTCATCGAAACTGGTTCAGCGGTTTAGTCTTGAAAACGTACGAGACAGAGTTACTTTCGCCTTTTATCATGTTCGTGTGGAAGTACGAATTAAACACGTTGAGCATTGTAACGGCATTGTATTCATTAGTGGAATCGTTTTATGTAGAACATATCAACCAATTAGAGCATTTTCACAAATATGATAGAGTTCAAAAGTCAAAGAGTGAACAGCATTTTTTAATGAATAAATACACCCTCAGCGTTCAAAAAGAATATAAAATCCAATTCAAAAGAAAGAAAGTGCTGGCAGGTGTGAATATTACCAAACAACCTGCACAATAAGTCATGACTGCAGACTACTACAGGAATTCCTTACAGAAGATTGGAAAAGTGGTAGAAGCCGACCTCGCGGAGGATCAGTTTGAATTCTGGAGAAATGTAGGAACACAGAAGGCAACACTTATATTATAAGATAGTTTTAGGACAGGCAAACATACTTTTATACCATCTGTAGACTTAAAGAAAGCCTTGGACAATGTTGACTGGAGTACTCTCGAAGGTAACAGGGGTAAAATACAGGAAGCGAAAGGCTATTTACAACTTGCACAGAAACCAGACAGCATTTATAAGAATCGAGTGGCATGAAAGGGAAGCAATGGTTGAGAAGGTTGTGACAGAGGGTTGTAGTCTATCCGAATGCTATTCAAACTGTACACTGCGCAAGCCATGAAGGAAACCGAAGAGAAAGCTGGAGTAGGAATTAAAGCCCAGGGAGAAGAAATAAAAACCTTGAGGTTTGTCGATGACATTGTAACCCTGTCAGTGACAACGAAAAATTTGGGGGAGCAGTGCAACGGAATGGACAGTGTCTTGAAAAGGGGAAACAAGATAAACATCAACAAAAGCAAAAAAGAATAATGGTATATAGTCGAATTAAATCAGGACACGCTGAGGGAATTAGATTAGGAAGTGAGACACCTAAAGTAGTAGATGAGTTTTACTATTTGGGCAGTAAAATAACTGATGATGGTCGAAGTAGAGAGTATATAAAAAGCAGACTTGCAATGGCTGGAAAAGCGTTTCTGGAGAAGAGAAATTTGTTAACATCGAACATAGATTTAAGTGTCAGGATGTCTTTTTCTGAAAGTATTTGTGTGGAGTGTAACGAGTATAATCGTGTCTGGAAGACGACCGGTTTAGAAGTGAAGAGAATAGAAGCTTTTGAAACTTGGTAGTACAGAAGAATGCTGAAGATTAGCTGGGTAGATCAGATAACTAACGAAGAGCTGCTGAGTAGAATTGGAGAGAAAAGAAATCTGTGGCACAGACTGACTAGAAGAAGGAATCGGTTGACAAGACACGTTCTGAGACATCAAGGGACCACCAATTTAGTTCTGGAGGTAAATGAGAGGGGTAATAACTGCAGAGAGAGACCAAGAAACGAATACAGTAAACAGATAAAGAAGGATGTAGGTTGCAGTAGTGATTTCGAGATCAAGAGGGTTGCACAAGTTAGAATAGCACAGAGAGCTGCATCAAACCAGTCTTCAGTTTCAAAACCACAACAACAATAATAACGAATATTTCCCTCTAATACGTATATTGTTCTTCAGATCAATAAATATCTTACACTATACACTTTCCAATGTAGCCCATATTCTTCCTCAGACTTCAAACCATCTCCATACCACGTCACAGAAATGGATTCAGCGGTTTGGTCATGAAAAGGTAACAGGCAGAGTTACTTTTGCATTTATTATATTAATATGGACGTTATTTTATGTATGCTGGATCTTCTTGGAATACGAGTAGGTGTCTGTTACTCAAGTCAGGATGTTTGATGGTGAGCGCAGCGAGCCACAAAAAGCTTTCTTTTATTGCCACGGCGGGTTTAAAGCTATCATGACCGTCTGCAGATGGCTGCCTGTTCTGCTGCAGATATTTATCAGCAGCGTGTCATACGCTCCTGCAGTTTGGTCTGGTGAACGTCATTACGTGTCGTTTTTCTCGTTGTGCATTTCTCTGAGGATGTGCACACATATCACACAACTGTGACAGATGAACGCTTCACAATATTCTTTCTGTCAGTTGTAGCTTTAGACATGAAGAATGCTGGGAATCGTTCATGTGTGCCACAGTTGTTCGTATGAATTGCTGAAGGAGGAAAACGAAAACGATACGGAACGACATTCACTAGAACAAACTGCAGGACTGCACGACATGCTGCTGACAAATATAAAGCGTAGTAAAAGTAGTTATCCACCGGAAGGTGGGTGTGGTAGGCCTAAATCGAACATGACAGCAAAATAAGCCTTTTTTAAAAGTATTTGCAGCTGGTTGGGAACTCCACCAAAAATATTTAATTAAGTTATTGATAAAATATAAATCGAACAGCAATGATCCTGCAAACATATTGCACGAAGGGAAAATGAGATGCAACGAACATATATTGCACTCGTGTAATTTAATTATATATTTGTCTGAACCAGAAATATTTTATTAATTTTCTGACGAGTTTCCTGTACAAGCCATATTCAGGTCATGGAACAAATTGAGATAAAGTATAACATCAATGTTGTCAGTGCAAATAATTCAGACAACTCTACTGCTAAACGCAGACCTTCCTCCGTCTCACCTCAGGCCCGAACGAATTGCATAAAGGACACCATTCCGCCCCTCCCCCCTTCCCGCCACCAAAAATGGCTCTGAGCACTGTGGGACTTAACATCTGGGGTCATCAGTCCCCTAGAACTTAGAACTACTTAAAACTAAGTAACCTGAGGACGTCACACACGTCCATGTCCGAGGCAGGATTCGAACCTGCGAACGTAGCAGCAGCGCGGTTTCGGACTCTCACTACAAGCTACCAGTACCTCTCCTCGATTCACAGTCATATATCGGGAATGTAATTCCACAGGAACTGAGAGTGTGCTACACCATGAAGCAATACACAGATTTCTATCAAGGTATTTGGAGATATTCTGTACCGACAACATGGTCGAGATACTTTTTATTAATCTATTTCATTTTCTTTTGAATCTATCCAGTAGCTGTAACGCACTAGGAAATTAATAAAAAATTTATGTTCAAACAGATGTGTAATTAAATTATACAGAATTCAGAATGGTTCAAATGGCTCCAAGCACTATGGGACTTAACATCTGAGGTCATCAGTCCCCTAGACTAGAACTAATTAAGCCTAACTAACCTAAGGACATCACACACATCCATGCCCGAGGCAGGGTTCGAACCTGCGACCGTAGCAGCAGCGCGGCTCCGGAATGAAGCGCGTAGGACCACTCGGCCACAGCGGCCGGCAAATTATACAGTGTGAATCACCGAAAACATGCACCGCAGATATAGCGGAAATGGAAAGTGCTATTGATGTGCGGTTTTCACTGAGTGGATTGGTAGTTAGGGGCTGGTATTGTTATCCATTCAAAAGATTATGATAATGCTTAGAAAGTGTATGTTTTGTGCAAACATTCATTTTTTAAATGGAACAACGCCTATTGAGGTAAGCAAACCAAAAGTGGGGTAAATTAAAATGTCAGTCATGCCACTGCAGAGTCTAGTGACAGTCGTTTACGAGATGTCATAGTGCGCAAAGTTTCCACACCGACACATGTTTGTGTCATTCAACCTGCGTAGTTGCTAGGTTCGATGTTGTTATGTTTGCTTAAAGTGTTCTTGTGTGGTCCTTGAGTGCTTTGCAACTTGCTAGTCAGTAGTGTGTGGCAGTCCAAGTAGTAAGTCGTGAGTGGACGATGAGATTTACTAATGCAGAAGAAGCCGACATGCTCATGGTGTATGGAGAGTGTAGGAGGAATGCAGTTCGTTCTTGTACGGTGTATGCAGAAAGGTATCTCAACAGACGTTAACCACCTCGGCAATTATTTACCATATTCTTCAACCAGTTACGTGAAAGTGGTAGCGTAACACCTAGACAACGTAACAGAAGGAAAAAAGTGACTACAGAAGTGGGCGAAATTAATCTGCTGCCGTTGCAGTTGATCCGTACGTTAGCTTCCGCGCTGTCACATGAGGAAGTGGCTTGAGTCAGGCAAGTGTCCTACGTGTTCTCCATCGACATACGTCCAAACCTCTTTCATTTCTCACCATCAAGATCTAAATGGAAACGATTACGAGAATCGTGTTAACTTACGTACAGGGGCGTTAAGACGGGATACTCCAGATATATGATACATCCTCTTAAGTGGTGAAGCCATATTTACCGATCATGGCCAGGTAAACCACAGAGATGTGTACTACCGGTCTGTTGACAATCCCCATTGGCTTCGTCAGGCGGAAAGTCAGCAATCCATGGTGTGTAAACGTGTGGTATTGGATAGTGAACCATCAGCTCACAGACCCGTTTTTCATAATCGGAGTACTGAATCCGCACACATATCGCAGCCTCCAAACAACCATCTTCCTAGGATGCTAGAAAATGTTCGACTGCAGGCTAGGATTAAACTGTAGTACCACCAACATGATGGCTGTCCAACCCATAATGTACGAAGCAGTACAGCGTGTTTTCATGAATTGTTTCCAGATCGTTGGATTGGACGCAGAGGATCTGTACCTCGGCCAGTCCGTTACTCGGATTTGACGCTTCTAGCACTTGTACAGAAAGCTAAAAGACACTGTTTAAAAGGACACATCTACTACACTCTATCGTATGTAACTACGTATCACTGCAACCTGCAGTGACCAGTGTCGCTGTGGGAACTTTTCAAAATACGATATCTCGTAAACGACTCGCGCTAGAATTCTGTAAACAAACATCACAGAAATTCTAATTTATCCTACTTTTATTGCAATCTACTGACTGGCTAACAGTACGAGCCTCTAACTACCATCCATTCTGTGAAAACCGCTCATCAATAGCACTTTCCATTTCTGCAATATTTGCGGTGCAAATTTTAGGTGATTCATCCTGCATAACTACAAGGATGACCTCTGCATCTCATTCATGCAATATATTTTGAAGACTACAAGTAGTCGGGCAATTAGAAATCTTAGATGGCTATAGAAATGGAAGAGAGGTATTATGAAAAACATTATGAGGATAAAACTTAATAAATGTTGCCTCTCGTTCTACATTAAGAGCAAATTTACGCAATATTTCAATTACTGCTCCATGATCCAATAGTTTTTCGAAACAGCTTGGATCTTTGGGGAAGATAGCCAGTGGCCAATACGCATCAGGAGATTAATAAAGTATTTGTCAGCAAGACGAATCGACCATTAAATCTGTAAGGGACGATCGTCTTGCAAAGTAACCTTTCACAGTTAGTGAGGTATCTTGCGTCTTAAGAAAAGTGTCTGTTTCTTTAGCTCTTTTAATTTCTTCTTACAATTTCCGTAAGCTGTAGAAAATGAGAACAGTCGATGACTCCACTACATCAGGCTATTGGATATTTTAGTGAATCATTACAAATTCTACGCGTCTTCCCGCAAACATGTCGGAAACATGGATTACAATACAAAAATAGTAATTTACTTTACAGTCTTAAGGGTATTTGATGCAGTTTAAAAATTTCCGTTTAAGTTAGTGAACACCATCGTCTTTAAACTGATCATTTTATCTTCACGCCGGCACCTGTGAAATTATATTTGTAGCTCCATTCTTCTGTTGACACATCATTTGCAGAGTTTAACGATTCGTGGTTATGCAGGAAATGTAAAAATAGCTAATTATGAAAGTCAGCACAAAGCAGTCTGTAACATCGTTCCTGGCTGCACCCGTGGTCACGTCCTCTTCGCTACTATGGACATCTGAGTGAGTTTCTAGCACCCTTGGGAAGGGAGCATTTCCCATGATGGCAGGTATTTTACAGCACTTGTTGGACGTAACTACTTTTAAAAAGTACTGGCTTAAAGCAGCACTTTACAGGGGTGTGCTGTTATTGTGAGCAGGCAATGGTTATTGAAAATACCTGCGTTCTGTTCGTGCGGCTGACTGGCTGAAAGGCAAGCATGTTAAAAAAAATTCACGGAAATGAAGTGTTCCCGGCAAGTCGCTGGTGTAGGAGACGAGTCGTATGCTGTCTGGGACTAGAGTAGTGTCCTGAACTGTTCAGCATTTCAGGGGACGGCGGCAGCTTTCGCGGGTGTAGGAGGTGAGTCGAGGCTCTTGTGGGACGGGAATGATGTCTTAAGAGTGTTGTGTGTAGGAAGTCTGGAGTGACTCATCCTCAGTGATCAGTAACGTTATTCTGCTGAAACTGAAAGACTACAAGCATTCCAAAGTGCATTCCTGTGTGCGGTCGTGAAATTCAATTGAATCACTTTCGTATTCTCTGGGCGAGTGTATGAAGAGACCACATAATAGTGTTGAGACATGAAAATGCCATTTTTGTTGGCCAAATTCATTTGCCAATTTCGATGTTATTTTTACAAAATTTCGGCGTTGCCGGCCGGAGTGGCAGAGCGGTTCTAGGTGCTTCAGTTAGGAACCGCGCGACCGCTGCGATCGCAGGTTCGAATCCTGCCTCGGACATGGATGTGTGTGATATCCTTAGGTTAGTTAGTTTTAAGTAGTTCTAAGTTCTAGGGGACTGATGACCTCAGGTGTTAAGTTCCATAGTGCTCAGAGCCATTTGAACCACTAAATATCTAAAAAATATCGCTGAACAACCTTCTACATTTTCACGCTAGCGTTCGAACTCATCCTGTACATCTCTGCGTTCAACTATTCTCGTTTCTTGTGCAGTCCTGAAGCCTGAAGTTGTGCGTCCAGAATTCCCACCTCGTGTATCATGAAGGAATTTATGAATAGGATCTAATGATGACGGTTCTGTTTCGGAATATATACTTGTGCATTCGAGTGCCAACGTTAATGTATTTACTGATGTTAATGTAATCAGCATTTTGAGCGAAGTACAGTCTCGAAGTGTATAGCTGTCGTCATCAGATAGGGAATGATAAATGCTATCCAGTTGGAAGACCACTTGTCATTTACTATACCCGGAAAATTCTCTCACCAAAAATATTATTTTGAAGGAGCAACAAACCTTTCTAATAACTGTGTCTAACAACTTAACAGCAGTGCGTGTACTATTAAGAAGTAGGATGCGATGTTTCTTCAAACACGCATGCACGTCCGAAGGAACATTGCTTGGTATTTCTTAACAACACAGGCACTGCTACGCCATATTTAGTCGCCAATACCAGGTCTTTGACTGTTAATAAATATGTCCTTTACGGACGGGAATATACGTAACGTACGAATACATTTTTTGACACATTGACGACGACTTATGGAAGTTTGGCTCTGGCTGTGATTCGTGCACGGATAGCCAAAGCTGTTAAGGTGACCGCTCAAGTAAAGCGGGAAATGTGGCATCGAGTCCCTGTTCGGTCATTCCAATTTAGAGACGATGGTGATCGATACATTTCCTGCATCTAATGAGCCAATCTGCGACACGCTGTATGCGTTCTGTCCGATGCAAAATAGCCTACGGAAATGAAGCTGTCTTGAAAATTGAAACGTTTCTGCCGACTCTTCCTTGGTCTTTCCGTGGCGTCGCGCGATATCCTACTCGCGACCGCAGGCAAATTTCACGCGCGAGACAGATCATGAGACGTTACTTGGTAACACTTACTGGTGAATGCAGATTAATTACAACGCGCTAAAACCGGTATTCGACATAAACATCAACTCTCCGAAACAAAAACAAAAATGGTTCAAATGGCTCTGAGCATTATGGGACTTAACATCTGAGGTCATCAGTCCCCTAGAAATTAGAACTACTTAAACCTAACTAACCTAAGGATATCACACACATCCATGCTCGAGGCAGGATACGAACTTGCGACCGTAGCGGTCGCGCGGTTCCAGACTGAAGTGCCTACAACCGCTCGACCACACTGGCCGGCAGATATTTAGTATAAGGGTCCGGTGTTCTCTCCTGGCACGTTAGGGAGTAATCGATTTTAGTTTGATTTATTACCCCCGTTAACTTAGCATCTGCATCCCACTGAAAATATCTGCACACCAGTGCAAACGTTGACGGTGTGCGCTGGCGAATGCAAACTTCTTGCATTCACGCAAGGCCCTTACAACTGACAGCAGATATTACCCACTTCAATTTTCGCCGTCAAACTTAGATTCAGTACTGCTCGCTTCTGCCTAGTGTTTTCTGGCGGTGTCAGTTGTACGTTAACGTGATAGACAGCAGTATGGAAAAGTATGCTCATGAATGTTGATGGTGTTAGGACAGGAACCAGCCACAAATTTACTTTGAGTTCCTTTATTCAAAGGAAACCGTTACCGGTTTCGAATCGTTGTGATTCATCATCAGACGGTTTACACGCTTTCTTCCTGACATTGACACCAAATGTCAGAAAGAAAGCGTGTAAACCGTCTGATGATGCATCACAACGATTCGAAACCGGTAACGGTTTCCCTTGAATAAAGGAACTCAAAGTAAATTTGTGGCTGGTTGCTGTCCTAACACCATCAACATTTGTCTTCAAAAGCAGCCACGATCTCCAACATGTCATCATATGACAAAATTGCATGCTCATGAATATTTGCAAACGTGTAGATGTAAAAGTTCTTGCTGTCATGTCGTCACTGTGGGAACAACTCAGTAAGAGATAGTCGTGCTGACCGTCCATTGGATTCTCTGAACTCAAATTTCGGCCAACTCTTCATACGGGTTTATACCATTGCTAACGTAGAACTAACAGTGCTGAAAGGAAACAAACCCGAGACAACCCCGAGGATTTCTGAATGCAAGCGGGATTTGGTGTTGTACCTCGAGTAAATCGAATAACTATTTCAAAACAATACACAGAGCGCAAACTGCACTGTGTAATGGGGTCTTCAATGGTTAATGTTCAATGATCTGTCTTTTAACAAGCCGTTGATAATTATTTAAAGCGGCTTACATCGTATCTCAGATACACATCTAAGAGTCAAAGAATATTTTTTTAAACTGAAATTGTCACCCACGGTTGCAGGCTCGTGGAATTCACCTCAGCGTCGCGCCGATATTTTTCACGTAAAACCTTAAACTTCGCCATAGGTATTAATAATGAATAGAAATAATGACTTTTAGTTGAGTCTCACTTAGTAAATGTCCTCGGCGAAAACTCATTTGCTTTTTTCATTGGCGAGAGTGATACTTTCATACTAGAACAATGATAATGAACATATCCTTTATTTAATTAATAGTCCGCCCAACCATTTGTTTTTATCATGCCCAAGCCCAGAACATAAAAAGTCCTAATAATTTTGGTCTTAATTACGACGTACAGAGCTCATACTCTCTCAGAGATAATATTTAACCATTTTTCGCTCAGTGAGTGGAGTCATAGGCTTCCAGTTCTCACTACGCAACTTTTGCACACAAAAACATGATATAAAAATGATGTTTTACAGGACGTACAAGATGAACATTTAAATATGAAATAATTTTGTATGAAAATGTATATACAGGGTGTTATAAAAAGGTACGGCCAAACTTTCAGGAAACGTTCCTCACACACAAGTAAAGAAAATATGTTATGTGGACATGTGTCCGGAAACGCTTAATTTCCATGTTAGAGCTCATTTTAGTTTCTCAGTATGTACTGTACTTCCTCGATTCACCGCCAGTTGGCCCAATTGAAGGAAGGTAATGTTGACTTCGGTGCTTGTGTTGACATGCGACTAATAGCTCTACAATACTAGCATCAAGCACATCAGTACGTAGCATTAACAGGTTAGTGTTCATCACAAACTTGGTCTTATGGAGCACGGAACATTCCAGCCTATGACTCGCGACTGGGGAAGACCTAGAACGACGAGGACACCTGCAATGGACGAGGCAATTCTTCGTGCAGTTGACAATAACCCTAATGTCAGCGTCAGAGAAGTTTCTGCTGTACAGGGTAACGTTGACCACGTCACTGTATGGAGAGTCCTACGGGAGAATCAGTTGTTTCCGTACCATGTACAGCGGGTACACTTCTGCGAATGGTTCATCCAACAATGTGTCAATCCTCAGTTCAGTGAATATGTTCTCTTTACGGATGAGGCTCCATTCCAATGAGATCAAATTGTAAATTTTCACAATCAAAATGTGTGGGCTGACGAAAATCCGCACGCAATTGTGCAATCACGTCATCAACACAGATTTTCTGTGAACCTTTGGACAGGCATTGTTGGTGATGTCTTGATTGGGCCCGATGTTCTTCCACCTACGCTCAGTGGAGCACGTTATCATGATTTCATATGGGATACTCTACCTGTGCTGCTAGAACATGTGCCTTTACAAGTACGACACAACATGTCGTTCATACACGATGGAGCTCCTGCACATTTCAGTCGAAGTGATCGTACGCTTCTCAATAACAGATTCGGTGACCGATGGATTGGTAGAGACGGACCAATTCCATGGCCTCCACGCTCTCCTGACCTCCTCTTGACCTTCATTTATGGGGACATTTGAAAACTCTTGTCTACGTAACCCCGGTACCAAATGTAGAGACTCTTCGTGCTCGTATTGTGGACGGCTGTGATACAATACGCCATTCTCCAGGGCTGCATCAGCGCATCAGGGATTCCATGCGACGGAGCGTGGATGCATGTATCCCCGCTAACGGAGGACATTTGGAACATTTCCTGTAATAAAGTGTTTGAAGTCACGCTGGTACGATCTGTTGCTGTGTGTTTCCATTCCATGATTGATGTGATTTGAAGAGAAGTAATAAAATGAGCTCTAAAATGGAAAGTAAGCGTTTCCGGACACATGTCCACATAACATATTTTCTTTCTTTGTGTGTGAGGAATGTTTCCTGAAAGTTTGGCGGTACCTTTTTGTAACACTCTGTATATACAATGGTATTTATATGCGTCTGGAGATATCAATACATACTGGAGATATAGATACCGATTGGTAGCGTACCTTTCTTATCGAATTATTGACTTGATTACGTTACAACTGAACTGCACTGTTTAACAGACATTTCCAGTTCAAAGGAAAAACAGAAGAAAGCAATATTATAGTTTAATCACCCGTCGACAGAGTCGTCATTAGGGACGGAGCACAAGCTTGCATTACTAAAGGAATCATAGTGGCATCTGCCTGGAGCGTTTAGGGAAATACGGAGAAACTAAATCTGGATGGTCGGACTGGTATTTGAATCGTAGTCATTCAGAATTTGGTCCTTTTTGCTAACCACTGCGCCACCTCGCTCGGTACTTTCAGTGTAACACTGATATGAAGATGAATGAGGTCAAGAAATCAAGGGATATCCATTTTATCTATAACTACAGATTCTGTATTCCAAAATACCTTTGGACAGCCTCCAAAATGTTGTGGGTATTGTGGTGTCACCGCCAGACACAACACTTGCTAGGCGGTAGCCTTTAAATCGGCCGCTGTCCGTTAGTATACGTCGGACCCGCGTGTCGCCACTATCAGTGATTGCAGACCGAGCGCCGCCACACTGCAGGTCTAGAGAGACTTCCTAGCACTCGCCCCAGTTGTACAGCCGACTTTGCTAGCGATGGTTCACTGACAAAATACGCTCTCATTTGCCGAGACGATAGTTAGCATGGCCTTCAGCTACGTCATTTGCTACGACCTAGCACGGTGCCATTACCAGTTACTATTGATACTGTGAATCATGTACCGTCAAGAGCGACGTTCACAATTAATGGATTAAAGTTAAGTATTCCCCCAGCTACGTCCGTTTTTTCTAAATTCTAATTTCCTTGTCCTGTTCCAGACCTCACGCCAGCCTGCGTGAGCTAAAACGCGTGCCTTTCGGCTTCCTCTAGTAACACGGTGTTGGCTCTCCTGCCAACCACAACAGGTATGGTTCGGGTTTACCTTGTAGATATCCAGATAATGACTCGGTATCCAGTACGCGCTGTAACTCTCACCATTTGCCCTTTATAAGAATTTGAACCTTTTTGATATTCTTCGAGCACAGTCGAAAGATTGACGCTAATATGCACTAAAAACATGAGGGATACTAACGGAGGATGAGTTGCGCAGCATTTTTATGGTCACGTTGGGACAGAGCGGAGCCCATAAGAGTGAGCTGCCGTCCTCGCAGATGGCAGCGGCTTCCCTAGAAGGCTAATGCGTCGGCCGGTGGCGACAGTTCTTGCGGCGGCTACGCGGAACTAATCTGCAGCGTGCCACGGGCGATGACGAGTTCCTGACAGCCGGGCCGGCGCGAGCGCACCGCCAGTCCGCCGGCAGGCCACAATTACTGCATAGCTGCCTGCCCGCCCGCCGTATGAAACTGGCGCGCCACTCCGACGAGACCAGTTCTTGTGCGACGCCGGACTGGTTATGCGCAGCCTTTCTCAATATGCCGTGCTTGCGACATGCATACTTCACTGAGCCACCTGTATTGTACCCGAGGACAACCTTCGTTTTCTAGCGGTGGAAGAGTATCTCAATCTGACGTCTTTACGTAACATATCATTTCCTTTGGTTAATTATCCATATTTATTAGATGATTATCGGATTGGGATTTCAGCTTTTAGCACTGACCGACCGAAAACGTGAAGCACCCGGAAGGGGCGGAGGAAACGAAATGAAACTTCACCGGTGATGTTCCAAGATGCTACTGCAGGCGGGTGTAAAATGAGTGTGCGCAGCGATAAATAATAAACGCTAAAATAAAGATTTGGCCCTGTTGACAACCCACTGAAGCAGATCTTAGGATCTCTTAATTCTATACATTACAATCTAAACATAAATGAATGATGAAAGCAACTAATCCTAGTAATGATAAACATTGTTCCTGCTTATATATTTATCGTAGATTTAAAAAAAAATTATATTACAAAGTTTAAATTTCCTAAGTAAATTTACTGATCAACTGCTCAACTCCCGCCCCTCATTATGACTGCTATCTCCTTCTCCGTCGTCGTGAGAACCCGCCCAAGTGTCGCTGTGATGCAGGGTTGACAGTGGTCCATCTTCTGGTGGACTGCCCCCTTTTAGCCCCCTTGCGGCAGTCCTTTAATTTACCAGCTGCACTTCCTTTAATTCTAGGTGACAATGCCTCTGTAGCTGACTCAGTTTTACGTTTTATCCGTGCAGCTGGGTTTTCAAAAATGGTTCAAATGGCTCTGAGCACTATGGGACTTAACTTCTGAGGCCATCAGTCCCCTAGAACTTAGAACTACTTAAACCTAACTAACCGTAGCGGTCGCGCGGTTCCAGACTGGAGCACCTAGAACCGCTCGGCCACTCCGGCCGGCAGCTGGATTTTATCACTCGCTCTGGTGTGGGTGCTCTCGCACGATTTCTCAGGCTACACCCACTCCAGCGACTTTTAATTGTGACGTGGATACCAAAATAGTGTCTTTTATGGTAACAAGTTGTGTTGGTACCTCTATCAACGTTTTCCAGCTGGAGGTTCTTCATTTGTAGTTGAGAGGTTGACCTATTACCTGATCCATCAACCACTGTAGTCTGTTTTACTCTAGTCAATTATTTCCTCTGCTCCTTTTAAGTGTCCTCTATTTTGTGTTACTGCGGTGTTCGTTTTAGCTCTGTACCCCTTTGTGTTCCCTCCCTCCGGGTAGAGAGGTTACGCTTTTACTGTATAGGCGTTTTACAAGTATGTCTGTTTGGAACTGGGGATTGATGACCTCTATGTTTAGCCCCCATCAAACCCCAAAACCAACCAATCAACCAACTACTTTCAAAGATGATATATGGTGGTGTGGAACCTCAGTGGAAATAAAGTAACGTGATCACAGCTGTTTTGCTTTTGTAGCCCTAATATGCCGAAGCAGTTTGCGATATCACCATATGTACTGCGTCCGGTGCGTCGAAGTGATGGTTCTCGTACTCTTCTGCCGCGCGGGATTAGCCGAGCGGTCTAAGGCGCTGCAGTCATGGACTGTGCGGCAGATCCCGGCGGAGGTTTGAATCTTCCCTCCGGCATGGGTGTGTGTGTTTGTCCTTAGGATAATTTAGGTTAAGTAGTCTGTAAGCTTAGGGACTGATGACCTTAGCAGTTAAGTCCCATAAGATTTCACACACATTTGAACATTTTTGTACTCGCCTGCGACGATGTAAGAACTCCAGCCACAAATAAACTCTTTCAAACACTAGGACGGCAGAAGGCGGTCCTCTGACTAATAACCTCTAATACTGTCTTCTCCTGTCTGTGTTCTACAGACGAGAAACGCGAACTGCCAGCCACAAGCACGCACAAGCACGAAGTTCAGATAACGTCTCAACGCAAGAATAGGCAGAGGAAGTGCTCTCAATTTCTGAATGCTGTGTGCTCAACGACGACTTCCAACCTGGAGGTGAAGTCCATAATCGTATAAGTTCGCTACACTAAAGTGCCTAACTGTTCAGGATATAGCACGAATCGACCAGCTGACCAAAAGGAGACCCACTACAAGGCCCCTTCTAGACTCTGTCAACGTGTCCTTCATAGTTATCAGTCAGCATCTGAAACTGAGGTAAAAAATACATGGGATACTTCCCAATATCGTGTCTAACTTCCTTTTGTCCGGCATAGTGCAGCAACTCGAAGTGGCATGAACTCCACAAGTCGTCGGAAGTCCCATGCACACATAATGAGCCATACTGTCTCTATATCCGTCCGTAATTGAAAAGGTGCCGCCAGTGCTGAATGTTGTGCACGGACTGTCCTTTCGATTACGTCCTATAAAAGTTCGATGCTATTTATGTCAGACTATCTGAGTGGCCAAATTATTCTCTAAAATTGTCCAGAACGTTCTTCAAGCCAATTGCGGACAATTGTGGCGTGGTAACATGACGCATTGTCATTCATAAGAATTACATCGTTGTTTGGGAACATGAAGTCCAGCAATGGTTGCAAATGATCACCAAGTAGCCAAAAATAACAGTTTCCAGTCAGTGATGGGTTCAGTTGTACCATAGGACCCAGTTCATTCCACATACACATCCCCGTCTTGTTAACAACTTGGGTCCATGGCTTTGTGGGGTCTGTGCCACAGTCAAACCCTACCATCTGCTCTCACCACCTAAAATCGGAACTCATCTGATCAATCACTGTTTTCCTGTTGCCTAGGATCCGATATGGTCACATACCCGGACCACACTAAGCCATGGATCCAAGTTATCAACAAGGCTGGGACATGTACATGGAACGGACTGGGTCCTATGGTACAACTGAACCCGTCATTGACTGGAAACGGTTATTTTCGGCTACTTGGAGATCGTTTGCAGCCGTTCATGCACTTCATGTTCCCAAACAACGATGGAATTTTTATAGATGACAATGTGGCCTGTCACCAGGCCACTATGAATGTCCGAAAGAACAGTCACCACATATATAATTAAGGCGAGGGTGACCAGTTAGTCACTTCAGTGCACACCACGGCGAACTGCTTGAGTAATGAAGAAATGGGCAAGGGGCAATCAATAGTCTGACAGAGTAGTCTGTGCGATGACCACTGTGTCCAGATGGCACAGTGGTCAGTGCATCTGCCCTGTAAGCAGGAGCCTCTGGTTCACATACCGGTCTGGCACATATTTTCACTTTTACCATTGATTTAAATCAATCCCCACTGGCAGCTACTGTCATTAATTCATTTGTGTATCGGTTCATAGTTGCTGTAGGATCAAAATGATGACCATTCTTTCAGACATGACCAAGGGTACAACTTATCACTCATACTAGTCTCACATATGAATATCTTTAAAAATGTAAATGCAATTGGATGGCACGCAAGGGTGCAACCGTTTTCAGTAAGAAAAAATGAGCTGTGAAGCTCATTAACACATGCATGAAACAATAATACAAAAATTGTGTAACAGTTATAACTATTAAACTAGTAATGGATATTCGTAATGTGACAGGCATGAAGTAAGTAAAAACCACAAGTCCTAACCATAACAAGCTTAAGGTAAATAGAAAGTACAAGTCGTCATCTTTAGATTATAAAAGAGTTAAATATGTTGATAGTCAACATTAGCAATTACATTTTGAAAGCAGAAACTGCAGCATTTATATGACCGTATTTATACTACTGTGTAGGCATATGGTTAATACAAGACAGAAAGAAAAACGCTATTGGGATGGCAGGTTACAATATGCCGCTGTAATAACCAAATTTTAATTTTAGATCCATATTTATATTAAAGATCTAACCTATGTGTCATATGAAGATGTACGACAAGAAAACTGGAGGGATGCCAGAATTCAAGATGCTGTACTTGCTTGAAAATAACATTTAAATGTGGCATCCAACTTTTTCAAAATGACAACAGAAGAACTGAGGTGATTCTTATTTCATTAAACTCAGTGTATACATGAAGTATCCTTTCTGGCTGTTCCTTGCAAACAATTCGGTTCCCACCTACACATCTATACTAAAAGGAGGAATACAAAAGGTACAACTTTCCAGTCTTACTAGAAATATGAGACGTGGAACTCACTACATATGCTTTAACAATAATACAAAAGTTAGGTGACACTGTTGTAACTATAACACCTATAAAAAAAGTGTGATTAGAAGCATAAGATAAGAAAAAAACCATGAGTCCTAATCATCACAAGTGTAAGATAAGTAGAAAAAACACGAGTCTTAATTTTCAGATTGTAAAACTGGAAATATGCTAATATAGTTAACATCAGTAATCAGATTCGCAAAGTCACAACAGCAACAAGGCGCAATTCAAAGGATACAGCTTTGCAGTCTTACTAGCCTCACATGTGAGTATCCATAAAAATGTAATTAAGAGTGAACAGCATACAAGAATAAAATGTTAAGTAAGAAAAATTAGCTATGAAACTCACCAACATATGTTTTAATGAGAATACAAAAACCTTGTGACAAAGTTGTGACCATTACACCAGTAATGGATAAACAAATTATAACAGGCACAAGATAAATAAACATCGCAAGTCCTAATCACCAGAAGCATAGGATAAATAAAAAACAATGTTAATCTTCAGATTATAAAATAAGAAAACGTGCAAACACAGTTAACATCACCAGCCACAGACAGGAAGCCACAGCAACACTGTAGATATGACCACAGTTTATAGGTACTAGTGTACAGTCATATATGTCAACTCAGGACAGAGAGAAGAAACCTATCGAGATGGTAGGTTACAAGATATCGTCAACATAAAAAAATTACCACTAACTCTGGCGTCCTATGCTCTTAAAGATGTCAATAACGTTGTTGAGAAAGGTTTTATTTCTTAAATCAGTTTTCTCGTTTAGTATTCTTTCTGGGCGTACAATCATCACTACACAGTGAGTTCATCATGAACCCTTACCTGCCCTGTGTAATAACTCCATTTGATCGAAGATGTTCCTCATGGTGTGATGTTATGTTTTTAGGCGTATACCTAAAGCCGATCAATTTGTCGGGTATATGTGCTTTTTTAACCTTGTTAGTAATTTTCAGAGTGTTTAGCTAATACAAATCTTATCACGCTGTAAACACTTAATTCTATAAATACCAGACTGATTATAAATGGATCCTTGTTCAGAATGTTATTGCAATTGCATCCCTACCTCCATCTCAGTTCGAAATACCACAGCAATATCAATTATTTTAAGAATTTGTTTTAACTTGTCTGAGACACTGCCAAAATACGGTAAAACTGCACAGTTAGGAGCTGGTTTCTCATTAACTTTTTGTAAAGCAGTCTCATATTTTTCAGTCTTGTCTTTGGTTTTCACTTTCTTGTTGTATACCTTATCTACTGACATTTTATTGTCAAATAATTGTATCATACTGTGGAAAAAAGGCCTTGTACGATATTGGACAACAAGAGTTACTACTGAAAATAGCAATTGTAATTGTTGCTTTCTTGAATATGTTCATTTGGCGTGTACTTTTACATTTTTCAGTTCTCAAGTCTAAGAAACTGTTGTCCACTATCTGTCTCAATTTCAGTGGTAAACTTCAAAGAATAATGCATGTTGTTGAAGATCTGGTGTAAATTATTTACATCACTGCTGTCACCACGTAATAATGTGATCCCATCGTCTACGTATCTTTCGTAGTATACTATTTTATTAACAATGTCGGAATTATTATTCAGCACTTTATGTTCCATATTATCTAGGAAGATATTAGCCAGGGTGCCTGCAGGGCAGCAGCCCATTGCAAGCCCCTCGTGAAATGTGACAAGTTGACGGTATGCTGTCAAGACGAAGAGCCTCGAAAAGCTGTTCATGGTGAAGTTTCGTTTCTACAACAACGCAGAGGCTCATTCTGCACAAGATAGTTACATACGCTGTTTCCTTAGGTTGTCAAATTTTCCCTTCAGTGCCCGTATTCTCTTGACACGGCATTCGGTGACTACTTTCTTTTTCCTCACGTAAAAAAAATATAGCCTGGCACTCATTTCCAGAATGACAAAGATGCGATTTTAGAGGTGGGACTTTCCGTGAACAGCCAAAATGCAGACTTCTCCATTACAAGATCCCACCAATCATCCATATTTAGTAAAAATTTGTCACGTCGAAGGGTGGATGTGAGTAGAACGACTGACAACATCAACAAGTTTCGTGATCGCAGCTTGATATTTTCATGGTGATAATTAAAACTTTATAACCACCCCACGGAATTAGTAGTAAAGAAGTCATCGCAATGAGAGTGTTCGTTAGAGAGACAAAATACAACTCTTTAATATCGGTGTTGATTGGGTCGAAGAATGAATGCATAACATCTTCATGAAACTAGAAATCACGGATTTGGACGTGAACTTCACGAAGGGGAGTGGGTATCGATGGAATTCTTTCGGATGCGGAAAGGAGGCGATAACTTATAGGATTATAGGAGGTCAGATATTAAAGGCTCTAACAATACCACCACTTGCAAAGTAGGTTAGAAATCAGATTAATAATGTTGCTCACGCAGCATATGTTCGCTTTATCGGGCAACAATAAAGTTATTGACTGTGGATGGTATCGTCAGAATGGAAATAATGAAGTCACTGTAAAAAAGTCATTAATTTTGGCAAGTATCTTGAATGGATTCCCATGTAGATTTCGTCGAAGTTCTTATGGCTCATCTTTTTGATTCTAAGGTGATTCCACTTTGACTGCTAGAAGGTCCATATCTGTATTTTAGCAATATTTGAAGACCTAACAAATGCGTTTTTCCGGAAATTCTTAATGATCAAACAATCCCAGATCAGAACGATGGTATGGTAGAAATAATTTTTGACTTGGTGTTCAGGATCCACATTTTTATTAAACTTCTTGTAAATTCACATATACTTCTTCTTAATTGTCACATCATCAATAAAACAGTTTTGTATCAATCTTCATATATTTAATTTCCACTTTAACCAAGACTTGACTGTTCTTTTACAAAGCGAAATAACAACTTAACTTCTGCAAAGTGAAACAAAGACTGCTCTGTGCGCATTCGCGCCAAAACGGTTACAAGTAAGTCAAAGATTATGACAGTCTCACAGAAATGAATACACACAAGACCCATATCACTGTAATATATCGATACATCGGAGTACCTATACATTAATAAAACCAAATGCGAATATTGTCACAAAAATATGTCTGTTACTTCGCAGGAAAGTAGTACGATATTACTGGTATCGAGAACTGGGGTTGGAATGCCGTAATGTTCACATAAATAAAGAACCATTACAAGGCCAACATGTAATCCAGAGGAAGGTTAGAATAATGTTGAAAGCGCCTAGAGTGAACAGTACGTCACAGTGTCGGTTACTCTCACGGGCAGTGATGGTGGATTGTGGCATTGAGATTTAACTGAATGATGTGTTGCACTTGGACAGCAGTCACGTGTTAATCTGGATTGGTAAGAGCGAAATATTGAATGATCTACAATAGTTATGGGAAGCGGGTAACGGAATGCACGTCTACTGCCCATTGCATCCCAGACATGTTTACTAGGCTCCGGATATGGAGCTCTCCATGTGAATGGCATCTTCAGCTGTGCGGTATTCGTTCAACACAGCTGCTCTGTGTGGACGATGATTACATTCTGTGGAGACGAAGTTAGTTCAACTACTCCTCCGAATTGTATCATGTGTGATTGCTGCGCTTCATCTTTCTTCTTCTGGTCGGGAATAACTTTCCTCTGACAGCACACGAAAATGATAAAATTTACATACAGATGATGCTTCCCTACGCCACTACACCGTCACCACAAAACTTCACAACATTAATCTAACTGTAGTGGTAACTACTTTCCCTGTTAAGTACGTACCACGACAGTAATTCTTAAAACTCAGTCTGGAGTTCTGTGTGTAGAGAAAATTTCCTCCTTCTTAACCGTCTGATCTTGATGTGTTATCAGACAACTAACACATCTCTGCAGAACTGTGATTGGGGACACAATACCGGACGTCAGACAAACTGATCCGAGCCCCAAGTACACTGTCTGTGGCGAAATTGTAGCTTCTGAATAAACTGAAAGCTCTGGAGGCATCTGGCTTACATTCATTACTGTCTTCGTTGTCTTTAGGATTATACTTGTGGATTAAATTATTGTAACTCAGAAGCAGTATAGATCAACCTCCATTCACCGTCATTTCAAATCATGCAACAAGAAAGACGCAGTTTACGGAATAATCTGAAACATAATAACTGCTGTATTTCGGATAAATTTCCTCCAACATACTGTCTTCTAGTTTACTTTTGTCTATCATTTGCGCAACTGTACAAAATACTACAAGCCTACTTCACCAGCAAGTGATTTCGCCTGCCACGTCGAAATTAGACCACATACTCAGAATCCGCTATATATGCAGGTTTAGTCTCATTTTTAGCCACTGGTCTGTGTAGAAACCGCACAACGCAGAATTATGCAAAGAGAGCATATTAAACGTTGACGTAGATTAACACACTTGCTGTAATACTCCTCTTTACCTCCAAGTATCTAATTATGTACTTTCTTTTGCTGATAATTTTAGGAAGGAGACTATGCCAGTTTCAATTGATGACAGTTCATGCCATATCAAAGATAGCAAGGTTTAATTATGCAAATTCTTATTCATTTCGTATCAGTTCATCTACAGTCAGTTTTAGTAACGTTCCGTAGTCCACGATACAAAATTATGCCCTTCACACGGAATCTCTGAGACCATATGAACGCGGCGTGAGTAATTAGACTACTGATAAACGACAAAGACCCACTCCGACTTTCAGCTCACTACCGTTGTTCTTAATATCACGAGAATGCAACGTGAAAAGTTAGCCTGAATATGTAGCAAAGGAAAAAAATCGCAACGCCAAAAAACATTTAATGTAGACTAATGAAATTTCGAGAATACATTTGTCTGGGCAACATATTTAAATTGTTAACACTACAAGCTCACAGGTTAACATAAGCGCCAGATAAGCCATTGTAATTGTGGAATGCTTGTTTGTTAAAAACCGGTGTAACTGTCAGAATACTGAATGCAAGCATGAAAATGTGCATGCATTGAGCTGTACAGGTGCCTCATGTCAATTTGTGGCATGGTGTTCCATGCCTGTTGTACTTGGTCGGTCAAAACGGGGTCGGTTAGTACTGTTTGTGGATGACGCTGGTGTTGTCGTCCGATATTTTTCCATATGTGCTCGATTGGGGACAGATCGAGCAGGTCGAGGCAACATATCGACACTCTGTAGAGCATGTTACTACAGCTGTAGGCGTTAGGCGAGTGTCATCCAGTTGGAAAACACCCACTGAATGGTGTTCACGAATGGCCCATAATAGGTCAAACCACCAGATTCAGCTACAAATTTGCAGTCTGGGTGCGTGGGATACCCACGTGATTGCGCCTGCTGTCATATAAAATTGCACCCCAGCTTTCATCAGAAAACACGGCAGACCTCCACCCTGCCCACCAGTGAAGTCGCTATGGCAGTAGTTCGGGGTCAGTGGAACGCACGCTGCAGGGCATCTGGCTCGCAGCTGTCCTCGACGTCACCGATTTTTAACAGTTAGTTGTGTCATTGTGGTGCCAACAGCTGCTCACATTGCTCTGCAGATGCAATACGAGGCGCCAGAGTCATATGGCGAACACAATGGTCTTCCCTCTCGGTAGTTCCACATGCCCGTCCGCAGCCCGGTCTTCTTGCGACCGTACATTCCCGTGACCACCGCTGCCAGCAATCCTGTACAGTGGCTGCATTCCTGCCAACTCTTTCTGCAGCCTCGCAGAAGGAACATCAAGCTTCTCGTAGCCCTATTACACAACCTCCTTTAAACTCAGTGTGGTGTGGATTATGGCGTCTTTGTAACCTTAAAGGCATTCTTGACTAACATCAACTCACCACCTCCAGTAGCTATCGCTCATGACCGTTACAGCGTGTATTTAAAGCAAATCTGTTCTGCATCCTCGAAGTTACTAGCACCAGTCTTATGCGACTGGCGCGAAATTTGAACAGCCATCTTTCAGAAACGCGCCTACCAACTTTCGCTGATGTCGCATAACTACTCCTTGGTGTTGCCATATTTTTTCCGTTAGAGTATTATTCTAACACATCCGTCTCACGGCCCTATATGTAGAGAGCAAACCTGACCAACACATACGCTAGGGTGTTCACAGTGCGCGTACGCCACAACAGTCACAATTCAAAAAGCTTCCTCTAAAATGCTGATCATGGCTAAATACATAGGTACATCAAAATAGCGCTCATCTTGTGTTAGAGTTAAGCAATAAGCTTACCAAAAAATGCCACAAAAGGTAAATATTCCGAAGCGGAAGGATACAGGACTCTCATACATCCCAGGACTTCAAAAAATAAATTTTGCGTTCAATTCTGTCGTAACGTAAAGTTTCAGTGTGAAACTAATAAAAAAAATAAGGGCCCCAGTGGATAGCAAATAGGCGCAGTAGGTAAATACTACGTGATAAGTAGTTGATATGCACATAACGGAAGCTGATATCTAACAACAACACTTCAAAAAACAGATAACAATGGCAGCAGCGAAAAATTTTCGAAATGTGGTATTCTAGAAAAATATAAGCGGGCGAAAGACAGAGATACACGATTATTTGTCCCTCACGTTTAACTGCAGCAATTGATGAGGATGTCACTATTAATCTAGAGGGTGAAAATCTTTAACTGTCTTTCCACAATGCAAATGAATACACATAATTAAGCACGTTGCCTACACTGAAATAACATACAAAAGTATTCCCTGTTTCTTCATATATTATTTCTCTATTTCACACAAAGGGACAGAGCTGCCATTCTTTTTATTCCAAAGTGTCTCTATATAACACTGCGGAGGTAACATGGTATTATCCAGCTCTACGGACAAACAGAAACGGAAAAACAGACGATTGCCAAGTCCAGATCGTTTCGAATAAGCTGTGTTTAGCTTCGTATGCTACCTAAAAAAAATATAGTTCCATGAAAATTATCACATCCCTCAGATATCCCGTATTTTGCGAAGCGAGAGAAAAGCAGACGGAAAATCGTTTCTCTGTTTCTCGTGCCTCCCTAATTAGCGTACGTTGCCCGCTTCCAGAAGCGTGAAGTTTTTAAAATGCAAATCGTTTGTTATTCTCAACGAGGACTAACGTAGAGAGATCAAGTTCTGCGAGTTTTAACGCTCTCCTCGTACAAACAACGCTGTTACCAGCGAAAGGAAATGACTTGTTTTCTGTACCAGGAAGTGGTCGACTCTGGGCTATGCTAAACGTTTTCAGGTGGTCGAGTTGTTACAAATGCTAGTAGTAGCGTAAGAACGCAGTTGTTAAGCTGATGCGAAACGTTATGTGACTTACGACAACACACGGAAATAGTCACTGTAAATTTATTCAGCTTATAAAAACATAATTCGAATTGCAAGTCCTGTGTGTTTTATTTGAAAAACCAACAGTTTCTTTTGTTTTTATAACTGGTAACTCATTTTACCCAGCTTCTAGAGAATACGCTTTGTTATACGACTACACCTCTACAGTGTATACTACTAAAAAGACAGTGTCCTGACTGACTCACTCACAGCTTCATTATCGCTCAGCACAAACCATTATTGATAGAGACTTGAAATTTGGAGAGGGTGTGTATCTTACACTACAGGTCTCGTTCAACAAGGACTATTCGAAATTACACTCCCAAAGAAGGTGAAATAGGGGATGAAAGGCTTTTTGAAAATATGTCGCTATTAAGGTAATTTTGAAGATAGAACTACGAGAACTGGCATTTCGTTTCTCAGTCAGACATAAAAAATAGGTGTTTCAGTATTTTTGGAAATTCAACCATTAAGAAAGTAAAATAGTGGGTAAAAGATTTGTTTGGAAATAATTGATTATTAAAGAACTACTAAAGAATTTTTAGGGCTACGTCTATGAAAATTGGTTTTTAATTCTGTTAGAAACGAAAAAGGGAGTGAAACTTCCTGGCAGATTAAAACCGTGCGCTGAACCGAGACTCGAACTCGGGAACTTTGCCATTCTCGGGCAAGTGCTCTACCAACGGAGCTACCCAAGCACGACTCACGACCAGTCCTCACAATTTTACTGCCGCCAGTACCTCGTCTCCTAAAAAGGGAGTGAAATAGGGACTGAAAAGCATTATGAAATTATTTCACTATGAAAACATGTTCAAAGCTAACTCTGCGCCAATTTGTATTTGGTTTCTCTGTTAGAAATAAAAAAAAAAGGTTAGAGCTAAATCATGAAAACTGATGTTTCATTTCTTGGTTAGATATAAAGAAATATGAAACTTCCGCACAGATTAAAACTGTGTACCGGACCGAGACTCGAACTCGGGGCCTTTGCCTTTCGTGGGCAAGTGCTCTACAAACCAAGCTACCCAAGCACGACAGCGCGCAATCCGCTGCAGAGTGAAAATTTCATTCTGAAATCATCCCCTAGGCTGTGGCTAAGCCATGTCTCCGCAATATCCTTTATTCCAGGAGTGCTACTTTTGCAAGGTTCGCAGAAGAGCTTCTGAGAAGTTTGTAAGGTAGGAGACGAGGTACTGCCACAACTGAAGCTTTGAGGAGGGGTCGTGAGTCGTGCTTGGGTAGCTCAGTTGACAGAGCACTTGGCCGCGAAAGGCAAAGATCTCGAGTTCGAGTCTCGGTCCAGCACACGGTTTTAATCTGTCAGGAAGTTTCAGATCAGCGCACAGTGAAAATCTTATTCTGACAATGAAATATGTATTAGGGAATGGAAGTTCCCGTGGAAGTATCACAACAAGAATGCAAAAGATATGATTTACAAAAACCTACCAGAATTGCTTTTTGGTCATAAGCACTCTAGGAAAAGCCCATACTTCTGTGGACTTAATTAGCGTACTGCCGCCTGCTTCACGTCTGCTGTGCAGCGAGCTACCTTAATTTAAGTATTAACTGTATTTTTCTTACTTGTCACTTCTTCTTCCGTGTGTATTTGCTTTTAGGAAGCTTTATTTTTCGAGTGCTCTTAATAGTGTTCCATAGATTTCGTGTTTGTTTTGAATACAGTCAGAGAGAGTCCCTTTCGTCAGCCATAGTGCCAGTAGTGTCAGTGTCGTCGTAACTGCCGCCTGCTTCACGTCTGCTGTGCAGCGAGCTACCTTAATTTAAGTATTAACTGTATTTTTCTTACTTGTCACTTCTTCTTCCGTGTGTATTTGCTTTTAGGAAGCTTTAATTTTCGAGGGCTCTTAATAGTGTTCCATAGATTTCGTGTTTGTTTTGAATACAGTAAGAGAGAGTCCCTGTAGTCAACCATAGTGCCAGTAGTGCTAGAGTTTGTTTTCAATACAGTCCAGAGACAGGTAGTGCTATTTTCATTGTTTTCTACAAGAAGTGGCTAGCAACCACAGTTTAGTGAATAAGCAGCCGCCTTTAGTGAATTAGCAGTCTAGTTAAAGGTTGATTAACTCCCTTCAGTAAATTGTTTCCTTAGGATGGATAGGATGTGTGACTGCTGTGTACGGACGCAGGAGGAGCTGGCCACTGTTCGCGAACAGCTGAGCGTGTTGATGGCCGCGGTCAGCCGTCTTCAGGCTGCTGCCTCGGAGTGTAGCGGCAGTGGGGAGTCTGGTGCGTCGCAAGGTACACCCCAGGTGTTACATGCTTCACCCACTGTCCCTGCTGTCGAGACATCTTCGCGGGTACCGGGCGCGGTTGGGCCACCCTCTCCCCAAGGGGAGTGGCGGGTTCAGCGGCGTTCGCGGCGCACGAGGCGGAAGGTCAATGTGGAGCTGGCCGTGTGGCATCGCCCGCTCTGCCTGTGAGGGGACATGTGGCTGCTCCTTCAGCAAGGTCCGAGCAGGCACACGGGGGGAGGGGTTTATTAGTTATTGGGAGCTCCAACGTTAGGCGGGTGATGGAGCCCCTTAGGGAAATAGCGAGAAGGTCGGGGAAGAAGGCCAGTGTTCACTCTGTCTGCTTGCCGGGGGGTCTCATCCGAGATGTGGAGGAGGCCCTACCGGCGGCGATAGAGAGCACTGGGTGCACCCGACTGCAAATTGTTGCTCATGTCGGCACCAATGACTCCTGCCGTCTGGGTTCAGAGGTCATCCTCAGTTCGTACAGGCGGTTGGCGGAATTGGTGAAGGCGGAAAGCCTCGCTCGCGGCGTGGAATCAGAGCTAACTATTTGTAGTATCGTTCCCAGAACCGATCGCGGTCCTCTGGTTTGGAGCCGAGTGGAAGGCTTAAACCAGAGGCTCAGACGATTCTGCGGAGATCTGGGGTGCAAATTTCTCGACCTCCGCTATCGGGTGGAGAAATGTAGGGTCCCCCTGAATAGGTCAGGCGTGCACTACACGCCGGAAGCGGCTACAAGGGTAGCGGAGTACGTGTGGAGTGCACATGGGGGTTTTTTAGGTTAGAGAATCCCCTCCCTAGGCCCGACAAGACGCCTCCTGAGACGCGGCAAGATAGGAGTAGGCAAAATGCAACAGGGAATAACAATATTAATGTGCTAACAGTAAACTGCAGGAGCGTCTATAGAAAGGTCCCAGAACTGCTCTCATTAATAAACGATCACAACGCCCATATAGTACTAGGGACAGAAAGTTGGCTGAAACCAGACGTAAACAGTAACGAAATCCTGAACTCAGATTGGAATGTATACCGCAGAGACAGGCTGAGCAGTGAAGGGGGAGGCGTGTTATTAGCGGTAAGAAGTGCAATAGTATCGAAGGAAATTGACGGAGATCCGAAATGTGAAATGATTTGGGTGAAGGTCGCGGTTAAAGCAGGCTCAGACATGGTAATTGGATGTCTCTATAGGCCCCCTGGCTCAGCAGCTGTTGTGGCTGAGCACCTGAAGGATAATTTGGAAAATATTTCGAGTAGATTTCCCCACCATGTTATAGTTCTGGGTGGAGATTTTAATTTGCCGGATATAGACTGGGAGACTCAGACGTTCATAACGGGTGGCAGGGACAAAGAATCCAGTGAAATTTTTTTAAGTGCTTTATCTGAAAACTACCTTGAGCAGTTAAACAGAGAACCGACTCGTGGCGACAACATATTAGACCTTCTGGTGACAAACAGACCCGAACTATTTGAAAAAGTTAACGCAGAACAGGGAATCAGTGATCATAAAGCGGTTACGGCATCGATGATTTCAGCCGTAAATAGGAATATTAAAAAGGGTAGGAAGATTTTTCTGTTTAGAAAAAGTGACAAAAAGCAGATTTCAGAGTACCTGTTGGCTCAACACAAAAGTTTTGTCTCAAGTACTGATAGTGTTGAGGATCAGTGGACAAAGTTCAAAACCATCGTACAATATGCGTTAGATAAGTATGTGTGGTGTCACCGCCAGACACCACACTTGCTAGGTGGTAGCTTAAATCGGCCGCGGTCCATTAGTACATGTCGGACCCGCGTGTCGCCGCCATCAGTACTTGCAGAACTAGCGCCACCACATGGCAGGTCTAGAAAGACGGACTAGCACTCGCCCCAGTTGTACGGACGACATTGCTAGCGACTAGACGTACGAGGCCTTCCTCTCATTTGCCGAGAGACAGTTAGAATAGCCTACAGCTAAGCACATGACTACGACCTAGCAAGGCGCCATTAGCCTTACCTACTTTGAGAGTTATAGTATAAATGTCTCAAGAAGAACGCTGTATTCATCAGAGAATAAAAGTTAAGTATACGAGAAGCTCCGTTCTTTTCTTATTAGCATTCATTAAGTATCCTGTTCCAGAACTCACGCCAGCCGGCGTGTGTGTACGCGTGCCTATCGGTAACCTCACCCTGTGTCTAGACTGTCTTGTATAGACACAACAGTATGTGCCAAGCGAGATCGTAAGAGATGGAAAAGAGCCACCGTGGTTCAACAACCGAGTTAGAAAACTGCTGCGGAAGCAAAGGGAACTTCACAGCAAACATAAACATAGCCAAAGCCTTGCAGACAAACAAAAATTACGCGAAGCGAAATGTAGTGTGAAGAGAGCTATGCGAGAGGCGTTCAATGAATTCGAAAGTAAAATTCTATGTACTGACTTGGCAGAAAATCCTAAGAAATTTTGGTCTTATGTCAAAGCGGTAGGTGGATCAAAACAAAATGTCCAGACACTCTGTGACCAAAATGGTACTGAAACAGAGGATGACAGACTAAAGGCCGAAATACTAAATGTCTTTTTCCAAAGCTGTTTCACAGAGGAAGACTGCACTGTAGTTCCTTCTCTAGATTGTCGCACAGATGACAAAATGGTAGATATCGAAATAGACGACAGAGGGATAGAGAAACAATTAAAATCGCTCAAAAGAGGAAAGGCCTCTGGACCTGATGGGATACCAGTTCAATTTTACACAGAGTACGCGAAGGAACTTGCCCCCCTTCTTGCAGCGGTGTACCGTAGGTCTCTAGAAGAGCGTAGCGTTCCAAAGGATTGGAAAAGGGCACAGGTCATCCCCGTTTTCAAGAAGGGACGTCGAACAGATGTGCAGAACTATAGACCTATATCTCTAACGTCGATCAGTTGTAGAATTTTGGAACACGTATTGTGTTCGAGTATAATGACTTTTCTGGAGACTAGAAATCTACTCTGTAGGAATCAGCATGGGTTTCGAAAAAGACGGTCATGTGAAACCCAGCTCGCGCTATTCGTCCACGAGACTCAGAGGGCCATAGACACGGGTTCACAGGTAGATGCCGTGTTTCTTGACTTCCGCAAGGCGTTCGATACAGTTCCCCACAGCCGTTTATTGAACAAAGTAAGAGCATATGGACTATCAGACCAATTGTGTGATTGGATTGAGGAATTCCTAGATAACAGGACGCAGCATGTTATTCTCAATGGAGAGAAGTCTTCCGAAGTAAGAGTAATTTCAGGTGTGCCGCAGGGGAGTGTCATAGGACCGTTGCTATTCACAATATACATAAATGACCTGGTGGATGACATCGGAAGTTCACTGAGGCTTTTTGCAGATGATGCTGTGGTGTATCGAGAGGTTGTAACAATGGAAAATTGTACTGAAATGCAGGAGGATCTGCAGCGAATTGACGCATGGTGCAGGGAATGGCAACTGAATCTCAATGTAGACAAGTGTAATGTGCTGCGAATACACAGAAAGATAGATCCTTTATCATTTAGCTACAAAATAGCAGGTCAGCAACTGGAAGCAGTTAATACCATAAATTATCTGGGATTACGCATTAGGAGTGATTTAAAATGGAATGATCATATAATGGTGATTGTCGGTAAAGCAGATGCCAGACTGAGATTCATTGGAAGAATCCTAAGGAAATGCAATCCGAAAACAAAGGAAGTAGGTTACAGTACGCTTGTTCGCCCACTACTTGAATACTGCTCAGCAGTGTGGGATCCGTACCAGATAGGGTTGATACAAGACATAGAGAAGATCCAACGGAGAGCAGCGCGCTTCGTTACAGGATCATTTAGTAATCGCGAAAGCGTTACGGAGATGATAGATAAACTCCAGTGGAAGACTGTGCAGGAAAGACGCTCAGTAGCTCGGTACGGGCTTTTGTCAAAGTTTCGAGAACATACCTTCACCGAAGAGTCAAGCAGTATATTGCTCCCTCCTACGTATATCTCGCGAAGAGACCATGAGGATAAAATCAGAGAGATTAGAGCCTACACAGAGGCATACCGACAATCCTTCTTTCCACGAACAATACGAAACTGGAATAGAAGGGAGAACCGATAGAGGTACTCAAGGTACCCTCCGCCACACACCGTCAGGTGGCTTGCGGAGTATGGATGTAGAAGTAGAAGTAGAAGCGTGAGAAGTTTAGGTGTTGGGGTTTGTGAACATAGAAATTAGATTAAAGAAAGAAATCTGTTCATAGCATACAGACTATGCCAGGAAAGCAGCGGACCTAAGCTAATCTACACTCCTGGAAATAGAAAAAAGAACACATTGACACCGGTGTGTCAGACCCACCATACTTGCTCCGGACTCTGCGAGAGGGCTGTACAAGCAATGATCACACGCACGGCACAGCGGACACACCAGGAACCGCGGTGTTGGCCGTCGAATGGCGCTAGCTGCGCAGCATTTGTGCACCGCCGCCGTCAGTGTCAGCCAGTTTGCCGTGGCATACGGAGCTCCACCGCAGTCTTTAACACTGGTAGCATGCCGCGGCAGCGTGGACGTGAACCGTATGTGCAGTTGACGGACTTTGAGCGAGGGCGTATAGTGGGCATGCGGGAGGCCGGGTGGACTTACCGCCGAATTGCTCAACACGTGGGGCGTGAGGTCTCCACAGTACATCGATGTTGTCGCCAGTGGTCGGCGGAAGGTGCACGTGCCCGTCGACCTGGGACCGGAACGCAGCGACGCACGGATGCACGCCAAGACCGTAGGATCCTACGCAGTGCCGTAGGGGACCGCACCGCCACTTCCCAGCAAATTAGGGACACTGTTGCTCCTGGGGTACCGGCGAGGACCATTCGCAACCGTCTCCATGAAGCTGGGCTACGGTCCCGCACACCGTTAGGCCGTCTTCCACTCACGCTCCAACATCGTGCAGCCCGCCTCCAGTGGTGTCGCGACAGGCGTGAATGGAGGGACGAATGAAGACGTGTCGTCTTCAGCGATGAGAGTCGCTTCTGCCTTGGTGCCAATGATGGTCGTATGCGTGTTTGGCGCCGTGCAGGTGAGCGCCACAATCAGGACTGCATACGACCGAGGCACACAGGGCCAACACCCGGCATCATGGTGTGGGGAGCGATCTCCTACACTGGCCGTACACCACTGGTGATCGTCGAGGGGACACTGAATAGTGCACGGTACATCCAAACCGTCATCGAACCCATCGTTCTACCATTCCTAGACCGGCAAGGGAACTTGCTGTTCCAACAGGACAATGCACGTCCGCATGTATCCCGTGCCACCCAACGTGCTCTAGAAGGTGTAAGTCAACTACACTGGCCAGCAAGATCTCCGGATCTGTCCCCCATTGAGCATGTTTGGGACTGGATGAAGCGTCGTCTCACGCGGTCTGCACGTCCAGCACGAACGCTGGTCCAACTGAGGCGCCAGGTGGAAATGGCATGGAAAGCCGTTCCACAGGACCACATCCAGCATCTCTACGAACGTCTCCATGGGAGAATAGCAGCCTGCATTGCTGCGAAAGGTGGATATACACTGTACTAGTGCCGACATTGTGCATGCTCTGTTGCCTGTGTCTATGTGCCTGTGGTTCTGTCAGTGTGATCATGTGATGTATCTGACCCCAGGAATGTGTCAATAAAGTTTCCCCTTCCTGGGACAATGAATTCACGGTGTTCTTATTTCAATTTCCAGGAGTATAATATGAAATACAGATACTAGTTGCTAAAGATATAATTTTGCTGAATTGACTTCTGCAACTTTGATGTATTTGGTGTAATATTTCCAGTAAAGATCATTGCTAGAGGTATGATTTTTTCTCGTTAATTTCTGCACGATTTCCCGAGCAGGATACAAATTTTCGCCTTCCTTCGCGATAAAAATATTGCCGTATCGCTTTAATGAAATTCTGAAATTAATCTTTACAGCTTTCATTATTGTGGTTCTGAATTATTTGCGTGAATGATAGGTGTACAAGGTACTAATAATCATCAAATATTACTTTATTAATTCCCTGATTATCATTAAATGACACTGACATTACATTATGGCTGGGCCATCCTACCCGTCCCTTACTTCTTGAAAGGTAACATAGCACGTGCTACAATGGATCTCTCATTAGTCGTCTCCGGTCGTTGACAGTTAGACTATACTTTGAAAACAGATCTGCCTGCATCAAGGGATGAAGAGGCAACCCAAATAGACTTTCAGACAGCATTTGTAAATTTCAGGTACAAGAATTTCAATGCTTGGAGTGACTGAATTATTTCAACCTGCTGACCGGGAAATTTTTCTGTTTGATTTAGGAGAATATCTTTAAAAGCAAGGTACCCAGCGGTAATGTCAGACTCTCTTAATACGTGAAAGTCATATAATTTTTGTGCTTTCTCACTTATTTCGGAAATGGTTGTATAGTTTGATTGAATTCCATTAGCTGGATGAAGTAAATCACTCAAAAACTAAATAACGTGTTAGCATCACATGGGGACTTGTGCTTTTCAGCTTTGTATACAATTAAAACACTAACATTTTGCAAGAGGAGAGCCGTTTCACTTTTTAGCGAGTCACTAAATCCTTCAATAATCTTACTAACTAGTTCACCAACATAAGAAGAAGCAATTACACTCATGCTATTCTTCAGTTGTGTTATTTTCGAAACCAGCAAATGAAAATAGAGATAATTAGACCCTTCCAATTTCAAAATAACGTCTGCAATAAACTTGCAGTTTCCAAAAACAAGTGGTGCTTGGAAGTTTACCATGTTGCAAAATCTGGCATCGTCCATTTCTGCCAACCGGGTTACTGTGGGACTATTCTCAATTTTAGTGACAATTGCTTAAAAAGCTAGTGGAGGGTATCTAAATTTGTATGTATGTAACAGGCGGCTTTAAACTAACTTTCTCATCTACTTAACACAAGCTATGGATACAATAAAACTGACGTATCTGGGACGTTTCCGTGTAGGTATGAACGGAACTGAGTGAGTGATTTTCCTGAACACACGAAAACAGTTTCTTTTTTTCGACACAACGGCATTAAGCTCCTTCAGTTTCTTTTGCAAGACACCACCGAACAAACTGAATTTATAAGCCCAACAAGTGATGTAAATTAAACGTTCTGTCATAATTCCCTTCCTTTTATAACAGTTCAAAATATACAGAGCAGACTCACTTAATTTCAAAAGCATGCAGGATCGCTTGAGAAGATGTTCTGTTGTTCGCGGCATTTAGTAACGCACTTTATAACAAAAAATAATCCATGTTTAGATACTGGATCTTGAGTTTTGGTCAAACGTGCAAACACACAGCGGCCTGAAGAGTCGTTACTTTCGTCGCAAATAGAGCCAAGTTCGATTTCCCGACTGTTTTAATATGCTTGCTAGTACTTCGCTGCCATAGCGCGGAATATATTGTTTGCTTAGTTGGTTGACTGTGTGATGGTCTGCAGATATTACCCAATACAAAAAAGAAAAATCAGTATCAGAAAGAAGTATAGGAAATCCTAGTTAGTGTCACTGAGGGTTTATTGGTATACAGTACACACCTGGTATACACATTGGAAGCTACTTCCGGACTGCAGGGTCGTCTACCATCTCCAGCAGGATGTTGGCTTTGTATAGCATCTCGTAAATTCGTGAATAGATTCTATTTTTCTACTGTTAGGTTTCCTTTGCTTATGTAATGAAAGTTCTATTGTTGCCTGCCATTTCACTGCTTAATTTTCGTTACAAATGTTCCTTATTTTTAAAGAAATTTTTTGAGACAGCATCTCTTTTCTGCCAAAAAATACGAAAATTAAAAAATTTACAGAATGAAATATTGCTTTCCGAAACGTAAGAAGATTCACTCGCAAACTTCTTATCTTTGCTCTCCACCGTAACACTTGTCGAACGACCCATCTTCGCTAATAGTCGAGAAATACTCACTGAGGTGACAGAAGTCATGGGATACCTTCTAATATTGTGTCGGACCTCCTTTTTCTCGGCGTAATGCAGCAACTCGACGTACCATAACTCAAAAATTCGTTCGACGTCCCCTGCAGAAATTTTGAGCTACGCTGTCTCTATTTATTCATTTATTTATTTTTTTGAGTCATCAGTCTTCTGACAGGTTTGATGCGGCCCGCCACAAATTCCTCTCCTGTGCACAATCTGTTCATCTCAGAGTAGCACTTACAACCTACGTCCTCAATTATTTGCTGGATGTATTCAAATCTCTGTGTTTAGTACTAGTATGTTTTTGATGTTCTCCTTGCTCCATCCGCCATTGGTTATTTTGATGCCTAAGTGGTAGAAATCGTTAACTTCATCTACATTGTGACCGTCAATCCTGATGTAAGGTTTTTCGCTATTCTCATTTCTGCTACTGTTCCCGAACTTCATCTTTCTTCGATTTACTATCAGTCCATATTCTGTACTCATTAGACTCTTCCTGTTCATTCCACTCAGCAGATCATGTAATTCTTCTTCACTTTCACTCAGAATAACGATGTCACCAGCGAATCGTATCATTCAAACCCTTTAACCTTGAATCTTAATTCCACTCCTGAACCGTTCTTTTACTGCCGTCTTTGCTTCTTCAGTGCGCAGATTGAACAGTAGAGGTGAAAGACTGCCTCCCTGTTTTACTCTCTTTTTAATCCGAGCACTTCGTTCTTGGTCGTCCACTCCTATCATTCCCTCTTGGCTCTTGCACATATTGTATATTAACCGTTATTCCCTTAGGCTTATCCCTGTTTTTCTCAGAATTATGAACATCCTGGAGCATTTGACACTGTCGAACGCTTTTTTCAGGTCGACAAAGCCTATGTACGTGTCTTGATTTTTCTTTAGTCTTGCTTCCATTATCAACCACAAAGTCAGAATTGCTTCTCTGATGCCTTTACGTTTCCTAAAGCCAAACTGAAGGCATCTAACTCATCCTCAATTTTATTTTCTATTTTCCTGTATATTATTGTTGTCAGAAATTGTATACATGAGCGGTTAAACTTATTGTGCGGTAATTCTCGCACTTGTCAGTTCTTGTAGTCTTCGAAATTGTGTGGATGATATTTTTCCGAAAGTCAGATGATATGTCGCCGGATTTATACATTCTACACACCAACGTGAATAGCCGTTTTGTTGCCACTTGCCCCAAAGATTTTAGAAATTCTGATGGAGTGTTATCTATCCCTTCTGCCTTATTTGATCTTAAGTCCTCCAAAGCTCTCCTTAATGCTGGTTCCAGTACTTGTCTGCGTCTTCGTCTATAAAACAGACAAACCTTTCCCCTCATAGAGGCTTTCAATGTGCACATTCCACCTATCCGCTCTCTCCTCTGTATTTAACAGTGAAATTCCCGTTGCACTCCTGATGCTACCACTTTTGTTTTTAATTTCACCGAAGGTTGTTTTAACTTTCTTATATGCTAAGTCAGTCCTTCCGATAATTATTTCTTTTTCGTTTTCTTTACATTTGTCATGCAGCCATTTCGTCTTAGGTTCCCTGCTCTTATTATTTATTTCATTCCTCAGTGGCTTGTATTTCTGTATTCCTGAGTTTTCCTGAACAATTTTGTACTTCCTACCTTCATCGATCACCTGAAGTACTTCTTCTGTTACCCATGGTTTCTTCGCAGTTACATTATTTATATCTACGGGTTTCTTTCCAACTTCTGTGATTTTTCTTTTTAGAGATCTCCGTTCCTCTTCAACTGTACTGCCTACTGAGCTATTCTTTATTGCTGTACCTATAGCCTTACAGAACTTCAAGCGTATCTCGTCGTTCTTTAGTACTTCTGTACCCCACTTCTTTGCATATTGATTCTTCCTGACTAATCTCTTAAACTTCAGTCTACTCTTCATCACTACTAAACTGTGATCTGATTCTATATCTGCTCCTGGGTACGCCTTCAAATCCAGAAGGTGATTTTGGAAGCTCTGTCTGACCATGGCGTAATCTAACTGGAATCTTCCGTACTTCCCGGCCTTTTACAAGTATACCTCCTCCTCTTGTGACTCTTGAACAGGGTATTCACTGTTACTAGTTGAAATTTATCACAGAGCTCAGTTAGTCTTTCTACTCTCTTATTCCTTGACCCAAGTCCGTATGCTCCTGTAACTTTTTCTTCTTCCTCTACATCTGCATTACAGTCCCCCATGACAATTAGATTTTCAGTTCTCTTTACGTACTGAATCACCCTTTCAACATCCCCCTATACTTCCTCTGTCACATCATCTTCAGGTTGCAAAGTTGACATGTATATCGGCATGTATACCTTAACTATCTTTGTTGATGTTGGTTTGCTGTCGATTCTGATAAGAACAGTCGTATCACTGAAGTGTTCACAGTAACATACTCTCTGTCTTACCTTCCTATTTATGACGAATCCTACGCCCGTTATATAATTTTCTGCTGCTGTTGATATTACCCTATACTCATCTGACCAGAAATCCTTGCTTCTTCCCATTTCACTCCACTGACCCCGACTTTATCTACATTCAGCCTTTGCATTTCCATTTTCAGATTTTCTAGCTTCCCTAACACGTTCAAGCTTGTTATGTTCGACCTCCCGACTCGTAGAACGTTATCCTTTCGTTGGTTATTCATTTTTTTTCACAGTCACCTCCCCATTCGCTGTCCTCTCCCGGGGTTCCGAATGGGGGACTACTCCGGAAACTTTTGGCAATGGTGATATCATCATGACATGGATACATGTTGTGTGTTTTAATGCAGTGATTTCCATTACCTTTTGCATCCTCATGACGCTGATCAATGTTGATTCTTCCGCCTTTACGGGCAGTTTCCCACCCGAAGGACAAGAGAGTGTCCTGAACCTCTGTCCGCTAATCCGCCCTCTTTGACAAGGCCACTGACAGAATGATGGTGACTTGTTATGCTGGAAGCCTTCGGCCGCCAATGCTAATTATTAATCAGAATTTGAGCGGTGGCGGGTTTCAAACGCGAGACCGAGGACATTTTGATTACTACTTATAGACACTACCCTTTCTTTTTGATCTGTTTTTGTTCGTTGTATTTGTTCGAGGTGAACTTCCTATGATATGTGTTCGATTACAAAGTTGATCCATTCACTCAATTTTTTTATTACAGAGGGCAGCTAACCCTCTGACCAAACACGCTGAGCTAACGTGCCGGATCCTCCTAGATCACAGGGTTGCCACTATGGCGTTCATAATTGCGAAACTGTTGCCGATGCAGAATTTTGTGCACGAACTGACATCTCGATTATGTCCCACAAATTTTCGATGGGATTCATGTCGCGCGGCCTGGTGGCCAAATCATTCGCTCGAATTGTCCAAAATATTCTTGAAACCAATCGCGAACAATTGTGATCCGATAACATGACGCACTGTCAGCCCTAAAAATCCATAGTTGTTTGAGAGTGATGAAGTCCGTGAGTGGCTGCAAGCGATCTTTAAGTAGTCGGACATAACAATTTCCAGTCAATTATCGTTTCAGTTGGATCAGAGGACCCAGACGATTCCATGTAAACACAGCCCGCCACCAGCTTGCACCGTGTCTTATTGACAACTTGGGTCCATGGCTTCGTGGGGTCTGAATCACACTCGAACCCTTCCATCAGCTCTTATTAATTGAAATCGGGACTTCATCAGACTACGCCATGGCTCTGAAGTCGTCTAGGGTCCAACCGAAATGGTCACGAGCCCAGGAGAGGCGCTGCAGACGATGTCGACCTGTTAGCTATGGCACTCGCGTCGGTTGTCTGCTGCCACAGCCACTGTCCCCAAATTTCGCCGCACTGTCCTAACAGATGTGTTCGTCATACTTCCCACGTTGGTTTCTGTGGTTACTTCACAGTGTTGCTTGTCTGCTATCACCAACAACTCTACGCAAGCGCTGCTAGTCTCGGTGATTAATTGAAGGTTTTCAGTCACTATGTTGTCCCTGGTGATAGGTAATGCCTGAAATTTGGTGTTGTCGGCATTCTCTTCACACTGTGGACATCGGAATATTGAATTCCCTAACAGTTTTCGAAATGGAATGTTCCTTGCGTCTAGCTCCAACTGCGATTCAGCATTCACAGTCTGTTAACTCCCGTTGTGTGGCCGTAATCTTTACACATGAATCACTGAGTACAAATGAAAACACCGCCAGTGCACTCCCGTTTTATACCTCGCGTACGCAATAATCCTGCCGTCTGTATGTGTGCATGTCGCTATCCCATGACTTGTCACCTCAGCGTAACGGGGCATTTGGCGAGAGGGGTTTGCGAGGCGCGAGAAGAACGGATAGGGTATGCTGATGGGAAAGTGGGATGCAGGGCGAAACGAACTTCGCTTCTATGCAGTGCAGGCAGCAGAAACTCGTGTTTTGAGCTTCCAAGAGCTCTTTACAATCGTCTTCCTGTTATGAACTGGAGTGGAAGGTAACTCTTCAATGCGGCAGCAACAATATAACAATTACATTTCAAACATTTCAATAAATATCACAATGAAAATAAAAGAACAAAACACAAACAACGACTTTACAGCTCAGCAACAAAGCTAATGTGACTGATTTAAAACAGCTAATGTTCGCTGCACATTTGGGAACGAACTTCTACAAGTCACTATGGCACGATGTCTGCCGACTGTTGCTGACTGCTGCCGAACAGAACTACGGAGACCGCGTGCCCAATTATAGTTCCTACATAGTACTGGCTGTGGTCATTATATTTTACCAGGACGCCGAAATATATCAACCCTTTCAGCAGTTAGATATTATTAGCGATTTCCAAGAATATTAGCTCTGTAGCATGAGGAGAGAGGCTGAGGTGATGTACCCAGCTACCTCGAGAACAACATTCCAAACATTTCGTTTCAAATCCTGAAATCAATGCCGGCAATATTGATGTCGAATTATTTAGAAAACGTCTGGTCCTTTTCGAAACCCTCTCAGTCTTTGGCGTCACGCCTTAAAGAGGTCTTCCGCAATATTAAAGATAAGAGGTACTTCTCTCCTGTTGAGGAAACTGTTCTCTCTTCCTGTTATAACTAGAAATGAGTGAAAATGCTTCGCACACCTCAAAAATTATAATGGACACTTCGGAAAACTGCTTACGATGACTGAAAACTCTAGCAAAGGCACTATTGATGCAGTCTAGCTCTTGTTTCATGGTCATGGACAGAGGTGTTTGTGCAGTAATTATCGAAGGGCAACAAAACGGCGTGCAGAATAACGTCGATGTACCTCTGTGGTGTAAGTGTGCCATGGATGAACACCAAAGGGGTCTTGCTATGCAATTAAACGGCACCGCAGACCTTCAGTCCTTGTTTTCGGGACGTGTGGCAGGCAACATCCATATTGGTATCCAATCGCTGTCCGGATCGAGTGCAGACATGTCTTCGGCCTGGAACCGACTGTAGTAGAATCGTCTTCACTGATGAGTCACGGTTGGAATTCAGCCTCCATGGTCAGCGAACACAATTCCCGCTCGCCCACGGCGAGTATTTCTACAGGCCGTCTTCATGCTTGCCAAACTCTACCTTTGCCAGCAAGGCCGCCGCACCTCTCCTCAATTGAGAACGTTTGGAGCATTACAGGCAAGGCCTTCCAACCATCTGGGGATTTTGACCATCTAGCGCGTCAGTTGGGCAGAATTTGGCTCGATATCACTCAGGAAGTCGTCCAAAAACTGTATAAATCTATTCCAAGCCTAATAACCGCTTGCATAAGGGCCGGAGGTGGACCAACGCGTTAATCACTTGCTCAGTTCGTGAAGCACCTTCTTTTGAATCATCCGTTTTTGTGTATTATCGCCTAGTTCAAACAAACCTCACTTCACTGTACATTGTCTTTGTAAAGATTACTTCTAACACGCAGCCTATTTATTGTCCTCCACATGCGGTAGAAGTTATCCAGTTTAGAGCTCCTACTGGGGTAATAAGTTATTGCTAAGCAATAGTGTTTCTTTGAACCGCTAGACGCTTTGCCACAAGGCTCTTTATGAATCTGATGATACTTTTCCCTAAACATAAATCATTCTTCAGCTGGGACATGGCTGTGGAGGACTGACATTAATCCCACGGGATGTATTCCTGATGGCTGGTAACTTCTCGGCATCTGTTAGGAAGCGCTGTTCTGGCGGGGACTTGGATTAAAGACGCTATCCCTTCGGTATGCCGGCAAAAGGCAAGTGCATAGGCGGGTCTCGCATCTTTCGCCGAACTGCAAGATGAGATGCTGGGCGGGGGCGCCCATGCGACGGCAACAAACGCTGCCAGCGGACACCAGCACGCGGTGCACGCGTCGCGGAGTGAGATTCACGGCCTTCTCAGGCCCGTAAAGCTGACTGTCGGCGGCGCCACGCCTCTCTGGGCAGCATACGATACACTACGGCGGCGCGGGCTGGGCGACGCGACTCGCTCCTGTGATTGCAGCCAACACACTTTTCTCAGGTTTTAACTTCTGTGAAGTACGTGAGTCGTCCACGAAGAGCACGGCCATTACCACTCGCTTTTAAAATGCTCGGTAAAGCAAGAAAAAATCGTAAAAATCAAAACATGACAAATCGAAAGTGTTGATATTTAGAAAAAATTAAGAGCATATGATACACGGTAGATAAAATTATGTAAAGAATTTATGTCCTTACTCAGAATACGAAAGTAATGAGGAGACGAAAGTAATGAGGAGACAAAAGTAAGGGGAAGACGAAAGTAAGGGGAAGACGAAAGTAAGGAGAAGTGGCAGAAGTGAAAAAAGAGAGAAACTTAACTTCGAAGTAAATGAAGTTAAAGAATTCTTCTACTTAAACAACAAAATAACCCATGATGGGCGGAGTATGGAGGACATAAAAAGCAGGATAGCCCTGGCAAAAAGGGCATTCCTGGCCAATAGAAGTTTCCTAGTTTCAAAAATAGATCTTAACTCGAGGAAAAAATTTCTGATAATGTGCGTCTGAAGCACAGAATTGTGTAGAAGTTAGACATGGATTGTGCGACACTTAAACAAAAGAGAATCGAAGCATTTGAGATGTAACGCTACAGAAGAGCGTCGAAAATTATGTGGACTTGATAAGGTAAGAATCGGCGAGAAGGAATCTACGGAAAACACTGACAAGAAGAAGGGACACGATGATAAGACATATGTTCAGACAGCAGGGAATGACTTCAATGGTAGTTGAGGCAGCTGTAGAGGGTAGAAACTGTACAGATAAACATGTAAAAATACAGCTAGCAAACAACTGAGGACGTAGGTTGCAAGTACAACTTTGAGATGTAGAGTCCGGCACTGAAAAGGAATTCGTGACGGGCTGCATCAAACCAATCAGAAGACTGATGACTCAAAAAAGCCTCAGAATAATATCTTAAAAAAAAGACTCCTTCCGTTAATATGAGAATACATGGTATTTCAAACATATTCATCCAATAAGACAAGAGTGTAAAAAAATGGTTCAAATGGCTCTGAGGTCATCAGTCCCCTAGAGCTTAGAATTACTTCAAGCTAACTAACCTAAGGACATCACACACACATCCATGTCCGAGGCAGGATTCGAACCTGCGACATTAGCAGTGGCGCGGTTCCGGACTGAAGTGCGTAGAACCGCTAGGTCACATCGGCCGGCGACAAGAGTATATCTTCTGCATAAATGAAGATAGAAATTTAGGGTGAATGTGAACTTAACGATTTGGAACTATATTATTATCTTGGCGCTATTTGTAACTTTTAAGTTTCCGATTCGTGCGGATGCAAATAAGGCTTTTCCTGCTGTAGCTAGCTAGCTCGCTCTTTCGCTCATTACCCAGTGTAAGACGTGTATATTTCTATTGTCTATTGTCAAACCACAATTTATGAAGGATGTTTATATTTTATTAATAGGATTAAGTAGGAATAATTAATATTTGTCATGTCGGAAATAATTGTGGTAGCAGGGAATGTCTGCACCAAAGTATTGTTGGCAGGAGAGACCGCACATTGATATAATTTTAAAAAGGGCGGGAGAGGCCGTGTATGGATACATGTTAAGAAAAGAGCGGGAAAGACCGTGCATTCATATATTTTGTAATGGTAACAGGGATTGTCTGCACCAGAAAGCACTGTTGGTGGGAAAGACCGCACTTTAGCGTTCGTAGGAAGTCGGTAGTAAGCGAGATGTGAAGCGAGTCGGTAGAAGGTCTGAAGCGAGAGGCTGAGAGGAGCGGTGTGCCTGCCAGCCACCAGCTATGATTTACAAGAGACTATGAACGGATGTACAGACACTTCAGCTACCTATTATCATAAGAGAAACTAATATTATTGAATTATTTTTTTGAGAAACTCAAGACTACTGAAGATATGTTTGCGCAATGCTAATTGTAAGATTATTGTAAAAACTAAGTCTCATTTGAACGTTTGTAAAATAATTTCATTCAGAATATAATTAATTTTTGCCAGCAATATTGCATTACTAATTATAATCTATCCCAAAAACCATCAACGTAAAACTTTGCAAAATTTTATTGTTGTCAAGAAAAAGTTTAACTATGAATTTCGTAACTTCACTCGAATTAATTAAAGAATAACGTCAGCTCTACTATTAAAGAATGTCAGCTTCAGTAATAAATACAGCCACTTATTATGACAGCCCACCAGCAGCTAATAGAGTATAGTAAAACAGAGTAAGTATATTCATGTCGCAGTTCGATGTAGCAGTCAGATGGCGATCCAGTAACTGTAAAAAAGGTAAGGAACAGTTTTGGGTTATTGCAGGTAACGACTGAGTTGTTGTAGAAGGGAAGGTTGCGTAACAAAAGAGATATAGAGGAGACGGGATGGTTTTACTAGTGTGGCGATGAAACAGCAACAAAAGTTGATTAGCGTTCTACGCTTCAGCAGGTGACATTCAGTTACACTGCACAGCGTGATTTTCGTCGAGACCACGACACTGCACCTTCTACAGCTTGCAAGGGGACCACCAGACGTGTTAGTTACAGATTTTGATGTTAGATACATTATAAAGGGATCTGTCGTGACCACCTGTATACAACGTTTCATGCAACGGGACCTAGTTTCGGAGAAAATCGATGCTGAAGTCTAACATGTACCTGTTGTACATGTGACATAGCACCCATTTGGAGAGAGGGAGCCTAGGCCAGCGGATACCATGCTGGCGGCATGGATTCAAATCCTACCTATAAATGTATTTTTTTTCAGTTGTACAGATACCACGGAATAATGTAAGTCATCCGAAATTATTCAAAAATAGTCATTTTCGGCGCAGAAATTTCATTAATAAGGCAGTCATTACAGCACACTTCAATCGTGTAATCTGTTTGTGTTTCGAAATTAAAATTACGAAAATCCATTGAATTCTCAACTATGCTCGAAGTTAGCAGGTGAAAAAGAATCCCAGATGCAGATGGAACTATTAAACCCTTAATTTCTACCTCGATTACATAATTAAAACCGGCTGCCAGTACCAATCAACGTACAACAGAGCTCTTTCTGAACCGTCCATGTGCAGGAGAAATACAGGGTGTTACAAAAAGGTACGGCCAAACTTTCAGGAAACATTCCTCACACATAAAGAAAGAAAATATGTTATGTGGACATGTGTCCGGAAACGCTTACTTTCCATGTTAGAGCTCCTTTTATTACTTCTCTTCAAATCACATTAATCATGGAATGGAAACACACAGGAACAGAATATACCAGCGTTACATCAAACTCTTTGTTACAGGAAATGTTCAAAATGTCCTCCGTTAGCGAGGATACATGCCTGATGCAGGCCTGGAGAATGGCGTATTGTATCACAGCCGTCCACAATACGAGCACGAAGAGTCTCTACATTTGGTACTGGGGTTGCGTAGACAAGAGCTTTCAAATGCCCCCATAAATGAAAGTCAAGAGGGTTGAGGTCAGGAGAGCGTGGAGGCCATGGAATTGGTCCGCCTCTACCAATCCATCGGGCACCGAATCTGTTGTTGAGAAGCGTACGAACACTTCGACTAAAATGTGCAGGAGCTCTATCGTGCATGAACTACATGTTGTGTCGTACTTGTAAAGGCACATGTTCTAGCAGCACAGGTAGAGTATCCCGTATGAAATCATGATAACGTGGTCCACTGAGCGTAGGTGGGAGAACATGGGGTCCAATCAAGACATCACCAACATTGCCTGCCCAAACGTTCACAGAAAATCTGTGTTGATGACGTGATTGCACAATTGCGTGCGGATTCTCGTCAGCCCACACATGCTGATTGTGAAAATTTACAATTTGATCGCGTTGGAATGAAGCCTCATCCGTAAAGAGAACATTTGCACTGAAATGAGGATTGACACGTTGTTGGATGAACCATTCGCAGAAGTGTACCCATGGGGGCCAATAAGCTGCTGATAGTGCCTGCACACGCTGTACATGGTACGGAAACAACTGGTCCTCCCGTAGCACTCTCCATACAGTGACGTGGTCAACGTCCATTGCAGGTGTCCTCGTCTTTCTAGGTCTTCCCCAGTCGCGAGTCATAGGCTGGAATGTTCCGTGCTCCCTAAGACGCCGATCAATTGCTTCGAACGTCTTTCTGTCGGGACACCTTCGTTCTGGAAATCTGTCTCGATACAAACGTACCGCGCCACGGCTAGTGCCCCGTGCTAATCCATACATCAAATGGGCATCTGCCAACTCCGCATTTGTAAACATTGCACTGACTGCAAAACCACGTTCGTGATGAACACTAACCTGTTGATGCTACGTACTGACGTGCTTGATGCTAGTACTGTAGAGTAATGAGTCGCATGTCAACACAAGCACCGAAGTCAACATTACCTTCCTTCACTTGGGCCAACTGGCGGTGAATCGAGGAAGTACAGTACATATTGACGAAACTAAAATAAGCTCTAACATGGAAATTAAGCGTTTCCGGACACATGTCCACCTAACATCTTTTCTTTATTTGTGTGTGAGGAATGTTTCCTGAAAGTTGGGCCGTACCTTTTTGTAACACCCTGTATTTGTACAACATTAGTCATTCCTTCACGGGTAGCGTTCTCGCTTCCCACGCCCGGGTTCCCGGGTTCGATTCCCGGCGGGGTCAGGGATTTTCTCTGCCTCGTGATGACTGGGTGTTGTGTGATGTCCTTAGGTTAGTTAGGTTTAAGTAGTTCTAAGTTCTAGGGGACTGATGACCATAGATGTGAAGTCCCATAGTGCTCAGAGCCATTTGAACCATTTGAATCATTCCTTCACTGGACAGTGTACTATAATTGTGTCAGGGAAGACATACCCTTATGCAAGAAACACGTAGGAAATTTTTTGAGATAGTTGAAGAAAGAGTTGACGATTTAATTCGTGGATTAAAAAGTGTTTATTGTGACTCCCAGGGTATCAGGGAAGTTTACGAAAGTACTGTACGTTTTCAAATCTGTATTTTTCGCTACGTGGGTCAAGAAAATTTTCTTTTCGTTGTTGAGTCGTGGTTAGGGCAGACTGCTCACACAATTTAGAATCAAATCTTTGTAGAAGAAAGAAAAGTACACACCAGAACCGAAAAATTATTCCCACCCAACAGTAGTTCACTTTCACTACCCTTTGATTATCATTGTAACAGTTAGGTTGAAATTTTAACTAAAACCGTTCAAAGTGCTCCCAGCTTTCTAGAGGCTAATAGAGAAATAGCTTCGATGAAAGATTCCATAAAAATACATTTTTAAATTCTGCATCAGTTTATTCACACGCTTTCACTGGAATGATCAAATAAGCGTGGTTGACATCGATGATGGCCAAATAAAGAACAATCTTCGTGAAATTAAACGAAATGTGTTTTTCGCTATCGCTTCTGGAAAATCCGTGTGCCTGCAAGGCGATAGCTTTCATTAAATGTCCATGGTGCTCTACGAATTTGTTTCGGTTGCTTCTGCAATAAATACCACCCGGAATTCTGTTCTAGCATAGCATGCGATGCAAACTATAGCAACTATGACGATTCTGTAATCTATTCTGTAACAAATGAAATACACATTTGAAGCAAGTTTGCTGTACTGATTGATTGTGAAACTGCTAAGCTGAAAATTGTTTTTTAATAAATTTTCATTACATATACTGTTTGATGATATTGTATACAATAAAGTAAAGAAAAGACGAAGTACACAGTAGGGACTTGAAGCATACTTCAAGCATTGTGGCTGTGAACTAACGCCACTGCGCTATACTCAGTTGCTCAAAAAATTACTTAAGTACAGCTACAGGAAGTCTGCATAAAACTTCAATGTCGTTTCCTCTGAAGCTAGGGGTTGTGGCACGAATAGCTGATAGCCAAGTACACGGGACATGTCCCTCTACAACATACCAAAGATCCGTGATTAACAGGTCTAATGGTGCCCTTGTCAGAGCGTTATTTATGTAAGGGAAAATCCACAAGTCGTCCCGGTGAAATAGTTCAAGAAGTAGCGAACATTCAATCGAGTTTTTCACGTAGTTCACAGATATCAGCTCGTCGTGCCATCCGGGAGTGAGCCGTTTCTCATGCGTTTATCTGGCATGGTCCTAGGCGATATTTGTGTTTCAAATCATAGAGGATTCAAGTTCCGTGGAGGACATACTAAACATTTGTGAAAGGTAAATGAAAACTTTGTTATTAAACGTAACAGTAAAAAGTACCCCATGGTGCGTGTGTACACATGTAAGCGACAAATTCTTGTAGAACCAGATAGTTCTTTTCAGAATGAAACCCCAAAATCATTGCTGAGCTGAAAACAGCCATTCAGGGGGTCATCGACAGCGTCGATGTTCCGACACTTCAGCGAGTCGCGCAGAATTCGCTATTCGTCAGCGCCACACCATCGCCATCTTACGAACCAAACATCCTGCACTAAGATACAACGCACTTACATACGATCTTTAGTTGTGGCACTGTCAAACTAGTTTTAGAGAGAAAAAAATCAAAAGACCCGTTTGACAATTCCAATCACAATATCACAACTAAAGATGGTATGTAAGTGCGATATATCTTAGTCCAGAATGTTTAGTTCCTTGTAAACAATAGCCAGTAGTTACCTGAAGATGGCATAATAAGCCGAAAACTAGTTCACACAAATAAAAATCAGCAGAACTAAAAACCACCTGTGTGCTATTCAACCCTCAATATGGAAATGTTCTATCAAGAAGCGACGGAAGAATCCATAAATAAGAAACCATAAAGATTAGTACTTGGAGAAGTATCCTCTCCCGCGCATTTCACTGATGTGAGGAGTACAGAAGAACGTGTACATTGCGCTGTGGTGGACCGAGCCAGCTCAAGAGACAAGAACGTCAATAAACCGACCGAGATATTCAGCTGACAACGTTGCTGCCATCATACGATGTTTTGAATTTGTAAATTTGAATTTCAAACCTCAACCTGCACCTTCGGTAAAACCTTCTTTTCAAAACTATGGGAATCGAAGGGGGACAGGCAATTTCAGTCAGAACTTCGAAACTATGAGAGTCGGAGTCGAAGCTGCTTAGATCCTTAGTGCGACACTGGAGATCGATCTAAACTCTCTATAGATCGACTCATCTTTTCAGTCAAGATGTTAACCAGTAATAATGAAACAAATCAATGGTTTAGACAACACCTTTTGACAAACTGCTACATTCCAGCCCTTGTAAGACTAATAATGAAAAAGCAAACAAACTCACAGACCGTCGCTTCTGAGAGCCAGCAAAACCAGAAATAATCGCCCCGCTACTGTAGGCATGTGCCTCTCACATACTCGTCACTGCTGATGATGGTCTGAGAGCGTGCCGTACGCACGCAAGAACTCCCGTTCTAATGAGCTGTAATTCCAGCTGCGTGCGTATGAGTGGCTGCAACGGCCGCCTTCTTTTCTTGCAACAGCATCTCCGCAGTGATCGAGTTCAACTTCTCGATTGTCCGTCATCGACGCTGTCTTCGGCTCGGAGTATGTTGCGATTGTTTGCTGATGTCCCAATCATCGCTCTCTATCTGTGACCGACACTTAATGACATTCTCAGTTACTGTAAACTGGACTTAAAATCAAAGTATTCATTAAAAGAAGAGTTATTTATTTAGAGCATACTTCCAAGGCAGAGATGGGGTCCCTCCACGCCCGCACCAACGTGGTGATCAGACCAAAAGTTCTACTGTCACCTCCGTCAACATGTTAGTTATCTAATAGGTGGATCACAGGATGCTGGACTGTGATGTTATCCGTGCGTCTGGGTAAGACGACGTATTAACACGGTCCGTCAGGTGACAGACATTGGACGAAACGCAAATGAGGGTAGCAATTTGAAGAGCAGAGGGAAAAAAGTACCAAGGCTCGTGCCGTGGGAAAAAACCTATGCGACAGTGGGATGGGTAGTAAGAGCACTAGTGGCTTACTAGCTGCGATAGTTCATGCAAGATTGGGTTTTGTTAGTATGGGTATCATGCATCATTACCGTGGCAGGCGATGGCGATGTATCCGAGTTTGCTGCAGCCGCTGCATTCCTGGAACAATCAAGATCGTTATATAGTAGTGGGTGATCGGCCATAGATCATCTCGCTGTGTGAGGTGTGTGTGGAGCTTGTCTGCATGTAGTGTACGGTACGGCTTCCCTGCGTGGTGCCAGTTATTCGGCAAGTGTGTTCCAGCTGGATATCCAGTAATGGCGTCTGATTAACAGGGGCTCACATGCACCGTTGTGTTTGCGTGTACTTGGCCATAGATGTTAGGTCCTTACAAGTATGTTTTTTGGTCTTTTATGTTTCCATCTATGGTTGTGGTCGTAGTTCCCCAGATTAAGAATAAACGGGTTCTGCGAATGTCTGGAGTTTCTGTATAGTCTTGTGGTGGGTTTGTGGATTACCTCCGTGAGAGTCTCAAGTCGGTATTCTCGGTGAAGGTCCGCGATGCATGTGTATCGTGGAACATTGTTTAGCAAAAAAATGTGTACGTTACCAGGAGTTGAGTGTTCTATGAACCCGACCACCCGCTCATCAGGTGCTCTGTGGTTATGCACAATAGGCTCATGCTGGTTCTATCACTCCAGATCAAGTAGAATGACAGATTACTAAGTTAATAGGCTAGTAAAAAAATAAACTGACACCTATAACGGAAACTTTATTTAATGAGACCCTTAACTAGTATAGGGTCTCACCTATTGTTTGTGGTTGGAGGAACTGGACGCTTCAATTTAATTTACTTTAATGGTTGCTGAGTGAGCCTGATCTACTAAACTTCAGATTTATTGAAAGAATATGTAATTTAATCAGAACACATTAACGTCGAGATTACGAGTACAAACAACTTGAGAAAGAATTTTACATAAAAAAATAACACAACGATCAGCGAAATGAATGGTTGTTATGGTAGCCACCAGTAGTTATGGTAGAGATGGTGCCCAGACACACATTGGACACGAGAAACGTTTCCAACCCTGGCTGGAAAACTTGATAATTATAAGAAAAAGAAGAGTATGAATCCGAAGAGAGCACACAAAGATCAACAAATAAAGGAAGAACAGAAAGAATTATCACCAGATAGGTGAGGTCCAATGAATTAACACCGAAACGGAACATGAGTGGCTACGGAAAAAGAATCACTTTGAAAGGTCGTGAAGCGTGTAGGTCAGATTATGAAAACAAAATGAAAAAACTGGGATCAACTCCTCTCCCTTCCTTCTACCACGATCACTGAAGTCAGGGGTGCACCGTGACTGTGGTTAAGATGGCTCTGGACGACTTGCTGTGTTACAGTGGTTGGTAACTGTTGCTGGCATGGGCCAGTGTGATGTGACCACAAGCGATGAATGTCTTCCTCTTCCTGTTTGCCGACTGCAGCTCGAGTAAGTTCAATACAGAACTTTGAAAACTTGACAGAAGGCCAAAGTCAGGAAAAACGTGTACAAGCACAGAATCCGAAACCTAATAAGACTCCAGAATCTGCATGAGAATCCAAAAACAGAATAGAATCAGTCACACTCTGAACGAGAATCCAAAATAGCATAGAATGCCTCTCTAAATTTTGATAGCCTTCCTTGAGGCTTCAGAAAGTCATCAGCACAATCTTTGGAGCCAGTCCCATAAAGAGCCTCAGTGCTCTTCCAAACTGCCATCTAGAAGTCCGTTCGCTAGCTGCCACCATCAAGTAAAAGATGTAACTGCCAATGAGATTTCTGTTTTTATGGAAACGAGAACGGAGTGTTGGCCCGTTCATGCAGCCAGACTAATTCTGGAATTCTGGGGATTTTGTAGAGCTTTGCAGTGTTAACCACAGAAATAGCAAGCTTGGGAATCATGCAGACCTATGTGCGACCATATATTTAACTTTAGGAAATCGTGTCTGGAGACCGAACCACGTTGTGATAACAGGAAGTAGGCAGCTGATGCCCCACTGAACGTTTGCTACTGCTAGCAAGCGGAGCTCTTACCCCTTCCACCACGGGTTTCCCATTCTGCTGGAAAGGACGCCAGTCGACCGTTCCACCGCCCATTGTTCGAGATACCTGCTGGATAACCTTGAAGCGCTTTCTCAGCTGCACGTGCAGTCCGATAACGTTAAACATGCACTTTGAGTGACAGGCAGCTCCACAAGAGCGAGGGAAAAGTTCTGTTTTTTCTCCAGAGAAGAGAAGGTCCCATGATCCAGACCAGACACATTAAAGGGAAAAGCTACTATTTGAATGAAATGTGAGATTTGGTACAGGGAGATGAGTTATCAACATTGCTACAAGTTACTCCCTGACCACTCATGTAATCACCGTGCAACAAGGGTGAAAAGTCGACAAATGAAAATTGAATAGAAAAGTACACGTGGCAAAACGCTCTTACGTGAAAATTCAATACGCAAATAGGAAAAAACGCGAGGATAGAGAAAGGCCAGAAACATGCCGTCGTCTCACAAGGTAATAACACGAAAAAGTTTGTTGACGAAAGAGAAAAACAGTTATACACTCCTGGAAACTGAAATAAGAACACCGTGAATTCATTGTCCCAGGAAGGGGAAACTTTATTGACACATTCCTGGGGTCAGATACATCACATGATCACACTGACAGAACCACAGGCACATAGACACAGGCAACAGAGCATGCACAATGTCGGCACTAGTACAGTGTATATCCACCTTTCGCAGCAATGCAGGCTGCTATTCTCCCATGGAGACGATCGTAGAGATGCTGGATGTAGTCCTGTGGAACGGCTTGCCATGCCATTTCCACCTGGCGCCTCAGTTGGACCAGCGTTCGTGCTGGACGTGCAGACCGCGTGAGACGACGCTTCATCCAGTCCCAAACATGCTCAATGGGGGACAGATCCGGAGATCTTGCTGGCCAGGGTAGTTGACTTACACCTTCTAGAGCACGTTGGGTGGCACGGGATACATGCGAACGTGCATTGTCCTGTTGGAACAGCAAGTTCCCTTGCCGGTCTAGGAATGGTAGAACGATGGGTTCGATGACGGTTTGGATGTACCGTGCACTATTCAGTGTCCCCTCGACGATCACCAGTGGTGTACGGCCAGTGTAGGAGATCGCTCCCCACACCATGATGCCGGGTGTTGGCCCTGTGTGCCTCGGTCGTATGCAGTCCTGATTGTGGCGCTCACCTGCACGGCGCCAAACACGCATACGACCATCATTGGCACCAAGGCAGAAGCGACTCTCATCGCTGAAGACGACACGTCTCCATTCGTCCCTCCATTCACGCCTGTCGCGACACCACTGGAGGCGGGCTGCACGATGTTGGGGCGTGAGCGGAAGACGGCCTAACGGTGTGCGGGACCGTAGCCCAGCTTCATGGAGACGGTTGCGAATGGTCCTCGCCGATACCCCAGGAGCAACAGTGTCCCTAATTTGCTGGGAAGTGGCGGTGCGGTCCCCTACGGCACTGCGTAGGATCCTACGGTCTTGGCGTGCATCCGTGCGTCGCTGCAGTCCGGTCCCAGGTCGACGGGCACGTGCACCTTCCGCCGACCACTGGCGACAACATCGATGTACTGTGGAGACCTCACGCCCCACGTGTTGAGCAATTCGGCGGTATGTCCACCCGGCCTCCCGCATGCCCACTATACGCCCTCGCTCAAAGTCCGTCAACTGCACATACTGTTCACGTCCACGCTGTCGCGGCATGCTACCAGTGTTAAAGACTGCGATGGAGCTCCGTATGCCACGGCAAACTGGCTGACACTGACGGCGGCGGTGCACAAATGCTGCGCAGCTAGCGCCATTCGACGGCCAACACCGCGGTTCCTGGTGTGTCCGCTGTGCCGTGCGTGTGATCATTGCTTGTACAGCCCTCTCGCAGTGTCCGGAGCAAGTATGGTGGGCCTGACACACCGGTGTCAATGTGTTCTTTTTTCCATTTCCAGGAGTGTAGTTCGAAAGTCTTGAACGTAACACATCGAATTTGAAAGTACGTAACGATTTAACACATAAGCGGGAGTTGATGAAACAGGAAAATTTAAAAATTGTTAAGAACCGTGTATGACACGGCTGTAGCTTATCTCCTCTGCTGCGTATCCTGTTTATCGAATAAGCAACGAAGGAAGAGGAACAAAAAGCTCTGAAACTAGCAAAGTATATGGGAACGGACATGAGCAGTAAGAATGCAGACGACATTGCGTCACAGACGGAAGTGACGGAAACAGAATTATTGAATGAACTGAACAGACTGTTTACAGTGAAATATAGATAAACGGGGGAAGATAAAAGTGATGAACAATGGAAAAGAGTGCAGCGATATGCAAGTTCAAAACTGGGGAAGACACAACAGTAGAATAATGACAGAAATGTCCTACTTAAGGGGGTGGGTTTCACAAACTTGTGGGAGAAAAAGAGACAGCATATGTAAATTGTCAGAGATGCACAAAACTTTATTTACCAGAAAAAATTATAAGTTTCCTGTATTTAGTTAAAACTCAAAGTGCGTACAGAATAACTACAGAAAATTGGCCTAGTATGTTTAAATACAGTTAATAGTCGACATTCTCACTAACAGAACCATTAATTGACCAAGAAATGTTTCCTGTGCTCTACCTGATAGGCGGCATATGTGCAACGAGCATGCTTGGCTCGTGACTGTAATTTAAACACTTTCCTACAAAGGAAATGAAACTACCAACTAACAGAAACAAAACTATATGGAACTTCGAACATATCGTTTCGTGCTCCAAAGATCTCGACAAAACCTCATCGTCTGGAAGAATTGTACGAAAAATACTGTTTGCAATGTTATACTGACTAAATGTGTGCAGCACATGCAAAACAATTCTCTCTAAATAATAAAGAAATGTAGAAAGGTTTTGTATCAACTGTTAATTATTGAACACTAGACATATTAATTTTACATGAAGAACCTAGCTGAAGTTAGGGATACCACATGGCATCTATATAACTGCAGGACGAATACTTCGTCCACAAAGTACTCATGAAACCGACGACAATACTAGGAATCGTCATATGAGTGAAGAACGGCAGTTTATAGCTGACATACGAATCAAAATACATAGTATGGAGAAAAATAAATCTGGCCCACATTAAAAGAAACTGTAAATATGACAGTATCACTCATAAAGGTTCAGTAAGATGTGAATACCACGCATCAATATGGCACACTAAGGAATGCCTTGTAGCTTTCTAAAAAATTAGGAATTGTCGGATGAACCTTAGTACTCGCCCCCTCGTCACCAGAGAAAATGTTCAAATGTGTGTGAAATCTTATGGGACTTAACTGCTAAGGTCATCAGTCCCTAAGTTTACACACTACTTAACCTACATTATCCTAAGGACAAACACACACACACACACACACACCCATGAACGTCCGCCGGTATCAGCCGCACAGTCCATGACTGCAGCGCCTAAGACCGCTCGGTTAATCCCGCCCGGCTCGTCACCAGAGAGTGCATATCACAACTCTGACTGTAAGATTTCACATGCAAACTCAAACTGTAACCACCAACCAATTTCTTTCCCTCTCGATATCTCTGACTGTAAGATTTCACATGCAAACTCAAACTGTAACCACCAACCAATTTCTTTCCCTCTCGATATAACACAGATCAGTCACACTTCCACCTTTTATGGAACGTGCTACAGGGCAGAATCTTTTGTTCACCATCAAAACTCAGACCATGCGCTTTCTACACAGGCCACATTGAATTCCTTTTGGCCAAGCCTTACTACTCACCAAAGAGTATTGTAAATACGAACCGCCACAAATGAACAGCTGCTGACCGTACCACAGACATCGAATAGTATGGACACTGATGTTCATAGCAACCTGCTTACAAGTTAGGAGAGGAGTAAAGCTTGAGACATTGTCAGCTGACAAGTATAACAGGCAGTTTTCAATCCCTACTTGTGTCAAGATTTGTTATGCAACTGAAGAAGAAGTTTATGATATTTTACGTGTGGAGGAGAATGCTGAACTTGAATCGTGGGAAAAACACGTAGTAAGCAACTAAAAGAATTTGAAATATGTTGCTGTAAGAATATATAAAATAAAGAGGCACCAGAAAGAGTAGGGGAGAAAACAAGTAAGGCTAAAATCACTTCTCGGTGGGCACCAAAGCCTCGATAAATTTAAAGAACGACACCGTTTCCACCAAGTTGTTACTTTAAATTAGTACTTTATTAACCGTAATTGGTTATTTTAGAGCGAGTTCTCATACTCAAGTGGCTAATGAATGTGAATATGTCATCTCCGTAAATAGCACAGCATAAAAATCACATGCCATGCGTAGTGAAACACGTATGTAACATAGCAGCGATGGTGAGGCACGTTAAAATCTTTGACCAGAGAGCCTATAATCGTGGTTAGTCTGCGCTTGACCGCGCGAGTGTTGCGAGCAGTACTCTGGCAGTAGTCGTTGCGAGAAGTTCATTGCTAGTCGTCATGTAGAGCAGTACTGTTGTAATCGTAGTGAAGTTCAGTAGTGGTGTGGTCCTGTCACGGTCGCGAGCGGGACGCAGTCGGGGAGCGCCGACATGGCATTCTGGTCAAGATGCTGAATGAGGTATATTGTTAATTAAGGTAATCATCAGATAATGTAAAGTTTATCTATTGTAATTAATTTCCAACAAGCGTCCCAATAATAACTTTGATTTCAAAGCATTTTACAAAAAAATTTATTTAATTGAATTAACGGTTTCATTCCACTTCCCTTAAAGACAAATTTCAGTTAAATTACAAAAAAAAAAGGAATATTATTATTTGCAATGCAGTTCCTCCAAGCTGTGCGCAAGAATAAGAGCAGAAATTTGACTAGCAGTTACAATGAGGTAAGAATTTAATTCTGATTTGTAAAGGGCCAAAGACCGATATTTCGGTTTAATTGAATTACCATTATCACTGACATTTCATTAGCACTGAATTGTTTTTCATTATTTTGCGGAAGCTTACACCAGAGTCAGATTGCGAATTTTTGTTTAATTGTCATTGTCAGTAAATTTATTTGCTGGGAGATTACGTTAGGTTGCATTCTTGTTAACATTCAAATTATTGTCAGGTCAGCATTTTTTGTGGGGAGGTTACAGTAGTTAGTCATGGCTTGGCCGTCAGTGCATACGACCTGGGAACAGGTACACAAAAACCACGCGTAGGCAGCTCTTTGCAGTTACGCTGCCTGTTTTGAAGAGATCTCACAGTTGAATCTGGCTGTTGGGGGTTAATTAAGAACTAATTTAAGTAATGGTGGAAGTACACCTCTGCTATTAAATTTATCAGAAATTCTTTCCAGAATCTGGAAGGGTTGGAAGTGTATTTATTTTGGCTATAATATGTAGCATCTTATGCGTCCATTTAACTTAGGTTAGGAATGAAACCGTTCCTATACCAGTTTCTGCGTTAAGTCATTGGAAAGAAATACGTCCAGCAAGTGGGGAGTAAATTCACTGTGGTGTTCCTCAGATATCGAGAATTCTCATGAATATCCAGTGTTGTACTTCGACATATTCATGTAGGTACATTTGAATCATGAACTGCAACAAAAATAACAACACTCGAACCTTTCAGTTACATAATCTTACTGTCATCCGTCCTTCACGTAGTCAACATTTAAGAAAAATATTTGAAATAAATGTGTCTCTCAGATGATAGCCAAGATATGACACAGTGTTGACTAATCTTTACTGAATTTTCTGTCTAGTTGTCATTAGCTGTCAGTGTGAATGAGTATGTCATTAGCACGCCGCTGCCCAGACCTTTAGGACCAACTTTCGAACTGGAGCTGTTATGCTCTTTCAAGCACCTCCTCAGTAGTTTGCATCTCGCCGCAGTCCTTCCGTAATGAACAAATCCTTACTGTACCGGAAACTGAACCCAGCTTTTCAGTTTGACAATTAGACTCTGACCGCTCAGCTACGTAGAAAGACCAAGTGTGATGCATGCTAACTGTTATTACCAGATAAGAAGGCATCATAGGAAATGATATTATTACATCGATAACACAGAAATAAAAAATTGCTATTGTTGTGATAAAGTACTAACTGATATGTAGGCGAAAATTATGTAAAATAAGTATCTGGTGTGAAGTGCAGAGAGGAGGGATGGAAAGAAGAAGGAAGTGTTAAATGTCCCGCAACAGGTAGGCCATTAGAGACGCAGCACAAGCTCGGTTTAGGAAAGGCTAGGGTAACTAAATCGATCGTGGCCGTTTCGAAGGAACCACCATGGCAAGTGCCTTGAGTGAATTAGGGAAAACACAGAAGACCTAAATCTGGATGGCCGGACGGAGATTTGAACCGTCGTCTTTCCAGAAGAATTGAAAACATAACTCATCCATATACGTACATGGGGTCTTTCCGTTTCGGTTATACTTATTTGCATTGGTGATAGAAAAGAGTAAACGTAACAGTTTGCGATGATAGACCATTGTTTGGAAAGAACTATGTCGCATGTTATAATGCCAAGACTCGAACATGAGGATCACGAATCGTTGTTTGCATTATATGTCCGTAAGTGTTATCATTTTAGGGTAGGCAGTGCCAACCCATATTTAAGCGTACATCAAGTGGGGTGGGGTCAGGCACACGGTATGGTCAACAGTATACGGACACCCCTTTGTAATGTCGAAGTGACCGCTAGGTATCATGAGAGGCGGACCCGCTGCCATCGAAGGAGGCGGTGAGTTTTGCGTTGTCAGTAGAGAAGCAATAACATCAGAATTTTGGATGTCATCTGAGTAATAAATCCATCAGTGACATTTCAAGCTACCAAAGTCGACTGTAGCGATGCGACTGCACAGTGTAAACTGGAAGAAACAAACACAGCTAAGCATGGGCGTACCCAGCCCCCCCGAAGATATTCTCAGTTTTTCACTAGTTTACTGTTTTATTTAATAAGAAATGCTGCATGTTTTCTCGGATTGTACAAGTGCATTCTTGTATTTAAAATGTTTATTAAAAGCAGTTTTTCACTGGTTTACTGTTTTATTTAATAAGAAGTGCTGTATGTTGAGACTAGTATGACCTGCCCTCCCCTAGTTCAGATCCTGGGTACGCCCTTGCAGCTAAACAAAGATCAGTCAGACGGACGCGCAAGGACCGTCGAGCATTGCAGAGAGTTATTTGGAAAAATCAGAAGAAATCACTGGAAGGAATCGCTCGTGGGTTTCAGAGTGCTACCAACTGTCCAGCTAGCACAATGACTGCGAAAGGAGTTGATGATCGCGCAGCTTCCCGTAAGCGACTTAGTTCTGTAGTTAATGCTAAGTGACGCTTGAGGTGGTGTAAAGAGTAATGCCGGACAGTGGATGAATGTAAACGGGTGATTTGGAGTGATGAATAACGTAGTAACCTGAAGCAATCCGATGGAAGGGCTTGGTTTATCGAATACCTGGAGAACGTTAGCTACCATCATGTATCGTACTGTTACGTTATAGGGAGGCTTTTAATGTTATGGTGCGGTCCCCTCGTTGCTTTAAGAGAACATTAATTGTGGAAGTATAAGAACACATTGTTAGTAATTTGTGCTGTGATTAGTCGAGGAACAATTTGGAGACGACGTTTGATCCAGTGTAATAATGCACCCTGTCATAAAGCAGCATTTTTGAGGCAATGGATCGTGGACAGTACCATTCCTGAAATGAGCTGGCCTGTCTACAGTTCCGACGTGAGCCCAATGGACGCCTTTGGGATGAGTTACAACGTCGACTTTACTTCAGATACCGGCCTGTGTTTTCAGCTCTAGAGGCACCTTATTGAAAGCGTCGTAAAGCCAAAGGGTGGACACATCCTGCATTAATGTCCGTTAATAGGCGCTCGGATACTTCTGATCAGATAGTGTATACTTACATCTTCAATCCTGATGTAAAAGACTCTAAAGGCCTGTGCTTAAAAGATACCAATTTTAGTCGATTAGCCCTGCGGAAAGGCTTTCGAACTTGTTGGTACAGCGATTTTTTGTATGCAGATAAGTGAAATTAACATGATGTCGATTTAAGTTTCTATGTTTATTTTTATTAACATTTCTTTTTGTTTACCATTTGCACTTAACTACTTCAGGTTCATTTTTATTACTTCACTGTGCAACAGATTCGTATGGTGACCGTGAACGCAGTAGAACGCGTAGAGTGATGACTAACAAATTACTGTGCCATGAAGATGTCGCTCTAATTATTCCTAGCGCTGTTTGAAATCGAAAGCAGACTTTTTGATCGCTATAGTCCTCTGTCTTGTCAGAAGTTGAACAAGTTCTATCATCAAGTTAAGCAGTAGTTGCGCCCCATGCATATTAGTTTCTTCGTCGATGTATAATGCCATTTAGTAGACTATGTTCAAAGAGGTGTAAATTATACACTAAATCGAAGTTCTGTAAATTAGTCTGCTCAAACTACGCAATAAATAGAATTAAAAGTCAAGTATCAGTGCATTTGGGAAAGAGGTAGAAGAAATGCTAATCGATGAATGTACAACTCCGCTACGGGTCTTCGAATTCTCTGTTAAATACGCCTATCGCAGAAGACAGATTGTGATTCAGACAGGAAACACCAAGTGGCAAAACGATTCGGTTCACGCTCTACCAAGAGGCAATGTAGTAGAATGCCCGTCGCTAGTAGCCCTTTGACTGCACCTTCCGATAAGCGGTAGAAGGAATCAGCGAAATGTAACGTACCGTTACCTGTTATGCCACAACTCGTATGCAAGCGACAGCCTGCGCGACTTAACAAGTTCCAAAACGCCGCGCATAAAAACAGTATTTTCCTGTGCTCATACGTGGGGTTCTATAAGTGATAAAAAGGTAAGGTCAAGTGTTTTGGATCGCCATTGGACTAGGGACCATCTATGTACCCAATAGAAAGATCATCTTAGCGTCATTATCCTACAGTATTTCATTCTGCTTAGGCAAATCGAGCAAATCGGCTGGTTCTTTTTGCATTTGGTGTGGTCTACAGTGGGCGTCATGGGCGCTATTGAGGCACCGTTAGTTCATGGGCACTTCTTCGGAAAACCCCCCAAAAAGGTTTTTTTTACCATATTTTCGCCGTCACTAGCGGACCAAATCCCAGCCGAGGATTCCAAGACGGCTATGAGAAGCAAATGGCTGAATGTTGTAGGATATATTCCCAAGATCCCAATCTCGAGCTACCACGTACTCTTTTTGATATCTTTATCGATCTCCAAGATAAAGAGGTGCAAAGTTACCCTACTTCTACACGTAAAGTCCGATATGAGACAAAATTTAAATAATAAATAAGCTCATCAATCTGCTCAAGTTTTAGCGGTGTATTCCCTAGGTATTTATCTACAAGAGGCATCACCTCGTTTTCAAAGATCTTTTTCCTTTATCGAGAAACAGTCCAAAAACCTGTTTTTGGGTATCAAAAGCCAGCTGCGGTTTCCGAGAGGGCTATGCACAGCAAATAACTGTAATTTTAAAATGAAATATATTTCTAAGATCCCGATCTCGAACAACTTCGAATATATTCTTCATATCCTTATCCATTTCCAAAGTGCAAAGATTCAAAGTAACTCTAAGTGTACACGTAAAATACGCACATAAAATCCGATGTGAGGTGAAAACGTGGTTTATAAAGTGACGTAGCACGGAGAAATATGCTGTAAAATGTCTCCGTTATCATCTGGCAACCCCAAGCTGTAGTACTGAAGCACATGTACAGTTGTTAGCATGTAAAGTACGGTCAGAGGTGTAAAATTAGTTTTGCGTTATTTCGTTTTCACGTAATTAACTATCTAAATTTTAGTGACTAGTACTTTTTTTCTTTTCATATGAGTTACATGCCCTGTAACAGAAGGGAAAAGAAGGAAACAACGGAAATATTCTCCTATCGGAAAACAAAAAATGTGAGTATGTTCATGTTTAATTTTAAAAAAATTGACTGAAAAGTGGGCTACCAGCTGCCTCATTCTACCTTTCTGTCCACCTTTGGCATGCGAACATATTCCTGCTTTCTTATGCTGAGAGAGAAGACAGTGGCAGTGGCAGAGAGGTGGAAAAGTAATAAATATTGGAAGATAGTAGAATGCGTTTATGTTACAGAAAGATCGAAGAAGATAAGAGCAGCGTGAGACAAAGAAAGGGACACAGTGGCAATGGAACAGCGCTAGGAAAAGAATGGAGATAGTGCGAGTGGGAGAGGCATAAAGAGAAAGAGAAAATGGAAGTGGGTGAGAGCCATTGTCAATGAGAGAGTATATGACAATGACAACAAGGAAGAGAGAGATATTTACAGTGAGAAGAGAGCAGCAGGAGCAAGAAAGGAATTAGATATTAGTAACAAGAGAGAACAAGAGGGAGACGGTTACAGCGAGAGAAGACTGTAGTAGAAGAACAGAAAGAAGGGGGCTGTGGCTGTGACGCAAGAGACAATGACAGAGAGACACAAAGAGGTGATGGCAGTGAGCTGGGCTGACTGAGTGAGTAAGGGAAACTAGGAGTGGATGGGTACGACAGACTTACAGCACTGGACTAAGGGTGTGAGTGAGTTACAGTTAAGAGAGTTTGTGGGAGACTGAAGTGAGTTGCATGTTAAAAGAAGGGCAAACACATTCGCATGCTAAAATTTTTGGGACAATATTAGACAGTACCGAGAAATGTAGACTGAGGCAGCTGGAACCATACTTTTCAGTCAGTCTCTTCAAGAAACAGGATCATGTTTGCATTCTTGTTCTCCAATGGGAGGATTTTTCCACTGGTATTGTTAGATGTTTCAAACGTCAACAATGTAAATGGAGACCGAAGGCATAGGTATGCGTATTCAAATACAGAGATATGTAAACAGGCAGAGCACGGCAATGCTTTCGGCAACTCCTATATAAGACAAAAAGTTTCTGATGCAGTTGTTAGATTGCTTACTTCTGCTACAATGGCAGGTTATCAAGATTTAAGTGAGTTTGAATGTGGTGTTATAGACGGCACACGAGCGGTTGGGCATAGCATCTCCGAGGTAGCGATGAAGTGGGGATTTTCCTGTACCAGCACTTCACGAGTGTATCGTGAATATCAGAAAGTCAGTAAAACATCAAATCCCTGACATTGCTGCGGCCGGAAAAAAAGATCCTGCAAGAGTGGAACCAACGACTGAAGATAATCGTTCAATGTGACAGAAGTGCAACCCTTCCGCAAATTGCTGCAGATTTCAGTGCTGGGCCATCAACAAGTATCAGCGTGCCATACATTCAACGAAACGTCATCGATATGGGCTTTCGGAGCAGAAGGACCATTAGTGTACCCCTGATGACTGTATGACACAAAGCTTTACGTCTTACCTAGGCCAGTCAACACCGACTGTTGATGACTGTAAACATGTTACCAGTCGGACGAGTCTCGTTTCAAATTGCATCACGTGGATTTGCGTGTACAGGTATGGAGACAACCTCATGAATCTATGGATCCTGCGTGTCAGCAGGGGACTGTTCAAACTGTTGGAGCCTCTGTAACGGTGTGGGACGTGTGCAGCTGGAGTGATATGGGACTCCTGATACGTCTATATACGGCTCTGACAGGTGACACGTACGTAAGCATCCTATTTGGTCACCTGATCCATTCATATCCATTGTGCATTCCTACGGATTTGGGCAATCCCAGAAGGACTATGCGACACGCCATATGTCCATAATTGCTACAGATTGGCTTCAGGAACACTCTTCTAAGTTTAAACGCTTCCGCTGTCCACGAAACTCACCAGATTGAGCATATCTGGCATGCCTTGCAACGTACTGTTCAGAAGGAATCTCCACCCCCTTGTACTCTTACGGATTTATGGACAGCCCTGCAGGATTCATGGTGTCAGTTCCCTCCAGCACTATTTCAGAATTAGTCGAGACCATGGCACGTCTGTTGTGGCACTTCTGCGTGCTCGCGGGGGCCCTACACGATATTTGGCAGATGTACCAGTTTCTTTGGCTCTTCAGTGTAGAAAATTAGGGACTAACCGAAATCGATAACAGTAACAAATATAAACCGCGACGTGGTTTGAATGGACGTTGTGTGACAGTAATTGGTGTGAATGATCACTGTCGTTCAGTTACTAACATATGTGATATTAGATAGATATTCATTTGTCTTCCGTATCATAAGATACTGACACCATATTTTAAACAGCAAAACATTCCTCTACTGACAAATGTGGACTTGACCATAATTTAGTATTTGTCTTGAACTGCGTATTACAACTGAATAAATTTGAAAAAGGTAGGAAATTAAGCAGACTGAAACTGGGTACACTGAAAGAACAGGAAGTTGTTGAGAGTTTCAAAGTGATCAGTAAACAACGAATGAAACATGCAGAAGCAACGCTTTGGAAGCGAATGGGCAGCTGTAAGAGATGAAACAGTAATGGTAGCAGAGGATGAAATCGCCAAATAGACCAGGCCTAGTACAAATTCTTGAGTAACACATAAGATATTGAACGTAATTGATGAAAAGAGAAAGTATAAAAACGGAGCAACTGAAGCAGGAGAAACTGAATGAGAAAATATAAAAATGCAGCAAATGGAACAGGATAAACCGAATAAAAACTAAAAAAATGAGAATGACAGAACGTGCAAGTTGGCTCAGCAGGAATCGTTGGAGGACTAATGGAAGGCTGGAGAAACGTAGGAGAAACGTGGAGGTTCCCTACGGGAAAATTAAAGTGGCCTTTGAATGAAAGAAAAGCAAATGTATGAATATGAAGATCTTACCTCAGCCCGTGCTAAGCAAAGAAGGGAAAGCTGAATAGTGGAAGGTATACTGAAGACAATATAACCAATATTACAAGAATGAAACAAGTAATGGATGATAATTGGACAGGAGATGTAATACTGCGGGAAGAATTTAACAGAGCACTAAAAGGCCTGAGCGAAACTAGGCCCCTGGAGTAGATGACACTCTCTTTTTGAGTATTAAAATCCTTAGGAGGACCAGCGATGACAAAACTATTCCGAAACCAGGCCCCTGGAGTAGATGAAATTCTCTTTAAGTATTAAGATCCTTAGGAGAATAAGCTAAGACAAAACTATTCCACTTGGAGTGAAAGACTAGTTAAATAATGGCAGAAGTAAGGTGGTAGCAGTGTGTGTATAATTTAACAACCACTTTAACAAGTCGTGATTGCACAATAAGGACTGGAATAACTATAGAAGAATGGAAAAACAACTAGAAGCAGAGCTCGGGGAGATGAGGAACACGCGAGCAAATACTGACTTTACGACTTATCTTAGACGATAGACTGAAGAAAAGGCCAACTTCAGTTTATATTAGGCCTACAACTTCGCTTCCACCATTTTGCAATACATGGCAGTATCGGAAAATGGTGCCGCAGATGGTAGTGCCATACAATAAGTTTAAGCATTTGTAAACATACGTAGAGCACTTGCACGCAAAAGGCAAACGTCCCGAGTTCGAGTCTCGGTCCGACATACAGTTTTAGTCTGCCAGGAATTTTCCTATCAGCGCACACTCCGCTGCAGAGTGAAAATATCATTCTGGAAACATCCCCCAGTCCGTGGCTAAGCCATGTCTCCGCAATATCCTTCCTTCCAGGAATACTAGTTTTGCAAGGTTCGCAGGAGAGCTTCTGTGAAGTTTGGAAAGTAGCAGACGAGGTACTGGCGGAAGTACCGTAAAGCTGTGAGGAGGGAACGCGAGTCGTGCTTGGATAGCACAAGCCCGCGAAAGGCAAAGGTCCCGAGTTCGAGTCTTGGTCCGGCATACAGTTTTAATCTGACAGGAAGTTTCATAGCCCCATCAAAATTTTAGTCTGTTTGTGATTGCGTCATAAAGTTGTTCTCGACTCAGTGCGTAATTTACTGCTTTAACACGAAAAAATCTGCAGCTGAGGCTCATAAAGTGCTGGGTAATGCCTGTGGTGTGGCACCTATTAGTGACAGAATGTGCAGAGAAAGATTTCAACGCTTCAAGAATGGTGATTTTGATGTCAAAGAGCGGCATGGCGGTGGAAGAGGGAAGGTTTCCGAAGCTACTGGAGCCGACGTAAACAATCATAGGAGGTCGTTGTCCAAAGGAATTGATGCACCTGAGCCGAGACCTGAAATAAAAACGGCCACAATACAGTAACAGACATGAAAAGATGATTTTACAGGATGACAGTGCTCGATCCCATGTCGCAAAACCTATCAAAATGTACTTCAAAACGTTGAAATGGGCAATCTTACTCCACCCGATGTACTCTTTAGACATTGCTCCATCTGACTATTAAGTTTTTCTATCAATGTCGCACGTCCCGGCTGACCAGCAACAAGTGCAAAAGTACAAAATTTGATAGATTCGTAGATATCCTCAAAAGTCTCCCAGTTTTCCCGCCGCGGGTTTCGTGTGTTGACAGAAACATCGACGAAAGCAGTGGCCAGTGACGGTAAATAGTTGAAATCGTAATTTTCTTGTAAGTTTTCACAATAAAGCCTCCAACATCGAGAAAACGGCGGTAAGGAAGCTGTAGACCCAATAGCAATTTTTACAGTTAGGGAAAGCTTTTAACAACGTTGACTTTAATTCACTATTTGAGGATCTGTAGATAGAAGGGATAAAATAAAGGGAATGAAAGATTTCTACTCCTTGTGCAGAAATCAATCTGTAGTTAGAAGAAACGAAGGAAATGGAAGGGAACCATTAGTTGAGAAGGGAGTAGGAGAGAGTCGTAGACGATCCTCAGTATTATTGTCTGTACGTTGAGCAAGCAACGGAATGAGCCAGAAATGTCGAAAGGGAATGAAATTTCATGGAACTGAAATAAAATTGTGAGCATTATCGACGACATTCTAATTCTGTCAGAGACGGCAAAGAACGTGGAAGAACAGTTGAACGCAATGCGTAAGGTTTTGGAAAGAGTTTATAAAATACACATAAACAAAAGTAACGCAATTATAATTGAATATTCTTGAATGAAACAGGTCAAGTTGTGAATTACATTAGGAAATGTGGCATTAATAGTAGTCAAATAGTTTTGCTGTTTGGACAGCAAAATAACTGATGATTGACGAAGTAGAGAAGATATAAAATGCAGACTGGTAATGTAAGAAAAGCGTTTGTGGGAAAAAAAACAGAAATTTTTTGGCACCGACTGTAAATTTAACTATTAGAAAGAATTTTCTGCATACTTACACCATAGTGAAACATGGAAGATAACCAGCTCACACAAGTAGAGAACCGAATATTTTGAAATGTAGTGCTTACAGAAGAATGTTGAAAAACGGATGGGTAAGTCAAATAACTAATACGGAGATACTGAATGGAACTGGAGAAAAAACGGAATTTTTTGGCACAACTTGACTGACAGAAGTGATGATGGGACGTATCCTTAGATCCTAAGGATTTTTTAGTTTGTATTGGAGGGAAATGTGAAGGGTCAAAATTTTTGAGGGGAGTTCAAGTCTGGAATACAGTAAGCATTCAAAAGTGGATGTATGTTGCAGTAGTTATGTAAAGATGAAAAAACCTGTACAGGATAGACTAGGGTAGAGGGCTGAAGGACACAACAGTCATATCACTGAAAACTATCTTGACCTCATTTGCTTTTTAGTTCTTGTCTGATTTTATTTTGAATGAAAATAGATAGATTAAAAGAACAACGAAAAATTATCAAGAGTATCGAATTTTTTGTTATCTTTTGTGGGCAAGTGGCCCGTCATAATCACTGATAACGAAGTCCGCTCTTGCTAGTGACGAAAAGACGAGAATTGTGTCGACACTTCACACCATATCTGGCCGTTCATTGTGCGTATGCCACTAATTATGGCTCGCTGATGTTTGTCGATCGTCCATTGGTTGTCATCACACGCGACTGTTTGACAAGCGAGACCACTGAGGTGGCATGTAATTACTCTTTCACCACAGGAATGTCCGCCGTAGGTCGGTAACGACAGCACCGAAGAGTAAACGTTTTTTGTTTACATATGGCTACAGTGTAACGTGGAGCTTTCACCTCGCTACCCGTTGCGGCTTTCCACTTGACTATCTTTTCTCCTCAAATAAATTACTTCAGAGCAAATATGAATTTATGACGATGTAAATAGTGAAACACTGCTCCAGCTACGAATATTATGCACATTAGCTAATGACGTTCCCAGGTCAATGGTAATTTCAAAGCAAATATGAATTTCAGATGATTTAGACAATGAAACACCGCTCCAGCTACGATATTCAAGCGTTTCTGGAATTTATTACCACTTTCATCAGCTAACGACTTCCCTAGCTCGATGATTGTCGAAATACAGAAAGAAGTATCAAAACAAAGAGACATTCCTGGTTCTAGCGACGAAACAAATAGTACTATGAAATGTGTAGCTAACATACTTTTCATAAGTAAGATTTTCCAAAAAATAGCAAACCTACTCAGGTAACATATCAAGTGAAAAATTCTTTCCCAACGAACAATAAACTACAACATAAATTAGTTCAAACCTTCAATACCAAAACAGATAAACTTTTACATTTAGGATTACACAAAAACTTGCTCAAGCTACTGCATAGCACAAGCTATCAGGAATTTTCATACTAGATACACTGAAAACATCAACTGTTACACGCACAACAAATTTCAAAAATCGTTTATAGAAATACGCAAAAGAAACATTAGACACCAATAGACAAACAAGAACAAGATCTTAAGACAATTCATCACTTTCAAAAATCATATACAACGGATTTAATGGAGGGGCTAGAAATTTCTGTACACCATGAAAAATCAAGAGAAAAAATTCTCAGTAACAAGCTATACAATGAATCCATGAATTTCTTCGAATATTTCTCTTGTATATAGCATAATAACTGTAGAACTGTGTAAAAATGCGTTCATTCCTTCACACATTCTTCTTAATATTTTTCAATAAAATAGTATAAAAAGCATAGTTTATGGTTTTAATAGCCATTGGTGATACTGATAGAAGATTTAAGTGACAGTTTGATGAAAATAATGTAATCCACTTAAGCGGAGCACCGCTGACCTTATCCATATCTTTGGGAAGCAATACTATTGTAATATCTTTGTACCATATTTTTGTTTTATGCAAACAAACAGTGAGGAATGGTTTGCATGTGCGCAAATTTCTGACGGTGGTATAATGCCTGCAAATAAATACACATGAAATACTGTTTTTAACATTACATCTAGAAAATCGAAGACTGATATTTTCCGATTGCAGCAAAACCATAAGACGGTGAAGAAACAGGACGAGAGAAGTAGAACATATACACAGACATCTGATGTAATGGTAATGTAAATAGTTAGATCTGAGAATCGGAATGAATTCCTTAAATGCGTCGTGCTATGCATGAAAACTAATGCAATGTGTTATTTATATCATGAATGAGAAAGTTGTACGCTAATGAGAAACTTCGATTATCATCGATAAAATTAACTGTATTTCTGAGACCGTCCCGAGGTATAAACATTGAAAGTCAAAATATAAGCGTAAACAGGGAGAAAAAACCGTTTATCTCTACATAACAGAGGAAAACTCTTGTCACTATTTGCAGTATATCTACTGAGTACACTTTCTCAAGCCTTTCTATTTCCTCTATGCAATTCAAATATCTTTGTTATTATTTGCGAAATTATTTGCCAGTCATTGTGTTTCGAAACTGTAATTGCCATAACATTTCTGGGGAACGAAGCACTTCTGTATGGGCGTTTGTGGAATTCGTATTGGAAACTTAAGCTGTTTTTTTTTTACATGGAACAGACGTAATCTCCGGACAGCGCTGTGATAGATGCTCTTGTTCAAGGAAACTCTGAGTGACTCAAGAAAATGCTACTTTGAATGAAGTGTATTCGTATGGAGTGTCACTCTATGATGTGATAAACATTTCTCAGAAACTAACACTTCTATCTTATTTAAATCTGAACGTAGCTTCACAATAGCCAGGTTTAAAATGGTTCCGTGACGTTAAATATAGTGCATTTTCTGGATGCCTCTAAGAACTGAAGTCATAGAAAAGTTTAATTTGCACCGTTGTTAATTGTTCCCGAAATTAAACAACAGTTCCTCTAAAGAAGTGTACTTCCAAAAGCAAGTTTTTAATCGAATTGTTGTATAATTCCGCGAACAATGAACAACAGTAGAAATTACACTTTTCTATGACTTCAGTTCCAAAAAGAAATTCCGTTCTCGATTTGTTAAGAAAAATTCACATCTTATTTTTATATTCTTATTGGGCATCCGTGATTTGGGGAACACTGAGATATCGATTCTGTGTAAAATCGAATTGAAAAATTAGAGTTCTTGCATATTTTAGGAGGTATTAAAGCCCTTTTCAAATGAAAATTTAACACTACACTGCCATCAGTTTCACACACAATTTCAATTTAGTTGGATAACTGGAGGTGAAGCAAATATCTATTAAAGATTTAAACAATAAAAATTCAGTTTAAAAATGTTAAGTTAATAAGGAAACACACTTTCATAATCGCTGAAGCATACTCGTAGGACGTTCATGTATGGTATTAGTAAAACAAGCAATAATATAAAGATAAAGACGGCACAAAGCAGAAAATCCACTATTGTAGTTTTAGTATGCGCAGCGACCGTATGTTAAGCACCGAGATTAGAAGACGACAGCACAATCCTGTTAACGTCATAACATCCGTCCATAGAATTGTTGAGGCTGACTTTACGTGACGTCATTGCAAGTATGTACAGAATGTTTTGACATCACATTCGGTAACGTGACTTGACGAGTCGTGTGAACCACCCTTTTTCTCTCCTGTAGGCCAATACGTACAACCCCTTTTTGATTCAGACGCTGGTTTGCATCGCATTGTTGAGTGACCCTCATTCGGTTAGAAGCATCACCGTGTCTGTATAAGATCATTTACTATACTTTGAGCTTTCCTATTAATATCTACAAGCTAATTAGTAATTGTTTTAATATGTTTGACACTTCCGATGGTCTTCGAACACAAAGTGAATCTGTTCTGTGATTGTTTGGAGATCACAGGGTATGTTCCACCCATCGTCTTGTTACAGTCTTCAAGTTCTCGGATAGCAAATGGTCAATATAAAATAAAACGACACCAAATATAAGTAATACAAATCCCATGACTTTCTAGGAATGAAAGTTGAGTCTCGGTTCAAGAAATGTGAGCACACAAAAAGCTTACAAACAAAATGCCATCGACATGCCCTTGGAGTACGTCATCATTGTGTACCATCCAGTGCCTTTTAGTTACTTACGTTCATATGTGCACTCAGTTCTTAGCTGTGGAACTATTTTCTGGAGAACAGAGTTTACAGACCACAGAAGAGGTCATAAGAATTAAAATCAAAAATCGTAGTCGAGCTCATGCTAAAGATTTGTTCAGAAAAGTGGAGAGTTTAGCTACATCGTGTGAGTACATTTGCCAGTCTGTTATGCACATAAGAAATAACGCTGATAACTGGAGCACAAACAGCACTGCCAATGAACGTGGGACAAGATGTGCACTGAACATTTACCAGAAAAGAATAAACATAAAACTCAAACTTGCACTTTATACTAAGGAAAAAATTGTACCATAATTTGACCAAGGCGATGAAAAGAAATTAGTATTCCCACACCCGGGTTCCCGGGTTCGATCCCCGGCGGGGTCAGGGATTTTCTCTGCCTCGTGATGACTGGGTGTTGTGTGATGTCCTTAGGTTAGTTAGGTTTAAGTAGTTCTAAGTTCTAGGGGACTGATGACCATAGATGCTAAGTCCCATAGTGCTCAGAGCCATTTGAACCATTTGAATCAAAAGAAATTAGTAAAACAAACGTATTTATAAAATCAGTTAAAAATGTCTGTTAATCAATGAAGTCTATACAGTGAAGGAATAGTTAACAAACACTACGAAGGGTCTTGGTCAAAAGTGTCGTATAAGTGCGAGTATAAATAGTAACAATAATAATAATTATTTATCAATTCACGTAAGACTTTCACACAATATGTTTATTCCTCATTCGTTTCCTTTTTTGAAAAGCCTGCTCTCAAAGCTGAGCAAATTGTAGTACTAACAACTTGTCCTCTTTTTGAGTTCAGCATCTTATTCATTTTAGAGGGATGCTGCCTCAATTGTTCGGGTTAGCAAATGGGAAGTTGCGGTACACAACATGGAAACCAGACAGCATTACTTTAGTCCTGACGCCAGCTGATAGTGTGTGCACTATTGTATTATGAAATAGTAGCACTGTTTTGAACATATGGCTAGCTATTCAGGAGGGTTAAGGTACAAATTTACGTCTGCCTATCCTAATTTCGATTTTCTGTGGCTTCCATAAATTACTTCAGCCAAATTGCCGGGTGGTTTTTGTCTACTACCTGACAAGTCTTTGTCAAATTAGACCTGTAAGTGCATAAATGCCTGTATTTGTGCATTATCTTATTTTTGTTGTTCTTAGGTATAATAACATGACATGTCCTACATCGTTCTACACATTATTCGCGGATGAATAAAACTGCTACTACTACTGCTACTATTATTAAATCACTTAAGTGGCAGAATATCTAAAAACTAAAGTAAGCACTGTCAACAGTGTACTATAAAAACGGTGTACATGTATGGCAGTGCCCTGTAAGGGCGGCGCGATGTTAACAAGGGGTTTCTAGCGTCCCTTGTAACTTGTATAAGACTGTTGTCTGGTAGCAGATACACAATGATTTTAGTATCCATCACATTGGCCTCAGAATCCAGACTCCATCGCAGAGAGGCCTGGACGGAGGGCTCGGCAGTGATACTGGTGATCCGCCTGTGGGACGGAGATGTCAAACTCGGTGGCTCCTCCGTGCTTCTTTACAGGTAAGGGCTGTGTGCTGCGAGCCCAAGTTTCATCCCCCTCCAGCGTTCAGCAACGCAATCGATATATTGCACCTTACAGGCTGGACGCACGAGGCTACTGTAAAATCGCCACTTCATTGCTCGAGGGTCGTAAATACACACACCAAAAAAAGTTTTGCATCACTGTGGTTCCCAGAACGCCTAAACATAGACATTGACTGTGGATAGTGTATCACAGACACCGTCCTTTGGCTGTCACTAAACCCGTCCAAAGACGTAAACAACCATACATGAGCAGCGCCTATTTGACGGAGGAGGTCAGACAGCCGATCAGTTCCTGTCTTTTCGCCAGGAAGGAAGTACACAGTTCGTGTTGTCTGTAGTTCAACCATACCTAGACGATCAATACCGCGGTTCGATCGCGAGCGCATTGTTACTTCGTGCCAGGAAAGGCTCTCAACAAGGGAAGTGTCCAGGCGTCTCGGAGTGAACCAAAGCGATGTTGTTTGGACATGGAGGAGATACAGAGGGACAGAAACTGTCGATGACATGCCTCGCTCAGGCCGCCCAAGGGCTACTACTGCAGAGGGTGACCGTTACCTCGGAGGAAACCTGACAGCAACGTCACCACGATTTTCATGCAGCCACAAGACGCTGTGTTATGACTCAAAATGTGCGCAGTAGGCTGCATGATGCGCAACTTCACTCTCGGCGTCAATAGTGAGATCCTTCTTGGCATCCACGACACCATCCAGTGTGGCACAGATGGACCCAACAACATGCCGAATGGACCGCTGAAGATCACGTTCTCTTCACCAATGAGTGTCGCATGTGGCTTCAAGCAGACAATCGTCGGAGACGTGTTTAGAGGCAACCTGGTGAGGGTGAACGCCTTAGACACACTGTCTAATGAGTGCATCAAGGTGGAGGTTACCTGCTGTTTTGGGGTGGCATTATGTGGGGCGGATGTACGCCGTTGGTGCGCATGGAAGGCGCTGTAACGGATGTCGATACGAGAAAGACATTTCCGACCGGTAGTGCAACCATATCGACAGCATATTGACGTGGCATTCGTCTTCATGGACGACAATTCGCGCCCCCATTGTGCGCATCTTGTGAATGACTTCCTTCAGGATAACGGCATCACCATCGCTCAACTACAGTGTTCAGCATGTTCTCCAGACATGAACCCTATCGAACATGACTGGGATGGATTGAAAAGGGCTGCTTTTGGAAGACGTGACCCACCAACCTCTCTGAGGGATCTATGCCAAATCGCCATCGAGGAGTGAGTCAATCTGGACCAACAGCGCCTTGATGAACTTATGGATAGTATGCCACGACGAATACAGGAACGCATCAATGCAAGAGAACGTGCCACTGGCTATTAGAGGTACCAGTGTGTACATCAATCTGGACCACCACCTGTGAAGGTCTCGCCGTATAGTGGTACAACATGCAGTGTTTGGTTTTCATGAGCAATAAAAAGGGCTGAAATGATGTTTATGTTGATCTCTGTTCCAATTTTCTGTACAGGTTCCGGAACTCTTGGAACCGAGGTGATGCAAAACTTTTTCCGATGTGTGTACTAAATCAAATGGTAAAAGGCACACACTGATACCGTACGTAAATTTAAGTAATATACTGAGAGCACAAAGAGGGATCTGTGCGATACCTACAAACAGGTATGGTGTTCTCTACTAACTGTGCCACTAGACTTTTGAATAAAAGAACTGTTCCTTTCTAGTTTTGTAATTACTTTGACCTATACGAGTCTATGACCTCTTGGGGCTCGAAAGTAATTAATTATAATAGAAAAAATTATTTACATGGGGTGTTCAACAACTAATGCAACATATTTTTTTCTCTAGAAGCAAGTTGGTTTTATTCATGCCCACATTGTACTACTCCACTGGCCGACGTCGAAGCTGCATCTGCTCCCATGGAGTGTATCCTGCATTGGAACAAACAGTTGGAGTTCGGAAAGTGTGAGATCCGGGCTGTAGAGTTGATGAGGAACAAAATACCAATAAGGATTTGCCAGCTCTTGGGTGTGCAGACATGTGTGAGGCCTTGGGTTGTCATGGAGAACTTCGTTTGCAGTTCTGTGATAACGAACACACTGAAGTCGTTTATTCAGTTTCCTAAAAGTAGCACAATACACTTGGGAGATGATGTTTGCGCCATGAGGAAAGACATGAAGCAGAATAACCCTTTCAGAGTGCCAGAAGACCATCGTTATGACTTTACTGGCTGAGGGATGGCTTTGAACCTTTTTCCTTCGGACGAAAGGTGGTATGAATAGTGGAACAACAAGGACATAACCCCACGCCTCAATTGTGCGCCGAATTTATTCAAGATGACGGATCAAGATGGGGGTGATAGATATGGCAACACTGCAATGACATCATGGCAGGAAGTTCAAATTTTGCTGAGAAATTAGGTCAATTGAGCTTCCCCCAACTTAACTCACACCTTTCCTCCCCTCCCCCCTCTTCCCACCACTCCCCCAGAATATGGTGAGAATTTCAAATACCAGCAGGAAAAGGCAACATACCGGCTACCTCCCTTACACCAGAAAATAGTGGAAAAAAGGCCATCTGACCACCATCTTTTCGCTGAATCGGAAACAATTACAGGCAGTAACTCCATCCAGTGTGTTCACCATGATGTCCAGAGTCCAACTGACCTAATACACAGTACTGCACCAGAGGGCGCTGTCATCCCTTCCATAACATAATCCAAGATGGCGGTCTGGGGGAGAAATGACAGGTAAAGGACGCAGCCCTTTCTGGGTTGCTGTAGTGAGGAAGGAGTGTACTTTATTTATTTTGGAACAATTTATTTAGGGACGGATTTCGCATACTTCATTTATTACACTGGTACAAAACACTCGCTCTGACATGCTTGGGCCAGTCACTGTGGCCGAGCGGGTCTAGGCATTTCAGTCTGGAACCGCACAACTGCTATGGTCTGATGACCTCAGATGTTAAGTCCCATAGTGCTCAGAGCCATTTGAACAATTTTGATGTGCTTGGGGGTCACAATACATAGCCTACAGACCTGAAAACTACTCGTAAATTATCTAAATAATGCAACAAACAACTCGTAAATACTGAACTAATGCAGTAAATAGTATAGAGACCTGCAAACTACTCGTAAATCACCGAAATAATGCAGTACACTGATGTGCAGACAAAACAACTCCCAAATTGTCAAAAAAGAATACACGTAAATGGCTCTGCAAACACGCTGACAATGCTTAAACAGCCTTAAATAATGCACTGCACAAACACTCATAGCACGTAAAAAAAACCTTTCGAATTATCGTCAACCACATCGTATCAGAGGTGCGCATGCGCATGCGCCAATGCAGCTGTAAGACAACGCCAGTCGCAAGCCAGCGCCAGAGCGTGAGCCTTCACTCTCACGCCGCTGCCTCCTACAGCAAGCAGGTAAAAGTCATGTCTGTTTTCGGGTATACAGTTACAATTCTTCAAGTGTTATTCTGACATCACACCCTCAGGATGTGCACGTGTTTTCCATTGCTGGCGTGATGCCTCTCTACTTGCAGTCCAGCAAAGTCCTAATTACCAATCGACTTCCAGACACAGCTACAAGGTCCTTAATGTTATACTGACATCACAGGTTGTGCTATAGAGGTCTATTGCAATGCTTCCCAGAATAGCACAGGGTGCATTGTTCATAACGATCCTAGTAGGACATGTGAGATGCCACCATCTGCATACGTGATTACTGTGTCTGATGTCTAGCCGCATGTCCAATGTCAAGCAAGATATGTGTGCATAGCGGCTCATCCATGCAGATGCATCTAAAAGGTTCTCAATGTTATATTGATGTCACATGTCTATGTAAGAGCTAAGTCTACCTCTCAGAAATAGTAAAGTGTCCCAGAAAAAGTTAATGGTCGCTTTTGTATTAGCTTTTATGATGTTTCAGCTTGTCTGCAGGGAAATTCTTGTCCTAACAGAACCTGTTTATGAAAATAGCCCAGAATAACACCGACTGCATTCCTCCTGATGTCAGTCACGTGTCACCCTTCCTGCTTTCAACAAACATCTCCGAAACGCAAATGTTCTCACTGCAATGTAAAGCCTCCTATGTCCCAGCACAAAGGATGCCTTATGAATGAATGAAGCATTGATATCAGCTCTTACTGACTTTACCCATTAGATTACAGATTCTGTTGGTGTGGAAGCACTATCTGCCTTTTTCTTTCTTTCTGCAGGTGAGATTTTCAGCAGCAAAACTATTTTGTACAGATCGCCATATTGCCCTGGAAATTAAACCCTGCAAAAATGGCATACAGATGGAAGCTTGAATATTAGAGGTGAAACCGATCTCTAACCTGGCAATATATTACCGTTTACTGTGCCAATGTAGAAAACATACAATTCGTATACTGCACCATACAAAATTGCCCCTTTTGCATTGTACATGTAGCTATCGACCACCAGACACTCGTACATATACTGTGAAGACAGGCAGCACCGTATTTATTCCTTGCAGCACTAGATATTTTCCCCTCTCAAGTCATCTCCATCTGATGTATGACCAGAGCACCTTCGGCAGACCGAAGTCACTCTACATACTGTGGCTCGTTGGTCCTCAGCACAAAGGCATCACCATTTCTGGTCCCAAGCTGATTGCTTGCTTGTTTTCTACACTAATCTCCTGGCTCTGGGGCTACAAGAACATATCTAATTTCACATGGTTTGCCAGAATATCATGCCATGTTCGCGAGACACTTGTACCGTATACCGCTATGACTGTTGTACAAAGGCTGAGTCGGTTCCCCTTGGCACAAAGGCATCACCGTTTTTGGTCCTGACCTGCTTACTTGCTTGTTTATGACACCATTATCCAGATTCTAGGATTACAGGAATACATGTATTTTCACATGGATTGCCAGAACGTTATACCATTTACGCGGTACTTCTCGATATCAAGCACATAGAAATATCACTTGCAGAGCGGTATTGCTCACACAACATAATTCCGAAGACAGAGACTGGAAATTATTTCTCTAGAAACCATAAACTTTGGCAAGTTGGGGCGTGTTGTAAACCATTGAGTAACTCGAAACTTATCTCGCCTGCAAAGAACTTTACGTGAGAACTCGAAAAAAAATAGATGAAACTGATATTTCCACTCACGAATACTGTTGTTGGTGATTTAACAGATTACAAATCACCCCTCTAATTTACAAAGTCAACTAAGGTATTTCTCATATCTAGAGAACCAGCAGTGTGTCTTCAACTTGTCTTTCACCTGCTGGATGCACACGCCACAATTGATGTTCCCTCAACTAAATAACGGCGCAAAATGTGCAGAAGCAGTTAACCGGACAATTTACATGAGAGGGAATATGGTCCGGTGCATACACAAGTCCATATTGAATCTTCTCAATTTTCCACACAATCACGAAAGCTGTCCAACACATATGAGGGTTGGACCTTAAATAGTGGCAACTATTTGTCACAAACGATACAGAAGAGTTACGTGTTGGCACCTGTTACCATCCTTTCACCAGCATTGTGTAGAGCCCATTGCCAATGATGTGGAAGGCATAGTATTCCATTAGCAGAGCCTATTATGTTGATGGTGTGAAAGGAGTGGTGTACGGACTGTTGAATCTCTAGAACAGTTCTGAAGCGAATGCCACGAAGTGGTCCCTTCATCTTCAGAATCAAATCAGTCACAAGTGCTTAAGTCTGGGGAGTATGGTGGATGGTAGAGTACTTCCCAGTCCTATCGACCGAAAAGAGCAGCCACAGCTTGAGCTGTATGCGCCCATGCATTGTTGTGCAAAATGATGGGTGGGTTGCGCAGGAAGTGTCACCACTTGTGTCACAAACCTGATCATGGGTGATGCTCCAAAAACGAACAGTAGTACTGTGCATTGACGGTCTGCCATGGAGCAACGTAATGCGTTGGGGTAACACCATCAGAGTCGTACACGAGACCATAACTTTAGACTGCTCCATTCACACCATTAACAGAACAGGCTCTGCTAACAGTATACTACGCCTTCCACATTGTTGGCAATGTGTTCTACAAAATGCTGGTGACTGCTTTTGAGGACAGTGACAGGTGCAAATATTTAACTCTTTTGTATCAGTTGTGAAAAAGTAGTTGCCACTAATTAAGTTCCAACCATCGTATTAAGTATTAGTTCGCTATTCAGCCATCTAGAGGACGACACGTTTAAGTCAGCTACATTTCTGCACCCCAACAGGCTTCTCCATTCGGCCAGCTCCTACCGTTAGCCAGAAACGTGAATCATTCCTACCACAGTTCACCAGCACTGCACACCAAGCACGCATAGACAGAATCGTCCTAGGAAACTGGCCACATGTATGTTGTAAGATGGCAAGAACTATGCCCCTTACACGAAGTCATTAAAGATCACCTAACTCACGTTGAGCGAACAGTAGGGCTGAACAAAATGGCTGACAAGGCACAATGCATCTTGTAGAGGGTATAGTATGGACGTATTGGAATAATTAATGTCGGGTGATGGTTTTAAAGTAATTCACACTACATGAAAACTTTGTGGAAACGAGTCGATTTACTGGACGCTAGTTTACCCCAGGGAAGTATTTAGAGTTGACTGTGGCCGGCTGGGGAATGGCGAAGGGAAGTGACAATAGGCAGCTTAGGGCGGCTCAAGCTCTTGGTAACGTGGCACAGCCTCCAGCCAGATGAGTGACAGTAAGTCAGTGGTTGACCCCATGCTGTTGTACCGGGAAGCAGACGGAGAACTTGTATGCCTGTTGATAAATGTCCGTCATCCTGTTTTCAGGGAAACATGCGAGAAAGCCGCGCAAAGTTATGGTGGAGCGGTCAACAGAGGTCAAAATATGTGTGTTTGTGACTATAGCAACTTCACACTGAATTCACGGTCTGCAGAGTCTGAAGTAAATCAGGTGAAGAACAACAGAATGAAATACGCCAGCCTCTGATGGGAACGTAGGACCGAGGAATTTGAAGTACTCTCCTGGGAGTCAGAATTCCAGAAAAATTGGTGTTTGTGCAAACGCTAACCTTGATGGGTGGCCTGGGAGGAGCCAAAATAGAAGAGGTTGAGAGGAAGGGAAATATTATGGGAATTTGTTCACTTCCCAGAGCAGGCATTGGTCGGCACTGGGAAGCGACGCATAGTTAACGCGACTTGCGCTGCAATTGGCGTAAGTGATTTTGCTGGAGGGGAAACCGAGGTGAAGAGCTTACTGGGAGAAGTCCCCATAGAGGTCTTCCGTTCCCAGCTTGCCTAGAGTGCGGACGTGGCGTTCTTTACTCAGCTTGCCTGAGAAAAAGTGAGCATCTCTGCAGTTTAGGACTTAGCAAATGGAACGATTGAGCTTGGAGGTAGGACGTTTTGGTTCAGCTATGTACTGATCAAGATAGCTAGGAGTGAATAGACGAGCGCAGCCTTGCAGCACCATGAGGTCGGCCGACGTCCGCACAACGACGACGCCCCGCCACGCTGAATTCGGTGATATTGCGCCCGCTCCGGCCACTGATTAATTTGCTGGATCACGTCGGCAAAGTTTCCACGAGGGTTTCATGGGGAGTGTATTGTAGAATGCTTCTCTCACTTCGCATTACGCATGGGTCAGTCGATAGGAGTTACTTTTGATTTATCGCGCTTTACTCCACGCAAACACAATTTATTACCACTGCCTGTTAGGAGAGTCATGTAATGTGATAACTGAAGGTCGTGAGTTCAAATAAATCTGTGCTAATCGACTGCATCTGTTTTCAATCATGTAGTTGAAATCCCAAGTCACTTTCTTAATTAATTTTATGTTCAACATTTGCATCTGGTGTTCAATAGCTGAATATAACATCAATGTGGACCCCTTTTTAATTAAAAGGAATCAATTCTGAACCAATTAATGTCAACACTGCCACCGCAGTTCATCAGGAGTCACAGGGCCTTATTACTTTTTTGCGTTATCCGATATTGCGGCAGTTTTGCACTCTCTGTTGATCTGTTAGTCAATTACCTGGGGTGAACACAAACCAAAACCAGATAAGTGACGGGTGGGGTGTTACAATGCTTCATCGCTGTACTTACAATTAAATATTACGATCGTGGTCTCAATTGTATGACATTCGACAGTGAGTGAAGTAGCGGAAATATACTCTGCTGGCGGCTGTGACTCTGGAAATAGAAATATCTGTATCATTCTTATGACTTGACATACTCTTCCCTCTGCTGTCACAGTATTCCACGTCAAATCCAGACCTTCCTTACGACTGGACAGTCATTTCCTTACCTTATAAGCCTGATGCTCAAGGCGAACCTACCATTTATCCCTTACCACTAAGTATAATACTTGTCCAATAATATATAACGTCCTCCCCTTCCTGTTCTAGTCGCTAATGGTGTGCGAGAAGAGCGCTTGTTGGTAAGCCTATGAGGGAGACCCGAAACTCATTAAACTCTTAATCTTTTCACAAGAAACACTTAGGAGGAAACAGTATATTGGATGAAAGTACGTCCATGGAATTTTAACCATAATCCTCATCGAGATGCACAACCCCTCTCATGTAACGTGTACCACTGGAGTTGAATTACCGTCTCCTTGATGTTTTCGCGCTTACTAAATGAATCTGGATCGCGCTCACACCTCAGCAGTGAGCAACAGGCCTGTTCACGGAGGGGAATGAAAGGGGAAGAAGATGGGAGGACGGAGGAGGCCGCTTATCGTTTTAAGGAGATGTACACTCTGCTGTGGCTTACTAATGCCTTTCGTGGCAAATTTATTTCCTAAAACTGTGTTATTGGTAAGAAATAACAAACTTACATTTATTTTGATTGATGAGGCAAGGTACTCAGGGCAGCTAAGTAAGAAACAGTTGTACAATTGATGCAGCCTTATGTTGAATGTCATTTTCAGAAGAAGTTGATATCAATATATATTTCTTAACTATTTTATTCACACATTAAACACAGAAACACTGCATGTCAATGAATACTACGTATTTTGCTTTTCATGAGAAGATTAATGTCTGATGCCACTTTCTGAGTGATGCCAACTCGTGAAGTTAAACTTTTATATTTTAGTCTCTCAATGAGCAACTGTGGGTAGATTTGTTGTCTTCATTGCGGAGAAAAGTTGCTCACGCAAATATGTAGGTCCTGACATCAACTTAGTCCTACCAACAAACTTGTGAAGTTGTGGAAATTTATGTTGAAGTAAATTTTTATACGACTCTACAAGACTTATTTTGTTATGAAGCTTATCACACAGCTTTTTGTCATGCTGTAGCTCTATAAGTTCTAACTGCAGCTAGACGTGTTATCGATTGTTACTGCTGTGTCCGACGTTCGCTTTCATGTTCCTAACCAGGCCATAATGTTGCTTTTCATCGATTTCAAGGGGGAAAAACTGCTCTCCACTTTAGGCACCGTGGCATTAAGTATGTCCGTTTGCGTTTAAAACTACAGCGAATTTGATATATTGTCATACTTCTGAAGACAGTGCACAGTTTGCACTTCCCTTGCGCTACGTGATGACGCCTGAGTGGCCCATCTTCAGGCGAGCCCTCACTACCCAGGTGGCAGGCGAGAGCGAGCGCTAGTCGTCGCCTAGTCGCCTCCTGAACTGGCGTAGCCTATACTACCTGCGGATTCTCCCAATGAACCTCATCTGCCATTTCTTACATTTGGTAAATACCTATTAAATCACTCTGTGTTCATACTTCGAGACATTTAATGGATGTGGCTGCTTCTATTGCTTGTTCAGGAACAGTGTAATCATATACTAAGCATCTTGATAGAGGAGGTCCACTTTAGTAAAAAGATGCAAAACCTTAAGTTTTTTATGGTGGCTACCGTTAGTACCAAATACGCTCATAGTACACTGAGGTGACAAAAGTCATGGGATACATCCCATAATTGCAGAAGTATTACCGGTGCACGAACTGACCTCTTGATTATATACCATTAATATTCGATGGGATTTGTGTGGGATATCTGGGTGGCTTCAGTGTCCAGAATGTTCTTCAAACAAATCGCGAATAATTGTGGCCCGGTGACATGGTACATTGTTATCCTTTAAAATACCATATCTCTATGAGAAACATGAAGTCCATGAATGGCTGCATATTATCTTCCATGTAAATACAGTCCACATCATTGTAGAGTCACCGCCAATTTGCACCGTGCCTTGTTGACAATTTGGGTATCCGGCTTCTGGGGTCTGCGCCACACACAGACCCTACCATCAGCTCTGGCCAACTGAAATCGGGACTCGTCTGACCACGCCAAGGTTTTCCAGTCGCCTAGGGTCCAGCTGATTTGGTCACTAGAGCAGGAGAGGCGCTGCAGGGGATGTCGTGCTCTTAGCAAAGATACTCGCTTTGGTCGTCTGCTGCCAAAGCCAATTAATGCCAAATGTCGCCTCAGTTTCGTCGTACTTCCCACATTGATTTCTGCAGTTAGTTCACGCAAGTAGCTTGTCTGTTAGCACTGATACTTCTAAGTAACTCCGCTGCTCTCGAAAGTTGTTAGGTAAAGTCTGTCGGCCACTGTGTTGTGCGTGGTGAGGGGTAACACTTACAATCTGGTATTCTCGTCACACTCTTGACACTGTGGATTTCGGAGTATTAAATACTCTGACGATTTCCGAAATGGATAGTCCCACGTGTCTAGCTCCAAATATCATTCCTCAATGTAAGTCTGTTAATTTCCGTCATGCGGTCATAATAATGTCTGAAACCTTTCCATATGAATCACCTGAGTATAAATGACAGTTCTGCCAATGCATTGTCCTGTTACGGCTTGTGTACGCGATACTACCGCTATCTGTTTATGTTCATATCGCTATCCCATGACTTTTGCCACATCAGTGTGCGTGAAAATTCCTTCTAGATGTGTTATTTAGCAACAAGATGTGTGTCTGGAGAAACTGGAAGTTCTACTTTCAGTACATCCAAACAGGAAGTGGGTCGACATTTCGCAGCCGGAAAGACAAGAGAAGCGAGGAATTTATTACCGTTGTATGTCGAAACTTAAACAATAATCATTACAATCAAATTTAATAAACTAAAATTATTTTGCTGTCTTTATGACTTTCATTAAAAATAAAGATCTCAGAATACAGTTTCTTGTAGACGATCAATCGGAATTCACTGAGAGGTTCGGTAAGAACGAAGTGTTCGGAGATAGTGCTCTAACAGTGATCCATTATACTTCTGTAAATAACCAGCCAAGCGCTGTTCGGTAGTGTATTCTGCGAGATGAGCACTGATCCGATAGTTTGAAGGATCATGGCAGAGCAGCGAGTGAGGAATATTTCCGACCTGGCGGACGTCTTCGTGTTTACAGAACGGCGCCGTGACGCCAGAACCAGTTCCCGGCGTACAACTGCGCGGGTTCGGTTTTTACTGCATGAATATAACATTCAGCAGGCGTACTCAACGTATCTGATCGGCATTAACTCTGAGCTGTAACGGAGAAACCGAGAGCAATTTCGGAACATAATATTTATTGCGACAATGTATTTTTACTGCTTTACTTTATAAGAGAATTTTAGTATTAGCAGTTCCACACAGGTGATTAAAGTAACATTGCGTGTTGTAAGTAGTTATGGCGTACTTAAGATACAAATACTGAGGTACAAGACCTGTCGAAGGTTTCTGAACGGCGATAAATGTAGCCATCTCGCCACAAGGTCATTTGGTTGTCTGTCGTTACCGTGTATCAAACTCAACGTCTGTATTGCACTACGCAGCCGACTTAAATTACCAGAATAAAAATAATTTGAGTGTAATGGCACAACATTATTCATCAGGATACGATCTATCGCTAGGTTACATAGAAAACAAGCTAAACTACATTTCGATAATTAGCAACCATTTTTCTTCATAATCGAGCTTAAAAGTCTTTGAGTATAAAAGAGGGCACAAGGTAAGTACACTATGTGATCAAAAATATGTGGGCACGCCTATGTAATGCGGAATTGACCACTAAATGTCATAAAAAGTTGACCCACCAGCACGACGGGCAGTATTTCTTTGTCAGCAGAGACGCAGAATAGGTTTGTCAGGAGAGTTCAGCGACCTTGATGTGGACTAGTCATGTGATGTCAATAGAGCATCAGATCTATCAGCGAGTTTTCAACCCTTTTGACTCTGTCCACATCGACTGTTTCTGATGTGACTATGGAGTCGAAACGTGAAGGAACAACTGCAGCTAAACCTAGACCAGCCAGACGTGAGCTGACGGCAGGGACTGTCGAGTAATGTGGAAGGTGGTTGTAAATAATCGGATGAAATCAACTTCAACTCCATTCACAATAACATTCGGTTTACTGTGGAAATAAAGAAAGTTGGTTGTCTGTCTTTCTTGGATGCCTTGGTTTGACGAAAGAATGATGGGTGGCTCTCTGGAGGAATCAGTTTATCGTAAGCTCACTCATACTGATTTTTAGTTACAAGCGTCGAGTTATCGACACCTGTGGTCGTCACCAGTTCCAAACTATGAACTTGCTTCAAACACTTACATATAGAGCTCGCTCAGCCTCAGATACGCATAGTTTGTCTAAAGTCATCGCCCACCTAAAGACAATGTTCAAGGATAATTGGTACCCTACCCGGCGGCTTAACAGGGTACTATCAGTTAAAAACAAGAACCAGAAAGTGGATAAAGAGTTGAGCATGCCGGAAAGTCTTGAACACTTCTTCCTTTTGCGGACCATATTTCTTTTAATGTAGTAAAAATCATCCATAATTTCCAGGTGAAACTGGTTTCCCTCCTCCTGCCTAACACCGCAGATGTTATGGCGTCAGTGAAGGACGGTTTGTTACTGCGAAAGGACGTATTTTACAAAATACCTTACCAAGGTGGTATAGCTTAGACTGGACAGACCACAAGCATCGTGAAAGAATGTTGCGCTGAACATGAACGTTCCACTCCTCTTTTGCAACCAAACACTTCTGCTATTGCTGAACATTACATTTCTACTTGATATTGAATGGAGTATGATATATTAGTTGTGGTGTGCATACTGTAAGACCTTCGGTACACACACCATCAGATTATTTGACTTGTCGCTCTAACGAAGTAGGCAAGTGTCAGTAATATGTCTCATGGTCTTATCGTGGCGTGTTTATCTTCTGCCGCTAGGTCAGACGATAGAAATGCCACTTCCACGCTTAGAGTAGCAGATTGACGGTGACCAACTTTAAATGGAACTTGATTAATTTCCACTCACATTTATTAAAATAATAAAAAGCATGGACATTACGTAACTTGATTGTGGATGCTGTTTACAATTGGTCTTGATACGTTAATTTTATTCTCATTATCTCTGATACTTGACAAAGTGTCTATTCATTTATCTTCATGGCTATGTACAGGAATATGGTAATCTTATTAGGCGCAGACTGAAACTTGACTATAGACTGGTACAGACTAATGCAGACTGGTACAGACTGGTGCAGACAAATGCAGACTGACTGATCAGAGGTCTGTACACTCGTTATAATACCAGGTATCACTGCACGAGTGTGATCTGTGAGGAGAAAAGTTTCTACGTTAGCAACAATCTCATTGGCTGCGTTACATATTAATACGCGGATTGGCGGAAGGAGAATTTGGTCCGTCTCTAAGGCAGCGCCATCTCGTAGTGCGGAGACGGATGAGCACTGCGCCTGCACTGTTGTGCTTAGCGGGGCGCGCTCTAGTGCGAAAGTTGTGTACGCACAGACTATGTGGAACTATGTACACAACATTAATGATTCTGACCCCAGCAACATCTCTTTGGGACTCCATTATTAGAATATCTGTGGATGCACATCTGGCGGAAAATCTGATGAACCTTGATAGTGGCTACGAGTTGGACAATGCGTAACCCTGTCATATCGACGATTTGCTCTAATCGAAGACGACAGAGTGCGCTGACGGCTCCGGCGAGCAGTAAAGCAGAGAACAACTGAGTACGGGGCTTTCACCAGCGAGGGCGCTGCCTCCGCATAGTGCGGTCCGACTGTCGTCTCGGTTTTGCCGCCTGCGCTGAATACTCATAGCGCGCTGTATATTATTGAACGGAGGCGTCTTCATCAGTCTTTCATGGCTCACCTGATGGTGAGTCCAATGCCCAGTTGAAATATAGTGCAGTGTGTTGAACGACGACAGGCTGTCAGCCTGGATATTGTTTGAACATCACTCATCAGTTGCAAAGTGCTATCAGGCATCTAGCTAGCACAATGACTGCGTAGTGAGTTAAAAAGGATGGGGCACAATGCTCGACCGACTCCACATAAGCCACACATTCCTGCCGTCAGAGCTAAGCGTAATTTGAGGTGACTGAGGAGCGTTGCCATTGGACAGTGGATGACAGGAATGATGAATCATGCTACATCCTGCTGAAATCCGATGGAAGCGTTTAGGTTTGACGAATGCCTGGAGAACATTTCATACCACCATATGTACTGCCAACAATGATGTATGGAGGAGGTGCCTGTATGGTATAGGGGTGTTTTCCATGGTCCCTTTATTGTCCTTCAGAAAACGCTAATTCGGAAGCATATGAACACATTTTTCAGGATTGTGTACTGCGTGTTGTAAAGGAACAGTACGGAGACAACTGTATCAGTACGATAATGAGCGTTGTCATAAAGCAGCATCTGTGAGGTACTTGTTTGTGGACAATAACAATCCTGAAATGGACGGGTCTGGTCAGAGTCCCAACCTGAACTCGGTGGTGCACGTCTGGGATGAGTTAGAGCATCGACTTCGCTTCAGGTTCCAACTGACATTCTGACATCTCATTGATAGTTTCTCCAGCAGAATGCAACTTATCATAAAGGCGAAGGGTGGAAACACCCCATATTAATGTTCACTAATACGTCACATATATTGACAGAAGTGACAAGTCATGGAACAACTCCTAAAATCATGTCGGACCTCCTCCTGCACAGCCTATTGCAGCAACGGGAGGTGGCATGGACTCAACAAGTCGTTGGAGGTCCTCTGATGCCTGGTCCTCTGATGCCTCCGTAGCTTATATTTTTGACAGAAGTGACAAGTCATGAAACAACTCCCAATATCGTGTCGGACCTCCTCCTGCACAGCCTATTGCAGCAACTCGAGATGGCATGGACTCAACAAGTCGTTGGCGGACCTCTGATGCCTGGTCCTCTGATACCTCTGTAGCTTATATTTTTGACATAAGTGACAAGGCATGGAACAACTCCCAATATTGCTTCAGACCTCATTCTGCGCAGCGTATTGCAGCAACTCGAGGTGGCATGGACTCAACAAGTCGTTGGAGGACCTCTGATGCCTGGTCCTCTGATGCCTCTGTAGCGTATATTTTTGACATAAGTGACAAGGCATGGAACAACTCCCAATATTGCTTCAGACCTCATTCTGCGCAGCGTATTACAGCAACTCGAGGTGGCATGGACTCAAAAAGTCGTTGGAGGTCCTCTGATGCCTGGTCCTTTGATGCCTCTGTAGCTGGCGGACTGTGATGCCGACCGTTGTTAGTCGAGCAGCGGTCATGTAACAAATAGTTTTATCTTGTGACTTCGGTTTTACATATTTTACGGAAAAGAATGACCATGAGAGCAGTTGTTTTTTGATCTTTTGTGACACTGATTTTGTATCAGCTGGTATGCCTCATCTATCGTTGTATCCAAAAGGTTTATAAATGTTAATCTACATTCAGATCCGATGATGACACCTTTAGTGTGTTGAAACCGGTTATCCAGTAAACAGTATTTAAGCGAGCTTGATTTTTGAATTATTTCTACAACAGAGTGAGCGCCCCACTACGCACTATGTGTTCACTTCAAAACATTCTTATCTATCGTGCACTTCTAAAATACCATAGTGTTCGGAACCGGTAAAGCACTCTTTATGAACTCAGTATACTGTATTACTCTCTCATTCTCTTCTGCAAAGCTTGTAGATCACCAATGGTTTTATATGTGAACGCTAAACACTCTTAGAATAAAACAAGGAGTCAAAACAATCTTCTTTTAGAGCTCTAGTATCAATATCTCTTATTATTCAGCTGTGTGATACTTTGTGAATCGAAACTGACATTTTTTCACAAGCAAATGTGTAACAATGTTTTCTTATACTGTCCTTGTTATTCACTCTTCTTCGATATATTAATGCACACATTACTGCTATTGAGGAAGTCGAGTTCGGTGGGACTGTCGAGAATCTTGTCGGTAGATAGATCTCACAATCCTTCAGATGAACCAGCAGTGTTGCTCTAGATTTCGTGGTGACTCGTTATCTGCTCAATACCGGATTGCACTGCCCTTTCTCCAAAGTCGACAGTCGTATAGTGCTTACCGCACTCTTCAAATTCTTCAGCGTCTGTAACATGGAATCCTTGCTTTGTGTATTAGAGCAAATAATTGATAAATAAATTATATATGTATAGATTCTTAACAGATTGTTATTGTACTTACATTTTTTCTGAAGACAATGACTACGATGATAGCATTGTCCCTCCAGTGGTTCAGCATCAGCTGAAAGCTTGTTGGTGAGTCTTTCTGTTTTTATACCCGAACGTCCCTGCTGAGTCAGCAGGAAAAATGTGGATAGCAGGCATTAATCAGCAAGTTTCCCTCCAAATCTTGCAGTTGTTTGCAATATAGATTTCCCAATAAGAGGATATTCCTGAAACACAATGTGAGTGAATCGAGTCTTCTGGAGAGGGAACAGATTAAGCAGATTTCACTTCTCCGTAACACAGCTTTGTGTTAAGAAGAAAACTAGAGCAAAAATATTTTTTAACATGTAAATTCGATAGTTAAAGCAGTAGTCAGCTACTGTTAGGAGCGGCGGTAATACAATCCTTCCCTGCACTCGCCGTGCCTTGTAAGAGATAAAATTATACATGTCCACTTGCAGGTTATCTCGTGGACTATCAGCTGGAATCTGCTTTTCTGTCATACACTGTATATCCAAGATGGGCTGTAATATTTTCAATTTTCTGCGGTTTCGCATATGATTCTTCACCCACAATACAGTGCGTTATGAATATGTAGATGTTTATGAATCTACTATTTCACTTAAATACTTTCGTCAGATACTGTAAATCTTAGGCATTAATCAATGATTCTCCAAGTTCTTCTTCAGTAGGTATTACTTCATGATCATATGAATTATTGCCTATTGCTTTTGAAGCAAGCAACAATAATAATCGCTCCAACAACTTATTCAGGTCTGAATGTGCTGGCAATTTGTTGGAGGCCATCTTCCACTCGTGAATGTTATCTTCTTCATCATCAGCAGCAGCAGTAGCAGCAGCAGCAGCACACCCTTCTTCTCCTCTGTTGCAATCATCGTCCTCCTCATTGGAGTCATCCTCTTCTTCTCTAGCTTCTACTTTCATGTACAGGGTGGTCAGAAACGTTCTGAAAAGCTTGTATGAGCGTTGAAGGGGAGGTTGTGCTGAGAAATAATTGTTAAGGAAAAAATCGACATGTTGCTCCGTTTTAGAGTTATTTAACAGTGAAGTTAGACAATCAGGCGGTGCGCACGTAAATTCAAGCAGTCTGCCAGAGACAGTGTCACCAAACCTGTTCTTCGTATGGTTTCCTCAAATCGAGAAAACGTAGATTTTGCGCACCTTGCTTAAATTTATTACTTTCTAAAAAGGCACATTTTTACTGGTAACGTGCATTTCAACAAGTGGTAACTCGCAGGCTAACGGATGTCTGTCCGTTACCGCATTTTAGCTCTTGCAAATGCTTGAATTCGCTAGCGTACCGACATGAATGGCTAGCTTCAGTGCTAAATAACTCAGAAACGGTGCAACGTCTCGAACTTGTCTCTTAACAGTTATTTCTCAGCACAACTTCCGTACTAACAACCTTACGAGCTTTCCAGAGCGTTTCTGACCACCCTGTATACATCGTCGTCTTCATCTCTCTCATTTGGAATAGCTGCCCCAGGTCTGATGGGTATCTGAAGTGCATGTCTGTTGAACTGCATCTTCGTCTTCTCCTATGACAACACTTGGTGGCAGCTTTTTGTGTCCAATACCAGGCACAACTGGATTAGGATCTCATATAGTATTCTTTCCCATGCCGATATAAATGTCATCAACACTCAATAACTATCCACCAGAATAAAGATTTTCACTCTGCAGCGGAGTGTGGGCTGATATGAAACTTCCTGACAGATTAAAACTGTGTGCCGGACCGAGACTCGAACTCGGGACATTAGCATTTCGCGGGCAAGTGCTCTACCAACTGAGCTACCCGAATACGACTCACGACCCGCCCTCACAGCTTCAATTCTGCCAGTACCTCGTCTCCTACCTTCCAAACTTCACAGAAGCTCTTCTGCGAACCTTGCCGAATTAGCACTCCTGGAAGAAAGGCAAAGGTCCAGAGTTGAGTCTCGGTCCGGCACACAGTTTTAATCTGTCAGGAAGTTTCAACGATCCACCAATTTTACTTAATGTAGCCTTAACGAATTACATATACTTATAACCAGAATTTTACCATAATTTTGAAGATCTCTTTTAAGGAGGGTTAATTTTGAACAATAGATTATACACTGAAGATCTGTCTAATATCGTGTAGTATCCCTGCGAGCACGACTTGGCATGGGTTCGACTAATGTCTGAAGTAGTGCTGGAGGGAACTGACATGAATCCTGCAGGACTCTCCGTAAGAGTACGGGGGGGGGGGGGGGGGGAGATTTCTTCTGAACAGCACGTTGAGATATTGGCCAGCGGAAGTATTTAAACTCAGAAGTGTGTTCTTAGAGACACTCTATAGCAATTCTGGACGTGTGACGTGTCCCATTGTCCTGCTGGAATTGCCCAAGTCCGTCGGAATGCACGATGGACATGAATGGATGCAGGTGATCAGACGGGATGCTTACGTACATGTCACGTGTCGAATCGTATCTAGACGTATCAGGAGTTCTATATCACTAAAACTGCACTCGCCCCACACCATTACCGAGCCTCCACTAGCTTGAAGACATAATTCTTGATATCTTGTCATTATAGTAGCAGTAGCAGATCCAAAAATTCCACCAGACACTTGTTGTCTTACCTAGGGGTTGCCGACCGCAGCGCCGTATTCTGCCTGTTTATATATCTCTGTATTTGAATACTCATGCCTATACCGGTTTCTTTGGCGCTTCAGTATACAATACTTTCATCCACAGACACCTTCCATTGTGAAATATTAAATCATCTGTATTGATATCTACTGGTGAATCAGCGATCATCGACACTCTTGCTTTTGGTTCAAATCTAATGCTCTATACAATATGATGCGTTTTGTCTCTTGGATCAAAAAGAAGAGATCCTGTCTTTTGACCCTCTATCTCTTCTTCACCTCTATCACTTTCATCTCCTCTTTCTCCACAGTGTCTTTGCATTCTGCTTTCGTAAGTACGTTGTTTTATTTGAACTCATCATGCTCTGTCTTTTGTTGGAGTAAAGGTCACAATCCATCTAGCGGCTGAGAAACGGGTCAGGAGCTTTAGCTTGTCTTTTTTGGAACAATGCCAGTTTCTTGCGAATATTTCCTTGACATTCCAACACCCCACTTTTAAAACTGCTCTTCTGTCCAATCGAATTGAGAGACATATTGGCAACTGCAGTGCTCAATCACAATTGAACCAATTACAAGCAAACGTCTTAATTTATATGCTCCTCGCATCTTTAGCCGTTATGTGTCTTGCACTGTACATTATGCACTACGTTTTCTATGTTAGGTGTTAGATGACACTACGTCTTAAATGCTATTTTAACACCAGGTTGCATGCACAGAAATAATTTAACTTAAAAGAAATTTCCTGGACTATAAATATGCGTAGGTATATTATGATAGCGTTTAAGGTACACAATTTCTCTTTAGCGCAAGGCACTTAGCATTTACCGTTTAGCGTTTATCATTTACTATTTAGCATTTAGCGTTTAACTTTTACCATTTGTCATTTACCATTTACTACTTAGTATTTAGCGTTTAGCTTTTACCATTTTTCGTTTACCGTTAACCGTTTACTGCTGACAATTCGCTGTTTATCAGTGTGTGTGTGGGTGTGCGTGCGCGTATGTATGTGTATTTTACCTATATAATGCATACATTTGATCTTGTAATCATTTTAATTATGTCAGATGTATGCATGCGTATGTAAATAATGCATAACTTAGACCTTAGCTTAAAAATATTAAATCTGTGGTATGTGACTTGCATGGAAATAACAAACGGCTTTAACTTTAAACTGTGCGTTACGTGAACTTTTACTGTAAATCTAGTACATCATTTAAAAATCACGCTCTGGTTGGAAAGAGAAGGGAAAGGGGTTATAAAGTACAAATTAGTCCTCATGTAAATAATGTAACTTGACAGGATTTTTACGCCAAAAGTAAAGAATATATTTGACTTTTAAGCAAATAACGATTTTTTCTTGTAAATTCAAGTAGAAATTACATAATTTTTACTGCATGTGTAATACCAATTTCAACACTATGCTCTGATTAGATTGAAATAGAGTGGCTCATAGTGGCTCTGAGCACTATGGGACTCAACATGTTAAGTCATAAGTCCCCTAGAACTTAGAACTACCTAAAGCTAACTAACCTAAGGACATCACACACATCCATGCCCGAGGCAGGATTCAAACCTGCGACCGTAGCAGTCGCGAGGTTCCGGACTGAAGCGCCTAGAACCGCTCGGCCAATGCTGCCGGCTTTATAGGAAATGTATGTGATGAAAATATGACTGGAAAAGCAGCTTGAGGCAGCTGGAAGACAGTGCCACAGGTTACTTACAAGTGGTACGTACAGTGCGTCCATGTTTCATTGAGTTACAGCCACTTGGTGATGTAGTTTTAGTTCATCGAACTGGGTAATGGAAAGTGCAATAAATGAGTCTGGTTACAGTAATTTATAGTTCCTGTTAATATTCGTCTGGGCCATGATCAAGCACAATCTAAAATGATCGCATTAAAAGTGTGACAATTAGATAATGCTACATAAGCCCTCAGGAAGATGATGGCATCACTGATCTTACTAATTTACTTTGTAAGACGTTAGGAAAAGCATGGTTCATATAATTTCAAGAAGTCTGCCGTGGGGAGATGGACCTCGAGGGCGTTGTGTAGTGGCATGTCGTTATTGCTTGGTGGCACCACGAACACGCATCGCTTTCGGTTCCTCCGCTGCGCCTGCGTCTGTACTTTACGGCGCCGTATACCAGACTTTTTATCACCTGTTGCCTATGACGCGCGTCGCCGGGCGGGGCTGCCCTTATCCTCCCTCATTTAGTCGTTAAACGCGCCGGGCTACACCACGCGCCCGGCTGGGCCAATCAGAAGAGCAAACAGAGGCGGCGTCTCGGTAGAGCCCTGCCGCTCGGCTGCCCATTAACGGCGAAATGATGAACGCGCCTCGACCTCCGCATTAATCAGCCAATCACTGGGCGCCGCCGGCGTGGCGTTTCTTCTACGCCAGAAGCTCGCGCCGACCGGTTCTAAAATCACTTTACACGTGCCTCCGCTTAGGTTTTTACGGCATTCATCCGTAAACAGCATATCGTTCTGACGAACGATCAGTTGTATTTTCGACGTGGACGATTTGGCGAGTGCAAAATGGAGAAAACATACATACATTAACAAATGTTTTTACCAAAGAAGACACAGTGCCATACAGAATTACGATAACATCAATTATTTATATTCACTTCATCTAGACCACCAGAACTGATTATATAAAATTATTAGAAACGAAACTCGCAATCACAAATAACAAGGGGGCCACACGAACTTCCCCCCACCGATATGATTCCTATTGAAAGGATGTGTAGGACACGACAGCGACTTCAACATATGTAAACAAGAAGATTCAACTCAACCGTTTTCGAGAAAATGGAGTTTGAAAATTATGCACATATTTGTATGTTTTGTGTGATCACTAGTACTCAAGAATTCTGCAAATGCTCGTGTTAAGCGGTTAGTTTCAGGAACGCGAAGAGTATAGATCGAATATTCCAGACTGCACTTTTTTTCTTCCCACGTAATTATTATGACTGTGCAAACTGTCATTATTGAATGAGTCTTTTATTATTTGCATTATCTTTATTGTGAAAGAAGGAGAAAAAATTTCGTAAGCAGATTAGAAAAAAAAGTATGTTAATGGCATAGGGTGAAATCCTGGTATTTGTAGAATGCCTAGGTTATAAATAGAATGCCCGATGGTTTTAGGTGAACTATGAAGTACAATTTTTTTGTGAAAATGTTACGTACTTTTCCTGGAGATTGGATACAATTCCTAGGCATTATACAGAATGACCAGTACCATTTACGCAAAGTTTTAAAAGGGCACAAGATGAGAAGCATTTGAAACTGAAAGAACAAAACTACGAAATAAAGCACAGTATAAGCTTAGCGGAGAACAATGAAAGCAAAACTGAGACTAAAGTACTTGTTATGGTACGTATTCATTTTACTTCTTCACAAAAAACACATTACATTTTCGCAATTTGATCTTGTACATAGATTTCATGATTTAAAGCGCAATGCGAGCGGAATACTTTTACCGCAAAGCACGAGGCAGAACTGGCATCACCTACCTGTTGCAGAAGGGGAGGCTAGAGTGACATTTTGAATAGCATTTAATTTTTGTTTTTGACACAAAGACACCTCGTTTTTTGACATTTCGTATTGGTTATACACTTGATTAATCCTAGGCCGCTTCCTGTGGACTGAGAAATAGCAGCAGATCGGAGAGGCATTTCATGGTCAGGAACGTCTTCACTTCTCATTAAGTTTTTTGGACATACTGTGAATTCTGTTTTTGTGTAGAGACTCCCTTCCGACATGGTGATACAAGAACAACGGGAAAGGATGACGGGAGAGCGTGTGTGGAACTTCAGGCGGATGCTGAACACTAACGAACCACCATGGCAATATCCGTCATGTGATAGTTGACCGTCGCAAAATAATACGCTGTCTTTGCAACCATTAAACAAAGACCCGAACGCCACCGAAACAGTGGCGGCGGGGGAAAAAATGGCAGGATTAGGCATGTTTTATAATTTGCCAAGCAAACAATCCGGCGAATTATACAATGCCTAGGCAATGTATAAACTATCAATCTTCTCATAATTTGACGTTCAATGTTAGGCATTCCGTACGTTATCTAGACATTCTATAGAATGCCGGATTTCACACAATGCCGGCAACAGATATACCAGAACTTTCAATCGAATGAGTATAAACTTTATTTATATTATTTTATCTACATGGGTGGCAAGTATTATATGTGATCTAGGGAGAACTGTACGAATCAGGATGATACTCATCATGGAAAAACTTGGGAAACAATAATTATTGCGACGTACAACACTTCTGATGAACGCCAAATCTTTGCATGTGCATAATTTTTTTCAGTTTCTATTGCAAAGCAAACCTGGGTTGTAGTTGTAAGCGATTCTCGGTCATCACACAATTTCATGATATACCACGCACATCTTTTGCTAGAATTACATGGGAATGAAATTAAAAAATAGCACCGGAAGCGAAATTACATCCACGGACCCCGCATTTATGAAACTGAGCGCCTACTCGCTTGGCTGCGGAATACTTGGTTACAAGCGATTACAGGAATTATGTAAGGAAGCGTAAAATGTTCAAACGCGATTTGCTCGAAAACGATTGAGAGCTGCGTCTTGCTATTTACATACATTGAAGTCCTAATCGTGCCTTAAACAGCCTGTCAATGTAAGCCAAATCGGTGAGTAGAAATTCGTAACGTCTCCTTGTAAGCCAATAATTTTATAGGCTTTCATTCAGTACTTAATACCTGAATATAAGTGTATATGATTACCAATTCCAAACAACACTAGTTAGTTTTTCGTGTGCATACCTGTTCCGCTCGTAATTTTTGAAAACGATTTCCGCATGCTGGAATATATGCGAGAAGCGGAGAGTGTTGCATCTCGGAAGACTTTTGAGACTTCGCCTCTAGCCAGCCCTGTAACATAAGTGTAATATTCTTATTCCATTTTGAAATGATATCATTCACTTTATATGTGCTGCAGTCTTTTTCTGATGTTACAAAAATTACTCCGGGACAGACTTTTGCCAATGTTAAAAACTTTAGCATGGTACAATACGATCATGTACCTACGAACAAATATCCTTTTTAAATTTAAAAGTATTGGAGTCGAGAAAATTTTGTTAGTACTTTACTTAATAGTGTATGTGTTACATTACACTGAGTTGACAAATATCGTAGGATACCTCCTAACGCGCCATGGACTCAACAAATTGTTGGAGATACGTTGCTGAAATATTGTTGACAACCTGGGTCAATGGCTTCCTGCGGTCTCTGTCACACCCGAACCCTACCATTAAGGCTTGCCAACTGAAATCGGGACTCATCTGCGACGGTTTTCCAGTCGTCTATGGTCCAACCTATATTGTCATGGCGCCAGGCGAGGCGCTGCATGCGATGTCTTGCTGTTAGCAAAGGCGCTGACGTCGGTCGTCTGGCGTCGTTACCCATTAACGCTAAAGTTCACCGCACTGTCCTAACAGACACGTTTGTCGCACGTCCCACATTGATTTCTGCGACTGTTTCATGCAGTGTTGCTTGTCTGTTAGCACTAGCAACTCTATGCAACGCCGCTGCTCTCGGTCGTTAAGTCAAAGCCGTCGACCACTGCACTGTTCGTGGTGAGAGGTAATATCTCAGATTTGGTATTCTCGGCACACTATTGACACTGTGGATCACGGAATACTGAATTCCCTAACGGTTTCCGAAATGGAATGCCCCATGTGCCTAGCTACAGCTACCATGCTGCGTTTAAAATCTGTTAACTGCCGTCGTGTGGCCATAATCACGTCTGAAACCTCTTCACATGAATCACCTGAGTACAAACGTCAGGTGCTCCACTGCGCTGCCTGTTATGATGACAACGAACAAGTCGTCGCCAATGTTGACTGGTGGCCAATGCTAAATAGAAACATATAAATCACAGCAGGTTTGTCAGTAACGTCGACGAGGTGCTGGCTACATGGTCTGGATCTGCAGCGACTAAAATAATTAGAAGTCGTTGGTAAAAAATAATATATATTGTACTTAACTGGTTGTACAGGATTCTGCTTGGCTGATTACATATAAACAGATAGCTATTGAGGTCTTAGTTACGCCATACGTTACTAAGCGCCTTGTTAGAGGTTGCTTCCTATCAGCTGAAGGCTACGCTACTTTACTACTTGACGTCCCTAGCAAGAGTGGACGAGACCTCGCTAGAAACTTGATACAAGCCGCGGAGCCGCACTAGCTGCGCTGGTCGCGACTCGCGGGTCCAACCATAGTGATAAGGACCGCAGTCGATAACTGCAAACAATAACAAGTATGGTATCGAACATTGATACCACACTGCCCTTTTATATTTTGTGTACGCGATACTATCGCCATTTGTGTATGTGCATGTCGCTATCCCATGACTTTTACACCTCAGTGTACTACTACGCTACCCACAATAGGCACTAAGTGACATCTAATTAGGAAGAAGTATTACCAAAAACCAGTCACAAGTAAGCATTTTGAAAGAGATGCTATTGGCAGCTAACACGAATGTCCGTTTTCAGGAGAGGGAAAATTGTCAATACATTTAGGAAACTCACTTCATTTACAAATATTCACTACTGGCCATTAAAATTGCTACACCACGAAGATGACGTGCTACAGACGCGAAATTTAACCGACAGGAAGAAGATGCTGTGATACGCAAATGTTTAGCTTTTCAGAGCATTCACACAAGGTTGGAACCAGTGGCGACACCTACAATGTGCTGACATGAGAAAAGTTTCCAACCGATTTCTCATACACAAACAGCAGTTGACCGGCGTTGCCTGGTGAAACGTTGTGATGCCTCGTGCAAGGAGGAGAAATGCGTACCATCACGTTTCCGACTTTGATAAAGGTCGAATTGTAGCCTATCGCGATTGCGGTTTATCGTATCGCGACATTGCTGCTCGCGTTGGTCGAGATCCAATGACTGTTAGCAGAATATGGAATCGGTGGGTTCTCGAGGGTAATACGGAACGTCGTGCTGGATCCCAACGGCCTCGTATCACTACCAGTCGAGATGACAGGCATCTTATCCGCATGGCTGTAACGGATCGTGCAGCTACGTCTCGATCCCTCAGTCAACAGATGGGAACATTTGCAAGACAACAAACATCTGCATGAACAGTTAGACGACGTTCTACAGCAGCATGAACTATCAGCTCTGAGACCATGGCTGCGGATACCCTCGACGCTGCATCACAGACAGGAGCGCCTGCGATGGTGTACTCAACGTCGAACCTGGGTGCACGAATGGCAAAACGTCATGAATCCAGGTTCCGTTTACAGCATCATGATGGTCGCATCCGTGTTTGGCGACATCGCGGTGTACGCACATTGGAAGTGTGTATTCGTCATCGCCATCCTGACGTATCACCCGGCGTGATGGTATGGAGTGCCACTGGTTACACGTCTCGGTCACCTCTTGTTCGCATTGACGGCACTTTGAACAGTAGACGTTACATTTCAGATGTTTTACGACCCGTGGCTCTACCGTTCATTCGATCGCTGCGAAACCCTACATTTCAGCAGGATAATGCACGACCGCATGTTGCAGGTCCTGTACGGGCCTTTCTGGATACAGAAAATGTTCGACTGCTGCCCTGGCCAGCACATTCTCCAGATATCTCACCAATTGAAACGTCTGGTCAATGGTGGCCGAGCAAGTGGCTCGTCGCAATACGCCAGTCACTACTCTTGATGAACTGTGTTATCGTGTTGAAACTGCATGGGCAGCAGTACCTGTACACGCCATCCAAGCTGTGTTTGACTCAATGCCCAGGCGTATCAAGGCCGTTATTAGGGCCAAAGGTGGTTGTTCTGGGTACTGACTTCTCAGGATCTACGCACCAAATTGCGTGAAAATGTAATCACATGTCAGTTCTAGTATAATATATTTGTCAAATGAATACCCGTTTATCATCTGCATTTCTTCTTCGTGTAGCAATTTTAATGGCCAGTTGTGTACATAATACATGGTAGAATACCTTCTTCCGTATGAATGTATAAGATGGTGCACGATTAACGAAGTATGGCTTAACCATCGAAACGGTACGTAACTGATATCAAAAATATATTCTTCGTAACTGAAGAATTAACGATATTCTGCAAATATTTTTAACATATGGCCAACGGCCTTGCCGCAGTGGTAACACCGGTTTCCGACATATCACCGATGTTAAGCGCTGTGGGGCTTGGCAAACACTAGGATGGGTGACCGTCCGGTTTGCCGGGCGCTGTTGGCAAGCGGGGTACACCCAATATTTGTGATACCGATCGAGGAGCAGCTTGATCGAGAAGTAGCGGCTCCGGTCACGAAAACTGACAACGCCCGGGAGAGCGGTGTGCTGACCACATACACCTCCATATCCGCGGTTTCGTTGGAGCTACAAGGCCTGTTGGGAGGGAGTTTAGTTTAGATCTTTAATATATTACATAACACTAAAATATTCAGATATCGTAATATTTACAAACTCTGCACAAATGCAACGTCATGTCTCACAGATACAAAAAATGTAGAAAATGTCGGAAACTGCTTACGGCGGTTTCTAGTGTGGATTCCTTCATGTGATTCTAAAATCAGTCACTATATTAAAACACTGACCAGAAAACATCACGTGTTACTAGGTACACTATCTTCCAGGTACACACTCGCCCCTACAGGCCAATGTTGCCTCTTTCTTAAAGGAAAACGGGTTTTATTTGTCTCCTGTTGGTTACGCTACGTCTAAAATTATTCAGACCCCAAAAGTACTTTGATTTTAAAAGTTGTTTAGGAGATGAATAATAACCCTATAACTACGAAGGGTGCTGATTGTTGTGTACGAATTTGATCTGTACCTAAGCCGGCCGCTGTGGCCGAGCGGTTCTGGGCGCTTCAGTCCGGAACCGCGCTGCTGCTACGTTCGCAGGTTCGAATCAAATGGCTCTGAGGACTATGGGACTCAACTTCTGAGGTCATCAGTCCCCTAGAACTTAGAACTACTCAAACCTAACTAACCTAAGGACATCACACACATCCATGCCCGAGGCAGGATTCGAACCTGCGACCGTAGCGTGTCCTTAGGTTAGTTAGGTTTAAGTAGTTCTAAGTCTAGTGGACTGTCCCATAGTGCTTATAGCCATTTGAACCATTTTTGATCTGTACTTAACTTTGGTACTTTGGTGCTGTTAGTAATTGTCATTTGTATCTGTGATGCTTACGATAATTTAAGTGACGAGGATATTCGAGTATAGTGATATTTTCACGTTCAAACTTGCGGGGGGGGGGGGGGGGTGAGATATTGTGGCAGCGTCAACATACAGGAAGTCATAAACCGACATACATTTACAAAACTCGCCACAGAAGACAGACGATTGTGCATACTTCTTGTTAATTGCCCAAATATTGTTGGGCCTCGGAAATGGACAATTTGTTAAAGCTTTTCATTTTATTTGAGATGCTTTTTTTTTACACATCACAAGTATTACATCTAAAAATTACAATCTGCGTTCTTGGCTTCTTAGTTATCTTTATCGTTGTCGTTGGTGTTAGAGTCATAGATTAGCGCAGTTTATGTCGACCACGTAGAATTAACCATTTTACTACTAATTGTATTTCAAAAACGTTAATGTGTGGTTATTTTAATAAATGTCTTACTCAGAAGTAACAACGTGAAAACGATATTTCCCGCCGTTTCGTTTTCCAGTGGATCTGGCGGACGGTTTGGGGAGTAGGACATACAGGATTATTCGTAAGTATTTCCAGGATTTTAGATTGCGTTTGCGCAAAAAACTACAAGATATACTGAAAACAGACAGACATCAGCCGATAGGGTATCTCTTCAAGTTTTTAACTCACACTACAGGCGCTCAATATGGACTTCATTTGTGACGCGGCAAGAGTGAATTCGTGGTTGCTAGTCGCTGACGCGATGTATCCGGGAAGGCGCGAAAGCAGCCCAATTTGAGAATCTGGAAATTGCGTTCACTGTCTTCAGGTGCGAACTAATTAGATGTGACAATATGGGGACGAGAGTTAACGATGAAACTTGTGGATAGTACAACCAAAAGGTGCAATCACTAGTAGGCTTCTCTTTACCAGTGTGACGTTGACACATAACAATAACATTCAACAAATCCAACTGGTTCTCTGATAACCAGTCATGGGACCCATCCGTCCCGTTGTTATTCAAAGGGTTACTATATGATCTCAGTAAACTGAAACTGGTTGAAAAGAAGAGTAGAAACTAATAAATAAGTGAGGTTGCTAAAAATACAGAATTGCACAAAACGATGTGTAAATCGAACATCACCATGGGGCACACTGATATACTAGGAGCAGCTTGGTAATTAAGCTGAGTGGTCCTTTGCAACACGGTAGGAGCTGAGAAGACGAACAAAATGTTGTCCGTGGTTTACACTTCGTACATCGTTAATTGGAGTAGAAGGTAACCCCGCGAAGAAATTATGCGCTGTCCTACGTTAGCACGGTGGATACACTCTTCCAAAATGTGGACAGATAATAGTGCGTCACAAAATTTTGAACGCCAGCAAGTTCTGTCGTTGTAGAAGGAATCCATGCCCATCGGGCAACACCCTGTGTTGTGGAGAGTTAGTAACACTTCGTCTCGCTTTCGTGCCTTGAAGACGCCATGCCATGGTCACGTTGCTGACTTCATCGACCACAGCCTATTGTCCCTCACTTCCAGCCACTTATCCTCCCACTGACTCACAGCCTTGGGCATCATACGTCACTGCCTGTAGGTGGACTGCGTGCCACAGAAGGTAGACCTCCTTGGCTACATCCGTCAATATGTTGTATCCAGCAGAATATCATCACATTTACCTGCTACTGTAGGCAGAGAAATACATCGTGATTGAGATGGAACGTTTTCACTGCTGTGTACCCTCAAGATTTCACTTATTATTATGCCATGGACGATGTATTCATTCGATAAACGAATCTTGTGGATAAGATCAAGACAGAGACCCTTCTTCTCTCACATTCCTCATCAGTACAAACAGGCGTCAGCTTAATATGTTGTACAACAAACTTTTGAGGACATAATCTGGACTACACTCCATCTTACATTCGAGAAGTTCCAAGATAATCAGTGAGCACTTCGGGAGCAGGAGAAACAGTCATTTCCAGCACCTCCACAAAGATTCAGATTTGCTCTCCACCAAGAGTTCTCATATTTGCTTCTTCGCGGGGGCTAAACGAGAGTCGGCTGCTATAGCCGAGCGGTTCTAGGCGCTTAAGTCCGGAACCGTGCTGCTGCTACGGTCGCAGGTTCGAACCCTGTCTCGGGCATGGATGAGTGTGTTGTCCTTAGCTTAGTTAGGTTTAAGTAGTTCTAAGTCTAGTGGACTGATGAACTCAGATGTTAAGTCCCAAAGTGCTTAGAGCCATTTGAACAATTTTTTGCTAAACGAGATTATCGCTCTTGGGTGATGTACGAATTCCATTTTCAAAGGGAGTGTGCAACAAGTAGAACTAACAAGAGCCTGTATATTTGATGCTCCACGAAGAGTTACTGCCGAATAGATAATACTTCCTGATCAGCCTCAGCACAAAGGATGACTATACGGATGAATATGTTGATAACTCTAGCCACTTACGGGCGAGTAACATTAACGAGCGTTACACGTGTAGAAATTGCCGATCCATATTACCGGTACGAATAATTAACACTCTTCTGCTCTGAAATAAGACAAGATTGGAGCATATGGGTTCGATCCATTCTGCAAAACCCTTGGCTAGCACTTTGGTGAACCTTTCTATCAGACTATCCAATTATGGAATCCCAGGAAACAAGCTGCTAAATACAAGGCATAGAAACCTCCCCTTTCTCAGTGCAAGTAGATGCCGAATGGACATAGCGTTGGAAACTGATGTTTCCTCAGTAGACAAACTGAAGCCAGTGGTCACCCAACTCTCCAGCGTCTTGCTGGTCAGCTGCAACTGACATGTTGCTCTTACATGTTTGGAAGAGGCGTACAAATCATCCACGAACTGGGATGGCTGAACGGCACTTCATGCCAGTTACAGTGGGAAGGTTTTAACGTTTCGCACTCGGCCTTTGGGACGTCAGTCTCCCGCTCCAATAAATCTCGTACGACTTTCCAGACTCGATTTACGAATTAGTTATGTGACAGGAAGGACTATACTAGTCGCATTTATTGGGTTGTTAGCGGGTGATGTGCCTCCGGCTGGTATCGTATATATCCCAAAGCCTGGAGAAAAGAGAACAGTTACTTGTTGATGCTTAAGTAGGTAAATTTATCTATAGGTACCTCCAGCAGGTTCAGAAACACTGACAGAAAAATGGCCGAAAATATGCGGTTTTCGGCGACAAATAAAGGTCGTAGCGTCCATGCTTCAGCTCAAGCATATCCACACGCTATCTTAGAGGTTTGTTTTCAGCATCAGTTCTCCTCAATGTTCGGGCAGGAATTATTGGTGGTTTCCTACATGGGCCGTATGAACTGCCTGGACGACTATGAAGTGTCAGCTACTTGCAGTTTCTTCGGACCGATCTTCTTAATCTGCTGGAGGCTGTTCAGCCGACACCGCGGGAGAACCTGTGGCTACTTCGTGATGGAGCCCCTGCACATTATCAGCCTACTGTGGCTCGCTAGTTGAATGAACATTACGCCGAAACATGGACTGAACACAGTGGACCCGTTGCAAGGCCGCAGTATAGTTCCATCGCACACCCTTTGACTTTTTGTTGAGAGGTCACATGAAACAGCTTGTGTACTTCAAACGGCACGCCACAACAGAAGATCTTTGGAATGTAATAATGGATACCTCAAATACCATACATAGTATACTATAGATTTTCCAAAGCGTGCGATTACCATAGTGTAGAAGGGTAGACCTATGTTCTGAATGCAGTAGTGGTCGCTCTTAACATCCTGTAAATTTGAAATTTATCAGTATGTAGAATAAAATATCCTTACGACGGCCTCCTTCTGTGACTAAGCCCGCTAGGCAATTAGTAGTAACGGCACTTTTCGTTTATATTTCAGTTCAGATTCCGCTAGTAAACTTTGTAGTAAAAAAATGCTGATCACTCTGTAAATTACTAACGGAGTTCTTTGCTCTCTATTGTCCATTAAAATTACTTGACAGGTGACACTTCTCGGGTTGCAGCTGTTTCCCTCCAATCACAACGGTTACCGTCACGGTCGGACCGTTCACCATTGCCAAACTGCCACAACAATTAGTTCACTGTCAGTTCCTTGTCCGGCATTCTTTCTTGATATGTTTGTATCCCAAACCCTCGCTCTGGCCCTTTTATTTTGTTTTTCATCATATTTTATCAGTCTGATAACCACACCAAATACACCACACACACACACACACACACACACACACACACACATCACACACATACACATACAAGAATTCTAACAAAATACACACATTTATAATCAAGAAACCGGCTTTCTGTTGATTAGCATCGCACGACATTGGGTGAAGCCACATTTTTGCTGGCTACAATTAATCGTCGCGACTGGATCACGAGAGCAATCATCCACAATCATCCACAGTGTAATGAGGTAGCGCAATGACTATCTTTCAAACCTGACTTGTGGAAGCTCGTAAGTTCGAAGTCCAGCGAAATTTTTGTTTTTCTAAAGCTACGTAAAAGGCTATGATTATTGTTCTTGTTCAGTTAATCGGTTTAAATGGTTCTTTTTTGTTTCTAATACTGTGCGGCCTGATTTTCGTCATAGTATTGGCTTTGCTGTTTGCTCTTGTTTTTCTTCCTGTCATTTTTTTTTTCATTTGGAATCTGCCTGTGTCGCCTATCATCTGCAACCAAGTGCCAGCCAGGACCGCTCATCGGTTGGTAACGCTGCAGCTCGCGTAGCGAGTGTGAGGATAGTTTCAGGTAACTACTGACAGCCAGAAACTTTTACCGATGAAACTGTAATTTTTCTGCCTTGAGTTTCCTCTCTTAGAGGTTAGCCTCAAACGCCGTGAACAAAACGATCGAGATTTTAGTTCTACCGCAGATTGTTGATCGCCGTTTCCTCGGATACATTGGACGTCAATAGGTTGCGGTTGAGTTAGGACACGAGTTTAAATTCAGGGCTACAAAATGCATCGCCTGCCGCAGTTCAGTCGTTGGTCACTTAGCGGTCGACAGAGCGTCTCCAAATTCCGTCAAATTTCGTGGGGGCCACTTCCAACATTGCTCTGCGCTAGACATTACCAGCATTTTAAAATTTTTATTTTTGTGGTTGTCTACATCTACATCTACATTTATACTCCGCAAGCCACCCAAAGGCGTGTGGCGGAGGGCACTTTACGTGCCACTGTCGTTACCTCCCTTTCCTGTTCCAGTCGCGTATGGTTCGTGGGATGAAAGACTGCCGGAAAGCCTCCGTGCGCCCTCGAATCTCTCTAACTTTACATTGGTGATCTCCTTGGGACGTATAAGTAGGGGGAAGCAATATATTCGATACCTCATCCAGAAACGCACCCTCTCGAAACCCGGACAGCAAGCTACACCGCGATGCAGAGTCTGCCACTTGAGTTTGCTAAACATCTCCGTAACGCTACCAAGCTTACCAAATAACCCTGTGACGAAACTCGCCGCTCTTCTTTGGATCTTCTCCATCTCCTCTGTCAACCCGACCTGGTACGGATCCCACATTGATGAGCAATACTCAAGTATAGGTCGAACGAGTATTTTGTAAAGCACCTCCTTTGTTGATAGACTACATTTTGTACGGACTCTCCCAATGAATCTCAACCTGGCACCCGCCTTACCAACAATTAATTTTATATGATCATTCCACTTCAAATCGTTCCGTACGCATACTCCCAGATATTTTACAGAAGTAACTGCTACCAGTGTTTGTTCCGCTATCATATAATTATACAATAAAGGATCCTTCTTTCTACGTATTCACAATACATTACATTTGTCTATGTTAAAGGTCAGTTGCCACTCCCTGCACCAAGTGCCTATCCGCTGCAGATCTTCCTGCATTTCGCTACAATTTTCTAATGCTGCAACTTCCCTGTATACTACAGCATCATCCGCGAAAAGCCGCATGGAACTTCCGGCGCTATTGTCCACAGCTTTAACGTGTTTAGGGAATGAAAACGTAGTCCAAGTAGGCTGTATTCATGGAGAGACAGTCGTATTTGTGTGTCGCCTATAATCGAGCAACTGCAGCAGCAAGCGACAGACTTCAACTGTCAAGTATTTTTAATCGGACCTTAGTGAATAAGACTGCTTGTAGGCTCTGGAAGTCTGGAAACCTCTAAAGATGTTATCGTTACAAATGGCAGAAATGACGCAAACTGGCGGCACACAGGGTTGTTGAGTTGACGCTGAGCGAGCCGGCCCCCGCCGGAGGTGGCGCCCCGCCCCCGGGCCGCCGCCTCATTAGCTGCGCTCGTCCACGCGCTGGCCGTTCCGCGCAAGAAGGCCGCGCAGCGCGGACCCGTTCCGGGCGCTCCTTAAAAAGCGCTACTGCCGCTGCCCGCCGCCTCATCGAGCATTATGGACGCGGCCATTAATCAATACAGCCGCAGTAAGTCAAGCCCGGCGGGGACCACACGCAGCCCGCAGCCGTAATCTGGGCCGCCCCCGGCCACTTACTCCCTCATTAGGCGCTGCCCCTCCCCCGCCCCCCACCCCCACGCGTATAAACACCGGCGACAATTATGCGCCGGCACGGCTCACCACCTATCTCCTTTTCCACGGCAAATGGGAGCGCTCAATTCCCTATATCGGTCAGGGACCGCTTATGATACTCGCTCTCTTTTCTGGAGAGCGCGTTCCATTTAGACTTCATTTGTCGGGGTCTGTCTGTTAATTAGAGCGGCCTTTGATTCGGAAATAACGAAGTAACCGTCCTCACGTCTTTACTGTTGACTCTGAGAACGTCAGTACGCCATCACTGGTGAGCTTGCAGTGTTGTTATACTTCGATTATAATAACTGTTTTGTAAGGTCATTCAAGCTTCTCAAGTGTGGGTGACTTCACGCCGGCACCTTGCCATTCACAAAATTATTTTACTCCAGTTGTAGTTAGGCAAACAGTCAGATCATCTTATATCCATTCTGTCGCTACACAATCGACATTTCGCTTCTTCTTTGGGTATCAAACCCTTTCGACGTAGCTTAATTAAATGCAACGTCTCTTTTTATATCACTCATTGTGTGACAACCGTATATCCACCCCCTGTTTCACAGAGGAAGACTGCACTGCAGTTTCTTCTCTAGATTGTCGCACAGATGACAAAATGGTAGTTATCGAAATAAATTACAGAGGGCTAGAAAAACAATTAAAATCGGTCAAAAGAGGAGAGGCCGCTGGGCATGATGGGATACCAGTTCGCTTTTACACAGAGTACGCGAAGGAACTTGCCCCCTTCTTGCAGCGGTGTACTGTAGGTCTCTAGAAGAGCGTAGTTTTCCAAAAGATTGGAAAAGGGCACAGGTTATCCCCGTTTTCAAGAAGGGACGTCGAACAGATGTGCAGAACTATAGACCTATATCTCTAACGTCGATCAGTTGTAGAATTTCGGAACACGTATTACGTTCGAGTATAATGACTATTCTGTAAAGTAGAAATCTACTCTGCAGCAATCAGCATGGGTTTAAAAAAAGACGATCGTGTGAAACCCAGCTCGCGCTATTCGTCCACGAGACTCAGAGGGCCATAGACACGGGTTCCCAGGTAGATGCCGTGTTTCTTGACTTCCGCAAGGCGTTTGATAGAGTTCGCCACAATTGTTTAATGAATAAAGTAAGAGCATATGGACTCTCATACCAATTGTGTGATTGGATTGAAGAGTTCCAGAACGGAGAATGTCATTCTCAATGGAGAGAAGTCTTCCGAAGTAAGAGTAACTTCAGGTGGAACGAGGGGAGTGTCGTAGGACCGTTGCTATTCACAATATATATAAAGGACCTTGTGGATAACATCGGAAGTTCACTGAGGCTTTTTGCGGATCATGCTGTAATATATCGAGAGGTTGTAACAATGGAAAATTGTACTGAAATGCAGGAGAATCTGCAACGAATTGACGCATGGTGCAGGGAATGGCAATAGAATCTCAATGTAGACATGTGTAATGTGCTGCGACTATATGGAAAGAAAGATCCTTTATCATTTAGCTACAATATAGCAGGTCAGAAATGCCATAAATGATCTGGGAGTACGCATTAGGAGTGATTTAAAATGGAATGACCATATAGAACTAATCGTCGGTAAAGCAGATGCCAGACTGAGATTTATTGGAAGGAAATGGAATCCGAAAACAAAGGAAGTAGGTTACAGTACATCTGTTCGCCCACTGCTTGAATACTGCTCACTGGTGTGGGATCCGTACCAGATAGGGTTGGTAGAAGAGATAGGGAAAATCCAACGGAGAGCAGCGCGCTTCGTTACAGGATCATTTATTAATCGCGAAAGCGTTACGGAAATGATAGATAAACTCCAGTGGAAGACTCTGCAAGAGAGACGCTCAGTAGCTTGATACGGGCTTTTTTGAAGTTTCGAGTACATACATTCACCGAGAGGCCAAACAGTATATTGCTGCCTCCTACGTATATCTTGCTAAGAGACCATGAGGATAAAATCAGAGAGATTAGAGCCCACTTCTTTCCACGAGCAATACCAGTCTGGAATACAAGGGAGAACCGATAGAAGTACTCAACGTACCCTCTGCCACACACCGTCAGGTGGCTTCCGGAGTATGGGTGTAGATGTAGATGTAGATATAACTTCAAGATATGTATGATGAATTATCTTTTGCGGTATTATTGTTTGTAATGATTAGTTGCTCTACATATAGCAGGAAGATTAAGGTATAATGTCTCGTCGGCCATAGTATCACGAGAAACTGGGAGCGTCCCCAGATTAGAAAATAATGGCGCAGGATATTGTCTATGTAACCATCAGAGAATACCTGATCAATGGAACTGTAAATATGGCTTCACATCAGCAATGGTACACATAGAGACTTAAAAGTTTGAGGGGTGGCATGAGCCCCCTCTCATATTTCTATCTTACTCTGAGTAATTCGATTTTCCTCTCTAATTGCATGCAGTGACAAGTCGCTATTCCTTCACACGCGGACTTCCCATACAGCGTCTCTCGTCACCCGGGTGGTCCGGTGACAGGTGTTAAGCCGACAGGTGTGAGGGAGTCGAGTGGATGCTTTCCACATGCTGACATTGTCATAAGAGCGGGAGCGACACACCCACAGGGGCCTGAAGGAGCGGCTGGGCTAAAGATTCCGTTACTTCACAGACACTTAGTGAAAACACTTCCTGGCAGGCTACCAGCGAGGCGTGGGAATAACTTGTGTTCCCAGGCAGTCTTGGCGGGCAAATTCCCGCGTTTTCTGCAAAATCGTAACTGTGATTGGCTTGCTCAGGGCATAGCTCCATGACGTAGCAAAATTGGCGCAGAAATTGGCGCCAAGAGTCTCAATTGGTGGAATGGTAGTGCTTCGGCAATAGAGTGGAATTTTCCGCCGGTTTTCGAGTTGCTGATTGGAACGTTTAACCACGACCACTGTCGTGGGAGCGGTAATGTTCTGTGTTCGGCTTGTACGGGTGCTCATGAGAGAGTCGGCTCTCGCCTTTCGGTCAGAGTAGGTTACCAGACTGAGCTCTCGCTGCTCTGGACAGCCTGCCTTCTGTTGGCTGTCTAATATACTTTCATTTAATTTTAACTGTTTGACGAAGTTGCTGAAGTTTCGACTTCAACGTAACTTTCCGAGTACAGTTGGCAATTGAGCGTTCTGCATACAAGCGGCCTATATTGTCCGTCTTTAGCAGTTTTGGCTAAAGTTGACTGTACCGGAGTTACTGTGTGACTTCTCTTGTTAAAATCATTCACTGTACCGTCAATGATTGTGTAGCGAGCCTACTTCGTCTCCCTCAGAGGCGTATTTGTATTGCTAGGAGGTCTTTAGTGTGGAACAACCAGACCAGAGGAATTTGTTTTGGGCTATACTCACGACATTATCATCACCATGACGGGACATCGAAGCAACCAGCCATCGCCTCCGGTATGCCAGATCGTGTCCTTGCAGTTAAGAAGACAGCTTGGTAATATACATCCGCAGCACCAGCAAATCAGGGAATTTTGCTAGGTGATAATCAGAACTCAGCAGAGCGCGCCTGTTCGTCTTTTCCAACTTTTTTCTGTCTTGGGTGTTCATTGTCTGAGTTACCACTACTGTAGCAGCAATTAATGTTGGGTTGGTTGGGTGTTTGTCTTAAGATTTGAGTTCCAAGGAATTGGCTCCACATACCACTTGGTCATAAATATCACAATCTAGTTTATGGACAACTTCACTCTCACAGCATTTATTTGAGTATCCAATTTGATGTATTGTAAATGTTTCATGTGTTTTTTTTTATTATTTTGAGTTTAGTCATAATAAATCAAATTGTTATTTTGGACATAACTTTCATTCTGTTAATCGGTAGAGCAACCCTTTCATTTCTCACTATGTTAATGAAACTGTCTTTATCAAATTAATTTCTATCAAAGTAAATTATTGCAGGTGCCAAACTCTTTTCTACTCCACTTGCAGGGTCGATTATAGTCAGTTCGCGTTTCTTCTTAATCCATGTTCAACAGCAGAAGTCGAAGTTAGAAAAGGGGGGGGGGGCTTAGAGCATCATTTCCATATGAAGATTCTAGAAGAATTTAGTGTTAAATACACCGCTAGCCCCGGCACCTCGCAAGTTGCAGAATTGAAGGTTTACCAACCCTTTACCCCGGTTTCCACAAATATAAATACGTCTTTTTCAGAAGGAGAATGGAACTATTGAAAAAAATATTACAAAATAGAGCTACAAATGCCAAAAAGAGAAGGAACAAAATTCTATAAACAAAATTACAAATTTAATACATTTAAAACAAATGTCTGCTGGATCCAAAACATTGCAGTCCCAAAAAACACTCAGCATCACATTGACAGATGAAGGTAGGATCTCCGCCTTTTTCAGCGGTGGTGAGCCCACATTTTTCTGTTGTTTGATTTCCTCCTTTATCACTTGTCTTCTGCTGTAAATGTAAATGTCGTGTGACTAGGGCGTCACGTCGGATAGACCGTTCGCCGGATGCAAGTCATTCTTCGGCGACTTGGGCGTCGATAGGGATGAAATGATGATAATTAGGACAACGCAACACCCATTCCCCGAGCGGAGAAAATCTCCGACCCAGCCGAGAATCGAATCCGGGCCCTTAGGATTGACATTCTGTCGCGCTGAACCCTCTGCTACAGGGGGCGGACTCTTCTGCAGTAATGTTGTCTGTAATGATTACTGTTTGAGTTTCGGCGGTGAATACGTTATTGAAGCGATATGAAATGATACGAGCACGTAACGAAGGTAGCAGCGAAGGTGACTGGTCGACTTCGGTTTATTAGGAGAATTTTGGGGATGTGTGGTTCACCTGTAAAGGAGACCGTGTATAGAACACCAGTGCAACCTGTCCTTGAGTTCTGCTATTGTATCTGCGATCCCCGCCAGGTCGGGCTATAGAAACACATCGATGCAATTCAAGAGCGGGCTGCTAGATTTATTATCGGTTAGGTCGATTAACGAATATCACGGATATGCTGGGTATCCCAGAGGGGAGACGACGTTCCTTTCACGGAACACCATCGATATACTTTAAAGAACCGGCATTTGAAGCTGACTGCAGAACGATTCTACTGCCGCCAATGCCCATTTCGCGTAGGACCACGAAGATAAGAGAACTTAGGGCTCATACGGAATAACATATATAGTCGTTTTTCCCTCGCTCTGCTTGCGGATGGAACAGAAACGGAAATGACCAGTACCAGTAGTGATACAGGGGACCCTCCGTCACACACCATACGGTGCCTTGCGGATATGTATTCAGATGTAGATGTAGAATGACTCTGCCATTTTGGCGATGTCTGTCCCATTAATGTGTTCTAGCTTCTTCACACTTCACAGTTGTTACAAACTTCGATAAGCGAATGAATAGTCAGTAGTGATGTTTCACACAGTCATTTTGACACTGGATCTTCTATGTGGAGGTTAATGTTGCACTCTTCGGCAGAATGAGAAGCAGATTTTAAGTAGCCCACGGATAACATTCCTACGATGTTTAAATGTAACAAGCTATATGACACCAGAATATTCTTACAGACGCTGTGAAATAGTGTGTTTCTGTACTGAAGCAAATTTTTAGAAAGATTACTTCGCTGTAGATTGTACAGGTAGGGTACATAACAAAAACTCATCCTGGACTCGTAGTAAGTGATGGTGATAAACAGCAACACGTAGTAGAAGAAGGAATAAAGACTAGCGTCATTGGATGAAGTCATTAGAAGCGGAACACAAGTTCGGATCGGGGAATGAATTGGACGGAAACAAGACGTGTCCTGTTCAAAAGACTCCGAACAGTCGTTAACTACTGATTCAGAAAATTTAGGCAAACATTGTAAACGCAACGCCTATGTACTTCTCTAATATAACTGAGGAAATTATCACGAATACACATAAGAGCTTAGACTAATCAGATATGCAAGAACGAATTTCTGAGTGCTTCTAGAGTTTCCTTTGTATTATCGGAAATACTAGATATACTTCGACCTAAAGACTTTCACCAGACGATAACCTAAATACGGCCTGCCGCTGTGGTCGAGTGGTTCTAGGCGCTTCAGTCCGTAACCACGCTGCTGCTACGGTCGCAGGTTCGAATCCTGTCTGGGCATGGATGTGTGTGATGTGCTTAGGTTAGTTAGGTTTAAGTAGTTCTAAGTCTAGGGGACTGATGACCCCAGATGTTAAGTCCAATAGTGCCTAGAGCCATTTGAACCATTTGAACCTAAATACGCTCCTTTGGTTTTGCTATGTCATAGCTCCAATTCTATGAAGTAAGTAAAAAATTTCCTGTGATCTTACTCTCAGAATTTATTCTCTTTAAAACTTGTTATATATGACATGGGTAATATAACTTATTAAAGTATTTGTGGGTCACCGCAAGTAAACGCTTGCTATTGCGAATACAGTAATCAACCGCCAAGACTCAAAGGTGTTAGCGGACTAATGAGATACGATTTTTTGAAAGGCAGTTACTGAAAGCACATTTTTACGGATAGTAACGCGACGAGAAAAGAAAAGAATCTTATATCAGTTATCTTTCGAGTAAGTCTAACATATACATACTTTGTAGATAAACTGAACTGCTATCATACATAGTAGTTGTTTTCTTCTGGTAATTATAAGTTAATATTTGTAACTGAAAATATGGAAGAGTAATGTTAGTGAGACCTGTTTCATTTTCTTTCTATCATGATCAACCTTAACCATGGTATGGAAACAGTAGAACTATATTCTGCTACACTTACGTTTAAAACTTTTATGCATTATGGATGTGTAACACGGCGACTGTGATGAATAAAGGTCTTCAGAAATGACTGCAGCTAGATAACTGCAAATATTTCTAATAACCCCCGGCACTTTCCTTTGCTGTATTAGCAATGTGATAAAAGTCCTTCAGAGTTGTTACTTCTGCTTCTACTATTATACGTGTAGTCCACGAAAGTTTTAAGAATATGGAAACAACTGCACTATGTTTAGCGTCTGACATTCATCGCAAAGTCTCAGAATATATATTACGCGAGACAATGATTGTACGCAGTAGCAACAACTGAAGTGATATTTTGCATCTTGTGACAATATCTGTAGGAACAGGAGTTGTTCTACTACTGGTTGGTGCGCAGTCCAAACGACGGCGGTATGTGATTTACTCCGATCCATGCGCCACCCACAATGCATGTACTCCATTGGCGCTCCACTACATGAAACAAAGGCCAGTGCGGACTTCGTTTGTCGCCTTGTAGTCGGCGTTCGGAGAATGCAGCTTGGCACGAAGGCCGCGTAAACGTCGCGTCGCCAATTCACTCTCACACCTCTAATGAAAAAGATAATTTAGTGCCGGCCGTAAAATTCCTTTACACCTCCTTAATAGCCCAAAAATGGACGAATCCACGGCACGGAATAAGATCTTTCAATCGGGGCACACAGCGGAGTTTATCAATTAAATATATGCGCCGGGATACTGTTTTTACGGCTCGGCGCATACTTATCTCGGGTGTGTTGTGACGTCCTCCGGAGCGGTATTTCGTTTCTTTCGTGAGCGGGACGGCCGTTTGATTTTAAATGAGCGCGGTCCTAATGCACGCGGAGTATTCCTCCTCCGATATAATGAGCTTTATAGTTGGTGCACAGGGACGAAGGCCATATTTTACACGGGAAATGCCTTATCGGCACATCTGGGCTCGCCCCTAATGAGCCAGCTCCTTTAAGTACTCGCGTTGATGAATATCCAATGACGCGAGCCGAAGGCAAGGGGAAGTGGCGAGGGAAGGTGGCGCGAGAACGGCCAGATACCGCCCCACCCCATGGGCCGTGCTCATTCGTCCCGTATCGTCGTGGCATCGTTTTTTCGCATTCGGCTCTCGCTCGAATATACATTGGGCAGGACACACAGACGGGGGCAGAAGAAAATACTTGTGGTTACTCACTGATTATGTATTTTGCTAAATATCTGCAATTACGACGTTAGTCATAAAGTTTTCATCATCTTGTAGAAAAAATAATTTATGTAACTAATTTTTTGCTTGTTTGCAGGCACATGTTTGCCATCCTGGAACATACCGAAATCCCTGCGCCACTGTATCATAGCATGCCCCCGCAGGAACAATAAAGTGGAATACCATGCGGTAGCTTGTTTTCAGCCTCTAAAGGAGGAGAAACACTTCAAAAATCGTCGGTGAATTGGTGGAACTTTATAGCAACAACGTACCAGCGTTTGACACAGAATTAAGTTTTGAAAGAGATGGGGCCCCTCCACGCCCCAACCAACGTGGTGACCAAACCAAAAGTTCTACTGTCACCTCCGTCAACATGTTAGTTATCTAGTAGGTGGATCACAGGATGCTGGGCTGTGATGTTATCCGTGCGTCTGGGTAAGACTACGCATTAACACTGTCCATCAGGTGACAGATAGTGGACGAAACGCGAATGAGGGTAGCAATTTGAAGAGCAGAGGGAAAAAAGTGCCAAGGCTCGTGCCGTGGGAAAAAACCTATGCGACAGTGGGATGGGTAGTAAGAGCACTAGTGGCTTACTAGCTGCGATAGTTCATGCAAGATTGGGTTTGTTAGTATGGGTATCATGCATCATTACCGTGGCAGGCGATGGCGATGTATCCAAGTTTGCTGCAGCCGCTGCATTCCTGGAACAATCAAGATCGTTATATAGTAGTGGGAGATCGGTCATAGATCAACTCACTGTGTGGGGGGTATGTGGAGCTTGTCTGCATGTAGTGTACGGTACGGCTTCCCTGCGTGGTGCCAGTTATTCAGCAAGTGTGTTCCAACTGGCTGATTAACAGGGGCTCACCTGTACCGTTGTGTTTGAGTGTACTTGGCCATAGATGTCAGGTCCTTACAAGTGTGTCTTTTGGTCCTTTATGTTTCAATCTATGGTTGTGGTCGTAGTTCCCCAGATTAAGAATAAACGGGTTCTGCGAATGTCTGGAGTTTCTGTATAGTCTTGTGGTGGTTTGTGGATTACCTCCGTGAGAGTCTCAAGTCGATATGCCCGGTGAAGGTCCGCGATGAGTGTGTATCGTGGCGCAGATGCTTCTAGTGAGGTCAAACAAGTGTGAATGACGAAGAAGGAAATCCAGAATGAAATTTTCACTCTGCAGCGGAGTGTGCGCTGATATGAAACTTCCTGGCAGATTAAAACTGTGTGCCTGACCGAGACTCGAACTCGGGACCTTTGCCTTTCGCGGGCAAGTGCTCTACCATCTGAGCTACCGAAGCACGACTCACGCCCGGTCCTCACAGCTTTACTTCTGCCAATATCTCGTCTCCTACCTTCCAGACTTTACAGAAGCTCTCCTGCGAACCTTGCAGGACTAGCACTCCTGAAAGAAAGGATATTGCGGAGACATGGCTTAGCCAGAGCCTGGGGGATGTTTCCAGAATGAGATTTTCACTCTGCAGCGGAGTGTGCGCTGATATGAAACTGAAGGAAATGACGGATCGCCTCTACGTCAAGAACCGTAATCGCAAGAGAAGTGGAGGTCTTACTGCTCGGTCGGCGTATCTCAGGCGAGGTGAGAGAGGAAAAAATAGAATCAGTTATGAATCAGTTTTCAGCATCTTGCATGACACAGTGAACCTGAATAAGTCGCCACCCGCTGGATTCCCCTAGTACACGTCGAACAGAGTGGAAATGTTGCAGCAGTGTCAGGCCAATGTAGCTGGTTTCTTTAGCCGCCTAACCATCATGAACAACTGCTTTTTGTACCACTACGACCTTGTAATAGAAGAGCAAAGCAAGCAGCGGAAACTGCTGGATTCACTACCGCTGAAAAAGACGAAGACCCACTACCATGATGGTGTGGTGATGATCATGCTCATAAGGGGAAAACTATCACATGAGCATACTAACGAAATCTTCTGTCGAGGTTGCGCGGAGGCCGCCAAGACGAAACGTCGAGTGAAGATGTCCGAAGGGGTGTGTTTTGCTCCACGACAACGCCCAAGCTCGCTCTGCACAAGACACAGTCATACGCGCTTTTTTGGGCTGTCAGGTTTTTTTCATTCCGCACCCTCCTCCCGACAGGACACCTCGAATGAAGAACAATTCTATAGCAACCATATACCGAATGACGTCGTTTTCGAAGTGGAATGTATCCTGAACAGCCTAAATACAATCTTCTACAACTTAGGTCTCCATCAAGCCATCCATCCTTAAGAAAAATTTATCACGTTGAAGGATGAATGTGTAGATGAGGACTAACGACGTCGCAGAATTTACTGGTAGCAGCTTCATTTTTCAGAGTGATAATTAAAACATTATGAGTAACTCTCATATACAAAATGAAATAATTCTATAGCAGGCGTCTACCGTATGATGTTATTTTCGAAGTGGAATGTATCCTGAACAGCCTAAATACAACGTTCTACCACTTAGGTATCCATCAAGCCATCCATCCTTAAGAAAAATGTATCAAGTTGAAGGATGAATGTGTAGATGAGGACTAACGCCGTCGCAGAATTTACTGGTAGCAGCTTCATTTTTCAGAGTGATAATTAAAACATTATGAATAACTCTCATATACAAAATGAAGTGTTGCGATGACTAAGTAACTGGCCTCGCAGTCTTGTGGAACGACGTTCAAATTCTCTTCTGACGACTAGATTTAGGGTTCCACTGTTTCCATTGATCATTTAAGAGGCATGCACGGATGGTCACACAATTAATCTGGACACGTGCCCTGTTTTTCGTGACATTGTCGGCAACGAGTCATTATAGCTTGAGCTTCCTGTTTTTTGTGCAATTAATTAGAAGAAGATGTGGTAAGAAGTGAAACTGGGCCTCTGAAGTATCGACTGGCTTCTTCGGATGCGAATGTAGGAATAACAAAGACAGTAGAAGATGTTCAAGCAGAAACAGCAATAATTATAATTTCTTTTCTTGAAGAATTTACTCTTCTGTTAGCTATCTCGATGCTGTTGTGGGTTCAGTTCCAGATAATGACATTTACCAAACATTGCTTGGTAAATGACATGCAATCCTTCACCAAAGTTATCGCACTGTGGAAAAGGGTTAAATTTAAGATGTACATTACAACCCAATTGCTATATGAGAATCATCACAGTGAGTGTTAGAACCTCCTACCTACCATATAAGTGTGCATACATGCAAAACAAAGTTTTCTAGCCGGCCGCAGCGATCGAGCAGTTCTAGGCACTTCAGTCCGGAACCACGCTACTGCTATGGTTGCAGGTTCGAATCCTGCCTCGGGCATGGATGTGTGTGATGTCCTTAGGTTAGTTAGGTTTAAGTAGTTCTAAGTTCTAGGGGACTGATGACCTCAGATGTTAAGTCCCATAGTGCTCAGAGCCATTTGAACCATTTGTACCAAAGTTTTCTACACCTGGCAAGTAGGTTGCCCTTCATGACTTGCATGTTTTGTGGGTAGTATCAGCATACTTTACAGGAGCTACATGTGTGGATGGGAACAGCTGAGCAGAGTGAGGAGAGTAGAGAGATTGATGGTGAGGGAGGGGAAGAGGATAAGGTGGACAGAGAAATAGGGAGGAGGAGATGGATAGAGAAGGAGGAAGAGGTAACGGATACAGAGATGGAGTAATGGGAGGGGAGAGTGAGAGAGGGAGTATAAGATGGACACAGAGAGTGGGAAAAAGGACAGAGAGAGAGGGGAGAAGGAGATGGCAGAGAGAGGAGGGAGGGGATGTAGGAGGGAGGTGGGAGGTGTGAAGTGGTAGTAGGTAAATTAAAATGAAAGAGGAAGAGACAAAGATGGACAGAGAGAATGGGAGGAAGGTATGGTCAGACAGAAGGGGAGGAGGAGATGGACGAAGAGAGGGGGAGAAGTAGATGAAAAGAGAAGAAGAAAGAGAGTGGGGCAAAGGAGCTGAACAGATAGAGGTGGGGGGGGGATGAGGAGGACAGAGGGGTGGGGTGAGTAAGAGATGGACATAGAGAGAAGATAGGAATAGATGTGTGCAGTACATGTGCCGAATGCGTATGTGAGGGAAGCCACAGGGAAAAGGCTAGTCTTCTTAAATTCCAATTATCGAGCTTCCCCCGCAATGCACACTCTCTCCGCACAGTCTCAGTAAAAGATGTCACGGAATATCTAGTAAAACACGGAAAAACAGAAAAGAAACAAATATATTTTGTCATTCATGTCGTCAGGTTTGGCTGTATTCGTACACAAGCAACTTAACTTCAAGTAGCAAGAGCAACATGGAAGTAATAAATTTACCACTACTTTCAGCCGACAACGGTGATTATCAAACAAGATAGGCCTATAATATCCCTTATGTGAAAACGAAAGAGAGACTCAGAAGTATACAACATAAAAATAAAAACAAATTATATAAACTAAGCAAAACACATATGTATAGATGCTTTTACTTAACTTACAATGATTATCATAATAGTTAGCCTCTTGGATAGTACAAACAACATGGACGGTTAGCTGAGTATCACTACTTTACATCTGGAGTAGTAACATACCAAAAAATAAAATTAATCTACTATTCCACAGATGCTGTTAACTTTCAGTAACTAACGTTTTCATAAACTTTCCTTACTCGTCTATAAATCGTAAATTTCCAAACCACCTGGTATACCACATTATAATCTACCACCAAAGTCACTGGCCTTCGTCAGGATGACGTCGCTGAGGTTCAACCCAATCATGAAGCAGTAACATCATGGGTGGAATTCCCAGTTCAGTCTTAATTTACTGAACCACATGCAAAACACCTTAGAACGACGCTTCACTGGGACTTTTATCTCTTCATGAATATTAAAAGTGGTGCAAACTGATCACCGAAGCCAACCGATCTTGTTACCAACCAAACATGTTCCCACGCTTCAGCATGATTCAGTATAATCGTTAGACTTGTTTCTGTATTTTGAGTGACCAAATCCTTGACACAAACATTAAAAGATTTCTCATTTCTGCAGATGCAATAAAAATAAACATCTTTCAAAATTTTTGAATTACATGCATTGTGGAAATGATACCACTTGGCATCTATACAGAATGGGGTGTCGTAAAAGTTATACTATCGCTTTAGATACGAAGTCAATTAGAAGATCTGCGTCCATGTTTAGCACTGTATGGTACTACGTTTGTCTTGGTCAATATAATGTTTGTAATCATATCATTACGCCTTCAGATCTGTCCAAATAAGAATCCTGTCGCCTCCTACCCCCATCAGTGTATTGTGCACTGACGAAGTTGCGGAATGGAGTAATAGTTTTACGACCGCAGGAGAAGGTGAAGGTACAAGAAGAGTTGAATTATTTGTTAATCTAACAGATAATTTTTTTTGGGATCGCAAGATTACGTTCGACCATTATAACACTAGATATTATCTCGCTACATGTTAACGGCAGCGTGTGACTAAAATACAATAATAAAATTTTACAGCCTTTTCAAAGAAAGCGCTGTAAGAAATGTGCAGCATTTGATACGTGTTACAGGAAGTAATAAAAGCAGGTCGCCGGAACGCATGAAAGGCATGTTGGAATATAGAGAGCCATAATGTAATCTATATATGGATCAGGAATAAACGTTGCGTAGCGTGATCATAAAACAGAGAAGAACGAGTAAGACGTAACAGGTAGCTTGAGAAATTAAAACGGATTGGCACCCTATGGTGAATTCACTTGTTCTGACATTATCTCCGGAGTTTTCGTTACATATTAATGGAGTGACACAGCAATATCCCAGCTACTGCCAATTCATACGTTTTATGAGAATAAGCCGCTGGCAGAAACTTGGTAATACGAGGGTTAACTGAAAAGTAATGCCCCCACCTTCGTAACTCTTCAACATTGGCATCATTGATATGCGACAGGTACTAGCTTGTTCCGTAGCCTCTTCTCTAGAGCTCCAGTTGGCGGGAAGCCTTAGTTAGCATTGAACGGTTGTGTTGTTACAGTGTAAAGTACAGAATCCTGCGCAGACGATTGGTCATTGTGATTTAAACAACGTGCTGTCATTGAATTCTTGACAGCAGAAGGTGTCGCCCCAAAGGAGATTCATCAGAGAATGAAAGCAGTTTATGGATTGTATTGGTGTGAGTACTGTGCGTCGCTGGGCGAGCAAGTTCAAAGATGTTGAGGCGGGAACATCTGACTTGCGTGACAAACCAAGAGTTGGACGTCCTGTGACAGCAACCACCGAGTTTCACAAGCAAAATGTTGACAGATTAATTCAGGACGATCGTCATATCACTCGGAAAGAAATTACAAGCACAATTGGCATTTCACGAGAACGTGTCGGTCACATTATTGTTTTGTTTGGCTATTGGAAGATCTGTGCACGATGGGTACCCAGGATTCTGACTCCTGAAATGAAATTGCACAGACTTGAAATCTGCCAGGAACTCCTCTCACGTTACGACAATGAAGACACACAGTACTCACATCAACACAATCACATAAACTGCTTTCACTCTCTGATGAAACTCCTTTGGGGTGACACGCTCTGCTGTCAAGAATTCAATGACTGCATGTTGCTTAAATTGCATTGACCGACAGTCTGCGCAGGGTTCCAAACTTTACACTTTAACAACACAATCGTTCAATGCTGAGGCTTCCCGCCAACTGGAGCTGTAAGGGAGAGACTACGGAACAAGGCAGCACCTGCCGCATACCAATGGTGCCAACTGTTGAAGAGTTACGAAGGTGGAGGCATTACTTTTCAGTCAACCCTCGTAGCTGCCACGTTTCAGCCATGCTTTCGGCAGCAAGCACTGATCGTAATCGCCTATAAAGGAGACTGACATGACTGCGGAACTTCCTTAAGTGGGCCAGGTGAAGGGGTTCCCCACTTCACTACACTGTACGAATTCTGTTAGGTTTTACGTAATCTATAAAATTTCTCATCTATTTTCCGTTTTAGGAGACAGGACGTAAGTTTACTTTGTGTCTTTCAAAAGAGTGATGCAGTAATTCCAGGAAAAGCGCTGCATACAACTCTTTGTAGGGTTGTTAGAATATGGATTGAGTAGAGGAAAACATTTTACGTCTCCAAACAGTGCTTTCGAGAACTGACAGGCATTTGTAATAATAAGAACCCGATGACGAATATGCTGTCTGATGAACAGCATCTGGACACCCCTGTGTAGTGCGGAATTGATCACCAGACCACGAGAGGCGGGACCGCCAGCGTAAGAGGAGGCAGAGAGTGTTACTTGGTTGTCAGTAGAGGACCAGCAACAGCAGGATGAATCAGTCAGGAGGCCTCAGTGAGTTGTCGTGGATCAGTCATTGGATGATAACGGAGTAAAAAATCCATCCGAGTCATTTCAACTCTTTCAAAGCTCCTGAAGTCGATTGTCGATAATGTGATTCTGAAATGGAAACGCGAAGAAATAATCACAGTTGAACCAAGTAGACCTTATGCAGTGAAGGGCAGGGACCGTCGAACATTGTGGATTGTGGTTGCAAAAATAGCATGAAATCCAAAATGGTACCAGCAGTCCATCTAGTACAATGACTGTCCTTAGGGAGTTAGAAAGAACGGAGTAGAGAAGTCGAGCAGTCCCTCATAAGCCACACATTAGTATAGTCAGTACTAAGCGACGCTTGAGGTAGTGCAAGAGCGACGCCACTGGATAGTGGGTGACAAGCGGTAAGTGGAAACGAGTGAATTGGGGTGATGATTCAAGCCATAACCTGTGACAGTTGTAATATTTCGGGCTTAGTCAGCCGTCATATTAGGCTCCAAGAAGCCGTTCCCAGAGCAGTGGAGATGCCAGAAGTATATAGATGACGAAATGTGGTGTGAGGTGCCTGTGACAGATGTTAGATTCGGTACCATTCCCGTGAGAAAGACCGCCTGCATAATGCTACTGCTCTGTGAGTGGCTGCTGTGTTCGGAGCAAGGGCTCCAAACCGTTAAAGTTTAGTTATTATTATTAGTTAAACTACTCATCGGAATGAGTTCACTTTTTAATATAAATATCTCTCAACAGCTGACTATCAATCAGTAATTTTAGAATTATTAAAAACAATTTAAATCAAAAACAAAAGACTAATGAAATTTCAGACGAAGCACTTCGGAAGTGTTCGGGTCACGCCTTTTCTGGTATGGCGCGCGAAGTGTTTCGGGCTGTTCGTCACTATGGATTAGGCAGTCGAGAAGAACAGACATTTTGTCTGTCGTAGGATGTATTTCCAATTTTTATTTAAGTTCCTGTTCGTCACTCTGGATTAGGCAATCGAGATGTACAGTCATGTTGTCTGTGGAAGGATGTGTTAGCCAGAATTCAGAATTAAAAGATTCACTCCGGTAGTCATGAGGCACAGACACGTGCCAAAAATAGTGTAAAGATACATTTTCGTAAACATTGTGTTTGATCATGTACTTTGCTGTATCAGAAGGTGTTGTATTAAGATCATGTAGTCTTCTCGTGTGGCTATATTAAAATACGCGAGTGGCATCTCAAAGAAGTGATACATTATTTCAGAACAGAACCTCGCTAAAAGTCAGTTTCATCCTCAAGATACAGAACCTACGACATGCGTGCTGTTTTCTGCGCTGGGGACATCAACTTGAAGACAACAGGTTAGTGAACTATAACAGAATCTTTGTATTCCACACAGTGCAGTGGAAACAACTAGTCGCCTCAAGTGTACTGCATGCACAGAACAAACGTGTCATCTGCAGTAATGCAGAGGAGTTAAAGGAGGATGATCGTTATTTACACCAACAATCAATTCATTCTTCCTTTCTTTCCGTACAGTCCACAGGAAGATTTGGTGTGGTGAAGGCCTGGAGGAGGTTTCCTGCTACCACATGCAGTACAAACAGTGAAGTATGGAGGAAGTGGTGTCCTTTTGGTGGCTAAAATGTGATCCTTTTATTGTGCTTAAGAAAATGTTATATGTGGAAGGATATGATCACGTTTTACATCATTGTATACAGCGTACAGTAGAGAAACAGGATACAATGATTGTTTCTGTCGGTGTGATGATACACCCTGATGAAAAGCAGCATGTGTGAGGTAATAACGTTTTTGAAATGACTGATGTGGCTGTAGGGGAGACCTGAATCCAATGAAACACCTTCGGGCTGAGTTTGAACGTCGATTTCTCTCAAGGATCTGGTGTCCAACTTCAGTACCTCCTCTGATTTCGGCTCTTTAGGAAGAATGGGCTCAATTCCTCCACAGACATACAGATACCTCACTGAAGGTGTCTCTAGTATAGCTCAAGCCGTTGTAAAGGTGAAGAATGGACACACCTCACATTAATGTCCGCTAACAGGTGTTCAATACTTTTGATTAGACAGTGTACATGAGTCTATTAAGTGCTAGTGAAATGCGTAGCAGGGGATGATCCATCTGTCTGCATCCTTTCGCTCGCCATTGCAGGTCGGAATTTTCAAGCAAGCTCTTCTGTTTCTGTTTCGGACGTCTGCTTCATCTTTGTGACTGAATAAGCGCCGGAAATTCGAGACCATGAAGTGAAACAGCCATTGACCTCGGCGTTGCGTATGCAAAAACGAAGAAGCTGCTCACAGTCGTCCGTTCCACCGAGCTCGTGGCTGTAGTTAAGTGGCAGGGATGGGTGTTAGGGGGATCCGGCGGAAAGAACTCGTTGCCGGACAGAGATGGCATCGGCCGCGGCGCGCTCCAGGTGTGAATGTACGCGGGTAACACAATGTGGGCACGGCGGCGCCGGCGCCGGCGCAGCCGTTTCAATTAGGCTGCGAGCGGCCGGGGCATAAAATACGCGCAGCTTGCGCGGCCGGCGCTGCGTCGCTCGCGGCTGTGACGTGACGTGTGCGCGGCGAGCTGTGGCGAGCACGGCGCGCGCTGGGTTAGGGCGAGGGCTAGGGCGAGGGCAGGTGCGCGCCGCGGCCGCACCTGTAGCCGCGAGCCGCCAGCGCCGAGCAGGCAGCCAGCGGCCTGCAGCTGGGCCGCGCCGCGCACACGTGGCCTCCACGTGGACACGGCACAGCGCTCGCGGCTCCACAACCGTCCGCGCACCGATGGGGGACTGCTCCGTACAGAGATGTGTCATCCGTTTCAAACAGTCGTCAAAACACCAGAGTGACCTGAAGCAAAAGTGTCTCCGAGAAAAGAAGAAACTTATTACCTACTGCAAATCTAAACTCTTGGTGTTATAGAGACTTCACTGAAGCTATGGTTTGTACACTACTGACCGGCCATTAATGTTGCTACACCAAGAAGAAATGCAGATCATGTACGGGTATTCATTGGACAAATATATTATACTAGAACTGACATGTGATTACATTTTCACGCAATTTGGGTGCATAGATCCTGAGAAATCAGTACCCAGAACAACCACCTCTGGCCTTAGTAATGGCCTTGATACGCCTGGGCATTGAGTCAAACAGAGCTTGGATGGCGTGTACAGGTACAGCTGCCCATGCAGATTCAACACGATACCAAAGTTCATCAAGAGTAGTGACTGGCGTATTGTGACGAGCCAGTTGCTCGGCCACCATTGACCAGACGTTTTCAGTTGGTGAGAGATCTGGAGAATGTGCTGGGCAGGGCAGCAGTCGAACATTTTCTGTATCCAGAAAGGCCCGTACAGGACGTGCAACATGCGGTCCTGCATTATCCTGCTGAAATGTAGGGTTTCGCAGCGATCGAATGAAGGGTAGAACCACGGGTCGTGCAAACGTCTCCATCTGTTGACTCAGGGATCGAGACGTGGCTGCACGATGCGTTACAGCCATGCGGATAAGATGCCTGTCATCTCCACTGTTAGTGATACGAGGCCGTTGGGATCCAGCAAGGCGTTCCGTATTACCCTCCTGAACCCATCGATTCCATATTCTGCTAACAGTCATTGGATATCGACCAACGCCAACAGCAATGTTGCGATACGATAAACCGCAATCGCAATAGGCTACAGTCCGACCTTTATCAAAGTCGGAAACGTGATGGTACGCATTTCTCCTCCTTACTCGAGGCATCACAACAACGTTTCATCAGGCAACGCCGGTCAACTACTGTTTGTGTATGAAAAATCAGTTGGAAACTTTCCTCATGTCAGCACGTTGTAGGTGTTGCCACCGGCGCCAACCTTGTGTGAATGCTCTGAAAAGCTAATCATTTGCATATCACAGCATCTTCTTCCTGTCGGTTAAATTTCGCGTCTGTAGCACGTCATCTTCGTGGTGTAGCAATTTTAATGGCCAGTAGTGTACATACGGTTGTTGATATTGCGCTCATGACTAACTGAGTTAGAGACAACTTCCTAGAAGAGCTGCAACTCCCAGAAAATGGTCAGAACTGGGTCTAGCCTTTTAGTAACATGTCGCACCTCGTTCCAACCTGATGATGGTACGTTGAGGCACGGACAGTGGATGACAACGAAAACATTGGGAGCCAGTCTGATCCATTACTCCTCAACCGCAAGTAAGAGATCAGAGCTGAGCTCAACGCCATAGTATAGTGTAGGACCTGATGATGGCAGATCGGGACATGCACAGACATGAAAATCGCTGGGGTGCCTGCCTGATGCGTTACTCCTCAACCGCCAGCTACAGCTCAGAGATTGGTCAAAGCTGAGTCGAACCTACTGGTAACTTGTAGCACTCTTTCTGCCCTGATGATGGCAGCTTAGGTGCTGCACGGAGAGTATGAGACAACAAAAGAACAGTGACCAACCTTATCTACTCTTACTCAATAACCAGCTGAAATTCACAGAGACCGGTCAGAGCTGGACCCAATCTTTTAGCAACATGTAGCACCTCTTTCCACCCTGATTATGGTGGTTTGGGGCATGGACAATGGAAGACAAAAAAATTGGGGCCAAACCCGATCCAGTACTGTTCAACCGCCAGCAATAGCTCACAGAGTCCGACCGAAAGGCTTTCCCGGCGTAGTGATTGATAATATCTGTTGTGGGTTGGCAGGAGAGCCAACACCGTGATATTAGAGGAAGCCGACAGGCACGCATTTTAGCTCACGCAGGCTGGCGTGAGGTCTGGAACAGGTCAAGGAAATTAGACTTTAGCAAAAAACGGACGTGGCTGGTGGAATACTTAACTTTAATCCATAAATGGTGAACGTCGCTCTTGACTGTACATTATTTACAATGTCAAGAATAACTGAACATGGCGCCTTGCTAGGTCGTAGCAAATGACGTAGCTGAAGGCTATGCTAACTATCGTCTCGGTAACTGAGAGCGTATTTTGTCAGTGAACCATCGCTAGCAAAGTCGGTTGTACAACGGGGGCGAGTGCTAGGAAGTCTCTCTAGACCTGCCGTGTGGCGGCGCTCGGTCTGCAATCACTGATAGTGGCGACACGCGGGTCCGACGTATACTAACGGACCGTGGCCGATTTAAAAGCTACCACCTAGCAAGTGTGGTGTCTGGCGGTGACACCACAATATCCTTCTCGGGTTTGCAGCCAGATCATAACGCCATCTTGACACAATATTTCAGCGGTCCAACCGGACGCCATCTTCAAGTGAGTGTGCTGGTTCACGAACTCGCCGGAACTGACTTCTCAGTGCAAGCGGCGGTCCCTATATAGGCCGCAGAAGGCCCACAACGCGTGCGCGAGAAGGTGCAGTAAATGCCCTCTAGCACAAGTAAACAGACAGCACCCAGTGGTGGAAACAGGCGAAATCGAGATGTCGCTATCAAAAATTAAACATTATTCCGACGATCGAAACACAGACCGCTGTTTTTTAATGTCTGATAACACCGGGTTCCAAGTCTTACTTAAAAGGTAACCTTTGTCTCTATTAACAAGATTATCAGGTAATCGAATCTCTATGGATTCTTTAAAACACAGTCCCAATAGCGAGATGCAGGGACAACCATTTGTTCTCGTCATACAGCATTCTACGTCCCTCGGTGAGACAGTGCTCCGCCACTGCAGATTTCTGAGGCTGAAACAACCGCGTGTGCCGCTGGTGCTCAACACATCGGTCCTGAATGGTCCGGATTGTCTGACCAATATTAGCCTTCCCACAGTGGCAAGGGATCTTGTACACACCGGGCTTCCTCAAACCCAAATTATTCTTAATTGATCCAGGAAGCTCTCTAATCTTGGCTCGCGGACGAAAAATACTTTTGATATGATATCTTTTTAGAATTCTTCCTATTTTCGAGGAAATGCTCCTAGCAAAATGTAGAAAAGCCACCGATTTGCAGGTATCTTCTGGTGGTTCAGGCAAAGGTCCAAACAGGAAAGCACGACGGATCTGTTTATCTGTATAGCCATTCTGCTTGAACACAACCTTGAGATGGTCCACTTCTTGTGTCAAGCTTTCTCCGTCTGAAATGCCATAAGCACTTCTCGCCAACGCCCGCAGGACCCCCGTACATTGGAACGATGGATGACAGTTAGAAGCATCCAGTTCATACAGGTAACGGTCCGTGGGCGTAGGCTTTCGATAAATACTGTGTCCCAGTGTCCCATCATTCTTTCTGTGCACCAGAACATCCAGAAACGGAAGCTTTCCATCACTTTTCACCTCCATGGTAAACTTGATGCTAGGATGCAGGGAATTAAAATGATATAGGAGGCGGTCAAGAGCTTCTCTCCCATGAGGCCACAACATAAACGTATCGTCGACGTACCTCCAGAAAGAGGTTGGTTTTAAAGACGCCGTCTCCAGCGTTATGTCCTCAAAATCCTCCATAAAAAGACTGGCGACTATTGGGGACAATGGGCTACCCATAGCCGCTCCGTCAGTCTGTCCAAAATATTTGTCATTGAATAAAAACTACGTCGACGTCAGCACATGGCGACAAAGCTTGGTTGTTTCCTCATCCAGTTTCTCACCAATTAATTGCAACGATTCTTCCAGAGGAACCCGGGTAAATGACAAATGCCTGTGCGGCCTTGGTCAAGTTGTTGGCACCATTCCACTACAGCTGGACGTGATATTGCATTTGGAACATATACCGCCAGAATTTCACGGTTAATCCGTGTGCAGGTTAGACGTCTTTCCCAAAAGAATCGTACTCTCTCGCGCACTGGAACTTTGGAGTACGTTTCCAGTCTCTGTAGGAAAAACAGAACGTGTACGAGGGGAAACATAGACCGTGTACTCTCTTCTGACAATGCGTCACTATTGTTCCGCTATGGTCGTAGCTTGCGACGACGTGCTTAACTTACTTTCTGAGGTACGCTCGTAGATTAAAGTATCATCGTTGCCACAAATGGGACCTCCAAAAACATTCATGAAAAACCAGACGTATCTCGAATTTACCCGAATATAATTTATAAATAGCACACCCACAGAACGCAACCTAAGTAATCGGGAATCATTTTGAAGCAAGATTGGTATTGAAAATTACGATGCAACCAGTCAAAAATAAATACTGAAATTAAATAAGAAGTTGGGACTGGTACCAACTGAATTTAATCTTGTGCTTGTTTTAACTTTAAATTAATTTTGCTTTTAGTTGTTACCTTATAAAATGGTTCAAATGGCTCTGAGCACTATGGGACTCAACTTCTGAGGTCATTAGTCCCCTAGAACTTAGAACTAGTTAAACCTAACTAACCTAAGGACATCACAAACATTCATGCCCGAGGCAGGACTCGAACCTGCGACCGTAGCAGTCTCGCGGTTCCAGACTGCAGCGCCTTTAACCGCACGGCCACTTCGGCCGGCTTACCTTATAACAAACCAGTACCATCGCCATGCTTTTGCCATAGAACCGTATTTTTTTTAAATGACGTACATTTGAAATATACTACGCTAATGCATGAAGTGGATTAACAAATTGATACGACGTGACAGAACAAATAACTGATTTCTGAATTTTTGGAAATTATGGGCTTCAAAGGACATTGCTTCAGTGTGTAAATATAGTCTGAAGTTTAATAATTTAAAAAAGAAAAAACACAGGAATGGTAAATGAGCGGAAAAACGATCCAACATCCTAGAACAGAATAGATATCAAATCAAGTTCGATACAAAGGTAGGACGTAATTACAAAAAGGATAGCTAAAGAGATTTCAGTCTTTAGTAATAAAGTGCACGAAATTACTTTCAGCGTCAATCATTCAGCAGATAGGCGAAACTTCACGATAGACGCAAACTGATTGTTTACACAGCGACTCGGAACGATTGTGCTAAGGCGCCTATGACAGCAGACGAATGGTGGCACGGTGACTTTGTAAAGACTGGAGACAATCTCTTTGGTCCAGAGAGTCCAAATCTCCACTTAGGAAAAATGACCGGATGATTTTACTTTGTAAAGGGTACCGCTGATTTCATATCCTGTCCTGCCCAAATCCGAACTTACGCTCCAGTTATCATTTCTGGCCGGGGTAATATGCAGTCACACTCCTTCATTTGTGTCCATCTGCAACGGAATGCTATTAAGAATTTGATTGTAGTAAGTTAGAAGCGCTCAGAAAAAAATGGTTCAAATGGCTCTGAGCACTATGGGACTTAACATCTGAGGTCATCAGTCCCCTATATCTTAGAACTACTTAAACCTAACTAACCTAAGGACATCACACACATCCATGCCCGAAGCAGGATTCGAACCTGCGACCGTAGCGGTCGCGCGGTGCCAGACTGAAGCGCCTAGAACCGCTCGGCCACACTGGCCGGTGAAGCGCTCAGAACAAACTAGTCTTTCATACTGCCAGTATAGAAACAATAAACTTCTCAGTTGATCCCTTTGGATCTTATTATCGAATACAGCAAAAAGTAAAATGGTGCGCCATTCTAAAAGTCAGAAAAACTTCCACCCAAGTACGGCGAAGAATGTATTTTTAAACTTAGAAATCTTGCAGTTCATACAAGAAGAGACTAGAAGCAGTTGAAATATGGTGCAACAGAAGGGTGTTGATAATTAGATGGGTGTAACGAATAACTAATGAAGAAGTACTATATCGAATTAGGGAGAAAAGCGATGTATGGCACAATTTGACTAAATGAAGGGATCGGTTGATGGGCACATCATGAGGCACGAAGAACTCGTGAGTTTGTAAATGAAGGCTAAGGGTGGGAGATAAAAGCTGTAGAGACAGATAAAGGGATGAATACAGTAAGGAGAGTTAAATCGATGTAGGTTGCAGTTGTTTTGCAGAGATGAAGATTCTGAGTAGCGTGGAGAGCTGCATCAAACCAGTTTTCGAACTGAAGACCACAGCAGCGTACTTTTTTCCTCTTTTTTACGTGTGCATTCACTTTTTCACTTTACAGGCCTCGTATGGCGGACACAATGTGGAACCAACGTCCTTCGGTTGCATTTTTAGTCCATTTTCTGAAGAAACTTGAAAGTACAGCTGTTTTCACTCCGCAGTGTGAACTATATACTAGTTTCCTACTTGCAGCATTACTATCTCTATTCGAAAATATGTTCAAGAATGACTATATTCTTACTTCCTGGCTTGAAGATAGAATTCACTACCTAGAGGGAGCTTTACTAGTTAGTTTGTTTTTCGTGAAAAGTTATCTTAGCGTTTCGCTGACGTCCCGTTCATCATGTATCGAGCAATAGGACCCAGCGAACGAACACGTAGAAGAAAACTATCGGACGCGACCTGGTCAAAGAACCCATCAGGTCATCGCCAGAAATATATATATAAAAAAACCGCGGAAAAACTCAATCCGTATACTTGAATTTATTCCTCTAGAATATGACTCGATAGTTTCAACCAATGTGTCATTTCTCTTGGTCTTGTCTTCTACCTAATTCCGGGTTATGTATTTTCAGTATTTCCATGCTGACTGAAGTAAATAGTTGCCGATCTTAATATTCTTCCATATAATTATTACCGCAGTGGAATCTTACAAAGAATCCATAACGATAATGAAATCCATTTAAGGTGACTCAGCATTTATTACCATCCTCCTACCAGAGATGGTGTACCGTTCCATTACTCCTACGAACTGAGCTACACAAGTAACGTAATGTGAAATATTCGACAAAGAAAAAGTAAAGTCAGAGATCATAGTTGTAATAAGTGACAGGAAGGATACTAACATCGACTTGGGTATGGCTTGAAGATGGTGTAGCGTAACACCGATATCGATTGCAAATAACTGAAGAACAACTGAAGGTATCAGGGAGGAGAAGGAGATTAGTGTTTAACGTCTTGTCGACAACGAGGCCATTAGAGACGGAGCACAAGCTCTGATTAGGGAAGGACGGGGAAGGAAATCGGCCGTACAAATCGGCCGTACAAATCGGCCATACCTTTTTAAAGAATGTATCCTGGCACTTGCTTGAAGTGATTTAGGGAATTCAAGGAAGACCTAAATTAGGTTGACAGGACGCGGGTTTCAAGTGTCGTCCTCCCGAAGGCGCCACTCCTCACGGTCTGAAAGTGTCAGCTTCACCACATAAATGTACAGGATGGCGCAGAAATGTTGCCACAAACCTGTAGGGAGGTGGCGCACACCAAATACTCTGAGAACTGCATAGTAACCCAAGGCCGCAAACGTGAGGAGTAAGTGGTAGCAGAGGTCGAAAGTTCGCAAAGGAACCAAGAGAGCGTTTCATCTGAAACATTTTTATTTATTGGATATAAAGACTACACATGGTGTGCGACATGAATACAGCTCTAACTTTACAACAGATGCTCGAAGTTTGCACCATCAGACACCATGCATGCCCGAAACGGACGGAGCATTGACTGCCGGACACGCAAGAACACACTGGGAGTTTCTTTGACTGTAGCGGACCCTTAGACGATTCTTCCGACGAGAACCATTTTAGACTTCTCGTGAAGAATTTCATGGCTCCCCACGGAAAGAAACCAAGGCTCGATAGATCTGGTGACCGTGGGGGCCAGGGAACCGCTCCACCAAGCCCATTTCATCAATGCGGGAGTCACCAGTTGACCCGCCTACGAGCAGCCAGTCCAAAGCGACCGGGCGCTCAATCACGTTGGAACCACAAGCTGCGCCTCACATTTGTTGGAACATCGTCAAGCTAGCCGGGAAGAAAATAATGGCGTTCCCCTCCAACGCTCTCCTGTGCAACACCACCTAGCGGCGTAAATCGACGGTCGAGGCCATAGTTTGTTATTCAATTCTCAAGGTGCCCCACCTCCCAAGAAGTATGTCCAGCATTTCTGGGACGCCCCGTATAGTAACAGCTGAAGTCTCGTGATCTGTCGTTGGGTAGATCAAAATGGTTCAAATGGCTCTGAGCACTATGGGACTTAACTGCTGTGGTCATCAGTCCCCTAGAACTTAGAACTACTTAAACCTAACTAACCTAAGGAGATCACACACATCCATGCCCGAGGCAGGATTCGAACCTGCGACCGTAGTGGTCGCGCGGTTCCAGACTGTAGCGCCTAGAACCGCTCGGCCACTCTGGCCGGCTTGGGTAGATCGTTATATCGCGTCAGCTTTTTCATCTTAATGCCATGTGCGTGGGTGCAGAGTTACTTCTGAGTACTTTTCAGGAAAGATAATGAAATCAATGACTGCCACATTTCACTTCCATACGGGGCTACGTTCGAGATAAATACCGCCAGAAAAACTTCCTAACAGCTAAAATTAAATTCAGTGTTAACTAATTTCTCTCTTTCAGAAAATTTTTTTTCCTGTTGTTGCCAATTTGCATTTTTGTATCCTCTCCGCTTAGGCTGTCATATGTCGTTTTGCTACAAAAACAGCAAAACTCCTTTAGTTTTAGTGTCTCACTTCCTAATTTAATCCACTCAGCGTTGCCTGATTTAATTGGACCACATTACAAGAACATTGTTCTGCTTATACTGATGAGTAAAAACATTTTGACCACCTGCTTAATAGCTTGTTTGTACGTCTTCGGGTTCAAATAGATCACTGATTCCGCGTATCAGGGATCCTTTAGTTTGTTGGTAGGTTTGTAGAGGTTTGTGGCATTAGATGCATGCGCACAGGTCATTAATTCGCGGAAATAACAGGCCGCTGATTTGCGTACGCGGTGATGGCGCCCGATAGCGACCCAGATGTGTTCCACAGAATTTGCATCAGTTGAGTTTGATCGCCAACACATCAACGTGAATTCACTACAAGGCTCCTCAAACCACTGTAACATGGTTCTGGCTCCGGGGCACACAATTGTATTGCTGAAAGATGACATAGTCGATGGGGAAGACATCAAGCATGAAGGGATGCAGGTGGTACACAGCTGTCAGTGTGTCTTCGATTACTACCACAGGTCCCATGCAGGCGCAGGAGAACTGTCTCCCATACTATAATACTGCTACCATCAGCCAGCGTCCGTGGCGCGCTGCACGTTTCGAGCCGCTGTTCACCTCGATGACGGCATTTGTGGAGACAACCGTAGACTTAGTGAAGCAAAAATGTGATTCACCCGAAGAGCCGACACGTCTCCATTGATCGACAGTCGAATCGCGGTGGTCCTGTGCCCACTACAGTCGTAATTGACGATGTCGTTTTTGTCAACATGTGACCACATATGGGTGATCTGGTGCGAAGCTCCACGTTCAACAGTGTACGACGAACTGTGTGCTTCGGAACACCTTTGCGTGCACCAGTTTTGCGCTCTTTCGGCAGGGATGCCACAGATCACAATCTGTCCTATTTTACAGAGTAGACAAGCCTCCGAGCCCCTCATTCTTTTAAGAGTCGTGGACGTTCAACCCTTTAGCTCCCAGTGGTAGTTTCTCTGTCCTTCTAGCTCTTTCCATAGATGCTGAAGGTAGTGGCATATGAACATTCGACCCACTTCGCCGTTTTCGTTCACAGGCTCTGCGTAATAACAATCTGCCCATTGTCAAAGTCACTTATCTCAATGGATTTCCCCTTTGCGGCCCACATCGTCGCTGGGGTGATCCCCCGTCCATGTCTGCTCCGCTTACAAAATGGTTCAAATGGCTCTCAGCACTATGGGACTTAACAGCTATGGTCATCAGTCCCCTAGAACTTAGAACTACTTAAACCTAACTAACCTAAGGACAGCACACAACACCCAGTCATCACGAGGCAGAGAGCTCCGCTTACAAACTGTACTTTTGTTACGGTGTCGCTGCGCTCGGAACACCAGCAGGCGGCATCCAACGTCGCAGTGGGCAGTAGTCATATTTTTTCGCTGATCAGTGCAAAATCTCATTTCAGGATGCATTCCATTCGACTGCTGTTCCATCTCCTTTCCCGTCTATGAGAGAGTTACAGTGTCATCAGCAAAACGCAAAGTATTTATTTTCTTCTCCCTGAACTACTATACAGGGTATTAGATGTATAGGTACGGATATTGTAATATTTGTTACCTTAATAAGTACGATTTCAGTGTGTTAGTTGCTTTTTCTCTGAGTCACATAATTTACTACCTAATGTTTTCAGCACGGTCGTGACTGAGCCACGAAACGAATTATGCCTGTCAGTGAATAAAATCCATTTTGCGGCCATGGGTTCACACTTCAATATGTGACCTGCTACCCAGGGGAAAATAAACATTAATGACTTGCTTGTGCCATGCATACTTGGAGACAGTAACCAACCTACAGACATACTACTCTTAATAGCTACAATTATTAGACTGCAAACGAATTAAGTACTGATGTAGCGTTGTTTAGTAAAATGTCCTCAGTCGTGCTAGATAAGTAATTAAACGATAATTCTCGCAGAAGCTCTTAATCAGGTACATAGTTGTAGAACTCTGAACCAAATCCGTTATGAGCACTTTATTCAAGAAATGAATAACATACTATACTACGCAGACCATCGGCCAGTTTGTTACATATACATCTCAGTCGCACACATTGTCAGACGAGGTAGTGCAGTAATAAAACGCTGAACTCGTATTTTGTTGGACAGCGATTAAAATCATCGGGTATTTGGGTCGTCCCTGATTTCCGTAAGACGCTTAAGGCAAATAGCGAAATAGTTCGTTGAACAAGGTCGATTTCCGTCCCTACCCCTCTGCAGTCCGAGCTGGTACTCTGACTCTAATGACTTGGTCGTTGACGCGAATTTAATCCGTAATCTTCCTGATTTTTTCCAGTCGACGAGTTACAAATGTCAGCCATCTTTTTCGGGACGTTCTATTGGAGAGCAGATATTACGCCGCCACGCAGAGAGACTGAGACTATGAGGAAGGGGCAATTCACGTTACATGCATAGTGCAAGAAGTAGTCTTTACGCACGAAGAGTTTCGTTGTGTAAGTTTCCGACCTCGCGCCGCGCGGTTGGCAAACCTGTTCCTCACGGGCGCTACTTCTCTTGTTGCTCCTTCCATAAATTGCTCCAAATGTGTCCCGTTACAACGCAGGTGACACTGGAGTAAGAAAAATGACTCAGGCGGCCATTGTCGGCCTGCGGCTTGATTAAAAGCGAGGCACGCATTCCCAATAGCGGACTGCCAGCGGCGGCGGAGGCACGAAAAAAGGAATTGTCGCGGAAATTGATATATTTCTATGAACAATGGGCGGCGTCAAAAAATTATGGGCTCGCATCGCGCGGAATGCCGGCCTTCTGCGAGCGAGAGAGGCGTTCTTAGTTTTAGAGTTAAGTTATACGGACGGGTGGCGCGTCGGCAACCGCTGATAGCATCTTTCGTGCCGAGCGTTGTAAATATTTCTACCTGCTGCTGAGGGTTTTGCCCGGACGTTTAATGGTGGAAAAATTCTGCCACGGAGGAAAAAAAAAGTATTTTGTGTAACAGTGTCGACAAAAGGAGTAAAGAAGTTGTCAATTAGTGGGTGTTATGAGTGGTGTGGGTCGACTGTGAAACTTCTACAACAAGTCAAGCAGGTGGCCTCAGGAAGGTGTGTGATGCAGGAGGGTTTTTAGATGAGGAGCGAAATAGGCTGCCTCCTGCCAGACTCATTTCGCTTTCGTTAATCGCCGAGAGAGAGAAGATCAGGATGGGCGAGCGATAGCAGACGCCATCAGGACAGTGACTCGTCATCCTTTGACATTAAAATTCGAAGAACAGCTGTGTTTAGAGAAGAAATTATGAGAATCCGCTTCAGCCTATTACGCAAATGACTCATATTTTCATTGGCAAAACACTTCTCGGCACATTTATGCCATATCAGTAATACGAGGGTAATCCCAAATGTAAGGTCTCCTGTTTTTTTATAAGTGCATAGACCTGTTTATTTCTATAATGGTTTACATCAGTTTACAGCTTTAACATTTACTATTTTTCGACATAATCACAATTTCTGTCGACGCATTTCTGTAAACGCTGTGGCAGTTTTTGTATGCCCATGTCATACCAGTTCACCACCATGCTGTTCAGAAAGTTATGAACCTCTTCTTTCACCTCGTCGTCGGACCTGAATCGCTTTGTTCTTTTAACCTAGGGAACAGGTGGTAGTCACTGGGCGCCAAGTCAGGACTATAAGGTGGTGAGTGATTATGTTCCACTGAAACTGTTGCAGGAGAGCAACGGTTTGCCGAGCGTTGTGTGGGCGAGTGTTGTCATGGAGAATGCGTACGCCCTTGCTCAACATTCGTCTTCTACAGTTCTGAATTGCCCATTTGAGTTTTTTCAGAGCCTCACAGTACCTGTCAGCGTTAATTGTGGTCCCAGTGGGCATAAAGTCGACCAACAATATCCCTTCTCGATCCCAAAAAATGGTTGTCATGACTTTACCGGCAGACTGTGTTTGTTTGAATTTCCGCGGCTTTGGCGAAGAAGGGTGCCGCCACTGGCGTGATTGATGCTTGGTCTCAGGTGTAAAGTGGTATGCCCAGGTTTCGTCACCCGTGACAATTGAGTCCAAAAAGTTGTCCTGTTCGGCTGCAAGGCGGTGAAGAAATGCGCCGGAAGCATCAACTCGTTGCCGCATGTGGTCCTCAGTCAGCATGCGTGGCACCCATCTTGCGCACACCTTCCGGTAGTTCAATGTTTCCGTTAAAATTCTGTGAGTGGTGCTTCGATAAACCTCAGGAACTAACGTACAGAGATCATCCAGGGTGATCCGCCGATCTTCACGCATGCTTTGCTCAACCTTCAACACTGTCACCTCAGAAACTGACGGTCTCCCGCTCCTTTGTTCGTCGTGAATTTCCATCCGACTAGCTGCAAACTCTCTACACCACTTACGAACATTTTTGACATCCATGCACGACTCACCATACACTTCTGTCAATTGGCGATGGATTTCAATCGGCGCAATGCCCTTTGCGTTCAAAAACCGAATAACTGCGCGAAATTCGCACTTGGTGATAGCATCCAACGGGAGCTCCATTCTCAACGGAAGCCAAGCCAAGACTGAGCGCCTCAGCGCGGCGTGCGCATGTACACACACAGAGGGTGAAGCACTCTTCATAACAGCGTGACCAACAGTCACACAAACAGAGTTCTGTACTTATAAAAAAATAGGAGACCTCACATTTGGAATTACGCTCGTAATTCAGTTCTTATCTGTAGAGTGTTAGGTACCGTAGGATCTTCTTTACATTTCTATACGCTGAGGTGACAGAAGTCATGGGATAGCTATATGCACATATATAGAATATCAAATTTCAGGCAATACCTCTCACCATAGACAACGCAGTGACCGACGCCCTTCACTTAATGACCGAGAGCAGAGGCGTTTGCGTTGAACTGTGAGTGCTAAAAAAAAAACCGACGGACGTATCCGCTAGAACAGTGCGGCGAAATTTGGCGTTAATGGCCTATGGCAGCAGACCACCGAAGCGGGTGCTTTTGTTAACAGCACGACATCGCCTGCAGCGCCTCTCTCGGGCACGTGACCATTTCGGTTTGACCCTAGGTTACTGGAAAACAGCGGCCTGGTCAGATGAACCCCGATTTTAGTTGGTAAGAGCTGATGATAAGACTCGAGTGTGGCGCAGACCGTAACAAGCCATGACCCGGGTTGTCAACAAGGCACTGTGCAAGCTGGTGGTGGCTCCATAAGGGTGCGGGCTGTGTTTACGTGGATCATTGGCTGGAATTGGCTATTTTCGGCTACTAGGAGACTATCTGCAACCATTCGTGGACGTCATGTTCCCAAACAACGATGGAATTTTCATGAATGACAATGCGCCAGGCTAGTGGGCGACAGCTTTTCGCGACTGGTTTGTAGAACATCTTGGACAATTCGAGCGAATGATTTGGCCACCCAGATCGCCCGACATAAATCCCATCGAACATTTATGGGACATAGTCGAGAGATAAGTCCGGGATAAAATCCTGCACTGACAACACTTTCAGAATTAACGACGGCTACAGAGCCAGAATGGCTCACTATTTCTGCTGGCGATTTCCAACAACTTGTTGAGTCCATAACTAGAGGAACTGCTGCACTACATCGGGCAAAAGGAGGACTGACACGATATTACGAGATATCTCACGACTTTTGTCACCTCACTACACAGTTGAATAATTCATCCATGAAGGAAAGCGTCACGATGGCTGCGACTGTTGATAAATATAAATAAACAGTTTGCAGCGTTAGTCATACCGTTATTCTCTCACTTGTATATGCTTTTGATGAATGGGGAAAGGTCACATGTGATATCGAAAGGACACTAAGTGCGTTAGAATGAAGTAACTATCTTTAAAACAGAAAACTAATCTGAGGTGACAGTCAGAAATTCTATAGTTCCCTCTCCTACTTACTCAGCTGGGATTTTGCTACGCTTGCCAATCTTTCAGTTAGGCAAGTGGCTACCAATATAATGCAGAAATTTCTCCTTCAGGAAATTTAGAATTATTTTTTGATGCATTCGGTGATTTTTAGTGTAAACTAAACTCTCCAGCGCATTTTTGCGAGCGTTTCCCAGGGGGCAGAGTCTGACCCCAGCGCGCTCTAAATGAACCTTGCAACAAAAAATGTCACGTAAGGTCTCTTCAGGTCATCAGCTTCCTTTCCAGAAATACGGTTTTATTTTACTTTAATGTGCAACATTAATTATATTGTATGTTTAAACAATCTTAATGATGACTTTATTTGCCTTTTTGCTGAATATATCTTTGTCTGACGCACAGAGCACATAAAAGAATATATTCAGTGGAAAAGAGCGAGAAAGTGGCATTGTCAGTAGGCTGTTTAGATTTTTATGTTGTTAACGCCACGTAGCGCTCTGTATGAAAATCGCTGACTGTGCTGTGTGGAGTCTGTGGCTGGTTGGCATTGTTGGAATATTCGCTTGTGTAGTGTTGGGCAGTTGGATGTGAACAGCGCGTAGCGTTGCGCAGTTGGAGGTGAGGCTTTTGAACACTATTAAGGTAAATATATTGTTTGTTCTCTATCAAAATCTTTCATTTGCTAACTATACCTATCAGTAGTTAGTGCTTCAGTAGTTAGAATCCTTAATTTAGATGGCAGTATTGGCGCTCGCTGTACTGCAGTAGTTCAGGTAACGAAGATTTTTGTGAGGTAAGTGATTCATGAAAGATATAGGTTATTGTTAGTCACGGCCATTCTTTTGTAGGGATTATTGAAAGTCAGATTGCGTTGCGCTAAAAATATTGTATCTCAGTTTAGTGATGATCAGAATAAGTAAAGAGAAAAATGTCTGAGTACGTTCAGTTTTGCTCATCTGTTTGAAAATCAAATAACGTAAGAGATTTACCAGCACGGTCATTTATAATTTTTCTATGGGGAGGTTTCAACATCCAGTGGTGTTAGGCGTTGTTGTTGTTGTTGTGATGTAGGGTTGCAGGCAGTTGATTGTGGAATGGCACAAAATAGCCTACGTTGGGTACATGAAGATTTTTTGGCACCAGTAACTATGAAACAGAGATCACTGAGACTATTTAAAAGTACAACACATTTAGTGGTGCACAAAAAAATAATCATTCTTTCTGGGCTAGGACTGCCTCGGTATAGCCGCACTGGCACACCTCAATGGAATAAGTAATACAAAAGTAATTATATGTTGCCATAAAGCACCTGACGATGGCAGCATGTTGCAGAAACGTGCCGCGCCATGAAACACTGATAAATGAAAGTGAATATCTGAAAAATTACTTCACAAGTTGTGTTATACACTCGCAGATCTCAACAAATTTCATATAACATGGATAAATTTAAGTTTAAATTACATTGTGTGTTTTACTAATTACCTGACATTCCCTCTGCTTGTCTGAGATTTAACTTTACAAGGCAAATATTTCACGACACTGGCGACGTTGGTACTACCGATCGTCTGATTAGTTTTATATGCTCGTCTGGCGAAATGATTCTCGAATTCGCTGAAGAGGCCGAGTGGCCACCCACCCTCCTGCTCTTTCACCACGAGCGCCGTTCAGCTCTCCGTCCGGCTATTCAGAGTTAGTTATCCGTAGTCTCCCTAAATCAATCTAGGCGAATGCCAGCGTGGATTCTTTAACACGGAAACGACCGATTTCGTTCCCTATCCGAGATTATGCTCCATCTCTAAAGAAGTCGGCACACGGACCGTGCATTCGAACATTGAGCGTTGAGCGTCCCGAGCTTCTGACGTCGTAGCGTGGAAAAAGCCCATTGGAGAGTCTTACCAAATGTGCAGAGTAATGTTCAGGATGTCAGATATTCGGAATGTGCGTCTGCACGTAGACCAGTGACATGGAATAATGCCACGTACATCACATGACCAAATCTCTGTTTACTACAATGTGGCGAGACATCATATTGGCTTTCAGTTGAAGTCCATAGGTACGTATGCCGTTTCTAAGCACCAGCAAATCTAGGATCTCTTGGAAGGCCGTCGTTAATTGTACGATTTGTTATAACAAAATGACAGGAAATGTCATATTGCTGGTTAAAGAACTACCGTAGCCTGTGTATTATGAAACCATACCGTTTCAAGGCAACAGCACGTTGATAACCCACCCAAAACGCATTGTGCTCGATAGGGTTTGTTATACTTAAATGTCAGTTAATAACATATCTGCGATGAAAGCTTTCGGAAAATGGTAAGGTTCGTCATACCTAATTCATAGTTGGTGTAGTTTAATGAGAAGAGACGCAAAATGGTAAGATAACAGATGATATGTTGCTCATTCATGTCTCACTACATCTAAATATTTTTTACTAACTTTTGCGTTTTCTGATAGGTTCTGATACTTCCTTATTAGTTTAATGGAAGTATATTCTACAATATTCGATGTTACGTAAATAGAAGTGCGCTCTTTCCGAGGGTTGAGTTTGTTTGATTGACTTTATCTACAAGCAGCCTGCACTCCCTGCAGTAAGATATTTTGCACTTTTTAGTTTCAGGTTTTGTATTTGACATGTTGTGAAGGTTACGTTACTGAATAGGAACAGTAATCGAGCAAGAACTACCTTAGGGGTTCACTAAAAAGTGAGAATGATGAAATAATTTTTATCTTATGTGGAGAACTACTGTAAATTTGTGTCATACTATTTTTAATGGAACTTTTATAAGCCGATACCGTTAAAGGTTAGACGTGGTACTTTCCTTTTTGCCTTATAACATATTCATGCATGATCTTATATAAGAACATGACAACCATACAGACAAGCGAGGAAATGTCCGTTTTAATAGACCTAACGTAGGAATTTTACGCGCGTCAGTTTCGTAAACATTGTGATTTGCGAAACTGCGAACCAGATATTTGTACAGCCGACAATAGCCCACGGAGCGCGCTGCTATCTCGTATACCACGTTGGGGGCCACATATAGTATGCGTAAGTCGCATCGTTTCTGAGCATTGAGCAGCACATTGAACTCGGCATGCTCGACGTTTCACGTTCGACAGCACGGTCCGTGTGCCGACTGCTTTAGGATCTCATCGTTGAGAGGACCTTAAATCTTAATCTTCTTTTTCCTGCCGTAAGAGCTGTTCCTGGCTCCGCACCTGGATATGTCCTTTTTGCAATGGAAGAATGGTCCGAGACGTGCATTCTGAATTCATGTCACTGAAAGCGCCACCTGCACCTGTGTTTCTAGCACAAAGCGAAGCGCAAACGAACGTTCACCCGCCCCGTCTCGCGGGCCATAGGGGTACAGGAAGCTCGCGATATGAATACACAGTGCCTACCCGCCAGCACGGCTGCCTACTTCACGTGCTCTTACCGCAATATGCTGCCATCAGTTACGCGTGCAGGTGGAGCTGGTAGTTCATAGCCGCAAGATGGAACTACGCTGTGGAGAGAGCCGTACCCACTGCAATGAGAGGACGCACGCTATTTCTGCAGGCTGACTGTAGATCGAGTGACATGCGGGGTGTTGTTCGAGATGCATTCAAGTTGTAACACCTCCAACATGGCTGGAAACAGGAACATGTGTTTTATTTTTAACTAAGCACTTGTTGTGAATGCGGGACAAATGTGGCAGTACTTGATAGCCCACAGAACTCTAGTGGCAACAGGGAGAGTAAGAACTATTTTTGGTACTTAAAATGGCGACGTTTTTACTACAAAAGCAGCGCCTCTAGCTATATTACCCACTAACCTTACACGTATACACTCTCTACAAACTCTCCAAAAGAAATTTCAACTAACTCATTCTCACAGATAATGATATCCGCCCTGATATTTATCCTTCCTACCAACCTTAACTCTTCAAACTTATCCCAGACCACAACACGGTTCCTTGTCCCTCTCCACCCACCCCTACCTCTTTCCTCTTAATACAACTACCCCACCCAAACACCAAACTCCTCCACGCCCTCTGTCTTTCCCATCATCACTTCACCCCTCCCACCCCCCTTCAACACCTGTATTCATCCATATAGCTAACAGACCCTGACATTTCTACCCAGACTCCTCAGCCTCTAGGGAACATATTCGCTCCTCCCGAAATTCTTCTCTCCCAGTGCAGGCATTTTAAAGTTTCAGCGAAAGTGCAGTGCTTTTTCTTTGAAGAATTTCACCTTTCTGCGATGTAGTTTTAAAATGCACATATTTTCGTTTTTTAACTTCTCGTCTTTAGGATTTTTAATTTTAAAAAGAAAACGGTCTTCATATTTTTATGTAGTTCCAAATCATTTTATCCAATTCATTGTTTTTAAAGCCATTGTAACGTTTCTCCTCTAATCACACTACTTATCATCTTTGTTAAAGTTTGAAAATGCTCATGGCAGCCGCGCGGAGTAGCCGCTCGGCCTAAGGCGTCTTGCCATGGTTCGGGCAGCTCCCCCCGTCGGAGGTTCGAGTCCTCCCTCGGGCATGGGTTTGTGTGTTGTCCTTAGCGTAGTTTAAGTTAGATTAAGTAGTGTGTAAGCCTAGGGACCGATGAGCTCAGCAGTTTGGTCCCGTAGGAACATACCACAAATTTCCAAATTATTTTTGCTTATGGCTGACAGGCAGAATATTGTTCCGCTGAAAGCCAGCCCCACCACCCAGCACCACCAACCCCGCCCGTATTAGACGAGGAGGATGAAATTATAATAAAGGAAAGAAATACAAGAATCATCCGTTTTCTCCGTTTGCTCTATGTGAAACCGCTTGGAATTCCTTGCAAGTTCAATGAGACATTTGGTGATAGTGTCATGCATGTATCTAATGTTCGTTTGTGGCTGCGAAGGCAGAACGTCGTGTGACAACAAACCAAGACAGTCTCAGCCTGGCACGAGTCGGTCTGAAAACATGATCCTGCTAGTCGAGAAAGTTATTCTGAAGGATCGCCGAATGCGGGTGGAACTCATCGCCTCCAAAGTTGGCACTTACGTGGGGTCTGTTCACAAAATCCTGCATGAAGACCTGAAACTACAAGAAGTATCCTGCAGATTGGTACCGTAAATGCTGACGGACAGACCTATGGGTGTGTACGTGGCATGTTGCCAGGAAATGTTGAAGAACGATGACGGAATGACAAGGACTTCCTTTTCAACGACTTGACGATGAATGAGACATGACTGCCGTTTTTCAATCTTGAAACGAAGCTCAGTGAAAGCACGCACAGTCACTGCCACAAAAACATTCCGAATGAGTACCAGTGCAGAAAAAATTATAGTGGCCATGTTCTAGAACAGCGGTGGCCAAATCGTAGCTCATTGCGTTCCGAAGGGCACTACGGCGACAGTTGAATCGTAGCAAGGTCTTTTGAAGACCAAGCCCCTTACAGTACTGAGTGACAACCGGCCAGAAAAGGCAGCACCAACGCATCTGGCGAACGCGAGCCGGTAGTGTTGCTATGACAATTAGTTTGAAGCGATTTCTCAGTCTTCCTGCTCGTCGTACCTGGCTAATATCGACGTTTGCTATTTCCAACGAATGAAAGACACTCTTCGTGGTCGCTCGTTTGCTAGCCGTGCCACTACTGCGTCACAGATTTTCCAGTGGTCAAACACGACTCCTAGAGAAGCTGTCATAGCGACCGTGGATTCATGGCGTCGGCGTTGTGAAAAACGTGTGCTGTTGCAAGGAGCTTACATCAAGGAGTGACACAAGTTTCACAGTCTTCGTGTGAGAAAAAAACTTATTATAATTCCAATGCGCCTCGTAAATTATGAGTTGCCATTTTCGTCACACAGATGTCATATCAGGAGGACCAAAGCTTGCACTAATAGGTTAACAGCGTTTCCTCTTCGCATCACTAATTTTGTCATACGCGTCATTCTACACAAAGGTAGTGGCTTGCACTACCCAGCCTGCTCGTTCGTTTCTGTGCCTGTTGAGTATCTCAAGGAGAGGGCTTCTCCAGCATAAAGGTAATGGACCGACCTTTCGCTACTCCTCCTCAATGGGTAGTAGTTTGGATAGATGAGTGTGACTCAACATCGGCCGCTGTGTCCCAACACAGACTCCTGGTAGGATGCAGCTACTTTAGACACAAGCGCTGTAAGCGGCCACAAGAAGTGATCGATGAATTTTCTACATGTTGTTCCTTATCCTATTTGGCTGGAAGATCTAAATGAAAAATTTCGTGGCGCGATATGGAACTTGCGAAATCGAGGAGTCGACAGGCAGTTCTCGCGGGGTGTAGAAGGCATCGGCGCTCTGAGGGAGTGGGGTTGGCGGTGGGGAGAGGGAAGGAGAGGAGGGGTGTTTTCGTAGAGTACTTCAGAAATCAGGAGAAGGTGATTCTTCGTGATCATCCGAGTAACTTCTTGTGGTATAGAAATCCGTAATCCTATTTCTTTTCGCGGGCATGCGTTTAAGTTATGTTATTCCGGTTTTACGGCGAGTGTTGCTGCTTAGCGAGCGTGCACACTCACATTAGGTGGAGTCCTCAAAATTGGGGTGTGGATCTAAGTGATCAGAGAACGAGACGGACCTTGCGAGCTGTTAATTAAAGCCAATAAATCATATACGTTTCCTTGGAAATTTGAATGTCATGCTTTTCATGACTTTTTCTCTGTTGACTTGAAACTGTATTTCTGCGTCGCCATTGTGGATATTACGACAGTCGCTGGCAGCCAGTTCGTGGTGATGTGTTGAACTATCACAAGGGAATATATTCTAATCCAGTGGTCGGATCGCGGAGTCTTTCAGAAAGTGATTAGATTGCTACATGACTTTCAATTATTGACATTGGAGTAGTGAGTAGTCAAAGCGAGGCTCGCGTCTCTTATTTTCACTGATTTTACATGCACAGCAGTGCAGAGCTGATCATGGTCCATCAATAAACATTAGGGATTAAGGGGACCAATACTTGAAGCGTATTTCCCTATCCGACCGATGTTAATTTTATACCAGACTTACGTCCCATTGAAAGCACAGCAACGAAATTTGAAACTGCATTATATACCAGCTGTACCTAAAAATTTTCCTTAAGTTCCTTTTTTGCGGAAATTTGTAGGAAACCAAAGGATCCAAAATTTTGACACGTTTTTCTTCACATGTAAGTTTATTTAGATGAAAATAATACAAAATTTCACATTAATTGAGATTCGATGGTTGAAGATGGGTGTTACCTAGATGCGTAATAAATTTTAGTGAATTATCCTTAATAGTTCTTCAGAAAAGAGACTTTTCGAATAAAAATGGTGTGTCTCGGGAATCACTACCAAAGAAAGTGAACTGAGTATGAACGCTACAGATGATTAAAAACAGTTTGATCCGTATGTTTTGTCTTCTTCAGGCATTAGCGTGTCCTCAAGCTTTGTTTTGCGACAGTTATCTACCTGTCATGCTTTTTTTGCCATTAATGTCACAAGTCTTTCAGCATCTTGCACTCTACAGTTGTCACAGTGGCGAAGACCTGTGACCATATTCTGCCCAGGAATAATCGCAAATTTTTGTAATATGCAACACTTGGCAATATTTCCACAGCTGTACGTGAGGGCAGCATCATGGACTCCTGTTTTTATTCGTAATATCTGCATACTTATAAATACAGTTTTTGGTAGACGATAACAAATCAAGCCGTTGAAACGCTGATTAGGATTTTGTGTTCGTCAATGCAAACGCTTCGTCAGTGTCTCAGACGTGGCCAAATCTCTAAATATGGGCTTAACAACTGCTTGGAGACTAATATTAGGCGAATGAGATTTTCCTGTCACTTCTGTTCTGTTAAACCTGCGCAATGATGTGTCAGTTTTTGGGCACAAACCATGACATGGAATATCATCTCTAGAAGATTTAGAGCTATGTTGCTCAATCAAATTTCTAACTACGTTTAAAAAGTACCTATAATTCTGATTGAAAACATTCTCGCATGGTCGCCAGTTTATGCAAGGCGCCGACCGATGCACTCGTGAATCTGTTTGATGTCTGCCCCCTCTGGACCGGCGTGCGACGGGCAGCTTCCATGAACACAGTTACCTGCCCGAGCTGCGCCCATCGGATCGCTGTTAAGTGCGATACTGACTAATAGAACTAAATTAACATAAGTAATATGCAAAGATTGACGTCAAATCTTACTGTCATAGAAAAGGCGGGTGTGAGCAACAAATAAATGATGTTAAATGGAATAAATATCCTAAAATCAGTTTTTCAGGAGAATACTTTGGCGAGTTTATTAATAAAATCTCATAGATCCAGATTACATAAAAAAAATCCATTTGTTTGAACCACTACCATCTTTCGGTCCCCTTCGTCCCGTAATTCACCTCGCGCGCCGCATATCGTCATAAGTGCGAGACTTCTGGCCGTGAGTAGTATGATTCACGTGACGTCACGGCAGCTTCGGGGACGAAGAAAGGGAACGTTTTAGGTACTCAAACAGTCAAAACTTGAAACACCATCACTGAACTTCAGCGTAGCGGAAGAAATTGCGTGTGAATTTTCTAGAAACGAGTTTAGGAAACTGGCGGTAACGTAATAACTGTAGTCTCATCAAGGAATAGTAAAGAATTTGTTTAAAATTAAATACAATAACCGGCCGTTGTGACCGAGCGGTTCTAGGTGCTACAGTCCGGAACCGCGCGACTGCTACGGTCGCAGGTTCGAATCCTCCCTAGGGCATGGGTGTGTGTGAAGTCCTTAGGTTAGTTAGATTTAAGTAGTCCTAAGTTCTAGGGGACTGATGACCTCAGAAGTTAAGTGCTCAGAACCATTTGAACCATTTTTAAATACAATTGTGTTTCGGTACTCGTCCCAGAATATTATATTAGTTCACATTGTCTAGGTTTCGATTCAGCTGATACACATACAGTTATTACGTCAAAGGTCTGGTCACCCCTCACTGTATCGGCGTAAAGGTCGCCAAATAGGTGAATTTTATGTTATGGATATTAGGCCGCAGTCCAAAGTTATTTCCGTGCCTAGCTTGTCGTTTCCGGATGCTATAGACATAATCGTTTCGACTCCTGATCCTTGAAGCATCATCTGAGTCTTTATAGCCTCTGATTGAGTCTCCAGCATTAGGGAACGAAACGTTAGGCAAAAATAACTCTTGGATGACGACCTGATGCCCATAAAATAAAAACCTACAAGGACTCAAATGGGACGTTATTTTCTCAGTAACACAGTCACACCAAATATCATCTCCTGGTTGAAGTAACCTTCACTTCAGTAGATAGAAGGACACGAAGACTGCCCTTAAAAGCCTACATTATAGAGTCACCCAACTCAAAACTTTCTATGAATTGTGAATTTTCACAGCACAAGTAGGCGACATGAGGGTAAATCTCCAATACGGAGCCTAGCTCTGGTGACCGCTGTTCATTGATCTCTTTGCAAATTTCGCCCTTTCGTCTGGCCAGCTGTCATCTGTCAAGTTTCTTAGCTCATCCAATCATAGAGAGCTCCATTTTCACTGTAAGTTTCCTTTTATTTCAGACGCAGATCAACATCTCCTCTTGTTTGGAGAGAACATCATTACCTATTTTCAATCTGTAGAACATTTACATAAGTTCGATAACTAAGAACGATATCACAGAATGAGATTTTCACTCTGCAGCGGAGTGTGCGCTGATATGATTTCGCAGGAGAGCTTCTGTAAAGTTTGGAAGGTAGGAGACGAGGTACTTGGCAGAAGTAAAGCTGTGAGTACCGGGCGTGAGTCGTGCTTCGGTAGCTCATTACCGAGCATTATTTGCTAACTATCTTCGAGCGGTCTTTGTTAGACCTCCACTGAGTTGGGGGGTGCCTGGCACAGAAGGCACCCACCCCTCCTCCCCCGGCGGTGTCTGAGTTTCAACCGCCTACGATCTATTCTACTTCTGACCTCCGCGGATGGGAGAGCGCGTCGCAGATTGCGCGGATTTTCTTTCTTTTTGCTTTTCCTTCTTTTTACTTTACCCAGAATTTATATTTATTTTCTCTTTCGCATATGTGTTCCCATAATTTCATGCTAAAAAAAAGGAAAAAAAATCTCAGCTAGGCTGTACAATTTTATTCATCATCATCATCATCATCATTTAAGCCTGATTATGCCTTTCAGCGTTCAGTCTGGAGCATAGCCCCCCTTATACAGTTCCTCCATGATCCCCTATTCAGTGCTAACATTGATGCCTCTTCTGATGTTAAACGTATTACTTCAAAATCATTCTTAACCGAATCCAGGTACCTTCTCCTCGGTCTGCCCCGACTCCTCCTACCCTCTACTGCTGAATCCATGAGTCTCTTGGGTAACCTTGCTTCTCCCATGCGTGTAACATGACCCCACCATCTAAGCCTGTTCGCCCTGACTGCTACATCTATAGAGTTCATTCCCAGTTTTTCTTTGATTTCCTGATTGTGGACACCCTCCTGCCATTGTTCCCATCTACTAGTACCTGCAATCATCCTAGCTACTTTCATATCCGTAACCTCAACCTTGTTGATAAGGTAACCTGAATCCACCCAGCTTTCGCTCCCATACAACAAAGTTGGTCGAAAGATTGAACGGTGCACAGATAACTTAGTCTTGGTACTGACTTCCTTCTTGCAGAAGAGAGTAGATCGTAGCTGAGCGCTCACTACATTAGCCTTGCTACACCTCGCATCCAGTTCTTTCACTATGTTGCCATCCTGTGAGAATATGCATCCTAAGTACTTGAAACCGTCCACCTGTTCTAACTTTGTTCCTCCTATTTGGCACTCAATCCGTTTATATTTCTTTCCCACTGACATTACTTTCGTTTTGGAGATGCTAATCTTCATACCATAGTCCTTACATTTATGATCTAGCTCTGAAATATTACTTTGCAAACTCTCAATCGAATCTGCCATCACAACTAAGTCATCCGCATATGCAAGACTGCTTATTTTGTGTTCACATATCTTAATCTCACCCAGCCAGTCTATTGTTTTCAACATATGATCCATGAATAATATGAACAACAGTGGAGACAGGTTGCAGCCTTGTCTTGCACCTGAAACTACTCTGAACCATGAACTCAATTTACCGTCAACTCTAACTGCTGCCTGACTATCCATGTAAAGACATTTAATTGCTTGCAAAAGTTTGCCTCGTATTCCATAATCTTGTAGAACAGACAATAACTTTCTCCTAGGAACCCGATCATATACCTTTTCTAGATCTATAAAGCATAGATACAATTCCCTGTTCCACTCATAACACTTCTCCATTATTTGCCATAAGCTAAAGATCTGGTCCTGACAACCTCTAAGAGGCCTAAACCCACACTGATTTTCATCCAATTGGTCCTCAACTAATACTCGCACTTTCCTTTCAACAATACCTGAGAAGATTTTACCCACAACGCTGATTAAAGAGATACCTCTGTAGTTGTTACAATCTTTTCTGTTTCCATGTTTAAAGATTGGTGTGATTACTGCTTTTGTCCAGTCTGATGGAACCTGTCCCGACTCCCAGACCGTTTCAATTATCCTGTGTAGCCATTTAAGACCTGACATTCCACTGTATTTGATGAGTTCCGACTTAATTTCATCCACCCCAGCCGCTTTATTGCACTGCAATCTATTCACCATTTTTTCCACTTCCTCAAATGTGATCCTATTTCCATCATCATTCCTATCCCATTCTACCTCGAAATCTGAAACATTACTGATCGCATTTTCACCTACATTGAACAACTCTTCAAAATATTCCCTCCATCTTCCCAAGGCATCCACAGGATTCACCAACAGTTTTCCTGACCTGTCCAAAATACTTGTCATTTCCTTCTTACCTCCCTTTCGAAGACTGCTAATTACACTCCAGAATGGTTTTCCAGCAGCTTGACCCATAGTCTCCAACCTGTTTCCAAAGTCTTCCCACGATTTCTTCTTGGATGCTGCAATTATCTGTTTGGCTTTGTTTCTTTCTTCAACATAACTTTCTCTGTCTACCTGGGTTCTGGTATGTAGCCATTTTTGATACGCCTTCTTTTTCCTTTTACAGGCTGCCTTGACTGTATCATTCCACCAAGCTGTTTGCTTCTTCCTACTTTTACACACTACTGTTCCAAGACATTCTTTAGCCACTTCTAGTACTGTGTCCCTGTACCTTGTCCATTCCTTTTCCAATGACTGTAATCGGCTACATTCAACTAACTGGTACCTTTCTGAGATCGCTGTTATGTACTTGTGCCTGATTTCCTTATCCTGAAGTTTCTCCACTCTTATCGTCCTACATATGGACCTGACCTCCTGCACTTTCGGCCTCACAATCCCAATTTCACTGCAGATTAAATAATGATCAGTGTCATCAAAGATTCCCCTGAATACACGTGTGTCCCTCACAGCCTTCCTGAATTCCTGATCTGTTACTATATAGTCAATGACAGATCTGGTTCCCCTGCCTTCCCAAGTATACCGGTGAATGTTCTTATGTTTAAAAAAGGAGTTTGTGATTACTAAGCCCATACTGGCACAGAAATCCAAGAGTTTTTTCCCGTTCCTGTTGGCCTCCATATCCTCTCCAAATTTACCCATAACCTTTTCATACCCTTCTGTTCGATTTCCAATCCTGGCGTTAAAATCACCCATGAGCAGAACACTGTCCTTGTCCTTTACTCTAACAACTACATCACTGAGTGCCTCATAAAAACTATCCATCTTATCTTGATCTGTCCCTTCACAATGCGAATATACTGACACAATCCTAATTTTCTTGCTAGACACTGTCAAATCTATCCACATCAGTCGTTCGTTTACATACCTTATTGCAACTACGCTGGGTTCCATTTCTTTCCTGATGTAAAGCCCTACACCCCATTGTGCTATTTCTGCTTTGACTCCTGACAGGTAGACCTTGTATTCTCCCACTTCCTCTTCTTTCTCACCCCTTACCCGAATGTCACTAACAGCTAAAACGTCCAGCCCCATCTTACTTGCAGCCTCTGCCAGCTCTATCTTCTTCCCAGAGTAGCCCCCATTGATATTAATAGCTCCCCATCTCATTACCATTTGTTTGCCAAGTCGTATCTTAGGAGTCCCTGGTTTGTCAGTTAGAGGTGGAACTCCATCACCTCCAAAGGTCCGAGGCATTTTGCTCTGATTGTTGCCAGCATCATATTTAAAGTACCAGGAAAGCAGGTTGCTAGCCTTACTTGCCCCGAGTCCCATTGGGTTTTACCCCTAACGGCTGAGGGACTAACCGGTGGATTTGGTAGTCTTTGCCGTACGAGCACAAAGGTGACCACGACTCAGAATATGTCCGAGATGCCCAGCCTTATTTCAAAGTAACTGGTATCCCGACTGTCAGGACCACTTACTTGGCCACTCATACGTTGCCCGTGGTTCATGAACTAGGACATGACTACAGGAACCCACACCATGAACCACTACAATTTTATTTTCTATATAAAAAAAAAGACTTGCCTCGACCGAAAATTTTACTTTCTTTATTTTATAAAACAAGTAAAAAAAAAAAGATGGATAGAGCGTCTGCCATGTAAGCAGGAGATCCCGGGTTCGAGTCCCGGTTGCGGCACATATTTTCAGCTGTCCCCGTTGACGTCTATCAACGCCTGTATGCGACTAAGGGCATTCATTTCATTGTATTGATTTAATTGTAAATTCGTTCTAATACAGCTATAGCGCCAGGCTTCCTTTATAGATTCACTCTCCCCCAAGAGATAGAGCCACTGTTCTCGCAGGCCATCACCGCAGTGTACCTTACACGCTTCAAAAAAAAAAAAAAAAAAAAAAAAAGAAAATTGGTAGAGCACTTGCCCGCGAAAGGCAAAGGTCCCGAGTTCGAGTCTCGGTCGGGCACACAGTTTTAATCTGCCAGGAAGTTTCAAGAACGATATCATTTGCTGTTTCATTTCACTGCAACTACTCCTTCCACCCTGTCGAAGCTATATTCTCTGTATGTGAGTGGGAATCCATGGCGCGCTGGAGCCTCGTTTGCTTTTAAATATTTTAGCTGTTTCCTAACAAATCTGTCATTAATAACAATGTCGCTCATCTTCGTCTTATGGAGCCCCAGCATTCTCGTTAACGTGGGACTGTGGCTGAGGATATAAGTAAAGAAAACTGACCACCACAGCTGTATAATTAAAGAAATTAATTTCACATTACTAGTTTCGGCGCTACACTTACGTCATCTTTGCGTCGACTATAAACCAAAAAACTACTTTCATTCCTTATTCCATGTATCGTAGAACCCATACAATACTAGTTGTCGTGGACTGCATACGAATACATCAGGAATCGCTGATGTATGCAACCCTATCCATCCAACTAGTATTGTATGGTTTCTACTATACATGGATATGGAATGAAAGTATTCTTTTGGTTTATAGTGGACCTGAAGATGGCGTAAGTTTTGTGCCGAAACTAGTCGTTTGAAATAAATTTCTGTGCTGATACGGCTTTTGTGGTTCGTTTTCTTTACTCATCTTCGTAATGGTGCGGAAAATAACCTGGGGCAGTATTTCGGTGTCATAGCCGAAGCCTACGTTTACAGCACTTCATTCCACCCAGCTAACTTGACTGCCAGATGAAGACCTTTCCCAGGCAAACTAAAAGTGTTTGACGGTATTTTTACGCAGTGTGCCCCAATGTCCAGTATTTCAGATCGGCGACGGACGCCGCGAAAAAAAAGGGAGAGAAAGTTTGGATGGCTGCGCTGTGAAGGCTCAGCCGAAGGGAAATCCCTCGCTACAAATTGTTTGAAATCGACGCAGTCTGCCGCGCGGCAAATACTGGCCGAGGTAGCAGGTGGCCGTGTATGAGTGTGTGGGTGGAGGGGGGGGGCAGCGTTTTGGCGCCGGTGCGGGCGGTGGCGGTATTGGCGGCGCGGGCATATAATTCGGGCCGTGCTCACCTGCTGACCGCTTCATTAGCACGCGGCCGAGCACGCCCCCGTATGAATATTGATGCCGCCCCCGCCGAGCAGACCCCGGCCAGAGGCCGCTATTTGCATACGCCGCATCGCAACAAGCCGCCGCCCCCCGGCGCTTTTTTTGCTATTTTTGCCGGTGCTGTGTCGGGGCTCTGCGCGCCTCCCAGCGTGCCACATATTTCATGAGGACACCAGTGCCCAGGGGCGGCAGCGGCAGGCAGGCGGTAGCGGCCGTTCGACACCCGCCGTGGCCACATTCATCAACACCGCCTCCCCCCACCCCCTCCCTTACATCTACCACCACCGACGGTCGTCGCCACCTTTTATTATCACCTTCATAACTCACTGGTTCTGCTTTCTTCATTAAACTATCTGAAGTGCAATGTTGACCGTGTTGAGCACCACAACTGAACTGATACTAACACAGGATGTTTGACACTACGTCAGTTTGGGGTAGTCTGAAAGCTGTACGGCCGCCTTTACTTTGGCCAACATCAGCTTGTGCTGCTGCCACACCGGCACAGTCAAATTTTAAAAAATGGCTCTGTAAACGCAAGTTTTACCTATCAGAAGGTTGTACTAAATGTCTTTCGCCTGCCGAGTATTGACAATATTCAAATGTTCAAATGTGTGTGAAATCTTATGGGACTTAACTGCTAAGGTCATCAGTCCGTAAGCTTACACACTACTTAATCTAAATTATCCTAAGGACAAACACACACACCCATGCCAGAGGGAGGACTCGAACCTCCGCCGGGACGAGCGGCACAGACCATGACTGCAGCGCCTAAGACCGATCGGCTAATCCCGCGCGGCAACAATATTCACTGAATAGCAAATTTTTATTGGGAACTATGAGTACACCTATGATCTTTTGACGTTGTTGAACGTCATTATGCGGCTTTAGGCCGTGAAACCGGTTGTGTTTTAATAAACAACAATTTCACCAGCTGTTAGTGGATTTCTTCCTAACATCATGTCTTTCAACAGCAGCGGATGCCCAGAATATAAAATAGTTCTGTTATAAAGTAAAGTTGCGTCAAATAAAACGTGACAGGGAACATCGGGGCTTGAGTTCGGAACCGCGCTGCTGCCACGGTCGCAGGTTCGAATCCTGCCTCGGGCATGGATGTGTGTGATGTCCTTAGGTGGGTTAGGTTTAAATAGTTCTAAGTCTAGGGGACTGGTGGCCTCAGATGTTAAGTTCCGTAGTGCTTAGAGTCATTTGAACTATATGGAACATCGGCATGTCAAAAACAAAATGACACACAAGTAAAAGAAACAAAATGTTGTGCTGATGTCCCAGTATACAGTAACCCATTGACACCACACATTTTGGTGTCAGAGGTAGTGTATGCTGGGACATCATGACAACATGTATGTTTTAATTGTGTGTTATTTTATTTGTGGCGCGCCGATGTTCCCTGCCACATTCTATTTGATGCAACATCATTATGTGACTTTCAGTATTGTTACAAATATGTACAAATAATGTTGTTGTTGTTGTGATCTTCAGTCCAGAGACTGATTTTATGCAGCTCTCCATGCTACTCCATCCTGTGGAAGCTTCTACATCTTCTAGTACCTACCGCAACCTACATCATTCTGAATCTGTTTAGTGTATTCATATATTGGTCTCCCTCTATGATTTTTACTCTCCAATACTAAATTGGTGATCCCTTGATGCCTCAGAATATGTCCTACCAACCGATCCCTTCTTATAGTCAGGTTGTGCCACAAATTTCTCTTCTCTCCAATTCTCTTTGTAACTTTAATTGTAATTTGTAATTGTAATAATGTTACAAAATTCGATGATGACAGCGTAGATCTGTCGAGGCGGTCATAGTAATAAAAAGTATTGCCAGCGATATTGGGTTGATTCTTCAAGAAAAATATAACGTAGAGACAATTCACTCGAATATCGTTAATACTGAATAATAAATTATGTTATTATGAAAAATCATACTGAACATTTAATAGGTCAATAGTTCAAAGGAGATGCTGAAAATGTTCGCCATAAACTTCCATAGACAACTCAGCACACCTCAACTTGCTTCTGGAAACTTTTGCCGATTCATTTGATATGTTTTCCGCAATCGTATTGCAAATGTTTGTTTTCAAACCCTTTAAATTACCTCACGAATGAAAATCACAGATATACAGCTCGGGTAATCTGGGAGTACGTAAACCTGAGGAAACTTTTCGTTCTTCTCCCAAAGCTTCGCGGACGTATGACATTGAAACCGTGAAGTAAGCGCCGTAGCGCCACCTTTGTGGGACAAAGCTTACTGTCCTTCTTCCTCAGTTAGCTGCGCTATGAACAGTTGCAACAACCGCTTTGGGTACACTTGCGAGTTCACGGAATTGTTAAAGAAAATGGAGCCTGCGATCCGTTGGCCTGAAACTGCCCACCTAATGCCTACTTTCAAATCATGCAGAGGCACCTCAAAGCGTTCTCTATGATTTTAGATTGATCAGTAGAGTGTGTTTTGAGAGTTCACTTACCCATTAAGGTGAAACCATCATCCACCCGAGGTGAACTAAGGATTTGGAGCCAGCAACAACCGTGAGTAGCCATTAGCAAAGTGTCGTCGTTGTGCGTAATCCCTAGGTTTTGATGCTTGCATCACTCTTACTTTGTATGCTCGCATATATAGCAGCTTCAACATGTCCTGCATGATGTCCGTTTGATGTTCAGTTGCGAGGATAGACATATAGTTGATTTCGTGGACTTATTACCATAGTGACGAGTACATGTTCAATATTTTCAGGCGAACAAATTTTCTTTACGCTGTTACTTTTGGCGTTAGCGACAGAAACTGTTGCTCTAAATGTAGTGAACAATTTCTGCACAATACCTTTTGCAGGAACAGCTGTCTCTGGATGTTTTTATCTTGAACCTTTCATTTCACTTTTTAAAAGAGTTACATCCAAAAAAGGAAGACTCCCTGTTCGATTGAAAAATGCATTCTGCAGCATTATTTTTACAACAAGCTTCAAATTGATTACTGACAACGCAGTACTGATGACTAAATCGCCTCTCAACATCACTTGACCCTGCTCGAGCGCCGCCCTAGCGTTAAGGAATAACAGCACTCAGCTACCTTCAAATGTCACGTTCAGTATAACACGAGATCTTATTTATCTTGGCTTCCCTGTATTAATTCTTAATGAAAATCACCTCAGCTGTGTTATTACACATTTGTTGTGCTACGACCGGTTTCGTTCGTGGAACATCTTCAGGTTGTGTACACTTAAACGAAACAAGAAGTCAGGCTGAAGCTACGGCGTCTTAGCTTTTGTTTGTATCTATTTTTGCATTAGTATTGGATAATTGTGACCGGTTATTTTACACTTTAATGTCAGTTCTGCACTTTAGGTTTTATCTTTGCTTGTAACGAGTATGATCGCACAATCGGTTATCGCACTCGGCAGAGGTCAAGCGCTATATTACCTCTCTTATGGAGCTACCCTGTCTCGACGGTCTTGTGTACGCAACATGCCGCGTCTGCTCACCATACTTCCGCCAGGTGGTTGGCAGAATGTCTGTGATCAGTGCTTCCGGATTTGGTTTTCAACAATATTTACGGCAACTAGACAATTTATATCATGATACTGGTTCATCTCAGCCGGCCGCTGTGGCGAAGCGGTTCTAGGCGCTTCAGTCCGGATCCACGCTGTTGCTACTGTCGCAGGTTCGAATCCTGCCTCGGGCATGGATGTGTGTGATGTCCTTAGATAAGTTAGGTTTAAATAGTTCTAAGTCTAGAGGACTGATGACCTCAGACACTAAGTCCCATAGTGCTCAGAGCCGTTTGAACCATTTTTCTGGTTCATCTCGAATTTATTATAAGAGTGTTGGCAATGTGAGTAGCGTATTTTATTCGTTAAGATGCTATAGCTTTAACTTAATTTCTTGTTTTGTCTAACTGCACGTTTTTCGACCATCTGCAGAACTGAGCAACCTGTTGGATTCGGTTAAGGATGATCTTGGCCTGAGAAAATGTGGGATGTACAAGATTGCTTATCAATGTGGGGCAGCATATATAGGCCAGACATGTCGTACAGTATAAGAATGCTGCGATGAACATCAGCGTTATACACGCCTACGTCAACCGGAAGTCGGCAACTGCGCTACACTGAATTCAGGACCTCGCATAATGTACGAAAAGACGAAGTTTAATCCCCGGCATCAGTTTTCTGGGATTGCGTCATAAAGAAGCAATACATATCCGTACAGCCCATGATCTCATCAACAGGGATGCGGGATTTCAACTCTGCACGGGCTGGAACCCTGCATTGGCTGCTATTAAATCACGACGGGAAAATTAAGATTTTTTTCGATAACAGACACGTCATAACATTGGTCTAGTTTAGTTTTTAAGTGAGTGACGTCGGCCGCGCTGTTAGTAAACACAGCGTACAGCCCACGCGCAGGAGGGCCCCTCTGCGATTTCGGCAGGGAGCGTTTTAGTATGGCACCGTCTATCTGCAAATCAGTGCGCATGCGTGATTTCCGCGTCTGCTCATCCTTCGCGCGTGTTACATATACAGGGCGTCGACGTACGGATACTGCCAGTTGTACCTAGCCACCAGCAAGGTCGAACCACCTGAAGATGTCGGACAGTTTCTCCGAGGAAATATTGTGGTATTTGCAAAAGTCATCCGGCGGCAAACCCGCAAAGACTATTTACAACATATCCGCCGAGAAAGCTGGAAGAGTCACAACCTAAAGATATTCGAATGACAAAACCGTTTGTCACACAATAAATGTGAAATAAATACAGCTCAGGCGGTATTCGTTAAACATTAATGCTACACCAACTATGTAAAGAAACTGGTCAACCATTCTCTACCGAAAAAAACGACACACTCCACACATAAACAACATGATACAATGAAACTATTCCTACAGTAACATGTTCTTACATCCATATTTATAACTTAGATACGGAAACATTGTTGTTGTTGTGGTCTTTTGTCCTGAGACTGGTTTGATGCAGCTCCCCATACTACTCTATCCTTTGCAAGCTTCTGCATCTCCCAGTACCTACTGCAGCCTACATCCTTCTGAATCTGCTTAGTGTATTCATTTCTTGGTCTACCTCTACGATTTTTACCCTCCACGCTGCCCTCCAGTATTAAATTGGTGATCCCTTGATGCCTCAGAACATGTCCTACCAACCGATCCCTTCTTCTAGTCAAGTTGTGCTACAAATCCTCTTCTCTCCAATTCTATTCAATACCTCCTCATTAGTTATGTGATCTACCCATCTAATCTTCAGCATTCTACTGTAGCACCACATTTAGAAAGCTTCTATTCTCTTCTTGTCTAAACTATTTATCGTCCATCTTTCACTTCCATACATGGCTACACTCCATACAAATACTTTCAGAAACGACTTCCTGACACTTAAATCAATACTCGATGTTAACAAATTTCTCTTCTTCAGAAACGCTTTCCTTGCCATTGCCAGTCTACAGTTTATATCCTCTCTACTTCGACCATCATCAGTGATTTTGCTCCCCAAATAGCAAAACTCCTTTACTACTTTGTCTCATTTCCTAATCTAATTCCCTCAGCATCACCCGACTACATTCCATTATCCTCATTTTCCTTCTGTTGATGTTCATCTTATATCCTCCTTTCAAGACACTGTCCATTCCGTTCAACTGCTCTTTCAAGTCCTTTGCTATCTCTGACAAAATTACAATGTCATCGGCGAACCTCAAAGTTTTTATTACTTCTCCATGGATTTTAATATCTACTCCGAATTTTTCTTTTGTTTCCTTTACTGCTTGCTCAATATAAAGATTGAATAACATCGGGGATAGGCTACAACCCTGTCTCACTCGCTTCCCAACCACTGCTTCCCTTTCTTGTCCCTCGACTCTTATAACTGCCATCTGCTTTCTGTACAATCGTAAATTGCCTTTTGCTCCCTGTATTTTACCCCTGCCACCTTCAGAATTTGAAAGAGAGTATTCCAGTCGACATTGTCAAAAGCTTTCTCTAAGTCTACAAATGCTAGAAACGAAGGTTTGCCTTTCCTTAATCTTTCTTCTAAGATAAGTCGTTGGGTCAGTATTGCCTCAGGTGTTCCAACATTTCCACGGAATCCAAACTGATCTTCCCCGAGTCTGTTTCTACCAGTTTTTCCATTCGTCTGTAAAGAATTCGCGTTAGTATTTTGCATCTGTGGCTTATTAAACTGATTGTTCGGTAATTTTCACTACTGTCAACACCAGCTTTCTTTGGGATTGGAATTATTATATTCTTCTTGAAGTCTGAGGGTATTTCGCCTGTCTCATACATCTTGCTCACCAGATGGTAGAGTTTCGTCAGGACTGGCTCTCCTAAGGCCGTCAGTATTTCTAATGGAATGTTGTCTACTCCCGGGGCCTTGTTTCGACTCAGATAATAAAGGATGTAATCACAATTTAAAAAAGCGGTAGACCCCTTTTGGTTTATCGATTTCACCACTTCCATGAAACCTTTTGGTATTTTCTGGTATTTTCGATAGTTGTAAATCCAGCCAATACACATAGGCGTGTTATATACCGGGTGATCAAAAAGTCAGTATAAATTTGAAAACTTAATAAACCACGGAATAATGTAGATAGAGAGGTAAAAATTGACACACATACTTGGAATGACATGGGGTTTTATTAGAACAAAAAAAAAAAACAACACCCCATATTGCTAGACGCGTGAAAGATCTCTTGCGCGCGTCGTTTGGTGATGACCATGTGCTCAGCCGCCACTTTCGTCATGCTTGGCCTCCCAGGTCCCCAGACCTCAGTCCGTGCGATTATTGGCTTTGGGGTTACCTGACGTCGCAAGTGTATCGTTATCGACCGACATCTCTAGGGATGCTGAAAGACAACATCCGACGCCAATGCCTCACCATAACTTCGGACATGCTTTACAGTGCTGTTCGCAACATTATTCCTCGACTACAGCTATTGTTGAGGAATGATGGTGGACATATTGAGCATTTCCTGTAAAGAACATCATCTTGCTTTGTCTTACTTTGTTATGCTAATTATTGCTATTCTGATCAGATGAAATGCCATTTTTTGAACGTTTGTATTTTTTTGGTTCTAATAAAACTCCTTGTCATTTCCAGCATGTGTGTCAATTTGTACCTCTCTATCTACATTACTCCATGATTTATTCAGTTTTCAAATTTATACTGACTTTTCGATCACCCGGTATACATAAGTTCAGATCGCCACGTTGGGGTTTGTGTCAGTGCATTCCATGCATAGCCTCCACCATCCAGATCACACAATTTTCCCCTGATTAAGAAATCATTTTGACCCACTGAGTAACAAGAAACTTATCCCATCCGTGAAGGCCTTTACGTGAAAACTCGAAAAAAAATAGAGGAAACTGATATTTCCACTTGCAAATACCGATGTCAGTGATATAACAGATTCCAAATCATCCTTATAATTTACAAAGTCAACTAAGGTGTTTCTCATGTCTAGAGATTCAGCAAACTTGTCCTCCATCCGTCTTTCACCTGACAGATGCACTCAACACACACCACAATAGATCTTCTCTCAATCAAATAAAGACAGGAAATGTGCAGACGCAGTCAATCAGACTATTTAAATGCGAGGGAAAAATGGCCCAGCGCAAACACATGTTCATATTGAATCTTCTCAAATTTCCACCCGATCACGAAAACTGTCCAACACATAGTAAGTATTAGTTCGCTATTCAGCCGTCTAGAGGATGACATGGTTAAGTCAACTACATTCCTGCATCCCATCAGGCCTCTCCATTCGGACGACTCTTGCCATTAGGGGAAAACGCGAATAATTCCCACCACAGGCCACAGTCGCCGCGCGCCAAGCACTCATAGACAGAATCATCCTACGAAATCGGGAACATATATATTTTATCCCTATACTTACACCTTCCTTAAGACTGGACATAGTCATTTCCCTTTGCACATGTCGGCACATTAACATGTACTTTATACGCCTGATGCTCAAGGTGAACCTATCACACATCCCCTGTTACTAAGTATAATGCTTCACTAATAACTGATTGCTAGCAATACGAAATAATAATGACCGAAAATCAGCGATGGGTGGACATGTCTCTCATAAGTTTTTTTTTCCTGCCAGTGGTACCACTGTGTCTTAGAAAGAGAGCTGTAATCTTCTTACAAACAACCAGATGTTAAAAGACAATCGCAACAACTACTGTATGTTACTACCACAAGCACTCTTAGTTCTACAGGTGCATACAAGTATCCATGTTAAAATCTATACTGGCTTTATAAATCGAGGTATGGCAATGGTTCAAATGGCTCTGAGCACTATGGGACTTAACTTCTAAGGTCATCAGTCCCCTAGAACTTAGAACTACTTAAACCTAACTAACCTAAGGACATCACACACATCCATGCCCGAGGCAGGATTCGAACCTGCGACCGTAGCGGCCGTGCGGTTCCAGACTGTAGCGCCTTTAACCGCTTGGCCACCACGGCCGGCTCGAGGTATGGAATTACCTCTCAATGAAGTGGTTTTTCCAGACAGATACCACGACACTGAATATAGATAGTGATCGCCAGAGTGTATATTATCAGACCAAAAGGCGGTTACACATCACCGACAGTGAAACTCATAATAAAATTACTGGATTTAGAAAGTGATTTGGCTAAGGAACGTGGTATGAAACCGGACGCCTGTGCTTCATAACACTTGTTTTATGAGAGTCTTGACAGGAACCGGCCGCAGTGGTCTAGCTGTTCTGGCGCTGCAGTCCGGAACCGCGGGACTGCTACGGTCGCAGGTTCGAATCCTGCCTCGGGCATGGGTGTGTGTGATGTCCTTAGGTTAGTTAGGTTTAAGTAGTTCTAAGTTCTAGGGGACTTATGACCTAAGATGTTGAGTCCCATAGTGCTCAGAGCCATTTGAACCATTTGAACCATCTTGACAGGACGCAGCAGCTTCCAGAAGTGCTGACTGGAAAACTTAAAAGTCAAATAATTTCCCAGAACTGAAGAGAATCGAGACGTGTAGCTGGTGTGAATGTGGGCATGCTATTATTTTTCAGGTGCTGTACACATATAAACGCTAACTGCATTGTTTGCCTGAAATGCGTATATGTTGAAGTGTAAAGCTACTACGGCTTATGTTGAGGGATGACCAGAGAAAACGACAGTGTGTCCTATCGTGAGGGAGATATAGATTCAGTACGTCGAAAGTCATAACGGGAATGAAACATTTTTTTGTTTTTTGTTTTTTTACATGGAAAATTATGTGCACTATAGATACTGAGATTAGTTCCAGAACCACTGTCATAAAGAGGAGACATATCCAGTTCATTGCTCAGTGTCAGACTGTGGCAGCAATCCTAATATTTAACTGTTGTTACACCAAACTGATTCGAACAAGATGGAGGCAAAGTATCTATGGAAAGTTCTCAGAAAACAAGTGTTCAAAGACAAGCTGGAGCAGACCATCCATCACTGGCGGGGATGCCGTCACTCATCTGCCTCTGTGTCATTAGGACATTTCCAGAACAGTAGCTGTAGGACTGGAAAATTCCAGCCATTTTTCTCTTCTGAAGCACAGTGCTTCGCATTGTGTTTGCGTAATTGTACCGATTTTCCAGTGTGTGCTTCGACAGTGCTCTCTTTCCAAACAAAAAGAAAGCTTTTGTGTTTAATAGTGTTTTTGCGAGCGTGCACAGACATATTGATGGCTTTTAGTGGTGACAACTTTTACGATTTCTGAGACGTATGTTGAAAGCAGGACGTCACGATTTCCAGGAAGGGAACACGTAGTGTCTCGTCTCGTTAAGACCATCAGGAAGAAGACATTTGGAGGTATTCTGGGCTATTTTCGTAAAAAAAGTCCTGTTTGGGCAAGAATTTTCATGCGGGCCAACTGAGACGTCACGAAAGCTCCTACAAAAGCGACAGTTAATTATTTCTGCAGCACTTTACGAGTTCCAGGAAGGGACTGATAAGTAATGGACGGGGTGTCCCGTTACATCTCTCTCACGATGGACCCGCAGCTATGAACTATCGCGCCAGAAATGGTGTATAGGTGAAAACGTATTTCGACAGGTATTTCTCAGGTGTCATGGATCAAAGCGATGCTGCCGCATCACCCGTGTGGGACCCGAACTGACACCTGCACGTGGTTCGGCAGCTGACGGCCACGTCGTCACTTCGCGGGTGCCGGCGGTGCATTGCGAGTCCTGGGAGCGTGTGTGGTAGTGTCGAGTGGACAAAGGGCGGCGGGCGCTGCGTGCTTCGCAATCCAAATCTTTTTAACTGTTTGTAATTACATGTGATGTGTGTTTCATGATGGTATTCCTTGCGCAATCGGAATAATGCGATCGATGTAATTAATTCTCACAAGACCTGCATCTTTCCAAACAGCAGAGAATGATGAGCAAGTGAAATCCAAGCCCCACGAACTGATCTTTTTTTTATAAAAGAACAATATACCCTTAAATTTCCCTTCGCGAGATCCTTCGTCTCCACCGCAGAGCCGCCAATTTCTAGGTAGAGATGGGGGGGGAGGGGGGGAGAGGAGGGGCGAGGGGGACGGTGATGGGGTGGCGGGGGTGGTGATCGATTTCCTGAAAGATTCTTTAAATAAATAAATTATATTGAAGACACTGCCTTGAATCCCCTAAATTATGTAATTAAACAATAAACCACACATTGTCTAGATTGTTTAAGCAATATTCCATACATAGCAATCGATTTCCAGACAAATTCTTTAACTAAATAAATAAACCATATTCCATACACTGCAATAAATAACTAAGTAATATTCTATATATTGTATAATATGTTTACACAGTATTCCATGCTCTATAATCGAATTCCCTCTAAATGCCCGATCAAATGAGTGTTTTCCCGCCAATTTCTGGGAGAGGAGGATGTTTACCAGAAGGGGAGAGGTTAATTAATTGATCAATTTAATTAAGTAGTCAATCAAATTGATAAGTGTGATGGGGGGCTATTCTAATAAATCAGACCTAAATCTGTACCTGTAATAGCGAGGGTGGTGATTTCCTGAAGGGTGAGGGGGGGAGGGAGGCAGGGGAGCAGTAGGTTAAGTGCTTGTTAATCAAAAGGAAGGATGCTTTTAGCAGAACAATAGGTTAAGTTTCTGTCAGTCAAAGAAGAACAAAAGGTTAAGTACCTCTCAATCAAATGAGAACAACAGGTTTGCCCCTAAGTTCGTACCTGCCCCTGATGTCGGCAACCTGCACTAACCAAAGGCACTGCCACCGGCCTTGCACTACTACTCATGGGTACCAGCCCGATATTCACATAGTCGAATACGGGAAACCATTTAAAGACCACGTCCAGGCTGGCCTGCGCACTTGCCATCGTCGTTAATCCGCCAGGTGGAGTCGATCCAGGATCAGCACATCTCCCTGAATCCCGGAAGCGACGTGCTAACGCGCGCAGCTATCTGATCAGGTCGTTTTCTATCTGAAACAGCTTTACTAAATCGTAATTTCCAACTTATCTAAATAAAATTTTACTAAGAAGTAGAACTACAGTACCTACAGGCAGTCATAAAATTATTAAGCAGGCTACCAACAGAGCTCAATTTTTAAACCTCCTTTTTTTTGGGCTGGGTAAGAGGGACGGTAGTAATTAACGTTTTGATTTGCTGCTATAGAAACAAGTTCTTCTGTCATTCTGGAGGGAGAATCGGACCAATCAGGTTGCTAAGATGGAAGGAACTGATTGCACCACGAGATGCTCCAAAGCCCACTTTACATAAGAGGCTTTCTGGTCGAAATCGACAACTCGTGGATACCCGTTGCGTGCTAGTAGGTAAATCAATGGCCAACCACGTTGAGAGTCAGACAGTGTCGTCAGTGATCAGTTGCCCGTGTTGAGTGTGGAACTCTAAAATCTTTCTACAGATTCAGCATGCGCACAGACAGAGGACTGTAGTATCATCTGCTGAGTTCACTCTAATGCGATAATGGATTTTGTACTTCTGAATATTCTTAATCTTATATTTTCGAAAACATTTAGGGAAAAACAGCGATCGATTTTCCGAACTGTAGTTAGAAAAACAGTCTAGATCGTACAAATCACATTTATTAGTCTCCAGTTTCAGTGCAAAGACAGACCATGTTCTGAGCGTACTCAAAAATGGTTCAAATGACTCTAAGCCCTATGGGACTTAACATCTGAGGTCATCAGTCTCCTAGGACTTAGAACTACTTGAACCTAACTAACCTAAGGACATCACACACATCCATGCCCGAGGCAGGATTCGAAACTGCTACCGTAGCGGTCGCGCGGGTCCAGACTGAAGCGCCTAGAACCGCTCGGCCACAGCGACCGGCATTGTCATTGTTTATTCCAAAATTCTGTTACTATGTTTTTTTTTGTCTCGTAAACAAGACGATCCCTCAGAACATCATTTTCGTTGTTCTGATACCGAATTCCAGAGCACACAGCTCTCACACCAGATGCAGTCTTGGGACAGAAGTCTAAAAGCGCTCGAGCGAAGCAACAATCAGAATAGGAATGAAACGAAAGGAGCACTGCAGTAAACTCACTTACGACGAGTAGCCGATTGAGACACGAAAGTCGCTTTTCTAAAAGGAGCCTCAAGCTAACCCCCGAAAAAAGGCCAACGGTGTTTATAATCGAAAAGGAGGTTGCTGCTAGACAGGCAGTGCTAGGGAGACGTATCGTACGATCGTCTCCGAAAAAGATTATTGTATGGTTGAAAGGTTATTAAAGTAAACTGAAATTACATCGAGACATAGTTGCCGATGTTTCCATGACGATTCGTTTAAATACAATAGGCACTTCCTAGCATTTCGACAAAATCCGCTCCATGCCTGACCCCGAAGTGAGCGTGCCACTGAGGTTCACTGCCGCCACAGCGATTAGCGTTGCAGCATGCAGGTAGGTTCTCGATGAGTAGCAAAACTAGTGCCGTAGTTTCTGTCATTCACTGTTATTAAACTTTGAATAGACCCACTACATGCAGTTCAGAACCTATAAGTGATTTCCAACATGTGTATCACATATGAAGACATGCAGATGGAAGAGGTTGACAATGTTAAATTTCTACGATTACAAATCGATAATAAATTCAGTTGGGAACAGCATACGACAGAACTGCTGAAGTGTCTAAACTAGTCTTTATTTGCAGTGGGAATGACGTCAGATGTAGGCGATAGCAATGTAAAAAAACCTTGCATACTTCGCTTATTTTCATTCTATTATATCAACGGAATCATATTCGGCGGTAACTCGTCAAACCGAGCAAAAGTTTTTAGCGTGCAAAAGCGTGCAATATGATTCATTTGTGGTGTAAATTCAAGAACATCATGTAGAAACCTATCCGAGAAACTTTGTATTTTAACCACTGCTTCTCAGTATATTTGTTTCTTAATGGAATTTGTTAAAAGTAATATATTTCTGTTTCTAACAAATGTCTCAGCACTGGCATTCCTTAACGAAATTTGTTGCAAGTAACATATTTCTGCTTCCAACCAATGTCTCAGTACTGTCATTAGTACTAGGAAAAAGAACAACCTGCATAAGGATCTGAAATCACTTACCTTGGTCCAAAAAGGGGTCCAATATTCAGGAACGCACATTTTCAATAAACTGCCAGCAACCATTAAAAACTTATATGTGAGTGCAGGCTTTTTCCGCGAATTTCATATATGAAGTCTTCACGGGATGTCAGCCGAGTAGCGCCGTCGTCTCGTAGCAACGTTTCGATGGAATGCGTCTCCATCATCTTCATGCGAAGTGTCGAGACGCATTCCATCGAAACGTTGCCACCAGACGACGACGCTACTCGGCTGACAACCCGTGAAGACTTCATACATTAAAAACGTAGTTTCAGATAAACCACAGTTTAAACGGAGTTTGAAGGAATTTTTGATAGGCAACTCCTTCTACTCGATAGATGAATATCTTAACAGAGACTATTAGACCAGCTTAAGGGTAAAAATTTCTTACATTTCCTTTTTGACAGCACTTGGTCACAACAGTCAAGATTAGGTATTTTGTGTACGATAAATTTATTATAACTGCATAACTGTGTTTCATTCTGACAGTGTATTAATGCTGTAAATATTAACAGTTCCAGTCTACTGTAATGTATTCATCTGTTTTGACGATCTCCTGACAAATGATCAGGGTAGTGAGTATTATATTCAAATTTTTATGTTTTTTATGTTATACTTTCTGACTTCTTCACCAACCAGAATCATCTTATTTTCGGGTATATGGAACGAGAACTGAATCTAATCTTATCTCTGATTTCTCCTGGTTCAAATGGCTCTAAGCACTATGGGACTTAACTTCTGAGGTCATCAGTCCCCTAGAACTTAGAACTACTTAAACCTAACTAACCTTAGGACATCACACACATTCATGCCCGAGGCAGGACTCGAACCTGCGACCGTAGCAGCAGCGCGGTTCCGGACAGAAGGGCCTAGAACCGATTTCTCCTGGCGTCGACAGAATTTTGTAAGACGGAGTGCTAAGACGGAGTATCCACTCAGCCTCCTCTGAAGTACAACTAAGAACCCCCACAGTGCTGAAGAGTTTTTTATCGTCACGGCTTTTTAATTTCTTTCATGAAGAGTGTTCTAGTTTTCGTGGTGTCACTCGAAACCGAAGTCCCGTGCAAAGTTGGTACCTCGCGACGAAACCATAAGTAAGCAGAGTCGCTGCCAGATGCAGCGAAGATAGGGAGCTGTCGGTGTATACACGCCCTCAAGAATTCCATGCGCCACCGTCGTTGAATACTCGCTTACATTACAGCAGAGCGCCGCTCAACCCACTCTGCAATCATCGCCGAAGACGACACACACACACACACACACACACACAGCCAACAACGCGAGAGTTTTATCAGACAGAACTATGTAACAAAGCTTATAGTCAATTGTATATTGAGAGAAGAGACTATTATTTTGTACTGTATGACGTGATACGTTAGTGTTCAGTGACAGCAACAAATATTCATACACAGTCCTGTTGACAAGGATTGTTCCATAGTTAAATATTCCATATTTTTCAAGTTATAATATAGACATCTAATATTTTGTTTGTTGTAGTATCTACTCGGCAACGGCCTTGCCGCAGTGGCTACACCGCTTCGCGTGAGATCACCGAAGTTAAGCGCTGTCGGGCGTGGTCGGCACTTGGATGGGTGACCATCCAGGCCGACATGCGCTGTTGCCATTTTTCGGGGTGCACTCAGCCTCGTGATGCCAATTGAGGAGCTACTCGACCGAATAGTAGCGGCTTCGGTCAAGAATACCATCATAACCACCAGGAGAGCGGTGTGCCTACCCCATGCCCCTCCTATCCGCATCCTCCACTGAGGATGACACGGCGGTCGGATGGTCTCGGTAGGCTACTAGTGGCCTGAAGACGGAGTGCTAAGACGGAGTATCCACACAGCCTCCTCTGAAGTACAACTAAGAACCCCCACAGCGCTGACGAGTATTTTTTTCAATGGGCACAACAGTTTTCTCCAGGCTTCCTGCATTTATAAAATTCATTTCCATGATCAGTCCAAAACATAGATTTTCTTATCCCACTCACTTTGCAGTTGTGGATTGAACCGAGACGACACCCTGTGACAGAGAGCTCTGATGTGAGTGCTGTAAATGGTAGTCAAAGCAAAACGAGGCAGATGGAAAAAAGTAAATAAACAATTTATTTCGTCAAAAGCAATATTTAATACATTTATCGCTCTGTGTAGGCCAGTCCAATGGTTGCCAACGTTGTTTCGAGTACGCTGCAGAAGTTTCTCTGGGAAGCTCTTACACATCCTTCATACAGTTCATCGGATTTCCATATTTTTGGAGTCCTGAAGAAAGGCATTCATGGCCGCCGATTTGTTTCAGACTAATGGATGCACGCCTGGGCACAATCATGTTTCCGCAGCCAACCGCAAACGTTTTTCCATGAAGGTATTGAGCGTCTTGCCTCACAGTGGGATAAATGAAAGAACACTTATGGCGATTACTTTTGAAGTAATAAACAGTTTACTTATTTTTGTTCCGCCTGTTTCCTCTTAACTTAACTGTCATTGTAAAGGGTGGCCCAAAAGTCCGCTAACATTTGAAAATTCAGTACTTCACAGAATAATGTAGGTGTCATGCTTGAAATGACATTGGCTTTTATTAAAACAAAAAGGTGCGCAAAAAAAAAAAAACAGCAGACGGCGTTTCATGTGATACAAAAGGGAATAGCCGCGCGGAAGGTCCCCTGTCACGGTACGTTCCGGAGGTTCGAGTCCTCACTCTGGCTTAGGGACCGATGACCCCTGCAGTTTGGTCCCATAAGACCTTACCACGAATTTACAATTTCCAAAAGCAATAATCAGCATAACAACTGATTTTTAGCAAAATGCCTAAGATGTCGGCCTTCATTTATGAACACTTGTAGTCGAGGAACGATGTTGTGAAGCATATCACTAGGTATGGTGAGAAACTACCGTCAGATGTTGTCTTTTAGCATACCTATTGAGCTCGGACGATGGTGGTAGAGCTGCAACTTCACGTAACCCCATAACCAACAGTCACGAGTATTGAGGTCTGGAAGGCCGAGCATGACTCATGTGGGGGTTCAGCGTGCCATCCTCCCCAAATGATCCCCGCATGGGATCAAATGGTTCAAATGGCTCTAAATACTATGGGACTTAACATCTGAGGTCATCAGTCCCATAGACTTAGAACTACTTAAACCTTACTAACCTAAGGACATCACACTCATCCATGCCCGAAGCAGGTTTCGAACCTGCGATCGTAGCAGCAGTGCGGTTCCGGACTGAAGCGCCTAGAACCGCTCGGCTACAACGGCCGGCCGCATGGGATCTTTTAGACGAGTAGCAATATGTGGTGGAGCTCCATCCAGCATCAACGTCCTACCTTCCAACAGGTGTTTGTCGACCAGGCTAGGGACGATCTGATTCCCTCTCTTACTGCACTCGTTTTTGTTTTCAATAAAACCCCAAGTCATTTCAGGCATGTGTACCAATTTTTACCTCTCTATCTACATTATTCCGTGAATTATTGCATTTTCAAACGATAAGGGACATTTGTGTCACCCTGTATTTCGATTAATGTGAGCGGTTACTCTTTCGGAGTAACCAAAGAGGACCTACATAGCATATATTTTAGATTAATGCATACTAGTTGGGACGTGATTCACAAGAAAATGCAAAAACAGGATTGTAGTTCACAAAGATTTATTACTCACATCCCCAAAAACAGTTCTCAAAATCTTGTACAATTCGGCCTTCCAATAGCTACCAATAACAAATATAATCAAAAACCTTATACAGTCTTTGTAAGATTATATGAATTGAAACAAGTTAAGTGAAGATCCTTTCAACTAAATAACAAGTAACCCCAGATAAATATAGATGACAAGCATAACTACCCAGAAATTTACCAGGAATTTACCGGGACTAAATCCGAATTGGTAAAACAAGCAAGAGTACAGAATATTAAATAACAAATTTTAAGTAAAAGAGCAAAGTCTTAAACCAATAAACAGATCATAGAACAACGGAATTCCACCAATTATACACTCCTGGAAATTGAAATAAGAACACCGTGAATTCATTGTCCCAGGAAGGGGAAACTTTATTGACACATTCCTGGGGTCAGATACATCACATGATCACACTGACAGAACCACAGGCACATAGACACAGGCAACAGAGCATGCACAATGTCGGCACTAGTACAGTGTATATCCACCTTTCGCAGCAATGCAGGCTGCTATTCTCCCATGGAGACGATCGTAGAGATGCTGGATGTAGTCCTGTGGAACGGCTTGCCATGCCATTTCCACCTGGCGCCTCAGTTGGACCAGCGTTCGTGCTGGACGTGCAGACCGCGTGAGACGACGCTTCATCCAGTCCCAAACATGCTCAATGGGGGACAGATCCGGAGATCTTGCTGGCCAGGGTAGTTGACTTACACCTTCTAGAGCACGTTGGGTGGCACGGGATACATGCGGACGTGCATTGTCCTGTTGGAACAGCAAGTTCCCTGCCGGTCTAGGAATGGTAGAACGATGGGTTCGATGACGGTTTGGATGTACCGTGCACTATTCAGTGTCCCCTCGACGATCACCAGTGGTGTACGGCCAGTGTAGGAGATCGCTCCCCACACCATGATGCCGGGTGTTGGCCCTGTGTGCCTCGGTCGTATGCAGTCCTGATTGTTGCGCTCACCTGCACGGCGCCAAACACGCATACGACCATCATTGGCACCAAGGCAGAAGCGACTCTCATCGCTGAAGACGACACGTCTCCATTCGTCCCTCCATTCACGCCTGTCGCGACACCACTGGAGGCGGGCTGCACGATGTTGGGGCGTGAGCGGAAGACGGCCTAACGGTGTGCGGGACTGTAGCCCAGCTTCATGGAGACGGTTGCGAATGGTCCTCGCCGATACCCCAGGAGCAACAGTGTCCCTAATTTGCTGGGAAGTGGCGGTGCGGTCCCCTAAGGCACTGCGTAGGATCCTACGGTCTTGGCGTGCATCCGTGCGTCGCTGCGGTCCGGTCCCAGGTCGACGGGCACGTGCACCTTCCGCCGACCACTGGCGACAACATCGATGTACTGTGGAGACCTCACGCCCCACGTGTTGAGCAATTCGGCGGTACGTCCACCCGGCCTCCCGCATGCCCACTATACGCCCTCGCTCAAAGTCCGTCAACTGCACATACGGTTCACGTCCACGCTGTCGCGGCATGCTACCAGTGTTAAAGACTGCGATGGAGCTCCGTATGCCACGGCAAACTGGCTGACACTGACGGCGGCGGTGCACAAATGCTGCGCAGCTAGCGCCATTCGATGGCCAACACCGCGGTTCCTGGTGTGTCCGCTGTGCCGTGCGTGTGATCATTGCTTGTACAGCCCTCTCGCAGTGTCCGGAGCAAGTATGGTGGGTCTGACACACCGGTGTCAATGTGTTCTTTTTTCCATTTCCAGGAGTGTATAATGACTTATTCGTGAAATCCCTTTCAAGTATAACACCAACATTTAGGCAGAAAAGACAGTTATCTTAATAGTCAGTTTAAGTTCCACGCAACAGTGGGCACAGCCCAACTGATGACCCACCCTAAAACAAGAATGACCAAATTCCTAGGAACTGGGGACACCCCTTGGCGCAGTCCGAACACATTAACGAGAGGAATCTCCAATAATTAGGAGATGGAATACTCAAATTCTGTGAACTACTGGGGCGAGCAACGACTCTGACAGGACACAGCCAAGTGGCGCTGAGCGTCACCAAGACGTAGGTTGCCCAGCTAGCCCCGTCCGAACATATTTCTATCAAGGCGCTTCCCCCTGTACTGGCCAATCCGTAACTTATTGTGCCCGCCGCTCGTAGTACACTGTAACATTTAAATAAAAGAAACAAAAGACAGACAATCACACCAAAGGACACCACACAAACCCTCTTATTTCAAAGTTATGCCCCCACCCCCTTTTAAATCTAATACCCTTAACACGTGCAAGATCTCAAACAATTAGTATGGAAAACTATTCATTTCTTACAGCTCATAATTCTTGACGCTTACAGGCAGACCCAAATAACAAGCATAAGTCTGGAGAAGTTAAAGGTCTGCCGAACCAAAGGCATAAAAACCCGTAATACAAGACACAAAAGTCACGGCCCCTTCAAACGGAGACCACATTATGAATCATAAGATACTCAAGTAACATTACGAGCACTCTGTCTTAATACTAAACATGGCCTACGCACTCTCCTAGAATGACTCATGCATCCTTCACGCTACTCACGCTTAGTGCTCCCGTCACTGAGCAATGTTTTACGGTTTTAACAGCACTAGTCAACGTATACCGGAACCAAGAGCGAATTCCTTATTCCCGCCAAGGCGGTGATAATCACATACAAATCACTGTTTCCGGCTGTGAACACAAATTACGATCAGATTGATCACAAACACAGCTTCAAAGAAATAGCTTATGCCTACCGTTAGTAGCAGCAAACGACGAGAATCCACATAGTATACATAGGCATCCAGCATGAGGTAGTACAATACACACACTTGCTAGTGCATTGTAGGCCATCACCACCAAACCGCCGCCGACACACTCCTCACATCATAACACAGCGCCGCGAGCAACCAACGCTCCTCCGTAACGGTCACTCCAAGGCTCGCCAACATGACAAACACCCAAGCAACTGACAGGCACGACCACTAGGGCCCCTTAGCGGAAAAACAAGACAGCCATAGCCGGAAGTGCCGCGCTTAAATAGCCGCTAGAAGAGCAAAACCAAAGACAAAACGCGCATGCCAGCTCGAACGGGATTACTGTCCATACTAGACAAGAGAATCAGTGGCGTCAGCGACTCCCCCACGGCTCACTAGTCTGCATACTTATCTTGTGCAATAGCTTTCGGGTAAGCAAAGTTTCTAGTAACAGGTAACTGTAGATACATCCACTTCAGTAGAGAAATTTATTTCTGTTTAAGAGTCTGCCGTCTCAGGGCATAGTGATAAATCTGCAGACCAGGTTTTAGTGTTTCTTTATAATCCTGGTTATATTTTGCGTACATTCCAACTCAATAGCGCCATTTGAGATCTTATATCTATTTTTACTCACTACGATATGGCTAAGAACTGTGCTTGTTGTGAGCGGACACAACAAGAATCTGCTACTATCCGTAAACAGCTGGAAGCGGCGTTGGCTACTGTATACATGATTCTAGCTACTGTTCGAAGCTGCGGCGCCATCGGGGCGCTAGGGATAAGACCTGTGACACCTCTGGTGCTTTGGAAGCCCCAGGTGATCTGGATGTAGCTGCACCTTCTGATTCGCAACATCTGATCAGTCCGACCTCACTTGAAAGTGGGTGGCAGTCAGTGGTGGATTCGCGTCTCACTGGACGGAAGGTGAAACAAAGAGCAGGTCATGCGGCTAGCTCCCTACGCCTTAGCAACAGTACGAGGTGAGAGTCAACATTGATGATAACACTGAGTCAGCTAGGGATGCCTCACCTGTGGCCCAGCGGCCGATTTTCCTGCCCAGTCCGGGCAAGTACAGGGGTGGACTGCTTGTCGTTGGGAGCTCCAATGTTGGGCGGGTGATGGAGCCCCTCAGAGAAATAGCAGGCAAGGCTATAAGGAATGACAGTGTGCACTAGGAATGTTTGCTGGTGGTCTCGTTCGTGATGTGGAAGAGGTAATATGTCAGCACTCTGTAGAGCATGTTAGATTACAACAGCCTTATCCTATCGGACAACACAACTTGGAATGCTATTCATGAATGGCAGCACAGGTGATCGAATCACAGGACTGAGTACAGATTCGCAGTCAGTGTGCGTGGGAAACCCACGAGATTGCTCCTGCTGTCACACTAAATCGCGCCCCAGACCGTAGATCCAGGTGTACGTACACTTTTTTTTTCACTTGCCGCCCTGATTTTACGACCCACCACCTAAGTGCTTAAGGTGGGTCTATTTTGACCACTTGGCCGCTACGACCGGTGTACGGGTGCTGATGTAGTTGATGAAACTCACACCAGTTCCCGCATCCGGCCGTACCGTTACCCGTGTCCCGCCACGTGGAGGCGGGTCTTTCCTTTTTTTTCTCTTATTTCTTTCTTTACTTTGGCAGCTTTCCCAAAACCGTTTTAACAAAATTTTACAAAATTAAATTTGGATTAGAGGAAGGAAATACAAGGAATAGTTTAGACTGAAGAGGAGAAAAGACGATAGGAAAAGAAGAGATGATAGTCCCTCCACCTTAGGGTACTGAGGATGAGCGCCTTGGGATTTATCTTCAAGCCTCTGATCCTCAGTCTCCTAACCTTAGCCTAGGAAGTTCTATTCTATTCTATTTATAAGAATTGATATCTCTATTTATTTCTAGCAGGTTATTTATATACAGGTTTAAAGTGCCGTGGTAGCTGATGGCAATTGCGACGGTGCGCCGACACTGTTTATACCTAATTTCATACATTAATCTAATCGGTATTGTCCATTGCAGGACTACTTATGTAAGTCTGTTGCGTGTCAGTTGTTTTATATTGAGTCTTAGTTTACCTCTTCCACACTATGGTGTCTGTCTGGGTGCTGCATATGGGTTTATCGTCTGTGTGGTCTTCCGTTCCTGTACTCTTTGTGGCATTCATCAGAAATTTTGTCTGTTAGTGCGTTCAATACGTCCCACAACAGGCCTCCAGCGTGCCCTCCAATGAGATCTCGCTTGAAACCACTGATGTCCCAAATGGCGGTGGTCCGCGGTCAATGGAATGCACACCATGGGGAGTCTGGCACGGAGCTGTCCTTGAAGTAACCGAATTGTAGAAATTCGTTATAAAACTGTGGTGTCAACTGCTGCTCAAATTGCTGCTGCAAATACCGTACGATGTGCCAGAGCTACACGCCCAATAGGGTGGTCGCGCCTCTCTATAGTATCACGTGGCCGTCCTGAGCCCGGTCTTCTTGAAATCGTACATACTCGTGACCACCGCTGCCAACAGTAATGTACAGCGGCCACATTCCTGCCACGTCTTTGTACAATATCGCACATACTCTACAAGGTATCGAAATGTTACCTTGGCGTTTTAGATTCCCAGGTCTGTTTCCAATCGAGCACATACTGGACTTCATCGAGAGACAACTTCGGCATCATCCAGAAACAGCATTAACTGTCTCTGTATTGACCGACCAAGTGCAACATGTCAACACGCATGGGACTCAACCCCACGAACTCAGTGAGGTGTTGATAATGGCATCTTTGTTGCTTTAAAGGTATTCATGAGTAACATCATCCAACCACGCCCAATCTCAAAGCTAACTAGCGTTCACGACTGTTAAAGCGTGCATTTAAAGTTAATGTGATTTGCATCTTCTTAGCGCCCATACTAGCTCTACTCTTACGCGATAGGCTCGAAACTTGTATAGACGTCATCTTTTAGATGTAGAAACACGCCTGCCAACTTTCACTTATGGCGCACAACTCCTTCTTGGTGCTGCGATTTTTTTCGGAGAGTGTAGAATGACTCGTTCGAGGCGGTCGAACAGCGACAGACTTCGTCTTCTGGCCGATAATGGCATAACATCTTTTCATTTCACTGAGTCACGTTGCGAGGCAGTATGAGACGGGATTCGCATGAGGAAGGAAGTTGGTTCAAATCTATGTTTGGCAATCCCGATTTAGGTTTTGGGTTATTTCTCTAAATCGGCCAAGGCAAATTCTTGGATGATTCCTTTCAAAAGTAGTCGGATGGTTTCCTTCCTCAAAATGCGAGCTTGTGTTCCCTCACCAAGGAACTTGAAGTTCCTTGGAAAAAACATAAATTGCCTTATTTACTTCCTTTTTTAAACGCTGATGTCTGGGTATTCCACAGTGCTACTACAGGGGAGGGCTCGTATATATTATGCAGCGATGGTACATGGCCACTAAGTCTGTCATAGTTCTCCTCGAAAAGTCGTACCTCATACTGAAGGAGATACTAATGCTAAACTGTGTTTTATTAAGATAAAACACCAAAATCGAGACGAAACTCCTGCAGATACTTAGACTCCTAGTTGCATAAGAAGTACAATGTCAGCAATCTCGAAAATATCCACAAAATCTAATAAAATTATGAACTAAATTGCCATAGTGGGATTATCTATGCCATTACTAGGTTACTGCTTTGCGTATGGACGTGACAGCCAAGCTCTCTGTGGTATCGGACGAACCTACGTTACTCACAAAACTGTAAGGCTAGTGCAGTTATTCGGCATCTTCAGGACTACTGCTGCAGCGATTGGTATTTGATGCGCGGGTGGTTTTGCCACACCTTTTTTACGCGCACTGGGACAGGTAACGTAAAGTGTAAGAAGGGTGCGGCTGATTCCATAAACACTAAGTTCTAGAAATAAAGTCAATGGATAGTGCAATGTAAAGAGCATTAGGTTATTACATTGAGGTTTAAATAACACTGCAGAGTTTAACAAAAAATTACAGCCACTTCACGGATTGAGAACTGCATCAGCTCAAATAAAATCTGATCTTCAACAATTTACCATTAAGGCAAGACATTCAAGGCGCGTCTTGCACGAAGATACTCACATTCAGCCTTTAAAGCTACATTTAGAAAAAATGACACACACTACCGTTTTCCTTGAAATAGTCTTTTTTTAATTTTGCAAAGCATTTGCTTTGTGGTTTCATTTACTTTATGTAAACAGGTTCACTAATCGTTGCTCATTGGGTATAATGTCTAATAAGTATCAAGTCAGAGTATATCCTTTCTTGATATGGAAACCTGAAGTCATCATCAATTTTGTTTCTAATAGATTTTTTCATGATTTTTTTTTTCCTTTTCCATTACTGTTCTAAAGATTTACTCATCTGCAGTAGAGAATTAATACCAGCTGTTGCAAATGCCAGTGACTGTGAAAGAGAGGTCTTCCTGGAACGTACTTACTCTCCAGTTCGTTAACCCAGTATAAGTCTCGGGTCACAAACTTTCCATGTCTTTTCTTTAAAGGGGCTATTCGATTACAGTGTGGTAGGCAATGCAGAGTCCTGTGTAGTGCAGCAATGTCACATACCGCTTTTACCAATGTAGTACGTTCAAAAATGGTTCAAATGGCTCTGAGCACTATGGGACTTAACTTCTGAGGTCGTGAGTCCCCTAGAACTTAGAACTACTTAAGCCTAACTAACCTAAGGACATCACACACATCCATGCCCGAGGCAGGATTCGAACCTCCGACCGCAGCGGTCGCGCGGTTCCAGACTGTAGCGCCTAGAACCGTTCGGCCACTCCGGCCGGCTGTAGTACGTCTACACTTATTTCTTACACGTCATTTTTGTTTAAAACTCTCGAACGTTTTCGTTATTTGAATATTTCTAATAGGGTAAACCTTGGTAAGTTCGTGGCATTGCTTATTTCGTGATACTTTGTGGATTCCTCTTCACGGATTTATCAACCACGCTAGAAGATCAGTCACTGAGCCACAAATAGCAGAGCATGTCCCCTACCAGCAGCGGCCTTTCACGGTGCGCTACCAGCGGCCTTGGCAGCACAGTGAGTTGTTTTCTTCCTTTGGGGGTAGATATCTTTCGCTTTCGCGCTGCAGAATCCCACGTGTTTCCAACGTGCTGATTACTCCTCATATTAACAAGGTAACATTTTTTACCTTTGTACAGTTGTTTATGTGATATAAATAAATTTTTCTGATTAGGGTTTCTGTTTTGCGTTCGTTAGTTTAGACGTAATAGCCTTGGCTGCGCTAGTAAAACTCTTAGCATTTTAACTGCCATGTTGCGCCACCCTAGACAGTCTGCGCAAATACTGGCTAATAAACGTATTTAAAAGCGGATATTTAATTATTTGTAGTAGCATGCCCGTGGTATAGATAGAGCACTTCATTTTAAACCAGACAATATATTAAATTTACATATCACGAGTTAACCAAGCTACCACGAAGTTAACCAGTTTTTTTCTTCTGCATGTTAGATGCCTCCAAAATATCGCAAGTATGCCAACCAAAATCTTATTACAGCAGGAAGGTTGGTAAAAGAGGAGAAGTGCTCAATTTATAAGGCATCAAAGCAATGTGAAGTGCCATGATCTACCCTGAAAGACTTTCTTAGCGGGACTGAAGGTGAATGTGTAGGCCTACCTAAATTAGGGAAATCGTTTGCTTTACCTTTACAAATGGAACAAAGGAGCTGCAATTACATACTTTCCATGCAGGAATTAGGATTCGGACTGACTGTAATTCAGTTTCGAAAACTGGCATATAAGCTAGCTACTGTAACAGGTAGGAAACATCCCTTCAATGAAGAAGAACAAGCTGGAGGGGAAAGATTTTAAAACACATTATGGGCTTACCTTAAGAGTGCCTGAAATTATAGCTGCTTATAGGTCTTCAATGGGAAATAGGTCAATATTTACTGACTTTTATCAAAAATTAGAAGCATTAGTCACAGATCTAGGAGTTCAAGATCGTCCAGATGTAGTATGGAATTGCGATGAGACAGGGCTCTCATATGTGGTGAAAGCATCCAAGATCGTTACAGAAACTGGCAAAAAGTATGTATATAGCAGAACGTTTGCTGATCGAGGTTAAAGTCACACACTCCTTCCTGTGTCAATGCTAGTGGTTACTGGATACCATCTATGGTGATATTTAAGGGTGTTCGAATGTCATAAGATCTTCTGAAAGAAGTAATTCCATCAAAAGGGTGGATAAGGAGAACTTTTCTGGAATAGTTCAATCATTTCATACAATGTGTACCTACTGCAAGACCTATAATTTTAGTAATGGATTCTCATGGATCCCATATTTCAGAGGTGGTTATTGACGTGGCCAAGAAGAACCACATCTTTCTTCTGACATTTCCTTATCACACTAATCACATTCTGCAACCATTGGATGCAGGGGTATATAGGCAACTTAAAAGATCATGGGGAAAATCTTTCAATAGCTACATGGTCAAGAATCCAGGTCTCAGACCTAACAGATCTGATCCCCACAAATTGTTGAAACCTGCTTACTACAGTGCTTTCAGTCCTGAGACCAATATATCAGCTTTTAGGAAGACTAGGATATATCCATTTAATCCTGCCGCTGTGACTGATGAGGCAATAGCAACATCAAAGTTGACAGACAAACCTGCAGAAGACAATCTGGAACCAGCATTAGATGATTCAGAAAGTCTTTCAGAGTCGAATGAACTTCTTGCTCTGCCTGTCTTAATAGATGATAGGGACAAATGCAAGCGGAGGAGAAAGACAGATAGCAAGGCAAAATGCCTTGACTCCAATTCAAGAAGCAGCTCCCAAGAGAACCAGTGGTAGGCCTATGCATTTTCTAAAAATTATCTCACATGCTTCATTAACAGAGTTGACAGTTGTTTCTTTGAGTTGTTGTTTATATATTTTAATGATATTTATTGATTTATAGGTAGGCCACGAAAGGAAGTTCCCACAAATCTACAACCTCTGGAGTGACAAAGAAGAGGACGCTGGATGACAATAAATGTGGATCCCGTGGCCACAGTTATTTAGAAGACTTGAGGAATAAATAAGGGGCACTATGGATTCAGTGTTGTTTTTGTTTAATGTGGCACCATTCGAAGTGTCAACATACTTTTGAAGAGAGTGAGGAAGTTTTTATGTGCAACAAGTGTCAAAACCTTTCTGATGAAGACTAAAATTAGGCTTTCATTTAATCAGTAAATTCAATTCAGTGTTTTCGCTCATTACTTCGTCAGTACTTTATAATTATTATCATAAATAAGCCTCAATGTCGTAAAATGTCAAAATAAAATCTTTTATAGAAATACAATGCTTTCATCATTTAATTAATGCATTATCACGAAATTACCCAAGTAATGTCACGAACGTGCCAAGGGGTATCACGAAATAACCTACAAAATTCTTAGTTGATGAATTCAGAAAGGAGAGAATGTAGAATCAACTAATCATAACCTTGTGGGTATTGAGTAATGCATTTAAGGACAGGCTTACATATGTAATTCAGCAGGCTTTCAAAATATTTGTTATGTACTTTAAATTAACTTAATACAGAAATCCTCACGAAATTACCAAGATTTACCCTAATTCGCGATTTTATGTATGTTGTAGTTACACATTTTATTCATTTAGCAAAATACTGAACAATTTGTTTTCAGAGGCGAAAGAAAGAGCCTCTGGGGTACGGAACAAGTCATTTTCGTCGAAAAATAGCAATCTCTATAAGAATGGTGTAAGGGATGTATCTGCAGTTTACTCAGCACAGGTAGGTGTAACTACTATCCGTTTGAAAGAGAGCAACATATACTCTGTCTTTCCCCAAACATTTTCTCACTGTTACAGTAAAGCCAATACTCACGGTACACATGAACTCTTTTCCTTGCTAACTCGAGTCTCAGAAAAACAATAGAGGATTTAGAGTGCACATTGATGGGCAACCTTCCTTTATTATCCCTAAACTCTTTTCCATGTGTTACACAAGATATTGACAAAACTTGCGAAATAGTGGTCGAAAGGCGGCCTACAATCACACGGTTTCGATGGACCGATAAGCTATCCGTATGTGACACTGAAGTTTTCATAGTAGTCACCAAGTTAATCACAGACCAACACGTGAATCGCACATCACTCTCCAATCATTAATTCGCAATTTCCTAATATAGAGGTTCTTTAATATCAGCTGTAAACTACAGAAAAATAGGCGTTCATGTTGCTGATGGAGTGCTGTGGAGTTGATACGGCAGTATAGTGACACGTATGTAAGTAAAAAAGAGAAGTAGGTATCGTATTGAAACACATCAACATGCGACTAGGTACGCCATTCGAAGTCAGCTTAATTTCACTGTGTAGCGATGTACATTTCATGTGTTATTAGAATACAAGCTAATTGACGATGGTGACATTATCGTCGAACCTAGTTCGGAGATTTAAAAAAAAGTATGCATCAAGAAGGACCCAAACTACAACATTCTCAAGTCACTGCGGTTTGGTAATGAAAATTTGAACGACATACGTCTTTTATGACCTTTGGAGCAGACTGTGGTACATTTCCGTGAAAACTGAGGACTTATATTTTCGTTATAAATGAAGTGAAATAAGAAACGCATGATCAACTTTTCCTTTTCTTCAGACCTGGACCTAGCACGTGTGATTTCCTCTGTTGTCATAAGACACATTCCGATAACAAATAAATAAACTGTAGTAAAAAGACGGTATCGGAAAAGAAATATTATCTTTATAAGATTTTATTTTAAAACCAATAAGGACTGTCCGCTTCTAGCATTACACAGCTGTCACTTTTTGAGGTGTCCCTATGTTTAGCGATATATCCCTCCCAATGGGTTCACCTTATCTTACATCTTTACTCACATAAGGGAAGTCGCTGGCTTTTATGTGTTCTGCTCGAGTTAACGCGTTGAATTATTTAGCAGTCGTTGCAAACGAAACGAGCTCTGAAAATACTACAGGGGCCAGAAGCAGTGTCTCCAAAGGCACCGTGCATCTGAGTCGACGCAGTAGACTGACAGAATGTCAGCGAAAGATGGCTTATTAAAGGCAGCGGCTTCAGATCAAAGTAGCCAATGCGCCTAAGGACAAAGCAGAAGTTAAAATAACAATGTTAAATATTTACTGATGCAGCTCACGGTTTTACATTGCTACCGCAAAAGTTCATATGTCTACGTCTGATAGTTAGTTAGAGTCAATCAGATATGAGCCAGAAAATTTAAATACTTCCGATATTCCTTATTTTTGCCTTTTAACTAGTAGGTAACGTGTACGGTGCGTGGGAATAGATCCATTGTAATGTAGCTGCCATACAGATCTCCTTTGTCTGCTTTACAGACGTATTTCACAGTAAACACTCTTTTCATTCGCGTATTCCAGCTGTCTTACGTCATCCTACAGCATTTCACTGAAATGTTTAACGAACAGCGTTAAAAAAGGTTTCAAAGGAGCCTTGTCACCTCCAACGTTTTCTTGAAATTTGTTTTCTAGTTGTTTTATGTCTACTAGAATAATTTCTAAGATAATTTTATTTCAACACAAAAATTTATGGCTGGAGACCAAAAACTGAGTACGATACATATGTTCTTGCACTGTGACTATACTGGAGCAGTGGAGGGAATTACAATCGAGTATGCGTCATACTACTCTGTATCTGACTTTTGGATTTCTTCGCCTTAGGGAGCGTTAACGAACAAATGTACATTTCTGTAACACCTTAACTCGGTAATTTAATTGAAACTACAAACCTCGTAGTGGTTACGTATGGAGTCTACATCTACACACGTACTCCACAAGACAGTACTAGAGATTTTCTTTCTTGTTCCTTTTGCGTGCTGAGCGACCAAAGTATAACTCCATATACTTCCGTACGTACCCTAATATCTCATGGTCTCCACACGAGACATATAATAACCTCAGAATGATGGTTACTCACCATTTTCGAATACAGGTTCTCAAAATTTATCTAACAGAATTTCACTATAACTACGTCGTCTTTCTTGCAAGGATTCCCATTTAAGTTCGCTAAATATTTCTGATGCACTTCCGTATGTACTATACCCTGTATTCGTTAGATGTATGGCGTCATGTTTACTTGACAAAGACTCCAAAAACTGCATCAGTACTCTAGAATTAGTCGCGCTGGCTTCTTTTATGTGATTTCCGTTACAGATGCACTGTTTTCTTTCTTCCTTTTTCTTTTTCAGAGCACTTTCAAGAAATCTGTCTCTCATTTACTTTCCCTAGTACTAATTTTAAGTCAGCATTCAATTTCATGCCCTATCGCTTCATAGTATTGCCCTCTAAATACTTTTACGATTTGGCGTATCAAGATATTTCTCGCTAAATCAAATGGTTCAAATGGCTCTGAGCATTATGAGACTTAACATATGAGGCCATCAGTCCCCTAGAACTTACAACTACTTAAACCTAACTAACCTAAGGACATCACACACATCCATGCCCGAGGCAGGATTCGAACCTGCGACCGTAGCAGTCGCGGGGTTCCGGACTGAAGCGCCTAGAACCGCACGGCAACCGTGGCCGGCTATTTCTCGCTAATCTTGTAATAAAATACACTCAGATTTCTTCCTGTTTATTAAGGACATTATCTTACAACGTACCCCAATTTAAAGAAAACTGCTAATAATTACGTGAAGTGAAAATTTTATCCAAGCCTATCTGCACTACCTTACCATCGTCCAAAAACGATGTTTCCCTGTGAACTACAGCATCGAGAGCGAACAATGTTATACTGCTGCTGACCCTATCTGATAAATCGTTTATGAATACTGAAAATATCGTAGTTCGCAATACGCTTTCTTGAAGCACATCCGTCTTTAGTTTTGCGACTATAAAATAGTCGAAGTTCAAGATAACGTATTGGCTTCTGTTACTCAAACAGTCCTGGATCCAGTCACTTATTTGTGAAGGTACTCCGTATGATCGTACCGTGATCAGTAGCCGACGATGTGGTATAGTGTCGAAAGTATTTTGGTAACTTTAGGAAAATGGAATCCACCTGTCATCTAGATCAGGGTTCCCCAAACTCAGCTCCGCAGAACACTGGTCGGACGGAAAGCACGCTCGGATGGCTAAAGCGTAACCGCTCGCGTACAGCGGCAAATCCATGCTCGAGTCTCGTTCTGGCACAAATTTTCACTTGCCGCCATTGAATTTATTTCAGCGCCCAGTTGCGACCGATATCAGAGTTTATTTCACTTCGTCATCTGTGTCAACAGTTATTATTTTAAACTGAAGTAATCACTCAGCAGAACAGGTTTTTCTCAGTTTTGCGGGAAGTGAACAAGTGTTTCACAAAAAACTATTAATAACATGGTGGTTTTTTTCGACGTTTCTATGATACTGATTATTTTATAAAATTGTGATGTGATTGCTGTGTTGTTAGTTGTGATTTAACGTTTTCTTAATCACTAAATAAACCAATTTTTCTCATTTTAAAAACTTTACTACCCTTTAAAATCAATAACGTGTCCCATGTGAGCCAGAGGATTCTCAAAGTGATCCGCCTGACGAAAAGTTTGTTAACCTCTGATCTAGGGCCGGTCGGAGTGGCCGAGCAGTTCTAGGCGCTACAGTCTGGAACCGCGCGACAGCTACGGTCGCAGGTTCGAATCCTGCCTCGGGCATGGATGTGTGTGATGTCCTTAGGTTAGTTAGGTTTAAGTAGTTCTAAGTTCTAGGGGACTTAAGTCCCATAGTGCTCAGAGCCATTTTGAACCTGATCTAGGTATATAGTACCGTCATTCTTACAACAGCAACTAAAATATTTTTCTGGAATGAAATTTTCACTCTACAGCGGAGTGTGCCCTGATATGAAAGTTCCTGGCAGATTAAAACTGTGTGCCGGGCCGAGACTCGAACTTGGGACCTCGGGAGTTCGAGTTTCGGTCCGGCACACAGCGTTAAAATATTTTTCTTTATCCATCTGTTCACTGACGTGATGACTGTCTTTAATGGAATAAGTGCAAGGCTGTTTTGCGAGGGAAATGGTTTCATCGAGTAAGAAAAATATGATTATTTATTTGAAACAAATACTAACAAAGAGATAGAGGGGCTGGCCAGTACTTACCTCAGCTCAGTACAGCCGATAGATACACATAAAACAGAACCGAAAATTTACATTCCTAGCTTTCGGAACAAATGTTCCTTCATCAGGGAGGAGAGAGGGGAAAGAAAGGGAAGAAGGGAAGGAGATTCAGTTACTCACAACCCAGGCTATGAAGCAACAGGGAAAGGAAAATAGGGAGGGTAGCAAGGATGGAGGCATGGTTGTCAGAGGGAAGCCAAAGATATTCTACTGTAAGTGCTGTGCCAGCTTCAAACCAAAGAGGATGCATACAGAAGTAAAGAGGTATACTGTTCCTACCCCCAGACCACACAGAAGCATCCGCCTTGTCACCCAATATTATCCTGGCCTCGAAAACATCAACAAATTACTCCGCCAGGGATATGACTTTCTCAAGTCAACCCCTGAAATGAGATCATCCCTTGACAAAATTCTCCCCACACCACCCAGAGTTGCCTTTCGTCGCCCCCCTAACCTCCGTAACATCCTTGTTAAACCCTACAATATTTCCAGACTACCTTCTCTACCCAGCGGTTCCTACCCCTGTAACCGACCCCGCTGCAAAACCTGCCCCATGCATCCCCCCACAACCACCTACTCCAGCCCCGCTACTGGTAAAACATACACAATTCAAGGCAGGGCCACGTGTGAAACTACACATGTCATTTATCAACTGACATGCCTGCACTGCACAGCCTTTTACATCGGCATGACAACAACTCAACTGGCTGAGCGCATGAACGGACACAGACGAACTGTCCGCCTAGGAGATGCCCAATACCCAGTAGCGGAGCATGCCCTCCAGCATAATTCTAGGGACCTAGGAACCTGCTACACCGTATGTGCCATTTGGCTTCTCCCACCCAACACCAGGCCCTCTGAACTGCGGAGATGGGAACTTGCACTCCAACACATCCTTTCATCCCGCCATCCCCCTGGACTGAACCTACGTTAAACAACCTCACTCCCATTTACTCTTCAGTCTTCTCCTCTTTCCCTTTTCTCTTTAGCCATTCACGCATCTTTTCATCCTACATAGTTGTGTTTATCTTTACACTATATACCTCTTTACTTCTGTATGCATCCTCTTTGGTTTGAAGCTGGCACAGCACTTACAGTAGAATATCTTTGGCTTCCCTCTGACAACCATGCCTCCATCCTTGCTACCCTCCCTATTTTCCTTTCCCTGTTGCTTCATAGCCTGGGTTGTGAGTAACTGAATCTCCTTCCCTTCTTCCCTTTCTTTCCCCTCTCTCCTCCCTGATGAAGGAACATTTGTTCCGAAAGCTAGGAATGTAAATTTTCGGTTCTGTTTTATGTGTATCTATCGGCTGTACTGAGCTGAGGTAAGTACTGGCCAGCCCCTCTATCTCTTTGTTAGTATTTGTTTCACATCTTTATATGAGATTTTCCATTAATCATTTTGATTATTTATTTGAAATTTCTGCTACAACTCACTTTTTTATTTTTTGTTTTATGTTTAATCTAACATAATACAACGCGTTTCGAACATGTTCTGTTCACCTTTAGCCGTTTACACATACATACATACATACATACAGAGAAATGTTACTTACAAATAAACCGTTTTAAACTAGGTTAGTATAGAACACTTTGTCCATTGTTTGTTACTATAGCGGCTGGTGTGGCATTTGAGGGGGGGGGGGGGGGGGGCAGTGGATGGCCAGAAATCGAAGTCAGTAATGTCTTCTGTTGGTTTTCTTCCTTGTGGCTGACTATGTATGATATCACAGACTGTATAGGATGCGTTGTATTATGTTAGATTAAACATAAAACAAAAATAAAAAATTGACTGGTAGCAGAAATTACAAATTAATAATTATCCCACACAGTCACGGTTCACAAACATAGCCATTACGGCTGAGAATAAGAAAACTATGCATTGTTACCGTGGTGATTTGGAAGCAGGAGTCGTAGGAGTATCTAGATAGCTACGACGTAGGTGAATTTCAAGGCAGAGAGTATAACGCTGTAGCATTCATATCTGAGAAAAATGGAAGGCGTGCCTCAAACGTTATCAACTTGAAGCATCAGTAAATGATCTTAATGTTACTGATTATAAAAGTAGAACGTAGTTGACTAGTGTACCATACATGTCGTGGATGTGCCAATTACAGACTGCGGACGGTCCACGCTTAAGTGTAAACCAAGTTATTCGATGTTTTTAAAGATTCTTGAAAGCTAAAAATATGTTAAGCAAATCCTAACACTGATTCACCAAAGCAGCCTGTAGAAATCGGACTGACTGCGACGTCACCGCTATATGATAACGAGTTCGTTGAGTTCGGGGGTACAACGAAGAACGGAGATGACATCATTTGAAGTCCACTGGAGAATTAGTAGTGTAGCTGCGTAAGAACTGAAACCATCCAGAATCACTTTCCAATCTGCAGAGGAGTGTACTCTGTTTTAAAACTTCGTGGCATACAAAAACTGTGCGCCAGAACGGGACTCGAACGTAAGTCTCAGGTTCAAGTGCCGGTGCAGCACACAGCTTTTATTTGCCAGAAAGTTTCCACTTACAGTCTCCTCAGTAAGTAACAGAAAGCGACCGAAGAAAGTAGAATATACATGGAATCAGAAAATAAATAGAAAACAATGGTATACTGCAATGATGTATTACACATAGCGTGATGGACGACGGAAGAAAGAACATCAAATTTATAGTGACAGCCACATAATAGGTCTCTCGTCTCCTTCAATTCAGCCTAATGAAACACAGAATTTCAGTCACTTTTTCGTTATGACATTTCTACGTTATCTTCATTGCCACCTAGCAGGCCAGTGCGGCCGAGTGGTTCTAAGCGCTTCAGTCTGGTATCACGCGACCGCTACGGTCACAGGTTCGAATCCTGCCTCGGGCATGGATGTGTGTGATGTCCTTAGGTTAGTTAGGTTTAAGTAGTTCTAAGTTCTAGGGGACTGATGACCTCAGAAGTTAAGTCCCATAGTGCTCAGAGCCATTTGAACCTTTTTTTTCCCATTGCCACTTAAGGATAATGCAACTGCGTACACAACTGGATAGGGTTCAGGGTCGTCACAGTACCAGGAAAAAAGAATTTATGAAAGTTTTTTCGAGCCAAACCATTTTTGTTTATCTCCATTCGTTACAAAATCTAACAGTTAATTATGTCATTGGAAAAAAAAAAAAAAACGGACGACATGTGCGCTTCAGGAGGCGGTAATACGAAAAAACAGACAGACGAGAATAGGTCGTGGGGAACGTACAGTTCGATCCTTTTTTGACATCTACCACAAGTTTCATTCCATGAGCTCTCTCTAAACCATTGGGGTTAATTTTTTTTTTCTCCGTGCTATCGAAACCGTTCTGAAATGAATGAGCTCATCTGACACGATGCGAAATGAGTCAGACGGAGCGGCGAGACTAGACGCGCCGCTGTCGGGCAGAGACCTCTGTCATGTTCTAATAGACGGCGATTGCCGAGGGCGGTCTTCGTTACCACGGGCTCCCTCTCTGCAGATACGGGCTTCCCTCTTGACGCCTGTCATCCGAGAGCTGGTACAAGTGTCACTTGCCACTCCCCGTCAGTATTAGCACGAGTGTCAGACAAATGAGGACCACTCACAGTTCTTTAATAGTCTATATCTTCATCCTACGGTCCAGTAGGTGTGGGAAAAACTCACTGCTATTCTTGAACTACGTCTGTTGACGACCTTACGCTAACGCCATTTACTTGCGCGTATGGAATATACTGTAGCACTGTGGTACATTGTGCAAGTAAAATGTTCGATGAACGATATTAAGAAATAAGAAAATTCGAAGATACGAATATTACACCTGTATTATGTTGTTGTGGATGGCAATCTGCAACTGTGACTTAAACTGGCGGTTTTTGTAGGAGTTATATGCAAGTAGTGGCTTTTTATAATTCCGTGCACCTATTGGTAAAACGGAGCACTTATTGGGTCACTTTATTGTCCGTCTGTGGTTTGTCTGTTCGTCTGCCCGTCTGTTAAGACCTCAGGAACGGGTAGAAGTTTCAAGTCGAAATTTATTTATAATTTAAGCTTTTAAGTTGATGCAGTCAAAAGATGTGGCCATAAATGTCTCATATTTTGATGCTCGAAAACGCACGCATCAAAACCTTTAGATTAACTATCTGCATAATGTCGCGCCTGGTGGTCCCAATCGGTAAAGCGCGTACATGGAAACAGAGGTCACAGGGTCGAATCGCGATCGGACTACGCAACTTTCAGTTCAAATGTTTCAAATGGCTCTGAGCACTATGGGACTTAACATCTGTGGTCATCAGTTCCGTAGAACTTAGAACTACTTAAACCTAACTAACCTAAGGACATCACACACATCCATGCCCGAGGCAGGATTCGAACCTACGACCGTAGCGGTTGCGCGGTTCCAGACTGAAGCGCCTAGAACCGTTCGGCCACTCCGGCCGGCTCTTTCAGTTCTCGTCTTAATATAACCCCTGTTAACGAAATGAGGAGCCGTCAGAAACAACAGGTGTTTCAGATTTCAGTTAAACTGTGGGTCCCCTTTCTCCGCGGTTGAGCAACTGGGCTACGTTAGGATGAAGCAAATCGCTAGCAGCCGAATAGAAACACTTGAACCAGGCCATTGAACCACACGAAATCAATATTAATACATAATGAAGCTTGTAAGGAGCCCTTAACGAACCCTCAGAGCGCGGGTCCTGCTTGCACTTGTCTGTCTTTTCTTTCTTCTTTTTTAATTTAATACGATTTACTGTACCACTAACAAGTTTCAGAATCACTGCCGGCTCATCATCAAACGGAAGTATTACGAACACTGTTTTCTGCAACATGTACAGCTACGCGTTCGTTGTGGTGGTGACAATACTGAAAATTTAGACATAAATTAAGTAAGTGTGTTTGTTTGCTGAAAATCTAAAATGTACATTATCGAAATGAATTTCTCATTTATTCCAATGTTATGTAAATATTCTACACATGACGATCTTTTCGTTTCTTTTACAAGTAGTTAAAATATGCCTATTTTTTTATTATTCTGGCCAGCACCACGAACCTGGCGTCCAGCTGATCATGGTCCGGAAAATAATGTCCCTGTAGCAACTTCATCCGATGATGAGCCTGCAGTGGCTCGATAACTACCTTAATGGTACAACAAATCATATTAAGTTCATACATATTCCCGACACATTATCGGTTGGAGCGGCGGCGAATAGGATCACAGAAAATTTTATTTGCTTTATTTTATACTCGCACTTTGATTGGTCGAACGGCTGCCGATTTTGGAATGCGCTATTGACGACTGCTGGCTGGACATGGCTTGGGGTGGTACTTGCTATCGAAACCGATAGTCATTTGGCGAAATACAAAGGCGAGTGTGGTGCAAATAAACATCTCTTCTGTTTATGAAGTTGCTGAAAACCGTTTTTGGCAAAATATAAGTGCGAGTGCAGTGAAAATAAATACTTCTTCTGTTTTTGAAGCTCAGGGAAACCTATAGAGCGATCTTCTTTTGGTGATGACAGTTTTACTTCCAGGCTAGTTTCCCAGTGAACCACGTTATTGTTGTTGACAACGGTGGTGAAGAACATCGCGTTTGTCCTAGACTTTCGGAGGACAGCCCTGTTTTTAGACATGGGAAACCAGTAAGCACCTTATCATTTTGTATGATTAGTGATCGAACTGGCAGCACCATAGCTGCTACGATTCTTTCCTCTCACCTTGCCTTCTACCGGTGATTCACTTTTTGCTGAACGAATTCGGAACAAATCTTCCGTTTACCCAAATCTTTGGGAATGATGACATTAACATTAGTACTCAATTCATTTGCTACCTCTCGTCCAAATTAAAAATTATAATTTGAAGCACAGATTTAACTTCCGACGAATAATTATCACTTCGTTTGCGCTGGTAAAGGGTAGAGAAAGTTTTCTCTGCAACAATGCTGAGTCTGGCGGATTTTCCGTTGTGTCTTTTCTCCTAAAAGCGGTAGTTCTACAACACAGCAGGAGAGCCTCTATGGAGCCTCGAAGATGCCGGGGAGGGGGGGGGGGGGAACCTCAATACCCAGTAGTAAAGTTGTGACAGAAGACAAGTAATAGTTACTGAATATACTGTTTCAAATTCGCACTACTATACTTCCTTATACCCACACTAATTATATTACCATTTATTTTTACTATTCTCTATTAGGTCTGTGTCATTCGCGAGGCTTTGGTGGACACACTATAGCTTTGTAACTAAATTATTCATAGAACCAATGAGGAGAACAGGAATAAAAATAGGTACATTCTGGACTCGTTATTGGTGCTACAGATCTTTTATTTATCAAGTTTTATGTATTTGACAAAACAGTGTGGAGCTGTATTGTTATAACTGGAACATGTTCTGGAAAATCTGAGAATCTGAGAATGACAGCTAGTTACTGTCAAAACTGGTCATGAAATAAACTATTTCACACTAAGCCATCATGGCTTCTAATATTATGAGTTACAACAAGAGATCGCCCCAACAACATGTGTTTGTTCACGGCTCTGTATCCCCAGTCTCTTTATCAATGTACTTCGGTTTCCCTTGCTAGAGATGAGGCACAAAAATATATGATGGCAGTAAACAGTCATTATTCCCAACTTCATGTATAGTGGACCGGCAGTTCTCCTGCTTACTATTCAAACGTCTTACTGCCTTCTTTCACAGTAATAGCATCTCCTTGCAGCCTGATGAATGATGCCACAGCTGCAGTCCATAGGAAATATAGCTGTGGTATAGAGCATGATGTACAGGGTGAATATCAATAAAACCGACAAACAGCAGGGACAGTTTCCTGAGTGGGTATAGAAGAAAAAGATATCCCTTGAACATGTGTCCGGAAAGGCATCGTTGCAGGGATAGATGGAGCTGACGAATGAAAGTTCCTCTGACAACGTGCCTTCTGTTCCTTGTGTGATGTACTATACTGTAAGTAGCAGAATAGTCCGGTATTCATGTCAGGAGCAAGCCGAAATCGTGTTCATGTACTGCCAAGCACATGGAAACGGTCGAGAGGGAGCACGGCTACGCCAAAACAAGTACTCTCACAGACACCAACAATACCACACAACATTCCAAGCCATCTTTGGGCGTTTATGTGATCACGGGCCCTTTCAGACAAACGAAGGTGCAGGGAGGCGGAGGACTGTGCATGCACCAAATTTAGTGGACCAGGTTCTACCGGATACTGAGGCGGATCCTAGTACAAATACCAGACAAATGGCCTCCCAACATGGTGTAAGCCAACGTCCGATTATCTGATATCCTGCATAATGATCGCTGTACCCTGTACCTTCAACGAGTTGAACCTGCTGTGATGTGGATGCGGTGCAGCTCTGTGCTGTGTTCTGGGATTTATTGTCATTGTACACCCCACCGTCCACATACAAGTTTTATATAATCTTCACCCCGTATAATTACTAGGTACTAGCCTGCAATTACTCTTTTCAATGTTGGTACGAAGCTTCCACACCACAGTTCTCACATGCTCGTTCCATTTCATATCGCTTTGCAGAGTTATGCCCATATATTTAAACGACTTGGCTGTGTCAAGCAGCCGGCCAGAATGGCCGAGTGTTCTAGGCGCTACAGTCTGGAACCGCGCGACCGCTACGGTCGCAGGTTCGAATCCTGCCTCGGGCATGGATGTGTGTGATGTCCCTAGGTTAGTTAGGTTTAAGTAGTTCTAAGTTCTAGGGGACTGATGACCTCAGCAGTTAAGTCCCATAGTGCTCAGAGCCATTTGAACCATTTTTTGTGTCAAGCAGGATGCTAGTAACACTGTATCCGAACGTTACAGATTTGTTCTTCCTATTCATTTGCATTAACTTAACTTTTTCCACATTTATAGCTAGCTGCCAGTCATCACTCCAATTATAAATTTTCTCTAAATCGCCTTGTATCTTCCTACAGTCACTCAACTTCGACTCCTTACTTTACGCCACAGCATCATGTGCAGACAATCACAGATTTCTGCCCACCCTGTGCGCCAAATCATTTCTGTATACACAGCAGCGCTCTTATCATATTTCCCTGGGACACTCCTGTCAATACCCCTGCCTCTGATGAACACTCGCCGTCGAGGACAATGTACAAGGTTCTGTTATTGAAGATGTTTTCGAGCCACTTGGATATCTGTGAACTTATTGCATATGCTCGTACCCTCGTTAACAGCCTTCGTTAACTCCTTTGGGAATAAGAGTAACGTCATCGGTAAATTTTAGTATGTGATCATCTTGGGTTACAACATCAGAAAAGAAAGGAGAAGAAGAAAGGTTATGACAGAAATTTGTGGCATGCAGGTAAACGTACATTCTTGTGTTGAAATCCTTTATAGAGTAGTTTCCTTAAATATAATTCTGTTTAGTGCGAAAATCAATTGCACGAAGAGCTCGTTTGTTTAGCGTTCTTCCCTGGTGAAGTTTATAAAACGGCAGGAAGTCTGCTGCTGAGCATTTGTTTGGTTCCCCACTAGACCGCAGTGTTATTAAACGTAGAGAGATTCGCGGGACGCCTCTGTGGGGTGACTGTTTTTACTCGTGTGGAAGTCTGGGGCGGCATAAAAGTAAACAAAAGAGGCACGGGCCGGCGATAAATCTGGCATCGGCCGATATTTCAAAGCGGCGGCGCGAGAGACAATGGCGGACGGAATAATTCGGCGACACCCGTCGGCCGGCGCCGCGGGGCCGACAAAGGAGCCCGGCCGGCCGCCTCCACAGGGCTGGAGGCTCCAGCAGTCCAGCTGACACAGCGGAAGCGGCTTGTTTACCGGCCGGTTATCAGGCGCAGCCTCGCTGGCGCTCCACCAGCTTTCGGTAATGCTACTTAACAGCATGCTTATGGTGGAAACGGACATGCGTTAAGAGGTAATTGTAAGGTCAGACGAAAGGAAAACGTCAGATGAACAAATACCAAATTTCAACTGTTTGCCGGCTACGGCTGTTTGAAACTCGAGACATTTGTTATTTTTGGCCATTTCAGTGTGCACTTCACTTCTACAACTACATTTGTACATACTATAAAAACAGATTTATGTTAAGTATTATGTATGCTCCACTCCTCCTAAACTACTGGATCAATTTCATCGAAACTTGGTACATGTGTTACTTACTGTCTCGAAAGAATTGCTGTGGGGGTAAGAACTTCCTACCTACCAAGGGATGCATGTGGGTGCGAAAAGGAAGATTAACCCACGACACGCGAAACCCAGTTTTTATTCTTCCAGTATTTGAGAATAAGAGCACGTCGTGATTTGGCAACAAACTTTATACACAGTTTCAAACCTTTACGGAATTTTTTGTCGCTGACAACCCATACAAAACGATGAAAGGAAAGAAGATTATGGTTATTACATTTTCGCTGTTCGCTGTAAGACTCAGATATGACGTTTTATTTTACTATTTCTTTGCTACTAACTTTATTCGCGACAGATAATTCAGACAGTATTCACATATATCACTGAGTGTACCTGCAAAATTCTATCATTGTACGACACGTAGTGCAGGAGATGTGACGTCATAAACACTGAGATGCGGGAAAAGCTGCTTCAACATGCATGACGTTTAAATATATTACTTCTTTGTTATTAAACCTATTCGCAACACATTTTGCAACTGTATCCATATGTGCCACTGGGGACATAGTTCATGAGATATGAACTCATATACATTGGGCTACGTGAAAACGAAACTACAAACCGAAATTCGTTAGAGATACAGCTGAACCACGTCTTCATATATGTGTGAAATATGTTAAATATATGTGACGTGTGTAAGCGGGCAAAGCCACGGGTAAAAAGCTACACCTAAGCCCCTGGATCGGTTTCAACCAAATTTGGAACACATACCAGTTACTATCTGAAAATAAATATTGTGGAGGTAAGAACCAGTAACCTATAATTGGAGCAGAGGCGATAACATGAAGACAAGGGAGTATAAGGAGATGGGCAGAACAGAGAGAGAGAAGAAAACGATGGACCCAGATAGGGGCAAGACGAGATGGGCAGAGAGAGATGGAGGGAGAAATTGAAAAAAAATGGAAGAGCGGGAGATGGACAGAGAAAGAGAAGAACGAGGAGGTGGGCAGAGAGATGGAAGAGGAAGATGTAGACAGAGAGAGGGAGGGAGGAAATGGACAGAGAGGGGCGAGGGAAAGGGATAGATAAAGGAAAGAGGAGGAGGTGAACAGAGAGAGGGGAGAGGAGAAGATCATCAGAGAAAAGAAACAGCAGGAGATGGACAGAGAGAGGGGGAGGAGGAGAAAAACGAAGAGTGGGGGAGGAGGAGATGGATAGAGAAAGAGAAAATGATGGACAGAGAGAGGGGGAGAAAGAGATGGATAGAAAGAATAAAGTGGCAGAGTTGGACATAGGAGGAGGAGATGGGCAGCGAAAAGTGGGTGGATCAGATGGGTGTGGGAGAGGGGGGAGAAGGAGGTGGACAGAGAACAAGGAAAGTGACATAGGAGGGGCAGCACATGGACAGTGGAAAGGGGGAACAGGTGGTCAGGGAGAGGTAGCAAAAGAGATGGAGAAAGACAGGAGAAGAAGGAGATAGAGGGGTTGAAGTGGGGATAGAGGGGGAGTAGCAGATTGACTTACAGAGCAGGGAGCAGACATGGACAGAGAGTCAAAGGAGCACACAGACACAGGGGGGAACGAGCAGATGAACAGAGGGGAAAACACATGGACAGAGAAGGAGAAGCAGATACACAGAGAAAGAAAGGAGGAGGAGATGGAAAGAGACAGGGGAGGAAGAGATTGTCAGAGAGAGAGGAGATGGGAAGAGAGAGGGAGAAGAGAAACATACAGGAAAGGGAAACAGGAGGAGATGGACAGGAAAAGAAGGGAGAAGGAGATGGATAGAGAAAGGAAAGATCCAGAGAAGGACATGGATCACGAGAGGGAAAGAAGGAGACAGACGGGGATAGGGGGAGGATGAGATGAACAGAGAAAGGGAGATAGTGAATGTGAGGAGTAGATGGAGAAGGAAGAGGAGACTGGCTTAGAACAGGTGGAGCAGGAGATGGAGAGAGGAGGAAGGAGTGATGGACAGTGAGAGAAGGAGCTGATGGACACAGAAAAGTATGAGATGAACAAAGAGAAGAGGAGGAGGAGGATGAGATGGACAGAGTGAGGGGAAGAGATGATCAGACGAATGGGGGCTGAGAAAATGAACATTGATGGGATGAGCAGGAGATAGAGAGAGGAGGATATGGACTTAAAGAGCAGGGAGCAGGAGATGCACATTGAGTCAAAGAAGCAGATGGATGGGAGAGAAGAAGGTGGACAGGGAGAGAAAAGAGGTGGAGATGGACATAGAGAGAAGGAGGAGGAGGAGAGGATGGAGAGAGAGAGGGGAGGAGGAGCAGATGAGCAGAGAAAGAAAAGAGGACGAGATGATGAGAGGAAGGAGGGAGGAGGAGGTGGACAGAGAGAGGGGAGGAAGAGATGGTCAGAGAGAGACGAAGTTGGAGGAGATGGACTTAGAAAGGGTGAGGAGTAGATAGAGAGGGAAAAGGAGATTGACTTTAAGAGGGTGGAGCAGGAAATGGACTGAGGGGAAGGAGCAGATGGACAGAGGGGGAGGAGCCGATGGAGTGAGAGTGGGTAGGAGGAGAGAGAGAGAGAGAGAAGGAGAAGGAGGAGGTGGACAAAGAGAGGGGAAATGATGAAATGGACCAACAGAAGATTAGAATAAATACAAACCAGGCAACATCGAGTAATCAGCTAGTAGTACCTAATTCTTGAAATGTACCAGGCTAATGATTCTGTGGGTTTTAGGGCTTGGGGACAGATGACATATACATGATTGGTTTGGTGGTCCAGGTGTCATGGTGTGGGGAGTCATAATGTTGCATGTGCGTGATGACCTCCAAATCTTTGAACACGGTTCACGCTTCACTCACCAACCCCATGTGCGTTTCTTCAGGGGTGCATTCGCCTCTGATTTCATTTGTACGAATGATAGTGCGCAACCGCATCGAACAGCCAAGGAGATGGAGCTCCTGGAACGAGAGGATAATCGGCGAATGGCCTGGGCTGCTCTTTCCTTCCCCCTCCCCCCACTCCCCAAATAAAATCCCATCGATCCCATGTTGGATGTGTTGAGGAGGCGTACTGCAACACGTCCATGTGCACCAGTGACTATCCATCAGTTGCGCTGTTGGAGGAGTGGAGCACCCTATCACAAGAAATCTTTAACAGCCTTATGGTCAGAATGGCAGCACGTTGCAGAGCATACACTGCCTTCCGTGGTGATCACACGCCCTTTTAAGAACGATATCCCTCTGTTTTCAATGTCCAGGGGACCATCATAATCGCGATGAGTTCAATTGGTGTCACTGCGTATTTATTTGTTACCTTGACATTGTAGCAGTTCTTTCTAAAGTCTGTTTCTGTATACAGCTATATTACTTGACAGTCACATCATGCAAAAGTTACTTGTATGGATACCAGAATGTTGAGTATTACTCGAGTATCGCTCTTAGAAGTGTTGTGTAAACTACTTTCTTCGTGAATGTGTTACATTCCCTTCAGGTGCTGTTCCTACAATTACTTTTGTATAGACACTCTATTGTTGATCATCACGGACAGTTGCTTCTAAGTATTTTTCGGTTGTTAGTGCTTCCAGCAATTTTCCCCCGAGAAGTACTCGAACAATAAAGATGCCTTAGCCTACTTATGAGCAGCGCCTTACGTAGTGTTCTAGCTCGCCTGGCAATCCTGCACGAAACGTCGATGCTCCGCAGATGTTGCGATCTTCCTATAAAAAAAGCACTGTCGGCGGACAACCCCACTGTGATTTCGAAGTTAGCTTAGACGTTTCTTAATATTTTCGTTGAGTGGAACCTTTTGTGATGTCAACTTCTGTCCTGGTACCTCTGGTTTGATTCTACAGATTATTTTTAATGCAAAAGGCGTATTCGATTTTTTTCCAATAAAAATGACAACCTTACGTAGACAGCGATATTTCCATTTTTCTTTTGATTGGTTAGTGAAACAAATGTAAAAGTAGGTTTCCGTGCCCGTTGTCACCGTGAAGAAGGCGTCTTGCAATAGTCGGAATTTGATAGTTGACAATGCGGTCTCAAACCCAGGAGAATTTTATTGAAAATTTATGCTGGATCGGGATCAAACCCGGGCCTCCTCCTCAATAGGCACATGCGCTGACCACTACGCTATCTGGACGCAGGTAACTACAGCCGCACAGACTACCATAGCACGTCTCCCGTCAGACCAAATTCTCAACTTATACCACATACTGTTGATGTAGTGCCCTGCTCATTAGTCGCATTACTCGCTGCATCTCGCTGATTCTCGTAAGAATTTGAGCTTGGTGTGAATCTCCACTGAAGTGGTTATTGGCTGTTATCGCCTTAATTAAGCTCTCTCTCTCTCTCTCTCTCTCTCTCTCTCTGTGTGTGTGTGTGTGTGTGTGTGTGTGTGTATCTCTCCTGGAAGCGCCGGCACGGTAGCTCAGCGTGTTCGGTCAGAGGGTTAGCAGCCCTCTGTAAAAAAAAAAAAAAAAAAAACTGAGTTAATCGATCAACAACGAACTTAAACGGGTGTCTTGCGACCTCCGCCCCGAGCAGATACAACGAACAAACACGAACAAAATTAGATTTAAAAAAAAAAGCAAATTAAGCACACACGAGCAAGCATAGTCAAAAGCCGTCACAGTCGCATATTACTTCCGGCATAACAAATTTGTCTGCTTTCTAAAGATTTCATCTAAGTTTAATGTTTAATATTAGTTACAAACTTGCCAGTAATTACCACGTCTTTGTTGTCACATGTATCTACAAAATCTTTACCTTTCAACGTATGTTGTGTGGAGGTTTGAACTAAACATCAGTATTCTGTACAATGTAACACATTTAAATGTGTACTGTAAAATGATTTTTCCATTGCAGTTACAAGCTGTTTCATTATTTACAAAGCATTACCACTCTGCCATGATTCTTTTGATTATACAAGCAGTAATAATTCCATTTTTTACTGAGAGAGGGTGAGCTGACATTTTGTTTTAAATCACGCATTTACCACTGCTATAGTTTCCGTGCAGCATAGGGAGATGCATTTGTGATTTGAAACTGTTGCGCTATTATACTACAAAACCCAAAGATGTTCAAACCAAGATTTTACAACCAAAACGTATGAGAATTATAGAACTGTCGGACAAGCGATGACAGATGTCAGCGGTGGTACAGTGACACTGCTTGACGTTGTTTAATACACGTAGATAGTCTTCCACAGGGTTATAAAAACCCTCCATAGGCAATTTTTTATTGACTGTATACTAACATCGTTAAGACATTTAAGGTAGTACTAAACATCCAATTAAAGCTTACCTGTAAGAGCCGACTTGAGCACGATTTATCAGACACCGTCAGCCTAACATCAATAACAGAAAAATATTCGAAGCAACCGGACTTGATATGATGTCTGCCACGAAAAAAAAAAAAAAAAAAAAAAAAAAAACGAATCCGTTACCACACGAACCCTTCCAAAGATATCAGTTGCAGTTTTGTGTCTGTGGAAAACTAACTAGCATACTGTCTGCGGAAATTCATGTCGCCTACATCCTCAAATATCAGAATCCCCGACAATTTCCACTTTAGCAATATTGCACGTAGAAAACACAGGATTCAGAGGATGTAACTGGAATTTACAACAGGAGCTGTGGTGCTTCTAAGTAAACACCGTACATGACAACAGTGTCATTTGTTGTACTCGAAATCTTATTAATTTTAATAATAGAGACAATTTTTTATGCTGCGTACAAAATCGAGATTTGTAACCGTAGAGTAGCATATTACGATGCTCCATATCTTTCACACACATAGCTACTCTGTAAAATAAAGGACAAAGGGAGTAAATTTCATGTTTATGTTTATTAAAGTATGACCTTCGGTATTTCTTTTACATGCGAGATGGCACCCCCAAGTGAACAACACATTCCACTCAGGCAATTGCATTGATGTACATTCCAATCCATGTCTTCTTCTACCATTTCTTACCTCTGCAGGTTCCTAAGGCACTTGACTCAGTGCCACAGATACGCTTATTATCATGATGCAGACGTTCTCAAACTAATGTGCTGTATTTGCGATTTGTTGTCACTTAATAACATATCGATTGTTGTAAGTCTTACAAAGGGCGCGTACGGATTTCTTAAATGACTTTACATCTGTTTACAATTCCAGATGTAAACTCACTTTTAATACTACACTATAACAGATCTGAAACACATTGCTACAATTACCATGTGTTTTCATTTATATAATAGTCATAAAATACCAGCAGAAAGCATTTTGGAAAACGTTGTTGCAAACTACGTATGTATGCCTGAACTGCATGCAGTGTGTGCATCTGAGTTACTTGCACACATATACACACACAACTTTGAGGCGCGGCCACGAGCGCTTTTGTGTGTGTATTTCTGCGTCTGTGTGTGTAAATTGCATAGAAATTTTTCTGTGCACACAATGTATGCATAATTTTTTAACTGTTTTGGTTCATTAGTTTTTTATCTTTACCATCAAGACATAATGTGACATTATGAACATTGTAACCTTGTATATTATACACGCATTGTGAATATACCCCAATCACAGTGACACTTCCACTGCAGAAACGTAGATTCGAAATGAAGAATTTTCAAACCATTCAGTAGACAATGAGGACTGGAAGAGCTGTATATGCATAAATAAGTAACCAATTAATTTTTTCTTATGCATTTATATAACCATTACTAGCAGTAAAAAAAATGGTGCACAAAAATAGCAGTTGCAAGCAGCTGAACTGATTAACGGGGAAAATGATGAAACAACGGCAACAACTGCAACGAGGTGTACTGATTATAGCTTCGTTATTATTATCAGCATCAGTGTTATTTTTTGCATGAACTGCTACATCCACCGTCACAGAGTGAACTTGCAAATCTGGGAGCTGCTGAACGTTTACTGTTAAAAAACCATAATACTGAGCCGTGTGAGCACCCTGGTAACGATTCTGATTCTCGTCGAACCTCTTTGGTTGCGTTGCCAAGTAACAACTTCTCGAGCATCCATTGTGGTGGCAACTTTGCAGCTGCGCAAGACCGATTTAAAAGCGTGATTGGCAGGAGGTCTGCGGGCAGTTGGTCTTAGGTCGAAGCCGTGCTTAGAATCGTTGCTTGCGCCGAGGTTTCGGCGTGGGAATCACCTGTGTTTGGATCTCTGGTTCTTACTTCGCAACTGTGCCTTCACCTACTGGAGGGTTGAGGCCTTACTCTGTCTGCGAGATGACGAGACCACAAGCTGCAGTTCGTTTGGGCGAGTTCCCTGCTGCCTTGGGTGGTGGACACGCCACCTACATTGTCCATGATTGACTTCGGCCTAATGCAGGAACCTTGGTGAGCTCCATATTTGGAAGGCGTTAATGTGTTCATGGCGGTTCGCTAGACAGAATTCTACTCTAATTTTTGTATGTCCATCCTTGTGAGTGGAGGTATGGGGGACTACAGCCGTTCGCTGTTGTAAAAAAAAAATACTTACAGCTGTCTTTATGATGCCACTTATTGTCGGGGGTACTAGTTTCTGCGCTTCTATGCACCATCTTCAGGCCTCAGTCAGTTGACATCTGATGGAGAGGCAACATCACTGTTACAGGTAGTCTGCGTAAATATGAAATGTTGGCCACTGATGCGTCGTGCATACGAATGGTGTTAACCCCTTCAGCATGAGCTAAGGCCTGAAGATGGTGCATTGAAGCGTCGATTCTGGTAGCGGTACAATAAACGACAACGTAAGGACGGCTATAGGTGTTTCATTTTCTTACAAAAGTTCTACTCTGCCAGCGTGGAAATACAGAAGCGTCCGATCTTACCCGTCGGCTTTGACCCATGACGTCACAAATACCGCGGAAACGACTATAAACAATTCCAATATGGCGGATATAAAAACATCGCATACGTATTGTAAACACTGAAATACACAAGTTTCACAAAAAGCCTAATGACTGTAACGGGACAAGCGTGGGAAATTAGGGGTTTTTGGGTGCGGAGAAACTAAATATACAGAAATGTAGCCACCGACCGCCATTCAAAACCACGCAAAACAACGAAATAAATCAACATCACAAAACTGACCAAATACCAAAAAACACATTCCTATCCATAATCGGACACTTCCCTTAACCTATATAGCTCAACAGAACCTACCGATCACATCCCCCAATAGAAAACTAAGAAACGAAAGCTTCCCTTACACCTACATACATCGGCACTTATGCAGTTTAGCAGGTACGGAAAAAATTTTTCATTTTTTTTCAAAATTTGATCATCATGTGTCCTTATGCGGTGGGGGGAGTCTGCAGTGCCCCCCCATCCCCCCACAGGCTTCATTAGTGTCAAATCAATATTTTCGAATCATAGGCGGCCGCTGCCGCGGCCGCATTCCGAAAAAAAACTCCCAACCTAACCTCAAGTGGGCTACGCTACAGATCAATATGTTCATCAAATTGCTTCATATTACGTATACATGTTCATTAGTGTCAAATCAATATTTTCGAATCATAGGCGGCCGCTGCCGCGGCCGCATTCCAAAAAAAAAACTCCCAACCTAACCTCAAGTGGGCTACGCTACAGATCAATATGTTCATCAAATTGCTTCATATTACGTATACATGTTCATTAGTGTCAAATCAATATTTTCGAATCATAGGCGGCCGCTGCCGCGGCCGCATTCCAAAAAAAAACTCCCAACCTAACCTCAAGTGGGCTACGCTACAGATCAATATGTTCATCAAATTGCTTCATATTACGTATACATGTTCATTAGTGTCAAATCAATATTTTCGAATCATAGGCGGCCGCTGCCGCGGCCGCATTCCAAAAAAAAAACTCCCAACCTAACCTCAAGTGGGCTACGCTACAGATCAATATGTTCATCAAATTGCTTCATATTACGTATACATGTTCATTAGTGTCAAATCAATATTTTCGAATCATAGGCGGCCGCTGCCGCGGCCGCATTCCAAAAAAAAACTCCCAACCTAACCTCGTATTCAGGGCTACGCTACAGATCAATGTGTAGGTCCCTTACGTCACGGGTCAAAGCCGACGCGTGAGATCGGATGTTTCCAACCTATACCCAATACACAAAACATACATAAATAACCAAAAAAAAAACGGAACTTGCCTCAAAAAAGTTCCAGCTCCACAAACTAGATTGGCCACCACAATCACACACAAATGCACACACGCACGCACGCACACACACACACACACACACACATACAAAAACACACACACACACACCAACGAAAAAATACTGAACTAAAATAAAAACCCAACCCACCCAAACGTCAACCCCCTCCCCCACAACTCCAAAATACAACACACAAACACTATACAACAAAATAAACCACCCACCCACCTACCCAGCCCACCCTAACTAACCACTTTCGGTCTATACATTTTACCCACAGCCCTTAAAAAAACCCGAAGAATGCAATAGCCCTCTGGGACACTCTTCCGCCAACAGTACTCATCTAAATGAGACTGAAGGTTGGAAGAGCGCCTCTTCCCCCTCCCAAGAACTGACTTAACCGCTCCCCACATCCCCTCAATTGTGTTAGTGCAAGCCCCAGTATCATAATTCTTAAACTCTAGACTGTGGTTCACTACTAAATGATTAAATCCCCTCTCACCCAACCCCCTATATGAAGAAAACGCATCTGAAACTACTGTGGACCCCGGCTCTACATACTCCTCAATTAACCCCACTAATTCAGGCTTCGACCTCCCCTCCACAACCCTAAAAACACATTCAGTACCCCCACCCCCCTGAACAACAGCCCCCCACACCCAAAGACCAGCCACAGACTTCCCCCTCCCATACTTCCTTTTACCAAACTGCGACTCATCCACCTCCACAACCACCCCATGCCCACCCAACTTACCCCTGTACTTAATAAATTCGGAACACACCTCACGACAAAAGGAATACCAGTCTAAAACAGTCCTCTCACTCACACCAGTCTCAAACGCGCAAAAACTCTGCCCGCAACTATAACAAAAATAATACGTAATAAGCACAATCTCACGCATGGCCAATCTAGACTTCTCGAACCAGGTACCACGCCTTACAGAACGCCATACGCCATCTTTCCGGCAACACCACATGTATCCGTCCCTGGTCCGAGAGTCCGGAACTTTAACCAATTTCATAGGTTCACGGCACACACCGCACTTCACGACCTCGGCAATTAAGCCAAATAGCTGAAGAAATTTAATCAGCTCTAAAGCTGTCTCCCCCATCATCGCCCTCAACCGAACACTGTTAAGGCGGTCTTTCATATCCATTCCTGAACAAAAAACCACAACCAAATACACTCAATAACAAACTCACCCGACGTACAGCAATGAGCATTAAATTAACCATTAACTCACTAATAGAAATTCCGCTTCAAATCCAACACCTGAGCAACAGAAAACTGACCCCACCACACGAAACAAACGAAACAAACGAAAACCATGAACACACCACCAGAGAGCACGACAAACAAAAACAAGACATCTACAAACACGCCACAATCGCAAATCAAACTCCGCGCCGTAATGACGTCACACACCACAACACGCTTACGTCACGGGTCAAAGCCGACGGGTAAGATCGGACGCTTCTGTTGACCCGCCAGCGTTAGGTATCGTTCGTTGTTCTTGCCTGAGAATTCTGGTAGCCTTAGTTTGGCCGATGCATTAAAGGTGAATTGGCATTATGAACATCATTAAACCTATCGCTCGTTTGATTGCAATTCTCCTTTTGCACTGTTCTTGTGTGCATTTGTTAATTTAAGTATTATGTTTTCCCGAATTTAAAACCTTCCTCTCAAGTTTATCCCTTCTGCTCTATTTGCATGGTGTTTTCGGGGAAGGCCTGTGCCGTCTTTCACTTGCTATCTAATTTGCTTTCCGAATGTATGTTCTACAACACACACTGCTTTGGCACTGTTTTCACGTAAGCAGGCAGTAACACCTTTTCGTAATTTGCAATTTGTAGTCTAGTATAATGGTCTTTTCTGTCGATTTTTTATTAAATTGTAACTTGCGCTGTGGCGCGTATACTGGGTAATCTAACTCTTAGCTTCACTGAATTTAAGTATTTTCTTTGGTTTTGTATTTGTACCGCTTCCACCCGCCCCCACCCTGCAACCAACAACAAAAAACACCTACTTCTGATTGCATGTTTGCATGTCAATGTCGTGTTTAAGGGGCCCTGTGTACGGTTTGTCATTCGCTTGGTATGTAAATCTAATTTGTATTCTGTATGTTCTAGAAACTGTTCAGAATCGAGCAACCGCCTGATCTCCTAAAAGTAAAGCTCTTGTTAATAATTGAAAAGCTGAAGCTCTGTTACCGCATTCTGTTCTGTCCGCCTCACGGTCTTGCATAATTTATTTTTCTTTAAAATTCTTTTGTTAACATCCTGTTCTGGCTGCTTCCCAGACGGGTACGGTTTGTTGATTTTTTAAATGTTGATTGTTTTACCAGTTTGTTTTAGTATTGAACATAAAACACTCTACTTGGTCTGCTTCATATACGCTAATAACTTTGTATTAATGGTTTCACTGTATGCTTCACAGAAGCGTATAATTTGTTATAATTTTCAAATTTTTCGCATCAATGGTTTCACACATTTACGCTGATAAGTTTTGAGCCTACTGTTCTGTCCGTTAACAAAAAGGTGCAATTTGTTGCGTTAAAAAATATTTTGTATTTGTGGTTTTACTGAGCGCTTCACGTACTTACATAGCACCGTAAGTCTCACCTATCTGTTACTGTCTATTACAGGAAATGTTGCTAAAATCTTTGTTTAACTCTTGTACATTTCCTGATTCTTTCAATCAAACGCTTGCCAGTTCTGGCGAATCCATTTTCCTTGTTTTGATACTTGTAACATAGGCCTCTGTGTTTTATATTATTTTATTTACGCTCAGCACCTTAGTACTCCCAGACCCTAACTTCCTATCAGTTCAATTACTAATAATGATTTTTTCACACATGCATAAAATATTGATCTAAAAAAATGCCGTATGTGTATGTATCTATTATTACTCACCTGTAGTTAGATAACGAACATGACTTCCAGTACTTTCAGCTCTCATTATACTCCACGGTAACTTCCTTGTTATTATCAGCATCTACGTTATTTCGTGCATCGACTGCAACGTCCTCGACCAGGTGAAAATCTGGGATGTGCTAACTGTGTACTGTAAAGAAACAACACCTTAAATTATGAATTATCGTATACATTAAAAGTGTGTAACTTGGTGACACGTTTTTGTAACATAACTTATGCAAATATAAACTGCAACGTTTAATTTCCCTATTTATGTAATTTAATATTCTATATCATTTAATTTTAAAAGAAATCAAATTTATCTGCGACTAGGTATTCCGAATATTGTCATAGAGTTACCTCCCCCCCCCCCTCATCTCATAACAACATTGTGACTTGAAGTCTGAGACGGGAAAATTAGAGTTAAATTCACCTGTAACAATGAATGGTCCACCTAGGGTCTCTTTATGCGAAACAGTTATAACTTTGCACAGTTTTATCACACACTGAAAAAACGTTTGTCACAAAGTTTATCAATTAGGTGAGACTAATTTTTTCTAATGTTCCTAAAATACGAATAAAAACGAAGCTCTCCAAACTGCATTAGCAGACGATGATTGCTTCATGGAAGCCGTCGGGTGAGCGACGGATTAAACTTTATCGAGTTTTAATTCCATCTGACACGTACTTTAGTGCCGAAACGAGGACTGCCACATTATAGGTATTTTTCGTGTAGCGTGCAACAGCATTACGTAGAACGTTATTCTGCCAAAAGTGTCAGGTTGAGCTCATAAGCCGTGCATTCATCCAATGAATATTTACAAAACAGCTGATAAACGTTGCCTGGAGGCGGTTGCTGACACGTACGCGGCCATTTTTACAACCCTGAGGAGATCATATCAGTGGCGTAGGACAGGTGCCGGGAGGTCTCATGTGCTGCAACAGGTACTGAAACAGGAGAGCCCCGGGCGGCGTTTGTCATGCAATGCAGTGTATGTCGGCCTGAGATTCTCTCTACCGCCTCCTGCAGCAGCGGGGGGAGGTAAGGTGGAGTGTCCTAAGGATGGTGTCTGCCTTCTACATCTACGTCTATGTTCAGGAAGGTACCTTACGGTATATGATGGAGGGTATTTTGTGTACCACTGTAAATTTTCCAGTTTCCTCTTCCGTTCGCGTATGGTTCGCGAGAAGGACGATTTACTGGTAACCTTCAGAGTTGGTTCTAATCTCCCTAATTTTATCTTCGTGGCCTTGTTGCGAGATATATGTAGGAGGTAGATATATATTGGTTGACTCTTCTATGAACTTGCACTCTCCGAATTTTAACGGTAGACCATACCTTGACGTAGAACGGCCGGCCGCAGTGGCCGTGCGGTTCTAGGCGCTGCAGTCCGGAACCGCGGGACTGCTACGGCCGCAGGTTCGAATCCTGCCTCGGGCATAGATGTGTGTGATGTCCTTAGTTTAGTTAGGTTTAAGTAGTTCTAAGTTCTACGGGACTGATGACCTAAGATGTTAAGTCCCATAGTGCTCAGAGCCATTTGAACCATTTTTGAAGTAGAACGCATCTCTTGCAGCGACTGACATTGGAGCTTTATGAGCGCTTACTAAATGTATCTGTAACGAAACGTGCTGCTCTTTTTTGTACCTTCTATATTTCCTCTATCAATCCTATCCCGTGTGGAACCCAGATTGACGAGCAGTATTCAAGTATTGGTCGAACAAGTGCTTTGTAAGCTACTTCCTTAGTTGACGAGCTACGCTTGATGAAGATTGTTGCAGTGAATTTCCCTCTGGCATCTCCCTTCGCCGCAGTTAATTTTATGTGGTCGTTCCACTTCAAATCACTCCAAATGTAGACTCCTATATACACTCCTGGAAATTGGAATAAGAACACCGTGAATTCATTGTCCCAGGAAGGGGAAACTTTATTGACACATTCCTGGGGTCAGATACATCACATGATCACACTGACAGAACCACAGGAACATAGGCACAGGCAACAGAGCATGCACAATGTCGGCACTAGTACAGTGTATATCCACCTTTCGCAGCAATGCAGGCTGCTATTCTCCCATGGAGACGATCGTAGAGATGCTGGATGTAGTCCTGTGGAACGGCTTGCCATGCCATTTCCACCTGGCGCCTCAGTTGGACCAGCGTTCGTGCTGGACGTGCAGACCGCGTGAGACGACGCTTCATCCAGTCCCAAACATGCTCAGTGGGGGACAGATCCGGAGATCTTGCTGGCCAGGGTAGTTGACTTACTCCTTCTAGAGCACGTTGGGTGGCACGGGATACATGCGGACGTGCATTGTCCTGTTGGAGCAGCAAGTTCCCTTGCCGGTCTAGGAATGGTAGAACGATGGGTTCGATGACGGTTTGGATGTACCGTGCACTATTCAGTGTCCCCTCGACGATCACCAGTGGTGTACGGCCAGTGTAGGAGATCGCTCCCCACACCATGATGCCGGGTGTTGGCCCTGTGTGCCTCGGTCGTATGCAGTCCTGATTGTGGCGCTCACCTGCACGGCACCAAACACGCATACGACCATCATTGGCACCAAGGCAGAAGCGGCTCTCATCGCTGAAGACGACACGTGTCCATTCGTCCCTCCATTCACGCCTGTCGCGACACCACTGGAGGCGGGCTGCACGATGTTGGGGCGTGAGCGGAAGACGGCCTAACGGTGTGCGGTACCGTAGCCCAGCTTCATGGAGACGGTTGCGAATGGTCCTCGCCGATACCCCAGGAGCAACAGTGTCCCTAATTTGCTGGGAAGTGGCGGTGCGGTCCCCTACGGCACTGCGTAGGATCCTACGGTCTTGGCGTGCATCCGTGCGTCGCTGCGGTCCGGTCCCAGGTCGACGGGCACGTGCACCTTCCGCCGACCACTGGCGACAACATCGATGTACTGTGGAGACCTCACGCCCCACGTGTTGAGCAATTCGGCGGTACGTCCACCCGGCCTCCCGCATGCCCACTATACGCCCTCGCTCAAAGTCCGTCAACTGCACATACGGTTCACGTCCACGCTGTCGCGGCATGCTACCAGTGTTAAAGACTGCGATGGAGCTCCGTATGCCACGGCAAACTGGCTGACACTGACGGCGGCGGTGCACAAATGCTGCGCAGCTAGCGCCATTCGACGGCCAACACCGCGGTTCCTGGTGTGTCCGCTGTGCCGTGCGTGTGATCATTGCTTGTACAGCCCTCTCGCAGTGTCCGGAGCAAGTATGGTGGGTCTGACACACCGGTGTCAATGTGTTCTTTTTTCCATTTCCAGGAGTGTATTTTATTGTAGTAATTGCTTGAAGTGATTGTTGTACAATCGCGCAGTCGTGCAATAAAGGATTTTCCTATTTACACATTTGTAATACGATACGCTTATTTATTTTGTGGGCCAGTTGGCGTTCGCTGCACCACGCGTCGATCGGCTCCAGGACTTCCGTGTATACAACATCAGCCATGAAAACCTCTTGGAAGTTACAACGTTATCTCCTAGGTTCATTTAAACACAGAGATGAGAGAAGTCATGATATACGTCCCAGTACCATGGCGGACCTACTTTTGCCCGGCGTATTGCAGCAACTCGGCGTGGCATGGACTCAACAAGTCGTTGCAAGTCTCCTTAAGATGTATTTAGACACAGTGTCTGTATAGCCGTTTATAACTGCGAAAGTGTTGCCAGTGCACGAACTGACCTCTCGATTATGTACTGCGAATGTTCGATGTGTGGCCAAATCATTCGCTGAAATTGTCCAGACTGTTCTGCAAAATAGTCGCGAACAATTGCGGCCAGTGACATGGCGCACTGTCATCCACAAAAATGTCATCGTTGTTTGGGAACATTAAGTCCATGAATGGCTACAAATGTTCTACAGGTAGCGGGACATAACCATTCCCAGTCAGTTATCAGTTCAGTTGGAGCAGAGGACCCAGTCCATTCCATGTAAACACAACTTACACCAATATGGAGCCGCCACAATCTTGCACAGTTCTTTGTTAACAACTTGGGTCCATGGCTTCGTGGGGTCTGCGCCACACTCGAAGGCTACCATCAGCTCTTACCAATTGAAATCGGGAATCATCTGACAAGGCCACGGTTTTCCAGTCGTCTAGCGTCCAACCGGTATGGTCACGAGCCCAGGAGAGGCGCTGCAGACGATGTGCTGTTAGCAAACCCACTTGCAACGGTCGTCGCTGCCATAGCCTATTAACGCTACATTTCCCGGCACACTCCTAATGAATAAATTTGTCGTACGTTCCACATTGATTTCTGCGGTTACTTCACGCAACGTTGCTTGTTCTTTAGCAATGACAACTCTACGTAAACGCATCTGCTCTCGGTCGTTTAGTGAAGGCCATTGTCTACTGCGTTGTCCATGGTGAGAGCTAATCTCTGAAACTGGGTATTCTCGGCACACTCTTGGCATTGTGTATCTCGGAATATTGAATTACTTAACAATTTTCTAAATGGAATGTCCCATGCATCTGGCTCCAGTTACTATTCCGAGTTCAAAGTCTGCTAACCCCGTCGTGCGGCCATAATCACGTCAGAAACCTTCTCACATGAATGACCTGAGTACAAATGACAGCTTCACCAACGCACTGCCCTTTTATGCCTTGTTTACGCGATGCTGCCGCCATCTGTATATGTGTACATCGCTATCCCTTGACTTTTGTCACCTCTGTGTACTTTCAGTTAATCGGCTCTAGGCAGTTGTTAGCAGTTGGAAGTAGTAGAGAGTTTGCAAGAAACAACAAAAAACTGTATCATGCTGTGTCATAAAGGAGATGCGAGAGGTGGTTTGTAGTTATTGTTATATAACTAAGAATTCCCGGTGTGAGTGATCGCATGATGTAATGACTGACTGGAGACAGCCCATCGGCCACGTACTGGTGTGGATTAAGGGTCTGGCGATCGTCACCGCTAAGAGGTGGACGGGGCGGCAGCGGAACTATTTTAACCTCCGCCAACAGACTATGAGTTTTAAGGGACTGATGACCTTAGTAGTATAGTAACTTTACACAAGAAAACAACCAGCCAAACTATGAGTTTTATGGAGTCCTGTCATATCTACAATATTTATTACTCTTCAAAAAATGGCTCTGAACACTATGGGGCTTAACATCTGACGTCATCAGTCCCCTAGAACTTAGAACTACTTAAACCTAACAAACCTAAGGTCATCACACACATCCATGCCCGAGGCAGGATTCGACCCTGCGACCGTAGCAGTCGCGCGGTTCCGAACATTTATTGCTCCGCCAAGACGGTATCGCACTCGTGTTTACGGTCGTGACACAAGTAATGGGGCGTTGTGCTGATCAGCCATACAGTGTACTGCACCACCGTCTAGCTATGAGTCACTGCAACTGACTGTCTCTTTACACGTTGCGGGCCAAAGCAAGATAAAGTCGTCAAACTGTAAAATGTACTACATCCAAGTTTTCATTTCAAGGCTAAATCTATGTCTTGCTTGCACCAAAAATCCAGCAAGCATTGCGTCCAAGGAATACAATTTTATGCGCAGCAGCTACATGTTTAATAGGAAACATGGAGATACCGGTGTGCATTAACTGCTTGCAGCTGTCACGTCTATGCTTCAGTTGAAAAAGGCATGAACGGTTTCTTTTCCTACTTAGAGCTGCAAGGGAAGGATCAGTTACGTTATGACGAATTGAAGTTAATTTCCATCGACCTATATCATTTCTCAAAATAATATTGTTAAACAATGAGTAATTACAGGCAGTAAAAATGTTTGTGCAATAATGTTAATGTGACATAACTGAAGTATAAATGAAAGGCTTCAGCTCACAGAAAAAGTAATTATTTAACATCATAAAAATTATTTTTATTGGAATGGTAATATTCCATAGTTCACGGTTAATTTTACTTTAGGACTGTGCAAGATATGTGATAGATAGCAAAATTAGCAAGTTCTCTTGTTTCTATATACTAATACAATGATTTTGGTCTCAAATTAGAAAAACCATATTGTAATTGCTTCTTTTTTTTATCTTTCGTTAATGTTGAGCAGGGAGTAGCATGATGCAAGCAAAACATATGCAGATTGCTTGTATGCAAATGAGTAAATAAATTCAGTAGGTTATGGCTAACTTTTTTTAAAGAAAGCTCACTCGGTCGTTTCACTCGTTCACTCGCTTCCTTTAAAACGTACCCAGAACCTACCGAATGTATCTAATATCGTCCAATTTTCAGGTCTAACTCAATTGTTTTCTTATTAAGTTCTTATAAAAATGTCATTTTTTCTTATTATGTTTACATTTTATTAAAAAAATACTATTTTCTGAAAAGTAAACATAAGAAAATAAAACTTAGAATTTACATAAATAAGGCGATGGATGTTATTATGGAATTTCAAGGTCCACCTTCTTGGACCCTGGAACCTCGTATTATATTTAAATCTTATTTACATAAATTTTCTTCTTCACAACAATAATATTTTTATAAACAGCAAAACGTTTTCCATCATAACTCCTTCCATTCGTTTCCGAGTTTCAGGCCTCAGACACTGTACACACAACGCTTTACAAAGACTAAATTCAGAAATAAAATACAGAATTTCATAATAACACAAGTGTAACGAATTGTCACTCTTGATTCTCTAACAACATACACGTTAAACAAGAACATTGAACATAATCATTGACCATTGAATATTGAACAATGAATGTTAAAATAAAAACGTTATATGTAATTGATTTTTTAATTCATTTTTAATAAATGTTTGCAAAATATGACCCATAGGTTGTTAAAAAAAGCCAGAGTATATAGAAGAGTAAAAGAACAATTATAAGAAGAATTTAAAAAATTGGAAAAAACGACCAAGAACAGAATATGAAAAATATAAAAAAGAAGATCGACCTGTATCGACGCAATTGAATGAGTAAAACAAGGTATCGAAGGTTTAAGTGATAATTTTCTAAAATCTATTTAAGAAAATAAAGAGGTTGAAAGACAAATGGTTCCTCATCATCATTTTCATCCAAAGAAATTTAATGTTCTATTTCAATTTCCATTTACACCAATTAAAAGTCCAGAGTGTGACTATACATTAAGTGAATCAGAAATAGATGTTTTGAAGAAATGTGAAGATGCGATAAAAATTTTAAAAAATTTAAAAAGTAAAGGTCAAGATGTTAAAGATATGTTAAAAGATAAAAATCAAGATGTTAAGGAAATAAATATTGAAGGTAAAACATCATTAGTAATCCATCTTTTGAACTGTTTTGCTTCTTCTTTTTTTGACTTTAAAATTAAAGAATATAATCCAGATTCATTAATAAATAGTTTTTTTTATTGCAAGTTAAATCATCCAAGTTAGATGGTCTAAAATTTTCTGATATTCTTTTATCTTCTTTATCAGTATGTTTCAACACTTTATGTGGTTGTTTATTCTCTAATATTTGGGCAATGTATTTTCCTTTGTACTATGGATTATTATTTTCATCCAGAATCACACAAACATGTCTATCATTGTATAAAATATTATTATTGTATTTAACACATTCAAAGATATTCATCACAGATTCAGATGTACTTACAACAGCTTCCATTTAAAGAAAATAATTTTTATTAGATTTTTTTATTTTATTTTATTTAATTTCATAAACCAGGTTCATTAATAAATAAAGTATGTGGTTGTACGTTTGAAAGGTGTAGCTATTGGCTACACCCTAGTTTTTTATATTTTCGTATTTATTTATTTTTCACATTGTCCTGCAAGACATCTCTCGAATTAGAATCTTCCAAAAGATCACAAACATTGTTAGATTTAAACCATAGATTATGATAGACATTGATCCATTAACACAAGAATTTCTTTATAGTTATAAACAGTCCTGTTTTCTTCTGAATAAATTCAAAAATATTCATCATAGATTTGGATATACTTATGATAGCTGCCATTTAAAGAAAATAATTTTTTTTAGATTGTTATTTAATTTTATAATCCAGAGTCATTGATAAAAATCATGTTTGGACATAAGTGTAACTGCTGGTTACTCTTCAACTCCATTTAATTTTTAATACCTTTTCCTCTTAAGGACACCTGCAAGACATGTATGAAATTTTCTAATATTTTAGTAATCCAAAGTCAAAGGATTATCATGTTCGATTTCAGTATATTCTAGCCTGTATATTTGAGTATTTTACTAAATTTCATTTATTATCATTAATGTTTTGAGCCAGTATACTCATACCAGCTGAAATACCATAGTGTATAAAACACAATATTTCATTTGTAATTCTACATATTTTACACTTCAAACAATGGAATCCAAATGCCTTTATACCAACTTCCCAGATTTAATGGATAATCTTTTTCAGAATAAATTGAAAAATATCCATTGAACTGCAATTGTCATTAGATGTGGTTGTAATTTCTGACACTTGAAGAAAATAATCTTTATTAGGTTTTTATTTAATTTAATTTCATAATACTGCTTCATTATTGATTTTATAAGTAAAGAATACCACCCTGGTTCATTAATAAGTACTATATTATGTTTTATAATTGGTTGGGTGAACGAATCCATGAATTCTAAGTTTTATTTTCTTACATTCACTTCTTTCAGAAAAAAATATTTTTTTTATAATAAGTGGACTTAATAAGAAAAAATGACATTTTTATGAGAGATTGATAAGAAAACTTGTGAGCTAGACCTGAAAATTGGACGATAATAGAAAAATTAGCAGGCGCTGGGTAAGTTTCATAAAGAAAACGAGCGAGCGAGTGAAACGATTCTGACATACAGGGATGTAGGCAGCTCGAACACACACAGCTGCCATGTTAGTCTTCGAGTGGCACCGAACTATAATTTATAACTTGCTGTGGTAACTGAATCATGTTTCTTTTTCTGTGGTCAAGTCCGGTTCTCTCGAGTCGTTTTCTTTATAACTGATACTGGGTTGTTAGGTTAGTGGAGTGTGATTCCTCATGTACGAGTTGGCTCTTTTTGATGTGATTTGATTGTATTTGGAACGCTGTAGTAGTCCTTCTCATTACCAGCAAACTGTGACTCATACGTATTTGGAACATCTGGTATTGCAACGCCTTGTTGCAGATTATATTGAACTGTAGTAGTACTGGGCTAAATATCTTAACTATATTAGACTGCACTGAATGAACTCTTGATGGATGGTGCTCTTTAACTCCATGGAAGAGTGTCTAGGTGTATTAAACACTGACGAGGGTTGGCACTGTGCTGAAGTATCTCAGCTGACACTTGGCGTCATTTGTCTGACAATTTTGTAATTATCATACTTTTTGCAGTAAAATCTTGTTTCGAAAATAACATAAAACTGGCCGTCAGCCACGGAAACTTTTCGTGAATTCATTATCATGGTACTCGTCGAGTTAGCCACTAAGAGGCATTTTAAGGAGCCTAAGGTTAGTACTTGTATAACTTGTAACGGTTTTGATCAATCGTTCAAACAGATGGGCGTCGTAGTTTTCTTGTCAACCGTAGCCTTACGTGATGTGTGTCACACGTTTCACAGAAATGTATGAAGGCATGAGTTGTGCAACAACGAAACTTTTTTTAAACAGGTTGATTACGGCCCAGGAATCAACTAATAGGGAGGAATTCCATGGCGATTCGGCAGCAGCGCTCATGTCAATTTATAACTGGGAAGATTAGGTTCAACCGTTCTTCACAGTCACTGTAAACAGAGTACATCGTGGACACCTGATCGAGGTATATTTTGAAGAAATAATCGACAAAATTTTGATATCGTGATAGGCTATTAACCCTTTTGCTGCTTCCCCAGGCGCTGTGGGCGTGTATACGTGTGCCACTTAGATTTTCCTATAGCTCCATGGTCATCTGTATGCATCCTGAGCTACTAACCTCTCATTGCTGCGGGCGAGTTGTTTCCATGTCCAAGTGAATACAAAAGGTTGAAGTATTTATCATTCAATGCATGGGCCTCATTGTGTGCTATTTTTTGCAAGAAACCTCCTCTCGAGATACTGAATCGCTTATGAAATATGACGATTGTTACGACCTCATGATTCGTGACTTGCAAGGACGTGAATGGGCGGGTCACGCACGACCGTCTGTCGGATATGAAATCAATAACTTCAGAAACGAATATCTTTCTGCTCTCAGTGTTAAATGACATCCTTACATCTTATCGACATTTCATTCGCTGCAGTGTATGAGCTAAAATCAACCATAAGCAAAATTTGCGCAATGCGTATTTGCTTCTGTAAACTCTTTAAAATTGCGTACATTGTTTTGCTGAATTTGTTACAGTGCAGTAAATAAGACAGATAACGAATGGAAATTCAGTTCCTTATGGAGTGAATATATTAGACTGCAAGATATGACAAAATCGATTTTTGTCACTTAACGATTTTCGAAAAATCGGATGATTAGCATTTCACATTGGCTGGAACGCCATCTCTCAGTACAGGCACCAGCCTTTGGGAAGCATTGCAGCCATAAAAAAAAGCGCCCTCAGCATGGAATGCACAGAGCACGTCACGTCTGTAGCAGCGAAAAGATTAAGACTACTGAAATAATTTGCATCTTACGTCAAAAATGTTCGAGTTAGAACATTTAAAAACCATACTGGGAAATGTTGAATGATAACACGAGATGAGTTCTGGAGTGGGCTTGCGACGGCAGGCGAAACATGGATCATTATAGCCTGGAGATAGAACTACAGCTGCACCACCGAGAAAACCATTTTGTTGGCGGGAGAAAATGATGGTGTGACTCATGGGGTATCATCATTACTTACTATTTGGAAACTAGTAAAAACTGTTTCTTATTGAACTCTCAGTTAGTTAATTATGAGTGTTTTTACAGCTGTTACTCGCAGCTACTTTTCCAAGCGTCCCTTACTCGCTAAGGATTTCTTTACATACCTCTTCCTTAAATTACTAGTGTCACTTGCTTATTCCAGTTCTCGCTCGTTCCCCCCCACCCCCTGCCTCCACCCAACCGTATTCTTTTTTTCTCTTGTGTCTGTCATTTCCGTACGCTGTTTGGACAACCGTATTGCCCAAAATCACTTTGTGGCCTCATAATGTCACCCTACCCCTCTATTTCGTCCTGGTAATTTTTTTCTACATCAACTATTATATTTATTCTTCATTAGTCTAGCGTTGTAGTGACGAGTGTCGGTATTAAACTATTTCTCCTCGTAATACTGTTTTCGATTGTTGCTTATCTTTCTCCTTATTTCTGTATCGATATCATTGTTTCTACCCTACGGCGTAGTGTGAATAATGTCCTTTTCTATGTCACCTCCGAGTTTTTTAAACCATAATGTGGCCTACAATATCTTTACTGAAATTCCCCTCTTACAGAAAACTAAATATTTTTATTCCTCTCAAAAAGTGATAGTTACTTCATTTGGAGATGCGCCTTTTCATAAGTTTTCAACAACTTTCTAATCGTGTATTCAGCTTCATCGTCATCAGTAGATAAAATTATCTGATAGCCCAAACCAGCAAAGTATGTAAACGAAAATCATCTCTGGCCTTCAGCCCCATTCTCCCCACACTTCCTACCCAAACAACAGTAACTGTGGGGGATTACTTCCTGAGGGGCTAAAACTGTTGGAATCTCACTTACCAAGTCCATTGAGCTTCCGTAGCATATGTTAACAAATACATTTTTATTTTAGCAGCAAAAACATCGTTTTAGAGCCGGCCGCTGTGGCCGAGCGGTTCTAGGCGCTTCAGTCCGGAACCGCGCTGCTGCTACGGTCGCAGGTTCGAATCCTGCCTCGGGGGTGGATGTGTGTGATGTCCTTAGGTTACCTCGGTTTAAGTAGTTCTAAGACTAGGGCGTTGATGACCTCAGATGTTAAGTCCCACAGTACTTAGGGCCATTTTTTGTCATTTAAAATTTTTTGCGAACCTATTTTTCGATCCTCGTGGAGATTACCTGAATTCGAGTTGTATTTGACTCTCGGCATCCGTTCATTTTTATTACATCACGACATGATGTAAGAGTTCACATGGACGAAAGTTTTCTATCTCACTTTAATGTTTCACTTAACGAACAGGTACAAAGTTACATAGACAGATCTGAACAGGCAGGAATGCGCCTTGCGAGACATAAAAACTAAATTTTGTAGCTGATCCGCTGACACCAGAGTAGAGACATTTTTATAGCGGGCTCGTGTTGTTGGGTCCTAGCTGCCAGTTCGCTCATAGACAGACATACATAGGCCGCTTGTCGAGGACGACAGGCCTCTGCATTTGCTGGCAGTAAAAGCCGCCCAGACTTCCACTTTATCGCTACAGAGCAGAAACGAAAAAGAATACAACAAATCTTGTTTCACTAGAGCTCCGATTATTTTCTTCCGCTCGCTAAAATAGAAACAGAGTGCGAAAAACTTCGGGTCGAATTTCTATCGCATAGCTTTTTTGCTTTGCTTTTAAAGGCGTAATAACTAAGGACGTAGCAGAAGGAACGTGCGGCGCACTCTTCTTCGAGCGCTGTTTGTGAGCAGCTGCAAACAACGCTGCCCGAGCTATCAATTCCGAGCGGGGAATGGCGGTGCAGTGGGACTCAGGTCGAGTACTGTGGGGGCCATCGCCGTATCTCAGGCTTTCTGCCTTAACGTGTCACAACAGGTTCTGAGAGCTGCGTGCGCTCCGTCATAGCACTTCACGTGCTGGCTCGCAGCTTGGGCTGAAGAGTGAACTGGAATGCTGTCCCTAAGTGGCTTTTAGTATTTCATTAAATCTCATTGCTGTCCTTTAATATATTCCAAGCTTGTGGATGCGATTATGTGTTAAAAACCGATTTAATTACGATTCCTATAGACTAATACAGTGATGTAACTTAGTTCTGAAGACTTTTCTCTTCAGTCTCCTACTACACTCTAAGATTGTCTACTGCGAGCTCACGTTGTACTGTCAAATTAGGATTGTAATATATTACAAGAAACTAGCCTTGAGATAGCAAAAATGTGTGTAATTTGTAGTGCTCTTGCTTTTTAAGACCAACTAGAGAGGCGACACAGAAGACTGGGCAGCTAAAACACTCAAAGCTTAAGTAGAATATACAGGGTGAAAAGTATTTAAACCGACAAACTCTGGGCGGTTGTAGGGGACATCAAAACAAATATTTTTCCCTAATGTCATTTTTTTCTATGAGGATTATTTAAACCGGTGGTGGCCGTATTACGCTCTTCAGTTGTTAGAGGTCATATTACGATCTTCAGTTGTAGGCAACTGGACAGGGACGTCGTCGCACGGTAAGAACGCTGCAATTTGACGAAGCTGCCTTGCAGAATGTGGAGCGGGATCCTTCAATCAGCACTCGTGCAATTGCACGTAACATGAGGACGAATCAGACGAATGTAAGAACAGTCCTTCGAGAGCAATTGTTACATCCATTTCACTTACAGCGCATCCACAACCTGGAACCAGTTGATTATCCACCCAGAGCACAGTTTTCGCAGTCGTACCTGGAAAAGTGTGAAATGCATACTACAGTTCCATCCTCTGTGTTGTTTACCGATGAAGGAAAGTTCGGGCGTGATGGAGTCTTCAACATGCACAATTCGCCTGTTTGGAGTGAGGATAACCCACATGCCACAGTTACTAGCGTTCATCAAGTGCGGTTCTTCGTTAATGTGTGGGTCGATGTTGTTGAGGACTGTTTAACTGAGCCGTATCTGCTACCTAGGCCATTAAATGGCAGGCACTATTACAATTTTCTCGCCAGAGCATTGCCAGAATTGCTGGAAGACGTCCCTCTCCCTACAAGACAACGCGTGTGGTTGTAACATGACGGGGCGCCGGCACATTTCAGTTGTCGTGTGCGTCGATTCCTGGACCGACGGTTCCCAGAAACGTGGATTGGTCCTGTACCATGGCCTGCTCAATCCCCAGATATGTCCCCTCTGGACTTTTTTGTGTGAGGAGAGATGCGCAACCTTGTTTACGCAACTCAGAAGAGGATTTGGTTGCCCGGATAGTGGCAGCAACAGGAACAATTCAGGATACTCCTGGGGTTTTTGCCCGTGTCAGACAGAACATGATCCGACGGTGTAACCTTTGTTTACGTGTCAATGGAGGCATTTTTGAAAATCTACTGTAATTGAAAGTGGGTTGTGTTAATGTGTTGTCTCTTGGTAATAAAAAATGGAGAAATATTTGTTGGATCAATTAACTTGCCGCCAGAGAAATCTTCCTCTACCGGTTTAAATACTCCTCATAGGAAAAAATGACATTAGGGAAAAAGATTTGTTTTGATGTCCCCTACAACCTCCCAGAATTTGTCGGTTAAATACTTTTCACCCTGTATTTGATACATGATATACACTGTCCAGGCACATTAATGTGACCGCCACCCACGTTCGACGTCAACATGCAATAACCGCTCACATACTGATGATGGAAGCACTAGCAGTGGAGGGTGTATAAACCGCGTCGGGGGGACGCGAATAACAGTGCAGTCATTGTCGTTATGCAGAAACGGAGCGATTTATCTGACGTCCAACAGCGCTTTTGAGCAGAGTGTAAGCACTGCCGAAACAGCGAAGTTTGTAAATTATTCGCGTGCCGCCGTGGTTAAAGAATACTGGGTAAGGCAAAACGGTGTTACCCAAGACAGGCGACGGGACATCTGTGGTGCACCCCGGACCGTAGGTGAGAAGAGTGACTGACGGCTGCGCAGATGTGGAGGGCGAACAGACGTGCAACTGTTCGTTGTTGAATCAGGGGGCAACCAAATGCGTCTCATCAACGACCGTTCAGTGAACGTAGTTGCATACGGTCCAGGCGCCTGGTTCATGCACCCAAGTTGTCTGCTTTTCATCGACGACGAAGCCTGGAATTTGTACGCCGTTACTGCAACTGCACCTCCAGTGGTTGGCGACAGGCGGCCTTTCCAGATGATTCACGTTTTATGCTCCACCGTCCAGACGGCCTTTGGTCTGTACCTCCCTGTATCAATCGTCGAAAGGGTCCAGGCTGGTGGGTGTAGCGTTATAGTCGGCGAAATATTTTCGTGTCCCTGGGTGTTCTCGTCATTCTGGAACGCACAATGTATCAACACAATTATGCACCTGTACTAGGGAATCACGTCCACCCTACACGCAGTTTGTTTTTTCTCGGCACAATGGCATCTCCCAGCAGCACAATGCAATGTGCCACAAAGCTTTCCGTGGGTCTTCAACCGTGAAATCTGATGCAGTTGGTCACGGCACGGGATTCGGCATGGCTGCACATCCCTGTCGGTACGTTGGAGAACCTCACTGACTCTCTAGCCGCAAAACGGGGTTATACTTTTGACAGGATGTCATATTAATATGACTGGATCTTCTATTTGAAACTGTACATCTACTAAGCACAAAATGCAATCACGACTCATGTTTTATTATGGGCATCCATAAATTAATATGTCAATAGAATCAAATTCTTTCTAGGAGAAATACGATAGGTTTTTCGTACTACTTAGAGCGATCAAAAAGATTTCGTTCGAGGCAATATTTCCAACTTAGCACGACTCCGATGCGAGTGCATGAGCAACGATATGTAGGCAAGGGATTATTTTGGCATTAGTGTCTTTTCAACGTAGGTGCGGTAATTGCAGAAACGTGAACTATGGCGACGTAATTACTAGATGCATACCAACAGGGCTAACGCGCTGTTATTGTAATGAACACCGGTAGACATCCACCGGAGAATGAAGTATGTGTATCCATCTCGTCCTCTCGTCCAAAGAAGTTCAAGAGCCAGCCACTTGCTGAAGAACTGGTGCTCCCTCTATTCTTTGATTACTGGGTCAAATTTCTTATTGATTTCAAAAAAGGTAGTGTCTCCATCACTGTCGAACGGTACTGCACAACGCTAGAGAAATCACAGCTTGCAATTAAGGCTAAATATCCGGGACAGCAGCGAGAAAGGGTGCTGCTGCATCCTGATAATGCACGACTGTCGTACGCAGAATTTACGCCAACATGACTGGGAGACATTCAAACACTCGCCCTATGGTTCTGATCTCTCCTCATACGATTATGAAGCTTCGGTCCCTCAAAGGAAGGACTTGATGAGTCGACGATTGCTGACGGACGAAGAAGCACAGCAGGCACTTAGTGACTTTCTCACGCAGCTGGACCTGGTGTTTTACCAGACACCTACTCGCAACCCGGTGCATCGTTGGCATGATTGCCTAAATGCTCACGGCGATTTTGCGCGACTAGCATACTGATTCCGGACTGTACAGTCTTCGAACTGAAACTCTTTTTATCGCCTCTATAGGTACCCACATCACATAAGCACGCAAATACTTTCAAGTGTAATAGACATAGAAAATCAGGAATGTTGGCATATACAAGGTGATTCCGTAATGGTGTTACAAACTTTCAGGGGCGAAGGAAAAGGGTAAATGTATCAGTTTTAGGCGAAGGAGCTTGGTCCGGAGACGACTGGCTCGAAAGTTATAAGCGAAAATCGTTGTGATACCTCTGACAGTGGAATACATGTTCCGCTACGGACCGAATTTTAGAGCCCTTATTTACCGGACATTTTTTCATTTTTTGTTTGTTTATAGCTACTTGTCAATCTAGCGGTCACTGAAATTGCCGCCCCATAGTAAAGCAACACCGCTCTGTAGGAGGCAAAAGAAAAAATCACGGCCTATCTTCACTTCACCGAAGGACTGCGCCACTTCGTTTTGCCTCCTTTACGGCATGCTGTATTATTGTGGGGCGGGAATTACAGTGAGTGCCAGGACTGCAGACACGTAGCTAGATACAAACAAACAAAATATTAACGACCTATCTTTATTTTTAGAGTTCCTTTCCTCAGCTGGTACAAACGGAACCTCTACAGGATCATTATGTTATCTGTCTGTCTGTCCAACTGTTGAGAACCCTTTTCCTCACATTAAAATTTGTGCCACATGCTAAGGTCTATGGCCCCTTGGTGATGTAAAAAATTTAAGCACTGCGTAAGTGAAATTAAAAGATACGGCCATTTATGTCCCATATTTTGATACTCGCAAATTCACTCATCAAAACCTATAAGGTACTTCCCGTTGACCTACAATCAGTAAAAGTAAAGAAAAAAAAACAGTTTGTAATTATATCACACGATAAAAAACATCTTCTGGTCCTTTATTATCCGACTGTCTGTTTGTACGTCTGTTAACCTCATTTCTCGGGAGTGGATGACGTATCAATTTGAAATTTGTGTCACATACTAAAATTTATGGTCCCTTGGCGTTGTAAAACCTTTAAGATTCCAAGTCAATGCAATCAAAACATAAGGCCATTTATATCAAATATAGTTCTGCTCACAAACTAACTAATCAAAATCTATAGTGTTCTTCCCGCTGACCTAGCATGATAAAATTTTTCAGGAGGTAAAGTTTCACACTACAAGTAAAGAAAAAATCCGAAAATTGGTAGCTTGTAATTATAGCACAGGAAAGAATTTGTCATCGTTTGTTATCCGTATGTCTGTCTGCCTGTTAAGATTCCCTTTTCTCAGGAACAGGTAAACGTATGAAGTTGAAATTTATGTCACGTACTAACTCCTATGACACCTTTGTGGTGTAAAACATTTAAGCTTCTATGTCAATGCAGTCAAACGATAGGCCATTTGTATCACGTATTTTGATACCTTTCCCAGTACCGATATCGATAACAGGCAGAAATCATCAAAATTATCAGTTTCCGGGGTGGATGAACTACCTATATACATAATTAAGTTATTACAGAACCCTCGGTGCGTGACTTCTACTCACACATACCGGGACATTTTTAGAAATGATAGTTAAAATGTATGACTGCCGCCAGTCTAGGCAGATTTGGACCTATCAGTGTCTAATGGTTCAACAATAGCAACATAACGTGTGTTTGAACAGGGGGCAGGCAAAATACTGCGAACAGTGGTAGTAATGGACGGTTGTGTTTGACGGTCAACAACGCAGGTAAGGCACGTGTCGCGCTGGACTGTAAGTGTTCAGCGCGGATTAGGCATCAGTGCAGGTTGTTGGCGAGTAGTGGACACGTATTTGCATACAGAGGCCGAGTTCGACGTGCAATGAAAGACCTAACAGAGTTTCAACAGTCATGACAGCCTGCATAAAACATGGAAATACATCATCGTGTAAATGTAATAGTGGGCACAAATCATAACTAAATGACAGAGTCCGTCGTACACTAACACACAATTGCGTCAAAACAACACAAAACTATGGCGGCTAAAGTGACTGCAGAGCTCAATAGCCATCTTCGAGACCCCGTACCTATCGACGTTGTCCGCCGATAACTCCATAAAGCAAATATTCATGGAAGAGCTGTTATACCGAAACCATTAGTGATGACAACCATCGCAAAGAAGCGTAAAACATGGTGTCAGGAGCATAAATCCTGAATGGCCGATCAGTAGAAACACGTCATATGGTCCGACGAGTCAACGTTTTCATTACTTCCAACATCGTGCCAGGTTTATGTCTGGAGAACACCAAAAGAAGCGTACAATCCTGATTGCTTGATTCCAATGGTTAAGCATGGAGGTGGAAGCGTGATGGTGTGAGCAGATACACTCAGTCGCAAAAGTATTCGGACAGTGGGAAGTTTCACAATGAGTGTTCGAGAAACACTGACTATGAAACCCAAACATATTTGTTAGCAATATATATGCGTAACAATATTAATTAGAAAAGAATTATTGTATTATTTCGTTTCCAAAACATAAATAACAGAAAAATTAACAACAAAAATGAAACATCCTGCACACCCTACTGCTACAAAAGTATTCGGACACTGTCCAATAAATGTTCATAAGTTGTACGACGAAAATGTCAATACCTTGTGGATCCACCTTTCATTTTCAATACCTCCTCCAATCTACTAGGCATACTTTCCACAAGTTTTTTCGTGAAATCTGGGCCTATATTTGCCCATTCTTGGCTCAGTTTCTCTTTCAAGGTCTGCTTCGTATAGATGTTGTCCGCGCGGAGGGTCCGTTTCAATTTATCCCACAAATGTTCGATTGGGTTAAGGTCTGGTGATTGGGGAGGGGGGTGCAATACTTTCGGGCAATTGAAGAGCAACCACATTTGTACAATATGCGGGATATGCTTTTGATCATTAACCTGATAAAAATGAAAGTTGTTCGCAATACTTAGATGTCGTGCACTCTGCTTCAAATATCCTCGCAGTATATTCAAATACGCTTCCTTGTTCATCGTATCATCAATGAACACTGAATCACCCACACCATTGCCGGACATGCATCCCCACACCATGATGCTCCCACCTCCAAACTTTACTGTTGGATTGAGGTTCCTGGGATTCAGCTCGTCATAGGTCTTTCGCCACACGTTTGCTTTTCCGTCGCTTTGCCAAATGTAAATTTACATTCGTTGCAAAATATCACCCGATTCCACCAAGCTTGATCTTATTCGGCGTATTCCCTTGCAAACTGCATACTTTTCTTCTGGTTCACTGCATTTATGAATGGCTTTCGTCGTGCCACTCGACCATGGTACTGCTATCGTCGTAGCACTCTCCGCACGGTTTCGGCATAAACTTTTATACCAAGGTCTCCCTCCACCTCACTTGCAATTTGTGTGGCAGATATTTTCGGATTATGCTGTACCTTTCGCACAATCACACTTTCATCTCTCTGTGAAAATGTCCGTGGCCGTCCTGTACCGCAACGGAATTTCAGTCGGTCTCCTTTCTCGAACCGTTTAATGTCGTGAACTGTACTTTTCTTCATGTTCACTATTACGGCAATTTCCCTGCAGGTTTTCCCCTTCGCGTGATGATAAACGACAAGTTGCCTTTGCTCGAATGTAGAACACTTCCCTCTGCGTCCCATCGTCGACCTGCACAGGCTCGAGATACGTGTTTACTAACCATCGCTATCGTCTAGCGGAAATGTCGGACACACTGCAGTCGCTTCACCCTCTGTGCGTCTCGGAATGAACTATTCTCTCACGTTGTCCGCCTTTGTCCGAATACTTTTGTTGCACTTTCCCATGCCGTTTTCAGAAAATATTACGTAACAGACACATGTCCAACGACAATTCTTCGTATTTGACGCGTGTTTCACGTTGCGACATCGTACCCAGGGTCCAAAATACATTACAAAGTGCAATTTCTGTATTTGTTCATGCGGCAAACTGCAAAATTATGCGCCGTTACGTGCTGTCCGAATACTTTTGCGACTGAGTGTATGTCATGGTATTCTGGTGGTCCCATTATTACTCTCAAAGACCATGTTACAGCCAACGATAATTTGAACTTTTAGGTGATCATGATTCAAATGTTGTTCCCCAACAATGATGCCACATTTCAGGACGATAATGCACCCCCTCTCACAGCGAGGAGAGCACAGTAGTGGTATAAGGAGCATGCAACTGAACTGCAGCGTCTTCCTGGCCAACACAGTCCCCCGACTTGATGATTATTGAACCCTTGTGGGCAGTATGGTTCAAATGGCTCTGAGCACTATGGGACTTAACTTCTGAGGTCATCAGTCCCCTAGAACTTAGAACTACTTAAACCTAACTAACCTAAGGACATCACACACATCCATGCCCGAGGCAGGATTCGAACCTGCGACCGTAGCGGTGACGCGGTTCCAAACTGACGCGCTTAGAACCGCACGGCCACACCGGCCGGCTGGCGGTATTGGAGCGCAAATTCTGGAGCACACTTCCGCCTCCCTCGTCACAACAGGCCTTAGAAGAGGTTCTGATCGAAGACTGGTATAAGATTCCGCTGGAGACTGTACAGTCATTATATGCCAGTATTCCAAGAAGAATCACAGCTGTATTACGGGCAAAATGGGGTTCAATTCCTTATTAATAAACCATTCCCAAGTAATTACAGGTGTTCAAATTATTTTGCCTGTCCCCTGTAATTGTGTTCAAGAGAGAAAGGGGGGAGAGATGGAGGGAGAAAAAGAAAGAGGGAGACTGAACACAACATAAATCACTCTAGGTATAAAAAAGCACCATAACTGAAGGACAAACATGTTAATGGGCAGCATGCCACCAAAACTTTTCACTGAGGATATGCAGTATAACTGCAAAACTGACTTGTTACACATCACAGTGAGAGGTTCTAGTTATGTTCGACGAAACGTGAAACAACTGAACGAAACAACAGAAAGGATGTCGCACTTACACATGAAGGAATGCGTCTCATAGGAAAAGCGACTCTGCAGAAAGGAAGACCATGTTCCACTTGAGCTTAAACGTGCCCAAGGCGTTTTCCGAAACGGGTATGCGGTTGTTTCAGATGGCTAATCCTGCACTACAAAGCGAGTGCGGCGTAGTGGACGACGGAGGAAGCGCTGGTGACGTCATAGACAGCGACCTGTTGTAGTGGCGGAGGTCATCGCCGACTTCTGCCCGGCCGGCTAGGTGCGCGTCGAACGGGTCGGCTAGCCCGTTATTTATGGAGCTATGATCAGATTTTCAAAACATGTCCCTCTTAAATATGGAATGGTCGCGACTATTTCGTATATCATACAGTATTGGTAAGTGGCTTTTCATGTTTCGTTTTCCATACGCCGCTAATAAATACGTAGCAGCGGCGATGCAAATTTAAATATGAAGCCTTGCTCGTGACGGTTTTACTGGAGAGGGGCAGCCGTGGCGATGTTAAACCCGCAAAGGAAGCGTGGAAACCTGTTACCTGAAAAATTCTCAATGGCTTTAATATGAGACGGTGCTTCGCATGACCTTTTAAAATGTTCAGCGTCTGGCATAAACCTTATCAGAATTACTAAGACATTCTTCGGCAACTGTTTATTTTCTGAAGGGAAAAATTCCTGACTGCGCCTTGGTTCGGTTTTAACGTGCATATTTCTGTGTCATGTTCGTTAAAAGACACGGCCGAGCCACAGCTATAGAACGCGTTGCCTCTATGTAGAGTGCTTATAATCCGACTTGTAAACATAAAGCTGTCCTTCTCTGCTAGCAAGCATGTTATTTTTTTGCCTGTTGCTTCCACACCATATTGCCATTAAGGGATAGACACTTGTAGTATAATGGTTGAAAGATCCTGTTACGGTGTTCGTCCTATTACTTCGCTCTTTATAACTGAGTAATTTATGTATACTAAGTTTCGCACCTCCATCGACTACAGATCAACATTTCTAACTACCATGTTGCTAACAGAATCAAGTCTCCAGTACTGCCAAAGACCGTTTTCCTCTGGAAGAGGGCTGGAACAGAGGTCACTCAACCTTGTGAGGACTAAGCGGAAAGAGAGAGGATAGCGGTTCTACTATCGAAAGCTGACATCAACGGCCTGGCTGTGGTATAATATCCACAAGTTTAATACTGCCATCCAAAGACACCTTAACCCTAGACCATTAAAAGGGCGAAAACGTTACGTTAAGACCAAACCATCGTAAATTTTACTAATCCAAATTTTATTCAGAGGAATTCATATTTTATAGGCTATGCAATAGTTAATTACAATTATTACATTTCCAGTACTATGTTACATACAAAACAAATGTTGTGGGAGAAAAAAGTCGTAATTTATGTTATGCACTAGTTACAAGTTATAACTCTTATGACTCCAAAAGTATTTTACACACAAAATGAGCAGTGAGTCTTCTGCTTTGTTCGATTGTCACCCATTAATTCTTAATGCGATTCCTCATTTCTTGTTTCAACGTCACGGATACATCACAGTCATCTGTACACGCAACATTATCTTATAGGAGAAAATCTTCTTTTGCACTAAATTCTCTACTGTAATTGCATGTGTCTTTACCAGCTTCTTAAATCAGGTCACCCAGCATTTTAATGTCAAAATAAAAGTCAGCACCACCCGTATTGTGCTAATTGCGGTCGTAAAAGACGAGAATAGCGTTGGAGAGATCCAGTGTGATATAAGCTAACACTCTTCTAACCGTGACTGCTTGATATTTCACCTACGATGCCACACTGAGGGGAAATTTGATCCATAGAACAAGCATGCCGACTATTAGAAAGTAGGACATTATTACTAAGCGTTCATAATATTTTCGACAAGAGCACCAGTACCAGACAACCGGTAGAGTCAGGCAATAAGTAATTCACTCATTGTTAACAACTGTGTTTTCCAGGCACTCGAGGACACGTGTCGATAATGTATCCAGACTGGCGGCAACCACGAAGAGGTACCAACTGCAATCGTAAATTTTACGAGGGTTTAGTAATATAGAGTTAAGTCCTAGGGCAGGTGAACAGAATTTTAGGCCTATATCGCTGATGTCAATCTCTTTTAACGT